>NC_071541.1:0-2400000 GCF_026979565.1 Vidua chalybeata
AACCTAACCCTAACCCTAACCCTAACCCTAACCCTAACCCTAACCCTAACCCTAACCCTAACCCTAACCCTAACCCTAACCCTAACCCTAACCCTAACCCTAACCCTAACCCTAACCCTAACCCTAACCCTAACCCTAACCCTAACCCTAACCCTAACCCTAACCCTAACCCTAACCCTAACCCTACCCTAACCCTAACCCTAACCCTAACCCTAACCCTAACCCTAACCCTAACCCTAACCCTAACCCTAACCCTAACCCTAACCCTAACCCTAACCCTAACCCTAACCCTAACCCTAACCCTAACCCTAACCCTAACCCTAACCCTAACCCTAACCCTAACCCTAACCCTAACCCTAACCCTAACCCTAACCCTAACCCTAACCCTAACCCTAACCCTAACCCTAACCCTAACCCTAACCCTAACCCTAACCCTAACCCTAACCCTAACCCTAACCCTAACCCTAACCCTAACCCTAACCCTAACCCTAACCCTAACCCTAACCCTAACCCTAACCCTAACCCTAACCCTAACCCTAACCCTAACCCTAACCCTAACCCTAACCCTAACCCTAACCCTAACCCTAACCCTAACCCTAACCCTAACCCTAACCCTAACCCTAACCCTAACCCTAACCCTAACCCTAACCCTAACCCTAACCCTAACCCTAACCCTAACCCTAACCCTAACCCTAACCCTAACCCTAACCCTAACCCTAACCCTAACCCTAACCCTAACCCTAACCCTAACCCTAACCCTAACCCTAACCCTAACCCTAACCCTAACCCTAACCCTAACCCTAACCCTAACCCTAACCCTAACCCTAACCCTAACCCTAACCCTAACCCTAACCCTAACCCTAACCCTAACCCTAACCCTAACCCTAACCCTAACCCTAACCCTAACCCTAACCCTAACCCTAACCCTAACCCTAACCCTAACCCTAACCCTAACCCTAACCCTAACCCTAACCCTAACCCTAACCCTAACCCTAACCCTAACCCTAACCCTAACCCTAACCCTAACCCTAACCCTAACCCTAACCCTAACCCTAACCCTAACCCTAACCCTAACCCTAACCCTAACCCTAACCCTAACCCTAACCCTAACCCTAACCCTAACCCTAACCCTAACCCTAACCCTAACCCTAACCCTAACCCTAACCCTAACCCTAACCCTAACCCTAACCCTAACCCTAACCCTAACCCTAACCCTAACCCTAACCCTAACCCTAACCCTAACCCTAACCCTAACCCTAACCCTAACCCTAACCCTAACCCTAACCCTAACCCTAACCCTAACCCTAACCCTAACCCTAACCCTAACCCTAACCCTAACCCTAACCCTAACCCTAACCCTAACCCTAACCCTAACCCTAACCCTAACCCTAACCCTAACCCTAACCCTAACCCTAACCCTAACCCTAACCCTAACCCTAACCCTAACCCTAACCCTAACCCTAACCCTAACCCTAACCCTAACCCTAACCCTAACCCTAACCCTAACCCTAACCCTAACCCTAACCCTAACCCTAACCCTAACCCTAACCCTAACCCTAACCCTAACCCTAACCCTAACCCTAACCCTAACCCTAACCCTAACCCTAACCCTAACCCTAACCCTAACCCTAACCCTAACCCTAACCCTAACCCTAACCCTAACCCTAACCCTAACCCTAACCCTAACCCTAACCCTAACCCTAACCCTAACCCTAACCCTAACCCTAACCCTAACCCTAACCCTAACCCTAACCCTAACCCTAACCCTAACCCTAACCCTAACCCTAACCCTAACCCTAACCCTAACCCTAACCCTAACCCTAACCCTAACCCTAACCCTAACCCTAACCCTAACCCTAACCCTAACCCTAACCCTAACCCTAACCCTAACCCTAACCCTAACCCTAACCCTAACCCTAACCCTAACCCTAACCCTAACCCTAACCCTAACCCTAACCCTAACCCTAACCCTAACCCTAACCCTAACCCTAACCCTAACCCTAACCCTAACCCTAACCCTAACCCTAACCCTAACCCTAACCCTAACCCTAACCCTAACCCTAACCCTAACCCTAACCCTAACCCTAACCCTAACCCTAACCCTAACCCTAACCCTAACCCTAACCCTAACCCTAACCCTAACCCTAACCCTAACCCTAACCCTAACCCTAACCCTAACCCTAACCCTAACCCTAACCCTAACCCTAACCCTAACCCTAACCCTAACCCTAACCCTAACCCTAACCCTAACCCTAACCCTAACCCTAACCCTAACCCTAACCCTAACCCTAACCCTAACCCTAACCCTAACCCTAACCCTAACCCTAACCCTAACCCTAACCCTAACCCTAACCCTAACCCTAACCCTAACCCTAACCCTAACCCTAACCCTAACCCTAACCCTAACCCTAACCCTAACCCTAACCCTAACCCTAACCCTAACCCTAACCCTAACCCTAACCCTAACCCTAACCCTAACCCTAACCCTAACCCTAACCCTAACCCTAACCCTAACCCTAACCCTAACCCTAACCCTAACCCTAACCCTAACCCTAACCCTAACCCTAACCCTAACCCTAACCCTAACCCTAACCCTAACCCTAACCCTAACCCTAACCCTAACCCTAACCCTAACCCTAACCCTAACCCTAACCCTAACCCTAACCCTAACCCTAACCCTAACCCTAACCCTAACCCTAACCCTAACCCTAACCCTAACCCTAACCCTAACCCTAACCCTAACCCTAACCCTAACCCTAACCCTAACCCTAACCCTAACCCTAACCCTAACCCTAACCCTAACCCTAACCCTAACCCTAACCCTAACCCTAACCCTAACCCTAACCCTAACCCTAACCCTAACCCTAACCCTAACCCTAACCCTAACCCTAACCCTAACCCTAACCCTAACCCTAACCCTAACCCTAACCCTAACCCTAACCCTAACCCTAACCCTAACCCTAACCCTAACCCTAACCCTAACCCTAACCCTAACCCTAACCCTAACCCTAACCCTAACCCTAACCCTAACCCTAACCCTAACCCTAACCCTAACCCTAACCCTAACCCTAACCCTAACCCTAACCCTAACCCTAACCCTAACCCTAACCCTAACCCTAACCCTAACCCTAACCCTAACCCTAACCCTAACCCTAACCCTAACCCTAACCCTAACCCTAACCCTAACCCTAACCCTAACCCTAACCCTAACCCTAACCCTAACCCTAACCCTAACCCTAACCCTAACCCTAACCCTAACCCTAACCCTAACCCTAACCCTAACCCTAACCCTAACCCTAACCCTAACCCTAACCCTAACCCTAACCCTAACCCTAACCCTAACCCTAACCCTAACCCTAACCCTAACCCTAACCCTAACCCTAACCCTAACCCTAACCCTAACCCTAACCCTAACCCTAACCCTAACCCTAACCCTAACCCTAACCCTAACCCTAACCCTAACCCTAACCCTAACCCTAACCCTAACCCTAACCCTAACCCTAACCCTAACCCTAACCCTAACCCTAACCCTAACCCTAACCCTAACCCTAACCCTAACCCTAACCCTAACCCTAACCCTAACCCTAACCCTAACCCTAACCCTAACCCTAACCCTAACCCTAACCCTAACCCTAACCCTAACCCTAACCCTAACCCTAACCCTAACCCTAACCCTAACCCTAACCCTAACCCTAACCCTAACCCTAACCCTAACCCTAACCCTAACCCTAACCCTAACCCTAACCCTAACCCTAACCCTAACCCTAACCCTAACCCTAACCCTAACCCTAACCCTAACCCTAACCCTAACCCTAACCCTAACCCTAACCCTAACCCTAACCCTAACCCTAACCCTAACCCTAACCCTAACCCTAACCCTAACCCTAACCCTAACCCTAACCCTAACCCTAACCCTAACCCTAACCCTAACCCTAACCCTAACCCTAACCCTAACCCTAACCCTAACCCTAACCCTAACCCTAACCCTAACCCTAACCCTAACCCTAACCCTAACCCTAACCCTAACCCTAACCCTAACCCTAACCCTAACCCTAACCCTAACCCTAACCCTAACCCTAACCCTAACCCTAACCCTAACCCTAACCCTAACCCTAACCCTAACCCTAACCCTAACCCTAACCCTAACCCTAACCCTAACCCTAACCCTAACCCTAACCCTAACCCTAACCCTAACCCTAACCCTAACCCTAACCCTAACCCTAACCCTAACCCTAACCCTAACCCTAACCCTAACCCTAACCCTAACCCTAACCCTAACCCTAACCCTAACCCTAACCCTAACCCTAACCCTAACCCTAACCCTAACCCTAACCCTAACCCTAACCCTAACCCTAACCCTAACCCTAACCCTAACCCTAACCCTAACCCTAACCCTAACCCTAACCCTAACCCTAACCCTAACCCTAACCCTAACCCTAACCCTAACCCTAACCCTAACCCTAACCCTAACCCTAACCCTAACCCTAACCCTAACCCTAACCCTAACCCTAACCCTAACCCTAACCCTAACCCTAACCCTAACCCTAACCCTAACCCTAACCCTACCCCTAACCCTAACCCCAACCCTAACCCTAACCCTAACCCTCCCCCAACCCTAACCCCTCCCCCTGACCCGCCCCCCAACCCTAACCCCTCCCCCTGACCCGCCCCCCAACCCTAACCCCTCCCCCTGACCCGCCCCCCAACCCTAACCCCTCCCCCTGACCCGCCCCCCAACCCTAACCCCTCCCCCTGACCCGCCCCCCAACCCTAACCCCTCCCCCTGACCCGCCCCCCAACCCTAACCCCTCCCCCTGACCCGCCCCCCAACCCTAACCCCTCCCCCTGACCCGCCCCCCAACCCTAACCCCTCCCCCTGACCCGCCCCCCAACCCTAACCCCTCCCCCTGACCCGCCCCCCAACCCTAACCCCTCCCCCTGACCCGCCCCCCAACCCTAACCCCTCCCCCTGACCCGCCCCCCAACCCTAACCCCTCCCCCTGACCCGCCCCCCAACCCTAACCCCTCCCCCTGACCCGCCCCCCAACCCTAACCCCTCCCCCTGACCCGCCCCCCAACCCTAACCCCTCCCCCTGACCCGCCCCCCAACCCTGATTGGGGTACCTGCCAGCTGGAGCCCTAATTAGGGAATGTATAGGTATATATAAAAAAGAAGAAAAACTATATGTCCGGTGCAGCAGTAGAAAATTTCAGGCTCCCGGGGAGTAAATTCTTTTTTTAATAATTATTTAAAGTTTGTTTTTTGTTTTACTCCCAGGGAGCCTGAAAGTTTCTACTGCTGCTTTTTGAAAGCTAGAAAGGGAAACAAAGTTAGAAATGAAAAGATGGAAAGAAAGAAAAAGACAGAGTTAGGACAGAAAGAGAGGAGAGAAAGAGAGAAACAGAGTTAGAACAGAAAGAGAGGAGAGAAAGAGAGAAAGAGAGTTAGGAGAGAAAGAGAGTTTTAGGAGAAAAAGAGAGAAACACAGAAATAGAGTTTTAGGAGAGAAAGAGAGAGAAAGAGTTTTAGGAGAGAAAGAGAGAAAGAGTTTTAGGAGAGAAAGACAGTTTAAGCAGAGAAAGACAGAAAGAGAGTTTTAGGAGAGAAAGAGAGTTTTAGGAGAGAAAGAGAAAGAGTTTTAGGAGAGAAAGACAGAAAGAGAGAAAGAGAGAAAGAGAGTTTTAGGAGAGAAAGAGAAAGAGTTTTAGGAGAGAAACACAGTTTTAGCAGAGAAAGAGAGAAAGAGAGTTTTAGGAGAGAAAGAGAGAAAGAGAGTATTAGGAGAGAAAGAGAGTTTTAGGAGAGAAAGAGAGTTTTAGGAGAGAAAGAGAGTTTTAGGAGAGAAAGAGAGAAAGAGAGTTTTAGAAGAGAAGGAGAGTTTAAAGAGAGAAAGAGAGTTTTAGGAGAGAAGGAGAGAAAGAGAGTTTTAGGAGAGAAAGAGAGTTTAAAGAGAGAAAGAGAGTTTAAGGAGAGAAGGAGAGAAAGAGAGAGGAAAAGAAATAGGAAAAGAATGGCACAGAGTAAAAAATGAGAAGGGTTAGAGTGAAAAAGAAAGACGGTGAGAGTGAAGAAGAGGACAAAACAATACAGAAAAAAAAGAAGAGAAGCCAGAGAGAAAAAGAAATAAAGAGTAAAAGCATCAACTACAGAGAAAAATAAATAGTTAGAAATAGTGAAATAGAGAAACAGAAGAAAAGACATACAGGGAAATAGAAAAGCAGAGAGAGACAGTTAGAATCAGTAAGAAACAGAAACAAACTTAGGGACGGACAGAAATGACGTGACAGAAAGAAAACTAATAGAAGAAGCAAAGGAAGAAATACAGTAGGAAAAAAAAAATGACTAAACCACACCAAAAAAACACAGGAGCCAAAGGGGGAGGGGAAGGGAGCGGGGGGCATCATTGTTAGGGTTGATTCAACTTTATTGAATGATTTTTTTTATTTACACTCCAGCAAAATACATGGAAACAATGTATACCAATGGGAGCATAGATACAATCCGTACGCTGACCGGTAGAAATCCCACTTACATACAGAACCGTATGTGGAAATGCAGCAGCAAATGCAAACACGGAACAATACGGGGCAATAGACAACGAACGGACATTAACACAATATAACCTTTTTTCTATTTACATTACATTTTGATTGATTGTTAGAGGAAAGACCAAACAAAAATAGCACACAGAAACCAACAGTCATCCACCGTGACCGCTTCCTTCACATTGCACACAAACTCACTGTCGCTATCGTTTCAACCGCTCCGTTAAGCCCCAGCAATCGTTGTTCCTCGGGAACGTGGTTCCCGGGAGCCTCTGAAAAAAATCCTCCTGCCTGACGAAAACCCCGGTCCCGGGACGGTCCGCCTCCGAACTTTGGCGATGAACGTCGCCTCGCGGACCGGCCGGGACCGAGGAAAAAAAAAACCCAGCCGGGGGGAAAAAAAAAAAAACCCCCCGGCTGGGGATTTTTTATTCTAAATGTAAAAATGAGCTGAAAAACCTGAAAGGCAAAGGCCATACGCACAAGGTTAGAACCGGTCAACACACACACACAAACACACACACACAGAGCCCTCCTTCAGCTCACGCACAAACCCACCCTCGCTCTCGTCTCAACCGCTCCTCTAACCCCCGGCCATCGACACGCATGCACGACGCTCCTCGGGAACGTGGTTCCCGGGAGCCTCCGAAAAAATCCGCCTGCCTGACGAAAACCCCGGTCCCGGGACGGTCCGCCTCCGAACTTTGGCGATGAACGTCGCCTCGCGGACCGGCCGGGACCGAGGAAAAAAAAACCCAGCCGGGGGAAAAAAAAAAAACCCCCCGGCTGGGGATTTTTTATTCTAAATGTAAAAATGAGCTGAAAAACCTGAAAGGCAAAGGCCATACGCACAAGGTTAGAACCGGTCAACACACACACACAAACACACACACACAGAGCCCTCCTTCAGCTCACGCACAAACCCACCCTCGCTCTCGTCTCAACCGCTCCTCTAACCCCCGGCCATCGACACGCATGCACGACGCTCCTCGGGAACGTGGTTCCCGGGAGCCTCCGAAAAAATCCGCCTGCCTGACGAAAACCCCGGTCCCGGGACGGTCCGCCTCCGAACTTTGGCGATGAACGTCGCCTCGCGGACCGGCCGGGACCGAGGAAAAAAAAACCCAGCCGGGGGGAAAAAAAAAAAACCCCCCGGCTGGGGATTTTTTATTCTAAATGTAAAAATGAGCTGAAAAACCTGAAAGGCAAAGGCCATACGCACAAGGTTAGAACCGGTCAACACACACACACAAACACACACACACAGAGCCCTCCTTCAGCTCACGCACAAACCCACCCTCGCTCTCGTCTCAACCGCTCCTCTGACCCCCGGCCATCGACACGCATGCACGACGCTCCTCGGGAACGTGGTTCCCGGGAGCGTCCGAAAAAATTCTCCTGCCTGACGAAAACCCCGGTCCCGGGACGGTCCGCCTCCGAACTTTGGCGATGAACGTCGCCTCGCGGACCGGCCGGGACCGAGGAAAAAAAAAACCCAGCCGGGGGGAAAAAAAAAAAACCCCCCGGCTGGGGATTTTTTATTCTAAATTTAAAAATGAGCTGAAAAACCTGAAAGGCAAAGGCCATACGCACAAGGTTAGAAGCGGTCGACACACACTCACACCTGCAGACACAAGCTCTCACAGACAGACACGGACAATCACGCTCTCTCACGCGCTCTTCCGCTTACACGCTGACCGCGACCCTTACTTGAAATGCTACGTTGACGCTTCGACGCGTCTTCTGACCGCGGCTCTTCGATGTCCGGCGGTAGATTCCGGGATAACTTGTAGAGACCCGGGGACCTGCGAGACGACAGAGGCGACGGGAGGCGGTCAACGAGTGACTATCTGACAGCAAGGAGCTATTCCCGCTCCGGGTCCATAAATTTTGTACCCAAAACCCCCATAGAAGACAGATGAACTGTAAAGTTTTATAACTGCTCTACCTAACCGTGACTACGCGCCTGGGCAGGGCAGCTCCGATCGTAAGTGGCACGACAGAGGCGTGTACAACATAAGCCAAGGTAGGTACATACAATATATGCACAATATAAGCCAACGTAGGTACATACAGTATAAGTACATACAATATAAACCGACATAGGTACATACGACATAAGTACATACAATATAAGCACATACAGTATAAGCCAACATAGGAAGGTACAACCTAAGCACGTACAATATAAGCCAACATAGATACAATATAAGTGAGGACTTGACGTAACTCTCCGGAAGATGAATTGTTGAGCCCTATACCCTTTGAGAAGGCGCAAGCTACGGAACTACTGCGGTCAGGTGACGACGGTCTAATATGCTCCCTCTAGAAGTCCGAGAGAATGGCACGGGAAGAGAAGGCGCTACCAAAGGTGAGAAGGAAGATGGATGAGAACGTCTCCTGTACTTCTTCCCGTCTCAAAAAGTAACAATGTAACGATGCTGGAATAAGCGATATCCAGGAAGGTACACGAGTAAAATATGGCCGATACGGCAGAGAACAATGCAGAGAAAGCCTCAAGATGTAACAAAGGCCTATGATGCACAAATCAATGGACACGGACGACATAACACAGACACGGACAACGTAACACACACACAGACAACATAACACAGACACGGACAACATAACACAGACACGAGTGGAAACTGCCTGGCAGTTCCACCTTATGGACCCAAGATTGCTAGTCCAAGATGACTCATAGGCCGATGATACCAAAGGAAAGAAAGCCCTAGGGCAATAGCATATGATGATGAAATTTAACTCCTTTCAAGATGTTAGTGCCAAAGGACTTAAGAGGAAGCCTAAGAAGCTCAGTAGGCCTAGACAAGAAAGCGATGACTACGGCGTGACCGTGGCTAGAGCTCCGGACGTGAAGGCGGGCTCCTCGGGTGAAAAGATCCACGACGACGTCGAGAGTCGAAGAAGGCCGCCGACGCAAACCTCGCGAGGACGCAAAGACGGATCGGAACTGCCCTGCCCGGCGAAGACTCTGGTGAGGCTGAGTAGAAACCCTCTCCCTCTGCTTCCTAGAGGCCCGTCCCACTATGGGCCTCTCCTCTAAGCTAACATCTAATTGTCTCCTGTGATAGTAAAGGTTTTTCCCCTTCTCCCACCTACGGGCCCCAACACTTAGCTTTTGCAAGACAACCAGACAAAATCCATCATCAGCCGGACGTGGACGGCGACACGGTCTCTACATCCGCTTCGGTGCTGCCGTTTCCAAATTTCACCTATGCGCCTCCTCACGGTACCTAAGACAAAACAGAAAATGCAACTAGCGCCCTGCAAAAGAGGAACCCCCGGAACTCTGACGCACCGCTGCCCCGGCTCACCTGAAATCTTGATGCGACTCAACAGGCTGCCAGGAGGATACCTACAAAAGGAAAAGGTACAGGCTTAGCGTGCTGCCGCATAACGGTCACCTATGAGTCACCCAGCCTAAATGCCGACTCACCCGCTTGACTCTGTTCCTTCACACGCCGAGGGCAGCAATGACACCTGCAAAGAAACAAAGCAAAAAAAAACCACACTGACATACCGAGAAAAGACCACGACCCTGACCCGACAAGTACGCCCACCTACACCTTAAGCTTGCACCCACCTGGCCTCAGACATCTGGGGTCAGAGACATCTCGCAAGAGGACCGCCTAAAATAAAATAAAATAAAAAAATAAAAAAAAAAAAAAAAAGGGGATGCTTAGACTTTCACCAGAAACTGGGACATGTGCAAGAACAAGTGCTTCTGTCCACTGCTCACTGACCTTGCACACTTGGCCTTGACTGCAGCTATCTGCCTGGACTTCCTAATAATAGACAAAGAACAGTGCTGTAACATAGTCCCCATTTATGCTTCCCCTGCAAATACAAACAGCAACTGACCTTCTCGGGGAAAACCCCCTGACCCGGGAGGGGCGCTCTGCCACAGATCTTAAATGTCTGCATCTGAAAGAAAGTTAGGAGAAAATTCAAACAACTGTAGGATAACTTAACAGGTCCAAGCATCCTGTATGAATCTAGGAATACCATCTAGAATACAACTACATCCCCCATTCCAAATTGCAGGTCTCCAGGACTTGTGCAATTACGCCTGGCTATGCAGCAGGACAGAGCAGCTCCGGGACAAATACGTGCAGACACCCGTGACACAGGACAGGACACGACAAACGAGGGGACGCCACGAGGAGAAAAATCTCTTGGCGAGAAAAATGCCCGCGAGGACAGAGAGATTGCGGAACGAGATGACCTAGGCGAGACGGCCGGCCCGGAGCCGATGAGGCTCAAAGAACCCTGCAGGAAGAAGATGCTAAGAAAACTATGTCTTCTGAGAACCGCACAAGGGGATGCCTGAAAAGCCTACGGTAAGAATGAGCTACCTAGCTTGGCGTTCTCACGAGTCCTAAGCCGCTATAATGGATCGTTGGGGTGCGCGGCTGTCGCTACCGCTCGGAACGACACCTTAAAAGACATCCGACCGGATGCTTCTAAAGACAGATACGACTGCGATGCCTGTCCGGACTCCCGAGTCAAAAGGCCTGCGGCGTTGGTGCCGGGCCGAGGAACGCAAAGATCACAGATGCCAAGATGACCCTCAGACAGCTAAGGTAAAAAAAAGACAAGTGACGTGACAGACCCAAACAACACAGAATGCACAAGAGACAAGTGACACGACACACACCGGAACTGCTCTGCCCTGCGCGCCTCAGCGCTGAGATCAAAAGAGACGCTGTCCCTTTAGGTGGCCTAAGGAGACGCTTCTTAGACATCCCCATCTCCAAAGCAGACTCCAAAATCCCTTCCGGGCAGTCCCAAGCCAGCACCCCGCTTCCCTCCCCTCAGCGGGTCGTAGCCCTCGACTTATCTCGCACACTTCTGGGCGTGCAAATCCCTGTCGAGTGCAAAAGAAGGCCGCCTCCCCGTCTGGCAAGTTCCAGCTGTCACCAGGCTCTTATCTCTTCGTCTGCCAAGACAAAGAAAAGGAAACATCAGTGCACAATCTTAACAGCACATGGGCCAAAACCTGACAATTCTGCTACTCACCTTCTCCTAAGAGGGCCCTGGCGCTCGGGCCGCACGCTTCGGCCGTGCTCCGAGGCCGACGCTGCCGTCACGAGGTACGCCTAGGTTAAGTGGAGACAAGGTGACTGGGCACGGCTGAAACTGGAGCGGACCCCCGCTCCTCCTCCCTACCTCCCCGACTCACCGCAGCTCCTCGGCCGTTCCCGCAAGCTACCCGGACGGGACCTTGAAATACAAGCTGAAATCCAAGATGTGTGGGCTTCATCACGGGGTCCCGTAATACTTCCGGAGGGCTCACGAGTGCAGGAAACCCGGTCCGTCCGCCACCTGATGACAGGGGCTTAGCGTACGCCGGATGGATGGCCTAAAGCAGACAAATGAGAACGGATGGTTAAAGGTGCACCGGAAATTGAGACCCGAGCGATCGCAACTGCTTCTGTCCACTGCTCACCTGGCACACTTGGCCTTGACTGCAGCTATCTTCCTGGACTTCCTAATAATAAAGACAAAGAACAGTGCTGTAACATACTCACCATTTATGCTTCCCCTGCAAACACAAACAGCGACCGACCTTCTCAGGGAAAACCCCTTGACCCGGGACTGGGGGCTCTGCCACAGATTTAATCCGCCTGCATCTGAAAGAAAGGTAGGAGTAATGTCAAATGGCTGCAGATAACTTAACAGCACCAAACATGTCAATCTACAAATACGATCTACAGCCCAACTACACCCTGCATCAGAAATTCCAACTCCTGGGACTTGTCCCGTTACAGGCTATGCAGCAGGGCAGAGCAGCTCCGGGACAAATACGTGCAGACACCCGTGACACGGGACAGGACACGACAAACGAGGGGACGCCACGAGGAGAAAAATCTCTTGGCGAGAAAAATGCCCGCGAGGACAGAGAGATTGCGGAACGAGATGACCTAGGCGAGACGGCCGGCTCGGAGCCGATGAGGCTCAAAGAACCCTGCAGGAAGAAGATGCTAAGAAAACTATGTCTTCTGAGAACCGCACAAGGGGATGCCTGAAAAGCCTACGGTAAGAATGAGCTACCTAGCTTGGCGTTCTCACGAGTCCTAAGCCGCTATAATGGATCGTTGGGGTGCGCGGCTGTCGCTACCGCTCGGAACGACACCTTAAAAGACATCCGACCGGATGCTTCTAAAGACAGATACGACTGCGATGCCTGTCCGGACTCCCGAGTCAAAAGGCCTGCGGCGTTGGTGCCGGGCCGAGGAACGCAAAGATCACAGATGCCAAGATGACCCTCAGACAGCTAAGGTAAAAAAAGACAAGTGACGTGACAGACCCAAACAACACAGAATGCACAAGAGACAAGTGACACGACACACACCGGAACTGCTCTGCCCTGCGCGCCTCAGCGCTGAGATCAAAAGAGACGCTGTCCCTTTAGGTGGCCTAAGGAGACGCTTCTTAGACATCCCCATCTCCAAAGCAGACTCCAAAATCCCTTCCGGGCAGTCCCAAGCCAGCACCCCGCTTCCCTCCCCTCAGCGGGTCGTAGCCCTCGACTTATCTCGCACACTTCTGGGCGTGCAAATCCCTGTCGAGTGCAAAAGAAGGCCGCCTCCCCGTCTGGCAAGTTCCAGCTGTCACCAGGCTCTTATCTCTTCGTCTGCCAAGACAAAGAAAAGGAAACATCAGTGCACAATCTTAACAGCACATGGGCCAAAACCTGACAATTCTGCTACTCACCTTCTCCTAAGAGGGCCCTGGCGCTCGGGCCGCACGCTTCGGCCGTGCTCCGAGGCCGACGCTGCCGTCACGAGGTACGCCTAGGTTAAGGTGGAGACAAGGTGACTGGGCACGGCTGAAACTGGAGCGGACCCCCGCTCCTCCTCCCTACCTCCCCGACTCACCGCAGCTCCTCGGCCGTTCCCGCAAGCTACCCGGACGGGACCTTGAAATACAAGATGCGTGGGCTTCATCACGGGGTCCCGTAATACTTCCGGAGGGCAGGAAACCCGGTCCGTCCGCCACCTGATGACAGGGGCTTAGCGTACACCGAGTGGATGGTCTAAAGCACACAAATGAGAACGGATGGTTAGAGGTGCACCAGAAATTGAGACCTGCGCGAGAACAACTGCTTCTGTCCACTGCTCACTGACCTTGCCACGCTTGACCTTGTCTGCTGCTATCTGCCTCGACTTCCTAAAAATAAAGACAAAGACGAGTGCTGTCACATAGTCACCATTTATGCTTCCCCTGCAAACACAAACAGTGACCGACCTTCTCAGGGAAAACCCCTTGACCTGGGATTGGGGGCTCTGCCACAGATTTAATCCATCTGCATCTGAAAGAAAGGTAGGAGTAATGTCAAATGGCTGCAGGATAACTTAACAGCACCAAACATGTCAATCTACAAATACAATCTAGAGCCCAACTACACCCTGCATCAGAAATTTCAACTCCTGGGACTTGTCCCGTTACAGGCTTATGCAGCAGGGCAGAGCAGGTCCGGGACAAATACGTGCAGACACCCGTGACACGGGACAGAACGTGACGAACGAGGGGACGCGACAGGGGGAAGAGAGATCTCGGCGAGAAGAACGCCGGCGAGCGCCGGGAGAATGCGGAACGAGACGACCTAGAGACCTGAGACGGACGGCTCGGAGCCGATGAGGCTCAGGGAACCCTGCAGGAACAAGATGCTAACAGAATGATTTCTTAAGAGAACCGCAGAGATGAATGTCCAACAATCTTACGGTCGAAAGGCTCTAGCTACCTTCGCGTTCTTATCGGTCCTAAGCTGCTATAATGGATCATTGCGGTGTGTGGCTGTCGACACGGCTCAGAGCAAGACCTTAAAAGACATCTGACCGGATGCTTCTAAAGACAGATGCGATTCCAATGTCTGTCAGGGCTCCCGAGACAAAAGTCCTAAGGCGCTGGGGCCAGGCCAAGGAAGGCAAAGATCACAGATGCCAAGAATGAGGCCAGGGTGACCCATATGCTCCTCAAAGGGCTAAGGTAAAAAAGATAAAGGACATGAGGGACCCAAACAACACAGAATGCACGAGAGACAAGTGACACGACACACACAGGAACTGCTCTGCCCAATGCACCTCAGCGCTGCGATCAAAAGAGACGCTTTCCCTTTAGGTGGGTTAAGGGAACATTTCTTGGACATCCCCATCGCTAAAACGGAGACAAAAACCCCTCCCGGGGACTCCCAACCCAGCACCCCGCTTCCATCCCCTCTGTAGCCCACGACTTATCTCGCACGCATCCGGGGATGCGAATCCCTGTCGGGTGCAAAAGAAGGCCGCCTCCCCGTCTGGGAAGTTCCAGCTGTCACCAGGCTGTTGGCTCTTACTCTGCCAAGAGAAAGAAAACCAAACATCAGTGCACAATCTTAACAGCACATGGGCCAAAACCTGACAATTCTGCTACTCACCGTCTCCTAAGAAGCACCAGTGCTCGGGCCGGACTCTTCGGCCACGCTCGGAGGCCGACGCCATTGTCGCGAGGTACGCCTAGGTTAAGTGGAGACAAGGTGACTGGGCATTCCTGAAACATGAGTGGACCCTCGTTCCTCCTCCCTACCTCCCCGACTCACTGCAACTCCTTGGCCGTTCCCGTGGGCTACCCAGAGGGGACCTTGAAATAGAAAATTTGAAGGCTTCATCACAGGGTCCTGTACTACTTCCAGAGGGCTCAAAAGCACAGGAAACCCGGTCCATCGGCCAGTCGGTGACGGCGCTTGGCATACTCCAGGTGGATTCCCTAAAGCACACAAATGAGAACGGATGCTTAGAGTTGCACCAAAAATTGTGACGTGAGCAAGAACAACTGCTTCTGTCCGCTGCTCACCTGCCACGCTTGACCTTGTCTGCTGCTATCTGCCTCGACTTCCTAAAAATAAAGACAAAGACGAGTGCTGTCACATAGTCACCATTTATGCTTCCCCTGCAAACACAAACAGCGACTGACCTGCTCATGAGAACCCCCTTGACCTGGGATTGGGGGACTCTGCCACAGATTTAATCCATCTGCATCTGAAAGACAGTTACAACTAATGTCAAATGGCTACAGGATAACTTTACAGCACCGATCGTGTCATGTCAATCTACAAATACAATCTGGAGCCCAACTACACCCTGCATTACAAATTTCAAGTCCCCCGAACTTGTCCTATTACAGGCTACGCAGCAGGGTAGAGCAGGTCCAGAACAAAGACGTGCAGACACCCGTGACACAGGACAAGACGTGACAAATGAGGGGACACGACACGGAGAGAGAGCTCTCGGAGAGAAGAACGCCTGCGAGGACCGAGAGATTGCGGAACGAGATGACCTAGGTGAGATTGACGGCAAGCCGGCGTGGGTCAGAGAACCCTGGAGGAACAAGATGCTAACGGAATGATTTCTTCAGAGAATCACAAAGATGAATGCCCAAGGATCTTACGTAAAGAATCTCTAGCTAGCTTGGCATTCTCACAAGTCCTAATCTGCTCTAATGGATCGTTGCGGTGCGCAGCTGTCAACACCGTTCAGAACAAGACTTCAAAAGACATTTGAGAGATGCAATTCAGATGCCTGTCTGACCTCCAGAATCAAGAGTCCTATTGCATTGGTGCCTGTCCAAGGAACGCAGAGATCACAGATGCCATGAGGCCAGGTTTCTGATAGGGCCCTCCAAGAGCTAAGGTAAAAGTCATATGACATGATATACCCAAACACACAGAACGCACAAGAGACACGTGACACAACACACACCAGGATTGCTCTGCCCTGAGCACCTCAGCACTGTGATCAAAAGAAACACTTTCCCTTTAGGTGGCCTAAGGGGACGCTTCTTGGACATCCCCGCCACCAAAGCTGACTGAAAAAGCCCTCCCAGCGCCTCGCTTTCATCCCCTCTATTGTTCGTAGCCCTTGACTTATCTCTAGGACGTCCGGGGATGAGAATCCACATTGGGTGCAAAGGAAGGCTGCCTCGCCTCCTGGGAATTTCCTGCAATCTCCGGGCTGTGGTCCCTTGCTCAGCTACAATCGAGAAAACCAACACTGTGTGATCTTAGCTGCACGATAGACAAAACCCACCAATTCCGCTACTCACCGTTCTCCTAAGAACACCCGGGTGCTCGGGCCGCACGCTTTGGCCGTGCTCAGAGGCTGACGCAGTCATCACAGGGCATGCCTAGGTGAAGAAGAGACAAAGTGATGTGCCATTGCTGAAACCTAAGTGGACCCTGGCTCCTCCTCCCGATCTCCCTAACTCACCGCAAATCCTCAGCCGTTGCCAAAGGCTACCTGGATGTCACCTTGAAACACAAGATTTCAAGGCTTCATCACAGAGTCCTGAAATATTTCCAGACGGCTCACAAGCACAGGAAACCTGGTCCATCAGCCAGATGGTGATGGGGGTTTGGCATACTCCAAGTACACGGCCTAAAACACACAAATGAGAACGGAGGCTTAGAGTTGCACCGGAAATTGACACCTGAGCGAGAACAACTGCTTCTGCAACCTGCTCACCTTGATTGCTGACATCCGGATTTAATGCCTAAATATAAAGACAGAAAACAGTGCTGTAACACACAGTCGCCATTTACACTTCCACTGCAGAGAGAAATGGTGACTGACCCGCCCAGGGAACCCCCTCTCCAGGGATGGGGCGCTCCGCCACGGATTTAATCCGCCCGCATCTGAAAGAAAGTTAAGCTGCAGCATAACTTAACAGCTCCAGACACCTTACGTTAATCTAAGAATACCATCTAGACTCCAACTATACCCTGCATTACAAATTTCAAGTCCCTGGGACTTGTCCTATTACACCAGGCAATGCAGCAGGGCAGAACAGCTTCGGGACAAATAGGTGCTTACACCCGTGACACAGGACAGGACGTGACAAACGAGGGGACGCTAAAGACAAACAACACATTACGTTAATAAGATTGTGACAGAAGGACGATAGAAATCTTACTGGCAAGAAGAATAACGGCAAGGACCGAGAGGATGCCGAAAGAGTTGCCTGATGCTATGGCAACGGTGGATGGCGGAAGCTCTAGGGAGCAAAAGAAAAGACTGACAGAGTGACCTGTTAGTCACAATGATCGAGTTGACCATGAGACAATGCTACATTTAGAATGCTCTCTGTATCCCTACAATCTTAGAAACACCAGGACGTTACAACTCCTGGCTGGAAAGGATGGACGGTGACATTGCTGGGAGCAAGGCCTCAAAAGTCATCTGACTCGATGCTTCTGAACTGGGACTCGGAGACGTGGCCGAGGCCGCCGGGAAAAGAACAAACCGTATCGGCGTCGTGCCGAGAAGCGTGAGCGTTCGAGAACCTAGAGATCGTGGCCGATGCTTGCGGTAAGGCCCTCGAGGGGAAAAGGCAGATACGTGATCCGAGGCACCCCAATGATACGCTACGAAACACGGTACACGACACAACACGACACAGACCGAAACTGTTCTGCACTGCACGCCCTACAGCTGCAGTCAAAAGTAGGGCCTCTCCCTTGAGCTGTCCTAAAAGCCCCTTAGAGGACATCCCTTGACCCTCCGCTCATTTTTAAATCTGTCCCAGGAACTTCCAGTCCGCTACCCGACGATCATCCCATCTCCGGGCCGTGGCCCGTGACTTATCTTTCGGATGACTGGCGACGTGAATCCACGTTGGACCTGAAACCAGTCGGCCTCGGAAGGCCCCGTGATCGCCGGTTATCCTCTTAGTGAGCTACAATAAAGAACACCAAAACCAATGTGTGACTGTAGTGCTATGTGGGCCAAATCCCAGCGAGTCAGCTCCTTGACCTCTCCTAAGTATGCCTAGGTCCTCAAGGCTCCAGCTTCATCCCGAGTCCAAGGCCATAGCTGTTATGACTAGCACCTGGGTTAGAGAGATCCAAAGTTACATGATATTTCTGTGAGTGCTGTAGATGAGCTGGGGTGCCCCAAGACATGTGAATGCCTCTGCCATGCTTGCTAAAAACCTTGGGGGGTCCTCAAATAGACACCATTTCTCACCCTGCTGCCTTCAAACCCCCCCTCCCCCAATAACTCCTAACCAGACATCTACTCACCCTCCCTCTCCTGGTCACAATCCTCAACTTTACTCATCTAAACCCTCAATCTCAAACATCATCTTCAACACAGAGCAGATCCCTCTTGTGATATGATGAAGCTGCTGAAAAAAATCTGAAGCGTCTCACTTGACACAGCCTAAAATTTCAGGAAGTTTCCTGTAAAACTTCCTTGTAAAAAAAAAAAAAAATAAATAGAAAGAACAAACCCAGAAATTACAAAAGCACCTAATCACCCCTGAACACACAACCAAAAATCATGAATGTAAATACTCCCTGTGCTCATTTCTGTATTCTTCGCAGTATGTTCAAAGCCCCTATTGCTTCAGAGGCCGAAAAGCACCTGCTGAAAACAAGCTGAGATAAGCTGAAAGAGCCTCTTCACTGAAATGAGAGGAGACCTCTTACCTCAGTGCATCCCAAAGAGGGAATGAAGCCCCTTCGCAGAGGCTGGGGTTAATATACCCCTGATTGGGCCCGCCTCTCGCTCCCATGATGCCCGGGAAAAGGGAGGAGGGGCAAATCCCACCGGGTATAAAAGCCCTCCCAGGAGCTGCAGCCGTTTGGCTCCTCTGACTTGAATTCAAGGTGAGTAAAGGGCTTGATCCTCAGGGAAATGACAATGCTTTTTTTTTTTGTTTTTTTTTTCCCCTTCTATAGCTGCTTTGAGCAAAAGGGCAGAAAACCGGTAAGAAATAAAACTTTATGTTTAGGTAGCACAGCTAAGTAAGTTGGGTAACTTGTTATTAGCTCACCTAATTATTCTTTAGTAACTGCTAAGTAGTATTCCACATGTGACTAAGTAGGGTGGAGAACAATACTGATTATATAAATGGCCCAAGTCTCCTTAGGACCTCTAATTAGGGCTATCTCTATTATATATAAAAATAAGAAAAATAATAGACTCCTGGGCAGCATTAGGGTTAAGTACAGGCCTGGCTTGCCCTTGTCTGAGGTATTCAGTCCCAGGGCACAGATACAAGTGCCCTGAAATGTAGTTTGAAACCATTAAATTGCTGAAAAAGATAGAGCTTCCGTCAGGTGAACCCCTCAAAACAAGGAAATTAGGCGGTTACCTCTTTAGTTACCAGTCTACTGAAACTGATACAATGGCAAATAAATGGCTTCTCTCCTTTAATTTAGTCCCATAAAATATTGGGAAAAGAGGGGTGTTCCTCGCTTTAAATCTCTCTGGCGATGAAACAAAGTAGGTACAGCTGGCTTCCCCCTCAATTTGAGCCTTAGGACAACAAAAAGGGGCAGTGACCCTTAATTCAAACCCGCAAGTAAGCTCTGCCAAGGTTTTCCCCTTCTATTTAAAGTGGAAAATAATGAAAAATGGGAATTGCCTGTTAATTAACACCCCTAACAGCATAAAAGAAGCAGGAATCCTTTCAGCTGAGACCGTTAAAACTGCAAGAGAATGGGATTCCCTCACAATGTGAACACAAAAAATAATGGAAAAGGAAGCTTTCTCCATCAATTTAAACCCCTTACCTCCGAATAACCCCTCGGTTTTCTGGAGGTGCTGCAGAAGGACAGAGGACTCTAGGGAGGGATTGACGCGATAAAAGCGGACAGTTGAAAGCTCTCCCCTGGAACCCCGCACGCTGCCCTGCCGGCTCAGGTGCTGCCCCTCGGTAAGAGGGCTTTTCCCTCGGCGTTTTCTCGAATGGACGCGTCCGGCTGCCCCCCGGGCCCTGATGGATGGTTCCTAGAAGGACAGTGGGATAGCCTCGTTAACGCCTCTGGAGTAACAACTCCCTGTGCGGGTGTGCCCGGGTGTGGCGGGTTTGGTGTTGGTTAATTACTAAAACGCTCGCTTCTTGCTGGCAGATAGGAGAAAAGTAAAGTAGATTTAAAACTTAAAAAGGGTATAAAGAAAATTTTAGTAAAAGTAACTAGAAGATAAAAAAAAGATAGTAAGAATTAAAACAAACCATTTAGAACACTTCTCTTCCCCCACAACTTTTTCTTTCCCACTGATAATATAAAGAAACTAAAGGTAAGATTTGTAGACCGTTTATTACTTTTAAAATAGTTTTTTTCCGCTTAGCGAGAGAAAGCTGTGTTGTTAGGGTGATGGAGATTTCTTTACGAGAGGGAAAAAACCGTTTTCTTGTGGTGCTTAATTCCGTTATGAATAACGGTTGTCTGGGGAATTCTGCTATTGTGAATTTTTTTTCATTTTTACGAGCCTTCCCACACCTTGTTGATGGGCTTTGTTGACTTAGGGGGAATTGTTTTAAAGATGAGCTGTTTAAAGGCAAAAGTTTTTATTATTCATCTCTAAAATTACTTTTATCTCTGGTAACAGAAATCTTTTTCTTTTTGGAGAAGCACAGCACTAATTTTCCTTCTTTTTCTGTTTAAACTTCTTATGGGATTACAGTTATTTTAACATTTGTTTCTTTTAGCACGGAGGCTTTTCCTTGATATCAATTTGAACACTTTCATCTCTTTATAGTTTCGTGCGTTATAAGGAAAAAAGAGTCCTTTTTTTAATAACTCGTAAGAGGATTTTAGCTCTAAAAACAAGGCATCTCCTCCTCCCTCCCATTCGGGACTTAACTACTTCTTTACTGACTTCGATGCCTTTATGTTGTTCTTTTACGTGCTTGCATTTTGGTTTTTTCTCTTACTCGAGAGACGACTGAAGTATTGAAAGGGTTACCATTACGCCCGAGGCCCACCTGACCCGCCGGTAACTCGCGGCGAGGATCTGCGACTGGGCTGCGTCGGGACTGGCTTCGCGGCAGGCTCTGGTTTTGGGCGCGAGCCGCAAGGGTCTCTGATCTCAGCCACGCTGAGGGGGACGGGCCCTGACGGTAAGCGCTTCACAGCCGCGGCCAGCGCCGCTCCGGCCAGGGCTCCGCAGCCTCCCCCGCCTTCCCGCCCGGCAGCTGCTGGGGCCCGGCCAGACCGAAGCCGATGGGGGAGCCGGCGGACGGCCCGGGGAGGGGAGAAGGGGCCCGGCCCGCAGCGGGACCGCCCGGACCGGCCTGGCTGACATGGGGGGCCGGGGCCCGCCACCTCCTCACCGACCGCAAGGAAAGAGAGAGTTCCCGGGTTTTTTCGTCTTTAACGTGTCTGGTTCACTGAGGCGTGTCCAGCTTCGCGGTGCTTCAACAAGCTTATAGCATCCCATGAACTCTCCCACCTCAGTCAATTCCCAAGTCCTCACCCCTGGCAACGGCAGTAACTAGTCACCGTAGAGTTAGTCCTCCTGAGGAGAAAAACAGACTCCCCTTTGGGCTTCGGCCGCAACTTCCCGCGTGTAACTTCCCCTGGTTTCTCCTTTCCCTGTCCTCTCGCTGGATTGGTATCCCTGGTGGCCACCCCCCTTTCCTTGGAGACCAAACCCCTCTGCCCAGCCCTTAGCTCTGCCCCCTTCCCCTTAAGCTGTCTCCTCCACGTGGTCGGTCTCTTTTTTTACCTCGCTGGGTTCGCTTCAGCCGTGTGTGATATCCTCCGCCAGAATAAAACCGTGTAAAAAGAGCCTTTCTTGCCTTTATCGCTGAGCCACCTGCAGTGAGCGTTGGCTGAGGGTCTGACCGCGTCGCCTGAAGGTTATCTCAATTTGCTTTTCCACGGGAGAGGCTCGTGGGGGACGGATTTTAGGCAGCGGCGACCGCTACTCCGACACCGGCACCTTTGCCGTCAGTTACGCAAAAAGCTTTGTATCGCTTCCCTGAATTTCCTCCCGTTCTAAACCGTGACACCGGGTAACCCTCTAAAAGCAGCCGGTCACACGGGGAACTGCTACGCCGTGGAGTGGGGGATGACGTGAAGAAAGGTCCCGTGGGCAGTTCCCTCCCCTACAAAACCCTTCGTCTACCCTGTGAACGATGAATTTTACTTTCCGAGGAAATTAAGCGTATATCCTCTCTCTGTGCCCGTGGCCAAAACTGGGATTCTGCCTCCAAAACTGCAGACGGTGAACGATTCCTGAGAGACCGCAGCTGCCGACGCTGAGAAATCTCGATGCCCTCGGAGTGTCGCACGCCTCCTGCGAACGGACGATGCGCAGGGAGGGTGAGTTTGGTTTCACGGGGAAAAGGGGCAGAAGATGTGTCCGGGGGCCTGTGGCCCCGAGTGGCCTTCTGCCTCCTCCAAGTCCGAACACGACGGGATTTTTCCCGGAGCGAAGCTGCCTGCGCCAAGGACTCGGGCAGCCCTTGAAGTCTCAAATACCTCCTCTAAACTGATATCAACACACGGGAGTGGCAAGTTTTGTTTCACAGGGCATTCACACCGTGGCCCCGAGTGGGCTGCTGCCTCCTAAAATTCCAAAAGGCGCGGGATGTCTCCCGGACCCAACTTGGTACTGCCTCCAGCTCAGGCTACCCTGGCAGTGCCAAGTACCTCCGACAAATTGACTTCAGGAACCCAGGGTGGTGAGTTTTGTTTCACAAGGAAACGCACTGGCGTTCGGGGGCCAGTGACCCTGAGTGGCCAGGCGCCTCCTGAAATTGCGAACGGCGCGGGGTGTCTCCCGTACCCGACCTGCCGCCGCCTCCGACTCGGGCTGCCCGGGCAGTGCCGAGCGCCTCCTGCAAACTGGCGTCAGGAACCCGGGGTGGTGAGTTTTCGTTCCCACGGAAAATGGACGGCGTTCGGGTCCGGGGCCCTGCGGCCCTGAGCGGGCTGCTGCCTCCTAAAGCTCTAAACGGCACAGGATGTCTCCAAAAGGCAACCGGCCTCCACCTGCTACTCGGGCTACCCTGGCAGGGCCGAGCGCCTCTTGCAAACTGACGCCAGGAACGCGGGGTGGTGAGTTTTGTTGCACGGAGGAGAGGGCCGGCATTCGTGACTAGGGGCCCGTGGCCTTGAGTGGGTGGACGCCTGTGAAAATTCCGAATGGTGCGGGATGTCTCCCGAACCCAACCTGCTGCCACCTCCGATTTGAACTGCTCTGGCAGTTCAAAGTGCCTCCTACAAACAGACATCAGGAACCCAGGGTGATGACTTTTGTGTCACGGGGAAAAGGGCCGGCATTCGTGTCCAGGGGCCCGTGGCCCGGTACCTCCTGAAATTCTGAACGGCAAGGAATTTTGTCGGTTTCAGTTTGAAACTGGGCAGAAATGGTTCTGAAATACTTCGTGTGAACTGTGTTGTTAAGCTGTACATTAAGGTTGAGCCTGAGTTGAAGGGGTTAAGCAACCCTTTTCGAAAAGTTTTAACTTGAGCCGGTGTTTGTGGGCTAGCAGAGCTGTAATAGAGAGAGCATATTCTAAGTTGATTCCCTAGATTTCAGGTACAGGGGAGTTGTGTGGCTTTTTCCCCCGCATTGTGGTAACTTGATTCTTGAGACCGTATAGTTGTGTCCGTAGAGATTTTAAGATTTTGTTTGCAACAAGTGCAGCATTTTATGTGGAAAAACTAGTGTGGGAATTTATATACGTTTAAAACAAATTAAAAGAATTGCAGGAATTGCCCCCCCCCCCCCCCCCATTTGTGTTTGTAGGCGTATCAGAGCTTTTGCTGTAACAGGCACGGCCTTTTCGTTTGTTTTAATCGTGGCAAAACGGATCAAAGGAGTCCCTTTACCTCACTGCTTTGGACTTGATCTTGGGGAATGTGTGCAAAACAATATTATTGTTATTCCACGAGGCAGCAAATTGAGTGTGCCCTGTATCAATAGAAACAAAACTTTAGTTGAGCAGATTTTGAACCAGAGATTTTAAAGTTACTGTGTTCAAAGTCATACTTAGTACATGAAGATTGGATTATGCAGGAAAAACTAGGAAAGGACTGTAACATTTTGTGAAATAACATTTAGGTACAGTGCATAACAATAAGTAGCTCGGGTGTCCTATAAATAAAATCAGAAATCAGAAGAGACAGAATTTGGTAGAGGTTGCTCATTCAAAAAGCTACCCTTGTGAACCCTGGGTTTGTTTTTGCTGTGTTCGGTGTAAAACGTTGTGGTATACGCAGACGTTTCGGTAGAGAAGGGCGAGACTGGCGCTTTATCATCTTAAAGAAACAAAGGCTACTCGGAGAGCTATAAGGATTTTAGTAGCCGCTGGTCGTGAGGAGCAAGGAAATAACAGCAAGTTCTTGGAGAAAAATGGCAATGAAGAAAATAGAATTTATAGTAGACGTGGGGGAAACCTACTCGGCATTAAGTAAAGCCTTAATGTCTATAACAGATAGTTATGTTATGGTAAGGGGAGCAACTGGCCAATCTGAAAAAGCGTATTTTTGTAAATTTGGAAAACAAGTGGGCATTTATAGGTTTGTGTAGCAGGTAAAAGCAAAAGATGGGGAGATTATTTTGGAGGTAAAGTAAAATGATGGATGAGGTATCTTCTGAGGTGTGGGCTTCTAACATACCAGGAAGAGCAAAGAATGCACCCACGGTGCAAGTTAATCTTAAAGAAAGGAAACAACCACTTAGAGTTAAACAATATCCCTTAAAAAGGAAAGAAAGAAGGGATTAGTCCGTAATTGACAATTTTTTACACGTAGGGCTATTAAAAGAGTGTCGGTCTGAGTGCAATACTCCTATTTTACATGTTAAAAAGCCTGATGGATCTTACCGAATAGTACAAGATTTAAGAGCTGTTAATAAGATAACCGAGGACTTATACCCGGTGGTTGCCAACCCCTGTGCTTTGTTGGCCTGTTTAACAGCCGAATTAACCTAATTTACCATTTCTGATTGGAAGGGTGCCTTCTTTTGCCTCCCTCCTCGTGAAGCCAGCCAGAAAATTTTTGCCTTCGAATGGGAAAATCCCAAAAGTGGGCGTAAGACTCGGCTCACGTGGACGGTATTAATAACGGCCCCGGGATATTCGGAGAGCAACCTACAAGAGATCTAGAGTCCTGGGCAGCTTCATCAGAGGAAGGACAGCTGCTGCAGCGAGTAGATGGCCTCCGGATAACTACCGGAACCCAAGAGGCGTACGTGGAGTGGACGGTAAGCCTCCTGAACTTTTTGGGTTTACAAAAATATAGAGTACTTCACAAAAAGGCTCAGGTAGTAAAACAAACAGTCGTCTCCTTGAGTGATGACGGCAGTGCTGGACAAAGACTCTAATGCAAAATGACAAGGAAGCGATATGCCAAACCCCAAAACCCCAGACGATAAAGGACTGTAAGTGTGTGATAAGTTAGAGAAGACTCTTTGTTCATCAAGACAGAAAGGAGAAGCCTTGCGTAGATAACAGAAAATCAAAGGAGAAGCCTTGTGTAAGATAACAGAGAGCCAAAGGAGAAGCCTTGTGTAGATAACAGAAAACTGCCAGACAGAAACTAGCTAATATGTTGATTACTTAAGCTAGTTGTGTAATTAGAACTTAGGTGCATATAACATATAACCTTATATGGAAAAGACCATTACAGGGCCGTGGACTTTCACCGAGGAAGAAGAGAAGAGCCTTCGTCAAACGACCACCGGAGAGTAGAGGACAACCCCCTAGCAACAGAGGGCGCAAGCGCAGAGTACACCCAGAGATACTGCGGCCCCGGGAAAAAAAAAAGTATAAAAAGACTGTGGGAAGGGGGAAAACGGTGTGTGAGCCGTAGGCGGAGCGGGGACTCCCCGGCTGCACCCGGTGCCGTTTGCTTGCCATCGCTCGCTGTAATCAATAAATTTCTGACTGACTCTTGAAAGGCTGAACAAATTATTCGCCTCTATTTATAACAATCTGGTGCCGTGACTCGGATAAGGGCTATCCGTTGGAACCTCCTCACGGGGAGGCCCCCTCGCTGCCTTGGCAGCGAGCCCCGTTCAGGAGACCTCCTCCTGGGACCCTTACCGACGAACCCAAATTCGGTGGCAAGCAAAGAATAGCCGGCAACCCCTTAATCTTTGTGCACAAAGTCCCGGGCGAAGACACAGGACTGTGTAAGTACCTTTCAGCGGTCCTTCGGGGCTACTGAGGTTGCCCCGTTCGGAGGCAGCGGGGCCCCCTCGGTCGGGGATGGGATCCCGGAGTGTGATGAGTGAGACGTCTCTGTGAGACGACGTGAGCGTGGACCTCGTAGTAGTGCGTTTCCCACACCCGGCGACGGGCTGGGCCACGAATTGAGGGAAGCGTAGAGGTGTGTGTGAGAAGGCGCTCCGGAAGATGGGACAGAGGAAAAGCAAGCCCTCTGGTCCCATGGGTAGGGGAAACCCTGTAAAGCTTCCCCAAATTCCTCCAGATAGTCCATAAGGACTAATGATTAAAAACTAGGATGCCTTCCCCTCCAGGAAAGGACGAGGTAGGATACAGACCTACCCGATTCCACCCCTCCACCCTACATACCTCCTCCCCCTCCACTCCTACCTCTGCATTCACCACAACGTCCCTCTGCCCCGGTTCGGAGGGGGATGAGGTGAGAATGAGGTGAATGTTGAGCTCCAGGGCAATAACCAGCGGGTAACTAGAATCCAGACTAGGAAAAGGCAAGAGGACCTCCCCAGCTGATAGCGCGGCTCGGGGAGGGAGAAATCGCGATTTCAGTGTGTTGTGTGTTGTGTCCCGATTGCAGTGTGGTGTGCCCCAGTTTCGGTGTGGTGTGTCTGTTACATCCGGACGTGCGTGCTTGTGTGTGTGTGTGTGTGTGTCTATGTGTCTGTGTGTGTGCGTGAAGCGCGGTGCGGCGTTACTAAGATACAGAGACGCGGCGCGGCGGTGCCGAAGAGCGCATGCGCGGGGCAGTTCAGCTACACTCCCTGATGGAGCGGGTGGTGCGCATGCGCGGCACGGGCTGTCTCTGGTGAGCGGGCGGAGCGCGGCGCGGGGCTTAAGTCGGGGCTTGCAAAGGTGCTTTAGGCGCGGCCCAGCTGATAGCGCAGCGGGTGCGCGGGCACAAGCCGCGGTTTGAGGAGCTGCTTTGAACGCCGCTAGCTGATAATGCAGCTAGTGGGAGCGTGGTACAAGCTAGGAGTTACAAGCACCGCTTACAAGCATCGCTAGTTGGTAAAGAGCTTGCAAAAGTAGCCAGCGAGCCCGGCTGGGCTAAGAGTTAAGTGTTTGTTATACAATAGCACTGCCCTGTAGTGTTAAAAGCTGTCATTGGGAGATCCTTTGCATTACAGGGCGAATAAAGGGGGGATGAATGTGTGTGAATGAGAGGCGGGCTGGTTACCCCAGACCTGCTAAGCGAGAGCGGTAGTCTCCCATGCTGCGTTTCCGTCTTTTTCGCGAGAAAAGCGGCCAGTAAAGAGATGAAGTGAGTGATAAAAAGAGTGAGAGAACCCCCCCTGGGACTGGGTCTCAGAGAAAGAGTGGGGACCCCTTGGTGAGGGGGGGGAATAAAAGGTAATTAATTAGAAAAAAAAAATTTAATTAAAAGGTAAAAAGAGGGTTTTCTTGGCATAATCTATTGGGGAAAAATAAAAGGTAAAATGTGTAGGAGGGGCCCCTAAAAATTCTGCTGGATTGAGGGATAAGAATGCCCAAGAACATCCACGGTTGATTAAACCTGCTGGATTGAGGGATTAATATTCCAAGAGCATCCAGGCTTGATTAAACCTGCTGGATTGAGGGACTAATGTTCCCAGAGCATCCAGGGTTGCTTCAAACCTGCTGGATTGAGGGATTAATGTTCCAAGAGCATCCAGGGTTGCTTCAAACCTGCTGGGTTGAGGGATTAATACTCCAAGAGCATCCAGGGTTGCTTCAAACCTGCTGGGTTGAGGGATTAACATTCTGAGAGCACCCAGAATTAAGTTTGCTGGGTTGAGATATTAATATTTGAGAGCACCCAGAATTGAATAAAAATTTTGCCAGTTTGAAGATAAATCGGAGAGGATCTGGAGTTAGGAACAACACAGCTGGATTGAGGGGTATCCGAGAACACTGAGACTGGCCAGGGAAACCTAAAAGTGTAAAAAGTGTGTTGAAAAATAAAAGGTACCTTGTTGTTGTGATTGTTTTGTTGTGCGTGAGAGTAAGTGAAAAATAAAGTTAAGGTAATGTGGACGAATAGAAGTATACGTATGCATCCTGCCCTGTTAGGAAGCCTCACTGTGCTCCCCTAGTGTGACCCACAGACGCAGGTTACGATCCGATAGACAAAAGGACTACAGCTGACCGTTGGAGAGTAACGAGCCGACCCGGAAACCTGAAGGTCACCTCAAAGAAAAACTGTCGGACTCAGTCTGGGTAATCCAGATAGACCAAGAAGGGGAACGGAAAAGATACACTTACCCCTTGGCTGATGATTATGGAGTAGTGTGTAAAGAAATACGTTGTGATTGTTATCCTTTCGTGTGCTTTGTTTGCCGAGAACGGTGGTGAGTCCGTTGCCGCAAAGGAAAGCCGCCTACTGGGATTTGCTCCAGCTGCTACAAGCTAGAGCAAGGATTAACAAGAATCATATTAGAGTTAGGGGAATTGGAGAATAAGTGGGTAAGGTTCAAATCAGAAGAGTGGTGGGAGGTTTACAGAAAAGGGGTTAACCCTGAGAATTTTTTTCCACCTGAATGAACCTGCCCCCCCCTTGTTGCCCATATTGTAAACCGGTGTTGTCGGAAAGAGCTGAAAGAAATCCCGTGTGACTCATCCCCGGTCAAGGATAAGAACTGGGAGCGGTATAAGGCTAGAAGGGGAAAAGGTAACGGATGCGCTGGAGAGTACCGCTGCTGCCGAGAAGATGGTAATCCCCGCGGCTCGAAGCGCCTGAGTCGGCGGGCGAGGCAGAGGGGAAAGAACCAGGCTCTTCCCGATCCCAAGTGGAATAATGCAGAGATACTCCAAATATTACCGACTGGGTATTGATAATCTCCCCAAAAGGTACCGACTCAACCACCCTGGGTAAACAAAAAGGGCAACAAGCTAAAAGGGAAATGGTAGGAAATTATGAGGTAAGTACAAAACCTGGACTCTGTCCTCCTTGGCAAGTTATCGTTATTGTAATTCTGATTATGTTATTACCAGGAAGATATTCTCAATTTTCACATCGACCCTTTAAATAGATATTACCCCGAGTAGATAGGAAGGAAATTCAAAGTCAGCTATTGTCCAGATCTCCTAGTTTTACATCGTCATTATGCACATTGGCCCCCATCGATGTGTCCAGCATCAAATCCAGGAAAGGGATATTGCAATTACCCCGGGGAATACTTCTGTGGGTATTGGGGCTGTGAAACAATAGCATCGGATGGGTCAGTAGAAGGAGATCAATGGCTTACTAGTTCTTAAAGACCCCAGGGCTGTAAAGCTCCGCAGAAGGACTGGTCGAGCGGCATGGTCAATCCGGGGAATTGTCAATTTGTGTATATGAATGTAACTAAACCGTCAGATCCGAGATAGACAGTAAGACGAACGTGGGGTTTTCAGTACATACAACATACAAGTAAGAAAGAGCCTATCCCACCAGATACCCGGCCAGTAGGCCCTAACCTGGTAATAGCCAAAGATAGAGAGCCAGGTTATGTTGAAATAATCAGTAATCAAAGTAACTCAGGAATAGAAAATTCAACGAGTGATAACCAGACAATAATACCCACTAGCGAAGATTCTCGATTTAACACCCTTTAGAAGCTAGTAGAGAGAGCGTGCCTAACCCCCAGATTACAAAACATGGTTAGCTTTGTTTTGATGTTAAACCCCCATTTTATAACACTGTTAAAATAAATAACTAAAAAAGTTTGATGAACAAAATAAAGAAAAAGAAAAGGGGGGATTGTAATAAGGTAGAAAAGACTCTTTGTTCATCAAGACAGAAAGGAGAAGCCTTGTGTAAGATAACAGAGAGCCAAAGGAGAAGCCTTGTGTAGATAACAGAAAACTGCCAGACAGAAACTAGCTAATATGTTGATTACTTAAGCTAGTTGTGTAATTAGAACTTAGGTGCATATAACATATAACCTTATATGGAAAAGACCATTACAGGGCCGTGGACTTTCACCGAGGAAGAAGAGAAGAGCCTTCGTCAAACGACCACCGGAGAGTAGAAGACGACCCCCTGGCAACAGAAGGCGCAAGCGCAGAGTACACCCAGAGATACCGCGGCCCTGGGAAAAAAAAAAGTATAAAAAGACTGTGGGAAGGGGGAAAACGGTGTGTGAGCCGTAGGCGGAGCGGGGACTCCCCGGCTGCACCCGGCGCCGTTTGCTAGCCGTCACTCGCTGTAATCAATAAATTTCTGATTGACTCTAGAAAGGCTGAACAAATTATTCGCCTCTATTTATAACAAGTGTATAATTATAAACTGTTAGTTAAACCCCTGTATGCTGTGATCAGGGAAGGAAACGGAGATCTCCGATGGACGACAGAATCGGTACGACCCTTCGGCCAGCTAAGGAAGGCCCTCGTGTCACCTCGAGCACTAAGACTTCCAGATGTGAGTAAACCGTTCCCGTTTTCTCGTGAAAAGCAGGGAATTGCTTTGGGAATGTTAGCGCGAGATCTGGGCCCGTGACGCGGGGCGGTCGCCTGCCTCTCTAAGCGGCTGGATGCGGCGGCTAAGGGATGTCCGGGACGCCTCGGAGCTTTGCGGCGGTGGCGGCGAACGTCCTAGAAGCGCGCGGCTTCGCCCCGGGCCAGAAGATGACTCTGCTGGTGTCCCGCGCGATGTCTGCAATGTTGGAAGTAAAGGCTGGAAGTAAAAGGGACGTTGGCTCTCTCCACAGAAATTCTTGAAATACCAAGTCATAATGGTGGACCGAGATGATGTAGAAATTGTGGTGACTAACATTGTGAACCCAGCTTCTTTCCCCAGTGGTAGTATGGGAGAACCGGTGATCCAGGATGGCCTGGAGACTATCAAAGCTACCTACTCCAGTTGCCCGGATCTGAAGGACAACCCTCTCGAGGACACTGAGACCTGGTTTACTGATGGAAGTAGCTATGTCATCAGCAGAAAAAGATATGCTGGGTATGCGGTTAGCACGAGCCGAGAGGTAATAGAGTCTAGATCGTTACTGACCGACACCTTGGCACAGAAGGCTGAAATAATTGCCTTAACCGGGGCTTTAGAGCTGGCAGAAGGAAAGAAAATCAATATTTATGGACTCGAGGTATACGTTTGGGGTAGTCCGTGCGAGTGGAGCCATCTGCAAGGAAAGAGAACTGTTGAACTCGCAAAGAAAAAGCATTAAACGTGCACAAGAGATAATAAAGCCGTTGGAGGCAGTCCAGCTGTCGCGCACATCGAGGCACACAAAAAAGTGAGCTCTGAATTAGAAGACGGGAATGAGCTGGCAGACAGAAAGAAGCAGTTAAAGGTGAGGTAATTGTTGAGACAGTTGAGGCAGCCTTAATCCCAGATGGACAAATTTCTATTGAAAGTAAGCCAAGATACGGTAAAAAAGAAAAAAGGCTTGCTGAAAAAGTAGAAGTTATAATCGAGAGCGGTAGGCTGTTACAGATGCGGAGAAAGGAAAGCTGGTGATCTCCTCTTCCGTGCTATAGTCATAAGTGAAAGATGAACGTGAGAGAACGCATTAGGGAATAGATGCCTTGTATAATTACTTGAAAAAGAGAATCCTAGCCAGAAACTTGCAAAATACAGTGTTTCGGGTGACTCGCCAATGTAGCCTTTGCCTCCAAACTACTCCCAAAAATATTCCTAAAACAAAACTTGAACCTGCACAACAATGGCAAATAAATTTTTCAGAAGTGCCCAGGAGAGGGGGGTATTGATACCTATTGATGTGAACAGATACCTTTTCAGGGTGGCCAGAAGCTTTCCCTACTAGAACTACCAAAGCACAAGAGGTGACCAAAGAATTGTTATGAACCAGTACATAGTGTACAGCCTGGGGATTATGTATATCTTAAGTCTGTTGCAGAGAAGACTCTGGAACTGCAGTAAGAGGGACCATTCCAAATGCTCCTCACCACCTTTACTGCAATCAAGATTAAGGAACAAAACGCCTGGATCCGTATTTCCCAAGTGAAGAAACTCCTGAGGGACTTGAGAAAGTTATACCAGTTATTTTATAAACTAAAATTAAAACTTTCTCGAGGAAATAAATAGAGTGTGAGTAAAATGATAAGCATAGTGATATAATCCTCCCAAAGAATAGAAAAGCTTGTAGTTGTAATAGATAATCAGGTAGGTGTAGCTTAGAGAGTTGTTGCATTTATAATTATTGCTATAACCGCAGCTAATACGGTACCGCTTATATATAATGTGAGTGGTATATAAGTGCCAAGGGAAAGCCTATGATTTTGACTCCTGTAAGTCTCTGGATCAAACGCTACAAATTACAAATGCAACTGTATAAGGAGGAAAAAATGTTTAAAGATATAAATGTGTGTACATCCAGGATGGATTTCATGAATCTCATCAAGAATCCTAAATACTGTTACAAATGCTTAACAAACTGCTCTGAATTTAGGCTCTGGATACAGAGCAAAGTATTTATCGCTTTGAAATGCATCCCATTAACCAGACAACCTTGCTCGTCTATACAGGACAAGGCTCTGTCTGCCTCGAATAGCACGCCCCGCTATAATAGTGGATGAGATCACTGTGAAAAAAACTCAATTTAACTTGTGCATTTAGAACTTTGTCAAAATTGATTATTCCTGTCAGGTACCTGGGGTATCATACCAACATATAAAGGCAAACTTAATTACTGTCAAAGAAATATTGCCTGTGCCTATAGGGATGAACAACTTTGGTTACCCAATGTTTGAAACATCATGAATTAAAGGAAATTCTTAAAGAAATTCAAGATAAAGGAAAGAGAACTCTGATTACAATACACCATGACATGGAGACTATACGGAAGGTATTTAAATTATTGGAAAAAGGCCAATTCCATCATTGGTGGAATGTGCTTTTTGGGTGGTCTCCAACAGCAACCAGCTTGCTCAATACCTTGGTTCATCCAATTAAGAAACAACTCCTCATACCATCCCAACTACCGTGATTAGAACACATATTCTATGCAAAAATGTCCTCTACCCTGCCATCAACTCCACATAAAACAAAGAAATTACTCTCATCATACAGTACACCCCTGTCAAAACTCTAAATTGCCCTAAAACCTTAAAAATCATTACAAATTAACCCCAAAATAAAAACTTTAATCTCTAACTAACAAAAAAACCTAATCTCTAGCTAACAAAAAACCCCAAAACCAAATAACGCTAATTTAAAAAACTCCACCATAGAACCAACTACCAGCAAAAAAACACACTACACTCTTTTCACTAACAATTCTTATCACATCACAAAAATGAAACAGAAATAAAAAACAACCATATAGAAACCCACAGAGCAAATCACAACAAACACTAAAAAAATAAATCCAACCAACTTACTAAAACTCTGTCTCTACACTAACTCATAAAGAGCAACCAATACTCTATAAAACTTACAAAAAAAACCCACCAACCTAATTAACGATATAAAAAAATCTAAACCACCAAGAAATAAAAAATCACTACCAAAATAAAACTACCTTAAAAAATCCACCATATAAATACCCATGTTCCCAAAATAAAACTAATAAAAAACAACCACCAAATACATCAAATTACAAAAAAAAACCCTTACATTAACAACAACACAAAAATTATTCCTAACTCAATGAACCCATAATGTCTCAAACCATCAAAACAAAAATACCACCTAGAAATAAACACGATGCCAAAAGATAAATGTAGCCATAAACAATATCTCCCAAAGGATCCATAACCATAAAACATACAGTACAATCGAACAAACCAAAGAAATAAAATCCCTATAATAAACGGTAATGTAGTTAACAATATTGTAAAAACCTCACCAATTAACTATAGGACACTACCTCAAACCCACCAAAACAAACACTATATACGCTAATAAGAGCCATTACAAGAGAATTAAAAACTTACCCTCTACTTCATGCAACAACCCATAAAAACCATTGTGAACCTTAAAAAACACGTCCTTTAAAAACATAATACACCATCAAAAAGAAAAAAAATCCAACAGCAAAACTCAATTCAAAGAAAACCCTTATCATCAACACATGAACCAAGAACCATAACACTCAAGAAGTAGACCGTATTCCTTATCATACGCCAACTACAAAAAAAAAAAAAACAAAACGATACAATCAATGCCTAAGAACCACCTCCAAACCGCTACACCAAGGACCTTCGGAAAATGAAAAGCCGCGCTCCCAGCACCGGGCGGAGCGCGGCTCCCGGCAGGAAAGCGGCTCCTGCGGCAGGCAGAGGCGGCGCCGCGCCGGGAGCCCCCCGCCCGCTCCCCCTGCCCGGCGGGGCCGGCACCGGGCCCAGGGGGCCCCGGCGGCGCCCGAGCCCCGCGCCCTGAGCGGACAGAGCGGCCGGCACCGGCCGGCACCGGCGCAGCGCCCGCGCCGCCTCTCCCGCCCGCCGGCCCGGCAAAGCTCCCCTCGGCTCCGCACGCCTCGCTCCGGCGCGGCTCCGGCAGTCCCGCGCCAGCCCGGCCGCGCCCAAGTCCCCTTCCACCTCGGCAGCTCCCCAGGCAACGCCAGCAGCTCCCGCGCCGGAACCTTTGGTGCCGGGCCTGGGGCAGAAGAAGCACCCTCAAATGCAGCGGCACAGCCCGATTCCAACCCTTCAAATGCTGCGAGAGCTGCAGCCTCCTTCAATTCAACCACCGGAACTGACGCCACACTCAGGTGCTCACCTCACTTCAACAAGGGCAAATAAATGTGTTCTCCCCTTCAGTTTCAGCCCCTATAATAGCAGGAAAAAGGGTTTGCCTCAAGTGATGGTAAAAGGGGAATTTTTACCTCAATCCAAACCCTTTACAAGGACGAACAACAGGGCTGCCCCCTCAGTTGAAAACTTAGGCAGATGAAAATGGAGGGGCTAGCCTCAGATTAAACCCATCATACGACAACAATATTTTTCCCCTTCCATTTAAAATACAACACGAGGATTCCCAGTCACCCCTGTGATACCCCTAACACCGTGGAAAAGGCAGGTTTTCCTTCAATCAGTACCCTCAAAACCACAAGTGAAGGAGGATCCCTCCCAGTTCAAACAGACAATAATGGAAGAGAAGTCGCTTCTCTCAATTTGAATTTCTTTTGTCCTCAAAAGCCCTTTTTTTTTTTTTTTTCCGGGGCAGCAGAAAGTGATTGCAAGATGAAACTTAAAAGGGAAAGGAGAAAAGTCCCCGCTACAAATCCACACCGGCTTACGTGTTTGGCTGCAACTTCCCGGCACAAAGGTTTGTCCCTTGGCACCTCCCTTGAGCAATGCTCCACGTATCCAGGTGCTCCCCCAGACCCTGTCAGAAGCTCCCACCGTCCTTGCATGAGACAGCCCCCGGAGCTCCCCATAAACCCCTCTGCTCCAGCAGCTCCATGCAAAAGGGACCTGAGGCAAACCCTTTCCCTAAAAGAGCCTCCGGTAGGAGCCGCCCCCGTCCTCATCCTCAAAGCTCACACCTTGGGCTGCTCTGGGTTTCTTTCCAAATGAATTTAGCAATAAATTCCTATTCTTTAGCAATACCTATAAAAACGAAACACTTGCCAGAATTTAGTATTCTACACACCCCCCTCCCTGTGCATTTTGGGGCAGCTTTGGGTCCCTCGGGGGGACGGCACCCAGCATGACCCCCCGTCATTCGCCACCCACCTGCTCCTCCACCGCAGTATGCCTCCCCCTCCTAGGGACCTTAGGGTGCCCCAAATGACATCAGAGCCTCGAGTCTTCACCCCCTTTTCCTGGCCCCCAAAGAAGGCACAGAACGAGTCTAACTGCCCTGGACAGCAGCCCAGCACTTGCTTCCATCCCTTTCCACATGTACATCCCCCCCCGAAAGGTACTCTGCCGCAACGAGAAAGGGGGGCAGCCCCCAGAAGGGTTGAAGCTCCTGCCCATCCTCGCTGTCACGGGCGAGGGGCAGAGAGAGGGAGCGGCAGAGACGGCGGGGACGCGGCACGGACGGCACGGCACAGAGCGGGGGCCGCTCTCAGCGCGATGCCGGCAAAGCCGCAGGTCCGGCGGGGCCGGGCGGGGTTTGACCGGCACGGGGGGATCCGCCGAGAGCCTCCGGCCCCGTGCGGGGACTCCCGCAAGGGCCCAGGGGCGCCGGGCTCCGGCCCTCTGGGCTTTATTCTCCGGCGCCCCCGGCCCCGCGGCTGCGGGGAAAGAAGGAACGGGGCGACGGGAAGAGAAGAGGGCTAGCAGAGCATGAGAAAGGGTAGGGAGGGAGGGAGGTCGGGCTGTGGAGGAAAGCGGGAGGGCAAGGGAAAGGCCGGGAGCGGGGAAGAGGGACGGTGCACAGAGGAGGGAGAGAAGAGGAATAGAACGGAGGAGCGGGATAGGGACAGGGCAGTGGGGGTCGGGTTTGCGAGGGAGGGAGAGGAGGGGAGGGTCCGCGGACAAAGAACAGGAATACGGGGAGGAGGAAGGAAGGGTAGAGGTGGGGGGGGGGACGGGAGGGGAGGCCGAAAAGGGAGGGAAAAGTGCCGGCTTTGGGGAGAGCGGGAAATGGGGGAAAGAGAGAAAGAACAGGAATACGGGGAGGAGGAAGGAGCGGTAGAGAGAGGAACATGAGAGTGAGCCTCAGAGAGCCCCGACTCCACCCGAGCCCGCCCCGGCGGCCCGCCCTGCTCGGGATGCTGCGCTCGGCGGAGCGCGGCTCGGTGAAACTCGGCTCCGCTCACTGCGTTCGGATCAACTCGGCTCGGTCCGGCTCAGCTTGGATCCGTTCCATTCCCTGGGGGCGGCGCCGCCTCCCGTTCAGCGCGCACAGCTCGGGGCTCTCCTGATGCCGAACCCCGCGGCCGGCCCGACCGTCGCACGGAAACCCCCCGCGTAAGATTAGACCAAGCAGTTTCTGTGTTAAACCCTTTTTGTCCTAGAAGAAAAAAACTTATCTACCTCCTGCGTTTTCTCATTTTTCTTCATTGATTTCAAAATCAGAGTATAAAAAAAACTTCGCCTAAAAAGGATTTGGTAAGTAGTCAAGAAAGTAGTCCCATAAATTTCATAACCTGAAATATACTTATCTTTCCACGAAAAATAGACCACACAAGAGTCCTACTCACTATGTCAACCCTTATGTAAAATGCTTAAAAAAAAACAAAACCAAAACAACCCAAGATAAAGAATTCCACAACCAAAACAAAACATACAAGTAACACTAACTAAAACCACCCATACAAACACACCATGTTTATTGGTCACCAATCCTAAAAATCTATTTTCTAAATGCCTTGTTAAGTATACCTCTTCACATCTAACCTTATCCCTCACAGAATTCAAACAGTAAATACAAAAATTCCTCCACATAACATAAACATAAAATAACATTTATACACTCTTATCCCAAATGACAATTAAATTACAATACTACAAATTACAAAAGACATTAAAAATAAATCCATGAAAAATAATTACATACAAAAAAATAAACAAACAAAAAAAAACCTGAAACCACAAAGAAGTTACCTCAAAATATGACACCTATAATTTAAAACAATAATATATCAAAAACAACACAAAATACCCACACATTCCAAAAAAAATTTAATTCACAATATCAATTCCCACAGAAGTGAAAACCGGGGTCCATTGGCCACTTGTGGATGTGGTCTCGTTGTAACAGAAGCGGACCGCCTAGAGCACGCAAACAAGAACGGAGCCCAAGAGCTGCACCGGGAATTGAGACCGGAGCAAGAACAACTGCTGCCTGCCACCGCTCACTGCTCACCTTGCCCACTTACCTTGACCGCTAGTATCTGGCTTTAGTTCCTAAAAATAACAACAAAGAAAATAGCTGTAATACAGAGGCACCATTTATACTCCCCCTGCAAAGACAAACGGTGACTGACCTTCTCGCGGGACCCCCCTCACCCGGGACGGGGCCCTCTGCCACGGATTCCATCTGGCTGCGTCTGAAAGAACGTGAGGACAAAAGTCAGAGCACTGCAGGATAACTTAACAGCTCCAGATAGCCTTCATCAATCTACAGATCCCATCTAGAGTCCAAATACACCCCACATTACAAATTTCCAGGCCCCAGGACACGCCCCATTCTAGACCTACACCAGGCTATGCAGCAGGGCAGAGCAGCTCCAGACCAAATACCCAGACACCCGTGACACAGAACAAGACAAACAAGGGGACACAACAGGGGGAGAAAGCTCTGAGCGAGAAGAATGCCCTCAGGGAGCCAGAGACTGCAGAATGAGATGACCTAGCTGAGACTGATGGCGAGCCTCTAAGGCGCAGAGAACCCTGCAGGAACAAGATGCTAACTGAATGACCTATTCCAAGCAAGGCAGAGAAGGATGCCCGAGAATCCTAGCGTCAGAATGCTCTACGGATCTCCGCATCGCTACGAGTCCTAATCTGCTAGAACGCATCCTTGCCGTCACAATTGTCACAAATCACAGCTGTCGAGAACAGCCCAGAACAAGACCTCAAAAGACATCTGACCGGATGCTACTCCAAGGCCTGTCCGGGCTCCCGAGCCAAAGGTAAGAAGGAATCGGCACGGGGCCGAGGAACACAGAGATGAGAGATGCAAAGATGGACGCCCGGGCTTCCGATAAGCCCCTCAAAGGACTAAGGCAAAAGACACAGAAGGCACGACAGACAAGTGACACACCGTGCACCGGCACTGCTCTGCCCTGAGCACTTCAGCACTGTGAGGCTTTTCCTTTATGTGGCCTAAAGGGCCACCCCCATCTCCAAAGCTGCCTCCAAAAGCCCTCCCAGCGCCTCGCTTCCATCCCCTCTCAGGGTCCCGGCCCTCGACTTATCTCTCGGACGTCCGGGGACGAGAATCCACGTCCGGTGCCGAGGAAGGCCGCCTCGCCCGCTGGCAGTTTCCTAGAGTCACCGACTGTGGCCCCTTGCTCAGCTACAATCAAGAACACCAAACATCACTGCAGGATCTTAGCTGCACAGCGGCCAATAACCAATAACAATTCTGCTACTCACCATTCTCCTAAGAACGTCCGCCTCATCTGGCCGCGCCCGGAGGCCGATGCCCTCGCGGCAGGGTCTGCCTGGGTGAAGAGGAGACGAGGTGACGTGGCATCGCTGAAACTCGAGTGGACCCTGGCTCCTCCTCCCTAGCTCCCCGACTTACAGCAACTCCTCGGCCGCTCCTGAAGGCTCCCCGGGTGACACCTTCAAATGTCAAAGATCAAGGCTTCATCACAGATCCGTGCGCTGCTTCCCAAATTCCCACGAGAGTGACGAAGCGGGGGTCTGCGGCCCCGTTGCTGAGGGGGGTCTCGGCGTAATACGAGCGGACCGCCTAGAGCACGCAAACAAGAACGGAGCCTAAGAGCTGCACCGGGAATTGAGACCGGAGCAAGAACAACTGCTGCCTGCCACCGCTCACTGCTCACCTTGCCCACTTACCTTGACCGCTAGTATCCGGCTTTAGTTCCTAAAAATAACAACAAAGAAAATAGCTGTAATACAGAGGCACCATTTATACTCCCCCTGCAAAGACAAACGGTGACTGACCTTCTCGGGGGAGCCCCCTCACCCGGGACGGGGCCCTCTGCCACGGATTCCATCTGGCTGCGTCTGAAAGAACGTGAGGACAAAAGTCAGAGCACTGCAGGATAACTTAACAGCTCCAGATAGCCTTCATCAATCTACAGATCCCATCTAGAGTCCAAATACACCCCACATTACAAATTTCCAGGCCCCAGGACACGCCCCATTCTAGACCTACACCAGGCTATGCAGCAGGGCAGAGCAGCTCCAGACCAAATACCCAGACACCCGTGACACAGAACAAGACAAACAAGGGGACACAACAGGGGGAGAAAGCTCTGAGCGAGAAGAATGCCCTCAGGGAGCCAGAGACTGCAGAATGAGATGACCTAGCTGAGACTGATGGCGAGCCTCTAAGGCGCAGAGAACCCTGCAGGAACAAGATGCTAACTGAATGACCTATTCCAAGCAAGGCAGAGAAGGATGCCCGAGAATCCTAGCGTCAGAATGCTCTACGGATCTCCGCATCGCTACGAGTCCTAATCTGCTAGAACGCATCCTTGCCGTCACAATTGTCACAAATCACAGCTGTCGAGAACAGCCCAGAACAAGACCTCAAAAGACATCTGACCGGATGCTACTCCAAGGCCTGTCCGGGCTCCCGAGCCAAAGGTAAGAAGGAATCGGCACGGGGCCGAGGAACACAGAGATGAGAGATGCAAAGATGGACGCCCGGGCTTCCGATAAGCCCCTCAAAGGACTAAGGCAAAAGACACAGAAGGCACGACAGACAAGTGACACACCGTGCACCGGCACTGCTCTGCCCTGAGCACTTCAGCACTGTGAGGCTTTTCCTTTATGTGGCCTAAAGGGCCACCCCCATCTCCAAAGCTGCCTCCAAAAGCCCTCCCAGCGCCTCGCTTCCATCCCCTCTCAGGGTCCCGGCCCTCGACTTATCTCTCGGACGTCCGGGGACGAGAATCCACGTCCGGTGCCGAGGAAGGCCGCCTCGCCCGCTGGCAGTTTCCTAGAGTCACCGACTGTGGCCCCTTGCTCAGCTACAATCAAGAACACCAAACATCACTGCAGGATCTTAGCTGCACAGCGGCCAATAACCAATAACAATTCTGCTACTCACCATTCTCCTAAGAACGTCCGCCTCATCTGGCCGCGCCCGGAGGCCGATGCCCTCGCGGCAGGGTCTGCCTGGGTGAAGAGGAGACGAGGTGACGTGGCATCGCTGAAACTCGAGTGGACCCTGGCTCCTCCTCCCTAGCTCCCCGACTTACAGCAACTCCTCGGCCGCTCCTGAAGGCTCCCCGGGTGACACCTTCAAATGTCAAAGATCAAGGCTTCATCACAGATCCGTGCGCTGCTTCCCAAATTCCCACGAGAGTGACGAAGCGGGGGTCTGCGGCCCCGTTGCTGAGGGGGGTCTCGGCGTAATACGAGCGGACCGCCTAGAGCACGCAAACAAGAACGGAGCCTAAGAGCTGCACCGGGAATTGAGACCGGAGCAAGAACAACTGCTGCCTGCCACCGCTCACTGCTCACCTTGCCCACTTACCTTGACCGCTAGTATCCGGCTTTAGTTCCTAAAAATAACAACAAAGAAAATAGCTGTAATACAGAGGCACCATTTATACTCCCCCTGCAAAGACAAACGGTGACTGACCTTCTCGGGGGAGCCCCCTCACCCGGGACGGGGCCCTCTGCCACGGATTCCATCTGGCTGCGTCTGAAAGAACGTGAGGACAAAAGTCAGAGCACTGCAGGATAACTTAACAGCTCCAGATAGCCTTCATCAATCTACAGATCCCATCTAGAGTCCAAATACACCCCACATTACAAATTTCCAGGCCCCAGGACACGCCCCATTCTAGACCTACACCACGCTATGCAGCAGGGCAGAGCAGCTCCAGACCAAATACCCAGACACCCGTGACACAGAACAAGACAAACAAGGGGACACAACAGGGGGAGAAAGCTCTGAGCGAGAAGAATGCCCTCAGGGAGCCAGAGACTGCAGAATGAGATGACCTAGCTGAGACTGATGGCGAGCCTCTAAGGCGCAGAGAACCCTGCAGGAACAAGATGCTAACTGAATGACCTATTCCAAGCAAGGCAGAGAAGGATGCCCGAGAATCCTAGCGTCAGAATGCTCTACGGATCTCCGCATCGCTACGAGTCCTAATCTGCTAGAACGCATCCTTGCCGTCACAATTGTCACAAATCACAGCTGTCGAGAACAGCCCAGAACAAGACCTCAAAAGACATCTGACCGGATGCTACTCCAAGGCCTGTCCGGGCTCCCGAGCCAAAGGTAAGAAGGAATCGGCACGGGGCCGAGGAACACAGAGATGAGAGATGCAAAGATGGACGCCCGGGCTTCCGATAAGCCCCTCAAAGGACTAAGGCAAAAGACACAGAAGGCACGACAGACAAGTGACACACCGTGCACCGGCACTGCTCTGCCCTGAGCACTTCAGCACTGTGAGGCTTTTCCTTTATGTGGCCTAAAGGGCCACCCCCATCTCCAAAGCTGCCTCCAAAAGCCCTCCCAGCGCCTCGCTTCCATCCCCTCTCAGGGTCCCGGCCCTCGACTTATCTCTCGGACGTCCGGGGACGAGAATCCACGTCCGGTGCCGAGGAAGGCCGCCTCGCCCGCTGGCAGTTTCCTAGAGTCACCGACTGTGGCCCCTTGCTCAGCTACAATCAAGAACACCAAACATCACTGCAGGATCTTAGCTGCACAGCGGCCAATAACCAATAACAATTCTGCTACTCACCATTCTCCTAAGAACGTCCGCCTCATCTGGCCGCGCCCGGAGGCCGATGCCCTCGCGGCAGGGTCTGCCTGGGTGAAGAGGAGACGAGGTGACGTGGCATCGCTGAAACTCGAGTGGACCCTGGCTCCTCCTCCCTAGCTCCCCGACTTACAGCAACTCCTCGGCCGCTCCTGAAGGCTCCCCGGGTGACACCTTCAAATGTCAAAGATCAAGGCTTCATCACAGATCCGTGCGCTGCTTCCCAAATTCCCACGAGAGTGACGAAGCGGGGGTCTGCGGCCCCGTTGCTGAGGGGGGTCTCGGCGTAATACGAGCGGACCGCCTAGAGCACGCAAACAAGAACGGAGCCTAAGAGCTGCACCGGGAATTGAGACCGGAGCAAGAACAACTGCTGCCTGCCACCGCTCACTGCTCACCTTGCCCACTTACCTTGACCGCTAGTATCCGGCTTTAGTTCCTAAAAATAACAACAAAGAAAATAGCTGTAATACAGAGGCACCATTTATACTCCCCCTGCAAAGACAAACGGTGACTGACCTTCTCGGGGGAGCCCCCTCACCCGGGACGGGGCCCTCTGCCACGGATTCCATCTGGCTGCGTCTGAAAGAACGTGAGGACAAAAGTCAGAGCACTGCAGGATAACTTAACAGCTCCAGATAGCCTTCATCAATCTACAGATCCCATCTAGAGTCCAAATACACCCCACATTACAAATTTCCAGGCCCCAGGACACGCCCCATTCTAGACCTACACCAGGCTATGCAGCAGGGCAGAGCAGCTCCAGACCAAATACCCAGACACCCGTGACACAGAACAAGACAAACAAGGGGACACAACAGGGGGAGAAAGCTCTGAGCGAGAAGAATGCCCTCAGGGAGCCAGAGACTGCAGAATGAGATGACCTAGCTGAGACTGATGGCGAGCCTCTAAGGCGCAGAGAACCCTGCAGGAACAAGATGCTAACTGAATGACCTATTCCAAGCAAGGCAGAGAAGGATGCCCGAGAATCCTAGCGTCAGAATGCTCTACGGATCTCCGCATCGCTACGAGTCCTAATCTGCTAGAACGCATCCTTGCCGTCACAATTGTCACAAATCACAGCTGTCGAGAACAGCCCAGAACAAGACCTCAAAAGACATCTGACCGGATGCTACTCCAAGGCCTGTCCGGGCTCCCGAGCCAAAGGTAAGAAGGAATCGGCACGGGGCCGAGGAACACAGAGATGAGAGATGCAAAGATGGACGCCCGGGCTTCCGATAAGCCCCTCAAAGGACTAAGGCAAAAGACACAGAAGGCACGACAGACAAGTGACACACCGTGCACCGGCACTGCTCTGCCCTGAGCACTTCAGCACTGTGAGGCTTTTCCTTTATGTGGCCTAAAGGGCCACCCCCATCTCCAAAGCTGCCTCCAAAAGCCCTCCCAGCGCCTCGCTTCCATCCCCTCTCAGGGTCCCGGCCCTCGACTTATCTCTCGGACGTCCGGGGACGAGAATCCACGTCCGGTGCCGAGGAAGGCCGCCTCGCCCGCTGGCAGTTTCCTAGAGTCACCGACTGTGGCCCCTTGCTCAGCTACAATCAAGAACACCAAACATCACTGCAGGATCTTAGCTGCACAGCGGCCAATAACCAATAACAATTCTGCTACTCACCATTCTCCTAAGAACGTCCGCCTCATCTGGCCGCGCCCGGAGGCCGATGCCCTCGCGGCAGGGTCTGCCTGGGTGAAGAGGAGACGAGGTGACGTGGCATCGCTGAAACTCGAGTGGACCCTGGCTCCTCCTCCCTAGCTCCCCGACTTACAGCAACTCCTCGGCCGCTCCTGAAGGCTCCCGGGTGACACCTTCAAATGTCAAAGATCAAGGCTTCATCACAGATCCGTGCGCTGCTTCCCAAATTCCCACGAGAGTGACGAAGCGGGGGTCTGCGGCCCCGTTGCTGAGGGGGGTCTCGGCGTAATACGAGCGGACCGCCTAGAGCACGCAAACAAGAACGGAGCCTAAGAGCTGCACCGGGAATTGAGACCGGAGCAAGAACAACTGCTGCCTGCCACCGCTCACTGCTCACCTTGCCCACTTACCTTGACCGCTAGTATCCGGCTTTAGTTCCTAAAAATAACAACAAAGAAAATAGCTGTAATACAGAGGCACCATTTATACTCCCCCTGCAAAGACAAACGGTGACTGACCTTCTCGGGGGACCCCCCTCACCCGGGACGGGGCCCTCTGCCACGGATTCCATCTGGCTGCGTCTGAAAGAACGTGAGGACAAAAGTCAGAGCACTGCAGGATAACTTAACAGCTCCAGATAGCCTTCATCAATCTACAGATCCCATCTAGAGTCCAAATACACCCCACATTACAAATTTCCAGGCCCCAGGACACGCCCCATTCTAGACCTACACCAGGCTATGCAGCAGGGCAGAGCAGCTCCAGACCAAATACCCAGACACCCGTGACACAGAACAAGACAAACAAGGGGACACAACAGGGGGAGAAAGCTCTGAGCGAGAAGAATGCCCTCAGGGAGCCAGAGACTGCAGAATGAGATGACCTAGCTGAGACTGATGGCGAGCCTCTAAGGCGCAGAGAACCCTGCAGGAACAAGATGCTAACTGAATGACCTATTCCAAGCAAGGCAGAGAAGGATGCCCGAGAATCCTAGCGTCAGAATGCTCTACGGATCTCCGCATCGCTACGAGTCCTAATCTGCTAGAACGCATCCTTGCCGTCACAATTGTCACAAATCACAGCTGTCGAGAACAGCCCAGAACAAGACCTCAAAAGACATCTGACCGGATGCTACTCCAAGGCCTGTCCGGGCTCCCGAGCCAAAGGTAAGAAGGAATCGGCACGGGGCCGAGGAACACAGAGATGAGAGATGCAAAGATGGACGCCCGGGCTTCCGATAAGCCCCTCAAAGGACTAAGGCAAAAGACACAGAAGGCACGACAGACAAGTGACACACCGTGCACCGGCACTGCTCTGCCCTGAGCACTTCAGCACTGTGAGGCTTTTCCTTTAGGTGGCCTAAAGGGCCACCCCCATCTCCAAAGCTGCCTCCAAAAGCCCTCCCAGCGCCTCGCTTCCATCCCCTCTCAGGGTCCCGGCCCTCGACTTATCTCTCGGACGTCCGGGGACGAGAATCCACGTCCGGTGCCGAGGAAGGCCGCCTCGCCCGCTGGCAGTTTCCTAGAGTCACCGACTGTGGCCCCTTGCTCAGCTACAATCAAGAACACCAAACATCACTGCAGGATCTTAGCTGCACAGCGGCCAATAACCAATAACAATTCTGCTACTCACCATTCTCCTAAGAACGTCCGCCTCATCTGGCCGCGCCCGGAGGCCGATGCCCTCGCGGCAGGGTCTGCCTGGGTGAAGAGGAGACGAGGTGACGTGGCATCGCTGAAACTCGAGTGGACCCTGGCTCCTCCTCCCTAGCTCCCCGACTTACAGCAACTCCTCGGCCGCTCCTGAAGGCTCCCCGGGTGACACCTTCAAATGTCAAAGATCAAGGCTTCATCACAGATCCGTGCGCTGCTTCCCAAATTCCCACGAGAGTGACGAAGCGGGGGTCTGCGGCCCCGTTGCTGAGGGGGGTCTCGGCGTAATACGAGCGGACCGCCTAGAGCACGCAAACAAGAACGGAGCCTAAGAGCTGCACCGGGAATTGAGACCGGAGCAAGAACAACTGCTGCCTGCCACCGCTCACTGCTCACCTTGCCCACTTACCTTGACCGCTAGTATCCGGCTTTAGTTCCTAAAAATAACAACAAAGAAAATAGCTGTAATACAGAGGCACCATTTATACTCCCCCTGCAAAGACAAACGGTGACTGACCTTCTCGGGGGACCCCCCTCACCCGGGACGGGGCCCTCTGCCACGGATTCCATCTGGCTGCGTCTGAAAGAACGTGAGGACAAAAGTCAGAGCACTGCAGGATAACTTAACAGCTCCAGATAGCCTTCATCAATCTACAGATCCCATCTAGAGTCCAAATACACCCCACATTACAAATTTCCAGGCCCCAGGACACGCCCCATTCTAGACCTACACCAGGCTATGCAGCAGGGCAGAGCAGCTCCAGACCAAATACCCAGACACCCGTGACACAGAACAAGACAAACAAGGGGACACAACAGGGGGAGAAAGCTCTGAGCGAGAAGAATGCCCTCAGGGAGCCAGAGACTGCAGAATGAGATGACCTAGCTGAGACTGATGGCGAGCCTCTAAGGCTCAGAGAACCCTGCAGGAACAAGATGCTAACTGAATGACCTATTCCAAGCAAGGCAGAGAAGGATGCCCGAGAATCCTAGCGTCAGAATGCTCTACGGATCTCCGCATCGCTACGAGTCCTAATCTGCTAGAACGCATCCTTGCCGTCACAATTGTCACAAATCACAGCTGTCGAGAACAGCCCAGAACAAGACCTCAAAAGACATCTGACCGGATGCTACTCCAAGGCCTGTCCGGGCTCCCGAGCCAAAGGTAAGAAGGAATCGGCACGGGGCCGAGGAACACAGAGATGAGAGATGCAAAGATGGACGCCCGGGCTTCCGATAAGCCCCTCAAAGGACTAAGGCAAAAGACACAGAAGGCACGACAGACAAGTGACACACCGTGCACCGGCACTGCTCTGCCCTGAGCACTTCAGCACTGTGAGGCTTTTCCTTTAGGTGGCCTAAAGGGCCACCCCCATCTCCAAAGCTGCCTCCAAAAGCCCTCCCAGCGCCTCGCTTCCATCCCCTCTCAGGGTCCCGGCCCTCGACTTATCTCTCGGACGTCCGGGGACGAGAATCCACGTCCGGTGCCGAGGAAGGCCGCCTCGCCCGCTGGCAGTTTCCTAGAGTCACCGACTGTGGCCCCTTGCTCAGCTACAATCAAGAACACCAAACATCACTGCAGGATCTTAGCTGCACAGCGGCCAATAACCAATAACAATTCTGCTACTCACCATTCTCCTAAGAACGTCCGCCTCATCTGGCCGCGCCCGGAGGCCGATGCCCTCGCGGCAGGGTCTGCCTGGGTGAAGAGGAGACGAGGTGACGTGGCATCGCTGAAACTCGAGTGGACCCTGGCTCCTCCTCCCTAGCTCCCCGACTTACAGCAACTCCTCGGCCGCTCCTGAAGGCTCCCCGGGTGACACCTTCAAATGTCAAAGATCAAGGCTTCATCACAGATCCGTGCGCTGCTTCCCAAATTCCCACGAGAGTGACGAAGCGGGGGTCTGCGGCCCCGTTGCTGAGGGGGGTCTCGGCGTAATACGAGCGGACCGCCTAGAGCACGCAAACAAGAACGGAGCCTAAGAGCTGCACCGGGAATTGAGACCGGAGCAAGAACAACTGCTGCCTGCCACCGCTCACTGCTCACCTTGCCCACTTACCTTGACCGCTAGTATCCGGCTTTAGTTCCTAAAAATAACAACAAAGAAAATAGCTGTAATACAGAGGCACCATTTATACTCCCCCTGCAAAGACAAACGGTGACTGACCTTCTCGGGGGACCCCCCTCACCCGGGACGGGGCCCTCTGCCACGGATTCCATCTGGCTGCGTCTGAAAGAACGTGAGGACAAAAGTCAGAGCACTGCAGGATAACTTAACAGCTCCAGATAGCCTTCATCAATCTACAGATCCCATCTAGAGTCCAAATACACCCCACATTACAAATTTCCAGGCCCCAGGACACGCCCCATTCTAGACCTACACCAGGCTATGCAGCAGGGCAGAGCAGCTCCAGACCAAATACCCAGACACCCGTGACACAGAACAAGACAAACAAGGGGACACAACAGGGGGAGAAAGCTCTGAGCGAGAAGAATGCCCTCAGGGAGCCAGAGACTGCAGAATGAGATGACCTAGCTGAGACTGATGGCGAGCCTCTAAGGCGCAGAGAACCCTGCAGGAACAAGATGCTAACTGAATGACCTATTCCAAGCAAGGCAGAGAAGGATGCCCGAGAATCCTAGCGTCAGAATGCTCTACGGATCTCCGCATCGCTACGAGTCCTAATCTGCTAGAACGCATCCTTGCCGTCACAATTGTCACAAATCACAGCTGTCGAGAACAGCCCAGAACAAGACCTCAAAAGACATCTGACCGGATGCTACTCCAAGGCCTGTCCGGGCTCCCGAGCCAAAGGTAAGAAGGAATCGGCACGGGGCCGAGGAACACAGAGATGAGAGATGCAAAGATGGACGCCCGGGCTTCCGATAAGCCCCTCAAAGGACTAAGGCAAAAGACACAGAAGGCACGACAGACAAGTGACACACCGTGCACCGGCACTGCTCTGCCCTGAGCACTTCAGCACTGTGAGGCTTTTCCTTTATGTGGCCTAAAGGGCCACCCCCATCTCCAAAGCTGCCTCCAAAAGCCCTCCCAGCGCCTCGCTTCCATCCCCTCTCAGGGTCCCGGCCCTCGACTTATCTCTCGGACGTCCGGGGACGAGAATCCACGTCCGGTGCCGAGGAAGGCCGCCTCGCCCGCTGGCAGTTTCCTAGAGTCACCGACTGTGGCCCCTTGCTCAGCTACAATCAAGAACACCAAACATCACTGCAGGATCTTAGCTGCACAGCGGCCAATAACCAATAACAATTCTGCTACTCACCATTCTCCTAAGAACGTCCGCCTCATCTGGCCGCGCCCGGAGGCCGATGCCCTCGCGGCAGGGTCTGCCTGGGTGAAGAGGAGACGAGGTGACGTGGCATCGCTGAAACTCGAGTGGACCCTGGCTCCTCCTCCCTAGCTCCCCGACTTACAGCAACTCCTCGGCCGCTCCTGAAGGCTCCCCGGGTGACACCTTCAAATGTCAAAGATCAAGGCTTCATCACAGATCCGTGCGCTGCTTCCCAAATTCCCACGAGAGTGACGAAGCGGGGGTCTGCGGCCCCGTTGCTGAGGGGGGTCTCGGCGTAATACGAGCGGACCGCCTAGAGCACGCAAACAAGAACGGAGCCTAAGAGCTGCACCGGGAATTGAGACCGGAGCAAGAACAACTGCTGCCTGCCACCGCTCACTGCTCACCTTGCCCACTTACCTTGACCGCTAGTATCCGGCTTTAGTTCCTAAAAATAACAACAAAGAAAATAGCTGTAATACAGAGGCACCATTTATACTCCCCCTGCAAAGACAAACGGTGACTGACCTTCTCGGGGGACCCCCCTCACCCGGGACGGGGCCCTCTGCCACGGATTCCATCTGGCTGCGTCTGAAAGAACGTGAGGACAAAAGTCAGAGCACTGCAGGATAACTTAACAGCTCCAGATAGCCTTCATCAATCTACAGATCCCATCTAGAGTCCAAATACACCCCACATTACAAATTTCCAGGCCCCAGGACACGCCCCATTCTAGACCTACACCAGGCTATGCAGCAGGGCAGAGCAGCTCCAGACCAAATACCCAGACACCCGTGACACAGAACAAGACAAACAAGGGGACACAACAGGGGGAGAAAGCTCTGAGCGAGAAGAATGCCCTCAGGGAGCCAGAGACTGCAGAATGAGATGACCTAGCTGAGACTGATGGCGAGCCTCTAAGGCGCAGAGAACCCTGCAGGAACAAGATGCTAACTGAATGACCTATTCCAAGCAAGGCAGAGAAGGATGCCCGAGAATCCTAGCGTCAGAATGCTCTACGGATCTCCGCATCGCTACGAGTCCTAATCTGCTAGAACGCATCCTTGCCGTCACAATTGTCACAAATCACAGCTGTCGAGAACAGCCCAGAACAAGACCTCAAAAGACATCTGACCGGATGCTACTCCAAGGCCTGTCCGGGCTCCCGAGCCAAAGGTAAGAAGGAATCGGCACGGGGCCGAGGAACACAGAGATGAGAGATGCAAAGATGGACGCCCGGGCTTCCGATAAGCCCCTCAAAGGACTAAGGCAAAAGACACAGAAGGCACGACAGACAAGTGACACACCGTGCACCGGCACTGCTCTGCCCTGAGCACTTCAGCACTGTGAGGCTTTTCCTTTATGTGGCCTAAAGGGCCACCCCCATCTCCAAAGCTGCCTCCAAAAGCCCTCCCAGCGCCTCGCTTCCATCCCCTCTCAGGGTCCCGGCCCTCGACTTATCTCTCGGACGTCCGGGGACGAGAATCCACGTCCGGTGCCGAGGAAGGCCGCCTCGCCCGCTGGCAGTTTCCTAGAGTCACCGACTGTGGCCCCTTGCTCAGCTACAATCAAGAACACCAAACATCACTGCAGGATCTTAGCTGCACAGCGGCCAATAACCAATAACAATTCTGCTACTCACCATTCTCCTAAGAACGTCCGCCTCATCTGGCCGCGCCCGGAGGCCGATGCCCTCGCGGCAGGGTCTGCCTGGGTGAAGAGGAGACGAGGTGACGTGGCATCGCTGAAACTCGAGTGGACCCTGGCTCCTCCTCCCTAGCTCCCCGACTTACAGCAACTCCTCGGCCGCTCCTGAAGGCTCCCCGGGTGACACCTTCAAATGTCAAAGATCAAGGCTTCATCACAGATCCGTGCGCTGCTTCCCAAATTCCCACGAGAGTGACGAAGCGGGGGTCTGCGGCCCCGTTGCTGAGGGGGGTCTCGGCGTAATACGAGCGGACCGCCTAGAGCACGCAAACAAGAACGGAGCCTAAGAGCTGCACCGGGAATTGAGACCGGAGCAAGAACAACTGCTGCCTGCCACCGCTCACTGCTCACCTTGCCCACTTACCTTGACCGCTAGTATCCGGCTTTAGTTCCTAAAAATAACAACAAAGAAAATAGCTGTAATACAGAGGCACCATTTATACTCCCCCTGCAAAGACAAACGGTGACTGACCTTCTCGGGGGACCCCCCTCACCCGGGACGGGGCCCTCTGCCACGGATTCCATCTGGCTGCGTCTGAAAGAACGTGAGGACAAAAGTCAGAGCACTGCAGGATAACTTAACAGCTCCAGATAGCCTTCATCAATCTACAGATCCCATCTAGAGTCCAAATACACCCCACATTACAAATTTCCAGGCCCCAGGACACGCCCCATTCTAGACCTACACCAGGCTATGCAGCAGGGCAGAGCAGCTCCAGACCAAATACCCAGACACCCGTGACACAGAACAAGACAAACAAGGGGACACAACAGGGGGAGAAAGCTCTGAGCGAGAAGAATGCCCTCAGGGAGCCAGAGACTGCAGAATGAGATGACCTAGCTGAGACTGATGGCGAGCCTCTAAGGCGCAGAGAACCCTGCAGGAACAAGATGCTAACTGAATGACCTATTCCAAGCAAGGCAGAGAAGGATGCCCGAGAATCCTAGCGTCAGAATGCTCTACGGATCTCCGCATCGCTACGAGTCCTAATCTGCTAGAACGCATCCTTGCCGTCACAATTGTCACAAATCACAGCTGTCGAGAACAGCCCAGAACAAGACCTCAAAAGACATCTGACCGGATGCTACTCCAAGGCCTGTCCGGGCTCCCGAGCCAAAGGTAAGAAGGAATCGGCACGGGGCCGAGGAACACAGAGATGAGAGATGCAAAGATGGACGCCCGGGCTTCCGATAAGCCCCTCAAAGGACTAAGGCAAAAGACACAGAAGGCACGACAGACAAGTGACACACCGTGCACCGGCACTGCTCTGCCCTGAGCACTTCAGCACTGTGAGGCTTTTCCTTTAGGTGGCCTAAAGGGCCACCCCCATCTCCAAAGCTGCCTCCAAAAGCCCTCCCAGCGCCTCGCTTCCATCCCCTCTCAGGGTCCCGGCCCTCGACTTATCTCTCGGACGTCCGGGGACGAGAATCCACGTCCGGTGCCGAGGAAGGCCGCCTCGCCCGCTGGCAGTTTCCTAGAGTCACCGACTGTGGCCCCTTGCTCAGCTACAATCAAGAACACCAAACATCACTGCAGGATCTTAGCTGCACAGCGGCCAATAACCAATAACAATTCTGCTACTCACCATTCTCCTAAGAACGTCCGCCTCATCTGGCCGCGCCCGGAGGCCGATGCCCTCGCGGCAGGGTCTGCCTGGGTGAAGAGGAGACGAGGTGACGTGGCATCGCTGAAACTCGAGTGGACCCTGGCTCCTCCTCCCTAGCTCCCCGACTTACAGCAACTCCTCGGCCGCTCCTGAAGGCTCCCCGGGTGACACCTTCAAATGTCAAAGATCAAGGCTTCATCACAGATCCGTGCGCTGCTTCCCAAATTCCCACGAGAGTGACGAAGCGGGGGTCTGCGGCCCCGTTGCTGAGGGGGGTCTCGGCGTAATACGAGCGGACCGCCTAGAGCACGCAAACAAGAACGGAGCCTAAGAGCTGCACCGGGAATTGAGACCGGAGCAAGAACAACTGCTGCCTGCCACACTGCTCACCTTGCCCACTTACCTTGACCGCTAGTATCCGGCTTTAGTTCCTAAAAATAACAACAAAGAAAATAGCTGTAATACAGAGGCACCATTTATACTCCCCCTGCAAAGACAAACGGTGACTGACCTTCTCGGGGGACCCCCCTCACCCGGGACGGGGCCCTCTGCCACGGATTCCATCTGGCTGCGTCTGAAAGAACGTGAGGACAAAAGTCAGAGCACTGCAGGATAACTTAACAGCTCCAGATAGCCTTCATCAATCTACAGATCCCATCTAGAGTCCAAATACACCCCACATTACAAATTTCCAGGCCCCAGGACACGCCCCATTCTAGACCTACACCAGGCTATGCAGCAGGGCAGAGCAGCTCCAGACCAAATACCCAGACACCCGTGACACAGAACAAGACAAACAAGGGGACACAACAGGGGGAGAAAGCTCTGAGCGAGAAGAATGCCCTCAGGGAGCCAGAGACTGCAGAATGAGATGACCTAGCTGAGACTGATGGCGAGCCTCTAAGGCGCAGAGAACCCTGCAGGAACAAGATGCTAACTGAATGACCTATTCCAAGCAAGGCAGAGAAGGATGCCCGAGAATCCTAGCGTCAGAATGCTCTACGGATCTCCGCATCGCTACGAGTCCTAATCTGCTAGAACGCATCCTTGCCGTCACAATTGTCACAAATCACAGCTGTCGAGAACAGCCCAGAACAAGACCTCAAAAGACATCTGACCGGATGCTACTCCAAGGCCTGTCCGGGCTCCCGAGCCAAAGGTAAGAAGGAATCGGCACGGGGCCGAGGAACACAGAGATGAGAGATGCAAAGATGGACGCCCGGGCTTCCGATAAGCCCCTCAAAGGACTAAGGCAAAAGACACAGAAGGCACGACAGACAAGTGACACACCGTGCACCGGCACTGCTCTGCCCTGAGCACTTCAGCACTGTGAGGCTTTTCCTTTAGGTGGCCTAAAGGGCCACCCCCATCTCCAAAGCTGCCTCCAAAAGCCCTCCCAGCGCCTCGCTTCCATCCCCTCTCAGGGTCCCGGCCCTCGACTTATCTCTCGGACGTCCGGGGACGAGAATCCACGTCCGGTGCCGAGGAAGGCCGCCTCGCCCGCTGGCAGTTTCCTAGAGTCACCGACTGTGGCCCCTTGCTCAGCTACAATCAAGAACACCAAACATCACTGCAGGATCTTAGCTGCACAGCGGCCAATAACCAATAACAATTCTGCTACTCACCATTCTCCTAAGAACGTCCGCCTCATCTGGCCGCGCCCGGAGGCCGATGCCCTCGCGGCAGGGTCTGCCTGGGTGAAGAGGAGACGAGGTGACGTGGCATCGCTGAAACTCGAGTGGACCCTGGCTCCTCCTCCCTAGCTCCCCGACTTACAGCAACTCCTCGGCCGCTCCTGAAGGCTCCCCGGGTGACACCTTCAAATGTCAAAGATCAAGGCTTCATCACAGATCCGTGCGCTGCTTCCCAAATTCCCACGAGAGTGACGAAGCGGGGGTCTGCGGCCCCGTTGCTGAGGGGGGTCTCGGCGTAATACGAGCGGACCGCCTAGAGCACGCAAACAAGAACGGAGCCTAAGAGCTGCACCGGGAATTGAGACCGGAGCAAGAACAACTGCTGCCTGCCACCGCTCACTGCTCACCTTGCCCACTTACCTTGACCGCTAGTATCCGGCTTTAGTTCCTAAAAATAACAACAAAGAAAATAGCTGTAATACAGAGGCACCATTTATACTCCCCCTGCAAAGACAAACGGTGACTGACCTTCTCGGGGGACCCCCCTCACCCGGGACGGGGCCCTCTGCCACGGATTCCATCTGGCTGCGTCTGAAAGAACGTGAGGACAAAAGTCAGAGCACTGCAGGATAACTTAACAGCTCCAGATAGCCTTCATCAATCTACAGATCCCATCTAGAGTCCAAATACACCCCACATTACAAATTTCCAGGCCCCAGGACACGCCCCATTCTAGACCTACACCAGGCTATGCAGCAGGGCAGAGCAGCTCCAGACCAAATACCCAGACACCCGTGACACAGAACAAGACAAACAAGGGGACACAACAGGGGGAGAAAGCTCTGAGCGAGAAGAATGCCCTCAGGGAGCCAGAGACTGCAGAATGAGATGACCTAGCTGAGACTGATGGCGAGCCTCTAAGGCGCAGAGAACCCTGCAGGAACAAGATGCTAACTGAATGACCTATTCCAAGCAAGGCAGAGAAGGATGCCCGAGAATCCTAGCGTCAGAATGCTCTACGGATCTCCGCATCGCTACGAGTCCTAATCTGCTAGAACGCATCCTTGCCGTCACAATTGTCACAAATCACAGCTGTCGAGAACAGCCCAGAACAAGACCTCAAAAGACATCTGACCGGATGCTACTCCAAGGCCTGTCCGGGCTCCCGAGCCAAAGGTAAGAAGGAATCGGCACGGGGCCGAGGAACACAGAGATGAGAGATGCAAAGATGGACGCCCGGGCTTCCGATAAGCCCCTCAAAGGACTAAGGCAAAAGACACAGAAGGCACGACAGACAAGTGACACACCGTGCACCGGCACTGCTCTGCCCTGAGCACTTCAGCACTGTGAGGCTTTTCCTTTAGGTGGCCTAAAGGGCCACCCCCATCTCCAAAGCTGCCTCCAAAAGCCCTCCCAGCGCCTCGCTTCCATCCCCTCTCAGGGTCCCGGCCCTCGACTTATCTCTCGGACGTCCGGGGACGAGAATCCACGTCCGGTGCCGAGGAAGGCCGCCTCGCCCGCTGGCAGTTTCCTAGAGTCACCGACTGTGGCCCCTTGCTCAGCTACAATCAAGAACACCAAACATCACTGCAGGATCTTAGCTGCACAGCGGCCAATAACCAATAACAATTCTGCTACTCACCATTCTCCTAAGAACGTCCGCCTCATCTGGCCGCGCCCGGAGGCCGATGCCCTCGCGGCAGGGTCTGCCTGGGTGAAGAGGAGACGAGGTGACGTGGCATCGCTGAAACTCGAGTGGACCCTGGCTCCTCCTCCCTAGCTCCCCGACTTACAGCAACTCCTCGGCCGCTCCTGAAGGCTCCCCGGGTGACACCTTCAAATGTCAAAGATCAAGGCTTCATCACAGATCCGTGCGCTGCTTCCCAAATTCCCACGAGAGTGACGAAGCGGGGGTCTGCGGCCCCGTTGCTGAGGGGGGTCTCGGCGTAATACGAGCGGACCGCCTAGAGCACGCAAACAAGAACGGAGCCTAAGAGCTGCACCGGGAATTGAGACCGGAGCAAGAACAACTGCTGCCTGCCACCGCTCACTGCTCACCTTGCCCACTTACCTTGACCGCTAGTATCCGGCTTTAGTTCCTAAAAATAACAACAAAGAAAATAGCTGTAATACAGAGGCACCATTTATACTCCCCCTGCAAAGACAAACGGTGACTGACCTTCTCGGGGGAGCCCCCTCACCCGGGACGGGGCCCTCTGCCACGGATTCCATCTGGCTGCGTCTGAAAGAACGTGAGGACAAAAGTCAGAGCACTGCAGGATAACTTAACAGCTCCAGATAGCCTTCATCAATCTACAGATCCCATCTAGAGTCCAAATACAGCCCACATTACAAATTTCCAGGCCCCAGGACACGCCCCATTCTAGACCTACACCAGGCTATGCAGCAGGGCAGAGCAGCTCCAGACCAAATACCCAGACACCCGTGACACAGAACAAGACAAACAAGGGGACACAACAGGGGGAGAAAGCTCTGAGCGAGAAGAATGCCCTCAGGGAGCCAGAGACTGCAGAATGAGATGACCTAGCTGAGACTGATGGCGAGCCTCTAAGGCGCAGAGAACCCTGCAGGAACAAGATGCTAACTGAATGACCTATTCCAAGCAAGGCAGAGAAGGATGCCCGAGAATCCTAGCGTCAGAATGCTCTACGGATCTCCGCATCGCTACGAGTCCTAATCTGCTAGAACGCATCCTTGCCGTCACAATTGTCACAAATCACAGCTGTCGAGAACAGCCCAGAACAAGACCTCAAAAGACATCTGACCGGATGCTACTCCAAGGCCTGTCCGGGCTCCCGAGCCAAAGGTAAGAAGGAATCGGCACGGGGCCGAGGAACACAGAGATGAGAGATGCAAAGATGGACGCCCGGGCTTCCGATAAGCCCCTCAAAGGACTAAGGCAAAAGACACAGAAGGCACGACAGACAAGTGACACACCGTGCACCGGCACTGCTCTGCCCTGAGCACTTCAGCACTGTGAGGCTTTTCCTTTAGGTGGCCTAAAGGGCCACCCCCATCTCCAAAGCTGCCTCCAAAAGCCCTCCCAGCGCCTCGCTTCCATCCCCTCTCAGGGTCCCGGCCCTCGACTTATCTCTCGGACGTCCGGGGACGAGAATCCACGTCCCGTGCCGAGGAAGGCCGCCTCGCCCGCTGGCAGTTTCCTAGAGTCACCGACTGTGGCCCCTTGCTCAGCTACAATCAAGAACACCAAACATCACTGCAGGATCTTAGCTGCACAGCGGCCAATAACCAATAACAATTCTGCTACTCACCATTCTCCTAAGAACGTCCGCCTCATCTGGCCGCGCCCGGAGGCCGATGCCCTCGCGGCAGGGTCTGCCTGGGTGAAGAGGAGACGAGGTGACGTGGCATCGCTGAAACTCGAGTGGACCCTGGCTCCTCCTCCCTAGCTCCCCGACTTACAGCAACTCCTCGGCCGCTCCTGAAGGCTCCCCGGGTGACACCTTCAAATGTCAAAGATCAAGGCTTCATCACAGATCCGTGCGCTGCTTCCCAAATTCCCACGAGAGTGACGAAGCGGGGGTCTGCGGCCCCGTTGCTGAGGGGGGTCTCGGCGTAATACGAGCGGACCGCCTAGAGCACGCAAACAAGAACGGAGCCTAAGAGCTGCACCGGGAATTGAGACCGGAGCAAGAACAACTGCTGCCTGCCACCGCTCACTGCTCACTTACCTTGACCGCTAGTATCCGGCTTTAGTTCCTAAAAATAACAACAAAGAAAATAGCTGTAATACAGAGGCACCATTTATACTCCCCCTGCAAAGACAAAGGGTGACTGACCTTCTCGGGGGACCCCCCTCACTCGGGACGGGGCCCTCTGCCACGGATTCCATCTGGCTGCGTCTGAAAGAACGTGAGGACAAAAGTCAGAGCACTGCAGGATAACTTAACAGCTCCAGATAGCCTTCATCAATCTACAGATCCCATCTAGAGTCCAAATACACCCCACATTACAAATTTCCAGGCCCCAGGACACGCCCCATTCTAGACCTACACCACGCTATGCAGCAGGGCAGAGCAGCTCCAGACCAAATACCCAGACACCCGTGACACAGAACAAGACAAACAAGGGGACACAACAGGGGGAGAAAGCTCTGAGCGAGAAGAATGCCCTCAGGGAGCCAGAGACTGCAGAATGAGATGACCTAGCTGAGACTGATGGCGAGCCTCTAAGGCGCAGAGAACCCTGCAGGAACAAGATGCTAACTGAATGACCTATTCCAAGCAAGGCAGAGAAGGATGCCCGAGAATCCTAGCGTCAGAATGCTCTACGGATCTCCGCATCGCTACGAGTCCTAATCTGCTAGAACGCATCCTTGCCGTCACAATTGTCACAAATCACAGCTGTCGAGAACAGCCCAGAACAAGACCTCAAAAGACATCTGACCGGATGCTACTCCAAGGCCTGTCCGGGCTCCCGAGCCAAAGGTAAGAAGGAATCGGCACGGGGCCGAGGAACACAGAGATGAGAGATGCAAAGATGGACGCCCGGGCTTCCGATAAGCCCCTCAAAGGACTAAGGCAAAAGACACAGAAGGCACGACAGACAAGTGACACACCGTGCACCGGCACTGCTCTGCCCTGAGCACTTCAGCACTGTGAGGCTTTTCCTTTAGGTGGCCTAAAGGGCCACCCCCATCTCCAAAGCTGCCTCCAAAAGCCCTCCCAGCGCCTCGCTTCCATCCCCTCTCAGGGTCCCGGCCCTCGACTTATCTCTCGGACGTCCGGGGACGAGAATCCACGTCCCGTGCCGAGGAAGGCCGCCTCGCCCGCTGGCAGTTTCCTAGAGTCACCGACTGTGGCCCCTTGCTCAGCTACAATCAAGAACACCAAACATCACTGCAGGATCTTAGCTGCACAGCGGCCAATAACCAATAACAATTCTGCTACTCACCATTCTCCTAAGAACGTCCGCCTCATCTGGCCGCGCCCGGAGGCCGATGCCCTCGCGGCAGGGTCTGCCTGGGTGAAGAGGAGACGAGGTGACGTGGCATCGCTGAAACTCGAGTGGACCCTGGCTCCTCCTCCCTAGCTCCCCGACTTACAGCAACTCCTCGGCCGCTCCTGAAGGCTCCCCGGGTGACACCTTCAAATGTCAAAGATCAAGGCTTCATCACAGATCCGTGCGCTGCTTCCCAAATTCCCACGAGAGTGACGAAGCGGGGGTCTGCGGCCCCGTTGCTGAGGGGGGTCTCGGCGTAATACGAGCGGACCGCCTAGAGCACGCAAACAAGAACGGAGCCTAAGAGCTGCACCGGGAATTGAGACCGGAGCAAGAACAACTGCTGCCTGCCACCGCTCACTGCTCACCTTGCCCACTTACCTTGACCGCTAGTATCCGGCTTTAGTTCCTAAAAATAACAACAAAGAAAATAGCTGTAATACAGAGGCACCATTTATACTCCCCCTGCAAAGACAAACGGTGACTGACCTTCTCGGGGGACCCCCCTCACCCAGGACGGGGCCCTCTGCCACGGATTCCATCTGGCTGCGTCTGAAAGAACGTGAGGACAAAAGTCAGAGCACTGCAGGATAACTTAACAGCTCCAGATAGCCTTCATCAATCTACAGATCCCATCTAGAGTCCAAATACACCCCACATTACAAATTTCCAGGCCCCAGGACACGCCCCATTCTAGACCTACACCACACTATGCAGCAGGGCAGAGCAGCTCCAGGCCAAATACCCAGACACCCGTGACACAGAACAAGACAAACAAGGGGACACAACAAGGGGAGAAAGCTCTGAGCGAGAAGAATGCCCTCAGGGAGCCAGAGACTGCAGAATGAGATGACCTAGCTGAGACTGATGGCGAGCCTCTAAGGCGCAGAGAACCCTGCAGGAACAAGATGCTAACTGAATGACCTATTCCAAGCAAGGCAGAGAAGGATGCCCGAGAATCCTAGCGTCAGAATGCTCTACGGATCTCCGCATTGCTACGAGTCCTAATCTGCTAGAACGCATCCTTGCCGTCACAATTGTCACAAATCACAGCTGTCGAGAACAGCCCAGAACAAGACCTCAAAAGACATCTGACCGGATGCTACTCCAAGGCCTGTCCGGGCTCCCGAGCCAAAGGTAAGAAGGAATCGGCACGGGGCCGAGGAACACAGAGATGAGAGATGCAAAGATGGACGCCCGGGCTTCCGATAAGCCCCTCAAAGGACTAAGGCAAAAGACACAGAAGGCACAACAGACAAGTGACACACCGTGCACCGGCACTGCTCTGCCCTGAGCACTTCAGCACTGTGAGGCTTTTCCTTTATGTGGCCTAAAGGGCCACCCCCATCTCCAAAGCTGCCTCCAAAAGCCCTCCCAGCGCCTCGCTTCCATCCCCTCTCAGGGTCCCGGCCCTCGACTTATCTCTTGGACGTCCGGGGACGAGAATCCACGTCCGGTGGTGAGGAAGGCCGCCCCGCCCGCTGGCAGTTTCCTAGAGTCACCGACTGTGGCCCCTTGCTCAGCTACAATCAAGAACACCAAAGAAACCTGTTACCATCAGTATTTCACAGATTCTCTGCAACAACAAACAAAACATACACGACAATCAAACAAACTAAATGAATAAAACCTCTATTATACTATAAATAATAATGCAATTTCCAATATTATAAATACCTCACTGATTAACTACAGGACAGTACCTAAAACCCATCAAAACGAACACTACATACTCACACTTATAAAACCCACTCCAGCAGAATTATAAACCTACCCTCTACTTCATGGTATGACCCATATAGACTTTTGTAGACCTTAAACAACAGATCCTCTTAAAATTTAACTGTTTTAATTATGTTTTTATAGCATAAAAATATTACTACATAGTAAAAAAAAAAATCAAAACAAAAAAATCTAGCAAATTCCACAACAAAAAATATTCAACAAAACTCAATCCCAAAAAACCCTTGCCATCAGCACCTGAAACAAGAACCGTAACGTTCAAGAAGTACACCATGTCCGTTATCATACATCAATTACGAACAAAATAAAACGATGCAATCAATTCCTAAGAACCACCTCCAAAGCGCTACACCAAGGACCTTCGGAAAATGAAAAGCCGCGCTGCCGGCACCGGGCGGAGCGCGGCTCCCGGCAGGAAAGCGGCTCCTGCGGCAGGCAGAGGCGGCGCCGCGCCGGGAGCCCCCCGCCCGCTCCCCCTGCCCGGCGGGGCCGGCACCGGGCCCAGGGGGCCCCGGCGGCGCCCGAGCCCCGCGCCCGGAGCGGCCGGCACCGGCGCAGCGCCCGCGCCGCCTCTCCCGCCCGCCGGCCCGGCAAAGCTCCCCTCGGCTCCGCACGCCTCGCTCCGGCGCGGCTCCGGCAGTCCCGCGCCAGCCAGGCCGCGCCCAAGTCCCCTTCCACCTCGGCAGCTCCCCAGGCAACGCCAGCAGCTCCCGCGCCACAGCCTTGGCTGCCGGGCCAGGGGTGCCCTCCAATGCAGCGGCACAGCCCGATTCCAACCCTTCAAACGCTGCGAGAGCTGCAGCCTCCTTCAATTCAACCCCCGGAACTTACTCCACACTCAGGTGCTCACCTCACTTCAACAAGGGCAAATAAATGTGTTCTCCCCTTCAGTTTCAGCCCCTATAAGAGCAGAAAAGAAAGTACTTTCCTCAAATGATGGTAAAAGGGGGATTTTTACCGCAATCCAAACCCTTTACAAGGACGGACAACACGTCCCCTACCAACTACCCCCTCCATTTAAACCTCAGGATGATGAAAATGGGGGGGGGGGGCTACCCTCAAGTCAAAACCCAGCATACAACGACAATATTTTTCCCCTTCTATTTGAAATAGAACACAGGGATTCGCTGCCACCCCGGGATACCCCTAACACCCTGGAAAAGGCATGTTTTCCTTCAATCAAGACCCTCAAAACCACGAGTGCACAGGAATCCCACCCAGTTCAAACACAGGCAATAATGGAAGAGAAGTTGCTTCCCTCATTTTGAATTTCTTTTGTCTTAATAAACCCTTGTTTGTTTGGGTTGTTTTGTTGGGTTTTTTTTGTTGTTGTTGTTTTTTTGTTTGTTGTTTTGTTTTGTTTTGGGGTTTTTTGGTGGTTTTTTTTTTTTTTTTTCGGGGAGCAATGGGGAGGGATTGGCAAAACGAAATTTAAAAGGGAAAGGAGAAAAGTCCCCGCTACAAAGGCACACCGTCTCACCTGTTTGGCTGCTGTTTCCCGGCACAAAGGTTTGTCCCTCGGCACCTCCTTTGAGCAATGCTCCAGGTATCCAAGCGATCCCCCAGACCCTGTCTGAAGCTCTCACCGTCCTTCCATGAGACAACGCCGGGAGCCCCCCCCCAAACTCCTCTTCTCCAACAGCTCCATGCAAGAGTGAGCTGAGGCAAACCCCCTAAAACAGCCGCCGGCAGGAGCCGCCCCCTCATCATCCTCACAGCTCACACCTGGGGCTGCTCTGAGCCCTCATCATCCTCACAGCTCACACCTGGGGCTGCTCTGAGCCCTCATCATCCTCACAGCTCACACCTGGCGCTGTTGCCACTCTCCAACAGCACCTCTCCCTGTCCAGCACACAGCCCACTTCTCACAGACACACACCAAGCAGAAATCCACTAGGGGTGTTGGCTTTTCTTAGTCCGTCTGGTTAGACGATTAAAACACGCACATGCATTGATGGTCATTGAGGGAAAGCTTTCCGGTGGACAAAATAGTCATTTTGGAAGCACACTTTGATACACCTTCAGAAAAAGCAGAATCAGCACCAGCTCCTAAGACCCCTGCTGAGGAACCCAGCCCTCCTTGGGACACCCAAAGCAGCAGACCTCGAAAAAGGAGGGGAAAAGTCAAGCTTGGAGTGGAAAAAGAGAACATAAGTACACCAGCCTTTCAAAATGCCTGCACACAGCAATAGTGGGAACCAGTCACATTTCTCCTTTCCTTGCTTTCTGTGATGACATAAATATGAAGTAAAAACACGTTAAACAAAAGGCAGAGCTAGGATTTTACAGGTCTTCATTTTGGCAGTCTGGATGACAAACGCCTCTTACGGGACTGCGACACGTTTTGGGGACTGGCAGAGAATGGAGGCAAAAGGTGCCAGAGCGCCCTTTCTATTCCCTTCAGCCCCTGCAGCTGTTCTGATGGTTTCAGGGCACTTGCTTGGTTCATTCCTAGATCAAAACGTTATGGCATTATTTTCAAAACTACTACCCATGCCCAGTCAGAGTTTCCTACATTCCTGGATACAAATGAGTGGATAGAGAGAGGGTTTCTTTCCAAATGAATTTAGCAATACTTTCCTATTTTTACCAATACCTATAAAAACGAAACATTTGCCAGGATTTAGTAGTATTCTACACACCCCCCTCCCTGTGCATTTTGGGGCAGCTTTGGGTCCCTCGGGGGGACGGCACCCGGCAGGACCCCCCCTCATTCACCACCCACCTGCTCCTCCGCCGCAGCGTGCCTCCCTCTCCTAGGGACCTTAGGGTGCCCCAAATGACACCAGAGCCCCGAGTCTTCACCCCTTTTTCCTGGCCCCCAAAGAAGGCACAGAACGAGTCTTAACTGCCCTGGACAGCAGCCCAGCACTTGCTTCCATCCCTTTCCACATGTACATCCCCCCGAAAGGGACTCTGCCGCAACAAGAAAGGGGGGCAGCCCCCAGAAGGGTCGAAGCTCCTGCCCAGCCTCGCTGTCACGGGCGAGGGGCAGAGAGAGGGAGCGGCAGAGACGGCGGGGACGCGGCACGGACGGCACGGCACAGAGCGGGGGCCGCTCTCAGCGCGATGCCGGCAAAGCCGCAGGTCCGGCGGGGCCGGGCGGGGTTTGACCGGCACGGGGGGATCCGCCGAGAGCCTCCGGCCCCGTGCGGGGACTCCCGCAAGGGCCCAGGGGCGCCGGGCTCCGGCCCTCTGGGCTTTATTCTCCGGCGTCCCCGGCCCCGCGGCTGCGGGGAAAGAAGGAACGGGGCGACGGGAAGAGAAGAGGGCTAGCAGGGCGTGAGACAGCGTATAGAGGGAGGTCGGGCTGTGGAGGAAAGCGGGAGGGCAAGGGAAAGGCCGGGAGCGGGGAAGAGGGACGGTGCACAGAGGAGGGAGAGAAGAGGAACAGAACGGAGGAGCGGGATAGGGACAGGGCAGTGGGGGTCGGGTTTGCGAGGGAGAGGAGGGGAGGGTCCGCGGACAAAGAACAGGAATACGGGGAGGAGGAAGGAAGGGTAGAGGGGGGGGGGGGACGGGAGGGGAGACCGAAAAGGGAGAGAAAGGGGTCGGCTTTGGGGAGAGAGGGAACTAAGGGATAGAGAGAGAAAGAAGGGGAATACGGGAAGGAGGAAGAAAGGAAGAAGGATTGGTAGAGAGAGGGACAAGAGGGGGAGCCTCAGAGAGCGCCGATCCACCCCGAGCCCGCCCCGGCGGCCCGCCCTGCTCGGGATGCTGCGCTCGGCGGAGCTCGGCTCGGTTCGGCCCCGCTCGGCTCCTCGCCTACACTCGGCTGTTCTCCGCTAGCCTCGGCTGGATTCGCCTCTTCGGCGCAGCTCGGCTCGGCTCAACTCGGAGCCGCTCGCTCCGCTCGGCTCCGTTCGGCTCCGCTCTGCTCCATTCACCTCCGCTCGGCTCCGTTCGGCTCCGCTCGGCTCCATTCACCTCCGCTCGGCTCCCCGCGGCAGCGCGCCTCCCGCGCACGCGCACAGCTCGCCGCTCTCCTGCCGCCGAGCCCCGCGCCCGGCCCGGCCGGCGCACGGAAACCCCCGCGCCACATTAGACCCAGCAGTTTCTGCGCTAAACCCTTTCTGTCCTAGAAGGAGATAACTTCTCTACCTCCTTCGTCTCCTCAGTTTTCTTCTTTGATTTCAAAATCAGAGTTACAAAAACCTACTCAACTACAAGACTCAGTAAGTAGCCGATAAAGTAGTCCCGTCAATTTCATAACCTAAAGAACACGTTATACTTAAGTTTCCACACTTAAAAAAAGAAAAATCACACACGAGTCCTACTCACTGTGTCAAGCCTTATTTAAAACACACAAAAAAACCCTAAAAGAAATAGTTCCACAACCAAAACAGAACAAACAAGTAACACTAACTAAAACCACGCATCCAAATACACTGTTTATCAGTCACCAATCCGAAAAATCTCTTTTCAACGCGTCTCGTTTGTATACCTCCTCACAACTAACCTTATCCTTTACAAACACTAAATTGCAAATCAAAAAACTTACACATAACATAAACTCTTCAAATAACATTTATACACTCATACCCCAAATGACAGGTAAACCACCAAAAGTAAAATTACTAAAATCATTACAAACAAATACTTGTACAATATTTAGTTACAAAACAACCCCCAAACCACACCAAACCACAAAGAAGTTACCTCAAAACAGCAAACCTACAATTTAAAACAATTAATCCACTAAGACCAAACTTAACAATAATACATAAAAAAAAAACAAAAAAAAAAAAAAAAAAACAAAACCAAAAAAAAAAAGAACACCCACCCAAAAATACCCAATCGCTCCAACACAAATTTACTTCTCAGTATCAAAACAGTACGACCTTTTAACAACCTAATTCTATTATTTCTGCATCTCTTTTAACACCTAAAATAACTACAACTCACACTTGAACCACATCAAATGAACTTACTTATTAACTAACCAAATCAAACAATAACACATGTATAATGTTAAATAAATTACTGCCAAATATGAACATCTTTAAACATACTACCTTACAAAATAAAACAACTGTTCATTTTTTATTATTCACACACAATCATAAATAGAAAACATTTTTAAAAATATATAAATTGATGAAATCACAAGAAATCAATTTACAAAAACATTACTAATTTTTTTTAAAAAAATTAATCAACCACACATAAAAAATAACTAAATAATATTTTCAAAAATTAAAACATCGCTGAATAACTTAAATCATTATTAAAAACTAAAATACTCATCTTATTAATAATTAGTGCTTTTTATCTCCCCTACCGATTTAAATTTTTACATAGAACTCTACAAAAATCCTTAACAAGTAGATTTATAACTTACATTTTAAAACATATATAGATAAACATACTTAACAGGAGTGATCTACACACCAAACAAGTAAACTAACCAAAAAAACCCTAATAAAATACTAATATATTCATAACACAAAAACCCAAAATCATTAACATAAAAACCCATACGAACACATGAAAATACCTACAGTAAAAAAAAGACGTACCTTAATGAACAATATTCACACCTTAATAATTCATTATAAACTCTTACCAATTAATGATTAACATGACTTGATACCAATAAAATACAAGAAAATGTTACTTTAGCCAATAAGCAGAATAAAATGTTATACCTAATAACTTAAAATCACACTTTATTAAAAATATAAGACAGTAAAGCAACGTATCATAAAAACTCCCATTATTATCACTACACAGATATACATAGATACGCATATATCTATATACAGGTAGATCATATACCCATCTCAACAGCAGCATCTGGGATCGATTCCTGTTTTCTCTCTTGTCTCCTAAATTTATTAGCCACAAAGGATGGAGTAAGGAAATCATTTTATTTATCACCTGGTTCTCCAGAAACCTGAAAAACAAAATGAAATAGAACAAAAAGAAAAAAAGAAAAGAAAACCACATTTGAAAGGCAGATCCTCACCAGCAGCTGGTCCATCTCCTACGGGGGACCATATTCTAGGGCACTTTTGGTGCACTTGCCTGAACCTGTCAGGGCACTCTGTGCTTGCAGAAGAGATTTTTTTTGTCAGGGAGAGGCAAGGGGAGGAGAAGTAACGTTCTAGACAGCTCAAATCCATTGCTGTGCCACTTCCTGTGCAGCAGGTCCTGTGACAGGATGGGAACTGAGGCTGCTTGAAATTTAAAAGCTAAAGACACCAGCACAAGGTGTCCTTTTGCTTTGTCAAGGAAGTGATTCCCAAATCACACAGCCCCCCCACCATCGTCCCTCCCACCACCACCTGAAAGCCTCTTGATTCTCTTCTCAAAAACACCAGGGACACCTCAGCGTTCAGCAAGTTCTGCCAGTGCAGCCCTCGGTGCCCCCGTCTCCAGGTCTGTCCCCCTTGCTTTCATCCTCAGCCACGTCATTCTTCAGCCGTGGACAGGAAATTGTCCCCATGTCTCCCGTACTTGGCTGGTTACCTTTTCTCTAAGCCGTGCAGGACCCACGAGAGGAGGCTGTGATCCTCTATCGGCTCATGGGCAGCTCTAGAGGTGACACGGGCAGCACTCTGTCGTATCTCCAGAATAGGACTCTGAAACAGAAAATGCAACTTGTTCTTTTACAGCCAAGATCTGATTATCTAAAATAAAATGAGCAATTTGGCTGGTACCCGATCAACTTCCAGCTAAAATGAACACCGCCTGTTCTCAGCAACTCCAGAGAAGGAAAGACATTCTCCCTTCAACGCTTCGCACCACAGGTGCTGCTCTTACAAGAAGTATTCAGGTAGCAAGACAGTTTTCTCTTTTTGTCCAAGGTTTTGATACCTGAAATCCTCAGGGTGGATGCTCCCAAACCTGAGAGCTCCCGGCAGGCGAGTTTCCCTCCTGCCGAAGCACTGTGCAGGTGACAAACGTGCTGGCTGGGGAAATAGAGACCCCAAAAAGAAAAGGCCCCGACTGCAGGAGCAAAACCACGGCACCCCCGTGAGGCTCCACGATGGCAGGAACCGGTCCCAGTTTCAGGGGATAAGGATGGGACCGGTTTAGACACAACCTAAATTATTTCCCCATCCACACATCCACAAAACCAACAAGGAACAGATTTTCAAGAGGACCAAGGCAGAATCAGCTAGTCCTTTCTGTTTTGTACTTGAGATCTTGAGGCCATACAAGCTTTTGTGGTTTGGGGTATTTGGGAACTGTTCTTTTTCAATTCTTACCTGGGAGCCCTGGTCACACAAAGGACTGCTGAGAAGGGAAAGAATGACCCGGAAAATCCTCTGGTAGACATAGAGCTCACAGCAATGTTTGTCACGCAGCCCTTCCCCAAGAAATCTGAGGATCCACTCGTGCTGTTTTGTACTGGAAGCCATAAAGAAAAATACCACCGTCAGACATTCAGACATTTCCAAAGGATACATGCTCCTAAGAGCACAAAACCCCGGTTCCCTCTGAGTGCCAGCTCAGGAATTACCACAGCTTCTTCTGGACTTCTCAATTTTCCATTCCTATCAAATTTAATCGCTAACATCCATTGGGAACAGTCAGTCTGCAGCCCAAACATGCAGTGGAAATGGAATTTTAGAAGTTGCTGTTTCTAAAATACTTCAGTTGAACTCAAAGTTACTCACCTAAACTCAAAGAGGAATTGTAGCTAGCCGGGGCAGAACATTCTTTTCTTGTGCTCACAGAGCATACGCAGCACAACTCCTTGTGCGCTAGTATTAAGAAGACAACAAAAACCTCACAGAAATAACATTTTGAATTCCTACACAAAACATAAGAAAGACGCTTCTAATTAACTACCCGTGGGAGCATGAGGTTTCATTGTATTTTTGTGGCTGTTTCTAATACATTTCTGAAGAATTACTGGGTACCTAAAATGGGACTCTTACCTCAAAATCAAAACTGTAGAAAAGCTGGAGAAAACCTGGTACCTTCCTCAGGTCCAAATACCGGTGTGACAGAAGGAATCTCTTTACCCTTATGTACACGTGCTCCTCTGTAAAGAGAAAAGGTTGGCATGGTGGAGGAGGACAGCGCTCCCAATCCACAAGCACGGACGACAATTCCTGGAAGCTGCAGTCAGTGAGCGTGCAGCGCTCCGAGCTGGGAGAACAGCCCGGCAACTGCAGAAGGCCTTTGCTCTGAGGCGCATTCCCATTGCTGCCCACCCTCCCCTTCTCTTGCCCAGGAGGAAAAGCTCAGGCAAGAGCGCACGAGCACAGAGCAGGTGAGGGGATCGACACTCCCCAGGGCTCTGTTTTTCACCCCAGCAGTGACACACGCAGCACGTTCCAGTACCTGGCTTCAGGATCTGCTGTGCCACACGAGCAGCGCAGAGGGTGAGGGAGAAGGTGAACCTGAGGCTTGGCTGCCTGATTCCGTTCTGCACGGCATCCAAGAGATACGGCAACGGCAAGGGCCCAGGGAGAGAAGCCTGAAGCACAGCCCAAATGAACACAGCGGGAGCAGGAAGACATCGATCAGCTTCCGGGACATTTCACGGGTCACACAGGTAAGAGCCCCAATTCAGCAAACCTGAGGCTTTGGCGACGTCAGGATCAAAACACCCGGAAACCTGTGAGAAAGAAACCGAACTGCAGCCGGCTAAAAGCCGTCCCTGCCTCAAACTCCTTCAAACAACTTGCTCACGAGGAGGCAGGGATTGATTCAATACTCACCAGCCCATCTGGCCGAGGTCAGAGCTCTGTGCCCACCCAGGACACGGCAGCCAGCAGGGACCCTTCTCCCACTCTCCAGCACGGACCTGTGAAGCCAGGGAGAAGTTTACAGAACAGAAGCAGCCAGAAGATGCTCTCTACTTCCATACGCTCTCTGATCGATCACTCCCAAGGAAAGTCCCCACGGATCGGAAGCAACCACCTCTTATTTCTCCTCCACAATCATCACTGCCTTGCCTTTCTGTGCGTTTCCTCCCGTGCCCGTCCCCAGAGCACCTTTAGTCCATCTTTTGTTCCCAACCGCAGCTCTCCAGCACAAATGCCACTCCTCACACACACAAAGCAAACGGTCATCTGCTTCAGCTTTTGGCTTAGAAAGTAAAAACCTCAGCGTGTCCGGCTACGTGATTAAAACACAGAGACGCACGGGTGGACACAGATGGAAAGCTTTTCAGGAGAGAAAAGAGCTGATTCGCTAGCACACTTCCATACAGCTTCAGAAAAATCAGAATCCATAGCAACTCCTAAGACCCCTGCTGAGGAACCCAGCCCTCCTGGGGACACCCAATGCAGCAGCTACGGGAAAAGCATGGGAAAAGCCAAACTTGGGGTGAAAAAAAGATGACATCAATACAGCAGCCTGTAAAAAGCCTTCACACAGCAACAGTGGGAACCAGTCCCATTTGCTCCGTCCCTGCTTTTTGGGATGACACAAACAGGAAATGAAAACACGTGAAACACAAGGCACACCTATAGGGTGTACCAGGTGCTCCTTTTGGCAGCGTGGATGACAAAGGTCTCTCTGCGCACTTACAGGCAGCCCGGTTGCAATCCATCCTTAGCCCAAGCCTTCCTCGCCTCCCATTCGCCAGCGCTCTGCTCTGGCCTTTGGAGCGCTGGCCCCGTCCTCCCGCAGCAGCACGGCACCGGAACACAGCGAGGCAAAGCGTGCCGGAGCCGCCCGTGCTGTCAGCGTACCTGTCAGCTGCCGGCGGTGGGCAACGCCGGCCCTGCGGGCAAGGGGGAGACGGCTCGGGCACCTCCAGCGGCTGCTCTGCCCCGATGCTTTCGCGTTCTCCTGCATTTCCCTGCAGCGGAGGGGGTCCGGGACGGGGGCGGATCGTGTCAGAGTGGAGACGGCGGGGAAGCACGGGGAGGCGGCGGGAACGCGGCGGGACGAGACAGCGACGCGGCGGGACGGGGACGGCTCGCTTGACCTTCCAAAGATGGCGGCAGGAGGGGCGGGGAAAGCCGGGGCCCCGCTCCGCCGCCTGCGCGCCGCCCCGGCGGCATTTTCCGGCACGCGGTCGCTTCCAGCGTCTAGAGAGGGACGCGCGCGGGGATCGGGAAAGGGGAGTGCAGCCCTGTTCCGACGCCGCTCGCCCCCCGCCCGCCGCCCCCGGCCCGTGAGCGCTGCGACCGCGCCTCTGCCGCCCGCCGAAAGCGGCCCCGCCGGGCCGCCCTCACCGCTGCCGTTCTTCTCGGTCATCGGGTCCCTTTGCTCTCCCGAATCTCCTTCACCCCTCCCCTCTATTTACAGACACCGCCCCGCTTGCCGCTCGCTCCCGCGCCTCGCCCTTCCCACGCTCGGCAGCCGTCCTTCCCCCCTCAGCCGGCACCCAGCGGCGAGGGGCAGGGCGCTGGCTGGGGGGGGCTGCAGTACCGCTCTCTGTCCACAAGGCGGCAGCACCGCCGCCGGCCACAGCCGGGGGCTGCCGCTCGCCCGGAGGGAAGGGAGGCAGAAAAGAACAGGGGCGATCCCCTTGGAAAAATCCTGAAAAATTAATGGCCCAAAACCACCCGCACACAAACTAAAACACACTGCCTCTAACCCAATAAAACCCCTCCAAAATCCTTTTCTTTTAAACTCTCTAGAACTATCTTTCATATTTATACTTTTCACATTCCCATTTATCATGTATATTGATGCATGATGTTATTTCGATCCTATATTAAATATCTTCCTATGACTTCTATTTATTTATATTTTATCTTTTTATATATCCAGATATATTAATATACATTTCTATATTTATATTGCAAAAATAGTTCTGTTATTTAAAATAAAAGCCCTGCCTGTAAGCAAATTCTAGCTCTATGATATTAATATTAACGATCTCTTATTTAAAAGAAAAATGCTGCCTGAAACCCACCCGCCCGCGGCGCAAGTGCGGCAACAGCCCGTGTCCGCAGTACTGGCAAGGCCGCGGGAAATCCCGGCGGGGCGGCCCCTGCGTGGCGCGCGGGCAGTGCAGCACGCGGACCACGGTTTTCCCGCGCTTTTTTTTTTTTTTTTTTTTTTTTTTTTTTTTTTTTTTTTTTTTTTCTGTCCGCCATATTGAGAAGGTCAAGAGTGTCCCGGCCGCCGCGACACTTTCAAGATGGCGGCCGCGTGAGGCCCTCGGAAGGGAGAGGCGTTTTTGCCGATGCCTGTCGGCGCCCGCTCAAAACCTGACCGCCCGCGCAGCCGCTGAGCTCACAGTCCGTGGCCACGACACGGGAAAAAGCGAAAAAAATCCCGTGGGGCGGCGCCGGCGTCAGGGTGCCGTGCAGGCAGTGCAGTAAACAGACCGTGGTCCTCCTTTTTCCCGCCTTTTTTGCCGCCATATTGGGAAGGTCAAGCGAGTCCGCGACAACCCACTCCCAAGGTGGCGGCCGCGGGAGGACCTCGGGCGAGGGCTGCAGTACTGCACTCTGGCCACAAGGCGGCGGCACTGCCGCCCGCCCTGGGGCTGCAGGCGGGGAAGGCGCGCAAAGAAGAACAGGCGCGACCCCCTTCAAAACATCCTCTGCAATAAATGCCCCTAAACATCCCGCACGAAACCGAAAAACACCGACCAAAAAAAAAAAAAAAAAAAAAAACCCTGCCTCTAACCCAATAAGAACCAAAATAAAAAATCTTTTCTTTTAAGCTATATTTCAATCTATATTATTTTTATATTTTTTATATTTATATTCACATTTTGATTTAAAATGTATACTGATGTATAATGATAATTTTATAATTTCTTACATTCATTCATATTACTTAAAGTTTATTTTATTTTATATTTTTATGCATGTCTTAATATATTGATTACATATTTCTATATTTAGATTGATATTTCTAAAAGGTTTATATTGTTTATAATAAAACCCCTGCCTCTACCCAAGTCAAAACCTAAAAAGAAAAAACCCTTTCTTCTAAACTGTGTTTAAATTTATCTATGTTTTTCGCATTTCTATTGAAATTTGCATTGTAAATGTAGATTGATGTATGGTGTTATTTATATTCTATATCTTCCTATTACTTATTTCTATTTACACTTTATATTTTTTATCTATCTTTATACATTGATTATCTATTTCTATTTTTAGAATTATATCAAAATAAAATGTATATTCATATTTTTTAAAATAAAAACCCTGCCTCTAACCAAATAAAAACCAAAGAAGCCCTTTCTAATTTATTTTATTTATATTTTTAATTTTTATAATAAAAGCCCTGCCTACTACCAAATAGAAAATTTAAAAAAAACCTTTATTTTAAACTATATTTGAATATTTTTCTATTTATGCTTTTGATATTTACATTTATAGTTTCTTACATATTATATTACAGTATATTGATGTACTATATTTAGATATATAAAATATATGACATGTCATGTGGTATAATAAGACATATACAGTATAATATCCATTATGTATTGTATCAATTTCTATGATTTTGTATTTTATATCTATCTACATATATTAATTATACATTTCTAGATTGATATTTTCTATGGATTTGATTTATATGTATAATCTATATTCATATGTACTTATATAAACATACTCTAAAATACTCTATAGAGTATAAAATACTCTATATCAAACATTAGAACATCTTACGGTGATAGATAATATTATTTATGTTACATGTTCTATTTATATGTATTCTATTTATATTTAAAATGGAAGTTTTATATTCCCATTTTTATATTTCTAGATTTGTTTTCTTACATTATAGTTATAGTTATAATTTTGCATTTAAGATCCAATACCTACAACTAAAATGCCAATACAAACAGCAACAAATTCCCACCCATACCGTCCAAAAATATTAGAATGGCTCCACCAGCCAACCAACTACCAGCAAAAAAACCCCACACTACACTCTTTTCACTAACAATTCTTATCACATCACAAAAATTAAACAAAAATGAAAAAAACCCCTATACAATCCCACACAGCAAATCACAAAAACCACTAAAAAGAAAAAAAAAATCCAACTAACTTACTAAATTCCAAACCCTACAACAGACCCTGAACGTTACTAAAAAAAAAAAAAAAAAAAAAAACACCAAAAAAAAAACTCTACCTCAACACTAACTCATAAAGAGAACCCAATACGCTATAAAATAAACTTAAAAAACCACCAAACCAATTACCGATATAAAAAAATCTAAACCACTAAGAAACAAAAAAATCACCACCCAAATAAAATACCTACCGAAAAAAATCCACCATATAAACAACCATGTTCCCAAAAATAAAACGAATAAAAACCAGCAACCAAATACATCAAACTACAAAAAAAAAAAACAAAACAAACAAAACAAACAAAAAAAAACTTCAATTAACAACAACAAAAAAATGATTCCTAACTCAATAAACCCATAATGCCTCAAACCATCATCAAAACTAAAATACCACCTGGAAATAAACACCAAGCCAAAAGATAAATGTAACCATAAACAATATCTCCCAGATTCTCTGCAACAACAAAACATACACGACAATCAAACATACCAAATGAATAAAACCTCTATAATACAATCAACAATAATGCAATGACCAATATTACAAAAACCTCACTAATTAACTACAGGACACTGCCTCAAACCCACCAAAACGAACACTACATAGTCACGCTAATAAAAGCCACCACAATCCAATTAAAAACCTAACCGCTACTTCATGCCACGACCCATAAAAAACATTGTAAACCTTAAAATATATCATTTTAAATTATCTTTTTATAATATAAAAATATTATTTAAAAACCCAACCAAAAAAATCAAAACAAACCAAAATCCAACAAATTCCACAAAAATGAAATCCAACAACAAAACTCAATCCAAATAAATCCTTGCCATCAGCACCTGAACCAAGAACCATAACATTCAAGAAGTACACCATGTCCCTTAGCATACACCAAGCACGAACAAAAGAAAACGATACAATCAATTCCTAAGAACCACCTCCAAAGCGCTACACCACGGACCTTCGGAAAATGAAAAGCCGCGCTGCCGGCACCGGGCGGAGCGCGGCTCCCGGCAGGAAAGCGGCTCCTGCGGCAGGCAGAGGCGGCGCCGCGCCGGGAGCCCCCCGCCCGCTCCCCCTGCCCGGCGGGGCCGGCACCGGGCCCAGGGGGCCCCGGCGGCGCCCGAGCTCCGCGCCCGGAGCGGACGGAGCGGCCGGCACCGGCCGGCACCGGCGCAGCGCCCGCGCCGCCTCTCCCGCCCGCCGGCCCGGCAAAGCTCCCCTCGGCTCCGCACGCCTCGCTCCGGCGCGGCTCCGGCAGTCCCGCGCCAGCCCGGCCGCGCCCAAGTCCCCTTCCACCTCGGCAGCTCCCCGGGCAACGCCAGCAGCTCCCGCACCACAGCCTTGGCTGCCGGGCCAGGGGCACAAGAAGCGCCCTCCAATGCAGCGGCACAGGCCGATCCCAACCCTTCAAACGCTGCGAGAGCTGCAGCCTCCTTCAATTCAACCCCCGGAACTGACGCCACACTCAGGTGCTCACCTCACTTCAACAAGGGCAAATAAATGTGTTCTCCCCTTCAGTTTCATCCCCTATAAGAGCAGAAAAGAAGGGACTTTCCTCAAATGATGGTAAAAGGGGGATTTTTACCGCAATCCAAACCCTTTACAAGGACGGACAACACGTCCCCTACCAACTACCCCTTCCATTTAAACCTCAGGATGATGAAAATGGGGGGGGGGGCTACCCTCAAGTCAAAACCCAGCATACAACAACATTTTTCCCCTTCAATTTGAAATAGAACACAGGGATTCGCTGCCACCCCGGGATACGCCTAACACCCTGGAAAAGGCATGTTTTCCTTCAATCAAGACCCTCAAAACCACGAGTGCACGGGACTCCCACCCAGTTCAAACACAGACAATAATGGAAGAGAAGCAGAACTGCTGCTGTACTCTTAGTAATCTCAAATTTGCCTCCAGGACCATAATGTCAAAGGCAACCATCAAAGTAATGGCTAATTTGACCTTCATGGCCATGTGGATGATCATAAAGAACTGGACTTTGAGAGCTGGTGTTCAAGTCTCAGACTAGATAAAACATGTGCAGGAGCAATACCAGTAAAGCCTATAGACAAAAAGCTTGGTTGTTTTCTGCTTTAAAAAAACTCAGCTATCTAAATTATGGTTCAGTAACTCAGGTGAGTTCAGCCTGCCACATTCAGTTGAAAAAGGATCAACTAAGTCTACACTCTAAGATATAAAAAGCAGTTAAATTAAAGAGGTGGGACACACAGTATCATTCTCCCACTGAATGTAGGCCACAGAAGCTTCTCTCTGCCCCAGGAGCTGCAAGGAATTTGGGTAGGTGAATGACATCAGAAAATCACTATAAAATTCAAAGGCAGAAAGAGAAAATCTACCATTAAAAGGCAGAAAAATGGGAAAGGTTTCAGAAAACATCTTTGCAGCCCAAATAATTATTTCCAATTCCCCAGTGAGAATGGGAAACTGCAGCAATTAGCATGCATATTAGTGTACAGTCCACAGCAAGAGCTCAGCACACATCCAGAGAGGCATTTTCCAGCATCTAAAATTAAAAAAAAAAAAAGGGAGAAAGAGTTGATTTATTTTGTTTTAAAGTTACTTTAAGTTCTTAAAACCAAACCAACCTTTGCTCTTGATTTTGGTCACTGACACACACACAGGAAGCCAGTGGTCACACAGGCCCTGCTTGCAGAATTCCTAATCCAAACCCTCGCCTTCCTTGCCCAGCGCTGAGGGAAATCTGACAGAGGAATAATAAAGAGCCTTTGCTGAGAGCAGTCATCACCCCTGTCTCCTGTCACCCAGCGGCGAGGGCCAGGGCGCTGGCTCGGGGGGCTGCAGTACCGCTCTCTGCCCACAAGGTGGCTGCACTGCCGCCGAAGTCAGCCCGGGGCTGCGACGAGCTTGAGGGGCGGGCAGAGAATGGACGCAAAAATTGCCAGAGCGTCCTACTCCCTTCAGCGCCAGCAGCTTTTCTTATGGTTTCAGGCACTTGATTGTTTCATTCCTATATAAAAACGTTATGGCATTATTTTCAAAAACCTGCACGTCTTGTCCGAGTTTCTTATATTCCTGTACATAATATAGTAGATAGAGAGGGCTTATTATAAAATGAATTTATAAATAAATTTAGATTGTTAATATATATAAGAAAGAAAAACTTGACAGGTTTTGGTATTCTATACTCATCCCTCCCTGTGAATCTTCTGGCAGCTTTGGGTCCTTCTGGGGGAGGACACCCAACATGACTCCCCCTGATTCCCCACTCACCTGCTCCTCCACTGCAGCATGGCTCTCCCACGGATGTTGGGGTGCCCCAAAAGAGATCTGAGCCCTCAAGCCTCCAACTCATCTCCCAGCCTTTTCTCCTCACCCCCAAAGAAGGCACAAAACGAGTCCCTGGACAGCAGCACATTGCTTTATATTAAAGCCATTTCCATGTGTACATGCCCCCAAAAAGAGGCTCTGCCACAACAAGAAAGGGCAGCAGCCCCCAGAAAGCCTGAAGATCCTCCCCAGCTCCACTGTCACAGGCCACCGGCCACCCCACGGCATGGGGGCAGCAGTTAGCTCATCCTTTCCCTACGACACTGCTGCTGCTGCTGCCCCCCAGAACGCTGCAGCACCGGCATCTGCGCTCACGGACCCATCCAGCTGTGGGATGGGAGCACCAGGGATACATGACGAGAGGCAGAAGGAGGGAGTGGGAGCAGAGAGGATACAGGAAGAAAAGGAAGAACAGGGTGCAGGATGAAATTGAAAAAAAAACCCAAACAAAACCAACGAAAAACTGGGATGGGCAAAAAAGAAAAAAAAAGTAAAACTCTCTGAATTAGACTGGATGGCCCAAAGTGTTGTTTTCCTTGTTTCACAGTACTGCCTACATGTAAGGAAGCTGCCTTTCCTTGCTATGACATCTAATACCAGCAAGGAAACTGTGGAAAAAATTAGGAAACTACAGCATTAGAAGCACTTCTAATACATTTAGGAAACACTTTCAGAAGATCACAGAGAGCATATAACCAAAAATACTAATCTGCACAAGGCTTGAACTGACCAACCTCAGTGATTGTAAAGCTCATTTCAAAAACCTGAATTTTCACATTATTACTATTTTACCACCTCTGAAATATAGTGCACCAGCCTTGATCTCAGAGCATAAGTCTGGAGTAATAGTAAATCACAGAATCATAGAATGGTTTAAGTTGGAAGGGGCCTCCTATGGCAGTGATATCTTTCACTAGATCAGGTTGCTAATGGTCCATTCATCACACCCGTATCCCTCCAATATGGCAATTACAATGCTGGGAGGCCCAAACCAGTGGATTTAGAGAAGTCCAGGTAGATGACATCCATAGCTTTTCCAGTGTTCACTAATGCAGCTACTCCACCATAGGATGCTTCTAGATCAGTCTTGCGCAATTTGCCATTGGTGAGGTCATGCTGACTGTCTTTAACTGCCTCTCTGTGTCTCAAATGTTTTGACTTGTCTTCCAGGGGGATCTGCTCCATGTTCTTAGCAGGCATGAAGGTGAGGCTGACTGGAGAGCAGTTCCCATGGTCCTTGTTTTTACCTTTTTAAAAATGCATGTAATATTTCCCTTTTTTCAGTCACTGGGGATTTTGCCTGACTGCCATGTCTTTTCAAGTATCCTTGAGAATGGCCTGGCAATTACATCAGCCAATTCCCTCCGGACCACGGAATGCTACTGATTGCCTCCCATGGACTTCTGTACCTTCAGGTTCCTCGCATGGTCCCAAACCTGATCTTTATTTTCAATGGCTGTTACGTATTCCCCCAGTCCCTGTCTTGAGGGGCAGGAGCTTGAGAGATGTAGGAAGAGAGATTACCATGGAAAACTGAGATGAAAAAATTGCTGAGTATCTCAGCCTTCTCCACGATAGTTGCCTGTAGTTTTCCTGTCTTCCTTATGAGGAGAGCACGGGGAGTGTCATGCGTGCATTTTCTTTCCTTTCCTATTCAACATACTTTGTCTTGGCTTGCCTGACCTCATCTCTGCTCCAGGCAGCATATCCCTACAATGAAAGAAAAGCATACACTGAAGACAAGTGTGAGGTTGCAAGTAATTTGGAATTCAGCCATACATGGCTTCTAGATTTACTGCCTATTTAAGTGCACATATTCCAGAATTTTGCTTATTTCACATTCACAGAGGCATGTTGCAAGAATAGCATGCATATTCAAGAAAGGTCCAGTACAGCTGCCCTGACCTATAAAAACTGGCACTCAGCAACTAGCAACTACACGGTTATAGTGCTAACATTCATAGCAAGAAGTAATGCCAAAGCCAGATGACAACAGAGGACATAAATCTGGAATTTGATATTAAAGAGACATCTTCCAGTTGTAAACTGTAGTATTCTTGTTAATAAGGGATTATACAGACCTGCAGCTGCACTGGGTCTTCTATAGTACACAAAGAAATTAGGTAAGTAAGAAATACCAGATTTGGAATGTAGAAGTAGAGATTTGCATTTAAAACTTCAAAAACTTGAAACAAATACCCATGATGTACCAGGCATCTAATGTATTCTTACCTTTACTGGCTAGTAAGTCTTTCGTGTGGACAGGCTTCTTTACCTTCTTTACTTGGCATCTAACAGACGCTGTATCAGGAAGCAAAGGAAACAAGAAAATCAAAATTAAATTAACAAGACCTGTTTTATGGCTTTTGAAATGTACATCTCCAAATACACGTAGTTCCATCATCAATCGTATTCTGGAGAGGCTAATAACAAATGCCACATATTAAACAGTCATGAAATTGTAAACCTAAACCTCGTAACTGTATAAAGCCAATGTGAAATTAGAAGCCCTGTGTTATGGGTTTCCCACGCTCTTCATTTCATTCAAAAGCTGGAAGCTTTTGGAATGCCACTTATAACATGACCTGTATCAGCTGACTTTCTGGTATTACCTCCCAAGCACTGCATCAACTTAAGAGGTATGAATGAATGAGCCATGTGTGAAGGATTACCTGTATAATGCATCTCACTCATACACATGTATACAGACCACTGAAGGGTTAAAAAGGATGGTGTTCTGAAACTCTCAGGCTCCCCAACCCTCTTTCCTTAACCTCTTCCTCAGAGTCTGGATGAGATCAAGTGGTTGTGTGGTTGTGTTGATCATGACAATTCATCCCCAAGAGGCAGATGCTGGACTGCAAGGACCAAGGCAGTAACCAGTCTCCTACTGAACCGCATTCAGCCTTTCAGCACTTACACACTGCAAATCCACTTTTGCTGGCTCAGGACTCGAGTCAGGGAAGGTACGTAACAACCAGTGTTCATTCAAAGGCGTAGTCCTTCTATCTATACTCATTATTAATTCAACTTATTCAGTATTAATAGTACTAGAGGTCTATAATTTTACAACAGAACAATTATAGAGTAAACTGCCACAGCTGCTAAAAAACGTTAATATGTGGCATGGAATATAAGTGAAAAAAAATTCAGCAATGCACAGCTCTGCTCTAACACCTGGTGTCAGGGCCAAAGTAAGTGACCAGGTCTAACTACAACTCCCTCCTTTGATTTTCAGAGAGGGAATTTTTGGGGGTCTTACTGTGAGCTGGAGGGAAAGTCAGTCTAAATATCCACCTTCTCAAGCTGAGGGTACAGCTTCTCAGCCAATCCACAACTAAATCCACAAGTTTTCACCCCTGGAGGTGGAAAACTGAAAAAAGTGTAGCTGTCATTCATATATTCCACTGCCCTCATCCCATTCACATGATATTGGACTCATACCTTCTGTTTTGAGGATATGTTCTAAGGCATGTTTCTTTTTCCTTGGCTTCAAACCCATCACTTGGCTTCAGTATCACCATATATATTTAGTCTCACTTACCCCATTTTTTGTTTCTTGCTTCTTTTACTGCTCCTTCCACTAGAAGCTAAACTTCTTTTTTCTTATCTTATAATGTCTTTCCCATTGCCACTGATCACCTTCAGGATCTTTAGGGCGTCATGTCCATGTGGGGCATGGGCAGTCCAAACAAAACATGCCACAGATGTAAACTGGTGCATGAGTTATTGCTGCTATTCATATTACTTTTAAATGCCAAAGGAGCTTGTAGTTATTGCTACATCATATTACTATTCATAGAGCTGCTAACATCAGTGGTTATTTTTCAGACCATTACTCAGGATACTGCCCTATAATTTTCTTGAACTTAATTTTAATAGTCTGCTTCATTCTTTTTTTTTATTTCTCCTGAGTGCTGTGGGTGGCAAAATGTAAGCAGTCTTTGTTTAATTCCCTGCTTATTCTTGAAGGCTTGAATTACTTCACTTACCAAATCTCCTGCTTTTCTATCTCCTGGTCTATCATTATGCTAGCCAGTGATCCATACCTACAGTGAATTTCCTTTGATAGATATTTTTTTTACACTTACAGCTGCTGTATTTCTTTCAGCGGGGAGTATTAAACCCATTCCAAAATGATGCATGCGATGATAAGCAGAGACCTTTTTTTTTTTTTTTAACTTAGAGCACTTTATATCATCTATTTGTACTCTTTACCAAGGTCCCCAGGCTCTCTAATGCGAGAGATGGAAGCTTGGTTGCATTAGCTTGCTGATAGGATTTAAGGGGGGGAATGAGATGGCAGAAAGCATCTCACGGCAGCACAGTGCTCTGACCCCCGCTCGTTCAGCAAACACAGCCCACGGCACTGCACGCGTCACCCGCGGCCAGGGCCTGCCCCTCGCTCGGGAGGAGCCGCCGCCGCGGTGGCAGCGTGCGAGCAGCCACGCGCCCGGGGCAGGAGCTCTGCCCGCCGGCCACAACCCTGCTCCAGCCCCACGGCTCCCCAGCGAGCGCAGGCACGGCCACGAAGCGGGCGAGCGGCCGGGGCAGAGCCACGGTGGGGAACGGAACGCCGAGCGGCCCCCGCCCGGCGCAGTGCCAGGCCCCTCTTCACCCCCTCTTCTGCCCCGGGGGAGGAGGGGGACGCGGGCACGGCGGGCAGGAAACACCCCGAGGCCCGTGGCCACCCGCGGTGATGCGCTTACTCGGTCGGGGTCCAAGCGCGCTGCCGCTAGCCGGGAGAAGAGCGGCAGCGCCGGGCGGAAGCGGACACGGGTCCGACGGAAGCACCGCAGCGCACGGGGCCCTCCCGCCCCGCCCTTACGGCTGGGTCGTGCTCGGGTCCCGCCGGCCCCGGCCGCGCTCGGTGGCGGGCGGGTGCTGCCCGGCAGGGAGCACAATGCACGGCGGCTGCGCTCTCCGGAGTGACAGCAGCGTGCGCCCGCCGGTCGGCAAGACGCAGGTTTGGGGTGGCCAAAGTGTTACCGCTGGACATCGGCGCACGAAAGGGTGCTCGGTTCTCTGTTCCGGGCCTCCCTCGCCGCTGCTCCTGATCTCCAGCTAGGAAGAATGTGTAGCAATGAGAGCGCCAGATACCGCGAGAAAACAGATTTGAGAGCCCTGAACAAAACAGGAAAAGGAAGACGTTTAGTCTAAGCCAAGATTCCAGCTGTAAAAAATACATCACTTTCCAGCTTTCAGTTTTGGTGGGTTACCTATGTTTGTCTGAGAGTCAAAAAAAAAAAAAAAAAAAAAAACCAAAAAACAAAAAACACAAACCCTCCCCTAACACCCAAACACATTTTAAAATGCCAGCTAATCACTGCAAGTGTTACAGCAGCAGAGGAAAAAGGAAAATAAGCAGCCTATCATTTTTATAGGCTCCTTTGTCACATATGTACTTAAAATAAATCACCCAAATAATGGTTTTAATTCCACATTAGTGCATACAGCAGTTTACTGAGTTTATGGCTGGTGGTTAGGCTTTATGAACACCGTATTTCAGTGCTACAAGGAAGGAAGTGCTGAGCACAGATGTTTGCAAATAGCGATAATAGGATAATAAATTACTGCAAAGTAAAGACAAACTCTTGATGTCACAGACCTACTCTCTTATTTATGCAGAAAAAATATCTTAATGTATTCAATAAAAAGGTATAAGGAATTCCTGGCTGGTGCTGCAGTGGGCAGAGATACAGTGGGCTATGCCTGATCCCTTAAAGGCTGTTCTGTCCTTGTTTGAGCTGGCCTGGTGGAGGTATTTCTCAAATCTAATTATTTTAGTTTTCTTTAGTTGACAGCTGTAGCTGAAGTCCGATGATAAAGAAGTACATTTTGGAGACGGCAGAGGCTGGAGGGTGCTGAAATAGTTTTACTCTTTCTTGCAGGGCAAGGCAAAACCATTCTCCTCATCACCACAACTCACAGGAATTGAAAGCTGGGGAATAAGAGGGTTTTGAAGAAGTGAGATGGATGGCTCCAGTAGGAGCACAGGATCTGAGCCCCTTAAGATTTGATAATGAAAATAAAATTGCTGTAGGTCTATGCCTAATTCCTGCTTCTCTCTTTTTACTACCTGTTCCCAGTGTATGCTAGTTCTAGAGTATCAAAACTAGATAATCTGTTTCTGAGACAGATCTGTTTTTCACAGCACATACTCATCCCAACTAACATCATGCTGCCTGCAGGCTTTCCACATTTTCCTTGCCAGGAAAATAACACACCTACTTTTAAGACATCAATACAAGTCAAGAACACTTGTTGATCCTCTGCTCATCCAAGCATAATTTTGGAGATTCAGTGTGGACCTGCTGGGACAAGCAGGGGTTCCAAGCAGCCTCTCTGATGTGAAGCATGCCGCTTCTCGCAGTCACCCTCCTGTGTATTAGCTATTTCCTACCAGATGAGAGGAGGTGTGCAAGTTCTTCTGGCATCGACTATTTTATGGCACATGCCACCTGGGCACATTCCTCAGTATGCTTCTGGCAGCTGCCAGCTCTCAACACTGCTTAAATAGTTCTCTGCCCCAAAAGAATTTACTGATTTTCTTGATTCTTCCCAGAAGATTGTAAGTGAACCTGATGGAGCAGAAAGTGAAGAGAACATATATTCGTGGGCACTGGTTTGGAGCACAAAATTTAACTTCGGCTCAAAATCTTTTTACAAAGATCTTAGAATACTACCAAACTACAACAGAGGCTCTGCAAGTGAGTGAAAAAGCACACCAAACCTCCTTTGCCATTTAAAAGACAGAAACTCCCTAGAAGGCAATTATATTTAGCAGTCATGAGAAAAAATATATTAGGAGCAGTCAACACAGAAAAGGTCCCCTTCTTTTTATGCTGTGTTGTCTACTTTCCTGCTCCTTCTTTAAAATAGTTTCTCTACATCTGAGACAAAATACAAAAATTAAAGCAATTTTCCTGTGTCCCTCATAGACAAGAGATGGTGATGTGTTTAAACACTGACCTAGTGTACAGAAACCCTCCTCACATAGCCACAGGGACATTATATATGTCTCACCTTCCTAGCGTAAGTTACTTTTAAGCCCCTCTCGGTGGAAACAAAGAGACAAATGCAATCCCGTGCATTGTGCTGCTTAGACCCTCTCTCCCACAGAGACATTTCCCTCCCAAGAGCAACAAGATACAAGGGGCCACTATAAGGTCAAACGAACCAGAACACAATGAAGGAGGGGGAGGCTCTATAGGCAATATATTCCCAGTATTGTCTGCTCCTTCAATAGCTCTTAAGTGCAAGAAAGTTAGCTGTGGCTCTTTTGACATGAAGTGCCCACCAGTGGTACTGAGGTGTTGCTGGATTGGAGTTCCAGAACTCACAATATTTCTGTGAAGGAGTAAGAATGTTAGGTGTTTGCTCCTGAAAGTTTCTTTCCCTCCAAACAGGGACTATCCCTCTGAGAGAGTCACAGGCATCTCACGTGGTTGTTTTTATTTATTTTTGGTTTTTTTTTGTTTTAATTTAATTTCATTTTATTTTGTTGCCTTCCTGTTATTGGCAGAGGTTTTCCTTCTTTGACTGACTTACTTGTGTCAAGGAGCACATGTGAAGGCTCCTTGCTTTGATCTTTCTAAAACAGGTGGCAAGACAGAAGTAGTGAGTGAAATATCTACTACAGCATTGGAAAGGCTTCTGTTGCAGTTTTATTATGTAGCTTCTATGGCAGTGGAGAGGCTGAAAGTGCTATTTCCAAGTGAAAGTGTCCATATTCATGTCTGCTATGTCACCTCATTTTACCACATTAAATGGTTGAACCCACATTTTAATTCAAGCTTATTGATAATGTTGGTAGAGAAGGAGAACACCAGCAACTACAAGCTGAAAATAACATTCTGCATACTTTTTGTCACATGTGCATGCTGTGCTGAACCTAGAGGTATTGACTGAAGAGAGACTTGTTCATCCAAAACAGGCATAGTCCATTGCATAGTTTATCCATATGATCACTCTGTGGTCACTAAGCCTGGTTTCAGAATTTAGTCATCACATTAGGCAACCAGTTACTGGGGACCTATTCTGACAATTTTTGACTGACTGGCAGAATTAGACAAGGATCCATGTGGGACTGGGAGAAACCTAAGCAAAGCAAAGGGGACTTTTCTAGCTCTACTATCAGCTCCATGCCAAGTATACAGCAGGAAATACTGAATAGTCACTGTTGCTTGCTTTAACTAATGTGATATTTCTTACGCTCAGGAGAGAGACTGAGAGGAGGCATTGCAAAGCCACCCTTGTCACATCCTTCATTTTAAAAGAGGTTTGTTTTGTGGAAAAGGCACAAATTAATGATTTCCATCATTTTGCCCTCTCCCTCCTCAAAGTATTTCAGGCAAACTGGCCTTTTCCATCAGAAATTCCTTTTAACCAAAGTGTCCTAAGTAGCTGTTCTTGTAAATAGGGAACTGAGATACCAGGCCATAGTCACAAAAAAAGTCTAATCTAGTCTATTAAAATCTTGAGTGGAGATTGATATCCACCTCAGGCAGCAACTGTTCCAGGGGCTGGAACAGTAGTATTATCTCCCTTTTTAAATGACTAAGCTCTGGAATGGAGAGGGTTTTTTTCCAGAATTTCTTATCAGCATCTTGCCTACATGAGCAACTAAATAAGGGTCTTACCACTCCCATTCCAGGGATAAGATAATTCATATATAGGTAACCATTTTCTATGCATCTTGTAAATACATTGGGAGGAGCCTAAATTTTCTCTTTAGTTGATACCACTCTTAAAGAGAATTGGTCCAGAAAGATAGGTTTGAAAATGTCTCAATTTCTACAATTTAATTTATTTTTCCTCCTTTTGCCTGAGAAGTTTTAAAGCCAAATGCCTGATTATAGTTTTCCAATTGGGAATGTAATACAGCATTGGTGGACTCACTGCCAGTCACAGCTATCAACACAGCTTGAATGTTTCAGACTGGAAGCTCAGAGATAAGTCTTCACTCATAGAGTTATTTGATTTAATATTTTTTAAAAATGGTTGGGCAATTTGCCATCTGCCTAAAGCACTGCTCCAAATTTATCTGTTTTTTTCATTATTAATTGGTATATAATACTCTAAGGCAGATGGCATATTCACGTAAAGCAGAATGTAACAAAGGAAGGAATCAAATGCAGTCCTCTTGGCACTTTGTTTTCTTACTAAACCCTTATGACAGTTCTCCTTCTGACACATTCCTCATTATTTAGCTTACAAATTCATTATTTCCACTGTAATCTTGCTGGCTTTTGGCACAGGTATAGAAAAGCCAAGCAGTAATAACTGAACTAGGAATCTTGAGAACAGATGTCAATAATTACATGGCCATTTCAAAGTTCTTTGTGTTGAACCTAAATGTGAGATCTCCATTCTTTTCTTAGCTCTCCTGAGAGAGATAGGATTGTTAATATTCATCTTCCTCTGATACGATTTGCTTTCAGAGGCTCCATGGGAACCAGCCAGATTAGAATAATATAATCATAGTAAATTGCTTGTGGCAAAAATTGTATATAAGGCCGCTCTAATATATACATTCAGTCTCTGGACAGCAACAAAGACATCATAACTGAATTAGACTTTTAACAAGATTTTGACAATTGATGAAGCAAATGCAACCTTTAAAACAAAAAGTTCCCTCCCCCTCTCCTTATCGTGTCTGAGCTGTCAACAGAGAAATCTGGTCTACCTCCTTCATGAATTAGTCTCTCTGTTTGTGTATTGCCTTCCTCAGTGTTCCCATTTGCTACAAAGCTAGCCAACCCACTTAATTTTGTTTCAGCATTATTAAAATTGCTATTACCATTGCAAATGTTTCCAGGGGAGATAATATTAATAACAGTCTCTCCCATCAGATCCTGTCAGTTCCTAGGGTGATTAATATTCCTGTCTGCAAGAAGCGTCATATCATTTAGAGAGGGCATATTGCTTGATTCATAGGCTATTATTCCTCATGGTCTCTGATGAGTGCATTGTGATCTGCTATTATTGCTTTACTGGTTACACATCTTGAGATACCTCATAAAGCAGTTAGGAATAAGATGAAATTCAGATAGATTCAGATCTAAGAAATGAGACAACCTTACCGGAAGACCTTCAGCTGTTTTGTCCTCTTCATTCACCACGTCACATCCCCACTGACCGTTGCTGTCATCCTTTTCCTACCTAGGATGCAGTTGGCAGCTGCATTTCTCTGTGCATGGCCAGCGAACATCTTTGCAAGTGCGATCACAGGCAGTCTGCTGGCTCCAACAACTTTTTTTCCATGGGCTCCTAACAATTTTTTTCTACATAAATACCACATTGTGTCTGTGGGGAGCTGCTACTCTGTTTTGAGATGAGTCATTTCAACTCCTTGTCAAGAACTGTCTAGGAAGAATGGAGATCAGATTTTATTTTCATGGAAATAACCATAATCTGGATTTTCCCAGGAAGCCTTGTGATCCACTCTCACTTGCATAATACAGACTTGAGTGGAGCAATTTTTATTTTGAACACAAGGTGCTAACAGAGTCTGTTCCTGAATGCTCCATGAAAGGTGCACTTTAATTTATGCAGATTATATATAGCATGTGGGTTCAACAGCAAGTTGCCACGGCAAACCCGAGGTCAAATCTTGCTTCCACAAAGTCTGATCTGTGCCATAAACAATGGCTGATCTGATTTTCTGGTCTGGTCTAAAACAAATGTCCGGGAAGATTTGTCTTCTCAATATCAAAATCAACTATATGGCTTTGGGGCATATGTTGCAGATTGTTTACATCACCTGCTTCTCAAGTGTTTTCCCTCAAAAATCTTTATGGAAGCAGTCAAACCTTCCTGTCATTATGGGGTCAAAGCTGCACAGGAAATGAATCAGGGAATCAGGAGTGGCAGGTGGATTGCCATTCAGTGACAGGTTGGAGACAGATATTGAACTCCTTAGGTATGCAAAAGAAAGTTCACTTCTCTGCAGCACAAGATACAAGACAGCAGCAGCAGCAATGACTTCTTTAAGACTAAAGGACTCACTAACACCCCTCGTGGATATTTGCCCCTGTAGGCAAGTGTAGAAATGTCAGTGAAACATTTTCCCCTCTAACCCTGCAGCAGAATGCAAGCTGCGACCTTTGGGTCGCGTATCTAGCAACGGGGAGGTGTCAGGGAGTGGGCGATGTAGTGTCAGAGACCAGTCACAGCAGAGGGTGGGGCTGGGGGCTGTGGAACGACTTCATGCTTAGGATAGGCTGGCTGTACAAGATACTCTCTAAGCTACAAAAGATAGCAAATCCACTTCAAACATGAATGTAAGAGAGGTATTCAAACAACAGGGACTTATTAATTGTGTGCCTTTGCCAACAACTGCACCCGAATGGTGATCCTTACTTAATTTTTTAAAAGATAATAAATTAGGAAAAAAGTGAAACTTAATGAAAACTACTGGATTTGCTCAGGTCTGACAAATTAGTTTAACAATAAATCTAAGAGGAAGACCTCTTTGAAAAACAAGGAAAAAACCCCAAAACCTTCAATGCCTTTTAAATAAATCAAAAAACCTAAAAAACCCCAAAAATGTTTCCTCTCAGTGTTCCCCCAGACAAATGTTTTCAACTCCTTATTTTGAAGGAGAATTTTCCTTTTAAAATCTGTCTTGACGGTGGAACTAAAGGCTTTGGAAGAAATAATGACAGACATAAAATTGCATAGAATAAAAACTTAAGCTTTCCATTCAAGTTTAAAAAAAGCACTTTGGATGGATTTTGAGATGACCTTTTCTGAGCTGGACTTCTGTTCTTGCCCAAAATAGTCAGTGTTAGTTTAGCTAACACTGGGTAAAATCAATCTTCCACATATCCTCTTCATGGGTTTTTAGACAAAACACTAAACTGAAAAATAAGTTTGCCCAACTGCACCAATGATCTTACAAAGCAGTAAAGCTCTCAAATACATTAATTGTATGAATTTATTTAGCACAATCACACCAAGATTAATATTTCACCAAAACCAGTGTGGAAAAAAATGAGAAATCCATTCTTCATTTATTGAAGACAGTCAAGGTGACTGTTTGCATTTTACAACTTTCCACCACTGAACTATAAGCACACGGTCAAACCTCCGGTCTGGAACACATTTTTATAGTTTGATTGTAAAGTCTTGGAAAACGAGGATTTATAATACAGATTGTGACAAGCCCTGAATATTCAGTGAATAAAATTCACCATCAAATGCAAAACCAATTAAATTCAGGAGACATATGTCCAGTAGAGATGGTCTGGTCACTGGTACAAGGCATCCACTTTGTGGACTGCAAGGGGGACTCCAAGCAAAGCAGACCATATGTAACAGAGGCAACAGAGAATTTGTGTAGCTGGGCTGGACTTATAGGCTCTCCAGAACATGAAGGGGTAGGTTGGTGAGGGACACAAAACCTGGAAGACACTAGATCCACTTTCAAGTGACTTACAGGACATATGGGCTAAAGCTTCCTAGGATAAAGTTGTTCTGTGTTTTGTATTGCAGTACAGCTTATTCTATAGGTAGACATAGAGACAATTTCCCATTAAAGACACTACAGCTAGCCCTGGACAATGAAATGAGAGCCAGCAGGGTTGAAACTCCCTGGAATCATTTATGAGGGGTCATCTAAATACAGTCCTTTCTGTTTGGAAAAGTGTAGTCTTTTTAGAGAAAGTATGCTTCAGAATTGAGTTGTTTTGTTTGTGGTTTTGGTTGGTTGGGTTGTTTTTTTTTCTTTGTCATGGATAAATTTTTTACGTGAATTGTTTCAATATTTCTCCAATAAATCATCTTTATTGCACTCCTCAGGTCAGCATGCCTGCTCAGGTCACAACCTGAACTCCTGAGTTACATCCACACACTGACAAGTCCTTTGGAACCTGCACAAACCTGCGGGAATCACAAATATGTCTCTCTCTTCAGTCCCACAAAGAGCCTCACTTACAGGGATGCTCATTGACTGCTTCTTCAGGCTCTAAAAACAATGCATGGTGCTGGATTTTGGGTCCTTACCTGGCAGAATTCTGTGCTTTTCAACCTGCCTCATCACCTACTCTAGGCAAAACAAGGGGATACTGAAAGGTTCCTATTTAATCCCCACACCAGGTTTTTCTTTTGCAGAGGTGCACAGACATTTGGATATCCATTAGTGTCACTCTGAATATGAGGTGCTCCTTGGGAAGCTAAATTAGCTAAACTAATCTTGAAAATCTAACATTAATCATATGTGAATTGTTCTGCTACAGGTGGAAAACTGTTCTTAACAGAGTTGAAGTAAGCCAAATACAGACATTAAAATTGGATCAAAGAGTTCTTACATACTGTGCTTGGTTTCAGGATAAGAAGGAGGTGTGAGGTTCTCTACAGCCACTGTACCTAAACTCGTCTTTCTGGTGATGGAGGCTGGCTATCCTCCTTCTTAAGTCTCTGCTAGCTGTACGTCTAAGGTACACATATCTGCATCATGCCCTATTTCCTCACCTGAGGCTAAACCCAAGCTTTTGGTCTCACTATCCACACATATGGAAGCACCACACTCTTTTTTTTCTACATTGGGAGTAGCCCAAAAAAATAAAAAAAAAATAAAAAAAAAAAAAAAAAAAAAAAAAAAAAAAGTAAAAAGACAATGGTATTGACTTAACAAATCTTCACAAGTCACTAACTTACTATATTCAACTGATGTGTTTCATTATGTTTCATATGAGCCTGTCATGACTATAAATAAAAAATTGTGCAGCTTTGTTTACACAGAAATCTCTATCTCTGTCAGCACACTCTGAAGTAGTGTATCACTTGTCATGCCAAAGGCATGAAAGATATATAAAATGCATCTCCCTGAAGATCACCACAAGGAAACCATGCTTATTCATGCGGGCAGGAACAAGCATCTCAGTGTCCTATTATGTCAAGGTGACTTTTAAGTTTCCATTCAGATTTTAAACCCACTAGTTGTCACCTTGAAGCACTATCACCTCCAGGCTGTACAGAAAGCTGTTCCCTTTCATCCTTGAAGAAAAAGCAATGGCAAACGTGCCCACTTCTCAGTGAAGGCACATGTCTTTTCCGAGGCAAAGAATATGATGAACTAGTGAATATAGAAGGTACTTACAGAATTTCATTCACAACTCCTTTTATACTTGGGAGAAGTATGACAAAGATTTTGCTTTCACTAAAAAGGGTATTAACACTTTGGTCTTTGCCATGGGGTTTGCAGTATCCCTAAGGCTTGCACTGGAGTTTTCCTCCACTGTAAGACATTCAGAGCTGCCCGTACTAAATGTCAGGCACTTAATAGTGTTGTAAGATGACACCATTCAGCAGTATTAGAGAAGAGGCCTCTAAATTTCTATTCGGGCTCCCAGTGCAGCATGGGAAGAGCAACAGAGCATCACTGACTTCAGCAGAACTGCTTACAATTATATTGGAAGAGATTTCTCTCCACTAGTTGTACATAAATTACCTGTTTGAAAGGGATAAGCTCTAGTCATGAGCTTTATCCCTAATCTTCCAACTAACATTTACCTTCCCAACTGGAAAACTATAATCAGGCATTTGGCTTTAAAACTTCTCAGGCAAAAGGAAGAAAAATAAATTAAACTGTAGAAATTGAAACATGTTTTTTAAAAAATGTGTTCCACAAAAACATGAGTCACATTCATACAAAATATGCCCCCCAGAAAATCAAAACACAGAAAATTTGTTCCAGGAAAATAATTATTTCCCTTTTCATCATCAAAGTTTTTTTAGGGCAGCATATGCATTTTATTTTTTTAAATTACTCTAAAAAAAAATTGTCAGTGAGTGCATACTTGTATAAGCATATCTATGTATATATTTATGCATGCAATAATCTGTGTATGTGTGTAAATACATACAAGTGCATATGAGTCAGGGGAGGTTTAGATGGATATAAGGAAAACGTTTTTCACTCAGAGGGTGGTTAAACACTGGAACGGGCTCCCCAGGGCAGTGGTCATGGCCTCAAGCCTGAGTTCAAGAAGTGTTCAGACAACACTCTAAACCCCAGTGTGGGGTTGTTGGGTTTCCTGTGCAGGGCCAGAAGCTGGATTCAATGATCCTGGTGGCTTTCTTCCAGCTCAGGAGATTCTATGATTCTATGCTTCTGCATGTAAATATCTATACACAGTAAACAGATTGTAATTTATATGCCTGACAGTTCAGTTGAACCTCATGAAAAGCTCATAGTCTTCAAAACTAGGCTGTCAACTAACAGAACACAGGAATTGTAAGGTTGCCTGGTGGCCAGGGCATACCAATATCATACGATGCATTACCTATCAGCCACCATGATCAGTCACTTAAGCTGACTTGACCCATCAGGAGTTTAACTGAAGTTGATTACATAATACAAAATAATGCCATTATGGGAGCATGGTCCTTGGAGATGGCTGGAAGACAAACACAGGGCCAAATTCTCTTACAGTGCAATCCTGGTGAAGCCAATGGAAACCTGCTGAGGATATGCATGTCCTATTAGGACACAAGAGCTGTGTGCTTGCTTGGTGGCAGTCATTCATCCCTCTGGAGGGCACCAATTTATACTCTTGATCTTTCCAGGAGGTTTAGGGAAGAATTTCTGTCAAAGTCAGGGCAGATTATACCCATTTTGTCTATTAAACCTCAATCCATAGTCCTTATGGGCAGATACCATGGTTTCATTACTCTGGTAGCAAAACTTGCAGGACTACACAGCACTTGCTACAGACAGAACAGCTCTGTCTCTGTCTCTGGCTTATCCTGCAAAGGACAACTTTAGTAGCTAGGATGTTAAAAGAAAAAGCTGCATAATTCTTTCCAGGAAGTGTTTTCTTGTCATTCTGCCTTCTGGGCACATAGTCCACTCTAGGATCTACTGCACTGTGTCATTTTACAGTTGTTCTGCTCAGAGGGTGCTTAAAACTGAGCCAGTGGCAACAGAAGTAAAACAAACAAAAAACAAGGAACAAACTAGCAGGGTGGGGAGGAGGATGAGGGGAAGCAAGGGGCAGTCACGAAGTGAGGGATGCCCAACAGTATTTATCTGCTTTTGCAGATAAATTTGTTTAGCTTTTATTTAAGATGTCCACTCTTTGGGCAGGAAAAATATTTTTTTCCATGGCATGCATAACAAATAATAACAGCAAATTTCCAAGAAGGTTGTCAGGACACACTGCATCTTTATACATGTTCATACTTTGTTCTCCCAGAGATCCTAGTTGTGGGTTTAAAAATGACAGAAGTAAATTATTGTCCTGCTAATTAAATCCACATAGGGACCTGTGCTATACAGATTACATTTTAATTGGTTATTTTATCACTTTTTGCACTGTATCTGAAAAGCAGGTTTCATGCTAGATTAGCACAGATTGAGAAGATTAGTGTCTACGTATGTGTGGGCAGTGTATGTGATAAAAGGATGTGGATGGATAAATTGGCACAAAATTTTCCCTAGAATTGGATTTTTTGCAATTCACTTTCCTAAATTCTCCTTGCTGTCCATCAAAGAAAATTATTAACTTATTAATCTATATCTGGTCTACAAGGAAACTAGAGGTTGCTGAAAACAATTCAGGAGTTTGCCCCTGCTGTAAATAAAAGATGGAATATGCAAATCATCAAGAAAGTCAGCTGAGCAAGGGTGTTTTATAGGTAGATCATGTAAATCAGCTGACTTATAAGTAGGAGAAAACCATGCAGTGAAAAAGTATTCAGAGAATAGAGACAGAAATAGGAGTGCTGAATCAATGATGTGAAGCAGAAGATAATGAATGAATTTGAAGTAAATAGGAGATAAGCAAGATTACCAGCTTGGTTTCATGTGGGCCACAATGGGAAAACATGACTATTACTAAATCTGAAAATGAAGAGGGTACAGTAACTAACACAGAAAGTACTAGGGTCTGGGTAACTTTTCTGTCTGAAAAAAACAAAAAGGGACAGTTAAATAAAAATCCTAGACATGAAAATTATTCTGCAAAACCAAGTCACCATTGCCTTGTAGCATTCAGAAATTGTCTAAATTTTGTTTTAAGTTATAATTTGTATTTGATGGAGTCATTGCCAAAGAGATTAGCAAATCCTTTCAATTCAGAGACATTTAAATTTAGCAGCAGGAAAAAGAAGTTTGTTGAGTGTGGAATCCACCCCTGCTGCTCCAAAACAATCAGAAACAGGAAAAAGTAATCAAAAGGGAGTTTTAATGAGTTATAGAGCTATTGTTTACTGGGGAGGGCTGAAAGCCTGAAGCCCAAGCCTGGAGGACCTCTGTGACCCTGTACTGCCTCTCGGTGGCAAAATATTTGCTTGAAATTACGTCAAAACAACACAATGTGTGTGTCTGAAGGCCAAGGGGGTGGGGGGAGCGCTGAGAAAAATAGTGGAAATTCCCTGAGTCTCTGAACGTACTGAAGGCTTTCCCTGAAAAACAAGGCAATAAACAGCAGCCGTATTCATACATTCAAGCAATGTACCACAGGCAGTGTCTCTTTCGGCTCTACCAAACCAAAGGCTTGCCCTTGTCAGACAGCCCCAGAAACAGCTGCACGCAGCTGTTTGCTCCACAGCCGCTGCTGAGCAGGGGTGGGCTGTGGGGCTGATGGTCCCAGGCACAAGCCTGAAGGGTCAGGTGCCCAAGGGGCATGAACTGCCAGAGTGTGTGCCAGGCCCAGGACCCTCTGTGGCAGCCAGGGTAAAGCAATACTGCCGTGGTCTCCTGAGCCTGCCAAAGTCAAAGCTTCACAGGGGGATCTGGAAGCTCTTCTGGAGAGGGGCTGAAAATGGGAAGCTAATTTTTCCAAGGAAATAATGGTATAGAAGTGCTGGGGTTTTGAGGGAGGACACTTCTGTTGCTTTGCCAGAACTCTCCCCCAGGTAAAAAACCACAAAATTTAGTGCACAAAGGCGACAGTTATGTTACTGTAGTGCTCACCAGCAGTTACTTATTCACTAGTATAGGTCTGAGAGTAGCACCTACCTGGTCAGGGAAAGACTGTGTTCCTTTTTGTCTGTTCCTGTTGACTTATTGGGTGGAAAAATCTCTGCCAAAATGTTTGTGTCTTGCATTTAATGCAACTCATGCACCATGGAATTGGTATAGACACCTCCAGCCCTCCCAAAAGCATCCAAGTAAGAGGAAGACAACCAGAATGAAAATAAGCAAAAAGATGCAATGTTTCCTGTGGAAAATGGACACATTAAAATGAACATCACACCTCAAGAAATAGCAATGAGCTCTGTGACCTCTGCTCAGACAGCCATCAGTGATAGCAGAGGTGCAGAATGTAGTCCTGAGTTACGTAAAATAACAGATGACCTCCTCAGCCACATACTGCATAATCAAAAAAAATTGTCTACCTGTCCATCACAGTAATACTCCCAACAGAACAAACTGAGCAGGGTATAAGCCAGATCCTTGGCAAAAGTACAATCTGTGTGATGATCATGAGCTAGCTGGCCTGACTAGGCATTCCTCTCCTGTATTTTACAAACTGCCTTAATTCCATTCAGTGGCACCATGCACAGTTACGTGGCATCCCAAGAGATTCTCCTGGCAGCTGGAAGAAACACATTTTGCAATGTGGAGCTAGACAGGAAGCAACTCACAGCAGCTTCCAGGTTAACAGTCCCCATTAAAATTTTGGTTCTTCTAACACCCTATTAAAAGAAGGCTTTCCCTTTGTAAAGTACACACTGTCCAGCATCATGTCACTAACAACACTTAAATTTTGTCATTTTTAGCACAAACAGTCACCTGAAGAAGACAGATGACAGTTACTTCCCCTACAGGTAACAGGGAATGATAATTAAGACAGTACTCAATTTTTAATACAGATTGAAAGTGCTATTGACAAACTGTCAAACCAGACCGAATAGTTTTATTTTACCAACATCTAGTACACTATCAACAGGTTTGTTAAGCCCGCAGATTTTATTTCACTTTCACCTTTGTTAAAATTCAAAATAGCCATGTTTTATCTGCACAAGATCCCATGTGGTCATATGGCTTTCCAGGGAATATAAAACAATAGCTCTGTCTAGAGTTGTGTCATTTTCTATTCACTCATATCACTCCGCCCAGAAGCTGAAGTATTTTAATTAGATATAATATGTAAATTCAAGTAAGAATTTAAAAGCAGAAAACCCCCATAAAGAGACTTTTAAAGTGGCCTCTAAAATGCAGATTCTTCATTTTTTTGTAAGGCAAATTAAAGATTTTTAGTCCATTAACATCCACAGCACCTACAGCTGCCACTACAGCTGTAAGACAGCATTTTTGCAGCTCAGGATGGAACAAAATTGAAGCATTCAGGCCCACTAACTGCATCTGAAAATTTCATACACACTCAATAATATATGCTTCTACATTTATATACTGGTTTTCTAGAATGTGTGGTCATGAGCAGTACTTAAGACCCAATAAGATCTTACACTGATATAATTAGCACATCTAATTATAGTTGCATTTGGTATATCTATTAATAAAAAGCTCACCTTAATGTTGCACATGTGTGTAATAAGAACCAAGGTGGTTGTTATAAGACACTCTGTTACAATCGTAATCTACAATAACTGCAATATAAGTGAGCCAATACTACACAGTTTTTCAGCTTTTACCATGCTGAAAACTTAAGGTCCATTTTTGAATTCAGAATCAGATAATGGATTTGCACAGACCTACCAGTATGTGCAAGAACACTGTGTTTTCATTCATACAACAGATGCCTAATTAAATTAAATTAATTCTGAATTTTTTTGTCATATTTTGCTTATTTGCTTATTTTGTCATATTTTGCTTATTCTTCAAATTCACAAGCCCTCACAAGCACTTGTTCTGCTGTCAAACTGAAAAGTGCTAGCAGATCTCAAAATGTTACTTACAATTTAAATGCAAGACATCAGTTTGACTTTTGGAGCAGGCAAGGGAGGCAGGAATATATATATAAATGAAAAAAATATATATCTATAAAATTTTAAGTCAGCAGCAAAATAAAATTTACTTTCTTGATGAAGAAAAAGATGTTTTGCCATGTCTTATATCTATTAATGAAACTGGATGTGGGAAAAAAAAAAGACATATAGTAATAGGGACAACTACCCCCACCTTCCTCACTGCTCACTCTCTCTCCTGCAATTGTGTAAAGCAAGGAAGTAAAAAGCTGGTAGAGAGAGAAAAACATGTTTTTCTTTGAAAGTCCATCTGCAGAAATATTTATCAGCTGTTGGCAAAACACATACAAAATAATATTCTCTTTTTAAAAGCCAGGAGCAAATAGATCCTTTTTTCACTGAAAAATGGGGGGCATTTGAAGTCCCTGCTGCTGGAAAATGAAAAAACATGTTTTTAATTTGCTGATTTTGTGGAGATTTTTACTGCTCCCTAAAAGCTGATTAGGTCTTTTGCCACTCAGATCTGCAGTATTATCCGATGTATTTTTTCCCCTTGGTCAGTCAAAACCTTCCTTTTTCATGAATGAATGTCACCAAAGCTAACCATAGAGGAGATAATTAAAAAACCCACTCATTTATCCAGGTGCTGTAAATAAAGGCTAGATAATCAGGCAAGGATGGGTACATAGGCAGAAACATGCTGTGTGCACACCATTCACAGTAGCTGCAGCAATAGGAGCCTTGGCAGACTGCCCCCAGAAAGGTCCCGATTTTGGAGGGTGAAGGATGCACAGTGGGGGAGGTTTCTGTAGAATATACCAGATGCACAGTCCAGTCAAAGCCAACCTTTCCCTCATTTAATGTAATAAGTCTGGCAGGTCTCAGCATCCAGGATGGTCTTGGGAACTAGGAGCAAAACCCTTTCACAGTTCACACTGACCTCTAGAAACAGACCTCTTTCTTCTCAGCCTCTCTGGCTCTCGTCTCTTCTCAGCTTACAGAAGAGAAAGTTCCTCTCAAAGGAAACATACTTGTTTTCAGAGTCCTTCCATACAAGTGCTCAAGAGGATCTGCAAAAATGGGTTTAAACTCATCTCCCACTAAGATGTACCCAAGGAAGGGAAAAAATTGCTAGAACAAATTCTTGTTCTTAATTTCCCCACATCATTTTCTCAGTTCACACTATGCTGAAACCACAGAACTTCACAAGACTTTGAAGAATCCTTCATTATGACAGGAAGGACACTTAGAAAATATGTAGAGCTGCAAGAAATGCCCCAGAACTAGCATGACTTGAATTCTAATTTGGTGAAAAGGTATGCAGAGCAAAACAAGAAACTGTTTTTAAACAATTAAAAGTCTGTATATCTATCTGTTTTAATGATAGGAAATAATCAGCTATAATCACCCCTGTACAAAATGGTTTTATCACTGTTGTCTTAACTAAGGAACACAAAAATCCTGGAAAGTATGCTACTGCCATGGCTAAGCAAAAATAGAGATGTCCTGGAGTGATGGAAACTCAGGTAAAATGTTTTCTGGCTTCCTGGAAGAAAAAAAAAAAACAACAACAAACAAACAAACAAAAAAACCCAAACAATATCTTGATATTTGATAAAGCATATTTGATATCTTTGATAAAGCAAATATCTTTGATATTTGATATCTTTGATAAAGCAAAGTACTTTTATCCACATTGAGAGTATATAAGATAATGCCTCTGTAGCTTTGAGCGAACAATCTGAAAAATGGTGCAGGCTAAGAACCTGTGGAAGACTCCTGGTTACAGGAGAAAGGATAGAGACCGTGATGACATGAGGACAAGGATTTTGTCCTCATGAATCAAAACACTTAAGAAAATTAAATGGCTTTAAATATTGTCACCTGATTAAATTTTGTCCCTTTTTCTCTGTCTGGATCAGAAGTGGACTCTAGGACCTCTGACTCAGCTTTAAAGGTTCATAAATGCTACCACCCAGCATATACACTTGTGTGTCTTGCCACTTCAGTCCTCCACATTAAAACTCCTTCCGCTGAACTTTGTTACTCTCCTTTTGATGCTCATCAGTGAACATCAAAGTCTGGGATTGGCATGTAGACAAGAGAGGAGGAATCAGTACAGGAGAAACTGCAGTATGAGTCCACTCTTTATCAGACACTAGGGAATTCAGAAAGTTTTTTGTTTGCAGCCCAGCTACAGGCAACATCTTTAAATCAGACTTCACACTATGTTCCACTTGAAAGGCGACCATGAATGACACAAATTTATGAGAAGTCAAGTTTCATTCATTCCAGGGCTCAATGCTTCTGAAAGAAAGTACTACCACAAAATGGGCAGAAGATACTCTTGCTCTACTTTGACAGAATGGTTGTACAAACACTTTCTTGTGGCTGTGTACACATTCTTCTCCTGGTGATGTCTAAAAATGTTCCAAATATATAACTGGGGACTGATTCATTCAGGAACAATGTTTATTTGGCAATTCTGCCGAGAGGACATCAAAGAAGTGCTCCAAAGTAGGCTGCTCAGATACCTTCCACAGAGAAATTTCAGTGAAATGAAACCTAATGTCAAAATTAGGAATGAAAGGGATCTTTACACTCTTAAACAGCTGAAATTACTTAGAAATGCTTGCTGAAGGCAAAGCATGCCAGAGAGAAGAGAGAGATTTCAGCTCCACATGAGGAGCATTCCTGAGTGCATTGGCACCATAAGGCTTTCATGCATCCTGTGTTGCTCATTCACCAAATTACAATCAGTATTAGTGGAGCTTCTCACCATCCATACCAGTGCTCGGGAGCATGCTCAACAAGTTAATTGCCTGGCTTGATGAGAAGTTAGTCAGAACTGCAGGAGTGCCTCACATCTTTCCTCATCTTCCACTTGAAGCAGATTGACTTGCACTGCAGCCAGGACATGGAATAACACCCTGGAACCACTTGGCCTCCTCTAGACATAGTAGAATAGAAAAAAATGCTCTCGGTTACCTATGAGAGAGACTGAAGAAACAAGGAGGGAGGTGCTCAAAATAGGAAATTTTGGGCATTTCACAACTTTTTCATCTCAAATAAGGATCCCAGCATAAATGGCCCCAGGGGATAGATATATCACAAGCAGTTTATCCCACAGTGCAGGCCACTGTGAAAAATGTTTTCATATTCTGATCACACCACTTTTGTGTTACCTCTCCTCATGCAGCATAACATCACCTTTTAAGAGCTAAGTTTAAGTTTTTTCCTCAAAAGAACAAAGAAAAACCCATGAATTGGGAAATCATAGCAGCAAGCTTGTGTCTCATTACATTCTTCTCATATTTATGACTAGGCTAAAGAAAGAAACATTACATACAGCTTGTATTTAGCTTAAAACATACTGGTTTCTCCCCTAGTTTGGTGAGAGGACTGAAGGAGAGCTTGTCTGCCTTATGACCCAGATCAGTCAACTTATCAAGATAAATTGCTTCTCTTGGCAAACTTTGCTTCTCCCTTTAAAATTCACTTGCAGTGAAAGGACAGGCAGATCTGTGTGTATGAAAATCACAAGGAACAATGAGAAACCCTTCTGCTATAAGGCATCTCTATCCACTACTGGCAATTAAGGTGGCTTGGGTTACAGCAGGCATGAGCCACAAGTACATAACAGCTTCCCCCCGTTACCTGATGATTACCAGGGGTAGAGTCATAGGCAAAATAATTAGTCTAGATTTTGAAGGCAGCCACTCCAGGATCAACAGCATAGCTTGCTGGCAGGAAATCAGAGAGTCTGAGGGGATCCTCCATTGTAGCACTCTACTGTCAGGAAGTATTTGGTGAGAAAGTAGCTGAATGCAAAGGAAAGGGTGACTTCAAATGTTGCTATATCCTACTGCTCTCTTTCCTTAAGCCTAACACCAGGAAAATTACTCAGACATCCAAATTGCTCAGCTTTATGTGTGGAGCCGACAGGGGCTTTGCATTTGCTGTGAAAAGATGATCATGTAGGTAGAATTTATGTCCAATTCCAATAATAAGAAAGATTTCTCACTGTTTATAATTTTCATCTACTGTGTTTGTTTTTATGCTCTGAAACCCCCTACGCTGACCTGCAGGCTCTTTTAAAAGTACCCACCAAATCAGAGCTTTAGGGTAAAATTTTTGACACTCTGTATGAACTCAGAATTATAGAAGTTTATACTAATTTCAGCTATGCTTCTCTGGCTCTGCTAGTAACAGGCCTTCAGTGATGTAAACTGCAAACTATAAGCATGCACATAGTTCTGTCCAGGAGTACAACAGGAGTTGCCCAGGAGTCCAGGACTGCATTCAAGCTGCAAGTGATTTGCTGAAAGCTCCACTTCCGACTACTAAAGGAGGCTTGATCATAAGTGGTAAACTAATCAAAGAGCAAAGATAAAATATCAAAAATATCAATATTTTTTAGTCAAATGATACTTGTACTGTCATTAAAAAATTGAAAAGAGAGAGTGGCAACGTTGCCGTGTTCAGTCACCTCTCCAATGCAAAGTCAGAGGGGCAATATTACAAATTTATATTCCAGAGATTGGTGGCACAGGATCAATATTTAATCATGAAGATGAAAAGTGTTTACAAATGCTTCCAGTGGATAGGATTATCATCTGCTAATTAACATCCAGACTGTTTAATGAGGCAGCAATGTAGGCACAGAGGTGGGAGCAGTGGTGCACAGAGAGGCACTTTGCAAGCTTTCAGGGTAGGTTATGGCTTGAATTATGAACTCCCACTATATCTGTTATGGCATCCCACTAGTTAATATGAGTCTTTGTCTATGGGTTGCTTCGGAGACGGTTCCTGTATCTCAGGAAGCAGGGAGAAGAGAAGTTTCCTGTTTTGAAGAAGGTTTAAGAACTACTTTCCTCCAATCAGGCAGCAGATGCCTGGGCAGGAAATGGAGAATGCAGCTGCCAACCCCACTCTGGGTCAGTGGTTGTGCTAATCAATGCAGCCAAGGTCTACCACGGCCAAAAAAGGCCCTAATGATAAGTAGGTTGCACAGTTAAAGTGAGGATTTGTGGTGGAAGGTGCCTGGACTGAGACTTTCACTGGCGTGAGACCAAAACAAATCCAAGTTCTGAGAGGAAATGGGCGTTTGTCTTCCTCCCTATATGTAGCTCTTATACAACAGATTGCACCCAGTACATAGCCAAGATAAAATGAGGTGTGTAATTAATTGTTGTGGATCAAAACAATGCTCAGAGTAACCATCACTGCTGTAACCTTTTCTCTCATTGATGACCCACTGCAGTTGCATTTATCAGGGGGTATCAAATGCATGGTCCCATCACACAAAGGAAACTAGTCAAAATTTCTCCAGCTGGGTGAGTTTTTTTTGCCCCTTTTTAAAATGAAATTCAGCAAGAGTGTTTACTGACTCCAAGAACTGAAATTCAGCTCTGTCCCCAGTGCTGATGAGTTTCTTTAGGCCAAGTCTCAGCCTTTTTGACTTGGTGACCAATTTTAATTTCACTGACATCAACTTTACACCTGCATAACATTTGACTCTCAATGGTATTGCTCCTGACTTGCACTTGGTTATTTTGAGTGATGTCTGAAGCACCGTCTACCATCCTTCAGCTCACAGCTCACCATTTGATTATTTTTTATGTTATTTCCTCTTGTGCTTTGTATAACGGACAGTATCTGCAAGGGTGTGAAAGTCTGGAGAAAAACAAGTAACTGCAGTAGGCCAGTCCATCAAAATGTACTTTCAGCTACTTCTCTGTTTGTTGCCAGTAGAGCTGTATTGACATTTTCCAAATGCAGCCACCAAGTGTTTTAGAGTGCAGAACTGTCACATGCCATTGAGTAAAGATAGACATGTTTCTGGACACATCCTTGCCCAAGCTAAGTTACATTAAATGAAGTCATATCTGGGTAAGACATTGGCAAAAACTAAGCCAAGACATGAGAATTAGGTATATGGGCAGTCGAGTAGCAAAGAAAATTTCCATGGCAGTGAGCAATGAGTAGACCAAATGTGGGGTTTCTCCAATTTTGCACAATTGACTACAAATATTCTTTTCTTGCAATTATACTAAGCAGTAAAAAGCTCATAAACTTGATGCATCAGAGCAACCTTGATGGCACTGTGAGCCTGAATGGAAACACATAAATCTCCATCCTGAGAGGACTGGTGCTCTTGCTAGGGGCCCTGTACTGAAAATTATGAGTGAAGCAATCAGATGTTCATTTGATCAAGTGAGAGTCAAAGATATATTTGGAGTATTTCAGAATTGTATTCCTTTGTAAGGAATTAAAACACAGACTAGTTTTCCAGGAACTGACACCACTATCCTTGTAGCCTCCCTCTCCTACAGCACGCTGGGGTCTGTACACATCAACCATCTTTCAAAATCTAGTATCTCCTGTAGTCTGAAATGAGCTCTGTAAACTATGTAATGGACAGCACGTTTGCAGTGTTAGTCATTAATAATTGGTAACTGTAATCCCTTCTCTTTTATTGCAAAATAGTGCTGTGAAAAAATGTATGCTGTGAAGTAACAAATTGCTTGTATGGCACAGAATACTCATCATCTAGCTATAACTTTCCCATACTTGTTTTCCTCTCCACTCCCTTCGTGTTTGTCTTCATTCAGCTTCTCTTGCCTTTAATGAGGATGTAAAGTCAGGGGCCAAGGCTATTGTGGTTACTGACAGTCTAGTCAGAAGGAGAGAGTCAGATAAACTTTCACAGGTATTGCCCCTGGGAAGTTTTGAGACAATTCAGAGAAAGACTTAAAATAATCCCTTATCTTTGTAGCTGGTGTTTTGAACATGTTAATTACTTGTAAGATGTTTACCAGAAAAATGTTGTTCCTAATTAACCAATGATGTGAGGGGTGTTGATTGAGGACCAGTCAGGTCCAGCTTTATCAGAAGAGTCTATAAAAAGAAATTGATGTCTAATAAACTCAGCATTTTACCTTCTGAGACCTGAGAGTCTATATGTCGCTTTATTCACCTGTCCTCAATACAACAGCGACAGGCTATGACATCTATTCAACAAGTCTTTGCAATCAGTTTTGATGTAAAGAAGAACACAAATGTAGAGTGAAGGCAGCAAGCAAACTGTTTGTCATAAAAGGTATATTGGTGCTCAAAAATAGGAAAAAAATACCATTATATGCCAGGAAGTATTGTGCTGAATTGTGCTGAGATGAGCAGCTAATGCTGTCAAATTTTGATATGAACAAGCTTTGCTTTCAGACACTTCTGTTCTAGCCAGGCAATATGGGCTCCTGTAGGGTGAAGGATTCCATCTCAGTCTCCAATGGCCATGACAACATTTGTTTTAATTTCTGTCTTTCAAAGAAATTTTCACCAATAATCTTTGAGATCTCATCTGAGTGATGGTCCTTCAGCTTCCTTCTCTACCAAGAACTCTCAAGAGAATATTAACTTCACACTGAAGAAACTTGGAGTACTACAGAACTACAAATTTAAGACACATCCGGCCAATGCATCTCCAGTTCTAATACGACACATCTCTTGTGGCTTGCCAGGCCACTGGGGAGTACTGACTGGTCAGGACTCTCACTACAGCACTCCCTACTATTCTGTCTCTGAGCCTGACTTGGTATCAGTCAGATTTTTGAGCAGAGAGGAAAAAGAAAGCGAGAAAGTCTGAGAATGACATGCTAGTCACTGAAGGATATAAAGTTCCATAGACACTGGGAGCAATGACATCTGGCTCTAGTGTTATATCACAGAAAAGATAAATAACTGAAAAGTGTTTACCTACCAGTATTTACCATATTTACCTATTACAATGCTCAGCACATCACAGCTGCCCATATTTTACATTTAAATTTATCTGACATACCAAGGAATGCTTGTGGTTATTAAAAGATCTACACTTTTTTTTCATCCTGCTTTAGTAAATTATTTCACTTTTTGTGACATGCACACTTTACTGCAATAATTGAAATGTTTTTGTAGAATAACATTAAAGTAAGCCTGATCGGCATGAATCCATGCCAATGTAACAGTTTTCCCCTACACATCCAGCCTTTCAGATGTCCCAAGCATACTTACAAAGAGAAACACAAGAGATTAGCTACCCTATGTATCCTGTGCTATAGATCTACACTCTTGCATTTGCCAGGTCACCAAGAGAGATGTGCTGTTGAACCACTTCTCTCTGTCTTGTGGTTTCCTGGGTGGCATTCTACCAGCTATAATGCACCAGGTAATATCAAAATAATATGAAAATAGGTGATTTTTCAGGCAACTAACACCAGACGCATATAAAGATTTCTAAAGCATTGTTGGTTTCTGAAATTCTACCTAATAGGAACTAAGAAATTTAGCCCAATGTCATTTTGAGGTCAAACACACCCTCCCCCTCCTCCACCCCCCAGTATTTTTAGTTCCATGCCAGAAAATTTCTTTTAGTAAGGCCACTGACACAGAAATACTGATAAAGAAACTCCAAACTCCAAAATCAAAACCTATAAACCCTAAAGAAAAAGAGACAAGAGGGTGAAAAGTCATGAAAAATATCCTGAAAGACTGCTTATAAAGAAGCAAATCTCATCTTGTCAAACACCTCTATGGAATAACATAAGGAGGCTTAAAAACAACAATTAAGATGCATAGGTAGTGTATTATGATAGACACTATAAAGCTCCATTAAAATGGCAAAAAGAGTGCTAGCTTATGTTACAATGATAAAAAAATAAGACTCCAGCATGTTAGATAGCTCTGATCTAACAGGGTACTTAAGTATACAGAGTAACCCTACTTAAAACAGATTATATGCACTTGCTTAGATTTAAACATGTACTTAAAATATCTGCTGGATGGGGACCTCTAAACCTGGAAATTCATCTGAGTTTTAAATTCATAAAATTAGTCAAATGGGTAGATGGGTTATGTTAATCCCTATTATGTTACATAATCCTTTCTTAAAAGACATCTCAGTATTAAAAATTAGTCAAAATTATTTTTAAATATATGTTTAATTTATTGCAATAGATGACTTAAGAAATTAGATGTGTTGATTTCACCTCTCATCAATTAAGTCATGGGTTCTCCCTGGGGAAAATGATTTTTCTGTTCTGAACTGTGCTTGCTTCAAGGAATGTGTTATGTGGTGTGGACTCCACCCTTTAAAACCTTAATTGCAGGATATGCTTGCAAAAGCAGAGATTCCTCTTCTGGCTGCACAAACTTGATTTGACCCTTAAGCATCTCCTGAACCTGTTCACATGCATTCACCTTCCCATTTTTCCATTTGTAATACAGATCATTCCCCATTATTTTTTAAGAGGATCACAGAGTAAACAGACAGATTTCAAGCAGTTCTTTTATGGTTCTTATTTGCCTTTAGCTACAAAATTCTCAAAACTTTTCATCATTTCAGTACAGGAAATTACACTCTGGATTGTCTTTTAGGCTAATAGTAAAAAGAATATAAGGCTTTTGCTTACTAAGTATACTTTAGTTGCACAGATTTTCGGGGGTTTTGTCTGTTGAATCCAAATTGTAGTCTAATTGCCCATGAAGCAGTTCTCGGAGCTCAAAATTTGTCTGAACTGCTCAAGAACACATTCCTTGGCGAAGAGTATAATATCTTGTAGCAGCGCATTGGTTGCATTTTTAACCACCACAAATCAGTTCAAAGTTCAAACCAATCAGATCTGATGAAAGAAAGGAGTCAGCAACTCCTGGAGGTACCCTGGCACCAGGCCCTTCAAATTAGGAAGCAGATTTGAGCACGGCAGTCGGAAACTTGTGAGAAGCACTCAGCCTCTGCAGAGCTAGGTCACAAAATTAATCTCAGGCAATGTCTGCCCCTTAGCCAGGCTTTGAGCTAATGGCATGATGTCAGGAGTTGTCTCCTTGTCGTTAAGTATGGGGTTCCGCTGGAGTGTTCAGCTACTTCCACAGAAAAAGTAAAATTTTTCACAAATCAATTGTTTGGCTCAAAACCTATGAAGTACCATGGTTCTTTGTCCTATAGCAGACCAAAAAAGGTTTTGTGTGAAGGGCACTGTAGAAATAGTACATTAATTACGACACCATCTAGTCTATTTGCAAAATCACTTTTACAATGGCTTTGTTTAGATAGTAACATATTTAACCATTCTTCCATTATGTATCTAGATATGAGAAACTTTACAGTCTAGACTATGTTTTTGAGTTTATTAGGAAATTCCCCCAAATTCTGCAGCCAGCATTCTCAATTCTTCTGTGAAAACATATTTCTTGCCTTCCTGCTGCCCCTTTCCCTACTGTTTAGTTTTTTGCAGCTGCTTAACCAAAAAGTTATTCTCCTGGAAAACATATTCAAGGAATTTTTTTCCAAATCACTCTTACTGTGCTTGATTTTTTTAAAATTGGGCATTCTTTTTCCATTGTGTCCCATAAACTTTTCCCCAGCATTTGCAAGATCTTAAATTTGTATTCTCAAAGCTATTTCATGTGCTGCTTTCTATTGACATCTTATTTATGTTGCTTGACACAAACATCAAGGCTGCAGGTGGCAAGAATAAAACCAGGGACCAATACATGAAGTATGTAGGGAGAAGGTTGCATGACAGCTGGTCATAGGTGGATTCATTCCCTGCACCAGGGCACAGACCAGACACATTATGCTCTGAGGGACTATATAAGCCTTTATGTCAGTCAGAATAGTAATGAAAGAGTTGCTACTGTGAATTTATCCATCTCCAAAACCATACAGCATTGCAATGCATGCTTAGAGCCGTAGTGATACAACCAGGATCCTCTAGAGAATCAAAATCCAGCATTCCTGGATATCAGCCTCAGTGGGAGACACTCAAGTCCATGCAAAGAATTCCCATTTCCATCACTGCTCACTTTCTCTCTTGAGAGGTCTGTGCACTACAGTGCAAGGCACCCTGCACTCCATCACACGCAATGAGACCGCTTTGAAAGGTCAAGAAAAAGAGCTTTGCCTGTACTATAGAGCACCTGCCAGCAGGATGATGTTAGTTATTAGGCCCTTTGCAAAAACATAACAGCATTTAAAATTAAGTTTCTCTGGATGGTGTTAGCAATTGTCATGGTTCCTGGGGGATTCAAAATGTCAAAGCAAGAACTGACAGCTTCAAACCCCTACTGGGACACTGGGCAGGAACAATGTGCTACTTCTCCCCATACCCAGCCTGCTGGCCTGCAGGACTCTGGGCTTGCTGCAAACAACCATCCTGCTCTGGGAAGGAAGGGTCTGTCCCCAACTAGGGAAGCGAATCTTGAGGTCAGCTCAGCCCTCCTGAGATTCCTTTGCCAGGGAAGGGAAATTTGCCAAGTTGTGCTTACTTGCGTGAGCAATACCAGCCCCACTGGGAAATGTAGCAATGCCATATAATGCCTCCATTGAGAGGAAGAGGGCGATCCAATTTTGTTTGGGTGTCAGTGCTGCTACCAGCCCGAAAACTAGGTGCCTGCATTAACCTCCTTTAGCCAGATGCTGGCTTATGGGAGAGGGCTGCACACAGCATCCTGCAGCTGCGTGAAACTGCTCTGAGCAAGCGTGGTTTGTATGCGAGGGACCGTGCCTGGCTCCCCTGCACTCAGATCCCGCTTCCAGCAGCAGGTGCTGTCGGCTCTGCAGGGATGCTCCTGGTTAGGGAAAAACGCCTGCGGCGGGGCGGGGGCCTCCCCGAGCCTCGTTCCCTAGAGGGTCCTAGGCTGGGACGGTCGTGTTCCTCGGGGAAATGGAGTGTGTGTGTGTGTGTGAATGAATAGATTGAGGGGGATGGATGGAAGGAGGGAAATTATGGAGAGATGGGAAGAATGGGCAGGAGGAAAAAGATGAAGAAAGGGAAAAGGATGTAAGGAGAGGGGGGGAGATGGAGGCAATATGGAGGGAGGAGAGAAAGCGGGAGAGGGGATGGAGAAGGGGCTGAAAGGGATCACGTAGAGCGCAAAGGGGGACCAAGGGTGGTGGAAAGGCAGTAAGGACACGAAGGGGGGAGGGGGGGCACGCGAAAAGGAGGCCGAAGGACCCCGCCGCGCCTTTAAATATTCGCGCGCTTGGGCATCCGTGCCGCATCCATGCCCTCCACTCCCCGCGGGGACCCCCACACTCGCCTCGCGGCAGGCGCTGCTTGCACGCAGTCGGTCCTGCCCCGCCCGGTCCGGCCCCGCGCGCCGCCGGCCGTGCGGGGCCCCGGCGCCGCCACCGCCCCCCGACGGGCCGCGCGCGGGGCAGGGCGGAGGCGCGCGGCGCTGACCGCCCCCGGCCGGCACCGCCACCCGCCCAGCCCGCCGTCCGCGTCCGGCCGTCCCGCTGCGCTCCCGTGCCCCCAAGGGGCTGTAGGGCCGGGCGCGGCCTCGAGGGGCGAGGGCGGCGGGGCCCCTGGGGCCATGCGCTGAGCGCCCGGAGCAGCCGGCGAGCGAAGTTGGGGTGGAAGATGAACAACGCCGGTAAGTGCGCGGGCCCGCCGGGAAGGGTCTCTGCTTCTGGACATCTTTTCCCCGGGGCCGGCAAACGCCGGGCGGGCTTCATTCCTCCGGCACCCTCCTTCCCTCGGGCCGGCACATCCCATCGCCAGGATAGTACCCCCTGCCCGGGCACAGCTCCTCCGGGGCTCGCGTCCCCCTTCGTCCCGGCATCCCTCCTTCGGGGCCGGCAGATTCTGGGCTCTGCTGCTCGGGCTGGCACCTCTCCCCCGGGCACCCTCCGTCCAGGGCCGGCCCTCCTTTTCCCCTCGATCCGGCAGGTGCTCAATGGCTCCCCGAGGCTGTGAGTGCCCCATTGCTTGCCCAGCCGTTGAGGGATCAAGGGCGGGCGAGGTTAGGTGTTCCGGGGACAACCAGGCTGGCAGACCGGCAAGGCTGCGCTTGCTAAGCGGCACGGGTGTGCGCCCACTACTCCCTCGGATACACTCAACTGTTCACGAAGTTCCTAGGGAATTTGCTGTGACTTTCTTTCCAAGAGTATATTTTTGGGGGAAGGTAATGTTTTTTTGCAGAATTTGCTCTCTAAGGCAAACCCAAACCCTTCCTCCTCCTTTCTGTTAACTTTTCAGATTTTTCCTTGATGGAAACTGGGAAGGTGAAAGAGACAGAAAAGGGAACAAGGCATTCAACAGTTAAAACATAAAAAGAAGCCACTGGAAAATCAGGACAAACTTTAAACTGTTCACTAAGACTTTCTGATTTTCAGGGATGAGGCATGTGTGTGAAAAGCATAACAATACAGGAAATAATTATTGCTAAGTGGAATTATTTAGAAAAATTAAAAGCTGCTTCTAGAATTAAAGATGAAGAGCAACAGATCTTTTTTGTTAGCCCTAAAAATTTCCGTTGTGTTTCCTTGCTCCGGGTGAATGTTGCTGGGCACCTCACTTGCAATGTATGGGTACATCCTGAAGCCCAGAGATTTTGCCACTAGATACCTTGCCCTACAACTGTTCTGTGTTGGGAAACTGAATCATTGTTTGCCAAAGCATAGTAGCATAGGATTGGAAAAGCTCTTTTCTGTCAAACCCAGCACTCCACTGTTGTATCAGTGTGTTATACCACTCCTCTGAGTTTAAAGCAAAAAAGTTCTCTTTCCTCTTGGAGTAGGGAGTGAGACACTTTCCTAAAATCTGGTGATATTTCCGTTCTATATTCTGGTCCTGGTCTGGATTCTGTCCCTCCCAGGATACAAACTCATTTGAAAATGAAGCCAGCCAAAAAAAACTTCAGCAATGATGCTCCTACCTCTCTTTCTTCATCTCTCCATTATTTAAAACAGACCAGCTCTAATCTACTCCTGTTGTCAATGGAAGTGCAGGGTAAGGAATATTAGATGTATCCATTTGTAAGGACTTAAACTTTATTAGCAGTTTTTATTTTTGAGGAATGTAGGACCGAATGGGACTGCCTTCATTATCAAAAGTGGCACCCGTTGTTACTACTGCTTTTATTAATTCCTCCAATTATATCCTAAACAAAAACTTTTCAGGTAGCTCTCCTGCTACTCTTGGTTTCCAGACCAGATTCAACACCATTTATTCTTGTGATTACATTGTCCTTTTGCTTAAAAATAGTTCTTTTCCTCTTCTGGTGTTTACCTCCAAGTTGTATTTATAGAGTGCTCATATCCCTTCTCAGGCTTTGTTTTGTATGTTTGCACAATGCAAGGAATGTCTCCCCCATCAGTGCAAAGCAGAACTTCCTACTGAATCTGAAGGAGGGGGATATTTATTAACTGGTACATCTTGGGCACCAGCATTAGGCTATCTTTGTATTATAGTAAGTAATGCATAGCACCAGTAAGTAGAGTCATATGTGCAGGCATATATGGCAGCCTTGGTCCCACAGAAGTTAAAATAATGACAAACTGAGAACAGGAAGGGAGATATGGATTATCCTCAGAGATGCGAAACTGATACTGAAAAGATGAAGCAATCCACCCAAGGCCACAGGAAATCTGTGTTAAGAGACAAGAGACCAGACCAGCTTCATATATAGGACCTTCCAGCCTCTAGTAATTTTTTTGCCAGGTGCTGAAATGATGTAAAATAGTGTACAGACATTAGACTCCAGATTGTTCAGAGACATAAGCAGACTGTATATTCTTTCAGCTGCTACTGAAAGTGATATAGGAAAAGATGCTGTATGGACCTGTCAGAGAATTTTAACCATCTTCTTTGGCTTCTAGGAAGCAATATATGAAACAACAGGTTGTGTGCCTCAGTGTTAAGTTTCTGTTGTGAAAACAGAGCCAAACTGGTAACATCGCAAACACAATTACATTAAAAAGAAATGTATGGTAGTAGTTTAGAACCAAGATTATTTGTCATGATGTGTGTTTTTTTGTTGCTGAGCCCACCAGCAAGACTTATATGTACAGTCTGCTAGAGACAGTGAAAACACAGGAGAATTTTTAGGATCAAGATGTTTTTGGTGTTAAAACATACCCCTTCTGATTTTATTGCCTTTTGATTTTTTTCCCTTCTCCAACACTGTTTCACTGTGGAATAGTATGCTGTTGTATTATATTTATAGGTGACTGCAGTAAAGCTGTATAGTAACAGAAATTTGTAAGGTATTGATCTGATATCCCAGCATCATAATGCATTGATCTAATCATAGAGGATGTGTTCCTGTAACTGTACATAGAAGCATTTTAGTTCTGCAGAGTGGGGTGTGCTGTGACAGCCCAGCTGTTAATATTGCAGCTATGACTTCTAAGAGGATAAAATTCCTCGGGGAATAGTTGGGACAGTTACTACTGACTATAGGTCTATCTTCACACTGTGGAGCCCTCTTGCTATATGCAGAGTGCCTTTGATCACAAGAACACATACTGATAAGAGAGGATAGGTGCTTCTCAAAAGTATCAGACTTACGAAGAACATGAAATACCATTTTCGTAAATATCTGAGGCATTTAAGGGCCTGCTGATTTTGACCAGGTATTTCAAGTTCCTGAAGTCCAAATTCTCAAAAGCCATATAAGTATCTAATACCTGTTCAAGTCAAACTAGTACCTGAATCTGGACTGGAACCCAAATTAATAGGAAGACTTGCACTCCTATATAATTTGAAAATCCTAGTCTGAATACCTTTTCCATTTCAAGTGACTCCCATGCAACTCCCATGCAACTGTTTCCACTTCTTACGTAATTTTTGTAACTTTTCTCCAGTAGTGTGAAATAAGTAATACAGCACTTATATGCTGTAAAACAAAGAGAGCTCTTTCTGCATCAAATATTGCACAATTAATAATATGGAGGAAATAATAATAAATGGAATGTTTCAATGGAAGAAGCAATATTAAGTGCTGGAGATTGAAGCAAGGCAGCACTAACTGGAAATAAGGGCTTTATTTTTAAATGAATACTTAATTACAGGATTAAAATATGGTGATACTAAAGTGTATAGTCTACCTTTTGCTGACTTTAGACCAAAATTTTCTAGAAAATCTGGTTTAACTTCATTCTGATATAGCTATCTGAAATTATAAAGCTCCCGATCAGAGCTGAACAGGACTCTCTTGTGTCCTTGTCTGGATAGTCTCCCTCCACCTCCTGTTTCTCAGATACTTTCCATCTGTGGATTTCAATCCCTTCTTCCTGGGCAGAAGCAGTGGCAGACAAGACTGGTTTCTACCAGGATTCTTGGTTTGGTGCAGTCCCATCCCTCTGTTGCAATATTGTCCCTTCACCTGCCCTGTCACTTCCACCCAAAAGCTCTGTAAATCCCTGAACAATGCATTTCTGCCCTCTGTCCTCAGTGTCTTTCCCATTTTGACATATGTCTGAGTTGAATTAATGCCAAAGGCATGAAGGAAGCACAGGTCCCCAAAAGCTTGTTGGCCAGAAAAAGCTACTTTCAGCATCTTAAAAGAAGCGTGAACCAGATTGCAGCACCAGTCAAGGCTGGAACCTTGACTGCACTCTGCACTCTGGAGCTATGTACTTTCTTGAGCCACTAGCAAAGACCATGGCCCTGGGACATGTCTACATATATCCAGGCAAATGTGAAACCTCAGTGTTTAGTTAGTTCTTGGCGTTTTGTAGGTATGGTCCCTTATAAGCCCTAATTAAATTCTAGGCTAAATTTGAAATCCTAAATTTGAAAATATTTGAAAGCGGGTAGTTGCAGTATTTCTGGTAATACCACACTACAAAATGTATATTGTTTCAAAGAAACACTTGAACAGTAAAGGCTGCATGGGTTGCTTGCTATTCCAGGAGAGCTGTACCAGGTGACCTGCTAGACTACTGTTGACCGCTTAGAAACTTGGACAGGAGGAGACTAATGTAATGTAATTTCATATGGATCATGGCAGAAATGGAATTATGAAGGGTTGCCTGAAGGAAGGTGGGTAAGGAGAGGAAGCAGTCCTTGTCAGTACAAGGAAGCACTGAACAATAAGGGGAGGAGCAGGCTAAAGGAATTTGTATTCCCCAAGAGTTTCCTTTTAAGCAGAAGGTGGGTGTGTCTCCCTCCAACATAAAATACATCCTAAAATAAACATGCACAATTATTTGGGAACATACACATTACTTATGGTGCAGTGTTGCATTTAGAAGTTACAGCCAGAACCTTTCAAGTGGCTCAGACAGCAAAGGAAGCAGAAATTGAAGCAGAATGAAATTGTGATAAAAGGCAAGAAGCTGTGGTTTCTTTTGTTTGGGTTATTTTTTAAACACTTGCACTCCTCCTGCTGCCCTTTCCTCACACTGCCACCAAAGAAAAAGGAAAATTATTTAAGGAGACTCATGAAAGGCAAGATCAATGGACAAAGCAGTTAGGAAAAAAGCTATCTAAGGAAACAGTAATGACCAGTAGTTGGCACAAGTGAGTAGGAGAAGGACATGACAATGCTTATTACCATACTGTGAACAGGATCCGTTACCATAAGTTCTCTTCCAACAGCACTGTTACTGAAGGTAGCTGTTGCACTAGCAGAAGGAAAAACTCAAGATTATTTGATCCTTTTGCTGTAGAAAATTATCACTGGAGGGAAAGTAGGTAATTGTTTAAGTTGTATTTCTTTTAAGTGATGTCTCCATGGTTATTTTACTTAAAGGAAATGAGTTCCTGTCATTAATTTTTTTCAAATTTGTTTATACAACAAAGCTTGGAAGGTTCCAGCATTCTCTAAAGTCCAGTCTTTTCCTCATTATTCACTGTTTCAGTACAGACACTCTGAAAAGAGCAAGGATGAGAATGGAGAAACTTCAAGTTTTGTCACATTCCAGGAACAGACTAGTATTTGTATGCTACTCTTGGATATATATTCCTAGGAAAGGCCAGGCACTGCAGAGAGTGTTGTAGTACCTCCAAAATGATGGTTTTTTTCTTGGAGTTAGTCCTAAAAATGTCTTAGTATGGTGGTAAAGATGTAAAGACTCAGTTTTAGCTAATAACAAATTCATTCATTTTAGTACCAGAAAGTTAGTTTAGGCTGTTCAATGATTTCAGTAACTAATTTAAAAATGCAAAAGGTAGCTCTCACTGGGGCACCAGGCTTACAAGATACTAAACCCATTTCTATTGCGTCCCTGTTTTTAACTGGCAAGAGTCTCCAGTACTCTGCAGTCTTCAGCTGCTGCCTGCAAAAGGCTACTTCAGCAAAGGTGGAGTGTTCAGCGAGTAAAGTTTCTGACTTAATGGGCAGGGAAAAACGAGTTACCCATTCTGTGATTAGACAGACACCCAACAGCCTAAACCAGCAGTGGATACTGTGAAACACCACAGTAACTACAGACTGGTAAATACACAGTTCTCTCTCCCTCCTTTTTCATTAGTGGAGTCTCCCACATGCCAGATGGATTGGGTAAAACTCCAGATACAGAATAATTCTTAAGTGGTATATGCGATAAGGCACCTGCTTATAACAGACTTTTTGTTCCTTCTGGGCTGAGATCACTGATTCAGTTTTTAACGTAGATGAAATCTCTCTGGTGTCTCATAACTCTAGAAAGACTATTTTCTGATTACATCAGAATGCCAAATTGTCAGCTTCTTTCTGAGTATCAGAAGAAATTTCAGGAAGGTTAAGAAGATCAAAAGAAACAGCCTTTTATGCCTCCCAGAGACTAATCAAACAAATAGGCCAGTATTATTTCAGTACAAATTACTCCAATTATACTAGGATAACAATAAGAAAAGTACCATGCCACCAAATATTGGGACAATCAAACAATCTTTTTTCAAGCAGTTTGCATTCAGTATTCCTTTATTCTTAGTACAGTGCACATCTGTACTGTGCTGACTGCACTTCTACATATCTAAAGTCTGCATTTCAAAATATTCTAAATACAACAGCACAGTAGCTACACTTTCTGAAGCTCGTACCATGATTTTGGATGGGTTTTCACATAGGAACAGTGTCCCAACTTTTGTCTTTTGAGATGCTGTTCTGTTATTTCTTGTGAGTTGTGCATGAAGATTATCCACAAAGAATTGTTTCTGTCTCTGTAATGATGAAATACTTTGTCCTGTGCTTTTCTTTAGGATGGAGAGCTCTCCTTTTTCCACCACAATACATAAATTAAAATTATAGTTTGAGATTTCTGATTGCTTAACTATGTAATTATCTATTGATGGCTAGGAAACAGCAATAGGAGAAAACCACTTCTACCTACTTCTTACCGTCTGTAACCATTTGTTATGCTGGCTTCTTCACACTATGTATTTTATCTCATAAAAAATCTCACAAGGGTGGATCCCTATTGCTGCCTATTTATGCAGTCTTTCAGCATTTCATTTAGTTTTTGAAGAATATAATTTCAGGACCAAGACAGCTGGAAATGGCTGTGGCAGGCAAGCTACTGAGTAAAATGTATATCATGATATAGATACAATTTAATTCACATAGCTTCAGTCTAATTTATTGCCAGTCTGCTTGATCTCCCCTACATATGTGTCAGCACTACCACTAGAAATACAAGGCTGACCTTATGTTAAATACATAACAATAAATGTGTTAACATAAATATATTTAAAATACATTTTGATGTTCAGAGAAGTTTGTAGCTGCAAGGGATCCTGGCATTTACAGGAGGAATGGAGGATCTTTTGACTAAAGGGCTGAAGGAGCTGTATGCTGAAAACATAACTTGAGTTTAAACCAGTAACTCTCTTCATGTTTTGGGTTGAAGTATGATACACCCTTGGCTCTGCAGCTGTACATCTTTCCCCAAGTGTGTTAGAGCTGCATCTAGTTCAGTTCAGATTTGACCTTAAACTATGCTCACTGGAATAGCTATAGTGTCACATGGAGGGACAATCCATATGCTTTGCTCCTTCAGTTCTCTTTTCAGCTTTTTGTTGGCTGGACTACTTCTGCATTACAAGTCACTGATAAAGTGTATTGCAGGATATATTCTGCTGACTTTAATAAGAAACCAAGATGACTAACATGACTTTTGTCTCTCTTCTCCAGAAATCTCAAAACCACCATTAGCACCGAAACCAAAGATTATTGGTCATCTTTCTCCAGCATCTGTCTCCAAATTTTCTCCTTCACTGCCAAGAGCTGATATTCTTCATCACCCGAACTCTGTGTCTAGGGGTCCCAAACCACCTATTGCTCCCAAGCCAAAATTCTCAGCTGACACTGAGGGCAAATCCAGTGTTTCTAACAACAATAATTTAAATAAATATGCAAATGGGAAACTGGTGTGTCTTGATGGAGAGCTGTGTGAAGAAAACCAATGCAATGCTGATTGCCTAGGATCTGATGCAGATAGTGAATACATTGTAGTTCCTGAAGCTCAGCTGCCCAGAAAAGACTCTAATGATTTGGAACATGAGCATGGTCAAAACCTAGATTCCTCTGTGGAAAATGACGTCTCAGAAACTCCAGAAAAGGTAGAGAAGGAAGAGGATGACATTGCTAGTGATGAGAATACCAGTAATCGAGAAGTCATCAAAGATGAGCACCATAACTCTTCAGATACTGCTGAACCAAGGGAACCAGACTCTGAGGAGCCATCCAGAGACTGTGGCCAGTCCAAAGCACTTTGTGAGGAGTCCTTAGATACCCCAGATAGGGATAACAATGCTACCAAGAATGTAGATGAAGATGAGGATGTTGTAGGTGATTGTACTGAAACCAAAACCCAGCAAGAAACTTCTTACAACCTGGAACTGGTCAAGAGCAGTAGTGATTGTGAGACTGACAGTGATAACATCTTGAATAGAGATGAGAAACTAATGGGTGATACTTGTAGAGATATCATTGCAATGCCACTGCCTGCAGATGAATCAATCCCAGCTTGTGAGAAGGTAGGACAAGAGGAGGAGGAGGAATTGCCTGAGATTTTAGAAATGGCAGATGAGTGTCTAGCACAAAATGATGACCACAATGTGCATGCAGAGCTTGATTTGAACATGGAAGGGGACTTAGAAAATTATGACTCTGCAAGCCCTGACATGCTGCCTGAGGAGGCCAGTGAAGAAACAGGTCCTGAATTAGAACTGTGTGGAGATGAACTCGGTGCCAAAAATGGTTTAGCAGAGTTCATCCATGAAGCAGCAGCTGAAGACGAGGAAGTAGACCCAAATGAGCACAATAATACAAACACAGGAAATGCCAGTGATGACTGCCAGATCACTGAGAGGAAAAGTGAGAAGACATCAGAGGTAGCCTCTGAAGCAAGGAAAGACTCTGGAAAAGAGGAAGAAGAAACTGTGAATGCAGAGAATATGGATGATAGGTGTCAGATTGCACCTTGTGAGAATGAATGTCACAAGGAAATACCTGTGGAACATTCAGATGAGAATCTTCAAACAGAAGAGGCCTCTCTGCATGAAGATGGCATGATTTCTGATAGTCTACCTTGTAGTCCAGGGATGGAGCCAGACTTGGAAGTTGTAACCGTTGAAGAGCATAGTGAAAATACTGTGGAAGCCTCTAAGTCAGATGAGTTGCAAGTCAAAGAGAATGAGGTGGAAGCAAACAGCCTCAGCAAAAGTGTCCCAAATTTACCTCAAGAGGTCCCACTTGAGGATGACTTAGAAATCTGTAAGCATGGCAAAATTGATGTAGAATGTGGGACCAAACATATTGTGCATGAAAATCTAGCAGTCCCTGAAGTGGTCATCGTGACTGATGAATCAGAGGAAAGAGAAACTAGCAGTGATTCCCCAGATGATCCTTATGTGCTTCCTGAAGAAAATGATATTGTCCATGATGTGCAGACTGATTCAGGAGCTGATCACAGTAAAAGGGGTGAATTAGGCATGGATGGTGAAAACAACTTGCTGCCCACTGATCGTAAAAGTATTGTCACTAGAACACGATCTCTGTCTGGGAGAATGCCAGGCTATGTCCCAGAAACTGTTCCAGAAGAAACTGGACCTGAAACTGATTTATCCTCTTCCCGAAATGGCTCTGGGACAGAAGAATTGAGCAATAATTCCTTTTCATTGGAAGGAAAACCAGTGGAAGCCAACAGGGCTTTACCAACCAAGTCAAGACGCTTTATTTTATATCCTCGATCTTATTCTGTTGAAGGGAGAGAGATACCTATCTCTGTTTACAGAGAAAGTGATGTCTGTGTACTGGATGGTGTTAGAATAAAAAGGACAGAAGACAACTTGTCCTTGCCTTGTGTCAATGGTTCCTCAGGTAGTTTTTCCCAGCAAAATCATCTCTCATCATGTGGCATATCTACTCCATCCTCAGTCGTTGATATACCACCTCCATTTGAACTTGCCTACATCACCAAAAAGCCAATCACTAAAAGTTCACCTTCACTTTTGATAGAGAATGACTCACCTGCAAAGTATTCCAAGAAAAAGAAATCTTCTTTTAAGAGGTTTCTTACTCTAAAGTTCAAGAAGAAAACTGAAAATAAAGTTCATGTAGATGTTAATGTTTCTTCTTCAAGGTCCTCGTCAGAGTCCAGCTATCATGGGCCTCCCAGGCTGATGGAGCTGGAAGGAAGGAGCCTAAGTAGCTCACCTCAACTAAAATCGCATGTGGGGAAGTTCCGTGCATCTGAGTCTCCCTCAGCTGTTCTTTTCTATAAGGATGGTAAAAGAAAAGGAACACCCAAGTCCTTCAGCAGGAGTGTGTCAAGGGTGGAGTCCTTTGAGGACCGGTCCAGACCTCCTTTCATGCCACTGCCATTAACGAAACCTAGATCTATTTCTTTTCCCAATGCCGACACATCTGACTATGAGAACATTCCTGCTATGAGCTCTGACTATGAAAACATACAAATTCCTCCTCGGAGATCCACTAGAGCAGGAACTTTTACTGAGTTTTTTGAAGATCCCAGCAGGGCATTATCTGCTGCTAATGAGAATGATGGCTATGTGGATATGAGCAGCTTCACTGGCTTTGAGAACAAGCAGCAAACCACAGACCAGGAAACAGAAAGGTACTGTAATAAATTATTATGTAAGACCTGCTAGACTTGGCCAAACAAGCAAGGCCTTCCCTGCTAGGTATCATAGGCAGATTCTCCATGTTGGCTGACTTACACCCCTCTCAGGAAATGCTTACAAGAAAGATTGGAAGAATACAAGATAAGCCTTTATCAGTGAAAAAAATAAAAGACATCAAATTAACTCCTTACTTTGTAAATGAATACTGGATCTGGATCCTATGATTTGCAGGCAGAAACCAAAGAATATTCAAAAATATTTGGTTTATCCAATGGATCTAATTTTTGTGGCTGGCAGGGGAAATGGGGAGAGTTTGCTTTGTTGTTCAGTAAGAAGGGTTTCTGACTTATTGACTGAATGAGAAGAGAGCCTATGTGCTGGAAGTGGTCCTGCTTCTTTTTTAAATTCCTGACAATTTCTCAAAACAATAATATATACATCATTTATGTTTCAAAGTACATCAGTTAAATATAGACCAGAAAATCCGAATTCATGAACTAATCAGACTAGACAGTGAATTTTAGAAGTTGCTTTAAGGGCTATCATGGTCCTTGGACAGAGCTGCTAACTTAGAAATTAATTAAATAGTTCTGAAATCATTTGCACTGCTAACATGAATAGCAATCTTTCACCCCATTCCATTAGGTTATTTGCAAACATGAAAATGTCTTTTTCATAGGAACATAGGAGCAATGCATTCAACACCTTTGAATTTGAACTTGTCAAATTATAGCGTACAATCAGTGGAATGCAGAGATGTAAATAAGAAGAGTGTTTTCCATTAAGTTCATGTTTAACAGGTAATGAGATAACAAGGTGCAAAGCAAATGAATGAAAAGGAATGTCTTTAATGCAGTTGCATTTTGTTAGAGCTATATGAAAAAGATAAAAATCTTAAAAAGAAGGTTTTCATGCCCATTTGCATTTATCATTCTCCAAAAGATTTAATACTTGTGTTTCTTTGCAACATTTATTGTTTCTGGTTGTCTCTCTTGTCATTGTGGATGGAACAAACCATGGGCATTTCACAAACCTCTCTTAGGGTACTTTAATCTTAGGGAGTAAAAGAACTTTTCTTTAACACCTCTGAATGAGTCTTGCAAACCATTTCTAAGACACAAATTATGTCAGATAGTGAGTAAGACATGGGAAAAAAGATTGCATCAAGGCTTAAGCAGTGGATCCAAACGCACCTGAAGCTGAGGGATGTGGAACACAGGCCTGTGGTTTAGCTCTTTGTAGATGATGGCTGCCTGCCGTATTGGGAGCTCCAATGATGCTGACACAGGGACATGGTGGAGTGCAGTGCAGCTTCACAGCACACACCACCACATCCCCAGAGCAGCAAAAGCTACATTACTCACTTGCTTTCAGTGGTTTGCATTTTACCCAGCACACTGACATTTGCTTTTGAAAAAGCCGGCCAGCTCTTTGTGTCCATGAAACACCACCCATTGTAGGTAGTTCTTGAAGAACCAAGTTAAAAATATTAGGACTACGTCAATTGCTGTGACTTGGGCCCATTTATGAACTTCCTGTGGAAGCCTGTAGTTTCAAAGGGAGAGCCAATCCAAACTGGTTCAGGAAGTCTCGAGGTCAAGGCATGAACATAATCTTCAGCCTGCTGCTTGTTGTGCATGCAGTTTTTGCCACTGGGGGTGAAATGAAGGCTAGGCTCCTGTACAGCCCCTTTATCAAGATAACCAGGGTGGAGGGGAAGAGCACCAGGCAGACATAATTACTGCTGAGATAGCTATTATTTGCTGTATTTGTCAGCATGTTTTGGACAAAGACATGCCTGAAAAGCTTTGATGAAATGTAAATACACATCCCGTGTACATACACATGCAGTCATATAACAGACTTGAAGAAACAGTGTATGGCCTAATTGTAAAGCAAATCAAATTGTACAAGCAGGTGCACCTATTTACACATGCATACATGATGTATGGACATGGATGTTTTATTTGCTGCTAAAGTAGTTTGGCCTAAAATGCCTTGCCATGGATTTAAGATTTCTAGTAAGAATACCTATCAAACATACCTCTACCCCTCTACCACAACGGGATAAAAATTACTTTGAACTGCAGCTTGCTCATATCCAGAGGTTTTTTTCAACGGTTTGAGAGTACAAGTGTGTTGGATTAAACCCTTGCAATACATGGTTTTTGAGCCCATGAACTTTTTTTGTTCATTCACCTGGAGAGCATTTGTGTTAAACATCTGGTGATACTTTATGGAATTGCTACATTTTTGATGAATAACCAAGTCCAACTCTTCTATCACACTTCAGAGAACAGAATGTGAGTGTTATAAAAGATTATTATAAACCAGGAACCTTCCCTACTGTGTATGGCTGGGGAACAGCAGGGCAGGGGGGGACTTCACAAACTCTCTGATGAGAAGATTCACTGTTTAATTTTCTTGCTTAAAAGGACAGACATTTGAAGTGTGCTGCTATGCAGCCAGCAGGAGAATCCTAACGGCAATACCAAGATTTTAATCAGCTCTGAGAAATACAGTTGTGGTATTGCATCAGATGGGCATGGAGGATGGCCACTAGAAACTCCTGAAGCCTTTCACTCCTTGGATAACAAATGCAGCTGAAACAATAGGTACAGCTGAAGCCCTGGATTGTTTTTTATTCAGGTGCAACCTGCCCCTTCCTATGACAATTAATTCAGGTGAACTCTGGCCCAAAGAAAACCGTAAGGCTATAGTTGTTTCTGTCCCAACAAAGAGCAAATGAGTGGGAAGCATTCTAGAGATAATCAAAATAACCTCATATACAAGGAGTAGTTGTGAAAGGAGAAGCAACACCAAATTTCCAGATGTTTCTGACATTTTCTAGAAAACATGGGCAGAAAAAAGACACACGGTTTATTAAGCTGGTTTTGATCTGTACAACACTTGCCCATATGCTGACCATATCAAGACTTCTCATCCCAATGACCAGTTCAGTTACCATACTTTCCTGTTTATGGTAAAACTCCAGGAGAATTTTGTCAAGAAGATAAAATCAACTCATGCTTTGTTATTCTGCATGTCCTAGCTAGAGCTGCTCAGTACAGCTATAGCTCTGAGAGATTATCCAAACAGGATACACATGTTCAATGCAGTTCAAGCTGTCTTTTGGCTCACTGCTATGTATGATAATAGCAACGTTGCTGACATTACCCTGCATTTGTAATAGAAGCAAGCTATATCTATACTGGAGGCAAATCTACACAAAGCAGGCTTTGAGCTATAGATTCAGCATAGATTTTAGATAGTTGTTTTGGGAAAGATTTTCCCATCCTTTCCTTTTCTTGCTTACACAGGAAAACAAATCCCAGCTGCTGATTCCACTCAGTTCCTAGTTCTCTGCTTCTTAAATCCCTTTTCTGGACTACACTAAGCTAACATCCACCCATAGCATTGATGAGAAGCTTTACAAGAGACAGAATTTTGGTTTTGTAGGTCTACAATTTGGTTTTGTAGCATTTCTCGGGGTTGGTGGATATATTAATGTTTGTTATGGAGATAGCACAGAAGTGGTCTACTAATGGGGCTTAGCTCCTTTAAAGACCTGTATGGGTCAATTGTAAGGAATTTTGCTGACAGTCATTAAGCTGAAGAGAACCAAAGTGATCATGAGCATTGTGAGAGGTTTTTAAAAGAAACATAATTTTTAAAAAAATCACTCATAAAAATCTCTACATAGTATTTTTTTTTTTTTAATGTCAGTGTGAAATGTGTTGTGCTCTAGATCTTGTAGATGGGAGAAAGTCCCATAAAAATACTGTCACAGAGGGAAGGAGGATCAGGGATTGAGTTTAGAGACAAGGAAAAGAGACGTTGTCACTTGTGATCTGGTGAATAGGATGGAAAATAAAATCTCATGAGCTTTCACCAGTTCTTGAATTTTGCAGCATACAACTGAAAGAAAGCTTTGTAAGTGCATTGCAGAATAAGGGATCCCGGTACTATACTTGACTTCAGGCCATGCACAACTTATTGCACATCTTGACAACAGCCGCAGCCAGCTCTGACACAAGTCATGTTTTTATTTCTGTTTACTTGAGTATTTACTTGAGTCTGAATTGCATCAGGGAATTTGAAGGTGACAGCGGTTAATGCAGAACTCCAAGCTGCTCATAGACAGGGAGCAGTCTGCTGGAGATAACCCATTGCTGCTGAAAGCTGGGCACGAGGCATGCTTCACCTTGCACTGTTAAGCATTAGAGACAGAAAATATTAAGTGCTCTTGGATGGCAGAGTTTTTCTAAGAAGCACCTCTCTAGAGAGTATCAGTAATGTCATTAATACCAAATGAATTAATACCAAAGAATGAAAGATTTTAATACCTCGCCCACAAGCAGGTATCAATTTTTCAGCAGCTCCGCGACTGCTCTCCTGATTCGTCATATCCTTGGAGCTGTTTGTCTTGGTTCATGCTGGGGATGCAGATGTGTAGGGACAGTATAGGTCGTGAGATAGCCAGTGTGCTCCCCCAGCACAGCTTTGCATTGCACATCATCATCCTGCATACATAGCACAGCCTCAGAGAACTGCCGCTGCTCAGATGCAGCATGCTGGATCTCACCCTGCCTTTGTTTATGAGAAACTGCAGTCTCATATACCTCCCAGGAAATGGTCTGGAGACCTCAGCCGATTTTGGCTTTATTAGTAGATGGACTCCATTGTGATGGCTATTTTAATTATCAAATTACAGTGCAGAAAAGGAGTGTGTACACATCACCCTCTTCATGTCCTGGGTGCTTTTATGCCTGGGTCAACTTCTCTGTCTTCACTGTTTTCATTAAATGAACCAGAACTACATTTCAATGGGGTTACACAAGAGGAGAGAGTCTGCTGTGTATTGCAGAATTGTCCTGGATAATGATTATGGAGCCAGAAGTGATATTGGTGAGATTTAAGCATTCCTGGCACCATGCAGAAAGAAAGCATGTGTTGCAGACAGGGTGATGAAATGTTTGTAATGGTCAGACCTTTTACTGTCAATAACATGACATGTTATTGCATGCCTTATTCTATGCATACCTTTCTCCTCTCCCACCCCCACCAGGAGCCTCACTGAGAAGATTTATTGAAGGAGAGATTGCCCATTAGAATGCTGTAGCCTTTCCAGAATCCACTGCTCCATGACATGGGGTATATCTCTAGATTAGATATGTAGCAAAAGCATCAGAATGCTATTGCATTTTAAATGCAAATCCAGTCTAGTAGTTTATGTTTTGTTGTGCCACCCAGCAAAGTTATTTATAGTGCACAACGCATTTTTGATTATCCTACAAGAATTCTTCTTTTACAGGACCCAAAGAGGGGTTAATGTAAAAACTCCCTCTAAAAATTTGATGTTTAGTGGCATACAACAGTTAATTTTACTTTAATCGACCAATTAGAGTTAATGGATGGAAGAACATATTTAAGAGGCGCTATTTGTTTTGCCAAGAACCCTCTTAAAGAGCTTATAAAAGGATCCTTTCACTTGAGTAATTGGCTGGATTAATTAGATGCTATCCATTAAAAGCCTAGAGCAAACAGATTTAGACCGATCATACTCAAACTTTTTTTTCTCAAAAGAAATACAGCTAGGTACTGATAAACTGAGACAAGGAATAGCTGCATATGTCTGCTGCACAGTCTCCATCCAGCTATTCTCAGCTGTCCCAAATTATGTACCTCTTCAGTCTCTTGGTATTTTGTCCTTATGCCTTGAATATGTTCACTAAACTTGGATGTTAACCCACTGCATCCCCTGATGGACCCTCAAGGCAGGTGGACCTCATCAAGGATAGCTAGTTTGGTGTTTCTGATAAGAGTTTCTTATCCTCTTACATTTCAGGTCTCAGTCTGCATTCTTAGTTCTGAGAGTTGGCTAGAAGAACTCAGAAAAGACTCTTCCTTAGCACACATGTCTACAGAAGTAATGGACTGCATACAGTACAACACAACTTTGAAGTCAAATCTTCTGGTCCTTAAATAGAAAAGGGCAGTATGTGAGGTAAAACTGGGCACCTCAAAATCTTTCCTTCACTCTTTCTACTTTCACATTGCTAGCCTTAAAAAATCCAGACACTGGCAGCGAGATAAAGCTACATCACAGTGAATATATCCAGGGTAAAGAGCCACTGTGAGAGTGACATATATTAAGCTGTCTGGACAAGTAATTTATCTTGCCATTTGATTGCAGTTTTAAGAAAAAACATTGCTTCAGTGGCTAAAAGAGAGATAAAATATGTGTGCCTAATTGAAAAGTCCAAGAAAAAAAACCCAACAAAATAAAGGAATTCTGTAGTTCACGACATTTTTCTGATTGCTTCATTTGCAAGTAAAAAAAATAGCTACTGAAGTAAATTCTGAACTAAGCCATATTTTTGAATTGCAGGATTAAAATGGTTTTCATTTTCCTCAATTATCTGGGAGAGGGGCCAGAAGTATTTAATGAATTCATCCCAGCCAAATATTACAAATCTGTGTCATTTTTAATCATTCCAAAGCTGATTTTTGAACTTAAAAAAACCTCAGCCAAGCAAAAGTACAGCCAACTCTTATTTTAATCTGGGAAATGAACCCGACCTCTTATAAGACAGAGGAGAGCACTTTCCTTCAGCGCTACAGATTAGCAGTTAAGCTCTGTTTCCCTCCTTCTGGAGGTACTGTTTTAACAACTGGGTGAATCTCTGAAATGCAAGAAAACTGAGTTCACTTGATCCTAGCTTCACTGCATTTTTCCCCTGGTTTGTACCCAGATTTGGCTGCATGGTGTTGATAAAGCAATTGATCCTGATAGTACAGGGAAATAACATCTTGCCTTCCATATTAAGAGTCCTGCAGGGCAGAATGGTGTTCATTATGTTGAACTTACTGTGAGTATTTTCCATGGAAAGTATGGAATAATGAACTGGCAACAAAATGAAAAGAGAACATAAAGACTCTGATACCAAGTTTTAGTGTCTAAATTACACTGCCAAAAAATAAACAAAGTAATAATAATCAGGAGCATATCCCTAATCACCAGTCTATGATATGTGCCATGTTAACAGTTTAATTTTGTGAAATGTATAATCTTTTTCTAAGAGGATCCAGGACTTATAGTCAGAAGAACATAAGTAAATGTGTCATAGTTGGAAAAGTGATTATATAAGTGGAATCTGGATGATAAATGATACTACGCCAGATGCTCATGTGGGGTACATCTGTACCTCTGAGGATGTGAACAGCCATTTGTGATTTGACTGCCTTAACGATTTGTGCTAGTACCTGAAATTAGAAGGAGCTGAAACATTTTCCAAAAGGGAAACATTCACAAAAGGACTGTATGTGAACCATACATCTGTTTCAACAGAATTTAAAGGAACTCCTATATGCTGTAGCCTAAGATACAGAAAACCTAGTCTCTGCGTCTCGTAGGTCTGCTTTTCCAGATCACTTTGAGTGATGACTTTGAATCAGTCAGCAGTGGTAATTAGGTTATGAGTTTCTCACAACCCAATGACTAAAACACCAGCCACAGGGAGAAGGAAATACCTACAGGTTTTGGTCACAAGACCCAAAAACAGACACAGTCCTGTTTCATTTCTAGAACATCTGAAATAATTTCTTTTCAGTTGTCTGAGGTACAAAAATAAATTCCTACACCTCAGATGTTGCAGCAAAGAAAAACAGTGGTCTCATGGTCAAGTCCTGTATGAACTGAGCTAACACTCCAGACCTTGCAGTAATCAGAGTTTTTCATTCTACATTCTGCCCTCTTGGGCACTCTTCTGCTGCTGGATCTGACACACAGATGTTGTTACTGCATTGAAGGGGATCTCTTAAAGCCATACATTACAAGTGTAATTTCCATTTTGGAACTGGCAATTACAAACCAAGGGTGTCCTACTGTTCCTAATACCAGTTTTGAAATTCCATGTTCTGCCCTTATTCTGCTATGTGCGTAACCAACTGTTATTCTACTTATGCATGAATGAAATTTAATTCAGTAATACTATAACAATGCTTAGAGATAATTCTTGTATTAGGACGCATTATTATGCAAGGTGTTTTTAACTTCACTCCTAAGCAAGGTACTATTTGTAAGAAATTAGTATTTTCTCTGTCATAGCAGATTCAGACTTTGTAAAGTATTGGTGCTATGTTACTGCTACTTCTCCTAATTTTAGAAAAAAATATGCTTTTTTTTGAAAAGAAAGAAAAAAAACTCTGAAAACTGTCATTATCTGCATTGGAAGTATCATTTTCTCTGTGGTCTAAAAGGCTCTAGGAATACTAATTTTAAGTCTTTTCCCAATACAACTCTAAAAAACTTTTTAAAAAGGTAATGTTCTCTACCACAAAAACCAATGCCTCTGTCTTCCACCAGTTCTGATGTCTTTTGGAATCAGATGCCAAGATTTCGAATTTGTATTAATAAACAGGTCACTAAAAAGTCTGTCTGCAGCAAATGATGATTGATTCAAGTTCAGTTTTGTGTTTGTGTTTCACTGACACAATTTCCAAGCTGGCATCCTCCTTTGAGTTTTCACAACTATTATCACTTACAATTATGTTAAACTGAATATTCTGAAAGGATTATAATGAGTTGCATCCATTTGCTGCTATGATGATCAAATTTGCCTGACACCTAATCACATCTCATCCAGACTAGATTCCAGAATCAACAGTGTAATCCTGGCTGTAGTCTGAGTTTCAGGAGTATTTGTGCAAAAGTACAGAGCAACTGCTGTAGTGTACAAACCTAGATTCACTAAGGAAGAGGACTTGTAAAGATATTCTAGTTCTGTGTAGCTCACTGTAGTCAATAAGCTCCTTGTGCAGCTATGAAACCCATCTGGAGCAGATTCTTACCTATACAAAATTTTAAACCTGTTTATTATGCTTGTTAGATAGCAGAACCATCCATCAACAGAGAACATCTCCAGAGGATCCCTGTGTGTGACAAACGTGCCTTGGTTCTGCTTGGCTCCATTTGCGAAACTCCCACACAATGATTGACACAGATCTTTTTCTGAATTGTCTGTCTGCAATGTTTTTATGAATTCTAATTCTTTGGACAAGTAGTACTGCTTAAATCTTACATGATTGATGTTCTCCAGTGTGAGCCTTTGTGCAGAAATCACCAACTTGGCTGCCTGAAAGCCACTGTCAGCCTACAACTCAAGAACCATCACTGCCAGCAGAAAACAGCAATACTAGCAAGCATGACTGTTACATAGTTCCAGGTAGATTTCTGCAACTCAGCTTGGCCATAAGAAAACATTACTCTGTGCCTTAAGCATGGGCATCATCCTGGGGTACCCATCTCTCTGTCTTAAGGACAAAGTGAAATACCTTTTAGTTTGCAGTAAACAGGAAGAAGAGAAGTAAAACTGTGCCTGAAAGGAGATGGACAAAGTAGCTCTGGTTAAGACCCTGGCAGGGAACCACCGTGTCCAAAGCCTTCAGTCTAACCTGTGCTGTAAATGTGACATTGCTCTGGGATTACCCACTTTACACAAGTGACTGCCAAAGCACAAAGTTAAGAAATATGCCAAAGATCAAAACAAATAATTTGTAGTAGAGCAGTGGTTTCAGCTTTGCTTCTCAGACAGTGGTCTCCCCAGAGAAGTGTACTTCTCATATTCTGAGATGACCATCAGGTAACCAGCTGAAAGTCACTTCTAACGTGTATTTCTTCCTTCCCTTTATTAATGAAGTTCTAGGTGGTTGGCTTATTCTGTCACTGATTTATAGAGAGGAAAAAGTCTAACAGAGGGTTGAGTGAAATTAGAGGGTCTTAAGTTGCTCAAAGATCACAAATACAGAGTGAGTCCACTGAAGTCAGGGTGCATCCTCCCCAGTTTTACATCATTGTATCCAAAGTCAGACTGTCGCTGAAATAAGTCATTTTATAGAGGAGAATAGGGAAAAAAAGTGCTGGGTGGTTTCATAGTCAGAGGCCATTTGTACAGTGACTAGGGATTACTCAGCAAATAATTTGATACCTATAATGATAATTAGTGGATATGTTCCTTGTTAGCATCTGTCCCTTGACAGAAATGCAGAATGTAATTTCAACATAATGCAGATGTATGGTGTGCATGGTCTGGGAAGGAAGAAGAGTTTCACAGCACAGTACTTCTGTCACTGCCAACCATTCAGGTCTTCATTATGCCCACCTCCTTTGCATTGCAAGGATTCAACATAGTAAAAGGTTACCACAGATGGGGAATGATAGGGTGATGGAGATCAACAGGGCTATGATTTAGCAAGGGAAAGAAGGAAAAGAGAAGCATAAAGAGAATCTTAAGGGAAACCTCTGCTGGGGCTGTTGGATATAAAAGCCCTGGGGTGCCTGTGAAGCTAAAGATTTATTGAAAGTAAAAGGTCAGTGGTGGCTTACATGTGATGATATTAATACGTTCAAAGGAGTCTCTAAAGCATAGAGCTGCCTTTAGCAATATATTATGTATTATCGGCTGCCCCATTGTACCTTCTGGCACAGTGGGGCACTGGGTGTGGTGCAGCTGAGCGTCAGCCCTTGCTAGTTCATTGCCAGGTCATCTCTGGGGAGGAACTGTTCCCTGTTTACAGGAAATGCGGGACAAGGGCCAGAGGGCCGGGCTGAGCACAAGCTGAGGCCACCACAGCTCACTGCCTCTCCCTCATGCCTGGGAGAGCAGGAAGGAGGTATGCCACTAGTCCGAGGCCCAAGGACACTGTGTTTTGTTTCCTGGCATGTCCAGCTTTTACTGCTGCTTTGTTTTACCTAGTGTTTTAAAACCACAGGACTGGGGAGAGTAATGGTGCTCACAGGCAGCGGCGTACCCCAGGGTATGTCACTGAGCCTGAATTGTGGATTGGCTACACAGGTTCCTCAAAGCTATCCATCCTAGCACGTCTGGGACATGGCAAGTGAAACCTCACTCTCTGGCTCTTATCACTTCTCTACTGATAGCGCCTCAGGCTGGGCCAGAGGACATTCCCAAACACCTTTGTGCTCCTCACTTCCTCCATTCCCTTCCAAAACTAGACCTGCACCAGCACTGTTGATCTGTGACCATCTCCAGGAGCAGTGATTGAAGCTGGGAGAGTTTTGTCCCTAAAGTTGTCTGGAAAACAGCAAAAGCCTTATGCATCTGACCAAAAATCCTCTTCCCCTCTCCTGTATTCTGTACCACAACAATGCAAGAAAGAGCAATATTCATATTGAAATGCTTGTGGAATTAGAAAGAGCACCTTTCTGGCCTTGGCAGGCAAACAGCTTATGCCTCAGAGTGTGAAATGTGATTATCCCTCTGTTACCTTGCCTTGACAGGCTGTGTATGTTATTAGCAGGCCTCATGTCTTTCTTGACCTTTTCAGACTTCAGATACAATATTTGCCTTGATGATCTGCCATAGGAAACTGACTGGCTAAACATATGCTGCACTAATAATTTCCTTTTATTGGCTTTAAATGCATTTGGACGTTATTTTCCTTTAGTAATGAGCCTTCCTTTTACAGAATGAATTAAAACAATCATTTATGGATTGGATGTAATGGATACAGAGAAATAAATAATGAGTTTTAATAAAACAGGGTACTTCAGCACCCCATTGCATCTCCCAAATTACTATCACTGCATTGAGTTCATATTATTTTAATTTTTTGCAATAAGAATGTCACTGTCTAAGAGTTTGAACTAGTAACTACTGGGCTTGAGACTTGAGATACTGCATGCAGAAGAAAGGTAGATTCAATCTTCTTGGCCCAACAATGGAGGGTGGGGATCTTTGCAGGTGTTGATTATTGTTCCTTCCCACTGGATGGCATCAATTTTATATATGTGAGTTTTGCATAACCCAGCTGTGTCCAGGTGAGATTCTGGTCTTGTATCCAATACGTTATAATTAGTTATGAGCTAAGATTCCTGTGACAGAGGAGTTTAAATGGGCGCAGGGTGGGGTCTGTGGATGGGAAGGTTATGGCACCAATTTAGTAGTCATTTGTAAATTTAGCATATGTGATCTGAGTTGATGTGTCAAGCTCATCACCACTCAGCTGGCTTCGGGGAAGATATACTTGTGGAGGATGTACTCTACAGAAAAAGAATAGCTGCTTGTACCTTCTGAGGTAGTTCATATAAGCTTGCTTTGTGATTCAGGTCAAATAATTGCCAATGCAAACACCAATACACACAGAAAAACATTTCAGGTCATAACTGTTGTTCATTTCAGAGTTTTGGTGGCTCTAGATGAACTCAACACCGCAGCCATTCTCTCTTTAGGAAATATTTGAAAGGATTGTCTTTTAGCAGTCCAGAAACATGGTTTCACTAATGAATGGGTGAAACATCCTAGACAAAAAAAAAATTCTGTTACCCCACAACAGGCAGAGCAGAAGTCAGTGCTTACCTCAGAAACCCAGACAGTTCACTTTCTTCCTATTGCCACTATGTATAAACATTGAATATGGTGAGCCCTGTGTTGATAATTACTGGCAAAAGCACCTTTAATATACTGGTTTCACTGTAGGAATGGAACCAAGGATGTGATTTCTAGCCTCTTCTACTACTTTCTTCATCGTGTGGTGAAATTTTTGGCCAAATACTGTTATGATCTTTACTTTCAGACACTTTTGAAACCATAAGAAATTTTCAGAAAATATATCGGGGCTCTTTGGCCTTCAAGTATATTGGTGCTAATTAATTTGCATCATCCACTTTTCAGTTTGCAACAGATGCAAAGAAAATAACTACTCTTTCACTGTCCTGACACTGACTGAGGAGATAGAGTGAAGGACCACAGGGAGGCAGCAAGGAGGTAATCCAGGTAGTCCAGGTATCTGAATGCTGAACAGATACCTGTTAACTAAATGATGTCACAATGGTTGAAACATCAGCACACCCTGGACACTGTTTTTGGGACTCATTAAGCAAGGTATCCTTTGCTGACCTCTTGAGTTTTATTAGCTGGGATCATCCTTTAGGCAGTATATACCTTATGGAGACAAATTATGAATTCATTTCAAATATGAACACAGTAGAGGTTCCTTAAGTGCTGCACTTGTTCATACCCTTCTTTAGACTGAAATACATTGAAACTTACTTCCAAAAGAAATCAGTTTAGTCCAGGGAAACTAATTCAGGTTGACTGGTGATGATGATTATTGATAAGCCATCCAGTGGCTTTCTTTTCCATTTTGTAATATGGAAATCCAATTCTAGAAGTCCCCTGTCGTGGGACAGACACATGAGAATGATGGAGGTGCTCAGGAGCTGTGATGGGGTAATCTGGATGTCCTCACTGGCCACATCACACTTGTTTTGATCGGAGATGGGTTCAGTCACAGGAGTCTCCCGCTGACCTGCTCCCTCCCATATGATTAACATGGAGGGAAACTCCCCCTCCTGAGACTCCAGCTGGAGTACTGCATACAGGTCTGGAGTTTTCAGCAAAAGAAAGACATGGACCTGTTAAAATGGGACCAGAGGAGTGGGAAAAAAAAAAAAAAAAAGGCTCAGAGGGCTGGAGCACTTCTGCTATGGAGACAGGCTGAGAGAGTTGGGGATTTTCAGCCTGGAGAAGAGAAGGTTTGGAGGAGATCTCATTGTGGACTTCCAGTACTTAAAGGGGGCTTTTAAAAAAAGAGTTAGGGTGTCTTTTTACATGGGTGGATAGTGATAGGACAAGAGAGAATGGTTAATGGTTTTAAACTAAAAGAAGGGAGATTTAGATTAGACATTAGGAAGAAATTATTTACCTAGAGAGTGGTGGCTTGCCCACTTTCCACCCAGTTGGCAAGCTGTGAATGTTGGAAAGCTGTGAAGCCCCCATCCTTGGAAGCACTCAAGGCCAGGTTGGATGAGGACCTGAGCAACCTGATCTAGTGGAAGATGTCCCTGCCTGTGACAGGGGGATGGAACAAGATGATCTTTAAGGTTCCTTCCAATACAAATCATCCTATAATTTTGTTCTATGATTCTGTGATCACTGTGGCAGTAAAACTGCATGACATCTGAACCCTGCACAAATGCTTACTGCTTCAAGGAGATGCTGTATTGCTCTTGACTGATCAACAAATTTCTAGCACACTTCCACTGTCAGCTGCAGAACTAGTTGCCAGGTAGAAATATGCTATAACTCCGTGCAACACACATGATGATACCTTATAGGCACTAGGGTGGATCTACTGCACTAGCATTTGAAGGGACATTGCCAGCATATTTCAACAGCCTAACCAGCTTCACTTCGTATGTACAAAAGGAGCCACTTGGTGGAAAGGATGAATACTCCACAGGTATCATAAAGCATAGCTGAGTATCATAAAGCAAAGGACTCCCCTTCTCCCCTCATGATTGCTGCTGAAGCAGAAGGCAAGTGAGATTTATGAGCCTTTCTTTAGGATGCATGGCTTAATTCATTGAAAGCAAACTGCAAACAATCTGATCATTACTGGTATCACCCCAGTGGAAGTCACAGGCCTTAAGTTTAGATTTTCACCAACTCAGATTTGTTTGGTTTGGTTTTCTTTGTTTGTCTGTTTGGTTTTTTTGGTTTTTTTTCATGCAGTTGGTGACTCTAAAGAAGGAAACAAAACATCACATGGGAGTGTGGCCAAGAGATGAACATGCAGCCAAGTGCATTTGTATTGTTTTGCAAACAAGAATACATGCTCTTCATAGGCCATTATTATAATAACCTTGGCTGGGTACTTTTGCCACTGTTAAATCACTCACTTAAATCCTTGTATGTCATTAAAGCTGACTGTATAACTTCTGAAAATCTTTAAAAATTGATGTGATCATTGCTGAGGAATGGGTTAGAATTTGCAAGGTCATTTGAAGGACAGATGTGAAATTAAAAGAAGGGTATGTATCTCTCTTAGAATTGCACAATCAAGCAAGAGAAAATACAGTATTTTTCAATTTGTGAATAATGTTCTGTGAGTTCACACCTGTTGTGTATCTCAGCAGTGCTCTCTCATGCATGCACCATCTGTGCTCAAACTTCCCAGCCTGTGTTCTGCAGGGTTCACAGGTAGTAGAGACTTGTGTCTGGACTTTATTTAAAACCTTCTAGTACAATGATTAGTTCAGCTTCCCTCTCCGCGATGGCTTCACCTTCCCCTCAGTCACTGAGGTCACTTGAGGTCAAACGTAAGCATACTATAGGGGCAGGATAACTGGAGAGTCTGTAGACTCCAGAACACTTTTTCTGATGTAGCAATACATGTGCAGAGGCAAAAGTACACAAATAACTAATAGGGTGCATCCATACAGCTTTTCCCTACTCTATACCTACCAGAAGCTCTACTAATTATAATGTAACTGGTGCTAACTAAAGACTTTTGCTGCACCACATCCTCCTGCATTTATTCAGTCAATTAAACGTCAGACTGTCCCAGAAGGCCCATTGCTCCCTTTGTTGTGATGGCTTACTCTTGGAATGATGACAGCCAATTGCTGAGGAGCAGCAGATAATGTTCCAGCAATCTGTTCTCATCCAGCCAAATCATTGCTACAAGGAAGAGAATTCATTTGGGATTACTGTGTCTATTGAGATACTGCAAACTCTTGGACTATCTCTTCCCTTATTCTTCACACCCACACTTTTATTTGCATCTTCCATTGCATTTAAGTTTATTGCTTCCAGTAAGCTCAGTTAGCAGTGCTTTTAATGAACTAAAGATTAGTATCACTTAGTCATTCCTGGGCACAATTCAAGCCTTCAGAAGCTAGGAGTGCTAGGAGATCACAGGAGCATAGACATAAAAGATGACATGTGAGTTCGTTGGATTAAGTGTGTGCAGGGTATCAGGAAAGGTGCACTTCCCAGGAGCTCCTGTGATGATACAGAACAGTCTCAGAAGTAAAGACCTGAGTGCTATTGGAGTGGTCAGAGACGAGGAGAATGGAGATAGTGGCACAAATATACCTTTGCCCATCCCATATCCAAATGAGATCTATGAAATTTTGAGACTTCTCTTTAAACTTAAGTTGGTGCCACTGGGATGCAGGTCTACTGCAAACAAAGCCTATGCAATAGTTTAGCAATATTGCAAGTTCTGCTGCTGTATGAACCTTTAATAATGCCATTCATAATGAGGCATACTGAGGCATTCTTCCCAAATTATGATGTGTTCTCATATCAACAAAATGCAGTCATTTATCAGACACAGAGAAAATAAAGGAATACCTTAATTTCATGTCTTCTGGGACAAACAATTACAAACTGCAGAAGGACTGTGTGAGTAAGGACTGAGACTGGCTAAATTATTAATAAGTCTCCTGAGCTGTTCCTGTATTTTTCTTGCTCTTGGGTTGAGGTGCCTCTGCTGCTGAAGCTGGACAGGTTTTCAAAAGTGTGGTGATGCCACCCACACTGAAAAACTGCAGACACTACTAATAAGCCATAGTAGACAATGGTGAGGAACAGAGTTACTGCTTGGCCCTTTGCCCAGCCATGACAAATGCACTGAGTGGCCTGTGAGAGCTCCTGGACTCTACGCGTGAGGGAAAAGCTGGAGGCAGAACAGAAAGGCTGACTGCCACACTTGCATGGGAGAGAGGTAAATGCAGATATGTAGGGAATTTCCTTTCTGAAAGGAAATAGGAATCTGGTCAGTGACCTTGGGAGTCTCATCATTGTCCTCTCACTTACATTAGCTCGTCTTTGCCCAGCCTTCTGTTACTCTAGTATTGGCTTTGATGCCTTGGGTTTGTTCACATCTGGGATCTCCAAGTAGATTAAAGAAAAATAAAGGGATGAAGCAGAGATGTGAAAGGAAGTTAGTGTTTCAGAGGAAATGAGAAGTATAGAAATAATACAAACTGAGTAATCCAGGCCGACATTACAGACTGACCTGGCTGGCCAACATGTCTCCTAGTAAACATGGAGATGTCAGATTTTGTTTCTCAAGGCAGAATACTCACCTTCTTGGTGGAACATGGGAACCTTGCCCTGGAAATGTAAAAAGCTTCAGGTCACTGTGGTATATAAGGTGTATATAAACTCCCAGAATCACACTGTGGTCAAAAAACCAAATCTGATCCTTGAATGCAAAAACTCAGTAAAGTCAGGTAGGAATAGATGGGTATTACAGCTGATATTTGCGGCTTGGTATCCATCTTTTGCCAGTGCCGGAAAAATGAGTTATATGTTGTGGTACCAAAAGCAGTATCAAAACTGGATGGCAGCAAAAGCTGATGCCAAAATGATTGGTAAGTTGAATAATGCTAATGCATAATTGGATAAAGTTCAGAGATTTTAGAATTATTAAATCATAAGTGGCATGGCATAGTAAGACACCAAAATCTTTGCCTATTTCATATAAAAGTTAAAATTAAGGGACAACTTGAATACAGCTTGTGAGTACACAGTAACAAAATCTGGAAGACTGGCCACCAGTTCAGCAAAGGTTTAACAAGATCCAGCAACTGGAATTTGGAGCTAGGCATGTATAGATCAGCTTTAGTCATGCTTTGTGGAGGTTTTGAGATCACTGGCAATTTTAATTGAAAATAATTTTTTTTTTAAAGTAAAATGCTGTGAAGCTGCAGGCCTGTATTGCACTGGGCTGTGTTTTACACCAGGTCCAGTACTATTACTGCACAGCTTTCTCTGGATTTCTGAAGCTGAACTCATGCCCCCTTGAAACAATCTAAGGATTCTGGAACCTGAGTATCTTGTAGTTTAATTGATTACATTGGTATTACCATTATACTTTTCTTGTCCTTTTGATGTTTTCCCTGAAAACTCATTGTCACAATATCTAACTTCCATTTTAAAATGTTAGTGTGATTTTACTGAATCTGTTTTGAGGGGTTGGTTGACTAGGGAGGAACAAAGCAGTTCTAGTTCCAACTAAGTATGACGTTTTTACTCCAAACTGGGCCAGAACACTGATCTCTTGGGGAAGCTTGAACAAGTTCAGTTAACTTCCCATTGCTCCTTTCAGAGTCTTCTGCTTGTCTAAATGGTTGCCTTTGAACCTAGCAGCCAAAAAAACCCTGCTTGATAAATCTTGCTTTCCAAGTTCTGCAGGGATTCTATATGTCTGAGCAACAGTGAGTCTGGGAATAACACCATTGAACTAGTCTGTTCTATTTTTCTGCAGTGCCTACACTGAGCCCTACAAGGTTTGCCCAGTCTCTGTGACTCCAATGGAAGTTGTCACATCAGATGAGGAACAAAACAGTTCAGAAGATGATGAAAGCAGCCTTGGTGATCCCAGTCTCACCAAGAAGGTAAAAAAAAATCCCTAAAAATGGTTAATGCGTGAAACCTGGAGAGGGAAAAGCAATTTGCAGAAGATCCTGGATTCTTAGCTCTCTGCTTTTTGTCTGGTGCTCATTTAGAAATGGCAGAGCTATCGGTCTTTTACTCCCCCACTGCACTAGGAATAATTTACCTCTACAGCACATGGCAAAGGGAAAGAATGTAGTCTGAAGATGGACAGTGGAGGCAACATAAACAGCAAGAAAGGCCTGACTTGGATGTCAGGAAAATGTCTCACTCCACAGCATTTAGTTGCCATCTTGAGAATTTAAAATTATATTGAGTCAAAAAAGACAGGTGGAGAAGACCTGCACTGTGCACAAACAGGAACCAGTAAGCAGAGTCTCAAAGGTCTCAAAACAAGCAGTGCAGCTACTGACTCAAAAGCAGCAGTACATAAGAATATCTTTGCTGCTCCTTACACATTTTCGCTGGTTTCCAGACTCCAGGAATCATTCTGTTTTGCAAACCTTTAACATACTAAAATATGCACTCATGTGCGCACATACAAAACTGAAATGTTCTGGAGTTGGGAACTACAGATTTGTGTGCCTTAAGGAAGTGCCTACTTCAGATGCCTTTCAAGGGACAACTCTTGAAAGAAGTTTTATATAATTACACAGATCCTCCAGGACAGCTGCAATCTAGCTCTTCAAGGATGGGATCTGGAAGACAGATATGGACAGATATGCTCTTCCTTCACTCTCACTGATTCACAGAGCTAACCTGAAAAAGTGAATTGTTCTTGTAATGCCTCAGTTTACTTACCATTGGCACTACTGTAAACTGCTGCATAGTGCATAACACTTACAAAAGGGGCATTATGAAGTCACTCAGCTACCGAGGCTTATAAACTCTATGCTATGAGCCTCTGATTGTGACAGTAGCACTCTTGTCTGAGTACAATCAAGCTACAATACAGCTACACTGAACCATCTCTGAAGTACAACAGACACATAGTAAAATGCATGAGGAGATACAATTTGTCCATGTTAGCATGGCAAGTTAGTGGCACACACAGCGATGGAGCTTCTGCTTCCATGTTTTCACGAGTTGCCCTGCTTTGATATGCAGAGGGTACTCCAAAAGAGTACTCCAGAGAAGTGACTTGCACAATGCTTCTGGTTTAGAAAACTGTTCTGTGATCTACTCGTGCTGCTCTTAGGCCAAACAACTCCATCCTAGCCCCATGGAGGCAGCTTTGCCCCCAGCCCCACAATTTTTTTAAGCTAGATCTGTTTTGTTCAGTTTTTTAAGGAGACCAGTCTGGTTCTGATCAAGGTCATACAACCAGCTGGGTCAGCACAACTGAGAGCTGGCACTATGCTTAGAGGGGAGTGACTGCCACTGTCACCAAAGTGCCATCAGTCTTTAATATGTCATAGGCAAAATTCAGGGACTTCAGTGTCACATGGCCTGTCCAGAGCAAGTCTGAGGGTGTCTCTATGTATTGTGTGTCTTGGTTTTATTTAATTGCTGTTTGTTTAACCAGGACATTAACTCTGAGATACACAACAGTGTCTCTACACATATTTCTGGGAGCAGGGGATATGCATGGGACCTGCAGTGGGTGCAGGTCCCTCAACTATTCACTCTCTGAAACAAAGTCCAAGTGATTATTCTAAGACTGCAAAGCTGCCAGCATTTTAGAAATCTTTACTCCCTGAAGCCAGTCATGTGCCTAGTCCTGTGGTATAGCTCTCTCCCAGCTCCCTCTTCAGAAGCTGCCCTCTGGCAAGCTTCAAGCCTTTGCTTAGCAGATGGAGGCCATGGCAGCCATGTAGGGACCCTTGACTTTCTGCTTCACTGAGTCTTCTTACCAGCATACTTGGTCTGGCAAGCAATGTCACAAAGACTTGATACTGCACTCAGTTCCCCTGAGTCCACTTTAGGTCACTGAGGGCTGCATTTCTTTGCAACTACTAGACCACTGTTTTAGCGCCTTACTTCATCACTGCTGAAAAAGTCAAACTTTTCCCAGTACATTCCTTTCAGTACATATTTCTATGCTTTGGCCATCTCTTACCATAAGGATGAATCATGAATTAGGAGCAAAATACTATTAGCCACTTGCAGTTCAGAGCCATACAGTTTGCTTCTTTCACAGTTATCTGTGTCTTCCAAGATGCCTACCAGTTAAATAGATGCCTCTGAGATTTCAAATAATGTTGTCTGGTGAAGTACTGAACTAATTCTGGAGATATTTATGGCCATTTAGTTTAGACACTTTTTTTATTGTGCAATATGCAATAAATTATGCAATTAAATTATGCAATTTATGCAATAAATTTTTAATTTTATTTTTTTATTGCAAATTATGCAATAAAGCCCTTTGCCCCATTTGCTTCTACAGGTCTCACTGACAGCAGTCAGAACGGTTTGGAATATGACCGTTTTGATAAAGAACTCCCCTTTCCAAGTAGTATATCCTCAACAGCTGTGAAACTAGCCTGTTCAAAGTTAGGCACTTTCTGCTTCTTTGACAAATTTTGCTCCCATAAAAATCCACAGAAAATTTCACTCCTCCTTCAATAACAAGACATTTTTCAAACTTGCCATCTGTATTAGCAGTTATTATGTTGTACTGTATTAGTAATATTTGAACTGAGGAAAATGGCCTGGAAAGTCATGGAAAGTCCAGGATGCCAGACACCAAACAACAAAGAATTAAAGTCTGGTCACTATTTTTACTATAGAAATACGTCAGTTTGAAGTGCTCTCTAACACTGCTTTACTTTGTAGAATGAGAAATCTCTTAATTGCTTCTGACTTCTTCTGTTGACAGAAAGAAGGACAGTCCAGAGCTTACCTCATTGCCCAGGAACTAATGTCATCAGAAAAAGTGTGAGTTTGTTTTTATAGTCTACCTGTTGTGCTTCTAAAATTAAAGCTATGCATCCACCCTTCAGTATTCATTTGATGGCAGTTAATAAAAGTTTGTCTCTCTCCCCAGATATGTGGAAATGCTCCAGTTGTTACGTATGGTAAGTAAATAATTTTAATCACTGAAACCTAGATACCCTTTTATTTAGCTGCAATTTAAAAGACATAAAAGCACTGAAGGGATTTAAGTGAATTTGAGGAGGAATGGCTTACTTTGAACCATTCAAATCTATTATTTGTCATTTAGAGGGAAAAGCATTGGCCAGCAGTTGGGGCTTCTTGAGACTGGTGTAAGATGCATAACAAGCCTAGTGCAGAGAAGGAGATGGTGATAAGCAGGGGTGGACACTCTCCCTTCAGGGTGAGACAGATGGGAATAGAGCTTTGAAGCATGGGGATTTGGTTTCAATGGATTCACTCTGCTTGCATTTGAACTTCTTGTTTTCTAATAATGCAGTATTGGTAATACCCAGTGTGCTCTGGGTATCCACACTGTGTCACAGTGTTTTGGTTTAAGACAATTCAAGAGGCAGATACTCTAAAATGAGTTACCTCCCCATTGATTTAACAAATCCCTTTCCACCAATAAGGAAAAGGAACAGGAGTAGATATAAGTGAAAAGATAGCAGTCTATAAAAAAGAAACAGCAACAGGCAAAAAATAACAGTAATCTTCAGTAGTTACAAAGTTGCTGAGCTCTCACGAACTCCCGGAAACAAACTCCGAAGGGCAGAGTAACCCCTCTCCCAAGACGGCACCCTCCGCTGCCCAGAGCGTGTTGGAGACAAAGGGAATATGTCAGACAAACCCCCCACCACAGGCAACTGCATGTGGGGAGACAAAGATGGCAGCAGCCCTCCCCCCTCTCATTTCTCCAACAGCAGCAGCTCCATTGACAAAGGTGGTGGCACCCTCAGGCATCTGGAGCTTGGGAACTCTGAATCTGCAGTGAATCTGCAGTGCCAGCCTCTCTGCCTGTCCCTAGGCTGGCGGCATCCAACCAGCATCAGCGCTGCAGCCTCCAGGCCACTGGTGCTGGTGCTGTGCTGCTCTGTCGGGTCCCTGTTCTGATGGGGGCTAGGGAGAAAACAGACTCTCAAGCACACAAAGAGCAGTGGCTCAACCCCAACCAGGGCCAGCCTTGCACTGCAGGCAGATGTTGCAAAATTCACTCTGAAAGCTTTTGATTTTGAAATGCAGCCTCTCAGGTTGCTACTGTTGCCACCCAGAAGCAGCTCCCTCCTAAAGCCAGAGGGAAAAAAAAAACAAACCAAAGCCTCTACCTGCACTGCCTCAGCTATCTTGCCCTGCAAGAACAAAAGGGAAAAGAGCAAAAGCCAAGAGAGCTCTGTTTGGGCAACCTGAACTTGAAAAAGATGGGCACCCTCTGGTTCTGCTTCTGCTGTGCCATGGGGTGGGTCTTAATGAGACTAACAATTTTGGTCTCGGATAGGTATGGAATACCAAAATACTCTGGGTTAGCCAAGACACACAGCTAATTACCATGGGGAAAATACAGATTCTGGTGCCAGGAACGTGTGAGAGAACACCCAGAAATAATCACTTTTAGTGCCTGATAGAGAATTCTTGCATGGCATAAACTGACTGGTAGCTTTGTCCTGGAATACTCTGTGTCTCTTTAACAGATCTTCCTCTGCTTCCCTGGACACTGGTACACAGCCTAGGTAACCTTACTGTCAGTATCTTTGTTGGCTATTAGTTGAAAGGTAGTAAGGAATTATAGCCACCACACAAAGCATACTGCTGCTATTTCCACTGCTGCTTGAAAAATAAATTTCCTGAGAAGGGAAAAAGTAACCCCAGGTTGTCCTTGGAGGACACCCCAAACACTAGCAGTGGAACAGGAACCCTGATGGGGACAAAAGTAATGAGGTTAGAATTCAAAGGCTATTAAGTGTGATGATGTCACTGAATTGGGAGGAGCTGTCAATTCCCTCAAGGGCAGAAAGGCCTTGCAGACAGGCCACGAGACAGATGAGCCATCATCAACCATATGAAGTTTGACAAGGACAAGTGCCAGATTCTGTGCCTGGGACAGGGCAATCTTGGCTGTATATACAGACTGGGGGACAAGAGGCTGGAGAGCAGCGCTGTGGAAAGGGACCTGGAGGTCCTACTCGATGGTCAGTTGGATCTGTGTTAGCTGCGCCCCAGCAGCCAGGAGGGCCAACTGTGTCCTGGGGGGCATTAGGCATAGCAGGACCATCAAAGGATTGTCCTGCTCTGCTCTGCACTGGTATGATCTCACTTCATGTCCTGGAGGCAGTTTTGGGCACCACATTATGAAAAAGATATTAAGCTATTAGAGAGTGTCCAAAGGAGGCCAGGAGGATGGGGACATGTTTGGAGGGGAAGCTTTATGAGGAGTAGCTGAAGACACTTGGTTTGTTCAGCCTGGAGAAGGAGAGACTGAAGTCAGACCTCATTGAGAGACCTCATTGACATTCAACATCCTCTTGAGGGGCAGCAGAGGGGCAGGTCCAATCTCTTCACTCTCATGATTCAAGAGAAAGACTGGAGCAGAATGAGCAGAGGTTTAGGTTGGGTACTAGAAAAAGAGTTTTCACCCAAAAGGCAGTTGAGTACTGAAAAAGGCTCCCCAGGGAAGTGGTCACAGCACCAAGCCTGAGTCTAAGAAGCATTTGGACAATGCTCTCAGCCACAGTGTGTAATTCTTGGATTGTCCTATAAAGGGCTAGGAGATGGACTTGACAATCCTGATTAGTCCCTTGCGACTCAGCATATTCTGTGATTCTGTGATATTGCTGCCTGCTCATTGTGCCTCTCAAGCAATCTACCAAAGCAGCAGAACCAGACACTTTAAGGGACTTAGATGCTTAGCTAATTAATTTGCTAGTACTTTGATAAATTGGTAATAACCTGCCTAGCCATTTTCCTCTTCTGCCCTGGCTATCCTCTGGTTTCTGCACCATCAAACACATTATTTGACACCAGTGAAACAAAGCACTGGTGTTATCCACTGTTCCCTGGGGAAGCCAGGATGCTTTCTTCACCTGTGGGATACAGGGCTTCTGACCATTGAGAACACGCAAGGAACTCCTTACTGAAATTTATTATTTCCTAAAGTGTCACCAAGAAAAAGAAAAGGCTCTGCCAGCTTCAGAGAAGAGAAATGTCTTATACAGGAAATTATCTTGCACAGAAGGTATTGGTCACTCTGCACCTTCGTTAAAATATTCTTCATCTATTTAGTTTTCCATTTCCAAATACATTTGTGCTTTGATACATTATAGATAGCATGTAAAAGCACACCTATAGAAGTGCATATACAGTGGAGGGAAAGCATTTAGTGGAGGTATCTAGGAGAGGCCTCTCATTTGCATTACATCCTGGCATTTTCCATCTACCTCTAAGAGATAAAAGTGGCTTACTAATGCCAGAAAACTTTTCAATATATATATCCAAACCTGAAATGCACTTCAGTGCCTTTATCCACAGTATAAATGGCTGCACACCCTCATGGCTGCTATAGCATCATGTTACTGCCAGGCTGCCTTGCCTATGCTATTACTGGGTCAGGAAAGAAATGCTTCAGGACTTTCCCCATCCCTTCCCTTTTCTGCTTCCTCTGGTAAATCCCTGTGTAGTGAAATTTGTTTCCCTGCCTGCCCATCCTGCTGGAGTAAAGGGATCTTATGAATATTTAGCATGTTCTCATTATTTCCCTAGTTATGAAAGAAATTAAGGAAAAGAGAAAGAGAAAAAAAGAGAAATTAATGTGTCAAATGAAAGTAAGAAATGGGCCTAAAGTAAACCCTTGAATGAATCCACTGGTGGGCAAAGTTAAGCCACTTATAGGTTGTGAAATGTCAGAATAACTGTAACCATGCACTGTGACATTCCCTGTCCCATTTCCATGGCTTAGAAAGTTTAATAAAATCTCATCAATTTTAGAATTGGAAGGAGCCATCAGACAGATAAGCAGTCACCAACCATACAAAGTTTAAGAAGGGCAAAATCACAATTTTGATTAATTATTTCCTTATGCAGTGGAAAAGTTCTTATGTGTCTTGACCCATATACTCCTTTAGGGGTTATAGGAGGCATTTCTTCAGCAGAGCCAACAATCAAGTTTCTCAGATAAGATTTAATTGTTTGTATGAGTTGGCTTTCTAACTAGTAAGGATGTGTGAATGGAACCTGTGCCAGAGAATGAGGGAGAAGAGAGAAACAGGCAGCCTGTTTTCACACTTGTCTGCTAGTTCAGGCACTTTTGGTTTAGAAGAAGTCAAAGTTCTTTATGGGAACAGGCTCAGAGGGTATGTTTCTGAGTTTCATTGATTGCCTGTCACCCTGGCATACCCTGTCTCTACTGGTATAGGCTGACGTCTGTATGATACCTACCTACTGCGGTGGCATTCAGAAATAATCTACAGGTTTCTCCATTGCAAACACATTCAATCTAGAAACCACTGTCACTTTTTCCATCCCAATTAATGTTGGATCTTTATATTCGCCTGTTGCCCAGTGTATTGTTCAGAATATCTAGAGAAACTATTACCAATATTACAATATGCAAGTCCCTTCGAATGTAGGGGTAATGTTGGTTATTGCCTAACCAAAGCAATATTTTTCAATACTGCCATGACACTAAAAGTTACAGTAATCTAATTACTCCTTTTTCCATACTTGAATAGTTTTAAGAATAGCCACATCAGCAAAAAATCATACTTTCATGTGCACTTGCTGTTGACAGAAGTTCCACTGGCAGATTTCAGAAGCAACCAAGAGTGCCCAGAGTGACCAAATTGCTCTCAAGGTACAACACACCATTCACGGCCAGTTAGGACCTTCCTTGACAGCATTCCTCAACCCAGGCATGCATTTATGTTTCCCATCACCAACTTTCTCAAGAAAACAGTTTCTAAACGCTTAGCATCAAGTCTCAAGTTTCATCTTCTCATGTAAGCCCACATATTGGTAAGAAAGGCAAAGAACTAAACCACACCCTAGCTGCTTTCAGAAAGGAAAAAAAAAAGGCTTTTCTTAAGCCTGCAGCAAGAGCAGTTTCCCTTCTCATTTCCAGGCTTGGCTAGTGCTGCTGTTCATTCAGCATAACAGATTCTGTTTGGCCTTTTAGTGGAGACTTTAATAAACTGATTGATTGCCAAAATGATGACATTTCCATACACCCACTCTGCTATTGAACTGAAAGACTGGAAACATTGTGTTAGCTCACAAACTTGGTATCCGTTGGTAGTAGTGATAATAATCTAAAAGGTTAGCTGTTACTTGCCCTGCTCAAAGGCAATGCAGTTCTGAAGCAGTGAGTTCAGGACTCATTCTGGTCTGAGCAGGTGGAACTGGCAGGGCCTTCTAGTCCAAGTTCATGACCTCTTGGTACTCACAGTTGTTCCAAAGTCAATTAGTCTTTGAATTTCCTTCAGGATCATTGAATCTTCAAACTTTATCATTCTGTCTCCTATTATGTTTCCCCAGCAGTGCAGGCTGCACTTGACATCCTTTTCTTAGTACTTGCTCCTGAACAAAATGCTGTAAGTGGTTTTCTCAGCCTAAAATTTCACACCAAATTTCAAACCAAGCTGGTTTATTTGCTTCCCCTCAGCTGGTCTGTTTCAAATGGCTTTACAAGATGTCACAAATGAAACCTAGTGTGACTCAGATTGCTTCAGGATCCCAGTCTGTATGGAACCAAGCATTTGCTTGATAGTGTATCATTGTCACGTTTATTTTGCCTTTCATTTTTGATAGTGGACCATGTTCATGTTTATTTTGCCTTTGGCTTTTGTACATAAAATCTCTGTGTGTGCATAAATCCCTTTGAAGTTATTACTTCCCTCCAAGATATTTACTGAATTAAGGACAGCTCTGCACTGAAAAGACATCAGCCCCAACATCTCCTTTGAAAAAGAAAATTGACCCCGTTTCCTGGTTTGCATTTTCCTCAATTGTTAGAAACAATTGTTAGAAACAAAGAGACCCAGATTTATGCTTCCTAAGCATTTGGAGATATAGCTATGAATATGATAAGGATCAATATGTGCTGGTTCTCCAGCCTTCAGAGCAGTTTGGAATTCAGCCCTGCACTGAACATCCCAGTGTTCATGACTGCAAAATAAATCTTAGGATGAAAAAAAGAACAAAATCTTAGTGCTCAAGCCTCTAACTTAAGTTTAATCCTCATTGATTAAACTCTACTTTCAGAATTCTTGTGCGTGGCACATTCTCAAGAACAAAAAATAACTGCCTAATTTAGGAACCACTGCTACATGTTAGACAAAACAGAATTCCATCTTTCTAATTATTATTACACTTCCAGTGAATGATTTACTGAGTCTTTTTTATAACTGTGAATTTCTTGGATGATGTTCAAAGTTCTGCTGGACCAATCAAGTCATTACTTCCCTAATAAAATGTTTTACTGAATGCAACATGCTGGCTAAGCAAAGAGCTAGCTTGCTGTTAGGCCCTCTGAAGCTCTTATAACAGCCTAAGGACACACTGTTACAAAAGAATAGCCTGCCCTCACTTACACTAGGCCGATGTTTTTATTATTCATTCATTTATTTATTCATTGTTGTGCTCAACAGCAGTGGGAAAATAACTATATATTGGCTGGGGAGCTTCCACAGTGGGAATGTTGAGCCAAAATAGCTTTCAGATAATCTGCATATCTCTTAAAAGCAGAAGGAAGCCACACCAGCACATCTGGATCAGGACAATACCCTGGTAAAAAGCTGCATTGATACAGTATTCTCAGTGCATACTGTACAGTCTGCTGGTTCTGAAATTCATTTCCAGTGTTTTGGATGAATGTGTCTATTTGGCTGCATATGAGTGTGTGCTAAGGTCAGGGTTCCTGACCTAGATTGGACCCTGTATGGCAGGATAAGAGACTAATTGTGGCTGCTGCGATAGCATTTTCTGCTGTTCATCTGGCATTGTTTCTGCTGAGTGCAGTAGTGAGAAATGTGAGATCACTGCTCCATACAGATCAGGGGTCATTCAGTCTGCTACAGGAGATGTGCCACTTTTTAATTCAGGAGTGCCACTTTCATCGTTCGGAGAGGGGCTGCTGACTGTGATGCAGATACCTCCAAGAACCTCCAAGAGTCAGACTTGGTTCATAGGATACTGTAGAGCACCTCATGTCTGCACTTGGCTTTAATATGGAGGCTGTCTTTTCCCCACTTTGAACTCTTCACCCTCCCCTCAGGTATAATGCCTAGCTGTCCAAAGGAGCTTTGGATTCTGCAATATGCAGAATCTATTAAATCCACCTTCATTCTAGAAGTGAGAGTGGTTGTAAAATCCTACACCCTTTTATGCAATTAATGTAGACTTTACTTACATAATTTGGGCTGCAATAAGATTTCCTGTTGTCCTCCCTAGCCGCCTTACAGAGTGTCAAATATGATGACTTTCCATTAGTATCAGTCCATTAAAATACCAACTTGACTAGGTAAGCAATTGCAATTCTAGATATACGTGTAAAATTATTTTGTATGCATGCGTGTTGATGTATGTATGTATTTTGCTGAAAAGCATAAAAGTCTGGATGACAGGTGAGTGTTGTGGTATGAACAAGGTAAAAACACACTGTGTGCAGACGTGATTTCTGTAGCTGAAGTGCCAGTATCCCCACATGAAAACAAAGGCAGAAAAAAACTATGATCTTCCACTAATGCATCTGCTTTGTACACTCACACCCCATTTTTTTTTTAGTGTTATTCCCTAATGGAAACTCACACATCTCTTTTGAAAATTGTAGAAATATCCCAGAGGAATTTATTCACCCATCAGACCATTCCCTTTTCTTTAATACAGACTAGAGATATGTGCAGAAAAGCTGATTCAGCCATGACAGCAGTAGAGGTCAGACCTCTGCTTTGTGTAAATTTACATAGCTTTTCTCTGGCAGGTGACTGCAAGAACAGCAGATGATTAACGTCTTCAAAGCATTGCATTGCGTCCTTTTGAGTTAAGATTTCTTTACCTTGTTAGCAACAACATGAAGCTAATTAAAAATCTGGGAAGCAGTTCAGCTCTATTCTGCTTTGTAGAACCTTTGTTCCTCCCAATGAGACAATGCAATAAAGAGCAAGCTGAGACTTTGTTTTTAAGACCTGGAATCAAGGTCACCTACAATCCTTAGACTGCAGGCAGAGCTTTTCTAATTCAGCCACAATCTAGCAATCTCTTCCTTCTAGTACAGTGTGCACTTTTTGTTCACAGAAATGCTATTTGTTTCAGATATTTCTCTTGGCCTAAGAATGAATGACTTTGCTCTACAATCATCATTTTCTACTAGAACGTAACAGTTTCCAGCTCAAATGCAGGCCTGATGCTAGAAACACAATGCTGTGAGCCAGTAAGAAGGAACCTCAATGTGCAGAGGAACTGCAGGTCAAACCATAGGACTAAAAATTACTATTGGCAAAGACGATATTAATGGTAACCTACTGTCAGGATCCATCCCCAGACTGGCCACCAGTTGTTGGTGTCAGTGCTTGGCACCAATCAATGGTGGATGGAAACTGACTGTCACTGTTAATTTGTTATATTATTGCAAAACTTTCATACTTTCTCTCTATGAGTTCTCATGGGCAGCTCCTCACAACACTGACTCCTTTTCTCTTTCTTCCACGCAGCTGGCTGACTGCTTCCTGTCCCTATCACAACCACCTGACCCTTACTCCTCACAGCAGCACAGCCAACTGACTCCAACTCTCCTCTTGACCAGCTAACCCACCCTTTTATAACACCCATCCTTATTGGACCATTCTTATTGGACACAGCTGTGACCTATTAAAGGCAAGGCTGTTCCTACTCTTTGGTAATTAGTACAGCTGCAACTCCTCAGGGGTGAGATTGCCTTCAGCACTATCTTTATTCTCTCACAATCCATCCTCCCACAGTGTACTCCCTTCTCATTTTGTTTTCCTGCCATTGTGGTCAACATGCAAGGACTAGGATTTTCATTATGACTAGATTAGAATTGTCTATGCTAGTGCTTTAGAAAATGAAAAATAAGAAACCAAATCAAATCTAGCAACTGATCAGCATTTCTTGGACAATTTTAAAAGGTCTTCTTTCAAATAGAGCTGTCTGTTTAGCTACACCTGTAAGCTAAAATCCCAACTTTTTCTTCTTTTGTGTACTCAGCTTCCTAATATTCATAGTTGCTTTCAACCCATTGCAGATGGCAGAACCATTAGCTTTTTACAGTAAAGGTAGAAAATAACTTCAGTCCTATCACTTTCTGACTACCTCTACTAGACTGGTTGTAGTAGTTCCCATTGGGATTCATTCATCCCCATTGGATGAACTGATCTAATTTGGCCTGTTCTGTTGTATACAGGAAAAAAAAAAAAAAAAAGAAACAGACATTCTGAATCCAGAATGAATTACTGCACTCCTAGTTATTTTCAAGTAGAAGCTGAAGAAAAGGAGTCACCCAACATAGCATATACTTATATGTATGTATATATGTATAGAGAGGCATTTTTTTTCTCCAGAGTAAGCTACTTGCCTGATAAGTCATTTAGCTGACAAGAGATTGCTTTTCCTTCCTTTCATTAGGGTCCTGCAAGGTTAAATGCTGTCATTTAACTCACTTTGCTAATAAAGGCTAACTAGCAGCAGGCCTGAACCACAGAAATGGTTACAGTGTATATGGGATGTATCCATCTTGCAAAATGTTTGTTTACATGTATATAGGATTGCTACAGTTGAAACTTGCAGGTGGACTCCAAAGCACATTCACCCCTTTGTTGGAGAGAAACAATAGACAAACTCACTGTTTCTGCATCTGTTCGCAAAATCCTGGAAGCTAAACCCAGAATTAACTCTTGTCCCATTAACTACACCTCTTGCCCTTTTATTAGAATATCACATTTCGTATAAATGTTGAATCCTGTACAGCACTTTCTTGATAAGTGCTCTACCAAAAACCTCTGGTTGCTGGCATTGCTGACTTCTTTGAAAGAGTACCTAGAAATAACTGCCTGCTACAAAAGTATCAAGGTTGCTGATCCTAGGTAAATTGGGCCACCTTTCTGTAGCCTGGAGCCATGTACCTAATTTTTTTTTTTTTTTTTGCCCAAAACCTCAGACCCTAACTGTTTCCTGTTAGTATCAGTCAGCACTCCCAGCATCAGTAAAGCATCTCATATCCCAGCATCCTGCGGGGAGGCTCATCACCTCAAAGAGGGCATCAGATTCTTTTCCAAGAGCCAATCGTGTGTCAGTTAGGCAGAGCTCCACATAAACCATAAGATCTTGTTGAAATCCTGCATTCTTCCTGGTCTCACTCTTATAATAAACTCCAGGTTACAGTCCCTGTTTACAGCAGAGAACAGAATTCTTCAGAGGCATCTCTGGAGGGAAAAGACATAACTTGTGTGTATTAGTGATGTTCACAAACAAAAGAAGGAAAAAACCCCAAACCAACAACCTTTGTGACTGTGGAGTTTGATCCTCTTTGTTTCACTTCATTATTTGTAGGGTTTATATCAGGGATGTTAAGGATGTGGCCATTTGATGGCTATAAATGGGCTTATTTATGGGTGCTCAAAATGAAATGAAAAGGTTTATGTTTAAGAAATGTATTTTTATAGCTGAGTTGCTAAACTTCTGTGTCACCTAGATAGCTTGGGTTATGCTTTCCCATGCACATGCAGGTACAGGCATAAGACTGGTGTGAGATCTGTAAGCTCATCCAACCCTGGATGAGATTGAGCTTTGTAGCTATCACACCAGAGTCCTGAACTGAACAACTTCTGTTCATGAAGCTGTTTTAAGAAAGTTTTGATCCGTCAGAGAATTGTATGGACTCAGTGTTTAGTATCTCCTGTACTTAGACATTGGGCTTTTGTGAGAGACTTGGAGACCTTCAGGTGCCATGACTAATTACAGTTAGCGAGACTGGAAAAGCACTTTGCATCTTTGCATTTGATTAATAGCCTCACAGATACTCAGCATTTTCAACAGTGACATAATTATTTTTAATGGATGTTTATAGTGATTACTGTTATGCTGCAGGGTTTTTGTTAATCATTAGAAAGCTGGCTATCCAGGCAACTGGAATTTAATTATTTGTCTGAGAATTCATTATAATAAAGGGTACAGACAATTAATAACTAATTAAATCTACTGAGATGCTGTGGGAAAGGAGTGTTAATCCTGTTGCTTATTGTGGTGGAATGTGGACAGATACAGAGCTGTTTGATGTTAATTTGGAAAAGATGACATCTTTGTAATGTAATAGATTACTTAAGCACATCACTAGTGAACTACAAACTGTTCACTTGTCTAGGCACAATAAGCTGAGAGAAACCTTTAGATTCTTTCCCTTTCCCTGGTCTGGATTAATTATAATGACTGAGAGCTTTGAAAGGTTGCAGATTTCTTTGAGTTAGTAAAAGCATAGAGAAGAGAGATTGATTGGTTTAGTTGCTTGAAAGACTTCTGGATTATACACTGGCTGAAACATGAACTTAGATAGGCTAACTCACATCAGAAAAAAATGGAAATTTAATAGCACAACATTGGGATTATTTATGGTACTGGGGCAGGACATGTTGCAGAAATTAGATCCAGATAATTAGGAAGCATGGTAATACTTTTTCAGAAATCTTTATGATGTTGTTTTATCCAGGATATAGTTAATCAAAAATAAAACTGTCATCATGATCTTTTTTTTACCTAGTTCTAGTGGCTTTTCAGAAAACAAATGTTTCAGCTGTTATAGTTGCTAAAAAGCCTCAACATTGTCTATCTGTGATTCTTGGCTATTATCCATTAGATAATCCAGTTCATCCCTGTTCATAGAGAGCCAGTGTGGACATTGCAGTTGACAGTTACAAAAGAAAAGCCAGGAATTAATCTGAGGAAACTAAAACCTGATCTTGCCTGGAGTCAGTTCCTATCCGTGAGAGAGGAATTTTGAAGTTCTTTGACTAAACTCTCTCCTATTCTGTAAGAGCAGAGCTTTTCAGCAGGATCACAGTCATACCAAACAGATCTCACCATGCTGAAATCAATAGAGCAACCTTGATTTAATCAGTCCAAAGTGGGCAATCCAACATAAAGTATAGATGCACAGTGAAGCATACTCTGATGAGTTGCTCATACCTGGACATTCGCAAGTTTTATGGAAGTCTGTTCTTTTTAGACTCCTCCTTAATAACTATCTACTTAAAAAAAAAAAAAAAATTAACTAGACAGAAGCCAGAGTCATAAGAAATGCCATGATAAATCCCAGTATGGCCCAGGGAAGTTCATAAGAGTGTCCCTAAAAGTTCAGGGAGCAGAATTTCATTTCTTGGCAACTCAAACCTGGGAAAGCATTTTGCTATGCTCTCTGAAATAGGTGCCCTATTATGTACTAGAGTGGGATATATTTTAATATAGAGGAAATTGCCCCTATGCCTACATAATTTATAAACCACTTCATGATGAAAGCCATTTCTAAGATGAGGAAGAAATGACTCAGTTTTCATAGGGAAAATTATTTGTTCCATACCTTTAATTTTAAGTTCAGAAGTGTAGCTAGTGCAATTTCTAGCACTAGGCATGTAGTTGTTCACGTTTTTCATGTCAAGATATTGGATCCACTGAGGTGAGAATCTCACCCTTCATTTTTAAAAATTATGTTTTGGGTTAAGAAACACTGTAAAAATGAGACAAATCACACCCAGGAAAGCGGGCAGAAAAGGCAAGGTAAATAAAAAGATACCAAATCATTCTATACATAAGGGTCTTATGGCTTGATCTGGTGAAATGTTCCATTTTAGGGTGATAGCATTGCGAATTCAGCTGAAACAGTGTATGAACTAATGGATGAAAGAAAACATATTCTATGATCTCCTTGCCATACTAAACACTATTGCTGTTGATAGCATATCTTTTAATTCTTAGAAAGCATAGTTTAGGAGTCAAAAAATTGTAATAATCATTTCAGAAAAGATATTTTAAGTCTGTTTGCCTCATTTCAATGCTGTTGTTCACAGGATTTCTATGAAGGTATCTTGAAAGTGCTCGGAGATGATGATGAAAATGAACAAGAGGAAGTTAAACTCAAGCAAGGTTTAAGTGAACTCCCTGAAATTTATGAATTACACCAAGACATCCTGGAAGAACTGGAAGAGAGAGTCCTTAAATGGCAAGTACAGAATGGCATAGTTTGATGGCCTTAACATACCCTCCACCGCAGGTTGGTGAATTCATTGGTGTTCCTTTGACCATCCCAGCAGAAATGAACAGAGTAGAATCTGAACTACTTTGGCAGATTTTGCATACAGACAGGAAAGAAGTAAATGTAGAGGCTGTCAGGCTAAGAAATCAAACACTGAAATATGTGTGCAGTGAATAGCCCATGACTTTGAAATGGCCCTGTCAGTCAGTGTGAGAACAGCCAGCTTCATATGCATTATCCCCTGCCACTTCTCAGTCACCACCAAGTGGCTTCTCACCCATGGCCTGAAGGTCACAGACTCATGTTGTGGAAAGCAGGAACAACTTACATCAGAACTGATCCTAAAGATCATCTGCTTACAGAAATCTACATAGCAGCTGTGTAGGTCTCAGTTAAGGGACAGCCCCTTGCTCCCAGCACCAAGGCAGGGATCCACTACTCTAGGCTTCCAAGCCAAACAGACTCTGGCAGCCTTTTATTAGGACTCCATCAAACATCTTTACAGGAAAAAGTCTTTCCATGAGAGAATAAGACCATGTATAGGACAGACAATGCTCCAAAATTCATTCAGCTGAGGAGACCCCTGACTTAAGCCAGGCTGACAGGTTCTATTGAATGATGGAACATGAAGCCCCACACCTCCAACTTGCCAAATTCCAGGAGGCATTGGTCACTGAGAATGGATGATCCTATTTCTGCACAGCCACTGAGCAATTAAGGAAGTCAGTTAAACGAGTAGAATTTTTCAGTAACAATCCTAATGTAGGGCACAGGTCTCCTTGCAGCCCTGCTCTTCCCAATCAAAGCATACAACAAGGAAAGGAGAGTCTAAAGGGAACTGTGTTTTGGTTTGTGCCCACCAAGGGACTGTTGAGAGAAAGATTTTTAAAGTGTCACCGATGATTTATGATTTATACACTTAGAATACAAACAGACATAGTGTTTCTGGATCTAAAATGTCTTAGGTATTAAAGAAGCCAGAACCCTACTCTAACAGCATGCTGCCAGTTCCCTAAAACAAAAGGAACACAACCATAAATACCCTAAAAGTTCTGTCCAGAACTACTGTGTGGCACTGGGGATGAAAGAGGACTTATTTGCATATTGCAAATGCTGCCAGCACAACAGATACACATATGTTATACGCCTGCATTCAAATAGGTTCCCAGGTCATTACCACACTTGAAGCTTCCAGTAAGCCCTTCCCTGTGCCTGCCCTCCCCCAGACACTCTGGACATCCCCAGGAATTCATGTTGCTCTTTTAAGAATGATTCCTCTTTTGTGAACTCATATTTTGTTCTGCTCTGTCCTTGTACATGCTTTATAAATATTTCAACACGGTGCATCTGAATACTACAACAGATGACGGTGAGGCAGTGCTGAGAAACAGTGAAGCAGAGCTGAAGATCTGATATTACAACAAATGTTATATTCTCCCCCACAACAGTGCTCAAAGCACTGCAGCAATTGGAAGGTCTATTTACAAGAGCAGGAGCCATGTCCTGAAAGGAGGCTCACAGTGCTGCTATGGCAGAGGCACAGCCAAAGGACCAGCCCCCATGGTGCCCATGCTACAGCAGCCTGTGGGTGTTGTCAGTCTGTCCTGAAGCACTCCTTCTTTCCTGCTGTTCAGCCTAGGCTTTAAGTGCACAGTGTATAGAGCCACTGTGGGTCTAATGCAATAAGCAAGAAGTATGGCTCTACTTCTTTACTTTTAATTATTTATTTATTTGCTGCTTCTTTTCTTTCTGTGGGCTTAGGGATGAACACCAGAAAGTTGCTGATGTTTTTCTCTCCAGAAAATCAAGGCTGAATCACCACACAACATATATTATGCAGTTTGACAGGAATTTGGCTTTGCTAGATGAAACGTGCCTTAAATATTCCCAACTGGCGACCATGATTCAGGAGTTTGAGGTAAGGCCCACATGTTTTTTTACATGCACTAATGCATGGCTTTGCCATGGGGATTACTCAGGGATTTCTTTTTTTTCTGGGACTCCACCAATGTTCACACATAGGGTGGAATGGAAGAATCGTCTTCTTTTTACAGCTCTGGTGCTAAAACTGAAGTGAAAAGTTCACTTGTGTGTGCTATGTTTGTTTCTGTCTCTGTTGCCCACACGCTCCTGTGTGTCCATACAGAATTTGTGTTGGTGAATCGACAGATCCATGAGTATATTTTGCTGAAACATATTGGAGTGGCTTCTCAGTCACTTATTAACTTATCAAGCTCTTTGAGGATGAGTTAGAGTTAATAACTAGGATTAAACCTAAGATGACAATTTGCTGCTGAGCTTGCATTCCCCCTGATGTCTGTGTTTCTTCCCTTCCACTGAGGACAGCAGAGGTCCGGTGACAGCCCTTACAGTGTGAAACACCAGCTTCTGAAAGTGGTACACCGTGTCTTCCAGTATCGTGTGATGCTCACAGGTCAGTAAAATCACTCTCAAAAGAATCCAATAGAAACAATGCCTTGATGTTCTGTGCCTCCACTGTGCTACGTATTGATGCCGTAACAGCTAAAATAGGGCTAAAGCATTATGGGATTTCCTGGGAACTTCAACACGCTTAGTTCAGGATTCAGGAAGTGTCAGGCAGCCTGGGAAGAGGCAGGCACTTCTACAGGACAGCCATGTTGAAAGGCCACAAAAAAGTATAATCAGGTGATTTTAGCCATTCCTTCTTGGCTTTTTCCTTCTGTGAATCAGGAGAGGCAGAGTTCAGCCTCAATACCAACAAACAGGTTTGATTTTTTATTTTATTATGTCAAGGGTAGTTATCAGAGACAGAAGAAGACAGGTGACTTCAGCAAGGAGACTCTGCCCTTCATCCCCTATGACAGTGGCAAGTGCCATCTTCTTACCAACAAAGCAGTTGTACCCAGTACCACATCATAAGTCCTATGCACAGTACACCAAAAGCTAGTGATTAGTCAAAAAAACAGTCAAATTTTACTGCATTATAGCAGGCAGAGATATAAATTTACATTAACAGTACACTTACAGATTTTACATTTACAGTTATACCTTCCCTTTATATTCAGGACCATATGTATAACTACTACCTGAGTCTCTCCAAGAGGGCTTATATTCCTTCTCTGCAAGCCACCCCAAATCTAGCAAGTCTGAGCCTGTGAGGAGAGTAGGCTTTCTGAAGCAGAATGTGGCCCCTAGAAAGAATTGTGAAGTTTAGAACTGGCTAGGGAAGGAAATTGTGAAATGTAACAATGAAACTCAGTGTTGTCACGTAATTTAGTCAGAAAACAAAAGAGCAAGGATCCACAAACATAAAGATGGAGAAATATTTTGGAAGTATGCATATGTGTGGGTGGACAGGGACACAAGATTAGTTATGCATGGGACAGTAAAAAGGAAGCCATAAACCCTGCCCATACAGCCGATGAAGGGCACAGCGTACTAGAAGGGGTTTCTATAAAAGCAGCAGAACAAAGTGACCATATGAAAACTTTATTAACAGCACAGATTACCAGCAATTTCATCTTGCTCCAGACACTTTGATCAAGGATGCAACTCATTGTTCACAGCTGGGTTTGCTTTTTCAGTACAAGCAATACAAATGAACACTGGATTCCAATACTAGAACCTACTTTCAGTCAGACTTTCTTCCCTCTCTTGTTGTGTCTACATTAAGGGCAACTTCCCAGACTTGTGGCTTGCAGTACTTAGCAGTCTCTCATGATCCGTAGTGTTTATGGCGCATGAACACAAATACTGCATTTATGTGAAATGAATTGGCATATCCCCCTCAGAAATAGCCCTTCTATCCTCTGTTTTCCCATTTCTGTGGTCCACAAGACAAATTGCAAACATGCAGCATGGTATTTTGTGAGAAAGCTGGAAGGGCTTCAGTGAAGCTCCAGTGATTGGATTCCATCTATGCTTGAAACAACTTGAGCTCCTCTTTGTCCTATGTACTGACACTAACTGGGAAAATGAAAGCTTTTGTGTATACTGAGATGAAGTCTACTGGATTAACATACTATATAAAATAGGTTTACTACTTTAGTTCTTCACCTCAAGAAACCAAGCCCCTCTTTGGCTGCTAGGATGGAATGAGTCTGGAACAATGCAGTCCTTTAGATTCTCAGGTGTACTTGTGTGATAACTGGTTGATTCTACCAGATAAGGAAGGGTATTTATGAGGATACCACAACCGAAAGGATTTGTTCACTCAGTCCATAGCTGAGGACAGAGCTTGCAGTGGTGAAAAGGAACACTAAATATTGCCTAACCCTAACCCCTTCCTGCCTGACTGAGTGCAGGCAGATGCTTTCTAGAATGCAGGTAAAAGCCAGGTGAAGTTCAGGATGCCAGGGAAGGCACAGCACTAGAAAGAGAAATGTGTATGGATATGACATTCAAGGGAACAGACATCCATGCCTAGCACCATTCTCAGCACAGAGGTCTAGTTCTTTGAAGCAGAATTTAGGAGTCTGGACTAATCAGCAAGATAAGAATGAAGTATTTCCAGGGTAGGGTCTTTAAACTGTAGCACTTACATACTACAGTTTTTAAAAGCATAAAGACCCAGACACAGAATAAGCAGGTGGTCCAAGAAAAGTAGTCCAAAAAAACCACTTGTTAAAGGTTTGTATATAATGCAAATATAATTGTTGTCACACTAAGCACTATTGTATCTATCTTACAGAATCTGTTTTCAGATTATGATTGAATTCAGTAGTAATTATTTGAACCCTGCTTGTACAGAACTAGTGTCTCCTTCCTGTGCCCATAAAAAGCATATGATTAATTTAGTCTAACTGCAACTATAGCCAACAGCATTCATTCAGATGGGAAACCAGAATTAATTAGAAAAAAAGTTATTTGTAAAGTGGTGATATTCAGCAATTCTCTTGACTGGGAAACATTTTGGACACAGTTTATTTATACCTGCCGAGTTATGTGAGCCCAAATCTGTATCAATGCTCTTGCATTGATTCTCTAAGTAAAATGCCATCAAAGGTGAATTTTGCTTTGGAAAGAGGCTATATATGCACTTAATGATTTGGGAATAGGGTGCTGTGGGACATTACTGTGGATGGTCCATTCCTGGAAGCATTCAAAGCCCAGGTTGGATGGGGCTTGGGGCAACCTGGTCTGCTGGAAGATGTTCCTGCTCATGGCAGAGGATTAGAACAAGATGATATTTAATGTCCCTTCCAACCCCAACCAGTGTCTGATTTGGTGATTAGGATTTAATGATTAACTAACAACACTACAAATTATGTTGATCTGAATTCTGATTGTTGGATGTCTGTGTTTGTTTGATCATTTACTACAGATTACTTGAATAATCTTTGTCCTGATTCTACAGAGTATGAAGCCACACAAGGTAAAATTAAATTGGTAGAAGAAAACTTCTGTTTTGCTAACATTGCTTCTAAAGAGGTGCAAGATTTCTATACTGGTAGTATATATAAGATTATTCTTTTCAAGATTTTGCATTAGTAGGTTAGATGTAAAATCTATAAGAACTGATTACTAATTTAGACAAATTATTTAGGACAAGAATAGTATATTTTTATTTTTAATTGAAACATATGGGCTTCCTATAGTTTTGGCGTGATGGAACTTAGGGAAGAAGAAAACATCTATACAGGCATACTGCAGACACTGTAGTTTTGCCCCAGTCATTGAGGAAATCCTAGTCCTCTTTGGCTTTGTAAATATTTGGCCTGTTGATTGTAAAAGCAATTTGGATGGCTCCCCCTGCCTCATTGTGTACCATTACCTATGGTATGCCTGCTGTGCTCTGTGAACCTGGGAGAGAAACCGAGGAGATTTGAATTGCATATCTGTAATCTAGATTCCTTAAGGCTACCTAAAGTTGAAAGACATTGCATAAAAAGCAGTTCTGCAAAATCAGGAGCAAATCCACTGCTAACACCATCCTTTACAATACACGAGATAGATAAAGCAGAAGACTCTTACTACCACTGAAATCAAAGCAAGATTTAGTTGTGATGTCTGTGGGAGTATTTTCCAGGCTGGAGTAAGCAGCAGTAACATTGTATTAATGAAATCAATTCACCCCTCTTACATTGATTATAAATTCAAACCAACTCATAGCAGTAAAGTCAGTGGTTGACTGAAAGTCAGTTTATTCTGCCCAAGAGCAGAGACTCATGCAAGATTTAGGACCCTAGTCACTTATGGTAGAACTACAGCTATACCAGTAATTTAAACAGTAGCAAGGCTGACACTCAAGCCCTCTGACCATAATTGCCTATCTCATTTTGGTTAGGAGATGCTTGTGTCATTCCTAGCCAGCATGCTCCCAAGTTATGGCTAGAAATTGATAGAAAGCCCAATACCACAGGGGAAGGAATGTGAAATAGGGACCTGAGCCATGTTATGCCACTGCTCTCAGTGCCAGCAAACATGTCCTAGCCCAGGTTATTTGCCAGTGGAGAATCCAGGAGTTAATTTGTGTCACCACTTCATGCACATTTCTGTCAGAAAGGGATGACATGTCCTCTTTCTCAGCAGTAAAGAGGTACAGTTTAGACTGCCATGCTATTTGGTGGCTAAAGTTGGGTTACATTCATCTCTCTATATAACAAGACATTGACAAAAATCTGCAACTAGAAAACATTAGAAAAAAGATTTAGTGCCATCCTTGGTGCTTAAAAGGGACGTCATAAGCTCTCTGGGTCAGCACAAGCATGATGCAGTTTCGCGCAAGACAGTGATGAAGGGAGGAAAGGGAGACTGTGTACCATGTCAGAGTTGCTAGGCTGTTACATTATGAAAGTGACAAAGAAGCCAAAGGATGCCCTTGCAAACAGAAGGGATTTGAGTTATTTTTCTACTCTTTTGTGTGATGTATGGTGTTTGTTTTCCTTCATCCCTCAGCTGCCTTATTAATTGTTTCTGAAATCACGGACCAAGCCAATGACAGCATGCTCCAAGCGGTGAGTCCTACCATGACACATGCTCCCCTGATCAATAGTGTGTTTTTTGCACATCTGTTCAAGTGAATGCATATGTCTGCTAGATTCTGAAGCCTCCTCCAAGGTGAGACTCAAGGGCTTATGCAGATCTGGTTTACAGTACTGCAGATGTGGAGTTGGTAAGACACTATAGCCAATAGCACAGAGTGGGGTTTTTTTTCTCCCTCTTGGGTTTCAACTCACTTCTTTATTATTTCATTTTCTGAGCAGTGAGAGGGCTGTAAATAAGCACTCAGGCATCAGAACATGAAATCCAAGAGACAAAGAGAAAAAGCATGACATGTAGCATCATCACATTAAGATGATGCAGATGAAGGAAAGGAGTTAAATATCAATCGTCTTAGTAAGAGCTTGTTTTCAGGTAGGCTTTTAAGGCTGAAAAAATGAATGTGCATGAATTGTTAGGGAAGAACACACTAATCAGTTATGAAGATAAAAGAACAGATGTAGGTTGCAGGGAGGATGTCTAACAAGCCTAGAGTTTTGTCATAAAAAGGAATGTAATCTGACCCCTTTGTAAACTAGACTCTGAAACTACAGACTTACTAAGCAAAGTTTTCAACTGGTTTGATTCTGATTTTCCTTCTCCTCAGGCAAAGAATTTCTAATCATAATTTCCCATTATTAAAGCAGTCTTTGTACCAAAAGAAATATTTCATCAAAAATCTGAGATCTCATGAAAAGCTTCCAAAAAAATCTCAGAGCTTTAGGGATATCTGTGTTAGAGGTTCAGAACTCTAAGAGCTCAGTTCCTAACAGATCGAGGTCACGCGTTCCTGTCACCTCTGCTTCCTTAGATTTCACTCAGATATATGGGATATTTATATAAATACTTTTCTGAAGTTAGAAGTATATGTAAGTGGCCAAAATCAAATTTGTGTTGCGTTGCCATGAAGACATTTTGTCTCTACTAAGCCATGCTTCAATTTGAAGAACATCATTGTATCATCTGAGTCTTACATATGTCACAAACTATATAATAATTGCTATTAATAATGTCTGTTTTGGAATAATTTCATTACAAATTCCAAATAAATTTTTACACTTATATTTTCTCATATCATCAGAGCACATCTATTCTTCTTCAAAACTTTGGTATGGAAGAGATGAAACAAAATTTTCTTCTTTCCCTTTTGTGTGAATGTGGGGGGTTTTGTGAAAGCACAGGTTCATGAGAAACAAAGTTCAATTTTCTGCTAAGTCAGAGGTTGTCCTCCTGAATTAACATCCCAGACAAAAATCCACAACCAGCACTTCTTTTCTTTCTCTCTTTAAAAAAAAAAAAAAAGAAAACATCAAAGCAAATAATTACTCTAATTACAGAAGAAACTGACACAATGCCACTTATTTTAGAGCATTAATAAATTGTCAAGTACCTGGCTGAATTTCTAAGAAATAATTTAGGCTTGGCATATACCTGGAAAGAGGAAGATTTCTGTTCCCATGTACCAGCTCATCAAACGACACTCCAAAAATCTCATAGGAGCACTGAATTAGGATCTACATTTTCTACAGAATATCAATGACCCATTATTAGCTTTTTTTGTTGTTTTATGATAATAAGACTCTAGCAGTTTTTCCTGGGAACTATTAAACCAGGATTTTCAAGCAAATTATGACCATAACTATCTCCACAGTGTTTTTAACCATGCAGGAAAATATTCCAATTTACAGATGTACAAACAGAAGTACAAGGCACACCATCACCACAGAGTATTATGTCTATCTGTAATTCCAGGAGATGAACTAAGCAGGGTTTGTACTGCTCTCTGAATGTCTACAATCTGTTAGAGGCCCTGAGATGCTAAGAGCTATAAATCACCGTTGCTATTAACAGCTGATGGATTCCTTGGGGAGGTGTTCCTGCTGCATAGACATCATGATAAAATTATGGAAGCTGCAGTTCACTGCTAAAATGGCAGTATTTCTGACACCCACTTCTGCAGTACTGTCTGGGTGGAGCTTTGCTTTTATTCCTTAATTGTAGGCTTGTGAAGGATCTTTGAAAGAAGAATGATGATAGTTTTAAGATCAATGAAGAAAGCTATATCAACTCGGAATTTTTGGGACCTGACAGGAAACTATGGCCCCCCCCTCAGCTGTCCACATTCCCAGATAAACCACTATCCTTAACATGTGATGGGTGTTTGACTTCCTTCAGGAAATGAGTTCAATATTTCTCTGTACATTTCCTGGTGAACATGTGTCCATGTTGCAAACATCAGCATTTCAACAGGCTCCTCTGCCAGCAGTCTTGAGAAAAGCTGGGCTGCTGCAACTTCTCTCACTCTGGTAGAAACCCAGATGAGTAGTACTAGCACTGGCATGAGTGTGCTCACAGGAGAACACTGCTTTTTCTGCAGATGAAAAACAGGTTTTCATTGTGGAAGCTGCCAATTGGACAGGTTTTGCTAGGCTAAAATATCCTTCAGTGACAGGAAAGTCCTTTGCAAATACCTTTTGCAAAAGTCAGCTGTCCTATGATCCCCGGTATTTCTTGTGCTATTGCTTTATATGTTGCTTCTATTTTATTTGCCTATAGTATTTTAGAAGTGACCTGAAAAAATCCATTTGTTACTTCCTGCATTGCAAAAGAGATACCTGACAGCTCAAATTCTTGAAAATGTGTCAACTGTCAATTACATTGCACGGGCACAGTGAAGCCCTGTGCTGGTCAAGCCTTGTAGGTATTCCCATGTATTTGATATCCAGTGACTGATTAAGAACTAAGTATCATGCTAAACAAGTGCAATATTTCACTAGGGCAGTAAGATAGGGAGATTTCAGGCTTATTCAAAAAGCAAGCCTAGATAGGTACATGAATTGTGTTAGCTGAAATCCAGGGTAAATTAACGTTGACATATCATTATGTTAACTTGGTATGCTCCTTCTGGTGTCTGTTATAACTTTCTTAATTAGCTGATCCTGTAGACACGACTGATTTGTATCAGGCATTTATAGCGTATGATCTAATCAAGTCTCACTAATCCCAGGGGTAAATCAATGCCAGTCAATGGAGCAAAGGAAAACAGACCATTGACTGTTGAAGCAGAAAAGTGTTCTAAAAGGCTATCAGGTCATGAAGCTGTATCAAGTATGGTTCTTAGTCAGTAGCTTATCTGGGCGTATAACTGAAGATACAGGATACAGTGTCTAACTTAGATAAGAGACTCCTAATTTTTAGGCATATTCCAGTGAGGACTCACTGCTGCTGGGCAGCCCATTCTACTGCTCTGATCAGATAAAAACCACAGCTGAATCCTATGCACAAGCCTCTATTTTAACAGCCTCATCTGCTAAATGGAAGGAGATTCAAAAAGACTAGCAATATTGCAAAGGTACAGACAATCCCTTCTTCCTTCTTACTTTCACCTGATTTTCTTTATGGGAGCACTGATTTACCTAGGTTAATCTTATTTACCATCTTCGTGGATAAGTTCATGCCTGGTGCCAGTGCCCACTGGCTGACTGTACTTTAAGGCCAGGTAAATAGTTAATAGTATCAGAGTTGAATCATAAACTTCCTAGTTTTTGCAAAGCATCCAAACACATAATGCAGCTTCATTGCCTGCTTACTAGTGTACCCTCTAGATCCCCTATTGCAAAGGCATTAATCCATTATCACAGAATGTAAATCTTCAGATAATCCTAGCAACAGTCTGAAAGTATCAAAGTATGCTTTGGATTATCTGTGTCATGGCTCTTATGCATAGGCCTTTGGAGCAGATACTGTACTTTGTCTCTGTCCCTATTTTATTAGTTCACAGAGCCAGAAAGTAGGCAAAGAAGCCAATGTATAAATACCATATGAAGTTAGCAGTTCCTTTGGAAGGTGCACTGGGGAATCACAGGTAAAAGAACTGTAGAAGGTCCCAGCAGATGTGAATGCAGGTGATGAGTTTTTGTAAAATCCGTAAGGTAGGAAGAAGACTTTCTCCGTGTAAATCCTTGGTCTCAGTTCTCTCTGAAATCTAATTCTGTAGTATCAGTTCTAAAGAAATAAAATGGTGAGGAGGGGTGAGGGAGAATTTACCTGCTTGTATAAAAACAGTCGCCATGCAGTCTTCTAAATGCTGTTTTTCTTTTCCAGGAAAACTTGCAGAAGCTAGTACACATTGAGCACAGTGTAAGAGGGCAGAGTGACCTCCTCCAACCAGGAAGGGTGAGTGCTGCAGGCAGACCTATGCTGGTAAGGGCATTCTTTCTGGCCAGCAATATCTCTGTGTGGATGACCATGTTTCAGACACCTACAGGTGTTATTTACTGAGCTATCGTGATACAAGTTGGAGCACTGGTTTGTGTGAAAAACATCACTCTGGCAGTGCACAAAAAGAAGGTCATGCTGAGAAAGACATGCATTGTCTCTACTTTTACATAGAACAGCCATTTGGCTTTTCACTTCAGCAATCCTCGGACACACCCCAAGTGTAGTGTATCTTGATGGAGCTACTGCTTTCCTCCTTATATAATCCTTCAAAAGGCTGCAACTCTAGCAGGAATTGCTTTCAGCCTGAAAAGGCTCTGTGCTTTATATAGCTGGCTAAGAACCTCAAATTAGGGCAATTTTTTTTTCAAATTTATATTTTCACCATTCCCTCATGGTGCTTTTAATATAAGATGCTGTTTTTAAGCAACATATCAACAGAAACATGAGAGAGTGTACCGCTGTCTTGCTATCCATATCAAATGCAAATTTCTTCTTCTGACTTTCAAATCTGTCCAGTTTCCTCAGCTCCAACCTGCTTCTACACGTCAAAAGATTTCTTTCTTGAGTTCTGCAACTCTGATTTTCCCTTCAGTCCACCAATATCTTTAACAAAATTCATGAAGCAATTTTCAAAGCATGCATACTCATAGCATAAGAATACTCATCAGCCAATATTGGAAATATTTGCTTTTCTCTCTAATATCAGTATTCTCACTTGCCCTTACCAGGTTATGCTTTAACAAATTCTGCAAAGCCCAGCATACAGAATTTACAGGATTTGTCTCTTTGATTATAAACTATTATAGAGTGGAAAAGTGCACTAGATTCTGTTCTCCATCTGAAAAGAGCAGTGACTGTTAATCCACTGATGTAGTTCAGTTAGTTATGGCAGACTTTTTCAAACATTACTGCAATGAAGTTCTAGTTTGCTGGTTTAGCTGCTTTTACATACACAGTCCTACTAACATACACAGTAACAAGATGGACTGAAATGGTATTGTGCTTGCAAAATTGTACAAATTATATATGCAGGTATAGTTAAGATGGTGTAGCATACTAAAACCCAAGGTTCCAGCTTTTCTCATTGGTCTGCCTATTTTAGAGGACTTTTAAAGACAAAAATTCTTTTCTAAAGCTCATTACATGTTAGTTTTCAATCTGTGATAATCACCTCTGAGCACAGTCCGCAGTGCAGAAAGAGTGTGCTGAGGACAAGTGGGTTTCCAGCCTATTTTGTACTGAACAAATGCAAGCCATGAAGGGCAGCAGAGCTAACCCAGGCAAAGACGAAGCCAGATCATAAGAAGTAAGGCTAGAAACAAATGTTGAGGTTCTCTATCTCTTCTTGTGCTGATGAATGGTGTTAAAGTAGCTCCTTCCCCAGGAGAAATACTCTCTCAGTAAGTTTCAGAATGAAATCTCAGGATTACAATCTGCTGTTTTCTCCTTCAGATCTTTGTTAAAGAGGGAACCCTGATGAAAGTCTCTGGCAAAAACAGGCATCCTCGACATTTGTTCTTGGTAAGATTTTTTTTTATATATTTTTACTGTCTCTCTCATAACTCTCCATGCATTTATGCAACCCTGAAGCCTGGGAGATTTTAGGCTGCAAGTCATTTAACCATCAACAGTGATGTGGTGAGTTAGTTCCTGTTGCTAACAGGGCTGTAGTCCTTTCACACATCCCACATACAGGAATACGTACTGTGCAACCCTCCAGTTGTGCTGTAGTTACATACAGCCTTTACCAGGATGTAATTCTGCAAAGAATTGCAAGTTTTCAAGGGGATGAGGAAGATGAGAACTCCTGGATACCTTCAGGAATTAAGCTGCACACTTGAAAGTCCTAAGACCTTTGAAGATTTAATCGGGAGCAAGAGAGAATACCCTACTGCTAAAGTAGTTGAAAATTTCCTTTGGCCACACTTGGGAGGGATCTTTGAAACTGAAGAACTTGCTTTTAGCTCCTGCTGTCCACATATATGTAAATTACCTGATAATTTTGTGCATTGCCTCAGTGTAGTTCCTCTAAACACACACCTCCAGCTTAGTGTGGATTAGAACAACAGTTTTCAGCGACAGTTTGCAGCATTCTTCTAGGATAATTAGGAAAAATGGACCTTTCATCACTTGGCTGGAATACTCTTTACAAGGGTCCACAACCCTACTGCAAGTATTTGCAAATCAAAACAGATGAAACCCCACTCTTTTGGGGTGTTTTTGCTTTTTATATTGCATCACACGCTCCATTGAGCAGTTAAAGAGTATCTGAGGCTCTTGAGCTCTATTCTCAGCTTTTCAGGTAGCACATTTTGTAACCGCATGCATTTGTATGCACTTTTCAATATTAAGGGGATTATGATACTTGCCTGTGTCTTAGGACTTTGTTACCTGCTTACCTATTAATGTTTAAAAACTTCTTTATAGAGCTCCCTTCCAGAAAAAAAGAAACATAAAGAACTGAGAATTACTGCTGCTATTAACATTACAATATTGCTTGCATTCTAGATTTTAAAATAAATTAATTATATGCCTGGAATACATATTTGCTGTCGCCTTTAAGTGCTGACAGCTTTTCACCATGGGATCATTGTAAGGAAGAGAGATGGCTTATTACAGAAGCTATATATTTTGCATTAATCCTTCTTATTTCTCCCTCTTACTTATAACTCCTACTTGTGCATGAGTGTATGCACAAGCTTCTTTCCCTCCTCAATCACATATTGCCATCATAATCAAAGATCAGATGGGATGAGATGAAGTGCTGGTGATGCACTTTTTTGATGGTTTCAGTGGTTTCTGTGAAAATTCAGACTTCCATGTACTGAAAATTATGGATTTCATGCAAATCTTCAAATGTGAGATAACTGCAGTTCTGTTTTACAGAGTCAGCATCAATGGACTGTAACAAGTGCAATAAATGTCAAAATCATGACTTTGTTGCAGTCACAGGAAAAAGGCTATGCCAGAAACTCTAGAAGCTGGCCTTAAGAAATAATGTTCTCAGCAGCAGTAACTCTGAAGTCTACTGATGACCACTTAATAACAGATGATAATTACATTCCTACTGATCTCTCTTCTGAAACACTTGCCTTTGCTAGTGTTCAAAATTATTTTGGAATTGTGGCTAAAGCTGTGACAAAATTCCAAGACATCACTACCCTTTAGTCTTCCAGTATGTTTGTTGCTGCCATCATAACCCATTACTATAGCAAAAACTGAAGTGCTACAAACTTAGCTATTGTAACTGATACAGAGAATTTTAAAAGAAGATCAGAAATCAGGTTGATAATAAATGCTGAGAGGAAAGTAATTTAAACGTGGGGTAAACTTATATGAATTTCAAGTCATTCAAAATGATTGTATCAGCTCGAAGGTCACAAGTCACAAGAGGCCAAAATTACTGGAACAGAGCAAGCAGAAATTACTTTCTGTCTCTCTCTAGTTTAGGAAATATTTCCTGGGGAAAGTTCAGATGCTCAAAGTCAGATGTTAACTGCAGAGAGAGAAGTGTCTCTTGACAGCTGCAGACATTACAGTAGCCAATGTCTTGCTAATAGATGCTCTCAGTATTCATAGAAAGTGTTTTTTTCTTCCTTTCAATCAGCAAGGCAAACTGTGACCAAATGTGCTGTCAGGCGAAGAATGGGGTGGAACTAGTCATAATGTCACTTTCAAGAACCAAGAGACACATAAACCTGGTTTCTTTCCTGGTCTAATACACTGAAGTTGCAATCACTTCAGGCTTCCTGTATTGTATCTATAGTAGGGGTGGGGAGAGGGTGACTGGATCGTTGAAACTACTTGAAACTTATTGGCAAATATCTACCTTCGGGTTCAGTGATTTCTGTGGATGAAAAACGCATGCCAAAACCCCAAGACTAGAATAATTTCCTAAACACTGCCTCTTAAAACTGACATTTATTTAAAGTCTTTATCTTCTAAAGACCATATTATAATTCTTTGAAGCCTCTCGCAAAACTCAGGTTTGTGTATTAATAAAAACCCAAACCTTTCAGAATTTCTTTTTAATGCTTCGCATGTCAGCAGTGACTCAAAAAGATCACCAGAAGATAGCATGTAATAGATGTAGTTTGGCGTAGCTTTGATGGAATAAGTGTATTTACCTTCACTATCCCAAGGAGATTTTTACATGAATAGCATTTTCTGAAGATCTTAGTAGCAAAGCTACTCTGGCTGAAGCTAAATCAAGTCCAGGAACTGGAGAGAATTTCAGAGCAAGAGTACACACTGAAGGATAACCCTGAGAATTTAATCCCTACACATCTCAGGAGATGAGCTGATCAAACCGAAGTTGTAGCTAGAATAGGCTGTAAAACTTGGGTGTGTGCCAGACTCCTACTTGACTTGTGCTTTCAAAGTGTGCTTTAGTGGTGTGCTCTGAATATATATCTGCCCATAAGGAGCGCTGTATGTCTGTGCACAGCCCATATATGCATAACAGTGTAAAGACAAATTTCAAATGTTTCTGCAGGTGTATGATGTATGTATCAAAATGTTACTTGAACTGGCTGTTTTGTGCAGGCTGATGGTATTGTTGAATCTGGTGTTTCCTGGCAGGATGTTTTGTGAGTTTTGCTGTGTGTCTGTTTCCTGAGTCCAGTCTCTGTTTACAAGGATGTTGTGGCCTCTGTGCAGCACAGTATGGGCTGCTGAAACTGGCAGGTCCCCTAACTGCCCCCCCAGCCACAAGACTTTGCAACTCAGAGACTGTCTCTTATCTCATCCTTCTAAGAATTTCTCTACAAAGGCCACTTGTTTTGAAAATGGGTTGCAGGAAGCTGCTATCAAATGGGAGACTGTTTAAAGCTGTATCTGGCAGGGTTGGAGTATAAGAGATTTTTGCAGTCGCCGTCTGAAAAACACAGCTCCAGCACACATTCAGACTGCTCCACTGACACTCAGGGTACGTTTATCTCTGATTTGAATAGAAGAAGGCAGGGTTCATAATTAGCTAGCCTTTAAAACATTCAGAAAAACCAAACACTCTTTTAAACAGAGAGTGTATTACATATGGATGCCAGCAGTTCAGCAGGGCTTAAATTTGTTTGGATCAATCATCTTGAACGCTGTAGGTTAGAAAACTTGCACTGACTCTAATGTTACTAGCTACCTGTCACAACAGAGAGAATTATAAAAAGAAGGTGGGGGAAAGGAAAGCAGTAACAGAAAAAAAGGGAATAAAAGATGAGATATGTCCGTCTTTCTCTGTGCAGAAACAGGGTATGTGCTCCAATATCAAATTCTGAGCAGTCCGCAAATACCAATTATTCAAAAGTATTCTGGCAAACAAGAAGTGTGTCTGAAGTCCAAGGACTTGTGGGAACTTCCCATAGGGTTCTAGCAGTCCATCTCCTCTACCGCAGATTTCTGAGAGGCTGCAAGATCAGCCTTTATCATCAGCCAGTCCTCACTGCTTGAGGGAGCAGTGGACAATTGAAGCAGGAAGATGCATGAAACCACTGGTACTAATACTAGTTCTGTCCATACCATTCATATGGCCATCACTAAGGTCTTTGCAAAGGAAACAACAGTGATTGCAAACCTTTTCTTCATGAGTATGTGTGCCTTGCTTCACAAGCTTTGAAATATTTGTCATGATTTCACTGTGTCAAGTTGTAGCTAGTGAGACCTCCAAATTGCAGCCTACTACCAAATAGGGGAGAAAAAAAGAAGGAGGAAAAAAATAATGGGCAATTACAAAGCAAAGTAACATTTAGTAAAATCTTGGGATATTAATCAAGGTTGTCATGATAATGGTATGCACCATAATTTCATCCTTTATCAATAGTAATAAAAAAATAAGCAGGTTTTTAAAGAGATATATAACTTTTAAAATACATCTAAAACATTGAGTTTGCTATTCATGAAGCCTCATAGCAGATTATGTCAGGATCCTGAAAATCTCTCTCAGGAGTTCATTTCCTTGGGTTTAGTGCCCAGGTGCTGCAGGGCCCATTTTAGAGCCAGTGCTCTTTAATATCTTCATGAACAACAGGGATGCAGGACTCGAAGGGATACGAAGTAAGTTTGCCTATCATGCTAAATTGGGAGAAGCTGTCAGCTTCCTTGAGGGCACATCTCTGCAGAGAAACCTCAGCAAATTAGAAAGATGAGCAATCACCAACCATATGAAGTTTAACAAGGACTAGTGTTGGGAAGAGGATACCCTGTAGCGTAGACTAGGCAATGAGATGCTGGAGAGTGGCACTGTGAAAAGGGACCTGGGGGTCCTGGTCAACAAAAGTTGAATATGAGTCAGCTGTGCCTTGGCAGCCAAGAGGGCCAGCCGTGTCCAGGGGCACATCAGGGTCTGTATCACCGGCTGGGTGAGGGAGGGGATTGTCCTGCTCTGCTCTGCGCTGGGGCAGCCTCATCTGGAGTACTGTGAGCAGTTTTGGGCACCACAGTATAAGGAGCTAAAGCTGTTAAAGAACATCCAAAGAAGGAACACAGAGATGGGTAAGGATCTGAAAAAGAAGCCATACAAGGAGTGGCTGAAGCCACTTGAATTGTTCAGCCTGGAGAAAAGGAGACTGAGGTCAGACCCGATCATGGTCTGCAGCTCCCTCAGGAGGGGCAGTAGAGGAGCAGCACCAGTCTCTGCTCTCTGTGACAGGATCCAAGGGAACAACATGAAGCTGTCAGGAGAGGGTTAGGCTGGCTATTAGGAAAGGGTTAGGTAACAGTCCCAGCAGTTCATCGAGTTACAGCTTGTTCCGGGTATACCCGCAGGAGAATGGGCAGGCAAGCCTGCAAGCTATATTGCAAATTACTGATTTTGTCTTTCTTTTCATATAGATGAATGATGTTCTGCTGTACACATATCCCCAGAAGGATGGCAAATACCGACTGAGATACACTTTGGTGGTGTCAAGCATGAAGGTAATGCTTCATCTGTATTAAAAGCTTGAATTAAAGTTTTATAGTGAACTGCTGCTGCTTTGCTGGCTTATGTCTCATATCCAGCAAGGGGAAAGAGGGGACGGACCTATTATCAGGGCATTCTCTTGTCTCTTACTGGAGACAGAAGGAAAAACTGTAGAAAACAAACATAAAAATATTATCTCTAAGTCTGTGACTTAGTATGACAGCCTTATTCAGACTGCATAAATAATGCAAGCCAAAATCAGTTACCCTCTAATCATGAAACAGGGAACAGAAAAGATTTATTATCCCATTTTGTCTCCAGCCATTGCATTCTTGTTCCCTTCAATATATTCACTAGAGCTTAGTCTGCCTGGTTTTAAACTCCTGCTACTCGAAATTTACACATGGATGGTTTTCATGTGCCTTTTAACTATTTTCATCAAAAGCATTAATGGTTAAAAAAACAATTAGCCAACTTTATGGGGAAAAGGTGTATTGGGAGCAATTTCATGCAAAACCAGTTTCTTCTTCAATAAATTTATAAATTGCAAGCACAATTAAGCTGTCCTCACACTCTTTCCCTAAGTACTCATTGGCACCAGAACCTATGCAACCGGAAATATTGGACCAAAGAGATCTATTGGACCTTCAAAACTGTTCTATAACTAATATTCCAAGATGTATTTATGTGAAAGCAGATTTGAAGTGATGAGTCAAGAGTGTGATGATCTAGAAAACACACAAGATGAGAATTACTAATCATTCATTTCAGTGGAATGACATAGGAAGTTTAAGGTGTTGTGAAAAGGTAGCAGGGGTTGATCACCCCAGGAACCTGAGAGTTTAAAACTAACTCAAGGATCCCAGAAATTCCTAGGAATTGCCAAAATATTCTACTGTTTAGTGAAAAGGACTTTTGGAGCAAGTTCTTACTGAGGTACATTTGAAACACTGAGTCACTAACACAATGATGCTTGTTAATAAAAATCTATGAAACCATGAACCTACGTTTCTCCTCAGTAGCTGTTGCTATTAGCAGGCTACTAATATACTCCATGGAAGGGAAAAAGATTTTAGCTGAGCTGTAGCTTTTAAGTTGGCTTTTTTTTTTTTTTTTTTTTGCTGTTAAAGAGCCGTGCTGCAGACACACATTTGCTGGACTGAAGTGCTTCACTGTATAATGCCTGCATGTCAGAAAAAAAGTGATTTCTATTCATTACAAGCATAGATCAAAATGCTCTGACACTTGGCAGACTAAATATCTCCTAAGTTTGTCATATTAAAACCGAACTCTCATAGATACTTCATCCTTATAGACTGGATTACATTATTTTTTCCCTTCAGCATACCATCATATTGAAAAAAAGATCATAGCTCATTACAACAGCAATAAAAAAACCCTAATGCCCATCTTTTTGCATTGAAATATGAAACAGATGGTTGGGATATAAGAGGTCATATGCATTGAGACTTGTGTGGTGTACTGGTTATAGACAGTTTAACTCATATCTACGTTCATGTTTTCATGGCATTTGTTCCTAGGTCAGTCGCCCAGTGATAGAGAAAGCCCAAAACATCTTGAAGATTGAATATGATGAACATTGCCTGACCCTGTCAGCAAGGTACTGTTCCCAAATGTCCATGGCAGAGGGTATTATATTCTAGAGCTGTATCTCTAGGTTAGTCCAACCAGTACCCAAGACTGAAATGGTATCTCATTCTTTTTTAACTAGTGTTTTTCAGTCTGCTATTGGTGACAGACAATGGCTGAGTACTTGATTATGCAATCAACATTCATTATAAATGCAAGGCTGATAAACTGTGACTAATTCAATTAGCATGCTCCCTAAGGACTAGAAGTTGGGTCTTGATAACATCTTAAAGAGAAAGGAAAGAAGAACCCTGGGTACTTTCCATTATCTTTTGCATTATTTCCTTGCGACACTAGGAGTCTGTTATATCTCCCTTTTATAAGTTCTCTTGTTACCTCATACCTCTAGGGCTGTAAAACTCCTGGAAAAAATAGTAATTAGGTAATACCATGCAACAGATATAAAAGTATTTAATAGTGCTTAAGCATCAAAGTCAAAATTAAACCTTACTGGCAACCTCATGGGTTTTTCTAATAAAAGAAATTTCACTAATGAGCTTGTGTACTGCTAGTATTGATTGCAACTGGGAGTCAAGATCTCCATCCTAGGATCCCAAGCCAGTGCCAAAAAGAGGTTGTAGATCAGTTTCTGATTGGAAGATAGCAGTGTACTCGATTTTTCATTCTTCTAGACCAAAACTATCCTGTTAAATTACATACAGCTATAGCAGAAAGGTAACTGGTTTGTTTTCCACATGTAGTTTATTACAAAAGATATTGCACACTACAGTGGTATTAAAATTAATTCTTCAAAATAACAAGGTCTTCAGTGCTTTTAAGTACTGACTTTCCCACTATCAGTCTGCAACTACAGTGTGCAACAGAATGCCTAGAAACACAGCCAACTTCCTAAATTACACGGTGCCAGAGAAAGATAGGGGTGGCACTTTCTAACTCAGAATCAGAGCTTGGAGCTCTCATCCTTCCCAGAGCACTTACCATCTGTAGGGAGTGCTCAGCTACCAGTCAAAGCCTTTTGGTCCATTTCCTTTTATAACCACAACTATATCTGTGATTTCCATGGACCTTCACACTCTTCACAATCCTCAAAATATACTCACAGTAATTATAAATTACCTGCCAGTTATAAAAGCAAGACATGTACAGTCCTTCTGTATTGTAGAGGGGACATTCTGTTGCATGTCCCCTTTCCCCAGACCAACTGAAGTTGTCATTCCTAGAGAGCAGCTTGGGATGCACTGCTTGCATTATTAGGATGTTTCTTTGCCTTTTGTACTCATATCAAGTCCATGTTAATTAGGATAAACAAAGTATGTGAGGCAACTGTGAGCTGCGTTTATTTGTAGATAGAACCAGGACCTGAGACTAAGGTTACCCTTCTGATAACAGACAGACAGAGGCTGGGATAGGGCCCCTTCCCTCTCCTTGTGCTGCTCATTCTGTGACCAATCTGCCATAAGTCACCCAAGAACAGTTATTCCTCCTCCTTTTTGTACTGGCTGGCAGAGCTAATGAGATACCAGTGAGCCAGTAGCCAGCACACTGTCCTAACTCCATTGCACAACGTCCTTGGCCTATTACACTCACCAAAAGAAGCACCAAAAACAGAAAAGTGCAGATGGCTTCAAGTATCCCTAAAAAACTGTATGTTTTACTGCTCACACTGCGGGGCTGCAAGCTGCACTAAAGGCCAGTGGTTAACAACTGAACTGCAAACCTCAAAGCCTTTGTATTTGTATGAGACAAGGTGAGTGAACTGAGTAAATACAGCATGAGTGCCAGGAACTAAAGGCAGTAGACGAAGGATGACCAAAGCTCATAAGTCAGCATGGCTATATGAGCAGATGGCACTGTAAAGTCTTTCCATTTCCTGCTGAAAATGGCTCATTCACCTGAAGAGCCATGTTATTGGTTTAGCAGGGAGCTGCTAACAGATTTGAGCACATCACTCCTTTATGGAGAAGGCCCATATGCTCTTGTATCTTTATTTGCATTCCAAAAATATTAGTCTTGGACACAGGTATAACTCTGTGGTGCTTATATAAAATACCAGAGAAAATACTAGGAGAACACAGTCAGTATTACCTCCTTAAAGGCTAATTCAGAGTGATAATGGTAGCACTCTGACAAAATCCCATCCTGGTCCAATTTCTATGTTCTGTGGATGTCCCCTGCTGTCTAGTGAAATCCAGTGACAACTTGACCCCCTCTTTCTATTTGCTTAATGATGAATATATGAGCTAACATGGATAACTGATAGCTCAGCACAGAAGATGCATCCCAAAAATCCCACAAGGACCAAATGTGGCAATGGTGAATCAAGGGCTGAGCTTCTCTGAGTGTCAGAGGTTCAGCAAAAATTCTGCTGAGCCTTCATGCAACCAGTCAAATATCTAATTAAGCACAGGCCTGTGCAAATTGACATAATTGATCTTACTCATCAGCATATGGGTGTTATTCCCACATTTAGTCACTAAAAACCTGCAATTACTTCATAGATATTTTTAATTGAGTGGAAAAGAGGCTTAAGGAGCCAGTTCGATATCAGACTTTTGCTAGCATGTTTTCCTTCTTACCTGTCTTTCCTAAAGTGGCTTTAATTTCCACCACTATATGGGCCATCATTTTCTTTGTGTTTCTTTTGGGTTTTAAAAATCATATCTTAATTCTCAAGTGAAGAGACTTTTCATTAAAGAATTAGCAAGACAAATGTTTAAATCAGGAAAATCAGGACTTCTTTTAGTGTTTTCTAGGCAGTGGACATGATTTGTCTGGAAGATACAGACATCTTCAGATTTCTCTGTAAGTGTAATTAGATAGGTGGTAACTTAGGGAGTAATAAGGAGTGACTAGGCTAAATAGAGCTCTGAGCAACCTGGTCTAGGGAAAGGTGTCCCTGCCCATGGCAGGCCCATGACACAAGATGATCTTTAAGGTCTCTGCCAACCCAAACCATTCTGGGATTCTATGACTAGTAGTGTGACTCTTTACAGAGGTGATCTCCTGTAACATCGCTCCTTGGCTTAGCTAAGGAGCCTTAGCTCCTCAGCTCCTAGGAAGCTACCCAATTTGTAGTACATACACTAACTAGCTCAGAGTTTCTGCTCCAGACTTGTTGAATTTTGCACAGGCTGATATTTGTCAGACAAGGGCTTATGCTTATAGTGCAGATGGATACCAAGTCAAAGATCATCAAGAAAATCTGGCATTTCCTCTTTTTTTGTGCCTTTTTTTTTTTTTAAGACCACAAAACACAAATTGTTCTCAGATGTCTTGTTTGGTGGTCTTCATGAGGACAGTGTGAGGAAATCACAGCTGAACAGCAGCTGGCAATGATGCCACTGCTAGTTTATACAACAAAGTCTAGTGGGTAGCTTTAATGTGAGTGGCTGGTATGATCTGGAGAGGACAGACCACACTGAGTTAATTCTCTCCTGTGACTAGAAACCGCTAGAGCTGTGCAGAGTTTCAGATGAACAGGAAGTGCACAGTTTGAAGTCACAGCAGAAAAAAAAAGCTAAAACAGGCAGGATACCTCACGGCTGTAACAGAGCAAATGCATCTGTAAAATAACAGGCACCCACCCTGCTGGTTTTTGGGGATAGGTGGACTAGCAGGGAAATGCGAAGTGCTCGCTGGTTTGCCTTGTGCACAGGGGGCATCTAGGGGTGGGTCTGAAGAATTACTGGCCTCCACGTGTAACTGCAACTCCAGAGAACACCCAGCTTCCTTCACTAATTGCTGCCCTGGCTTCTGCTCCAGGAGACTGGAGGTTGTCTGTGAAGAAGCTGAAGGAAAATTGAATCATTCACATCTCTACCGTGGGCGATACACTTCTGCATTTCCCAACATGCAATTCACCTAAGCAGCCCACTGTAGAGATGAGCATAAACTTGCTTGCTTTGAGCAACTCATATATGCCAACACTCTAAGCACTAGAGGGCCTAAAAGATAGGGCAGACAGGACAAAAGGAGACACTTCATATTGTCCTGTGTGATCTAGGATTGAGCAGCTTATAGCAAAGCCAGAGACTACTTTGAAAAATTTTCTGGGCATTTAGTTCCTTCTCAATCACAGTCCTAAGCATGGAGCTACACTAATCATCACTCTGAATATGTCCAACAGTCAATTTTGTTGCTAGTCAGAAAATTATAAGTTCAGTGCAGTAGTGGGGAAAAGCAAACATTCATGAAGAGAAACTTTTCTCCTCTGATCAGTTTGTTTCAGTCCCTGCTGTACATGGCATTGATTGCTCTGCTGTATTTCATTCCCCAGCTCTTGCTCAGAAAGGGATGACTGGTACAGCTGCATCACCAAACACATCCCAGATGACTGCAAAGCTCACAAGACTTCGACTTTCCACAGTAGCGTGGAGGTAAAAGGAGGCCAAATCTTTCAATGCTTGAAAAGGAAAGGGAGAGAAAGAGAGAGAGAGGAAAGGAGGAGGGTTATACAATATGGAGTTCCTAGTAGCCAGACATTCTATTTTCATTTAAACAAGCATGCCAAGCTTGAACAATGAAACTCATCACAGCTCATGGGCCACCTCTGAAATATCAATCACACTCCATACTCTGTGGCCTTTGCTTAGTTTTTCTGGAGGAAGATTGTTTTGTCCTAAACGGCAAACAAGTACTTATTTTGGATTAATTAAAAATAGCTACAAACTTCATAGATTAAAAAAAAAAAAGCCCAAGCTACCCATTAATTACACCAATATCATATACACAATAAAGTCCCTATCAGTGCAAACCCCACCAGTGGTATTGAAATTATATGCAATTATGCATATTATTATCTCATTATTTTCAGTTATTCTACTCCCAGTTAAGGAGGCAAAACCTGCATCTGATAAAAAGTAAAAAAGCTATTTTAGATTATGTAGAGCCCCAGTTTTACTAAATAAGAAAGAGTGCCGGTGAGGCCACATCTGGAGTGCTGTGCCCAATGCTGGGCTCCTCAGTATGACACATGGAAACCTTGGGAAGAGTCAACAAAGGGCAGCAAAGCTGATAAGGGACTGGAGCACCTCAGATAGGAGAAAAGGCTGAGAAAGCTGGCACTGTTCAGCCAGAAGAAGAGAAGGCTCAGGGAGCATCTACTGTACGAATACATGGAGGGTACAAAGAAGAAGAAACCAGACTCTTCTCAGTGGTGTCCAGTGACAGGACTAGAGGCAGTGGCCACAAACTGAAACACAGGAAATTTCTTCAAACAGCAGAAAATACTTTTTCACCCTGAGGTCAACTGAGCACTGGCACCCAGGGTTGCCTGAGGAGGTTATGGAGTCTCCATCCTTGGAGATGTTCAGAAGACACCCAGACACAGTTATTGCCAACTGCCACTACGTGGCTCTGCCTGAACAGAGTGGTTGAACCAGGTGGCCTTCAGAGTTCCTTTCCAAATTCAACCATTCTATAAATTAATTTTTTAAGACCTCAGACAGTAAAAAATTAATTCAAAAACAAATCAGGCTTTTTTCCTGGCCTGTATCTAATCTACTTTTAAATACTTAACAGAAAAAAAAATTGAAATTAGTCAGTTTAGTAATCTAAACCAAATCCTTTTTCAACAAATGAAACAATAATTTTCATATGCAATTATCAGATACTTGTCTGATGTGGAAGAGTGTCAGGGCCTGACCAAAAATAGATTTATGTGGATTTTTACTTTTTGTGACTCTGGCTTTAACAGCAGCATGTACTAATTTTTCGATGCTGAAGCAGCTTCATGTCACTTATATAAGTGCATTAGGAGTGAGAAAATTTGGGGATCTTAGCAGGTGAAGGTACATTGAAATGAGAGAATTGTATGTAATGCAACAGGGCTGACTAAGTGGACTTAGGAAGTGTGGATGCTTCTTCATTTATTCTTCTTTGATTTTAAGCTAAGGGAAAAGTTTGGAATACCCTTGGGTGAGAGGCCTCCTACACTCGTGCCTGTGTCCCATGTCATGATGTGCATGAACTGTGGCTGTGACTTTACCCTCACTTTGAGGCGACATCATTGCCATGCCTGCGGGAAGGTAAGAGCTGTGCAAGCTTCTCGGGGGGGTATTTATTCACACCTCTAGGACACTGACTGCCACTGCTGTAACCTGAAAATTTGTAGCATCATCAAGATCAGAATTCGACTTCTCACAGAACCAGTGAGCGCTTTGCTAAATTAGCTAGTTAGGTTTCTAATGTTACTAAGAAGGAATAACAGTAACCTTGCCTTAAGGTCAAATTACCTCCCAAAGGCTAGTTGTTAAAGGCTGACAGGGCAATTGTTGTTGAGTGCAGCCCTTACGTCTAACACACCGAGACAATGAAGAAATACACTAAAAATACAGGCTCTGTTCTGGACCAGAGCAGTAGCACAACTGCTCCATGTCCTGTCCCTAATAACAGCTGGCAAAATGATCTTCCAAGGAAAGTGAAGAAACTCAGCAACAGAGCACGGTTTGATCAGTGACTAAAGGGAAGGTTTCCTCTGTGCTCCAGAGAGATGTTGCCTTTTGTCCTAAAGCTCAGGGGATCTATAAGCTTTCTTGGTTTTGTCCCTTAACCTCTGACTATAGAGATTTGCCTGTATACATAAACCTGCAGTCCTGTTTTAAACCACGGCTGTCTTTTAACCTCATTTTTAAATTTATTTTAATAAAACTACAAGCAATTTTTGATTGGATAAAAAAGCATTTAACTTAATCTTTTTTCCTAATTCCACTGAGAAAATCAATCTGTACATACACAGGGTTTGGAGGAACACACAAGCTTGTTTAAGAAAATAATGTTACTAACAAACCTACGAAAACAGAAGTCATATTAAAGTGGTCTTTCTGTGATTCAGTGGTAGGGAAGGTGTAAATTCCTGGAGAGAAGGACACAACAATGGTGTTAAACGAAATACAGTGACCAATTCTGCTTGGCTTACAACAGTGTAAAGCTACAGCAATCACATTTCAACCAGCAGGCTTTTCCTGACTGCCACAGATTCAGGAAAGAGTCATGTCTGATCCACTATCCACTTCCTCTCCCAGCCAGCTCAGGGGATTTGTTTTGTATATGCATATCTATAAATTTATATTGTAGTTATGTGTCTCTCCTCTTGCTGAAACAGATTGTATGTCGAAATTGTTCAAGAAACAAGTACCCCATGAAGTACCTCAAAGATCAAGCAGCCAAAGTCTGTGATAGCTGCTATGTGGAACTTAAGAAAAGAGGTAAGATTCCTTCATTCTTGTCAAAACTGATAAATCAATTTCCTGCTTGTATAATGGGGATGACTTAGGATCTGCCTTCTATATTGTATTTTGTTAAATAGTAATCCTCATTTCAAATTTGAGGCATATATATTGAGGCTCTGGGAGAGCCAGCTGTATAGCAGCTAAAACTGTTTAGCGAGCCATAAAATCAAGTTTAGCAAACTTTTTCAGACTGGAACAGGGGAACTTAGGTTAGCTATACAGTAGAAATTCTTTGTTCAGAGGGTGATGAGGCCCTGGCACAGGTTTCCTGGAGAAGCTGCAGCTGCCCTGTCCCTTGGAAGTGTTCCAGGCCAGGTTGGATGGATCTTGGAGGCACCTGGTCTAGTGAAAGGCGTACCTGCCCGTGGCAGGGGATGGAACAAGATGAAGTTTAAGGTCTCTTCTAACTCAAACCATTCTGGGATTCTATGATTATAAGCCAGTTCTTTGAGAACTCCCCTGGCCTTTGGATAAACCAGAATAATGATAAAAAACAATGTCCTCCGAGGAGCAGCTGAGGACTGAGTTTGCCTTCTTTGAAGATAAGGAGTCTGAAAGGTGACCTCATTGCTCTCTGCAGCTTCCTGAGGAGGGGACATGAAAACAGTGGTGCTGATCTCTTCTCCCTCTGATCCAGTGACAAGACACATGAGAAAGGTTCAGCACTTCAGCAGGGAAGGTTCTGACTTGACATGATGAAACCTTTATTTTCCCAGAGGGTGGCCAAACACTGGAACAGGCTTTCTAGAGAGGTGGTCTATACCCCATGCCTCTCAGTATTTAAGAGACATTTAAACAATGCCCTTAATAACATGCTTTGATGTTTGGGCAACCCTTAATTGGTCAACCAATTGGACTAGATTATTGTAGGTTCTTCCTATCTGAACAATTTTATTCTATGATGTAATTATAGGTGATAACTATTCCCTGTAATTTCTAATTAATTATCCATTAAAATAAAACAATGTCTTTGTGGTTCTTCACTGTCCTCATCCATGTTGTAGCTTTCACAAAAAGAAATACTGAGGCTAAGTGCAGAGTCACTAAGAGCTGTTCTGCAGGGCGAGTTTATCTAGTTACAGATGAAAGTGTGAATTCAAAGCAGAAGAGCTACTGCCTATCTAGAATTTTGTATTATTATCCTACTATATAAGGATAGTATATCCTTATATTCTGATTTAAGTACACATCCAAATAAATGACAAAAGAGGGAGAGGGGTTACAAATATATAAACAGAGAGTGAACAGGAATTTATTTTCTTGCACAACTACTCATGTAGACAGTCTCTAAAAGTAAGCTTACTACATTCCCAGAAAAAAAAGTCATGGACAGATGAAGTTTTGTTTTTCCCTCCTGATTAAAGAAATTCACACTAGCCAAGAAAACACATAAACAGATGCTGTCACAAAAGCAAAAAAAAAAAAATCCCCAAGCCAATGTGTGCCCAGAAACAGTAACTCAGATTTGTACTAAACTAATGCTGTGCTTTACTAAGAGCTTTCAACTTATGTGTTGCCAGAATTGAAATCATGAATATATGAACTCAGACATGTGGGCCTAATGGAAATTTTCAGATACAGAATAACTGTCTCCCATGTACCATTCAATGAATGGTTCATACAGAAAGAATGTTGCATTAGTGAATCTATCCTGGAAAGGTGTTACAGAACATAGAGGAGAAAGATGTCAAAGCCATTTGTTAATGCTCATTTTAAATAAGAAGACAACAAGCTGTGTTTTGTGCTTTGTCAGCTTTCTTGCAGGCCTTTTCAAGAAACTTTAGGTTAGTACCATTAATTGAGGGTGCTATGGAACCCACTCATTAGACTTAAAAAGGTGATTTGAAAGAAAGGCTAAAATAAAAACTGTGTGTAGGGGAGGCATTGCATGTTCCTTAGTTATTTGTATTAGTGTATCATGTGTCTAGCTTAGCCTGATATATACCAACTTATCCATTTCCCCCCTTCCCTTTCTGAATTTTCTTAATCTTGCAGAGCGGCCACTAAGTGTGAGCTTCCCTCCAACTTCATCCAGGTGTTCAAGCAGTGCCTTCTCCTCTGTTTTCCACAATATTCATTATTCATCTTTTAAGAAACAGAAGAAAATCCCTTCAGCTCTCATGGAGGTAGGAACCAAGCTGCCTGAGAAAGGCAAGGAGCTATAGAAAACTGTGTGCTCATATTTCAGCAGCTATGTTTTTAATTTATACTGTGTGCAGTGGGCTCAGCACATGCCTTGGTTTACTTTCATTCATCATGCAATTTTTTTTTTTTTTGCTTTTCACAATAGTGCTTAAAATACAAAAATACACTGAGCTCTAAAGATACCACAAAAATATTTTGAGCCCACTGAGAGAGTGAGAGAGTATGGTACTTTAATTTGCTCATCAGCCTATGAAGTCTTGAAAAAATGAAAATGTTATCAAGGTACTAGATAGAATAGGGCAGATCAACAGAGCATGATATAGTGTTCATCAGTTACCTTTCTTAACAAGACCCTTACTTCTGAAATCTTACTTTGATTTCAAGAGAAATAAAATAACACTTTCTTAGGAAATAGACTTACTTAGTGAGTACCCCTTGGCAGTCAATTCAAGAACATACATGTTTCACCAGGTACTTTCCCTCCAGCTCAAATGAAACTATTTCAAATCAAATGGGTAAAATCTTGACTTCACCAATGTAAACAAAATTCCCACAGATTTCAGTGGGGCCATGATTTCTCCAATTGTGTTAGTTTTCTTTCCAGGAACAAGGTGCCGGTCATGTTGATGATTGATTCTAGATAGCTCAACTGCCCACTGAACTTGAGTACAGTAAGGTACTCCCATTTCCTGCAGGCATTTCTCATTGTATTAAAGAGAGTAGGGTGCAAACATCTTGCTGAACTCATTGTGCAGTTGAGACACTGGAATTTCTTGAGCTTTGTTCATGAAACTCTGCCAAAGATACAAGCATGTAATACAAACACACAAATTTAGTACTAAAAGAACTAGCAAGCAGAATTTCAACCCCATGAGAAAAAAAGCATCACCTTTCTATCCACAGGGAAGCAGCACATCTTTATTAACATGAACTATCTCACAATAGCATTACTCCAAGTCCTGAAACATTTCTGTTCTGCTGCAAAACACTGCTATATTAATTCTCAGTCATCTCTTGTATCAGTGTTACAAAAGCTGGTTTTGAATCTCTGCCCTTTGTTTCCAAGTCAAATACTACTATAGTTTACTGCTGAAACTAATGTTGTACACTGCATTCTATGGGTGCATCTACTCAAAACCTGGATTTTTAAGAACATTAAGCCCTTAGACCTCAAAATATTTCTATGAGAGGAGCAAGTCTTCTCAGAAATATTATTTCAAAAATAAAACCAAGTCATTACCAAAGTGATTAACATAAATTAATATAAAAACACAGCAAGGCCTTATATATACCAACATCTCAAAAGTGTTCAGCCACAAGACTGCAATTCACTTCTGGAAGCATATACCTTTAAAATACAAAAAGCACCCAAAAACCACCAGATGTGGGAAAAGGGACAAGTTTGGCTTTTCAGAACACAACTGTAAACTTACTGACCTCAATAATAACTCAACTGCATATTTTCCATTAGAGTTACTGAGAATTAAGTTTAAATATTCAAACAGTTAAAAAGAACCGTAATACCATGCTTATATTTTTTCTTAGAGGTATCAATACCTCTAAGTTTTCACTTAGTGGCTGGTGTGATGCAAACATGCATAATCAGGAGGGGAAAAGACTTTACTGTTACAAATCCTGATTTCTCCTCCCATGCTCCAGGTGGCAGCCTCAGAAGAGGGAGCTACGATCAGTGGTTACCTCAGCAGATGTAAGGGAGGCAAAAGACACTGGAAGAAACGCTGGTTTGTTATCAAAGGCAAAGTCCTCTACACCTACATAGCAAACGAGGTACTGTGCAATCTGTCTTGAAATAGTTTTCTATCTGAGACTCCTTTTTTACTCCCTACGGGCAGGAGACCAGTAAATGGGAAAGGTATAAACGGTAGTTCTTCCAACTACCTGCTTCTGAGACCTGGTCCTAATAGACTGACTCAGCCACAGTCCTAGCTGGACCTGTCACACACTGCCCTTCATTATTTGATTTCTTATTATTCATACTATTATAAATTGTCAACCACTGGGAACCTTAACATACATATTTACACCTAATAACTTCAAAATCCTTAGGTGTTCTCTGGTGTACTTAGTAACTGTCACATATTTTTGTAGATAGAGAGTACTATGATCCATTTCTGGTGGGGAGGAGAATCTTGTAGTTTAGCAAATATAAATAAGACATGCTTGTCCAACTAGCACCGACGGGGAAAGACAGGAGGCAGACTGCAGAAGTGAGAACAATGCCTTCTGTGTTGGACTGCAAGCTCTTCCTCACAGTCAAGGAGGCTGGGTATCAGCTAGATCATTTTAATGTATTTTATCCCTTTTCTTATTTTATAATAGCTGTAATACAGATAAACTTGAAGTGTGATATAAAGTTTGGTTATAATGGATAGATTTCATGCACAAAATCATAAAAATACATTTTGCTCGAAGAAAGGATATAGAATGCAAAAACCTGTCAAAGCAATGCTTGGTACTTTAAGCCTTTAGAATACTTTGCAAACATCAGATATTTAAACTTGCATTACCATCACCCCTGTGATGGTTACATGAAGCAATGTTATCCCCTTTAAACAGATGAGGAGATTGAGTCACAAAAGGATTCATGGTTTGCCCAGCAGTTCAGACCATTAGCATCAAATTCTGTATCCAACACAATTACCTTATCTCTTTTAACCTTAAAAGTGATTATTTCTAGTTCAGCAATAGGAAAACAGCAAGAATGGGTTACTTTACATTCCTGGTCTGCAATTTACCTTCTAAAAGCAGAGGCAAAGGCAATACACACATATAATCTACCTAAATACAGTAACCAAAACTGCAGCTATCAGTAACAGCTGAACTGCAATTTCGTTAAGGCTTACGGTTTTCTTTAACTTGTACAAAGCTGTGTCTGCCAAGCAAAACTCATGGAAGTTTCTTGGGAGTAAATTAATGATTAATTGCATTACTAAGTAGGAAATTTCCAAGCAGCCTTTTGGAAAGCATGTGTGCCGCTTGAAAAAGAGCAGATTTCTAAAAAAGTCACTAGTGTTGTGAAAAGAAATGACAAGGTACCAAAAGGACCACTACTTGCAGCCAGCAAATAAAAATGATTAAAAGAAACATAACTGGAAGTGAGTCTCGGGCTTTCAGAACTGCTGCTGTACTCTTAGTAATCTCAAGTTTGCCTCCAGGACCATAATGTCAAAGGCAGCCATCAAAGTAATGGCTAATTTGACCTTCATGGCCGTGTGGATGATCATAAAGAACTGGACTTTGAGAGCTGGTGTTCAAGTCTCAGACTAGATAAAACATGTGCAGTACTCAGCCACTGCTGTTTGGGTTAAAAGCCATGAGTCCAGCAGAACATCCACACTACTGCTTTTGCAGAACTGTCACAGAGGGGTTGTATCATTTGCTTTTCAGAAAGAGCCCTCAAACTGTTACAGGCCTTCTCTTTACATTTTGGTTCACTTCTTCTTTGCTTTCAGGACAAAGTTGCTACAGAAAGTTTGCCTTTGTTGGGTTTCACCATTGCTCCAGAAAAGGAGGAAGGAAGCATGGATACAGTTTTTCATCTCTACCACAAGCAGACGCTCTTTTATAGCTTCCGAGCAGAGGATAACAATTCAGCACACAGGTATGGGGATAGATTTCCACATTGGCTAGTGAGCTTATGTCGGGATGTTTCCCTCCTTCAATTCAGAACACCTTTATAACAGATAAAACAAACACCTTTCAGAATTTTGATTAAGCCAGATTGCATGTGACTGGCCTGACTGACATTAAAAATCTACCTGGTGCTTTTCAGTTCCTTCAGGAAGGAGAATTTGCTCCCTTCTGTAGGTAAAGAAAAGACTGAGCCTCAAGAGTCATAGCTAGAAGTCTGTCAAAGGTGATTACTGTAGAAAAACTTCTAGTTTGCATGTTAAATTTACCCATTTCTTAGTTTTCTCATCAACAAATGATTGTTTGGATTTCCCATTCTAATGTTACTGCTTTCACATAATAAGATAGTCACAAAATTTGTAATAAAAAGCTAGCACCGCAAGACACACAGAAAAATAAATGAGTATTTATAGGAGGTTTTGTTGCTTTAAATCATACTTCACCAGATTCACCTTTCCTATTCTAAGAAAGCACTATCTTTGAGATTTTGCAATAAATTACTGGTCAAGATTGTACTAAAAAGCAAGAGTCTCAGTACTCAGCTCCCTGCTTTAATCACAGAACTATTGTTCCTCATTAGAGCTGGGATAGAAAATACAGTCTTCTTCATGCTTTATGTTTTTAAAGTACTTATTTTTCTTAAAATAAAAAAAAAATATATGTACCATTTTTCTTTCCTCTACTTTTTAGGTGGATTGAAGCCATGGAAGAAGCATCCATATTATAGCAGCTTTCACTCAATGAACTTGGAATAAATTCTCAGATTTCTATACATTTCCAGCAACCCTCTTCTCACTTACAAAACTGAACAATGTATTTCAGGCCCACTGGCCACACACACTGGATATGAACTGTTTCCAGCTTGCTCTTTTTCTTCCTTCTTCTTACATACACATTGTTGCAAATGAAAATTTCAAGATAAGAGATTATTTATGGTGATCTTTATGTCTGTGCAAGTTCAGCCTGTACTATAAGCTTCTCTTCTGATCCCACAGTAAACTAAGTCTAACATCAAGACCACAAAATACATGGAAATATTGACTATAGTAAGTTAACAGACTCAGTTTTACTTATTCCAGACCACTATCGTATTTCATTGGGTTGGTTTTGATGTCTACCGTGACATAAGAAACAATGCAGTAAACAACAAATGATCATTTAAAGCACTTTATAATTTTTTATTGAACTACAGCTTAATTTTCTTCATGTTCCTAAGGAGTTCTGTGGCCTGATTTATTACTCTTCCATTAACAGGTGCCAGCATGAAATTATGCCCCGCGTATGCTAAATTGCTTCCACAGAAAATGAAGGAAAAGCACCTTCAATTTACCTGGTCTACCAACACTTCACTGACTCTGATCCAACAGAGTTACTTACTATCAATTTATAATTTTACACAAATCACCGTATAATTTATGCTAAAGGTTTAGTTTTGTATCACTGCAGTACTTTGAAATGCACTCGAGTAGCTCTACAGATCCAGATGCTGAATTTTATCTCTCTAAATACTTCAGACTCAAACCCAAACGTTATTTTTAATTTATTATAAAACTACAGACAGTTTTTATTTAACACATCTACCTAGTAGTGTTAAGATTTTTATAATCTATTTAAATACTGTGTCTTTATTTTCAAAATTCCTGTTGTTTCTGCTGTTGTTATTATGAAAAATGTCATCAAAAGTTTAATCCACATAATCAGCGCAGCATTTGAATTATGGTGGGTGGACTGAAATGCACTTGTCTGAACCTGCTCTGCTGGAGTCATTTGGAACTCCTGTGGCCACACCTGTCCTATGTCAGACTGCTGAGGTGCTTTACACCAGCTGAGGATATAGATCTCTGGAGTTTGGGGGGTGGGGTTTTTTGTTTGGTTTGGATTTGTTGGGTTTTTTTTGGTTGTTGTTGTTGTGTGGGTTGGTTTTTTTTGGTTTTTTGGGTTTGTTTTTTTTTTTCTTTTGTTTGTTTGTTTTTGTGGGGTTTGTTTTGGTTTTTCTTGTTTGTTTGTTTGGTTTTGTTTTCTTGTTTTGGTTATTGTTGTTGCGGTGGGGTTTTTTAGTGTTTCGGTGGGAGTTTTTGTAAAGAAGATTGAGAAGTGATGTTCTAATCGTTGCAATACAGTGGTTTTGTCCTCAGTCATAATATTTAACTGAGGAACAGAATGACATCTATGATTAAAATATATCTTTGTATAAAAATAACATGCTCAAGAATTTACTTACATTAAATTATATTGATGGGAATTTTTATTACTTTTATTTTTCACTTTCTTCAAGGAACTTAATGGAGATCTGAATTTTTGACCCTAACAAATTTTTTAGAATTGTCCATATTTTTAAAGGTCTATAATATATATCCAAATGGTAAGGTAGATCAGTTTATCACCTGGAAAAACAAACTTAAAGAAACAAATACACATCTACCACTAAATAAAAAAATCATTTTTGGGTTTTTTTTTGATACATCTGAGTCTGACCATTTTTTTGACCATCTGAGTCTAAGCATATATTATCACATGCAAACAGAAACCAAGAATGAGAAAAATAAAACTTTTGTATTCTTTAGTTAATGGATGAACAGCAAACTTAACTTTCATGTAAGAGCCATGGCCTTGCTACCAATACACTGTAAATGTTTATCCCCCCTTGAAAACATTTTGCAATGACAAGAAAAATAAGACAACATTGAATACAGAGCAAGATCTCTAACCGTGGTCTGAAACAAAACAAAACTGCACTACAGGATGACAATATTATGAAGACTTAGGTGCTGACATGTAGTGACTGTTGTATGAAGCTTTCAGTTAGAAGCAGGAAATGCACATGAAAAGATTTTGTTGTAAAAAATAAGATACAGTGCTATTAAACATTGGTTTAAGTAATGTAGAGAAATAAAAGAGCAAAATATAACTGCAGTTCTACAGGCTTTTCCTTTACACCATTACTACCTTTGAGTCCAGCTTTGCAGTTCCAGTTACTGTTAACGGACACTTGCCTATTAAACAGTTTTCTGACAAATAAGGAAAAGCATCAAATCAGAAGATGGTACTGGAGGCCTTCTGGTAGAAACAGGATTTAGACCTAATTGGTTTGATGATGTCTTTCAATCACACTGATTTATCTTCTATAAAGCCCATCTGCTTTATTTCATCTTGACTTCAGTTACAGATACAAATGGTCTCAATGCAGCATAAAGACAAAAAAAAAAAAAAAAAAAAAGTCCTCACAATCTCACAATTTCAGTCCTACTGTTAACTGAATTTGAGCAAAGCTAAGCACCAGAGACAGAAATTTTAATTTCAGATTTAACCCAGTAATCACCTTTTAGAAAATGCTAATATATTAAAATAGAGGTATATATTCAGTTTACTACCTGACATTTAATTACACAGCTTTTTCTTACTAATTTATAGCTAGTATTACTCCTTCAAAACAAAAATTTTGTTCCATGTCTTCACAAATATGATAAAAATATTTAGTAGTAAGTCACAATGTTCGAGCTGATCAGCCAACACCTGTGATCAAGCTTCTCCCATTTGTTGTTTCAGAGTTTTTGTTTATTAATTGATTCATTAAAAAGCATTAAGGTTACTAGTTATTATCTGCAAATAATATTTAGACCTATTTTATGGTATATGCCTAGTTAAAATCTGGTTTTTAAACAGTTATTAATTTTTTCTTCCAAATCAAAGTACAAGTATTTGGAGATGGAGAATACCAACATGACAAGATCAATCCTATACCACTTACACAAGTACTGCTGGTCAAGACCTTGGGCTGCTACCCTTCCTGAGCTAGTTCTCTGCTTTTACCACACAGCTATGAATACCAACCAGGCTTTCCTATTTGCATGCTGCTTTGATACAAAAGCAGTAAAAACTATGTTGGCTGTTACAACATTAAGTGAATATCACTGCTTGTGAAGGTGAAAGAAAGAGACAATATTCAGTGAGGGGAAAAGGTATTCCTTTAAATACTAAGGGAAAAAACACTAGTCTAACTCCATAAGGAACTGAGGAACGTAACATACAAACTTCTGTGTATTAAAAGCAATGTGATTCTTCAGCCTGGGTAACACTGTGACACCACTTTTCATCAAATTTTTACAAGAAAGTTTCTAGACTCCAGGGCATTGTGGTATGAGGTCAAAGGTAGACCTTGATGATCATAGAGGTCTTCCCCAACCTTAATAATTTTATGTAGTGATATTTTTCTGCAGTCAACAAAACCTACAGCAGACAGCAAACTCACTTTTACTAAGAGACAAACAAGGAGAAATGAGGGCAAACCTCCCACTTGATGGAGGGCACCAGCTTCCCTCTGCACTGCCCAGCCATGTACAAACCCAAATGAAAGGCATGAGGACTCATACTTTAAAAATCATCTGCTAACATGTAAAAGAGACATTTAAATTGAATGTGGCATTAACAAGACCAAACAGTTCTGTTAAATCCTTGTCAGTCACTTGTAATTGTTGATTTCTTCCATACTAAGTATTGACTCATCTCTGACAATTTACCTTGAAAGTTCCAGAAAATTTTAAGCAACTGAAATGAAAACTTTAAAAAAAAAAAAAAACCAAACAACTGAGCTCTACAGTACTATCTATCCCAAATATTCAAAACACATGAATAACCTCAAACCCTATTTGTATTTTATACTACTTGGCATGCCCCAAGTTTTGATCCCTCTTAGTCAATTATGTACTTTTACTGCCACCACCATGGCCAGAGAGCCTTGGCCTCTTGCAGCCCACACGTTCAGCAGGTGCGTTTGAAATTGACCACCACTTAAATCCTTTCTCAGCTAAGGCTGGGAGCAGTTCGCTCTTTCCGGGCAGGAACTGCGGCCCGAGGAGAGGCCCCCTCGGGCCAGCCCGTGCTCCCTGAGGAGGGCAGCCCGTTGTCCCGTGAGGGGAGCAGCCCTGAGGAGGGCAGCCCGTTGTCCCGTGAGGGGAGCAGCCCTGAGGAGGGCAGCCCGTTGTCCCGTGAGGGGAGCAGCCCGTGCTCCATCAGGAGAGCAGCCCGTTGTCCCGTGAGGGGAGCAGCCCGTGCTCCATCAGGAGGGCAGCCCGTTGTCCCGTGAGGGGAGCAGCCCGTGCTCCATCAGGAGAGCAGCCCGTTGTCCCGTGAGGGGAGCAGCCCTGAGGAGGGCAGCCCGTTGTCCCGTGAGGGGAGCAGCCCGTGCTCCATCAGGAGGGCAGCCCGTTGTCCCGTGAGGGGAGCAGCCCGTGCTCCATCAGGAGGGCAGCCCGTTGTCCCGTGAGGGGAGCAGCCCGTGCTCCATCAGGAGAGCAGCCCGTTGTCCCGTGAGGGGAGCAGCCCTGAGGAGGGCAGCCCGTTGTCCCGTGAGGGGAGCAGCCCGTGCTCCATCAGGAGGGCAGCCCGTTGTCCCGTGAGGGGAGCAGCCCGTGCTCCATCAGGAGAGCAGCCCGTTGTCCCGTGAGGGGAGCAGCCCTGAGGAGGGCAGCCCGTTGTCCCGTGAGGGGAGCAGCCCGTGCTCCATCAGGAGGGCAGCCCGTTGTCCCGTGAGGGGAGCAGCCCGTGCTCCATCAGGAGAGCAGCCCGTTGTCCCGTGAGGGGAGCAGCCCGGTGTCCCGCGAGGAGGGCAGCTCTCGGTGCAGCTCGCCCTCCCGGCAGGACCTGCGGGATGAGGACAGGAGCCCTCCGTGAGGAGCAGAAGGGCAAGCAGGAGCTGATGTGTGTCGGCTGGAATCCCCAATCCCCTGAGGGCCGGATGGGAGAGGGGGTGAAACACTTGGCAGAAAGCCGTGGCTAGAGAAGGTGGTATTTTAATTTTTGGCTTTCTCATCATCCATATCCATTTTAATTGGCAGTTAGATACATTTCCCCCAAGTCTGCTTTGCCCACGACTGTAATTGTTAAGTGATTGCTCTGTCTTTATCTTGACCTATGAGCTTTTTCATGTCATTTTCTCCCTGTCCTTCTATAGAAGAGGAGGGGAAAATGAGTGACTGGGTTATCATGTGGCTGCAATCCACAGTCATCTCACCAGAGTGTGGTAGATAAATATAACTATTTTCTTTGCTGCCAGTCTTGTTATTAACCTTGACTTGTAATCTCACTTCTCTTTGATGTTTTTCACCTCTGGCATCTTCTATTAATTTATCTCCAGTCATAGCTAAGGCCAAAAAGCACTTTTTACTAACACTCCTTTATATATCTGTGTATATAAATTTAGCAATTTTCATCATTATCTAATACAATCTTGCTTATTAAATAAGTTAAGGGTATACACTGTAGTTCTACACTTCATTGAAATTGTTGCAAAAACCACAGTGAAATTTGTCACAATGTTAATGCAGCTTTCCTCAACCTTAGCGCGCGTGGTGGAGCTGTACAGCAAGTATGACTGCTCTCCACCAGAGCTCAGAGCAAAACTGCTGCAAAACTTTCTCCTGGTGGCAGAAACAAGGAAGATGGAGGAGACAAAGCCTCCTGCCTTCTAAACCTTTCCTCAACTTGCCCATCAGGAAACACTGTGGGGGGGAGCCAGCCATTCATATTTAGCTTTAGCATTTTCCATTTTTCCTTTCATTCAGTCACACTTTTATAGTATATTTTATGAAGTTAAAAGAAAAATCTGCTTCTAAAGGTATGCACATGTCCATATTTTGAGAATTTGAAAATTCTTCATGTATTTAACATTACAGTAATGAACACCCACAATGAAGACATCTTTGAAGCATTTTCCTTTATTTGTGTATTGCAAAAACATCTGCACATCACATGGTTTAATAATTCCTGTTCTCTGAAAGTAACACTGTAATTCGTAGGTCTAGCACATTAATCATACCCTTACCTCAAGGAGCCAGTTCTTAGAAAAAACTACAACCTTCCAAAAAAAAAAACCAACAAAAAAAAAATCAGCATACTGACTGTGTAACTATTCAGTCAACAGCACCTCTTGTTTCTGATTCTTGCATTCAACTGCTAGCTCTTCCATATGTTTTCTTTCAGGCGTTACCTTATTCATCTAACTGCTCCTTAAATTACTTCTGTAAAAATTATTAGACTCAAGGGAAACCTACTAGAAGCATTAAGATAAGAGTAGGTTAAGAAATAGCTAGTTACGAGGGGGTGAACATCTGATAGCCTGTGAGAAGACAAGCACTGAAAGGTGGTAAACTCCTAAACCACCTCAGCTACACCCAAACCTGTTTTGTGCCTATCATTGTGTCTTTGAAGGCACAACATACCTCACAGCCAGCTTTGCCTTAAGAGCCCTAATCAATGACATTGACTTTACAAAATTAAATAAAAACTCGACAGTCTGGCGGCGGCGTTTGTGAGCGCTTGCTCAACTGTGAGCACACCTTTGATTGCATCGTCAGCGAGAATCATACCATACTTCTTCAGCAAGGTACACCTGGAACATCAATACCATCAGCGCAGTGGACAGTCACCGCCAACCCACTACCTCGGGCTTCCAGCTCCTGAGGAGCCTCCCGAGCGAGATGGACAAAGGCGGTGAACGTACCTTCCCCTCGCTGCCCCGGAGGCCAGGTTCCTCCCGGCACTTCCCCGGCCCGGCCGGAGCGGTGCAGGGCTCGGAAGGCCCAGGTAGCCCGGTAGCCCCTCCCCGCCGCCGGCCCCGCCCCGCGGGGGATGGAGGGGCCGCGGCCGGGCTGCCGCTGGAAGAGGAAGCGGGGACGCGCTACCGGGCGGCGGCGGTAGGGTCACGAACTCTGACCTGTCACAGGGCACGGCACACGTAACAAAACACCCCCGACCCCAACACAGCCCCGGCCCCCTCCCCTCCGCGGGCCCCACAGCCCCTTGCAGCCCCCGCGGGGGGAGGGAGGGCCGCTGCTGGGCACCGGCCTGCCCGGGCCCGGTCGGGTCACCGCCACTGCACCTTTGGCGCCCATTCCTGAGGTAAAAAACATTTTTTAAAATTGAAGCGGCCTGGTGGGTTTGTCTCGTGGGGGCCAGGATGAGGGAGGGGGCGCGGGGAGGCGGCAGCGGGCCCTACTCTGGACACCCCCGCGAGGGGAGGGGTGGGGTGACGGTGGGTTTAGGGGAGGGGGATTGCACGGCTCCGGTATTTGTCTGGTAAGCGAGCACCAGCCGTGGTCTGGCCTGGTCTACAGCTCCTGGAGAGAGAGGAAACGACCATTGTGGCGTGCTGGGTCGATCGGCGGGGCAGTCCGGTGCCGGAGCCGCTGGTTGCAGCGTGGGCCGGCTGAGGTCGGGGCTGGTCCGGTCGCGGTGAGCAAAGTCTGCTGTCCAGGGGGTGTAGGGCGATTGTCGCGGCGATAACGAGCGCGGGACACACAGACACAGAAGATGGAGTCTGAGCGGGCGGAGGCGGCGGCTTGAACCCGACCCTTTTACCTTTGCCACCGGGAGGGCGGAGGGGAGGGGGCGGCGGGTACTTTGCATACGGGGCTGAAACCGCCGCCATCTTACCGGCCGCTTCCTCACTGCCATGCCTAGGCCTCCTCTAGGCGGACACAAGGCTGTACCGGAGGGGAGGGGAAGGGGCCTAATGGCGGCGGCAGCAGCCCCGCCTGGGCTCTGGCGGGCGGCCAGCGCCGCCATCTTGTGCTCAGTGAATCCCCGGGGGGCTCTCCCTCTGTTCGAGGGGCGGTACCGCCACCATTACAAGCGGGCGGCTAGGCCAATGGGCGATCTGCGGGGGAGCGCTGCGCCTGTCGTGAGGTCATTGGTCGGGCCGGGGGCGTGGTTTGGCGGCGCGCGGCGGGGAGCTGCCGAAGGCTCTTGAGCAGCGGACGGGGCGTGGCACAGCCAATGAGGGCGGGCGGCGCGCGCGGTCAGCCAATGGGGGCGCGGCAGGCCCGGCGCGGCCCGGCCGGGGACGGAGCGCGGCCGGCGCCGCTCGCGGGGCTCCTGCTCGCTCGGCGGTGTCCGGGTGTGGGCGGGCCTCGTGCCGCCGGGACAATGCACCGGAGACTGCCGGCAGGGCGGTACCCGCTTCTCGCTCGTCCCGCCGATGGCGGCCTGCTGGAGGCCGCTCGGTGTAGCCGAGTCGAGCGCACAGCGTAAAGAACCTCGTTTCATTAAGACAAAGGAACAAATTTCAAGAAGTTTGAATGTGGCCTTTTGCCGTGTCTTGTCAGTAGGGGCATACCCTTGGAACCTCTCAAGTAGAATTTATGACTTGCTTCTGAGGTTGCGCTGCAGCTTAGGGAAAGATTAGTGATTCTACCCAGTGTTTTGGACAGCGTATACTGAGCTGGCTGCCACCCTATTATGCTGAAAATAATTTCCTGGTGCTCAAGGTGCCTCTTCCTAGTTTTTTTTTTTTTTTTAATTTCACCTCTTGTGTTGGTTTGGGGGGGTTTGTTGTGGTTGCCTTACAAACTATTGCTCGGGGCTTTTGCTAGGGAGCTGATTTTGCCTTCTGGGAGTTGACACCATTGAGAAACTTGGCATGGCTGTGTATGGTCTCTGTGCTCAAAGCTGGATTTGATCCGATAGCCTCATCTTGAGGTTCTTTTATGAAGGTCGAACGTACAAAAAGCCTTGGTGATAACACCAACAACAGCACATATGTCAGACTCATTCTACAGCAAACACTTGCGTTCTGTGTCTTGGAAAAGTACTGTTATGAACTAAGTATCTCATCTGAAGGGCTTCTGTCATCATAAAGTGCTAAGAAAACAGCATATTATGAGCATATGATTATGCTTCTTGTGCTTCTTGCTGAATATTAAAAAAAATAAGAGGAAACACTGAAAAGGAACCATTGAACAACTGAGAAACCATCCATAAGCTGAGTTTGGTGGAAATGGTTCATAGTCTTGATCAAGTGCAATACTTCAATAAAGTAATGACAAGCTGTAAGAGAACCTAGCATAAATACAAATTCCATGGGGATGTCTCAACTTTGATTATGCATTGTTACAAATAATCTTTACTTGACAGATACAAAATTACTTTCATATTTGTCGCAATATAAGTGAATCCATTTAACGTAATGAATTTTGAATATTTAAGAATGTTAGCTTTGTAGAAGTTACATTTAAATGGGTGCTACAGACATGCATACATTTTTCTGTTACCTGTGTTGCTATTGTTTCCTTTATTTTTAAATTTTATATTAAATGACTGCTTTGCAGTTTTAAGGAGGTTTCCGGTGAAACATCAAACGAGCCAGCATTCAGGAATGCCTTTTTACTACGTACACCTGGATCAGAATCTGAAGTCTAGCTCTGTAATTAGCAAGTCACAATTAAAAACTGAATGCATTAATTGAAAATCTTAATTAAATTTACCTTTGAAGAAATACACCCGTAATAACGATAATTAAAAATACATTGGAAATGGTTTTTAATTGTTTGTCTTTGATTTCTTTGTATTTTTTTAACCCCTACAGTTCAAGGTGGAGTTACTTGGAATAGGATAAAATGATTCTGTAGTATTTTCTTCTCATTGTGATAATAGTATCACATTATAATAAAGAAATAGTTTAAAGAATGGAAGATACATTTTAGATGTAATTGTTCATTTCCCTTATTGTATAAGATTACTCTTATACAATACAAGAATATGGATGAACTTGGTGGTTTGACAGAACGACTCAGTGAAATTTTATGCCGAACAGCATTCTTAGCTTGCTGCTCCCTGGTTCAGCATGTGGCAAGGTTTCTCTGGCCTGAGCTGAGGAAAGTGTCTTTGAGGTCTATGAGTTGCACAAACTGCATTAGTACTTGACTTTGAAATTAGTCCTTTCTCATTTATGAAATTAACATCTCTTCTTTACAGCTTAAATAAAGGAGTGGAAAAAGTATATTAGAGGCTTAGTAAAGTAAAAAAACAACTGTACCTCAGCAGTTTGAACAGCATGGTTCCAGTATGCATGTCCCATATGTATATATATGTGTGTATGTATATGTGCACACACACACATCAATGGCATCTTCTTTTATTTGCCAGATATTTCAGAATGGTAAATTTTTAAAAAGTCATAGCAGAGCTTTCTTTAATACTAAGAAAGAACCCAAACTTTTGTGCCTGATAGAAGTTGCTGGCATCTTTCCAAACAGGTTCTCTAATGGTCTTGTTTCACCATGGCAAGCAATATGGAGGTGCTGGCTCAGCAGGTAGTGGAGACTCAGCAGGTGGCTGAGGTGAGTGACAGATGATATCACAAGAGTTGGTATATGAGATTTTGAAATTAAAAACTTATTAGGGAGTCCCTACTGTTTACAATTAAGCATAAATGGAACAGAAGATCTTTAAAGAAAAGTGCTGCTTTACACTTGGGGACAAGTATGAAACCAGTGCATCTGGGACACATTTTGTTCACCCTACTTTGTTCTTGTGGCCCCCATATGAAGAATGCAAGTAGAAAGTTCAACATGAGCTATAGAGAAACTTGGCTGTATTATGAATTGTTTAAAAAATTAATACAGCAAAATTTCTTGTCATTTGATCATTAGATTGACAATTTGGGACATGGAATGCTTCTGCACCTAACTGGAATTGTAATCTAGCTCCACCACAGTATTTGAAGTTACCTGTTTTACTTATGTGCTATGGTGAATTTACAGCAAGGTGGTTAACTTAAATCAGTTTTTATATTTTGTGCCTACACTTAAAAGAAAAAAAGTGCAAAACCTACTTAAAGTGATATTAAGTGATGTCTTGATGCATATTCATTGAAGCTTGTATGCTCAACAGCTAAAAAGTTTAAATCAACTCATAAACACAAACTGCAAGTGTTCATGGCCATAGAAAATAATTTATCTCCCTCACTATGCAAACTTCAGTCAAAAAATAAACTAGATCTTTTGTCCGATTAAAATTATTTGGTTTAGTAACCTTGAAGTTTACTGTGATTTTTCGTATGGTTATGTAATGAAGGGATTTAATAAATAATAAAGGGCAAATGGGCTGAGAGACCTCTGTAGATAAGGCCACTTTTCAGACATTAGTTTGGAGTTTTCTTTCACCTATTGAGCCAAGATTACGCCTGTATATTAAAAATATTTTTAGTTCAAGAATAAGTCCTATATAAGAAGAAAATATAAGTTTAATTCTGTTTTTAGAAGTGGATTTGAGATTCCCTACTTAGAAGTACATTTTTAAAAAAGAAATTTCATTCTTTTTAGCATGGAAAATGGCATGGTGCGTGTCCTGGAATTAACATCTATGGAATAGTTTCAAAAAACTTCCTAAGTTTCACAGTGAAAACCAACAGAGATTTTTCACTCTAGTTTTCTGTACCAGGTATAAATTTGGCAAGCTGCATTTTTTAAAAAGACTTCCAAATATACTTGGAAAGAGAAACCTGTAATGGAAATACTGACAAACTTTATACTATTTTGGTATAGGTTGGGTGCTGTAATAACATCTAAAGCACATAAAATATGTGACATTTGTAATTCCTCGTGCAGGAAATGCACCGTGGTAACATAGTGTGATGGTTGTATCATGCCACTGGAGAGATCGCTCCATCTCAAGAGTGTATGAAGCTCTGTGATTTCTTCCTGGCCGGTGGGTAAATAGAGGGCTTCATCTCTTTATAGTATTCAGCTGCTGCTTCAATGACATGCCTGTCCACTGCGTAACACCATGAAAACTTTGTTCATGGAAAACCAGTTGTAAGCAGCATTATCTCATTAGGAATTCATTAATACTATGACCATGTTAATATTGAATCATTTCTGTATGAATGGCTGGCTGCCTGCTATTTTTGTTTTCTGTCAGATAGTTTTTAATACAGGTAAATGCATCACACCGCAACAATACATAACTAGTTTTCTTTAAATATGCTAAAATTCTATATTTGTACTCACCATATCTTAGAGAAAATGTAGAATCAAACTTGGCACTGGCTTCAGAAAATGAGAGACTTTCGGAATATCAATTTTTTGGATGAAAATTAAATGGAAGAAGGGGGTCATTGATGATGCATTGAATTTCAGGTTATGAACTGTAAGAGAGAAGTTGCAACTGGATAATCTAATGCATATATTAGCAGCTTTACCTATATTGGCATCACCTTTTCAACATAACTGCCATGTATGTAGTGCGTGAGTTTATTGAGAACTGCTATGCCAAGCACCAAATCGGACTGTCATGCAAGTAGGCTACATTGTTTCACTTTCTTGAGCAAGAGTTCATCAACGGAATGTTTCACAGAAGTTGCTGAGTGCGCTCCAGTGTTGCATGTATTTTTGTACTTATTCTATTTTTAGGACTTTTAAAAATTGTTCTTGTAATGGTTTCAAATGGTTTCACTGCTTTTGCTTGCTTCTGCTTTATATAGTGTTGCTTGTTTAAATTTTTTTCCAATTGTGCATTTCTGAACAGATTGGATGAGAGTTCCATTTTAGTGTTTGAAGTTGCCATTACTTACAGTTCATGAAACTGAAGAATGGAGAGCAGCTAGGGGATTCAGAGGGGATTTCAGCAGTTTCTCCTCATCCTGAGCAGCTTTTGAAAGCAGGAAAAATACTTATGCCTTAATGCAAAATTAAGTAATGCTGTTTTTCTCAAGTATTTATTTAGTACTGTCACTGTGCAATATGCAAGTGGCCTAGGTGCAGTCCCAGCACCAGCTTAGATCTGACTTAAATACTGTTTAAGAAAAATGTTTGTTTTTAAAGTGGAGGTGCATTCCCTGTGTAGTACCTGTGATTTTAGTGCAAAATGTAAAAAAAAAATTAAACAGAGCTGTCATGGGCAGGGTGGGGGAGAGGAAGGGGAGGGAATGGGTGGTGGCGGTGGAAATAAGGTCTATTTCATCTTTCCAACAGCAGCTCTGGTGTAACCAGGAATCATTTTTAGTAGTTGCTAAAACTGTCCTTGGCCAGCTCTCTGGCAGCCACAAACCATTCCCAGTGCATCCTTTTTCCTGTCAGAGGCTACAGGGAGAGAGTCACATGAAGTGACTGTTGGGCCCTGTTCTTCCTGGATCTTGTTTATGCCAGCTGCATTGCTGGAGAATTTTGAGTTGCTTTTAGTTCCCTCAGTGTCCTGATAGGAAACTATCAAAGTCTGGCGCCTTTTGGAAAGCATGTTTTCCCATGGAGCTCAAAAAATACTGGATATCTTTGTCACATAAGATATTTTTTTGACCCTCTTCAGACATCTCTGACATGTTACATCATAAGTAGTTCTGCAGTTCAGATTTTGGTCCAGATGAAGACAGTGTGCTGGAAAAGGAGAGTGGAAACACTGTTGTTCTGATGGAACAAGTTTTTACTTTGTTTTAAGAATTAATTAAGAGTGTCATAAGACCCTTTATATTTCATATTTTATTGCTATCATTGGTTACTTGCTCATTTCTGATGATTTTTCAAAGTGGAGTTTTGATGCAAAATCTTCTCAAACAATTTTTGGTTCAAATACAGCTTTTCTCAAGTTCCTGTTAACAGTAAAAGACCTAGACATACCATGAGCCTGAGAGGTATCTCACAGAAAGTGCAAATGGGAGTAAGATCATATCTGGTTTAGGCAGTTTGGCAGCATTTGAACTGAAGACTGTTGCCAGATGTGGCATAGCTGCTGGTGTAATAGAAGTGTGGGGTGTTACATAAGAGGTGGTCTGAGATTTTCTTTAGCATGCAGATGTGCCAATTGCAGTTTCTTCTGTGATTGTTGCCTTTTTATGTGCTATCCAAGATCTTGCACTGGCATCTTATTAGGGCAGTTAAACTAGAGTTCTTTTAGTGGTGAATTCAACTTTAACTGCCATCCTACAAAGTACCACTTGGGAGAGATCAGGAGAGCTAATTCCAAAGAGAATAATTGAAAATTTTTTTAGATGTGTCTTTAGCCTGTGAAAGAAATATATCTGGATATACATTTTTTTTGTAACAACCTATTATTAATTTAATAGCTAAAGATATTCATTAGGAAAAATATCTATGGAAGAATAAGTCTTTCTGATTTGATTTGAATTGCAGGTGTAAAACTTGGTACCATATTTTTCATTGAAATTCTTCTGTTGTTTTATGTGTGCAGTTAAAAATTTTTGTTCTGTGATTGCTTAATTATGCTTTAATTAATATAGGAAAGAGAATATAAATTATTGTCTCTGAAATTGATTTACACATAATGTATTCAAGTAATACAATTACTTTGGCTTTTACTGGAGTGAATATAGAAAATGTTTTTCTGCTTAAGTTAGAAAATATTAGAGGCTTTAAAAATTTCTCTCTATGTGGCCAATGGATTATTCCTTCAATTTATTTCTCAGATATTGCTTTTATAATCAGTGTGGTAGGGGGAAATAAGCTACAGAAAGTATTGAAAATTTGGTTAGTCAGGACGAATATTTATTATATATGTACATATGCTCGTACAAACACACATAGATGCATATGAACATGATGGGCAAATAAGTAAATTACTGTACAAACATGACTATATGCTTATGAAGAAACCTTATTTATTTCTAATGTCATAAAATAAATGCTTGGAGAAACTTAGCTTCAAACTACTGATTTTATATATACATATATATTTTATATATATACACCCATCTACTGGAATTTTAATATGATTTCATCTAAAATTTAGAAACTGAAAAAGTAGAAAAAAATAAGGTAAATATGCAATTATATATATTTATGTTTAAAAGGGGGAAAATTATAATAATTTAAACAGAAAAAAAAGTTAAATTTTGCTAGCCTTCAAAATGCACCTAATTGCCAAATACTTGGTTTTAGTTTAATGATGAAAGAGGTAGATGCATATGTGTTTAAGTGTATTTTTGTATTTATTGAGCTTTGTGCAGATTTTCTATGTCACTTAAGGCAAATCATTATTAGTTTCTATAAACTTCAGCATATGAAATTATTGCTAGTGGTGCTAGTGGTACTTACTGGTTTGAGAGCCCAAGCAATTATATTTTAGATACAAGTAATACTTTCTTCTACACTAGATCACAGTTAATTGACCTAACATTTACGGTGTACCCCTGCTGTAAATACACTCCCTTAGATAATTATGTATAGAAACTATTTTTAGAGAGATGTACAATATATGATTATATTTTCTGTCAAGTGCTTAATTTTAATAGTGAGCATATTTCTGTGCTATGGAGTCCTTGAAATTAGAAGAAAATACCAATGCTACTTAGACAAATAAGTTATTCATTTGCTGCAGAATCTTTTGTAGTGGAGGTCCACTGGATTTTGTTGTTTATTGTTGTTAGTAAGTTTATTGTTGTAAAACCTGTCAAGTACATGGTCACTGTCTCAAAACTTCATGTACCATAACAAATTTAACTTTTGAAAATCATAAAAATATTTTCTGTTTTCATCCATTTGTCAGCTTTCACTGCAGCCTCATAAAAATGTTTTGTTGTGGAATGATTTTTTAAAGCTAAAGATGCTCTACAGGAAATATAATGGATTTTCCTTTCAATTTTGCTAATTTAAATTAATTTTCCTAAGTGAGATCACATGGCACACACAGGACCAGGGAATCAGGCCTAGCTAGTGTGGGTTTGGGAAAGGCAGGTCCTGCCTGACCAACCTGATCTTGTTTTATGGTGAGGTGACCCACCTCATGGATGAAGTAAAGGCTGTGGATGTGCCTACCTGTATTTCAGCAAAGCCTTTGATGCTGTCTCCCAGCACTGCCTCAGAGAGGCTGCGGCCCATGACTTGGACAGGTGCATCTTTGTGGGGTTAAGAACTGGCTGGATGACTGGGGCCAGAGAGTGCTGGGGAGTGGTGCCACAGCCACTATTCAATCGCTACTGGGGTTCCTCAGGGCTCAGTTTTGGATGACCTGGATGAGGGGATTGAGGCCAAGGCCAACAATGTCAGGTTCAACAAGGCCATGGGTCCTGCTGTTGGGTCACCACAGCCCCACACAGTGCCCCAGGCTTTGGGCAGGGTGGCTGGAAAGCCACTCAACAGGAAAGGACCTGCAGGTGCTGGTCGACAGTGGCTGAATGTGAGCTGGATGTGCCCAGGTCACACAAGAAGGCCAGTGGCATCCTGGTTTGGATCAAGAACAGCATGGCCAGCAGGAACAGGGTAGTGACTGTTACTCAGTACTGGCCACTGGTGATGCCACCAATTCTTGGGGTCAGTTCTGGGCCCTGCGGTGCAAGAAAGACATTGAGGGGCTGAACTGTGTCCAAAAAAGAGCAAAGGAGCTGGCGTGTCAGTCATTGAGGAGTGGCTGAAGGAGTTGGGTCTGTTAGGCCTGGAGAAAGGAAGGCTTAGGTGGGACCTTTTCAATCTCTACAACTCCCTGACTGGAGGGTGGAGTCAGGTGAGGGACAAAAGGAAATGGCCTCAAATTGTGCCACATGAGGTTTGGGTTAAACATACTTTGCAAACCCAGAAAACGATGTGGCTGTTCAGTTCCAAAATGTTTAAAGAATTTCCATGCAGGTTCCTTATGTCTCTCTGTCTTTCTCCTTGAACAATATAGAAGAATAGACTATTCTTTTTTTCCAAGCTGCCTGCAGTACATTGTGGTGTAAGGTTTGAACATGCATCAATAAAAGGCTAAGGATTGAACAACTGAACAGCTGTAAAACAACTGAACAACTGTAAAACAGTTTTAAAAGACCACCTTGCTCTAATTTAGATCTTTTAAAGGGCGCATAGCTTTGTTAATAATTTGGCATGGAAGACAAGAAGATCATCAATTAAATGTGTCCTCTAAGAGTCTGGATTTTTGGGGGTCTTTTTCCTCTCCTAGTTATCTTGATTTCTGCAGCTGAAAACTTTGAATCATCCAATAATTAGAAGACGCCTCTTATTTCTACATCTCTCCTGTCTGTTTTCTTCATTTAGCGTGCAACTTTTGTGACCTGTGTATTAAAGATAATTGGAGATTGTATGTTTAATTTAGATTACACTTTTACAGCATGTGGAACTACTTATGGTACAGGCAATAGGGGAGTAAATAGTATGATTTCATTAAGTCTTGTGTATTTTAATACCTCTGCTTCTCCAAAGAGACTGTAGTCCATGTTCCTTGCTATCTAAACTGTTTTTCTTAATGTCATAAATTAACTTTTCTGTATGTTAAACAAAGATTTTTCAAAGCAAGCTAAAGTTGAAACTGCCCTGTTGTCCAACTGTGGAAATTTAGATAGAATTCCAAGATTGTTTAGAAGAGGATTTGATAAAAACAACTTGTGACCATCCTGGTTTTGGACATGTTACTCCAGATAACAGGTTCACAGAATAGTTTGGGTTGGATGAGACCTTCAAGATTGTCTAATCCACCTTCCTCTATCCCCGGGCGCCCCAAGCCCTATCCAGTCCAGCCTTGGACACTTCCAGGGATCCAGGGGCAGCCACAGCTTCTGTGGGCACCCTGGGCAGTGAGGGTAGAAATTCTTCCCAATATCCAATCTAAAGGTTATCATCCATGTTTAATTCAACATTTAACATTTTTTCTCTGAAAACAGCTTTGCAGGGGGTGTTTTTCAGGCTAAGTATTCAGAATTAAATTTGCATTATAGTTTGGTAGTCTAGAAAGATATGGACTAGGACAAGAAACAACAGTATTGAGAAGCAGTGTGAAAGTTAATCTGTCATTCATAAGTATTTTGAAATTATTAAAAGGGGAACTCCTTAACATTTTACTTACAGAAGCAAAAAATGAGACAAGTGTATAATCAAAAGTTTAAAAAAAGTATTTCTGCATTTCAGTAAGCTAAAGGATCATACAGTACTTACCCAGTAATTCATTTGAGCAGAGTGGTGGTGGTAGTGGTGGTTTGGTTTTGTCAGGTTCACTCCATTTCCAGAAAAAGAAAATACTCTGATAATTCATTGAAAGCCAATCCAAGGTGGTTAAATGACTGTAACCTTTCCAGTAAATTTAGATTTTAAACTATAGGGCTATCTGATCTTTTATAAATATAGGTATTTTTTAAAGTGTTCAATACCTTAACACTGAATTAAAATTCTGTATGTTATTTACAGGTGCCGACTGTTCAGACTTCGCTACCTGAATCTCCAGTGATGACCAGCCCTTCCCAGCGTATCCAGATAATTTCCACAGACTCTTCTGTAGCTTCACCACAACGCATTCAGGTAAAAATCCATTAATTAACCAACTATCATATATTTTCTTTTTTTCTTCTCCTCCTACTTAGCTTTATACGAAAGCATGCTAAAGACTGTGTAATACTTCCTTTAATTCTTGTGAGATCAGGTAATTTTTAGTGAAAATTAGAATTCTTTTTCCCTCAGTATTGATGCTGACTAGATGGCTGTATATAATAGTTAGCCAGTGAGGAGTATTAACACAGGTTAAACCTTGCCTACACAAACAAATTTCCTGAGCCCTGGCCACAGCAAAGGGTGAGATATTGCCAATAGAAATCTGAGATTGTCTCCACTTCCCACTTATTTAGGAGACAGTAGGAGATTAATCTATTTAGCACAAAGTTGGCCTTCAGGAATGCTGCACAGTGGGACTTTGTTACTGGTAGACAATAAAAAACTGTCATTAATGTATCAGAATGTATTCAATGGCAAATTATATAGGATTTACTAAATTTTAATGAAATACTAGTGCAAATTGATACGGTTACTCTACCAGGCAAAATAGAGATCATGCTACCAGATAACTGTATCGGAAATAGAAACCTTCCATCATAAGGGAATCTTGAGAATCAGAATGTGAAACAATAAGGCTGCCTGATTCCATCTTTTGTTGATAACTTTAGGGAGTAACATCTTACATAAAATATGTAGGTAAAAAATGCATTGGTAAATGTTAACTGGGGAACATCTCCTTAGTGCCATTTATAAAGAAAAAATTTGAGATAGCTTCTTTGTAATTTTTCACTGATACAATTCTGAGATGGAATGAAAGATTTTAAAACATAAAATGTACTGTGGTCACTAATTTCTTCAATGTTTTACAGATTGTGACAGATCAGCAAACAGGACAGAAAATTCAAATAGTGACAGCAGTGGATTCAGCTGTGTCTCCAAAGCAACAGTTCATTTTAGCTAGTCCAGATGGAAGTGGTGCAGGAAAGGTGATCTTGGCAGCACCTGAGACATCTAATGCCAAGCAGCTTATCTTTACCACCACAGACAACATTGTGCCAGGCAGAATTCAGGTAAATACAGTAGTATTTAGATAAACCATGGAATTTTGTTGTGTGTGTGGTTTTGTTTGTTTGTTTGTTTGTTTGTTTGTTTTTGGGTTTTTGTTGTTGTTGTTGTTTTTGTTTTGTTTCTTTCTAAATTAAGTCTAAATTGCTTTAAGACCATTTGCAGTAGTTTTCTCATGACATGGATCAGACATATTAATTTTAGGCTTCATTTTTCAATCATAAATCCTTCAGTCTTCACCTACCTCATGTATTCCATTGCACTTATCATCCCTCGTTGTGTGTTCTCGTTCAGGTTCCAAAGACATACGGGAATCTTTAAGATAGTGCTTGTGAGAAGTGCCAGGATTTCTCAGTCTAAGATTCACTGATATGCAGAGATACAACTCACCTGAGCAAATCTACATGAGTTCGTACTTTATATTCAGTATCAAGACATTGCAATAAAGCTCTGTTATGTTATTATTTATGTGGGTCTTGAGCATAATATACATGAACAGAAGTTTTGCAAAGCCAATGATGTAACAATAATCTACATCTCATGAAATTTCAGATTTTTTCCTAGCATTCTTAAAAAAAAGAATAAAACAAATGAGAAAGTGCGTGGTGTCTCTTGTTACTGTTACAATAGAGAATATTTTACAGGAAGAAGAGTAACTTTTACATAAATATTTTTTAAATGTTATTAAACATCTTCTAAAATTAATTTTTCCATGCTAAATAGGATATCCGACATTATAGAGGGGTTGGGTTTTTAAATTTTTCTTGGTTAAATAGAATGTTCAGAACAGAAGTTTTGGGATCCAAGGCCTTTGGAAGCTAAACTGTTTCTATGGTAGATCTGAGCTCCAGGCTATCCCTTCTGAACCATACATCCCTAATAGCTAGAGAAGAGATAGATGGGAACAGCATCTAAAAGCCAACTGTCTTAGGCTAAAATATAGCAGCTGCTTGAGAGTATTTGCAAGAAGGGAAAAATACTGTTGATTGCACAAGTGAGGAAACATTTGTAATAAACAAAGCTAGCAGTTTTATTTGTAATTTGTTTTGATATGACTGTTTCAAAAGTCTCACTATTGTCAATAAGAACTCTCATTAAATTGCATTTTACACTACTTAATTTCATTCCACATGCCATACTTATTCATAAATTCAGTCCTCTCTTCCTAGCTGATACACCAATCTTGTTCTATAGGCAAGACTTCTTACCTTTATATCTGGCTAATTACATCTTTTTATTCCGGAATTTTGCTTTAGATAGTGACAGACTCTGCTTCAGTGGAACGTCTACTAGGAAAAACTGATGTTCAGCGGCCCCAGGTAGTAGAATATTGTGTAGTCTGTGGTGATAAAGCATCAGGTAAGGAAGCCTACGAAGTGGTGTTGAAGAAACTTGCTTGAAAAGATGACTGGGATGAAGAGATTATTTTTCATGTGCTTTAACTGATTTTAGTTATGCTCATGGCAAAAGCAATTGTGTTTTTAAATGGAAAAATATATTCTGTATGTATACACAAAAAATAGCTAAACTCTGCTTGGAAGAATATTAGGTTTTCTCCTTGACCATATGATAAATTGGCTTAAATAGAAAATAATGATTAAATTGCTTCTGGTAATTGAAAAAGACTGTTTGAAGCATGTAGTCAAGTTCCCCACAGTGATACGCAACCATCAAATAAACATGTCACCTAAAAATGCTTCTTAGTGCTCTCTAAGGAACTTAACACTTCCTGGTAGATTTTGTTCTTCTACTATCACGAAACAAGGCAAGCAGAGATTATGTGAATCCTCAGTGCTTCAGATTCATGCAGTAACAAGGAGTCTTAAGATAAAATTTTTATATTAGTTAATTTTTATATTAGTTCTGTGCTTTCATCCTAGAGAGAAGACACCCTTCTGTCTTTTTTTCTCACTTTCTTTTACTTCGTCAAGTGTTTATGAAATTAAAACAATACTAGAATTAATATGGACAGAAAATTTAAATTAAGATTGCATTTTAAATTCTGCTGTAAAATTACTTGTTTTCTGAAATTAATTGAGCTCTTAACTGATATAGTCTCTAAATGTATCCTATAGTCTGTAACAGCAGATAGAATTGTATTTGTACTTACACAGACTGGGAACTACACCTTCATCAACCACACATTCAGAAATAGCCTGAGCCTTCCTCTCTTCTCTCCACTCTCTCACCAAAACCCCTGACAATAGGTAAACCAGAAATATCTTGTGAGACTGTAGTAATTCTTTCATTGTCCGGAATGCTGGCACAAATCCAAAACAAATTTAAAGGGTGACTTACAGTGTTTTACTTGGTTAAAATGAATATTTCTATGCTAAAATATAAGTAATTTCCAACTCATAATATATATGTTTCCTAGGTCGTCACTATGGTGCTGTCAGTTGTGAGGGATGCAAAGGTTTCTTTAAAAGGAGTGTAAGGAAGAATTTGACCTACAGTTGTCGTAGCAACCAGGACTGTATCATCAATAAACACCATCGGAATCGATGCCAGTTTTGTAGGCTTAAGAAATGTCTAGAGATGGGCATGAAAATGGAATGTGAGTGTTAAGTACTCAATGTGATATTGTGCCTGCCAAATAACAATTATGTGGACTACCACTGGTTAGTGTGTTCTCTCTGTTTTTGTATATGTTGCTTGAAGGAAACAATGTTTTGGGAGCATCTAGTGCACCTTTCTTTCATCACCGTTTTATGTCTGAGGTGCAGTAGTGGTTTGTTTCAGAGACCACGTCTCCGAGTACTGTTGTCTTTGAGGAGCCCAGTTACAGCCTCACTTACAATGCTTGTTCCAAACACAGTGTATGTTTATAATAGAAAATATTTTGACATGGATTGACATGAATCTGAGTCTAATATTCTGTTTTGAGAATCTGCTTTCCTTCTAGTTTATTTTTGCAGTTTTTTCAGACAGTGATAGAAAATAGTTAGTCTTTTTTTCCCCCTCTTTTTAAATTTTTATGTTAATTTGGTAATTTATGGGCAGTGTTTCATGAGGCATTGTATAAACTGCCATATGTTTTAAAATATGTTTTCATGTTTGTATGTAGTATTTCATACATTTGCAGTGCTAGCAGCGAAACACTTGTTTCAATATATTTTTGTTTTCAGTTTATGTCACCTGTTCTTCAATTTAACACTATGTGAAACAATTACAAGGTTGTTTTATGATCTGATCTAAGCAGGGTAAGTTCCAGCCACTGAGCTCAAGGGAGGCAGAACATCAAGCTGTAAATAGGAACATAATTGTTGTATTTGCACTCTGAAACTCCAGACCTGTTGTGATGATTCTACTGCTTTACACACAATGTGCTGAATATAAGATGAGACTTTTGTACAGGAAAAACTGCTGCAGTTCCAGAAAATAAACCTTTCTTATTCCAATATGATTAGGGTATATGTTTATTGACTTCACTGGCTTTGGGTCCAGCCTCTGATTAATTTCTATGTATTCACCAAGCCAGTAAATTTGATATGCCCAATATCAAATTTGGCATAGCAAGCCAAATGAAGCCCCTAAATTTTGCTAATAGTAACAACAGTACCAAAAATAAAATGAGGAACTAAGTAACTCTTGGTGGTTATGAGGATAACTTTCTGTAATATGTTTAATAATAGTATTTTAATATTATAAAGATGCACTTTTCACTTTCTTTAAAAGCTACAAAGTAACTGCTTCTTGCTATTTTTTATTTAAAAATTTGCTACACTTGTTCAGTACTTCAGTGACTGAACTTAGTTTCAATTCTCAAATATAAATGTAGATTATGAAAGAGTTAATTTTGGAACACTCTTCCCTAACTGGGAGGAATTAATGGCTCTGAGTGAAGTGTATGTCATGCATGTAGTATTCTCTCAAGGAATTAACCTGCATCTCTCAGGTAACTTGCCTCTCTTGACTTTTTCAGGGTTCCTTCTGGGTTTGCATTGTTTTATGTCATCCAGAAGAGGAATGTGCCTAACATTTAGATATAGCTGTGCCTGTAAAAAAAAAAAATGTAAACAAATTGAAAACACAATCTGTAGAATCTTCCATCTTATCAAATGCCAAATAAAAGAGCAATATTTTATTCCAGATCAGCAAAACTTGAAGCAAAAGATCAATCTGTGACTTTCTTAGTTAAAAGTATATATAAAAATACACATACTCACAGATACAGTAGCATAGGAGCCTGCATTTCTTCACTCTTGGTATTAAATTTCCAGTTTTGAACTGAGCCGGTACACTATCATAACTGCAGGAATTTTACTTAGTTTTGTATTTTTCATTTTAATTATTTCCTTTCAAGTCGGTGTGTTTCTATCTTTATGTAGCGGTTCAAAGTGAAAGAAAGCCTTTTGATGTGCAACGTGAAAAACCAACCAACTGTGCAGCTTCTACTGAAAAAATCTATATAAGAAAAGATCTTCGAAGCCCTCTAATAGCAACTCCGACATTTGTGGCAGATAAAGATGGGACACGGTGAGTACTTCAGTTCCACGGATCTTCTTTCACGTTATTTGTGCGTATTACTTTTCAGTCACACCTTATATTCCTTGTCCCCTCTGCTCTCAGAGGGAACAGAAAAGAACTCTAATGCACACATCATCTGTTTCCATTACCAAGGCCAATGTAGGTTCTGCTTCTCATGAAAGTTTTTATGTCTGCATACAGGTACGTGGTTTTCAGTTCAGAACTGTCTCTTGTCCAGCCAGAGAGCTGGTCAGAGCAATGCAGAGCAAGTGAATGATACTCAAGCAGAAAGCATGTAGGCTAATACTGTGATACATTTGAGTTAGCACTTCTCTGAAATCAGATCTGCAAATGGCAGACTAAGGCTTCCTTCTCCTAAAGACACTAGTTAGGGAGACTCAGTGACTGCTGATTCAAATCCCAAGAGACTGGTTTCAACAACAGCAAAACAGCAGCTTCCTTTTAGTATATGGTGGATACTCCAAGGTGGTTCCTGCACTCTCAGATGTCTCCTTAGGCAATGGGTGGGAAAATGCACATCATTACAAACAAAGGCAAGATTTCTTTTCTTTTCTGAATAGAACAAAAAAAGTCTAGGTTAAATATGACATTTTTATACCTGTAGTTTATGAATGGTTGAGAACTACGTAAAAATTGGATTTTATTATTCAGTTTTCATATGGGGGAAGTGTGTGTGTTTAATTTTTCATATACATATTCCTTGTTGAACAAATGACACTGCAGTTGGAAGTTTGGGCTGCAGGTTTCTTGGAGAATTGTTTTTCAGTGTTCTTGTTTGAAAGAAGTACTCACACAGACATTTGCTTCTTAAAAATTTCCTTGAGCTACAGATCCATTACAGACCTATAAACACTACTATAGTCATGAAGAACCACTCTGTTATTTATGTAGGATTCAGATTTGCATAACGCACGATAATTTGCTGCCTGTGCTTGTTCACAATGATAGCTGTTAGTGTCAGACCCCTTGTACTGTAATGTCCTGCAGCCTTGCACCTGTGTTGTGTGCATTGGTATTGTCTTATGGATACTTGGAGCATCACATAAGTAGCAAGTAAACTTCTTGCTGACTGCAAACACTTTCCACTGTCTCCCTAAATTAGATACAGGAGAGGGGAAGGACATTGTTCACAAAGCAGCAAAAGTAAAGGCAGCAGAGATTTTATGCAGGGTTTGATTACAGGACTGTTTCTGACTATGTTTTGGAATGTAAAAAATATTTAAATGACTTTTATTCAGTGCTGGCCATTATGTTGCTTGGAATACAGAGTGATGCCTTCCTTCAAAGTCTAATATAAAACTAGAGCTACTAGGTGACTTCTGAGAGCATGAGATGACAACAGCTTTCCTTAAGGCAGACTAACCCAGAACAAAAAGCAAATTAGAAGATACGCATTTGGGAAGTTGCCAATGTTTTGCACTGGAAATTATAAGATCTTTCAGTATTTCTGTCTTTCCAGCTACTTTTTGGGAACTGTATCAGAGAGACTTAAGTCCTGTTAAATAAATTGTAAGCTTCACTAAATTGTTTATTTAAAAACTGGTAATTCCTTTTATGCTCTCATAAGTTGTTACACATTCTTCTGATTAATGGAAAATACTATTGACCATCAGATGCCTTACGCTTTTGAACAGGTCAGCCGGTCTTCTTGATCCGGGAATGCTTGTGAATATTCAGCAGCCTTTGATCAGGGATGATGGTACAGTCCTCCTGGCTGCTGATTCCAAGGTATTACTGGCTCACTTCAGCTCTGAGATATCAATTTGTTCAGATTACTTTATCTATTGCACATAGTCTCAAATAGTTGCCCTTGAGAAGATAAGGTTGTGATAAGTGTGAAGAACCGTATGAATGGATGCAATAAATTGATCAATAGGATTGTGGTTTCTTTTGGCAAGCACATTTCTGCAAAAGGTCAGACACAGGTAGTTCTCAATATGATGTCTCATCTGGGACTAGGATTGATAATTAGAATAGAATTTAAAGATAATTGAGAGCCATTGTTCTTCCTGGGATTCAGGAAGAAGGAAAAGGTGCATGGGGAAAAAGAACAAAAAGATTTGAAAATGGGGGAGAAATTATATATTATATGTTAAATTAACTACAATTTCGATTTACTAATACAGTGTTTCCTTTTTAGGCTGAAACAAGCCAGGGTGCCTTAGGAACACTAGCAAATGTTGTAACATCTCTTGCTAATCTCAGTGAGTCACTAAATAATGGAGATACTTCTGAAGTTCAACAAGAAGAGCAATCTGCAAGTGAGATTACCAGGTATGCATTTATATTTACACCTTATTTAGTAATTTGTGTTCTATGTGGTGTACCCTTGCACTCATTCATTAAAAGAATTTGGCATTGTTACAGCTGACACAGTATAGATTGCTAGATTGCCCCTACTTTGAAACTGTTTAAAACAGTTCTTTAGAAATCAGTTTTGGCTCTTGCCCTCTTGTAAAGAACTGTGTCCATTGTTACAAATATAGTGTTCTAAAACTAGAGCACATTTGGTTCTCAGAAAAATAATAAATTACTAGTTTATGACCTTGAAAGACTCTGAGAATAGCAACATTTTAGTGCCATTTTATTTCACAGGTGTGTTTTATGTAAGCTTCTCCTTTGCAATGCTTGTGCCCTAAGCCCTGCTCTTTGGCAGTCCGCATTACTGCGGATTTATTTTTGAGATTGTGCTGCCATAAAATCTCCTGGTAATGTAGATTTAGAAAGAGTTTGAAGTCTTTCCTTTCTTAATGAAAAACATATGAAAAAGGACCATGGAATATTAAAATTTCCAGCACAGCTTGAGATTTGCAAGGCTGGGATATTTTTGTTGGATGGTTTTGGTTGTGTCTTTTGGCGGGGAGGCAGGTTGGTTGAATTTAGCAGTATAGGTTAATAAGATAAAATACTTGGACTCAGAACTGTTCACTGTTTCTCAAAAATAAGATTTTTAGGAGCAGCATAACTGTTGGAATCCTGGATGCTGAGAATTTGAAACTTTCTGTGCTTAAAGGCACAGACCTCCAAGAGAACCCTGCATTTGATCAGAGGTCATGGAACAGGCTTTTAAAATTGATTAATAGCACTGGGATTATGGGTGTGTAGTTGGTTAGAAGTGTGTAATATCACAGGGTGGAAAATTTAGAGTTTGGGATTTTAGAATATAGAAATACATATGAAGCAAGATGGAGGTTGTAGGGTGGAGACAGGTTGTTCTTTACCTTCTTCCTTCTTCTTTATGGGTTTGGGTGATGTTTTGTGATTGGACAGAAAGGTTCGCATTGCGGGCTTTGGGGGATCAGTTACTGGGTTAAAAGGGAAAATAATTTAGGTGTCCTTTCTTAATTGGATAGTTTCGTTTTAAAAGACCTTGTAACAAGAGTTAGCCATTTTGTGCCTTGCTAATGAAAAAGCTGCCAAACTCATGGTTGTGAGACTGTAATATAGATAAGAAATAATAAACACCCGAGTTCAAACATGAAATACCGTCTCAAGTGCCTTCAATCCCGACCCTGAGAAACTGATACTTAACTGTCGTGATTTAGGAATGGTATTCTCCAATTTAATGTTCATACTTAAACTTGCTCCCCCCTCTGTCTCTAGTCAGAGGCACAAAAGACAGAGATCACAGGTTGAAATAGGAACAGCAATCAGACTAGCAAACAAACAGTAACAGCAAAATGAAACAGTAATTGCAACAACATTAATAACAAAAGGTAAAAGAAAAATGATTTACACAGAAAAGCCCCAACAATAAACAAATACCAGACCAGTCTGCCCACTACACCAGCTGGAAAACACCTTGCTGAGGGGAGAGAGAGAGCACGAGAGAGAGAGAAGGACATTAATTAATGTCCATCTGTGCTGGCTGGGTTAAAAGGAAGTATAATGGATAGTTCCACACATGAGAAAAACAAGATACTGTACCCAGGGAAGGAAAATGCTCCTTTATTTCTATTAATTAAGGCTCTTAAGTCTTTCATTTGAAATCTTCAAGTGAAGTGAATTAATAGTTTAAAATACTTGACACTGCAAAGTCAGCTTATGTCAACCTCTTACTCCTTCTTTAAAGCAGAAAAAAAATTTATAAAAATACCTCTCCCAAAAAAACATCTTGACAAAAAAATGGCAAAGAAGCACTATACCATAATACTGTCCACTGCTATGAAATTGGAACACAAAATTCTTCTTTACATTTAAGCTCTGTTAATCCGAATAAAATTTACAGTGATCTATTTGGGTAATGATCCAACAACAGCTTGAGTATAAAGAAGACCAGGGACCAGTCTCTCTTGTGTTACTGTCATAAGGCTTTTAAGGCTCTATGTATACTGGGAGATCACACCGCCTGTTGCGGTGTGATTTCATGGTTCCCCCGAACCCTGGTTCTGCCCCCTGAAGTTGTCTTTCCAGGTGTGTCAATCACTCTTCCTTTCCCCACCCTGACCCCTGCTGAACACTGTCACTCCTGGCATTCCAGAAGTCGAGTGATTGGGCAGATTCAAAAGATGCCCTCTGCCCCCGGGGGGGCATTGGGCCATCCAGGTATCCTTTGTCCCTTGAGACTCCTCTCCTGTACCTGGTTGGTGGGCTCCCTATCCCTTCCCCTCCTCCCCTCCCCCAGGTAAAAGAGAGGGGAATCCGGGCAGTTCTGATGGAGCAGTGACCAGATTCAGAAGTCTGCAGGGGAGTTCCGCTTGGAGCTGTTGCTACAATCAGAGGCCTGCGGGCCAGAATAAAAACTCTGGATTAAACCCTCCATCCGAACCGACTCCTTTCCTTCACCATCGCCTTAAAGGATTCTCCGACAGCGGGAAACCCGAGGAGCGGACCCTCTGCGAGAGGAAGCTCCATCCCGCTGCCACCTGAGTCCGGCACGTCTGGGCTTGTCTCCATGTGCCCAGCTGTGACATCCAGTTAGCCAAAGGTGTCTCTGGGGTGGAAACCCACAGTTGCCGCCATTTGGTCCAGCAGCAGGGACCCAGGGACTGGACAAGCCAGGGCACATCCCGTTCTCTATATTGGAGCCACCGGATTTCATCTTAAGGGAAAGAAAATTCAGGCATATTGTCTAGAAGAAAACCATACTGTTCTCCACTGTTCCAAAAAGCTGGAGATCAAGGATGGGGACAAGGACAGGAACTTTATTCTTCAGAATACATCTGGTCTGTAATCCTCACTGAATCTGTGAGAAGGGGGAATAGTGAATACTAAGTGCAAGAGGACTGTTGAGGTTATGCCCAGCAGACAACTAAGCCTCACACAGCTGCTTCCTCAGTCTAGTGGGACTGGGGATAGAATCATAAGAGCAAAAGTGAGAAAACTTGTGGGTTGAGATAAAGACAGTTTATTAGGTGATGCAAAAGCCCCATGCACAAGCAAAGTAAAGGAATTCATTCACTACCTTCCATGGGCAGTCAGGTGTTCAGCCACCTCCAGGACAGCAGGGCTCTAGCATGTGTAACAGTTTCTTCCAAAGACAAATGCTATCACTCCAAAGATCCCCCCCACTTCCTCTTTCTTCTCCCTTCTTTATATAAGTGTGATATCACAAAGTATGGAAAAAGCCTTGTATCAGCTGGGGTCAGCTGTCCTGGATGTGTCACCTCCAAACTTCATATGAACACCCAGCTTCCTCAGTGAAGGGAGGACAAGAAGCCAAAAAGGCCTTTACACTCTGCAAGCACTGCTGTGCATAACAAAAACATCTCTATATTATCAACATTGTTTTCAGTACAAATCCAAAATATAGCCCCATACCAGCTACAGTGAAGAAAATGAGTTCTATCCCAGGCACAACCAGTGCAGCAGAAGACCCCTTTACTAGTACAAATACTAGGATAAAACTATCAGAGCAGGATTTACAGTATGAAATCCTTCCCTTACAGGGGAGATCTTTTACCAGCAATATGTGGGCACATCTATGTTTTATTAATGCCCAAAGAATACAGAGGGACCAAATTGCAATGAAAAGTCTGACCGTGTGTCATCCTAAAGATTTCTGGTGTATGTTGACTCTAAGTGGAAATATTTTATGGCATTTAATTTGAGCACTATGAATTTTTTAAGATCTAAGGAAACAGTTTTTCATTGTTTACTTTTTTTTTTTTATTTTTTAGGGCATTTGATACTTTGGCTAAAGCACTTAATACTACAGATGGTACAACAGCCCATAACTTGGCAGATGGGATGGATCCTACAGGAGGAGGGAATATTCATGTAATCAGTAGAGATCAATCAACACCAATTATTGAAGTGGAAGGTCCCCTACTTACAGATACACATGTCACATTTAAGGTATGTGCTTCTTTAAATGTCCTACTAAATAAACTAATGCTTAAGATGTATGAGCTCCTACATAATTTCTTGTCTTGTATTCTCAATTTGCATTCCTTGCCAGTAGTAATGAGTTATTTAGTACAATTTTTCTTTGACAACTTCTTGTCACACTGTTGATTGTGATGGACTATGAGAGTAGTATGAATGTTTTTGCCAATTATTTCACTGATGATAAAAACTGGTTTATGTCTGAATTATATATGTTGTACTGTACTTTTATTTTTTGCAGCTGACAATGCCCAGTCCGATGCCAGAGTACCTTAATGTACACTACATCTGTGAGTCAGCATCACGACTCCTTTTCCTCTCTATGCACTGGGCTAGGTCCATACCTGCGTTTCAAGCTCTCGGGTAAATGGACATACTCCATTTGAATGGTTTGCTTCTGAATGAATTTAAGCACAGATCTGAATGCTTCCCAGCTGTTTTGAACTTTTTAGTTACGATATTGTTTAATTTTTAATTAATATTTTAAAATATGTGAAGATTGTGCAATATTCCCTGTTTTGAAGAATAAAATAGAAGATGGCAGAGGGGAGGGTAACTACAATATCTGATGTTACTGTGGTTACAGAAACTAAAGCCAAATCAAAAACAAACATTAATTTGTAGAAATTAAATGCTTGCTTTTGATACCTTACTAAAGAATTGATGAGCACCATTTCACAGATAACCCAAAATGGTTTCCCATAGTCTATGATTTCTTTTTGCTTCTTGAAATACTTGTAATATACTAATATATGCCTGTTACCAAAATGTTTTGCAGTAGATTAATCCTTACTATGAATTGTTATACATAACATAATTATACATAGGGCAATACCAAGCTGATATGCAAACTACCTAGCGTTGTTTGATTTTCTGCTGTTTATAGGCAGGACTGTAATACGAGCCTTGTGCGTGCCTGCTGGAATGAACTGTTTACCTTAGGCCTGGCACAGTGTGCACAAGTGATGAGTCTGTCGACTATCCTGGGAGCGATTGTCAACCACCTCCAGAACAGCATACAAGAAGGTATGTTACCAGTACTAGTTACCAGTACTAGTTACCAGTATGTTAACAGTGCTAACAATACCGGGACGTTTGGATACCATTGCTCACAAGGTGTTTCCCCATCATTGACAGAATTGTTCACCAGGAACCAGGAGAAGGTGAAGCTTTCTCTTGCATAACTATCTTTCCCTTGGTGATCTACGGCTTTGTTGCACTGATGTCACAGAGATATCTGTGGGATAGAAGGGTCTTTAGAGGCAAGGGGGGTCTTCTATGCCTGACTGATATTACAGAGAAAGACAGTACATCCTAAAATACTCTTTGGATGTGCTCAGAGAATTTTCTTCCCATCCAGATGTATGCATTTTCCTCTTAAAATAATGATATCCTCTTCAAACCACACCAGACTTTTTCCTTCCGGAACTTTCCTTCTTCTCTTTGCAGTGTAAAAACACAGTGTTTGCCAATTATCACAACAAGCATATTCTTGCATGTGTAATGGTTTTGGATACTACTGTAATGCAATAATGATTAATGTATTTTGAAGTGCCCTTGAAGCATTAAGCAACCTAATTTCTTGACATTCTTAACAAGATGTGTGTAATTTTATGTTATAATTCAATGTTGGTCTGTTGATAATGATGATTGTATCTAGAATGGATGAAAATCTGTTATATTTGCCTTTTTTCCATTCTTTAAAGACACTTCCAATCAATAGGACTGATTATCATGAAAGTAATATTAATTTTTAAAAGGAGGAAGAAAACAATACTAGCAGTTTTAAACTCTGCAAACACAGCATAATATACGAAAACTACTTTAAATTTACATGTCTGTTAAAAGCAGTTATAGAATGCAATTTGGTACCATTTTAAAATATTTTTAATGGTGTCATTATTGTGCACACAGCAAAAATTAGAAAATAGGTTTTTACTGAGAAGAGTAAAACAGATGTATTTTTCTATAGCTGAAGGATATTAAATATTTTTCCAGCTATCTTCTTTGTATATTTTATAGTTCCACAATCAAGTTTTAATCTACTTTATTCGCTTCATCATGATAAAGTAAATTAGACTGAAATTTGATTCTTAAATGGATAGTATGCTTTAATTGCTTTCATAATGAATATAGAGTTTTTTCTTGTTTTGGTGTTTTTTTTTGTTGGTTGGTTTTGGTTTGTTTTCTCATTTAAGAGAGCCTGGACATGTACCAAAATACAACAGAGTGCTGCTCCTTTCCTGCACAGAGAGGCAAAAGTTGAAAAGATCAGTAGTGAAACCTGTGTATTGGATGTTCTATGCAAAGTTAGGCTTTTATTTTATATTTGTTTCAGAATACAGATATAAAATAAATATAGAGCTGTCTATTCCTCATTCGTTCCAAGCAGTGGAGAGGAGTAAGTGGCAGGGCTATTACAGCTATTAATATATATATTAATATATAATATACAGCTATTACAGCTGGTTTCACTTCTGTTCTTATGCATCAATATTGCAAAAAAAGAAAAAATTCTATAACCTGTACTTGCACTCATACTGCATTTTCTGAGACCAGCCAATAAAAGAGGATCATTAGTGTTATTCATCAATTCTGCAAAGTTATCATGTTATATTGTGTATTATACCTTCAAAATTCAAAACGAAGTGAAGAAATTTCAGAACTTTATTTATTTATTTATAAGTGATGAAGCTACTTAGAAACTCTGGAATTCTAGTTTGCTTTTCCTGAGTTTCTCTGGACCATATTTTCCCACTTAATACAGGAATGAAAACATTACATCTATCTTCGTCCATCTTGAGTAACTAAACATTTGTATCACAATTCATGATTTAAGAAATGTAGATTATGCTTTCATTCTTATTTCAAGACTGTGCAAAAAATGGTTCTTCCATTCATTCAATCTTCTTATTGCAGTTCCAGAAAATAGATCAAATAGTAATGAACTATGTCAAAGATTCAGTTTAAGCCACATGGTGTCTAAGCAATCCTATGCAGTATTAGCTGTATAGAGAAAAATAAGATATTCAAATTAAAATTATATTAAATACTAGCATTGGAGATTATAACTGGAATATAATTATTCTAATGCGTTTTTCAGTGAAAGGTTTTATCCCTTGTAAACTGACTTACTTCTGAAGTTTGATTATAGTAATTATATATTCAAAAATTTGTCTTAATGTATTCTGCAATGTTTTTATTCCTTGACTAGTTTGTAGATATGCAGTTCAATATAAGGATTTCTATTTACCAAAACTACCTTCCTAGTTTAGCAGCTAATACCACTCACTCGTAGTAAATCTATAAATAAAAAAACATTTTTAAATTAAAATTTTAAGATAGATTATGAACCCAATATAAGGCATGTGATCTTTCAAATGATAGAAGAATCTCCATACACACTGTGTATATGTATTTCAGTGAATTTACCCTATCAGATGGAAAAAAGACTATTTATCATAGCTAATGAAAAGTTCACTCCTAAAAGTAGAGGAGAAAGTAGCACTGTCATTACTGTTATTGCATTCACTTTTGGAAAGGCTAATTCAATAATATTTGAATTTAAAATTAGGGTTGCATGTTAGCATTTGCTTTGTGCTTCTGTTCATTCCCAGAATCACTCTAGCCATTTGTAGTATAATGCACCATAATTTCTGAATCTTTGCTCAGAACAGTACATCACTGGAAAAAGTTTGGTGTGGCAGATTATGCTATCCTGGCAAAATTACACAGAAGAGTTAACATTCTGTTTGCTAGCTCTGGGTCTGACTCGCCTTTATAAATTCACTTTGCTTTCATAATAATTCAGGCCATCCTTACATGTTAAGTGGTTCTACGACAGCAAAAGACTTGCTAATATCACTTGACTTGGTTTATAAAACTATTTGTTAATATATTAGAAATGCTTGAGCTCAGATGAAATAGTAAGCAATATCTTTTTGTAGATAAACTTTCTGGAGACAGAATAAAGCAAGTCATGGAACACATCTGGAAACTTCAGGAGTTCTGTAACAGCATGGCCAAGCTTGATATTGATGGATATGAATATGCATACCTTAAAGCTATAGTCCTTTTTAGCCCTGGTAAGGAATTTAGTAACCGTATCTTTTTAAACAATAAGCCTTAATATGTCGATTCTTTAGCATTTTTAAATGAGACTAATGTCTTGAGATGAGACTCATCTGTTAAGTTGCAGATAAAATTATTGTTTCACTATGATTATCACAATACGTGTTTTAAAATAACTTCAGAGCAACATATCCATGTTATTTACAGTTCCAATCTATCAGGTGTTTCCTGTACATCCACCCTAGAAGATTAGATTCTCAAGTTACCTTCAGCTGAGAATCTATGAGTAGTAAAACATCTGGAATGTGTACTAGAACTATCAGTGAGGTAAATGGTGAGGAGGATTATAAGAAATGTATTCTCCGAAGGACAAAAAGAAATTTGCTTCAATTTTAGTATTTTTAATATACTCATAAGAGGAATAGCTGAAATATGAGCATAAATACCTATTTTATATGAAACTTCCACAAAATCTCAAAAACTGAATGTAAACAGGCTGTCTTCCATTTGTTATGAAAAAATGACAGCAGATGGCTAAAGCAGAGTCTTTAAAGTGTTTCTGAAATACGAAAATTTACTCAAAGAAGACACTTGGGATTTTCTGGAATGATTAGGTAAGGACATTAAAGAAACTGGAAGTGGCAGTCTTTTCAGCAAAGATGGCAAATGTTTCTAGGACACACAAAGGTTAATCTAAAACTGCTGACAGGCTGAGTAAAAGGGAAAGTTTTTCTCAGAAATGCGTATTATTTATTTTAATTCAAAGGTATTTACCACTTTTTATTTAACAGAATACAAAGTAAAAGGATATATTGTTATTGGTGTGTTTGCTTGGGTTTTTTTTTTGCATTGATAACTATTTTTCTCTTTGTAATAAAACTTAATTAGAAGATACTGGTGTCCTGAAATGTTCTTTTTAATTTTTTTGGGAGATTGTCCCATTAGAGTTATGTTTATTAGGGGTTTTGTTCAAGTTGGAAAAGCAAGAAACTATCCAAACTCAAGGCAGCCCTTTCATATTTCAAGGGACAAGCAGTTTGGACACAACAGTGAAGATATTTTGGCATACTAAGAGAAGTGATATTTTGTGGGTTTGCAATTTTTTGCTCTGATCATGTGGCTGTCTGAAGAGCTGAGCCAGCTGGAACTAAAACATGAGACAGACTTAAGAAGATTAAGACATTGATCTGTCAAGAAAATAACCCTAGATACTGCTTAACCAGTCTAGTTAGAACAAATCACAGAGGTGAACATGTTTACATTTAAAACAAACAAAGTTAAAAACAAATTCTGTGTCGTTGCCTGGTACACACATACAGGCTTAATCTTTGTCCCCTTTCTTATGGATGCACACAGCTCTAGAGAGAAAAGTGAACAAGCTAAATTCTGAAGCCAGGAAGCAAATGTTCACCTTTATACAGCTAGCATGTTAAACATCACAATACCAGAGAAATATTTCATTGAAATTAAATGTGAGAGTCTTATAAATACATTTATTTCACAATGTATAGGGAAACAATCGACATACAGAAATGTTTTGTTTCTTTAGATCACCCTGGTCTGACCAGTTCAACTCAAATAGAAAAATTCCAGGAGAAGGCACAGATGGAATTGCAGGACTATGTACAAAAAACCTATCCAGAAGATACTTATAGGTATTTATTGTCTAAAGTACCCAAAGTAATGTTGTGGGCTGTAGCTAACAGAAGTACAAAATAATGTCATTGATGTTTTTGACATCTTGGGTTTGGGGTTTTTTCTGTTGATGAGAAGGAACTAAAATCTAATTCATAAAAGAAAGCAGGTTTGTTTAAAGATACATAGAAACAAGAATAGCTGTCTAGCTTCCTCCATGTAAATTAAATTTATTAGTACTTTCTTGGTTTTTGAGGGTTTTTTTTTTGAGACTCTCATAGTTGTGTTCAGAAAAGTAAACGGACTTACTTTTTTTGAAGTTTGGGGGATAACTGCTTCAACTGACTAATTCACACTGCTTTTTTTTTCAAGTTATTATTTTAAAGTCTCTTTGACAACTAAAAGGTGATTATTATCCTTGAAATGTTTTTCAAGTTTCATTTGCAGAAAAATGTTAAAACTGTCAGTTATAGCCCTTGGAAAAACAATGATTACATATAATAAGGAACAATAACCATTTCTCAAACTTCTGTTTATAAGAAATTCCCACATCCTACTTATTTTCTCCTTTGGGTTTGCTTGTTTTGTTTTGTTTTTGTTTATTTTTTTTTCTTTTGTGGTTTTTTTTTTTTGTTTTGGTTTTGTTTTGTTTTTGTGGTGTTTTTTTGTTTTGTTTTGTTTTGTTTGTTTTTTTTTTAATTTTCAAGGACTTCTCTGAAATTATCTAGCTTGGTTTTTTTTCACTTCTCAACTATTCTGTTTGTTATGTGCTAGAAGCAATTACAGTATTTTCTAGCAATCTCCATCAAAACTCAGAATTTATCAACACAATGATTCTCTGCACTATCAGGGAACTCACCTCTTTCTCCAAGATATAATAGAACATGTTCTTTTTTACTGTGAAAGGCATCCTCATGTAAAGAAGAAACCTAACCCTAACCCTATACACTTAAGCACTGTCTGAGGGTGGAGTAACTAAAAAGAAGAAAAAAAACCTGTCTGAAAAAGAGAGCTTCTCCCATCTGTTTTCTGCATTGATCTTACAGAATTAACACTGTGGTGCAATGAAAATAGGATTCTCTGCCTCAGAAATATCCTCAAATCCCATATTCTTCCATGTACAATTGAGGCCTTCTTGTTTGATTAGTGAGAGCTGAATATCTACCATAAAACTAAATATAAAATTTGTTCCATATACTTGCTTCTCATAATAGTGTCTCAGGGAAGAAAATCAGAGTTACATTCCCCAAGCAGTGTCTTGTATTTTAACTAATAGTGTCTCTATCTCCATGCTCACCCATAGACAAGTTTAGAGAACAAATCTTATTATTTCTGAGCAACTGAGTGCTGGTAGAAAATGAGATAGGGGACAAGTGTTACAATTTTCATAAAAACAATAGCATAGTTTGAATCTTTTTGCCCTGAAGTTTACAAGATGTGGTGTATTAGCAGAATGGACCTTAGGTATTTTCTCCATAAATATTCAAGCATTTTCCAGAGCACCTGTGGTCAGTGCTACCTGAGGTTTGCCATTACATGGTTCGGGTTCAGAAAATTTATTTGGTTTAGCATTTGTGATGCACATCTGCTATATAAATGGCAGCAAAATGCTTTCATCACTGTCCTAAATTTCATATGCATGGGAAGTCTAGCATTTCAATACAGTCACTTCATTGTATTGGATATCTGTTAACATCGTGGTAAATAAAACACCAGGGCAATTTGGGAATATTTATGCTTAACAGTACATTCCCCCAAATTCCTTCTCTCAATAGAAGTGGATTCTCTTTTTTTCTGTTTATATACATCCAGCCCCCTTCCTGCTATCTCATTTGGCATGAAGTTGCTAGGCAACTGATTACTATGCTGTTTATGGCTGAAATTTTAATTAAGCATTGTACTTTTAAAATGGTGCAAATGTTCACACTAATCAACATGAATATTATTAGTCTCAGCATTGTTCGTCCAGAGCTGGGAATTTCAAAAGCAGGCCAAGAAAATTCTGTGTTTGTACATACGTGTTCTGTCTACAAAGGGCATTAACATGTCCCTTTCATTGGAAAACTACAAAGCTACTTAGCTTTCATTTTGCTTGCAGGATAGAACAGCAACCATTCTTTTTGTGGTGTAGCCAAATTAGTTTTAATTGCCTCTTTATGCCTATTCATGAATTATGGTAATAATAAAGGCAGATCCAGCTCTTTAGCCACAGAGTATCTTAAACTGGTCTTACATGTATTTATAATCCACTGAACTTCTTTTTCAGGCTAGCCCGGATCCTAGTTCGTCTGCCAGCACTTAGGCTGATGAGCTCTAGCATCACCGAGGAACTGTTTTTCACAGGTCTCATTGGAAATGTTCCCATTGACAGCATAATCCCCTACATTCTCAAAATGGAAACAGCAGAATATAATGGTCAAATAACTGGCACATCTGCATAGAGGGAACAACGTAATTTGAGGGATTGAAGTACTTTTCACAAAAACCATATAATTATGAAATTAAAAGAGTAGTGTTTTAGTATGTGCAGATAACTCCAACTTGTTATCAGTTTCCTGACAGATTGTCTTTTTCTGATGTTGACAAAATTTAAAGCAGCTATTAAAAGACCTGCTATAGGACCTTTCCTGCCACAAGGAATATTTTTGATGCCTTTCATTTCAAAGGCCATAGATTACTGAACATACTTTTCACATGCTTTGTATTTAGAAACTATCAGTGGTTAAAAAGAGTTTTATAATATCAGAGTAGTAATTAAATTACTTTAAAAGTAAAAAGAACAGTATGTATATATTTAAAAATATCCTTGGAATGAATGTCTAGTAAATGCCAGGGTATAATACTAGCACTTTGTAATCACTTCTTCTCAGAGCAACAGCATCATCAACATCCTGCTTATGAGTATGGAAAATTTAAAAAATGCATATGTCCTTAGTCAAAATGCTAGTGATTTTTGTAAAAATGTAGAATGCTAAAGGAGACAATCATTTAATCTACAAAAAGTCACTTGCTGTTATGTTATGCATGAAATATTAATGTGGATTCTTAAATCAGATATCCACATTATATGAAACTATATCTGTTAAATTAGTGCAGTTGTAATACATGGTACAGTGCAGTCCTGGTGACTATTATGTGTACAGGAATTCCCCACACTAAAGAAAAAAAGTGTTTGTCACAATAATGATTAAATATGCAGGTTCCTTAAAGTGTTTATTCAGACAAACACAATCATGACAAATGTTATTCTAAGAAGCAGCCTTTTGACTTTGGGGGAAATCAGTCATTAACTGGATGAGCAGTAATTTTCAAATAGAGCTGTGTGATGCTCTTTGAGTATGCTCTTTGTATGGTCCAAATTTACTCCTCCTCTCTGTACTTTGAACACCCTCATAATGTAGCCATAGGGTGCAATTTAAGATCTGAAGTGTGTAGAATCTCTGGTAGTCAGCAAGAGTTTATTACGAAGCTCTCTCACTTTATTTCTCCCTCCCTCGCTCATGGAACACTCCCAGTTTTGCAGAGTTCTCAACTTTCCTGCCACTCAGTTTGAAACCAAAATATAGTTAGGATTTACTCTCACTCATGTACAATTGCAGTTGATGACTGAGGCACCATGGAGGTATAAAATGAACTACTTTTAATTATCTCGAGTGATGAGCCATCAACATGTTTGCTAGTAGTACTGGCCATTAGCTGCTAGCATAGGTTTCATTTTAGTATAATTTATTATTATGGCTGTATTTTAAAATCAATGATTTTTTTTAAAGTCATAGCAATTAATACCTGCATCTGATCCTGGCATATTAGATGCATGAATTATTTTAATTATTTGTGTGTTAGAAGCATTCTTACTTTAGTAGATTTATGTGACAAAACCTTTCTAATGCTAAGTTCAGCACTTTGGTTTTTCTTCTGTTATTGATATTTATTTAGAAACATCAACCAGGTTGGTGTTTGTGACTTTTCAGAGTCTGAATTGTGGCCAAAAGACCTTAAGCAGCTTTAGATGAGACTTCTAAAGTAACAAAAAAAACTTGTATCCTTCATGCTTGTTAGGAGGCTGACATTTGTAGCACTTATTGTGACACAAAATACTATTTCATTTTAGGTTCGGGATGCATTCAAGTCTTCTACAGTTACTATTTTTAGCACATTCAGAATCTCCTTTTCTCAGAAAGGTATTACAGAGTCCAGTGTCCATGCAGAGATTTGTCATACTGCAGTTGTATCTCTCTCAGCTTTTGCTATAGCAAATGAAATTGTCATATTGTTCATGTGATGGAAAGTCTGCTCTCTACATGTGAAGTCAGCTGGACTTCAGCTTTTAGTACCAACCATTTGATTGTAGTGTAACTGCTGTGGGATTGTGTCAGCACTTCTGCTGCGCAGTCCTTACGTTAAGGGTATACAACTTAAAAATTAATGGTGATTAATCAGAAACAGTAGCTACCTTGGAAAGAGTAGTGGCTGCTTTTGTTAAAATTTAAAGTTTTACTGGGTTATGTCATTTTTCTACAAGAATAATTAATTGAACTATTTTGATTTATTTTAATTGCCAAAAGGATTACAGAACTTAATTTGCTTTCAGAATTTAATAAATATCATTTAGGCAGATAAGAAAGCATTTTAGTAGTAAATGAAATAGTCCTTAGCACAAAAAGTAGCCATTGGAATATTTGGTTTTAAATCCCAATACACACCAGGTAGCTTTTTCTTGACTTTTCTTTTTCATTTCAACTTCCAATTTTTCAAGTAAAAGTGCCCCATTTTCTGTGTGAAAATTTGTTTGTAATTTTTATTACTTGTGATCATAACAATTCAGGAAAGAAAGACATTATAGTTTTTTGGGAACAAAGCAATCACATGAAGTAAAATGTCAAATGTGTGCCTTGCATTACATATGTAAATCAAAACCAAAAAATATCATGCAGCTCTGTTTACAAATAAACTACACTCCCCACAAATGCAAGGCCACATAATGAGATCCTTGCTCAAACCCTGGTAGTTACTTACTCTGCAAATAGTTATTAATTAGCTTATTAGTAATAAAATATTAATTTTTGTAAACTGAGTAATAGCCATGCAATCCATAGTTGTGCATGCGTTTAATAGATGAAATGAAGCAGTTCCATCGTTAAGATCTGGATACTACACCTAAAAGCTATAAAGTCCCTCTCTGTGTAGCATCATTAGCATGATTTGCTCGCTTGCAGAGGTGAGAACCAAGCTACTTAGTTCTGATGCCATTAACAAAGAGTACTCTTTCTAACTATACACTGTTTTGATTCCAAGACTAACATTTTGAATTGTAGAAATTTGAACATATGTGCATGCCTGGGCTGTTTCCTCCCCAGGAAAAGGACTTTGTGCTTCCCCTCTCCTGTTGGCCCATTTCTCCCCTGTAACAATCCCTCTCAGTGGCAGTAGGACCCTGTGATGCACACAGTACAACTGCACAATCAGACAAGCTTTGAACCATCTCTGCAGAAAATAGTGCAACACTGACATAGTTCTTGGAATTTCTGAGGTTTGTTCCATCCCTCCTGCAGTGACTGGAAGATGGTAACAGGCTAATCTTAGTAGCTTTACTGGTAAATCAGTTTTGGGTTTTTTTCTCCTTTGAAAGTGCAAACTTTTCCTTATGAATATGGGACAGAAGAGTTTTTTTATATTGTAACAATTATTGAAGAATTATTTCTTGAGTATTAAATATAGAAATAGCTTGTTTTCATAAAGGTGAAATTTAAATGCCAAACTTGTTTTCACAAGAACTTGGAGTCAAACTATCACAGTCACAAAGTGATTCTAGGAGAAGTTCATCTCACTGAAGTTCTACTTAGTGCCAAAATTTATTCTCTTCAGAACTTTTGAAGTTCTATTTCTGCTGCTCTTGAAATGAAAATATTTTAACTTGGCAGAAATACAGTAATAAATTATCTGATTAGATTTATCTGAACCTGAGCAAATGTGTATACTAGTCACAATTCATTCAGACAAATGTTAGAATTCTGTGCTGACTGAGACTGGGGTATGATAATGAGGCAATGTAGGGAATGATAATGAGGCAGTAATGTCCATTGTGCTTCATTTGTTTTCCAAATCTTGCGCAAAGGAACTGGATTTGAATCTTGTAGCTAAAAAGCAGTTGGGACTAGCTTTGTCATAATGATTTTAATTGCATTTGTGACAAATGTAGGAAGGTATACTCTTTTCTCCCTTTTATTTACTTACCTTGGACTATAGAGTCAGAACTAATACCATATGCAAAAGTAATCCTTCTCTGCCTATTTACATTGCTTATAAATTGGCTGCAATGCTTTTGGTGTCTGTGGAGTTACTCTGGCATGAAACTGGTAGAAGAGGAAAAAATTATTTTCAAGGAGAGATCCTTCTAAGAAGTCATACAAGGCTTTCTTTTAGCTGCCTTACAATGTTAGATCATTAAGAAGGCTTAGTTTTCAGAGCACACTGCAGCAAGAAACTATTGTTGCTCTCCACTGATTAGTTGGCGTCATTTGCCAAGTCTCCTTTCACTATCTTCTGAAGTCCATGGCCCCCCAGACAGCCACAATGCCTCTGGTGAGGAGCTCTGGTTCCGGGTCTGTGTGCAGAATCCAGCAGCTCTGTATCACCATTACAGTTCCTTTTGGCAAAGGGCACATTCTGAGGCTGCCATAGAGAAACCAAGTTGGGGCTGAAGCTCCCAGGTGAAATCAGTTTCCTGACTTTTGTTTCTCCTTTGGCAGAGACTGTAAAGCACTTGTGTGGTTTTTTTTATTGTTCTACATTGTACACAGGACTCACAAATTCCTGAATTATTTAGTTCAGGATACTGCAGGTGTCAGTAGATTTTCCTGCCCATTAAAGTTCAGACAGTAGTTAGGATTCTTTCCTCATTACCTGCTGTTTAATTAGTAAAGGACAATTTAAAAAAATTGCACCAAATGGCATGACTAGCAAAGGTTTTCAGGAATACAGTTTAACCAGGAAGACAGAACTGGAAATGAATGGGCTGAGGGTACTGCTCAAGCAGTGACAAAGCAGCTTCCTGCACTAACAGCACCAGTCAGAGCCCTGTTTGAATCAGGAGAATTGAGCAGTAGAACTGGCAGGTCAGTCAGACACACAGGTGTACCAGCACATATCTACTGGATGATACCATCCTGGAAGGAACAAAAATGTTGATTTTCTATTTGAGATACCTCTGTTCCTCCCCAGTTACTCTTAATAGTGCAAAACCAGGGGATGTTGGGGTTTTTTTTTCACCTACTCTTGTCCATAAGAGCAAAAGCATAAATGCCAGAAAACACAGGCAGATTCCCACCTGTTCCCAGGGTTTGCCACACTAGCCATACAGCAACAGAAGAGCTTTTGCAGTAGTTGGCTTTGGTGATAAGCATGGGCCAGCTGACAACAGCACAAAACAGTGTGCAGTCTTAACACCTCCAAACATCCAGGAGGGATCAGCCAAATGAGGGCATGGTCACCCTAGAGAGGAAAGTGAGGGGCAGAGGAAGGACAAATTGCCAGCATCTACTGGATCTTGAATTACAGAAAATTAGAAACAGCTTTATATGAAAAATTACTAAGAGGGGATGGCAGAGGAATGAAAGCATTTACTTTTTGCACCTTTTAATTCTAAAGTTGCTGAGTCATTTTAACAGTAAATAGTCCTGAATTAAGTTCAGACTTATTGTTTGATGCCATTAGCCCTTCTTGTTAGATAATGCTGCAACCCTACTTCAGTTGCAATCAGTGTTATCAACATATGGGAAATTATTTGTGAAAAAAAAATTTAGAACATTATTTATACTGGGGTTACAAGTTAAAAGTAAAATTCTTTGTAAAGTTTAGATGCTCTAAGTTTAAGCATCTAAAGTTTAGATGTTTTTTATTGTGAAGTCATGCTACGTTCATCACAGGTAATACTGTTGTAATGTTCCATTAATGCCCACAATCTGTTCAATCCTCTGAGTTACACTAATGCTTTGAAAATGCATTTATTATTGTTAAATTCCTGCCTTTCTTTTAAGGAGATTGATAGAGTTGTACCTGTCTATTTTGTGCCTCCCACCATTGTGCATTTCTGCATGTTCAGTTCTAGAACTCATTTGAGCAGCTAATGCATATGTACATAGCTGTATGTATGTGTGTATGAATGTATATGTTTATATCTCTCTGTCTAAATATATTCTGTACAGTGTATAGGAAATGTGTAGTGTATGTATATATGTACAGATATGGAGCCATTATTCATCAATTCTATGTGCTAAAGTTTTTTATTCATTTGCTAATCCAGAGCTTCCTAATTTGTTGAATCCTCACAAATTTCAGAGCTTTGCACCTTTCTTCTAAACCAGTCTGAATTCACTATTTGCTGTTCAGAACTGACAAATATATTCCATGAATTTTCTGGCTTTTACATTATTCTCTTTACCTTTTCTTATTTCACCTATAGAGGTCTGTCAGTCAATAGTTAATTGAGCATATAATGCCTTTTAAAAATAATGAATAAATAACTATAGTCATAGAAAATGCTTCCCTGCTCATTATGCTCATTATACTCATTCTCTTACAGCCTCCTGAGATACTTTTGTAAAGTTTTTTTTTTTGTGAAGCTTGGGAAGAGACTGATTTTTTGGCTTTAAGTCTTCATCTGTGGCTAACTGAAAGTAAACCAAGTTGCCATTTATCACTGAACTGCAGCACACAGAACAGGAGGTAACGGATGCTGTTTAATAAATCAATAGTCATATTGTCATAGCGATCTCATGAAACCAACCTATGAGTTAGAGACTGTGTGCTCTGGTCAGTGAAACAGCAGCGCTGGTACAATGGTAATTCAATAGCAGGGACATTGCAGGTAGTTTATTTCTTAGCAAGCATCAAGACATCCTCAGGTTTTTCACAATGCATTTCAATTGTATATACACTTCCCAAAGTTTTTATTTTCCAGCCTAAACTGAACACAGCTAGTTTCTTAATTTATTTGTCAGACTAATGTCCCTTTTCCACATTCTGTCCTCTCCTGGGTCTGCAATCTGTGGAGCTCTTGCACTGCCTGTGACAGTCCCACTGTCCATGTGGGACCTGGGCACACAGTTGGGAAGTGAAATGTGGAGTAAGACAATTTCTTATTCATAATGAAGACAAACATTTACATTATCAAAGCATAAACAGGTCTTATTCTTCTTCCCTTTTGATGAAGTTAAAAACAAAGCCTTCCGTAAAGTAAATCTGTTAATTGTGGGTTTTTAAAAAAGCATTTCACAGGGCAGTAGTTCAGCAAGTCTTGTTTCTGTCATTAAAAAGGTGAAATAGAATTTTCTGGGCATTTATTTCCACCTTTTGTGCTCACTGTGGCAAAGACTTGTGTATGTTTAGCCAGATAATAAGACATTAATCAAAATAACATTAACTTTGTGCATGCTTAAAGTGAACCACAAGTCTGAGGAAAGTTTGGAAAGTTTGCTATGGAAAATGCTGAGAATGTTCTCTTTCTTGGTGTATTGGTTAGTGAGCATTTGTAAGCTTTTATTTCAAATATAGGAATAAACCTGTAGCATTTCAAAACCTTATTTCTGCGATTTTCAGCAGGAAAAATATGTAAATTAACATCAGGAACCTCTGTGACAGATGTTCCTTCATTGGTGTCTGGACAATTGGTGGTGTTTGAATGCTTGCTTTCCTCTTTAAAGGTGAATAGAAACCTGAAAGTCTGTTAAAGTCACTGTACTGCAGGAACAGTTTTAAAGTTTAGGAAGCCAGTTGGGGCATTAATTCAAGATTGAATCTGTTAAAAAACTCAACTGTGAATTCAGGGGAAAAAAAAAAGCAAAATTCAGTGAAACCAAATGTGTTATATCCACATTTGAATTGTTTGTATTCTGAAGGACAAAATGTGCTCAAATTTAGTGGCAATAAAGGCTCTGCAGGTCCGTTTTATGGTATTTTCATGATTGTGGGTTAAAGTAGGACTGAATAAATTTAAAACAAAAAGCACAGTCTTTAAGAAGAAAACATTTTACTTACAGTCTGTATATGTTAAATTTTCCATGTATGGAATCAAGATCAAATGTTGGAATATTTTTAATAATTAATCTGTAATCTGAAATACACTGGAAGCCAGTGTTCATAGTTTCCTAACTGAAAACTGCACACTGTTGTATCTGTATTGGCATACTAGGAAGTGCTGAGCGCCTAAAAAACAGCAAATTTTTATAAAAGGAAACATCTGCTTTCAGTTCCTTGGGATATTTTCTGGAAGTCTCTATTCCTTATAATTTAGAAAACTATTGTTTATTTTTAAAACTGCAAAAGTTTTTAATTTCTCACAGCTTCTTTTGTGAAATCAATATTGTGTGTAATAGCATTTAAAAATAATAGCATGTTCTTTTTTTAAACTAAATTTTATATCCAAACAACGTCTTCAGTCACAAAGAGGAATTTGCATTGTTGTGTTTGTATATAGAGTATTGCAGTGCATGATTTAGCTTATGCATTTTATTAAATGCTGTTGTGACATTATATTGTTGCGGTTAATACTAGTAGCTAAATGAAGTTTCTACCATTAAAGTGAATTACAAATATAACTGCATTCTTGAGTTTTATTTTGAAGTTCATTAAGTTCCTCTTGAACAGGAGCTGTCTAAGCCAAATACGTATTTTACCATCTTTTAGGGAGAAATAGCATTTTGCCTTCACCACAGTGAGTATTTTTACAAGAGATTTAACCGGGTCTGGTATAGAGAAGAAATCCCATGAACTTACTGACTTCAACGAGCTTCTCTAGGAGGAGAGAGGGCTTTTTTTCCTAAGGTTTTAATTCATAGTGAACAGATAAGTTTTGAGTAGCCCCAAAGCTGTCGCTGCTGTGCGCTGCGTCCCTCACGCTCCTCGCCACCCTCGCGTCCCTCGCCACCCCTGCGTCCCTCGCCACCCTCACGCCCCTCGCCACCCTCGCGTCCCTCACGCCCCTCGCCACCCTCGCGTCCCTCGCGTCCCTCACGCTCCTCGCCACCCTCGCGTCCCTCACGCCCCTCGCCACCCTCGCGTCCCTCGCGTCCCTCACGCTCCTCGCCACCCTCGCGTCCCTCACGCCCCTCGCCACCCTCGCGTCCCTCGCGTCCCTCACGCCCCTCGCCACCCTCGCGTCCCTCACGCCGCCAGGCCCGGGCACAGCGCGCGGCCTCTGCGGGCACTGCCGGGGACGGGATCAGCGGGGCGGCGGAGCCTCCGCCAGGGGGCGGGCGGGAACGCCACCTCCCCTTCCGGCCGCCGCCGCGATGCCGATGAAAGGCCGCTTCCCGGTGCGCCGGACCCTGCAGTACCTCAGCCAGGGCGATGTCGTGTTCAAGAGCTCGGTGAAGGTGATGACCGTGAACTACAACACGGCGGGAGAGCTGAGCGAAGGCGCAAGGTGAGCGCGGGGCGCGGCGGGAGCGCGGGCTGCCCCTGCAAAAGACACCGGGGTTTGCGCGGCCCTCCCGCCGCAGAGACAATGGGCCAGCCCTTGTGTGCTTTTCTCTTTTTTTCCAGAAAGTTCGTGTTTTTCAACATCCCCCAGATCCAGTACAGGAACCCCTGGGTGCAGATCATGCTGTTCAGGAACATGACTCCCTCGCCCTTCCTCCGGTTCTACCTGGGTAGGTCCCGCCAGCCGCGGGGGCCGCAGAGTAGTGGCTGGGTCGCAGCGGCAGCGTCGTTACCGCTGCGTTTGTGTCGTTCTCACTCGGCCCTGCTTCGGCTGCTGCGGGGAAAGAAGCTGATTGACTGGAACAGAGCTTTAGTCGTTGGCAGCTCCCCTAGACTCACCCTCATGGAGATTTTGCTTTTCACTTAAAACATTGCAATACACATTAACTGCAGAAGGGAAGTAGATCCTTCATTCCTGTGCGTTTAAAGCCTCGCTAAACGGCATGCAGAAGGAAGTGGTATTATTTGATACACTGTTATGAATTTTTCTTGACAGACAGTGGAGAACAAGTTTTGGTTGACGTGGAAGATAAAACCAACAAAGAGATAACAGAGCACATTAAAAAAATCCTGGGGAAAAGCAAGTAAGTAGCACGCAGTAAGCTAATATATCATCTAGCATACATATTACATAGTTTTGTGGAATACAGAAGGAAATACCACTTTTCCTGGATCAAACTGACACGAGCAAGGTAACGTCCACAAGGTAGGAACTGTAAATCCATCTTTCTCATAACCTGGGTCCAGGGAAGGGAGAGGAAGTATTGCTAGTCAGACTTCTGATAGTAACAAACAGATCTCTTTTCTAGAGAAATGCTTGAAAAAGAAGAAAGAGAAAGGAAAAAACTATCACATCCAGCAACCTTTGGGCCCAAGAAGTATCATCTGCGAGAATGCATGTGTGAGATTGAAGGCCAAGTTCCCTGCCCTGCTTTTGTACCATTGCCCAAAGAGATGAGGGGAAAATACAAAGCTGCTATGAAAAATGAGGCATGAGCCTGACATTTCAAGATCTCAAGTTATGCAGCTGTTTTTCCTCAGGGCTGGACAATGAAGGTGCTTCAGTGAGAGACAAGAGCAAACAGTTCCTGGGAACAGGAACAAGCAAGTTCATTCAATACAGACAACTCTGCCTCATAAGCCTTCTTACATCTACAACTAGAATAATGAAGTGAAAAATAAATAAAAGTTAAAACTGGCACAAAAAAAAAGCTGTGGTTATACAAAGTATTGCAATTCAACACTGGAAAACAAAATTAATATAGTCTTATTTCTTATTCATGCCTGCAGGTAGCCAATTACGGCTATGCCAAGATCATATTTTCTTTGGGCTAGAGAGGCTATCTTAGAAGTAACGCAGAATTCCATATTTTGTAGAAAGTGGTGCAAAAGTCCATATTGTACCAACTGAAAACAGCCAAATGATAATAGAACTCCAGTCTCAATTGAATTTTCCTAATTTATGTAGTTATGAATCAGAAACAGTTCAGAGTCTCATTTCCAGCAAGATACAACTTTTGCAGCTGATACTGCAGCATTTCTGAATTCATGGTTGAATACAAAATTTCACACTGATGCAAGCATCCTGTACAAACTGTCATGGACAAACACAACACAAAATAAACATGTTGTTTTATTTCATCTCTTTTTACAAAGTTTTCATACAGAGTAGTGCATGCAGTTGTAACAAAAGTCAATGCTAATTAGTTATTGAGCTTTATGCTTAAGACATCTTCATTCCCTTGTGCCTTGCAAGCCTCACAGCAGTCCCTATACCAGCAAAGGTCTTCACGTTAGAGACGATTTTAGTATTAGCTGTCTAGTCTATCACAGTTAACACTGACAAAGATCATGAGGTATCCCAGTCTGTTACCTGCTTGTAAAAATAATGTATTACATATACAATGAGAATACTTCAGTTATTAGTGTATTAGCCAGAAAATATAAACAAGGTGGGATAGTTGCAACAAGGAAAAAAACACTTTTTAATGTGAAAGCCGAAGCCACTGAAACATTTTTTCATGTTGATACCTAAAAAAGCATTAGGTTAGAGTGCAGGAAGCAATCCTCCTGAATAGCAACCAAGTCTGTCTTAAATAACTGCGTTATACTATCTCTTAAATAATTCCAGGGATTCTATTTACCTATCAACAGTTTTTGGTGCCTTCATGAATATGGTGTCAAGCACTTATGTTCTGACAAGACCTTTCAGAATCCTGTGTTCTTTCATCTACTTGATGCAAAATAACACTTGGGGACTCAATCTGCTCTAATAAAACATCAGTGTATGAACTTCAAGGTCTTAAGCCAACCTCTTCTGCACACCTTTCAAACCCAGATTCAGGCTACACCAGACAGACCATCGGGTATCCTTGAGTGGCTGGTCTGAGTTACTTCTGCCCCTTGCTAGTGGTATTAAGTGAGGATATAGGTGGTTTGGTCTTTTTAAACAACAGTTCCACAAGTCCCTACCTCCACTTACAGCTAGGAAACAGAGTTCCTGCTCTTTAGGTAGCAGAGTTACTTGTCTCTAAAATCTTAAGCAGTGTTGGGGTTACAATATCAGAGACAATATGCCAATATCAGAGACATAATTAAAAGATACGTCCCATTCCACAGAACTTCACACTTCTGAGTAAGCCCACTATTGTTAGTGCTATACAGTGTGATCTGCCTGATTTTCCTCTATTTCAGTTTTTAAAAAACCCTTTAAGATTAACTCACCACCACCACTCCTGCAAACAGTGATTCCTGCTGATGTTTCTGTGCCTCTCAAAGACAAAAATCAAAGCTATTAGATTCCATCTTTCTCAAAAAACCTGCATTTGCTGAGCTGGAGGCCCTCCTGCATCACAGGTACTGGCTGTCACCTGGTCATCCCCCAGGCCACAGGATCACAAGAGGTCTTCAATCCTTATTTAAAATAGGTATGCCTGATTCTCATAAAAACTGAGGGGAATAATCTAACATGAGAGAGAACTGCCATTTGGCACTATTGCAGCCAGACTTTGTCTCCCAGCTTTCACAAAATTCCAGTGGCATCTCAGCTTTCCATTATAAACAAAATTTTTTGTTGCTTGGGTGCTACAAAATATTCCAGTCTCACAAATACAACAAACATGATCATTCTGTCATCCGGAGGATTTAAAGGAATGTGTAGATTCCACAATGTAATTAGCAATTGGAGGTTCCCCCTTTATATTACAGGCAGAAGTGGTGCTGGCCTGATGCTCCTTTCCCTGGAAATGAGCAAATGCTTGGCTCCCTCATGAGCAGGTCTGAAGCCAGCATGATGCTATGACACCATTGTTTGTGCTCAGAGCAAATGGGAAACCAGAAGTGATGAAAAGAAGCATCCAAATTTTACATGGGTCTCTTTATACAGACACTAAAAAGTTACCCATACTATGGTCAGTTAGAAAGTTTTTTCTCAGTCTGAAGATGCCTTTTATGTATTTATTAGCATTGCATAAACTTGATCTGCAAGCCTGTACATTCAGCACCCCGGAGAATCACAGCAGCTCTTTAACAGCACATTGCCAGAACAGCATTAGCAGTTCAACTACCCTGGGTCAGGACAGGATGAAAAAGTTTTAGAAAAGTTTTCATCTCTCTTTAGTCAAAGCCACACTTGAAAGGCCAACACTGCAGCAGAAAGCAGGAAAGAGGGCAAACCAACAGTCCAACCACTTCCACATCATAGTTCCCTATTAGCACTTACTTAACCCCTGGACCAAAATAAGCATTCAATAAGACCAGTTAGCATTAAAAAGTGCTGTAAAAAGTTATTTTAAAATTTCTTACTCTAAGTTTTTGAGACCAGCAGCATTCCTCAGTAATTCTTTCTTCAAGACTGTGTAGTAGTGGCAATGTCTAAATGAAAGTGCTTTAAAGTCAGGATTCTCCCAATTCCCTCTTGTGATCTGTACTCCTGTCTGTAAGTATCTGCTTTACATTCCCATATTTAACAGCAGACTTAATTATTACACAGCCCTATTGCTGCTTCAGCTGTTAGATTTCTCCTTCTGCTTTGCTAATGTGTGTTTCAGTTCCTTTAAGTTCTCTGTCAGTACCTCCACCTCATCCAGTCGTCCACTATGTTTGGCATCAAATATATAAGCTTTAATATTATCTATCTGTTGGAGAAGCAGCTCTTCCTCTATAGCCTCCTCTCCAGAGATCTCACTGCCATCCTCCACTTCAAAGGGATTGTTAGAGGATCCCTCTTCAAATGGATTCCCTGAATTCCAACTGCCCCCAGGCTTTTCAAATGGATTTTCATCCTCTTCAAAGGGGTTTGAAGTACTGCCAGGTGCTCCATTACTTTGTTCTTCCTCCTCCTCACTTTCAAATGGATTATATTCTTTTTTATCACTTTGCTGAGCTGTGTTAGAGAAGGAAGCCACTGGAGAGGTGCCTTTGGCAAATGGATTATCAGGATCTTCTACTTGAGGGGTATCTGCTTCATCCTCAAAGGGGTTTAGACAGGCTGGCTGATCGCGGTCTTTGTCACACTGTGGGACATTCTGGGGTTTGAGTGTGAAGGTTGAGTGCTCTTTTGCTGGCAGCTGCTCAACTGCAGGAGTTTCAAAACTCATGTCCCCTTTGATCCAAGTAACATCCAAATGCTGTTTGACTTCTCTGAAGTCTAAGGAGCGTGTCCTTGAATGCTGAGACATGAATTGATGGTGCTCTCTTTCCCACTCCTTTTCACGAAGGACCTGAAGTTCCTCCCTCTGTATCTCCTCCTCTTCTGCCTGTTTTTTAGAAAGCTCAATAGCTTTCAGAGTTTGTTGTTGATCATATTCATCCTGAAGCTGCATCAGGTTCTCTTGCAACATATGGACCTCATCTATCCTATTAGCTGCCTTTGCTTGCTTAATAAAGGATGTGATATTGTCAATCTGCTGAAGAAGTGGGTCTGCTCTCTCGCTCTCTCTTGAAATGCTAGATGTGGGTAACCAGCCTTCAGATTTCTTGACTGTTCCTTTTTTTATGTGAGTTTCATCACCATTAACTACAGATGCAGATATGGAGATAAACTCCTGCTTTTCCTCTTGTTTTCCCTGTGTTTCAAGAGCGACCTAAACCAAAAAACATGTAGTAAGAAAACACCACAGGCTTGAAAAATTTCATTCTAAGTATCCATAGGTACAAGTTAGCTGATCTTAAGACATTGTTGGCTGATGCTTAAAGGGATCAGCTGCCATTTTGAGTACTTTGCAGAAGATTCTTACTTTCATACCATTCCTTACACGCTTCCCTTGAGTTTGTGATGATTCTGATGAAAAACCCATGACATCTGCCTCTACAAACCTGAGGGAAAGTAGGAGCAACAATTCTCTTTATAGAGGAAGAAAATGCCTAATGCAGCTGTGCAAAGAGTGGTCTAGATTGATTTGGACATTAATTGTATCACATAGAACATCCGTATTTAAGGTCACTGATATCACTGGCTTTTAGAGTGGGATTATTCTTATTTCTCAATTTATACCTCAAGATGAAGTTGGCTTTAGTTTATAATTAAAGATATCCTCCCTCCTAAAGGAAAAAAGGGATACCTCCTCCCCTGCAGAGGCATCCTTGTTCTAGTATGTCCTTTCCCACCGACAAAAGAAGTTTCCAAATTCTGCTTATGTGAGTGAATTCCTGAACACAATTTTGAAGTCAGTGTAAACTAACACACTCACTTCAGGGCTTGCTCTGCACGCACTGCAGCAGGAACAGCCCGTGCACCCAAATCTCTGCTTTCTAGAAGTGTCCAGCTTTGTGCCCATCTACTTCTGTTCTGGACAGAACAAAGCAGCAGCTAGGCAAATCCCTGGAAAAGGGGATGGGATGATATGGATGAAAAAATAACAAACTGAAATCCTGTGTTGAAGGCAGCTACTCATCTCCCCACACAGCTCCCAGGCTTATATCTATGAGAAAGCCTAATACAAGATGTAACAGATCCCAACCTGTCTTACCATATGCAGTCTTCTCTTCTTCAGTTCTTCATACTGATCCTTAGTTGGCAGGGACATTAGGCCAAGCAGCTTTTCCTGGCAAAAATTGAAATATTTACAATATTGCTTGCAGGTATTCAGCCCATTTTTCAAGTCCTTGAGAAGAGAGATACTACCAGCAGAAACCCCACAAACACATCAAAGATGCTTCTACACTGCAGTCCCTGCTGCAGGTCTCCACACACCTCTGCTGCTACAGCTGCACTGCTGGGTGGGCTGACACCTCAGCAAAAGGAAGAGCCACGGCTCACACACCTCTTGGATTCCCCAGGCCCAATGCTGCTCTGAGTGAAAGACCTGTGTTCCACACAGCTTATTTAAGGCTATCGTAAGTCATTAGGGGAACTACAGAAAATGCAGAAAACATATAGAACTAAGGCCCCTGTCAAAATAGAGTCAAACCACAGGGATGCCTGGCAAAGAAGAGAACCCTATGTAAAATGTAAATAGAGCACATGCTCTATTTACCTGAACAAAAAGTGTAGCTGAATATCTTATCATTCGCTGAAGTTGTAGTATTTTAGGATGAGGTTGAGGATCTTCGTGCAAGCCCAGACTCAAAATCTTCTTACTGAATCAAAGAAAACATACAGCCTCATCAGTTCAAAAACAAAATCAGGAAAAATTCCATAAAAGCAGAGAGACAATAGTGGATCAAAAACTTCTGATGTTCTTTTATATAAACAGTTTTGGATATTACAATTTGTAACACTTTCCACTCCCAGCCTTAGAAAAACAAAGAAACTCCAAACAAACAATTCCTTTCCCTAAATGGTGCTGCTACTTGTTTCCTCTATATTTACTTATTCCTACTGCAAAGGAATGCATGAATTTTAAGGCTGGAGAAGAAAGTAGAAATTGATAGTGCACAGGAACAGCATCTACCTTTTCAAATGCTCTTTACAACTGAGCAGACAAATTGATCATCCATATAATCAGTTAAGTCATAACAGAGATACATACATACTGGGGGGAAAAAGGAGAGAGACAATCTTTTACCTTAACGCATCTATAAATTCATACATTTTTTGAATCTCCACCCTCAAGTCATTAGCATGATCAAGGTTGTAGGCTGACTCCCCAGCACTAAAGAATAAACAGAACTTTACTGTAAGTCATGCATTCAATTAACAACATGTACAACACCACTAGTTATCCCAAGATGACCAAGATTCAACAATGGTAACTGCTAACACTAAAGGGCTAAATGATTTTATTTCAAGCTCATGTTTAAAAAACCTTTTTTTGTGACAAAGTGAAAAATTATACTAATTTTGTGAACATGAACACTTCATAGAAGACAGCTGTATTTATGATTTAATACAATTATTTAATCATACACATATATGTAATTATTACTTATATTACTTATATATTATTACTTACTACTCTAGGAGAAACTGTATTCTAACACAAAAATGCCACTCTACAAGTAATATCTAAAATATACATATGCTTAGCAAATATATCTATTTTGTGGGGATTTCTTTCGGGACAACTTGGTGGGAAAAATCTCTGAGTAACTAACTACACTATTAAAGCATAATAGTTACCTCCACTAGCATTTGTCAGAAAGCAAAATACTATGCTGGACAGGGTGTAGTATTTAAAATGCTAGTAAATGACTGTCCACATGGGGACACAATCATTACAGGCACTTTAGTTACTAGAGTCTCCACTTTATTGATAAAAAAAATTAGGACTTAGTGGGGAAAACTCTTCACAAGTTTTTAGCTTCCCTGTCCTTTTGTATCACAAATGTAAATTATAAGAATCCCTTTCTAAAAAGCAACTTCACTATCCATAGGACTCCAATTTCCAGGACACACTACTAGTCAGAAATCTTTAATTTCACCCATAACAAGCCTGTTATTTTCTGACATTTACTTCCATTATTCAGGACATCTGTATTTTTACTTTTCTCCAGCTGCCAAGCTACATAACCCAATCTTTCATGAATTCATGACAAAAAGCAGTAACACCTTAGCAGATTTTTCACCTTCTGTACTTCTTCCTATTGCAAACAGTGTTTTTACAAAGCACTTTCATTACTAATTTTTCTACAACCATTAGATCTAAAGGACAGGTATAGCAATATTTATTAACTTTAACTCTTCAAAAGGAAATGCTTCCTAGTCAAAGACCAGTGCGTGTATTTCTCTCACTACACGAGCCAAAAGTATAACCTGGCAACCTTTTGCAGATAGAGTTGAAGAGACTTAAGTTACCCCAATGAGAGAATACTACTGCAAGAAATTATGCACAAAACTGAAATATGAGACTGTTGCTTATCCACTGCAGCACAGGGTACCCAGCTACACTAAGAACAACTGCCAGGTGAAGGTGCTTTACACAGAAGAGAATAGTTCTAATAATCTGCTGCTGCTGGCACTCCTTGGAAGCCAGAGCATCCCAGGTGAGGACAGCAACAGCTTACTGCAGCTGTTTTGAAGAGGCTCATTTACACATGAATTGTAGCCTTGTACTTCCTTTTTTTTGCAAAGATGATGTGTGGAAGTTTGACAGTAGTGCCTCACTGGGAAGTGGCTTTAAAAAATTAACAAATCAAACAACTTCTCTGTATGTTACCATTAATAATTAATTCAGTACTACTTTGTTTGAGCATCCAGAAGACAACAGATAATGAAGCACTGAATTTTCTTTAAATTTACACACTCTTGCAGCCTTAGTATACCATTTCCTTACTACTTCTCACATGTAGAGGAAAAGTACATGTATTCATAACATAGCTAGCAATGGGACTTACTTTAGTGATTCTGCCATCCTTATGTATTCTGGTGCCTTCTGGTCAACCTTCTCCATGCAGAGTCGGAGTTTCTTGTTATAATATTAAAACAAAATGTATAAAAAAAGAACTTACATTAAAATACTAATGCAAGAACATGTTGACATGAATCTTTTCATGCTGCTTGTGCAGATTTGAAGTTAACCATGATGAAAGGCACTTTAACTGTTCAGGATGACAAGACTCTCCAGTTATCTCCAGAACACATGTGGCATTGTCAGGAACGGAGAAAGACTGGCTGTACCCCTGTAATGTGGACTTTGAATCTTGAAGCTGTTTGAATGGCTGACTTGGACAACTTCTAGCCTTACATCTCTTCACCAAGAAGAGCACCAACAAAAACTCCCATTAATACTAACCAGGGGAGTTTGTAGACTCTACTGAAAAGGTATCTGGTGATCATCAGTACCTGCTGCGAAGCATTTGAATGTAATGTTGATAGAGATGGTTCAAAAAATGCATTTGCCATGAGTGTAAGGACTGATGGCAACAGTGGTGACATCAAGTGCTATGGTTCCAGTGCAGCCCACCAACCAAATGCACAGCATATCACTCACTGGTTTAAACAAGTTCACAATTTTAAGAGAGGCATGTCTGAACTACTAGTTCCAGATGATAAGAATGAAGATGTATTTTAAAAATATGTATGAAGTTAATGTGGGCTATAAATACTATATTGCAACTGATTCCCACATTTCAGATATGTCTTTGCAACATGGCATAAACACCCAACAGTCTCTGCTAACACAAGTCAGTATTAAGTCATAGAGTTGAGTCATGAGGTAACAAGCCAAAAGTCAAGTAGTGACCATTGCAGACATATACACTGTAGCACAGAGCTCGACCTACCTCATAGAGTTTCACAATCTCAGGTGTATATTCTTTCTCATCAATCTGTTGCTCTCTTTTCAACAAGGTGTCTTTGCAGTGCTGACAACAACGGATTCGTTCATCATCCTTCTCATCCAGAACAGAGCTCACACTGCTAATGCTGCTAATGCTGCCACGGCGGGAGCCGTGGACACTGCTTGGTGAGGAGTTCGGGCTTGTATGAGAACCCAAGGCCTCTTTGCTGGCACTAGTGAGTTTGCCTAAAAGTTATACACAGGTAATTTTACAGTAACTGGAGAAGCCAACAGATTTTACCAACACAAACAAACTGCCCTTTAACGGAAACTTTATATTCCGGTGGTACTAAAAAAACAGGTTGAGTCTGCTGAAAGACATGCAAGGACTGCAAAACAACTATGACTGCAAGTCAGAATTTGGGTCTTCACTGCAAATCTTGCTGCATTTAAAACTAGCTAGAGAGCACACTGCTGAGCATCACCTACATTGCTTCTAGGCATAAGCATTCTCATGTTTGAGCCTGCACAGTCACAAAACAATGTGTAGAACAGGTATGATAATGGTGTCCAGGCATTGTGCAGCTAATGTCATTTATCTCCACACAATGTACAGTCTCCTCTCCTGTGCACCACATGAGAAAAATAAAAGTTTAAAGTGGTTCTTAAAGACCTAAACATGAATTTTCCTAAGTTGTTGTCCCAAGGTCTAGCATTTGGACAACACAGACAAAACTGGAAATATCCACAATATTTTTAAATGTCAGGAACCTTGGCAGTTCCTAAAGTTAATAGCTCCATAGTTATAGTACTCAGTATAATAAGTAATACCTATATTTACCAGGAGTTACTACATTTTTACTACTTACTATTTATTTATTTACTATTACAGCTATTACTTCTAGTAAATTTTTCTGTGTTATGCAACACTTCCAAATCTGAAGAAGGAACAGAGAAAAAGAATGGAGAAATAATTCCTTGTATTCTGCTTCACAGACAAGTATCTGCATGAAATGGAATCATAGTTTTCTGCAGAGACAGACTATTACCAGCATATTTTTTTGTAATGGCAAAAAGCCAGGACGCACCCAAAGTGAGCTGAGAAAATGAAGAATTAACTCTGCAGTACTTACTTGCCAAAGGAAGACTGACAAATTCCATGCACTTCTTGCACATAATAGACCCACAAAGGCGGCAGTGGTGACGTCGGTTTCGGATACTGAACTTACTGCCACAGTCTGGGCAAAATGGAACATCCTGATCACTGACCCAAGGCACAACAGACTTCTCTATAGCTGTGAGCAGGAATACATACCGCATGAGTGTTCAATTGATTCCTCAGCTGGTTAAACTATAGGGGTAAATAGTCTCAGGTAAGGTCACACTAACCTCTTATTTTAGCTGACTCAGTGTTTGCTCTGTCAAATGATGTAAGCTGGTTAAAGATAAACAATATATTGAAGAAAATTATACTTTTGTAAGGAAAAAACCCAGCACAACTCAGCCCAACAAGAAAAAGAAACCTGATGTTTTTAAGAGAGAGGAGTTTCAGCTGTTTTTTTTTTTTTTCCTAATTCCATGTTCATACCAGTGCTAAACAATGACTTGTCAAATCTGTACAAATCAGCACATTTTGGACATAATCCTTATTGCAGCCAACATTACTGCATCTGAGCCAAAATGCAGGTGTACCACTGGCAGATTTTGAAGAATGAGAAGCTGGAAGAATCAGGTCAAAAAATATTGGGGAGCAATTTAGTAAAGTAAAACATGGAGAAAATAAAACAGGAGAACAGATGGCTCTTGAAGCAAGTGGAAGTAGCATCTTCAGTCTGAAAATGGTGCATAGATCCAGAAATTATAACCATGGCACAAAGTCAAATCATGTGCAGTTCTCAAGGTAATGTGTAAAGAAAGTCATAGTTTAGTATCTTTTATAAAGTATATTCCTAGATAAGTGGGCATACTTCATACCGAATTTTTTTTTTTTAGTCTAGGAAACATTTAGAAGGCTGGAATATTAAGAAGCACCAAATTTACCTTTTCTAACCTGATTATTAACTTATTGACTTCAACTACATAGTGATCAATCCTGGCTGCTCGGTGTTTCTTGAATTCAGAAAGATGGCTTCTCATAGCACCTGCAGGGATAACAGAAAGTTGTCCTGGTCACCCAAGTACTCTGTATGGATTTAAATGCCACTTGAAAGACAAATGTCTCTTCTTTTCACCATTTATTTCTCATGTTCAAATTCGATTTTAAAGACACATTGGAATCCTACATTTTCACAGTGTTGCTGTAAATAAAACACTAGTTAAAGACTAATATTCAGGCTGGCAATAAACAGTGTTTTATTTCTACTACAGAAAGCAAGCAGCACTATGTTAAAGAGAAAATCTGCAACAAATTTTTTTCTCCATCTTCATTTGTCAGTTACATTTGGTAAGCTGTTACCTACTAGCAGTATCCTCAAAACCAACTCCCTTTAGTTTCCTGGCTACATATTGAGCAAAGGGAAGAGGCATGCCCAAGGATTACTGGAGGTCTATGTAGCAGCAATTTTGTTTCAGATTTCTGATCATGTGTAAACCTTTAGGGGCCTGAATCAAATCCTCCATGACAGTTTAGATTTGCAGAAAACTGATCACTGAGTATTGAAAAGAACTATACAGCATCTCTAAAACATGTACAATTCATAGTTGATAATGTTGGTTTAAGATTACTCCTTTTCCAAGTAAGGTGGGTGAGGTATTAAAAATCCAAGTTATAGACAAAAAACTAAAGACCTCAAACCAACCAACCAAGCGATAAAATCTTTCTTCCAGCTGGTAGAACTCAAAATCAGACGTTGCTTTTTGATGCAACCTATGTAAATGTAAGAATCGCACTTCTTCGTGCTAATGAAGCAACCAAAAATCTCAAAAGATGCATTCATGGTAGTGAAAGAGTCCCTCTGGGTAACTGATTTAAGCCACTGCTTTGGAGACACAATCCCTTTCAATGATCCATCAAATTACATGCCAAATCCCTATGGTTCATCTTCTCAACGCTCATCAGAAAGCAGTTCTCACTTCTCTAATGTTCATAAACCTTCTCCCTAAATTTATTCTTAGCTAATATTTACACTATGATTGCTGCTCAAATAGTTACAAAGTCAAAAGGAAAGAAATATACAGAACTCAGGCCCTGCAGACCCAAAAGACTCAGTCCTAGTCTGTCAGCACCATAGTGGAAACTTTCCCAGGATCCACAAAAGATGGTGCTGCTTCCTTCTCCAAAAATAACCATGGTATATCAGTTATAGTACAGGCAATTGCCAGTAGCAGTATTTATAATTACAGGCTCAGACAGCGTATCCTTGAAATTCTACAAATGTAGATTTATATTCAGAGGAGTGGAGTTTGTTTGTTGTTTGTTTTTGTCAATTTGGTTTTTTTAAAGTAAGCCCCCTTTTAATAAGAGGTGATCACCACCTCAAATCCAAGGAAAAGCTGACAGTTTAAATTAGTAGATAATGTTTTTGACAAACATGCAAACTAACAGCTACTTTAAGTGTAGCCCAAAAGCTAGAGATTTTATATACTTTTGTAACTTTTAATGAGTGGATTATCTGTTTTGTAAAGTCACAAGATGAAGATACATTTGCACAGAGGTAAACACAAATTAAGCAGATCTCAGCAGGACAGCAACAATGACATGACTAATAACTACCTGAAGGGTAGTTTGGGTACTGATTCTATACGTGTCTTTTCTTCTCCCCATTAACTGTGTTTTCCCCATGCTCCACCCAATGCAGATAGGCTGCCTCAAAGTCAGTGTGCAAACCATAACCCCCTGCTAGCGAACACAGTGCAGCACAGACACAATTCCAAGCCACTTCGGCAATACTGTAGCACTTTCCCAATTCAGATCAAAACTTATCCCCACTGTGTATTGCTTTCTAGCTCTCCTACCTACTTCCTGGGGCTCCCACATGTATGGATCTACTCCACCATAGCTGAATGACTCATATCGTTCCTGAGCTCCAGAATCAGTTCTGTCATCATCTTGTTTCAGCAATTTCTTCTTTGCTTTTTTGGCCTTCTGGACTAGATCTGAAAAAAAATAAACCCAAGTTATCTAACATATCAGGTAGTCACCACATATTTGTCATGTGAAGCCAGTATAGAGTAGTCATCTTCTTTTACCAGAAATCTTTCTCCTGGATAAATTTATTCTCAAAACATTCTTAGAACAAAAATGCAGTTTAGAGCAACACACATGACACAAAATGTTCTCTGCTGTCTGTCATAGAGCAGCATGAGGTCCTAAGGACAAGACAGTAGATTAAAACATTCCATTGTCAGACCTCACTGTAAAACAGCAACTTGTCTTAAATTATGGGACCTATCTCACTGCACAGAGCATCATAAAGTTTTACCTTAATTCTCATAATTCCCTATTATTTTCTTCAGATACAAGGACGTCCAACACATTCCTTGTTTTACTGCACAAGCTACCAATTTCAGTGTGCTTGTACATATAAAGACTTTTAAAAGTACTAAACAGCCCAGTGTTAGGGTTAGAGTTTCACCACGAAAATTGGTTAATACTTCAAAAGTCTATCTCAAGAGAAAAAAAAAATCAAGACTGCGAGGCCAGTACTTCTAGCATACTAAAACCAGAGTTTGCAGGAAACACAGAGAATTATTGCCAGATTTTAAACATTTTAAACATTCTTCTCTCAATATAAAATGACATTGTGTACACTAGGGATTAAAAAAGAGGGAAACATCTTAGTAAAACAAAATTCAAAGAGATTTTCCAAACACTAATGAAGGGTGGAAACCCATAACAGATATGGAACACTCCCAGCATTTCCTGCTAGCTGCACCACCCACATGCTTTTCCATGTTTTTCCAATAACAACCTTTCTTAACTTCACACTTGAACTGCAACCACAGTTTTATCTACTGTCAAAACAAGAGATTAGTGAACTGGAACCTGGCAAGTACCAGAGATTCCCCATAATCTCCACAGTCGACAAGTAATTCTTGGGTATTCACTGGGTTAGTATAATTTTGAGTTTTCAGATAAAAACAAACAAAAAAGCCAACAAGGTCAATAGTAAAAATCGTGCATAAAATCAGACATTTGAAGAGCAATGTTTTTAGCCCCTACTTTAGAATCAATTTATGGAAAGTATCGGGAAAAGGTAAATACTATGCTTGGCCCAAGGAGATTTACGGAAGAACGGAACTGCATGCCTCGCCTGTAAGTCCCTTCAATTAATATTTTATTACTGTCAGACATTTGGGAGCACTCGAAGTACGAGCAGGGATTTCCCACAGCCAAGACGAACGCGTTTACCGCGGCCGCCCTTACTTCGGAGCTGCGCCCTGACGTCCCGGTCTTCGCCCGGGTGCTGCTCCTCGTAGTGCGCCTGGAGCTGCCGGAACGCCTGGAGATCCTTCAGGCACAGCGGGCACAGGAAGCCCTCGCGCACTTCGGTCGGGTCCCCGAAGGCCGCCGGGCAGCCCGACGCCATCGCGGCCGCGCGTGCTACCCTCACCGGCTGCCGGGATGCGGGGGCCGCATCGTCCTTAGGCACTGCCTGAAACGAACCAGGCCAGGGCCGTGCGACCGGCGGCGCAAGAGGGGGCGGGAAGGGCCCGGGCTGGGCGCGAGCCCCTCCACGGGCTCCCCGCCCGGTCCCTCCGCCCGGTCCCTCCGCCGGGCTCCCCGCCCGGTCCCTCCGCGGCCCCGCGCAGGCCCCGCCCGGGGCAGGCGAGAGGCTACGCAGGGAGATGGGCGGGGCTTGAGGCGCACCGCCCGCCGCGGGAGAGGCCGCTGAGGGCTGCCCCGCCCGCCTGAGGGTCCGTGGCCCAGCGACAGCCCAGGGACGGCCCGGGAAAAGCCCGGGGCAGGGCTCGCTTCACCTCAGCGCCCGGGCGGCCGGCGACTATCTCCAAAGCAGGGCGGCCGCGGCCCGTCCCGGCTGCCGGGAGCGGCAGAGCGCGGCTGAGGGCGGGGCGAGCGCTGAGCCATCGATGAGAGGAAAGGGCGGGGACAAGGCGGGCTCGTCCCACACGGCGGGGAGGCTGCCGAGCGCGGAGCTGTCGATGGCGGTTGGAAGCGGCGGCGGAGCGGCGGGAGCGGGGCCGGCGGGGCCGGCGGAGCGGCGGGAGCGGCGGGGGCGGCGGGAGCGGGGCGGCGGCGGGGCCGGCGGAGCGGCGGGAGCGGCGGGAGCGGGGCCGGCGGGGCCGGCGGAGCGGCGGGAGCGGGGCGGCGGCGGGGCCGGCGCCGCTGGCGCCGCTCGCTCTATCCCGCCGCCTTGCAGTCGGCCCCGGTAACGGGCCCGCAGAGCTGCGGTGACAGAGTCCTCTCCGGGACGAGACGGCGCTGTCACGAAGGGGACGTGCGTCCCGCCGCCGCCCCTTCCCGCCCCGGTGCCCTGGGACCGTTCTCCTAGCACTGGTGGGTCTGTGCTGTGTGTCCCAACCGCTGGGCACGCTCAAGAGGACCACCGTTGCCAATATCAACACGCTCAACGCTCCCTTTCCCAGCCTATCGAATCTTCCTAAAGGAAGTGTCCCAAAACTGCAAACCAGAGCAGCCGGTGACGTACTTAACCACAAACGAAGCCCAGGAATCCTACTACTTGCCTTCTGACAAAGAGCTATGTAAATCAACGGCAGGGCATTTTTCGTCTGCCCATTCTGATGCCAGCTTTTGTTTAGTCTCAGCTGGCAGCAGTCCCTTCTCTCACACACTCCCAATCAAATAGAAACAATAGGAGCACGTAACCACACTTCGGCTTTGTGTGTTAGGATTACAAGCTCTTGGAGGCAGAGATTTTCTTACGTGGCAATGCTATTTACGCTTGAGTCCTGTCCATTTAAAGTGGACTGTGACTCATCATGCCCTGCACTTCTACCTTCCATATTAAGTCCTTTAAAACCTTTTCAGCACGGATCGTGATGGGGTGAGGAGGAAGAGAACCAGCCTGAGGCTGTGTTTTCGAAGATTCACGTGCTGTGGTACCATCCCCCTGGATTTGCTGGAGCCGGGCAGTTTCCTGGCGGTGAGCCATACCTGTGCCACCAAGTAGCAGCACCAGCTGCCTTTGTTGTTCCTTGCTCCTTTTGTCCTCAATTGAGGCCAGTGAGCTGTAACTCACCGAGCAGTGAAGAAACGCTACAGCGATACACGTGTCTCTAGAAGAACTGCAAGAGCCATGTAGGCGCAGAGCTCTTAGGGAGGTTTCTGTTGGTGTTTCAGTTTTCTGGTTCCTGATTCATGTGCATGATTTGTCATGAGTGTGTAGGGAACGGGCAGGAAAAGGGGTGGGTGAAGGATGGGAGACGTGGCAGTCACTAGATGGCACAACAAGCACGTCTGAGAGCAGCCGAGGGCCCGTGGCGGCCTCGGCCGTGCGTTTCACAGGCGTTTGCTGTAAGGGTTTTTCTCCTGCCTGTGTGCTGTGAGCCCTGTTGACCCGGGCAGTCCATCCTCTCCTGCCGTTCCCAGGTAGTAAGAATCAGGTGTGTAAGGAAAAGTGAGGCTGTACAGAACAGCAAGCTCGCTCTTCAACCCTGTCTCTCTACAGCTTCAGTAACTGCTCTTTTTCAAAAATAAAGTGTTAAAGGCTAATTAAAGTGATAAATAGAACAATTGAAGTCTGGTAGCCTCCTGTTGGGATACAAACCATGCAATGAGGACTGCCTGCAGTGAGCTGTGAGGAGGTTGATGGCATGCTGGAGTGTGCACAAGAAATCAAACATTTCACTGTATCTTCAGTTAATTGTGCTCCTTTGCATGTTCTACATTTGACCACAGATATGAGAACACATCTCACCAAATTAATTTTTTTCAAATACTGATAAAACACCGTGTAGTGTCAATCACTCTTGAAAAGAGAAATTTCTTTCAACATTTTTAAAGAAAAATGCCACTTGTTTGCCTTTTTCTGAATGTAAGTGGACTTTATCCCTTCCCGAGAAACGCATTCCCCATGAAGTGACTGCACCTGCTTAATATGATTTGGGTCTTTATGAGGGTATTAGACTTACTGGGAATATCTCAGAGACAATTAGAGAACTGATACTACAGAGTTGTGCCAGATGCAGTGATATGTTGAATGGTATCAGTTTGCTCCCAAAGGGAATTTTGAGCTTCTATGTCTCTTAAGAAATGCTGAGCATGATCTAGTTTTGTGCTGGTGTAAACAAGAAGACTTTGGCTGCTGTTATTTGGTCAGGCTCATCACACTTCCCCATACAGAGGCTGTCCGCAAAGTGAAAACATCCAGATCAGTGTAAAGCAATTCAGTTTACAGTGCTTCAAAAATTAATTTGTTTTCATCCAGCTAGTTGCAGTAGGAAGAGGTATTTGGGGACAAATTAAACCTTACTGCAATTCTACAGAGTCTCTTGGGGACTGCATTTGTATCAGTAATGGCTCACAGGGAATCAGTGCAAACAAGCAGTAGTGCGGAAGGACTCTCTCCAGCAGTAAAGTCAGACCTGTACTGCCCCATCCTGCTGCTGGGATATAAAAGCTCAGCTGACAAACCCCCATATTTGTTAGGTAACTCCTCCTCTGCTGCAGTCAAGTCACTTTGCAAACAGTAAGAAAGTAAGTGGTAAAATATGCTTGTGTGATAACCCTTTACTGTGAATTTTAGGACCTGGTCTGTTGCTAAATTGGTAATTGCTACTGATGTCCAAGAGGAGACGTTTTAGTGGGCTGAATTTCGGAATATGGCTGAGAAGGGGGGCCCAGTTGGCCCCGCAGCCATGGCACAGCTCAAGAAGAAATATGTTCCAGTTGGGGTCATCTGTGTTCTTCGACTTCTTGTAATACCTTCAGTACCATTTGGAATGTTTAATAAAGGTATCTGACCTCAGCACAGGAGAGGTAAATGCAAATTATGCCTGTCTACTTCTCAGGGTATTCAAGTGGAATGTTTTTCACAAACATAGTGAAAAAAATGTTTAAAGTACCTGAAATTTAACAGCATTGAGTTCAATATAGACCCTCTAAACAGAGTGTAAGCAGAGTGAAAAATCAGACTGTTCTTGGGAAAATCAGAATGTTCTTTGTAAATATTCCCTAAACAAAATGGTCACTTAATTTAATGTTGTTTTCTAAATTTGCCTAAATTCAATTTCAAAATTTAATGGTAGATTTTTTAAAAATTCATTTCAAATTTCCTAACATTGAAATGGGTAGCACAAAACTCATCTGATGACATTAATGATCTTTGATTTTAATTTATCAGAGAAGATGTTTTTGTTTGTTTGTTTAGGTGGATCTAGCATAAAATTTCCTGTATTTTTCATTTTGTTCAGAGAACTAAACTTGTTGCTGTTCATTTTACCAAAGCTCATATATTCAATATACTCAAGTTGCTTATACTAAACATTTTGATACATAACAAATCTGTTTAATTAGTCTGTGTAGACAGGATAGAAGCTACATTTCCATGCCAAATCCATGATTTTTACTGTGTTTGCAATCTCATCAATCCAAACTGACAGCCTCATGGTTTGTGAGAGCGGCAGCTGACTACTTGTTGAGACCTGTTTATCTGATTTGTTGATTAACTGCTTTGGTACCTGCAAGCCAGTCATCATCTCAAGTTTGTTTGGTCCCTTAACACTGCTGAATAATCTGTGGCGTTGGTCCTGAGTGCCATGGAGTAGCAGCACTTACATAAAGTAGGTGAATTATAAAGAGGAGAGAGGGGAGGATTCAGAATTCCTTTGCATTTACATTTAATTTAATGGTTTAACTGTAAGAGCCATACACTGAGATGCCTGGATTCCATTCAGGGCTCATTTCAAATGTCAAGTACACCACATTTGGATGCTGTCTCTTCTAGCCTCTCATCTTCTCTTTTGTCTACAGACTTGTGCAGCAACCAATGTCCTTCTAGAAGACAGCATGTCTAAAAGCAATAAATAGAATACCCCCACCAGTTGGTATTTGACAGGGAATGATTTATGATTTTTGTAGGGTTGTTGTTGCTCTCTTTTTCAATACCACTTGCTTCTTCAAAGAGATTGCTTTTTGTCTTGACTGTTTTGGCTCAGAAAACCCTTCAAAAATTCTTACTATATTTTTCATTTGTCTTGACTTTTCTCTTCTTCCTCTTGTTTTTTTTTCACAAAGCTTCTTCAGTCACCCCACACAGTACCAGCTTCAAAATCAAGAGGGAATTCAAGGTGGAAACATATGATTCTCTGTGAAAATTACTTTAAATCAGCAATCATATTTCAGGCAGACTCTTCAGATCACTTCCCTTAGTTTTCTGAGTCATAATCTAACATTTTTCCCTATACTAATCAGTCTATGCTGCATCATATTAATTACCTCCATTATAGAGAGAGGATGGCAGTGAACTAGCTATGGCATGTTGGATCCTCGTTTACCTGCATTCCATTTTGTAGGAGTATTTGTGCAATCTATGAAGTCCAGATTTCCCCTCTTTCCAATGCATATGAACAGGAAGAAAGTGAGGAAACGTTAGCTATAAGTGAGAAAGGTGTTACTTCAGTCAACCCTTCTGTGACATACTGCTGTCTTGTCTGGATCACTGGCTGTCAGTTCAAACCACAGTGTCTGAAATAAGTTCAAGAGCTGATTTCACCTTTTGTCTAGGATCATTCCATTGTATTGGTATCTGACATGCCCCATCTCTATCAGAAACAGGTATCCTGCTCTAGCATACCAATACAGTTTATGATCTAGTAACTCTCCTTCAACCAGTGCTCCTTCCATCTCGTGGAAGCAGACAAGGTGAATTGGCTGGTGCCTGACAAATGTCCTCTCCTTGGTTTCCTTCTTAGTACTTTTAAGCTGTATTGGTTTCATCAAGGAAACAAAGCACAAATGTCTTCACACAGGTCTAAAATTAGTCTTAAGGCAGGTACGTTAGCTCATTTTTCTCAAGGAGTTTCCCATCTGGTTTTATTGAAGGTCTCTGTGTCCAGCCTTTCCTCATTACCCTGCAGGGGTGTTCATGCTGTTCTTGGCAGAAGGGGAAGAGAGGCTTCTGCATTCCAATGCTGATAGTCCACATACCCATTTCTTAGAATCAAAAGGATTTCCCTATCTTCGTTTTGTGTGTCATGTCTCTGTACAATCAGACCTCACACAGTCTCATCCCTCTTGCATTCTCCCCTTGACTTCTTTCAATCATATTTTTTACTTATAACGACGTCCTGACCTGACCAATGCTTTAAAGTTGCAGCTGACCCGTTAATGTTAACTGAGTGAGTTACCAGGGAAGTAGTGGTGATGATGCTGTTTTCAAACTTTCTTCAACTAATGAGCCATTATAAGTAGTAATAAAGGTGTTTGTTGGGGCCACATGTCCCTCGGAAACACTCAGCCCATGCTAATTACAGTGGCTCAGCAAAGAGGTCAAGGCTCATAAGTGTGTGGGAGGGGGCATTGAACAGTAATGGTGAGAGGTGTTGAAAATAGTGGCAGGGAATGTTAATTATACAGCTGGTTCACCTGAACTTTCTCCACCATTAAAAGCAAAACTCATTTTGAAGACACTTGCAAAATCTGTGCTTTATGAATCAAGCTCCCTTATGTCTCAGTAACTGCTAATAATACCCAGATATATAAAACTGCAGTGGAATCAACAAAGAACTCATCTGTGCAAGGTGGGTTTAGTCTCAATTAAGAAATAAGACTTTGTGTGACTCTGCTGCCACATTAGAGCCATTGCACAGCTTTGCTCTGTGGATTTAATTCAGATTCTGCAGATTTTGCTATTGACTTCCATGACCTTTGGATCAAGTCTGCTTCTGGTTTGTTCTCATTCCTGAAGAGCCCCAGCCAGACAGATAGTGCACTTCCTCAGGGACCAGTGTAACTGTAAGCCCTGGTTTTGCAGTTGTTACAGTGTGAGTGACAGATCAAAGCTAGTTACTTGCGGATGTTTGCATGGCTATTAAATTCTCTTAAGTTCTAATAAAAAGTGACAGTGAGGGGAAGGTATACAATAAAAATAAGATGATGAGAGAGAGATGTGCAATTAACTAATTCTTGTGTAATAACTAAACAGTATATATGTATCTGAGTTGTTCATATTGCTAAGATATTGCACTATATTTACTATTCAAAGAAGCATAGCATTATAGGATAAAAGCTGGCTATTTTCTGCTTAGTTTCTTAGCCAAACCCCAGAGCCAAAAAGCTTTAAAGGTGTAGATAAATCTGACAAATACTTAACTTTGAACCTGTGCTTGTGTGTGCTTCATAGTCACAAAAGTGTGAATTCCCCTGTGGCGGTCAATGCTCTGAGAATGATGTCTGTGGGAGAAAGAGTGTACTTGCCTGTTAGTATGTCTGCAACACTGCAGAATACAGGTTAAGTGTTGATCAGCCTGTGAGCATCTAACTTCAGTGAAACTTGTGAGATGATTATTTTTCTTCAGGGCAGCTAAACTGATTTCTGCAAAGCTGATTTCTATAACTGAGGAAGAATTCCAAGTCAGTTAATGTGTCTCGATAATATTAGGGATGAATGTTGATGGAAAGTATACTCATTTGTTCATAAAAAATAACATTGTAGCAAAATATTGGTGTGCTATAACCTCTTCAAATGTGCAAGAATTTATATAAGTAACCCAGTGTGCTCAGTAAATGTATATAAATTGCAAAAATCAGTAAATCTATTGTTTAGACTCACAAACAGGAAATCAGCTTCTCATCAAGTTCCCTGTGAAGTGGGTGACATGACTGATGTGAGTTTAGCCCAGATGCATAATTATGTATGTCATACAGGTGGAAGATTTTAAGGGAGTCTATCATCCTTCCACTTCAGTAATGAAATAGTTTTAAGTACAAGCATGTGCTGACCACCAGCATGCAAGGAGATTGTACATAGAAAAATACCCTTTGATGTTATTTTATTTAGCTTGAGTTGGTTGTATGTTTTTCACAGTATTGCAGTGTGTTTGCACAACCAATAAGGACACCAGAGCTGACTATTCTTGTTTATTGAATAATTCATATCAAATAAACACTTTTGGAAGTCTGACCACAGAAAGTAAAAGCATTCCTTTGAGAGAAATCAGAAATCCTCACTGGAAGGGAAGGATCTCTTGCTTTATTATTAAATGTCTGAGGAGAAGGCATGATTTCAAGTGGCATGACTGAAGTGTGGACACACCAGGGTGGGAGTTCTTGTGTGGGCTGTACACAGTCAGAGGGGACACAATGTGTGCTTGAGATGTTCAGGGATGCATTAACCGTTTGCACTCTGTAGCCTCTTAGGTGAGGCAGGTTTTCCTATGCCAGTTCCAAGACAAACTATGAAGTCACTCATTTATTTTGTTCCAGTTGAAACTGTTCCTGTCTCTCTATAGTGCTTACTGTCTGGACAGATTGTAGTGTACAAGGTCTCAGGTGTCCAGGATGTTATCATTTAGAACTGAAAACCTGCTCTATTTAATTTTGAAACAATTGGCATATGTTCTTTTTTCTTCTTCGCTATTTACTGATTTCACTGATGTGAGAGGAAACCATATCATTATTCTACTTTAGAAGCGTCAGAACAGAAATTTAAGAGCCTGTTTTAGTCATTTAGGAACACATAGTTGGATTATTTGGGGGTCTGGGCTCGTAAGAAAATAAGCACTCTTCCTAAAGTGGGGGAATTTAAGATTCTCAGTATTTGCCTGTTCCATTCAGATGGGTCCTTTAGTTCCTTTGCTTTAAGTGTGTGACAAAGCCATTAACTTGGATGGGAACATTAACACACTGAAAGGCAGGTGCAGAGGTCAGCAGCGGGAAGCCAAAAAGGAGCTAACGGAATGTTTTGGTGATCTGGCAGTTTACTTCACCAAATGCAAGTGCTACACAATTCTTTTCTCATTCCTCTGCTTCACTTTCCCATGCTGCTCTCTTCCCTGGGTGCTGACGCTTTTCTTCTACCCTGTCTCTGCTAAGGTCTTCTACTAAATCAAGCAACAAGCTGCCTTTATGACAAGTGAATGACCGCTGAAAGTTGCAGGGACCTGTGTCATCTGAGCTGTCAAAATTCCAGTGCCTTTTTCCAGGATGCTGGCGTTTCTCACCGTATACGTCTACCTCATAATTCCAGCCTCTTTTGCTAGGATGCTGGTGCTTGAACATTGGATATCTTCTGCCTGGATATTCTCTTTTGGATAACTCGTTCATGTAGGTTAGCTGTGCCCTAGGGCTGTAAACAAACTGATCCAACAGTGACTTTCTGCCGGGAGGCTGTTGCCTTTTCAGCTCCAGATAGACATCAAGGTCATCTTCCATCTCCCTTTTTCCTGGATGCTGCCTCTTCTGAGTGTCTCCATAAGATGTCTGTTCCTTAACATCTCTTTTTCCAGGATGCTGTCTCTTCTCCAGGTTGCTTAGGTACTTTCTCCCAGGGTGTTGTCTTTTGGAAAGCCGTTGTAGCAGAGCGGCATTCGATTCTGTCCAAGGAAAAGAAAAAGGTTAATAAAACCCCATAATCCTCCCTAAGGAAGTTGTATTAGGAATTTGTGGAGCAGGATCTTAATCTGTTGCTTTTTGAAAGCCAACTCAGTATTTCTAGCTACCAGTCATAACACTGTTAGTATCTCTTACTCATTATTAGGCTCTTTTTAATATTTCACCACTTGGATCAGCACAACCAATTCTCAGCATTGATGTGAAGAGGGAGGATGACTATTCCTGTGGGCACTTGGGGCCAGCTCGCCTTCCACTCTGGAAGGGCCCAGTGCTCCTGTTTGCTGGCAGGCACCTCTGTGTTGTTTCTTGCAATCCCTGAGTCTGATCTTCCACTGCTGTGACTACTGGTAGCAGAGCATCTACAAGGTGGGAGGTGCAGACACTGGAGCAGCCTCTAGCATTCCCAGCTGTGGAAAAAGCCCACCTCTGTTGGGAGGTAGGAGCCAGTGGATGGAGGCAGTAGGTGGATGGCAGCACCCCCACCTCAAATTTACATTACGTACAGGGTCCACAGTTGCAGAATGTCCTTCATGGGTCCTCTTAAAGCTTCCCTAGGGAAGTACCTGGTGAACAAGCAGGTTTTCTGTGACAGGCTTCTACCTTTTTATTATGCAGCAGCTGCTTAGTGATAGTGCAGCCTTTCCTGAGCAAAGAGATCTTAGAGAAGAAAGCATCTGTGAAGAAGTGTCTGTCAGTGTGTTGCTGGCAGCCCTCTTATCCTTCCCCTCCCCTTAGTTCCAGTACTAAGTACGAACATTAAGACCTGGAAATCATACCTTGGATCTAATGATCTCAGTCAAGTGCTGTGCCATCACCAAATGGGTGTCCCCAGTGAGATAGATACCTTTATTAATCTCTTCTTCCTTTTCAGCTTTCTTGAGGACAGACTGAAGAATGAGGCTTTCAGATCTCTGAAGGATGTCATCCAGGGGACGTTTTCCCATGTTCTCACTCTCCTCTGGAAGGAGATGTCCCCCGTTGAAGCAAACACCACACGAGGTCAAGCAGAGGAGTAGCAGTGGCAGCTGGATGGATGGCATTGTGGGACAGGGGTTCCTGCAACTTCCATTGGACAGAGAACAACAGGGGAGGAGGGTGGAGCAAGCAAACCTAGCAATAACATCAATATTTCCAGACGCTGAAAAACAAATATGGCATTGAAGTTTCTTACGGTCTTTCCTCATTTCTGTTACTAACCTCTCCATTTGTTTTTTTGTTCTTCAAAGCATCTAAGTCCTTCATAATTAAAACCAGGTAGTTGCTAATTTTTCTGGCAGAATAAATATGGTATGAACTTCCTGAGGCACAGGTGATTCTGGAAAACAGTGATTTTACTCTGCCTTCTGCCAAGAGGAAAACATAATTTCCCCCTTGAACTCTGTATGCACAAGGTATAGACATCTATACCTGCTATCTCCATCAGGCAATTCCCTTTGCTAAGAGTTAATTTTAAAATGACACTGAGATTAGCAGTACTTCCATTCCACCTTTAGTTAAAGGTGGAATAAATAATCCACTAGTTTTTTGCTATCTTTTTCTATACATTTAAAGTAGCCAGGTGCCTGGGTATTTGTCAGGCTAAGAAGACAGCTATGCTCTGTGTGGCAGGGAGATTTCTTGCATGGAAAGAAATGAGGGAAGTACCTTATATTTTTTTCAGAGACATAATCATAATTGTATCCTCTATTACCTCTTGTCCAGATACCAAGTGTTTTCCTATTTCTTCTAGCTAGCACTGAATTCCTAACATGCTTAATGATTTTACAGTAAGCAGAGTTCCTTCAGTAGAATGGAATACATCTTTAATACTACTATAGCAGTAATTTAGCTTAATTATATCTTCAGAACGTAAAAGAAATGCACAATTTTATGAAGTTCCACAAATTTCCCAAATAGAAAATTAGTTCATTACCTTTTTTATTGGCAGGTTTTTATCAGTTCTAATGAAATCCTTGAGTAACAATCCTAAGAACATCACATAGGCAATTTGACTTAGAGCTATCTTTAGACAGAAAGGTAGAATCTGCTAAAAAGGAAATTATTTGATAAATTACCTGATTTGCAGTTTCAGATTTTTGCTTGATGCATCTGCCAAGTCCTTTAAAGCTGTTTGTGCACCTGAGCTTCAGTTGCCCTTTTGCTGCAGGCACACGGAGTGTCCAACAGAAGCGTTGCTGTGTGCTCTCTGCACGGCTCACGTCTCTGTACTTATAGTGTACTGCCTCTGAACCCTTTATGCAATCAGCTCTCAGGTAATTTAGGGGATATGAGGTGTTCTTTTTTTTTTTTTTTTTTTTTTTTTTTAACTGCTCTCAGAGAGCCGCATTTTGCATGCATTTTAAGATTCACACAGTTATCTGCTGGCCTCCGTATATCCATAAACTGTTATTTTCCCATTCTCTAAAGAGATTATGTTGAACTTTATGTGACTCAGCATAAAGAAAATGAGGTTTTCTTTGCTTAACAAAACTAAGCTTGTTTGTCCTCTATTAAGCAAGTGCTTTGGAGTAAAAGCAGGATATAGGTAATTAATTAGGGTAGGGAAGAAAGACAATGGCAAAAATATAATGGATTACATTTAAATAAATGTATACTGTTGGGTTCTTTTTCTGAATGACACTATACAGTTTCTGTCTCACAGTTCCATATTTTTTTGGCATAGGTTTCTACAAAAAGTATCTTAGAATATGAGGTGCATAGTATTAAATATTAAAATATGTTTATGTTGCTGCTATGTGCTTCAAAAAGCATTATATGATTGTAACTGGAAATAAGACTGTCTTTAACCTGTCTGTCTACTTAAGATACTGCTTCACACAATACTGCTTATACAGGGAGCACAACTGCTTGGCATTTCCTAGGTGCAGTAACTCCATAAGGTCTCTCAGGTATGACACCTGAGTTTAAACAGTTACTGTATTGCCCTATAAATGAAAGTGAGCATTGATGAAATAGGAAACTACCTGGTTTCATCCTCCTTAAAATCTGCTTCTTGACACTTTTGAGCTTACTTTTAGAGAACGTGTGTGAAGTACTGTGTTATAATTACATCTCCATGCAAAGCTCCTCGGCAGGTGCAAAATTATATTCACAGTACAATGCCTAGGACATCCAGTCTGGGCAGCTTTGCCTCTTTACTCAGAATTATTTTATTTTGGACTCGTTTAGTAGAATTTTAATGCTTTGTTTCAAGGAAGAAACTTAAAAATCAGCACCTCAAAGAGTCAGGGTTTTTAATGAAAAATGTCCATTTTCTATTTCTCAGTTGGAAAACTGTCTGATTTTAATATGATATCCTTCCTTTTAGAGTTCTGTTTTGCATTTTTCTAGCTACATTTTTTTCAGTTTCATTTTCCCTACAGGTGATTTTTCTATTTAAAAGATTTCTGGAGGTTTGTTTTATAAGTGTAAATGTTCTTTCCTCCCCCTCACTGTACAATTACTCATGGCACTGAGATGAATTAATGGGTAGGAGGGAGAGTTTGTTTTCTCAAATTCCAGAGTGTCCCAAGCTATACTTTTTTGTCTTGTCACAAATGCACTGACACCCCAGACTTGCCCAGAGCTTGTGTCAACACAGGGTTTGGCTCCCAGTCCACATCTAAGTCTGTGGTAGGTTCTAAAATTGCACAGAGATGTTGAACTACCACATTTCACACCTAAATACAGCATTTCAGCATCACTGTGATCCTCAATCCTTTGTCTAACTGCTGTATTTTATCACAGGTGCATCAAGTCCCTTGATCTTTTGTATCAGCTCTGTTGAGGAAGTTCCTGAATTTTCTTTTAAACATTCTCAAGGGCACGCCAGTTTCTCAAGGGGCTTCTACATGAGGAAACTGGGAGGCAGACAACTCCTCCAAAACCAAAGTTAGACCCATACATGTGATCTGTGAGGACTGAGGTCTGTGTTGCTCCCCTCTCCAGCTTGCATGTTGTGTGTGTTGCTGTCACTCGCCACGCATCACCAGGATCCTGGTGCCTCCACTTGTGCTGAGCACTTGTCCAGCTCAGTGTTGGTGTTCATAGCAACACAGCTTTTGCATTGGGGCTGTCACTGGGCATGGAGTTGGTCCCTAAAAAGATCTCAAAGGGGAATAATGAGAAAATCTGCTGCTAACCCTAGTCTCATCTCTGTTTTAAAGAATATAGACACTCGTGTTTTGTGCAGTTAGTCAGCCATGACATCATGAAGTCAGGCAGAAAGTTCTCTTTGGCAGAGTTTCATATTTCTACATCTTACTTTGACTGCCTTGCTCTTGTCACTGTTGGAGATAAGTAACTGAAGTACATTGCTCATTTTTAGTATGGTCATCCCTCCAGGAATCCTGAAATATAGAAGTTGTTATGGGAACTGCTTTTCTTTACCTATAGGAATAAAAAACTACTCGTTTGGAATTAATGCCTCGTTGCATTTGTTGCCAATTTCACTAGTAGATGCTGAATTTTAAGTGGTTTGCCCTTTGTCTAAGATCTGTAGTTTTAGAGTTAGGAAGTGAGACCAGAATCTGTTCACTTTGCATTCCTTTATTGAAAAGAGATTTGGTTTCTGGTAGAACTCCACAAGACACACATTTTCTCATTTAAAAGGTTACCTACATGGCATTACTTCTGTGTGCAAGAATGAGAGAAATACTTCCACTGACTACTTAAGGCATTCCATTAATTTTCATTAACTGTACACTGTCACTAGGACTGTAGTTTCAATCTTCTCATCTCTTTAAATAACTTTATCCTCTTGGATATTTCCTGAAATGTATTTCTTGCAATGACTGCAAATCTAACCTGTTCTATCTGAACTTCCTCTTGTTAACAGTGCTGTAAATTAGGAATGACTTGTTTGCTAACAGAAATAAGAGTCAAATCAGCTCTTTTGTTTTCTCTGGAAAATGTAAAAGCACAATTTGTTTATATTACTCCTTCCAGTTTGTTCCTTGATTGAACTACTTAGGCAGAAAATTAGGGAGATGGATTTCAGTAACAGGTGGACAACTCTCTCTTTCCATGTGATCTTCTTAACATGATCCTTCCTGCATAAGAACAGGTAAATGGTTTGCCCTGGAGGAGAATGTATTGTATTTTTGTGAGAGGTATAATTCCAGCTTTTCTCCATTTTGATTTTAATGATATCAGAGTGCTAGAGTGTGTACAGCCACAATGATCTTTAGATGGTTTATTATTAGACCCATAATATAGTTTTACAAGAGAGACAAGCCTTCAGGAATACAAACCTTTCTTAGGCTGAGGAAATGCATTCATATCTGAAAGTTTCTCTCTCCTCTTAGAACTAAAAAAGGACTTGTGATCTCCCAGAACTGTCAGCTTTTCATGGCAATAGATGTCACTACAATAGAAGATATTATACCTAATCTACAAACCTTGTATTAAATATTAACCATTACTGGAGGCAGGGTTCCAAACAACTTCTATCTGCTAGTCCCCAGAATTCATTTGCTAAGTAAACGGACCTAGACTGTACTGAGTGGGTGTAATAACACGTGAAGGAAGTTTGAAATGCAGCCTACTGTGGTCACCCCAGTATTAGCAAAAGTGATCCCTCTGTGTAGACATACCCAGCTAGGGGGGCTTCACTGTGGGCAGCAGATCAGCTTATCATAGCCTAGCTGGTTTTGCTGCAAGTCATCACAAAACCAAAACTCTTGAGGAATAATAAGTACAGCTTTCCTATTCATTTTCATTAGCTGTGAATATAAAATCTAGGAAGGGAAAAGAAGGGAACTCGTCTATCATGCTCTCTTTCTTCCAGCACTGAGCCCCCACCACAGTACTTCTCTTATTGCGTAGTGCAAGACTCTGTAGTAGTAAAAACTTGTTTGTGATGTGAGCTCTGAGGCCTTTTGGGGGGACCTTTAATTAGAGCCAGGTGAAGGAATTGGCCTGGAGAATCTGGTGAAATTATTAGAAGCTCTTCTGGCTGATGTTGGATGGCACTTGAAGCATGACCTGAACATGGTTAAAGACATGTAAAGGATTCCTTTTGAAGGCTGCGTAACCTACAATTGACACCTCCTTCTCAAAAAATACAGAAATGGCAAAACCTTCTGCTCTGACTGTAAGGCCCAGACTTTCATAGTTTTGCAAACAAAAGTGTTGAAGCCTAATTTTTTGAATTCATTGAAACTAATAGAAAACCCTTTGAGGAAACTTAATATATGGAGAGATTAGGCCTTCTGTTTTAAATGAGTAGGATGAGTATTGAAGGAGATTGAGAACATTCATTTCTTTGTGAGGAAGCCCTTAATAGAATTACTGAGTAAATTCCACATGGAACACATACTCAGCTCCCCTCATCAATTTCAATCCAATCCAAAAAGGGAACTATTATATTAGAAGGAAAGGGCAGTACCCCACATATCATTAAAACTGTTGCCAAAAGGTGTATAAATAACATGTTGCTTGTCTTGGCTAAATAGTTTTATTGTTCCATGAGGAAGCAAACTCAAAGCATTATGAATTAATGCCACATATTGGTTTACTGACAGATTTTTCAATATTAAACAGCATATTATGCAGCCAAAACTTGACAGGCTTAATTGTATGCTTAAGAGTCAGACTAACTCACAGTTTATTCTTTCTGGGATGGTGGCAGTTTGGAATTAAAGATCTCAATAGATTCATTGTAGTGATTCTTTATTTTGTAATTATCTCTACAATGTTTATGCAGGATAATTTCTATAGTTTTCTAGTCAAGTGAACCCTGTGATTTGGGAAGAAAATTGCCATCGTCAGAAAGAATATTTCTGTGCCCTGATTTTTGTTTCAGGCACGGTGCAGGATCTTTCAAAACAAATAATGCCACTAAATGAAACAAGCATGGCTCAATGCCTTCAAGCACGAAAAAAAAAAAACTTCCAGCTGCCCAGCCTGTTGTTTTTTCACAGCTGCTGATGACAAGACTCAAGATCTTGTTTACTTCCAACAGTCATCAGATGAAGCAAATTTACAGCTCAGTTCACCTTGCCAAAATACTATGTTTGAACTGGGGCAAGTTTCATCATATAGCAAGAATAGGTTTGGGAAAATTTGTTTTGGAATGATAGAAAACATTCAGCTCACTTTTCAGAAGCAAGTCTAATTCACACTTTCAGGTAAATTGCAAAGTCAGTTGGATGGTTGTAGATAGAAGATCACTACTTCCATAGAAATTAAAGTGACATGGTGATGTGTTTGCTCTGTGCCTGTCCCTTACACTCACTGCTAAGACATACTAATTGTGACAGAGAAGCCATAATTTGGTGGGAAGAGGCAGAAATTTGTGAGGTAGAGTTGCTAAGAGATTTAGTGTTTGGCACCAAGTGTTTCAAAGTGCTGGTTTGGATTTTGAAGTCCACAATCCTCAGCTTGCAGCCAGGAGTCCTGTCCAGTTCACTAGGAGCAATCAGCACAGAGCATATTTGGATAGTCTGGTTCAGTTATCAGGTACAAGGCTCTAAAGTTCCTGAAGGCTTGACACACATGGTGCATGGCCAGTGACTGGGAATCGGAGAGCACAAGTAAGAAGAGGATGTAAAAGCATAATAAAAAGTTCCAGAACTTTGTCCAGTGTGCCTCACTCTAGAACATCATCCTCTCAAAATTTAGATATTTCTATAGCAGCTTTTAAAATTAAAGAAGTGTATATCTTATTGTTGCTTTTGGCTGTTGTAAAAAGACAGCTGTTCATTTGTACAAATTATCGTTAAAGTGACCTCAAGCCTGACTTTAAGGATGCAGCACAAATGTGATTTACCCTTAACTTGTCTATGTTGATCTGCTAAGAATGAGAAATGGGCCTGTGGCAGGACCACCTCAGCAAGGCAGATGTGTTTGTGCCTACCTATACACAACACCTAAGAACAGCTCTTCTACTGGAGGAGCATCCTGAAGTCAGATGTAGAGAGGAATTTTGAACAGGAATCTGGTTTAACTAACAAAGTTAACTTCTGGTACCAGTCATGTCAGCTGATCTGGTTGAAATAGGTAACAGTTCAGGTATTGCTCCTTCTCCTCAGGTGTTCCTGTCTGCCTGTGATGATGAATGTGTGTTATGCTGCATTTTACTAATGTACTGTTCCTGTCTTTTTTTCTAGTACCTTTATCTTTCTTAATAGTTACTAAGTTATTTGGTTTGCTCATTTTGTGAGGGCTTAAATTTGCTGACTGTGTTCCTGCAGTAAGATTAGACATTTTATCTTTTTAGCTATTGATTTTAAGAAGTCCTGTAGCACAGCAACAGTGAAGATCACAATCCTGTTGTGGTAAGTACTGTGGTGAAGTAAAATCTGAAACTGTCTTCCCAAGAGAGTTAGAATGAAATCTAGATGTATATGCATACACCTCCGTGTGCACCTACACCTATCATACATCTACACTTGCACCTGGAGGTGTATGAAATGATGAAGCGAGAGGGTGGAGTAATCATGTCAGTTGCATTGGCCATAAATATGGTATTTCAAGAGTTTGGGTAGCTGTAAATCAGCATCAAACTAATCAGGACCAGGTTACAGTTGATTTGTGAGCTTTGCTGCAGTGTTGCAAAAGGATGTGAAAGAAAGAAGAGAGTAATTTTATCCTGGCATGGATTTCCTCCCTTGTATAAGAAAAGGCTTTTAAGAAAGCTGGTCACTTGCCATTACCAGAAGAATGAAGACATGTGCAGGTTTTGCTGTCTGATTCTAGCACAGGCCATTTATAGGAAGGTCTTAGCAAATATTAATGATACAGTTTACTGTTTCTGGTATTGTCCATTAGTCCCACTGTGTCTGCAGGGCACATGGCTATAGGAATTTTTATTCCTGTCACTTGCAACCATTACTAATGATACCAGTGAAACTGGAAGCTCTTACTTAGAATCCAAGCCTTCACTGTACCAAATATATGGGTTTGTGGCACCAGAGGTGTGTCTGGAAGTCAACTGGGAAGTGCTACTGCCTGTACTTGACTAACCACAGAAGCCACCAGAGATCTGATATGCTGCCACGTGTGCATTGTGCAGAGCACAGTAGGTTGGGAGTCCTTTCTTTGGTGGATTGTGTGAATTACCTGGTTAATACGAGGGAAGTTCATGGAGTACTCAGTATAGAACTGCTCCCTTGCCCATCATGGAGCTTGATGTGCAGCTGAGAGACTTGGAGGGGGAGGAAGCTCTCCACAACCAGTTGCTCAAGACAATTTTCATATTGTACTGTGAGCTACATAGCAACAATGACCTTTATCTAATTTGCGCTTTTATAACTATCATAGTCATTGTAATAACGATAAACTTTTCCACAGGTACTTAATGGGTTTGTTTACAAGCAAAGAGCGTAAAGTGAGAATCAATAGGTATTCAGATGCCATTTTGGGGACAGGGATTGTAATTATCAAACAAATACTAGACATTGTTCTTTATGGGGCAATAAAGGCACACATGGGGTCAGTGAGGTATCTGCTGAGACTAGGAGTATTGATTTTTAGAAATGGCTTCTGTGTTCTTCTCATGGATTTCTCTTCACATCAGTCCAGCTGGCAGACTCTGTGCATCCCAAGGGAAGCTGAGTGAATGAACATGCAGCACTGGAGTAAAAGTTCCTTGAGTAATTTAACACCTGCTTCTGCTGAGAAGACTGTGAGGCACAAAGTCTATATGCCTCTCAGGTTTTTTGTCATTCTCTTCCCCTGAGTGTTTTCAGCTAAGCCTGAACATGAACAAAGATACATTTAAAAGTAGCTGGAGAATGGTTTGCAGATGCAAACTACAGCATGTATGTTGTATTTTTATAAGCACCAAGCTGGGAGACCACATGGTTATTTGGTTAGAATGGAGTCTGAGAACTGAGCTGATTTTACTTCAGTCTCTTACATTGAATTGCTCTGTGATTGTCAGTGACTCATTGAGGCAAAAATCCAACTGTAGTTAAAATCAGAATCAGACTTTTCATAGATGGTAACTGGAATTAGGTAAGCTCTTAAATATCTGAGTTTTGTGTTCCCTGTCCACAAATAAGCTATAGTGATACAATACAGAGAGTTTTGATGCTTGTGGCATGCTTTAAAAGTCACAAATCATGACAAGAGAAGTAAAAATTGTTATTTATAGTTTGTTGGGGTTTTTCCTAGGGAGCAAGTAGACTTTACCAAGCCCAGTGGGTTGGCATGCAAATTTTAGTAAAGAAAATGATGAATAGAGAACTTGTGTTTAATTGGACTCTGGTGAAGCTTTGGTGTGGCCAATTGTGACAAAACCACAATTGTATATCATACATATATTAAATATCAGCAATTTCACAGGATTTTTTCTACAAACTGCTGATGCCTTTAATAAACAGTTTTGTCCTCCAGATTTCTTTCTTTCCTTGTTGAAGCTGCTATCAGATTTGAAATGTTCTATATTGACACCTAAACTGTGTGATGGAATTCTAGAATGCACTCCTGGAATGGCTGGTGATAGTCTTCCTTGAATGTGGTACAAGAGAATGCAGAGTTTGGAATTACTTCTAAAGGATGAAAAAAGGACATTAATAAAAGCAATCCTTTTGTTAAATTTCATCTGTGATGATCTATAGGTACCCTAGCAAATGCTTACACATCTAGAAACTTTAACAAAAGTAAAGCAACTAGAAAAAGTAAAAAAACCCTCTTGGGAGTTGCTTTCAGTCCTGCATTTCCATGAGTGATTCAGAGACCATCATGGAAAATGCAAAGTTAAAGCTTTCATAACATTATACTTTATAGCTTTTATTCAAAAATATGACCCAATATTTTGACATTTGAAATAGCTTATCAAGACAAAGAAGCTGACAGATTGTTTTAAAAATACTTTCTGGATGATCCCAACAATAATCTGTGATTATTTTTGAGCTTCTGCTGTTTATGTTGAGTAAATGAAGCTTGGGTTTTATTGCTTGGGCAAATTATGAAAATGCCACAGATTGCCTGATAAGTAGGTAGTGCCTTTGATCACTAGCTGTACTTACAAACATATTATCATTGTCATTTGGATAAAAAATTATCCCTAAGACAACACCAGGGTAATCCAATTGACCTTTCACAACTTTGTGCTTTTATTGAAAAGCAATAACTCCATCTTCACTAGAATCACTTTCAAATCTGCTTGGGGCCGGGTACAAAGCAAAGCAGTTGCATGGGATGGAAGAAAGCATGTACTAGTTTTCTTTACTCGAAGGTACATAGCATTGGTCAATACAGCCTGTAATGAGGAACTGGAAATCACTGCTAGGTGAATGCTAAGTTAAGGATACCTCCATCTGTGAGTCTGTTATATAGTTCAGCTGGAACTGTGCTATATTAAATGTTTCAAATCTCTAGCTGAAGCTTGCTTCTATCAGCAATGAAAAGAATCTGGAGACTTCGGCCTAGCAAATTGCCCTATCCTTAGTTCTGAATGCCTTTCTGATGGGCAGGAGGAGCTCTGACCTATTTAAGCATAAGATCTTCACAGAATTCTGCAAAATTAAAAGTTCTGTACACCCCTTATAATTTCTGCATATGAGCACATCACCTCAGGTTCAGGATCTGACAGGTTTTCCAATAGTAAAAACATTTTTGAAGGCTCCTGCATCAAGACTGGCGTAAGACCTTGCATAAATTGAAGAACAGAGATAATCTTGCAGAGATCCATTTAAAAGTGTTTACATTATGCATTTCTGTTTCCTGTCTCTAGTGTGAGATGGGTGCCTAACTCAAAAAAAAAAAATTGTGTGCAAGAGCACCAAGAGAAAGTGAAATTCTCTACTTGAAGTGCTAGAACCCCATGTTGATGACATGTAATGTGGATTTTGCCTTCTAGAAGCAAAACTTAGCATCCCTCTACAGGGCCTATAACTTGTCAGTTGCTGATGGCCTGAAGAGTAGGCTTTACTTTGGTGTTAAATAGGGCATTCCATACAGCCTAGGTGTAAAATGGCATCAAATCCAGAGAGAAAAGTCTTGCAGGGAGCATTTTCTGACATGCAGGCTGCCTGGCACTGGCATTAACTCTGTCCCAGCCAGATCCAATACAGCAGTGGTTGCAGAGGAGCTCTGAACTATACGTAAAAAGGGCTCTGAGTTATCTTGTTCTTTTCCTGGTTTGGATAAAGACAGTTTTGCCAGTCAAGACAGGTGCAATGTGCTCACTCTGTAGCAAACTTAAATTGCAAGGTTATTAAGTACTTTTCAGCCTCAGGTAGCTACAGATGATTTGATTACAGGGTTAGTAATCTACAGCAGTAGAGAGTTTGGGGACCTTATGAGGTAAAACGGTATCTGATGACAAGTAGATAATGGTTTATTTGGACTTCTGCTTCAGAATATGGACTCCAAGGTGTTATAGTCTGGACCTCCCTACTTAAAAATTTAGCAGACTACAAATTCTGCAGACTACCAATTTTGTTACCACTAACTTCTGTTCTTAGAGTTCTCTGTTCTTAGAGTTCTCAGCTGCCTGACAAATTGACAACAGAAAAAATTAAAACCAATGTAATGACAGTGAATTTACAGTTAAGTGATGACATTTTCAAAGGGTTATCTTTCCCATTTAAACACAAAGAAAGTAGCCAGGTTTGCTCACGTAGTTGTTTTCTTGGTTGCTTTGGTCCTTTAAAGATCTGACAACATATGGAACAGCGGCAGCTTCTAGGTACCAGGTACTGTCCTCTTTTTCTGGCTGTGAGAGCAGAAGCAGAGCCCTAGTATAGCAAGTAAATCAACTTCAACCCTTGAAATTGTACAGAGGTAGAGTAAATTTGTGATTGTAGCAGAATTTAAATGCAATCTCCTAGGAACCCAAGTGAAAAGATTAAGTTAAATGAGTGATATTGTGTCATCTTACTTGATATTGCCAGAGGTTGCTAAAAGGTCTTTGCTTATTTAATGTTTATCTACTTCAGAAAATAAATTGTCTGAGCCAGGTTAAGGAAACCTGGTCTGACTGAGAGTGAGGGTAGCAGCTGTGAAGGGGCCTCAGTCCCAGCTCAGGTGGTGCAAGTGTGAATGCCAGAGTGGCTCTTGGATGGTCAGACAGGGAGGTTTCCTAACACTGCTCAGAGGGTTGTACCTGCAGGTGCTGCTGTGCTGTTCAGAGCCCAGTGAACCAAAGGGGAGCTATAGCCATCCTATTATCTTTAACTGGTATAAAGTAATATTGTCCTCGTGTTATTGAATTTTCAGCATCCAAATGATGATTGAAATTTTCCAACCAGATGTGTTTTCTCCAGGATCCTTGCAGATGTGTCTAATTAATGTGACTGTGCCTGAACAACTTTGTCTCAATTCTGTGGCAATTCTCCTGGTACTCAGGAGTATAAGAGTTTAGGCTTGACTTGTTCAAACTTGTATTTTTCTTATTCCAGTAATATTAACACAAACCCTGTAGCCTGTCTAGCAATGGGAACAGAGCACAAATAACAAACAGTTTGTGTTTTTAAAGAGACTTACATATCCAACTATGGAAAAACAATCAATGATCATTTAGGTGCTTCTGACTGAACAAGATGTCTTTAAATTAAGTCTCACATCTCATATGAGACTTGGAAACAAGAACACTCTGACTTCCTAATTTAGCCACTGAAGAGCAAAGAAAGAAGTTTGAGTTGTTTGGCCAGGTGACATGTATGCTTCCACCAGGGGTCTTCAGCAGGGGAGCCTTTTTCCTTTGGGCATCTGTCACAGGGAAGAAACTGCCTTTAGGGGAGCAGAAAGACTGGGGAGAAAACTAAAATACTCAATTGGTGACGCTGAAATTAAGCAGCAGTTGGTGATAATTTTCTGGTATTTTTTCATCATTCAAAGAACTCACTAGTTTTAGAACGAATTGGTGGTGAACGTTGGAGCACAACCGCCCAGCTGGAGGTACTGAGTAGAACTGGGGCAGCTGGTGTTAGACCAGTGTCATCTGTGTCACTGTAAACCATAATCAGATCTAATTGCTCACAATCACTGAAAAGGCACTCTGATTCCTCTTTCTTTCTATCCACACTGCTCCAAATTCATGATTGCATAAATTGTAGGGACTGCTCAGCCCCAGTTGATTTAATTCAGCATACTGATCAGATGTATCAAGGGTCAAAATTTGGCACAGAGCTAGACATTCCCATGACAAAGACTGAAATGATACTCTGCTTTCAACCTGATGCAATAAGACCTGCTTCTCAGTGCAAGTAATTCTAGAATGGCAAAAAATTGTGCTGTTGATCTTTGCTTATTTTGTCAAGGGTGGGCGTGATGTTTTCTGCCTTTTTAGAAAGACCCAAATAAGCTGTATGTATTAATATTGGGAATTAAAAGCCTCTTGAATCTGCTACTTACCTGAGCCACAAAAGGGGACCTACCAAGTTGCTCTCATAATTATTAAAAAGTTAGATCTTGTATGGAAATAAGAGCCAAAGTGATTAAGAATTCATTTGCAAAGGAAGCAAAGATTACAAACTTGTTTGTTTTCTCACACCTGCTCTCCACTTTGGCAGTACAATAAAGCAAGACATAGTTAATGCACTTTTCCCCCAAATTATTAATGCACTCAGGGGAATATGATCAGCTGAAGCTTTGGAGATCACACTGCCATTTGCCCAATTATACCTAATGACAACACATAATTCCAGCAAAATGTATCTATTCTTTGGTAGGTTACATTTCCTTTCAGCCTTTTACTTATTGATCCAGTAGTACTTCATGCAGAACAAACTTTGTTGGCAAGTCATGTTTATGAGAACAGAAAAATCTTTTATGTTACATTTTTAACATCTGACCAAGTCAGTGAGAGGAAAAGCTTCTTGTATGGAGCATGACAAATTTTTGTAATTTTTGTAAAACAAAGCAATAAGCCGAATGGCTGTATGGTTTGGGCTATACAGATAATTAATGTTCTGTGTTCACTATTTTTTGTGTACTTCCTGCTTTGATGTCATAAAGCATCTTAAACTATGTCTGCATTACATAGCACTTAGAGTAAATGATCGCTTTAATCTTGTACTCCAAGTAGGTATATACTCATTTCATTACAGAAAATGAGATGTTTGCTCAGCAAAGCTGCGGCATCATGAAGCTCAATGCATATTTACTTTTTTTTTTTTTGGTTATTGCTGTTTGGGTTTGGGTTTTTTTTTGGGGGGGTTGTTTTTTTTTTTGTTTGTTTGTTTTTTTGTTTGGTTGTTTTTTGTTTGGTGGTTGTTTTTTTTTTTGTTTGTTTGTTTGGTTTTTTTTGGTTTTTTTTTGTGGAAGTGGAAAGGCTTGAAGAAAGCTGGTGAAATGATGTATCCCTGACTAAAACACTTAAAACATTTTTGTGTCTGTTATGAGTGTTCATGACAACAAGTGCAACAAGTGCAAGCTGATGAGTAAGGGATTGGATTGGATTCTGATTGCTCTTACAAATTGTCTCTCTAGTTACTTTTTAAAAAATTGTAAACTGCAACAAAAGAAATAGTTATTTCAAATGCAGAACCATACCATGGTAGCTCACTACCATCATTCATCACGTTCTAGTTGGATTACTGCTGTGGTCTTCAGATCCTTTGGAGTTTAGTCTTTAAAATTTTCAACCTCATCATGATTGCTGCCCTTCCTTCCAGCATTTCTCCTCAAGTTCTCTCTTGTATGCTGGCCTCCTTCTTGTAAGAACCTCCAGTTTTGTTCTCACAAAGGTTCTTACCAGTAAATTGAGTTGGGGGAGTATACAGGGGCTTTGTATTTCCCTTGTAAGCCTGAAAGCACTGAGTCTGAGAAATGCAGCTGAGTGCACTGGTCACTTGCTTGAATCCATTTTGTCTCCCCCACAAGCCTTCATTTTCTGTATGCATCCTCAGAAAGATGGCAAACCTGGCAGTCTTTACTTACAGGGAAACATGTTTTTTCTCTCACAGTGTATGAAAACTGGGAGTTTATCATTCAATGTCACAAAGAGAGAAACTCATTATGCCACCAAATCATTCCTCACAAGCTGAGTATTGATCCTTTGTTCTTAAGTAAGCCCTGCAGTTAATCATAATCATTCTGAGACATCTCATTCCAGTGACTGGATCAATAATGTCTTTGATGGTGTCCTGCAGTGTTTTCCTGTCATTCCTCGGGACCTCTCTGTCACCTACTGTTCTTCCAGATCCCAGTGCAATAACCTATTGCAGAAGTGAGAATGCTGTCAGCCCCTTCCCACTCACGTAGGACTCAGCCAGGAGGATATGGATGAGGCCTCAGATGAGAGTATTTGTAATCAATGTCCATGTGAACTCCACACTTTCCCTCACACTGAGGCTGGTGTTTTCTCCCCCACCATGTCACAGCAGTCAGACCTAATGCCCATAGGATGATTGTCATGAGCCTGCCTTTGGGCAGAAATACAGAAAAATATCCAAGTTCTCCTTCTCAATCAGAGGCTGAGTAAACCTGCCAGAGCAGTGAGTCCAGGGGCTCACCGAGGCATGCAGGACCAGGAGGTGAGCGGCCACAAGGCAGGTAGGGCAGGGGCCTCCCAGTGCGGCACCTGAGGGCACACCTGTGTGCAGGGCACAGGGCAGCACTGGCGATGGCAGCCAGAGCCCACCAGAGCATCAGGGCAGTTTGTGGTGACAAGGTCCAGCCACGACATCAGTCCATGGGTCAGGATCACATCTAGTGACAGTCACAAGGGTCACATGGCCATATGATTGCCAGGCAGTTCCGTAGAGTCAAGACAGGTGATCTTGGGCTTAGTAGACCTGGCCACAGCCTCTGGGCCTCTCCGGCTGATCCTGCTCAGGTGCTAGGGGAGGCCTGGCCTTTGGTGGCCGCTGCCTTGCCAGCTATACTATGGTGTTCAGCTCCTAGCTCTTCATACTCTGTTGAGTAGCCAGCCCTTGCTGTGCCCTTTTTTACCCTTTCTCTCCTTCTCCCATTGTAAAACATGCAGCTTAGGGATGGGAAGAAATCTGAGCAGTCAGACAATTTTAAAGATGGAGCTGCAAAACAGAATAGTGCTGCATCACCTGGTTACCCAGAATTAGATGTGCTAATCTTAAATAATTTCTGAATCTTTCTGATAGACAAAGCTGGTTGTATGTTTGTTACACAGAAGCCGCGGTCATTCAAAAATTGCCAAACAACTGTGTGGGTTTTCTGTGGGGCTTCTTAAGTTTCTCAGGGATGTGGTTTCTTCTTTTTATACTACTTTGGTGACACAAGTCCCATATAGTTCAGATGTAGTTACAGAGAAACAAACTATATGTGCTGTAAGTTCCTGTAAGATCTAGTATAACTGTATCCCCATGAAAACTTTTAAGTGCTGATGCCTCCCACCAATTTCAATGGTTTCATCCCACTTACACACCTGGAGAGTAAGAAACATTTGTATTTGCCTTAGAAGTGTAAACATGTAAGTCTCTAATGGTTTTGCAGTAAAAAGCTTTATACAAAGTATAACTAAAATTTTTAAATGCACCTTGCCCCATACTCTCTTAGTCTTCTTCACCTGAAAGCAAAGGTGCATTCTTAGATCATATCTGGGAACCTTCAAGACATAGGCCACAATAAGATTTTGTTCTGACAGAAGGATATCAAGTGGGAATTTGTTCTCTTAGCTGCATTATAAGCCAACAGTCTTCCTATGGTTGTAAAGTACCTCTACTAAACTCAGAGGAAAAATCTTAAGGTATGCTTTAAAATAATTGCAAGTGAATTTCTAGTATATTACTTGCCTGCAAGTCAAGAACTGAGCTTGGCCTAACAGGTTCCCACACTTTGTTCTTATGATGTGATTTTACTCCAAGCTTAATTCCACACTGGTTAGTTAATTGAAGTATGTCAAAGGTAATTTTAAGTTAATGCACTGGGATTAAACTACATAATATTGCACAGCCTTTTTGCAGCAGTCTTAATAGAAGACAGTTAAGGGCTTTAAAATATGGTGCATAACTATATGCTGTAAACTGACCAAGGTTCAAAGTGGGATTGACATCTTTTAAAATTTGTAGAATTTAATTTTAATCCTGGATTTAAATATCCCAAATTCAGATGATGTCATCCAGATCTCAAGTCAATCACCTGAATTCATCATAAAGTCCAGCATCAGTTGCTCACCTCGGGCTATCCCTTGGTTGCCCGATATTCTGTACTTCGGGGCACACAGTGCATAATGCAGTTCTTCAGCCAGTCTTACTCTCTCATTCTCTCTCATATACACAGTTAAAATGGAAGGCAGGGAAGAAGTGGAAAACAAGGACCTCCTGCATTCTTGCATTTCTTTTTTTCCCAGCCTGATTTGTGCCTCTAGGCAGACTGTGAAATTCAGGTCACACAGTACCGCCAAAGCTGAGCCTACCCCAGCAGTCTGTTGAAAATGGAGAGAATATGCTCAGTCTGTTCCCTGAACCAGCTCATTTGGCCTGAATAACTCAAAGGCCTGTAGTTTCCACATTTCGCTTGTATCCCAGCATTTTAGTGGAAAGTTCTTAGGTATTTCAACTGCAGTTTGCAAATAACTTTGTAAGGAAAAAATGCAGAAATGTATTTGTGAATTTATAATAGTCAGGTTTGATTATTGATTTCAAACTGACCTGATTCTGTGTTTCCCAAATCCATCTTAGCACTACATTGGTTTGAATAAAACCCCACTTTTACCACACCCCTCCCAACTTTGTAATTCAGTGTTACAAGCTCAGCTCCTCTATACGGACATGAAGGACACGTAGATGGCAAGAGCAGCTGCTGACACGAGGTGCCAACAGGCAGTGAAACTCCTGTAGTCCCTCCAAGGATGAACACAGTCTCTCTGAGTAATGCAGTGCTGTTGGGTACTTTTACAGGGTTCAGACTAATGAGCCGTGTGCTAACATTTGGTTAATTGTCAGTGGTGACAATGTAGCAGAGTACTGCATTAGAGGGGCAGTATGAACTCCAAGGAACAGCAGCAGGAGTGCCTGCCCACTCCTTTCCGTGGGAGAGGGACACCACTTGGCTACCCAGTCTGAGACACATGCTACGATTTATTTCACTTGTTTGTCCAGCCCACATGGGATCCTGAAGCCTTTGCTATGATTAAGTAGTGCTGTGTGCCTACCCCATTTGTCCAACAGTGACCTGCTACCAAAGGTTTCAGTAGTTCCGAAATTCCTCAGTTCAGGCATTCTTCCCTTTTTATACAATGGAAGGGTTAAACCATTTCTCTCTTGATTCTCAGACAGGAGATCAACAAAGTTTGAGTTTCGAGGTTTTCTACAGAATATAATACTTGTGTTGAGTTGAAGTGCAGGTTATGGGTCAGTAGTAAACAGTAAAGGGCCAGTATGAAAGTCTAGCCCAGACAATGGATATGAAACAGGTATTTCAGCCCTAATGTGAGAGTGCCTTGTCCCTGGAGCTATCGGTATGTGCGGTCTGCCTGAGTGTGTCCGTAACACCTACCGCCGGTGCCACGCCCGGTCCCAGCTCGGTCCCAGCTCAGTTCCAGCCCGGTCCCGGCTCAGTTCCAGCCCGGTCCCAGGTCGGTCCCAGCTCAGTTCCAGCCCGATCCCAGGTCAGTCCCTGCCCGGTCCCGGCTCAGTTCCAGCCCGGTCCCGGCTCAGTTCCAGCCCGGTCCCAGCCCGGTCCCGGCTCAGTTCCAGCCCAGTCCCAGGTCGGTCCCAGCCTGGTTCCAGCTCAGTTCCAGCCCGGTCCCTGCCCGGTCCCAGCTCAGTTCCAGCTCGGTCCCTGCCCGGTCCCAGCTCAGTTCCAGCTCGGTCCCTGCCCGGTCCCAGGTCGGTCCCTGCCCGGTCCCAGCTCAGTTCCAGCCCAGTCCCAGCTCAGTTCCAGCCCGGTCCCAGATCGGTTCCAGCTCGGTCCCAGATCGGTTCCAGCTTGGTCCCAGGTCGGTCCCAGCTCAGTTCCAGCCTAGTCCCAGCTCAGTTCCAGCTCGGTCCCAGATCGGTTCCAGCTCGGTCCCAGGTCGGTTCCAGCCCGGTCCCTGCCCGGTCCCAGGTCGGTTCCAGCCCGGTCCCAGCTCGGTCCCAGGTCGGTTCCAGCCCGGTCCCAGGTCGGTTCCAGCCCGGTCCCAGCTCGGTCCCTGCCCGGTCCCAGCTCGGTTCCAGCCCGGTCCCAGCCCGGTCCCAGGTCGGTTCCAGCCCGGTCCCAGGTCGGTCCCTGCCCGGTCCCAGGTCGGTTCCAGCCCGGTCCCGGCTCAGTTCCAGCTCGGTCCCAGGTCGGTTCCAGCCTAGTCCCAGCTCAGTTCCAGCTCGGTCCCAGGTCGGTCCCAGCCCGGTCCCAGGTCGGTTCCAGCCCGGTCCCAGGTCGGTCCCAGCCCGGTCCCAGGTCGGTTCCAGCCCGGTCCCAGCTCGGTCCCTGCCCGGTCCCAGCTCGGTTCCAGCCCGGTCCCAGGTCGGTCCCTGCCCGGTCCCAGCTCGGTTCCAGCCCGGTCCCGGCTCAGTTCCAGCTCGGTCCCAGGTCGGTTCCAGCCCGGTCCCAGCCCGGTCCCAGGTCGGTTCCAGCCCGGTCCCAGCTCGGTCCCTGCCCGGTCCCAGGTCGGTTCCAGCCCGGTCCCGGCTCAGTTCCAGCTCGGTCCCAGGTCGGTTCCAGCCCGGTCCCAGCTCAGTTCCAGCTCGGTCCCAGGTCGGTTCCAGCCCGGTCCCAGGTCGGTTCCAGCCCGGTCCCAGCTCGGTCCCTGCCCGGTCCCAGCTCGGTTCCAGCCCGGTCCCAGGTCGGTTCCAGCCCGGTCCCAGCTCGGTCCCTGCCCGGTCCCAGCTCGGTCCCAGGTCGGTTCCAGCCCGGTCCCAGCTCGGTCCCTGCCCGGTCCCAGCTCGGTTCCAGCCCGGTCCCAGGTCGGTTCCAGCCCGGTCCCAGCTCGGTCCCTGCCCGGTCCCAGCTCGGTTCCAGCCCGGTCCCAGGTCGGTTCCAGCCCGGTCCCAGCTCGGTCCCTGCCCGGTCCCAGCTCAGTCCCTGCCCGGTCCCAGCTCGGTCCCTGCCCGGTCCCAGGTCGGTTCCAGCCCGGTCCCGGCTCAGTTCCAGCTCGGTCCCAGGTCGGTTCCAGCCCGGTCCCGGCTCAGTTCCAGCTCGGTCCCAGGTCGGTTCCAGCCCGGTCCCAGCTCAGTTCCAGCCCGGTCCCAGGTCGGTCCCTGCCCGGTCCCAGGTCGGTTCCAGCCCGGTCCCGGCTCAGTTCCAGCTCGGTCCCAGGTCGGTTCCAGCCCGGTCCCGGCTCAGTTCCAGCTCGGTCCCAGGTCGGTTCCAGCCCGGTCCCAGCTCAGTTCCAGCCCGGTCCCAGGTCGGTCCCAGCCCGGTCCCAGGTCGGTTCCAGCCCGGTCCCAGCTCAGTTCCAGCCCGGTCCCAGCTCGGTCCCTGCTCGGTCCCAGCCCCGCTCACCTGGCTGGGGCGCTGCTGCCCCCTGCCGGACGGCCCTGCCACCGCAGGGTGGCGTCTCCGCCCGGCGCGGCCCCGCGCCCCGCGGCCCTGTGCTCAGCCCACGCGAGCGCAGCCACACGCGTGTGACACGTCTGCCCTCAGGGCTGGCCGCTGGGCACCCCCGGGGGTTACGCAGTGCGAGGTGTGGGTGCCCACGGGCAGTTGTGGGGTGCCCGGGCCGCTGAAGTGGGATCTGGTGAGCCCAGGTGCCGCAAGGCGCTGACAGTGCTGGGTAGAAAAAGGAGATTGCGCGGAGTGAGAACGGAACGGAACGGAACGGGACCGGGGCCGGGCCGGGCCGGGCCGGGCCGAGACGAGCGGGAGCGGGAGGGGGAGCGGGAACGGGCGTGACCCCGCCCAGCCCACACGTGACCGCGGCAGCGTGCTGGGGGGCGGGGCCTCAGCGCGCAGGCGCCCTGGGAAGGGCGTGCCCTTCCTCAGGGCCTGCCCCCGCAGGTGACGCCGCCGCGCGCGCCCGGCCCCACCTCTCGCGCGACGTCAGGCGGCCGGGCCGGGCGGTGGCGGCGCGCGGCGATGGAGCGGCCGCCGCTCGGCCGGTGAGTGAGCGACGGACCGCGGGAGCGGAGCGGGGCGGGAGCGGGGCGGGAGAACACCCGGAACCGAGGGACGAGGCGTGGGGACCCCGCCCGACCGGCCCCGGGTGCGCCCATCGCGAGCGCCTCACCCACCCCCAGAGCCGCCGCTCGGCCGCGCTGTCTCTCGCCGCCCCTCGCCGCCCCGCTCCTGCGGCCGGTTTAGGACTCTCTGGCCGAGTCGCGGCCCCGCCGGCCCGCTCGCCCCGTTCCGGGCCATCGTCCGGGACGCAGGGCCCGGGCTTCGCGGGGCGATGCGTGGCCCGGCGGTGGCGAGCGGCGCCTGCGGCCCCTGCCGTGGCCCCCGCGATCGCCCCGGTCCCCGCGGCCCCCCCGGGCCCTCCCGGGGGCGGCCCCACGCGCGTGTGGCCGGTGCCGGGGGTTCGCGAGGCACCGCCTCGGCCCTCGCGCTGGTTTGGGGCGGGCTAAGGCGTGTGTTCGCTTCGCCGATTCCTGCTCGCCTTGGCTGTCTTTGATGAGATGGTTAAGACACGAATTATTTCGTGGCAAGCTCTGAATTTTCCGGCTTAAAAGCAGATTGTCAGTGACAGGCCTTTAAAGTAAAGAGCTTAAGGGGTAAAGCAGCAGCTTCGAAGCTTTATGAGTGCCAAAATTCATGAGACTTGCAGCTCAAGACACTGTATGACTTGTGTGCAGCTGCTGTCACTGGAGACACAGAAGTACCTGGTGCACATTAGTGACAAATGCGGTGGCCAGCAAAACTCCCACGGTGGGTGGAGGCATTGCTTTCACTAAAAAAACTCTATCAGTAGGGAAATTTAATGAGGCTTTTTGGTGGGTAGGAAGTGTAAAGGTCTGAACTGAAGGTACAAAGATCTGAGTGGAAGGTTAGGGGAGGAGGAGACAGAAGAGGGTAATGTAACTCCCACTGCATCAGTAAACAGTGTCCATCCTCCACAAACCTTAAAATGAGGTGTTTGTGCAGGTTAGAAGCCCTTAATAACAGTCCAGGTTACCGGTGTGGTCACTGAAGTAGTGATGCCTTGACCTGAGCCAGTGCCACTGGGTTCTCCTCAGGTCAGGAAGTAAGCGATGCTGTCCCTGATGCTCACCACTGACTCTGTCTTACTCAAGATTAACATGTGGCAGGTGACTCCATTTCTGGTCATGATCCTTCTCTTAGGGTAAACTCTTGGTCCATCTGGAAGTGTGTAGAGGCAAGGAAGGCCTGGTGAGTAGGTGTACTCACTGGAAGGGCTGTTTCTGTCTTGGTTCTGGGGGGGGACTCTTCCTTCTCTTGTCTGGGGACGGTGGGGCTGCCCAGCTTGCAGGGCTTGCGCTGCTCAGCAGCTCTGCAGCTACACAGGGTTCTGGCACCAAATGAACAAGTTTGTTGGAGCTTTGTATGCACTGTTCTGCTGCCTGATGAACCCACCCAGCTGGTCTGGAAACCATCCAAAATATGGAAGCAAACTGAAGACAGAGGAAGATCTACTTTGTGTGGAATTTGCTTTAGAAAAAAATTGGAACTTCAGGTTTCTATAAAGTTTGGGGTTTCCCTCCTCCATTTTCCCCATAAAAGTTGCTGAGTTTGGTTTTCTAAGTAGTTCCGTATCATAGTTTGGGCTGTCTTGCATCTTATTTAATCACAGCTGAAGTTCCTGTAATTAAAATGTATGTCTAATTCAGATACAAAATAGAAAGCATTGGAAGTCTACAGATTTTGTTTCCATGTGTTTAGAGAGGTGCATTCTGCAGGAAATTGGTTGTATCTAGTGAGTCAGCTCCCCCACTGCTTGGGTGAATGGCCTGTGCCTGACTGTGAGCCGGCAACTGTGGCTGCTCTGGAGTCAGGCAAACCTCGTGTTAGTGTTTTCTCAGGTCTTCTGAGAATTGTTTTGAGCCATTCAAAAAGACTTGGTGTGATAATATCTTGGGCTTGGTTTCTAGGAATTTTTGCTTAGAGCTCTGGAGGAGGAGTCTTCCCTCTCCACTGGCTTCCCCAGCACGTTTACTGGTGTGGTGTGCTCTCCTCAGGTGGTTCTGTAGCTCTGGCACCAGATTTCACCGAGTGTAAGGCGTTTCTCAGGTGAGCTGGCCGGTTAGCTGCTTCTTGATAGACCTGGAGTCTCCTCACCCCTGAAATAGAGGGAGTGGTTTTTGCTAAGGCCTGAGGAAGGCTGGTTGCTGTGACACGCTGAATGCTGCTTGGCACAGAGGTCGTGCGCTCTCCGTGAGGGCTGGAGCTCATGGGGACTTGAGCTCTCTGGGGCCAGGGTGGGCTCTCAATAGCAAGACTTGTAAAAATGGTGTGTAGGCAATGAACCCTGGGTGGCCCAGGTGACATCCAGAGGTCCCTTCCAAGGTTAGCAGATCTGTGAACTCAGTACAATGTTTCCTAGAGGATAAACTAGCATCTCTGGAAAGAGTGAAGATGGCTGAATGAAACGGAACGTGACGGTGGCAATCTAGATGTGCCTTGTCTGCACTTCTAGAAACTCAGTATTCTGCTATGATTAAATACTTAACTCCCCAAAGCAGTTGAGACCCTGGATATTGTTACAGCACAATGAGCTGATTCTTTGGACTTGATTTAAGCTCCAAATTCTCAAAATTGTTCTTCCAGCCAAGCTGTTAAGGAAAAAGGAAAGAAGGAAACAAGCAATTATGTGGAGTTAAATATATTTTTGCAATATGCAATGTCTTCATACTTTCAGAAACATTTTATGGTAATGCATATCTAGTTGACCCTTTTTATTTATAGAGAAGAATCCTACTCGTGTCCCAAAAATACAAACAACTTCTATCAAAATAAGATTGAGAACTTTGATTTGGAAGCTAGCTCTGACACACCACGTGAAATGCAAACACAGAACAGGAGGTCTCTATCCCAAAAATGTTTACATTTTATTAACTTAAATCCAAACCTGAGAAGTTCAGAAGTTTGCCAACGCTCATGAACATTTATGCCATGCAGATACCCCCCATGTATGTACTTTATGTGCATGCTGTGTTGGGGCTTCCATCATGCTCTGTGTTGGTCCTGGTTTTGGACAGTGGCTTAATTCTTTAGCCTGACACTGGTCACACAAGCACTCCTGTGGCAAAATTCCCAGTGAACATCAAGGCATTTGGTCAGCTGGGAAGGTTTGTCTGAATCAGGGCAGTCTGTGATGTGGTATAGTGTTGCATGCTCTGATATGATCAAACTTTATTTGAATGCTTAGAGGATTTCCCTCCTTGAGATAATTTATTAGGTTAAAGTAGTCAGAGTATGAGGTAACTTCAGAGGCTGCTTCTGATTTTAAATACATCAAAGCTAGCAAAACCCCAGTATTTCAAATGAGTTTATTCTTTTCTCTGAAGGGGACTCTGAATATGTGTGCTGTTTTATTGTTTATCAGGTATTAATGGTGTTTCTTATTACGCTTGTTAATTTTGGCAGGTCTTTCTCCTCTACAAAGAAGCTTTGTTGCCAAGATTTACTCTGAAAATTACCTACAGTACTGACTGCAGATGTCTGCAAATGTAGAAGCTGATAAATCATACCTTCTTCCCTCCCCTGACTTTCCTCTTTCCTCTGGAATTTATACTTCTAAACTTCTTTAAAGTTAGATGTCTGTTGATGACATTTGGATTACAACTATGAGCATACCTATGCAAAGAGACAAGCTACCCTGAGTACTTTTGAGGTATGTATGTCTCCTATGACTTAGAACACATGGAAGGGGAAGGCCATCTGATTAGGGCAAAGAGAGCTCTAGGTGTACTTATTCTATATTTAGGCTGTTGTGCACCGTTTTGCATGGTTTTAGCAGCAGAATATACATGTACACAGTGAGGCTGTAGGAGCACCAGAATATCCAGCTGGTATTGTATGGAGGGTGACCTTGGTTGAACCTGCTGTGGGAGTACTCAAAAGATTGTCTTGAGAAAAGCTGTATCCACTGCTCACCCATTCATTTCCTAAATACCACCATGGTCTGCAGAAATTTTCTTCTTCGAAGTATGTGACAGACATGCAGTAGTCATTGAAATGCACCTGGGAGGCCATGGTGGTTGCTCTGTTTGCTTAGATAAAGCACTCACAGGAAGTTACAGAGTACTTGCCTTGAATTTGGAAGCCTCTGGAATAAAGGTTAGGAAAAAAGGATATTTTGCTCGCTTTCTTTTGCACAGGTGCGGGCACAGTGCTGTCTGCTCCCAGTAAGGAGCAGTCTTGTTAGACAATATGCCTGTGATGTACAAGAGTAGCAGAGCTGGGTGGGATTTGCCTTGTTGCTGTGCAGGTTTGTCCCACCCAGGTAACAAGAGATGGACAGCCTTGGCTGTTTCTGCAGCATAGAAAGTAACGAGCATGCACAGTTTTATTTTCCTGGAGGCTTTTAGCTGTCTATACGTATTTTAAACCTGGAATGAGGAAGCTGGCTAGCTGCCTCTGTATGGGCTTAGAGGAGGCTGGTGTGCACTGTTAACATCTTTTACTTCTGTAAACTACTTGGATATGTTATCCCTTCTGTGATGTAGATGCCAGCGTTCTAGAGCAGTGGCGGTCTTGTCAGTTCATGGTGGGTTACAGTGGAAGGCAGCCAAACACACACCTCTGTGGCTTCCAGAAGAGACATTAGTGGGTTTAGTTCAAAAAGGAAAATTAATTGTGCTGAAAGTAGCTACCTGACTGAATCATTCATCATGCCACACTGCCGTGATGTATTTAGCAGGCAACACAGACTCTTTTGTTGATAAGCTCCAGTGGTTCAGGCTGAGATGATACTGGAGGGACACAAAACTGACCTACTTCCCTGTCTGACTTAAAACAGCCTGATGGTGTTTCTGTTACAGGAGGGCAGAATGGGCTGAGTTGCAGTGCAGGTGTGAACTGTGTTGGGCAGCAAAGTGCAGTAGTTGGGAAGGGGATCCCTTACATGCGCTGAAGGAACGCCTCCATCATTCACCTGCAAGCAGAGCTGGGGCCAGGGATTGGCCTCTTGGTGAGATTCTGTGTTATGTGTGGGCAGAAGTTGGTGGAGCACACTTTAAATGTGCTTCTCAGTCTGCCTGGGCAGTGTTATTTGGCTGTGGCAGTGTGCAAAACTAGCACTGGGCAGAAAGGAGGAGCATTGTTTCCCGTAAGCTGCTTTCATGGAAGCTGTAGGAACACACCAGGAGTGGTTTGCTGAGCTGCCCATTGTGGTGCCTTATGCAGTGTACCAGAGATGTGGATTCTGTAACCCAACTTGGTGCATTTTTTTTGATTGTATATAAGTAAGTTATGATCTCTGTAATCCTATCAATTAATGGTGCACATTTCCCAAAAAAGCTGCCATTCTGTGAAAATAGAACAATTCCTGCAGTATCTCTGAATACCTGTAAGAATAAATAGATTGCATGTCTCTGTGAGTGTGTATATTCCTAAACAGAATATTAGTCTTTATTTCCCTACTGTAAGATAATGTTGTACTACCTTTGTAAAACATTAAGTTTCATGAAAAACATAAGTGAAGTTTAATTATTCAAACTCATATAACTAATATAAGTGAATTACTAAAATGTTGGGTGACAAGGAGATTGAATATAAGATAAAGTTTTCTTTTGATGTAAAGAAGTGGTCTGAAAGGTGAAATTGTGTATATTAGAGAACGTTGCATTAAAACTGTTCTACAGGGTGTCTAAAAAGTTCAAAGAACATTAAAGGACACTGCAGTGTTGAGATGAATGGTACTGCCGTTGATTCAGCTGGTGGGATGGATTATGACGGGAAGTTTGCAGATACCTACTTACAGTTTCTTCAGGCATAAATTTGGCGGATTTCAATATATTTTGGATTTGTGTGACTTGATGATGTCCTTAACAAATCCCATAGTGGCCTTCGTTATGGAAGCTGTTGACTATTATTTTCCTGAAAGCCAGTTGCCATGGTGATTACCTAAGGGCAAATAAATGTGTTTTTCATGGTTCCAGTTATACTAGTTTTGAGCAAAAGGACTGTTGCTTTTTCTGGGATCCCTGGAAGGGCTGCACCCATAGCACTCCATGTTTGTAAATTGCTGCCTGCTGAACAAGCATCTCATGCTTTAGTGGGTCACAGTCATAAGGGGTAGTGTCACTTGTCTATGAAAAGCAGTGAGTGTCCTTGCTGTGATCCTGAGGTTGACTAGCAGTTAAAATGGGAGAAATGAACACAGAGTGACTTTGGGTCAGACTGAACTTAGCCCATTCAAGCCAGTGATGGCTGACTGACTAGTAAGGCAAAAGCTCTATTGGTGCCCAAGGTGCGTGGCGCTGTGGTCCTTCCCTGTGCTGGCTTTCAGCTGGGGTAGCCTCTAGCTTTGGTTGGTACTGAATGCTTTGTGGAGGAAGATATTCTGTATATGTGAACCTTTGCATAGCAGAAGAACTTGGCTGGTGAGCATTGGATACTTTGAGAAGTTTGACTTCCTGGGCTGCAGAGCATCCTGTGGTAAGAGGAACAGAGCGGGGGGCTGTATCAGTGGCTGCTTGCTGCTCTGCAGAGCAATTCCTGTATTGGTCATACTTTTGCTGTGGGAGTTAGTTCTCAGCTGGTTTGTTGTGCTGAAAGTTTTGGTTCTGGTTTACTGATGTCCTTTAAATGCTTCTGGTGTAATTCCAGTCCGTGGGAGAAGTACAGGATCCAGCACTGTACAGTCTTTTTATTAATATATTAATAGGGCCAGGTGAAGAATTTTGTAGGTGATGCAAGATGGGAAGTTGATAGACCTGATGATAGTACTGCCATTCAGAGGCACCTGTTGAGGAATAGGCAGACAGGAACCTCATGAGGTTCAATAAAGGGAAAGAGGAAGCTCTGCACCTGGGAGGACCCACCCCATGTAGCTGGTGTTCTATAACCACCCATGTACCTGTACTGGGGGCCTGACCAACTGCAAAGCTGCTCTGCAGCTAGCAAATGGGGTGTTCTGGCAGAAACCCAAGTTGCACAACGGCTCTGTAAGGAGCCATTAACTTGGTCTTGGTTTTGACTCTGATTATAAGCCTGCACCTTCTCAGTGGTAGCTGAAATTCAGCCTTATTTCAAATAAGACTGCTCTCTTCTTGTGCTGCTTTGGGTAAAGATTTGTGGATTTTTTTTTATGTGGACTCTACCATGAATGTGGGAGGAAACATTCTGATTTTGGCTGAGGTTTTAAATGCATGACTACTTGTTTCCCATTAGCAACAAAGTAGTCAAGCCCAATTGCTTTGTACCAAATTACTGCCTCTGTGCTGCTGGATGTGGAGGTGGATATTGAAGAGCAGCATATTTGTGAGTGGCTGCTTTGCTGTGCTGTGTTTGTGCAGTTTGTGTCTGTGTCTCTAAAATGCATTATAAGAGCTAATAGAAGAAAAGAATCATAGATACACATCAGTATTTTTATTGCAGAAGTCCAAAAAGTGAGCAAAGCGGAGAATTCACAAGTCTGTGTGGTAGCAGTTGATGGATGCTGCTCTGATGGGATAAGGAGTTGTGGCTGTGCTGGGCTGGATCCTTGACACCTGAAAAGAGGCCTGGCAGCATGTCTGTGCTGCAGGGCAAGTGCCCATGGCCCTGCTCACACCATGTCTGTGAGATACACGGGCCAGGCTGGTGCTGTTCCGACCCATTAGGGTACATAGGAATGAAGTTATATTGTTCCTTGTCTCAAGCTCTGCTTGAGCCTACGTGGGACTGGGAGAAGTGGCTGTAATGAGTCAAGTCAAAAACACCTTATGGATGTCTCGTTTCTGTTGACAGCTGATAGCAGGATTTTAACACTGAGATCAGGTAAGAAGGTGTGGGTGGGGGTAATCTTTTACTGATAGGTCCTCCCAGCCTCCTGCAAGTGCTGACTGAAGGACTTGGAAGCAGTATTTGATGGGCAACCTGAACATCTTGTTTGTAGTCCTGCAGGGAGGAATGTACTAATGCTTGATTAGAAAAGGCCACGTAAACAAACTGGCCCCAGATTAAGACCACTACTATTATACTAATACAATTTTTTTAAGAGTTGCATTTAAGTAAAAGCTCCCTAGACTAGCAGTCTTGAAGAAGGATCAGGAGGGAGAGTTTTCTTCTGAAGAGCAAGATGAAGCTGTCAGTGGTTGAACAGCATCAACAGTCAGAGCATTAGTGATGGCTATTGACTTCTGGTCAGAATTTCTGTCTTGCCAGATTTGTGTCACGTTTTAAGTAATACTGGTTGAAAGAGCTGGTTTTGAGTCATCAGGGGGAGTATTTTACCACTCTGTGTGAGGTTAGTTCTACTTTCTTCTTTCACGAGTCATTGTAAATATGATACTTTCCAAAATTCAGGTCTAAAAGCACATGTTAAAATCACACATAGTGTGGGGTGTGGGTTGGTGGTAGATGATATCTTTCTTTACAAGCCTGCTAATTTAACTTGTTTTAACCTCCTTACAACTGCAAGCCTGGAATAAACCTTTCTTTTAGAACTAGAGATGCTAAATCTTGCCAGCTTCTCTGCTGGCATTATCACAGGTAATTCTGCTAGGAGTTAAAATGAGAGAGTTAAAATCTCTAAGAGGAGTTAAAATCTCTTCTTTTCTTTGTATTACTAGCATACTTAGAAGTCCCTCTTTAATGCCAGAATTAGGTGTAGTATAGGCTTTTGTCTTCCCTTGGAAGTGGTGTGAAAATACCTGTCTTTCCACTTTATGGTTCTCTTGTTCCTGACATTTGAGTCACCTTTGACACACAGAAAATGGCAGTGTCTCTTGGCGGACAGGCAATGAAGAGATAAGAGCAGCTTTGATCTCTCCCCTCCACCCCTTCCTCTCCTGAAAAGATCCTGCTTAAATTCTTGCCATGGCCTAGTACTGTTGCATTTTTCCAGAGATTGAAGAAGCAGATCCAGATAATGCAAATGTTAATAGGAGAAGTTGATAGTAGGAGTGCAACTGACCACTAAAATATTTGAGATGCTTCAAGGAATTAAATCCATTCTTTTCTTTGTGGAAGACACATTGTTTTGAATATTTACTTAGCACTTCTTCAGTCTTTTCCTTTAGGGGAGGGAGTTGCAGTATTGAACTGTGGAAGTGAAATCACTTGTATTCTGATGAGTTCTTGCTGAAGCTCACTGAGTTCCTGTTTCTGCAGCTGTTGTGGCCATAGCATCAGATAGGAGGTTTTTGATAACACCATTTGGGAGTAATTGTGTACCCTGTCTGTCTACTTCCTCTCTTTAACCTTATTCCAAAGTTGTTATAACCGGGTCTATGGTCAGATTTGTCCCTCAGTCCTGTCTTCTTCCTTCAAATAAGAGTTTTTTTTTTTTGTATTGGTTCATGTTCATATCACAGCCCTGGAAATATCTGTGCCTACAAAAGCTAAAATTGGATGCCATGCTGTGGTTCTAAATATGAGCCCCAGGGGACAAGAGGTTGGAAGTTCCTTACATTGCTACTTCTGTTGTAGTTCTTGTGTTGTGAAAGGATAGCTTCAGATCCCTGCTTGGACTGTGGCTGGAGATGTCCCTTCAGTGTTCTTCAGTGAAGCCCCGAGTTCAGAGCATGCACTTGACTGTTTGTGGAACATGTAAATATGGGTGCAACATTTTTCCCTTCTGCAAAAAGCAGAGGTGTTTTAGAGGAAATGCTGCTGTTTGAAACTAAGCCAATTTGTTTTTGAGGAAGAATGGGTGAGGATGTCAGTTTTCTGAAACAGGTCACTAAATTAAGTGGAAGTGTCAACTGTCAGCCCTCCTGTGGCAGACCACACAGTTTTGAATTGCAGGTTTCCTCTTGAGCCTAGTAAAGCAGGTTGTCTTTATAATAATTCTTCATTCAGTTTGTTTTTCTTCTAAAATCCCTGCAGACCACACTTTTAGCGTTGTCTCCCAAATTTTAAGTATGTTCACCAAAAAATGTAAAGAAAAAGCATATGACATATGTAATTGTCAATTTCAGCTAATCAGAAGACTCTAGTTAAATCTTTCTTGAACATTCATTTGGCTTTCTTGAAGCACTGTTTTTATATAATGTCATGGAAAATAGCCTATATGTAGCATTTTCCAGAAAATAATGTTTTTAAATGGTTTGTGTAGGTTCCAGCTATACTGCTGTACACTGTTCATAAAAGAATCTGAAGGTAGCAACAGGAGAAATCACGGAAGTATAACATTAACCTTATACGAGCAAATTTTAAGTTTGGTTCTCGACTGTAAAAGTGTCACATAACCTTTAGGCAGCTTCTTGATCTTTCTGTGTGGGGGGAGGTTCACCTGAAAACTAGGGAAATATTAGTAATTCAACATAATCTGGGAGCATTCGAAGGGTGAATTCATGGACTGCTCACATGTTATGGTAATATAAACCTAGAAATACTTTATGTAGCTAAGGAATTCATCAAGGATGAAGTTCTGCTAAGCTGTGGAACCAGCAGCATTGCCCCACAGTCACATTCCACGGCACACCAGCTCTAGATGCAGCAGTGCAGTTGGGAAAGGCTTCTGATAAATAGGCAGATCACCAGCTATAGAAATACAGCTGAAACATTTTGCTTTGGTTTTCACATGAGATTTTAACATATCACAAACACAGAATGATTATGTATTAGTACCTCTGCGTGGTTAATACTTTTGGAGAAGTCTTGATCTTTGCTTCATAGCTTTGACTCAAACAGTGTAACCACTGAGTTACCAAATGTTCAGAGAGGGGTGGAATAGATGTCAGTGGCAATTGGTTGTACTGCAAAGCAGCAGAACCATTTCTGAGAACCAGTCACTCAACTTTAGGCCATTGTGAGTTATTATTACTCAAACAAACATAGAAAATTGCCTCATCTTTGATGTTTTCAATGGTCCTTAGATGTGAACTTCTAACTTTGCAGAAGAGCCTGCAGTCTATTCTACATTGAGAGCAATGAGCAAGCAATACTTCCTATAGGGAGGGCATCAGTAATGTAGAGGTTGCCCACAGGTGGTATTGAAGGTACTTGATTCTGATGTAGGTGTACTCAGGAAGATGTTTCTTAAAAAGAAATTGAAAGGAGAAAGGGATCTATCACTCACTAAGATAGTGTTTGGTATATGCTCTGTGAGTGACAATAAGTGAAGTTTTATCTACAGAATTAATATTTGAGCTTTCAGGAACATAAACTGTGTACATTAGTTCTGCTGGTCAGCAGTATTAAATATAAAGTTATAGGAAGGAACTGTTTCAACAGGATGTGGATCTGAGAAGAGGCTGATGTTGAAAGATCACCTTCTGGTATGTCTGAGCATGCTGCCCTTGCACATGTGAACCATTAATGGATACAGTAATAGAAATGGTGAACTCTTTTTGGTGTGCCAAAACATAAAATCTTCTGCTGATGAAACCTTTGAAGTTGCCATTTGTTAATGTGTATGGGAAGGCATGGGAAAAAGTGACTCTCTCTCCCTCCCTACCCCTGCTTCAGAGAGAAGGAGGACAATAGGCGATCTGCACTCACTCCTTTTTCCTTGTAACATACTCACCTCTAATAAACAAGTGCTTGGACTGTGTAGAGCTATTTTAGACTTGTGAGGATTTTAGGAGAAACCTTTCATGTTTTGCATGGGATCAGACATAATGCCATTTTTCTCCCTGAATATCTTAAAAATCATGTAATTCATAAAACACGCTGACAGCCTTTGCTTTTAACAGTGCTCTCAGCCATACTCCCTTTCTGGTCTTGGCCTGGGGAGGGTCTTTGTATATCATGTTTCTGGTTTTTCTTTTGGGCTTCAGTAGAATTCAAAAAAATATTTTCTTGGATGAATTTTGGAGGAGGATGATGATGAAGAATTATGTATGTAAAACAGTAGGTATATTTTCCATTAAAAATATTGTTTTCTGTTTTCTTTCTGCCTGTATTCTGCCATTTACCTAAGGTATTTGTATTTAATTATTTCTTGTATGTCTTCTTCTTCCATTCTTGCCCAAATTCTCCACTCAGACTTTTTCAAAATTGTTCTATTGTAATAGCTAAATATATACTCTAGATATTGGGTAGTCATGTTACTATCCCGTTTACTTGAGTCAAATTACTTACTCTGTTACTGGTGTCTTCCTCTTTAAATGTTTTCCAGATGACAACCCTCTTGAATTTCACACTCATTCTGATTTCTCATGAGTTCTTTTTTCTGATAGGATTAGCTGTTAACACACCCAGAGCTTTCTCTCCTTATTTGCTCTGCTGAGCAATGATGCTTTTAAAATATCTTAATCTTCCTTTGGATATAAATCACTTGCTAGGGTTCCCAATTCCTGTAATAGGTGGCTTTCCAGTGTGTGACTGTTGCTTCTTTAGTCTTTCTTGCTAAACTGTTTGCCTGGATATAGACTCCATTTTGGGATGAGTTTCTGAAAATAATCCAGGATTTCTCAAACTAAGATGGTCTTTTTCTTAGTAAAAATCGCTTCTGTTCTGAAACAACTGAACAATTCTTTTTTTTTACCAAACAGGATGAGTGGGAAGCATCTCCTTCCTAACATTCCTGCTAACTGTGATAACAAGTCTATAGTGAGTTGTTAAATTGACCTGTTTATGAAATAAAAGGCATGTGAGGATTATATAGGTAATTGTACTTCAGCATTATTATTAAGGGTTCATGGTGTTCATATATGGCGTAAGTAAAAGGTATTTGAAATACTCTATGAGAACATGGATTTTTTCCTGTTTCCTTTCTTTGAAAATAATTTTTCTTCCCCATTTCTGCAGTCCTGTACTGTTTGTTTCTGTAACAAGTACTTCAGCTGCAGATAAGTCATCTCTGAACTGGTTTTCAATGGTAGCTTCAGAGTTCACTTTGTTTACAAAGAACTGTGATTTTGAAGGGAATTAATTCAACTGTTTAATTTAAAGTAAACTTTCGCTTGAATGAAGTCTAAAAATCTGAGGGGCGGAAGTATTTTCAGACTGATGCTTGTCAAATTTTTTTAAATGTTCATGTTACAAAGTATTTGATAAAGAAAAGTGAAAGAGTAGGAAGAATTGTCAAAAAACATTAAAGCCAAGATGATGTCTATGCTTTGTTAGTACCTGGAAGTGAAGGAATTTTGATTAGCCCCGTGCAATAGTTTCTCAAAGTTCAGAAGAAAATGGAGCTTCTGACAGAAAATGGGAGTTTTGGTGGTGTGCCAATAAGGGTTGTGATTCACATGAGGGACAGTACAGGTAGTTTTGGTGCTAATGCCTCTCAGTGCCCACCTGTGGGCACTCTGGGACACAGACTCTGAACTGTGGCAGCTGTGAAACAATTTGAGCCAAAAGCGGCTGCTGATCTGCAGGTCCTGTAGTGCTGTATCTCTGAAGACCTTGCTGACAAAAGCTCTTACAGTTACTATAAATAAAATAACACTAAAACTTTAAAAAAAAAGTAGACAAACAGAGTGACTGAAGTTCTATTAGTGAGACCTCATGTGACCAGTACTTCACACATTATAGTAGTTGTCCACTCATGCTAGTATAGAATTTCTTTTATATGAAGATCTTTTTCAAAAATGTGTTCATTCATTTTTTCCAAGTTCATAATATTTGCTGTCATCACTTTCTTCATATTCTAGCATCCCTCTTCAGTGGATCAGAGTAACCCTTTCTTCTTCTCTTTCTGTCTTGGAGGTGGGAATCTGATGTGGAATAAAACATCAAAATACCCCTGTTGTGCAGAGTTCTTGTAGTGTTCATCTGAAGAGTAGTGTGCTCCCTGTTTTCGAGAACTGGTTGAGTTACTGATCATCTTTGGAAAATCTGGGTGATCTGGCTGTGTTTCAGAATAGTCCTTGAGGCTGGCTAGAGAAGTGTGGTCACCGTGTCTGGTCTCAGCTGTCCTCTTGTCATCTCCTAGCAAGCACCTGGCCTTTGGGTCGTTTTCAGAAATGTACAGTAAGGAGCTGCCGGGGGACAGCAGTTGCCTGTGCGATGAGCTGTGGCAGGTGCAAGTGTGTCCAAGTGCTCACACCTTTCACCTCCTGTGAGGTGAGCACCAGGTAAACCAGAGCCAGCTGTTTGACCTGTGCTGGGAGCATTGAGAATGACTAAATAGGAGAAGAAAGTAAAATCTGTATGGTGCAGGTTGGAGCCCTGGCGTCTTCTGCTTTCAGCCTGTGGTGATGGCCATAAACCCCAACAGAAAATGCTCCTTCACAAGAACTTCTTGATTAACTCTATAAGATTCAGTTTTAACTTCAGACATATTTGTATCCCTCAGTTATTTGAAAGAGTTTAAAATAAGACAGCTTCCAGGGGCGCTTGCATTTCAATGGAAAAAAAATTACTAAAAAAAAATTTAAAAGTTGGAATCATGCTCTTTGTTGTTTATGTATATCTTTCCTCCCATTTTCAGTAATGTATCTCATACTCAATTTCTTTTGCAGTTTTGTTCAGTGGAGGGACTGCTGTGGGTCAACCATGCTAAAGGGCAAATGATGGAGGCAAGTACAAGTTTATCCTTTCCCTGTTACCTAATGTTGGTTTTGCCAGTTTTTCCTTTTGAACTGTTTTGTTTCCCAGGGCTCCTGGGAAATAATTGCACAAATGAAGGACTGTATCAGAATGTTCTGGGATGTAATAATGTTATAACATCTGCTCATTTGGCTGTATATGGAATTGTGAATTTTGTTCCTGATGTAGTATATTCTTGTACAAATAAGAAATGTATGTTTTTGAACTTTATGCTATAAAGTATTGTTTCCTCCCACTAACAGAATATAAAGGTGGTTGTAAGTAGAGAAAACAAAAGTGAACACAAAAGTTGAATCCTAATGCAAATAAGTATGCTAATTAATTTTGAAGAGTCGCAATTCTTCACACTTAAGAGTATTCTTTTTTCCCAGAAGTAGGTACTAGAACAAATAAATAGTTGTAAGGTTTTTCATACCAGATGTGTCATTTGCAAAGCTCATTTCAGGCTCACAACAGACTCATCCTATGGAAACAGAAGGAGGAGATGACTACAAAGCTCCCATTAGGAGCCTCTGAGAGGCCATATAATTTCAGAAATATGTCCCAGAATACACAGGGTGGCTGTGCCTTGTTTGTGAGCTCACTGTGGGCTGGTTTGTTTCAGGTTGTTTTGTAAACTGTCATAGGGTTAATTTAAGCAGGGTGATTTTTTTCTAGCAAATAATGCATGGAATTCCAGTTAGATTCAGGTGGTCTTCTTTAAGACCAGCAGCATTGCCAGTGATAATGTGGATAAGAGAGCATGCAGGAGATCAAAGAGATCCTGGCTGGAGAGTTTACCAATCATCTTAGATAAGAACTGTGGTTCTTCAATGAGTCCTGACTGAAAATAAATGCTGAGTGAATTAGCTAAAATGAAAAAGGCAGTTATGGGTCATCTGTCAGCTTTGTGTTTTATACGCCAAATAGTTTTGGGACTCTTGCTTTTTTATATGGTGAGTTTTGTTCACTGAACCATTTGGTCTGTTGGTTAAAAAGGAGCATCTAGTTTTGCGATTTTTTTTGTCCCAAAACATAAATTGAGTGGAGACCTGTAGTCTAACTTTCTGCAAAACCTGTTACCTGGGGGGGGGGGGGGGGGGAAGATTAAGAAAGAGGAAGCTCAAATGTCAAAGCGTACTATTAGACAGAAGGACACTTTAATTCATTTAAGAAAGTGTTAAGTATGTAGGTATGTTGTTGGCACATCTTTTTTTCTACTGCCACACAATTGCTGCATGAATGTGGGTAAATATATTTTTCTTGGATGTAGTTTATTCCTTTACATTTAATGTGTTACTGATTAAACTGGCCAGTATATTTACACTCAATGCTTATAGCATCTTCAAAGCACTGAGATAAAATCCTGCATTATTCCAGTGTTCTGCTTTCTGTAAGTATTGAGATTCTTCTTGCCTCCAACTAATAGCAGTGACACTTTTAAAAAAGAGAGAGGCAGCTCTTCTGATATTTTTGGATGGCAATTTGGAAAGCATTTTGGAATATCTGTTTAACCCATTGTGTTAGGCTTCAGATGCACAAAATCAACAGCACTCCAATTGTAAACTCAATGCATTATGTTTCTGCAGCTGTTCTAGCATAGAAATGAACACTCTCAAATCCCAAATATGCTGAGTTTCAAATAATTATTTTCTAAAGCACAAACTGTTTTTTGCCAAGATTGAGGTAGACCTCTGTGAGCTGGTTTCTGTATTTATAGAAGCCTAATCAAAGTTTTCTCTTGAAGAAAACAGTGGTCAGCTTCTGAGCATGTGATCTCATGGTGCTGATGTAAAACCCTTTCACTTACTGTATCCTTCCTCCCTTCCTTCCCCATGTCTTTGCTGACCTTCTCCCATAGTTGTTGCTATACAAGTGCTGAGCTGCACTGTTGTATAATCCAGTCCTGTCTGAGCCTAGGGAATGACTTGGGTTGAGCTCTCTAAGAACAGCTGTGCAGTTCCTGTGCCAGAGGCTGAACTGCACATACCTGGTGCTGATCCCTTGCAGATTTGGTTGCTTAATCTACTTTTCAAAAGGCATTCTTGTTTCCTCTGAGAGCTGTGGACAAGAGTATGCCAATTGAAAGCATTTCACTTGTCTGTTCTTGCTTGAAGATAAATTTTCACATCTAGTTTCCAGTGCCGTCAGTGGATGCTGGCCATAATAAACCATTTCTCACTATGTGGAAATGAATAACTCATTTGGAAATGTTCTGTTTTTTTGCATGTATTAAAATACCGTTAAGCTAGGGTCTTAGTATCAGATCTTTGTCAAAGATCAAAATTAATTCTGCCTGAGTGGCTAACATGCTCTCCAGAAGTTTAACCTCATGTTAGATGTTATTATGGGCTTGTTCTTAATAAACAAAACCCCACTGGTTTCTTCTTGCTTCTCCCCCTTTTGAACAGCTTTTTTACCTTTCTTGCTTTCCTACACCCTCTGTGCTGGACTTCTCCCCCCAGGCAATGAATGACTTGTCTCACACAACCTTTGGCTTCTGAGTACAGCCTAGATGCAACTAATGCCATGTGGAGGAGTGCTCCAAGGACTGATACGTTTTATTTTGTTAATGGCATGTTTTGCGCATTGGATTTTTAACCCACACTTGCTGCATGGATGTATAATAATGACTACTCTTTTGTTTAACATTAGATAAGCATGAGATCACCGTGGCACAGCTGCATGTATAGTCACTCTTGAAGCAATTACACACGTAATTGGCTGGCAATCTTGGCATTTTCAAAATAAACACAAGCCTTTTAAAGAAAGGGGACATATTTATGTATGAATAGTCAAATAAACTTGTTGGGTGTCATCAATGGAGCCGTCTGGCACTGAACAGTTGTCTGATGACCCTGATCCTGGAGGCAAATCCCAAGATCAAGAGACCAAAAGACAACATGAATCAGAGCAAAAATTATCCAAAATAACGCATAATGCTTTGGAGAACATTAATGTCATTGGTCAAGGCTTGAAGCACCTGTTCCAGCATCAGCGCAGGAGGTCGTCTGTTTCTCCACATGATGTCCAGCAAGCTCAGGCTGAGCTGGAGCCTGACCTGGATTTGGAAAGCCAAAGCGTCTGTGCTGAAATTGATGGTGTCTCCACCCACCCCACAGCTCTGAACCGGGTGCTTCAGCAGATCAGAGTGCCACCCAAAATGAAGAGAGGGACCAGCCTGCACAGCAGGTGGGGCAAGGGAGATGCCCCGAAAGGAAGCCCGCAGATCAACAGAAGGTCTGCTCAGGATATTCAGTCGGGTCGGCCCAGATCATCATCCACTACAGATGCTCCCACAAACTTGTCTGTGATGGAGATTGCTTCTTCTATCTATGTAGGTGGAGAAGAGGCCACAGCAGCAGCAGTAAGTTACTCAGATTTACCTTTGATCTTTATCATCTCCTTGTATGTTTTCTTAAGCCCTTTGAAATCTTGTTTTGAAAAGCAGGTTTCTTTCAGCAAATTCAAATGGTGCTGTGTTCAAAAGCTTCTTCAGTGGTGAAGCAAAGAGCTTAAAAGATGCAAGCATTAGTCATTTTCTCACATGGCAGGTGGCTGATTTTATATGTATTTGATCAGTGAAATGAGAGCTACTTTTCAAACATATTAGGTTGTTTGGATGGCGCACCTCAGTCAAACAAGGAGTGATGGGCCGAGCAGCAACCAGAGCAGTCCTTCTTAGCAACTGTTAGCTAGTTCCTGCAACAAAACCTTCCATTTACCTAGATGGCTCTTTTAATTCCTCTCTCATTTTCTTTTGTATTTTATAAAAGCAAAGAATTCCAGTGTGAGTGGATGGTGCTGTTGGTCTTTTAGGCTGTGAGCGGCTCTGGGAACACGGGCTGTGGCCTGCGCTACTGTCCAACCCCTCAGTGCTGGGTTGCCTGTCCGTGGTTTAGATCAGCCTGGCTGCTCTGCTGTCTCCTTCAGTTTGCCCTGCCTGTGTGGGGAAAGCGTTCACTGAAATGACAGTCCCTGTTCTGTGGCACGTTCTTGCAGAGCTGTGCCTATCAGCTTATTGATGATATCAAGAAGCAAGCAGCGTTTGTCTTACCATTTCTCCCCTTTCCCAGATCAATTTAGTTGAAGCTTTCTTGAAGTTTGATGGGGTTTTTTTTGTTTGCTTTTTGGAAGACTAGCTTTCTGATTAGCTAATTCTAGCTTGTTCAGGACACTGGTTCAGAGAGTCCTCTGAAAAACAGCCCTTAATAACAAAGGGGTCTATGGAGTCTGGATATACTTTGTTTCCTCTTGCAAGGAACATTGAAGGAGTCTGCCTGGCGCTGTATCTGAAGCTTTTGCTTCTTGCTGACTGTTACAACAACAGACATAGTAATAAAGTAGTTGTGAAAAGCATGCACTCTCCTGGGCTGGTTAATTTTGCAGTTAGTCAAGCCATTGAGAGTTGTGAGAAAGAGACCTCATAATAGCTTCAGGTTTATTTGTATATTGCCTCTCTCTTCATTGTGAGTGAACTCATGATCTTTGTTTCAGGATAATTTTGGGGAAAATTGTTAGTTTTTTGAGTTTGTACCCAAATCCAGCAACAGAAGTTTATAAAGTAAGGTCTGGTTTGTTGATTTAAAACTGTAGTCCCTTTACTTCATGTATGAGCCCGGAGATTGAACAGGCCTAAGCATATTAGGTAAATAATGTGGGAATATGGGGAGAGGCCTTTTCTCCCAACTGTGCAGCTTGTCTGATGAAATGTGTGCCTGGATTGGAGGTTTCCAAAGTGGAATGTGGGTAGAACAGTCCACTGGAGTGTAGGAAGGAAATACTTTTTGGTTTGTTTTATCTTTATTTTCCTTTATAGTTTGTGTTTCTGTGTATGTTTTAAAATAAGCATATTGTATTAGTTGAGTGGTAGATATACATAGTTTATAAATAAGCATACATGTATTGGGAGTCCATGCTCAAACATTTTGTACTGATTGAGTGTGCAAAATTTGGAAACCACTGGGATCACTTGGCAGGAGTGACAGGAAAAATGAAGACTGTTAATCTGATAGCATTCTGCTACAGCATCTTGCAGGTGTGAAAACAAGTTTAGGAGTCACTTTTTGGCATATAAGGGCCTGTGATTAGGTGAAGCAGCCACTTTCACCCTGCAGCTGCCGTTCCTCTGGAGCAGCACGCGGTACGGAAGAGTGGCTGGGGACGGGGTCCTGGCCTCGTCAGGCAGTCATCCCACTGGGAAACCATCCTCGGTGCTGCTGGCTGTGCCCTCGGTGGCCTGAGGGAGAGGGGCTGCACGGGCTTTCTCCCTTCCATGTTGGAGAGAGGAGAGAAGGGGACCGGAGTCTGAAAGAAGAAAACAAAATGAGGGAGGAAAGGCCACCTTTGGGGACTAAACCATCAGAGACCTCTGTGACCAGTTGACCCTTGGTAGAGCTTAGTGAATTTCTAGCTGCTTTTTAATATTTGCACCATCTTGTGACAGACAATTTGTGACAGACATTAACAATGTATACTGTAGGTCTAAAGTGACATGGCCAAGGAAATACTGCTATGGAAAATGAGACATAAAATGAGAGGGAGATGCGAGTGTCAGTCCCTTGCACTGAAATCATGTTGCACGTGCCTATTTTCTGTTACTACCTTTTGTCTTTTAGCAGGTAGTCTGTAGGAGAGGGAAAAAAAGATGGGCAGGAAAGTTGGACTCTTTCTTTTCCTAGAAAACTTTGGCAGGTCTGGGTGGTGTACCTCATTTTCTCTCCTGAGAGCAGGTAACAGCACTATGTCACAGTGTGGCACAAGGACTGGAAGAGTTACTCAGTAGTTTAGTGCCACTTTCCATAAATGGGGATCTCTATCCCCTCATGCCTCCAAGAGCCAGAAAGGTCAAGACTGCTGCAATATTGCTATGCAATCTGCATAATGTTGGGAGCTGTAAAAATCACATGAACTATGCTTGACTTAATTTGCACAGGAAACACAAAGTAAAAATTGGAAAAAAATATGTTGGTTTTTTTCACAGAGAACAACAGAATGTTGTCTGATATGCCATGAAAAGCACTGTGTGTGTTTCCGTATTAATATACAATCTTGCTGTTATTTCAGTCTGAGATGTACTGTCTTGGCTATGGCATGTGTCTGTACATACTAGGTTTGAAGTATGTTGATGCCACTCGAAGTTACAAATTAATGGGAGACAGCTTGCAGGTTAAATGCAGATGATTGTACAGCTTTAAATAATATATAACAGCCTTTACTGAATTTTCAGTATAGAGATATAATGCATTTGTAAATCAGCTCCATGTAAATTTTAAATCACTGATATGATTATTAGCAGAGCTTCTTCATTTGTGAAATCAGTAAAGCATAAAGCAGTCATTTGGTAAATCACCCTTATAACAGATGTCAGTGCTGTTTTCATTGGAGAAGACAGTTTAACATTCAGGCTGCCACACTGCTGGAATTTATGAATACAAATTAAGGAGTTGTTAAGTTGCAAAAACTAACTCTTCATTCAACAATTTGTATTGGAAAATTATTTATGACACACTTCAAATGAGAATCAGTAACGAGCCAGGAAAAATCTGAAATCATCAGAGCAAACTTAAAGTTTGATGTAAATTCGAACTTTAAACACTGTCTTTAAGTTATGAGGTATCTGAAGTTGTTTCACACAGTGTTACTTTAACCCTAAATTCTCCTATTTTATTTAAACTTACTGAGACTAGATTACATAATGAAGCTGAAGCTGAAGAAATAAAAATCATTTGTTTGAAGTGTCTGGTAGATAATGCTCAGTCATCAGGGTTGAGAGTACTCCAGACCCCCAGGTTCTACCAAGCCTGAATGGATTGTCTCTGCATCTAACTTTCACTTAACTTTTTTGTTGTTTTGTGCTCACTTTCTCAACACTTTGCCTATTTGTCTCCTTAAGGTTTTGTGATTATCTTTTAAATAAATTTTTGACCTTTTCCTTTTAATAAAGCCACACCAATTTCACTTCCTTGGTTTGGGTGTTTGCTGCCGACAGTGATGCTACACTGACTCACCTTCCCTCAGCAGGGAGTATTTCCTTCAAAATTATTTAAGAATTTCATAAATCCATCTATAATTAGAAAAATGTCACTGAGCTACAGCATTGATCCATCTGTTGTGAACATATGGGCTATACAAACTACAAGGAACAGAGAAACAACTCATAGCATGGAAACGTTGTGATTTAATTATGACAAGAACTACGTAACATAGGATTTGTAATCAAGTAGTTAACTCTGTTTTCTGATTCCTGTCTTCCATCGTTGTTTGCTTTGCTGGTACCTCCCTCTGTCATGACACAGCTTGTTCCTGTTCGTGTTGGATGTGTGCCAGTGGTTCTGGGGCTCCTCTGCCCTGTCAGGTAACAGGTGTTCAAATGTACAGGGCTGTGCCCATGCCTTGATGCCACCTGTGTTGCTGTACTGGCACTGCTCTTGTGGCAGGAATTCCTGCTCTGCTTTCCTTTCTTTCATTATTTTTCTCCCAGTATTCAGACCTATGACAGTTAGGAAGAGTAATGAACATTTTGTTTGCTTCACATGCTCTGTACCTGCTCACTAGGGCATTGAAGTGGGAGGTGATGGGCTCAGTCAGGCACTACACACCCTTGTGTGCCATGCACCCTTACTGCTTTTAAGATTTGACTGTGACTGCAGAAGGTTATGCTATGAGTAGATGAAGGAAGTCAGCAGACTTGGATTGCTGAGAAATTAACCTTCAGTTATATTTTATCAGAGGCTTATTTTATCAGAGCATTATTCTATACGCTTTTGTGGGCTGCTGTGAAATTGTCAGTGCTTCTTATTGGAACGGCAGGAGTGTTACCTGTTGCAGAATTGTTTTGTCAGGCATGAATGAGCAGGAGCCCACATGCTTCAGTCTTGCTTGCTATTGAATATAAAGACCTGATAAACACATCCAGGCTATTTCCATATCTTCCATGTTTTGGGGAGTCAAGCCCTGAGCTTCATCCTTCTCTGCAAGGCTGCACAGTGACTGGATTTTATGTTTGATGCTGCCTACATGAATGCTGTGTTGAGCTTGGCTAAAGCTTGTGATTTATTTGCTTTTTTGGGTTGGTCCTGCTCGATGCTGTTATGTTTGCTTTTTAATAGTGGGTGCTGTGTCTGAAGACAGACACTCTTCCTTTGGAAAAGGAAAAAAAACCCTTATCAGCCTGGCCATGTCCACAAGGTAAATTGCAAAAGCGCAAAAGGAAATTTTGTAATTGAATTCCATGGTATACTAAGAAACTCAGGCCCCCCTCGTGGGGCAGCTGTGGAAGAGCAGGGCTCAGAGCAGGGAAGCTCTAGGAGCTGGGTTTTCCAGTCTGCTCCTCAGAGTCCCCTTCTGCCTGTGTCACATGCAGAGTACTGTGTGCAAGGTACGGTATTGACATTAGTTTGTCTTGCCTCTGTTCTGTCTTGGACTGTTTAAACTTCTGAAAGCTCCTATCCCATCACCATTTTTGTACCCCTTTTTTTTCTGGTGTCTTTGTTCCAGCTATATAAACCAGATGGAAGTCATCTTTCTTCATGTGCTGGGTACCATTTTGTCATTTATGTTGCATTTTTAAAAATAGCTGTAGCCAATGTGTGTCTTTCACTCCTGGTCTGCAGTTTCTGGCATGTGAGATGTCTTCTTAGGCCTCACGCTTCCTTTTTCAGGAGCTTCCTCTTTCCCCAGCCTGCTTATTTCACATGGCAGGGTCAGTTTCCAGCTGTATCCTGATTAGATACACCTGCACTTTCCTTCTCATGTCTATAACCCCATTACACACATATACAACCTCCCCCACTAAACACTGTGCCAGAAAGCTTAAAAGGGTGATGTCCTCAAAATGTTGTATTGTTAGCTGAAGTGGGGGGTTGGGTTGGTCAGGTGTTGGTATTTTTTTCCCCCGCCAGTGTTTTATGTGTGGGTGCTGCATAGACTCCTGTTTTGGAGACAGGAGTCTTTATTTCTTGTCTGTTCTGCAAAGCCCCTGGGCCAAGGTTGGACCCTGGGTGCTGGGGCCAGGCTGCAGTGTTACTGCATTGGCACTGAGGCTCACAGAGGCAACAGAGCTGCCTGCTCAGGCTGTTCAGAGAACTCAGAGGTTCTCTTACTGTGCAACAAAAGCATAATATTATCTCTGTTGTAAGCACTGGTTTATGTGAAGAACAAGGTTAAGCCTGGAGCAGCTGTCAGAGTTTAACATGGGCTGTGATAGTCCCTTTCAGGTGAAGATGGAAAACTCTGGTGGTGTTTTAACTCGCCTGTAAATAGGTTGAGGTTGTGTTAACTCATGTTTGTATGGTTCTTCAGAATAATGAGTTTTGGATAAGCCTGATTCTGTGGTGTTGAGGTCCTCCACTCTCAGTGGGAATGAAGGACATTGAGTATTTTGTGGTGTAAGGGAGAATAATTTCTTAATAATCCTCTGCATGCAAAATGGTTTTAGTTCACAGTATTGTTCCATTCTCTGTTTTCTCAATTTGTTGTTGAAATAGAAGGGCAAATGTTATCCCAAAACAACAGATCACATTTTTTACTACCTCATTTACATATATTTGCATGTGTAATAATCCTGCCACATGTTGTTAGGCTTTGTATAGAAGCTGAGAAATTAGATTGTCATAGCATTGAAAGTGTAATAATTAAAGTCTTACTGAGATACTTCACTTGGGCTTTTATTTCAAGCAGTCTAAATATTTTTGCATAGATCTTTTCTTGTAGAGGCAACTCACTGAGCTGAGAAAATCAGGATTGTGGTTGTTTGAAAATTATTGAGCCTGCATGGATCTCATTTGGGTCTCATGTACTTACAGAGCTTTTTGTGAGGTAATTAATTATGTGTCAAGACCAGAACAATATTGATGTTTGAGAAATATGAAATTATTGGTGCTTTGGTGAGCAGTTGTGTCCACATGAACTTTTACCCATGCCTGTGACCCACAGGCAGGACCCGGCACCTGGCCTTGTGGAACCTCACTGTGATTTTTACCATGGAGGTCCCTGTATGGTTTGCTGTCACTTGGGCATGACACCAGGGTTGGTGTGTTGGAGCATGGCTGTAGTGAGGTCAGGTTATTCAGTCTGGGTTCTGGACAGGGAATTGGTTTGGAATATGTGGTGGAAGCCCTTGGCTGACACCTTCTGGCATCACTGAGAAGACAGACCAACTTGGATTAATTTAGTATGAACCTGTCTGGTGGATTTGCAGCTTTTTGCCTCTGTAGGCCCAAACGTTTTCATGTTGCCATTTGCTTGTCTTAGGGCTGCAGGAATGATGAGAGAAAGGATTTACTTCCTGTGGTGGGATTCTCATAGAGCAGATTTTCAAGACTCCACTCACTTCAGTCCTGCTCTATCCTGGCAGAACTTCACATGTCCTCATCCACTTGTTAGTTTTGACAATAAGTTTTCATAAATATTTCAGATATCTTTGGATTTTGGTTATCAACTTAAATCTATATTCTGTTAATGTCCACATTTTAGAAAATGACTACATATACTTTTGGCATAAGTTTACAGTCTTCAGCTTGCAGCTGTATCGATATTTTGCAGATAATGTCGATCCCATGGGTATCACAAACCTACCAGCAATAAGCTTGCTTTTCTTAATTACTTACAGTGACTCCTTCCAAGTGTTCACACTGGTCTGCACACTGCATGATAACATGAACAAGACAGCAAGGTGCTATCCTTTCAGTATATGTAGCACAGTTGTGAAAGAATGAACAGTTTCTCTCCAACTGTAAGTAGTCTTAGGAGTAACTTATTTGCCAGAAACTTTTTGCAAGTTCTTCTATCCTAAACAGCATGCAAAACACTTGAGACAAGGCAAAAGGTAAGAGTTTTTTATAACATTAAAACCATGTGGAAAGTCTACTGTGGCTGTGAACAGTATGTCCTGGATCTCTAAAAGATGACTTTGGCTTTAACCCATTTCCCCAAAGAACAAGCAGTCTTAACACCATACTCTAGTTTTGGCTCTCCTGTTCAGCTTACATTGGTGGTGAGCATTTGGTAATTTTTTTTTTTTTTTTGTAACTGATTGAAGTAAAATATTTTGTTATTTTGGCTGTAAGGGACTGGAAATGCTAGAAATTATTTCACTTTCAGCATCTGCAGCTGAATCATGTTCAGCCAGCACCAACTTGCACAGTTCCTGTGAAGGGAGAACTTGTACTCTTTTGGGAGGGTGAAGCAGGAACTACCTTGACAGCCAGGTGTACAAGAACCTTGGTAGACAGTGCACAAAGAGCATTTCAGGACAGCAGGAATTCATCTCTTTCTTACAAGTGGCCCTGTACACCTCTGGAGCTGCAGATCCGGGCTCCCAGCGTATCCGGACGGGGTTGTGTCATTGTGTCCGGGGCAGCTCTGGCTCCCGTGTGCCTGTGCCACTCTGCTCCCAGCGGAAGAGTCAGCCCAGCATTCCTACAGGCTGATAGGGTTGTACTGTTTGTGTCTTGCAGCAAGATAAGATACTGGCAGATCACTGGGGTGGCTTAATTGCAAGTTGAGGCAGGTCAGGAGTAGGCTGAGGGTTATTTCACTAACTCAGAAATTAGTCTTCAGTTGATTAATTGCCCCAGAAGCCCATTCTGCACCTGGCACTGTTTTCCCTCTCTGGGAGCAGTCACCTTTGTGCAGCAGAGAAGGGCATTAGGCTCAAAGTCTTGTGGGCAAAGGATACACACACACACACACACACACACACTCTATATGGGAAGAGCCAAGAATTTTAGTATAACTGAAATCTGAAGGGTCTCATCATTATTAGTCCAGATCTAATTTTTTTACAGAAGAAAAAGTATTATTGGTGTTAAAATGTTATACACACACTTCTTACTTTATAATCCTTTCCTTCAGTTTACACTCGCCCTTTCAGTGTTCCTCAGGTCCTACAGTTGGTGATGTCCTTCTGGCCAGGGTGGAGGTGTTACCACCTCAAGTTGTCAACAGCTAGTGTCCATCACTGGGAGGTTACTTGGTTGCTCAATTATAAGGCTAAAAATGTAACCTTCTCTAGGCAGCGGTGTTAAAACTCAGTGCTACATCTTCTGCTGAGGTGTTCAGCCATGATAGAGCAAGCTCTGGAGACAGATGCGTGCTGCAGCAGGTGGCAGAGCCACTGCAGATGTGTCACCGATGTTTTTGACTGGTCCGCATCTTCCACAGTAGAATACCATCCAAGATCATCCCCAAATCTCTCTTAGGACTGGCGTCAATAAAATAATGATTTTGAGCTATTGGGAAAGGGGCTGCACCATCTTTATCCTCATGGTCTTTAACTGCAGGCACCAAAGTGACAAATGCTTTGTTTGCCTGTTCACTGTACCAACACCATCTATGATAGTTACTGTGCTAGTATCAAATTTCATGGCAACTCAAAAACATTATAAGTAATTTCTAATTGTAGATTTGACTGTGATATATGTCTTTATTTTTGCAAAGTTGTCATGAGTGCTTTCTGAAACAGTTATGTAGAAATTCTAAGTGTAATTTAGTTGAAAATTAATGCTAAAATAATAAAACCTGGGCTTTTGCTTTGCAGTGGCCCATATAGGAAGTGGGTGGCAGAGAGGAGAGATGTTGAGTGGTACCATGGCACTCTGCCAGGGTGCTAGGATCAAACAGGGTTGTGGCACCACTGGGTGTGTTTATCTGCCTTGTGCAGTTTGCAGGTGGAAGTCCTGAATAAAATAGCTAATCTAATCTCCCAGTTCCAAATGGTATGCAGGAAGGAAGGATATTTTACAGGGGCATGTTCAAATATTTTACAACTATGGGAATGCTGTGACTTTCCTGATGAGAAGTGGAAATCTGCCGTACTTGAGCATCAAACTGGTGCTGGCCAGGAACAGAAATATTGTCCCTGAAAAAGCGGAAGTAATTTTTACTCTAAGCAATGCTATGCCCAAGTCCCACTTTCAGCGAGTACTGAATGTAGGCAGGACAGGTGAGTCGTACACAAAGTAAGACTGCCTAAACTAAAGCAGACAATGGAGGCCTGGGTTAGTTGGTGTTTGGGACTGAGAGGGGCAAAGCCTGCAGCCCGTCAGCAGCCAAGGTGCTGCAGTGCGGGTCGTAGGCTTCTTTTTCCTCTCAATCAACTTCATTTGTGAACTTGTTGAGAACTTTCTTAGGAGGACATGGCATCTTTTAAATATGTGAGTTTCTGGTGATCCTTAAATGTGAAGGGCTTTGATATACCCCAAATCTGGAAGTGTTTATGGTAAGGTTAGATGAGGCTTGGAACAACCTGGTCTCGTGGAAGGTGTCCCTGCCCACAGCAGCGGGGTGGAATGAGATGGTGTGTGAAATGGCAGCCCAGTGAGGGGCAGGAAGAGGTGCTGGGCTGTGTTGGCGGAGGGGCAGGTGTGGCGGTAGTGCGGTGCTGTGCTCTGCCCGTGCCCCGGAGCTCTCGGGCCGCACAGCGGCGCTCCGGCCCGCAGGGGGCGCCGCGGGGCCGCGCCGTGCGAGCGGGGGAAGAGCGAACTCGGAGGGAGAGAACGCCGGCGCTGCAGTCAGAGACGGGGGCTCACTGTCATGAATCCAGAGCACTGAGGCGTCTTTAAGTGTTTTATTTTGAAATACATATGAAATAAGTTGAAAGGGTTGATCCTGAGAACGTGTAGGTTTCAAATTTTAATCTTCCAAACCTTCTGCAATAAGAAAATGTCTTTCCTGTTGGTTATCTCAAAAGGTGCCTCTGTAAGAGGTTATCAGGAAGATGCCTTCCTATTCATTTACGTGTGTCAAGCATTGATGTAACATTCATACGTACATATTTCTTTTGGCTTTATATGGTGCTAAAAGATAATTTTTTAAAAACCGCTAAAAACTGTATTTGATATACAAGTAAAAATCTGTAGATCTCCACGAGAGGGATATTAAAGCAAATAATTCTCTTCTTTACTAGGCATTTTTTCAAAGAAAATTTTTTACAAGATATTTTGTACCAAAGATTAATTCTAATTGTGTTTTGTGCTCTTATGAAAGGGTACCAGGCAGAGGCACTAGTTCATTATGTCAAGTTCATTTTAAATTTGAAAATAAAATTTGGTGCCTTTTACTGAAATCTTGCTTTTTCTCCATCATGTTCCTGAATAAAAACAGAAAAATTCCCCAATTAAGTTATTGCACAGGGATTAATTGCTGTAGGAAGGTAATATTAGGGAAAAAAAGTGACAATAGCAACAGGGGACTAAGGCATGAGTTCAGAGCAGGAGCCATTAATTAACTGTGAAGATCATAAGCATCAGTTTGGAAATGCTGAATGTGAGGCCTTGGCTCCAGAGACAAAGGAGAATGTTGCTACCATCAATTTTGCTAATCTGGCAGTCCCATCTCGGTCTGATGTGGATTATATCCCAGCCAAGCTGGCTCCATTCCTTATCTGTATCTCTGCGACCCAGACTCGGAGCCACAGGAGCCTGTTGGGGAAGGGAGAGCTGAGTGTCTGTAGAGGAAATGAGGCACCCTGTGTCCCAGGTGCAGGACAGTGGGTAGTCCTCAGGACCTTGGGCACCAAGCCCAGTGGGTGAGAGGCTGATTACCCAGAGCCATTGGTATCTGCTGTCAGGTAGCATGGAAGCAGGGAGGTTTGGGTACAGCAGATAAGGTGGCCAGCTGGCTGTCCAGGCTCCAGCATTTTACTCCAGTGCTGTGGTGGCTCCCACGCTGCATCACTGACTGACTGCACATGTGTGCACACTCACACTCTCACGCTCTCTCGCACTCCCACGCCATCTCACTCACACTCTCATTCTCATCTCACACACTTGCCCTGTTGGTCTCTGCAGCAGTAGGCACGTGAGCTTTCCCTGGCACACGGCTGTTCAAGGTGCTGGTATGGATTTTCTGCAGTAGGAATTGAACGGTGTGCATGAGGCTTCTGAATATAGCCAAACTGCAGAACAAGAAGTACTGACCCAGTTCAGGGAGGAGGAGGATGCAGCTGTGAGATGCAGAATCTCCTGAGCATCTGGTGTCCCTCTGCCAGTACAAGGAGGTGCTTCTAGTGCCCCAGTCCCTTTAGTTTTCTGTGCTGTCAGCTCTCCGTGGTCATCACAAAACAGGCCTGGTAACTGGGTAATGTACTTTCTGTACATTTCAAAAAAAAAGGAGAGCATTTTGAAAAAGACTCCCAAGTTCTGTCAGGGAATACTTTCCCTGTACAGAACGTGTCTGCATTCAATACCCCTGAGTTACCCCTGACTGGGCAGAATGCTACTGAATCCTGCTCTCATTTCACAGCTGCAGTTTTGGTGCTGAAGAATGTATCTGTTGATGTTACTTTTGGATGACAGTTATAAAATAAACACCTCTATTTAATCTTCTTAAAACTTTCCCTTCAAGTCTATTTAAAGAACCACACTGGCTGTTCTCATAACCTTCCATGGCCCAACTGCAAATCTATCTCTAGTGTCCAGATCACCTGATGACCTTAAAAGTAGGCTAGAAACATTTTCCTTAACAAGGCAAATATTCTGGCCTAAGACACCTTTGTTTTTCTGCAAGACTATGCAATCATGCATGGCAGTAATCTGTACTTACCTAGTACCTGCCACTGGAAGGGATTTTGTATGTAGTCAATGCACAGCTGACTCCTAACAGCCAGGTACACACCATAACCATACATACCGTGCTATCTGGAGCCCCAGATTTGTCATAGCTGGAGCATGCAATGGGATCCCTTTTAACCACTGTGCCAGTACTTAGTACCCACTGAAGTTAAGGTCTGAGGAGAGTGCTAGTGAGCAGCACAGTCCTGGATAATCCAGCACTGATACTGAATCAAGACTCATCAGGGACATGCTCTGGCATGGGAGCTGTTCCTTATCCAGTAGTTTTGCTGATAGTTACTGAGAAACTATTTTTCTGTGTAGGTAAGGCCATGTACTGGAGTGATCAAGCCGTGGCAATTTCAGTGTAGTGCAAAAAGGAAGCCTTTCCTATTGCATACAGGAGGCAATTACAAAATGAGTTGGAAATAAAATCCTAAGAATTCCAAAACTAAAATGCTGGGACAGGACTACTTGAGAAATTACTTGTTTCCAGAGATTTTGAGCTCCTAATTGTGTTTGTGGTTTTTGGTTTACCTCCTTCGTGTATGGACATCCTGGCAGCTGCTCGAGCCCATGCGTTGAGAGGCAGCCCCCTGTGCACAGCTGAGCTGGCACTGTGTGTGTCCTGGCTGCTGGACTCCTGCAGCCCTCGGAGCATTGCTGCAAAGCGAGCTTAGAGCCCTGCAATGCCCTGTTCTGCAAGACTGTACCGTGTCTCTCACTCACCGGTGCTGTGAGCAGAGGAAGAACACTTTCAGGATCCAAAAGTGACTCTTGTCACGGCATTTGAAGAACTGCAAGTGTACCTGTTTTGTCACACATCTTTATTGCATATTTATGGCAGGGAGGAAGAAATACTTTCTTGAATTATTTTCTAATGATTGCAACGGAGTCTTCTGTGCTGATTCCCGGGACAGAGTTGACACTCTCGTGCCACAGTGTGCAAAGGCAGCGGGAGCTGCGCGGGGCCCGCGTCCAGTGGGGCTCGGCGGGAGCGCTGGGACGGGTTCGCGGTTCAGGGGGGCCCCGGGGCGGGCGCAGCGCTCGCCCGAGCCCCGCGGGGCCGGGCCGTGCTGGCGGCGGGCGGTGCCGGGGCGGTGCCGGGTGTGTCTGTACCCGCCCTCCGCAGCGGCAGGCGGGAGCGCCGCGCCCCGCACTGCCCTGCCCTCTTCTTTCCTGTGCGGCCCGGCCCGGCCCGGCCCGGCCCGGCCCAGCGCCGGGCTTCTCGGGGCAGCGCTGGGCCAGGACACGGTGCCGGCCCCGGCGCCCGAGGATGCGCAGCCCCCGCTGAGCGCCGCCGGCTGCCGCCCCTCGCCCGCCGCGCCCCGCGCTGCCCGGCCCCGCGCTGCCCGGCCCCGCGGCGGACCATGGTGCAGCGCTTCAGCCTGCGCAGGCAGCTCTCGAAGGTGGGTGTGAGCCGCGGGACCCCGCGGAGCCGCGCCCGGGCGAGAAGCCCCTCCGCCTTTGTTCGCGCCGGCACGGACACAAAGGCTCGGGCGGGCGGGGGTCCGCCCGGGACCGCTGATAGCGCAGCGGGGCCGGTTGTGGGGGTCAGCGCAGCCTCAACGCTGGGCCAGGGGTACGCGGGAGGGGGCAGCGGAACTAACGGGTGTGCCCGAGAGGCGCCTGTGAGAGCGCTCACACGTGTGCTTTGTCCTGGGCGGAAGGTCCTTAGCGGTGTGAGCCGTCCCAGCGACGTACCTGCAGGGACGGGGGAGCGTGCCCTGCCCTGTGCAGGCTCAATAGCCCTCACTGGCAACACAGTGGGCTTCAGAACAAAGGAGCTGCCGTGTACGGGTCTTGCTGTTTATTAATTGAAAGTGTTCGAATTCGTTTCAGGAAGCTGCCTTAAGAGAGAGAATAGTTAATCCACGTAGTCTTGCAGATTGTCGCTGAATCCAATGCATGTAGCTGGAAAAACATTTGGAAAAATCCATCCATGAACAAAAGTGAGTCTGTGTAGGACACTGCAGGTATAAACCGTTCTAGGGCTGCCAGCACAGCCCTGTTTGTACACCATTTGTACACCATTCCCAGTGAGCAGATTTGACTCTGGATGTAGGAGTTACAGTATTGGACTCCTAGAAGGCAAGTTGAACTTTCACTTTACATTTAAGCTGTTCTTCTGTGTCCCTCCCACCCCCTTGTGTGTATTTGTAAAGGTTTTAAAATGCAGTCATCAGAATTCTAAAATGCTGTCATCAGCATTTAAAATAGGTCAGAATTCACATCCTGCAAACTGTCTTGGGAAAAGCTACAGCTTTGCAATAATGTGGTATCTTTCTAATTAATTTGTATTTTTTTTTTACTACCTCTTCATCTTAAAGAAACTGATGTGGCCATTTCAGGGAAAAGTGAAACTTGAATCTTTTAAGGGTTTGCCTTGTTACGTGTCAAGCTGTGGCTGCAAGCTTGATGCTGGAGACGTAGAAGTCTCCACAGACACTCTGGAGTTTAATCTTCCCCTCAAAAGAGACTTGATCTAGTTAGTAATGAACTTTATATCTAAGCTTTATTTATGTAGGGCAGCCAAAATAGTTTAAAATGAACTCATTTGGATAACTCCATTTTAATGCTTTTTTTTCTGAGTAGGCAGGATGATTTGGAAAAATGTTTTCACTGATTTTTTACTATAGGAGAACTATTTTAAATTTGTTTTTCTATCTCTCTTCATTTTTGTGTTGTCTGACACAATTGTGTCTTGCACTGCATTAGCTCTGATTGTGTCAAACCTACTTTATACAATTGTCTGGCCCTGACATATTCTTGACTTCTCTGTTTTAATTGTAAAAGTTGCACAACTCTTATAGTATGGTGAACTGAAGGAGAAGATGAGAGCTTGGTCTATGTTTACCAAAAAAAGAGCGTAGTTGTGTGAGTAATTGGAAGGGATTACGTTTATCTCAGTTTGGATGTAGCATGAGAACTGCATCTCCTTGCCATGCTTTGGATGGGACTAGGAAGTCCCTGTGTGTTGGAGTCCTTGGTGGAAGAGAGACAAATGGTATTAAAAACGACCTTTCATCTGCTGGAAGGAAAGCATAGAAAATATGTATAATTTTGCTGATACCTTTATCAGCGAAATGCAATGACTGCCAGACTGTGTAAAAATAAAACAGAACTTTAGTAGTATTTCTTGTGTGAAAACCTTAGTTCTTTTATGGGTGGTGACTTACACTTCACAGTTGGCAAATCCTTTTGTAGGACCTGGAGCACCTGCTCCCAGGGTGTGTCCACTTCTTGTGTGAAATTGGACATTATTGTGTGGTGTGCCTGTGTTATGCAGCTGCAAGGTCAAAATTGCAGTTTCTAACCACATTTAACGGTGGAGGCTCAAATAGAATGGGACTGTGCAGATTTCAGAGCTGCAAACTGAAAAATGCTGCCACCAGTGCTTATAAAACTTGAGTAAATAAAAAGTAGGACTTCATGCAGGAAGGAGAAATATGGCCTCATGATCCAGGCTTTAATCTCCAAGATCTGGTTTTCCATGGGGCTTTTTGCACTGCATGGCTTCCATCAAATCATTCCAGCTTTCCCGGTCTCCATCTTCCTCCTATTAATGAGGTTAATGCCTTTCTCTTATTTACATAATGGCTATCCAGTTTTAAAATACTATTCTGGAGAGGGATGTATAAGCACTTAACTGTATCTTAATTCATTAAATGTTTGCATTTGATAACCAGTTTCCCCTGGCCAAATTTGGTTTGTTCACTTTGTCATCTTCTGGTTCTGTGGGAGGTCTCCATGCCTTTTTTTTTTCTTTTTTCATGTTTTCCCTTCCTCCTTAAGTATTCAAGGTGTTTTCAGAGTATTTTGGTTCAAACTGCCCTCTATCTTGTACTGTCTGGAAGTCCTTGGAGGTCCTGTAGTTACTGTCACCCAAGATCTCAAGAAGTGCTGTTGCTGATGTGTTGCATTTGGAGAAATCCCTCACTGATAAGGTGATAGTACAAAACTGCATCCAGCTGTTTTGCAACTTGAATTTGTTCAGGTGTTTTAGCTGGGTTTATGAAAGGAAAATAATGGAGACAAATTGAAGTGTATTTGAGGATGTTTTCCTAAGTTATCATGCATCCCCTTTTTCGAAAAGTACTCCTTTCCTGGGAAAGATTCCAGTGAGCCAAGTAGTTAAGTTCAATTTAAAGAAAGAAAAAGCCAAAAAGAAGTGATTTTTGTGAACTGTGATTGATACTTCATTCATTTAACCAGCACATTAAAATATTAATAATTTCAGGCCAAACTCTTTTGCTCTCAAGTACAATCTGGATTTATCAGCATCTGAACTGTCTTTGTGTTGCCACTGGTGTGTGTGGAGCTTATTTATGGGAGAGGAACTTCAGTGTGTTTGTTGAAATAGCGTGGGAATAGCTGAGCTAAAAGAAGCTCGCCTGTGTGAAGGTGACAGGGGGTGACTGTGTTTGACAGCACAGGCTGCATTTCTCCTTGTCACTGACATAGGTAAAAAAACTTCTTCCTGCAGTGTTGCCCCAGCTTCCTCAGGTCTCTCTTCCTCAGCTTGCCCCTTCCCCCTCAATTCCTTGTGACAAACCAGTTGGCTATTTCCTCAGCCAGTATTTCCTCAGGGACAGAGCAAAGTTTGCTCTCATTTTGCAAGTCTTTCTATTCTGGATGTGACAGTCAGTGATAAAGATGCACATGTAAACGAGGTCCTTTCCCGCTGGTGGAGGGCCTTGGAAGTTCAGGGGAAATGAAATAATGGTGCAAGAGGAGTTAGTTCTCAACATTTACATGATATCCAGTTTGGGACTCCCTCTTGTGACAAAGAATGTCACAATGGCCTCCAAAATAATTCTTATCGGAGATTAATTGTGAACAGTTGTGCTTGAGCAGAGAAGAGGTTGAGGTTTCATTCAGAGGATTTTGGTTGTTCAAAGATGGGATTTGCCTGTTCTTTCAGTCATATTTGCTCAGTGTTCCCAAAGTGGAGGGAGCTGACTTGCTCACCTTACAACTACCTATTCCTATGGACAGGAAAAGTAAAGGAGCAAGATGGTTTTTTGGTTTTAGGTGTTTGGTTGGTTGGTTTTGTTTGTTTGATTTGGTTTTTTCCTAACTTGAGACACGGTTTGGATCTCCCTGAGATCAACTGTTATTTGAATAGAGAGTTCAGCATAGAAAACATTCCTTTCTTGAGTTCTCAGCTTTGATACAATTTAAAATAGACAGAAAGAATTGCTAAGGAAGCAAGATTCTTGTCCTTCAAAGATTTGCTGTGAAGGTTTTAGTATGCATGAAATAGAAGATTGTATTTGGATTTGAAATATGAGTAATAAAATATTTCAGCAGCATATTATAAGTGCTGTTGTTTGAGCTTTGTGATAGGGCATTCAAAGAGCACACACTTAGCAAGAACGGAATCCAAGATAACCAGAATGCACGCTGAAGTTTTGCTACAAGAGGGGTTTTGTTGAATTTTTTTTTCCTGGAGTGCCCTTGGTAAATATTCAACTGCAAAAAAAAAACATTTTCTCTGTGTTATCTGCACATTTTGTGGTCTTACTTAACTCTTGGACGCCTGTGAACACTGAAGTCATGTTCGGAAAGTGTGTAACTTGTAAAAGTCTCCATTCTAGAATCACTAACTTCTCCCAAAGAAAAGGAAATGTTGGAGTGCTTCAGTTAGCACAGGATGCACTTTGTGCAGGCACAGTTTGTGCTCGTTCAGGTATGTCTGCCTTGGAAGTGCACTGAGACCCACTGCCTACGTTGTGGTGTGAGAGGTCCCAGGATCCTGTTGATAGTGGACAAAAACTTGCAGGGGAAAGAAATATTTCTATTGTCAGAAATAAATAATTTTAGCCTGCTGGCACTGGCAACAGGAACAGAGGAAATGAGTTTCAGGTTGATGAGGAGGTGGTGTTTCACTGGAGCCTGAACTGCAAAGCATGTGCAATACTGGTGCAGAACTGCTGCCCAAAGGTCATCAGTGTGTGGAACTGATGTATTGGAGTAGGACTAAAGTTTCTTTTCTGCCCACCATAAAGAATATAGGATTTTACTAACTTTCATGAAAAGTAAAGAGGAAGAAGAAAATACTGCTTTTCATGCCAGAAGAGAGCAAAAAAGCTAAAGACTGTGCAAAGAAGTCATTGTGCTGTTATAGATCTAAATAATTGTCCAGCAAACTGCTGGACAAGGAGTTTTCCTTGGCCACTGAAGTTCAGTCACAGTGCACGTAGTGTGGCTGATTCTCCTATTTTTCCAGACCCAGATGAGGAATTCCCGGATAGGTGTTCCCCTACAACGCTGCATGGAATACTGGCAGGACTTGGGCACCACAGAGCTCTGTGGCCTCAGTGCTACAGGTTTCTCCAAGCAAATGCCTGTGATATGGCTAGCTAGCAAAACCAGAAAGCTGGTTGCTGTAGGTTTTTGGTTTCAGAACTCATCAACTGTTGTTCAGCTGTTTTTCACACTGAACGAATTATAAACATCTGCTTTAAAGGGAAATCCTTCCCATGTAGAGTGTGGCTGTCAGGTGATGTCTGGTTTGGAGGGGCACTTGTTCTTCTGTTACAAATTTTCTCAAAAAACCATTATGATATGTTGATCTTTTCTAGGTCTTCACTAACTACTTAATTTCTACATAGTCTTTGAGAGTTTTCTTATGTAAAATACCAAGAGAATGCCTTCATTCATTGTGTGGGAAAAACTGGATAACTGGGAGTGACAGTAGGTCAACTTTAGCAGTTCACTGACAGCCTGTGCAAGTGGGTTTATCATCTTTCTGTATTGATGGAGGCAGGAGAACTGTGAAGATTCAAAGAGGATCCTTTTACATGAGCCTAGACTTAATTTTTTTGTTAGATATTTGGAAGTCAAGGCTGTGCTAGGTTTCATGTTATCATAATATTGATAAAATTTGGGAAATATGGAACTTACTACTACTGCTTAGAAATGTAGAGAGTGGACCTTGCTGCAGGTGTCACTGGAGAGCTGCTGGAATTTAGTCAGCCAAATGTTTATTGTTTAACCATTGTTAAATACTGAAATTGATCCTTTCAGAATCCAGGTTAAATGTATATATTGGTGGAAACAGGGTAATGGAAGGGATAAACTTTAGTGCTGTTCTGCTTTTAACTAAGGAAGTGCCTGCATTAGGTACTGTGCAATCTGTGTGTGGTGCTTTGCTGCTGTTGCCCTATGTCTGTGTGGGTTTTTGGAGTGCCCAGCACTACTGCCCTGCAGAAGTGCTCATGGGGCCATGGTCAGGTTCATGCTCACAGCTGGATGGTGCTGGGTTACCTGGGACTGCATGCTCCAGCAGAGGCCAAGGAGCTTGGCTTTTCCTGCTGCTATCAGGCTTATTCCCCTGGGCCTTGGCTGCTTGGATCTGGGAAGATGATGTGCCTCTCCTGCTGGTGAGGCTGGTTAGTGAGCCTGGGGGAAGCTGGGGAGAAGAGAGACCCGAGTGCCAGTTGGGCTGCTTGTCTGCTGCTCTGTGCAGAACCTGAGAAGCTCTGACTGATGTGGGATGGAATGAGCACTTGGTGGTGTTTGTGCAGCTTTGCAGTGTCAGGGCTTTTTAGTGTTAGCCAACACACGTGTGCTGCAGTGCACTCAGCCTGACTGCTCAGGCTGTTCTGTAGTTTCTAGAAGTCGTGCCTGAATTCTTGTCACAGTTCATCTCATGGAAATTTTTTAGTATGCTTGGACATGGCTCAATGATCATCCTCCTCTTACCTGCTCACGTCCTGTTCCAGAATGGCCAGGTTTCCATTTACAGTGTTTGTTACAAAATGTTTTTGTTAATTAATCCATCTGGAATATGACCTTGTATTTTTTTAAACTTAAAAAGAATTAATAGTTTTAGCAAAGTAAAGGGAAATTTGACATTAATTAACTTCCAAATTTAGAGAGGAAAAGTGTTTAAGGTTATTAAGATTTGTTGAAGGGCAGCCTTCCAATGCCTAAAGGGCTCCAAGAGAGCTGGAGAGGGGCTTTAGACAAGGGAATGAAGTGACATGACAAGGGGGAATGGCTACACACTGACAGAGAATAGGGTTAGGTGAGAGATGGGGAAGAAATTCTTGACTGCGAAGGTGGTGAGACCTGGCACAGAGAAGCTGCCCCTGGCAGAGAGTTGGGGTTGGATGGTCTTTAAGATGCAATTTAACCCAAACCATTCTGTGATTCTATGAAGTGCTAAGAAGAGTTGAAAAGAAAAACTTGACTCTGTGAAATTTAAGCAGTTTGGACAATAATACAGGGTTAGTATTATCATGAAGACTGAATTTTACATGTAGCTGTTCAGAAACTGTACGTATACTTTTTTAAAAACCTCACTGTCCATCAGCTGCCCTCTGTCTAACTCTGTCTTTCTGGTCACTGAGGATCCCCGGTCTAGAGTTCTATCTGCTTTCCCCTGAGTAAACCCTATTTCTAGATTAAATGACTTTTCTGTTGCAGGAGGTAATTACCTGAGAGATTGAATTCTCTGTATGAAGAGAATGGTGGTGATGACTTGGTAGCATTTCAGCTAGAGGCTTGCTGCTCAGTGCTGTAAACCTTATTGTTGTTCATTTCTTCTTTGAAAAATTATCAAACAGTATTTCTATCGTATTTTTCAGAAAGGGCAGTAAATTGCTTTAGCTACTTTGTTATGCCATGGAGAAGGAACACTTAATTATTCAAGTGGCTCAGTGGATATTTTGACTGAAACTCCATCTGCCAGTGCAGAAATTGGTTCTATTTTTAACAACTTGAGACACTTTTCAGCAATTATTTGGCTGAGTTGCTTATGAGGGGGTATTTTCATGCGCTGCTCTGGTCTGTCTTCTGAGTGAGGTTTATGTGTTGTCCTCTATGGGTACTCTTTGTTGTCTTACAACAGCTCTTTTCAGCTAACCAATGACAGTTGTCATTAAAAATGTGTGGGAATTCTCCAGTCAGGAAGCAGAAAACAACTAGGTACTTTTGGAAAAGTTTTATTGCCTACTTTGAGACCAGGTTTTGGGATGGGGAGAGGTTGTGGGCCAGTCAGGACAGAGAAGGCAGGACAGCGAGCGCTGCCTGTCAGTATGTTCCTACTGTGCTTGTGTGTGATTCCATTTGTGAGAGCAATGCCAAGGATTGCACAGCTGGAAAAGAGAGATGGTGCTTTTAGTGGGATTTGCTGTGTAACTCCAACTGTACTGTTTAGCTGCCAAACACTAGTTCCAGTGAGCTGGGTTAGTGAAACATGCTCTACTGGAACTGTTCACTTACCTTGGGTGATATTGCTTAAAGCTCAGGGAATGAATGGCTCTGGCAGCAGCTGTAAGCAGGACAGTGATACAGAGCTGGGACGGCTGGAAAGGTGCTGCTTGTGGGGAAGGAGCAGCCATGGGCCAAGGAAGACCCTGCCTTTGCCATTTGTTTCTAAGATATTGATTAAAAGGAATGGAAGCTAATGGCCGTAGCAACAAATTTCACTCTTGCCCCGCTCTTGTGTGTTTGTTAGTTTGGGTTATGTCCATGGCACTGCCAGGCAGCCACAAAGCCTTTTGGAGCAGCCCCTGCAGAACGTTTGTGTGCACAGGGAGCTGTCGTTGGGGCAGGTTTTATCAGTGTGCTGTCCTGCTGGGCAGTTAGTGACTGGTGTTCCAGCCAGGCTGGTGGTGGTCTGGCAGGACTCTGCAGCTGTGAATGCTGTTTAATGGTGATCTGGGGAGGTGACCCAATCTCTGTGGTGTCGTTGTGACCCAGGTGGGACCTTACCATCCATCTGAGTGGTCATCAAGATGAAATATTAGGCAGGGCCTGTGTGGTGAGCTGAGACTAAGAATGAATGAATATGTCTTGTGATCGATGCATTATTCCAGTAAACCGTAGAAATGTACCAACCTGAGTTCGACCAGAGCCTCCTGAAATAATTTTTACCAATTTTTTTAGAACATGCTTTTAGTTAACCTAGACTGAGACAGGTGAAAATTTTAATGAAGAAAAAAAAAGTGGTCATGAGAAAGAACTTGCCTTCCAAATATTCAGCAGAATAAAAGCTTAAAACAGTGTGAAGGGAAGAAATAATATTATAATTCTGATGCATTGTAGGGTTATCAGCAAGCTGTCCACTATGGTGACTTCTGTAAAGGTTCACACTCCAAGTATGGATTTAGAGCATGTGAGTCCTGGAACTACCTGTGCTCTTGCTGAGCAAGAAGATAGGAGAAGGTTCCCTTTAAAAACTGGTAATAGTTACTGATCAGCTGATGGGAGCTGCTGTCACAACAAAAGGTATGCTCACTAGCTAAACTGGAAGTGCATTTGTTTCCCCAATCTGTAAGCCCAAGTGAGGTAGCAGTTAAGTCAGAAAACCAAGCTCATGTTTTGGCTTTGGGGGAGGGCAGAAAGAGGAGTACAAGATTTATCCTTTTTAAAACCATCTCTTGCTGTTACCAGTTTCTTGAAGTATTTCTGCAGTTCTTGCACCTTTTTAATTGTCCTTTAAAGAAGGCTTTTGCAGATGTTGCTATATAGCAAGGTTACTGGGTGGATGTAGGACTCAGCAGTGGGAGTGGTTGGTAGATTGGTGTTGGGGGTGCATCCTAGTGGGCCATCCCTGGGACAGCATGTGACAGAGCAGACTGCCCCTGAAACAGCACAGTCATAATCAGGGTAGATTGCTACTAAGCAGATAGTCGTTACAGAGCCAGAAAGTATACTCATGTAGCTTATCCGTGTTTGTGACCTAGGAACCATGAGGAAAATGCAGTGGAGCGTCCCTTAGACTTGGTTTTCGCCTCTGCGTTTCTTGAATGACCACGGTAGAGCCAGCCAGGCTAATTAGTAATTAACAGAACACAATCTATGTGAAAACATGCTCAGTGAATAAATTCACATGTCTTTAACTTTCTTTTTGAGGCTAGATCTGTTATGAATAGATGGTGAACACAGTTGTCTACCTGCCAGGCAGTACCCTGTGAGAGGACATTCTCTCACTTCTTCTTCCCCAGAACAATACATTGTCTAGACCATCACCCAACGGTTCTCAAAACATACAGGGTCTGTTTGCTGTGCTTACTAGAGGCATGAAATATAAGCCTCATCTTACAGTGTTTACCCTGGATCTTGCTTGGGATCTGTTCAGCATCTTGTGCTTTGTGGCTCTGCATGTGGTTTCCTGCTGCTCCCCAGGAGAGCCTTGTGTCTGTCCTGCTGGAGGGATGGAGCAGGTGCAGTGTGTTTTTTAGCTCTGTCCAGTCTGATAGCACCTTCTGTTGTTCTCTGGTTCCTGACTGGTACAGGGCACCTACTGCAGGATGCCAGCCAGGTGACAGGTGTTCATTTATCTCACACAGGACTGCACAGTACACAAGGTGTCTGTGCCCCCTTCAGTAGGGCATGGGTTGGATTTGTCTGTAGTTGACTCCTTAACCTGTAACAGGAGCCTCAACAATCTCCTCTGGCAGGCTGCAAAGGAAGAGATCTTGAGGTTGCACCTTGGCCCAGAGCTCTAGAAGAGGTGTAAAGCATGTCCTTCAACTCAGCAATATTCCCCTTGAAATAAAACATGAGGTGTTTTCCTGTTCAAGAGTATGTTGGGGTTTTGCTTGTTTTCTTAAATAAACTTCCAAGATGGTTGCCAGCAGAACTACTTTGCTTTTTGGTTTTATTATTCTTCAGAAAACTAGACTCTCACTTGAGATGTGTTCTTGACAGGGTCAGGGATGAAGTATTTTTAGCAGCCTCGGTGGCTCTGCTTGCATCGCGTTCATGCCTCACTTGTTCAGGGTTGCAGTTGCTTTTTCAAACACGCGTTTGGGGCTCCTGCCAAGACACCCAGGGCACTACAGCATCGTGTTACAAGGTCCTGCTTTGTGCAGGCAGAGCTCAGCCCGGCAGGGCTGGGTCTGAGCTCTGCCAGCATAGTACTGTGGTACAGTGTGTTTGGCTAGCGGAGGGGTGCTGGGGTTCACACTGCGTGCTGCCCTCCCCGCACACTCAGCATGGAGAACTCGCTGTCTGCCTCTGGAACCGTATGTCCTGGGGCTTTCTCCTTTCTTGGATGTCAGCTGTACTGGGGTTGTGGATGTGGCTGGTTTGCTGGACAAAGTCCTGAGTCACCACTGAACACCCAGGCTCTGCATGTCTGTTTGCTGTTGCTGCTGGAGTTTGCTTTTAAAAAATCAGTCAGCAAGGTTCTGTGTGTTGTGACACCAAGGGATTAAAATCAAGTGTCTGCTGTCCATCCTCTCATCAGAGTGATTTAGGTTTTTCTGCTGCTGTTTTTCTGCTCCACAGCAAGCAATGTTTGTGGCCCAGCTTGTGCTCAACATTAAAATAAGGAAACCCACTTGCGCCGCTGAGATGCTGGTTTTGTCATCAAATGCTTGATCTGTTCTGGATGTGGCAGTAAAAATTGCTTATTGGGGGACTCCCCATGAATGCAAAGAATCTGTGGTTTGAATGGTTTAGTGATTAGAAAAGGTAATACCAGAAGTCTGTTTCAGAAGTATGGTTAATGCTTCTCCAGTTATTGTGATTTCTTCCAGGGAGCTTTGAGGTCTGGCTTCCTCACGGGAATCCTCTGCAAAGTCTTCTGGAATTTGTGCCAAATAGCCCAGAATGTGGGGAATTTGTCAGAAAGTGCCATGTACAGACAGATTCAGTGAACAGTAGGGAATATGAACAGCGGAAGAAACATGGCTGAGATAAGTTTTAGTAGTGTTTAAGACCTCTTTAGCATATAAAGGCTGCATTTTATCAGGACAGTAAGACAATTCTAGGAAACTCCCTGTTTTTCAGGAGAGAAATGAGCTGGTCTTTGAATATTTCAATGGAAATATTTTGGTCTAAAATCGGGTGTTTCATGAAGAGAACAGTGGTGAGCCCCGCAGGAGCTCCCTCCCCTTGGAGCAGAGGAAGTCCCGTCCCTGCTGGGATTGCTGCTGTCACCAGCGCTGGTTTGAGCTCGGCGATTTCCCTGTCGCCTGTGCGTTGGCTCTGCTGGGTGCAGGCTCTGCCACCCTGCGGGTCTGGCAGTGGTGGGATGGGCTGCAGCAGGGCTGGGCTGCATGTCCCTGCAGAGCCGGGGCAGTGCCATGCGTTCAGGCTGCTCTGTGGGGATGGGATGGGCAAAATAACGCTCTGTATTCGGCCTGAGCGCGCTCCTTCCCAGAGGACAGAGCTGCATTGTTGGGATAAAGAAATGCGAAAATACTAAAAGCATTCAAACTATTTTCTTTTATTTGGGAGCCTTTTGTGGAGCTCTGCAAAGCAGCCAGCCCAGTGTGTAGAGCCACTGGCAGAATTCAAAGGTGAGCTGGGAGTAGAAGGAAAACCATAAGCTTTTTGGATTTTTTGCTGCTTTCAAGAAAGGGTTCTTATATTTTTATAGGGGACATTATCAGTGTCAGGCTAAGATGCCTGGATACGTGTTGACTGATCTATTTAAAAGGAAAAAACATTTTTAGTCAATCTGGTTTCAGGTGGTTTATGGTATGTACTCTATTTCAATGACTAATACTTTAGTTTTAAAAATTCAGCTTTCTTGTGTTGTCATCTTAGCTGCAAGTATCTGGGACTTCAATACCTCTCCAACAAAGCCAGAAAGGATCAGATTTTCTGCTCTTCATATTCCAGCAGTTGAAGGAAGTATGGGTTAAAGGGAAGAAGGTTTTGCTTTTATGCTGAGAGGAGAGCTGTCAAATTCAATGTATCCAAGCCACCTTAGTGAGCATAAGGCCTCAGGTATATTATTGAATTAACAAGTAAGCCTGTGTCAGCTAAACTGCAGTAACCCATCATGTACTGTGCTTGCTGCACACTTTGGGCTCATTGCAAGGTAGAAACAAAACCTTCAATCTTAGATCCTGCCTTGCACATGTGGTGACCAGGACTACTCACATTTGCAGGTACAGTGATTCACCCCCAGCCCTCTCTGCATGTCAGTGTGGGCTTGTGTTGACACTTTAATGAAGTTCAGTTGCTGAATGGCAAAACTCAACCACAAAGACAGTTGCTGAAGAGTGAGAAGATGTTTTTTGTGGGTTTGAACTTTGGTTGGTTTTTTGTGATTTTTTTTTTCTAATATTTTAATAAAAAGAAAATGTGAGAAGGTGAAGTTTGGTAGCTCAGAAAGCTTTACATGATAACCAGAAGTAATCAATTTGATTTACAGATGTGCAGCAAAACTAAAAACTAGCAAGTTAAATTCTGTTTGAAGAAAATTAAAGCAATTTCAACCACAGCTGTGTACCTTCCCAAGTTGTCATTGGAGAAAAAAGATCATTAAGACTAAAAGAAATGTGGTTTTTGGGGAATGTGTGTATTGTGTGTCAGTTAGACTTACATGTCAAACACTGTGGTGATGTTCAAGCCAGCAATATGAAGAAATGACAAACCAAGTCTTCTTGGAAATGTTCCATTTCATCACTCTGCAGTTTTTAGGTTACTTTATTGATAAACTTAATCCTTTATGCAGACTGGGCATTTTGCCCTGATTGTGGTTTCTGCTGAACCAGACCCATGTTGGATAGTGTGCTAAGTGTCTTTATTTTTAATTTTATGTATCATGAAGGAGGAAGATCATGTTTTATATGCAGATTTCTAACAGATTAACCAATTAATTGCTTATTAAAAAAACAAGACTATGGTTTATGGACAAAACAAGAATGGGTTTAAAGCCCATGCTGCAGGTCTCAGATCTGCTGAAGTTTAACTTTGTTTTCCCCTTGCTTTCCCCTGTGGCTGGAAGCAGATCCCAGTGATCACGAAGCAGCAGCCATTGGTGAGCCCTCATCTGCTTAGTGCCAGACTGAGGTGTAGGCAATTTTCTTGGATTTGTCAGTTTTTCCTGTACCTGGAGAAATGGAAAGGAGACAGGAAAAGAATTTAGTGCAGTTTTGCATGTCCTTTGGATGTAATTCTTTAAATTTCCATTCTATGTTTGGAAGTGGAGCTTAACCAGTACTGACAGATTAAAGTGAGGCTTTGGATCATCACGAGTAGCCGGAATAGACAAACTGTTTAGTCTCCCCTAGAGAGACACTAGATTATAAATGCTGAAAACTCCATTTCTAACTAGACATCATTTAACCATGTATCCAGGTCTGGTCTAGTAGCAATCTGGCAGGCAGCAGCTGGATTTCCTTCATTATTACTGTGGGCGAGTCAGCTTGATGCAGCAGTGATCACAAGAATGCCCTTGGAAAATGCCCTTGGTGTTGATACCTCCTGAAGGGTGACCTGCCCATCCATGCAGCCATTCCCTCTCCAATATGGTTCTTGGGGACAGCTGCTGAGTGATAGCTGCTCTGGCTGTGGGCTGCCCTTGTTGGTACCCCAGTTGTGAGCTGTGTGGTCTCAGTCTGCCATGGTCTTTTCTTCAGACTCCTGGTGGTGGTTTTGTGCTGAACTGGTTATGAAAAGTCCCATCAGTATGGCTGCACTTCACATCAGTGCTATGGGATGCAGGATTTATGAATTAACCTTTCTCTCTCTCATTTCCCCACCCCACCCCCAAGTGCTAATAGAAACATTTGGAGTACTTCTGGAAATGGGTGTGGAGAAAGGGAAGGTTATTTTTCTTCTGGTGATTAAAACTGGGGCAAGAATCTGTGACTAGTAAAAAGAAAGCAAGTCCTCTGCAGCACATCCTCTGAGGGAAATCTGCAAAAGACAAATATAGTCAAAACTGGCTTTATTCCAATGGGTGTGTACAGAGGAGGGGAACTCCAGCTCTGTGCAGTGACTTTGAAGTCTAGGACTTAAATTAGAAGATAAATGTTAAATAATGTATAAGCTTAAAGTGCTTCTGGCCCAAATGGTACCTCATATCATTAGGCTATTGCAGCATTTATAATCACACACAGGTTCATAATTTGTATATGCCAGCAGAAAGTTCAGGTGGCTTCAGCTCTTGTCCTGGGCAGTAAGCATGGGAACAGTCTGGTGGGTTTCAGTTTGGGGAATAGTATGGATCAAGACCAGGGATCTGTGATTGAGGTCTTGCAACTGTGCAGGAACTTACTAATCACCACAGAATTAAGCAGGAAGCCTTATGCAAGAGGCCTCATATTGCTGAGGTTATTGATCCAGGAGTGCCATTGGGATATTAAGTCTTCCTGGCTCTACAACGTTCTAGTCAATAAAGGCAACTTGCAACTTGAATTTTCTGCTAGTTTCTCACTCTCTCACTTAATGTTTTGCACTACTTAATATTTGGCAGCATTCAGATTTTTCCTTGTAAATAGATTTAGCCCCTGCTGTATTTTTTTCCAAAACCTTTTGGTTTTAAGGGGTCCTGCAAAGAGTTCTCATCTTGTTACGGGGGTCATATGAGCATCTAATGTCCCTAAGTTTTTAAGCTCCATCAAAGCTCATTTGCTCCCACCCTTGCAATTAGTCATCTGAGTAACTTCAGGAAATAAATACTCTAGAATGTAAGCAAGCTACAAACTGCCCCTGGCTGCATCCCCATACTGAAAACACTTGTAGCAGGGAAGGGTGCTTAGTGCCCCATCCCTTCCCTGCCCTTCTCAGTGCTGGCTCAAGTTAGGAGACTTAGTTCTTGGCTGAGGCACTTGGAATGTCTGTCTTTCCCCATGTAGCTGAGGCTTGATGCCATCATTTGGCTCCAGCTGCAGTGGCCACTGTCTCCTGCTATGTCAGGCTGCCACAGAAGGGAGGTGAGGGTGGCAATGCTGCAGGAGTTCCTGCAGCAGTGAGACCTGCACAGACCTACCAGAGCTGTTTGAGTTTTGTTTTCATGGAAGGGTGGCTATTGATGCTCTTTGTATGTTTATATTTCTTTGTGGGTATAGATGTCTCCTTTGTACAGCATGGGACACCAGTGCTCTGTTGCCATACGAACTCACTGAAGAAAGCATGGGTTCCTTTTGGATGAGTGAGACAGAGTCCTCTTACTGGTGGTGAAATTCAGCCTGGTAGGCTGGGTTTGGTTTTATTACTCTGTAGCAATAAAACTTTTGAAGGCTCTCTGATTATATTAAGTAGACTAATTAGCATATTTTCATGGATGTGTTTATTGCTTTATATGGTGAAATGATCTATCTGAATAGTAGTAAAATTAATGTGAATCAGACTGGGTTGTACCCAACATCAGCTGCTTCCTAAATAAGTCTAATGGCATTTTTTCTTCACAAGCAATTTCACCGTCCTTCCCTCTCAGCCCTATTAAATCAGATCTGCTGTTGTTAACAGAAAAAATATATTGGGCATCTGGAGGTTTCTCAGTATAAATACTGCTTTCTGAGAGGAAAATCTGCCATATGAATTTGAAACAGCTCCTTGAAAAAGAGACTTCTTTTTTCCCTAAATTTCTTGCTGTTGTGTTAGATTTTGATTCCAAATCCAGTGTGTGCTCTGAACTTGTGCAAGAATAGAAATTATTCCGTTTCTGCGTTTAGCCTGGACAGTGGCTTTTTAATAGAGGATTCTCACTAGACTCTTGCAACAGAGTGGATGCCTCTTGGCTGGTCGTTGCTCTCTGTCACTCTGCGGCACAACGGATGGAGTCAGGCGCTCTCCACCGTGTTGTGCATTTCAGGGCATTTGTGATGAGACCCTGCTGCATGCCCTGGACGAGTGGATGATCACAGAGATGGGGCAGATGTGGGCTGGGATCCTTGTTTGGTACAGGTCAGTGACTAATACCAATGTTTCTGTTTAAGAGCCTTTTTTACAGCTTGAGTGTGTTTGTTAGTGCACTCAATAGTCAGAGAATATCAATATCTAATACTCCCATAAGTTGATACATTTTTAGAGATACTTTTTACCATTTAACCCTGAAAATAGCCACAGAGAAATAGTAATGCAAATGTCAGTTGAATTAGATTTCCTGTAGTTTCTGGGGTTTGCAGTCATTTCCATGTCAGAATGTTGCAGTTTGGAATCCATGATATTATGGTCAGTTGCGGTAGTTTCATTTTCATTGTCGTTCTTTGCACATCTCGGCCTTGGTTACGGCAGTGCTGCTGCCTGGGCTCTTCCCAGGAAGGCGCGGGCCCGCTGACAGGTGCGGCTCGGAAGCAGCTGGTGCCGTGGCAGAGCACGGCAGAGCCGGATGGGAGCGGCGGTGCTGGCAGCAGTGCTGGTACCTGCTCCCTCAGATCCCCACTGCAGGGTCCAGGTACACCAGGAACCTGTCTGCCATGGGGGGATGGGGGCTGCAGGTGACCCAGTTGCAGAATTGCACCACAGACTCTTCTGAGATCCACCTTCCTCTTGCCTTGTCCCTCATCCATTGTCCTTCATGTCCTGTTCTCTGACATCACAGAAATTACCACAGAAATGCTTTTAGGGCCGTATCATTTAACATCTCCACCCCAACATGGCTCGTTTCCTTCATGAATCAGATGTTACCTCTCCTGCCCTATGGAGTGTTTCCGTTCTCAGTTCCTGTTTGTTCTAAATGGCCTGTACAATGCCCTCGCCATTTCATCATAATGCTTTTTCAGAAATGCCACCTGACGTACCAATATAATTTGAGACAATGGATTTTCAGCTATTTTCCCTCTAAATCTGGTTCTTACAGAACATGTTTTTGGGTTTTAATTCCTCTTTTTTCCTAATGAAAACTGAATTTTGCACATAGGAATATTTTCTTCCACATTACCTGTGATCTGAGTCAGTCAGGAGTTTCTCTTCTGATACGTTCCTGAAATTTATATTTTAGGAATTAACATTTCAGTGCAGAATTTCTTCACATTCCCAGTGCATTACTGCAAGTGAACAAAATTATTTGAAAAAAACACATACCTATTATTTGAAGAAAACACCACAGCACTGTGATGTCTGTCAGAGCCTCAAAGAATCATTGCCTCAAAGGGACAGACATAAATTAAAATGGGAAAGTTCAGTCCTTGTATTGATATGGTGGCAGACATGCTGCAGGATTCATGCAGATTTGGTGGTTCCTGGTATTTCAGCCTTGGGAGCACTTTGCATACTCTAAATATAATGGTTCTGAAGATCCCAAACTTAGATTATGTATGGCTTGTCTTTGGATCATCTTGTCTCTGTCCTGGGTGAGTGATAATATTTGCTACAAAAAAAATATCAGTGAGACAAAGAAGAGCAAGGGGAGAAGTAGCCATGGGGGTGAGGGTGGCTTTTTACAAATGAGTCTGAAGGAGTGGTGCTGGGTGGCATAAGGTGCTGTGAGTCAGCTGTCAGACAGGGTGATTAGCCTTTGCTTTACCTCTTCGAAATATGATAGTAAAACACATTTTCTTTAACAAAGAAGTTGAGCGTAGGGGATAAGATGTGCTGAGGTTTCTTTATGCCCCAGAGTCGGCTGTAGTAATAGTGCTGTGCTGGCTCTGTTGTGTACTGGAGTCCTTCTGTGACAAAATTAGAGCTTCAGCCTTCCAGGAGATCACGCTAATATTGTTTAGTGAATATTAAATAGCATTTCAGCCCTGCCATAATTAGAGCTTATAGTTTATAGGTGGATTTATATCCTGCTGTGCATTTTTGAATCTCTAGTGTCAATTCTGCTTGGCCTTTGCTCCCAGGTCTGTTATGCTGTGTTGCTGAGGAACTGTGTCACTTAGGCTCTATTGATCTGCTCCTGATTTGATTGTCTGTTATCCTGAACTGTTTTTCTGGCTCAGAGGTATAGTTTTAAAAATAGTGTCAGGCATTGCACAGCGCCTGGGAAGCCCTGTAGCTTTAAATCCCTTGTCCTGGTCCTGCTCCCAGCCTGGAGCAGAGCTCCCCGCCGAGGAGCGGGGCTCAGCCTGGCCCGGCACTCAGCCATGCTCGTCCGGCAGCGGCGCTGGGGCGGCACAGCCGGCGCTCGGTCCAGCCGATGGCCGCGGCACTGCCCAGGCAGTGCCCAGCGCCGGGGCTGCCCATGGCAGCACGGTGATGTTTATGTGGTGCTGCTGTACCTGCGTGTGCTGTGAAAGGGACTTCTGCGAGCCCACAAAGGTGAGGAGGTTGTGGGGGAACAGTTGTTGCTGTCATGTTTGGCTGTTTTATTTAAGTCTCCAGTAGAACTTGACCTCATTTTGTGCATCAGCCTTGGAAGCACTCCATTTTTCCTCTGGGCACTGCTGTTGAATTTCAGTGGTTGTTTTCTTTAATATAGCTTTTCTTTGCTTTTGAAGCTGGGAAGTGCAAAAAGGCTCCTGTCTGAGTGAGTGTTGCAATCCATAAACAAGATCAAATGTGGTGCTGCTTTTTGGGATTTTCTGGTTTTGATGTTTTGGGGTTTGGTTTGTATGATAACAGTGAGTGATGAAAGAGATGGGAGATGCAGATGCAGCCCAGTGTCAGAGAGAAGTATTTGCATTGGTAGCTTTTTTAATGTTACCTCTTGTTTTGCTGTTTTTAGCTGTGCAAAATGTATTTTCAGGAAGTAGTAAACAAACTACAGAACCATATTCTTCTCCAGGTAAAAAAAGAGTAAGTGTGCTGCCTCCCATAGACCCAGTGACCTTCAGAAATGATTAAGTATTTTTCTTCTGTTTCATTGAGCTGCGTGGCTCAGCATTGCCCTTTTTCAGTCTGCATTAACAATAAACTGTATCTTCCCCTCCTCCCCCATTTATTAAATACCAAAGAGAGACAGTAAGGTCTTTGATGCTCTGATCTGCAACACAAAATAGAAGCTATTTCTCTTTGAATTGTTGCAGTTAGCTCTCCCATGCTCTGTGGTCCAGTGTTTGAGGAAAAAAGAAATCTGGGATCCAAACTGGTTTTTTGCCATAGCTGATGGTTTACTTGGGGTCTGTTACAGTTCGCAGAGACACGGTTGAAAGGTTGAATAGTATTCCTGTTGTGTTTGAAACACATATGTCTAATGCATTTATTTAATTAACTCAGGTTTTCACAAAGGAAAATAATACCTTCTGTATGTGTACTTTGTCTCACTGCATTTATTAGTCTTCATAATAAAAGTGACGCACAGGTGGCTCTTAGGAAAAATGCCTGTTGCTGAGTTGCAGACGTACAGATTGCGGTGGTACAGGGCAGCAGGAAAGCCCGGGGGGTTACAGATGTTCCAAATCCCAGGTTGATAGATCTGCGTGCTTTGCATCTTGTCACACCTAACTTCAGCCTACTGCATCACCTCTTGAGAGCTGAAGGGAGGAGTAGTGAGCACAGGATACCATGTTCTGTGCTCTCTAGGCCAGGTCAGGGTAGCCTGAACAGCTTTCTACCATGTCTTGAGGAGATGCTGCACTGAGGGCTATCTCTAAATGGAGTTCTCAATGAGGATTCTTAGCTTTTGCAGGAATACTGAAAGCAGCATTGTGATTTCAGTATTTACCTAATTCAGTGTTCCCTGTGGATTTCTGGACAAGTGCCCTGTTGCCTGACCCTGACAGGTGCTCGTCATCCCTTGCATGCGTCTTCCTCTCTGGTGTCTGTCTCATTGCTTGCTGTTCTCTTCCAGGTTTCTGAAGGCATCCATGCCTTCATGGCACGCGGCCATGAGGAGGGCACGTTCATGGGCTGAAGGGACTGCCCTTGCTCACAGTGTCTTGTCCTTTATGAGCTGTGTTTGCCACTTGGAATGATCTTAGAGACTTAGTTGGTGCTAATGCAGGAGCACCTGCAGCACCTGGAGTAAACAAGCTGCTTTTGAATGAAGCAGGAGTCTGAAACAGCTGTACTGCATATCTGTGACAAGTGTGATCTTATCTGGTACTATGTGTATATTGTAGTACAAAGGCTTTAAATAAGGAAATATGTCAAGAAATGCTCTATGGGAATGGCAAAGCAGTATATTCACAGGAAGCATGAATCTTGTTGTTTTGAAATGCTTAATATTGTATGAACTGTTGATTGGATAAACTTCAAGGAGGAGTTTTGGTTATGGTCACACTATGTGTTGTACCTGCAGAAATTACTACAGTTACAAATAAAGAAATGAAGGAAGTGCAGAAGTACAGTCGCTGGAGCTCTTCAGATTAAACACTTGGAGGGGATGTGCATGTTAAACCTCAGCAGAGACACATCCCCCGAAAAAGGGAGAATCTTTGCTCTTGCACAGGGCTGTTCTGTGCAGAAGGATCACGCAGAGGCATTTGTCCTTCCAGACTTCAGACCCAGTTTGCTCCAATGCTTTGCAAGTGAAAGTTAACTTGCAACCATAAAATTAAACTGTGTTCTTTACAAATTAATATATAACATGCAATGATAATCTCTGTTCATCAGATAGCAGCTGGAAGCATAATAAACCAAAACTGCTTTACTCTCTGGGAAGCATTAACAAAAATTTTGTCTCTCAGGTAATGAGATATGACTCAAGCACTAGGGAAAATAGGATGAGATAAAAGAAATATCAGAACCAAACAAAAAAAAACACACATCATTTTACATAGTCACTTCCTTATAAAAGCTTGTATAAACTGGTTTCTTAATCCGCCCTCTTTTGCTGGTTCCTATACTTAACTTTTGCTCAGCTTTACCTCATTTCCTATCCTTATTGTTGTAACTTCTAGCCTGATTGGCACTCCCCACTAGAAATCAGGAGCTGCTAAAATAAACATCCATGGTTGTTATTTTGGCTGTATCTTTTGCTGTGTCATCCCTTATCACCTCCTACGGGCTCTTGTGTATAATTCAGTTCTTTCTTATTTTTCCAACCAGATTGTTATATCCGTTCCCTAGGACTTCCCTCACCCTCAATGTTGCCTTGTTTATTCAGCCAACACCGATGATTTTCTGCTTGACTAGTCTAGCTTTAGGAAACCATTACTGAATTGGGCCATCAAGCCTTAATTTTTTGTGCTCAAAAATATCTTTTTCTCAAGATTTCAGAAATTTGAGGTCAAAAAGGTGATATCTTTGGCAGCAATGCTGTTTAAAAGGAATTAAAGGGGCTGTAGGCATCCTTTTAAGGGAGACGTTACACTGCATTATGTCAATCCCTTCTGTCTCTGGGATGTCAATAAGTACTTGTGGGCCAAGCTGGTTCCTGGTCCCTCCCTGCTTGAGGGAGCAGCTTGTGCAGTGTTCCTTGCCTCAGCCCACCACACTGGGCTGATAGGCATCAGGGATGCATGTGCCTGAAGCACAGCTGGGAAAAGTGGAGGTCAGCTTTGTAGCTTCAGCTACCTCTTAACCAGTTAGTAAGTGAAACATTTGCTTCCCGAGAGGCAGAGGGCTCTGGGCAGGTGGAGTCAAGCAGGGGGAACATGTGGAGCCCACTGAACTCCCCTGTGCTGACAGCAAGGTGCTGTGGGGGACGCATCTGTGACCAGCAATTGCCTTCACTGACAAGGCTTTGCTGGAGCTCCCCTGTGGAACGTGGAGTGTTGGTTGTGACAGAAGCTGCCTCTGGTACAGCGAGTATGATGCTGTGTGGCAGCAGCATCTTTCTTCATTGCTCCCAACACCAGGGAGTGCTGCAGCCGAATACTGGTCTGCTTTGGGAAGAATTTCTGCTGCTGACAGCTCTGAGGAAAAGACAGCTGGCTGCTTTACAACTAAACTATTTTTGGCACTTGATGTGGCGCATGAAGTCACATCTCCATTTCATACTGAATTAGGTACAAGGCCATGGGCAAGGAGCCCTGCAGCTGGCTTTACCAAATCCCAAGCTGAGGGTTTGTTTGTGTGCCTCGGGCCATTGCTTGAGGGATGCTGCTCTTGGCACCAGTGCCAAGTGAAGCAGTCCCAGGTCACCTTTCCCTCCAGTGGTGTTTCTGCTGTCTTGGGCCTGATGGTGGACCACATTTGGGAAAGTGGTAAGAACATCCCCAAGCACCTTATCACTTGGTTCCCGGTGAGCTCGCAGCTTGGCTCTAGAGGGAGCTGCTGTCCTGTCTGTCCTCATGCTGTGCCAGTCCAGGATTAGGCAGGGAACTGCTTGGCTTGGATGCCCCTAAAGAAAGGGAATGCCCAGTTGCATGCAGCATGAAATGTTTCCCCTTTGTGGTTGCCCACAGCCCTTCTGTCCGGGGCAGGGACCTGCCCTCTCCCCTCTCTGCAGAGCAGGCCTGTGGGGCTCTGTGTTGGCAGATGTACCATTAGCGCATTCCTGTTGCAGCAGTCATCACTCATGGCTGTTTAACTACTCTGAGTAAGGTGTAAAGCCATTTCCTCTTGGTGTCACAGTGTTGGTTCCCTGCTCAAGCTGTTGTCTGAGGCAGACAAAGGCATTGTACTGGAATTTTTTCTTGAATATTTTTCAGAGTAATTTTTCCTTTTTTGTTTTCTCACTGTTTTTTTTTTTTTTTTTTTTTTTTTTACCCATAACCATGGTGATCTTCCCATCATTTTGAGTGTTAATTGCCCATAGGCAAAGGCTGTATAACTTTCAGAAACCCCCATTTTATAATCTAAACAATGAGCTGTTCTTGAAAAACACACAGCAAGACTTCCTTGAGCTGTCCATCTGTTTGTGTGCTTTCCTTAGCCAGGTTTAATTTGGATTTGGATTTAGGAGCATGCTAGAGACACCTCAGAACAGTTGCTGTGAAGGATGACCATAGGTTTCTGTGGGTCAGTAGCTGGAGCCTGTTAAAAAGCAAAGCTGCTGCAGCTTCTGAAGATTCAATCGGTCAATACAGTTTTTCAGGATAACTGCAGTGTGTCACAAGGAATCATACTAGACATGTTTTTTGCTTTTCCTTTTTCTTGACAGTAAATCCAGGGCAGATGTTTTGTAGAGTGGGAGCAAGTATGCACCCTGAGCACTTGTTGAGGGAAGGTAGAAGGTGGATTCATAAATGAATCCACATATGAGTGAGCAGTTGTCTCTAGGGATGGTTCAGTGCAGCAGTATTTAGATCTTCTGTCTATATTTACCTGAGAGATGAATGAACAGAAATATTCTCCCTTACATATGCTGTTGCACAGGATTTGCAATCACAGAAATATGCAACTAGAAATAAATAGTGACCCATAGAGTTGGTGGTATCAGATGTGTGGCTATGTTGCAGCAGACAGACAGATCCAACTTTCTGTTACAGACAAATCCACAAATGCAGGATGTGGAAGTAGTATCTGGGAGATACTCAAAAGCTTTCTGGACACGGTTCTGGGCAACTACTGGCTCTTGGTGGCCCTGCCTGAGCAGGAGGTTGGACCAGATGAATGTCAGAGGTCCCTTCCAACCCCAATTGATCTGTGATTCAATAACGACCTTTAAAAAGCAAAGCATTAGAAAAACAGACTCTTAATTCTCAATCAGGTGTAGGTCATAAAGAGTTTATTGCATCACCCAAGTGGGTGAGGCAGTTTGTGACACCTTTTTGTTTCCTTTGTTTCCTCTGGTAAGTTGTGCCATATACAATGACTGTGTTGGATCCAGAAGAGCAGGGCACTGACTGCTCATGAGACAGTGGGGCTGGTGCCACGTTAACCCCTGTGTTTCAGGAGTCATGTGCTGCAGGTGGCATGCAGGGAGGTGACTTGTGACTGTTGATGGCTCTTAATCTAATATGTTAAGGGTACCTCATAGTAATTTGTGATATTTAAGTATCTGTTCATTGTACCTGCTAGGGATTCTCTGTGTGTTTATTCAAATGTGCACTTAGGCTTTTTAATGCAGATCCAACAAAATGGGGCCTGGGGGTGCTTTTACTCTGCAGATGTGGTCGGGCATAAAGAATAGTGGGATTTTTTTCTCCCCTGTGATTTTTATTTCCTGTAAGGCGGTGATCAGAGATTTTACTTACTAACAAACCAACTCCCATGTTACTGTCATCTGAGATTTTGAATCTCTGCTACTGTGCCTGCCTGAGGCTGGAAGCCATCTGTCCATCTAGTGTGGAGGGGTTGGCCAAGTCCCTATGCCCATCCCTGCACCTGCCACGTGCTAATGATGCTGTTGAATGGTGTTTCCAAACAGGAAGTCTAAAACCTATGACTTTCTATGAGTCTCATAGATTTTCTGCCTGTATGACTATTGCCTTCAGCACAGTGGGAAAAGGAAGCAAAACAAGTTCTGAATGTTTTCATGGTTAGTTTTAGCTACCAGTCAGGTGTGGCAGTCACTGGGAAGGTGATTAACCCAGGCATCTCTGGTGCTGTTAGCTTCTTTCCAGGGCTGTGCAGTCTCACTCTGAGCTCCCCTGTCTCACTTTGTCCTGTATGTGTTTATTTTAAGTAGCACAACAATTTTCACACTTTTGAAGCTCCAAGCTTCACAAGGGGAGGAAGGAGGAAGCAGGAGTTGCCCCCTTGCAGCAGGCTTGCTCTGAAAGCTGCTGTTTGCTTAGGCCAGCTGCCCTGAGTGTTTAAAAGTCATTCTTGGTGAATGACTGGTATATGCTTTTACTGGGGGAGTTTTAGGGGGGTGAAATACCTTTAAAGGAACTGCTGTATTTAATCTTCAGCAGCACCAAAAGGCAGAATCATGAGGTGCTTTTTGGACTGTGTGCTGCAGAATAGAGACATTGGAAAGCTTGTACAGGAGGAAAAGCCTGAGAGCATTAACAGTTGAGATTTGGTAAGATCTTGAGAAAGCATAAGGCCCTCACATGATTTCATCTGGTTTGTGGCATAATGCCAAAGCAGTTCTCAGTGTACTTCCTGGTGGGAGGGCACACAGCTCCCCTTAACTGGGCTGTCAAATATAATGGAAAATTGCATTGCAAGAGAGATTGACTATTGAATTGTAACCCCTATTCTTATACAAGCATTGATCATTATAGTATTTAATTTACCAGCGTCTTTTCAGGACAGATGGACCATCATCTCAAATTCAATAACATGTCATCGGCATTTCTCAGGGACCCAGTTTGTGCTAGGTCTTCCCTTTACAAAGCCTTGTGGATATGGACAAAGTACTTAAATTATCTCAGTTCTGTTCTCGAACTGCACTTGTTCAGCCTTTTCCTTTTGAATTGGAAAGAACCCTTTTTGTTATTTCAGAATAATATCCACACAGCTGGTAATTATAAAGCAATTATCCCAACTTGGTTTATTCTATTACTGCTGTTCTAGTTCATTTTCTACCACAGGTGTAGGGTGATAGCCTGGGCAGATTTGCTGAAGACTACTGACTTTAAAAGGGGGGGAAGAGAAAGTTACGAACAAATTTTTCTCTCACGAAACTTGTGTCGTGAGAGGAAGAGTGTACTATTAGTGTAATTTATGGTAATTATCCACACACACACATACAGACACACACTAATTTAACCAAACCTGGAGTAAATTAAGCTGATAGAAACTCTTTACTGCAAAGTAGTGTTAAAGCCCCAGTAGTCCTATGGCATTGATCTGTGCAGATCTCAGCTCAGAGCCTCTGGGCTGCAGAAGAACTGGTGATGAGCAGTTGTTTGGTTCTGAGACACCAGGTCAGTCCCATGCTCACTCACCCTTACCACTGCCCACAAAAAAATCAATTATGAAAAGAAAAATAAAAAATAAGTTAAATTAAATTGTGGAAGTTTTGCTTCAAAACTGTGGGTCTTTCTGGTTTTCTTTATTTGCCATTACATACTAAAATGTCCTTGCTCTGGAGGCGGTAGGGATTGTTAAGAATGGATTGAGAAGCCCTTGGCTCATAGGCAGTTAACAGTAATATGATTGTCTCGGTGTGCTGCACAGATGCTCTGTGCTGCTCTTGGGGTGGCGGCTGGTTGGCAGAGCTGCTCTGTGGGTGAGGCACAGGCCAGCTGTGCCATGGGTGCTGGGTGATACTCCCAGGCCAGGCATGCCCTGCACAGGCAGGGTCTTTGTGATTGTCTAGGCCATAGGGAGAAATCTGATCACTGACAGCCCTGGAAAAATCTCAATGAAATTACAAATTCCAAGAAGAAGTATCTTTACAAATGTGTATTACTTCCAAATGCACGTCCCTACATCTCAGATACAGCACGTTCACTGTGCAGTACTGATATCATGCATAGTGTTGGTCCTGCTAATTAATTAATTAATATTAATTCTTAGCACCAGTTTTCCATTGATCTACTCAGAGCTCCATTGGGTTTCTAAAACTAAACCCTCTTAATAAAGCAGCTGATATTTTAGGAGTCACAACATGCTGAGAAATTATATTCTGTGGTTTCCAGCAGCTAAACTCCTCTAGAAAATGAATCAATTGCTTTCCCAGGTGTCTGGTTTTCCTCTTGATGGGACAACAGAGAACCTCAAGGTTATGGGAAGGAGCCTGGCTAACCCCCGGCGCCGGCCAGTGTTGCAGCCTGCGGGGTTTTTTGCATTAAATATGGAATGATTAATCACGAGAGAGGGTACAGTTAACTGTAACAGCATTTTTGTTTTGTAAAGCGCATATTCACAAGCACGGGCATGGTTCTGCGACTGGGCAGTAGCGGTGGGTCAGCTGGCAGCTGGGACGAGCCGGGGAGCTGCCGGCTGGTCCCCGCCGAGCCGCGGGAGCGGAGCGTGCGGGCAGCAGTCGCGGCTGCTCATCAGCTCGGCGGCGGGACGGGGGCCGCGGGATCCAAACGACGCGTTCGGTTTAAAAGTCTTTAACGGAGATTCCGGGCGGCCCGGCCCGGCGAGGCCTCCCTGCCGCGAGGGGGCGGGCGGGGCCGGGCCGGGCCGGGCCGCGGCGGGCGCGCAGCCATGCACGGGCGGCGGGCGGCCGGCGGGAGCCATGCACGGGGAGCGGGCGCTGCTGCCCCGCCGGGACAAGGTACGGCGGGGGCCCCGCGGGCGTTCCTCCGCCGGAGGACCCACCGTGGCCGCGACCCGGGGCTGGCCGGGGTCGGAGCATGGTCGGCTCCGGGGGGGAATGCCCGGGTCAGGAGCCGCCGGTGCGGCCGCACCTGCCTGCCCGGTTCTTCGCGGGTTCGCGGCGGGTACTTGGCTGGTTGGATTGCGCTGAAACAGCATGTAAATTTTTTTTTTTTTTCCTTTTTCTTCATACGTGGGATTTGTCCCTTGAAACTCACTATATTCCTCCCGCTCGGAGACACCTGCTTGCAAGGTTTGCCGCGGCAAAGCGTGCATTCAGGTGCCTCTCAGGCTCCAATTTCTGTTAAAAGCACTGACCGTAGTAGATTGGTTGTAGTTTCACTGTTGCTGCTCTTCCGACAGGTGAAGCACTAGGAATGACTCGAGTGTGCTGTACTGTGGAGTTAAACCGTGTGGCTTCTGCTCTCAATTACTTTCTTGGTCTCTTCACTCTCTAGCTAGTTGAGCCCCTGCCCTAGTACTGATATTTTGGAGAGCTTGGTCTGCCAAACTGGGTTGCCCTGTTGCACATATGTGCTTGAGTTTTGAATTGTTTGAGGTGATTAAGCGGAGTCAAGTATGAGAGGTTTTGCTTTTTTTAAACTTTTGCTGATCTCTGTAAAATATGTGAAGCTCTCCTGATTGATACTGTCCCCTGGCCAGCTGAAAAAAGATACCTTTTTTCAGAATTATATCCATTTGCCAAGTTGCTTGGCATAAAGAAGGAAAGCTTTTCTGTTGGTGAAGCTGCTGATTAGCACTCATGTGTCTCTGTCTCTCTGTGCTTAGATTGAGCGATTGGAAGTCAGCAGCTTGGCGCAGACCTCCAGTGCCGTGGCCTCCAGCACTGATGGCAGCATCAATGCAGACTCTGTTGATGGGACCCCAGATCCGCAGCGGACAAAAGTGGCCATCACACACCTGCAGCAGAAGATACTGAAGCTGACAGAGCAGATCAAAATTGAGCAAACAGCCCGTGATGACAACGTGGCAGAGTACCTGAAATTGGCCAACAATGCAGACAAGCAGCAGAGTGCTCGCATTAAGCAAGTGTTTGAGAAGAAAAATCAAAAGTCAGCCCAGACCATCTTGCAGCTGCAGAAGAAACTGGAACATTACCATCGAAAGCTGCGAGAGATCGAACAGAATGGGATCCCTCGGCAGCCAAAGGATGTCTTCAGGGATATGCATCAGGGTTTGAAAGATGTTGGAGCAAAAGTCACTGGCTTCAGTGAGGGAGTGGTAGACAGTGTAAAAGGTGGACTTTCCAGTTTCTCCCAGGCCACACATTCAGCAGCAGGAGCTGTGGTTTCCAAACCCCGGGAGATTGCCTCCCTCATAAGGAACAAGTTTGGGAGTGCAGACAATATTGCTAATCTGAAAGACTCCTTAGAAGAAGGCCAGGAAGATGGGACAGGTGGCAAGGCTCTAGGTGTTATTCAGAACTTTCAGTCAAGCCCAAAATATGGCAGTGAAGAGGATTGCTCCAGTGCCACATCAGGCTCAGTGGGAGCCAACAGTACAACAGGGGGCCCTGTGGGAGCTTCCAGCTCCAAAACAAACACTCTGGATATGCAGAGCTCAGGGTTTGATGCAATACTGCATGAGATTCAAGAAATTCGAGAGACACAGGCAAGACTGGAAGAATCATTTGAGGACCTTAAGGTTCGCTACCAGAGGGATTACACGTTGATAATGCAGACCCTGCAGGAGGAGCGGTACAGGTATGTGCTGTGGTACTTCGTTTGACAATCCAGTGCTGTGATTGCAAAGCACCAGAGCTGGGGATGGTAGTGCTCAGCAGGCTGTTCCCAGCAGCTTGATTCAAGTGGATAGTTCTGAGGTCTTCTCAGGACTTTTCCCTCCCAGTTCTGCCTTTTATAAATACTGCTATCTTGCTGCTCACCTCCCTATCTGTACAAAAAGTGATTGTAAGAAAAAAGGTTATTTCAAAGTGTCTCAAGATAAAAAGTGAAGCTGAAGAGGTCTAATAAGGTGTCCCAAACCCAGGAGTACATTGATGCAATTACTGTTATCAGACAGTGCTTTGCCCTGCAAAAAATACTGAAAATGTTTGGATCTAAGTAAATGACAGGGAACTAATGTGGACATGACTTGACCCTGCCTTCTCCAACACTCAGATCCGTATCTACCAGAGAAAGAACCATTCCAGCTTTCTTCAGGTTCTCTGAAAAGACATGATCTTGGCCATGTGCCAAAACTAAGATAGCCTTTCCCTTCTCTGTTCAGTCCACTGTGGCAGCTCTCAGGGAAATGAAGTAGAATTAAATGTCAGATACTGACAGTGCTCTTGTGGAGATTAAAAGTGACCCATGTTTCCATCAGTCTTCCCCTCACTGGAAGGAATGGGAAGGTGGAGCTGCTGATCCCTGATGAAGTCACAGGGAAGAGGTGACAGTGGCCTTCAGTAAGGCAGCCTGACTGGCTGCCCCCACCTCCCTGCTGAGGAAAGCTGCCCATGGAGAGGTGCTGAGGGAATACTTTCCTGTCTTTGCTGGGTGGGAGAGGCTCTCTGCAGACTGCCCTGTGCTGTCCTGCCGAATACCTGACATCCCCCCACACACATGCTGGGAGCAAGGGCTTGACTCCAGGCTCTGAAGGGAAGAGTTACTAGCTGCCCTTCTGCAGGCATCCTGGACAGGATTCTTAAACTTTAAATAACAAATGCAAAGCCCAATTCATGACTTTGCCAGGATGTGAAACACAAAGGCACAGCAGAGCTGCTGGGGCTGTGCACAGGCTTGCTGAAGTGCCCTGTGCCACTTGCTGCACTGGTTTGCGCAGCATAACATGGAGTTGCCCTACAGCTCTTTAGACATGCTTATGCGAAAACATTGGAAAAACTCTGGAAAAGACTAGCCTACTGGGATCTGGTAGAGACAGCAGGCTTTCAGTGTGCTTTGCAGAGCTTGGGCAAACAAAGCCAGACCAACACTACTTTCTAATCCTGCTATGCAGCAATCAGCAGTTTGACTGAAACCAGCAACCAGCACAGCAGCTTTGGTTCCTAGTGCCTCAGTGTCATCAAGTCATCTTAAAGCGATATAAAGCTGGATCTTCTGTTCCTCAGCAGAGAGGTGCTGTTGTCTGTTGATCTGTAGGTTGTTGTTTCACACATACAGCAGCAGCCATTCATGGTGGAATGCTAAATGCAAGCATGGCACAGCTGAAGGAGTGGCCTGAAAGTACAATAGCAGACCTTGGGGACTGATGTGTGCTGTCAGCTACGTGGGCTGGTTACTGCCCAACACCTCTGAGCAAGGTTCACGTAGGTCCCATACTAGCGCATCGTGAGGTCATATCTGTCATGTGCCATTAACCTTTGCACAGCACTCCCCTGAGGTCAGCCCAGACCCCAAGCACTAACCAAGGCAGCCTGGAATGAAAAGCAGGGAGAATCTGCATTTGGCTTACAAAAGCTTAAGATAGTAATTTAGACCTGTCATTTGGAATGTTGATGAAGAGGACCAGTTAAACCACACTCAGTGCTCTTGTCTGTGTGGGTAACTGCATGAACAGCAAGAGCTTATGGGTTAATCACGGTTAGATGACTACAGGACTGTACAAATGTAGATTCTTGTTTTTATAGCTTCTGTATTTTGAACCGTCACAATGATAAAAGCTGACATCACCTTACAAGTGGAAGGTGACATGATATGTCCAAGGGCAGAGGGTGCTGCTGCCTTGGCAGGGAGGGGTGGCGCCTGTTCCTCCAACTGGAACCCCTCTTACTCCTCAGCTCTCTTCAGAAAAAAGCTAAAAGAAGGGAAAGGAATTTGGTTTAATGCTGGCAGGCTGGGTATTCAGATTAATCATAATTGGCTTTAAAATTTGTAAATGTCTCCTAACTCTGCTCTGTTTATGGGAAGCTTTCAAAAACAAACACAGAGTTGAGTTGAAGCTTAAAAAATTTTTTTGGAGAAGTCTTTTCCTTGTCAGGTGACACTGAGTGTTTTCATTGGACCTGGAAGCTGGAACAAAGAACATGCCATGACATTTTCTCACCTGGTCTTAATCCATTTCCTCTTTCTTAAATTGTCTACTGTTTTGCAGGTTCTGATCTTTTTTCCCACTTGTGTTTGTGCAGTTTCTGTTTATCACCCATGGCTTGCCTCACAGGTTTTCCTTGACCTCCTTCATCTCCTCCCTCCCCTCTCCCTGCTTCCAGATCTTGTCTATCACTCCATTTGGCTGCCGGTTTGCTAACCCTAGTCTCTGAGGCAGGGACTCACCTGTCCAGTTGCTCCAGTTGTCCCGCCCTGGTGCAGGCCTGGCAGCACCATGGCAAGGCCAGGGTGGGCTGTGCTGCACAGCACATGCTGGCTCTGGAGCACTGCTCTGCTCTCCTGGGGCTGAGCCACTGAGGAAGGAAGAGCCTGACGGTACTTGACCATCATTGTTTTCTTTGCACTAGGAGCAGGTGCTGAAATGGCTTCTTGCTAATCTCATTATTGGAAGGTGGCAATTGTTTACTGGTACAAGCAGGGACTTTCTGTGCTATTGAGACTGAAATAAAGTTCCTGCTGAGTATTTTCATCTTGCTTGTCCCTTCAGGAACCTGTTTGTACATGGCAAAACTATAAGCTCACATATTTGGAGTGTGGCCAGTCTAAGGTTTTGGGTTTCTTCCCAAGCCTGACAGCCTTGGAAAGGGCATTTAGGTCTCCCATGCTCCTGTCAGAAAAAATCCTTCAGCCAAAAGGCTAGTCACTGGTGCTTCCATTTGTCTGGGTTTTGATGTAGTCTAATTGTCACACTTCAGTCTGTCCTCATGATGTGTTTTAAAATAGATCAAAGGAGCTAAAGCTCTGAGGTCTGGGAGGGTTGGCAAGGCTATTCTGGAGTGTGGCTGGGCAGTGGAGGCAGCGTGTTGGTGCTTACCCAGCCAGGGCAGCACCAAAACCTCCCTGCAAAGCTGTCTGTCCTCCTTCCAGGGAGGCTCGGAGCTGGAAGTACAGGGATATGTGTGGGTGTCATGAGCAGCTCATGCTCCCTGTTGGGAGCAAGCTCTGTCCTTTGTGTATCCTTCTAGGTAGAAGACTTGGAGCATACTACAAATAACTTGTGGTTTTAGCTGTTTACTCCACTATTGGAAGCAGTGTGTTCAGTAGCGTAAAGATGTATTTAGTGACAAATATACATGAATGTTTGTATGACATAGCTATAAAGAGAAAATTATCCATCTTGAGAGACACCTGAAGACAGGTACTAAACTTCATTCACAGTCTACTGCAGATGTCTTTGTAGCATTAGTTTGATCAGAGTTTCGTACCATAGCACTGAGTGCAGATCAAATGTCTTTTTTTATCACATCCCTCCCTTCCATATGCTGTGTTAGCTGTGCATTTTGCAGCTATTACTTTAAAATGCCTTAAAGCTTTTTAGAAAAATTAGATGGTCATAATTGTGTTTCTCAGCCTTTTTCAGACTACTTTCCCGATTCCCACGCAGTGAGCCTCAGAAAACATGTGGAAATAAAACACGAGTATTTGAAATGAAGTGTTCCCATATCCCACAGTTGAGCCAAGCACCCCAGCTATTTACCGTGTCCGTAGGAACAGCTCTGATGATCTCTGGCAGCATTGATCTGCTGCACAGAGACATTTCTGGGATGGAGCTTGTTCTTTTAAGGAGAAATTTCACATTTTAAATAGTAACAAAATAGTTCTTGAACTCCAAAGAGGTGTTTTCCATACATGAAGTGAAGTGGGATTTGATTATTCAGGGCACCGCAATATTCACAGACAAGTTTAGTTTGTTCAGTAGACCCTGGCACTCATGAATTAGAGGCATGTATTTAATCTTAACCCTCTTGACAGGTAGCCTATCCCTTTTATTTGTGTAATACTCCCACTTAAATGCAAACCAGCTTTCAATAGGGAAACCCTGGTTCTATGCCCTGTAAGTCACATAAACCCCTCCTTGCTTTTTAAATTTGAACACCAATAGAAAGTAGCTGGAAAAAAATAATTTTCTAAATTGTAGATAGTGGGACAAGAAGTGAAAAGAAGCTGAATGGAGGATGTGTCATTTAAAAAATAAGGCAGGGTGGGTTAGTGGGAGCAGGGATGTGTTTTTTTAAATAATCCAGTTCTAGCACTTGCCTGACATAGTGAGTTCTGGAAGTGCAGGTGATTCTTGGATGCAAACTGCAGCAGTTCTGGGGTTGAGCAGGGAGTGAAGTGTGGATTGGGAACGAGCTGGTTGTTCTGCAGTCTTCAGGGCAGGAAGATTGGAGCCAGCTCTTCTGCTAATCATGTTCTGTTTAAACTCTTAACTATACAGATTAGCAGGGTTTCCTTATGTTTCCTGTAGATTGAAGTAGTTTTGAAGTTATTAAAATACAATTGTTTCCTGTTAGAGAACAGGATTTAAGCTGCTTGGCAACAGCTGCTTTATAAAAGGTGTTTATATGAGAGGAGGTTAAAAAACACAATCATGCTATTTTCAGAAATGTTTAAGTTTCTTCTTGTGTATTAAACACACTGGTGAATTTTGTAATATAGTAACAAACTGAATATATTTCAAGTAATTGATGCTGCCTTTGGGGCTTGGAGTGGGTTTAGTTGTGATTTTTTGGTTGTTGTCAACTTGTTGTCAGTTTTAAGTTGTGTGGGAACAAAGGGCAATATTAATTATCTGGGTCCTTCTTCATTAGCCGCTCTTCACGTGGCCATTCCCTTGTCAGTCCTGGGAAACCAGTTCTCTGGTGTGTCCTGGCACAGTTGCACAGCTCTTCTGGCACCTTTCTGGGCTCAGCCATGTCAGCTGGCAGTTGTCTTGGTTTCACTCCTGGTTGACCACATGCATTTTACTGCTGCAAATTGTCATGCTGTCTGACTCCTCCTTAGTTTAAAGTAATATTGCATTGGGAACATAAATGAAAATTCTTTTCATACTTGTCTGTTAAAAACAAAACCAAGACTGTTTTTAAAGCCTAGCTTTTGATTGCAGATTATAAAACACCAAAAAAATATTGAAAAAAAAAAAAAAGAGAAGCAGGATTTGTTTCTTAGTTTCAGAACTTGCAATTAAATTCTTCATTCTAGATAAATATTGCTTATTCATCTTGTGTTTAGCTTTTTTTTTTTTTTTTTTTTTTTTTTTTTTTTTTTTTTTTTGTGGTTAATTCCTTAGAGATGTCGTCTTGGTTATTAGTGTCAAGATGCATATGATAAGGACTGTGTGGTAAGTTTTTTCCATCTGCTAAAATGAGTAGACAGTGGAAAAAGCCCAATGGCCACCACAGCTGTGCCCATACCTTTGTTACCATCAGAGCTACCATTTCAGTTAATTTATAACTCTCTTAGGGAGAAGCAAAACTTTATCTCTCAGAATTGTTATCACTCAGTTTTATTTAAGCAACCCTCTTCCTCAGGACTGCTCCTGGTCCATTCACCAGGAGCAAACTGAAAAATAAGCCTGCAGGTTAGTGATTCATGTGTCCTTCTTACAAATAATATGATGGTATTTGCTTGTTAAGTTGCATCATTCATGGGAGATAAAGGAAAAACAAATCAAAGATCCATATGACCTCATGCAGAGATGAGACAGTAACAGCATGTTCTCTGAGGCATCAGTCACATGTCATTTCCGTGTAATTTTTATGCCCATTACTGTTCCAAGTGTAGATGAAAATGCTTAGGAGTTTATGGTATTAGAAAGGAACTGCTTGGTTTGCGCAGAAGTTTGGTGAATACCTCGTTCTGTTCTCATTCTGTCCTCAGTTTCTTGCATCACTCAACAGTTACCATGTAATGGTGTGTTTTCTGCAGGGCAGGAACAATATCACAGAGTTTACCTGGTAGAAAGAACTAATTCCCAGCAAGAGGGCATTAGTGCTAGAGTCTGCTGTGTGCTGACTGAGGCAGCCCTGCTGGTTTCAGTACACAGGCCATGGTGTTCATTGCTTGCTTGTCACTGGTGTCATTTTGCCATCCTCTTCTCATTAAAGCCATTGTACCATGTGTTGTCATTTCTAGATGTGAAAGACTTGAAGAGCAGTTAAATGACCTGACTGAGCTCCACCAGAACGAGATCCTCAATTTAAAACAGGAGCTGGCCAGCATGGAGGAAAAGATTGCCTATCAGTCTTATGAGCGAGCCCGGGACATCCAGGTGGGTGACAGAAGCAGGAACCCAAGTCCTGCCCTCTGCCTGCTCTTTCAGGAACTCATTCACTTTTGAAGCACGCCTGCGCTTCAATATTTTATTTTAATCCTTGTAGCTTTATTGCTAAACTGCTGCATTCCAAAAGGTCCTTATTCCATCTCTGACCTGTGGGTATCTTTCCAGGTAACTTCCTCCATAAAGCAGGGCTGTGTCCCACACAGAGGGGACCTGCTGCTCAGCTGGAGCAGAGCAGGAGCCAGAGCCACTCTTGTGCAGGCTTTTATATTAGACACTCAATGGGCTGTGACCCAAACACTTTTACAGTAGTGTTCCCAGTACACGGCCCCTGGGGTGTGGTTGTGTCACTGATTTTACAGCAGTGGTCACATACATCTAAGGAAAAATGGCTTTGTGTGTGCACTGCATTGAGTCAGGAAATAATTCTTTCTGTTGACTTTGAAGAAATAAGGAGGTGTTTCTAAAAGAAAAGTTTCTTTTAGTATGTAAAAAAGGCTATGAAGCAGAGGTCTTGAAGTTGAAAGCCCTTCTGTAAAGCAAAGCGGCTGCTGACCCTTACAGAGAAAGGCCTATTCAGAAACAAGTCTCTTGACTATTATAAGTACTTGCTGTGGTATTTTTAACAGATATCTCAGTTCTGCTTGCTGATGGGAGGTATTTGCAGTGTGAGCAGAGAGTTGTAGGTTAAGAGTTCTCCCTTTTTCCTGCTGAGGTACTTCAGCCAGGTGATTTCCTCTGAAGACCACGCAGGCTATGCTGTTCACATACCAGCTGCAACTCCTGTTGTCAACAGGAGCAGTTCTTCTTGGTCACTGCTGTTTGGGGCAGCTGAGCAATTCTGCCCTGTGCTTTCAGGGCTCTTAACCAGGGAGAAGCCCTCATGTTTCATTAACTGCCACAGACATGATGCAATGAGAAATGTAACAGGTGACAATGACCTTTTAACTTAAATTTAATCAGTGTCTGTGGACAGTGGTACAATGGCCCCTGGCAGTGTTTACAGGAGCCCCTCCCTTGGGGGAGTGTTACAACAGTCAGGTTTTGTTCTCCTCTCTAAATTCAGATGGCAGGAAGATTGAATTGAATTGGGGATTTCTCAACAGCTTTTTTTAATCTTCATTGTATGATTCAGTGCTTTTAGTGTAAACTCAAAAGTTGGGACAGTCTATTTCTCAGCACTGCTGGGGAAGAGGGAAGTGTTTTGTTGTATGAAAAATTATTGAAGAGCATGAGCTACTGTTGCAGAGGAACAGTCCTGGTTCCTTTTTTGGTGATCAGTCTGGGAATGACTGCTGCAGACTTGTATATCATATTTGCAGTTGTGTCTGAAAAGGTGACTCTGAGGGAAGATTAGTGGAAATATTGTAACTTGGTATCTTCAAGAGCAGAAGTCTCTCTTGGTGTTAATTGCCTTAACCTCTCTTCTTCTCCCTAGTCCCCTGCATTGCATGTCACCAGTGTTTTAGTGCAGGTTGGGTTGGTCCAGCTGGGGTTCAGCATGGTGAAAAGGTCTGACAAATCCCCCCCGAGTCAGTGGGGCTTTAAAGAGGTGGATTTGTCCACCTCCTTTCATTTGGCCTCTTCCTGTAGGCAGTTCCATAAATCTCATGCTTCTTACCCTTCTAGATGTCTTTCCCCAGGCCTCACAGAGTCAGTTGAAGCTGTGCCAGTGCCACAGCTTGCTGCAGTCTGGAGAAGATATCCTTCCTGCAATGGCAGCTGTGCAATCCCAGCCCTAGTGCCCCTCAGACCTTTCTCTGCACTCACAGCTCAGAGAAATCAAGCAAGCGGAACACAGCTGAGCCTTTGGTAGTTATTTTTGTTGATGTGGTTTTCTGTGAGGTTGCCTAGTTTTCTGCTAAGGGGTCAGATAAGCACGAGTGACTCCAAGGAAGGTGATGGAAGTTGAGGTTCTGGGAATGCCCAGAAGAAGATGAAGATTTCTGGCTAGGCACAGCACCTCTGTCCAAGAGTGGCCTCTTGGAACCAAAGCTGAAGTGACCAGGTGTCTTGGGTAGCCCCCTTCTGGCAGAAGCTCTGGGGTTTCCCAGCCTGGCATCTCCATGTCAAGCCTTCTGGGTGTAGATGAAGCGCCGTGGTGTATTGCAGGCTGCAGTGCCCAGTCAGCAAGGGGCTTCTCACCTCGGATATGGGAAATGGCACTGCTTCCTCTGCTCCTGCTGCAGGGCAGGAGCTCAGTGCATGAGCAGTGTGAGGTGTGGGGATGGTCCTGACTTGGCCTGGCTGGTGAGGTGACAGCTGTGAACTTGAGTAACCCAGCATGTGCTCTTACCCACAGGAGGCACTGGAAGCGTGCCAGACGCGCATCTCCAAGATGGAGCTGCAGCAGCAGCAGCAGCAAGTGGTGCAGTTGGAGGGGCTGGAGAATGCCACGGCCAGAAACCTTCTGGGGAAGTTCATCAACATCTTGCTGGCTGTCATGGCTGTCCTCCTCGTCTTTGTCTCCACCGTGGCCAACTGCGTTGTGCCCCTGATGAAGACTCGCAATAGGACGTTCAGCACTTTATTTATAGTGGTTTTCATTGCCTTTTTGTGGAAGCACTGGGATGCCATCACCGGCTACTTGGAACGATTCTTGTCTCCCCCCAGATGATGGTGGCAGGAATGGGCTGCGCCGCTCCCTCCTGGCGCTCTTGGTGAGCAAGTGTGGCAAAGATTAGTCAGAACTACTCTGCTGAAGTTTTAAAGTGTCCGAGTGAATTTGTTTACATTTAGAATAACGTTTTTTCTCTGCAAGATGCATTGCAATAGTATTTTTTAGATTTTATTCAAGAACTCTTTTGGCGAGAATCCTGGATAATTTTTATGTAGCATGGTTCTCTTTGGATGCAAATCTTAAGATTCTTTAAAGTGTACAAAAGAAATGAATAAAATACAGAAATTTGGAGCATACCAATGGGCAATTTAAATTGTGGCTTGAACTACTGTACTAAACCTGTCAGGAAGAAGAGAACGTGGTTAGCTTAAGATGAGCAAAGCTCAAAATAGTGCACAGCCTTGAATGATGGTACCACAGCAAACCAGTAACACTAAACTTTTACTGTGAAGTCTGCTCACATTCCATGTCCAAGTGTATGCGTTGAGTGGTTTCTTTCCTTAACAAGAGAAAAACAACAACGTGTGGATCCCTCTCCCAGCTCAGCATCTGGGTTCGCCGTTTGTGTTAACCTGACTTCAGTAACTTTCTGTAAGGCTGGCTAACTTGGCTGAGTATATGGAGTGGAAGCCTCATGCCATACACAGTAACTGCACAGTTGTGCTACAGTATTTTGAAGTAGTCCTTGAAATATACTCTTTAAGCAGAAGCCCTTGGTCGCACTTTTAAGGTTTTTTTTAATATATGTATATTCACAGATTTAAAAAAAATCCAAACAGCATACTTGAAGAGTGTAATACTCAAACTCTCAGTGCTTCCTTATTGTTTCTAATAGGATTTTTTATTATTATTATAATTATAATTATTATTATTATTATTATTGGGTTTTTTTTTTGAAAGGGTTGGGAGGGTCATTACTTTTTTTCTTTCAAATAAAGAAGTGATGTTTTTAAATGAAGAAATGCGTGAATAATTGTGAGCCGTCTTGTCCTGAAGCAGTTCTGAGGAGGGCAGAGAGTAGTTTCTAGTGTCAGCCTGTCGAATGCAGCACTGTCCATATGCCATTTGTCTGTCCTCCTGAGCTTAAAGATGCAGCATCATGAAAAGCATCTGTCTTCTCCACACCTTTTTGTCATGCAGGGCTTTTGTTTCTTTTTCCACATGTGAAGGATGGTATGTTTGTATTTTTTGTTCGCATTTTAGCTCTCATTCCTGGCCTCAGGATAAGAGCAAGGAATTTCTGTTCATCTCTTCCTAGGGAAAAGACAGGTTCTTTTGAGGAAAGAAATACTGACTCAACAGTTCACTTAATAGAGTGGTTATCTCAAAAATAGTTTTATTAAAAAAAAAAAAAAAAAAAACAAACCCTGAAAAGTGAAACCAAAATTTTCCTCCTGTTAGGCTCTGGTAAGATTCCATGTCGGTATCTGTGGTGTGCCATCCTCTTTTTCAGCCACAGGGGCCGACACTTGGTGCAGACACCTTTGTAAATCTCGAAAGGAAACATCAGCTTCAAATGTAACCCCAAGTCCTCACAATGTGCAATTGCTGGTGACCTGTTGGTACAGGCAGGCAGCCCTCAAGTCCAAGGAATCTGTGTTCATTCTGTGCTGATTTTTAACTGCTGTCCCTTTCACCATAACAGTGCCACAATTCATCTTTTGTCTTCATGAAATCTAAAAAAAAACCTCCAGGATTCTGTCAAAACCACTTACAGTGTTTAGTTAGGTCTTACTGTTTTCCTTCATTCCAGGATCAACTTCCCTCTAGGAATCAGATGTTGCCCAAGTGACCCAAACCAGTTGAAATCTGCCCATACATAGGCATGTATGAGACATGTACAACATACATATATACACATAAATGGGCATTGTGCTATGATGCAGATTCTGGGTTCTGAGAAATTCCCTCAAACAAGGTTAATACCTTGAGTGTTTTCTGATTGCCAGCAAAGGCAAGCCCTCCACTGTCCAACCATCTTTCTTCCTCCAAGGGTTCTTTTTTTCTGTAGTCACAGGAAACTCAGGTGCCCTTCCCCCAGGGATCCCAGTACACCTCTCTGTCACCATGTGCACTAATCTGCTCCTGTCCTAATTAAAACAAAGATTGCCATTTACAGCTGACTCAAGCCAAAACTGCTTGTGCTTTCTGCAGTGCCAGAGCAGAGGTGCGTGGCCATTCCCTCCCTTGCTTCTGGCTCCAGTGAGGCTCTTCTCTAGTGACTCACAATTCTTGGCTAACTATCATCTTCCCATTATGCAGGTTTTATCAGAAACAAATGTGTGAATAACAGTGAGAACTGATTTGGCACATAACTGAAATACTTTGTTGCCTTTTTTTCTGAAACCTGGCGTTTGTACCTCTTTTTCTCAGTCTTGTTCACACTAGAATTGCTTAAGGCAGGTTTTTATGTGGTCAAATCAGGAAGGAGTTAAAAGCCAATGGCTCTGGACACTCAGTGTCTGTAGTATTTAAGGAAGTGTTTGTCCCTCTTCTTTAAATCCTAATTTCATTTATTTTCTCAACACTGTAATATTCAGTAAATACCATTTACCAGCTTTGCCAGAAGGTGCAGGCTTAATAGAAACTGACATCTCAGAACTCTTTGGTGAAGGCCATATACATATGGGTCTGGACAGTGTCTGTCTCTTTCTCTCTCAACAGTTTCTTCCATTCCAGAAAGTTGTCTGCAGTAATGTCATATATGATGCTGCATCCACTTCTCATATCCTAACACAACTGCCATGAGTTTTGCCTTTTGCACTAGCAGAACATTTTGGGGTTTTCCTCCCTCTTCAACTTGAAAGTCTGTGATGATTTCTGATAGCTTAATGATGATGTTGTTGGAAATGTGATTCTAGCTTTAAAGCTCCCTTTCCTTGTACATGGTTGTGTTTGCTTTCCTGATGGAGTGTTTCTGGATGACGTAGAGGACAGTTCTGCTGTGGATGTGAGTGCGTGTGTGAGTACCTTTAATAGCCTCTTTTGTAGATAAAAACTTAGTGACCATCTCTGCATTGCAGAATGTCCCCCAAAACATTTCATATTTGGAGTTGAAGTGATTCAGAAATTGCTTAGATGTGTTTAGCACATACTGCCTTGGCACATAAAAAGGGAAAAATATAATGGGCTGTGTAAGTTCCAAGAGCAGCACCTCCTCATTAACATTTGAGGGTTCAAGTGAAGTTCATCTGTTTCCCCCATTTCCTTCAATATAAAGAAGAAAGAAAATCTTGATGCAAAAAAAAAAAATAGTTTTAAAATTTTTATAAAGTTGTTTTTTTCTCTCAGCCTTGTTAGTTTAGTTCAAGGATACTCAGCATGCTCCCAGCAGTTGCTCTATTGGTTTATTCCAGTCCCATGCGTGCTTAGGTGGGATCAGATGAACTGCTGACTTATGTGCGTGTTAAACTGGGACAGGAAAGCACTGTCTGTCAGCTTTGAAAATATGCATTTTTTAAATTAAAAAAAGAAAAGGTATTATAACAAAAGAAGCCAAGCTACAAAGGGTTCAAGATTGGGTAGTTTTGCCAGTTTTTAAATGAATTCTGAAAGTGGCTAAAGAGTTACCCTGTGTGTCTGTGTTGTGTATGCCAGGTGGTATAGTTGTAGGCAATTGACTTAGCTGTAAGTGTGTTTTAAAAGTGTAAAAAAATAAACAGAAAAACTCACTTGCACGGGCTGAAAAGTACAGAATTGACACTTGTGAACGTAACACTGTAGTTTATAGATCTTAAGCTGCTAATTGTTGAGAGAGATTTACATTTGTCTTGTCTGATTGTCGCAGATTTATCTGTGGCACTTTTACTGTATATAAAAAACTTTAAATAAAGACCTCAGCTATTAACACTGGTCTAGTTTGGATCTTTCCAGAGGGGCGGGGACAGGGGAAGGGAGGTGCTATCATGGAGAAGAAGAGGGGTGTGTCAAAACTGCTGGGCCCTGAGAGCTCAAAATGTGAGCAAGTTTTCCATAGCTCTGATTGTCAGACTTTATCCTACACTCAGCCAGCCACACACCACTAGGGCGCAATGAAAATAAGCTGGTGTCAGTGTCTGGTCTTTGCGGGTAGAGGAAAGGAGCAGCAGCATTGCATTCGTCCTCATTGATCCTTTCCAGCCCCCGTGTGCCTGGGACAGCCTCTGGCAGGGTCCCTGTGGCCACACCGTGACTCAGTTTGCAGGTTGGTGCAGTCAGGCTTACGCAAGTGTCTGTCTTGGAAGGACCAGAAGTTGGTCCTGTATTTTTCCACCACTGCTCTGTGGCCTGCCCTGTCCCAGATGAGAACGGCCCTTGTTTCTGTGGACTTTGTCCTTAAGGGATTTCAGGGCCCACTCTGTGTTGCATGCATATTTAGAGGCAGGTGCAATTGTAGCATCACCCATGTGTCTCAGGGAGCTTGTGATGGAGCAACTACAGGCCTGGCTCAGTTTGGATGAGGAAGGCTGCAGCTGGCAGGACAGCACTCCTTAGCAGAAAGCTCCCTCTCCCTGAGCAGAGGCAAGAGACTAAATGTTGGTTGAGCCACTGTTGTAAACAAGAGGTATTTTGGCTACCATGTTTCATAGAAGAATTTCTGAATCCTTTATTATTTGTAACGGAAAGTGAGAAGATTCCTCACTGGTGTGGAGAAGATACTTGTTCCTCTTGGTTTTTGGTCATGTGGTATCAGGAACAAAGAACCAAGAAGGGAATGGAAACAATATTTTAAGGAAAAAGGTACTGAGTACTTTTCTCTGTTTTCACAGAGATGCAAGTACTGTAAAACCAGCAAGAGATCAAAAAGCGCCAGGATTTTTCCATCTGTAATCTCTTCACAACCAGAATGCAAATTCCAGCAGTTTATGGATGAAGCGAGTGCATGGTGCTGCTTTTGCTAGAGCTGTCTGGCTCAGGATGGGACAGGTTGTGAGGGTAAATGGTTCTGCATTCTTTCAGGGTGGTCACTGAGAGGTGCTGGCTGTGGCTCAGGACCAGCAGAGGGCCATGTTGACCAAAGGTGAGAGCATGGCCTTCTACTCCCATGTCAACAGATTTAATCTGATAATATAGGGGATTAGGTGGTGTTACTCAGCTTTTTGGTTAGTCTGTGGGAAGTGGTTTGATAGCTCCACCCAAGTCCTGGGGAACAAACAGGGATATGGCAAGGGTACACCCATACTGGGTTGCAGCAGTGGAGGTGTGGAATTGGCTGATATTTCTCACTGGAGTAGTCATTTTCCCCGGCCAAATAACATCACTTTGATGTGCTAATAGTGGAAATTTTTTCAAACAGCCAGCTCCCTACCACAAAATACTTGTCTTCAAGTTGTTTCTTAAACACCAAATCAACTGGTGTTTAAGTGTTGGTCAGTGGTTCATCAGCCTCAGTGGATCCTCTCTCACTGACTGGAGTTAGAAATAGGAAGAGGGTTCTTTGCTGCCTGAGTTAGCATTAAATTGAATATCCCAGGGCAAACCAGCTCTGCTGAGTGGCTCGTACTCTAGCCAGATCCCCTCTGAAATTAGGAATAGGAGTCACTTTGTATGTGTTCTCTGCCTTTGTACCAGCCTTGTGCCAACCCTGGCCAAAGGGGGGAAAATGAGTAATATTGCCTGAGGAGAAAGCCCAGAGCAGGATGGGAAGATGCAGTGTGTTTTCAGCCCTCCTCCTCCGTGCAGCTGTTCTGTAGCCCTGCCTGCTTTCAGCTGATACTCTCTTGCCTTGCAACTAAGAGGTCTGAAGGCATTCAAAAGTTCCTCCACTACACATAAAAATGTTTTCAGATTGGGGTCACCTATCAGACCTCTGTTGCGACAGCCTGAGGACACCCCTGTCTCCAAATCATTGTTTGAAGAAGACCTTTACGGCTAATGCCAATTGGGATCTCTAGGGAAGAGGACCCCTGAGAGCCTGTCTGGCCAGGAGAGAGAGGCAGATGAGTGTGATACCACATTGCTCTATCTGGTCAGTCAGTTCCTCAATTCCACCTGATTCTGGCACTACTGACACATCTGCATATCACTAAAGTGCTTGCCCAGCCCCTGAGGGTGAACGGCAGCTCTGGGCCAAGCCAGCTCCCGTTCCTCCTCAGCTCTGCTGAACAGGTCCCCGAGGGGGATGGTGCTGACTGAGGGGGAGGCAGCTGCTTGGTTTGCTCTGGGAAGGAGCTGTGACCAGAATGCACAGCTCATCCTTGTCTCAGGCAGATCCTGAGAACTAAATGGGATATTTTACAAATATCCCACTCTGCTTACCTGGGCAAAGGATCCTGAGAAGAGAACAGGGATTCTATGAGGAAGCAGATGACGTTTCACTGATGGAGCACTCCTCAGCAGAAAATATCTTCAAGGAAGCAACATCCCTCGACCCTCTTGGTTGTTGTCTCACGCATCTTGAAGCATTTGTGACCCTTCGTATGGGTACAATAGCCCTGTCCCACACTGCTCAAGAACTTGGGGTACGTTCCTCCAAAAACGTTTCTTTGAAAGATTGTTTGCTTTTTTCAGATGAGCTGTCCACCTCCATTGGGCACATCAGCATTTCCCTCCACCTTTGGAAACAGACTGGCAGGTAGGTATTAGCTGGCATTCCATCTGTCCATCCATTGCTGTCCCAGCTGGCAAAGGCCGGTTGTTGCCCAGGCGGGGCCGAGCCTTCGCTACCCCGAGTGCACAGAGCCGGGCCAGGGGGCGCCTGGGGGTGCCTGGGCCGGCGGGGGCAGCTCCGGGCCTGCGGGTGGACGCGGACAAAACCTGCCCCTTTGAACTGCGGGAAGACCCGCGTTCTCCGCCGGAGCAGCGGCCGGGGCGGCCGGGAAGGAGCGGGACGGCCTGCACGGCACTGGGGCGCTGCTGCCGCGAAGTTACAGGGATGGGATCTGGAGCGGCTGATGGGAACCCTTCTGGTCCCGGAGTTAACGGAGGGGCCCTGACGGCTCCGACCCCAGGGACCCGCGCGGGTCCCGCCGCGCCCTGAGGGGACTCGCGAGCCCCTCGGCTCTGGCGCCGCCCGGCGGCCGAGCCTGGCACTGCACGTGCGCGCCGCCCGCGGTCTCAGGCGACCCCTGGCGGCCACGTCCGGCAGCGCGGGCGGAGCCCGCGGGCAGAGCCCGGGACCGGCGGGAAGGGCCCGGGAGCCGCGGGCAGGGCCCGGGACCGGCGGGCAGGGCCCGGGAGCGGCGGGCAGAGCCCGGGACCGGCGGGAAGGGCCCGGGAGCCGCGGGCAGGGCCCGGGACCGGCGGGCAGAGCCCGGGACCGGCGGGAAGGGCCCGGGAGCCGCGGGCAGAGCCCGGGACCGGCGGGAAGGGCCCGGGAGCCGCGGGCAGGGCCCGGGACCGGCGGGCAGAGCCCGGGACCGGCGGGAAGGGCCCGGGAGCCGCGGGCAGAGCCCGGGACCGGCGGGAAGGGCCCGGGAGCCGCGGGCAGAGCCCGGGACCGGCGGGAAGGGCCCGGGAGCCGCGGGCAGAGCCCGGGACCGGCGGGCAGAGCCCGGGACCGGCGGGCAGGGCCCGGGACCGGCGGGAAGGGCCCGGGAGCCGCGGGCAGGGCCCGGCACCCGCGGGGTCTGTCCGCAGGGCTGCGGCCTGACAGCCGTGCCCCTGCACCCCGCGCGGCCGGGCCGCACCCCGCAGCGGCGGGACGGCGCGCAGAGGACGCGGGAACGGGCACCGGGAGCGGAGCAGCTGGCACAACTCAGCCCGCCCGCTTGCAAGCACCGCCGGAGCCCCGGAGCTCTGCCATTGACTGCTCGGTCAGTGCTGCCGCGTCCCGGAGCAGCGTTGTGCAGCGGGAGGGGACGTGGAGACCCGGAGCTGCTCCGTCATACAAACACCTCGCCGAGGCTATCCCGGGCTCCGGGGCATCCCGGACGTACAAACGGCCTTGCCATGCAAATGTCCCGGCCGCTCCACCGGCGAGCCATGGGCAGCAGCTGCAGCAGCACATCAAAGTTCCTGCGCTGTTCTGTTTGGCAGGACTCCTCACCCCCATGGTTCAGCATCGTTACAGCAGTAACTCAATGGTTCTTACTGCTCGGATGCAGTCCTGTATCGTGTTGGCTCAGATGAGGAAGAGCCTCTCCCTGCTCAGGCCCTCTTTGCAGGCCTGTTCCCGATCCTGCACTCGGCTCCGTTGTCCACATGGAAAGGGAATATACAGACAGAGGCTGCAGCTCTGCAATTCCTCGTTGCTCTCTGCTCTGAAGGGAGCCATTCCGAGGGGTAATTGTTCATGGGACATGCTTGATGGCTCTCAAACCAGCAGTCACATAAGGCTGAATGCTCTGCTTCTCTTGTTAAGCATGGCTGGGCCTATGATTACAGTGAAAATCAGTCATTTGTCTGATCTGGACCTTTCCTCTCTTCTCAAAGTGGGCCTGGAGTCTACACAGATTTGCTGACAAGCTCCTCCCTGCTTCATCCACTGCAGCTCTACTGGGCACTCAGACCTGATCTCCTACTGCTGCCTCTCCTGTTCTCATTCCCGTCGTGATGTCTTTGCTCGCAGTTCTGGCTCTAGAGGCTTGGTGTCTCCTCTGGCTCCCAGAAAACGTGCTGTCCTCTTTGCTGGCTTGTCCCAGAAACAAAGGGGAAACCATGCTGATCTAGGCTCTCCAAGCACCAGCCTCAGCCCTGCTCTACTGGAGTGGAGTCCCCACCTACAGAGCTCACACAAAGGAACTTTTTCTTGGACACAGGGTAGCTTCCTAAGAGAAAAATAAATTGAAAAATCATATGAGATTTTGAGGTTCTTTGGGAACACAACAGAGAGAACATAGCAACACTGGCTACATTGATGAATTCCCCATTTCCTGACACAGGCTGGGAAGGAGGGACCCCTGCAGAGGCAGGACTGCAGAGTGATGGGGGCTGGAGGTGGCAGACAGGCCATCGAAGTGCAAACAGAGCTGGCAAGCTCAAGCTGCCTGTGGCCCTAGGGCAAGATAAACCTTCGGATTTCCAGCCTCAAGGTGTTCCTTCCTATTAGCGAAATGCCTGACATCCCCCTCCAAGGAGTTGCCAAGAGCTGCACCTTTTTCCAGGTGTTACCTACATCGTTAATTACTGGGGGCAAAGTGTGGCCCCATCTGAAAATGGGGAGGCTGTGGAGTGAGGGCTGTGGAGACAGGGCACAACCGTGAATTGGGAAATGCCGGGAACTGGCTGGGAAAGTGCTTTTAATTGAGCTGCTGAAATCCTTCCCCCTCTCCCCATCAACAGAATAAAACTGGGGGTTCTGCTGCTCAAGATAATATTTTGTTTTGCTCTGGTGTATGGACAGTTGTGGGAGCTGCTGGTGGAGCCCCGTGGAGGAATTCAAGGAATGTAAAAGGTGAGTGAGCCGGTGTGTCCCGTCTGACCCCAAACAAGTCAGGTCCCTGTGTGGGGAAAGCTCAGCCCCACAGCGGGCTGCCCGCACTACGGAGACGAGCCCGGGGCCGGGACTGCGCTCTGGTGCCTGCGGGGTGCGAGGGCACGGGCGGGGCTGCGGGCGCAGAGGCTCAGCCGTGCGGCAGCAGTGAAGCCGTTCCTGCCGCGGGCGTTCGCGGGGAGCCTGGAGCCAGCTCCTGCGGAGGGCAGATACACGGGAGCGGCCTCGCCTTCCGCTCTGCCGGCTGATAAGCACCAAGTGCCTGCAAAGCACCAGTGAAGCTTGCCTCGCCTGGACACCCTGCCTGACACAGAAACACGGGCAAGGCACAGTTTGTGGGTCAAGATAATCGCCCTTGCTAGGCTAACCTAAAGGTGCTTTACACACGGATGTACCAGCGAGCAGGAGCGATAATGGCAGTGGAGTAGACGGATTGCTACTATCTAAGTTACAAAGGGCTTGTATTTAATGATGCTCAACTTTCTTTCCCTGATGCTGAATTCCTGCACTGGTGCAGGGCTCGCCAGTGCCCACAGCCCCAAAGCAGCAGCAGGCAGCAAGGCAGCAGGTACCTGCACCCAGAGACCTGCCCAGACACCACCCTGGGGTGGTTGGAGCAGAGTCATGCAGGCATCAAGCCCAAGCTCAGTACAGAGTCACTGAAGGACTCCTCACATGACAGCCAGCTTCCAGAGGACAGTGGGTTGGTGAAGCTCCTCCGAGATGGCTTGGCTCACACCTCATGCTGGTTTGATTGTGGCTGTAGCAGCTGGCAGAGATGCTCCACACTCTGCTGTCTTCTATTTTTAAGATTCCCCTTGGAGCATGTGCATGGAGTATCTGCTGTCCTTGCAGATCTCATCAGGGCAATGCTGAGGCTCAGCTCGTGGTAGACCACTGCCTCCCTCTAGGATGAAGGCATTGAGAAAGATCACAGGCCCAGAGACAGCCAAGGCCAGCCAGGACTGTAATGATCCTCCTGGGTACAGCACTCAGACCAAAGGCATCACACTGGGGTGTCCCCTTGCTGAGGCATCTCCCTGCACTGAGACTGGGGACAGAGTGGGACGAGGTCAGTGCGGGGTACCCCTGCAGAGTCAGGGAGCAGCAGCCCCAGAGCTGCACCAGCCACCAGCAGCTCAGAGAGCCAGGGCAGGAGTGGGCTGCATAGTTCTGGTGCCCCAAGTGCCTCCCCGCAGTGACACCAGGCCACATCCAGTCTGCAGGCATGGTCTGAGCATCAGGGAAGCTCTGATGGCAGTGGGGAGCCCTAAGACTCACTGCCGGCTCCACTGGCAGCAGCACCTCAAGGCCCCACTGGACGAGCTCCCGTTTGCTCCCAGAGGTGGGAGGTCTGGTGCAGGCTTTGGGGAGAGAGGGCAGAAGAGAGCAGGAACTGGCTGGGCTTTTCTTGCTGTGCTTCCTGTTTCCACTGCCTGTGGCCATCCCTCCTGTCTGAGAGCAGACCGTGGTTTCTAAGGGTGCTGGTTTTGCTTCTCTGTTAGCCTGCTCCAGCCCTGACTCACTTCCTTTCCCACCGCTGTGCCACTGGGAATGCTGAAGAATGTCCTTCTGTTCCCATCCTGGAGGCTGGCAAAGCAGGGACTGCTGTACTTTGCTGTGTTTCTTTCAGCACAAGCAGGTCACTGACACAGGCTGAAGTTCAGGCTCCCCTAATCACTGTCCCCCCCATGGCCTCCTGAGCAGCAGTGAGCCAACACTAATCAGTGATTTGGTTTGTTTATTGTTGGCTTTCAGCTTGTGGGCTCTTGCCCAGGTTTGGTTTGTTTTTGTCTGGAGCATCTGGAACCCCAGAGAATTTCTCACCCTGCAGGTAGTTGTCACAACATACAGGACGTGACAACCCATCCCTGTCCTTTCAGGGGAGGTTCCGTGAAGAGCTGAAGATTTTCATTAAGCAAGTTTCTAACACAGGCTTGGATCTCTGTCTAAGAATGTGTTAATTAATACTCAGGGTTCCTGCCAAACAGCCTGGGAGGCCAGCCTTCCTCCAGCCAGGCATGGGGAGGTGAAATGACAATGATGGTATTGCCTAAGGTCTGTGGGAGAGATGTTGGAGCACCTGCCATCCTTCAGTGCATCCCCTCTGTCCTGTGAGGGACAGATCAGTTTTTGTCATGGTCAGGAAAAAAAAAAAAAAAAAAAATCACAAAGCCTGGTTGCTCTTCCACCTTGAATTGCTATCAGCTTTGACAAGCTTTGTCTCTTGGCTCCCAGGATACTGCCAGCTGAATCTAATGCTGTTGATTTGATAATATATCTAATCTGACTTTCTTGAAAATGCCCAGTATATCAGAGCTTCTGTTTTCCTACTTGAACCATCTTCCCTCTTTGCCTTCTTTCTCTTTCCCAGCTGGGGCCAATCTGTCTGGGAAATAGTCCAATTTATTTCCATCTGATGGGAGCGGATCCCAGCTCCATTCCTTCCGTCTACTTCAGAGTTGAAATCAGCCTAGGTCATTATTTTGAAATCCCTCATTTTCCTGCTCTGCATTTTTGTTTCAGCTTTTGTCCCTTGTCAGAGGCATCAGTGGAAACACCTCTAAATATCTCTTTCTGAGGGGTTTTCCCAGAGCAACCATCATGCAGTCAGCATGACATGGATGATTGAGGTCCAGACAAGGTGTTCCCCACAGTTTAGACCTTCCTGTGGTCTGAGCAGAAGCACCAGTATCCCATGTTGGATAAAACTTAAACTAGCAGGTCAGGCCAGGCCTCAGTCTTTCCCCAGTCATTCCCTAAGGGTCCAGGCACGCAGCACTTTCTATCCTGTGGCTCTCGTGGCTGCTGGTCACCATGTGGGACAGCCAGGTCTCCGTTACTCAGCAGCAGGTGGGGAACGGGCACGTCTGCTTTTGCTCCTGAGGGGATCCCCTGGATGGGTCTGGGCCTGGCACGTTGGCTCTGCCAGCGTGGGGGCCACCAGTGCTGCTCCCCCCCGCCCCGTGCGGGGAGGGATTTGCTGCTCTGCTCCACTGCCGTGCTCCACTTGCCACGGTGCCTACCTGGGGCTGCAGCTGCACCTCTGAAATGGGCCCTGAGCTGCTTCTGACTTTATTGTGGTGACAAGAGAATCACAGCTGAATCGTCCAGTTTATGGATCCCTGAGTAAATTAACTGTGATTAATAAGCCACTGCCAGAATGAACCACACTGCAGACCTATCTGTGTAATCCCTGTTTGTGTGTTTAAAGACTGACAGGAGAGACCAAAAAAAAAAAAAAAAAAATCCAGACAAAAAGATAAGGGCTGAAGATGCAGGGTGGTATCTTGAAAATTTAATTTAGCAGAGAAAATATCCCTTCTAAAACCACTTTATTAACTGCTGTCAAGTGACAGCCGTTTGGCCTTCACGTGCTGTGGATAAATTCAGCCAAGTTGTGTCAGACTGCTCTGAAGTGTGGTGTGTGCCATGACCCAGGCCCTTCCCTGGGCTCTGGGTGCATGAAATCTGCATGATTGCTCTGCAATGGGGCTTGTCAGCAGGGACTGCAGCTGGGTTATGAATCACTTTAATTTGTCATGTGAGTTGGTTTCACACCAGCATCTCTGGAGGGAAAATGCTGGAAAACTGGGGGAGGGAGGAGAGGGGGAATGTCAGATGCTATCCCCCTCTTCTACGCCCCCCCCCACCCCCGCAGGTTCTTGATGGAAATTATTTTCCCTCTCCACCAGCTAATGACTAGTCCTAAATTAATAAAATGGAGAGAAGTGGCCAATATAAAATGTATGTGTTTTGTTTTCACTTCTGAGTCGAAGGTGGCCACAAGTCATAGTCTGTAATGATGGGGGGTGTTATCAGTCACACAATCTGACATTTTGCCAAAAGGTCTCTTTTGTCTCTTCTTTGAAGTGTGAAAACAAGGGATGCTGTTTCTGGTGTTCTGTAAAGAAAAATGTGGGTTGCAGAGCCTTAAGGAGCCATTAGCTGAAAGAAACCAAAGAAGGAAAGAAAAGTTAAGGCCTCTTTCTTCAGATAATTACACAAATACTGGACCTCTAGGGACACTTAATGGAAAATATTTTAGGAAGCACCTGAAAATCTGCCATGGAAATTTCCCAACCTGGCTATCACATTGTCTCCTGCATCCTTTATTCGGGTAATCCTGAGAAAAATCAGACTCAGATAATAATTTGATTTTTCCTTCATTTTGTATTTACTTATTCAGTTGCTGTTAAGGACAATAAAAAATAAATTACCCACTCCTGACTGAGTTCCCTCAGCACTTAGGTAAAGTACTGGATTATACAAAACACGTAGATTCCCACTGCATGTTATCCTAAGCAGCAAAAGCATAAACCAAACATAAGCCCCTCCATGGAGACAAATTATTCACCCCTCAAAAGAATTACTCACTGTGAGCAAGTAGGCTTTTACAAGGTTGATTTTTAGGCGTGCAGATGAATGTTACAGCTGGTAAGAATTCATTAGTCGATGAATCTGCAGCAAAGGAAAAGATAAGGAGACAGAGACTTGTTTTTCCTAAGTGGAAAGGGTCCCATATTGTGATGCTGGAAAATGAATGCCCTGGTCTCTTCCTTTCTTAAATTAGAAAAGTGTTTGGTTGTCTGTTTTAGCTTTAAGCTCACAATAAGATATTGTGAATTATCTGAAATTAAAGAATTATGTATTTTCTTCAATAGAGTGGTATCATTAGACATCTTGAGAGACAGCTGCTGCCTAGAAAGGGGCAGTGAGTGCAGAGGTACAATCCAAATGCCTTTTTCCCCTCAGCAGGTTGCCTCTCGTCTCCAGGCGTGCCCAGAGCCAGGGACCTGTGTGGCCACTCTACAGCCTGCTTTGTGGCTCTGGGGGCACTGGCAACATCAGGCTGGAAAACGATCTCCATCTCATCCCGGTCACCCAGCCAGCCCCTCAGCTCTGCCCAGCAAACTGTTCCCCTGGCCTTGCAACAAGCAGCTCCTCACAGCAGCAAGCCTGGTAAACAGCATTTGTGAGAATGAGCTGGTGGAGCTGCCATAAAGACTTTTGCTTCTTCCAGATTCTGGCTCCCCCAGCACACACAGACTGCTGTTTGAGCAAGCAGAGCCCGGCTCCTGGCAGCGCGGGCGGGCGCTGCCGGCACGGCACCCCTGCCTGTGCGCCTCGCAGGAAGGCTGCTGTGCTCACCTGCCTGTGTGCAGCAGGCATTTAGACCTGCCATACACACGTACTGCTGCCCAAAGGACCAGCTTCCTCGGTTTCTTTGTATTTCCTGATTCCATTCACTCTTCTGTTGCTTCCCTCCCCGCTCCCTCCAAAGACTCTGTGGAGGATGCACACATGAAAGGAAGGAAGAGTTGGCCTCTTAGGGAGGAAGCTGGTGCTTTTTTCGGTTTTTTTTTTTTTTTTTTTTTTTTTTTTTTTTTTTTTTTTTTTTTTTGTCGGATTCTGGAACAAAAAAGCTCCAGCCAGGAGCTGCTCTGATTAGGTCTTAGGATGAACCAGATGCAAAGTTTCATGTGACAAGTGGCACACGGAAACTGATAAATTTTTACACGCTGCTGTTCCCCATCTCTTGCATGGGATCAGAGCTGTTAGATCTGTAGCTGATTCAGTGTGAGACCCAGCGCAATAACTAAAGTGTTGGCTACCAGTTTCTTAATGGTCATTCTGCAGCTGGAGTGTAATATTCTTTTGAAATAAAGACCACAAACAGGGTATTCCCATTCTTAAACAACCCCACTTCATTCTATTTTAAAAAGAATGAAAGGAGAACAGGTTTGTTAATAGTGCCAGTGCTGGAGCAGAGATGCATTTACGTTCCAAAACTTGCATTAATGCCCAGCTGCAAGAGTTTCTAAGCAGGGCAAAAGCCAGCAAGTCAAAGGAGTTGGACAATTACACTCATTTGTCTGCCTTGTTGGCATTGAAATAATTCAGGCAAGGCCAACTGTGTCACTGGGATTCTCTAAGGTATAATTTAGGCATGAGATGTTTACAATCAACTCTCATTTGCATCAACTGTGAGAAAAACACAGAATTTATTGGTTATTTCAACTGGTGGGTTAACTACTAGTTTAACCACTAATATTTATTCAGCCTTGTGCATCTGAACAGCCCCATGGCCAGATCCTGCACTCCGGCTGCCACGCTTGCTCTGCAAGTTTCCTGCAAGTGAGAGAGGAGCAAGGCCAGGGCCTACCACCGTGGTGCAAGTTTTGCAAAGCAGAATTGGTGCCTGATCCATGTGGGTGTCTGACTGAGAGACGCAGAACAGTCAGAGCCGCTGGAAACCATGTGCACATCCTTTTTCAGTCCCAGGAACCAGGTAGAACAATGATGCAGTTTGCCATGGGTCATGCTCTGTGTGCCTGCCAGTGGTGGTTACAGAATGCTTAGCAAAGAGCTTGATAAAATCAGTGGGGTCGTTTGTGAGCTAGGAAGTGCTTCCATGTGTGCCAGGATCTTGGAGACTGGCCCCCAGACTGCTTTGTGAGTGCTGCACAAGGAAGTCTAAACACTGCTAAGCAAGGCTGCAATGAGCAAGGTGACAGATTGACAGATTTGATTGAAACCGGAAGTAAGTTTTGCTGGGTTTTTTTAATCCTAGGCTTAGAAGACATCACTTAGAAGAAGAACATTGATCAAAAGATAAACCTAGTGCGTGTGAGGACCCTGAAGGTGAAAAGTACCATTAAGTAGGTTAAGGGAGCCTGTCCTTTCATGACAAGCTGTTCTCTGTGCCAGAGGACAGAGAGCACCAAGAGGGAGATGAGAAGATTAGGAGGTCAGATTTCAGGCTACAGAAATCTCTGTAGGCTCTGTGGCTCTGTCCATCTTGGGCACCTCTGCATGGGTTGCAGGGGAGAGGCTAATGACTGCTGGCTGTGATGCCTTTGGTGCTGCTCATACCTCTTCTCCAGGAACTGACCCAAGCCTTTCAGCTAATTCCTGTGTGCCAGTGGCTCTCTCTGTGTGAACGAATCTTTGGTATTTAGCTGCCTGGCCTGAAAGGACTTGCTCTTAGGGAGGTGAAAGGTCCCATATTTCATCCTAAAGGCACCTAGTGAAAAGCATGTTTTCCCATTGTGACCCCTGACAGATTCTTGGCTATCTTCCCTGGCATTTACCACGGAGAAGTTAAACAGCCCTGGGCTGGGGCTGACCCCACAGAGTGGGAGGCAGACTGACCCTAGTCCTGCCTTGGCTGGAGGTTATGCCGGTGATTGCAGGAGGTGGGGATCCCAGGTCTGGCTCTCAGAGGAGACAAAAGCTGACAGAGCCCAAATCTGACCTGACGGTGTGTCACAGGATTTGCCTCCTTCCAGCTTTGGGTGAACAAATCCTGCTGATTCACACTTCAGCTCAAGAGGCAGAGGAGCTCAGCACCCAGGCTGTCACCTGCAGTGCAGCACCTGCAGCTCGTCAGTCCTTGTTGCTTGCTAGAACTCATCACTGCTCTCCAGACAAACACCACTGAACAAAGGGTTGCTGCCGTTGCCCAGCCTTTGCAGGGCTAATGGGTCACTTCATTCCCTGGAGATATCATTCTGCACCCTGTGTAAGCAGGCTCACTTGCACGGAGCTCGGTAGGATTGCAGAGTGATTTGTATGAGTCCTTCTGCCCCTTGTGGTGCAGAGTAGGCTGAGAAAAGGGACACCAGGGACAGCCACGACTCCTGAAATACACTGCACAGCTGTGTACAATGTAATACATAGATGTGAAATAGCACAAGCACTACTGCTTAGACAGAGGGAACAGCTGAGCTGGCATTCAAGTGATAAAAATACCCCAGTCTCTAACTGTGTAGTGTTTATACTTTAAAACAGTGTTAAAAGGTCATTTTTACTGCTTAGGTAGTTTGATTGCCTTTTCCACTCTCCTCAGCATATCAGCTGAGATTGCTTCGTCTCCCTTTGCTTTACCACTACTTCTGCTCAGTTTCAGGGTCACATTCATTGGTGGGTAAAATACTTTGGGTGCCCATTCCACTGGGATATCTGGATAAAAAACTGGTTTCAAGTGTATAAGGATTCATGTGACTGTTTCCATCAGAACACTTCTAATATCATGAATTTTACATTCTTGAATTTGTGGTGAATTCAAACACAAATACATGTCTGTGCACAGAAACCTGTGGATTGTGCAGGGACCGTATCTTTGCAAGCTGAACTGGAACTGTCTGAGAGCTCTCCTTCTGTGCTAAAAATTCAAAATGCAACCAAGTCCAGCATGGAGCTTGCCAACATTTCAAATGTGTATGTAGGCACAAGTAGATTTTATATACGTGTGTGTGTGTGTGTGTGACTTTTGACTTATCTCTAAGATTAATGAATGTGTTTCCTGTACCTAAGCGATGTGGTAGCCTTTAAAACTGTTGGAGTCACCAGGGAAATGTTGAGAACAAGATCACATGGTCTGCATACAACATATCCAAAAACATACAAGCCAGCTCAGTGCAACATGGTATATCTTTCAAAGCAACATGAAATGTTAACCAAAATGCTTAGGATTGTATTAAGCCATGCAAAACAAACAATACATTTACAATTAACCACATTTGACCCTTTCACTTCAAAGTACAAAATGAGCATCAACACTGAAGGCTCAATAAGCTCAGTGAACATGGGAGAGAATAACACTGAAGCCACTGAGGTAAGTCAAATTGGTCGGAATTAACAAGGGTACTATGGGCTGTAATAATATATTTACAGGCTGATGATTATGCTGTGGGAAGGAAGGGAAGGGGATTCAATTCCTGTTTAGTTTAGGCTGCATTTTAGCGCAGCCTGTTCTTCAGTAGTACACAGTTAAAAACGTAGTCTGTCAAATCCCACTGACATATTTTGGCAATAGATATATCCTCTAATTGAAAGCAATTGTTGTGTTGTAAGCTTTCCCCTTTTCCCATTTGTTTTGGTTAACGAGTAGTGGTGGCCTGTCTACTTAAACACGTATTGAGCAACTGCTCACGGGGAAGTTAGCATATTGCAGAGCATGCAGCACGATCCTGCCTGACTTCATAAGGAAAACTTCCTCCAGGCTTTGGTGGAGAATGTTTGAACAGAGCTGGTAGGATCAGCCTTGCTGGTTGCTGTTGCAGGGCTTTGCTGTATGGGTCAGCATGTGTGAGCCCTGGGGTAGAAGTCAGGCTCCCTCCCAAGGCAGCCAAGCTTTGTTTTGAGCAATCAGCATTGGCCTCTCCTGGGATTCCCATGAAGGGATGCTCTGCTTTATGTTGAATTTGCTTCCTTTGCAGGGAGCTAAGTCCTGCATCCTGCGTGGCTGGCCACGTCAGAACATGCAGGGCCCGGCACGGGTGGGACATGGATGGCCCCATTATGCTGTAATGCTGTGAGTAGTGCCCCGCAGCTCTGGGGGGCTTAACAAGCCCCTGCTCGGCCAGCCCAGGCAAAATGGTGTGAAAACCACTGCTACTCACAGAAACCTGAGGCTGGTGCTAGCTGGACCCGGGGCCCTACTCTAGCATGCCCACCTGCACCCATGCCTGCCTATGACGACAAGAGACAGGTATGGATGAGAGACTGTCAGTGTAACCGGGTGGAAGGGACTGTGCTTCACCTGGCCACCACCTCAGCACAGGCTGAGCTTCCCACAGATCAGAACTGGAGCTGCATTTGAACTCATGAGCCACATCTCCAGCCCTGACCAATGTGAAGCTGGGATAAGTAAGTGCTGAGTCCTCCCTAAGCCTCTAAGGAAAATAAAAGCAACTGGTCACCAAGGAGGTCTGGGGAAAACTGGGAACCCTGCTACTCTTGCATACAGTGAGGGTCCAAATGGTGAAAGAGCTTCTGTCCACTCACAGGGCCCAGGTCAAAGACAGCACAGGCTACCAAAGACACATCTTTATTGCCTTATGATAAACCTCCCAGTCCAGAAAGTCCTGGCATTATTGTGTGTGTGAACTTTCACCATCACCAAATCTGTCATTAACCCAGAAAGAAACCTTTTTGTGCTCACAATCTCTGTCTGCACAGCTCCTCTCAGGAGGCAAATCCCTCATGGCGAACACGTCAGCTGGCTGCATGCTGCAGACAAGGTTATGACTGCATTACACATTCTGAGGAGAGCAAGGCTCTATATTACGCTGGGAAAGGCTCATCTTTGAAAACAAAGAGGCTCAAGGAAGAAAAGGCTGGTTTTACTCAGAAAGTGGCTGAGGTCCCCATAAATCCCTCTCACCCTTCCTCAGACAGGGCTGGAGGCCAGCAGCGTGGTGGCAGCAGAGCGTGCTGTGCCCCTGCAGTTCCTGCTACAGCCGTCTGCAGCGGAGCCTGGGACCACACCGGAGCATGTGTTTGGGTTAAAGGACGCTGGGGAAGTGACCTTGCCTTAGTCTTTCTGCTAAGCACCTAGCAGACTCCCAGTGTGCTAAATCATTAGTAAAAACAATAATGACAGTCTGGCCTCATCCATGAACAGTTCCTGCAACACAGATTAGTAACAATAAAATGGGGTCTCAGTCCACTCTCATCCAAAAATACACCGATTGCTAATCAGTGTATTTCCAAGCCCACTGTTATTTCTGAATGCCCTGAAGTGCCTGAGTGAGCACTTGCTGATGTGTCTAGCCTGATGATCCAGGAGACTAGCAACTGAGAGCATCAAGGCAGGGTAACAGGCATGGCTGGAGAGAATCTGGGAAGTGTGATGATCAGGGAACAGCTCTAGTTCAGGAAACGATTGCTCTGTGTCCAAGTGCTTCTCGGCTCCTCCTCATCTCGCCTTGTGTTTCCCTGATGAATGGCTCTTTGCTCAGAAATGCTGCTTTGGGGACAGCCTTGTTCTGGCCATCTCTGGGCTGGGACAGTGGAGACCAAGGGGACCACTCCACTTTCTCCTACCTGTTACCTCCTTCTGTAGGATAACCACTCATGGCCTCTGGCAGGATGGGGAGAAGACAGGGTCTGGACCCTTGCTCTGATGCAATACAGCTATTCAGTGGCCATTTTCCATCAGTACAGGCTTCTGAGATGGAAAGCAAGCTCCTAAAGAGATTCAAAACGTGTCTGTAAGTGTTTGTGAATTCACCTTGTGGTGGACTGCCAACCTGCTCTGCAATCAAATAGACCCAAACTGCACACTGAGGGGCGGGGAGTAAAGGAAATGAGAAAAAGGGGGACTGGCTGCCTGAGTCAGAGCGGAAGCACCTTCTGATCCACTGCACTGCCAGGGCTCTCCCACAGCAGCTCTGGGGTGATAGCTCCTCTGCCAGGGTGCCCTGTAGGCCTTCTGTGGTGACTGACCCCAGGTTTTTCTCTGCAGGGCCATGTGGGGCAGAGGAGGGGCAGCTGCCCTGTGTGCCAGCATGTGCTGCCCGATCAGGCCTTTCCCGTGCACTCAGTGCCAGACACAAAGGCATGGAGCACCTTGCTCTACTCCCTGGTCCCTGGGGGTCCCTGCCACCCCAGGCATCAAGGTACCAGTGGTCCTGTGTGCCTCTGTGAGCAGCACCTCTGCTCTGCCCTGCCCTGGGCTGCTGGTGCTGGGCTGAGAGCTGCTGAGGCAAACCCAGCCACCTTTGGCTGCGAGGGTGGACGTCCTTCCCAAATCCACAGGGCACCCTATGGGCACTTCACAGATAACCCCTGCTAAATAAACAGATGTTTATGCTCTCTGTATTAAAGTGATGAAATCCAGGGGCTTGACAGTGTTGAGTCAATATAACCTGAGTAATTGCATGAGTAACTCATGTTTCCCCTAAAGGGAAAGTGTTCTTGTGTAAATATATTTATCAATAATTAAAGCAGTTTTGAGTTCTTGTGTGCACAGCCCCTCTCCCCCTGCCCCAGCTGAGAGGCTGGTATCCTCAAACCTGCACAGGAGTAAAAGAGGAAGGGATTTTGTCAGGGGGTGATGCTCTATGACAAGAGGCTTGTGGTTTAATTTTGACCTTTTTCTCTTCCTGAACAAAAAATAATGGTGAGATCTGTGTATGAGAGATTTAAAAACCTCTACTACTCCATTAGGAGCATTATCCTGAAATACTCACTGGAGCTTATAACAGCCCAGATAATAGGGGTGGGAAATCATTTCTGGAAAATATTCCCCTCAAAGCATCTTACCAGAAAATTGTTTCCTAAAAACAATAGCAATAAAATCTTTGTCAAATAATCCTTCAATACCACAAATATTTTGTCTTTAATTGTATCAGTGTAGATACAATGCTTGGCATAGGCAATAGGAGTCAGAGTTCCTGGGGAATTTTTTCTGACAGAGTGAGTACTGGATACCTTTGGGTAAGTCACACATTTTTCAATGTTCTTTGGCCTATTTTTTTTTTTTTTAATTCCCTGTAATCTGGAACCTAATTTGATATGCCTTAAAAGGCTGATTTCACATGGAAGATGCTCTGCTATCAGGGTAAGCAGCCATAAGAAATCCTAAAATAGGCAGATTAAGGGTTTGGGATCATGGGGGTTTATTTCTATGCAATTAAAGACATGATCACATTTAAAAATTGCTAACTTGTAGTTTAAGGAGAAAAAGCCACTAACAACTGCGCGTCCCATATTTAAAAACAGCTAATAATTCTTAATTAAGGATATGATTAGCAGAGACAATGGGTTAGATAGCACGAAAGCACAGCATTTAATTCAATGCAGATTTTCAGTGGACATGGCATGGCCAAGGCAGTTGTGTATTAATTAGTGCTCTGAAGAGGGTGAGGAGACAGGAAGGGGAAAGGAAAATTGGCAGGTGTAGAAATGAGATTAGACAACAAGAGAGGATTTTTCTCTCCAGAACAGAAGTCGTACAGAATCGCCATCAGCCTCACTAACATGTTTTGTATAACTAAAGTCCAATGCCACAAGAATGGGCAGGGGACTAAGGCGCAGCCTGGGGAGAGGGAGAGTGAGGACATCTCTCCAGGGCTTGCCTGTGCAGCATTTCCAGGCAGCTGTGATCAAACACCAGCCTCCATTTCCCACCCTTGTTTTAAAGGCTGCTAGCTATTTGTGGATGGTGCGATGCCTGCGTGCTCGACCCTCGCCGTTATGCTGATACAACTGCTGCAGCTGCAGCGAGACCAAGCGCTGCCTTTCCTCCAGTGCAGGGTGCTCCAGCCAGGTCTCTGCTCTTGGTGGAAACCAAGGCTGGAGGCAAGGATGCTGTGGCCGCATCCCACAGCCACTCCTCTTTCCTGTTAGCTCTGCCAATGCCTCAGCTTGAAGCATGCACATAGTGCTGAGCATGTCATGACCCTGGCATTTGCCATGCGCTGCAGCACACCCGTGTCCCCTCCTGCATGGGGACCTGGGTGTGTTGCCCGGGGAGTCAAGCCCCTGGGCGACCTATGGCTGTGCCCTGTGTCACGATACTGTGGCAGGAGGCCAGCTGGGTAATGGGCTGGGTAATTGCTCAGGGCTGTTCCATGAAGCCTGCAGGTACGTGAGATACAGGGGCAAACAAAATATCTGCTGCAGGATGCGTGGCCCCGTCTGCCCCCATCCCGGGCTGGACCCTGGCTCTCCGTACAGCCTTGCCCAGGAGTGCTCCTCAGCCTCGGACGTGTCCCCTCGCGACGAGGAGTCAGTTGACATCCCCACAGACGGGGAGGAAGGCAGCAGGAGTGAACCCGCTCAGGTGGAGAGATCCCACGGGATGGGGCGGTGGTTCAAGGGCTGTCCCCTACATCATCCCAGGGTGTAATTTGGGAAATCACGCCTTTGGGTCTTTTCTTGTTAAAGCGGCGCCCGTTGGAGGGCAGAGGAGACGCGCAGGCCGCTCTGTACTCCGCTTTTGACGAGTCGTGCGGGCAGAGCCGCTGCAGGGGTGGGGCCTCGTCCCCCGCCCGGTCCCCGGGGAGCGAGAGAGCGGCTATTGCGGGGGCATGTGTGGGCTGCGGGGGGGTGCGAGGGGGCTCCGGGGGGGCGGCTGTTCCGGCTCGCCGTGCTGCTCCGCAGCTGGGAAAAGCGCTTCTTCCCCCGCCCCTTCCCCCCCGGCCTGTCCTGCTCGAAAACGCGAAGGAGGCAGAGGAGAAGAGGGGGACAGCCCGGAGCAGCCCCGCAGGCGGCGGGGGGACGCCCTGTCCGAAGCCCCCCCCGGAGCCGCTCGGTGCCGCCCAGTCGGCGGCGCGGGAGACGTCGGTAACTTCACCGCACGCACACGACGGGCCCGCGGCACCGGGACGCGGTGAGCACCGGTGCGGGGGCGGGCGCGGGGGCGGGCGGAGGGCGGGGGCAGGGAAGGGGCGCGGCCGCGCGCCCCGCCGCCCCCCGCCGCCCCCCGCCGCGGCCGCCACTTCCCGCGGGCGTCGCTCGGCGGCGGGCGCTGCCTCCGCAGGAAGCGGCCCCGCGCCCGCCCCTCCCGCGCCCGGCGACGGGCACATGCACTGTGCGGCGCGGCGGCGGGATGGCTCCGGCTGCGGTCCCGGCTCCGGCGGCAGGCGCTGAGCCGCGGCCCCCCGCGCTGCTGCCGCTGCTGCTGCCGCTGCTGCCGCTGCTCCTGCCCGGCCGAGCCGCCGGCCTGGAGGTGCAGCGCAAGTTCCTCTCGCCCACCCTCACTAACAACTTTGCGCTGGACGGCCCCGGCTCCCGCGTTTACCTGGCGGCCGTCAACCGGCTGTTCCAGCTGTCGGGGGGCGAGCTGGCACTGGAGGCGGAGGCGGCGGTGGGGCCGGTGCTGGACAGCCCGCTGTGCCACGCACCGCAGCTGCCGCAGGCCTCCTGTGAGCACCCCAGGGTGCTCACCAACAACTACAACAAGATCCTGCAGCCGGACCCGGAGCAGGGCGTCCTTGTCGTCTGCGGCTCCATCTACCAGGGCCTCTGCCAGCTGCGCAGCATGGCAAACATCTCGGCAGTGGCCGTGCACTTCCCGCCGGGCGGGAGCGACTCGGTCGCTGTCTTCCCTAGCATGCTGAACGTCGCGGCCAACCACCCCAACGCCTCCACCGTGGGGCTGGTGCTGCGCCGCGGCGGTGGCGGCGGGGCGCGGCTGCTGGTGGCCGCCACCTACACTGGCTTCGGCAGCCCCTTCTTCCCCCGCAACCGCAGCTTGGAGGACCACCGCTTCGAGAACACGCCCGAGATCGCTATCCGTGCCCTCAACGCCCGCGGCGACCTGGCCAAGCTTTTCACCTTCGACATCAACCCCTCCGACGACAACATCCTCAAGATCAAGCAGGGCGACAAGGCGCGGCACAAGCTCAGCTTCGTCCGCGCCTTCTTGCAGCACGGGGCCGCGCCGCCCGCCCGCCGCCCGTACGCCTACCTGGCGCTCAACACTGAGGCTAACGCGGGCGACAAGGAGAGCCCCGCGCACAGCCTGCTGGCCCGCATCTGCCTGGGCGAGCCAGCCGAGGCCACCCTCAACGGCAGCGGCGAGACCAAGAAGCTGACCGAGTCCTACATCCAGCTGGGGCTGCGCTGCGGCGGCGCCGCCGACGCCTTCACCCGCCTCGTCTCCGTCTTCCCGGCGCGGGCAGCTTGGCGCAGCCCCGCCGCTCCTCACGGCCCGGGCCTGGCCCCGCCGCCCCCCGAGGAGCTGCTCTTCGGCGTCTTCGAGCGGGCCGGAGCCGGCGGCGGCCGGGGACGGCCGCAGTCCGCGCTCTGCGTCTTCCGCTTCGCCGAGATCGAGGAGACGATCCGGGCCGCCCGCAACTCCTGCTTCGTCAGCCCGGCCGCCGGCATGGTTACCGTGCTGGACAGCGTGGTGCAGGGCACCGGCCCGGCCTGCGAAAAGAGAAATATACAGGTACGGCGGGCACCTGCCGGGGCGAGGGGGCGCGGGGACCCGGTAGCCGGCGGTGGACGCCGGCCCCATCTCGTCGTGTCCCGTCCCGCGGCCGCTGCTGTCACTACCTCTCCCGAGCTGGAGCGCATCCCCCGCTTCCCCCGGGCGGGCGGCTGAGCCTCACACCCCGCTGCCCTCCCTGCTCTCCCCGGAGACCCTCCTGCCTGCTCGGGGACAGCATCGTTCCTCTAACCTGGTCGCCGGTGCCCCACTTCTCGTGGGTGCCCTGCGCGCCCGGATGTTCTGTGGGCATCGCCAGCCCCATGTCCCGTCCCGCGGCACACAGCCCTGCCAGGGACGGCACACAGGCAGCCTTGGCTCCCCGCGTTCGTGGCAGAAGTTTGCCATTGTCACAATTTGTTACTGAGTGGCCGTAAATGTTAGCGCGAGACAGAGTCGCCTGTTTCCCTTTTCACTAAAAATATATCATGCTTGGGAAAAAAGAGAGGGAAAAAGGGCTGCTTTAACGCTGCATTTTTTCCTTCCTCTGGGACGAGTGCACAGCTCGGCTCCATCAAAGATTGTGAAAACATCTGTTTGATTTCAGAGGCGAGATAGAGCATTTGGGTTTGGGCTTCCCTGTGCAATGCCAGTGGCAAAGAGAGAAAGGTTTCCCATGGTAACCGGAGTGTTTAGTGTGGCATCTCTACTCTGTGGTAAAATATGTAGTCTTAATGCACTTGGTTCATAGACCTACTCTAGCAAAGTTGAACAGTTTTTCCCTGGTGGCAAAGTAAAGCTGCCTGACAGCCAGCAAATCTAGTAGTTGGAGCTAATTCCACAAAGACTGGGTGTGTTAAACACTGGGAGCTCAGTCCTGACATCTTGGCATGGTCACGGCTATCAGAGGACTCACTGGGAGTCAGGAATCCTATTTCCAGGATGTGAAGGCACCCGTAGTTCTTGTTGGCTGTGGCTGATGCTCAGCATCCTTGCAGAGCAGCCCCTCAGCCCCGGGCGGGATTGAGCTGTCTCTGCCAAGGCGGTCAAGCAGCAGTATTGGGGCTGGGGCTGCTGGAGGCACTTGGGAAGTGAACAAACAGCCTGGTCATAACTGAAACACAGTGGCAGAGGCACCCATCACCCTTGAGCTTCCCCAGGACTCCAGGACTGCTGTGGTGATACAGTTTTTTCTAACTTCTGTTCAGTAAAGAAAATAATCATGACTAACACCAGTCTGCTGATGTTGAAAGTATCAAGTGCTGTGTCTAGTGAGGTATTTAGACAGCTAATTAATGAGTAACTCAAAGGAGACTATGCACAGATGAGATTTCACTCCATCTTTGGTCCTGGCTTGTCACACTGTTCAACTGTAATGTGTATTCTTGGTAGCACCTTCCTCTCCAAGTACTACCTGGGTAGGCAGGGCAGGTGACCAGGAGCCTGTTGTCACCATAAAGGCTGAGAAGGATGTTGTGTGCTTGAAGGGATGAGCAACGGGATATGAGGGTCCAGGGAATGAGTTAAAATAACTGAGCACTGCCAAGCCATTGGGGGTCAGTGGGAACCCTCCGTGTTTGCAACCGTGGCAAGATCAGGCTGCAAGAAAATTTGCTCATGTGGAGACAGCAGTAAGACCAGTGGTGATATAAGATGGGTGGGGAGATTGGGTTCTAGTACCAACTGACATTGCTACTGTCTCACTGGCCTTAACCAGTCATTGAACCCGAGGTACCTCAGTTTCCCACGTACTCCTGCATTTATTGTTATTCAGAAACTCAACTCGTGTAGTGTCAGATTGCATTTGTAAAGCTGCTTTGAGATCCTTTGATGTCGAATACAGCAGGATATAAATGAAGCATAACATTAATATTCGTTCATGCCTAATATTTCTACACTTCCCACTTATTTGAAGCATATTCCTCTACAACCGCTGCTCGAGCCTGATGAGAAGCCATCCTGCTAGTCAGGAGAGCCTTTTTTTTTTCCTTTTTTATTTTGTTTTGTTGCATTTTCCTTAATCGTTAGAATTGCCAACAAGTTAACAAGCTGTTTTTATTTTCAAGTCCAGAGTGGCAGTGTCAAGAGAAGAGTTGTAATAGAGTGTTTCTTTGTGGTGCAAAAACCCAACATCAGTTTCCACCTTCAAGACAGTGAAATACTCTAATACGTTTTGTGTCCTAGACGTGGAAATGCAGCAGGAAAATGTATTAAAGCAGCAGCTGGTCTGGCAGAGCAGATCAGTATCTGTCTTCTCGTTGTTAGCTCCACTTCTCCTTCTGGTAGTGGGTTTCCAGTTTTCCGATTGCCTGTGCATCACTGATAGGGGCTCTGTAAGTAAGTGTGGCTCCTTAGCTCTTCCTGAGGACCAAATACTTGGGCTTTAAGGTCCTTTTGGAAGGAAAAAAACCCTGATATTGGCCTGATTCATTCCAAGCGTGTGCTCAGCTGAAGTAGTCAGTTGTTACAAGTCTGGACCATGGGCTGTTAGGTGTAATGCAGTGTGAAAGAAAAATCATTGACCCCTTGTGTGCTCTCCAGTCTAATTGAATGCTCCTCTCCAGCAGCGCTTGCTTCCACTCAGCCAGGGAGCTCCAGCACTCACCCACCAGTGAGGGGTTTTGGGAGTGGGCACTCAACATGCCAGCCATCCCTGTCAGTCCCACAGCATTTCTGCTCAGAGCTGACTGATATGGGGCAGGGCTTCTCACCACTCAGTGCTGTGCTGTGAGGTCTGAGGGAGGCTGGCACAGCGAGGGGCTTTGTCCCTGTACAGGTCGATGTGGTAGCAGCCACTTGTTTGGCTCCCATTGTGACCATGTGGGATTGGCCACACAGGGGGCTGTGGAGGGTGGCTGGGGTGGGTGGATCTGCCAGCTGCCCTGCTGGCCTGCATTCCCCAGGGTGGGGAAGGGGAGCGACCAGCTTGGCCTGGGAACAGCCCCTCTCATCGTTGGAAATGCTTACTTGCAATTAAGCACATGCTTAACAGCTTTGTGTCAGATGAGGAGAAAATGTGCAGAGGAGGATGGTCTAGGTCAGGAGTGGGGGCTGTTGGTTCTTCTCAATGAGGGTTGCTGAAAAGTCACGTACGGAGGAGATGAATTCACAGTGGCAGCTCAGGGGAAGGAGGATGTGTGAGGGAAGGATTTAAGTTGGTTGGCTTCTTGCACCGACAGTGAGTGGGTGAGCTCTAGGATTGCTTCCCCTCAACAGAAATAGTTTTTTATAATGAATTTTGTGACAAATGCAGCTAAATTGGAATACTTGCATGGAATCACTGCGGTGTTTTGCCTACTTAAAGCCCATGTGGAATTTGGACTCAAGCCCCCAGAAGGGAAGAGGAGTAGGAGCTCTCTGGAGCAAACTGCCTGTGACAGCATTTGCAGCAGTGTGCTGACAGACCTTATCAAATTCTTGGGACACTGCGTGGGTTTATAGCTCCTATTTGAGCTATTCTACCCCAGGAGGATCATGGCTCGGTGGGTTTGAAGGTTATGCTGGCTGCACAGCTGGAGTGTGACACAGCCGTGGGATGCTGAAGCCATTATGAAAGCAGAGCAGGCAAGAGCCCATCCCCAGCTTCCGCTGGCTCGGTGGCCGTGTGGGACATTCCGGGAGTGTCCCCCTCAGTGCCACTGAAAACAAAGGTCTGCCTGGCTGTTCCTTTGGTCACGCTGCATCACAGCCGCGTCCCAACGTAGCAAAGTCCCCACAGTGTCCTCTTGCCACTGCTCCATCTCTCAGTGGGTATTTGGCAGGGGACATGGCCAGGCACCTTTGTGTGTACACTTTGCTGGGATGAACAAGCTCATTTGAGGAGAAGCTGAACTGGAAACCCCAGCCCATGCTCGCAGCTGCGCCAAACTCAGTGTCTTCTGTGGGTTCTGCGTGAGCCACGTGGTCTCCTAAACACTCTTGGAGAGGTACAGAAAGCAGACATATTCATTAGGCCTAGATTTGCTGGCCAGGGAACTACATCTTTCTTGGGAAATATTTTGGGGTCGGCAATTCGAAAAAGGCTGAAAATCCAGTTTTTTTCCTCTGCTGAAAACCATAGGCATAGTGGCATGGGATAATGAAACATTTCAGAATTAATTCTCAAGTTTCTGGCTCTTGTGGCTTTCTGTCAGATCCTGCATGGTCACTGAACACCATGTTTGGGGGTGTAATGATGAGATATCCACCAGTGAGCTGTACTATAATGGGTTGTTAAATAAAATGAACTCCTCGGGTAGATTATATAAACAGTCTCTGTATATATGTGTGCCTGGGCATGGAAATGTGGTTTAAAACCATTCAGAAAATGTTCCCAAAGAAAAAAATCTCATATACATGTGGGAATATGACAAAGCATCTACTTACTGTCCAAATATACTGTGGCATCTCCATGGGATTGGGTTTTATAGGAGCTGAGTTACTTTGAAGTGCTGGTTTATACTAATTTAGAAATTCCAAACATGAAACTAAATGTGCTCTAACCCTACATCTACTTAAATAAATCCAGAGGATTAGCCACAGAAAGGAAACTGGGAATTTACACTTAATTTCTTCATTAAAAATGAGGCGGGAGTTCTTGTAGCAAGCCTAATTTCTGTGTTTTGCAGTGCAGGCTGTTTAGCATTGCTGGCACCACCCCAAGGTGTCACTGCCCAGGTACTGTAGAACTGTGTCATGGTTGTCACCATCCTCTGCTTTGCTCTGGGATGTGGCGTTACAGATGGTGGGAGGTCGGTGTCCCTCGAGCTGCCCTGCAAGGCTGGGGGCGAGGGCTCAGGCTGCCCGTGGAGGGGCTGGTGGGACCCAGGATGCCCTGATGAGAGGTTTAAGCCACAGTGTGAGCTTTGCCTGGCTTTGGACCCAGACCAGAGTTCTGTCTCTTAGCTGGTACCTAGTGAGTTGTGGTCAGCTGTTGGTTAGGTTTTCTTGGGAATTTATGTGAAAGTACAAGCTGCTGCTGCAGTCAAGGTGCACGCAGGCAGCTGTGTGAACACCATCCTTCCTGGGAAGGCAGGCTCAGCTCTGTGGGCTGCCAGTGCCCGGGGGCTCTCCTACTGCCAGGGCTAGCATGGCCTTCGTGCTCCGTGCCAAGCAGGGGAGCCTCCTGAGGAGCAGGTCGGTGCCCCCGAGCTGAAGGTGGGTGGTGGGAATGCTTTCCTGGGGGCCCCAGGGCTCATCCCTGCTTTGCATCTCAAGCTCAAACAGGTCCCAAATTGCAAAGGGAAATTCGGTCAAAGTGGCAAAAGTTTCTGTGCCTGGAAACAGGAAGTTGTGCTGCTTTAGGGAACAGAAACTGGCTCCTGACTGTGGCATGGTGCCTGCCTGCTCTGGGAGCCCAGCTGCTGGCTGGGCAGGCAAAGTGTTTGCCAGTCCCTCGGCAGACAGGGGGGTCACAGGCATGCTGCTGGTTTCTGGAGAGCTCTGCCAACAGCTGGCTGTACAGACCTAGAAATTCCTGGTACCTGGATGCTCAGACTAGATTTGATCCATTGAGCTCATCAAATCCCCTGTAACTAAATAACAGTTTAGGTGGAAAACAGGAAGAAGGTAGTTTTGGCTAGAGCCAAGGGTTTTCCAGGACAGGTGTTTGACTCCCACATGTGAATGTGAATCCATGCCCCAGGAGCTGCAGTGGATGCAGGCTCAGCTGCAGGTCTGGGTGGATGGAAATGAAGGGATTTGCCATCTCTTTTCTGATGTTTCAAAGTTTCATTTACAGTGACTGAGTGACACCAAAGATTGTTGGGACTGAGGGCACCTGGAGAAGTGAATAAGGCACTGTGAGATGTTTATGGATGCCCAGGGATGCTGTAGAAACACCTTACTACGCCTTGTAAATCCCAACAGGTGTCTGTTCAGTGGCACTGCTGGGACACTCTGATGTCCTCTCTCAGCGAGGGGTTGGAAACATAGTAAGTCTGAGCCCCTGGCTGTGGTAAATTTAACAAATTTAACACAAACACCAGGCAAGCTGGAAGGTGTGGTGGTTGGAAACAATGTTCTAACCACCTGGGTGCCACCACAGGCTGCCTACAGCACCTGGGTGCCACCACACGCTCCCTACCTCAGCGTGGCTGTGCCTCCCTGCCAGGGCTGTGCATGGCGTGTGCTGGGGTGGACTGTGGCTACCAGCAGCTCCCAGATGCAGGGTCTAAGCCCCTCAGCTGCACCAGGGAGGAGGGATGGATGGGGCATGTGGCTGCCACTCTGTGCTGGGAATGGGATAGTTTAGGGGTGTGACTGCTCCTCTGTATCAGGCACTGGGTGGATGGGGATTGGCACTTTTGACTGGAGGAAGAAAAATGGCTCCAGGGGTGCGTGACTGTTGTTTGATGGTGTTGTCCCCAGGGCAGTGTTTCTACAACCCCATGTTCTCAAGGTCCCTTTGTCATGGTGAGCCCTGGGTACGGCGCAGCTCCTGTGCTGGGGCAGCATTGTTGTCCTTGTTTCATGGTGGGGAGGTGGGTGCTCGGGTCCCCCAGTCGATGTCTGTGTTTCTGTGTGACTGTCCCCAGCACACATCCCTGGGCCACAGTGTGGCAGGGGATCAACAGCAATGTCTGCGGGAGGGATCCACTTTGCTATTTCTTTTTATGGTTTGGTTGGGTGTTTTTGGTAGTGTTTTTTTTTTTTTTTTTTTTTTTTTTTTCTTTTTTTTGATTCCTGTGAGGTTGGTAAAGAAATTATTTTAAGTTGTTTTCAAGTTGGGCTGTAACACCCTGCAGCAGGTGGAGGAGGTGGCAGACTGTCTGTGGCATCCCTCACTTCGATAGGCCAGTAGAATTTATTGATGCTTTTGAGCAGAGGGAGCAGTACTTATTCCTAACATCTGGAGAGCAGCTATGCTGGCAGCTGCTGCTCTGACAGGGCGAGGCTGCAGGGCCGTGGGACGACTTGTGCCTGGGAAAGCCCAGATCAGAGCGGGCCCAGACAAGCCCTTGTCAGATGGGATGTGCTGGTGAGAAGAGTGGATAGCAAAGCCCACGATGATCTTGCCTTGATACCTGCTGAGTGTCAGCAGGGCTTGTCCAACACAGAGAGTGCACGCTGGCTCCTTACGCAGGTCTGTGGGAGCTGGGACTGGGATGTCTCCAAGGAGTGGGGATGTGCTGGCTGTGGCATCCTGCAGCAACGGGGATGGCACATGGCTGATCTGGCTGATTCCTGTGCCTTCCTCTCCCGTTTATCAGACCTGTGGATAAGCACAGCTTTGCAAGGTGGGACAAGAGGCTCCCCAGCGTGGGCTTTTTCTCCAGGGGGCAACATGATAGGGGTTAACTTGGATAGTTAAGCTCTTTTCTATGTTAAGGGGCTTGGTCTGCTGTGCCCCTCCTCTGAAGGCAACGTGGCCAGAGCAGCAATCATGGGTTTGCTGCCGTGCTGCTGTGGGAGCTGCAGAGCTCTGGTGGAGTGGTTGAGCCCAGGCACAAACCCCAGTGAAAGTCCCAGTGTTTGGTGAAGCTGAAGGCTCATGTTTGCATCTTCGGCCACGGAACCTAGCTGATGCTGTGCCAGCTACTGGAACAAGGCTGCCTATTTTGGGCCTGAACCATTATAGGGCTGTTGCTGTTACAAGATGTCTGCAGGTTACGTATTCTAAGTGAAACTGGAATACAAATCTTTCAATTCTAACCCAGAAGCAAAATTGCCTGAAAGTCTGGATTTTGAAAACATGTACATCTATTATTTGAAGGAAATCTGGAACTTACCATTCCATTTCTGTCTCATCTCTGTTTAAGGTATTTGGCTTCTGGAGCAGGAACCCATTTGTTATTTGGTTTTCATCCACTGTCTGCTGCGTGCTGCCAGCATCCAGGAGGCTGTGAGCTGATTGTGGCCACTGCTGTCTCTGGTGGGTCACCTAAATAAAAGGAGCTATTGAAAACTTGGCATGTTCCTGAAAATAGCTGTGTGTGGAGTGATCATTTTAGGAAGGGAAATTTTACAGTATGATGATAGCACTTGATGAAGAAGGGAAGAGGTGAAAGATGAGGAGATTTAGCCAAAGTTGTTTGGCTTGCTGTCATCCTTCAGTTTGTCTCATAGACCTAGACATTGAGGTTCAGAGGCATCAGGACTGGTGTGCTGTTGTGTGTGGTTTCCCAAGGCTGGGAACTGCCTTGCGCAGGACAGGGGCTCACGTTGGGCTTTTGGCAGTGGGTGCAGCATGTCATTAAATGGGGAGGAAACTGGGGCTAAATGTCTGTTTGAAGGGACAGAAATCGATGTCTGGAGAGCAGATACAGGTAAGGTCTGGTTTGATGTCTACGGGTCTCTGGAACGAGGTAAAGGGTAAAGGACTGGGATGGGTGCTCCTCGTATCCCTCCTGGGTTTCCCAGCCAGGACACTGCTCTGGTCAGCACGGTGGCAGCCTTGCTGCTGGGGCTGTTTGACTGTGGAACCACAACTCGGCTACGCTCACGTAAGCTGCTGGGAAAAGGTGTCAAGTTTTGGGAGGAGCTGGGGTTGCAATGTTACGTCCCTGGACTCTCCTAACTGTAGTGCCATTTCCTGCTGAGATCTGGTATCACAGCAAGCTCTGTGGGTCTCTCCTAAAAGCTTTGGAAGCAGCAGCTTCTACAAATCTTGAAGACAAAATTATAAAATTATACAGAAAAGGAAAGCCTTACATGCTTTAACCAAATCGGAGCAGTGCTCAGCTGCTGAATCCAGTATGACCACTGATCTGTAACAACATTTGAAATTATCCAAGTTATTATAATTATTATAATCCTAATTTCCTAACTGGGAGGGGAATGGGGTAGGGAGAGAGGACCTCCAGAGTTGAATCTGTGGAGATGTCAACAGGCACAGTGCTTTCAGAGTGATGCCTGGAGAACACCTTTTGCTTTGTTCAGGTGCTGCCTGCCAGAGGAGAGAGGGTGAGTGTAAGGGCTGGCCACAGGCCAGAGGAGCCTGGCTCACACGTTCATCCTTTGCACTTCCTTTGCACTGATAATTCTCCTTATTTGAATTTCTTCCTCCTCAGAATGAGGACAGGGGTTAGAGTGGAGGAAGGCTGCACTGGTGATCCGGGGAAGTGGTGTGCCTCCTGTAGACTGCATCTGTATAGCTTGGTTGCTTCTGCATTTGGAGTGCTCAATTAATGAGTAAAAAGGTTTTATTAAGCTTTCTGTGACAAGCTTCTGCGGGCTGGGTGCTGGACCAAGTGGTGGTGGTTTGTTTTTTGGACTCTGGTGCTGAGGCTGTGGAGCAGGTGATGCGTGGGGGGTACCCAGAGGGGAACAGCACTGCAGCACAGCATGGCTTCTCAGAGGCAGGTTTTACTTAGGATGTATAAAAGAAGGGTGGAGTTCTGCTCATTATCTCGGGGTTTAATTGATTCAGCAGAACTAATGAGGAAAACACAGGAAAACATTTACTATAAACTATTGCTAAATGAAATAGATTTGAACTGACACATGCAAAAGACCAGTTGTGCTAGGTAAGAGGCTGTTACTTTAATGGATGCTTTTTTCAGCCCTGAATTGCACAGATATGCCTTCAGAGCACTTTGAGCATGTGAAGTGCTAAGTGTTAGTACTAGCAATAATAAAATAGTAACGACCAAAGATCCAGGAGCCAAACTCATGGTTCATCAGGGACTCTTCCCTGTGGAAGAGAGTTTGAATGGTCTGAGGCCAGTTACTGAGGCCAAAGCTTAAAGTAAATGAGAAACACAGGTTGAGTGGTGGAGGGGTAACAAGGAAAGAACAGCTAAGAAAGTACAGCCTAAACAAACCAAGTGTCTTACTCTGAGCAGTTTTGGCGGGGAGGTGTCTTTTGGGCTTCTGAGCAGAAGTGGGTGTCCTTGAGATGAGGCACGCTCGGCTGATCTGCTCAGCCCCTTGTCCCCAGGGAGTGGGAAGAGGAGCTGAGTTTCCTAGAGGGGTGAATTTAAAGGACATACAAGCTCTTGCTGCTCAAACACGTGCTATTCTGGCTGTGACAACCCCTCTGGAGCGTGTTTGTTAATCCCTCTGCTTGCCCATTCCTGGTGGATTTGATTGTATAATCTGAAGTATTGTATTTAATGCAGGATGAAGGCTAACATAATAAGCTTGACCAGTCTTCCTGGAGGCATGAAGGATGTGCAATTTTAGTTTAAAAAGTGCTTCTTTTTCATGTTTCTCCACTTTGAGCAGTTCCCCCTGCTGTTGCACTTGCTGTTTCAGTGTCCTGCTGGGGGAAGCACTGGTGGGTGCCAGACACCCGACTTGTGTGGAGCAAGGAAGGGGGGGACCCATGCTGGGCTGCCAGGGCTGGGGAGAGTTTTTGGGGGAGGGCTGTGCAGGTCCTGCCAGTCACCTGTCCGCATTGCCTTCAGCTTTCTCTTCCAGTTGGGGTTGGGGCTGATGGAGTGATGGTGGCCATGAGCTGGGTCAGTTGTGGTTGGAGGAAGGAGCAGAGGAGATTTAGAGGGGAATCACTCTGTCAGCTGCAGGCATCCAACTTTAGTGCCACTGCTGGAGCTGAAGCTGGAGCCTCTGAGGACTCACAGCAGCAGATGGTTGGATGGCAATAGGGACCTGTGGTTGTTCAAGCTGTTGTCAGGCGCTGGCCTCACTGTGGCAGACTGGCTGTGCCTGCAGCCCAGCAGTGCCCTGATCCTGTCCCAGTCTCTGTGTCCTCCTGCTGAGGTGGGCTCTGGCAGGCAGCAGCCGAGTGGGTGTACGTGCTGTCTGCCCAGGGCTGCCACTGCCAGAGCAGCAGATGCAGCTTGGGTTTTGCCCTCTGAGATGCTCTGGGATGCCGAGAGCCTCTGCCAGCATTCACACTCTCACACCTCTGGTGGTTTGAGGTCTGTGGCTGCGGTGGAGGTGAGCACGGCTGCTGCTGCTGAGTTGCAGTGCTTTGGCCCGACCCAGCTGTGCCTTTCCCCAGCCAGCAGTCCTGTGCTTGCTGTGTCCTGCCTTCTGGCAGTTCTCTGTGCTCCGTCCCCTTTCTTACCTCAGCCACCAGTCCCATGTGAGGCTGCCAAGAGTGAAATTTAGGAGCTGTCATGAAAGAAAAGTTTGGAGTCAAGAGGAGAGAGAGGGAAGAATGAGTTTTCTAGGACTGATAGCTCCCTGCTGGCACAAGGTCCAGGTGGCTGCTGGGAGCAGAGGGATTTGGGATAGACCATTACTGGTGTCACACTAGTGACTCGCAAAGTGCCCTAGCCCAGGGCTGGCATTGTGCAAATGGGCAAAACACAACAAAACCCCCACCTCCTCGCTTGAGGAACTTGTGGCCTAAGCAAACGGTGAAACCAGAGTTCAAGTCTCACTTTAAACCTTTTTTTTTGGTTTTTTTTTTTTAAGAATGTCTGCTGTGCTGTCTGGATACTGTACTGTTGGTAATTCTTGAGAAAAAAATGTCCAGATTCATTTTGCCAGAGATTCTCAGCCTGAGTGCCTTGACTGGCCACAAGTGCACATTGATTTGCCTCCTGTTGCCTAAAAAATATGATGGGAACTCTGAGGAGCTCTGTGCTAATGCCTGCCCTTGAGCATCACTTCAGCTGGAGACTGCTTACATCTCAAGTGCCTCAACAGTGGAGTCCTCTTCTGAGATGACATTTTCCTCCAGGCATCCCAAAAAGGCTGGTTTTGACAGGTCTGGTTGTGACACTGCAGCAGATAAATGAGTGATTGTGTGTACAAACTGCGGGGGGAATGCTGGGGGTGTGTGCCTGGTCTGGGCTCTGCCCGACACAGAGCAGGGCTTGTACTCTTCCTTAGCATGATGCAGCCAGGCTGGCTTGGCATCACTGGCTGTGTCCATTCTCCTATGCAATATTTCCCCACTGGTTTTTAGCCTGTCCCTACTGTTCAGTGCAAGTCTGTGTCCTGCTACTCTCTTCAGACAGTATCCTAATTATTTGAATATTCTCTCTGCAGTCAGAAATTTCCCTGAGTCATACCTAAATGTTAATAAAAGCCTAATGGTTTATGTTAAGGAAGGCAAGAGATAAAACTAGAGCCCTTTTATCACAGCCTTTAATGGCCTGAAAATGTCAGTTGTGTGGGAGCAGCTGCCAAATTTTGAGCCTATGAAGATGATGGCTAAGTCCCACAAATCAACAAGTTTGGAGCGGATTATCCGATGCTGGCTGTGTCATTTTCCCAGGACTCCAGGCATGCTGGAAGCCAACACTTTAATCCTCTCTGATATGAAGTCTGAAAGGGGCTGGGCTCCCCTTCTCACTCCGGGGCTCTGGAGCTGCTGCAGCACAGCCAGCATGGCCTCGTGGAGGGCAGGGGCTCAGGGCTTTCCTCTGTGCCGCAGCTTCTGAGTCACAAATTAGCTCCAGCTTTGCTTGAGAACTATTTTTAAGGTCACAAACACAGGATGCAGAAATCAGCGCATTTCATGGTTTTCCTGAGAGCTGCCTCACCACTCCTCTTCCTCCTTCTGTTTCCAACAGACTTCCTTCCCGAAGGGACATCCTGCATGCCCAGGGCTGGGGAGCTGTAATGGAAATTCTGGGAAATCGCTTTTTATGCTCCTTATAGGCCTGGGATAAAGAACTGAACTCACACTGTGAAGACAGCTGAACTCTTGAGCTCTGATGTGGCTGGAAATCTTTTATCTCTGTCCCATTTTGTTTCTGCTATCGCACACAGGGGTTAATCTGAGTAACCATCCTCTTAGCTGTGGCCCCTTGATTTGAATTCATTTGCATCACTTGTGAGGTTTTGCAGCAATAGCATAAATTGCAGTGTGCAGGGGCACAGCAGCGTCCTGGCAGGGCATGGGGGCCGGCAGAGCTGCTCAGCTGGTGCTGGCTGTGGCTGTCCCCAGCTTGCGCCCAAGAGGCTCCTCATCAGCCACAGAGTAGCAGAGTCAAACGTTTTGTGGGCAGGAGGTTTCGGATCTAGAATCAGCCCACAGTTCTGTGAGTTACTGAGTACCCAGAGCATGTCAAAGAAAAATAGAGGCAATACAGTAAATGCCCACGGGGTGTTTTAAAATGCAGATTATAGAAAGAGATTGGTTTTGGAAGAAAACTTAACATTTGTTCTTTTCCCACTTCAGTATAGGGCAGCTTGATTTAAGGAATGAGATTTAACCCCTTCCACTTGTAGATGGCCTTCTATTACATTCATCCACACTGCCTGGTGCCTGCAGAAGGATGTGACTTGGCTGTATCCTGTTTACTGTAACGTGATGGAGTTAGCTGTCCTCTTGGTGCTGTGGGGTACGGGTAGCAGCAGCACAGCATGTCATCCCTTCTTTGGACCTGGGAGAGGGAAATACCATATGTCGCCTACCCATCCGTTTGTTGGAAGATCTGATGTCATTTGAAGAAAGGTGTTTCAGAGGAAGGATGTGTGCAGCCAAAATAAAGCTTGGCCTGGGTTAGAATAGTTACATCCTGTTTACTATGGAAAACACTTTGCACTGATATGAGCTCTGAAATGGATGATTTATAAGCCGGCAGGCGCTGCAGATAAGGGACTTCCTGTGATTTTGGCCACCTGTGAGAAGAAAGGGCCATGTCTTTCAGGCTGACAGGCAGTGGTGCTGGTCCTAGCTCCTGTGCAGCTACCATAGAGAGAGGTGCTGAGCATCCCTTGGGGTCCCAGGTGGCTGGAGGTCCCTGGGTGCCTCAGTTTCCCTGAAGGAAAGAGCCTTGTAAGCTTCAGGTGGTGATATTCTTAAAGAGTAATGAAGAAGAGCTAGAGATAATAATCCCTAAGACAAGTAAATAACCCCAAGTGAATTTCTAAATAGCTGTTTGGGAAGGGAAGGAATCATTAAATAAGAAACATGAATGGCTTGCCATGTCCTCTGTATAGTATAAAAAAGTTGTGCAGCCCAGTTACAGAGAAAACATACACATTTAAGAATTTGAGCTGTAATTTTACTTTTTACTAGAATGAGATGCAGTAAAACTGCAAAATGCATTTAGCACTGCATCCACAAACTTGATCCTTTCGTCTTAATCCCCTAAGAACAGAGCTACAGCTTTAAATGTGCTGCCTCATTTGGCACTCATCTGAGCATAGGAAGTTTTTCACATCAGGCTTTGTTACTCCGTGTCTGGCACAGCCAGCGGTGGCCACGGGGTCTGGTGGGGCACAGGGGACCAAGGTCAGGGTGGTTTTTTGGAGAAGACCCAGCCTGTCTCTAGTGGCACTGTGGCTGTGCTAGCCCAGCAGCAGAGATATGAGCCCTGGATGTGTCTGCAGCAGCACGCTCCCTGTGGTCAGGGTACGTGCTCATGTGCAGAAGTTGCTGTGGGGTGTGACTGCTCTGCTGGGTAGCCCAAGCTGTTTGCTGGGGCTGCTACAACACACCAAGGGCTGGCTGGCACCCACAGCTCCTGGTGAGGTTTGCTGCTGTCCTCTACCATGCAAGGAAGAGGAGTGGGCAGTGCCACAGCCTGCAGTCCCCATGCTGACTGCTCCCTGGACCAGTCGTGGCCGTGACAGGGAGGTCACCAACCCCCTGTGGCGTCTGTCTGGGGCTTCTTTTCTTTTGCTGGTGCAGGGACACCATCTCTTGCTTATGTATACAAAGCCCCATCACTTTGCATTTCTTTTGGGTTTTAGCATGTTCCTTCCCCACTTCTTCCCAGGAATGTGTTGCTGTGGTGTGGCACCAATCCAAGACACATGGTGGCTTGGGGGCAGATGGGCATGAGGCAAGAGTTGCACCCCAAAGTGGGATGACCCTGCAGAGAGACCCTGCCCAGTCTCACCCTCCTGTTGGAAAGCCTAAAGATTTGCTTAATCTCCTGAACTGTCTGGAGAAAGGAGAGAGCTGAAGCCTGGTTCCATTAATGAAATGGTGAAGATGACTAGGGAATTAGCATCCAGGCCCTTGTGTAGCCCAGAGAGAAAGGACTGTGCTGAGTAGGCTGGTGGTCACCTTCTTCCTGGTGGAAACGGCATTCCCATTCCCTGACAGATACAGCCTCAAATCCCTGCATTTATTCTGCTTAAATTCAGAATTCTGTCAGTGTCTGTGGCAGTGCTATCTGCCTTATGACTGGATTCAAAAAGTCATAAATGTGCTTTGTCCTTGGGGTGTGGGATACAACCCTGCAGGCATCTCTTGCTGGAATTTTGTACAGGCACTTCCCACAACTGGAGCTTGGATTGTACGCAGGTGACCTGCGGATACCTGCTGCTGCTGGAATGCCAGCCCTGCCCAGGGGTGTGACAGGGGGGTCACAGCCTCCCCTAGGCTAAACCCGGGGTGACACTGTGGATGACGTGGTAATGGCCCTTGAAACTGCTCATCATTTGAAGGGCTCCAGCTGCACCTGCTGCAGCTCACAAAACCTGCTGCAGGAGTGACTGCAGGTGAATTGTTGGCAGTGAGACTGCTGTGATGTTCAGGCATTGTCGAACCCATCCAAGTAGTCTGAGCAGAAATAACATGAGAATCTCAGAGGATTTGGAGTGAGGGGCTCATAAATCTTGGGTGCATCTTGGCAGGGTAGTAGGAATATGAGGCATCAGTTCCACTTGCAAATGCTGCTGTCATGCAGCAAATGCACTAATTAATTCAGCACAGAAAAGTCAAGTCTGTTGTCTTGCTTTTGGCCAAACAAGCCGAATGCCTGCTCGTAGACACAGGTCAATGATAAGTCCTTAACCACTGCCTTTGCCCCTCGGCACCTGACAGTGAATGGATGTGGCAGCCCTGCTATCAGCCTGGTGCCCCACGTGCCAGCCCTTGCGGGTCAGCTCAGCAGCCAGGGCCAGTTGCATTTTCCTGTTCCGTGGCTCAGCAGCGAGGGGCTCTGGGAAGGCAGAGCGGGGCTCTGAGAAGTCCCCGCTGCTCCTGACGGGGGTGGCAAGGGAGCACAGTGATGTGTGTGCAGCCTGTTGATATTTGTGTCTCTCCCCAGCTGCAGCCGGAGCAGCTGGACTGTGGAGCCGCACACCTTCAGCACCCGCTGGCCATCGTGAACCCCGTCACAGCCACCCCCATCTTCACCTACAGCGGCCTGACTGCCGTGGCAGTGGCCAGTGTCAACAACTACACGGTCGTGTTCCTGGGCACGGCCAGCGGAGGACTCCTGAAGGCAAGTGGGGCCCAGCAGCAGCAGCGTGGGGCAGCAGAGCTGGGGACAGGGTGGGTGTCGGGGCTCCCCCTTCCAGCACCTCTGCTCTGCCCAGAGGATGACATCTGTTGTCTGCTTGGTCTGAGCAGCTGCTTCCTTCAGGCAATGAAAAACTCCTTGGGCACTGCCATAGCCTGGACAGTGATACATGCTGCCTGATGACTGGTGGCTGTTAATCACTGCTCAGGGCTGCCATGGGAGCAGGATGTTTTTGATAAACCCTAAGCTGAAAATGCTATTGTGCAGCATTGAATTATTAATTAATTTTATTATACCATTTTATTAATTATATTAATATGATTTAAAACCAATACGATTACACACACAATATTAAAATTTTAAATACAATATTTTGTTATTATTTTTTAATTGTTGAAGTTATTAAAATTATTAAAAGCTCTTCTAATAAATTCTCCCCATGAGGTGCTGGCTTTTGAAGACTCCTTGTAGACAGGGGAATCACAAAGAGATTCTTCTTCACAGCCGAATCCAAAGCAGGTGTGAACCCATAGTGGAGTCTGTTCTAAACAGCATCTAAGAGGTGATGCAGGGTGATGCAATGCCCCAGCTCTGCAGCCAGGACACAAGGCCAAGCTCTCAGTAACCTTAGTGCTTGAAGTTTGCCAGAGAAAGTTTTGATTCCAGGCAGCCACAGTGGTCTGATAAACTGCCAGTATCAAAAGCCCATAGAGAAGAGGGGGAAAAGGCCTGGAGCAGCGACAGCTGATACCTGCTTTATCTCTGCCTGAGGGAACTGATGCATAAGGGGGGATACTGGATCAAAATACTTGGATGGAAGAAAACTTACCCAGTTTCTTCCCTTGCATCACAGTGCTCCTGGCAGAAATGTGGGAACAATCACAAAGAGGCTCCCTGCTTTGATTTTTGCCCACAGGGGCAGGTAATTTGTGAGGGGGAGGGAGCTGGCACTGGGCCAGGCGCAGGGGCTGGGGGGCACATGCCACACGCAGAGCAGCCTGTTCACACGGCATTAACAGCTCTGCTCCATTATCATCTCAGAGAGACCAGCCTTATCTGCAGTGCCTCCATTAGGGAGAGGCTCCTGGCTACCCTGTGCTGGGATAATTTGCTCAGATAGCTGTAATCTAATTCCACAACACAGCTGCATAACCAGAAGCCCTTCTACCTCTGGGGCTCCTTGCTCTTTGGCACATGACACAAGGTACTTCGCGTGAGCAAATCATTCAGATTTGTTGCCTGAGAAAAGCCAGCAGAGGGGCAGAAATAGTGCTTGCCCAGCTCCTGCCAGCAGCAGTTAGGGCTACCAGGGGCATGTGTGGCGAATTAATGCAATTCTGCGGCTGCAAACGGGCATTTGGTGAGGACCAAGACCACATCTAGCTGTCGTGAGAGGATCAGCAGTGCTTGGGCAGCACAGCCGGGCAAGGTGTGCCAGGGTGCGGTGCCCTCAAGGGTAACGGTGGGAGGGAGGGGTCTGTCCTGGTGTGTGCAGATGTGGTGGGAGGAGGGGTCTGTCCTGGTGTGTGCAGATGTGGTGGGAGGGAGGGGTCTGTCCTGGTGTGTGCAGATGTGGTGGGAGGGAGGGGTCTGTCCTGGTGTGTGCAGATGTGGTGGGAGGAGGGGTCTGTCCTGGTGTGTGCAGGTGTGGTGGGAGGAGGGGTCTGTCCTGGTGTGTGCAGGTGTGGAAGGCTGCAGACGAGTGCTGTGGTGGGGTTACCCAGGACTTCCCTCGCTGTGTTCCCACCAGCACCCAGGGCAGTGCGTATCCTCCAGCCCACCCCAGCCTGCGTCCCTGCTGCACCAGGGCTGGTGGTCGCTGCCCCTCTGTGCTGCTGTGGGGGCTCTCCCCCAGAGCCTGCAGCCCCCTGGAATCCAGGGAAATTGTCTGTGTGAAGAGGGTGTAGGGTGAACCTGCCCAGGAGGCAGAGGGAGGCAGACACAGGTGTCTGTAAACAGCCACGTGGAGCATATCTTAGCAGTGAGGGAGAGAGGATGCAGTGGAGAATGTCAGGGCTCAGTTCATGGACATCTTGGGTGATCCCAGGGAAATAATTTAGCTTCTGGCTAGCCAGCTTTTAAAATTGACACATTGATAGTACCCTTTTTCTGCATAGCTCTCTGTGCTATGTTTCTTAGCGAGGAGCCTGAGCCTGTGCTGTCATACTGGGGTGTGTCAGTGCTGCTCTAGTGTAAGAATTAATTAACCTATGTTAATTAATTAATCCACATTTAGAGAACAGAGGCACACTTGGTCATTACAATTATTGCCTTCCTTTGCTAGTAAGAAGGCCAGAATTTTCCTCACTCCCTTTCTGTTTTAAGCTGAAAAGTGACTGTCACAAGAAATTGTGTAGCCCCATTGTTATTTCCTCTCAGCAATGCCACATTTAATTTACTGAATTTTCAAGTCAAATGCCAAGACATTCAGAGAACTGAAAGGCAGGCTGATGCTGTACAGCCTCCTCCATCACTGCCAGCACTTCTGTTGGTGATTCATGAGGCAAGGTAGGACTTGGCTCTCTTGTGGCAGCTGCCATGGTCCTCTGGAGTCAGCAGGGATAGAAGCTTCTTCTGGCTGGGAGTGACAACACTTATTTTTCAAATATGCAGGGAGCAGGAGATGCCATGCTGTACAGCCCTGTTGCTGATTTTCACTGTTTTTCATTAAGTTTTGGAAACTCAGTGTTCTCTGTACAGAATGTGCGTATGAATACAGAACGCCTGAAGGCTGGTGCCACTTTGCATGAGGGTAACACAAACACTGCTGTGACTGCTGGATGAAGCTGTGCAGGGGTAGAGCCTCCAATCAGCCACTTTCCAGAGGCAGCCCCTCAGAGGGACCAGGGACAGTGCGGGTCCTGCATCACTGAGCAGGGCTGGGCTTTCTGGACCATGCCATGCCATGCCTGCCCAGTGACACAGAGCTGACTTTCCAGGAAAGCTCTGTGTGTGCAGCCTGCAAAGTGCTTGACAATTTGGGGCACCACTGAATACCACTCTGTTTTTTATTTATAACAAAGGAGAAATAATCTTCTCCCCTTAGTGTTTGAAAATGGTCTCAGCGAGTGGCCTCTTCTCTCTACAGATAAACCTGGACAGTACGATGAAGGTTATTAGCAGGAGATCCATTTTGGTGGCTTATGGAGAGCCTGTCCATCCCATCATGCAATTTGACCCTTCTGATTCCACTTACCTCTACCTGATGACCTCTTACCAGGTGAGATCTTCAGTCCTCAACAGTCCTGTTCTTGGAGCACAGCACACATTTGATTTAGCTCAGAGCTGGGAGCAGAAAGGGACAATAAGATTTTCTTTAATGGTGAGAACCAAGATGTTTAGAGCTTTGGCTGTCACTGGGCTTTCTGGGGAGCTGCCTGTCCATTCTCCTGTGCTGGGTGATAACACCATGCAGCCCAGCTTATCAGGTCTTTGTGGTGGTCAAGTAAAAAGAAGAGTGACAGATACTGAAACTGATTGCACTTTCAGGAGTGCAGAAATAAGGAAAGGTTGTTCCTGTACAGAAACTCCAAAATGACAGTACATGGTCTTTAGGGAGGCTTTCAGGAGATCCTACAGAGAAAAAAGTCTGCCTGTCAGAAGTGGTTCCTGGGGAGGCTTCTGCTCAGCGCTTGGCAGGAGGGCTCTGCAGAGACCTGGAGAACTGCAGCAGGTACAGACAGGTGGTCCCATCTCCATCAAGTTAACAGAGTAGGAAGATGAGAGCTGAGTGCTCCAGGCACTGAGGGTTTGTCCTGAATTACATTTTAATCTGTCAAAACAGATGCACAACCCCAAGTGTTACATGTTGCATTTGTATTTTCCGAGCTCTAATTCCCTGCAGATTGGTCATTATCATTTCACAGACCCCTCCCAGGAAGCCTCTTTAGCTGATGGCTCTGACTGTCTCATCTCAGCCCCTGGCTGGGCTGTGCCCTCTGCTCAGGCTGATCAAACAACTGGTGTGGTGCTCACGGTGCCTCCTCTGACTGCTTCTTTTCCAATAAATCTGATGAGTTCGTTTTTCTTTGGTGGAGTTAGCATCCTGGGAAGCTCCCCAGGAGCTTGACAGGGTTGGGGTGGAGTTGGTGAGCCCCGCAGGGCTGGGGAACAGTGAGGTGCTGTGAGTGAAGTGGGGCTGTGGCCAAGGAGCCTACAGCCTGGAGTGTGCTTGCCTGGTGGGAGCTCAGGGCTCTTGGCACCTCACATTTTCAGTCCCCACTGTTCCAAACCACTCAGGTTTCCTTCCCAAATGTTTAGAGATCAAAGGAGGAGAGAGCAGAAACCAACACATGCTTTCCCTTCCAACTGCTCCTGCCAAGTGAGTCCCCAGAGGTACTTGATTTTTACACAAATCAAGGTTTCTAGAGTGGTGCTGCTTTCTGATCTTTGTGTAAACAGCCAGAGAGTGCTGGGCTCTGTCTGGAGAGGAGCTTTCTGCAGGTCTGGGTGAGAGCTTTTCACAGAGAGGGACAAGCTGTGAAGCTATGTCCATCTGACTCCTCTGAAAGGTGCAGTGTCACATTCTGTAACCTGGTCTCACATGGCTCCTGCCATGGCACCAGCTGAAAAGGAGCAGCTCAGCCCAGCCCAGCCTAGCTCAGCTCAGCTCAGCTGGCTGCAAACCCTGTGGTTTCTCGAGCCCTAGGGGCTGGCAGCCCCTGGCTTGGACAGGCTCCAGGGGCCCCCAGTGGGCAGCAGGTGGCTTCTCGGGCTCACCCCCATGCCAGGTGGCCATGGCACAGCTCCAGCTTCCAAGCCATGGCAGGGATTGCTCCTGGCGTGCTGGGTGAGTTTGCTCCAGGGGAAGGGTGTCGCAGCCCGAGGTGCTGCTGCCTTGTCTCCAGCTGCACGTGGCCGTGCGCTGCGTCCCGGCCGGGCGGGTGTTCCTGTGGGGCTGTGCCACGTTTGGAAGCAGCTGTGCTGTTGTTGTGCAGATGACACGGGTGAAGGTGGCTGCCTGCAGCCAGTACTCGACGTGCACGGAGTGCCTGGCCGCCGCTGACGCCTACTGCGGGTGGTGCACGATGGAGACCAGGTAGGACCAGCCATGTCCTGGTGCCCTTCAGCGTGTCCTTTGGCCCTCAGGCCTGGGCAAGAATTCCTGGTGCCTTCTGTATTTCCCCACAATCACACTACCAACAGTCTTTTTCCATTCCTTACAAAATACGTGCTGTTAGAAACTATTGCACCTGGCCCAAAGGGTTGAGATGTTCTTCAGAGCCAAGATTTCACCATAGCTGCATTGTCATGCCACAGGCAGCTACCAGTGCAAAGAATCTCTTGCAGGTGACAAACCTTGGAACTGGGAGAACCCACACCCTGTGAAAGTTCATGTTTTGCCCCTGCAGATCTCATCTACCAGTAGAAGAAAATCACATGCAAAAGGGGATATTCAAAATTAGATTCCACATTTGCAAACTGAAGATGTTGGACAAAGTGTCATTCTCTCCTCCTGAATTTAGGTTCAACCTGGCCTTTTCCTGCCTTCCTCAATCCTGCTGCTCCACTGGTGCTCTGGGAGTTCATGTTTATATCATGGCAAGCAGACACTTAAAACATAGCAGCAAATGTTAAGGCTTAGCTGCATGGATGGAGAAATATACAGACACAAGATTTTCTCAGGAGCTTCCCTCCCAAGCAATTCAACATTTTTATTACCTGTTTTAAAACTCTTCAACCACGAGCTGTTCCTCTGTTTGTTGCAGGTGTTCTCTGCAGCATGAGTGCACCAACTTCACAGGGGCCAACTTCTGGGCGAGTGTGAGTGAAGGAGTGCAGCAGTGCCCTTCCATGACCATCCTGGAGCCTGAGATCAATATTGACAAAGAGAGCCCGGTGCGTTTGCTTTGCTGCCAATTCCAAATCAATCTCCTGCAGGACCCCTAGAGCCACTGCCTGCTGCCAGGGTGGGGCAGCACGGCTCTCGTGGCTTGGATGTGGGTCAGGGGGATGCTGAGCTCTGCTGCATGCTGCTGCATCAGGCCAAGGCTCTCGGGGAGCTGGGGGTGACCTGCTGCACCCCGGTGCCTGAGCCTACAAGTCTGTAGGAAAACAGCACCCAGAGCCGAGCCTACAGGCAAAACCCACCCAGAGCTGCTGCACCAAACACACAGGGGAGGGTCGCAAAATTTCAAACACAATCAGCTGCAGACAGCTGAGTCAACTCATTTCCTGGTTTTGTGTTGTTGCTATTTTCAAGTATTTTAATTATATTTTAAAGGTTTTTATCAAAATATTATTTGTTTCAAGACAGACCCTGTCTGTGGGCTTGTTTTGGAGTTGCCTACCTCTGAAAAGCTTCTAAAACATCGACAATTTCGAAATATAATTTTCTGTGATAATAGCTGACTTTTTTGTCTAATATAGGCCCTGATAATACAAATAAATGGAACTATCCCGAACTTGAATGGAACAAATATTTCATGTGACTATGGAAACAACATCCACACGGTAGCCAGAGTCGCTGGGGATTATGTAAACCAATTTATTTATTGCAGTTTGCTTCCACACGAAAAATATCCAGCATTTCCTGATGACCAAGGTACGTAGAGGCAAACAAGTTGTGTTCCTTCTAACCACTTTTGTGGACATAGTTTTTGATAAGCTTTATTTATTTTTTCAGTTGTATGTGCAGTTAACACATACAGGGAAGAAAACCCCAAAGCTGTGTCTGTTTTACAGGGCATATGACTCTGAAGCATAGGAGTTCCACCATCTTTACATGAATTGATAGTATTTCAAATCTATCAATTTTTGTTTTAAACATCAAAATTTAAATGCCAGTTCATGTACTTATTTTTATCTGTTTTGAGCTTCTGCTTTAGATTTAGTATGTACAAAGCCAAAAATGTTTTAGCCCTGGGCAAATAATGTAGTTTTTTATATTGATATTTTCAATGTCAATATAAACACACGCTGCCTTTCAGAAGAAGTTCTGAAGGAAGAGTGAGTGGGTACCTAAAGGAGCCCAGGAACTCTTAGCCCCATTTTGCAATCAAAAGCCAGCCAGAGGTGTCCAGTGTCCCCTGCTTTCCGATGGTGCCAAAGGAGATGCCTGTCTCCATGGAGCTGCCTCCAGAGGAGATGAGCGCCTGTGGATGAGGCTGAAGTCAGCTGAGCTGCTGGCTGAGCTGACCAGATCTGAACTGGCCACTTAGCGATGCAGTCAGCCCCTCTCAGTGCCTTTGGAGAAGTTTGATGCTTTAGTCCAACTTGAGTGCTTGTAAAGTTTTAATCCTTCAAGGCTGGAGTGAATGTGCTATTGAAAATGGCTGACTTCAGTAAGGGGAGAATTAGCTAGTCCTTTTGAAAATTCCACTTTTCCTAGGCCCATTTGTAAAGCTGCATTGCTTTCCTCCCAAACTATCCAAAGAATGGGAGATCATTAACTGCTCTGTATTATTGGTTTCAGCAATGTCCAAATGAATTTCTGGAATCCAGTGTGCTGATTTATTCTCTGTATTCTGAAAGAGGCATTGTTTCTTCTCCCTGGTGCTTATATGGCAAAATTGCAAAGAAAAAAAAAAAAAAATAGGCAATTTTGGGGGGAGGGAAGGTAGTATGGTGTGTTGTGTTGACCAGCCAAGAAAGGGATTTCCGCTCTCTGCAGGTTTGTTGGCACAGGGAAAGTGAGCAGGATTTTAAAACATGATAACTAACATGTTTTAATTACCACATTTTAAAAATTATAGTTTAGCACCAACTGTATGTGAAGACAATAATTAAATCTGCTAATTAACACTTGCATGCCATGCTGGAATTTTGTGCTGAAAGTCACCATGTTCTTTTTTTGTGAGAGTAATGTAAAGTGCTGATTTAGGAGGGAAGAGCTGAATGTCAGAGGAGAAAGGATGACTGGTCCAAGTTTTGAAATGCAGCTCGGAGGAAGCCCTAGAGAAAACAAATCATATTTAGCCCTTGTTTTCCCAAGGGTCTCTCTTGTCTACTGGGTGTGAGTGTGAGCAAGGGGCTGTTGCAACCCAATATTCTTTGGCTTGATTTTCTCAGACCACGTGGTCGTCGAAACTTCTCTCCGGGTCAACAACAAAAACATAATCCGGGCCAATTTCACCATCTATGATTGCAAAAGGATTGGAAACATCTACCCGAAGAGAGCGTAAGTGACCCCAGTGTGCAGGCAGCGGAGCCACCGTGGGCAGGTGGTGGCAGGGCGTGGGGGGCACTGGGTGACAGTGGTGGGGCAGTTTGAAGCGGGGCTGTGCCAGCACAGAGCTGGACGAGGTCCTCCTGTGTGGGAGCTCAGCTCCTGAGAGTAGGCAGCTGGGGGCCTGGGCAGGATTTGGCAGGATCGTGGGAGATGTGATGCCAGAGGAGGGTCCTCAAGCCATCTGGACATGTTTGGTTTCTTTTAAACATAAATAATATTTTTATATAAAGCTTGTTCTGTTAACCCTTCAGCAGCAGAGGTGGCCTCCCCAGCAATCTGTGGGGAATTGGGGAAGGCAGGGTCATGCTCTCTTGCTCCTTCCAGCCCTGGGTGGGAGCAGTCACATACCCCCATCAGCTTGAGGGGGCTCTAGTGGCTCACACCAAAACTCATCCACCTCTCAGGAGCATGATATCAGGACCTGACCGCAGGGCCTGCCAGCGCTCCCGTGTCTGTAAACAGCAGAGAGAGTCTTAATCAGGTCCAGCACGCCAGGCTCCTCAGAGAGACAGATGAGGGGAAAGAGCATTTTTTTTTTAGGAAAAATGTTTTTTGCTAAGCAGGGGAGGGTGGCTCTCAGTCTGCCATGGCCTGAGGCCAGGCAGAGATGCCTGGGGGTGATGGGCTCTGGCCACATCCCCTGCCAGCTCCCAGGGAGAAGAGAGGGAAATCCAGCACCTGCCTTGGGTTTTTCTAGGCACCATTAAAGGCTGCACAGTGTGAAGATGGGTTGCAGGGCTGAGGTGTGGCCCCTCTGAGCAACCTATACTCTGCTTTCCTCACCTTGCCTTTGCCATTTCAGGTGCACCAGCTGCCTCTCGGCCAGGTGGAAGTGCCACTGGTGCCCCTCTGCCTACAGCTGTGTCTCCAACCACTCACAGTGTGAGGATGCGCTGCGGGTGGAGGTGAGGCTCCTGCAGCTGCTGCTCGGGCTCCGAGCCTGCTCCAGCAGTGGCCAGCAGTCGCTGGCCGTGGCTCGTGCCCTGCTGGGGTTGGGGCACCCTGCTCAGCTGTGTTCAGGAGGGGGATGTGTGTGGGTGGGCAGCGCCGTGCCCTGCCGCTGTGCTGTGCCGAGCCGTGCCTGGGGGGACGCTGGCTCAGGGATTCAGCTGTCCTGGTGCCTCCTGTGGGCTCCATCTCTTGGCTTTCCATGACTTATCATACCTGGAGCAATGCCGCTCTTTCTCCACATCCTGGGCCACCTGGGTTTGAGTGCAAGAAGAAACAGCCGTTCTCCACCATTCCCTTGGCTTCGACTCGAGGTTGCTTTATGTTAAAAATGTGCTGGGGCACCACTAGGGTGCTCACCCAGAGGAGAAAATTGCCCCTTTCCAAATTGCAGCTTTAATACCCAGAGACTCAGAGTGTTCCTACTACTCAAGTTTAAATTGAAGTTAATTTAAATAAAATGGGCCTTTTAGCAATCAATCTGCTCTAGATCCAAGCCAAGCTTTAACACTGTAAATTGAATATCCCTTTTGCACCTCTGCTCTTAACTCAGGTCTCCAGTGTTCCCCATGCTCATCATCGAGAGGAGTTTGGCCCATGTCAGATGTCCCACCCTCTCTCTCAGGCTGAGCCCAGGGCCAGCCCTGGCATCCACTCTCCTCCAGTGGGGACGAGTGCAGGGCATGGGGGTGGAGCTGAAGCCAGCACTTACAGCTCCGGATCCTGTAAATTCCCGGGAAATGGGGATGGAAAAGTCCCTGCCAGGGACCACCCCAGCAGCACAGGGCAGTGTGTTGGGGTCAGCTGTGCCTGCCTGTGCACACCCAGGTGTTTTGGGGAAGCATCCTCTTTGTCCACTTTACCGGTTTCAGTGTCTGGCATGTTCTCTGGCTGTCTGGATGGGTGCTGGGAAGTTGAAGACCATCTTGGTGTTGCTCCTGTTGGGTGTCTGTCCTGTGCCAGAGCCTGGGGAACCCTGCAGGGGTCTGGCACACGCTGCTGTTGGGGCAGGGGGTGCTCCTGCTGTGTGTGCTGCTGGGCACTGCTGCGCTGCTCGTGCCAGGGACTTGGGGGTGTCAGTTTCAGCAGTGACACTGGGTGACATCAGGGCTGTGGGCTCACCTGGGGACTGCTCTGGGTTCGTCCTCGATTAGCAAAGATCTCCTTGGATCTCCTGCTCCAGAGGTACAGTTGGGCTGGATGCTGACCTGCTTGGGCATGTTTGTTTTCTCTCTGTGCCTCCTGCTGATCTTGTGAGCGGGAGAGGTGCTCGGTAGCCCTGGAAACATGGTGCTTTCATCGTGCAGTTGGAGCTTTTGGTAAACAAACCATTGCTGGTGCGGCTGCACCTGAGCATGGCTCTGCAGGGAAAGCTGCATCCTACTGGCTCCACCCGCAGCATCTTGGGCATTCTGCCCGTTTCCTCTGATCCAGATGTGAAGGATATAGTCAGCTGGAAGCTCTATTGCTGGTGGCTGAACAGCAGGAGAAGGGGCTCCAAGATGACAGGTTAATCAGTCCTCTAAAGTGTATTTCTCTGGGAAGCTGTGCCAGCTCTGGTGACATGCAAATACTCACCAGGCCAGGGGAGCTTTTGCTTGAAATTGTAGTGTGCTGGTTTTATTTTAACTCTTTTTATATCCTTGGGAGAGGCTTGGGACTGAAATCTCTCTCCAGTTGTTTGCTTTGCTGTTTTGCTTCCCATATCACATTCATCTCTTATTTAATCTCCTTGTTTAGGCAGCACCAACTATGCTAGGCAGCACTAACAATGAGTGTCCTGACAGAAGTGAAATATTTTTTCCACAGTCAAACAGGCACTTCCAGGTAGTTCCCTGACCCCTATCTAGGTCTGGGGAGGGCAGGAGAGAAACCTCCCCCTCGCTGCACGTCCGGTCCCAGGGATGTGTCTGGCTGCAGGGATGAGTCTGAACAGGCGTCCTAGCACTGGGAGGGCAGGCTTGGCCTCTCCTTGGGGCAGCAGCAGCACTGCCATCAGTGGAGCCACAGCAGGATAACCTTTAGTGCAAGCGAGAGGAAATCTTGCCTGCTGCAAATGATTCTGCATAATGGACCGAGTATTTTGTTGTCTTTTACCCCAATGGCTCCACTGTCACAGGCATTACTCTGGATGTACCCTGGGGCCATGCACAATCTGGCTTCATTTTTGCTGTAGTTTCGCAGTGTGATTTACGTCTCATGAGAGAACAGGACGGGTTTGTCACATAGACTGGAATTCTGAGTCAGCTCCAGTGTCTGAGACATCAATTTAAAACAAGAACAAAAGTAAGGAGACAGATGACCTTTTAAAATAATTTTTAAGCTTCATTTAAGCCTTTCACTGCAGCTGCCCTACTACTGCAGCCCCCTCACTGAAGGCCCTGTAGTTCCTCATACCCTCTGTCCCTGCACACGCAGCCTGTGCACTCCCAGCACCACTGTGCAGGTGGAGACCCTGGAGCACAGGCTCTGCAGGTGCTGGCAGGAGTGAGCAGGGCAATGGGTGTGACACGGCTTACAGGGGGTGGGAGAGGGTCACACCGGTAGATCTGCCATTGGAGGTAGCAGTGCCTCCCTTCAGAGTTATTCTGGCCCTGTCACGGCCAGAGTGGCAGCTGAGGTGCAGGTACAGGGTCACTGTGCACCTGGAAGTTCCCATTTCCCAGTGAAATGAATCTTATCAAGGACCTTGATGGTTCCTCTTCCCTTGTTGCTGAGGATGCTCAGCATGCACCCAGCTAACCCCTTTTTGTCCTTATTTTTGTACCCAGCAGAAGAAAATTGACTGTCCTCAAATAGTACCTGCCCCTTTGGAGCCGATGCCCACGGGTGTATCTCGGAACATCATGATCTCACTGGCCAATGCAACTTTCTCTAAGGTAAATGAGTTCCTAAAGGCATTGGGAAGGTTTGGACAGGTGTTTGGGGGAAATAAAACTCCCTGTTCCCTTGCGGGTGTTTGCTCCACCACACAGCATGCCTGTGTCAGCTCCCCCAGCCCCACATCCAGTGCCTGCGCTGAGGAATAAAGGACACAGCTCTGAGTGGTGGGCAGGGAGCCCTGTCTGAGCCACAGTGTTTGAGTACAGCATGGAAGCATTGTTTAACTTCAGATTGTCACTGCAGAGCTCATTTGGTGTGGAAATGTCCTTCGGGTCATCACTGCAGAGCTTGTTTGATGTGAAAAAGTATTTTTTGTGAAATTTTCTGTCATGTTAATTCTAACAGCAAAAAGCAGGAGTGGACATCAAATGGTGCCTTTGGAGATGTGCTGCATGCCAGAAAGAACCAGAGGAATTTGGGGCAAAGAGGCTGAGCACTGGGTAACTGCTTGAGTAAGCTCTGGTGTTTGTAGAAAGCTGCCCTGAGTAATTTTGGCTCAGATCAACAGGGCTCATGGGGCCACATTTGCCTTGCCTCTGCTGATGATTCCAGCATCCTGGGCAGCCGAGTGGCTCCTTGTTCTTCAGGAGAGGAGAATTTTGGAAGTGCCAGTGGAGCTGTTCTGGCATGCTGGAGGGTGCTGCTAGAGGCCGTGGGGGCACCACTCCCACCACACCTCCTTGCCCTCAGCGCAGGGGCAGAGCAGACCCTCGTGCCTGGATGGGGTGGCCTTTTCCTGCACAGCTCCAGCCTCCAGGAAGGAGGCTGTGACCTCTGCAATCAGCAAAACAGGGTGAGAAATCCTTCTTCCTGTCTGGATGCTGGAGGTGGCTGAGGAGGAAGCAATAGTGCATGGAGCCCACAGGAAATGGAGTCAGCAGGAAAGGGGCAGCAGGAGAGGCTCTGGCAGTCTGGCTTCCTTCCATCACCTCCTGCTCATTGTCCCAGGGCGCCCGGTAGGATTTCTTCTCTTTCCCTCTCTGGAGGAACTCGTGAGTGCTGCTGAAGCTGGGAGCCTCAGAGACATGTGCCCCAACTCTTTGCTCTAGCAGGGGCACTGCGCAGGCAGGGACATGAGGCCAGGGCTCTGGGCAGCCTGCAGAGCCAGAGCTGCTTGGGGGCAGGTGATGCACTGGGCAGGATCCTGCCTGTGTGTTTGCTGAGCAAGCAGCTGCCTGCCAGGAGCCTGGTGCTTCCTTCCATGTCTTTTATCAGATCTGCCAGTTTTCAAAGGGTAGTTAGACCTCAGTAGTGGTGAAGTATCAACTGCTGCTTGGAGATAGGATTTTTTCCTGCAGGATGTGGGCACAGCAATAATTTGGTGCAGGATATCATCCTTGTGTTATCAGGAAAACAGCACAGAAAACTGCCTTTGAACCTGTTCTTAGCTGGGTCCTTGCTTGAATTAGAGATTTGCTCAGTGTAGTTGTTGGGAGGAGGAGGAGGAAGGTAACTTTGAGCCCAAATCTCCGACTGGTTTGGGCTGCTTTGGGCAAGGTGGCCTGGGACAGCTCTGGCTCTCAGTCTGTGCTGCAGCATGAGTTCTACACACCTCGGCCCAGAGGAGCTGTTGGGGTTACAAGAGCCCAGCCAGGCACATCTGGTCTGTGTGTGCTGTGGGCCAGGCACAGCTCCTGGTCTGCACCTTTGGTGTCAGGTACTGATCTCCTGTTTGACTTGGGCAGAGTCCAGGTGCCAGTGGCAGAATCAAGGTGGGACATGGACCCTGCTGATCGACTGACAGACAGAGAACTGCACTAGATGGTTATTACAGCCATTCTGCCCTTGTCTTCCCTCTCCTAGGAGACAGCTCTGGAGTGCCATTTTGGGACAGACGGGACATTTGAAGCCCGGTGGGTGAACTCCTCTGCCGTGGAGTGTGTGCATGTGCTGGTGAGTCGAGGGGCGAGGCTGCCAGCCCTGCTTCCCCCAGGCTGAGGATCAGGTCCGAGGGCAGGCAGGGTCTTACCCCCAACCTCCCACCTGGCAGTGGGACACCACTTGCTCTCTCCCGTCCATCTCTCACTCCTGCACTCGCCCCTCTGGGCTCTCTGCATGTGCTGATGCTGGCAGGGCACACACATGTCACCACTGCTGTGTTCCCAGCTCCGTGGGGATCTGCCGTAGCTTTGGCCCCCGCTCCCCTGGGGCTTGGGAAAGAGCTGCTTGTTTACCTTTATAAACGGGAAGAGTTTTGTTCAGACAAAAAAATTGGCCACTTTTCAGGATTGCTGTTTCTGTAGCTTTTACTTTGAACAAGGAATCAGCCTGAGAAAATGCTGTGATGCTCACTGGAAAGCAGTGTGTGGTTGCCGGAGGGCAAACTGCACCTGCAAAATGCAGCAAACATTTGGGCTTTCACCAGTAGGAACATTGCAAGTTGAAGCTGGAGAAGAGCACTTTCCCATCACGTCACCTGTATCACAGCCCCACACTGAGAATGTGCAGACAGTCCAGGCTGCTCGTTTTCCTGTCCATTTCTGCTAAAAATAGCAGCAACCCAGGGCTCTGTGCTCACCACGATATGCACTGTGTCCTGGTGCCCTTTACTGGGACTTCAGCAAAATGATTAAAACAAAACAGCTGTCCCACTTCTTCTGCTAAGGATAAGACCCCTGTGTCTGGAGGAGCAGTGGTCAAAGAAGCCTCACAAGAAAGGTCAATCCATGGGGGGTATGTGTGTGTATGTAACCTCCTATTTCACTAAATTTCATAAGTTTTTGTTTGTGTTTTGTGTGCAGCTCCACACATCAGAGAAAAGCCATCGCTTCCCAGTGAACCTCCAGCTGAAGGACAAACCAGACAGATTTATTGACAGTCCGGAGATGATGACAGGTCTGAGTTGAAAATATTTTTATGTGCTTCTCTCATCTGGTTGGCTTGAACGACTCTCAAACCTGGGCAGAGTTTATGGCTGCAGGAGAGAAACCATGGCTCCAGTGGGCACAGCACAATTCCTTCTCTCAGGCACATGCAGAAAGTGTATTTACCCAGAGTCACCCTCCATGAATGTGAGCCCAGAGCCCAGAGTGGCACCCACACATCCCTGTTACAGCCAGCCAAAGTCAAGCCCCACCCTGAAGTGCAGCTCAGGTCTCACCTGTCAGCGGTGCATGGCTCAGGTTACCTGGTGCTCTCAGTCACAGCCCACAGCTGGGATGTGGGCTAGACAGGAATTCCTCCCTGGGAGAGGAGGGATGGGGCAGGGCTCTTCCCTCAGCTCTCACAGGAGCATGGCATCAAGGTTCCACATGCTGTGAAAATTGAGTCCTTCTTTTTGCTTCCTCTGCTGAGAAGGAATAAAATGTGTAAGCACATTTCACCCCTGGCCCGTTCTCTGTCTCTGTGAAGAGTGGCTGGATTCCCAAAAAAGCCCTTGCTACATCAGCAAACTGAGGAGGGCAGGCAGTCAGACTCAAAATGAGTCAGACTCAGACACGGTAGCCAGGCAGGACGAGCCCAGTGGGTCGGCCACGGAGCCGGGCTGGCGCAGCAGCTGCCACACTCGGCGTGGCCGAGGTTTGGCAGTGCCCCTTGCCAAGGGCTCTGGCTGGAGGCAGCATTCCCCAGCTCCTTTGCCTCTCAACAGGGTCAGCAGCTGTGGCAGAAGGGGCTGATTTATCTGAAGTGCAGAGGAGGATGAGAGCCCAAAGAGAGCTTTCCTTTGGAGGATGGCTGTGACAGGGAGAAAGACACGAGCACCAACAACCAGTGACCAGGATAGAAAGGTTTCCCCATGATAAACCCCTGTGAACAGAGGAGGATTATCTTGCAATGTGAAAATACCTGGAAATACCAGCATAGCCAGGCATGAGATCTGGTTTCTCTGCAGAAAGAAGAGGGCATAATTTTGCAATACAGTGGTAACCCTGAGGAGGGGGGTGGGACATGGGGCTTTGGCTGTGTAGAAGACTCAGTTCTCTGTGTGGGTGGCGCTGGGAGCAGGAACCACAGCAGAAAAAGCGTGGTGGAATTCCCCTCCTCCTGCATGGAGCAGAAGCTCATTTACATAGGCCATGTTTGCATCCATTGGAATTGGCCAGAATATTTGGAGTTCCCACGGGACTGTTATGCTGCTCTGGCTCCTCCTCGCTTTGCTCAGGCTGGTGTGAGTCACATTAGAGAGACTGCCTTGCATCAGAGATCTGCTAGACAAACATCGTTTAAAAAATGTCTTTAATGAAATCACTGATGTTATTGTTTATTATTTCAGTGTTTATTAGCTTTTATTGCACACTCTGTTTGATAGTCCATTGAAGGAATACAAGCTGTGCTATTGCTTGGAAAACCACCCAGTGTAATCTCCTGGGGAGACTGCAGATGACATGGAATAAGTTTTTTTTGTGGAGAATAGGAGAGACCCTCAGTACCAGTGATGTTTCCTTAGCATGGCACAGGCAGAGTGTTGGTGCTGATGGAGTTTCATTAGCACAGCAGAGCAGTGAGGCTAAGGGACTCATTAGTTACTCAGGAAGTGCCTTAAGATGCTCCTGAGAGCAGAAGTGCCAAATTTGTGTCTGTTTCTGTGTTTTATGTGCTCCTGCAAAGTCTCCTGTGGGGAAAAGGGTGTGAAAGCCATGTTTTCTGAGCATTTCTGACTGTTACCTCCATGGATACCCACACTTCAGTGGCAGAAGTCTTGAGGCTGGAGAGGAAATGTAACTCAGGGCATCAGCTAATGGAGATGTGAAGGCAGTATAATAAAAACAGATGGAAGTTGAGCTGAGCAGATCTGAAGGGAGAAGAAGTCACTGAAAGGGGTCTGTGTCACAGGGGGAAGGACAGAACTGTAAACACTGTACAAAGCACAAACTACCCCATTTTTTGTCAGTGTGGAAGCAATATGATTATTTTCCTGGCAGGATGGAGCCAACTTTGCCAAGCAGCTTCCCATGTGGATGCTGAGAGTTGGAAACATGTAGCATTAATTGACAAAAGGTTCCAAGTTTGGGTGTTGCTTGTTTTTCAAGGGGGAGAAAAAGGAAAAGAATGTGCTAAATTATATTGTAGTGTGAAGAAGCGTCCAGGCCTTCTGGGGAGCCTGCAGGATGGTAGCCAAGTGCTGCCTCGTCTCGCTGTGTGTGCAGACTGCTCTGCTCATCCGCTGGATTTCAGATTTTACTGGATTAATGTAATGGGCAGGTGGTGGGAGTGGGGGGGCCGTATGTGTTGGATTGCCTTAGGCTAAGCAAAGCTGTGAGAGCCTCAGGCCTGGAGCTCATGTTGTCTGTTGTCTCTGGTGCTTCAGTGGAGGTGTACAACTGTGCGACTGGCAGCGCCGACTGCTCCCAGTGCTTGGGGAGGGAGGACCTGGGGCACCGCTGCCTCTGGAGTGAGAGCAGCTCCAGCTGCAGGCTGCAAACCGAGCCTCCACAGGTCTCTGAAGCCTGCCCACCTCCTGAGATTCGCAAGGTAAGACCCGAGGGCAGCATGCAGGGTGCTCGCAGTGTGGCGCGGCGTGGCGCGAGGTGGAGGGTGGTGCCCAGGGCTGGGACTGGCTGCACTGTGCTGCCTGGAGCAGAGGAGGATCTGCACATTGTCCCTGGCACAGGACGGGGTCAAGACCAGCACTGATTTTCTATGCTGTCAAGTCACCTGGTGCCAAGGACATCTTGCTAGTGGCAGGATCCGGTCTTCATCATGCTAGATGGAAAAACAACAGCAGCACAGTCATGGCCGGTACCCTGTCCTCTCTCAGCACTGGGATGCTGTTGTGACCAGTACTCTGTCCCCTCACAGCGCTGGTGGCAGCAGCTGTCAGGTGAAACTGGCGGTGTAGGAGTGGGTTCAAAGCTGGTGTGGGGAAGAAAGCATGTTTCTTCCCAGATGTGTTTGCAGCTGAAATGATCCTTGACTAAACCCCACTGCCCAGCACAGCAGAGAAGTGTGATGGTTTCTCCTCTGCCGAGCTGGAGCAAGGAGACTCTGGTGTTGGGTGCACTGGGCAAGCAGAAGTGTGAGGAGTGATTCTGTCTGCTTCACGGGGCTCAGGCAGTGCTTGGGCACCGGGATTGGCTCAGGGATGAAGGCCAGAAACTCCTGGTTCTCCCTGACCTGGTCTAGTGGAAGGTGTCCCTGCCAATGGCATGAATCATAGATGATCTTTGAGGTCTCTTCCAACCCAAACTGTTCTGGGATCCTGTGATGCTCTGACTTTATGACCTGCCCCTTGGTGCTGCAGATCGAGCCGCTGCGTGGGCCTCTGGAGGGGGGCACGCTGCTCACCATCCGCGGGAGGAACCTGGGCCGCCGCTTCAGTGACATCCTGGGCGCCGTCCGCGTGGGCGGCGTGCACTGCGCCCCGCTGCCCGACAGATACGTCGTCTCTGAGACGTGAGTGGGGGGAGCTGGGAGGAGCGACCATGACCCCTGCACGTCCCCGGCCCATGCCTGTCCCTCCCTGTCCCTGAGGCCAGGCAGAGGCCAGCTGCTGCTGCCCCTCGCCCCTGGCACTGCTGCCATCTGCCTCATCCATCCACAGAGTCGTGTGCCAGACCGGAGAGGCTCCGGAGGCGTTTTCGGATGTGGTCACGGTTAACGTGAGCCGGGAGGGGAGGTCCAGGGAGCGGTACTCCTACGTGGTGAGTGGCTGTCTCCTGAGTGTTCCTTTGGTGACTCCTGTGCCCCTTGAAGTGGCTGTGCAGCTCCCCATGCCTTCCCCAGCTGGCTGAGAAACAGGAATGTTGGGGTCCTTAAGGAGCTGCTGAGGAGTCACATCACCTGTGGTCACCTGTGTGGGGTGTGGCAGGACCACAGCAGGATACTGGCAGCACAGCCACGCTCCCAGACTCAGCTCCTGCAGGGGTCTGTCTCATCCCACCTCTATTGACAATTCTCCTGCTATAAAAAGGAACTCAGTTTTCTTCTACCTCTTTTGCTGAAGTGTTGTTACAACCTGTGAGATTTTTTGAGACTTCTGAAGCCCCTTTGTGCTGTGTAAGTTACATTCCATAAACTCACATTGTTTAGAACTGATATTTTTGCTGCAGAGATTGTATTAGTTTTTGCATGAAATAATGTGTAGGGATTAGACTGAAGCTAACCCCATGTCACTGTGCAATGAAAAGCCCTTTATAACTTTGTGCTGTGCTGTTCCACAAAGATAGCTTTCATCTCTATAAACCTGGAGAGAAATCCATGCATTTTTTCTCTTCCCTACACGAGCCTTCTTCTTGGACAGTATCCATGGGCAGCCATGAGGGGTGGGTGCTGAGAGCACGTGGAGTGCTTGGAGCCTTTGTACCTCCACTGCAGCTTCAGCTGGGGCAGGACGGTCCGTGCTGCAAGTTGCTGGCCTGGGAGAAGACTTGGAGCCCCAGAAAACACTTAGATTCCTGGTGGTCCTTGTGAGAAATCTGGGACAGATCACGGAGTGTGATTCTCCCACCCTGAAGCCAAAGACAGATTGGGTGTTTAGTTCAGGGAGCTGAGAGCATGCAGCCAGCACAGGCATGGCACACCCCAGCACTCAGCAGAGCCAGCCTGACACTGCCTGGGGAGAGGCTGGTGAGGTGATGGCACTGCCAGGCCAGTCCCAGCAGGAGTTCCCAGATCCCATTTCCACAGTTTCCAGGTGTCCAGGTTCACAGCAGCCCCCTTGGTTTGGGGATTCTCAGGATGTGTGTGCTGAGCTGGCACATCCTCCACTGCTGGCTGAGAGGGGGGAGAGGGGCCCAGAGAGTGGAACAGGGCTGGGCAGCTCCTTCACCAGCTCTTAACATGCGAGGAAAAGCCTCTCAGGAAACACCTGTGGAAGCACCAATGCTAAACAAAGCCAGTCCCTGACCTCAGCCTGGGTCCATGGCAGCCCTGGGCAAGCTTAGGGAGCAGGCTCCTCCTGGAGTGGGAGAGAAGCTGTTCCTGCTTGGGTGGCACAGTAGAAAACTGCTATCTGTCTGTCTGTCTCTGTCTTGTTTGTCTTAGCAAAGCTTGGAGCAGATATGAGGGAGTGCCCTGCCTTGTGCACGTGTTGGGGAGGGACACTGCATGATGGAGGTGTGTCACACTGAAAGCAGCTTTCATGCCATTTGCAGACCAAGCAACACTCTTGTTTTCTTGGTTCTCCTCTCCCATCTGATGGCATGCAAATGGAGTAGCCTACACCATGCAAAGCTGGTCTTGGTGAGACCTGAGCTTGAGCACTAATACGGTTTGCCTGGAAAAGTTTAAAAGCCTTTCAGAACTGCCCTCCCAAAGAAGGTACTTCATGAAATACCAGATATTGTTTGTGTGCTACATCTTTCAAAGTCCCCATTATACATGCCTAGAAGAGACAGAATTCAGCTGTAATTGTACTGAGGAGGAGGGAGAGGCTTCTTCAGGACATTACAGCAGGCTATGGATGAGCTGGATTTGCCAAAGCTACGATGGAGGTGATTGGTGCTGGCAGTGCACCAAGAGCAGCAGCCCCTGGCTCTGGCTAAGGGGAAGGGCTTTGGGGAACAGCAATAATCCTCTCTGCTGATGCTGTAGCTGCACTTATGAATATGTGGGTTAAGGGCCAAGGCCAGGAGACAGCTGCCCGCAGACAGAGAAATAGAAATTAGCAAAACAGATCTGGTGGAAATGGGTGACGATCAGAACTGACAGAGGAAACGGCAATAGAGGAGTGAAGCCATCTGAGTGTAGGACAAGGGCCAGGGTAGATGTTAATGCAAGGGTTTGTGTGGCAGAGACTGCCAGGCAAGGCATTAACAGCAGGCGCAGCCTGCCCTCCACCACCCGCCTGCGAGGGTCTGCTCTGCACGAGCAAGGGATGGGCTGGGGGTGAGTGGGGCCAGCCTCTGTGGGCCTGTCTGAGAGGGAGTCGCCAGTGCCCTATGGAAGGGTCTAGAGATCATGATTTGCTCTGCCCTGGCTGTCCTGCTCGAATGGAGCAGGGATGTTGCCAGCAGCCTCTCCTGGGGTGCCTGTAAGCAGACAAGAGGGCTCAGCGCCACGTGAGTTATCAAAGCCTCCAGCTCATGAATCTCAGGAAGATTTCCAGGGGCTGCAAACACAGATAACATACGTGCTAATTTATGCTGCAAATGGCAAGAAGCAAAGTAACTTCCCCCTCAGTTCCTGTTACCTCAAGAGATACAGATTTGAAGCTTCCTTAGCAGGGATCTGATATTCAGTTATCTAAACCCAGGTGGGGTTTACTGATCTCAAGGCCATCCTCCAGTGGGGCTTTAACATTATCTTTGCATTTTGGAGGACATGGATCTGGAAGAGCTGAGATGGTGAGGGAGGGAATGAGTGAGAAATTTCCTTTTATTGATGGACCTTGTGCTGTCGCTGGCTCTGGACCTCCTGCTGGAAATCTGAAGGGAATGGTGGGATCTTGGGCTCCTGTTTGGCCCCATGTTTCATTTATAGACAGTATTTAGGGACCACTGAGAGTCACAGAGGTTTTATATGATCTTACTCCTTAGCGTTTGTATCACTTCTCTTTTTCTGAAACCTTGCCAGCAAAAGCTTTTGTTTGATCCTCACAGTGCTGGACACTTACTCGAAGTTCTGAATCAATTCCCATGTACAGTGTGGAATATCCAGCTGCAGATTTACCAGGCTAGAAAACAGATTTCCCCTTTGTTTTTAGCTTCCCGTGGTGCAGTCCATAGCTCCTGCGAATGGCCCGAAGGCAGGAGGAACAAGAGTGACCATCAGAGGCAGCAGGCTGGATGTCGGCTCAGAACTCCGTGTCCTCATCAACTCCTCCAAGCAGTGCACGGACCTCAGGTGGGAGCAGGGCTGGGGGCTGGCACTGGAGTAGTGACGAGAGCCAAAGCATTAGGAAGGTTGGCATTGTCCCTCAAGAAGTCAGGCAGAGCGAGGGTTTTGATGGGGGGCACCACTACGTGCTGGCACGGCATCCCCCACTTGCCCATCCCCTCCGTGTGCGGGGAACAGTCCCGGCAGCCGGCTGGTGTGGGCTGGGAGCTGCCCGCTAGCAGGCCTGGAGGAACAGCTAGTTGGCATGTGATGGAAGCTCCGTTCTCCTGTGGCTGCACCCTGTCAGGGGTGCTCAGGCCAGCCCCCAGCCCGTGGCTCCCTGCAGCTCACCCCTCCTGTCCTCGCGCAGCCGCACCGACAGCACCATCACCTGCACCATGCCCGCCGTGGAGCTCACCACAGCTGTGCCAGTCTGCGTGCAGTTCGAGAACAAGTCTTGTGCCAGCCACAACATCACTTTCAAATATGAGAAGAACCCGGTTATATCAGACATCAACCCCAAAAAGAGCCAGATCAGGTGAGATCCTGCCCTAGCTGAGACAGCCCGTGAAAGAGAGGGTCAGCTCCAGGAGGGAGAGGGTGGGGAGAGGGTCCTGCCAGGGGAAAGGGGCTTCTCAGCCCTGGGCTGGACGGGTGTAGAGGGTGCCTTAGCTTGCTCTTGGGGTGCTCCAGGGTAACCCCAGCATGGGAGTAGAAGAGGTCTCACACACCAGGACTGTCCCTAGCTTGTTTTGATGCATTTATGAGTGGAAAAATGTTAGCCTTGTTAACTATACTGTGCACACCTGGTGAGTGTTTTGGGGAGGCCCAGATGGGGGCTCTATGAGACCCTGAGGATTTTTCTTGGCAGTAAAACTGCTGGAGGATGAGATGAGATTTGTAATTTTGGATTTCAACCTTCCCTGAGGTCACAGTATTTAATTTTTAAAGTGCATTGCTTTTAGTTTCACATCTCTGTGGAGTTCTCAGACTTCTGTTCCTTTGAATACCCTGGTGAAATACCATCCTCCTCACCTGTGAAGTCTGAAAAACCCAGGGCTGACTAGGAAATCTGGGAGGCCAGCAGCTGTGCTGCAGGACATCACTGAAAGCAGCACGCCCAGGGTCGAGCATGAGCAGGCTCTGGTGGCCTGACCCTCTTGGAACAAAGCTGCCTCTCTGTTCCCCAGCACAATGCCAAGGCTGCAGGCTATGGGAATGTTTAGGGGAAAGGCAGAGCCATGACTCAGCCAGGCGCAGCCCCTTGCAGGCTTCCAACTGGCGAGAGCAGTGCCTAAAAAGAGACAAGGGAACAATGTCCCGCCTGAAGTCACAAAGGAAACCACTGGGGTATTTCTCAGTCACCTTAGTCTGCTTCCTTGGTACTTAGAGCCGTTCCCAAATTTCAGAGAACAGGGTTGGTAACTGCAGGCTCTCTCCAGCCTCTGGAGTGGCTCGTGCAGTCTGACTGCTTAGCACATTGCTGGGCTATTGACCATGAGGTGCTAATAACTTGTGTAAAAATTTAGCTGGGTCTGATTTCTCTTACCATATTGATAAAATAATCCATATAACCAAAACCTAAACCAATGCAAAAGTTGTACCCTAATCTGTAGATGTGACAGGCTAGTGAGAAACTTGGATCATAACTTCCTAGTGATATCCCCAGGCTTCAGAGAATCCTGGGGCCTCATGCCCAAAGTCACTGTGCCTGGAGTGCTCTTCAGATAACAGGACTTGTGAGTCTTGCCTGTTCCCTGGCAAATACTCCAAACAAGTCAAATGTGATACGGGGAAGTGCAGATGAGTGGTGCTGGTTCTCCAGCCGTTGCTCTGCCTTGTGCACATTGGAGCTGCTCATTATTCTTGTTAGTTGACTGCACAGTGAGAAGCCCATATGTTGCATTCCCATTCCCCCCAAGCAGATTCAAAACACAACAATTTCCACATTTTGGTCTAAATCACAAGTTCCTGGAAGATGCAGGATGAGGGACGTTTCCCTCTCCAAGTCTCACAGTGCTGTGTGGGTGCTGCAGGGGCAAGGGCAAGGGCAGGGGATGTGTCCTGGCCATCACTTTACAGGTCACTTACATGGCCAGTGGCCAGGATGCCTGCTGCATATACCCTAGCATGCAGAGGCTGCTGTTCTGGACAGTGGGAGTAAGGGGCACAGCTCACTGATGCTGGAAGAGGCTCCCCACTTTCCACCAGAGCATCTACTCCTCCTTCCTTCCTTCCTTCCTTTCTTACATGATCTTGTGGTAGCTGTGTAGGTAGCTTCCTACTTCTGCTGTAAATAGGAGGAAGGCTTTGGCTGTTGGGTCATATTTTCTGCTCAGGCAGCTTGGAAACACCTCTGAGAAAATGACAGGAGGAAGATGCAGCCCTCACATCCCACTGCTGCACTGTCCTCTGCAGTCACCCTCTCTTTCTTCCCTTCTCAAAGCGGGGGCAGGATCATCACCCTGGAAGGAAGAGGCTTTGGGCTGGTGCAGAACGTGTCCATGGCTGTCCGTGGCATCGGCAGAGAGCACACGGTGGGTGTCTTGGCCAGGCATGGCCCGGTGCTGCAGCAGGGCTGCGTGCCTGCTGCCAGGAGCTGTGCAGCTGGGGCCTCGGCCCGTGCCCAGGATGGGCTGGAGCCCTCGTGGTGCTGGGTTCTGACACGCTCTCGCTCCTGCTTTCAGCGCTGTAAGGTGCACACTGACACGGCCATCACCTGCCCCTCTCCAGCTGCCTCCAACGTCACTGTGGGGAGCAAGCCAGCCCCTGTCGATTTCTACCTCAACGGGCGCCTCTACTCTGACGAGCGCTCGGCTCTGGATGAGGAGATGTACTCCGAGGAGGCCTCGCACATCAGCAAATTCAGCCTGGGCTACTACGCTGACCCCCAGTTCTCCACAGCCAAGAAGGAGAAGTGGATCAAGCACCATCCTGGCGAGCCCTTGACTCTGGTCATACATGTAAGAGGGTGGTGGTTACAGCTCTGCTTCTCTCTGCTGCTGCCATCTCCACCCTGGGCAGCTCCTCGGTCCTAAGTACCAGCACAGGGACTGCCCACAGACACAGCACGGAGAAGGGGGTGGATGGAACTGGAGAGGCAGGAGCAGGTGATTTTGGCTCAGCTTGCAGCTTCTGCATCTCTCTGCCCCAGGAGATGCAGCCTGGTGCGGGGATGCCTCCTGAGGCATGATGCCAGAGAGCTGCCTGGGGAGGGTGCTGTAGCTAGGGGTTAAATGAGATACTGGGCATGTGGAAAAGAACTACAATGCCCTGGCCCAAAACCAGGCAGGTGCTGCAGAAGGGCCTGACAATAGATGTTTATTCCTGCAGAAACAGGTCATTCATTCTTCTCTTTTGGCTACTGAATTCAGCTCAGCTCACAAGGAAGTTGGGGTGCAGAAGCTGATTGGCCTGGACAATGAGTAATAGTAATTCAAAGGCCATTGTTTGCTGCAGGATATCCTAATGGTTTGCAACGTGCTCCAGAAATGTGCTCCCCCTTTCTCAGGCTTTGCAGGCGCATCCCCTGGCTGTCCCCTCCGTTGTACATCCTTCCCCCCTCCCAGATGGGTGCTTACATCCTTATCTTCCATGCGCAGCAGGCCCGATCAAAAGCAGATTTTTCCAGGTTCCATGAGGGGCTTGTTCATCCTATGCCCCATGCTGAGTGAAGAATGGGAAACAGGAAAATGGGGAATGGCCTGGTTTTGGCTTTCCTGTGGAGTCCTGGAAAAATGTTCTTGGTGAGGGAGAGTCTTCCCAGGTCTGCAAAACAGCAGGGAATATGGGAAGTAAAGCAGAAAGATCGATTGCAATTCTAACTGCTATGCTGCAGCCTGACATCCTGATTTTTGTTCTGCCTTTAGAAAGAGCCTGACAGCCTGGGCCTGGAAAGCAATGAATACCAGGTGAAAATCGGCCTGATCTCGTGTGAGATCCAGATTGTTTCAGACAAAGTCATCCACTGCTCCATCAACGAGTCGCTGAGCTCCTCGGAGAGGCAGCTGCCGGTGACGGTGAGTGCGGAGCCGTGCGGGCACGGGGGTCCCGGTGAGTGCGGAGCTCTGTGGGCACGGGGGTCCCGGTGAGTGCGGAGCTCTGTGGGCACGGGGATCCCAGTGAGTGCAGAACTCTGTGGGCACGGGGGTCCCGGTGAGTGAGGAGCTCTGTGGGCACGGGGGTCCCGGTGAGTGCAGAGCTCTGTGGGCACGGGGATCCCAGTGAGTGCAGAGCTCTGTGGGCACGGGGGTCCCGGTGAGTGCGGAGCTCTGTGGGCACGGGGATCCCAGTGAGTGCAGAACTCTGTGGGCACGGGGGTCCCGGTGAGTGCGGAGCCGTGTGGGCACGGGGGTCCCAGTGAGTGCAGAACTCTTTGGGCACGGGGGTCCCGGTGAGTGAGGAGCTGTGTGGGCACGGGGGTCCCGGTGAGTGCGGAGCTCTCTGGGCACGGGGGTCCCGGTGAGTGCGGAGCCGTGTGGGCACGGGGATCCCGGTGAGTGCAGAGCTCTGTGGGCACGGGGGTCCCGGTGAGTGCAGAGCTCTGTGGGCACGGGGATCCCAGTGAGTGCAGAACTCTGTGGGCACGGGGGTCCCAGTGAGTGCAGAACTCTGTGGGCACGGGGGTCCCGGTGAGTGCGGAGCCGTGCGGGCACGGGGGTCCCGGTGAGTGCGGAGCCGTGCGGGCACGGGGGTCCCAGTGAGTGCGGAGCTGTGTGGGCACGGGGGTCCCGGTGAGTGAGGAGCCGTGTGGGCACGGGGGTCCCGCTGCTCACCCCGCTCGTGCAGCGCCTGCCCAGCTCGAGCTCACCCGCTGGTGACCCTGCAGGAGGCTGCACAGGGGAAGAGTGGCCAAAGCACGCCGTGCAGGGTCAGCAGGATGCAGGGGCCGGGCCGAGGGCTGCCCCCAGCCGTGGCACCGGCAGCTGCCCGCGGAGCTCCGGCGCTGGGCCCCAGCGGAGGCTGGGCAGCTCTGAAGGGCACGCTGAGGTCTTGGCCATGTGAGGTTTTGTCACCTGCACTGATTTCCTGCTCCTCGTGAGATACGTTTGGGGATTTCCTTACAGCTTCAAGCCATCGGCTCTGCTCCCACCAGCAGAAGGGCTACGAGTGGCCGTGAGAGGCCAGCCTTCCCCGAGCTGGGTCCCTGCTGGGTCCCTGCAGAGTGACCGGGAGGGTGAGGGCAGCACTCAGGGCTTCCAAAGGCTGCTGCTTTCTCGCTGCAGAGTTCAGTGTTCAGGGCTGCTGTTTCTCTTTGTGTCTGCAAATGCACCGCACTTTGTTACTGTCCTGTTTTCCAGAGGGCTGGACTGAACTGCTGTGCTTGCCTCAGTTTCCCTCATGTCACACACAGCCCATGGCCATGCAGGGATGTGACCATGGCTCTTTGTATCTGGAGAGAAAACGCCTCCACCTCCGTGGGAGACCCCGCTGCCCTCTCCCAGTCCGTGTGTTGGCAGGGGATGGATGGGAGCCTGAGGCATGGGCAGGGAGGGCAAGGGGAGCTGGAGGGAGCTGCAGAGCTCTGGAGTTGGGCTGCCCAGGAGAAAGGACAGTGCACTACCAATTCACTGACAGGATTGTCCAGTTTACTGGCAACAATCTGAGGTGTATGAAATTCTGTTGCAAACTGGAGTCTTGGAAATACAGAAGTAACAGAATTTTTTGAGTCATCTTAACAGGAATTTTAAACAGGGTAATTTTAATTTTTTTTTTGTGAGAACTGAGAAACAGGGGAATCCCTCTGTGGAAGAAAAGGAATTTTTGAGTTTGCTAGTCTTGGTGTGACATTAACCAATCATGGCAAGTCCCCAGGAAGCAGGAGTGTGATACCCAGCCCTAAATATCACAAGGGTGTTCAGAGTGCACCAGCAATGTGAGTGCAGCTAATTAATCTGCTTGTATTCATACCTGTGCACCCCTACTAAACCTACAGGCGTGGCTGGGGCCCTTGCCTGCCGGCCATTCCACGGGCGGCCGCTGCTTCATCACACATGAGAAATGGCTTTGGTGACACAGGGCAGGCATGTGCAGCAGCCTTGCCTGGGTCCCACTGAGTGTTGAGTAGAGCTGTCCAGCTACACAAGAGAGACTTGTCAAGACATTCAGGCCCATCTTTGTTTATGACCAAACAGTTTAAACATTGAATTAAACAGCAGCCGAGGGATTTTTTTCTCTGAAAAATGCAAAAGGCTGAGCTGGTGAAGGAAAAAAGACTCAAAACACATTAAAGAGCTGCCTCATTGCAGCATTTCAGAGGGAGACAGTGGAGATCCTGAGTCTGGGCATGTGGCTGTGAGGCTGCTGAGTAAATGCCCCAGTGCTCTTGCAGTGCTGTGGCTCCTGTCCCTGTCCAGCACCATGGCTCTTGGACAACGTGCCAGGGTAGAGACCAAAGCTCTCAGTGACTGGAGCTTCCACTGGCAGCAGCCATGCCCTCTCCAATGCTCCTAGAGCTAGGGCTGGATTTCCCTCAGGATGGAGCTGTGTGTCTGGTGGTGGAGGTGGTGGGAAGATCCTGCTTGTGGGATGGCTTTGGTCCAGTGGCTGAGCTGCTGGAATTTCACCCCAGTGGGCACCTTTCCCAGAGGTGTTCCATGACACAGGAAATAAAGATTAATTTTGATTAATCAAATGATTAATCAAAATCATAAGATTACTGGAGTTCTTCCCTACCTAATTTCAAGGGTTTTTTTCTCAAGTTTCTCTCACTTCTCATTCCCTGGGAGAAGTGAAACTCACATTTCCAGAAGCGAAAGCCTTGTGTGGTCATGAGTTTTCCTTATCAGATGATCCTGTGGAATCCTTTCATTCCAAGGGCCCAAAGAGCTGTTTGTAAACGGCACCAGCCAGCCTGTGATGTGTGCTGGCCTCTTCCCTTCTGGAGATCAGGAGACCCAAGGACTGAGCTCTAGTGGTTTGTGCTTGTTGTCACAAGAAGTACAGGCTGGGAGCAGGGCCAGCACCTTCTGACACCCCTTTCACTGCTTTAGCCACAAGATCATTACTCGTCTATGGTCTCATTTATTTTTATTCCCTTAGTTTATTTGTATTTCAAGGACTTTAAAGTTTCTTAACCCTACTTCTTCTGGGTGGCAGCCGTCCTGATTTTGGAGGAGAAAGGCAAGTGCAGCAGGGCTCCAAAGGCTGTTCAGAGCCATCAGAAGCTGATGATTAGTGGAAGTGATTTTCTAGTAAGAGCAGCACAGGCAGCCTTGTACGGTGCCGTGGGCTCTCTAGGAAAGGGCTGTCTCTTCTGGGGCAGATGCAGTGGGGCCACGGGGCCTGCAGTTCTGCCACCAAAGCCCTGTGCTGGCGCTGGGATGGGCACCACTGCAGCATCACAGCCTGCTGGCTGTGGCCTTGGCATCCCCCAGAGCACAGGAGGGGAATTGGGCTCCCTGGAGACGCACAGAGTGCCCGGGCTCTGGCAGTGAAAGGCACAGCCCGGCCTCCCTCCCTCCGAGCCTGGGAGGCTGTGCCAGCTGAGCCCTCGGGTGAAGGTCTGCTGAGTGCTGCCCTGTGTCCTCCCTGCTCCCAGCCCTTTGGCAACCTGCTGCTCAGCTCCTGCTTTTCCTGCCTCCTTCTTCCTCAGATCCAAGTTGGAAAGTTCAACTACACAATTGCCATGCTGCACCTTGGGGGAGGAGAGACCGCGATCATTGTCTCCATCGTTATCTGCAGCATCCTGCTGGTGCTCTCTGTTGTAGGTAAGGGAAAGAACGACATGTTTCCAGGCTGTGGCAAGGTTTTTCTCTCTGCATGTGGAGGCGTGAACTCTGAGTGCTGCAGATGTGCAGTACCTGAAGCTAGTCTGGGTGCAGCAGGTATGGCACACAGCTAACACCAGGACCACAGGTCCCTGCAGCACCGAGCTTTTCCTGGCTGAATCCACAGCTCAACTCTGTTCATTGAACCTGTGATATTTATAAACTTACCCTTTTCCTCAAATACTTAGTAGTTACTATAATACAAAATAAAGAAGGATGTGAGAAACTGATCTTGGTCACAGGCATGATTGTCCCAGACCATGTTCCTAGGCCAAGATCCTGTCATCAAGAACAAACAGTGACAGGTGCCTGGCCAAGTAGGAAGAGCAGAGCCAGCATCCTTAGCTGCAAATCTGAAGCAGGCACATTAGTGTATGTACCTGGCTGGAAGCCGTGCTGCACACCTTTGTCTTTGGGCTAGGGTCCCTGCTCATCACATGCCCAGAATGACTGCACAGCAAGAAACCTGCCAGTTCACAGCAAAGGAGGGCTTTAGAGTAAGGATTTAATTTATTTTTAATAAAGGCTCTAATGCACCCTATTTACTAGATGCATCGTCCATCATTAGAAACATATTTCTGGAGGCATGGGAAAACTGTCAGATATGAACACTGTAATACAGGTGGTAAACATCCTCAATTCTGTATTCATTAATCGTCTGGAATACATTAATATAGAGTTAAGCTGAATACAGACAGCCCAGACCTAAATTGAAGGTGACAGTTACAGCACGATCATTAAATTCCAGCTGGTACTACTTATTTACAGACAATTGACAACTGCCTGACCAGTCTGGTGGTAGGTGTGAAACCAACTCTGGGTTTAGCTTTCTGCACTTGTGTCAGAGAGAACTGCTCTGATCCCAGCTGCGGCTGCTCCCAAGCCTGGGTCCAAAAGGCTTGTTCTCTTCCTCTTTTCCAGCTCTCTTTGTGTTCTGCACAAAGAGCCGCAGAGCTGAGCGCTACTGGCAGAAAACCCTGCTCCAGATGGAGGAGATGGAGTCACAGATCCGGGAGGAAATCCGCAAAGGTGAGTCCCTGTTTGGGTGCCGAGGTGCCGTGGCTAGGAGCGGGATGTCAGGTTAGCAGGCTTGAAGCACCTTGTGCTGTGTAGAAGTTTATGGAACTATTTGTAGGATAATATCTGTGATCGCCTGTGAGTTTTGACAGGGTTTGGGAATGAGGCTGAGTGGCTGGAAGTGTGGCCCTGCCACTGTCCTGCTGCCTGGCTTGGGCAAGCCATTGATCTCCAATGCCACCGGCTTCTCTAACCTGGGGTTAATGGCCCTTGGCTGTGTCAGAGGGTTACTTGAAGGTCATGCTAACCTTCACTGTGCTTTCCTCTTGGGTGCAACAGAAACTGCAGCATGCTCCTCATAAAGCAATGGGAGAAGCATTCCAGGTGTTGGCACCCACCACCCCACAGTCCATGATCCCACCACATCGGCTGATGTCCTCTCCTGAGGGCACTGGGGTTCCTGGGGCAGACAGTGTTCAGGGTGTGCAGTCTGATGGTTAAACCCCGATGGGAATGTGCTGCTCAGAGAAAACACGGCCTCAGCCCCGGCAAGGGCACGGCGTGAGGGGGCAGAGATGAGATGTGCCGTGCTTTCCAGTGCCGGCCTCTCTCAGCTGGTGGAGGACTGGGCTCTCACCACCTGCGGGTCTCTTTGTATAAGGTTTTGCAGAGCTGCAGACAGACATGACAGACCTGACCAAGGAGCTAAACCGCAGCCAGGGGATCCCCTTCCTGGAGTACAAGCACTTTGTCACCAGGACATTCTTCCCCAAAGTAAGGAGACAGCGCGTGTCACGGGCACCTCATTGCTCCCAGATATGTCCCACCCAGTTTAGGGCTCTGCTAAAGGGCTTTTACAGTGTCACAAAATCATTCCCCTGTTATGTATTTACTTGTCACATATTTCAGCCTTAATTATCATCAAAAGTGGAGCTGCACCTCCTGGGGTGTCATACAAGATCGGGCTTGCTCGCACATGACAGAAGCTGGCGGCAACTGTTCCAGGAGTTGCTCTGGCTTGCCTCTTTGGGGCCATTGCACACCTCCTCTGAAAGAGCTCTCACACAAGCAGAGTGCTGGGGTCTCCTCCTCAAGGGCTCCAGTGTCACCCCACTCCGTTCAGCAGAGGCTGAAGGGTGAATTGGCAATCAGGAGAGGGGCTTTTTGTCCCATGCAGGGTGCCCCCAAGCATTCCCAGCAGCTCAGCCAGTCCTCAGGAGTTCTGTGGATGTCTCTGTCTCTCCCTTCCTCCTGTCCAAGGCTGGGTGCGTGGTGCTCCCAGTAAGATGTCCCTTGGGCACCCAGTCCCAGTGTGTCTGCCCGGGGTCCTTTCCCAGAGCTGCAGCAGACGTGCTGGTGCCGTCATTCCTGTCACCGGCTGCTCTGCTGTGTGGCTGTGCGCCCTTCACTGCGGCTGTATTTCACCCCCGAGGCAGTTGTGTGTCAGTGCTGAGGACTGAGATGATGATTTATGACTGCAGAGTGTTTCATTAGTAGCTATTACTCAGGTTTTTCAGTTACCCAGTCTCCATATCTCTGCACACTGGAGGCTTTAAGTTTCAGGTTGGTATATGAATGCTATGGATTTAAACATTTTTCCCATCTGTTTTAAAAGTTACATATGTTGAAACACCCAGAACTCCTCTATTTTGATATAGTCTTCTGTAAAGCTTTCTCTTCTGGGAGTTTTCTAGCTGTCACATTACTCTATTTGCAGTCTCCCTGCCCTCACAGCCCTGCATCTGAGCAGACGTCTGCCTCCCCCCATCCTTGTGGTGTTTGCTCATTCAGGAGGCTCTTGCAAAGTGTTTCAAGGCTACAAAAGCCAGCCCCATGCATGTCTTTGGAATGGGTGGCTTTAGTCCCAGTGACCTGCCTCCCCAGCTTATTCCCCTGAGGTGCAGAGCACACAGATGCCCTCCCCTAACACTGTGCTTGGTTCCAGTGTTCCTCTCTCTACGAGGAGTGCTACATCCTGCCATCCCAGCAGCTCAGCTCACAGGTGGGCTCCCAGGTCCAGGAAACACATCCACTCCTGGTGGGGGAGTGGAAGGTAAGTAACCCACTGACAGAACAAACACTTTTGGGTGTTGCTAATCATTAACACAGACCAGCACTGGATCAGCTTTGGCTGGCTGAAGAAGGCAGATCTGTGAATCTGCTCTTGCATGATGAAGCATTGGCCTGGAATCCTTCCTGGCTCTGTAACCCTGAGGCTGCAGTAAAATCTCCCTCTAAAGCTTCTGAAAGCTGACCAAACCCAGCCCTCTTCACCTCTCCTTGTACACCCACTAATTGTTTTGTTAGCCCTCAGCTGCACTTGCTCCATCTGTCTCATAGTGGGAGCCCCAAACTGGCCACAGTGCTCCAGGTATCCTCAGGAGTGCTGAACAGAATGGAATGGCCACTGCCACTGCCCCAGCTGGGGTTCCTTGCCAGCGAAGCTGCTGGCTGTGGCAGGTAGAGGGAGGGGGGGCTCTTCTACTTAGTATCTCTGTGCTCAGTAGGGGCATCCCCACCATCAGGAGGGATAACATGAGGTGGAAAACAACAAGCAGGGTTTTCTTAGTCTGCTTTCTAAATTTTTCTTCAGATCCCTGAGAACTGCCGACCCAACATGGAAGAAGGAATTTCTCTGTTCTCCACCTTACTCAACAACAAGCACTTTCTTATCGTATTTGTCCATGCTCTTGAGCAACAGAAGGACTTTGCTGTCAGAGACAGGTATAAGCTTCAGAACCAAAGACTTGGCAGGTGGAGGAGACTAATTTATTCCTAACCCAAAGCAATGCAGCCAGCGTCTGGGACTGTGTGTTTCAGTGGATGGTTGAGTCACACTTGCCTACACATTTCTGTTAGAGATGGATGGCCATAAACCCTGAGGAGCACTCACTCATTTGGCTTACCAATAAGAGTGTGCAAGCTGACTTGAGGTCCTGCAGCACTGAATGAGGGTTGGAACTACTAACACCATTAAGAAGGCTCATGGGCTGTGAGCTGCCTTTGTGTGTTGGGTATTTTAGTGCCAGTCAGCAGTTCAGTCTTGTTGGACTGGGGCTTGAGTCCTGTATCATTCTGTGTTTCAGGTGTAACCTGGCCTCCCTGCTTACTATTGCATTGCATGGGAAACTGGAGTATTACACCAGCATCATGAAGGACCTCTTGGTGGATCTAATAGATGCTTCAGCTTCCAAAAACCCCAAGCTTATGCTGAGGAGGACAGAATCTGTGGTGGAGAAGATGCTCACAAACTGGATGTCCATCTGCATGTACAGCTATCTCAGAGTAAGAGAACCAGTCCCTGCTGTGGTGGCTGCAGGGTCACCTCGGTGTGCAGCAGGGATGAGGGATGCAGAGGATAGCCTAGGACCTGACACTTGCTACCAGTGCCACTCAAATGGTCACTAACACTTGGCAAACTGAATGATTCAGGTGTAGGAAAGCAACCTGAAGTTCAGCTGCTTCTCCACTTCTGCCCAGGATTTTGGTGAGCTTAGTTTTCATGGCAGACCACGGATCAACATTTTCACTGTGGTTGAGAAGAGCCATAGGGGAGCTGAAAAATAACCAGAATGGCTGGAGGTTTTGGGGCCCACCTGGTTATGTGTTGTTTCTGTGACCAGCTGGCACAGCTGTGCTGCCCAGTCAGCGTGTGTGTCTCGGGGGTCAGGAGGCTCAGAAGGGCCGAGGGCACGCCGGGGCTGCTCTGCATCGGTGCCCACTGCTGTGTGGGGCCTCTCATGCAGAGGCGACCTCGTGGTTCTGCACAAATCTGAGCAGGAGGGGTGGGGTGTCTGTCCCAGAAGGCTGATGGGCTTCTCTTGGTAATGAGCAGGAAAATGTTTGGCATCTCAGAGCCATCAGCAGTCCATCTGCTCAGTGCTTTATCTCCAACATTTGCCAGTTCTGTTTGGAATTCCCCAGAAGAATTGAGCAATAACTTAATTGATTCCACAGCAGTTAATTGGAGGATACCCCATTATACCCACGGGAAGAGCCTTGAAAAAGGCTTTGAAAAAATCTCTTTTCCCGAAGTGTTGTCTACATCCACAGAAGCGGTTCTATATTGTCTTCATACATATTGTGATTTCTTCTGATCCCAGATGACCATTTTTTGTCCTAAAGCCAGTGGTTTTGTAGTTCATAGTTTTTCATTCTAGCCAACACAGTTAGCCAGTCTAATAAAAGAAGAGTTACAGGAGTGGATGAGGATGACTGTGCCAATGTAGCCCAGCTATCCAGCCTGTAAGGATAGAAAAGAGGAAATTAGTAAAATTTTTTTAATCTTCAGATTTTGTGCCTGTAGTTAACCACTGGAGAAAAAAAAGTGCTGATATTCCCTTTTGGGGAGGGGAGACCACATGTGAGGCATCTGATCCAGCTCCAGCTTGTGCTAAAAATGGACATTGTGCAAGAAGGCTTTCTCAGGGAAAAAAGAAAAAGAGGAAAGTGGAGCCTTATCACGTGGGCCTGAAGGCTTGAGCACATTACACAGCTCACAAATGGTGAGGAGCTCCACATGCAGCACCACTGCCCATTCCCCTGGTCTGGGGCCGGGGGGGCTGTGGCCATCTCCAGGGCTGGACAGTGCTGCTGGGGGCTGTGAGCTGTGGGCTGGGGGCTGTGAGCTCTGGGCTGTGAGCTGTGAGCTGTGGGCTGGGGGCTGTGGGCTCTGGGCTGTGGGCTGGGGGCTGTGAACTGGGGGCTCTGGGCTGTGAGCTGGGGGCTGTGAGCTGTGGGCTGGGGGCTGTGAGCTGGCTTCCCCCTGGCCTGCAGAGGGAGGATGAGAACAGGGTATGGTGGGAGCAGGACTGTGGGGTCCTGTGAGGTGACTGGGTCCTGGCAGAGCTGTTGGGCTGCTGGCTGAATGTGCATTTCCATCCACCTGCAGCAGGGTCTTGGCAGGGGCTAAGGCTATGCACTGGGTTTGCAGTCCCCTCCAGGCCTCCCATGTCCAGCCTGAAGCCATGGCAGTGCAGAGCTGCAGCCTCCTTCCCCTCTCTGAAAGCAAATGCACAATGAAGTTGATTTCCAGGAGACTCTCATATCTCACATGCTCCACAGTGAGGGTGAGATCAGAGGTGACACTGAGCTGCTCCTGAAATACAAAAAGGGAAAATAATTGATCAGACAGGAATGTCTGGAGAGAAAATTTGTCCCAGGTGACACAATCCCAGCTGTGCAAAGGGACAGGAGCTTGATCCAGATCAGCAGAGCTGGCATCTTCCCCACCACACAAATGAGGATGGAGCTGCTGTGGTGGAACAGACAGCACCTCCTTCCACATGGCTGGTGTCAGCTCAAGGCTGTGATTTAAATGGTAGTGATAGCCAAAGGCCTCCCATGTGCCTTGCGTTCCTAAGGATCAAACTCTGCTGCCTTCAGAGAGGCATTTCTTGGTTAAAAAGAAGGCTTGCCTGCCTGCCTGTAGCTCTGCTCTGTCAGACATGTGATGATGGGCCTGGTTTTCATTCCTGAATTATCCCCATTAATCACAATGTCTATTTGAAACAGCTGCTGCGAAAGTCCCTGCCGTTGTGCAGTGGAAAAATTCCAAGTGCTTGTATTTTCCCTTGTAAGTCAACGCTACATGCTCAAAACATTTGTTTCGCATTAATGCTCTGCCTAACAGCCCGTCCATTTGTGTTTTGGGGGAAAATGATTTGAAGGAGCTGTCTTCAGCTGGGAAAGAGCTGCTGGCCACAGGCATTTGTGGCCTGCACATGTGGAGGGCACCTGAAGGCGATGGAGTCCCCTGGCAGGGGCTGGGGCAGTGTGTGAGAGGCTGGGATGAGCTGGCAGGGCTTGCTGCGAGGCACGGGGGCTCAGAGGTAACTTGCAGCATTTGCACAATCAATGCAGAACTCTGTTTCTGCAGAAATGGGTGAGGATCGTAGATGAAATGGTCCACGTCTCTACTTTGTGCTACAGTTTTGGTGGAAAAAGCTTTAAAAGAAAGCCTTCCCAATGAGCTACTGTGGTACCATTGTGCCTGGCTCCTAGCAGGGTTGGGGAGTTAAAGGAAAAGTAGGGTTCTGGAATTCAGCTTTTATGTCTGGGTCCAAGCTTGCCCAAGTTTTGCATGTGGGATGGAGGTTTGGTTCTTCACAGAATGCAAACAGATAATTGTCCCAAAATTAGCAGGCACTTGGGATAAGCATCTGTTTTCTGTACTGTTCCCACTCTAGGCTCACCAAAACATTTTGGAAATGGCTGTAGTGTGTTCCTGGGAGGACATCTATAATAACTTATCAGAGTTGTGTTAATAGGGCAGCAGCATGTGAATCTAGTCTGTGCTCTAAACCTTTTTGTTTTCCCAAGCATATAAAAATGAAGCCCTCCCACGCTCCGTGTGCGTGGAACAGTTCAAGTCCTGCCAGCCTGAACTGTGCTTTCCATTACTGCAGTTATTTCAGTGCCCTGGGTGGCTTTAAGGGCCCATAACAGTTCAGTCAAAAATGAAAATGAAGTCTCATTAAAATACATTCACAATAGGAGGAAAAAAAGGCCCCAGACTGTGTTTTTTTAAGTATTTTTTTGTCCTGAATCAGCACTGATCTCTTCTGGTTAAACTTCCTTTCTCCTAACTAGCCAAGTCCAAAGACAGTTTTGATTCCGTTCCAGATGAGTTTTCTGAACAATGCTGGAGGTTTCACAAGTTTGCCATTTTATCTCTAGTCCCTGCCTGCCAGCCCTTCTTTCTCTGCTTTGAAATTCGCTGTCTGATTAGCCCTTTTGCAGATTTCCATAACATCCCACAGTTCCTGAACCTAAAAGCCAAACAGAAATAGCATCTCAGTGGTGGAGCGCTGTCGCTGTGTCCCCTGTGGGCTGGCCTGGGCCACATCCTGCCCGAGCACCCTGCAGCGCTGTGACCCCCAACGCGCGCTCCGGCGCTTCCAGGGCAGCCTGGTGTGAGCAGGAAGGTGCCGCGGGGTCAGCCCTGACCTGTGCAGCCCATGCTCATTTCAACCCATAAGAGCTCCCATATCAGTAGGACTCGCCCTTTTTTAATGTTCTTGGAGACACTGCAGTCTCCCTGTGGCTGGAGCTGCCCATGGTGGGGATGGGAGGGCTCCAGAGCCCAGCTCTGAGTTTAGCCTCAGGTTTGTCCCTGCTCACGTGTGACACAAACAGGGTTCCTGTTGGTAGCATGGCCAGTGTCAGAGACTGATGACCCCGTGTGCAGGGCCAGGCAGTGGTGTCTTGCAATTCACAGTATGAGGGCAGTGGTACTGCAGCCTGAGGAGGTCTCCGTGTCAGTGTTGTCCCCTTGTTATATCTTGCTTCTGCCTTTCTCTCCAAAATTAACTCTTTGTGTCTTCACTCCTTGCAATCCTCAGCTTCTCCACTTCCTGACTCCACACCTTCCTCTACATTCTGAAAGCCATGCCTTCCTGCATTCCGGCACCCACAGCCCTGCTCTGAGCCCATTTTGTGCTGCCTGCTCACAGGAGCATTGCAGGAATCATTAGACCCCTGCAGCAGACCCAGGGAGCTCCCCAGTATTCATGAAGTTACCCTTGACAAGGAAGTGAGTGCCCTGCTGGCACAGACGGCGTGTGCCCACTGACAGCCCTGCTGTATCACCCTATCATCAACCAAATGCAGCGCATCCAAATTGACATCAAACTAATTGCTTTAGCAATTAGCAATTTTATAGGGCAATTAGAATAAAAGAATCACCAAGTTTTAATTAAGAAGCAGATTGAACAGGATTTAGCAGTTCCTAGCTGAGAAATATCAAACCATGGGGTATCTGTTGTCTTGAGCAGGCTCTCAGATGGCAGGCCTGTGTGTGCAGGGGGGGAGGCTCAGAATACATAAATGTGCAGAATTTGCACTTGCCTCATTGGAAGGAAATTGAACGTGAACATTAGGGAAAATGGGATGTACTCTAACACTGAAGAGTTCCTTAAGAAAATAGCTTATGTTTCCCTTGCACATCAGTGCAGCAGGCAGAACTGGCTCAGAAATTTGGCATTAAACTGCGTAGCCGAATCACATCAGAAATAGATGCTCCCCGTTATATTTTTCGTTCCTGCTACAGGAGTGCCACAGCTCACCTCTCTCCCATGAACTTAGGTTTGATGAATGTAAGGAGTTAAATGGTGTGTTTGCTTGCTGTCACATGGGAACAGCTTGTTGACCCTGATCCTCTGTTTTGCTGTGATGAGGGCTCTGCTGTGGTATGAGAAGTATGAACACTGGTTCCCAGAGGCACAGGCCCAGGCTGTGGGCTCACTCCCATGGAGTTCAGTGGCAAACCAGGCAGTGCAGTGAGGGGTTCACCTGACACATTCATGAGAAAGCTGGGTGCCCAAATATCTCTGTTCTTGGATTTTTGTGCACATCAGCCCTATCTTGTCCTGCTGAGTGCAGCATGTTGTACAGTCTGCTCCCTGTCAGATTGCAGGAAGCATCTCTGTAGCACAGTATGCTAGATTCTCCCTGTTCCTGTGTAATTCACATGTAAATTAATGCACATTTGCATTTTGCTGAGTGTCATGTGTGCACGTCCCTGCTCAGCACAGCCATGCATTTTCCCCTACCTTCTGAGCAGCACCCCAGCTCTGCTCCTGGGACAGCACAGGCTGGCACAGCCCATCAGTGGCATTCCACAGCTCCAGTGCTTGCTGCAGAACTTGGATGGGGTATGTTGATGCTGACAGCTACAGCATCCCCAAAAACGGCCTGCGGCTGTTGTTGGCTGTTGTGTCCTCTTCCCCATCTGCGCTGTCATGTTGCCACAAGTCTGAAAACTTCTCAGCAGCCTCAGAGAGAGGCAAGTGGGAGTTGGGAGGCAGTGGCCCCCACCAGGTGTTTGCAGCACCCGGGGTGCACTAGTCCTGCTCCCTGGTGTGCAGAGGCACCTTCACTGTCCACACAGAGCCTGTCCCTGCCGCGCTGCTGATGGACCTGTCACGGCCAGGTCCGGTTTGCTGACTTGGTCTTCTTTCCTTTCCCCAGGAGACAGTTGGAGAGCCCTTTTTCCTGCTCATCTGTGCCATCAAACAGCAGATTAACAAGGGTTCCATCGATGCCATTACAGGGAAGGCCAGGTACACCCTCAACGAGGAGTGGCTGCTGAGGGAGAACATAGAGGCAAAGCCAAGGGTGAGTAGCCATGTGCTGGAGCTTCCCCAGAGCTGGGGTGAGAGGGAGATGCCATGCTCACAGCATTTAGGTCTGCACAGCTGGTGAGAGGAGAAGGCACCCAGACGGAAAGAGGAGAGGGTTTCTTATAGAAAGAGTTGCTCTCCTTGCCTTGCAGCTTTGGGCTGTGAGGCAGTGGCTGCGCCTCCCTGGTCTCTGAGTGGGTGTCTGTGGCAGCCTGTACGCCCTCACAGCTGCCTGTCCCGCTGTCCAGGAGCTCTCAAGGGCTCCAGGCACTGCAGCAGACCCGTCCTGCAGCAGGCTTAGAGCTGGTTTAAGCAGTACAGCTTGGCCTGTTGCATCAAGCAGAGGCTGAGCAATGAGCTTTGGTGGTCCCGTTAGTCACCAGCTGGAGCCAAGCAACTGAGAACACGGCTGGTAATGGGGGCTGACCCTTCCTCCTGCCTCGTGGTGGGCAAACCCCATTACCAAGACAACATGAGAGGGGGCTGCTGTGTTACTCCCTGTGTTCTCCCAGCTTGGTTAACAGAGCCCTCAGCCCCTGGGGCTGTAAACCAGTGCTTCTCGTGCTGTAAATCATTGATGGCCACATTAGTTCAGCCTGATTTCCATCAGCACAGGGCTTAGGGAGCACCAGCCAGAGCTGTGCAGACACCAAGCATTCCTGGGAGCCAGCAGAACCAGGCAGGTTGTCCCTAACACAGCCTCTCCCTGCAGAACCTCAACGTCTCCTTCCAAGGCTGTGGGATGGACTCCCTGAGTGTCAGAGCCATGGACACAGACACACTGAGTCAAGTGAAAGAGAAAATTCTGGAGGCCTTCTGCAAGAACGTGCCCTACTCCCAGTGGCCAAGGGTGGAAGACGTCGACCTCGGTAAGGACCAGGTGCATGGGAACACCAGAATGTAGAAACAGGTGAAGCACCTGAAGTTGTGCAGCAGCTGTTGGTGCCTGTCAGAGCATGGGTGAAGCAGCACAGACAGGAGGGCAGACATCAGGGCAGCCATTCAGTCCCAGACCCCCTGGCCCCTGCCTCCTTCGGGCTGGGGTCTCACTTCTCCCCTCTCTGTGTTCAGAGTGGTTCGCCACCAGCACTGACAGCTACATCCTGCGGGACCTCGATGACACCTCGGTGGTGGAGGACGGCAGGAAGAAACTCAACACGTTAGCACATTACAAGGTAAAGCTACAACACCTCAGGGGAGCCCCAGCTCCTCGGAACCTGCCTGGCCTCCAGGGCGAGCTGTGGTTTCCTTCCAAAATGGGATCATCAGGAACAAGCAGAGAGGTTGCCATAGCTCCGTGAGAGCTTCCAGGGAATAGACATCTGCCCTGGCGAGAATCTCGTTAATATTGCAACACACAGAAACTAATTAACACTCTTCATGCAAAACAAGTTATTACTGACAACAGAAAGAGGGGGGGAAAAAGCTCTTTTTCCCAAGGGCCACCAGCCTGGCTGATTAGTATCACTGTGCTCTTGATCCGCACTCTTGCTGAAATTGCAGCTACAACTGACGGTGCCTGCTCTGAGAGCAGGGGCTGGGGATACCATTGAGGAAGTGAGGCCGAAAACATGAGGAAACATGGTGAATCAGATTGTTTTCTTGATTCTTTTTCTGTTTAAAATTAAATGAAACCAGAAATACTTAATGATTTTCATATTCCCCGGTACGCCTGGAAGCGTAATCCTCCCTGGTGTGTAGCCGTGCCTGGAAAGCAGAAGTGGAGCTGAGTGCTCATTGGCACGGTTATCGGGGCAGCAGCCGTGCCGCTGGCACGGTGCCCCCGAGCGCAGCGGCTGCACCAGCCCCATGGCTGCCACCACTCCCTTCTCCCGTCTGGGGAATGGCAAACCAGCACCTGCACAGCCAAACTCCCCTTCCTTTTCAAATTACCTGGTGTCGACACCCAAAAGTGCACCTTAGATACATGTGTTTGCCCAATTCCCATTGGGTTTGAGAACCTCACCATCTTGTAATTGTATTGAAAATTCCCTTTCCACATAACAGGGGGCAGGGCAGGGCAGGTTCAGGGGATGTTTGTGGCAGAACTATGACTGCACCAGCATCCCCCAGCTCCTGGGATGTCCACAGGACCAGGGAGGCACTGATAAGGCCCCTATCATCAATGCGTGCTCTTCCCTTCCTCCACAGATCCCTGAAGGGGCATCCCTGGCCATGAGTTTGACGGACAAGAAGGACACCACGCTGAGCAGAGGTAACATCTCGCTCCTCTTCCGTGCTGCTGATGACTGGGCAGGAGTGCTTGCATTGTCAGAGGGCTGTCTCTGGCTGGGGATGCTGGAAGAGGCTGCCAGCCCCCGTTCCTGGGCGCTGTGGATGTGGGGGATCTAAACATGTGCTATCCAATCTCCTCCCTCTGCCTCATGGGGTGTAGGGTGCTCTCCCAGCCCTCAAGGTGTTTGCACCTTCCATCTCACACCCTCACTGGGAGCTGGCATACAATCTGTGCTGACAGAGTGAGAAAAAGGAAGAATCTGAAATCACTTGGTTGAAAAAGTCCTCTTCCTCCCAGTTACATATATTCAGTCCCTTGCCAGTGCATTTCTAGGTTTCAGGCTGTGCAGAGTGAAAACAAACCAAGTGAGACAAAACTCCACATTAAACAAGGAATTTCAAACCCTGTTTCCAGGCTGCCTCCAGAGAGCCTGACTCTCCAGGAGTCCTTTGCCTGCTGTGGCAAGGAGCTGCTAGGGACTGAGCTATCCTGATGCTGAGGCTCGGAACAGTCCCGGGAGTGTGGGGCACAGCAGGGCGTCACGGTGCAGGAGTGCCCCTGTGCTCACCCTGCTCTCGTGCCCTCTTGAGTCTCTCTTCAAACATCCCTTGGGAGACCTCAGGTCCCCCTTAAAGTACTCCTAGGCTACTTGCCACGAGCCTGATAATGCAATAAACAACCCCAAAACAAGGAGAAACGCTGAGATCACTTGTGGTTGAGAATGCCAGCTTGGTGTTGGTATTCTTGGGGTTCAGATGCCTCTTGACATGGAGGTCACCAGTTTAGATGGATTTCAGTTTGGGCCGCACAGCTGAACCACTGTGTCTCTCTTCTTCTCCACAGTGAAGGATTTGGACACTGAAAAGTACTTCCACTTGGTAAGTATCCCTCTCTTGGCTGCAGGGGTGATGGCTGCATGTGGGGGCTGCTGATATTAACTTAAATTATGTCTGTGGGCTGTAGTGCCAGATGTGATGAACGAGCTGCATCAGGGCTCATTAGTTCTCTTCAGTAGGGTTCAAAGAGGCGCAGAAAGGTGATCTGTAGATAAGCTTTATCTGTAGATAAACTGAGGGACGTGATAAAGAATTACCAGGATGGCAGAGAAATTGCTGTGTCTGATGGAGCTGCTGCAGCCACAGAGAGCTCAGGGGCGAGGTCAGAGCGTGGCACGGCAGGCACGGTGTCAGTGGTGGTGTCTGTGACACCTCGGCTGTCACCTGCTGGGAGCTCCTGGCATCCCGCCTGCTTCCCGGGCTGAGCAGCTCCGTGGGCTCCTGCTGCTGCACCGTGCTGGAAGTGCCAAGTGCTAAATGCCGCTAAAAGCTGTTATGAAAAAAGGTGTTATGGACAATAACAATATCTTATAGCCTAGTTTGGGGCTTTTTTTTCTCTGCAAGCATTTCCATGCTCAAGTAGAAGCACACACACACACACACACACACACACATGCAGAGCAAGGAGGGAGAAGGGATGGGAAACCAACTGTTCACATGTGAAACAATGCCAAGATGGATGTCAGTTGCTTGCTTTATAGAGAGTAATTCACTGACCTTACCAGTGGAATATTCATTTTTGGTTTGAAAAAGCCAGCATTCCTACATACTGTGCTTTTTCCAAATCCAAGCAAAGCTAGTTTCTGCAGAAGCCATGTGCACTGCTGCTGGGAGCCTGAGGTGCAGCCCAGCCCGGGGGGGCAAGCAGGCCGGCGTGCAAAGGAAGATAAATGGGTTCATTTCCTTCATCTAGGCTGAGAGAGGCAATAAAGAGCACAGGAGAAAAAAATGTTATAAAAACTGAGTATTATAGATCACTTTTTTAAAGCCATATAAGGGTGTGTTTATAAAGCAGTAACTGCTTTTTAATTGAATTTTATATGCGGTTGAAATTCTATGCTGAAAGTAAAATTTAGTGTGATGCTTGCAGGGAAGAGTGCTCTGACCATGTTTATCTGCTTTATCTGGGACCAGGTTCTCCCAACTGATGAATCAGTGGAACATAAGAAGTCCCACAGACAGAGCCATAGGAAGAAGGTTCTTCCAGAGATCTACCTGACACGGCTACTCTCCACCAAGGTAGGAGCTGGGCTGCCCGTGTTCTTGGCAGGTTGGATTGTTTGTGGTCTGTGGGGTGAAGCCTGTTCTGGGGAAGGAGCAGCTTGCAGCTCCCACTGCAGGGCTGGTTGCTCCCCAGAGGCAGTGGGACTCCTCTCCTGGATGGCTGTATCATGTTTAGTGAGGCTGCCAGGCTCCTCGGGGTCCCTCCAGCTTCCCAGCTCATCCTTGCTGCTGTGTGATGCCCCACATGATCTCCCTGCGATGGACTGGGGTCTGTGCAGACAAAAGGGATTCTGGCTGCCTCAGGGCTTGAGATGCAAAGCTGAGACCTGAAACCATCTCCCCAGAAAGAGATGCTGCTGGGACAGGAGATGGAGATGCTCGGCTGTGAGAGCAAGAGAAATGTCTGTGTGATCTGAGGTCAGATCTGGCCCATGTTTAATCCCAGCATGGTGCCTCACTGAAGCGAAGATCACAGGGATGGCCAGCAGTCTCTGGTCTATTCTATCTGTACAGAACAAGCACAGATGTGAGATCCCAGCAGTAAGAAAGAAAATCTCGATGCCAAAAGAAATTAACCCCAAATGCAAGTTTATTATATCATATCCACAAACGAATTGTTCCCTCCCTGCTTTGGCATCCCCTCTCTCTTCTGACTTATCCAACTGGCAGCAAAGGGTTTCCCCTAGTGTGCAGCAGTCACAGCCCCTCTGCTGTTCTCCTGGGCCTGGGTACTGCTGCTCTCCCCAGAGTCCACTGTGTCCTTGTCCTGCAGGGGACACTCCAGAAGTTCCTGGATGACTTGTTCAAAGCCATTCTCAGTATCCGAGATGATAAACCTCCCGTGGCTGTGAAGTATTTCTTTGACTTCCTAGAGGAACAGGCAGAGAAGAGAGGGATCACAGACCCTGACACTCTGCACATCTGGAAGACCAACAGGTTTGGAAAAGGAAATCCTTCTTTTCTTCCTTCCATCTCTTGGGAGCAGCAGCTGCAAAACCCTGGTGTCCTGGACTAATCATTAGATTACTAAAAGTAGAACAGGGACTTGGAAAACAGGGAGGGTGGCAGAGAGGGCTGTGAAAGATGAAGCCAAACACAGGATTGGAGAGCTTTGAACAAAGATGAAGCCCAGGGGAACAGTGAGCTGAAAGAGGAGACATGGGCAGACAAAGGGCCAAAAGAACTGGCACACACAAATAATGAAAGGAGAAATAGGATGATGGGAGACAGCAATGGAGTCAGCTTCAAGCACCGGAGATCTGAGACAGAGTCCAAGACCATGTCAGGTCTTAAAAACGTCATGGAAATTTTAAACCCGACATATTTGGATCCTTTTCATTTGGTTTTCTGCCTTTTCAGCCCTTTAGCGGCACTTTTCCTGCTCATGTCTGTAACCAGGCTGAGTCTCCAGGGTATTCAGGGGACCCTGGGAGTTGTGCTGTGACAATTCCTGCTGGTGAGCACCGGAGCAGTGGGACCAGATGGAGTGGTGCTGAGGGACATGAGCAGCAGGAATGAGGTGGAGGAGCCCAAAGTGAAGGGGAAATAGTGGAGGAAAGAAACCAGAGGATTTAAATGGACAGAGCAGGGAGCTTGGAGAGAGTGTCAAGGAGAGGCTCAGCAGTTTGGAGACTGTGGAGACAGGAACTGTTTCCAGCCCAATGTGTGAAAACTAAAACCAAATTTTACTGGGAAAACAGGCATGCAGATACAACCATTGGGCAACAGATTTGCCTACCCTTTACTACCTTCACTGACCTGTAGAGACAAGACACACAGTGGTTTTCATCTCTCAGCTGCTGTGGAGGGTAGGAAGGGTGAGCAATAGACTGAAACTGTGTTGTGACCAAATCAGCAGTGAAATAACTAAAGGAGAAAATTATGAGAGAACATAAAAAAAAGACAGATGAAATGCGTTGTGTGGGGTTCACTGTCAGAACCAGATGATGGGTTAATGTCAGGAAAGAGGGAAAAGGAGGTGACACCATTGCTCCAAACAGCAGCAAGTGGGGAAGCCTGACTCGACAGACCCACACAGGCAAAGCTGCTGGTGCCTCTCTGGGCCAGCAGCTGCTGGGAGCTGCTGAGTGTGTGCCTAGAGAAGGCTGTGCGTGCCAGGTCTTCCACCCTGAAAAAATGTCTTGAGGATGAAGGTGTGTCCCTGCCCCTCTATCAAGGCAGGGGTCTGTACCAGGGGTGATTGAATAGCAGAACCCATCTCCTCAGCTTTCCTCTCTACTACTCCCTTTCTATCATCGTCTTTTCCGCCCCTCTTCCTCTGGTACACAAAAATTCATCTCGTGTGTGTCCCCGGATCCTTCCCTTTGCAGCCTACCACTGAGGTTTTGGGTCAACATCCTGAAGAACCCCCAGTTTGTCTTCGACATCGACAAGACAGACCACATCGACGCCTGTCTGTCTGTGATCGCCCAGGCCTTCATCGACGCCTGCTCGCTCTCCGACCTGCAGCTGGGCAAGGTACATCCAGCGAGGGCTCCTGCTCAGGCAGTCACAGACGTGGGCAAGCTGGGTGGGCAGGGCCTGGCAGAAGTCACCAGCCCAGCCTCCCCTCCTCCCGTGGCCGGCTGGAGCTGTTGCTTGGGCTCATGCAGCTGAGTTTTTGTTGTCTCCGGGGATGCGTTTTCTCCTCCCTTCCCCACCCCTTTATTCAGGCTTGAGCTTTAAATTTGCACCTCCTCTGTCACAAGCAGCCAGGGAGCAGGGACACACCGTCACAGGCAGGATGGACACAAGGCAGGGCCCCCAGCCTGGGGGGCTCTGAGGGTGGGGGAGACCAAGCACTGGGCTGTGTGCTCAGGGTTACCCATCAGCTCCATGAGCTGTCCTGCAGCCATGGCAGAGCACCTGCTCACTCAGCACCGTGTCTGAAACGCTTCCTGACCCAGCTGAGCTGGTGCTGAAGCAGACGAACATTTTCTGCTGTTGTCTTAGGCAGGGGCATAACATGGAACACCGAGCACAGGTGGGGGCCAGTTCTGCTCAGGGCACCAATATGGGGCATGGGCAGACCCCACAGGGGAGCCCCACTTCTCCAGTCAAGGCTGGTTTAGGAGACACCAATGGTCCCACAAAGTAGCTGAGGGACAATGTAAACTCCTAGTGACAGGATGGAAAATGATGTAGCTCCAGGTGAAGCTGCAGTCATTTATCTTGGTGATTTCTGCACAACCTCTTACCTAGGAGAGAAGCCCCGGAGGTGAGCCAGTCCTCTGAGAACACAGGCTGTGCCTGTCCAGGGATCACAGACCAGGTCTGGCCCACCTAGAGGTGTGAGTCTGTCCAGGGCCATCCCAGCGACAACATCCATCAGCGTGTGGAAGGGACTTGGCAAGCACTGCCACAGCTGGTGGTCTCCTCCCGTGCAGCACGTCCAGCCCACAGTGGCTGTGTCCAGCGTGGGGTTGGAGGCTGGTGGGCTCAGCACAGCAGTGGGGGAGCAGAACCTGCTCCAAGCAAGCAGAAGGCTGCATGAGCCAGGTCCCATCTCCCACCCTCAGGCCCCACGCACAGTCCCCAGGGCTGGCTGCAGGAAGACATCCCATGTGCATATTCTCTTTTCTCCCACTGCCTTGGCTGAGCACAGTGCTGACATTTGAAACTTCCTGACATAAAAAAGTTTTATTAAGAAATGCTGTAAATCACCCCCACTGCCCCCCCGTCTCAGAGGCTGGTGGTGACAGTGTGTGACTTGGGGGACACCCTGCTGTGAGGGGGTGGGCGCTACACCCCCAGCCCCAGAGCTGCAGGAAGCCTTTTTTTGGGAGAGGTTAATGCTGGAGGAAGATCTAATGAGTGCTTGATTTTTTGTTTGTTTGGGTTTTGGTCTTTTTTTTTGCATGTGTTACGAAACACCTACAATTTGTCCTTGTCAAGCGGCAGATGAGGGGAAGAGGGGTCAGCTGGAGTCAGACAGCAGATGGAAACTCTTTTCTGGAATACAATAGTATAAGTGAATGAATTGTTGAGTAATGTGGGAAGAATAAATCCTCAGCATAAAAATCAGCTTGCATGTACACGCAGTGTATCACTGAGCATTTTCCAGACTGGATTCTTCCCTTGGTTTCAGCACGTTGCTCTTGATACTGCAAATGTGAGAGCAGACTCAGTCTGGTACATTGACAGTGCACAAGCAGTTAAGAAACCAGTGCCCATCTCTTCATCATAGAGACAAATCCGACACAAATTAAAAAATAACTTAGAAAAGGCAGCATGGTTTTCCTTCTTGTTTCCAAGGAAAAAAAAATAATGCTATGAGCAGGCTCTCTGTAAGTTGGCCATAGTCTCACAATGCCTTGTCACTGGGTTTGAAAATAAACTGCTGTGGGATCTGGTGCCCATTTCCTGTTTCCCCTGCAGCATTAGCCAAGCTACAGATTGCAGCAGCAGATTGGAGTCACCCTGGGCTCCCCTATTCCTGCCTGACAGAGCCAAGTATGCTGCCCGTGGGCAGAACCCACCACTCCCTGCCATCAGCAGGTCCCCTCCCCTCTCCACCTGTCAGAGCACGGGGGAGCAGTCCCGCTGGATGTGGTGATCTCACTCCCTTTGGTGTCCCCAGGCCCGGGGCCATTCCCCTTGGGGATGCAACACGAGGCTAGTCAGCCAAGTTCATTCCTGGGGTAATGGAATCAGGAGGGCAGGATTGCCTTGAGGTTAAAATTATTCACGCTGTGTTTGCAAGGAGGGCAGCAGGGTTGTGCCTCCACTGGTACAACTCTGTTGTGTGGCTGGGAGGTTAAGGCTGCTGTCTCCAAGCTGACATTAATCAAGAGAATTCAGTATTCTCTGTTAATTACTTTATGTGCACTCAATTTAGGCCAGGCAGGCTGGATTAGCCAATGCAAAATAAATCAAAGCTACATGAAAAATCCAAAAGCAACATTTCAGCTGACAAAGTTCAACTTGTGAGATAGCTTTGTTCTTTAGCTTAAATCAATGTGGCTGCTCAAGAAACCCCAGCAACTATGTGCAGAAGCCCTTCGCTTGTTGCCAATTTCCACACACAGCACCACAGAGCCCAAGTGTATAGGTGTGTACACATCTGGTACAGGTGTGTACATCTGGTACAGGTGTGCTACCTCACCTGCAGAGCATCCCCTGGCAGTAAGCCACCCTTCCTGACCCTAGGCTTGCTTTTAGCCTGCGCTTGCTGCAAATTAGAGCACACACCCATCACCCCCTTCTCCAGCACTGAGCTGACATTCAGCTCATGCAAGGGCAGCAGGATGGTGGTGTGTCTCCACAGGCACATAGTGCCCATCCACAGATCCTTGATGTGTCTCAGCCCTTCTGCCATGAGCTGTTCCGTGCCTCGGTGTCCAGCGCCACACTCCTCCCCAGTGACAGCTGGGACCAAAGGCAAAGCTGGTCCCTGCACCCAGCTGTAGCTGAGGTCCCCATCTGGTGTCAGTGCTTTGGTCTGAAAACAGGGTAACATTTTCAGCTGGGAACATCCCAGTGCCTGAGTTCAGTGTCTCGCCCTCGCTCTAGGACTCCCCAACCAACAAGTTGCTGTACGCCAAGGAGATCCCCGAGTACCGGAAGATAGTGCAGAGATACTACAAGCAAATCCACGACATGCCCCCTCTGAGTGAGCAGGAGATGAACGCCCACCTCGCCGAGGAGTCACGGGTAAGTGGGTGGAGAGGATGGGCTTGAGTCTGCAGGCTCAGTGTCCTGCTGGAGCCTGGCACCAGCAGGGAATGCACACAGGCTGCAATCAGCTACTGCTTAGATACTGGAAGGAGCACACAAGAAAGGATATTTTGCCTGAAACTTCCACACAGAAACTTAATCTGACCTAATTCCAAGCATCTTCAATTACTGCCAGAGCTGCAGTAAACACCCATGAGTTTGCTTGAGCCTAACTAGCTCTGGCACCACTGGGAGTTGAGAGCAAAATTCAGTGCCAAAAAGCTAGAAAGTTTAGACAAGGATTTCTGCAGTCCTGCAGCCACCCAGCCAGCTGGCTCCCAGGTGCAACTGCCAGGGACAGCCCCGAGTCCCAGGCAGCCAGCCCTGGTACCAGCCTCAAGAGCTGGCAACCACATTCCTGATCAGAGTCCTGCCAGCGATGCACCACAAGTTCCTCAGAATCAAACCTTCTCCCCAGGGTGTTTTAGCTTTGGGCACCAAGCAGGATTTTTCTATTGATATTCTGCAGCGCAGCTGGTGCACTGCCCCCTCCTGTGAAATGGCTTTGGGCACAGAGGGATATGCAGTGCTGCCCAGCGTGGATATTTACAGCTGGCTTTGAAAAGACCAAGACCCATCCTGATGCAAGCAAATGCACCTTCCTTAAAAATCCAGCAACATAACATGTCACCATAAAGTCAGGCACAGCCTGCTTTTACCATAGTCAGTGCCTGCTGGCTGGGCTGGAACTCACGTGCTCCATCCTGCTAATATTCTCCCCTCTCTTTTCTGTCTTTATAAAGAAATACCGAAATGAGTTCAACACCAATGTCGCCATGGCCGAGATATACAAATACGCCAAGAGATACCGCTCCCAGGTGAGTGGGTTTTACAGCACGTGGGCTCTGGCCTGCCTGGTAAGGGAGGAACCGTGGCTGCAGTAACCCCGCAGGCAGACACCTGCATCCAGTCCCACAGAACAGGATTGCTGGGGTGTGCATAATTGCAGTACATATCTAATAGATGCACCTACTCTCTGTCCCTTGGCTGGCAACTTCTTGGAAGAGAAGGCTGGCTATTCCCAGCTGATCTTAATGGCATTTGCCTGGGCTGAAGAACGGCTGCCAGATGTATAGACCCTTCCAGGAGAGCGAAACATGCAGATAAGATTCACCCCCAAATTAACTTGCACCTGCTGTCCCTGCCCCACTGAGGCAGTGGCCCTGGCTGGCTCCTGCCCCCCTGCAACCTGTGGGCTGGTGCTGTGCCCTCAGCTCTATTACAGCAGTGCATTTTTGTCAGGTATCACTCCACTCCGAGCCCTGACCAGGGATCCTAGGAGAGCAGGAGTGCCAGGGGTGGGAGCACAGGGGCTGTGGGGCTGGGTGGGCTCTCGCCTTTGGAGCTCTGGCTGGAATTTGGGCTCCATAGGTCTGGTGGGGTGAGCTGGGCTGGCAGGTGGGCACCCCACACTGCTCAGCACCCTGCCTGCCTGTGTCTCCCACAGATTGTGGCCGCCCTGGACGCAAACCCCACGACAAAGCGCACCCAGCTCCAGCACAAATTTGAGCAAGTGATTGCTCTCATGGAGGACAACATCTATGAGTCCTGCAGTGAAGCCTAGGCTGGCTGCAGCCCTAGAAGTGACCTTTCTTGCAGCACGGTGCCACAAGGGACCCTGCCTTCAGCTGCAGGCATACCTTGGTCATACTCAGACCAGCCTCGTGGAGGGGGTGGGCCTGGCCATGGCTACAAGTTGCCTCACTTCACAAGAAGCCACAAGACACCTTTCCAAGCAGCTAAAACTCTTCTGGTCTGCACTGTGGCACCCATAATTTATTTCCTGTTGCCAGCCAGAAATGGAGGCATGACCCTTGTGGCAAGCTCCATTCACCACTTTCCCCTCGGTCAGCACCCAAGTCGTCAGCACTCCGTGCATCCCTGGTGCGCAGTTCCTCGCGACGGGGCTGCAGAGGCTGGAACAACAGACACAAAGCAGAAGGGTCACCTCAGGGAGTGATGACCACAGACAGCAAAGACCATCATAGCCTGAGCTCCCACTCCATCCCTCCAACATCCTTGGTTTTCCAACATCAGGGACTCTTTATCAGCTGTTCACTATCTGCTGCATTCTGTGTATATTTGTGCCTTTTAATTTTTGTACTGTATGTGTAAACATAACCACTCCTCCATCTGAGACTTGGGCAACACAGGGAGCTCGAGGCAGAGACAAAGCAGTTGCTTCCCAAGCAGCTAAGGCAAGGTGAAAGCACTTTATCCCCAGTGGAGACAGCTGTTTGGGAGCTGCAGGGAGCCCAGTCTGTGCTAGCACGGGAAGGGCTGTTCTGCCTTTCCTGGGCTCTCGTGTCTCGTGCGTGGCTGGAGCGCAGCAGGGAGGTGGACATTGCACCAGCCAGCCAGCCGGGGTGCAGCGGGCAGGGGAAGGACCCTGCCCGCCACGCTGGCTCCACACGTCCATGGCACTGCAGCACCTCAGCCCGGTAACACCGTTCGTGCCCGTGGGGCCTGCTGACAGCCCTCTGACAGTGGCCTCGAGCCACACGCAGGGCAAACACCAGATAGCATTGTCTGTGCCTCTCCCTGTGACCATCACCAGTCATGAGGCCAGTCCTGCAGAGGTGTCTCCAAAAGCAGCTTATTCTGCTTGCTTTGGGCCCTTTTGGGCTTATTCTGCTTGCTTGTGGCTGGTACCTGAGAGCAGCCAAGACAGTGGGGCTTGGCTGCATGGCCAGCCTGTTTTCAGCCCTTAAGGGCAGAGGGACTGGGCCCAACCACTGCCAGCCCAGCCGTGACACAGGCCAGCAGAGCATCTCCAGCACCCAGAGCTGCAAACTAAGGTAGAGAGTGTCCCAGCTCAGGCTGGGGTCACTGAGAGGGTCCCAGGGGCAGACAAATGGAGCTTGCCCAGGACTAGACACCCCAGTGCCACCCTGCTGACCCAGCCTGGTGGCCTGTTCTCCCTCCTGCAGCCTGGGGAGCTGTGACTGCTCGGGTGGCCAGGGGCTGGCCGCAGGCAGCAGCACGAGTTCAAACCAGCGCTCCTGCACGGACAAAGCTCCTGCCCACGGGCTGACCACCACAGCCACCACGGCTCGAACGCCACACAGGAAGGAAACACAGTTACTACCTCACTGCAGGAGGGTGTAAGGGAAGCCTTTGGTAGCCATCCAGCTGGCTAGCATGCAGTCTGGCTCTGGATGACTTTGTCCACCAAAACTCCTGGGTGATTCACTGCCATGGACAGGTGGTCTCCATTCCATCATTTCCAATAGTGCCACATTTGTCAGAAACCAGAACATCAGAGTTGTGTATGTGTACATAGATATCTATTTTAAAACAAACAGTAGACTTTATCCAGTATGTTAAAAGGTGGGGAGGGAGGGGAGGGAAAGGGGAAGAACAGAGGTTTTTTTAAGAGAATTACAGAAAAAGTACTTACACTGTGGAGGTCTCAATGTCTTTGCTGAGGATGTGGCTTCAGAATAGAAACTCTAAGAATGTAGCTGGGCTACATTTTATTTTGAAAGTGATTTCACAAAAAATTTCTTGATGTTTTTGTCTTTTAGAAACTGTGAATAGCTGCCAGAGATGTAGGCAGGCCCAGCACAAGAAAGGCCAGGGTGAGAAGGACCAAGGTAGCAGAGAATGTTGAGCTTGGCTGGAGGCAGGGAAAGGGCCATGGAGCTATAGCCCCATGTTGTTTGTTACAGGGAAAGGATACAGGTGAGCCAAGAGTAAATAGAGTTTGCCTCCAGGTGCTGTGGCTGGGCCATGTATTGGGGCTATTGTTTTATTATTTAATTTTTTTCCAAAGCAAAAAAAAAAAAAAAAAAAGGAAAAAAAGAAAAAAAAAAAAAAAAGAAAAAAAAAAGTAGTTGCTACAACCATACAACCATTTAAAGGAACAACTTTAGCAGAGGGTTTGTAGTGTTGCCGTGAACCTCCGAGCCCTTTGTAAGATGTTTTTAACTTTGGCACGTGTTGTGGGTGTAGTGCCCTTACCTGCTGTGTAGTGGAAGTGGCAGACTCCTGGCAAAGCCTATCTTTGTAATAAAACAAGGTGCTGAACCTATGGAGTGCAGTTCCTGCCAAGCACACGGGGAGGACACATGTGGATGACACCTGCACAGACAAGTTTTGCACATGCAAGACACACCATGTGTGGGGCTAGCAGCCCAGTGAGAACAGGTTTGTACCCCCCACACACCACTACCACAGCCAATGCCCCAGTTCCTTCCTGGGCCAGGCACAGGAAGGGACAATTGGCATGAGGACAACAGCACTGAAGTGACCAACACTGTGCACATGCAGAGCAGTAACCCCACAGAAGCAGCTGCTGCCAGCTGCCAACCTGTTCTCAGTTTTGCACCTCACCTCTGTCAGGTGCCTCCCTGTGCCAGACTTGAGTCTGCAGCTTCAGCACCCCAGCACCAGCTGTGGCCCTTAATAACCATGGCATTGCTAAATCTTCCCCCTGCCCTAGTAAAAGCTGTGCTTTCCAGACACCAGAGGGATTTTCTTCTTCCACTAGGAAGTTGATTCTTTGCAAAGCTAAATCCAGCCATTACATTATTTGGCCTCTCTCAAAGCAAGAGAGCTTTGCATTTCACACCTGGTGGCTGGTGAGAGGGAGGACACAGCCCCTGCCTGGTGCTGTTGGGGACATTGCCACACGGGTGAGTGGTGCTCTGTGAGGCCATCCCCATCTGAGAATCCAGTGAACTCTGCTCAGTTACTGCTGCCACATTCCCCACCCTGTCCCTGGGGGACATGAGTTCCAGTTCCTTTAAAGATGGATCAACACAGTCAAGGCTGAAGTAAGGGAAGTTAGTTTGCTCAGCTCTTGCTTAAGCCCCAAAGCAAGGCCAGGAGCCTTGGAGGGCAATGGCAAGGCCAGTTGCAGATTAACAAAATCCTCTTTAGAAAGAGTTTTACTTCCACTTATTTTCTCCCACCCAGGAGGACTGTAACCCTTTACACGATCAGCATGACCTTCAGAAGGGCCCTGCTCTGGGCAGAGCAAGAGAAATTCAGGCAATTGAAGCTATTAAATGGAAGTGTGATACACCGACCCACAGGAGCTCACAAGATGAGTCTGTAGGTGAGAACTGTGCCATAGACTGGTAATAAGAGCAAAATCTGTGCTGGAGGCTACAGTAACACCCCAAACTTGATTTTTGAGCCCTGAGACACCTCTGTCTTCTTCTTACTGTAGTTCAAGCACCAGCTGCTTCACCTCTGCTGGGAGACACTTGCCCATGGCATGCACCCAGACCTGCCACCCTGGTGCTCCTGTAATCCCAGCTCAGCCAGGCATTAGCACAAGGGCAGCCAGGACGACAGAGGGCTGGACACCATGGCTCCACAACAGCACTGGCTGAGCCTGAGTTTCTCTGCTCCTGGGGATGTCACCATGCTGTGTCCCACGGGTCTCTGGGTCCCTGCCCATCACCTGGCACACTGTCAGCCTGCACACACACAGCACCCAAGCCCAGCAGCCCCTTGGCACCACAGCTGGGAACACATGGGGACAGAGAGAGAACCTCTCCATGAGGGCAGGCAGCTGCCTGCAGCATCAGCTCACCACCACGCCAGGCAGGTTGACACAGGGCTGAGGGATTTTGGCACTGAGAGATGGGAGTGCAGGGACAGGGACCCACAACAGTCATGCCATTCCATGAGCAAGTAAAGAAGCTTTATTAGGGTGAGGTGAACACAGAGTTAAAACCTGTCCTAGGGACTGAAACCAGCACAGACCCCAAGGGCCTGGGGCCAACTGAAGCAGGGCTAAGCTCCCTATGGAGCCTTTCTGTCTGCTGCCACAGAGGCTGCCTTCTTCATCCTGGCCTTCCCCTGCCCAGCTCCTGGAGTCACCCGGGGCTTCTTCTTCGCCTGACCTTGACCTCCCTGTGCCTTGGGGGCATCCTGCTGTTCCCCCTTGGGCACCTTCCCCTTGCTCTTTCCCCTGGGGGCCTTCTGGGGCCCCTTCACCCCAGCACTTCCAGAACTGTCACTATCGCTCCCTCCTGCGTTCTCAGCAGCCCGAGCCGTGCTGGGCCCTGAGCGTCCTTTTCGGGGGGCCTGGCGGTGGCCAGCAGCTTTTGGGGGCCCCGAAGGCCCTGGGCCATGAGCCCGGGGCCGGTCAGCAGTTTGGGGATGCTTTGCTTTTTCTCTCCTGGGCTTCCCCGCTGCTCGTGGCTGGGCCTGGAGGGGAGAGAAGAGAGCACCTCAGGGTGTTGCTGTGCCTCGAGCCACCCAACCCCGCTGCGGCCCCGACTCACGTTCACGGGCTTCGCCTTCGGCTGCTGCTTGGCAGCACCTGTGGAGGAAGGGCAGTGATGAGTCCAGGGAGGCCAGGCAGCACCAGCTTGTTCACAGCAGCCACAGCCCTTTACCTCGTGGTCGTGCTCCTGCCACAGGGGCCTGGGGCTCCTTGGTGGTCCCTTTCTGTCCTGGATTTGGGGCCTGTCCTCTGTCAGGATGTGCCTGGCCCAGCTGCTGCTTCTGCCCTGATTTCCTGAGTGCTAACTGGAGGTGAGAGAGGGGAGTCAACAGGGTCAGCCAGCACCTCAGTCCCCAGCCCTGTGGCTCCAGCAGCCCTGCTCACCTTGAAGGTGCCAGTGGCCCCCACAGAAGACGAGTTTTGGGGCCGCACCAGGTCCCCGCAGCTCAGCCCCTTGCTCAGCGCCTGCTTCAGCAGGTACTTGAGGCGGATGGGGTCCACAGTGGGGTACTTGGCCAGGATGAAACGCTTGATGGCGACGACAGAGGCACCCTTCTTCTCATCGTGGGCCCGCAGTGCCTCCTTGACCATCTGCAGGGTCGGAGGGTGCTGGGCCTGACTGCGTGGGGCGATGCCAGCAGCTTTGGCTGCTGGAAGAGGGACCATCTGGGACTGAAGTCCAGTCCTGACACATTCACACCCCCAGCGGCCTCAAAGCCCCCAGAAGCCACACAGCCACCATCCTGCTCATCCCTGCAGCCCCGCCAGGGAGCACAACCACCACAGCCCAGGGCGTGAGCCAAGCTCCAGCTCTGAGGGGACCCCACAGCACTTGCAGACCCCTTACCCAGCTGAGGCTCCATGGCAGCACACAAATCCAGGCAGTCACAGGCACCTCTACTCACAGCAGCACAAACCCTACTACCACCCCAAGCTCACCTCCATCCAATTTATCTGATGAGCAGCCTGGCTGCAGGTGCTGGTTGGCAGCTGCTAATTGCTGTGGTCGAAGCCCTGGTGGAAGCCAGGGTCTGGAAGTTGAAGGGCTTGTGCCAAAGCTTTGTGAGGGGCTGGAGGAAGAAGGGGAACACCTAAGCAGAGAGTTTGGAGAAGGATGAGAGATGGGGGTTTGCAGGGTGAGTGCCCTGAACAGGCAGACAAAGGGTGTCTACCTGCTGCAAGGTGGGTGTTGGGGTGCTGGGATTGCAGCTTGCTGACAACACTTGCTGTGGGGTGCACAGGGAACCAGCCCAGAGCACGGGGCCACAGAAACCCATTGCCAGTGAGAAGGTGGGATGTGCTGTGTCCCTTACCATGTATGGCCTCACTAGGAAATGGGACTCTGATAATGGTGGCGGGGGGTGGGAGGGAGAAGATTTCACAAGTGAGAGGAGGAAAATGAAGAGCTGCTTTGTTAGCCAGCAGAGGCAGGAGGAGCAACTCTCACCCAGCATCCCCAGGTGCCACAAGCAGGACAACAGTTTGCCCCCACCCACTGAATCCCATGTTCAGGGGAGAGCACTCCCAGCCCTGGACATGGGCAGCCATGTCACTTCCATGACCCCTCCGTGCAGGCACCTGTGCTTGTGAGGAGAACCTGAGGAAAATGCCAATGGTTCTTTGGTGTAGAAACAGTCCCCACTGTTTCCCCACCCAGGCTGGTGCAGAAACAGTCCCCACTGCAAATGTGCCCGTGGTGGGGACTGCCCACTTCACACAGGACTCAGAGAGATTTTGTGTGCATTGTCTGTTGGAAACATGAGGAAGTTGTAAAGCGGGATTACATGATGGCAGGACTGGCTCATGGCCATCTCAGCAGACCACAGCAATGGACCTGAAAAGCACTGCCCATGGAGACCTTTGTCAACATCTGTACCCACCTCTTGAGCCCAGGGGCTAGATCCTGGCTGAGGTGCCAGTAGGAGCCAGGTCTGGAGCAAGGAGCTGGGAGATAGACCCATTGTCTGGAGCCCCACATGTCCTCTTCCTCCCCAAACTAGCACCAGCCTGTTTATTGCTTCATTTCCAGTGCATTTCTGAATTCCCCAGGAAGGGGACAGTGGGGGCACAGGAGAGCTGCTGGGGCTGGCATCACAGAAGGTTTGGGTGCATTTCTTCATCCTGAATCTGTCCATCATCTCTTTGGTAGCTCTGCGATGCCTCTGGCACCTGGCTGAACGGGCAGGAGGCTCCCAAACCCTTGCTTGCCCCTAGCACCACCAGCAGCAGCCAGGTGTCACAGTGTGGGGACAGCCTGCACGCCTGGGGCCAGGGCTGGTCCTCCACGGGCGGGAGAACCACAGTGCCAGGCATCACCACGCTCCTGTGGAGCACAGCCTCATGGACAGCAAATAAACACTAAATCCTTCCTTCTCTTCCCTCCAAAACCACCTCCCAGATTTGAAGAGCATGAATCAGACATCAGCCTAAACACTGAATTATTCATAAAACTCTAATCTTTGGATTTCACTGAATATGCAGAAGTATCGATAAAAAAAATAATGAGAGAATTGTACTTGCAAATTGCTCTTTATTAAGGGTTTAACTCGCGTGGGCTCTATACATTCCCTATTAGTCCTTGCAAAGCTGCATAGGATTAGAAATCAGAGAGGATAATAATGTACAAAAATAGTTTCAAATGTTGATAACACTGAACAGTGAGAAAAACATCTTATTTGTATAACTGAACTAAAAATAAAAATGAAGAACACCGCTACAATTGCAATATGCCATCTTGTAGTGCTTCGAACATATGTCGGCATCGCTGAGCCATATGCTGCTGGGTCCTGCCTGCTGCGGCGTGGAGGGAGATCAGCCCCGGCCCGGCAGGCCTCAGCAGCACCAGAGCTGCCCTAAACCTCCTGTTGGGCTGAGCCCAAACTGACCACAGCCAAAATGGGGAGGGGCACGGGCAGGCTGGCTGGGGGCTTGGCCCTAGGGGCCAAAGATGCCTAAGGAAGAGAGGTAGGACTGTGGGGAAGGGGTGCTGGGGGACATGGAGCGGAGCTGCTGCTGAGGGTGCAAACACCATCCATGTGCTGCTGCACCAGTGCCAGAGGACTGAGCACAGAGCTGTCCCGGAGAGCTGCGGCCGCACACGGCTGTGCCGTGCCGGTGGGGCCCTCCGTGCCACCTGCCTGCCAGGCAGGACCCGGGCACCGCTACCTGTCCCATCCCCCTGGAGGAATCATGCTGTCTCCCAGGACTTCTGGCAGATGGGACAGGGCCAGAGCTGGGAGCGTCTGGCAGAGCCGGGGCACTTTGCAGCAGCCAAACGTGCTCTGGGCGTGTGATGAGTGTGGTGCGGCTGAACAACTGGCAGCACTGCCTGGGATCCATCTCTGACAAAAGGGCCAGAAAGTGGCCCCAGCTCTGGCCCCAGCAGCAGCAGATGCAGAACATGCCCTGGCCCCTGGCTGGGGTGTCAGGTTGGGTTGAGGGAGGCAAGGACAGCTCTGCCATGGCCCAGGATGGCAGAGCTCTCCGACCCAGCCTGCACTCAGAGAAGGGGCATGAGGTCTCAGCAAGTCAACAGAAATGCATGGATTTGTGCCAGAGGAGCTAAGCCTTTGCATTTTAATTACAAAACATGTGTACACATTTTCAGCCTTGTTCCCAGGGTTCCTAGAGCCAGGAGCGAGGAGCCCGCCCCACAGGGCCTTGGCCATGGTGAAGCAGGGGCAGGTGGTGGTGGCGGTGGGGTTAAGTTTGTGCTGCCAGGGCGGCACCCCAGGGACTGCTGCTCCCATGGGGCCTATGCAGGAGAGACCTGGCTGGTGGAGACGGAGGAGGTCTCTGTCTTGCCAGCAGATGTGTCCTCGTCACCCAGTGGGTTCTTGCCGCAGCAGAGGGTCGTGATCATGCAGTTACGGAACTGGGAGAGAAGGAAGTCCAGGGTGAGCCAGCTGGACACCATGCAGCTCTAGCTGCAGAGCTGTCTTTAAGCCCAGCAGTACTGTGGTGCAGGAAGAACTATGCCTCTATATAGTCTCCTGCCCCACTGTCTGCTGCCCACCCCATCTACTGCCAGCCCTTGCCTGCTCCCATCATGGCTCCTCCATCAGCCCAGCACCTGCATTATTTCAGGTGGAATGGCCTTGCATTTGTGAGATTTATGCAACACCGAGGATGAGCTGCACAGTCAGTTTCCCATGTGCCAGGACTAGATCTCCTGGAAACAATCCCCGCTCCAGACCACTGGCACCTTGAGATGTTGTAACTCTCTGCCAGCTGTTATAAAGAGAAACACAAAAGAGGGGTTTCCTGGCACCCTGCCAGTTACCTGTTTGTTCATTACGATGTAGATCACGGGGTTGTAGATGGCCGAGCTCTTGGCAAAGAATGCGGGGATGGTCATGAAGATGGGCCCAAAGTCTGATCCCTGGTTGGTGAAGATATAGAACGCGACACTGGCATAGGGGACCCAGCAGATCAGGAAGGCGATGACCATGATGATGACCATGCGAGTCACTTCTTTCTCTGCCTTCTGGGTGGTGGCAGACTCCTGCTGCTGGGCAGCAGCCTGCGGGCAGAAAGGAACAGAAACACGATGGAGCCAGTGGGTGCTGCACCAGTAGGGACACAGGGTCAGGGCTCTCGGCAGTCAAGCTGCACAGCTGGAGTTTGCTATTTCCCATTTCATGGACGGCCAGGCTGGCCCCTGGAGGACCCTCCCTGGCACCATTCTTGAACCTGGTGTGGGCCCCTTCCCAGCCACTACTGGCTGCTGCATCTGACGGGTACCCACCTCCTTGACAGTGCAAACCAGGTTCCCATAGCAGAAGAAAATGATCGACAGCGGGATCATGAAGTGAACCACAAACATGTAGATGACAAAAGATTCATTGTTGACCTCTGGCTTCAGAGTGTAGTAGTCGATCCCGCATGAGCATTGCATGCCCTCGGGGATGTACCTGCAAGGTGAGCCCAGCAGGTCAGCACCCAGCAGAGGAGACTGGCTGGAAGCCACAGATGAGCCACCAGCCAGGCTCCCACACCCCTGACACTGGGTCCAATGCCCTCCCTACCTGGACCAGCCGAAAAGTGGGGGAGCTGCACACGCCAAGGCCATGATCCAGGAGAAGGCAACACCCATGATGGCATGGTTCTCCCCGAAGCGGAAGTTGCTCATGGGCTTGCAGACCACTACGTATCTTTCGATAGCCAGGACCACCAGTGACCAGAGAGCAATTTCACCTGCACCAGGGAGAGGGACAGAAAGGGACACAGGGACTTTGAGCAGGAAAAGAAACCACCCTGATGACAGCATGAGGCCTCCTCAGACTGATGTTCCTGAGGACAACCCCTGGCAGAAGCTTAATCTCTGCCAAGGGTTCAGGAAGATAAATGAAGAATGGTCAAGGGCAGATGTGGTAGGATAGTGTGAGAAGACCCCTTCTCACTGTACTGCTGACCCACAGGAACCACTTTGCTGCAGTGTTTTGAGATTCGTGGCTGATCCCACCATTCATCCCAGAGAGCATCTGCACCAGAGTGTGGTCACACTCTGAAATGCAGCAAGTGCCCGTCATCCCAGGACTTCCCCTCACTACCCACAGCTTCCCAGGAAACTTGTGCCACAAGGACCAAACCAGTAAAACAGCAGCTGTGGCTGAAGGCTGAGACAAATGGAGGAGGACATTTTTAGACACACAATTTCTGTTTCACATCTCTTTGGTTCCATACCAGGCTGGCATGGGGAGGAGAGCCAGCTCTGCTTGCCTGTACCACCATGCACCACACCAGAACCAATGGCAGATTCAGCCCTGCAAAATAGGAGGAACAAATTTGTCATCTCTCGGGTCAGAAAGTGAGCCGAGGAGATGCACAAATCCAACAACTGCAAAATCTGGTATTGGCTGCTTTTCATTGCTGCACTGTGGTTCTCAGGATACTGAGCAGGTGGCTCCCAAAATAAAGTTTTTTTTTTAAAGTGTCACTTGTCACTTTCTTCAGCTCCTACCCGGAAACAGGGGAAATGGCCTCAGTGCACATCAGCACATCAGCAGGTCAAGGATGTTACAGGTACCATGTTTTTCCAAGATCATCTGTGTTTTCCCTCCCACTACTAAAATCCAGGGAAATTCCTGACAGAAGACATTTGAATATTTGGAAAACTTACCGCCCAGTGTGGCAAAGAAGCCTTCGATGTAGCACCCTGTTACTCCAAAGACAAAGTACCCGTTCATGGAGGTGTACATAGTGGTTGTGAAGCCTCCGAATACCATGAAGAGGTCGGCAACGGCCAGGTTCAGAAGGATGTAGTTTAGAGGTGTCCGGAGCTTCTTGTGCTGGATGGTGACGTACAGCGTGAGGAAGTTGACGGGGAAGCCCAGCAGAATCAGCATGAACATGTAGGCAGCCAGTGCCGAGTACTTCCAAGGCTCAGCCAGGTAATACTGGGGGTACTCAAAGGGGCTCCGTACCACCCCGGTCTTGTTGGACATGGGCACATAGAAGTCTTGGCCTTCTGTCCCGTTCATGGTTGCAGTTTGTGAGGCGCTTTTTGCTCTTACTCTGGGAGCTCTTTTGTGCAAGGGGGAAATTTCCCCTGAAAAGGAGCTCCTGCCACCTCTCAGCCTTCACTGTCACCCCAAGGAGAACCAGTTACACTCTCCTCCACAGGGCACCTCTTATAAAGTGCCCCTGGGGTAAGCTCCTGGCACTGGTGTCAGCACGATTAGGGTTTAGAGAATTATTAATCATAATCATCCCAGGGTAATTGGCTTTCCTGGGAAGGTGTTAAGGTGACACCAGTTTCTGGCCAGCGCTGTCATTGTTGGAGACCACGGCTCATGGTCACATATATAAAGAGGTAGCTCTGCACTGCACCATTCATTTGGAGGGGCTCAGACCAGGCAGCAGCTCCCTTGCACAGCCTCACTCTTCCTTTCCCTTCCCCACTAACAGGAGGGACATGTGTGGTTCAAACCCCAGCACTGTGAGTTTGGGGGCAGGTGTGGTGTGGTCCCTCAGTGACAGAGGAGTGTCCCTGCCCCATTCTCACAAGGGGAATGTGGATCTGTGAGACCAGCCAGTCCCCACTGGAGAGCCATCCCCACATACTGCCAGTCCCTGTGGGAGGCTGCAAAAGGCAGCGTGACCAAACCTTCTTCCACAAGCTCCAGCCACCTCTCTACTCAGGATCTGGCTGTGGAGGTTTGACCATCACCATGAAACCTTGGCCTGCTTGCAGGTTACCAGTTGTGCCATCTTCTCTGTGCCTTTGTATCTGATTTGGGTCACGCCAACTCCATTGGTAACAGCTAATAAATAACCTAGTCCATCTGTCCTGGACTGGAATCATTCTGCAATGGTGCTGAGAAGGCTGCTGGACCAGGGCACTGATGGGACATTCAGAGCTGAAGCCAGCACTCAGCTTCATATACTGGTTGACAGACAAACTAAGTCTCCTCAAACCTTGCATAATTATCAAACTCCACAGGGAAGGCTATTGTTGGAGCCTTCTGTGCCCTCTATGTCTCTCTGACTCACCACTCTGTGCACTCACTTGTGCTTGAAACATTCCTTGTGCCAACCAGAAGCTGAGTTACACAGATGAGTTATCTTAATTTTTCAGAGGCCACGGGACAAAACGTACAGGAGGTGAGCACAAAGAGAGACTTTGCTCTGCCCCTTTTTAGGTGATGGAGGCTGGAAGGGAGCCGAGCACCCACCTCCCCTTGCTGTTTTGGCTGCACTGAGGGCTGAGCTGAGCGTTCCTCACAGCCAGGAGCAGGTGAACGTGAGGGCCTCATCCAGTACAGGAGGATGTACCAGAGCTGCTGGAGCTCATGGGTGTAAGGTGGGCAGAAGTTCATGTCCTCTTGGCCTTAATAAACTTCCTCCAATCCTAGCCTAGTTTTCACCAATGTTCCTTGTAAGTTAGTTCAGAAATAAGTTTAATGCAAAAAAGCACAAAGCACTGTACTTTCCTTGGAGCAGAGACCAAGCTGGGAACCCTGCCCTCTAAGTGGGGAAGGTGGAAGGAGCTGGAGTGCTGGCACCACGGACTAAGGCAGACCCTGCTGTCAACCCAGTGCAGGCCACAGTCTCTGGACGGTCTCAAAGGTCTTCCTTCACCTTAACAGGAAAACACCAGGTCCTCACACACACTCTGTTCACCCTAAATCCCTCTCAATTAATTTCTCACACTTGTTTCCAAGGCCAGAGCAGTGCCACTTTCTAACTGCAAATGCAGCTCTTTACACTTGTACCTGGGCACACAGGGATTAAAGGTTTATTTCCTAAAACACTTTAAGCTGATGCAATAAGCCACTGCTGAGGTAGCAGCTGCTGTGCAGAGCTTAGGGCTGGCGTGCGTCACCACTGGATGCAGCAGTGGGACAGGCAGGCAACTGAGAGGTAAAGGAGTGGGGCAAATTGCTCACAACTTCCAACCAAAGTGCTGTGCTGGGACCTCTTGCACCTCCAGGGACTCCTCAGCATGAAGCCAGCTGGTGGGCTCCATGGCACCTTCATCATGTATGTACAAGACACACAGAGTGCTTCTGCCCAGAAAAGCCCAAAACGCTTTTCAAAGCTAGAGAATATTCATGGAGTTGTTTAAAAAAAAAACATTGGTCTATTTTGTCTTGGTCCATTTTGTCTTTGTGTCACAGCAAACCCTTTCTCTTCTCTTCAGTTTTATAATTTTTCATTCCCACTGGCTCTGCACAGCCAGCTCAGTTCCAGAAGGAGCTGAATTCCACCCTGGCTCCCATCTCAAGCAGCATTGTTTACCCATATCAATACCAGAGTCTTCACTGCAAACAGTGACAGCTGAGTCAGAAAGCAGACGAGCTGTAATTAGAACAGAATGTTTTTAAAGTGGTAAATCAAGCAAACTTGGTCAGGAACCACTGAGGAACTCGGAAACTCGGCAGTGTGATTGCAGGGTCTCCTTTTCCAGAGGAACTTGAGCAGACAGACATCCTGTTTCACGTGCAAAGTGCTGCTCCCATGGGAGCTCCATGGCCAGCACCGACCACCTCAGTCAGTTGCTCATGTCCTTTCCCACTCAGGGTAGAGGCTGGCTGCCATCACAACTCGTGGCAACACGGACACAGCTTACACCGGATTAAAGTCAAGAGACGCACCAGTTCCCAGCTCCAGCTGGTTACCTACGTGAATCTTCCTGTGGCTGGGAATGACCCTGTGGCCATCCTCGTGCGAGTCCCTGCCCGGGGCTATGCCGGTGTCACCGGCACAGTCGCTTCCCTCCCAGCAGCGTGGCGTGAGTCGGTGTCCAACCCGGCCCTGGAGCACAGCGCCGTGCAGCTGGGGCAGAGCACTGCGGGCTCCGTCCGCCCTGTGCCCCTCAGCCACAGGCCAGAGCAGGGCTGGAACAGAGGGACAGACCTGGCACAGCTGGCCAAAGGGCTGTGCCACTCCAGATGATGTTGTGCTCCAAAATAAAAGCTCAGGGAAAGGGGGAGGGAGGATGTTGTGTTTGTGATGTTTGCCTTCCCAAGTGACAGTTACTCACGCTGAGCCCAGCTCTCCAGGAAGCAGGGAATAAATTCCTTCTTGCTTTTCTTTGCTTGTACACAGAGCTGTGCTGCAGCTATTAAACTGTCTTTATCTCAACACAGGAGTTTCTTGGCCTTTGCTCTCCTATTTCCTGCCCAGTCCTGCAGGGAGAGCGAGCCATTGTAGGGGCTCAGGTGCTGCCTGGGACTGCTGCCCCCGTGTCTCATGCCTCCAGAAGAGGCTGCAGCAGAGAGCAGCGGGTCTGCCTCCTGCCACACGATCTGAGAGCTCACACTTGGCCCAGGAGTGACACGATGCTGGGACACCCTGCTCAGCAGCACTCCCTTGGCACAGCCCTCCATGGCAGCAGCACGGAGCTCAGGTGTGCACAGCCTCACATGCTGCACTTCAACCAGGTGAATTCCACATAAGATTCAGCCACCACCTGCCCCAGGGTGGCTGTGAGATGCCCCCAGTGCCAAGAGTAGTGGCACTCTTCAGATTATATTTGAAGGGCTCTAAATGCTGTTCTTGCCTAAATGGAATAGAAAGGAAAAAGAAATTCCCGACCAGAAGCACGAGTATTATAGCAAATTCTGAGACAATAAACAGTGAAAAATAGTCCCATTTATTTGAAGATCTGTCAATAACTGGTATATGTTAAAGAGCACAATCTGGAGTAAAACCAATTACTTGAAGGCTGAACTTGATTCTAGAAATGTTCCTATAAAATTCTGTGGCACTTCAGCCGATTGCCTGGAAAATGCAGAGCACATTCACAAAAACCAGATATTTTAATTTAAAAAAATAGTTACAATTCTTCAACTTGGTTCCACTCTTACATACAAAATGAGACAAGATGACGTAACTAAGTTATTAGGAAAGCTCTAGAGATCTAAGAAGGGTTTTGCCAAGCCAACAGGGGAGTCTGTTGTTGAGGTAAAAGACTGGTTTTCTTCATTGGCTTGACTCATCTACTCTCCGCCGACAGAATGGACAACAATTATGCTGGAGTATGAGGAGCTCGTAGTCTTCTGTGTGAAACATCTGTTAATTAGGAACAAATTTAAAACAAGTTAGCCTGTACCCTGCTCAAAGAAAATGCGAACTGAGTTCAAGGGCTGATCAATAGCACAGATATTCTGGAACTACCATCACAGAGAATTGGTCCTCTCGATTTCAATCACCTGAGAGCTACAGCCTGAGGACAGCAGCAAGCACTTCACTGACCTCTGCCAGAGCTGCTGAGAAGGCACAAACCTGCTAACTACTTTTGCAAAAAGATGGACAATTAGGCAGTTGAGTAAGCAAACATGACTGAATTCCAGCATTTCAAAAAGCCATTTCTGAGCGAGGCAGGAGCAGGACTGAGCCACAAGGTAACAGTCACTGACTGGTTTTCCTTGCTAGACCAGGCTGCAAGTCAGAGAGACAGAGCAAAAGGAAATTAATACAAATCAGCTTCTGTTGGTCAGCCAAGGCTTGCTCAAGAGACTCTGACTTGCTGTCAGGGCAACTTCTCAAATTCAGCCACGGCCAAGTCTTCCAAGGCAGCTGTTCCCCTGTCTATCACACAGCTCAGAGCTGGGCTTCCACTGCTCTGCCTCGACCTCATTCAGGAATTTGCCGAGTACATTTCAGAGTATGAGGTTTCACCGGTTAGCACTGTTTCACCCATCAGGCTCTGGCTAGGGCCTTCTGTTTCTTTGCAGAGCTCCCCGTGAAGCAGTACCTGGAAGCAGGAGGGGCACATGGTGATGGAGGCGTCGGGCAGCAGCGAGCGGTAGTACTGCCAGCGCAGCGGCCGCGGCCAGCGCTTGACCAGCACGTCCCGGCGGCTCAGGGAGCGCAGCACGGCGCGGCTCACCACCACGGGCACGAAGGCAGAGCCCCCCTGCTGCACAGAGCAAGGACAGCTGTTACCCACTGCCACCCCTGCCCTGCAGGCCTTCCGCGTTGCTCGAGGAAGCGAAGCAAAATTCAGTACAAGCAGCTAATGCAGACCTGCCTCAAGCCTCGTCCCACCAAACTCCCCGTCAGTTTCACCAAACCCTCCAGCGCCAGCAGCATCCAGCCACATCTGTTTCCAGTGAGCTTCCATTATCTCTTTAACTCAAATAACAGCCACGCTCACAGTCTATGAAACCCTGCAGTAAGGCCTGCTCTACAGGTGTGCTGCTGCTGTACCAGTGCACAGTGAGGAAACAAAATTCCAGGAGTGCTCGGTTTAAAATCACTGTTGTTTTGTGAGGTTTGTGTTTATTTGTTTGTTTGAGAGGGGTTTGTGTGGGTTTTGCTGGTCTGTTTCTTTGTTTTGAGGGGTTTTGTTTGTGTTCTTAAGGGAGGAGTTAAGTGGTTAGTCCATTTCCCTCTCAAGTGCCATCCCCCTCCCAGTCCCCTGCTCTGCAGCTCTCTTTGTACCACATACACACCAGAAGAGTGACTTTGTAAAGTAAAATTTTCTACTAAAAATTTTTTTTCTATTAAAAATTTTCTGTTGGTAGACACAGGTACAGTTCTTACCTCAAAGCTCAGTTTTGCTGTAAAGGGATCATCATCCTCAATAGTATCTGTACTGTCATCAAGCCTCAAACTCTCAGCATCTGAATGCATGTCTTAAGGAAGGACAAGAATTCTTGTAAAACTGGCATATTTTGATAAATATGGCTTATCATAGCCAGCACTGACAGAATCAGTATGAGAGCACCCCAGCAGGACCCTTGCTGCTTCAGAGTATCTCGAACTGTGACAGTCCTCAGATCATTACAAGAAGTACCAAAAAGGCCTTGCTGGGGTTTCCAGTGACTGAAGAAGTTTATCACTGCAGCTGCTGTAGAACAGCCAGAACAGACTGACCACAGCCAGGCATGACATCAGCTCTTACCCTTCCACAGATGACAAAGCAAAGGAAGCAATCTATTGAAGTCACATTTTTGGGCAGCTTTAGTCAGAGTTTGTGTGTTGTGCATTACTCTACATCTCATATTCTATAACCATGACAGCAACTGGGAGCTCTGGATGCCAAAGCATTCCAAACCAAATCTCTACAGGAACAGTTGTGAAGTGCTACTTCCCTTGGCTACGAGAAGGCAGCCTCTAAAAGAAGCTGTTATTGGAAGCAACACAATCCATATTCCCTTCATCCTTGTCAGAAAGCAGTTCACACAGAATAGGTAAAGCATGGCATTCCACTGTTAAAAACAAACATTGCCAGGATTATAAATAAACTGTCCTGATGGAAAAGCGTCTTGACAATATTAGGTTTAGTTGAACCATATTTTTGTTGTTATACTAACACAACAAAGAAACAAGATGCAATTGTACTTACATCAGTCATATGACAGAAAGGTTTAAACCTAAGGGGAAAAATAAACTCTAAATTGTTTAATTTTTCCCTAAGAAAAAGAAAACAATTCTAATCAAAAGGATACGGTCAGTCGTCATCTCTTGCCATTTATCTTCTCTTTTACTCACTCTTGGAGCTTCAAGATCAATGAGAGCTACAGCTTCTTCATCCGTGATGCCATCTTCCAAATAGAACTCAACCAGATGCAGCACCTCTAAAAGGTGGGAAAGGCAGGAAGTGTTTGACCTGCAGGAACTCAGGAAATGCCTCATAGCAGATACTGTGCTCCTTCAAGTCAGTGGTGTTCTGCCCACCTTCTCTCATGAAACAAGTTAAATAAAATAAAATTGCAGCAATCCAAATCCCCCGAACTTCTGAGAGGGTTGTGTTCACCTTCACAGAACACTAGAGGCTTTTCAGCATCTGGCAAAACAACAATGCTGTGCTGCTGCTCTGCAGCGAGAGCCAACAACCCCCACTCAGTCAAATTTAACAACAGTAAAGGAACATTTGTTAGGCCAAACAACGCTGCAGAAAGGAGAAATGAAGCACTGACCTACTCTGTTAACATTTATCTACTTGCAAAGCGCGAGCAAACCCGACGTCCCAACGCACCGTAGGAGGAGGCCGAGAAGACGAAAGGCTGCCTGCAGTTAATGCAGATGTTCCCCAGGTTATTCAGCAAGGGGTTGTTGGTGGAGCACCTGTAACACAGGGGCACGAGCTCCTGAAAAGACAGAATGAGAGCATGGTAACCACAGACCGGCACATCCTCAGCTCTTTGTTTTCAATTAAAAAAGGGCCCCTTTGGCTGACAACACCGACACAGCACCAGCGCCAGGCTGAAGAAGCACTGCTGTGAAACCAGACCCTTCAACATCTGAAAATGCTTTCCCTTTTTAACAAACAGCAAGTTTTCCCATTAAAAATAGGTGTCTTCGCCACTTTAACAATTAAATTTTCACCTTGCCTTTGCAGTAACAGAAGCAGAATTCTTCATCAAATACACAGGGACAAAAGGAGCTGAAGAGAAGTTTACTGAAGCAAAGTTTTTTGCTCTAAGATTTGATCAAATTTAGGTTCTCCAATTAATTCATCTCTTTTCAAGAGCCAAGTTATTTTAGGCTGTTCTTAAAGGGTGTGTTTCTATTATTTCAGGAGGCCAGGTGTATGTTCACTGGTACAATGCAATTTATTTTTAGTGAGTACTCCCTGAGACATGGCTTTATAGAAAACTGCAGAAAGCCAGACTTCAGTGAAAGAAGAAAAGGTGTTAAAATAAGATTTACGGAAGGAAGGTCACTGAAGGGATGGAGGGAGGAGGGGAAGAGTGTTAGGAGTGGGACAAATGAAAGTGACCTCCAGCTGGAGAGAGAGACAAAGACTGTGGAACAATAACATGTGAACTGGGGAGAAAAGGGCTTGGAAGAATTAATAGGCAGTGAGGAAGGTGACTGCAAGAGAAGAGAGGGAGGATGGAAGCTGCCCACAAAGAGAGGGCTGATTTTAATTTGCTCTCAGGAGCAGAAGGAAGTCTGACTTGAAGAATAACAATAAAAGGACTGTGTTTCCAGCAGAAATATAATTATATCACAGAGCCATGCATAATATATTTCAGATTGTTTTGTGCACACAGAAACTCATATTCTAGGATTAGGCCACATATTAATGATTAACATGAAACACATTACAGCTTACTTCACTGTCATGGAATGGCTTGGATCGGATTGTCAGGCTGCCCAGCTCAACAGATTTCTGGAACCTGTCTGGGATCTGCAGTCCCTGCAGCTTGTCATAGGCATGACGAGCCAATTTATATGCACCAAGAGCTTTACTCTGCTTTGCCAGGGCCAATAATGTATTGCTATAATTTAATTAAGGAATAAAAATACATACAGCATTTATGAAAAAACACAATGCTCTGTCTAATCACAGAAGTTGTGCAATGAAGCATATCCAACACCAGGACTTCAAAGAGGCCTTAACCAGAGAAATCTATTTACAGAACTTCATTTACAAACACATGTGAAAGGACTATCAAAATATCTGTGGGCAATTATTAGCAAGGTAAGGAATTGACCCTACATAAACACTGCTATGGCTCCATTTACAATATTTCAATAATTTTTGGGTGCATGCATTTTCCCCTAGCCACAAAAAAAACCAAAATCCAAACATTTTTTGCAGTGTAAGTAAACTGACACTGAGTAAATACACCTGAAGGAGTGTGCCCCAAGTTAGCAACCAAGTGTTTGTCCTTCCCTTTCACCAGAGTGAAACAGTAACTGCTGTTCACACCTGCTGACCACAAGGCCTGTTGTCAAAAACTTCATGAAAGATTCTACATTTATAAGCGAGGAAGTTATGAAAAGGAAAGCTAACATCCCATCCAAAGCCAGAAATGAAGTGAAACCAAGACCAGGCCTCCCTATGGCATCCAGTGACCTTGTGGCCATCTCTTACAGAAAGGTGCATTTCACTGGGCTCACACAGCCCATTTAGGAAGCACTCCCCAGAGGCTCCCAGGCACTAAGAAAGCCATGCAGATGTTGGCCTGACAGGCCACATGGCCACACCGGCCTCACAGGAAGCAAAAGCTCCTGAGTTTCCCTGCTTCTGCCTCAGTTCAGTCTCCTTGCAACAATGCTGTCAAGATTCAGAGCCAACATCTTTTTGCAGTGACTAGTGTCCTAGAACGTGCTCCTCTGACACAGGTGACACACCAGACTGGGCAGGTGTTCAAGTGGCCTAACAGAGTTAGACATTAGTTGATTTGCACAGCTCTCCAAAACTGTAACAAATAACAAACTAGTGCAGCTCAGCACACAATAGTTTGAAGATGCTGATTATTCCTGAGGGACAGAAGTCAGTTCCCATTAATGATAACCAACAGGTGACACCAAAGATTCCCTGCAGGAAGTCCCTGCCTTCGACCAACAGCAGTTATTCCTTTCATGTATCACATGATAACTTCTACATTTTGTACTGTATTGGAAGGATACACTTTTGAGATCCCCAAAGGAGTCTCCTTTGTTAAGCTGTGAAGCAGAAACCTGGAAATATTGAAGAGGGTTTCAGGCAAGTGGAAGCTGAAAGGCTCCTCCTGTGGTATGAAAAACATAGACACACATTTCTAAGCTGGAAAACCAACAACTTACATCAGTAAGCAACACAGCACAAGGCATCTCTAGAACGGTGTTTCTTTCATCTGTTGAGAAAAGAGGTGTTGACAGAACATAACAAGTGGATTTTGCATGTCTTTATCACCAAAGCTCATGCCTAATACACACAGAAAAGAGAGACAGAGAGATCAGATTAGCTAAGACAGAACTTTTAACAGGTTATTTAAAAATGAGGGCAGTCTGCACAGCCACAGTGCAGAGTCTCTAGTGCTGTGAGATCTAAAGTAGTCTGACAGCAAACACTGCACAGCACAGAGTCTTCTTTTGGGCAAGGGCACAGAGCAAGGGTTCTCAAATGTTTTACAACAGATATTTGCCCCAGTTGCAGCATGACTCTAATTGCTGGAATTAGTAGGAGCTCCTCACTCGTGACTGCACATCAGAGACACATGCAGCACCCTGTGGAAATCCCTAGGCTAGCATGCCTTCTGTTCAACCCTGTTTTCCAATGACTAAGGGAAAAACTGACCCTGGGCTGTGCAGGAGCAGAGGCTCAGATACCATGGGACCAAACCAAGGCAACCAGTAAAAAGGGCCATGGGCAGGAGGGAGGTCAGGCACCAGTACAGCCCTGCCCGCCTGCAGCTGTAAGGAGCTGAGCAAGTTCTTGCACAGGACAGCTGAAGACTGTAGAATAAAACTAAATAAAGTTAAATAAATAAATAAAGTTACTATACAGTATTACTGATGTACATTCAATATTTAATTGCCTGAAAAGTCCTAGTTATTTTTGGACTCCCCAAGGAAAAAAGCTCAGGAAGCATAAATACACAATTCTGAAGTGAATATCTTACAGTGTATCTTTGGATAAAGTGATAGACATGGTAAACTTCTGCCAAATGTTGGAAGTGATGAAACTTCTGCAACATTTCAGTCTGCTGTCCTTCGTTCTCTGTGGGAGGCAAAGGCATTGTGTCAGTCTCAAAGAGCAGTCTATGAGACTCAGCTGGGAGAAAACAACCTGTTATGATTTTAGCACCAGCACTGCCACAGGAGGTATGTATCTACCCATGCAAATCATATGCTTACAGAGTTTGCTATTCTTCTGAGCAAACCTCTGGCCTGAAACAAGCATGGCAAAACACAGAACAGTTGAGGCAATGGTTTAATACAGCCAGAGGCTACAGCTGAGCTACAGACAGAAAGCAGCAGGTGTGCATCCCTGCAAACCTCTTCCAGAATGCTAGAGTTCACAAATACAATTAATTTTGAAAACTTTCACGAATACCAAATACACTACTAAGCCATTTGGAAAAACATGCATGTCAAACATCTGAGGGGTGACAGATCAGCTGAACTAAAAGCAAAGGTACTCAGAGCACCAGGCAAAAGGCAATATTCCCAACCTTCTGTATTCATTATCATTAAAGTACACCTATTAACTATTAACACCTCTCTCCCAGTGACACACATGTTGGAGACAAAATGACAGCTAGGAAACAATCAGTTTTACCTGTTGGCAGAAATAATTTGTAACCTCCCTAACCTCTGTTCAAACACTTGAGGTAACTTACTCTCCAACATCTTTTATTTACTAGCACGTTAACCCTCCAGGCAATGGGTGTGGTGGGAAGGTGCTGGAGGATACATGGTCCCAGGAGGCGCGATTTTCAGCCCAGCCAGACTTCAGAAGGAGCCTTACGCCTGCTGATGTCGCTGGTTTGTTTATTTGTTTTAAATCAGCACATGGGAAAAAGAGGAGACTACAAAAATAGCACAAGCCCGAGATGTGCACAGCATTAAAAACCCAAATCAAACCACCCAGCAGAGAAGCAGCTGCAGCAACGCTGTGACAATGCAGAGCTGTTTGTCTACGCGCACAACAAGGTGACAAACACACACTTCCTATCGGTGACTCACCTTGGGCAATGTCTAAGCACTGCATGGAAAGCATCCAGTAATAATAGGCTGCGTCGTCAAAGCGGCTCTCGAGCACGGCGTTGTGTGTGAGCTGCTCCAGCACCCGCACGGCCTCCCTCTGCCTGCCAGCCTTGTGAAACGCTGCCGAGCCCAAAACAAAGAGGGGCTCACAGCGTGATTAGATCAATTAACGGAAATTAATGGTTTTGGACTGAGAGCACTCTATTCAGCCCATACCAAACACTGTCCAGGGCAGGATAAAAGGGATTATACACTGGTGTTTTCCTCCTTGAAAGCAGTGACACTAATGGAACATGAGAAGCATCTGTAGGTATTTTGAAGCTTTTGCACTGTCTCAGCAACTCTTGAGCTCAAGGAGTATGTATCAAACTGGTTGCTGGTTTTTTTTTTTTTTTAAATAGAAAAGAGAGAAGATGCTGTGATGATTAGCTCTCTGTACAAACAACAGTGATCTCCAAACACTGCAAATCCCAACTTCATTCAAAACTACAATAACTTGTTTGAAGCCAGTGCTCTGGTGTGTATGAATACTTTAAAAGTATTGTGCTGAATACATTAAGAGAGTACAGCTAAACGACCCTTCGGTCGTTTACTAACAGCATCTCCTTTTCTGATGCACCAAGCAACACCTCGAATTCTCACTTGGCAAACGTGCATTTGGCCAATGCAGTCTCCATACAAAGGAACAGGGCTGAGGGGGAGCCAACCCCAAAAAACCCAGCCCCCCAGCACTGCTGCCCCCTGAGTGAGGCCAGCTGAGCTCGAACCAGAGCTGTTCTCTTCTGAGACCAGAACAGTCCCATGAGGACCTCCAGCTCCTCCAGTTCTGGGCATCTACACTTGCTGAGCCCCAGCAGCACAGAGCTTTGTGGAGCAAATGGGGCCTCAACCTTCATTCAGAGAGTGCAAACTGCCACCCTGCCCTCAACCAGGTGCTCAAAGGCTTGGTGCCAAGACACACAAACTCGTCTTGTGCAGAGACAGATCAGGCCCAGCCTATTCCCTACCTGGGCCCTTCTAAGCCAAGCAGTGTCAGGCTTGGATCTGAGCTGGCTCAGGGAACAGCAGCTGCACCTGTCACATGGAGCTGCACCTGAGCCAAGCCACTGCACACAGAGCTCACTTCAACAGCTCCTTGTCTCTCCAGTACTTCGTGGACTGAATTTTGAATCCTTTCCACAGGATAGGAATTTGACAGTTCTGTTCAAATGTAATCTTATAAGCCAAACAAACCGCACAAAAACCTTAAGGAAACAGGAAAACTTGACTTGTGCAAATCCAATATTTCCTAAATAGAAGGAAAAATTATGTTTTCCACTCAAGTTTATAAGTGAGCTGCCATAATTTGAATTTTCGTGGGATAAAAATCTTACAACAATTAGGATTACATGCCAAATACCTCTTACATGCCACACTCAGATATACAACAAGATAGAAAATCTGGACTTATATTTAGATGCCATCATTTTTGATAGATCAAGCACATTTTCCTATAAAATAAGGAGATTTCCAGTTACTTTAAAACCAGTATGAAAAGATGGGTTATATTTGGTTTTGAGTACCACTGATAAGAAATTCACCAGGGCAGAGTCTACTATGGAGTAAAAATGGAGTAAGCAATGATCTGTCAGTGACATTCTCACCTTTTTGGGCTTCTTCAAATCGATCACTCTCTGCCAGCCACTGAGCATAAGGGACATAGACTTCATCTTTGAATTCAGGATGCTTTTCACTCAGAGCAAATGCCTGACATAAATAAAAAACTCATTTAGAATATTGCATGGTTTAAACAGTTCAAGGGTTTAAAATATTCCATGGGATCAATCCTTCAGCTCTAAGAAAATTCACAATGAAACATATACACAGAATAGAGAGTGTAATCCATATTTTCTCCAGTATGAAACTTATGTGTTAAAAAAAAAAAAAGCAATCAATAACAAAAAGAAAAGAAGCTTAGCATAATAACAGACTGACTACTGAAACAGAAAGACTTGAAAGTGATTATCTGGGAAATTTAGTAGATTTCCCAGCAAGAGACAAAAAATATTTGTATTTTTACTGAATGAATTTTCTGAAGAAATTGAAGTAACACTATAAATGCAGTTTAAATTCAATTTCAGAAGACCACACCACCACCAAACACATGTTGGCATACACGATTAACTAAATACTCTGAATCCTTCTGCAGAAGCCTTCCTCCCTTACTACAATGCTGGGGGAGCCAGACATTTGCCTCTCTTTTTAGTTGCAACCAGTGACAGTAAGAAGCAGTGGTTTTCAAAACAGAAATCAAGGGCACACTCACTTCTTCCCAGCGATGAGTCTCCACGTGGAGCTGGACCAATGCTTTCAGGTCACCAACCTTCATGTAGGTTTCTGCAGCATAGCCAGGGTTATCAAGTTGCTTAAAATAGAAGGCACATTTGGCCAAAGGCTCACGCTCAGCTTTATCCAGTTTTCGAGCAATTTCGATTAACCTAGACTCAGCAGAAAGAAGCCAGATATTTCAGATTCTGCCTTGGTGCTTTGCCTTTTAATTGTTGTCATAAATTCACCTTTAATCAGTCAACATTTAATAAACATCCTAATAGTACTACCATGCAACACTGTTAAACAGTTTCAGTAAACATTCCAAATAGCTTTTTCCTTTTGCAAACTCAAACCCCTTCCTTCCCTCTTTGCTCACACATTGAGCTCCCTATCTCAGACTCTGTGCAGATGGAAGGAGGGAACACGTCCTGCATGACTCAGTGGCACAGGACACACTTCCCAATCCTGACCTGAGCAATAGGCTCCTGAATAAATGTCACCCCCTGTGCCACACAGCAGAACAGAGGCAAGGCCAGCCTGAAGGGCCTGGCCAAGATCTTAAGGCAGCTCAGCAAATGACCTAAAGGGCCACCTACACTGATGAGAAATGACAGTGACAGGAGCGGCCGCAGAGTTTCCAAAGACTCTGTGCTCCCTCCACCTGACTTCTCTACTCCCTAGATGATTATCCTAAACAGCTGAGAACAGCAGCAATAGGCAGCCTGGTACAGTTACTCCTGTCATGATCACTCTGAAGGCATTTGGGCTATTTTACACAATCTCATATTGGAGATGAACCCATGCATACTCTTCATGGCTGTAATGCATTCGTTTTTGTAACATATTTATGGCCCTACCCTCTAAACATATGCAACTTTTAAACACATTTTTAATCATAGGTGTGTTTCAGATACTCAATCTGATATAAAGGCAGATATCAAATACATTTGGTCTTATTTTAAAATTACGTGGAATTCATAATATCTCATACAGGCTTTTATTATGTATTATCTCTGAGGAGACAAAAACCTACATGTCTACCCAGCCGTGGTCCCCGCTGATTTCGATGGCCTTCATGTGCTCGCCAGCAGAGAGGTACATCTCCACTGCTGCCTTTGGTTCATTGATATCCTTGGCCCAGTCCGCTTGTTTTTTTATCAGCATCTTTGTGTCTTTGGGATTTCCAGATCCCAGAAATTCCTGCAACAGTGCAATACAAAAGTCTGCATTACCTTCTGGTCACAAACATCATTACAGTCTAAACTCTAAAATAGATAAAGCTTTTTGTAATGAAAATCACGATGCCTCCCAAGGATAGAAATACTCCACGGAGAGCAACATGCACTGAGCCAGCCTTCACCAAGGCCCCATGTCTGGGAGGAAACAATGGCAAGTCTCCCATTAATACAGTTTTCAATTAAAAATAAAAAGCAGGAGATTGTGGCCAGCCCCAGAGAAGGACAGTGCAGGTGCCTCAGAGGCAACACCAATGTCCCCTCCTGCTCTTTGCTGAGCCTGGTTCGGTGGATACGAGTTACAATTTCTGCAAGCTTGTCAGGAACAGACCTTTCCAAACAAAATGATACTAATCTAAAAACTCTAACAGATCAATTCCAAGTTTCAGATTTTCTCTTGCAAGCCAAGCAGGTATGGATTCATTCTCAATGACCACCCAGTCCCAGCCCATGCTCAGCTAACAGCAGCAGATGCACTTAATCACGCACTGGCATCAGGATGTCCCACCACAAATAAACGGATGGCTGAAATAATTATCAAGTGTCTTTGCAGGAAACAAGGTATTTTTAAAAATATATCCATTAAGTTCTTTTATAATGACAGAATCATAGCTGCTGAAAAGTGAGAGTGCTCTGAAGCACTGCTTGGACTTGTGGAAGGAATGCAAACACCAAGCCTGGACCCTGCGTCGACAACCATTTTGGAAATATTTCTAACAGTTAGTTCAGCTTCTTCTGCCAGTACTAAAGCTCTGGCACCATATGGTTCACATCTGTGGACATCATGTGCCAGGAAAAAAATATAAAACCCCCCTTCAACACCAGAAGATCGATTATGGGCAATTTTGTCTGTTAACAGAACAGGCTACTGCCCATTAAACAACTTCTATCAAAAGCAAAATCAGAACAGAGGAGAGAAATGACAGGTGGGAAAAGAGTGGAAAACTGTGTATCCTCTATGTTTCTGATTGAGGTTTAAAAAATTAAATCCTCAAATTCTGATTGAGGTTTAAAAAACCAAAGCAACAAATGGGCAAAAACTGGTATGCCAGATCTGCTTCACCACTGCAATTCAGCAGTTCCCTGCTGCAGCCAGAAGTGCACCCCATCTGTGCCAGCTCCAACTGAGCCCCAGGCCTGCCTCCTGCAGAACAGCCCTGCTCCAGGAGCAGCTACATGAGTATCCCAACAGCCTCTGAATATGGAAAACTGCACTCAAGAGTCAGGTCAAACAATCTCTTTGGTATGACTTGTTTTCCAGCTTAGGTCACCTAAATAAGCCCAAAATCAAAAGCTAAGCTCATCTTCCCACAGTATAAAGAATTTTTTTGTGAGTTGACAGTAATTAGTGATCTGGTGCTGTGATAAAGGGCCTGTGACCAGATATCAAAGGTCTCCCAACCTCTGCCTCCAGTCTAGACCCTCCATCCAGACCTCATCCAAGTCATGCACAAGAAACCAGGTTCTGTGGGTCTCTTTGAATAATTCTGGCAGCATCAGTGAAAACAGCACCACAAAAACACACCCCTCCCCCATATAAATAACTGGAAAACAAGGGGGGTTTACATGTTCTTCCATGTCCTGTGCACTCCCTGCACAAAAACATTAAATTTCTCAGCATGGAATCACTCCAAAGTATAGGAGACATGAGACCTCTTGCTCTCTACTGGTTAAATTTAGACATGACTGCAGCCAAGAATTAAAAGATTCTTACAAAGACTTATGGGAACATTTTCCTGTATGAATTACATTTATGTTCAAGAGGAGCCAAAACACTGAAGCTAACAAAGACTCATCAGCCAAAAATAGCGGAAGTCGGGCTTACATCAGCAAAGCCCCCAAATGTTTCTGTTGAGCTCTTGGAAGAAAAAGATCTCTGCAGCATGGCTCGGGGAATCTCTGCTAAAGAGTTTCTGTGCATGTCATGGTGAATTCTTTGTCCTGGACTGGGCAGAATAGGGCTCTGATGAGTGATGAATGAGACTAAACAGTGCATGCATTCTTGGGGATTTCGATAAGAAAACACCACAGAAGACTTAAAAGCCACGTAATGCTTCTTATCACCATGTAAAAACATTACTTTTTAGAATTATATTCAATTTATTCCTACAAGGAACAGAGTTTTAAAAAAAGCCAAGACACTGAATCTTTGGAAGAAATTTTGTAGTAAACAAAAATATTCTAGGTTAGCATATTATGCATTTTTTAAAATGCATCAATATAAAACTGACTTACTCCAACCCATCAATATATTTTTATTACAACAGGGGTACTACCTTGTCATCTTTGGAGGAGAAACAAATAAAAAGGGACTTTCAACTAAGATAATGGAGAAGGAGTCATAAACACAAACTTTTTCGTTTTGAAAGAAGGAAAATTACTATGGATAATAGTATGTAATCACAAGGTCCACCAAAAGAATTCACTGAAAAGCCCTGAATTTCCACAGCCATATCTGAGACTCTACAAAACACAACCTGCTGCCTTGGTAGCAGACTGAAGGAAAATGCCCGTTATACCCAGGCCAGAGACACTTTTCCCCTTATAAGACAAATGACCTCCAAACATTGAAATTGGAATTCAAAGCCCACACTTCTTTTGTAGGATCAGTCAGAGGTACATCAGCATTTCTGCATGCACATGTCCAGGTGCCAGGCCCTACCTTTGCGTGGTCGAACATGCGGAGGTCTGAGTACATCTCCAGGGCCAGGTTCTCGTGGCCGCTCCTCTTGTACAGCTTCGCTGCCTCGTGGAATTTTCCCTGGTAGGCATAAACATCTGCCAGGAACAGCTCGTGGTTGTTCTCTCCGTGCTTTTTCCGATCCTGGAAAAATAGAAACACTGAAGAGAGATGTAGAAAATATTCTCGATGATCAGCACTTAGGTGAGAAATAGCCTTTGAGGAATTAGATTTTCAGGCTTAGATTTTAACTGCTAATAATTAAAAACCTGTAACGGGATAGCATAATTATGCCTCTCCTGCATTTCTGGTGAATTTATAATTAAAGGATGAAATCCCTCCTTAATTAAAATTATGAAGAGCAAAATTAAATGTCACTATACAAACCAAAGTGATGAAAAGTCACTTCTCTTGATTTCACACAGGAAAATGAACACATGCTATCATTATGCCAGTCTATTTTAAAAAAAGCATCTGATGGGCTCTTCATTTTCTCCCTACAATCTCACCATCATATAATTTGGCTACATTAACAATACAGGTGGGATGACAAACAGGAGGATAACTGCCATCAGGAGGTATGTTAGCCTGCCTCTGAATACAAACCAGTGACACCTCCACTGTCCCCACATACAAGAGCTCGTGGATTTGGGTCAGCACCAGTCACTTCCAGAGCACCAGTACATGCTCTCCTGGAAACCAGAACTGCTTGTTCTGTTCTGGGTAGGGACCATGAGGACAGCATCAGTGCAGAGCCATGCAGAAACCTCCCATGTGTGTACAGAGCCATGGAGAAACCCTGCACATGAATCAAACTGCAGCAGTGCCCTGACTGTGAGGGACCCAGCACAGGTTTGCACACGTATGTGTGTGTGTGTTTCCACGTGTGTGCCTTATCCTGTGTATTGGACACACAGCACTACCCTGCCTGGGATAAAATTATTGCTGCAGTTAGCCCACATTGAATGGAAACACCTAACTGTGAACTGAATTTAAAGAAAACTGCGTGCAAGGGGAAAAACACTCCACCAGCATCCAGATTCAATCCTCTGCTGCCAGAGGGGCTCAGCCATCACTCCCTGGTCACACTGACTGACAGGGCTGACACTGAGCTGATGTTCAAAGTTTCCTTCAAAATCTTGGTTAAATGAATAATCAGAGGACTTGTTATACCCTTTTTTGAAGACTCCACAGAATCTTGCCAGATAGAGATGGCAATCATGTTTCTCTGTCATCAGTTAGGAAAGAAAAGTGTCATTACTGAGAGAAAACCATGGCATTAATGTAACATGTTTGTTTAGTTACACCCCTACAAACCTTAAAAGGAATCCAGTCCACTGCAGATGAGAGTAAGTGGGGATGTAGAACTCACTGCAGAAGGAGCATTTTCAGGATGTGTGAAAGTAAGTTTATGCCTATTTTTAGCGGGATTCTTTCTTACTAAACAGAATATGACATTACAAATCCAGAATATCCTCAATAAATGAAGATCTGGAGAAGCATATGTGGAAAAGAAAGGTTACTACTGGTGAGAGAATGCTCTCACATACCTATACCCTTGAAAAGAAAAAAAAAAGAAAAACAACAGTAAAAAGGGGCTCTTAATGCAGACCTTTGTCCTGTGCTAGAGAAAAGTTCACTGCAACCAGCTGGCATTTTGACAGCAGCAGGACAGCTCTGCAGACATGAAGACAAGGAGTGTATCTTTTAAGAGAAGGTGTAAATCTAATTAACATAAGGAAGAGGAATTCCCTTTACGCCATCTCCAAGCAGATCTTTAAGCATTATCTTGCCATCTTTGCAGAAGGACAAGGGTGATGAGTGTATTTTCAAGTGCTTATGACAGACAGTTATTGTTGAGTGAAATTCTATCAAGAAGTGTGAAAAGATTAGGAAGGAGTGATTAGAGCACAATGTAGAAGTATGGAATCCCAAATTCTATTTCCAGTTGTCACAAACTTGTCATGAGACCCTGAGTTTGTAATTTCATTTCTCTGGGCCTGTTTCTGTCTCTGGAAGGAGGAGATAATAATAATTACCTACCTCCAGGGGGTAGGGAAAGGCTTAATGAACTCATGTTTATGAAGTATTCTGTACTAAGCGCTGTCAGCACAGTAGTATTCTACCAATTATTAATTGAATATTGAACATTTTTCCAGTTCTCCTGAAGACAGTTTCAGAAGTTCCCATCCCACTCCCACATTTTGGTCCACGAAGTTCCAATCCTATGATTAGAACTTGAGTCACCTCTACTAACCAGCATTTTTCACTTCAAACACATCTCCAACAGTCAGAAGCACTATCCAAACAGAAGTCCTTCCTAAACAGAAAGTACTGATTTTGGTACAGTAGTAAGTTTAAGAAAATACACCTTCTTGAACACTGCCTTACCTCTATGCTGCTGATCAGTTCTAAATATCGAAGGTCTCGTACTCTGGTAAATGCCTGTTGAAAAGAATTTTTAAAAAAAAATTAGTAAAAGGCATTAATTTAAAAATCCAGAAAACACCAGATATTATTCTGCATGAATCGAGCTGTCTTCATGCAAAAAGGACAGGCAGAAGTCTGCTGGGTTTGGGTTTGTGTAGTCCCAAGGCTGAAGGGCTCTGACTGTGAGTGTGGCCCATGAGGAAAGGAGACAAGGAGCAGCCAGAACAGCTCGGCCCTGACACGAGCAGCACAGCAGGCAGCGGGAGCTGTGCCTAGCAGTCCCCAAGAAATACAAAGTGTCAATTCAAATATGACATGCTTTTAGTCTGGCTATTTTATAGCTTCTCCATTTTGATGTGAGGTGTGACACAGATGAGGAAATTTCAGGAAACTGTTACAAGGAACGGCACATAACGGATCATATTGTCAAAGCTGGTTGCAAATGCTCCTAGTTTTTAAACCATTCTGAAAATCCAGCATGAAAGGAGCTCAGAGAGAGGAAAGGAAGTAAGAAGACGATAAGATAAAAGTACTTTAAGACAGTGTAATATCTTTGCAAATATAGATAAATGTGCAACCCAAAGTCTCAAGTGGCAAAGTCACGTGCAAGTTGCAGCAGCTCAGCACTTACTCCTGACATGCATCACAAACCAGAAATTTAACTCTTTGGGCTGCAGATTCAAGACTTACAACCAAACTGAAGAGGGCACAGCATATTCTGCTTACATCGGATTGGACTAGGAACTGTAAGAGCCTTTAATGTCAAGAAGCTGCTTTTGTTGGAATTAATCCGCTCTAATTCTAAGAGGGCACTACTTAAAAATTCCAAGGAGGCACTGAAAACTTCTTTTTAAAAGTATCTATTTGCATAAAGCCATCCATGAGACTGGAATTATTCTGATGCCTCCATTTAAGGGAAAAAAAAGCATTTAATTTCATTTTCTTAAAAAAAAATCTGTTATTAAAAGATGTCTATCACTACAGACCATTCTCAGTGTATTTTTAGAATGTTTTGTCTTTCATACAATATTCATGACATTGAACTCACTTTGCTCTCTCTTACTTGAGAAGAGGTGGTGAAAGAAAATAGGGAAGTATTTTATGCCAGAGAAAACTCAGTTCTTCAGCCTGTGCCTACTCATAGACCACTCCCCAAAGCAAGTCACACCACACAGAAAAGAACTGAACTGAAACTATCCCAGCACCACTGCTTCGCACAGCCTTAACGGGCAGATAACAAAGAATAGGAAATCTTCACATTCATACTGAGGTTATATTAAATATTTAGGGGGGAAAAGGGCAAGTTTGCAGCACTAAGGAAGGTGGGGGCCAAAGCCAGGTGAGAATCCTCTGCTGCCACCCGGTGGGCACTGCTTCCCAGCTCTGCTCCCCTAAATCCATTAACGCATTTTCCAGATGAAACCATTTTCTTTCTATCGAACACTTTGATTCAGAACATGGCATTTATCTAGAGAGATACATTAGATTTCAGTTCAAAACCTCATCTCAAAATCCTGAGTTTGTAGCAAACAATTGGTTTGTTTGTGGAATAAGACACACAAAAGACAAGCAAGACAGTAACCCAGGAACACCACGCATTCCAGTCATAAAACATGCGTTATACACACACACATATATATAAATATCAAACCCAAGCTTTCTGCTAAACAAGTAAATGAATGCTTTACCTTTTTAGCAGTTTCAAACTCCAGCCCTTCCAAGGCTTCCATGGCCAACTCTCTCCAGTCAGCATCAGTCACTCCTAAACATGCAATTTGATAGGCTTCTTTAAACATTTTTCGTTCCAGATATTGATACATCGGTGCAGACTGAGGATTGTCATCAGAAAAAACAGGTATCAGAAAGCATAATACTGAGATATATTAGTGACATTCTTTACATATATTGGAAAAAAAAAAATATATTCTAATCACAACCGTTACAAGCTGCCCAGAGAATAAACATCTTAGTTTTGTACACAGACAGAAGATTCTAGGGTGGTCTTTATCTTATCTTCAGACAAGCTGGGTTAATTACATTCCAAACTCATCCATTTTGAAATCTTCAGTTCCTTGCAATATTAGGAAGTAGTTAAGGATGTGAATTCTTCTGGGCATTGAACATGCTAAATATGATGTACACCAAGCTTGTTTAGTACTGTGAAAGCAGAGCAAAGGAGGGCAGTGTGCTCTCAAGGGCCAAGGGCAGGAGGAGCAGCACGTCCCTGGAAACACCCAGACACAGCAAGGGGGAGTGAAGTAACCCTCCTGCCCCAACCTCGAGGACAAAGCTGTGCTACCAAGGCTGTGACTGGACAGGCCCAAAGGACACTGGGGCTTTCAAGGACCTGCCCCAAAGGAAATCCCCGCAGGGAGCTGCCAGCTGCTGCAGGGTGACACACAGACAGAGGCGCAGCCACAGCCTGAGCCCTCTGAGGGAACAGGGAGCACTGCAGCACCAGTGCAGCCTCAGCCTGGCTTGGCAACCCCAGCACCACGCAGGTCCATTTCTGTGTTACTTTTACCAATTTATCTGAACACTGCAGACCCTTTGCTACGGCCTCTCTCCAAAAGCATAGCTTTGGAGAAGCTGCCTCTGAGATGCTGCACAATAATTCTGTGGCATCTTGGTGCCCACAGCATGCCAAAGGGAGACAGGAGTGTTCAAGGCCTGGTGATCCTGTCTGTGGCTGCCAACCCTGGACAACCCAGAGCCTCACCAAGGACCTGCCCAGGGCCTCAGGGGACAAGGGTCTGTAACACAGGTGTCCCTTAGTCAATACAAGCACAGGACATTCTGCCTTCTGCATCGATTCTCAGAGGCAAGTCCTGCACACTCTTGGATGCACAGAGTCACAATCCTTTTACCTTCTTTTTTTGCTTTGTTTTGACTTCCATGATGACAGAAATCAGCATTTTATGGAAGGCAATCCCTAAATTTTGAATATAAAGACCACACAGGTGCTATACATTCAGACTAAAATATTCCATTTAAATATTGCCTAAAGACATCTAGATGAAGCAACAATAAAACAGTATTTGATGTATTCAAGAAAAATGAAATTACAATGGAGAAAAGTTATATACAGAGAACACAGTAAAAATCCTGCAGGAGGCAAGGCCTGCAGTATATTAGATTATGTGCATTTGCAAGTAGAAAGGGAGAATCAGAAACAATTACCAACAGCAAAAATGAAGTTAGCTTAATTAATGCCAAAGAAACAAAAATAAAATAGATCACACAATATAACTTAAATAACAATGAAGGAAGTGTGAACCGCAATCATTGTAGTAATGAAATACAAGTAAATCTCAGAAAAGCTTCTTCACTTGTTAAACATTCATGTTTATGAGATACAAAGCAACACTTAATGAGATTAAAGGATTACCTGCGGAACTTCAACTGCTGACATAGAGAAAACATGAAGGCAGAAGATCTTGGAGCCATTGTAACCCACAACAAAGCCTTGCAGTTTTTGCTGGTGGACAGGGAAGTTGCTAGCTTTGATATTGAGGTAACCCCCTCCAGAAAAGCAAAGCATATCCTCACACTGGGTATTCCAGGCCACACTATTAGCATTGGGTTCCTAATGAGCAAAACATTTCAGGATTACAACTGCTGCAATCACATCTTTGCTAAGAAACATGTTTCTTCAGCTGGACTGTTTGACCTGGTGTGTACATTACAGCCTGGTGTGTACACACACACCGATTATTCAGATTTGCAATATCCTAAAGCCTAGAATATTCCTAAACAGATTCATTGGGATGTATTTTACATTTTAATACTCAGCTATAATTGTCTTGCCTTTTATGTATATTTACCAGCGATCTCTGCAATCAATCTATAAAACATTATACCAAATTCTACAATAATATACTGCTAGTTAGCACAATTAATTGATCGTTTCTCAGTCCATTACATAAAGGAAGCTGCAGACCCTATCTTTGCAGCACTCCATCCTTGCTATCCAGTATGTTCTGAAAACATTTAATCAACATTAATAAGTGACTGCTAAACTGCCAGTGAAGAGAGCATTATCATGATTCCTTTTATAGCCTATGAATACCCAATGAACAGAGACATTTAGGCTTTAATTCTGTTAGTACTAATGATAAAACTAAAATGCTCATTAATTGTAATGCTTCAGAGGGAAGCAGGGCAGAGTTCTAAGTTAAGCTGAAAAGGTCACATGTCTAAGAGCTCTTTATTCAGCTGTTGCTCACATAGATTTCCTATCTTCTCATTCCTACTCCACCATCTCTGTGAGGGTGGTTTTGATAAACAGATCACAGTTAAATTCTACAAGATGTGATTAATAGCTTAAATGAGTTACATGAATTTCCACCCCGCAACACTTTTGGGATGTTCTGTGCACCAAACTACTTCCTGCCCTCCTGGCCGCCCTTTTAAAAACCCCCAGCAAGTGTCAATGCTGACCTGAAAGAGGAGCTCCTTGGTGTGGATGTCGTAGACGAGGCAGGTGTCGTTCTCGTCCACCACGGCCAGCTTGTTGCGGGACGCGCTCATGTCCAGGCAGCGCACGGCCGTGGATTGCTTCAGCAGCACGATGGCCAGAGCGTTGTCCACGAAGATCTTCAGGATCTAGGAGATTGGAAACAAAGTCACTCCAGGCTTTTCTGTCCCTAGAACTGGAAACAGCACGCCGGGTAAAAACTTCAGTGCTGTCCGAAGTGTGAAATGGCAAGTTTTCCAGAGACAAACTGCAATAAAATTAGGGAAATGCTTCCAGTCTGAGGTCTCTTGAGCACACTGGCTGCTACAACATGCTCTAGGTCGCAAGCTTATACAGATAAATCAGATGCTGTGCATCCTGGGCTCTCCACTAGTCACACAATTTCATTAATACAGGAATACATTACACACAGAAGGCACACAGGATCTCAACGTCCTTGCTATCAGTACCCCTGGGCTCCAGCTTGGCACTTCCAGCTGCCACCTGGCGTGTGAAACAGACAGCCCCTACACCTGGAGAACAGCCACACCCTCACAAGTGGTCACCAGGAGAAGTGTACACACCTCCAATCCCCACTAAAGGCAAACCTGCTCTCTTCACCAAGAACTCAATTTTTGTCAGTTGATACTAACAACTCACAGATGTCCAGAGCCAGTTAAACATATTTGTATGAATTTTACTGTCAGAGAATGTGAAAGACAGAAGTAATTAATTTTTAATCCCCAAATGAGAATGTTAAATAAAATTCTAGGTTGCAGAAGAGCCTGCTGCTCCTAAGGTCTCCCTCTAAGAGCACAGGACACATTTCATTTGCAGTGGAAAGACACATACCAGAGATGATGTGTTACCTGACCGTTCTTTAGACCAACTAAGAGGCCTTCTCTTCCTGGAGGTCCTCCAATTACTTTAATGTAACGAATAAGAGATTCCATCAGCCATTCTCGTTCTTTAACACCACTAAATGACAGGCACTGCAATCTCTTCTCCTAAGGACACAGTAAGGTATAAAACACAGCCTGGAGATGAAGACAAAAATCTGTGTCTGATGTGTGATGTTTATGCCTATACTAGCAGGTGTGTCTATTTTTACATTTAAAAATCATAAAGTCAAATACTCAATTTAATGGGTGAATTCTTTAAGATTTTCCAATCCTATGAACAAACAAAAACACACACCCCCAGTCTTCTTATACTAGTTCTCTCCCACCCAAAAGTACCCCTGGATTCTGTGCTAATTTATCAAATTCACTCTAGAGCCTGCTTTACTGAACCAGAGTCACCCGAGCCACGCCACAGTGCTGCCCAGCAGCATGTGAGCACTGCAGGGCACAGCAGGACTGCCTTGGGAAGTGCTGCAGCAGATCCCACGGGACAGTTACATCCTGCCAGCCACTGTCTGGGACAGCCTTGAACACTGAATACATCCCAGGACTACTCTAGCTTTTAAGGCACATACCTGGCATAAAATAATGTGATCTGAACACACCACCAGCAAGTTACATTCAAATTTCTTTATGATCTTTTCCTTCACCCGATAGTACATATCTGCAGAGTCATCCGAGTACAACTCGTAAATCAGGATTTTCTCTGGCATCTGGATGGCTAATCTGTTTTTGTAAATTGCAATTTTCTTCACAAGCTCTCTGCCTTTTATCCTCACTAGAAAGAAAAAACACCAAAATGATAAAGTATAAGCTGACACAAAAATAACAGAGAAATCAGAGAACTAATACACTGAAATTGAATCTCCCTAGAGCACTTCTAAAATTCAAAGCACATTCCTGCTCAGATATGTTTGCTGCTCTGCATCTACGTAATCTACTATCCCTGTCACAGTTTACCACCCTCTATGAACAGCACATTCTGGAGCAGTACTTCAAATCCTTGCCATAAAAAGCCGCAGAAACGAAGAAACAAAATAAGCACAAATGCTTGAGGTTACAAGTAAAGAAAATAAAAGCTGAATATAACACACAGTATTTTTATCTCATTTTCAGAGATTAAAACCTTATTTTAAGAGCCCCTGTCCCTCCCAGTCTCTTTTCCAATCCCCACATCTTTCATTAAACTTGTCAGTGCTGAATTTGCCCACTCCAAGTTTGCACTCTCCTCATCCAAAGTGTGTTCCAGGGTTTGACTGCCGAAGTGACAACAGCCTGTCAGGTACATGCAGCGTATATTCCAAGTGTCCTGATGGATATTAATTAAAACAAGCTGCAGGAAGCTTTGGCTTGCTTGCAAGTGTGGCATTACCTTTTTGTTCCGTGATGAGGTGCTGGACAATAACGTCGGTCATGTTGTCCCTGTAGGCGTAGCGATCTTTATAGAGGCCATGGACAGTGCTGAAAATCAGCTGGTAGAAGGAGATCGTTCCATCCTGACACCCTACTGCCTGAACACAAGAAGGGAATAATCTCAGTTACCTGGTACATACAGGTGAGAACTGGCAGAGTGTGGTGTTTATCTGAAGACAGTGTCCCTTTTCCTGCACAGACTGATACCAGTTACAGCTGACTCATATTTAGCCATGGTGCAAGTGCACTGAGAACGGACTGATCTCACCACAGACCATGGAGACCACCATGCTGGGGGGGCCTTGGGCTTATTTGGTTGGGGTTTTGCTTAGATTTTTTGCGGAGGGGGTGTGTTTGTTTGTTCATTTTTAAATTTGCTTTAATTCTCTTCCCAGGACTTGTACAGGACTCAAGGGTGCAGCATTCTGGGCTGACAGTTGCCCTATAGGCGTTTTCTTCCCATCATGGAATTAGATTTAGTCAATTCCAGAAGTTATTAGCTGATATCTTAAATTATTTTTCCCTCCTCTTTTTTTAACCAAAATGCAGCAAAGCCCTTACCACTTGAGAGCAGGTGTGATGCTCCTTAGATCCTTCTTACAGCTCAGGTTTTACTTTTGTGGAATACATGTAATTCCAGTGGCAGTTATAGGCCCTCCCTAGATACTGCTGAGGTTCTACTGCCTTGGTAGGAATGTCCAAGCTGGAAACGTATGATCTTACTTTAAGTAACAAATTCCCTGCAAAAATGTTAGAAAACGTCCCTACTCACCACATAGTTGGAGTCTGGTTTAACTTTGCAAGTCCACACCCAGCTGCTCTGCTCTCCCACAGTGCCCAGCCGTACCCCATCCCTTGTGAAGAGAGAAACCTGTCTGTCTGAACCTCCCAGCAAGAGATACTCTCCTTTAGTAAAGTAGCTGATGCAGCATGGGTCAAAATTGAGCACTCTGTCCTTCCCAATCTACAAGGGAAAATAAAGGAAAAAAAAATACAATTAAAAAAATTAACAAAAGGATCATTTCATCTTTCCTAGAAACAAGTGCCATCACTGACACCATTCATCTCCTCCATGCATGGCCTTTCAATACCCAAAACTACTGGCTATTTTAAGATTCCCAAAGACAGTTCTAAAATATGTCCAAGAATCCCTCCAGTCCCAAACCATTCTGCTCAGAACACAACAATTCACAAAACCCCTTTAGCCAGCTGCAAAAACCCACAAAGATGTTCTCTACAAACCAGTGAACCATGTCACACAGGTCAGCAGAGTTCTAAGGGCTTTATTGGAAGAACTGTAAGACAGCAGCTGAGCTGCTATGTGAGAAATAAGAGCTGAAGGAGTTGAAACAAAAAGTAGACTCATAAAAGGCTGGGAAAACAGAAGACACTTAATGTAATTAATAAAGCACTTGTATACAAATATTTTGACTGTGGGACACAAAACAGAACCAAAAATACCCTGTGACTCTTGAATAAACTCTCTAAGACACACCTGCTTGCCACTCAGGTGGTAAAAGGAAAGCTTCTGACCCCAGTCTGCCACAGCTAAAATGTCATTGCGTTCATCTCTGGGAAAAAAAAAAAAAAATTAGTAATTCTACAAAATTTAATTAATAAATCTCTTAGAGCAACAGAACCAAGTAGCAGAGTAGCAGAATTCACTTCATGTAACTCTTTAAAAGTCACAAACTGAAAGGACAGCAGTTTGTCATTTAAACCTCTGGAAAACAGCTTGGGGACACAAAATCAAAACCAGTATCCTCTACAGGAATAACTCAAAGCTTGAGGTGGGGGGGGTCAGGCTCTGCTCCCAGGGAACAGTTACACAGCAAGAGGAAATGGCCTCAAGCTTTGCCAGGGAAGGTTTAGGCTGGGTATTGGGAGAATTTCTTCCCTGAAAGGGCTGTCCAGCCTGGGCACAGCTACCCACAGCAGAGGTGGAGTCCCCTGGAGGGATTTAAAAGCTGTGTGGATGTGGCACACAGCTTTTGGGGACAGGTGTTAGTGGTGGCTTTGGCATAGCTGTGGGAATGGTTGGATTTGATGTCTCAAAGGGCTTTTCCAATCTAAACAGTCCCACATCTCCAATCTAAACTTGTTCCCAGGTTCTCTGCTCAGTTCCCAGGTTCTCCATTCAGTTGAAGACTGGCAGCAAAGCCAAAACCCCAATATATAATCACTTAAAGAAGGCAACACACATGGAATTAATCTGCTCCATCAGGGATAAAAGTCAAGCCTTCCTGCAATCAATGAGCTAAGAATTACCTATTCAGCATGAAAAAAAGGAAGGATGAAATTATTTACCTGGAAGGATTCCAACAAATTGACCATACTGGAGAGGAAGAGCCCCCTGGCCTCTCTATTTTCACCTTCTCATCACCATTTTTGTTCCTTATGCTGACAATGCCGTTACACATCCCCAAAGCAAGGTACTGGCCATCATTTGTCCAGCTGAGAAGACACATACATACTGAAGAGTAAACTACTGCAAACAAGCAGCAGGAAGGCAGGATGGTATATAGCACACTCACACAGGAATGGCAGGTAAAAGTATATTTCTAAGAGGGAGTTCTGGGAAGTGGTTAGTAATCCTATGGTTTGTTTATGCATCTAAATCCACATTTATAGCAACAGCATGCTCTACATCAAGGACATTTTATCATATACACAGAGGTAAAATAATAAATTAAAGCTTGCAATATTTGCAACATGTGCTAAGTCAGGTACATTTTGGGGATGGCAGTTTGGGAGCAGACCAAAATGCTTTAAAAGCCACATTTAGAACATGATCAGACAGAACTGTCTGGTGTAGGACAGGGGAGGCCTAGGGTCTATTCTGGTCTCTTCTTCAGTCAGATGAATGACTTCAGTTATGAATCCTTGCTTCAGGAAGGGTTGCTACCCCACAAAGGTAATACCTTCTTCAACTGAAAACACTAGCAGTACAGCTAATGAACTACAAACAAACACTGCAAGTATTTTTCCTCTAACTTCATTTTATTGTTGTTGCACAAGACAGATGAACAGATGGACAGAACACCTAAGACACCTCCTCAAGACCAGAATCTGTCTCTGATGCCTTCAGAAGGATTTGGCTATAAACAGGACCAAGCATAACCCAACACTTTGCTACTGAAACAGAAGGAGGGAAAAGTCCTTTTTTTTAAAGGTTCCATCTTACTTGCAATGGTTTGTATTGAAACGAACTGAAATGACACAGCTAACCCTTAAAACTTACCTGCAGCAAGTAATCCTGCAGCTTGTTTTATGTTTAGAGACTGACTTCTGTTCCGGAGACCACAAGCCTTGATGGAAGAAAACAAAAAGCCAATGACAAGTAAGTATGTGCCAGTGTTCAGACTGGAAACTAATACTGTCAGAGAACTCAGCTGGGATTTTAGAGGCATCAAATGTCCACTGCTAGTGGACATTTAAATACATATTATTTATTATTAAATAGGGGAAAACAATCCATCTAAATAACAGAGGGTGTCTCTGCAAAGAACTCCAGTAAGAGAGCAGCACATCTAATCCTGTGACCCCTCACTACACTGGCCTTTCCCACTGACTTTAAGTGATTAAAATCAGTATCCAATGTCACTGAACATTAGGTAGCTTTGTGTCCCATCTCTTCTGGAGTCATGGAGCTGTACCTGTCTGTGGTTAGCTTGGCTATCCAGCTGTAATAGAATTCACTGTCTCAATGGGAAAGTTCAAGGGAGAAGACATACCAAAATCCCCAGACGAGCAGGATGCCAGCTGATGAGTGAGAGGATTGTATGAAACGCACTGGATAGAGTCATTATGCCTAGAATGAAGTTACAATCAGATTTCAATAAATCATTCTTAAATGTCCCTTTTTTGACTTTCAGCAAGTGAGCTGAAAGCCTTAGCAGATGCCAAAATAATTGGATTGGTTTATAGTACATCAAGTAAGTCTGCTATTACTGTAAAGTAAATCAGTAATAAACCTTGTAAGAACTGTCTCCAAGTAGCAGGGTTCACTGTATTTCATCAAGATTACAGCAACTGTGGTTTGTGAAATATGACTGAAGGTTGTATCCAAATCCTAAACCAAGTGTGCTTGTGCAGGCTCTGTGCAGTGACCAGCTAACTCCTGATAAATGTGCAGTCAGGAGAACATGAAGCTGTTGCTTCAGAGGGCTGACTGAAAACAGAGCCAAATGATTGAGATATACCAGAAGTGCCAAACCTATCTTTAATTTGATCTTTGAACCAGAATTATGGTTTATTATAGAAGACTGGTCATGTTATGTTTCATTTTATTCTGACCTATTCTGAGTTTCCTTAGTTCTCTGTCAGTCCTCTAAATTCGCAGATTTCTCTGGATTCCCCACCTCCTTTTATGCCTTTAATTGCTTTCCTGCCTCATTCAGATACTTCAGCTGTTCTTTTCCTCCTCCCTCCCCTATCACCCCTTTTCTCTGACCTTAGTGAGCCTTCTCCCAAATCTAACAGCTCGTGCTCTTTAATTGCAGCAGTGCATAATCAAAATCAGCTTCTGAGGCACAGAACTGAACAGCATCACTTACGTGTACTTCAGAATTCCTTCTAACTTTGAAGTCCAAATTATCACACTTTTATCAGCAGAGCCAGATGCGAAACGCTTGCCTAGGAATTAGAGATAATTTAAATCCCACACATACAAGAATCACTTTCACTCCAAATACTCAATCAAAGAGAGAGCAAGAAGTTCTTGAACTCGACAAGGCTTAAGTAATAAAGGGGCTGACACTGAGAGCCTGGAAGTGCTGGAGCTTCCCCAGGCACATGGAGTTTCCATGCACCATTTCCATGGCCTAGCTAGTCACCAGTCCTTCCAGTGCTGCCCAGCCCCAGGCTGGAGATTGATGGGAACAGTGACAAGTGAAACTGGTACAGTGTCACAGGAACTCCCATCACCCAACAGCAGCAGCTGCAGGAAGGCCCCCTGCCCACAGAACGAGTCCCACTGAATGAGAGTCATAGACCATGAGGAAACTGGAAGCAGAGTGCACTGAGCAGGTAACATATGAGGGATCAGGAGATCAGGAAGCTCTGGTACAGAGGAACTACAGGAATAAAACTCAGAGGCAGATGAGCAGTAGAAACAGGAATCTCTGAGGTGAGCCTTCTCCTCACGCTACCCATGGATATACGCTTCACCAGTGCCAAGCCTAACACCAAAGTCAAAGAGGAGGAGGAGTGGGACCACAGCTCTTGGGTTCACAGGTGACCTTACAGATATTTGTACTGTACCCTGCACAGCAGATCACACCCTCCACTGGACAACAAACCCCAGCACTTGTTAAAGAACAAACCCCCAGCACCCTCATGCCATGAGCTAAACAACGCCCATTCCTCCACTTTCAGTGGGCAATCACGAATGGGAGAGAGGCACTTTACAAACGGGCTAGCAATGCCCAAGGTGCTACTTACCATCTTTGGCATAAGCCACGCAGTACACTGTGTCTTTATGTCCCTTCAAAGGCTGAATGAGGGTTCCATCAGAAGTATCATACACCTGTTCAAATGGGGAGAAAAAACCAATCCAAATATACAAACAAAAGAAAAAAAACTTCATTGAAGCAGAGAACCACATTTGGGTGGGAGGGGACTTTAAAGCTCACTCAGTTCAAGCCCCTGCCATGGGGCAGTGAGACCTTTCACTAAACCAGGTTGCTCCAAGCCCCATCCAACCTGGCCTAAAACACCTCCAGCGTGAGGGCTGGAATATAAAATTACTGAAGGCCAGCAGATTATGCACTTCCTTTTGTGTCTGCTTTTTGAATTTCATATAGTTCATAAAAGACAAAACACTTTCTAGCACAGAAACAGCTTTCTGTAACATGATATTCTTAGAAAGAAAGAAGTCAGTACTAGAAAATAACATGCACAAAGGACATTTTTCAACAGCTTGTTTGGCAGCTTGTTTTACAACTTATTGGCTTTTTACCTTTTATTTTTAAATTTTACATCTTGCTGTTAAAACATCTTTCTACGGATTTTATGTTTAAGCATAATAAATTACTGCAAAGGATCATCACTAAATACATGATTCTGTTAGCCCTGAAAATAACACCTGTAGTCCTGCAATGCTGAACTCCATCTCTACCATCCATCCATCCATCCATCCATCCATCCATCCATCCATCCATCATCCATCCATCCATCCATCCATCCATCCCATCCATCCATCATCCATCCATCATCCATCCATCATCCATCCATCCATCCATCCCATCCATCCATCCATCATCCATCCATCCATCCATCATCATCCATCCATCCATCCATCCATCCCTCATCCATCCATCCATCCATCATCCATCCATCCATCCATCCATCATCCATCCATCCATCATCCATCATCATCCATCCATCCATCCATCCATCATCCATCCATCCATCCATCCATCCATCCATCATCATCCATCATCCATCCATCATCCATCCATCATCCATCCATCCATCCATCCATCCATCCATCCATCCCTCCATCCATCCATCCATCCATCATCATCCATCATCATCCATCATCCATCATCCATCCATCATCCATCCATCCATCATCATCATCCATCCATCATCCATCCATCATCCATCCATCATCATCCATCATCATCCATCCATCATCCATCCATCCATCCATCCATCCATCATCATCCATCCATCCATCCATCATCCATCCATCCATCCATCCATCCATCCATCCATCCATCCATCCATCCATCCATCATCCATCCATCATCCATCCATCATCCATCATCCATCCATCATCCATCCATCCATCATCCATCATCATCCATCCATCCATCCATCCATCCATCCATCCATCCATCCATCATCCATCCATCATCCATCATCCATCCATCATCCATCCATCCATCCATCATCCATCCATCCATCCATCCATCATCCATCCATCCATCCACCCATCCATCCATCTACCCATCCATCCATCCCTTATCCATCCATCCATCCATCCCTCCATCCATCCATCATCCATCCATCATCCATCCATCATCCATCCATCCATCATCATCCATCCATCCATCATCCATCCATCCATCCATCATCCATCATCCATCCATCCATCCATCCATCCATCCATCCATCCATCCATCCCTCCATCCATCCATCCATCCATCCATCCATCATCCATCCATCATCCATCCATCATCCATCATCCATCCATCATCCATCCATCCATCATCCATCCATCATCCATCCATCCATCCCTCCATCCATCCATCCATCCATCATCCATCCATCATCCATCATCCATCCATCATCCATCCATCCATCCATCATCCATCCATCCATCCATCCATCCATCATCCATCCATCCATCCACCCATCCATCCATCTACCCATCCATCCATCCCTTATCCATCCATCCATCCATCCCTCCATCCATCCATCCACCCATCCATCCATCCCCATCCATCCATCCATCCATCCATCATCCATCCATCCATCATCATCATCCATCCATCCATCATCCATCCATCATCCATCCATCATCCATCCATCCATCCATCTATCCATCCATCATCCATCATCCATCCATCCATCCATCCATCATCCATCCATCCATCCATCCATCATCCATCCATCCATCATCCATCCATCCATCCATACATCCATCCATCATCCATCCATCCATCCATCCATCATCCATCCATCATCCATCCATCCATCCATCCATCCATCCATCCATCCATCCATCCATCCATCATCCATCCATCCATCCATCCATCATCCATCCATCCATCATCCATCCATCCATCCATCCATCATCCATCCATCCATCATCCATCCATCCATCCATCATCATCCATCCATCATCCATCCATCCATCCATCCATCCATCCATCATCCATCCATCCATCCATCCATCATCCATCCATCCATCCATCCATCCATCATCCATCCATCCATCCATCCATCCATCATCCATCCATCATCCATCCATCCATCCATCATCCATCCATCCATCATCCATCCATCCATCCATCCATCCATCCATCATCCATCCATCCATCCATCATCCATCCATCCATCATCCATCCATCCATCCATCCATCCATCCATCCATCCATCATCCATCCATCCATCATCCATCCATCCATCCATCATCCATCCATCCATCCATCCATCATCCATCCCATCCATCCATCCATCATCCATCCATCCATCATCCATCCATCCATCATCCATCCATCCATCATCCATCCATCCATCCCATCCATCCATCCATCCCTTCCTGCAGCTCCCACACCTGTCCCACCTGGAAGCTTCGCAGGACCTGTGAGCAGCTGGTCCTGAGCTGTTCTTGCAGCAGCCCCAAGGACCCACAAACAGCTTGAGGCGAATGTTCCCAACCGTGTCCTCAGTGCCAGGACACGGGTTTGAGCCTCTTCCCTCGACGCAGAGATTTTAAGGAAACTTGCACAGCAAGTGCCAGGACTAGGGGTGGGTTCAGGGATCTCAAACCCCGGGCACGGCACAAGAGGGTGAGATGACACAAATAACTTAAATCTCATTACTTTTGGAAATAGAGCTTAAAACTTGGTAAGAAATATTTAAAAGCTTCAAAACACTTTAGAATTGGCCTGCATTAATATGTATGTTGCTGTGAGGCTGCACTGACAGAGATAAGGGGATTTCAGATAGGTTATATTCATAAGTTAATGTGAAAGAAATCACGCTCATAGAGCTGAAAAGGAGAGAGGACAGGAAGGTTTCCCTACCAGCAGCCTGTTTCCAGCAGCAATTATCAGCTGGGTCCCATCCGGCTTGAACGCGAGGTCGTAAATGCTGAGGGAAACAAACAAACCAAGAACCGCGCGTCAGGAGACAGACACAGATCAGATGTGCCGCACGGCCAGCACCGGCGGCGGCACCGGGAGCGTGGCCGCCACTGCCCGCAAACCGCCGGGCAGCAGGAACGGCCGGGACCGACCCCGCGCTGGGCCCCGCCCGCAGCCCCGAGCAGCCGCTCGGAGCGGGCTCACCACTGCTCGGCCCTGTCGCGCCAGGTGAGCGCGGCCCGCATCCCTCGGACCCCGCACGGCCCGGCCCGGCCCGGCACGGCCCGGCACGGCCCGGCACGGCCCGGCACGGCTCGGGGCTCAGCACCGCCCGGCGCCGCCCTCACGGCCGGGCCCGCTCCGCGCCGGGCGTCGCTCCCGGGCCCCGCCGCTGCCACGGGCAACGCGCCTGCGCCCGCGGGTCCGCCGCCCCGCCAGGGGGCGCTGCCAGCGCCGCAGGGGTCGCTCGCGCGGGGCGGGGCGCGGCGGCGTCACGTGAGCGGCGCGCGGGAGATGGCGGCGCCGGGAGCGGCGGGCGGGTGAGGGCGGAGCGGGCCCGGAGCGCGGGCCCCGCCACGGGCCCCGTCACAGACCCGGCCCTGGCGGGGGTCCGTGCCCCGCCATCCCCGGGGCTCCGCCGGCAGCAGGACCTTACCGGGCTCTTCTTCCCCTGCAGCCCCGGGGGCGGCAGTCGAGGCGCGGCGGCGGATCTGATCCAGGCGGCGGAACGGCCCGGCCCCAGCCCCGGCTGCAGGGCCCGCGAGCCGGCGGCGCCCAGCGCCGTGCCCCGCGGGTGGCAGCGGGTGAGCAGCCGCAGGCGGGCGGGCCGGACGGCCGGGAGGATCGACGTGTACTTCATAAGGTGAGGCTGCGGCTGTCAGTGAGCTCTGTGTGGCCTTTCTTGGCAGGACCACAGAAATCTGCCCAGACGTCGCCCTCAAAACTGTTTTTGTCCTTCGTTTTGGGGTTGTTTTATTGTGTTATTGAAGATTTTTAAGCGAAGAGTGGGAAAATGAGAAAGTCATTGCTAATTTACTTTCTTTTCCTACCACAGCCCTGAAGGGAAGAAGCTGAGGTCAAAACGAGCACTTGTGGAGTATTTACAGAAAACTGGAGAGACAACACTGAAAGCAGCAGATTTTGATTTTGCAGCTCCTCGAGGGAGCACATGCTCAGGACTGAGGGGATGTTGCACGGGAGCTGCGAGGACCCACCTGGAAAAGGAGGATTGTCAGAGCAAAGTGCAGGAGCTCCATGCACAGAATGATGCTGAGGCTGGAATTCAGAACACCCAGGCTGGGAATGGACACCTGGAAGATGCTATATCCACTGTGGAAGGCACAGATTTAGTAGTGGTAGGCACAAACCCAGAGGAGAGTTTGAAAACCAAAAGAAAGAGGGCAGATGGGAAAACTGTCCAAACTAGGAAATGTGAGAAAGGCTCAGAAAGGAGGAACCGAGGTGACCCCAAGAGCAAGAGGCAGAGAAGAATCTCTAACACACGGGAGAACAAGAGGGTCTGTAGACAGACAGAGGCACGTGGAGCTGACAGCCAGGGAGTGGGGGAAGCAGGTGCTGAGCCTGCGGGTGCAGGGAAAGCTCTGTCAGCAATGCCCAGGGCACGGCTGAGGTCAGTGGCTGCCTCACACAGGGACCTGGGCCACCTGCCAAAGGAGGGGCCGTGCTCCAGTGGCACACCTGCTGCCAGGCCTGAGGAGAAGTCCTGTGGGCAGGTGCCAGCTCCGGGGGATCTGGGGCGGCAGGATGTGTCCTCTGACCCCGAGGTGGATGCTGAGCCGTGGGACGGGACGAGCTCCGCCGCAGGCAGAACGTCACCAGGTGCGTGGTGCCAGAGCAGGAGGTGCTGCCAACCTCGCCTTCTGCCCAGGCCTCTCTTGGCTCTCGAGGCCACGTGTTCTGCTTCAGGTCAAGCTGCTCTGATATCCAGATCCCATTTTTATCCACCAGCATTTAAATTAAGGCAGACTTACTCAAAACTGAAACTCACTGTGCCAAGCTCTTAAGCTGTACAGTGTCAGGCAGTAATCTGAGGAGATGTAAGGTACACTTGTGTTCTGTACATGAGAAGAATTCCTTCTTGTATCCATCACTGCATAAAGCAGAAGTGGTGTGTGAAACATGACAGCAAAACACTTGGTGCTTTTTCTTAATGCTGGAGTTTATTTCTTTACAGAAGAGTCTGCCCCACGAACACAAGTGGAGAGAAGGAAAACGAGTCCATATTTTTCCAGTAAATACAGCAAAGAAGGTATTGTATTTAGGGAAATACATTTTTAATGGGGAAGAGATAGGATGGCTCAGGTGATGATGTGGAAAATTCCCCTTTCCTGTCTAATAAATGTTCCTGTGTTGCCCCTGTACAGCCCCCAGCCCACCCAGAAGGAAGGCCCTCAGGAAATGGACTCCTCCACGTTCTCCTTTCAATCTTATCCAGGAAACACTCTTCCATGATCCGTGGAAGCTTCTCATTGCCACCATATTTCTCAACAAAACTTCAGGTAAGTAGAGAAGCGGGAGTAGGTGTGTAAATGTTTGGAGGTGTTACAGGGCTGAAACAGCCGCCAGTTTTAATGGTATTAATGAAAGAATTTATTCATTTTAACTTGTGTCACTGTGAAATAATAATCCTTAGTTGGTCCCTTACCTTGGAAAAGTTCACTTGAGAAAGCATGGATAGTGCAGAAGGAGAACTCCAGCCCAGCCTCCTGCTTACAGGGTTCTTTCACCAGGGAAAATGGCCATTCCAGTGCTCTGGGAGTTCCTGAAGAAGTATCCTTCTCCTGAGGTAGCCAGGGCTGCAGACTGGAAAGAAATGTCAGAGCTGCTCAAACCTCTTGGGCTCTACGAACTCAGAGCCAAAACCATCATCAGGTTCTCAGGTGGGTTTCCTGACATGCGGAACAATCTTGGTTTTGCTGGCAAAAGACAAACAGCTTTGATGCAAACGCTGCTCTGTGGCCCCTCCTCTGTTGGGTGGGTTGGTGGCTGTTCTGTGCAGCATTTGGGATCCATTGGTGTCACACAGGCAGAGCTGCTGATCCCAGTCTGAACTGGGAAGGAGATGCCAGCCCGGTGTGTTCTGCAGGAGACCAGAAACTTGTTGGAGTAGAAGCACCCAAGCAGCTGCAGCACTGCTGCTGTGTGTGAGCACTGTTACAGGGGCTGTGCTCAGGGTTGCTCTGGTGACCTGCAGAAGGCCCTTCCAGCTGGGATTTTTCTGACTCTATACTCAGAACCTGCAGAGGAGAATTTTGTTATGATGAGAGAGATTATGATTAAAACTCCCACAGTGGTTTGTTGGAAAGGAATTTAAGATTAACCCGTGGGAATTCACGGTCTGCATGCACCTGGAAACACCTAAAACTTAGGGTTTTCATTGAAATCGGAGACATTAACAGTGGCACAGGGTCCTGCCCAGCTGATCCTTGTGCAGGCAGTGAGGGCAGGGTCCGTGTGCAGGTGCTGAGTGCTGTGCCCTGCCTCGCAGGTGAGTACCTGAGCAAGGCGTGGCGGTACCCGATCGAGCTGCACGGCATCGGCAAGTACGGCAACGACTCCTACAGAATCTTCTGTGTTAACGAATGGAAGGAGGTGGGTGCTGCCCTTCGGGGCCCTCAGCAGCTCACTCGTGCCCACTGCCCCCCTGGCACTGGAAAACCAACGCTCACCATGTTGGAGCGAGGAGATATTTTAAGGTGTTTCAGTAAATATTTGACGTTTTCCCTGTGTCTCAGGTACAGCCACAGGACCACAAGTTGAACGTGTACCACACGTGGCTGTGGGAGAACCGGGAGAGGCTGAGCATCGACTGAGCAGAGCTGGGGGCGACCTGGCCCTACCGCCTCCCCTCGGGCGCCCTCACAGTTCTGGGTGTAAATATTTGCGTGATGCCATGGCTGGAGTCACTGTTATTTTTTTAATAAACGTGTCCCTGTTTTGTAGTGCCTGTCTCTTGTTGCAGTGCTGCCCCGGGCTGGGGTCCCGCTGGGCACAGCCATCACTCAGTGCCCGCCGTTACCTCCCGCGGGGCCGGAGCACTCGGGCTCTGATCTCGGTGCTGGACACGGGCTGAGCGGCAGAGCCTGTGCCGGGAGCAGAGCGGGGCACAGCAGGCCTCGCTCCCTGCCCGCTGCTTGGCGCTGGCCCTTCCCCGGCGCCGCCGGAGTCTCCTCGGGGCCGGCCCCGTGGCTGCGGCAGGAGAGGCCGAGGCGCGCTCCGGCCCCGGAGCCGCTGCAGCCCGGGCGGCACCGCCGGGGGGCGCCCGCCCGCCCGGGCTGGCGGAAGTAGCCGGTGGGCACAGCCCGCCTGTGCCGCACACCGGTCCTGTCAGCACCGCAGCAGGCGCCACCGTTCGCGGCGGTGGGCGGGGAGCACCGATCTGGGCGCTCCCGCCGGACTGACCTCCCTGCCCGGTGCCACCTCGCCGCGCGAAGGCCCGGCCTCCGCGCCGCCCCGCCGGTGCCCGGAGCCCTGTGTGCGCGGCCGCAGCGCCGCGCGGCCCTGCCAGGACCGCCCCGTGTCCCATAAGCGCCTGCGCGCAGGGCCCCGCCCTCTCTCGCCCGGCCCGCGGTGGACGCGCCATCGGCACCGGTGAGTCCCGGCCGCGCCATCCGGGGCCATCGGGGCCCCGGCCCTTCTGGCACGGACCGGTTTCCTCCCTTTCCCTTCTCCTCCGCCGCATCTTTTCCCCGGGGCGCGGAAAGCGGCCCCCGCGGGCCGCTCCTCTGCCTGCCGGGGCGACCGCGGCGGGCGGCGCTGGGGCCTCACCCGTGCCCCTTCCCGGGCGGCGGGGGCGCCGCGGCCGCGCTCGGTCAGAGCCGGGCCGGGGCCTCTGGAGTGCGGGCGGGCGGAGCCGGGGGTCTCGGTCGCTGTTGATAGCGGCGTGCGGCGCCGGGCTCCGGGCGGGAGCATCGCGGGGATGGCACCGCGAACCTCCCAGGATCGCATCTGGAGAGCTCGCAGTGCTCTGCCAGCTTCGGAGGCGGGAGGAAGAGCCCCAGCAGATGAAGACCCATTCCCTCACCGGCCCGCCGTGGCCCTTGGGGGAAGGCAGTCTGCGACACGCGTGGCCCGGGGAGCTGCACCGCGCCTCGGGCGCGCCCCTCGCTCACCCCGCTCTGTCCCGCAGCCACCATGCCTGCCCTCAGGCCTCTCGTGAAGCCCAAGATCGTCAAGAAGAGAACCAAGAAGTTCATCCGGCACCAGTCTGACCGCTATGTCAAGATCAAGGTGAGGCGGTGCTGCAGCTTCCTGATGACAGGAACTTTTGGGGTGCCTTTGGTGTAGGTGGTGAAGGAAAGCCCAGCAGGATGGTGCCAAGCTGCAGCAGCTGGGCAGGGAGCGTGGAGGCTGGTGGAGGCAGCCCTCAGGCCAGCTGCGTTCAGGGCGGTCGCGTTTGGTAACTGTTCCCTGCATTTGTGCAGCGCAACTGGCGCAAACCCAGAGGCATCGACAACAGAGTGCGCCGGCGCTTCAAGGGACAGATCCTGATGCCCAACATCGGCTATGGCAGCAATAAGAAGACAAAACACATGCTGCCCACGGGCTTCAGAAAGTTCCTGGTCCACAATGTGAAAGAGCTGGAAGTGCTGATGATGAGCAACAAGTGAGTGTGTGGGGCCTGTACTCCCCCTGGGAGAGGTGGCATGGTCGGGGTGAAACGAGGAAAATCATTGCCTTTGAGACCACAGCTGCCACCAGTGCCCTCAGTGCCGCTGGAGGGTGGGGGCACAGAGAGGCCTTGGGGCTGGCAATCTCATCCCCTTGGCAAAAATACACAATGGTGGCGAGCCAGGCTGTGCCACATCACGGGGAACCACAGTCAGAGCTGGGGCTCTGGGTCAGACCTGGGCACAACTCTGCTCCGGTGCTCGTTCTCGCTACAAAGTAGTAAGAACAATAATTAACAAGTACCTTTGACTGAGTCATGCACAGGAGAAGCTGAGCTCCTCTGGAGGGGAGCTCCTGCCTCGGGCCAGGCAGTGAGGGGTGGGAGTCACGCTTCAGTGCCCATGCAGTGGTGCCCCTGAGCTCGGCTGTGTCCGAGTGCTGCTGGCAGGGCAGCTCCAGTGTGCTCCCACGGTGGCGTGGCTCCAGAGGGCTTTGCCTCAGCTCTGGGTGCTGCTGGAGCCAAGCCCAGTGCTGTCTCGTCTCCCAACAGGTCGTACTGTGCAGAGATTGCCCACAACGTGTCCTCGAAGAACAGGAAGGTGATTGTGGAGAGAGCTGCACAGCTCGCCATCAAGATCACCAACCCCAACGCCAGACTGCGGAGCGAGGAGAACGAGTAGCAGCCTCTGCAGCACAGGTGTATTTAATAAAGCCTCAGTCCAACTCGGGTGCTGTTTTGCATGGGCAGAGGAGGGGCAACAGCCTCCAGGGCTCTGCTGTCAGGGGCTGTCAAGGAGCAGTGTCGTAGTGATGGTCAGTGAACTCGGGGTACGCAGCTTCACAAGTGTTATTTTATTTTCTATACCACCCAGACAACAGATGTCCTTGCACACAGCACTATAAATACTATTCACATCAACCACTCTGTCAGAAGAGAAAAGGAAGCACAGAGCAGTTCATGGCTAGAGCAATATGTCGTGATGGCCTCATCTTCTAGTTGGCTGTTGGAACCTTTGTCCCTTAAGGCATTTTCTCTCGCACAAAGCAGGATTCGAGCACAGCACCCGCTCTGGGCTGTGTGCTTGCACCCCTGGCTCCTGCCTGCCACCTCTGAGCCCCGTGACTGTGACACTGACCACTGGCACTCCTGCAGATGCCTGCTGCTCGTGTGTGGCCAGGACCAGCAGACCCTTGTGGCTGGTGACACCAACACCAAGGTGCTCCAAGGGGAGAGAGAAGCCAGTGTTAGTGCAAAGCAAAGCTTTAAGCAGGACTTGTCACTGAAACAGTCACTAATCATCCCTCAGGGAAGACGGTTGAGGTATTTTGCAATCAAAACCATAAATATGAAAGCTAAGCAACAAAGCTTCGTATTGCCCAAATGCCAGACTGAAGCCCCAGGAGGAGGGTGGGGGTGTCAGGTAACCCCCCTGCCCTGGGCAGCCTCAGCAGCTTGGCAGGTGCAAGTCTCCCTTCCCAAAAGACCTGTGGGATGAACTCATTAATAAAGACATGGCTTCCATTTTTTAGCCATGTTTTTTAGTTAAACACTATAAATACATTCTTGGGCAATTTAAGGTAGAAAGTGCATGTGCAGTGATTAAAAAACATTTGTGCTGCAGTAAGGAGTATTTGAGGAAGTAATTTCCATTGTTCGTGGAACCACAACAGCAATTGCTTTGTGCACCCCTTAAAACTTCCTAAAAAATGGGAATATTCGCCTTCCAGCCCCTCCCCTACATGAGGCTGTATTCCCTGATCTCAGGTCTCGTTCCAGATCTCTGAAGTGTCTGATAGGAATGCAGCTGGATCAAGCCAGTCATGTCCAGCTGTCACATTTAACACACCATCCCCAGTTTCTCCTGTGGCTGCCCAGGGACTTGGACTTGGCTGTGGCAGGAGAGCAGCTCAATGGCATTTGTTCTTTCCCACCCAGCATCCCAAGGGCAGGAGGGTGGTGGGGAAAAACATCTTAGCTCATGTCCATTGACTCCGAGGTGGGGAGGGAAGCAGAATCTTTCTGAATGCTCTCAAAAAGTGATGCCATTTCAGGACTGGATCTGATCTGGGATGAAAACTCGGCCATTGCTGGGCTTTTCTCCACCTCAGGGATGGTCAGGAGAGCAGCCACTGCCCGCATGGCCGAGCGCTTCAGCTCATCCTGCTTCTCAAACTCCTGCTTCACCGAACCGGCTTTCACCTGCAAATCCAAGGCCTCATTTTCAGCTGGCATTTAGAAACACCCATACAGCCACAGAACCAGCACAGCAGCAAAGGCCAGCACAGAACTTTCCAGCTGGGGAAGTGAGGGAAGTGGGTGGCTCAGCAGCACTGAGGGAGAAGGCCAGAAGCAGAGGCAGCTTCAGGCAGGACCCACCCCGGGCCCTTGCACGATCCTGCCTTACCTTTGTGGAGCAGGTTGCCCGGAGGGGCTCGATCAGCCGCTCGAGCCGCTGCAGCACAGCGTTGGGGCAGAGCACCGAGAGCCGCGCCAGCATGATGAACGTCAGCATCTGGGCAGGAGGGGAGGGAAACGTGGTGGTGCTCTGGGGCACCCAGCTCTGCTGGCAGCCTGGGCTGCGCCCGCACCCTGCTGAGTTCTGCACTGGTGTGAGGAGCTCTGCTGAGCTGGAAGTGTACCCCTGGCAGCCAGGGAAATGCACACCTGGCTGAGTTCCTCTGCACTGGTGTGAGGGGCTCTGCTGAGCTGGAAGTGTACCCCTGGCAGCCAGGGAAGTGCACACCTGGCCGAGTTCCTTTGCACTGGTGTGAGGGGCTCTGCTGAGCTGGAAGTGCACCCCTGGCAGCCAGGGGGCTGGAGCTGCAGCTGGCCCAGGTGTGTGCAGTGCTGCAGGTGTCTGCAAAGGGCTGACAGCCCTGGGGACACTGCACCACAGGGCTCTGGGGATACAGAGCCCGACTGCAGCCCAGGCCCCTCACAGAAAATGACATCAGTCAGGGCACAGCACCTACCCGAATGTCATAGTGATCTTTCAGCCCATCCTCCACGTGGTTCAGGTAGTCATAGATGTCCAGCCGGTCCAGGCAGCTTTCCAGCAGGGTGTACATGCACTCGAAAGCAGCTTTCCTCACATCAAGGCCATCGTCCACTGTGTGCTTGAATGGCCCCATCTCTACCTGAACCAAGACAAACAGTACAGCTGTCACCAAAGAGCAGACAGAACAGCAGCTCCTTCGGGGCTTCGCAGGCCACTGTGAGTCACCGTGTGGCACCCAGCCAAGCCCAGTTACCTCCCGGATGAGCTCCCTTCGCACTTTGGTTTCGTTGTACAGGCTGGGGAGGACTGTGCTCAGTAAGTCCCGGATCAAAGAAGGCTTGTTGTGAGCAGCAGAATTAAATAGGGCTAAAGCCACACGGCGAACGTTCAGGTCTGGATCTTGCAGAGTTCGTAAGAAGTCACCTGTGGGATAAGAACACATCAATCAGTCCTGCAGCCAACAGGCTGCAGCATTTTTGCAGTATTTTAAAGTACATTGGGATGTATTTCAAGGAGGCTGGTTATGAGAGCATTTATGGTAAAATAACTAGTGGCACAGTCTGTCACAGCCATTTGAGATGCTTTCTCTCCCTCCATTTGAGATACAGTAAAGAAACATGACTACCCTGCATTTGGGCACAAAAACAAATGATGTGACTCTAGCTACCTCACCCTAAAGTCAAATCAGCAGCTTTGTTATTCAAGGAAGTTGTGGGGGATTTTTCTTGCTTAGATCCCATCTAATCAAACTTCTCTGAAACAGAAGGGCCAGTTTTAGACAGCAGATCCATGTGTGGGCTCCCTGGACATCAAACAATCCTCATGTAGGTTATACTTCTGAAGATCCTTTTTGTGGGGTGCTGGAATTCTGAGTTTACATGCAGAAAGAACTTAAGCACTCTAAAAAAACAATGGAACATGCCCAAGAGCAACACATCAGTGCACTTAGCAAGGACTGACAGTACAAGGTTGCTGTTTAATCCCAAAAGCTGAGAAATACTGATAAAAACTAACTGGACTAGATGAGGTTCACACAGGAATGGGAAATCCCTGAGCTGCTAACAACACCCAACTTCTCATGGCCCCAGCTCACACCCCTGTCCAAACCAACCTACCTATGCAGCCTTTCAGGAGAGCATCGATGGGCTGAGGCTGGTCTGTAATTGTGAACTTGATGGCAGTAACCACAGTGCTCCGGGCATGTGGGGAGCCTGCAATGAAGAGGTGAAGAAAACAGTGAAAAATCGAGAGAAAAGCACTGCTGTAACTCTAGTACATATCCTGCCCTTGGTCCTGTTACACGTGTGTTATAGAGGTAAGGAAGTAGAGGATTCTTCTTATCTACTCTGTGTTTGAATCTGCTCCTGCACAATCTCCTTGTGTAGTCCCTGTTCCCTGCACCTTCCTGCTCTTGTGTGGACCAGTGCTCCTCTGATCCCCCTTGCAGAGAGATCCACCTTATTACCTGCTCTCGTCTCAATTGGCTTTGCTCCCTGTTGTACCCACAAGCAGTTTACAAAACGAACTTCCATCAGAAGGCAGCATTTCCCCGCTCTGGTCATTGCCCTACCCATTACCTGCTGACAGCTGTTTCCTCAGCCGGGGCAGCAGCTCAGCAGGGTTCACCAAAGTCAGCTTGCCCAGGCACTCTGCCACCACGTTGCGTGTCCCTTCCTCTGTGCACTCACAGTGCTTGAAGAGCAGAGCCCAGATATCCTCCACGTAAGGCGTGAGGCTGTCAGCTGGGGAGCAGCTGATGACTTCCTTCAGGGAGTGCAGCAGCAGGTACTGTCGCTTGGGCTGGCTTCCGATCTCCTTCAGCATGAAGGGCAGATACTCCTTCAGGTTCCCAGCGCTGACGTTCCCCAGCGCGTAGGAGGCGGCGGATTTCACCTCTTCGCTGGGGGAAGAGAACGCTTCCAGGATGACGGTTCTGAGCTCCCTCTGAGCACTGAGGTTCGTGGTGCGGCCCACCTCTGCCAGGAAGAGGAAAGCCAGCACTTGAACAGCAGGGCTGGACTTGGGACTTTTCACATCCTGGACAAACTGGTTCACTGTCGCAGGGGCTTCCTTTGGGCAGGCTGAGGACAGGGCTGCCATACACTTTGCGATGGAGTGATACGCCTGTTTGTGCAGGGTCAGCGAGGCCCCGGCCGAGCCCGAGGAGTAAACGGGTGCTGTCAGCTGCTTCATCAGCTCCGGGTAACCCATGGCAGCCGTCTTTGTCAGGACCAGTGCCTGGAAGAAGTCGATAATGGCATTCAGGGCCCCTCCTTGAAGCAAAGGTGAGTGGACAAGCTGAAAGATTTCAGCAAGCACAGAGCCGCTGATCTTGGAAATACAGGTTGGATAAACCTTGGCCAAAGTCGTGAGGAACATGATGGTCACCTGGGACACGTGCATGTCATTCTCGGTAATTAAGACGGGGAGCTCTGTTAGGACAGCCTCAATCATGGCAGGCTTGAGGCTCTCACTGTAGTTCTTCACCAGGATGTCCAGAGCATTCAGAGTACTCAGTTTCAAGGCACGTTGATTCTTTCTCAAGAAGGAAGCTAGAATGGGGAGACCTTCCCCTAGGATGGGTCTCAAATCTATTTTAAGTGGAGAACTAGCAATTAAGGTTAATGCTTTGACTGTTGTCAGTCTGGTGATTTCATTTTTGAGCCTCTCCAGAAATATCTTCAAGGTTGGCTGGAGGTCAGTGCTTAAATGGTCTCCCAAGTTGTAAATGATTTGTCCCATGCACGAGATGGCACGTTCCTTCACCTCCTGGTCGATGTCAGCTGCCTTCAGCCGCTTCAGAGTACCAGGGAGAAGGTCCTTCACATAGGGCTTGGCATCAAAGGTGTAAGGTTTGTCCAAAGGCCTGATAACTTTCACAAGCTGCTGAGTTACCAGCAGAGCTTCTGACGTGATCTTATAAAAGGGGTCTCCAATACAGGTCACAACAGAAGGCAGCAGGGCTTTGACATGAGGATGAAATACCTCTGGCTGGTGGTTGCAGAGAAGGACGTGGAGGAAGGACAGTGTGTCGATCCGCATGTTGGAGGAGCTGGATTTATCCGCCAAGGAGAAAACAATACCTGTGCAGAAGAAAATACGATGTCATATTTTTCCCAAAGAAGGAGGTTCATGGATCCGCCAGGGACAATCACAGGAGACTTTTCTCATATTCACTGTACAATCACACCAAAAGCAAAGGTGGGACCTGAGCCTTCCAGCAGTGGGATGCTTCATAAGCCCACTGGCCAAAGAGCTCAGAGAAAAATGTGGTGATGCAAATGAAAGAATCAGTCAATATGAAGATTTTTTTTAAATGCCACTGCATTTTGCAAAAGGAAGTGGCATTTGTATTTCTGATCTCAGTGTGGTAACAGCACAATTCCAGCTGCTTTCAGAGGAGGCTGGAATAGGCCCTCCCAAAAGCATCTTGTCACGGGACTGTGGAAATGAACTTGATGTTTTTATCCTGGCTTTCAGTGCAGAGGCCAGAATTAATATGGGAGCTGTTCAGCACATCAGGACAGAGCAGAACTTCATGTGTTTGTTCCAATTCTGAGCAGAATAACTCACAGGAATAAAACTGGAACACACAGGCAAGAAGCACATGTGTTCAGAATGGATTTTGCCAGCCCTGCTTCTTCACCCTAGACCACAGACAAGCTTACCAGGGATAAGTGCAGGTATATGATCTGCCAGGCAGGCAGGAAGGACACTGGCCAATTCTGTCAGAAGGCTGAAACAACCCTGTCTTGATTTGATGCTCTTTTCTTTGAGCTGCTTGTGCAAGGCCTTGATGATGTTGGGAACCTGCAGTTTGGAGAAGCAAATGAAAATGGGACATCTCAGTCATCCCAGCTGCTCTCAGAGGCTCACTCTGGTACATTTCTACCACAGTTTATTCAATGAGTTTCCTGAGCAACAGCTGTAGTAAGGCACCAGCCAGACACTTCACCCAGAAGCCACCCTGCCTCAGCCTGCACACCTGTCAGGGCTGGTGGAGGAGCAGTGCTGGCTCTACTCCCACGCTCCTGTGCTGTGCCAGCACTCCTCCCCCGGGAATGGCAGGAGACTGTAAACAGCCAGCCCTCTCTGGATCTGGGGCCTTCTGCACGCCTGCCCCAGGGCTCCTTCAGCTAGCCACACTCCCGAGGTACCTACTTCTCATTGCTTTGTGATTTAACCCAGCCACCACCTGCTCACACACCTGGTTCTGAAGCATCGTCAGGGGAACATCATCCTTGCCAGAGGTATCCGAAGAGTGCAGCCAGCTCTGGGTAGGCAGTGTTTGCTTCAGCAAGGAGATGTAAGCATTGAAGATGTCAGCTTTGACATTCTCCTCCCTCTCTTTGAACCTGCTTATCAAGGCTGGGGAGAGAGTTCTGTAGAAGTCCTGCAGGAGGTCGTGCCTGCTGCTGACAATGGCCTCCAGGCACTTGGCCGCAGCCCTGCGGACCTTCCAGCTGATGTCGTCATCGTCACTGTACTCGTCGTCGCTTTCTAGAAACAACACAAGGGGAAACAAGGTGCAGCATTATGAGAAAACTGGAGCTAAAGGACCACTTGATCCTCAGAGCTGCCCTCTCCAAGAGGAGAAAGCAGGAAGGCGAGAAATGTTAACCCCGTGTTCTGCTGAGCACAGCCATCCTCACAAGCAGGCACCTTGCTCTTCATCCTCCCCATTTTCAGTTTCCATCATCTCTTCCTCTTCCTCCTCATTATCATAGTTGTAGTTTGGGTCAAAGGTAATGTACTTCAAACACAGTCCCATCACACTTGAGATGTGAGGGTCCATTTCCTTTGGGCACCTATCACAAATGAAAATTTTAAGAGTTAATAGGAGACTAAGCTGTTTTAAATATCCAAATAATATTATTAATCTCAAAAGGATCACAAAGTGCTTCACAGACCATGTTGATCATAAGAATTAAACCAAAGATGTTCCTTCCTGCCGTGCATGAAGCAAGGCCACATTCCCCTATGGGGAGAATGCAATAATTTTTATAAGGACAAATAAATAAATCAATTGCCTTCAAGAACAAGGAAAACTCCCACTCCTGCAAAACCAGCACAGAAGGACACCCTCACATGCTGAGGTAAAGCAGCTCATGATTCCAGTCCAAATCTGCATGTGCAGAAGAGATTTCCTACATGAACTGTCTTCCCAACAGGAATACTTGCACTAAGGCCCTCCTCCGAGGATACTGAACATAGGGATATTTGCACCAGGAGGACACAGATGCACTGGATGGTGCAGAGGCATTCCCCAAGGGCACACACCTTCTCACAAAGGACTCAAAGGCCTGGAAACAGTACTCTCGCAGCTCGTCGTCATCCACATTACAGTACTGAACAATCAGAGGAATTATCTTCTCCAGGTGTTCTCCTGGGAAAGACAAAGCAAACAGCAGTGAAAATCCATTCCAGCCTTCAGTCACCTGGGCAGCTGAGAACTCAGCCAGCTGCCACTTCCTTCCTGTGCCTGATAGAGCATTCCTGCCCCAGATGTCACGGGCAAGGAGCCAGCAGCCCACCAAAACCAGCTGTGCTGGTTTTCAGCAGCCAATCCCCGCTCCCTGTCTTGTTGGCATTTCAGTCACAGGAAGAGCTGTGATTAGAGATCTCTTAGAACTTAATCTCAACTCTGGCAGGTCTTTTAGACAAGTAATACAATATGTTGCCATCCCCTCTGTCATTTAAAAGGTGGTGAATCCACTGACCTGGTTCACAGAGGTGTTAATTCAAACCAGGCAAGAACTGCGAGCTCTTGAGGGGAAGACCTTAGTCACTAGCGAAGGGCAGCCAGAGAGACACTCTGGTGTCTCTTTCCAAGTGGAGATCAGAGAACCAGACCAGAGCCACAGAGGGGATCACAAGCACAAACCTCTAATACATTAAGAACAATAAGCACTCTTCTTTTACCACTAAGAGGAGCTGCTCTAAAATGCATGTACATTTCTCAGCATCACTTCAAGCTGCTCATCCTACCTATGCGGTGCCCAGCCTGCCTGCTGATGCCAGCCACACACTGAATGTATGTCCTGGTGGTAGATGTGGACTCGTTCCTCTTCAGCTCTGCCAGCAGATGCTCTGTAAGCTCTGAGAAGATGTTGCTGCTGCAGGTCAAGACCAGGTGCCCCAAGGCAATGATGGCCCGTTTCCGTACTGCCAGCCTGGGGCTCGTCAGCTGGGGCAGCAGGCAGGTCAGGATAGAGGAGTGGAATGAGTAGAGTGTTCCTCCCAACCTGCAATGAACAGAACGAGGCACAAGGTGAAAGCCAAAGCCTCAGAAGAAAAAAGGGGGAGGAGAAGGGTGAGTTTGTCATTTTGGTCTGAACACTGACTTGGTCTGTAAAACACAGGGAGAGGTTATTTGTCTCCATCGTGGAAGAGTTTTTGACTGTGTCCTTCTGGATGACCCAAGGGTGTGCTAATAACTTCTTGCATGCAGATGACATACGACACTGTCACTCTGACTTATGCAACAAGAGAAAGAGGCAGCCAGGAAAAAAAAAAAAAAAAAAAAAAGCACATGTGTGATGGGCTCATAGAGCTAAAATAAACCTCCCTGCTTTGCCCTCACCCTTCCACGTTCATGTGAGCTAAGCTTCTGTGGGATCCATCACCAGAGGCACTGCCATTCCCAAGCACAGAAAGGCTTGGCATGTTACTTCTCGTCCCTGCTGGGGACCTGTTCTACTCAGATATTCCCTAGGAGCAGCCAACCAAATCCTGTGTTTTTAAGTCCCACTAATAGGATTAGGGAAATAAAGAAATCAAAAGCAGACACATCCCTGCAGCCCCCTTCTATGCACAGCTGCCAGAAGGAAATCCTCTGGTACCTGCTCAGCATATCTGACAGGATGTCAAGAGCTTCCAACTGCACGGACACATCCTCCTGCTTGCCAATGGCTCCTGTCAGCTGGGCTGTGATCTTTTTGCACACATTTGCTGTCATGGTGGAACCTGCAAGAGAGATATTTTTCCCTGCTGTCAGTTACCACGGAGTCTTTTTGCTGCTAGGAACCATTCAATCCCTTGTACACTGAAAAAAAGAAATCATCACTGCGAGATCTAATCAGGACAGATTCATGAGATGGCTGCAGAGGAAAATCCTGTGGCTGGGAGCCTCAGGTATCTCCTGAAAAGCTGATGCATTTTTGGGATACATAGTTCCAAATACAGCTCAAGTTTTCATTTAATTCTGTCTTTCATCCCATTGGTACCTCAGCTCTACTGTCCCTCCCCTGATCTCACAGATTGTCCTCTGGCAGGTGAGTAAAGAATCGGTAACTTTTAGGCTCTGGACTCTACATTTTCCCCCGTTTGCCAAAGGCTGGGACTGCCCGTCCCTCAGTGACAAACGGGGACAGACAGTGTACCTGTGGCAGCTGGTGGCAGCTCAGAAATAACTGTTTTGAGGCCGATGCTGGAGATATCTCGCAGCTGCTCCTTGTCCGACAGCATGTTGGTGCAGAGCGTGTCCACGATGGTCTCCACCTGGTACTCCTTCACCTTGCCAACCAGAGGGCCCAGGCTGCGGGAGGAGAAGCCAGTCAGGATGAAGGGCCTAATCCAACTGTCCTCGTCCTTCGAACCGTCACACTGCTCCTTCTTAAAGATCCTGGCCACCTATCTGGGAATGACTGACATTCCGCTCTAAGCACCTCCCTAGGCATGGAAAGGAAATATTCCTGGTTCCATTTTGAGGCCTCCTCATTATCACACTCTGGATGGATGAGAGATTGCAATGAGTATGGACTTACTGCAAATACAACCAGAGATAACCAGGAAAAGAAGTTGAGAAGTTGGTCCTCTGCTCAGTGCCCAATGTTTTGCTTTAAAACCCAGAATAAACCAACCCAAAGCAGGCAGATACAGGAGCAGGGCCAAAAGAAGTCAGGACAGGTGGGAATCAAAAAGAAAGGGCCAAAGATAACAGGGAAAGAACAGGGATAGAAGCAGCGTGTGGTTGAAAAGAAGGGAATATGAATAGGATCCACAGCAAACAAAAACAGAGGAACCCAAAGTTGTTTTTAAATGGCCCACCTTTTTGGAGCCCTGGGGTGAACTGAGCCATTCAATGGCATTTCTAGACTGAACACGCCCACTTAGCCATGCTGGGGAAAGAGATGGGAAAGAACATGTCAGCAGCAGGATCCCTTCATCAGAGGATTCACTAATAGAGGAACCTGCTACTTTTGTTCACTTGGATTAAAAAATATGGGAATGGTCACAGGCAAAGCAACAGCACCGGCTGCACTCAAGAGTCAAGGCAGGGAAAAATTCAAGTGCACTATAAAGTTCAGTGAAAACTCCCTTGAAGAGGATTTGGACCTGAAATTAAAGCCTTTAAGGGCTATACATGTTTAGTACCATTGCTATCAAAGACAGATCCATGGAGAAATTCAGCACTGGATTTCAAAGCCTGAGAGAGGACAAGAGGTTGATGAGCAAAATTTTGAAGTGTGCTTCTCCCTGAAGAAATAAAATCCTAGGGCTCCACCTTCCATGGTGGTAAGGTTTATAACAGGAACACTGAAGTACTTCCAAAATCATCTCTTGCTGCTACTAAGGTACCTGTGTGCTCACCCCTTGTGAGTGTCTACACGGGGTGAAAGAGCAGTGCCTGCAACAGAGAAGCAAAGTGCCTTGCCAAGGAGGTTTGAGGGAGGTGTCAAGGGCCAGGCTCCGCTCTCACACTCTCTGCAGTCTGTGATGGCTTCATTAGTGCCAGGGAACATGACTATTACTGTCTAGGCTCTTACCATTTGACAGCAAGATTCTGTACTTCCCCATTTTTGTCCTCCAGCAATTTCAAAAGCATTTTCACAACTTTTTTCTCACTGTCTTCATCTAGTTTTATTGAGTCTTTCTGCAGTTCCATCATCAGGTCATTGGTGGCCATAAACCTGAAAGGACACAGGGAGAAGGTGGATTGGCTGATGTGCAGACACAAATGCATCACCTTTGCATCACCTGGGCAGAATTTGGCAACTAGCGCTTGTATGGAAACACACCAAGGAGTAACTTACAATGCTGTCCTAAGCAAAAGGAAAATTACTACTATCTTACAAGTAGATAAGTACCTAACAGGGTTCAGGTAAACAAAAACTCTGAAAGTGGCATGTAGCATGTGTATTTTTTCTCAGTGGCTAAATGAAGATGGTTAACTATGCCAGAAAAAAATCATGATGGGTTTTTTAACCAGTTTTTCACCTGGCCTAGGAAAAGCAGTCTGGGGTCTAAGAATTCACCCAGCTCTGTTCTTTCTGGCTAACTTAGCACTGATAGTATGACCCCAGACACAGACAAGCCCTATCACTTTCAAAAATGAAAAAAGAAAGTCATGACTCCATGCAAACTACAGCTCAGAAGTGCACTAGGCTATATTTAGATTGCTGTGAGTAAAACCAATTGAGTATCTATCACTCCAGATTAGAAAGAAAAACAAAGACCCAACTGACAGTCAGTTTTCTAACAGGAACAGAATGGATATTGAGAAACTCTGGAAAGTGTCTATTTTCCCAGGAGCAGGAAGTGCAGAAGGTGCTGGTATAGGAGTCTGAGGTTCTAAGAAATCTCAGTGTGGCTATCGTGTGTTAGCTGCTTTCCAATGTGAGCCCTGCACAGAATGGACGTCTGACAGGAACCAGGAAGTCCTTCTCTCTTGTTACAAAATGACAGCTCCTTTTTAAAATAGGCTCTGATGTCACTCATTCAGCACATGACAGCTCTCATGTACAGGTCATCATTTGAGGCTTTAACCTGCAAGCCCATTCCTGAGCAGCAGTGAGGTACATCTGGAACGAGGGACTGCTGTGCTGTTCCCCAGCCAGCCTGAAATCCAGCCTGAGAAAACCGCAGTAACGTGCCCGGAGATGTTAACGTGCAATCTATTTCTGATTCTGCGAGGGCTCTTCAGCTGCACTGCACAGTTCAGCGTGCGTCGAACCAGCATGACCAATTATGGCCACAGGCTGAACAGAGCCTTCCGCGGCAACACATCCCGCTTTGGGCCGGCTGCCTGCTGCCATCCTGCCCCGGGAGCTTGGGATGTCCCCAGCAGATCCAGCCCTGAGGCGGGAACAAGAGGAGCTTGGTCCTCTAGCAGCTCAGGTTTGGCCGGGTGCTGGGAGGAAGCGGCCCTGCAGCACCTCTGTGACGTGAGGCGCCTGCTGTCGGGCACATCTCCTTTGGAGCGTTAACTTTCTTGGAACAAAACTGTTTGTACAACTGACTTCTTTATAAAGTACCTATTTAACATCTGAGAACATCAGCAGCTTCTACAAAAATCAACCTACTTTTAGGCTATTACTAACCCCTCTCTTAGACCTCAAAATACCAAGTCTGGCCCAAACATTACCTTCCAGTTTGATACTGCGAGAACAATATGCTAAGGAATGAAATCTTTCATACATGTCAGTTTTAATTACTTTTTGATAGAGTGCCTTACATATCGAGCCATCTGCCTAACCCTAAAAAGATGTCAACTTTTCTGCTGACATAAGCAAAGAAATAAAAGCATCTCAGTTCTGTTAGGAAGGCACATTTTACCATCACACAGAAAAAGTTCTCCAAGCAGCCTGAGCAGAGACAGTACGTGCAGCATCTGTCACCCAGGGCCATGGGGGTCTACTCACCCCTTTTAATGCACTGACTATCTCACAAATTATCAAAAGAAACTAGAAGCATTTCTGCTTTATGTTCTTTATTCACAAAACAAATAACAATTTGGAGTCCAGCTGCCCGGACTTATTCCCCCTTCCACTTTAATCAAGCACCAATCCAGGCAAGGGAGGGGAGCACCGTTGGCTTCTCTCCCATGCCCCTCAGCTAGGACACAGTCGGCTTGACAGCCCGTCAACAAAACCGGTGCGAATCTCCCGCACAGGCGCTCCCGGCGCGGCAGGACCCCTCTCTGGGCAGCCCCCTCCTCCCAGGGCCCCGAGGCGCCGTTCGCAGGCGGCTGCCTGTCCCGTGGTGCCGCACCTGAAGTCCTTGTCGGTGGAGGTCATTTTCTCCAGCAGGCTGGAGATGTGGTAGGAGACGCTGGCCATGGCGGAGGGCTCTGCGGGGCCCGGGCTCGCCGCCCGCCGCGTTCCGTGCCGGGCGGCTCCAAGGCGGCGGGAGGAGCCGGGCCGGACGGCTTTGGGGGCCGATAAAGGGTTCTGTCGGCGGGCTCGGCTCGCGGCGCCCGGGGCAGGACGGGGCAGGACGGGGCAGTCCCCGCTCCCGCCCCTCGCCCTCCGCCTGCCCAGCGAAGGCAGCGGCCGCCCCCGGAACCCGGCACGGGCGGAACGCCGTCGCAGGCGGGCGGGGCGCGGCGGGGCCGGTTGTGCGCGGACCGGCGTGCCACGTCTGAGCGCGCGGGCAGAGGCCGGGCCGGGAGCGCCGCGGGGCCGCCGCCGCCATGGTGAGCCGGGCGAGCGGGCACGGGCCCGCGGGCACGGGGGCGTCGGGGGCCGGCCGGGAGGGAGCGGGGAGCCGGCGGCGTGCCGGTGCGGGGCCCGAGCGCAGCCGGGCGCGGCCTCCCGTGGCGGCCCGGGCAGCCCGGGGCACGGCACAGGGTACACCGGCCCCGGCCGCGGCCGGGGATGGACCGGGGCTCCAGGGGCCGCGGCCGCTGAGCTCGTTCTGTTCCTTCTCCCCGCAGGTGTCGGTCATTAACACCGTGGACACGTCCCACGAGGACATGATCGTAAGTGTGCCGGGGAGCTGCGGTGCCACAGCTGCTCTGGGGCTCTCTGGGAGCGCTCAGGGCGGCATGTATGTGCTCGTGGAAGAGCACACTTGTGGGGTGCTGGATGCAGAATGCTGTCTGAAATCCTCATCTTGCCGTTTTATACTGCGTGGAGAGGAAAACTTGGCTGGGAGGAAAGGGGAAATGATTTAAAATATTAATTTCCATGTGAGGGCTTGTTTCTGCTCGTTTCTGTGAAATAATAGAGATATGTGTATATTTTTGCTGGTACAGACCTTTGGCCGATAAAAACTTTAAGTGGATGTGTCTGGGAGTAGATGTATTAATGTGGGTAGGAAGAAAGGTTTCAAAGTAATTTGTTGAAGGAAGCAGCCCAGTTAGGTGAGCCTAGTTCGTCAGGAAGAATTTCTTCCCTGAAAAGGCTATCAAGCATTGGAAAGGGCTGTCCAGGGAGGTGATGTAGTCACCGTCCCTGAAGGTGTTCAGGAAATGACTGGATGTGGTATGCAGTGTTCTGGTCTAGTGACAAGTGACAATCGTCGGTCAAAGGTTGTAGTCAGTGACCTTGGGCGTCTTTTCCAGCCTTAAAGATTCTGTGGATCAGTGATGGTGAAGTTTCAAGTATAATTAACATACACCCGCTTCACATTTTAAGAAATAGAAATACATAACTGGTCACTGCTTTGTAGTCAGCAGCCTGAATTCCCTGTCATGAAAATGCTGTGGTTGTTGCTCAGAATTCCCTAGATTCCTTCTGTGTAACATTAGTATAGTGTTTGAAGAAGCACTTGGGGAAACAAATGGCGTGTGTGGCCTGCGTGGATTGTTTAAAGCCGTTGTTTTGGTGCGGCGCGCGGGGCTGGGGTGGCTGTGCTGCGGCGGTCAGCCGGCGTGCCGAGCGCGCCGTGCCGAGCGCGCCGTGCCGAGCACAGCTCTCCCTGCTCTCCTTGCAGCACGATGCACAGATGGATTACTACGGCACGCGCCTGGCGACCTGCTCCTCAGACCGATCCGTGAAGATCTTCGACGTCCGCAACGGGGGGCAGATCCTCATTGCAGACCTGAGGGGGTGAGGTGTCACAACAGGAGAGGTTCATCAGGGCAAAATCTTGGTGCTTTGTTCTTTTGCCCTCGGGCAGCACAGAGCGTGGGTTGAATTGCAGGGTGAACTCCTCCAAGACTGTGCTGAGGAACTTCTCAGAACTGGGGTGGGGACAGAGCCCCAGTGGGAAGCACAGTGGGGCTTGGTCGTTCATTTAGTACTTTGCACCTGTGATTTTCAAGAAGTAATGTACTGATACAAGCTGGAATTGTTTTCTGTGACAGTGAGAGCCCTGTGTCAGGGCACTAACATTGCCATCTTAGCATTACTCATTGCTCACGTCACAGCACAGCGGTTCACAACAGTGATCTGTGAGGCAGCTGCAGCTGGAAGGGCTTTCTCTCAGCTTTTCCTAAAGGTGTTGTTTCTTGCAGGCACGAGGGTCCCGTGTGGCAGGTTGCCTGGGCTCATCCTATGTATGGGAATATCTTGGCTTCCTGTTCCTATGACAGGAAGGTTATTATCTGGAAGGAAGAAAATGGCACTTGGGAAAAGACCTACGAGTACACGGGACATGATTCTTCAGGTATGGAGGGTTGGAGTGTGGAGCTGGGAAGGGAGAATGAGGAGATGAGGGGTTTTGGGTAAGACTGAAATTAATCTGTTAGTGTTAAGGAAGAAAGCTTCTGTCAAAAAGAAAAGGATAAAAACTGAAGAGAGAGTGACTCTGTTCAGCACTAACAGGATGTTTCCCTAAGGTTGTATTGCTGGATAACCCACTGCTGATTCATACCATGTGTCCATAGGTGTTGTAACACAAATAAGTCAGCTTTCAAATAAAGATGGCAGGGAACTGAATTCTTGAGGAAAATACTGCTTCGAGTTAGAAAAACTGCATTTAATCATGCTGTACTTTGTTTTAAAATTGAAACTGTTGTGTTCAATGATTTACCCTCCCAATGCAGATCTGTTACTCAGTAAACAATGCTAATTGGCTGGCTTTTGCTGAAATTTGACTCATTCTCAGCTTTCAAAGCCACTTGCTTTTGGTGACTGTGCCACTGATACCGGTCAGTGAATTAGTCAGTTTTAGGTAGTCCCTGTGCTGTAATCTGGTCTGTCTCGCCCTTCCCAGTGAATTCTGTCTGCTGGGCACCACACGACTATGGACTGATCCTGGCCTGTGGGAGCTCTGACGGGGCCATTTCCTTGTTGAGCTACACGGGTGATGGGCAGTGGGAAGTCAAAAAGATCAGCAATGCACACACGGTGAGTCTGGTCCTTTGGAGCAGCCCAGAGTTCCCTGAGCTACAGATAACACCGAGCTGGTGCCTCAGAGACTTGAGTAGATAAATACTGAAATGCGTGAAATTATGTGAAACTTCCAGAACCAAGAATAGTTTCAGTTCATCCAGAGTAGGCAGGTATACGTTTTAGTCACTAAAATTAAGTGGAAATACGATGAAGTTCACTAAACAGCACTGGCAATGCCTGTTTATTGGGCATTATTGTTAAACACAGTGCTGAAAGTTACCTGGTAAGAAATGGCCTTGGTTCTAAGAATACATGCATCAGCTGGAAAAAACTGTGGGACTCCAGTTTTTCTCAAAATTGTGGAGATTTTTGTTTAAGTAATAAACTAATGGCAGTGGCCCCCAGTAGAAGGAAATTCAGCTTAGGACCAAAGGTTCCTTCTACTCCTGTATTCCTAAATGCAACTGCGTGTGCCTTTTATCTTTGCAGTTTCCATCTCTATCTCCCCTGTTTACACATCCAAGATGAACTATTTTGTGTGCAAATACCCTTAGCTACCTCAGGCTTTCTGAGTAAGTGCCTTAGTGAAGCTACTCTGCATCTGGATTTCTTATTCATCCATCACTGTGCAAGACTTCAGTTTTTCTGAGATGGGCTAATTCCCCACTGTCATTAGAGAGTATGCTACATGTTCTTCACTCCCTCAGCAGCCTTTATCTATTTATTTAGTTAATGAAAGTAGGCAACTTTTAACAGTGATGTTTTTCATTAACTAGATTGGATGTAATGCAGTTAGCTGGGCTCCTGCTGTTGTACCAGGAAGCCTTATAGAACAGCCCTCTGGTCAAAAGCCGAACTACATCAAAAGATTTGCATCTGGTGGCTGTGACAACCTGGTCAAGATCTGGAAGTAAGTGCCCTGTTGCCAGATAAAACCTGACACTTTAGGCTTTGAGTGTCCCTGTTAGTATCTCAAGTAATATTTTCGGCATCCCTGTTGTATCATCTTTGAATTACTGTTTTAGAGAAGTGTTTTAAAAATGGAAACTTAGTGATGCACAATATCTCCCATGGTTCTTGCACTTTGTGCCAGCCCTGTGTGATCTTGTGTCCAAGGGTGGCTTTGTAATGTCTTTGTTTACCACTTTGGTAATAGCAGATTTCTGACAGTAACTGGAGGTCAGAACCTCTTTGCCTGTGTTGCTTTCTGTCCCCTGGAAGGGATTTTGTCAGTTCAAGCCATAAAGATTTTTGGAGAAGTAGGGAACACTTGTGCTTTGTATTGTATTGATGAACAAGGAGTTTGAATGCTACAATCCAAAGCCTTCCCGAGCAGGGCATGAGATGATAAAGGATGCTGCTGCTACCCTTCTGACGATATAGTTGTGTTTTCAGGGAAGAAGAGGGTCAGTGGAAAGAAGAGCAGAAGCTGGAGGCTCACAGTGACTGGGTACGAGACGTGGCCTGGGCTCCATCCATAGGTTTGCCAACCAGCACCATTGCTAGCTGCTCACAGGTGAGGTTTCTTTGGAGGCAGGCACTAGGTGTGCTCACTTCCATGTGCTTCCTTCTCCATTTCTCTAGTAAAGGAATTGTAGGGATAGAGCTGCTGTAACGGGTCCTCTTGGCAATCCTTAGCTATATTTGGGTCTCTCTAACAGCCTGTGACTCCTGTCCTTCCCAATCTCAGAAGCCCAATAGAAGCATTCCTGGACAAAGGTTTATGTGTGTGTGCCTCTGTACCAAAGACTGGCTTCTGGTTTGAAAATCATGAGCAGGGTGGTCACACTAGGAGGAAGACCTTCCAGCTAATGTCATACTTAGTGTTTTGGGATCAAATTTACTGAACTTCCTTCTAAAAATACTGTTTCCTAATAACTGGCATTCTTAACCAGCTCTGATGTCATCAGCCTTTATATTGACTGTTGTGTTCTTGTTGCTAATCTGTAAATGCTTTTTTTTTTAACATCAAGACTACTTAGTGAGCTCCTGCCATGTGAGTGGAAAACAAAATCTCATTCTGGGGGAGTATTTCAGCTGATACATACGTATTTTGGGGGCTCTTCTCTGGTATTTGCAAGTCATTGTTTGTTAGTAGTTTTTCTCATCAGAGCTGTACTCCTGCCTTGTCTCCATAGCAAGGAGACAGCCCCTGGCTGTGCTGAGCACAAATCCATGCAGACACATCAAGGGTGGTGTGCGAGCTGTGATTTGGAAGTGTAGCTCCAAGGGCAATTCAGGGTTATGTTTCTTGGTCTCTGTGTTTCTGCAGGATGGCCGAGTGTTTATCTGGACGTGTGATGATGCTTCTGGAAACTCCTGGTCGCCAAAGCTGCTGCACAAGTTCAATGATGTTGTCTGGCACGTGAGCTGGTCCATCACTGCCAACATCCTTGCAGTGTCTGGAGGAGACAACAAAGTGAGTACTGCTACCTTGGCCTTTACCCCTGTGCACCCCGTTTCCAGAGGAGCTGAGATGAGACTGTTGTCAGGTGTTTAACACAAGGCTGTCGTAGAGTCTCCTTTGCTGCAATGGGGACATTTTTTCTTCTGATTAATCAGGAGGGCAGGAAGACCAAAACCTTTGGAAAACCGCTTGCACTGCATTCTGAGTCCTTACTGAGGGTAGAAATGCAGGCTGAACTTGATTTTGTGGGATACTGACAATTCGCATACTCTTCTTATATGACTGCAGGCTATCACCAAACCCATGCTGTGGTAGCTACAAGAAAAGGGGAAACAGGATATGTTTAGAGCTGAAAGCTGTCCCTGCTCTGTTTTTGAGGTGACGCTGTGGAAGGAGTCGGTGGACGGACTGTGGGCGTGTATCAGCGACGTGAACAAGGGCCAAGGAGGGGTGTCTGCTGTGACAGAAGGGCAGCAGAATGAGCAGTGATGCACAATGGAATACTCCAGCTGCAACTCCAGCTGGAATGGAATACTCCAGCTGATCTCTGTCCCTGATTTGCAATGTGTCTTTGGCTGGATGAGAACTGATTTTATGTAAACTGGACATGAACATGGGAAACAATTATCCAATTTTATGAGCACTCTATTACCAGGAGGCTACAATATGTTGATAATCAGCCTTAATTGACATTCCCTTAAATTTAAGGTAAACAGTATAGCCAAGTCCTGTGCCTGATGCTACTCCTTGATACTGTAGGAATTATTCCCTGCTTTTCTGGTTTAGGGGTCAAATTTGAGTGGCTGTGCTGTGGTCAGAGTTCACGCACTTCAACAGAACGGGGAAGCTGTCAAAACAATGAGGTGTGATACTCCTTTATGCAGGGGACAAATACTCTGTGCCCTCAAAGACCAGAACTTTGTTTCAAGTGAGGGAATGGGCTGGTGGAGTTCTCGGGTTAGCTGGTAGTGTGCTAGCTAGCCCTGCTGGTAACAGTGATGTTGTACTTGTGTCTTTCTGAAAATAACGTGCTTGGTGAAAATCTCTGCTTTCTTGAAGATGAAAAGGAGTAGTAGAATGCATATGTCTTCTGCTTTATAATAATCTCAAACTGGGTTATTTAACCAACATCAATAAATCAAACCATGGTTTGAAGATGTATTTTTTTTAGTCACACTTCTGTACTGTACCTCAGTTGTTTGGATTTTTTTTTGTTGAGATACCGACAGAATAAAATCCTATTGGTTAAAACCATGTGTGCTGTATTAAATAATCTTTTCACAGGACTGCCTTTTCAAGGCAGTCTGCAGTCTGTCTTCAGCCAAGCCACAGTCACATCTTCCCATCCATGTAGAAAGCTTTGCAAGAGCTTGGCTTTGTTGGTGGGGTTTTTTTTTTTCCTCATGGTACATCATGAGACAAGGCTTTACAAAGCCATTGCTCTTCCTTTGGTCTTGGCAATTCCCAGGGAGAACGTAAGCAGTGCCAGCTTCCCTTTCCTGCTCTTACAACTTTACTTGTCATGAGTGAAGAAAGAAGGACGTGAGCCCATTCACGCACTTTGAAGTTATTTTTAAAGCCCCCGTTAGCCGGTGGAAAAGCGACAGCCGCCGGACTGTGGCAGCTCCGCCCGGCCCTCAGGGCCCAGCCCCGCCCCTTGGCGCTGATTGGGCGGCGGGGCGGCGGCGGCGGCCGTGATTGGATGGGGCGGGAAGGGCGGGAAGGGCGCCGCGCCCGCTCCCCTCAGCCCCGCAGGAATCTCTCCAATGAATCTTACGGTGACATTTTTCTCTGGAGCCATCAGAGGGAAAAAAAAATCGGCTATTTGACAGTGAATGAAGACTGAATAAACATGTCTGTACTAATAATTACCACTGAGAGCAAAGTGACCTTGAGCTTCTTTTGCCCAAATAGAGATACATTTTCTGTGCCATAAATCATGAAAAAGCAGGCTAGAAAGAAAGGAATTTTTCAGGTTTTTTATTCAAAAAGCTATTAGTAAATGGTAATGCATAAACTGGCTTGTGAATTGCCAAGTTACATAACAGTGTTAATGTAAGATCACACAGTGTCTTATATATGTCATGCTAAATGCTTAGGTAACTCTGTAAGACTTCCTAAATCATCTCAGAGTATTTTAAAATTATCCGAGTACAAGACAAAGAATAACAATTCCATTTGGTGACTACAGGAGAACAAAACCTCTAAAGCACTTTTTTGAAACAGAACTGTGCACGAACTACATTTCTCAGTTTAAAACTCTTGTGTTTCCCATTCCGCTCTGCAGTGTATCTATGTGCATTCCTTTCTGGAGAAGACGTGAGGATTTTACCACGGGTCTCCCAGACTATACCAAAAAATTCAGTGTGAAAAACAATGAATATTACATTTTCAGTGCCACAAACTATCTTGATAAATCTCCTGTAGAATGAAGCAGTTATTGATCAATCTGAGTATCCAATGTTTCTTATGTCAGTAGTAATCTTATCTTCATTTGATTCTGGTAAAATAAAAAAAAAAAAAAAACCTGACACTGGTAAATACAACTACAGTATCCAAGGCACTTATAATTAAGGAATTTTACCACTTTTTAGTGTAGAGAATAACTTGAGAAATGTGTAGATAATTCCAGTACTCAGATGTTTAGCTAAAATACTTTTACTTGCTCATAATAATACATACAATGAACCATGTATTGTACAAAAATAGAAGGTGTGAGGCCTTTGTGTAAAGCTAGGAATATATACTAGTACGCAATTCCACTGACAAAAATTACATATAATTAATTTTATTTTTGTTTCCTGAACTGCACTGTGAATTGCAGCCATTTCTGCACATCAGGCCCTATTCCCCGTGCTCAGGAGGCAGCTCACCTCTCTGTAAACTCAGCTACATACACTAATAATTCTTTTGGTCCATAATAAAGTTTTTCCCTAGACTGCACACAAGTGGAATATGCTAGCAATAATAAAAATAATAAATATAATTTTAAAAAGCGATACTTTCTTAAGGGGGGGGGTTCACTTGATCATAAATACACCAGCATACAAGTTTCTATTTTTTTTTTGCATCTGATCCCTGGGCCTGAGACCAAGGCTCCTACTGCTCCTACAGCTAAAGGACACCCACAAGGATTCCTCTGAGAATGCCTGGTGAGTGTGGAACCATCAACAAGTCCCCTTATTAGCTTATCTTTGACTCATTGCCAAAATAAATACAACAAATTATGTTTCAAGTGTCCTATAAAAAAAATCAAAGCTATTTTAATTTAAAATCTTTTCCCTAATCCAAAATATACAACAGCTACTATGTGAAACACAATGAGAAACATTACCATGTAAAGGACACTTAGGAAAAAATAATTTCCAAAAATACTCCTATGAAGTATTAAACACAGTCTTAGAGCTCCCAACAGTGAAGTGAAAGGCTGGACTTACGTGGTGCCACATGTGTCTGTGGAGGGACGCTCAGAGTAGAGGAAAGTGGCTGGAGTTAATTACCTACACTTGTGGTCAGTGCAGTTCAAACCGAGATGAAGCTGTGTACAACATTCTGAGAACTTGCATAAAAATCCCTCTCTCTGGTAATGCAGTGGTTCTGAGGATGTGGACTAAGATTGTTTGGAACGGGAGAGAGTCACTGGCAAACCTCCCCACGGGCTCTGAGGATTCCTGCTGCTGTAGGCAGTGGGCAAACAGCACAGGGAATTGCTGCCTCCACTGCTCAGTGTGTGCTCTGTAACCCCTGCGACTGTGGTTTAATGAGACCAACAGATGCTTCCTGAAACACTCTGCAAATGAACCACAAAGTATTTTGGCACGTGTGTTTGCCATTCCTTTTCACATTGCAGATGGAAAGGCAGAAGGCATTTCTGGGTACAGAGTGGGACTGTGCTCTAATCTGCTAAAGAACAGGTATTTTCTGGTGCTTCTCTATGTGGTACTTCTCGTTTCCTTCAGTCAGGGCTAGTGTTCCTGATCAAAATCTGCCACCTAATCTTAGTGAAAGGTACACTTTTACCAACTTTCTAATGAGGAGACAGTCCTTATTTCTTCTTCTGAGCTGGCCACTGCTAATTAATCCATCCAATTTAAGATTCAAAAAGTTCAGAACTGTTTATCTTGTCCTCTTCATACAGCAAAATATTTTCCATGAGCTTCTTTTTTTGATCATTTATCTGTATTTTCCAAGATGTCTCTCTGGCTAAGGCTGAAAAACAAAAAAAGCCCAAAGAGTGAGGGGAAAAAAATCCATTGATTGTCTAAGGAATAGATGTTAATTTTAAATTTAAGAAAAAGCAAGCAACCAACCAAACAACAAAACTGGCATAGGAAAAAATCTGCTAGAAAACTGCTAAATGTTCTGTAGATTTATTAGTAAATTCATAACCAAGGACAGAAGATTTACTGATATGTGTTTAAAAGTAGGAAGAGGAACCTAAGCAGTTCTGGAGAAGAGAGAGTAATTAGTCCCAGCAGTGTAAGACGAGGGCCCTTTTACCTTGTGGAGCACACGCGTCCAGCTCTGTGTTTCCCTGCGCAGCAGCTGCTGTCTCCAGGATGCCATCGCCTCCGGCGCACGCCAGGCTTCTCTCCTGCAGCCTCTGGGCAGGCTTTCCCTGCTTGATGCTGCCATCACAGACTGCCACCTTTTCTGAATTGGTGCACTTGCGGCTAGGTAAGTCCCCGGTGGATTTTTCTGGAGGATTCCACACGAAGCTACTGGACTCATCAGATTCACAAGGGACCCGTGACACGTAGGTGCCGTACGTGTCGGGTGCCGCAGCTCCCGCGGAAGGCGCGCAGGGGCTGCCGCCGGTCAGGACTGCTGCCTGCCTGCTCTCCTCTTTATTCCCCGCTGCAGAAGGCACATCCACGCTCACACTGGCTGTCTCATCATCAGTTTCTTCTGGAGTGTTCATGGAGAATCCAGAAGTGCTGCTTCCACAGATGTAATGATCTTTTAATTTGTTTTCAGCCATTTCCATAGTTTCACGTACCTGTTTTTAACAACCAAATCTGTGAATGCATAGTAATTCCTGTACCCCTGCTTACACATATTCTCCTGCGTCAACACTCACAAAAATAAGCAAGACATGAATGTTGTAGCTTTACACCCTGATGACAGGGAGACTTAAATCTTGGCAATGTATTTAAAATATTACCTCTGCTATGTTCAAATTCTTCTTTCTCAGGCAAAAGCAGATGGCTGATGCAAAATCAACAGCCACCTCTTCCAGCAAGTGCCCTGCTTTTCTGTCTAGGTATTTGCAGCAGATTTCCTTGGCAGCCAGTTTTTCCAAATTTTTTACTTTGGAGTTTGAGTTTTCTTTTGCTGTTTGAATTTCGTCGGCAATCATATCTTTCTGTTCAAAGGAAGGAGATGCATTAGTGAAGGCAAAAGGAACACAAGCATTTATTCTTGTCTGAATCTCTGAGAATCAGCATTGCTGTGTATTTGTCATTGGTGTTCCTCAATGTGTGATTCACAGACTGAAAACCTTTATTAATCTCTGTTCATGCAGCTGACTGAAATGTTTGTTCTCACAGGAGAGAAAAAGGCCAGTGGCTTTCTCTTCATGTGTCCACTGTCAAATTCCCTAAAGCAGGGCAAACTCTTCCTGGCTTGTGCTCATTTATATAGGGATGAAAAAGAGCCAACACTGTGTAGAGCAGCATTCTTACACAGGCTTTTATAACACGTTAGAGAAATCAGGAACGTAGGATCTTTGATTTTCTGAACCCCTCTGAACACTTCTGAATTGCTTGCAAATTGTGGGAATACTGTTGTTCTCCTCTCCAAGGCTTCAGCCAGACAGGAAATCAGGAGCACGTGCCACCAAAGGAATGCAGGTGAAGGCTGCTTTCTACAGATGGTTTTAATGCATTCAGTGAGTTTGGCTGTTCTGATTGCTTGTGAAAGTGGTTCATGTAGCTCTACCTCAGCTTGGGAAACTGGTGAGGATATCAGTTCCAGGCATGAGCACAAGACAAACGCCTGATAAACATGATGAAGAGCTTCTGCAGCTCCTGCCTACCCACTCACTGTGGCTCATACCTCCTCCTTCTGGCACACAGAAAATATGCAGCAGCATTTCAGCACAAAGCCTTGTCTCTTAAATATTTCTTTATTTTGCAGTCTCTCCTAATGCAATTCGGGCCAGCACCCATGAGTGGGTATATAAAATGTGAATATCTGTTGTGCTTCTGTTCTAATGGCAGGCACGCTACTGACGTTAATGGAACCAGGATATGGCTCCTAAACTTCCCTTCTGCAGGACATGTACAGCAGACAGCAAATATCAAATTGTATTTAAATAAAATCAAAATTATTTTTATGACAGCAGCCCCATACATTTGTATTGGTGTTCATTACTGCTGCTTTTCCTTACCAGGTAAATCGGGTGTCTGTCTTCATCCAGTGCCTTAATCCCAGTCAATATCTCTGCTAAGACCTAGAAAGTGTATTTGAAAGATAAAATTATTTGTTCAGAATTTACTATAATTTTAAAAAATAAGTTTCTAACTAAAAAAATATTGAACTTTCAATGCATTCTGATATTATATTTTTACTTCAGATGGCTTAACAATGCCAGCTCAGGGCATTTATGAGTCTTTAGATCTACCTCCAGAGCCCAGATTTTATACTTCAATAGATATTGCTGAAACACAGCATAAGAATAAAGTAAAGCTAAATGTAGATAAGAAATCATACTGAACAGAGTAACTCCCTAGTTAAATGGAAACACCTGGAGATGGGTGAACGTCATAGACTATCAATTATTTTAGCTGAAATTCAAATGAACAGGCAATGTTTGTAGAAGTTCATGTGGTGAGTCTGAAAGAATTTTGAGCCTCTAGTTTGTTTTAAGCCATCAGCAGTAATACTTTATTTACAATAAAAAACACTTTTGTTTCTCTTGTTCAAAAGATTCACCTCATTTTGCCACAAACTGAGATATATTTGGAGTGTGAACAATTAAAACCATGATTTCAACACATTATAGAGCCAGCAACTATAATGTGAAATTGCCAGTAAAACAACCATATGAGGTACTTGCTCTTACATTCAATTTCTTGTCTAGAAGCATCAAAAAATAAACCAGAGCATGGAAAAAAGGCAACATACCACACCACAGCTGAATATATCCACTTTTGCTGTTAACTGCCCATGTCTGACAAAATCTTCTGGCAGGTAGGTAAGAGAAGCCTGTAGGACTTTGGTTTTCATCATGGCATATTCTGATTTTTTCTCAGAAGAGTGCAATCGCAGTCCAGAATGCCCGAGCTTTGGTGTGAAGTTTTCATCCAACAAGACATTTGAGCTGCGATAATGACAGACAAATAACAATATTGGTCAAATCATTACTTTATCTTGAGGCAAAGAATTAGTTTTATACTTCTAAACTTAAGCACTGAAAGCGTCCAGCATTTGGCCTCATGCATAGGACTGAAAGGATTAAGAATGTTAGAAAGCAAGAAGGGGAAAAAACAAGCACCCAAAAATTACTTTAAAATAATTTACTTCCATCATTTAGGAAAGACAGGTTAAAAAAAAAGGGGTAAAGGCCCTACAGAACAAGAGACAGCAGAAATTACAGCAAATAGATTTCCAAATTGTATAAACTTTAGCCATGATTGTTAAAGAAATCCTTAAATTACCAGGTGACCAAGGAAATCAAAGTCCTCACCTCTTGATATTCCCATGAAGAATTCCAAAATTATGCAAATACTCCACTGCTCTGACAACTCCTAATGAAATGCTAATTCGTATCTCCCAGGTGAGTGGAGCAGAATCATCCTGCAAGGAAAGGAGGAAAAAATTGGTAATTAATGGAATAAAACACTGTAAGACATTGGTAGTTTAGAAAACCAAAGGCTTAGCTGAGTCCCAGTCAAGCTCCAGGCAAAGCTACAAACTCCAGGAGAAGAGCTGCTGCCTTTCTGGTGCTTGCAGCCAAGGCACTTAGGCACCTTTTTTTTTCCTGTCTGTTTCTCAGAAATCAAAGAGATGTTATTGTTTTTCCTGGAATTCCAGGAGAGGACTTGCAATCACAAGTAGGTGGCAGACCCAGATTATTTCTTACGTGGCACTGAAGCTTGTTTTGCAGGGAGCCATTGGGCAAGTACGGATATATCAGACAGTGCAATCCAGTTTCCACCGAGAAGCCCAGCAGCTGCAGAATGTTTATGTGGCAACACCTGCAGGCACAGATCAGCAGTGAATTGCAAATGATGTAAGAGCAACGCAGAAAAATACATTCCTGAGCTGGAGTAAGTTCCTGAATTCAAGGCAATTGGAATGGTGTGCTGCAGCTGGAAGCACAGCTGGAGGCACAACACGGTCCTGGGCAGGAGACAGCAGGAGGCTGACTGAGCAAGAGCCCATCGCATTGCAGCAGGGGATACAAGGTGGGCACTGTGTCCTCCCCACCCCAAGGCTGCAGAGTGGCTGTGCCAGCTCAGCCAGGACCAGCAGTAGCCCCAGGCACTGTGCTGCTTGCCCAGGGCTCCCACACAGGCAGCACAAGGCTGCTTGTCCCCAGCTCAGAACAGTGCCTGGAGCAGATGCCCCAGTGTTGATGGAACACCCAGCAGCAGACCACGAGTGGGACATGAATGACTGCCTCTGAAAGCAAACCACTCACCGAAAACAAATCTGCACTTCTGAATGAAAGAACCTCTGGGTGGAATTTGGGCTTGTGCATTCCAGCTGAAAAATGAAAACATGCAAGAGAATGTCATTTGCATTTATACAGATCTGGTAGTCTCTAGATGACAAGCTAATGTAAGAAACAGGCAAGTACCACTCATGGCAACATTAGGTCAAAGGCAACAATTAATTGGTAATTAGAACAAAAACTAGTGTAAAGACACCCCTGATCCAATCATCAATGCAGGCAGCTATACTGCAGGCTACTCCTATCTATGAAGTTAATGGAACTACTCACATGAATAAAGTATTCATCAAAGAGTGTTTTCTGAATTTAGGTTTAATTGTTTACATAATTTCATTTTTACCTCTCCTCTTGTGTAGTTATTCTGGCTCCTTCCCCACACAATATTAAACAACAACTGCTAATGGGCAAGTCATGCTAATAACACAGCCTCTTCTAGAAAAAGGTGCAGTACTTGCCTCTTTGAGTCTTTTGATGACAAACACCATGTTGTTCCTCTGACCTTTGTAGATATCTGCAAAAGTACCTTCACAGATTCTGTTCTTGTCACTGAAACTGTTTGTGGCATTAGCAATTTCCCTCTGGGTCCACAGGAGACTCCCGCTAGGGAGATCAGCCATCGTCTCCTGCTGAGGAGTAGAAGAGCTGCAAGGCTACACATTTGTAGAAGAAACAAGTTTATATAATATAATATAATATAATATAATATAATATAATATAATATAATATAATATAATATAATATTATATTATATTATATTATATTATATTATATTATATTATATTATATTATATTATATTATATTTATATTACATGATAATTCATATGCTTTTTCCTTCTTTCAGTGTCATATTTTCCTTCCCATGTTTTAAGCAATCACTGTGATTGCTGAATGAAACTGTGAAAGGTACTATGCAATCACTGCTTCGGGTGTAGGTAACTCCTGTATTGATGTGTTAGGATGATCTAAAACTTTTGCGTAGTAGGAGCAACTTGAAATCAGTTCCCAATCTGCATTTCCACCTTTCCCAGGAAACAGACTTAGTTTTGTTTGAAAGTCCATACATTTATGTGAAGTGATGTTAGTCCAATTTACAAAAGATCTTAATCTTTATAGTTGGGTTACATATTAAGAAACAGTTGGATGAGAAAGTGGGTCCTTCACAATGTAATTATGCTCTGGTAAACTTCATATCTACTTTTGAAGCATCTAGCATCGGTTGCACAATATTTTGTTGCTACCAGTGTGTTAAGTCCTAATACCAACTATAATCATAGTCCCACTGGAGTCTAATCATGCAGCTTTCACAACCTTAATGTGCACCCAACTTGAGGAAATAAAGCACTAACTTCTTCTCAAGAAACTCTGAAACTACTGCACTCTGAGTCAGTCTTCCCTCCTGGCTGCTACTCCTGGACCATGTTATTGTGGATGAGTTTAAAGCCTCAGACAAAATAAACCAAAGAAAATAGGCCAGGAACAACCATGATGGGACTAAGGTGTGCCTACAGATCTGGGAAACACTTTGGGGACAGGACAGGTCTAGTCAGACTATATGAAAGATGAGAGAACTGTGGGGGGGAAGGAACAGGAGACTTCATGCTGAAATCATTAGGAACATGAGGAACATTTTTCCCACTGTGATGGCTAAGCACCTGAACAGGGGCTCAGAGAGGTGATGGAACCTTTATCTTGGGAGATTTTCAGTTGCCAGCTACACAAGGCTTTGGACAACATGACTTAAATTCAATACTAGCCCAGTTTTGAGCAGAAACCACATTTTAAGTGTACAATGAAATGAAAAGAGGTATGTGGTTCTGACAATTCCGTGGTATGTACTGTCCTGTCCTGCAATCTCCCCAGAAATGTAAGCCCTCTGTAAAATCTACATGTGAGAGACCTTCAAATTCAGTTGCTATTTGGGGGTATGCTACCCCTTCTGAGCTATGCAGGAAGTAATACTGTAAATTTTTCTCTCACTGGTCCTTCACTGGCAAAAAAAGCGATGTAACCACAAGCAATCTAACTGAAGCATTAGTGCTGTATTCAGTCCAAACCCTTTGTATCGATCTCAACGTTTTCACTACAGCAACGTTTCTGTACAAGTAGGGGGATAAACTTTAACTGAAAAAAGACAGAATGTCATAAAGGCAATTTTCCTTGCATAGTCAGTGAGCACTAAGGGGATTTACCTTCACACTGGATAAAACAGGAGGATTGGACTGTAGGGAATTCAAAAGGTCTCTCGGGGGAGGTGGTGGAGCAGGGAGGGAATACAAGGCTCCTTCAGAAACAGCACCTGAAACTGAGATAACAGCATTGAAAACACACCTTATTTTTGTAATACCACCACCTGTGACTAACTACAAAGGTCTAAGAATTATGAAGATCTGGGATTTTTTCTTTTTAATTTTTTTGACCAAGGATAATAATTGACAAGTTGTCAAACTGTGAAATTCTGTGTGAAGGCAGGGAGCTCTCTTCCAGGTTCTTCTTTGCAGGATGGCTGTGCAGCCCTCTCCAGCCCTGGCCGGGGACATGAAGCTCCCTGTGCCTGTGCCGTTGCAGATGCTCTCCCCAGTATGTGCTGGGGTTCTCCCCTTCCCTCTCCCAGCAGAGGGGCTGCTGACCCCTGCCCAGCTCTCTGCTGGCCTAGATTTACTGTGCATGAAGAGAGGGACATGGGGCAGGACACGCATGCACTGGTGTAGACTTTGTATGGAGCCAGGATGGGATCAAGGCATTCAGAGACCTGGGAATCATCCTGAGATCCCAGAGGACAGATACAGCCAGCATCTCTCAAGGCCAAGGGAGCCAAAGGAAGGACAACCAGGAGGTCGTGTGCTGAAGTCAGGAATAAACAGGAGAGCAGGGCTAGGAAAACAGCAGACACTCAGCTGTGCCCATCTGGGAGACCAGTGTCTTCGTTGTACAATCCTGACCACAAACACACAGCAGCCTTGGCTATGCAGTCATTTCCCGTCAAAGCAAATTCGGAGCCCAGTACTGTACTTACTGCCTGCTGGGACTGCTCCCAGGTGTGAGGAGTCTGGGGAGGGCAACAAACTCATGGCATTTTCTTTGTCTCTCCCTTTGCCTTCTGTGGGAGGTGCAGATATGATCGGTTTGGGTGGCTCTGGCTCTTCTTTCTCAGGGCTGGTGATGCTAGAGGCCGATGTCCCTTCAAAACAGAGCAAAGGGAAGATAAGGATAACCAGGAAAATAGAGTCTGCCTCTAATCAGTGACAAGAAAATAATCCTAATCAGGACATCGGACTTCAAATTAACATCAACATTAAAATGTTACTGTGTTAGAATGCTATGAAATCCCAAATTTTACAGGGTTTTAAAACTAGCTGTCAAACAGTCTGCAGATCTTTCGTCAAAACTGACAGTCCCTTCATTCTGTAGGCAAATCCCTGTATTCTGGCTTTTCCCTCACATGGTTTAACCTAGAAGTCTCAGAACTTAGCATCACTTCCCTTACTCAACCTACTTTTCAGGGTTTTTCATGACTTTTGCAACTTCCTGCATGTCAGACAAACACGGCAGCACCGCAGCAAAAGAACTGATATAGAAAACATCATTATGGACATTCAGAATTGGGCCTAGAGGGTGCAATAAACTGTTGAATGGATGTAGAACTCTTTGGGAAGTAACTGCCAGCAAAAGATCTCCCTTTGTGCTGTGTCTGATTCCTTTAAGTAGGAATGAACTGAATTATGGTGATGTAAGGACCACTTAGTTTTCTGAAGTGCCCAACAGAACAAGCAACATATCCTCTGTATCTGCCCAGGAGGGATCACTTGAATAAGCATATTCAGACACAGAGAAAAGCTCAAAAAAAAAGAAAAAAAAAAAAAAGAAAGTAACTGACAGGAGCATAAGGGAAAGCAAGTAATGCCCTGTCGTACCTACGCCAGGTGCAAATTGTGCAAGCAATGGCCATACTGACACACCAGAGGGAGCAAACCAGACCCACAGAGGGATGGCCAGTGTTTCCCCCTAGGGATGGTGACTGGTTTTGTCTGTGCTGTGTCTGTGTTTCAGGGCTAACTGCTGGAACCTGCTCTGGGACTGGAAGCAATCCTGGCAGGGGCTGCAATATGCTGTCTCTCAGGATGTGATCCTGTGCCACAGGACCAGGCCCTTTGTGCAGCCTCTGTGTTCTGAAACCCTGTGTGATGTATAAAAGCACCAGCCCTGGCTTGGCCACAGCCCACCTTCCTGGCACTTCTTGAAGGGTCCAAGATGGGTGATGAGCTGCGGGGACCAGTGAGTCCACCTGTGTCACCTCTTCCCTCGCACCACCAATTTTACTCGAGTGAGCAGAGAATCACAATCAGTGGAGACATTTTAGAATTTGACACGGGATGTGACTTCTAACAAAAAGCTTCGTCAGCTAGCAAGGGAGATGTCCTGAGAGGGGCCTGGGTGCTGTGAGGAGCAGCACAGAGCCGTGGGAAGAAGGGGCAGCTACTCACAGTCCAGGATGACCTGGGCCGCTCGGTAAAGCTGCAGCCCTTGCAGCAGGTCCAGGAGCTGCTGCACTGTCGCCAGCCTCACTCCCCACCACCACATGAGCTCCCTCGTGATGCTGATCCCTGTCTTCTCCATGCACTTGATCTTCCGTAGCTCTGTTTGATCGGTGATCACATAGGAGGCTGGTGTGAGATAATGGGTATTTGTTTAAAGATTAGAAAAAAACAGGCAAGGGCAAGCAGGGCAGGCTAAGATGTGAGACACAGTTTGCTTTTGCATTCCTTTAAAAGAAAGGATCACAATAAATTACCTATGTGGACATGAAGAAATTTCTGTTCCTAAAGTAAGATATCTCTTTTCTTCCTTCAACTATTCCGGAAAAATTTTGTTCTATCACAGACACTTGAAAAGAAGACCCACTCATACTTTTCAGCATATTTTCCCTGTAATCTTTCTCCTTAATACTTTGTACCAAAGATAGGTTAGATTAAATTCCTGGGGTGATTCTCCCAAAACAGGTGACAGCAGTCAGTGGAGTGGCTGCACTCCCACTTGCATTCCTAAATCCCTTCGCTGTGGTGAGCCAAACAATAACTGAATCACCTGTGTGTTAGTTACACTCCGATAAAGCTATCAGAGAAATGCAGCTATTTTTAGATCCTGTGCCAAAGCTGACTCTACACAATGTGTCCCAATCCTGGCCACGCCTGTCACCCCGCTGTTTTCTTCCCAGCTCACATACCCGCATAAAACCCACCTCCCCTCGTGTGTCCCAGCTCCACCCCACACACCTGGACGCAGCCCCAGAGCTGGAGTCTCAGAGGGGCTGTGCCTGAAGGGAAAAGGCTAGGGCCTGGGGTCTTTCTGTGGAGAAAAGATTCCTGAGTTCTCACCACGGCTGACTTTGGAAATACAGCTTTATGCATCTGAACGTAGCAGAGATGAATCCCACCCTACATCAGGAAGTTTAACTGGGGTAAGAACTTATTCAGCACACAGTTAGGGAAGTCATGTCAAATAAAGGAAGGCAGGTACTAAGAAAAGATTCAGCTTAGAATTGTTTGCACGGGGATACAGAAAAAAAGAGTAAATAATTCAGGGAGTATATCTCTGTACTTACTGACTGTACACAGCCAGGACCGAGAAAAACAGGGGCACAAAGTATGAGGGAATATACATGAAGAGAAGGAGGAAATTAAAAAATAGAACATCTGAGCAGATGTGAGGGACGTTGTGGAAACAGGCAGTGAGAAGTGGCAGGAAATACAGTGTGACTGGAGAGGGAAGTGCGAAAGATCGCGGAGAGTGAGGGGACGGAGCCTGGCTGCCCAGGAAAAGCCAAGGAACCACAGAAGTCTGGCATTCCACCTGTGTTTGCACAGCAAAATCAAACTGGTGCCCTGCCGAGCCCTGGGCAGCGCGGGGGCCGGCGCGAACCTCGCGTCCTTCCAGCACGTCCCCAGCGCGCTGCTGTCCCCATGCCACCGGCTGGGAGCGCCGGCCCAGCTGCGCCATGCCCCTCACCGAATCGCATCCAGTCGTAGTCGCTCAGGCAGTCCATCTTCTGGCAGAAGTCCTCCAGCACCCAGGCGGGCATGCTGTGGATGTAGAGCGCCGGGCCCGAGCCCGCTCTGAGGGCGAGGGGCGGCTGCCGCAGCGCCATGGCCGCGCCGTGCCTCTCCGGACAGCCCCCGGTGCCCGCGGCCGTCAGCAGCGCATGGTGCCGCCGGGCCGGCACCGCGGCACGGCAGCTCACCGCCCTCGCCTCTTTTCCCCCGGAGCCTTCTCTTCTCCGCGGGCTGCCCTCACAGCCCGCCCCAGCCCGGCAGGCGAGCTCGCTGCCGGGGAAAGAGCCCGCGACACTGCCAGCGATCCCCGGCGGGCTCCGAGCGCTGCTTCCTGCTCCGGCTGACGTCAGGCCCCGGCCCCAGATGCAAATCAGGTTTTCCTTTCCATGACTGGTTATTGCTCCAGCCCGCTTGCCAAATTACGAGTTTCACGTGCAGGAACCGAGAGACGTTTTCCCGGGTGTTGCGCACAGCCGGCGGGCCGGCGGTACGGACCGAGCGGGCTGTGAGCGGGGCGGGAGCGGGGCCGGCCGAGCCGCGGGGCCCGCGGGGCCCGGCAGAGCCGCGGGGCCCGGCAGAGCCGCGGAGCCCGGCAGAGCCGCGGGGCCCGGCAGAGCCCACGGGGCCCGGCAGAGCCGCGGGGCCCGGCAGAGCCCACGGGGCCCGGCAGAGCCGCGTCCCCCGGGCGCTCCGCCCGCGGCTCCCTCGCCCTTGCGGCCCTGGAGAGCGGCTGTAAACCCAGGAGCGGGCTGGGGCCGCTCCGCTGGGCAGCGGGACACGTCTCACAGTGGCTGGGAAAGGAACGGGCACCGCCAGAGAAGCTGAGAAGCCGCCAGGTGATGCCGCGCAGGGATGCCCCGGCCAGGGCTCGCCATCACGGCAGCGCGCAGGAGATCACGCAGTACAGTGTGTGGTACGGTAGGACGTGCAGGGAGTGAGAACTAAAGAACATCAGAAGCGCTCACAGGGCCAGGTCTTGCTTGTTAAGGGTTAGGTTTAAAATATGTTCTTAAAGTCAACAATTTTTTCTGATTTTTTTTAACCTGATTTTGATAAAAACGTGTAATTAATTAATTTGCCAGTGTAAATATTACTAGTACTTCTGGCAAAAAGGAGAGCCTTCCTGCCATACTACTGCTGCTAGAGACTGCCAGCAGATATGTAAGTGTAACCATTCGTCCTTCTGGTCTTGTTGTTCATATTTAGCCCTAGGACTAAATTTGTATGAATGGAAAGAAGTGCTGTAAGTTTTGACAGCTTTTAATTCACTGTTTCTTTGTACTCTGCATATATGTTACAGTACAGCTAGCTCCTGTTTTCAGTATCAAACTTGCAAACTTTTGCAGTTTTCTGCATTCCTGGCCTCAGAAATCATGGACTTCTTAGCTCTGCTGTGACAAGAAAAAACTGAAAAATGCAATATCGTTGTAGCCATAAGATCAAAGAACAGGAAAAATAAACAAAACTACCCAAAGTGTATTTAAAATATGACAACTCAAAGACTGCCTCAGGATGAGCTGTTTTATCAGTAGTACCAGTTTAACAATAATAGTTGCATTTAAGGGGTTTTTCCCTCCCTTTCCCCTGCTTACTGTCCCTCTGACACACACTTAAATGCTTTCATGACTGGCACACCTCTGAAAGTGATGTAAGATGAGACTGAAATTGTATTGCAAAAAACTACACAAAAGTAGGAAGAAAATACTTCTTCCCCTTAGGTACTGGAAAATCTTGTGAAACCATTTGAACTATTTACCTTGGCTGGAAACAAGGGGAAAAACCACATCCAACCGCGTGTATGGCTTCAGTTCTGCTCTGAATGTCACAGGTGATGCAGGGTCTTACTGAGGAACTGAAATCGACTGAATAGAGACTGGAGCAATCCTGTACATTCCTGCTCTTAGGCCTTCCCTTTCCGACGTGCTGTGGGCAGGACTCTGCACTGCTGTGTCTCCCCCCGAGCCCTGGACGCTGCAGTGCCAGCAGCATTTATCTCCCCGGGGTTCCTCCCGCTCCCTGGGCTGGCCCTGCCGCCTCTCACTGCTGCTCCCGGGACGGCCAACGAGCCCTGCTGGACTGACTGAAACTAGCCAGTGCTAAGGCTGCTGCCACAAGTAAATGACAGCTTTCACTCATTACTAACCCACCTGAGTAACTGCTAGGAGACTGCATTTCCCCATGTTCATGTGTTAAAGCCAGCTGGGGTTTCTCCAATCTTTTATTCTGATCCAAAGGAGCACTCCAGAACAGAAATATACACTCTGATAAGAAACACAAGGAATCACAGACCCCATCCAACTCAGAAATACCCAGAACGTGTGTGCCATGTACAGACTGTTAAACCCAACACCTAATACCAGCTAGGTTACAGGAAAGGCTGCAGCCAAGCAGGTCAGCTTTCTGCCGGGGCTGGCACGCTAACTGCAGTGCCCCATAGGCAGCAGGAGGGAACCTCCTCTCAGGTATGGTCAGCAGCAGAGAGCAGCACTCTCCAGCCCTCAGGCTCCCTGGGGCACTGACCCAAGTCTGCTCCAGAGGCCTGCGTGGGCTGACTTTCCCCTCTGAGATCTGTGAGAGGCAGTAGAGCAGAACTCAGCAGCCCCGTTCCTGCGCAGGCACTGCCTGAGGCTGTGCTGATCGTTCATGAGAGCCACAGCACAGCCCTGCAGCAACGGGCTGGGCAGGCTGTGCAGTCCAAAGTGTCTGCTGCTCAAGCACAGCTGTCAGAGTATCACAGGAATACACAGAGGCACTGGGGCCTTACCTGACAGAATTACAGTCAGAAAGCAAGCATGCATTTCCATTTTTATGGCAAAGATCAATTTCTTCAAATATGTAAGAGAAACAAGTTTACAAATAAGGAGACATTCCATACTTACAAAATACATTGAGACTCTCAGTTTCACAACTACTCTCAGAATGTACAACTGGAGGGAAACATATTCACAGAAATAACCTGCTGTAATCAATCTCCAACCAATCTGCTTCTAACCCGAGCTGCACCACATCTTGCTCGATGCACAATTCATGTAAGATTAAACTATGCTGCTTTGAACTCCCTGTGTTCACACCAGAGCACATTCCACTGAGATGTGGGGAACAGAATACAGGCAAAGAAATATTATCTTTCTGTCTCCAGCCTGCCAGTAGGCATGACCCTGTCTGTGAGCTGGCTGTGTGAGCCAGTACAGCTCCCACTGGTCCTGAGAAGACACAGGCAGCTCGAGAGGCCCACGCTCCCCAAAAAGGCCTCCTACTACAACTTGGACTACAGCACTGCGAGGGGAAAAGACAGAACTTAAAGCATCTACCTCCTGTGGACCCTGTACAGGCTGCTGTGGAGGCAGCTGTGGGGGACAAGGGTGTTCCAAAACGAGGGTCTGGTCTGTGTGGCTGAGATCAGCCAGGCAAGAATCCTATGACAAAGGCAAATAAGGCATTTGAGGTACGGTGACAGTGAAAACATGTCAGACCTACCTAGAGCAGATAGGACATGGCTTTGTACGTGGAAAGGTAAGAGGCAGAATAACCTGCAAGCATTTACACATCATCTTTCCACCAATGTAATGTTTGTCAGACCCTCAGGCACTGCTGGAAACCCTCATGCTCTGTGACCCGCAGGCACATTGAGGCGTGTGAAAGGGAAATTCCCTCAAAACAAATGACTCAAACAAAAGTGATGACACTTACAACCATTAGTCTGGGCTAAATTAATCCTTGGTGTAATTTGCTTTCTAACACAATGAAAGTTACTTTGTATGAATATTTTCCATTTAGCTGCCCTGATCTTACCCTACAGTTTGCAAAACCTGCAATGAAGAAATGAACTGAACCATCAGAACCCAGCATGCCTCCCAGTGCTGTTCTGTCACCAAAGTTACTGAGTTTATGTTTCAAAACGTTAAAGGGAGGCATCAGTTCTCGGTGTGTCTCCTGGCCACTCTCGCTCAGACTCAGTGGTTTGTAGCGAGGAGTCTGAAGTGAGTAATCCTGTTATTCCACAGATTAGTTCCTCAGTGCTTCATTCCTCTCCAGAGAAAGCCGCCGAAGATCCTTCCAGATGTCAGGATGATCCTCCAGCTCTTCGTACAAGGACTGGACGATGTCCAGTTTCCTGTAGTCCACTGGGCTGACCAGACTGCGCACAACCTGCAGACACCTCTCCTTCAGGGTGAACACTGCAGGCAAGCACAAGCACAACACAGCCTCGTCACGAGGGCTCGCAGCTGCTGCTCCAGTGCCAGCAGTGCTGCTCTGAGCCTGCGAGCACACAGCACACCCTGCAGCAGTGAGCCACGACAGGCTGGGCTCTCCAGACAGGAGACACATGTGGGTCTGCCATGAGGCACCTTCGAAAGCCCCTCAGAGACCCCTTGAAAGGAGAGCTCTGCCGCTAGCTCCATCCAACACAACAGCTCTACCTACAACCCCCTCACCATCTCTTCCAGTGTCTGATGAGGATCTGATTTCTCACTAATCCTAACAGGTGCAGAGAGACCAAGTTCAGAATTCCCTAGGGCACACGTGGTCCTGCCCCTTACCTGGCAGTGTGATGTCAGCTTTGGTCACATTGGGGGCTGCCACGAACAGCTCCTGCTGGTTGACGAGCAGCCCGTCATTGGTCCCTGCATCCCGGAACAGCCACAGGTGCCCTGGCAGGGAACAAGGAGGGAATGCACCAACTGCAGAACTTTTTAATGAGTGACTCTCAGGGGCATCTACTCACAAGGGACCAAGCTCTCCGGCTTAGCTCTGTGTGCACAGGTCACTACCACGGCCCCAGTCACTGGTATGAATGGGGAGAGGAAAGGAAAAAGGGGAAAAGGCGAGGAAAAAAGCAAAGGGGAAAAGGAAAAGAAAGAAGAGCAGCAAAGGAAATGGAGAGAGAAAAAGGGAAAAGGAAGGGAAAGGTAAGAGTGGAAGAAGGAAAGAGGGAAGAGAAAAGAAAAAGGAGGTGGGGGGAAGGCAAAAGGGTAAATTCCACCGCCACCAGCTCACCCACCCGGGCCCCGCGACGCCCCGGCCCGGCCCGTCCCGCCGTACCCACCCCGGTAGCTGCGCATGACGCGCCCGCTGCGCGGCTGCAGGACCGGGTAGCAGCGCGGCCGGCCCTCGAAGTCCAGCCAGACGGGCAGCACGCAGCGGGGGCTGTGGTTGTTGAACACGACCTCGGAGAGCTCCCGCGTGTTGACAGAGCGCAGCACGGGCCCGGCCCCGCCGGGGCGCCCCGGGCCTGGCGGCGACATCGCGGCCCGCGCCCGCCGCGCGCAGGCGCCAGGGCCGGCCCCGCCCCCTGCGGCCCCGCCCCGCCCGCGGGCCCGCCCCCTGGCGCATGCGCTGCAGGGCCGGGGCGGAGCCCGCCGTGAGGGGAGCCCGCACACGGAGCCGCCAAACGCTCATTTTAACAAATAGACGGAAAACAGCGACGGCCGTTTGGCACGCGAGTCGTCACTTAGAGCTGTCAACTCTGTGTCGTGTCTCATCGCCCAGCGGCCTCAGTTCACAGCTCTTGTGACTGAGGCGCTGGGCTCACCAGGGCTGCCACAAACCAATTCTTCCTCAGCCAGTAACAGTTAAGCTGCCAGTTCCTTCCTCTCCGATCTCAGGCTGCCAAAACATTCCTTTATCCTTCAGCTGTAGATTCACAAACACTATATTATCTTTCTCACACATATGAAAACACTAGAATTTGAGAAAAAATAACTAGATATTGGAAAATCTGGACATGAAGCAGAAAAAGAACACAATTGAGACTCATCTCTATGCAAAACTTCTAAAACTTTAATACTTGTTAATTCACCTCTGAACAGTTACACATACTTAGCATGAACACACTGTAATGGAAAGGGCAAACTGGCAATTTGTTTTCAGCCTCTGATGAGCACAGTGAGAGGTCTGAGAAATCATAGTATGGTCACAGAAGAAAAAAATATTTGCAACAATATTTTTGTGAATACTGTGGCAGCATAGCTGTGGTAGTTAAATTACCAAAGAAATTCAAATTGCCACCTTGATGCATCCATGGTAAACACCAAAACCATGAACTTCTTAATATAACTGCTAGAAGAACCTCAAATAGTAACTACGGACTGTTTTCTAGGGTTGTGTGTTACCGCCTCACCCACAGCAATAGAACACTAAAACACAGATCAAACATTTACTGGTAATTAGCCCTAAGGTAAGGTAACAGGCAAGAGAACCAGTAGCACACCACACTGTTTGCCAAGTGGAATTTGTTTATCAGACCGCAAAAACCAGATACTGGTTTATTATTAGTTTACATTTGAGCAATGGTATAAATTAGAAAACTACTCTGAACCCTTTAAGGTGACTGTCTTAGTAGTACTGTTAGTCATTTGAAGATACAGCTTGGTAAATAAATTAACTGTTACACCCAGAGCTGCCTCAACGTGTTTTCCACTGTAAGCAGAAAAAATAAATGTCTAACTGAAAAATACAAGAGCAGATTCAAGGAAAGAATTACTAATTCCACTAATGAATTTCAGTTTGGGTGGAAGGGAGCAGAGGTGATTTAAGTAATAAGGTTTCAGAACACACAGTAGAACTGGAGGCTCTCAAGTTGATCCCTTTGTTTGTTATTTGTGTGACAGTTTCTCGCAGGTTGTTTGGTTTTGAAGCTGACAGACTATGCTCTCAGGTGTCTGCTTTACCAGCTGGCTATTGAACAAAGTCCAGAGGCGTCTCTCGTCTTCTCCCACGCAGTTTACCAGCAGGCCCTTGTCTCGTCTGGGCTCTCCCAGGTGCGCCTCAGCAGATACACTGCCGCGTGGAGTCCCCCCACGTTCACCCACACGGTCTGAGCCCTGCGCCAGATGTGTCCCACGCGGGACAAGGCCTGCGGGCCAGAAACAGCCAAAGAGTGGCATTAGGACAATGACATTCATTTTATTATTCTGTATCACATCTGATGGGAACGTCAAAGGACTTTCCGGGTCCAAAATTTAATTTAAGTGTTACTAATGATTGCTCTACATGTGGAGTATCTTTTGTAATGATGGCAGCTTACAATTTTTCCCTCAATGTATTTTCAAGCGTAAATAGGTTTGATTTTCTCTCACAGAACAAACCTTGGCAAAGCATTTCTTGTCCTGGGTAAGCAGCACAGCCCTGCCTGTCCCTGGGGTGCAGATCCGGCCCATCTCCATCAGGCAAGCTGGGTAGAGATCCCAGTTCTTCTTCTTCGACCCTATCCTGCAAGACACATCCAGATCCCACTGCCATCACCGGCACCGGTTCAGCGTCGGTGTCTCAGACATCAATCTGCTCAGTCAGGAGCACAGTTACTTTCAAGCTCATTTTTAACGCAGGGCTCCTGACTCCTTCCCCAGCAGCCCAGTTCGGTACCCAGCTGGGGAGGAGCCCAGCCCTGGCCAGGAGAGCGGCGCAGCCCCTTCCCAGCACAGCTCACCTCTTCCCGAAGGGCATGTCTGTCACCACGATGTCCACAGAGCCCGTCCGCAGAGGCAGGTTGCAGATGTCCCACTGGATGACGTCCAAGGGAACGCCCAGGGCAGCGCTGCTGCAAGAGCAAAGGCAGCTCCCTCAGACATGAGCACCCAGAAGGTTTTTACACTGGGGAGGTCTACAATGTCGGCAACAAAATAAGCAAGAGAAAATGAACCAGACACTCAAGTGCGTCAATGCAAAGTGGATTTCTGTGCATGCAACACTGCAGGAAAGGTAAATCCCTCAGGCTCCTCTCACCTGTCCTTACTCTCGTTTTTCCTCAGTAAGGAGCTGATGTTGTTTGCTGCTCTCTTCACTGCCTGAGGGCTGTTATCCCCTGCAATGTGGTAGCAGTAGGGCCATTCTGCAGCTCCCTAGGAGGGAAATGATAATAAGCAACATTAGCATCAACACTGCTTGAATTAAAAAACCCCAGAATAATTTCTCAAACATGACAGAATACAACAAAGTGACTGCACGTGGATGGCTGGAAATTTAGAATTCTGTAACAGATAGCTGTATTTTGCACTTTTAAAGCTCAAAATACTTTTGGATTTAGTCTTTTCCTGCTACATCCTATGGAAGGAAAATGAGGTCATTTACAAAAACTGTATTTGCATCTGTTCGAAAACTGGTGAGACTGGACCTTACTATTCAGTCATTACTAAGAAGATTCACACATATTATTCAGCTATAATAGAATATAGCTAAGATATAGACAAGTTTAATTAAGTTTAAAAAATCAAGGAAAAATCACCTCTATTGGTATCGCACCTGTACCACACATGGGATCAACTATGATATCTGTGGGCTGGGGATCACAGAGTCTGAGGAACAGAAGAAAAGATACGGTGAGAAATGTCTTAAAAACCTGAATTTCTGTAAATAAGGGAAAGTGAACTATTTTAATCACTCTGATATCTACCCTTCTAACAAAAAACTTGATGTGATTATTTTTTCCACTAGTCAAATTTTTTTTATAACCAGCAGTGAAGTGAAATTCTTTCAAGACTGTGGTACACTATTTTTAAACTTGGCTAATACAGCAAATGTTTACTTTCCTTGGCTGGGAAACACCCAGTTATTACAAGGCACATGGTGTCAGCAACTCCAGGGGGTTTTTTTATTTATTTTTCTTTAAGAATTAACAGAAATGGCTTCTGAGGAAGCAGTGGGGGAGATAAAAGGTTTAATTTCTTAAACAAAAAGACTTGTTAGCCGAGCATAATACAATGTAACCGCCCTGACCTGAGCATGCCGTAAGCCAGCGTGGAACGCAGCGTTGTGGGTCCGAAGTGTGTGATGTTCCGTCTGTGGAGACTCTCTTCAGTTAATGCAATCCCCACCACAACCTCGTTGTTGTGAATATTCAGAAGAACCTAAAGAAAAAACCTGAAGTGAATTTCAGGAGTAACAGAGGCTCTCCACAGAATGCCTAGTAAATACTTACAGGAATCTTAAATGGTAATTTAGAATCCAGGAATGACATACAAAAAAGCTTTTCTTCTTGGAAGTAAAGCAAAGCACCATTTTAATAGGACATAATTCAGGTGAGCATTCACACACTCTCTTATTCACACCAAATCTGTCGCACAAGACTTCTCAAAGTGCTATAACCATTGCACTGTCTTCTTAAAAGATTTGGTTTGTAAGTCTGGGGCAGAGGCCGGGTAAGTCCTGTAAGATGCAGTGAATTCACCATCTGCAAAAGCAGCAATAAAAATCATATTTGTGGTGGGGACTACATTAACTAGGAAGGTCAAATCTCACTCCAGGATAGTGGCCAGCCCTTAGTAAAGCTGCAAGAAAAACTTAGGTCTCTCTGCCCCTCAAAAATGCTGGTTCCTCACCACCAACAGGTCAGGGGTGCTGGCTGTATTTTCCCAGCCTCTGCTCTCCCCTGACGGAAAATAAACACCTGACAGTTATTGTTAACTCCTTCTGTCCCCTTCACCCCAAAACCAGCTTCCATTTGGAGTGTTTCCTGGTAACTTAGACTGCTATTAAACAATGCATTAGAGGAAAGATTTACTGAAGGTGAAAGCAAGGCAAGGACACACATCAGAGGACACACATAATGTTGCCAGGGAAAAGAACACTTCAGAGGAGGCCAATTTCAGCACTACCAGTTTTCAGTTCCAGAGTCTCTGGAAGGCAGTTTGGAGATCTCTAAGCATCAGAAATAAGAACTAAAAATTTGTACTGCGGAAATGTAGGTATTTCCAAGGTATGCCACTATACCTCCACATCAAAATTGGTCATGTCAGCTTTCCAGTGGAAGTGCTCTTGCACGGCTCCACCGAAGTCTCTTGCGGCCTCGTTGGACGTGAAGCTGTGCTTGTCTCCAGCTCTGTTGCACGTCACCCGGAACCTCAGCACCTTCGCCTCTCCTTCACCTGTCTGACCGTCGCCAGCCTTGGTCCCACTCTCAGAACTCATCTGCTCTTCAACTTTCACATCTGACTGCTCGTTATCTTCCTCCTCCTCCTCCACCCCATTTCTGGATGCCACTCCTTGGGGATTCTCTGCATCCTGGCCACCAGTGGGTTCCACAGCCACAGGGTTTTGGACACAGTCCTCCTGGTCACTAGTGCTGTGTTGGTCTGCTCCTCCCTCTTCTCCACCATCACTCAGCTTCCCTCTGCTTGCAGGACTCTGCAGATTGTGTTTTTTGCGCTTTGTCTTTCTCTTTTTCAAGCTGTTGTTCAACTCCCAAACTTTCAATGGATCGGTCCAGGGCAGCTTTTTAACCAAATCTTCCAAATCCTTTAGAGCATCTTCCTTTAAAAGACAGAAAAAGTCATGCTTTGAAGTTATTCCATCCTTTTAAAAGTTATCCTTTATTTTGAGGTCTCTCAAAGTAGTTTATTTAACATTAATCCACTACATGTTTAAGCAAAGCTTACAGGTTTTTGTCTGGTTTTTGCTATAACTAAACGTAATTACAGTGAAAATCACAAGACCCACAGGATTTCATCATTTATCTTGTAATACAGACAACTAACACTGTATTGAGTGACCAAAGTGACACTTCACTATTCTGTGTCTGTGGCCTACAAACATAGCATCACCTCTTATCTCAGATTTTGGCAATGTAAAGTATTTAACTGCAGAAATTATGTTAGATGACATGGCCACACTTCCATTTACAAGCCAGAAAAAGGGAACTAGACTAGTATCACAAATTAAAAACTTATTAAACAGAATATTTTGATACTAGTCTTAAATTAAAAACCCCAAACACTCCAAACCCCAGAACCAACAGAAAATGGAAGAGTGATTCACCTTATTTTCCTTAAATTGATAGTCTTTGAATTCCTGAACAACAACAAATAAATTATCCACTGACCTCAGACGATGGACCTAGAAGAGATGAAAAGATGACACATTACTAACCGTGTGCCGTGGGGACTGTGTTTACTGTCTTCAGAATTTTGCCATCTATGTCGAGGTTTCAGAGACTACGGATTTCCACCTTTAGTCCCCACAAGAGTTATCAGTTTCGTCTTTGCACTGGTTTAACGTCCCCATCTACCATTTCACACCCCCCGGACACGCCGGTAAAGGCGGATACCGCTGCTGCACCCCGGCCGGCCGTGGCTGGGTGCGGGATGCTGTCCGGACCGGCGGCCTCCGGCACCGAAGCGTTCCGCTCGGAGGGGCTGGGACCCACCGAACCGAACCGAACCGAAGCAGCCACAGGGGGAACAGCGGCGTGCGGAGCGGGGAGCGGGGCAGAGAGCCCGCACGCACCTGAGGCAGGCTCCGGGCCGGGACCTCGAAGTAGATCTTGCCCCGATCCCTGCTGATCCTGGAGGCCGAGCCCAGCTTCTCCTGCACCTCCTCGGCCGCCGTCTGCTCGAAGCCCGTGGGCACGGTGGCGCCGATCACGGCCGCGAGCTCCGCGCCCTCCTGGGCTGCGCCCGGACCCGGCCCCGCGTCGCCGGCCGCCTCCGCTTCCGCCATGCCGGGCTGCCCGGGGGGGCGAGCCACCCGCCCACGACCGGCCGAGCGACCGACCACCGGATCCCCCCCGCCCACGACCGGCCGACCGACCACCGGATCCCCCCCGCCGCCGGCCACACCGCCCCAGGCGCCGCCACCGCCCGCCCTTTCCGCTTCCGCGCCGGGCGGCACCGCCCCGCTGTCCGGTTCGCTGCCCTCGGTTCGCTGCCGGGCGCGGGCGGGAGGCGGCGCCGCGGCCCCGCGGGCACCGCGTGTCGATCCGCGGGTGCCGGCTGTCGGTCCGGCGGTACCGGGTGTCGATCCGAGGGTGCCGGGTATCGGTCCGCCGGTACCGGTTGTCGATCCGAGGGTGCCGGCTGTCGGTCCGGCGGTACCGCGTGTCGGTCCGTGCGGCCCCGCCGGTACCAGGTGTCGGTCCGGCGGTACCGGGTGTCGATCCACGGGCACCGGGTGTCGATCCGCGGGTGCCGGGTGTCGGTCCGTGCGGCCCCGCCGGTACCGGCTGTCGGTCCGGCGGTACCAGGTGTCGGTCCGTGCGGCCCCGCCGGTACCGGCTGTCGGTCCGGCGGTACCGGGTGTCTGTCCGTGCGGCCCTGCCGGTACCGGCTGTCGGTCCGGCGGTACCGGGTGTCTGTCCACGCGGCCCCGCCGGTACCGGGTGTCGGTCCGCGCGGTCCCGCGGGGAGCTGCTGTCGGACCCTCTGCCGGGGTCGGTGCGCGGCTCCGTGCGTGTTCCCCCCTCCGTGACAGGGTGTTCCATTTCCCTCGCGGAGGGAACCAGTTCCCGGTTCCAAGCCCAGCACTCCAAATGTGTCGGTGTCCCCGCAGCCCCGCGGGTCCCGGCGCTGAGCTCCCGAGCTGGGCTGCCGGGGTTCCGGCCCCCGGGCACCCACACGGCCGCCGCTGCCATAGCCCCTGTGCCGTGGGTGGCCAACCGTGGGGTGGCCATTTCTCTTTTCGTTCCTTGTTGCTCGGTTTTCTCGATGGTTGGGCTGTTTCCTTTGGCGTGTTTCCAGAATTAGAATTATTTTTTAAAGTAAAATCTAGTGGCTAAATGTCTTTTTTTCAGGAGAGACAGAAAGAAAGGCCACTCTACCTGCCATGACCATGCCCCGGTCACTATGACCAAGTGTGAGCTGCATGAAGCTGAATAGGCACTATTTTCCCTCCTCATTTCAGGTCCCAAAGTCTTTACACCCAGCATTGGAATGATAAATGTAAACACAACTTGTTCCTGCAGCTTCTACCTCCCCAGGTGCAGCTTGTCCTGTCAGCAGCACCATTTGTGTTCATTTCCCCTTGTGTGTTCTGGTTCTGCCATCACATTTAATGTCCAACAGGAGGCCCCGAGGCACTGCTCTTGCCATTGAACCTTCTGAACCATTGCTTTGCTTTCATGTGAGCAGGATGAGGGAAGGTGTGGGTTGACTTGTGATTCGAGTCTGAAAATATAGGATGAAAACCGTGGAATTTGGGTCATAAACATGATGGAGAAAGTTTGTAAAATGGGTTTCAATGAGAATTTAAAAATACGCTAAAGCAGAGGTAGTCAGAGATTTTGCTCAGCTTTATCCTGCAGCAACACCTATAGCAAGGCAGAACTTTGTGGTTCAAGTGGGACAAGAAGCTCAGATTGCTGAGCAGTGTTCACTAGCAGAATTTTCAGCATCTTTTGGTGAAGTTGTTTGCCAGACACTTCAATGAATTCCATGTGTCTGGCCTAGCAGCAGCAGCTCTGACCCTCACAGCTGGCCTCACACTGGAAGGTAAGAAGCAGGTGAAGGCTGCAGCCTGCTCTGCTGCAGCTCTTGGAATGTGTCCAGACACCATTTCAGAACAGTTTCTGGTTGCTGGCAGCTGCTGTAGCAGCTCTCCTACCTGTGTTTTGGGAGGAGAGAAAATATGACAAACTCCTCACGACCAAAGCAGAGCTGTGCTCCGTGTCCGTTTGAGCCCCTTCCCAGAGCCGAGGAACCGAACTGGCTCCCAGGTTCAGCAGCATTCAGGTGAAGTGAGCAGTGCCTGTTGGGCATGTCTGGGAGCCCCCTTTACAGGGAGCAGTGGTTCCTGATGAGCTGGCAGCATGGTTCTCATGGCTGCTTGGTACACAGCTGAGGAGGAGCATTGCTGTCCGCTTGCCTGGAAGGGTTTGTGCTCCAGGTCTGTCCCTTTGGAAGGCACGTATCAATAGCAGGCTGGATCCCAGAGGATCCTGAGTGTTTCTGCACTCTCACTCCTCAGGGTTGTCAATGGAATCATGGACATAGCAATTGTCCAGCTAACCAAGGGGTCCTAATACTATCCTGGAATCATCATTATTTGTCTCACACAACGAAAGAACATTTGCCATACACTTCTCATTAAAACAAATAACTTATCCTGTAATTAGGACTAGACCAGGCTTCCAAACCCCATCCAGCCTGGCCTTGAACGCTTCCAGGGGTGCAGCAGCCACAGCTTCTCTGGGCACCCTGGTGGCCTCACCACCCTTACAGAAAAGAATTTCTTCCCAATTTTTCTCAAGTTTTACTACTTTCATGTGTGTGAGAAAGATAACATAGTACAGTGTTTGGGAATCTACAGCTGAAGGATAAAGGAATGTTATTTTTACACTGAGAGATTAGGAGAGAAGTGAATTAGCTGCTTAACGGTTACTGGATGGGGAAGAATTAGTCAGTGTTTGTGGCAGCTCTGGTGAGCCCAGTGAGCCCTCTTAGTCACAAGAGCTGTGAACTGAGGCTGCTGGGTGATAAGACATGACAAAGAGTTCACAAGTCTAAGCAAGGAATTGAGTGTCAAACCCTTGTTGCTGGAGATGTGTGGTTAACAGGGGACTGCCCCTCCTTTCCTGTCCCCAGAAGATTTTTCACAGGAACAAATACACCACAATTGCCAACTTGTGCTGGGGCAGTGTGGGTGGCTGCAGAGCTGCTCTGGATGGTCAGAGCAGTGATGAGGCCACAGAAGGTGAGCAGCTCATTCTACAGCATGTGAGAGGTGTGCCCAAAATGTCAGACTGGTCAGCCCTGCCATACTGGTCGTGCACCTGTGCCCAGGGACTGAGCTTTGTCACCTGTGAGATCTGTGAAACGGAAACTGCTGAGGGAGCCTCATCAGCGAGAAACACCGTGCACACACAGAACCTTACCACTCTGAGTTTCGTGAAAACAGTGAGACATGTTCCAAAGTCTTGCTTAATTTTTACCAGGCTAACTGAAATTAACTTCTTGGATTGGTTTAATTAATTTTTAGGCCATAAACGAATGTACAGAACTGAATTTCCAATACTGAAGTGCCAAGTTATGCTTCCATCTGTCTTGCCTGGAAAAACTGCTTGGTTTGAATTCATTCATTTCAGAGCTGCAGAAAGAATTTGGTGTGAACTGTTCTGGTTTGTCTTGCAGTGATAGGCATGTGTTGTATAAATTCCATCCAGCACTTGAGTTTGCAAGGGTTAAAGTTCTTCAGGCTGCTTCCTGGCTCCAGAGGTTGCTTCTAAAAATTTAGGTTTGTATTGCAATATGTGCACAGAGAAGTGAAATCAAAAATTTGCCCTTCCAAAGTAAAAATGCTGTGAGCAATATAGAAAGCTTTTTGGAGAAAGATGCAGATGAGACCTGTGACCTCTTGAAGAAGGTTCTGCTTTCAAGGGACTGTGGGCAAGGCTGCACCACTTCCTCCTCAGTGGTATTCCGGCCACATGCTCTCTGGTACTGGAGACACTGCCTCTTGTGCAGTACCTCCCTGCTACTCAGAGGGTTACTACAGGAGTGAGGGTTAGCATGGGGGATTGTTCAGATCACCTTTTAACCTACAGCATCTGCTTCTGACCTCACGCTCCAGCTTACTTTGAGACAACTCAGTAAAGAGAAGATTCCTACACACATAATTAAACAGAAAAGCAGGCAGAGATTAAGCAGTTTACAATTCAGAATTTTTCATGGGATTTGAACCTCAACTGGTGCTGGCAAGGTCTGAATGAAGTGTGGGTAGGCAGCCTGTGGTGAGAACTGCAGATCAGTCAGACAGGGCTAATGGGGTCCAGTCCTTTGTGTTGCCTCAGTGGCCTGTGTGAGGAAGGGAAGAGGTTGCACAGTTCAGGATTTCTTCCTCTTCCAGCCAGGGATACAACTTAATGGTCTTGAATCTGCTTCGGCAGCCAGGAGACTGAGATTGCTCACAGTGCTGATGGAACTAGCGTGAGCTTTAAAGAATGGAAAACTAAGAAACCCTACAGTCATTTTTAACAGATCTGGAAGCACTATTCAGGAATATATAATCTCATTGTGACCCTGCAGTTGTTGTATTTTTCTGTTACACCTGATTAGCTCCTACCCGAGTCCAAAATGCCACTGATGCTAAAAATATACAGCCTTGGGAAGTTACCACGGGCACTGCTGAGCATCTTCAGAGTCTGCAGCTGTGTTTTGCTAATGCCTTTGATCTGAAGCTTTGTTTTCCTAACAGCTAATTTATTAGTGAGCAAATTGAGGCTTTTGCATATTAACAGACTTGCCAAGTATCACTTAGGGGCCAGAACAGAGGCTAATGGAATGATAAAGTCTCTCCTCCACACCCTAAAAACTGCCCCTCTTATAAAGTCAATTTAATTATTCTCTAGGATGGAATGTACAAGATGCATACTATATTGCAATATCAAAAGAGTTCAGTTAATTTACCTCGGTTAACCTCTGTGTGACCCTGCTTTGGGGACTTGAGGATCTGTCACTCCTCTTGCTGTTGGCTCAACATCTGTCGTGTTAAACCACACATTCAGAGGATGCATTCACTGCTCGGCACTCCCGCTATTGCTGATATTTTGAGCTGAGAAGAAATCAGTGTCAGGCTCTTTTCTCTAGAAGCAGGGTTCTGCATTCCAAGCAGTGGCAAGCAGTGCTGTAACCTCTTTCCTTCTGAGCCAGCACCTGTCAGAGAGATTGCCTGTACACAAGAGCTGCTGTTCAGACCTTTGTTCCTGGCTAGTGGGTTATTTCCAGCTAATCGTTAGTCATTGCTGTGGGAGGAAAAGCAGAATTGTTGTAGTGCTTAATGGACCTCGGTGACATGTGAGGTGCTGTGTGTCTGGGCACGAACATCTCCGTGTTCTGCCCACAGCAGCGTGTAGGGTGCAGGGAGCTCTGCTGGACTTACTGGGAAATCCCAGCTCCTTAAACAGCTGCAGCTTGGCAGAAATTGGAGTGACCTTTGTGCCGATGACTCTGTTGGGAATTTTCTTAGCCCGCATGTAACCTGTATGGGCATTGCAGCTGGATATTGCTGCAGACAGTTCAGCTGAATTGTCAGCTAATTTCTTCAAATACGTCCTGCGGAGAAGATTTAAATTATGTTACTGAATGGAAATCCTTCTGTTTGGAATATTGAAAGAAAACTGGCACACACACTTAAAAAGACATTTTTGGGGAGCCTGAGGGTTTGGGTTTTATTTTAGAAAGTCTGATGTACTAGTTTATTTCTGTTTTAAACATGCTTTTAAGAGGGAAACCTACACTGTCTTTTACCACGTGAAACAAACACGCCTCCTTAAAGCTCATTCTGCACAAACCTATGCCTGTGCTTGAGATTTCAAAGCGGGAGAGCTGCTCGGAGCGGCTGTGGAGGCACTGGGAGAGCGTGTGGACAGGAAGCTGTCTCCATGGGAGTCACTCCGCAAGGGGCTTTCCCTAAATGGTGTGACTGAGTCTTAGGTGTCTTCTGTGAGGCTGTGTAACAGCACACACAAACACACAAACTAGCTCCAGAGTGCAGTGCAGGATCTAGCTACATCCATCTGTGCTGCTTGCAGCTCCTTCTCCTGGAAGTGCAGTGAAGGGAGCAGAAAGATGAGAAGCAGCAATGTGCAAACACTGAATTTCCTGCTACCTGTCCTGCCAAAGCAGCATCTCCTTCCGGCCCCGGGGTTGCACAGCTCACACGGGGACTCACAGGGAATTGTGTTTGTTTCACACTGCTGCGAGTGAAAAGGAGTAATCTGCTTACTGCTACACCATCATCCTAAATCATTTTAAAAGGATCGTGTCAGTAAGATGAAAACTCAGATTTGATAATTAAGTTTCCATTCCAAACCTGCAGTCCCCGCCGGGGTCTCGTGAAGCACCACTGATCTGTACTAGTTCTTCGTGCAGTTACATGCTCTTCTGGGCCAGAGACAACCCCCTGCATGTTCTGGTTCACATGTGAATTTCTGGCTATTACTGTGCTGTGATGAATGTTCTGTCTGAGCAGATATCTGACTGATTCCTTAACAGATTCTGCAGCACTGGTTTTTTCAGAGGCTATGGGGAGATGCCTTCCAAGTTAGACAGTGTTGAACTCAATCTGTGAAGTCAGCCATGGGGAATCCAGGCTGACTTTCAATCCAAAGAATTGAAACCCAGCTCTTTGGCATTAAATCACAGAGATATTTTAAAGTGAAATTGGGAATGTTGTGCAACTCTGCAGAGAGCAGAGTCCAGAACAAACTCCAGGTTTAAATTTTCTCACTGTTTTTTTGCAATCTAGTGATTTGTTTGTTCTATATCCATGACGACATGGCTGCAGACATTATCATCAAACATGGCTCATATGAAATACTTGCAGCCATGGCAATGATTCGAGGCTCGTCAGTCTGGGCTATGGATGCCAATCCTCTGGCTAGGTTGTCCTGCTCTCTAGAGCTGCCCCTCCAGCATGCCTCACCCTGGGCTGGAGGGAATCCCTTCAGCAGGGACAGGGATTTCACTGAGCTGCAAAACAGAGAATCAAAGCTTGTAATTTTGGAATTCTGAAATGTGATCATCTTCAAACTCATTTCATAGTGGGTGAAGATAACCCTTTGTTGGAATGAACTTAAGCGCTGATATGGGTCACTCACCCAAATTCCTACCTGTAAGATTTTGGGTTGGAGGGCATGGGACTCCCTCCACAGTGCTGAACCCATTACCCCTGTGTGCTCATTGCTCCTGTGGTGGGCCTTGGCAGCCAGCTCTGCTTGTGAAGTGTCAGGTGTGTTGTGTGTAAGGGCTGTGATACACAGCCTCCAGGGGACCGACAGTCTGTGGTGTGTGGCTCCTGCATGGGGATGGCAGCATTTGATCTGTTCAATCAGTTGTGCCTTATTTTGTGGGGTACATCAGTAGGTGGAAGTGAGCGTTAGGGAGGTGCCAGTTGTCCCAAATTCTTGGTTTTCCTTACCCGGCGATTTCCCAGTGTTTCATGTCTTAGGAGAGTGTGGAGGTGTCAGTCACTGTCTCTGCTGACCTGGTTCTTTTTTTGTGACCTGGATGTGCTGTGAGCTGGAGCTGTTTTGGATAAGAAGTGACAGCTGAAGGAAGAGGGAGCAACAACTCATCCCCCTGTACCAACCTGAACCACACTCACACTCACACAGCAACCCATTTGTGGATTAGTGGGATTCAGTTTAGTGTGAAATGTGTCAGAGCAAAGATCTTGCAGTGTTGGTACTGAGTTTTTGTTGCAGTTTTCAAGCATTTACAGGAGTGTTTCATGCTGCTCCCCCATGATCTTGCTCAAGCTGATTATGAAAGTGACCTTGTGGGTGGTTTGCTCAGGAAATGGGGCTCCCCTCTGCTCTGGCCCAGCTCCCTGTGCATGCAGCAGCTTCCCTGTGAGGCTGCAGCAGGCTCTGGTGCTGGTGTCAGCTCAATTTCCTCCTCCTAAGAGCACGCCAAGGCCTAGATCTCAAACACTGGCAATGAAACAGCTCTTGGCAGAACCTAGAGCAGGAGTGCAAGAGGACACAGGAGGGACGCCAAGACTACAGAAACAGGAGACAGTAACTGCCCGGATGGTGCTTGGGCAGGACCGCAGCTTCCAGCGCTGCTTCCCTCAGTCCAGCAGAAAGGAAGGAGCTCTTAATGCTGGACACCACTGTTAGCCTTTTTCTGTAAATATTTCTGGGCTATCTGCACTTCTGCCTGGGGAGAAAAAGAGAAGCAGGTGAGCAAACCTGAGATGAGCATGCTGAGATCCCATGGAGCCCAGGTCATGCTGCCTGGGAACAGGAGGTTTGGGACTAGCTCATAAAGAATGGGGATCTAGGCCTTCAGCCAGAGACTGACAAGAGCTCTGGAAGTAGCTCTTTTGAGTTGAGGGAGTGAAAAGATGGAAAAAGAATATCCTGAATGCAGGTAAATCTGCATCTTGTGGTAAGATGAAATGCAGGCTTGTATCTACGACTCGTCTGGCATTTGATGTGTCCTGCAGAAAGTCAGACTGTGAGCATTGGTGCTGCAGGACAGAGAGGATGGAGAGGAGGGGTGGGAGGAGCAGGGCAGCACAGCCAGCAGTGGGGTGACCTCGGGCTGCTGAAGCCCAGCATGAGGCCACGCTGGCTGTCTGCTGGCTCAGCAGCTCAGCCCAACTCAGGGTTTGCTCAGGTGCATCTCAAGCTGTGCCTCAGCTTTGCTCCTGCCCTGGCTGTCTGGTCACCACAGTTCTGCCTCAGCTTTCCCCTCCTTGCAGCACCTCTGTTCTCATGTTAGGAGGGTGGGCTTTTTCCTTCAGACTGAAATTCACAGGTATTAAAAGTCCACAGTAATTTAAAAAAGATTTTCTGGTATTGTTAAACCACTAGATTCTCTCATAAAATGTACTTTTTATTGTCTTGACAAAGTATCTTTTGTCCTCATTTCCTGCTCAAGGCATTTGAATCTAAGTACATTTAAGCATCTATGGATCTGTATACATTTAAATAATAGCTCATGGATATTCCACTGTCACTGTAAACCAGATTTTTCTTACTGCAGTGATTAGGGGAGGACAGGAAAAGAAAATGTATCATGATTGGGACATGAGAAATCAGTGCCAAATCAGTGCCAACACAAATTAGTGCCAACACAAATTAGTGCAGCTTTTTTTTTTTTTTTCTGGAAAGCAGTCGTGGCTATACTTAGAACATGCTGGGACATTCCTGCTCCTGTCTAAAGGGAAGGATTCACATGCAGCTCACTGAGTGGCATCACAGCACTCAGTGCTGTGCCCATGCCAGCAGTGGAGGTTGGATGCAGAGCTCTGCTGCCCCACGGTGCCTTTGGGGCCTGCAGGAGCAGACCTTGGGCTGCTGCTCTGCCACCTCCACATTCCACAGGGCCGTGAGGGCAGCACAGTCAACACAGCATGAACTTAGAAAGAGGGAAGGAGAAATCAAACATCAGTGTGTAGCTGAACAATAGCAGGGCTGCTAGTTCTGTTGAAGCTCTTGGCTGCAGCTCCAGTGACCACAGTGCTGTCATTGCAGGGGGCAGTTCTCCAGCTGGAGGGACCTGCTCACACACCATTGGTTTTACTGGTGTTGTTGAGAATTCTAGTTGTCTGGGCCTCCTGCTGTGTGAGCCTCCCCCTTATCGATAGCATATCTGTTATGTGACACTCCTCTGTGCAAGGCAGCTCGAAGCACACAGCAAATCTGCTTTAACTGCCTTGGAACAAAAGCCTAATGTAGTGTGCAAAATAGAGGGAGACAAAAAGGATAAAAATCAAATTAGATTCACTGTGCACACAAACTCTCAAACCCAAAGCACAGTGATGCTGGTCATAGAGGGAAGAAAACAGCTTTAAAAACATGGCAAAAAGAGTGGATTGCTGTCTTTGCCTCTCTCTGGGAGTCTCTCTGTGTCCTGCAGGCACAGCCAGGCTGAGATGCTGTGGTGGTTCAGCTCGCCTTCCCTGCCTGCCCCAGGCAGCTGGTTTGTCCCCGTGGTGCTGACTGGAGGGGACAATCCCGGTGCTGCCAGACCTCACTCCCTGCAGGACAGCCCCACGGCTGAGCCCGAGCTGCAGCGAGTGAAGGTGCAGCATTCCCTGTGAGCTGCAGCAGCATCCCTGCCCTGCAGCTGAGGCAGGGCCTGGGGACCCTCCCAGGGGTTGGCAGCCTGGGCTTGGCCATGGGGGCACCTCACTGCTGCCAATGCAGCCCAAGCCTTCTGCAGATGCACGAGGGCTTGGCCAGGTCTGGATGTGCTGACACAGCTCATGTCAGCAAAGTGCTTATGCTGCTTCAGCTGTTCTGGGAAGGTTCGACTGATGCTGCTCCAGTAAACAGCCTTCCTTCTCCAGGGAAGGTACACCTCCATCAGCAGATCTCCCTGGCTTCAGGTGCTCCCTGCAGGGCTGTGCCCCCAGGTTATAGGCCAGAGCTGGCACTGATGGTGCAGAAGATTTGCACAGTGTGTTAAGTGAGTCCTGCAGGAGTGTGAAGGCCTTGGTGCCACCCTGTTCACTTCCTCGCATGAGGGTGTTGTGCCAGTGCTCTCCTCTCCTCTCCTCTCCTCTCCTCTCCTCTCCTCTCCTCTCCTCTCCGGCCATTCCCCTCCTCTCTGCCCTTACATGCCTATAGCTGTGATTATCCCAACCTACTTTGCATTCAGTTGAGTTGGTGGAGGAAATCAGAAAATCCCCGCCTGCTAAATTAGTGTTGAAGCCAAGAGCCTGAAAAGCAACTTGTATGTGGAAGTGCTGGTGTTTTCCTGTGTGTGCCCAGTGGTGGATAATCCATGGCATGGACAGTGATGGGTAGTGCACTGAACCTGTTTCAGTGAGCCGAGTTCCTGAGAAAAGCTAAAAAGTCCCTCGGGGTGGGCTGCTAATAGTGACTGAGACCTGAGGTAACAAAATCCAGCCTCAGTGTCTCGGTGCTGCTGTGGTGCACAGGTCACTGGGTCTCTGTGCCGGTGTGAAGGGGCACTTAAAAACGCCCCAAAACCTTCCACTTTTTCAGGAAATAACACTTTCATGCTGGAATTTGCAATGAAGTTGTGAATGTGGCTGGAGGCTGGGGCTTCTCCAGGAAAAGGCCCCTTTGCCAGCTGTATTCAGCTCTAATGAGAGAGCTGAATTCTCCCTCAAAGCTGTGTTTTCCACTTGGCCCCTTTTCCCTCATCAATCGCTGTCAGTTCAGACAGAGGCCCCACATGCAGCTTCCCCTGGGCCTGTGTGCCGCCCGGGGCTGCCGGGGAGGACAGCCTGCCCTACTAAACTGCATCTCTGAGCCTCAGAACAATGGCGCTTTGTGTGAGCGCACAGTGCAGGCTCAGTTTCCCAGGCTTTTCCTTTTCTCCTGCCCCCTGTCCCGCTGGAAGCCCCCGGCAACGCAGGGCCGAGCAGGGGCTGCTGGCACCGAACAAAGGGACTGGGGTGGGCCCCTCTGCCCCGGCTCCAGCTGCAGGTGCTGGATCATTTTCCTCAAGTACAACAGACCTGAGTCATTGGAGCAAAAACGCGCAGCAGGGTGCAAGGAGGGCTCCAGCCAGTGCTCCAGCAGGTCCACAGGCCGGCAGTGCCCTTGCTGCAGCCCTGGAGGCACGGGGACGGCACCGGGGGTGGCTTTGTGGGGACAGAGTGCTGCGGTGCCCTCGTGGTCTGCTTCGCTGAGGGCTCCCTGGCAACAGGTGATGGCAAGGCAGGTGGAGATGCTGCAGAGAAGAGCAACAGGCTGAGGCTTGAAAGGAATCAAACCAGGCTGAATCTCTGCAACAGGGTGGTGCTGCCCCTTCACGCAGGCAAGACTGCAGGGCCATCCAGTCTGCACACAAGCGGATGTTCCTTTCTATCAGCAGCCATGAAAGTACCCCCAGAAGGAAGCAGGAATGCTAACTCCACTTACAGATGTGGAAATGGGGGTGTGGGCAAGACCTTGATGTCCCAGATGAGCCCGTTTCTGCCCCATGGGCCTGTGCCCACCCGTGTGCCCCTCGCTGCTGCCGAGGGCTCGGGTGCTGCTGGAAACGCAGGGCTCGCCCTCCCCTCTGTGCCCTGCTGCAAATCCAGCCAAGCACCACCTCAGGTGGGCGTGCTGTGGTGTGCAGGGCCCCTGTTTTGGTGCAGGGATGTTCGGGGCCATGGTGGCCAGGCTTTGCTGGCCCTGCTGGGCTGTGAAGGGGCCCTTCCACAGGGCACGCAGCAAAAGCTCCTGCAGCTGCTTTCCAACCTGCTCCTGCACTTCAGAGCTCTGCATCCCAAAATGCCTAAAATTGCCGTTAGTGGGTTTCACACTGCAGATGGAGAGTTGGAGATTGCGTGTGACTAAATTAATTGGGAACAACAAACAGCAGGGACCCAACTATTGGAAAACACTGCCAGCCCAGCCACCACTGACACTGGGGCTTCCTTGGCTTCAGCATGGCCAACTGCACGCAGCTCTGTAGGGCAGACCTGAGGCTGCTGGCATCATTACCTGGCAGCTGCTGCCTTCTCTGCCCCATGGCCTGTCCTTCCTGAGCTGCTGTGCTGTTGGCCTCGTCCAGAAGGGCAGTGGTGGGGAAAGCTGTCTCTTATTTATAGCTGCATAGTCCCACGCAGTGCTGATCTGCAGGGTGCAGAGCCCCCAGTGATGGAAATGGATCAAGGAATAGATGTGTCTTGCATGTGACAAGAACGGGCTCAGTTCTACAGAAAAGAGTTGCCACCATGTGACCTGCAGAGAGGAGCTGAGAACAGCACTGTGTGTGTGACAGGTGTAATACCTGCAGGCTCTGGCCTTGTGTCCATAGCCATTGATACCTCAGGAAGCGATTGATTGGCCGTAAACAGTAATTCAGGGAGGGTAAAGGGATGTTGTTAAAAGAGCAGCAAGCTCCTCCTCTTGTGCAAGTTCTTTTTTTGGTCTGTTGCTACAGCAACTCTCTACCAAGAACAAAGATGACAGCAAGATATTAAATTTTGCAGCAACTCAATTGACTCCTGATTTCCCTTCTTTTTTTGCCTTTGGTAACTGAATCCTGCTGCACTAATTGTGTTAGATTTCAGATGGAAATCGTGTGACAAGAATTCCTCTGTTGCTCTTTCCTCCTTCCCCTCAGAAACCAATTAAATCAATTTATTTAAATCCAGTGGGTGATTATAAACACTGTATTTCTTGGCCTTATTTCTTTTGTATGTGAACATCATGCATTTTACCCACAAATAATTTTTTGTACCAAAATCCCCAAAGCCTTGATATTCTTTAAAAAGAAACAAACACTTCTTGGCAAGTACTGTTTTGGCAAAGTTCAACGTATGCCGGTAGCACAGACCAGAAATGTAAAATCTGAGTAACTGCAACAGAGGTCATCTGGATTTGGGAATGTTAAAATTGGTTTCAGAGCACTGCTGCATTTCAGTTCTCCCTCCCCACAGCTTGTGTTTCTTGTGAGGCAGACCCTGGGGAGGCCACGGACCTGCGTGTCTGGGGTCACGTCTGCACGCGCAGAGCCCCGGGTCTGGGGCAGAGAGCCTGACAAGGACCTGCCTCACGTCAGGGCCTGTCGCCCGCAGAGCCCCAGCCCAGAGCTCCTGCACGGGGACGGCCGTGGAGCAGGTGCTCTGTCACGTTGGGTTTGGCTGTCACCTGTGTGTGCCAGGTACAGCAGGGCTGCTCCAGACAGGGCCAAGGGAGCTCAGCGCTGCGGGGAACGGGGATGAGGGGAAGAGAGGCCACTGGAGTTAGGCGGAGATGACACAAAACACGACTGCTTCTGGCACTGGGATGAACTCCTGGGAGCACATCACCAGGGGAGAACAGCACCATCCCACGAGAGCAAAGCATGGTAACCAAAGTGCAAATCCAGCTGCACCGCATGGCAGAGGTTTGTACCCCACCTTGAAGAATATTGTGCCTGCATGGTGGAAAAGGAGATGGTGGGACCATGCTGGATGGTGGAGCCGCAGCTCCCAGGAGCACAGGCTGGGGCATCCTCACCCCTGGGGAGGGAGAGAATGGGGGAAATGGGGGCAGAGAGGAGCAATAACATATGGAGAAAGGGGGGGGGGTGACTGATGCACTTGAATTATTACATATTTAGCTTTCCTCTGAATCAGTGGGAGTATAATTAACAATCTGGTTCTGGCAGCTTCAGCTTCAGCATGGTGTGCACAGGAGGGATGGGCCCAAGAGGAGTCTGGGCCACCCTGGGCTTAGCACAAGATCAAAGCTGTGGAAACGGCCCAACAGAGTAAACAGCTCCTGTTGCTTTTCCTGGAGAGCTATGTACAAAAGCACTTCTTTGGGGGTGTACGTAGTACAGGGCAAAGGGCTGCAAGCCACCCCGTGGGCAAGGCTTAACCAGCCACTGGGATTTCAGACACACACCTTGAATATCAACGGGCAAATGCCAGCGTTGTGCAGGGATGTCCTTCCTGAAGAGCCTGGGCGTGGATGCTGAGTGCCCACTCCCTAAAGCAGTGGCTGCTCAAGCACCAGCTGAAGTTGCAGCTTTGACCACAGAGTCTGGGCAATCTCCCTGAGGAAACGGAGGCCGCAGATCTCTAGCAGGAAACTGCTCGCAAGAGCCTTTTCAGCACTGATAAGCGCCGTGCAGTGTGACCACGGCCTTGTGCAGTTACAACAGGTTCTGAGTAGCTTGGGACTCCAATGCCTTTTACAGGAGAATTAGAGCTGCTGGGGAGAATTGTGGTTGCCTTGCCAAGTTGTTTATCATAATTCTTCATGCTTTTAGTCATACATAAATATTCCCATTTCTTACAGGGACTTGAATTATTGACCAGCGTAATGCTGAATTCTACTGGTACCACAAAGGCTTAAGATGGCAAGAGTGGAAAAGGCTGGGGTCAAGATGGGTGTGTATTTTAGAACGCTCTTTTTCTTCTCTGAATATTCATGGCCTCAAGGATGCTACACGTATTTTTGGAAGATACCTTCCTACTTACGACTGAGCGGTTGGAGACCTGAATAAAATAAAAATCAAAAGCAAACTTCTGGGATACTTTACCTGAAAAACAACATGCATTTCCACATAGAAAAATCTTTGGCTGCAGTTATTTTGGGTGCAAAGGCAGGACCCATTGTTACAGCTCTGTCAGTGCCAAGCTACAACTGCACTTCACTACAGAGATAAAAAAGGGAACAGAGTGAGAAGTAGTTCTCTGTTAATATGACAAGGTAACAGCACTTTGCCGGCAGGAAAGAAGATGTAAGGTTCAAAAAACAAAGGAGATGTAGTGCAGCACCAACAGCTGCTGTGTTACGTGTCTCCAGCTCGTTTACTCTTACACTGGAAAAGGTGTGTACGGAAGCCTTTCCCCAGCAGTCCGGCAGGTATCCAGTCTGTATCAGAGCCATGCCATTCCCACAGAGGGGACAGCCAGCAGGGCTGGCTTCTGCTGCCCCAGCTCATATGGATTTTATTCCCCTGCTGACCCTGCTGCAGCTGAGTGCTCTCCTGCATGGGCAATCTCTCCCAGTCTGGCTGGTTTACTGCAGGCCTCATGAGCCTGAGGCAGAGCCCACACCTCCTTGGGACCCTCGAGCCTGGACTGGAATAGTTTCCATCACCAAGTAGGGGTTTACAGCAACGTCCCAGGGAGGCTGCAGAGGGTTTAGCCACATATCAATGGCCAAAGTCGTCCCCCTTCCCCAGTTCTTCAGCCCAAGGAATGGCACAAGGGATTCTGCCTTTCAGAGACCTCAGGAAGGCAGAAAGGCCAAGGGAGAGCTGGGGTCATGTCACGAGCTGCCTTACTCTGGGATGAGTAACTTGGTGGCAGCTGCAGCTCTGGCACTTGTGTAAGGTTGTGAAGGGTTTCATCAAACAGCTTGGTGTCCGTGTCATCTGTGGCTTGGTGTGGCCTCTGGCCTGGCTCCAGCCTTCTCTGGCAAAGCTTCACTGGCGTGAGCGTGGGTATGATGGATAATCCATCTCTGAAAGTATTCAAGACTGGACAGTGCTTGCAGCAACCTGGTCTAAGGAAGGTATCCCTGCCCATGGCAGGGGGTTGGAATGAGATGAGCCTCAAAGTCCCTTCCAACCCAAAGCAGTCTGTGAATCCATGACCAGAGGGTCTGCCCAGCTCATGGTGACAAGGATGAGTGTCTCTGGAAGCAGCAGGTCAATACTCTGCTGAGGCTGCTGTGTGTATGTTCAGCACATCGTGAAACACTTACAGTTTGAAGCTGGAAACAAAGAGTGCAAGACAGCTTCTGCTTAAAAATTTTTCCTTAATTTAGGAATTGCTTTAAGCCAACATTACCTCTGCTTCCTGAGCACACACAAGGCTACTGCCCTGGAAATAATCTGCATTAGCCTTACTGGAGTGACCACGTTGCCATAGCTACTGTTGGTTCCTCTATACCTCAAGCTTGAAGTGTTTATTATGATTAAATCCCATCCCATCCCATTCCTCATTAAAAAATTCTGGGTTGAGAGTGTCACAAAGTGAGTTACAATGTAATCCTTCCTTTTAAGAAGCTGTTTCAAGTAGAAATTCCACAAAGTATCTTAGACATTGATATTTATTAAAGATCATTAATTCATGACTGGATTATTTTTCTTCAGCCATCACTGCTTCTTTATTGTTTATGATATCTGAGTAGCAGAAACCCCTGTTGCTGTTGGATCATTTCATGACTAGGATTTTTCTTTCACCACTATTTTTCAGACCACTCTGAGAAAAGATGCTTAACACTCTCAGACACTCAGCTTTGACCACAGAGCTGGCCTCACAGGTTTGAACCAATTTGGCCAGAAAATCAAAATCTATCTTATGGCACAGTTGGTTATCAGGAATGCTGGTCCTTGCTCTCTGAATCCCTGTGGGTAGTGAAAGGAGAAGTGACTGCTGCTAGGATGAATCCTTTATGAAATTGCCCGTGCTTCTCTTTCCTTGCTTAGTTTGGTTTGTTTTTTCTTTGTGGAGAGCGAGCTCAGAACCATAAGGTCCCTCCAGGGTGTTCTTGGCTGTGGAGGAACGCAACATCATCATCCCTGGACTTTTCTGGTCATTGTAAATTGGCTTTTCCTTGCTTTGGGAGATGACACACCACTGGTGTACAGCAATCAGTTCACACCCCAGGCACCCTCTCCAGAGACCTGATGTTCCTGGATGATCATTCTTTGATGCCTCTTGACTCTCCTTAGTGTTGCCTTTCCAGCCCTGCTCCAAGTACAGCTTAGGGCAGTCACACACAGCATCCCAGCCCAGCCCCTTCCCACATTCCCTGGCAGGGGATGCAGCAGCTCACCTAGGGACTGGTACACGCTCTGTGGCTGCTCCTGCCCTGCCACAAAACACTGAGCCATGCTCGCAGCCACTGTGCCTGCGCCTTCCCTGTGGTCCCTGTCCTCTGCCTCTCCCTGTGCCCAGTGGGGGTCCAGCACAGTTTTTGCTTTCCCTGAGACCCTGAGCCCTTAGTCCACCTGGAGCTGGAGTAACGCTGCTCAGCCCTGAGCCTGTGCCTCACGTTCTGCTGTGGCTGCGTTTCCCAGGAAGGGTCGCTTTTCCTCGCTTGTCCCCAGGCCTTTCCACAGCCACTGAGACACAGAATGCTCCTCTGTGTCGCCTGCTTGCACTAGGTAAATTATTTGTGTAATGAGCTGGGGTTATTTTTTAAAGTTGGCGGAGTAACTGTGAATCATCAAATCTCCCTGAATTCACTCCTCACACGACACCATAAAAGAGCCCATTGTGCGGAGCGGTGATGGGAGCGGAGCCGGGGCCGGACAGAGGACGCACTCAGTCGATCGTGGATCTGCAGAGGCTGAGTCCGCGCATCGCCCGTCCGAGGGCTCGGGTGTGCCCCTGCAACGCTGCTGGCAAGTGTGTGAGGCCTCATGGACTGGGTCCCGAGCGCTCAGCTAGGACCCCTGACAAAGTGCCTTCACCACCGATGTTGCTTCTGCCGGAACGAACACTTTCTCCTTTTTTCCTTAGTTTTAATAAGGAGTGACAGATCTGCTCCAGTGCACCCGCGCTGTCCCAGCGGTGACCGGATGGTGCCGGAGCCCCGGGCTGCGGAGGGGCCGCCCCGGGAGGGGGGACACGCGGGGAGAGCGACACATCCCGCAGCGGGGGGACACGGGGCGGGACACGGGGCGATCCGCAGCCCGCGGTGCCCGAGCACGGCGGGGCCGCCGGCCCGGGGGGCGCGGCCGAGCCGAGCCGAGCCGAGCCGAGCCGAGCCGTGCGGGGCCGCGCGGGGCCGGGGCGGGGCCGGGGCTCCGGAACGCCCGCCCCGCGCGCAACCTGAGCGCAGGAGCGGCGCCAGGGCCCCGCCTCGGCCGGCGGCGGGAGCGGCTGCGCTCGGCTCGGCTCGGCTCGGCTGCGCCCTGCCCGGCTCTGCCCCGCCGCGCTCCGCTCCCGGCGGCGCTGCGCGGTCCCCGCGGTGTCCCCGGCGCCGCCAATGACGGCGGCCGCTGGCGGCGGCGGGGCCGCGGCCGGGTGAGGCGGCGGCGGCGGTGCCGGCGGGGCCCGCGCCCTCCCGCACCATGTCAGCGCAGGGCAAGTTCAAGAAGGACAAAGAGATCATCGCCGACTACGAGGCGCAGGTCAAAGGTGCGGAGCGCGGGCCGGTGCGGGGCGCGGCGGGGCCGCCTTTGTGTGCGGGGCGGGGCGGGGACGGGCCGGCTCCGGCCGCGGGGGCTGCATCGCCGCCCCCCGCCCCTCCCGCGCTGCGGCAGCGCCGGGCGCGGAGCCGCGGCCCCCGGAGGCACCGGCGGGGGAGCCCCGGCCCGGCCCGGCCCGGCGGGCGCTGCCCTCGCCGTGCGGGGCTCGGCGTGCGGAGCGGCGCCGATGGGCACAGGTCGTTCCGCCCCCGAAGCGGCGCTGGCCGGGGCCGCCCTCCGGGGCAGCGCCCTGCGCCCACCGGGCAGCGGCGGCCGAGCCAGCCCCGGGCTCTGCGGGGTCGGGAGCGCTGCCCGCGGCCTCCCGGTGCCCAGGGCATCGATCCTGCGGTCCTTATGTAAGGAAGGTCGCCTCCGTGCTCCGGCCCCTCGCCTCCAGGCCCGCAGTCATTATTATGCAAGTGCCGGTAGTGGTGCGGGGTGCGGAGCTGGGCGGCAGTCGCCGCGTTCCTGAGTGTTGGAGAGGAATAAAACGAGAGGTTTTTTTCTATTGAGACCACTGAGCAGCAAATCCCAGCCTCCAAGTTAATCTTGTTTCGAAGGAAAGTTGGTACCCTGTGACACATGGCAGCTCTGCAGCCCAGGGAAGGGCTGAGCAGGTTGGAGGCAGAGGGAAATGAGCCAGCGTAACCTTCTGTCCATTGCACACCCAGGGATTTTCGTGTTGGTACCAAACTGTAGTAATGGGCATTTCTGGATAACTTAATAAATCAACTCCTTATTGCGATAATTGCTAATTCTGTTAGCTGATGACAGTTCCTTTTCCCACCTTCAGACGGAGGATACTCTTAGCTGCTTACTTCATGCCTTTCACTTGCATTGCCTCCTTCAGTCCCCTCACTATTATATAAAACCAGCTCCACTCTCCCTTTGCTCAGTTGTTTTATATGGATATGTGTTCACCACTTCATTATATTTAAGTCCAGGACATGGTTAATTAAAAGTGTAAAATAGCTTTTCTGCAGATTAACTTGTGCTTGTGCAAACTCAAGAGCTTCCATTTTTCTCCAGATCCCAGCTCAGCTGGGTGATGGCTGGGCTGCACAGACTCTGCTTGGAAAAGTCTCTGCCCAACTGCGGCAGCGCGATGCCAGAGGGAGGGATTCTGGGGAAGGGGCTGGCTGTTGGTTTCGTGCCATTGTTTACTTTCGTGAATTTCAGTCTTTTGTAGCTGGCCTCGAAGAGTGACGGAACAGTCACAACACGCCCTGCTCGGTGCCAATTACCTTTCTGCTTGTCTGTAATTTGGGCAAATTGATGTTATTGCACCCTGCAGTTAAATAGATGAAATATTCTTTTAGTGGTATTGTTCGTTTTATGGGAGGGGCTTTGCATTTGTTCTTAGAGCCTGTCCCATGGTTTCACATTATTCTCAAAGATGTCCTGGGCCCAGTGATTCCTGCTTCTCGGGTGCTCAGGGTGCAGAGGGGTCACTGGAGGCAGGACTGGTTCTGAGCTGTTCCAAAAGCTTTGCTGTGGATGTCTCCAGCGTTTTTTCTGATTGTTGTTTGTGACTGGAGTACTCACGGGCCATGATCATTCTTGGCCCGGCTTCTGTAGCCTCATGGTTTCCATATGTGAGGCAGTTAATGCTGGAGTGTGTGAGGGTGTTACATTACACCACAGTGATCACGTTTTGGGCAGCTGTAACGCAGACAGTTCGCTGATGGGCCAGTAATAATTTCCTTGGAACTGTTCTGTGCATAATTACACCTCCAGGAATGTCTGATTCCTGATACAGGGTACTTGGTCCGTGTTTTCAGCTGAATAAAGGCTAATTCTTATGTTGACAGGGTGTGCCTGCGCCTGTGGCTGGGGGGAGCTGGGCAGTCACACCCCAAGGCCCGTGAGTGCTGCCTGCCCGTGCCTTTGGGGAGGTGGCAGCTCCAGCCCTGGACACACTGGGTCTGTCACAGGACCAGCGTGGTCTTGGGGTGACCACGGTGAGGTGCAGGGGCTCCAGTCCTCACAGCTGTGACTGGATTCATCACTCGCTGTCACCTCTCTGTGGGGACCAGGGTGGTCCTGCTTTTCCCACCTTGCTAAACTGTGGGAGGAGGATAACCATCTGAGTTCAGAGGGATTGGTGCAGAGCCCTGCTGTGGCTGTGCTTCCTCACTAAACAGGAGCAATGTGAACAAACGTGGCTGAGCAGGCAGGGCAGCAGTTGGTCATTGCATTTGTAGGGACCCAAGGAGGCCTGGTGCCCGAAGATGTGCTGCAGAAGCTTTTTTTGTGCTCAGTTGTGTGTTGAGTGTGCCAGCCTGACATGGGCCAGGGTTTGTGATCATCTAAAGCTTCTCTGAGGCTGTGACTGTAACCATGAACACCCACCTCCACCTGTGCACAGTTTGGTCTCTCCTGGCTTGACTGAAGAATTGGATGTAGACTACCTCATTATCCCAGATGTCCTGTTTATTTTCTTCAAGGACTGAGTCATTACACTGTTCATATCTAATCCCTTGCTACCCTCGTGAAGGCAGATGCCCAAACCTCCAGAGAAAGACTAAAATGGAAGAGAAATAGGGATAAAGAAGAGGGAAAGTGGTGGCAAGGGGGACTAACAACCGAAGTGTTGATACAGAAATGCTGAAATATGAAGATGATAATAGATGAAAATTTGAAGCAGTGATCTTGTGCTACGGAGGATGGACCGGGAATCTGAACACGACACAGTGCTTGTCCCCAGGGCATGGACAGGAAGATGGAAGGGAGAAAGGTGGAAAACCCTGCATGTGAGCTCCAGGGCGTATGTCAGCATGGATGGAAGAGCAGTAACCCCAGCAAAGCTGCCCTGGAAATGCGTTTGAAGACGAGGTCAGAGAGAATTGAAGTGGGCAGGGTGCTGCTGTTGTGAGGTGTCAGCCAGCGCTGGGTGAGGCGTTGATCTGCCAGCGGTGCCTCAGGTGTGCAAAACCAGAGAGAGGAGCTGACAACACACCTGGAATGACATGGAGGGGGAAAAAAGTTACTGAGGCTGATTTCAGGGAAGTTTGGCTGAAGCCTCTGGCTCTGGGGAATTAGAGCAAAGGCTGGGGTGGCTGTCAGTAGCTGCAGGGTGGGAGCTGAGCCCTGCCCGACGTGCGGGTGCTGCAGCCTCGGGTCCAGCAATCGAGGAGCCCACGCGCTGTGTGGGGAGAGAGATTGGAAGGGGGAGGGTTGAACTGGGAATTATCTTCGTGCACAGGGTGATTTATTGGCCATGATGGCTCTGTTCCTTCCCTGGAGAATTGTGTCTGCTCCTCTCATGGTGGGAGGGAGTTGTCCTGAAAATGCTTGGAAAGATAGCGGGGGTGTGTGGGGCGCATGTGGGTCTGCTCGAGAGCCCTGCTGCACACGGTGTTCCTGGGTGTCTGGGAGGGCTGGGGCTGGTGACGGGGGCTGACAGTGCTGCAGGGTGTGTGAGGCTCTGGGTCGGTGCCCCTCTGCTTTTGGGAGTGGGAGTAGGTGATGGCTGCTGTCCGCGGCGGCTGCAGGCGCAGTTCCTGCAGCTCTGCAGAGTGTCTGCTGCCTGCCCGTGCATGGAGACCTCTCTCTCACCTCTCCTGCACACACGCAGCGCTGGCAGGCTCCTTCCCACGGTGCGGTCTCTCCTGTCAGTTATCCAGGGTCTGTCCTTCTCTTCTGCTGCTGCTCTGCACCCTCCAGCTGTCCGGACAGGGGAGAGCTGCCCCCAGCGCTGGCAGGAGATGCTTGCCGGGTGGTACCAGAAAAGAACACTTTTAGGAGGCAGGTTTTCTTATTTGCCTTAGCCTTGCAGACAGGAGTGGTGGTGTTAAAAATAAACACCAATGGAGATATGGCTGCAGATTTACAACTGCCACATGACAGCTGCCTGCAGAATACAGAACACAGCAGATCCTTGGATGCACAATTTAAAGTGCGTGTTTTCAGATGTACAGGTTTTTTTTTTAATCTATCTAGCCAGAAATCTAAATAAATGTCTCTCCCTCATTATGGTTACATGCCTGATTTGTGGCTTTAATGCAGCAAAACAAACCAGTTTTAATTATGCAGATGCAACCACCTATGGTCCAGCACTGGCAATCTTGCAGAAAATTGTGCATTGTGTTGATTGGCTGTTTAATTTTATATTGCTTCCTGCAGTTTTGCCTTAACCCTGGCAAGACACAGGTGCCTGTGTGATCCCTTTGGCTGCTGTTGGCAGGCGACTGCTGTGCAGCAGTGGCATCCTGTGTGACTGGCAGGTGACAGGATCCCGCGTGGTCCTGGGGGTGGGGCTCTCCAAAAGGTGCATCTGGCTGCAGAGTGGCACAGGGATGGTTCCTTGACTTCTGTGACTCTTAGTTGCCATGTAAATTGATAATAAAACCAGAGTTTGATGGTTTTAGCATCTAAAAACACTAAAAAGATTTGCAGACTTGGGCCAAAGTAAACTAATGTATTCTTTCAAATTTTCATAAAGTTTAGGTCAATTTACCATTGCCCATTAACTTCCTTTGACTTCTTCTATTGCAGTAGCTGCATCCCTTATTTTGTGGCTATTTTCTTTTCCTATCTCTTGCCCTTTTCCACTTTGCTCAGAAAATGTTTGGAAAACTCCCATGCCAAATCATTTTCTAGGATACTGGTTTGCTCAGGGGAGGAGCTTTGCTTCCCAACGTGGAAAGGCATCAAGGCTTGAACTTGACAGCTCATTCAATGAAATGGTTCTGTGCAAGAGGGAAAGTTGCACCCCTTTGTGGGGGCTGGAGGGAAACTGCTAAGTATTAATCACAGAGACACGTAGAAGATGTCTGTTGGCTTAATTGTTGTGCTTAACAAAATGGGGGGAAGCATCACCCAAGGGCACCCAGCGTGCCTGGTATAGCTCAGCTGGCTCTGGTGGAGCTCTCTGCAGCAGGGAGGGGATCCTGATGACTCTGATCTGCTTTCTGCTGTGAGACTTCGGGAGAGCTGCTCCACGCTGCTCCTGGCTGTTGGCACCCCCTTCCCTGCTGTGCTTCCTCCGTGGGTCTGGCAGCTGGGTTTTACAGAGCCCTCTGGGTGTGGGCACCAGGCAGGCCATGTGCAGGGATAGCAGGGAGTTCAGATGCGAGTCCTAATAAAGATTAATTGTCAGTTTCTAATGGAAATAATTTGAATTTATCAGAGATGTTCCTGCGAAGTGCAAGTCCTGAGCACTTCAGCAGAGGCTGGGATGGCTCAGCTGAGTCAGCAGCTCCTGCCTGTGACTGACCACCATCAGCTCTGTGCAGCTGCTGGTGGGATGGTCCATCCATCCTCAGCAGCTCCTCCTGCTTGTCTGCATGACCAGAGGTCAGAACTGCTGGGCAGTATGTCCGGGGTCATGGCTTGTCCCAGGGCAGGGGTCTGGTGGCAGGAGCTGGGGTCCTGCCGTACTCAGGTGATTTAGATACAAAATAAGGGTATTTTGATCCTCAGCCTGGCTGTGTTCTTCCCTGAATGCTGGCAGGTGCCTGGGTGTGCAGCTGGCATTATTTATCAGTCTACCTCTCCTCCTGATAACAGTAAAACCCTCTTACAACACTAATGCAAGGCCTGTAGCTAGTCCTCGTTCCAGGTGAAGAGTTTTAAGGGCTGTTAGAGTGCAGCACCAAATGCCCTTCAGGTGCTTAGCAGATATTTATAAGCGTCTGTAAGGTGCAATGTTGTAAGTTCTGTGTGCAGTTTCAGCCCGTCAGGAGCAGGATTTACTCTCCCTTTTGCTGGTCTGTTGAAGATGAGGGGGGATCCCTCCCCCCTGAGCGCTCAGACTTTCTCCTGCCTGGCTTTGGCTTGGTTTCAGAGCTGTTTGTCGAGTTACCACGCGTGGCAGCAGCAGTGACTCCTGAAATGCCTGGGACAGCTCACACAGGTAACGCTGGCTCGGGCTGCGAGGGCTCAGCGTGTTCCTCGTGCCACTCCAGCACAGCTGGCATCAAGCAATCTCCCCTTTCTTACAGCCTGGGTGCCTCTGTAGTCTGATTTAATCCCAGGGGGCTTTTGCTGAGCTGCCAGCAAGCCCTCCTCCTGAAAAGGTGACTATTCCTTCCTAATTACTAATGTGCTGTGTGTCAGTGGTGTGTGCCACAGCAGTGGCTGAGGACGGGAGGTGGGTGAGCAGTGTGAGTCCGTGGGGTGGTGGTGGGCTGTACCTGGCACTGCTGACCTCCCTGGGGCTGCCAGCCCGTGCCCCACGCTCCTGCTCGGGGCCTGTGCTTGCTGGATGCACTTTGTGCTGTTCATGTCTTCGAGAGCCTGATTTGTAAACTTTCCCCTGACAAACTGGCCTGAGATAACTTATTTTAGTCTTCTTTTTCTCTCTGTAAGGCAGTTGCAGTGGTTTGGACAGAGGCAGCCACTGAACAGTGTATTGCAACACGCAATTTTAAGAGAGGAAGTGGAGTATCAAAATAAAACTAGTGAGGGAGTTCATGTGGGCTGTGGTGTGTCCCCTGGACTGGACCCAGTCGGTGTGATGGGGCTGTGTGTTCCTTACTGCCAGGGTGCTGGGGGAGTGTTTGGTGCCTGTGATTCTCCAGCAGCTTGGCTTTAGAGTTCACGTGAGAAATGGGAAATGGCCCCATCACAGTGCAGCTGCCAGGCCAGGGACTCACAGCCCTGCTGTTTATCCCAAGGTTGTGCTATTTCTCCCAGGGCTGTTGGTGCTCAGCAGTGAGGAGACAGCTGGGAGGATGGCTGAAGTAGGGAAGGAGAGGTTTTAAAGCCTCCTTAGTTTAAATATTCCCCTTTGTTATACCAACAAAGACATGTAAAAAAAGGTGTGCCAGCATAATCCCAGAGTGGAAGCTGGTGCTTCCCAGCCTCTTGTGGAGTGGGGCCCCAAAGTCAGCTCTGCAGGCACAGCATTATCAGAGGGGAGCAGCAGCAGTGCCTCTGGCTGGTGTTCACGTGGCTGTGCAGTGGTGTGTCTGTCTGTCTGTACTGGGTGGGTTCTCCAGTTTGGGAACCTCTGGCCTGGGAGGGATTGGGGACCAGAGAGCTGGGAATGGGGGAAAGCTACTGCTGTCAGTCTCTTGTTTACATGTCTTGTGCTGCTGAGCTGCCTCAAACAATCTGCCTCCCAGAAGTGTTTCTATTAGCTTTCCAAATGTGCTTTCCTGGCTACGAAGCTGTGCTGATGTTCAGGGAGGTTCTCTGTGTGGTGCTGCAGGTTTTAGTCTGGAAACTGCAGAGTTTGGGAAAATTACACAGCCACACTGTGTCCAGCAGCTTCCAAGAAGAATTTGCATTAGTATTGGTTGCTCTTCTTGCCTTTGAAGTTGGAGAATAGTTCTGAAGAGGGCAAAAAACCCTTCAACTTTTTCACCTCAGCCTTTGGGAGGAACAGTTGTGGCAAGAGATGGCAGTCACTGGAATGTGTCTGGCTTCCCAAAGTGGCTCTGGAAAACATTGCTCCATCTTGTAGCAGTGGCAGGTGTGCAGGACAGCTGAGGAGCTGCTGGAAGGAGCGTGCAGTTGAGTGGTCTCAGTGTCTGTATCAGCTGGGAGAGGATGTTACTCCTTGGTCGGGCATCTCTGATGTCCTGCCTGAGGCAGAGGAGAGGGAGTGCTGCTCTTTGGGATTCTGTTTGTCCTGCTGCTTCTGGGAGTGCTCAGGGCTGCGGCCCCCAGGGCAGGGCACTTACCCTTGTGGCTTATGCCTTGGTTATTTCTGGAGACAGCAAAGCGAGCTGTCACAGTGGGGTGAAGCTGGTGCTGTTTTACTCGGGCTTGTACTTTAAGTGTAAATATTTAGGAAGACAGAAGGATACAGACGTGTAATTGACTGGAGTTCAGGAGATGGAGGACTGACTTTAATGATTCCCATTAAGGGAAGAGGGAATCTGTTTTTCCATGGCTTTTCTTCATCTGTTAGCCCAACTCTGGAACAGTGTTGCACGCAGTAGGACTGCAGTAGAAGGCCCTGTCATGGACTTGCTGAAGTGTAGTGGCTTCTCCTTCACCATTACAGAGCCCAAAGATCTGTTTTCTTCTTACTGCTTTGTTTGTTTGGAGAGTCGTTTGCGGTCTTGCTGCTTTGTTTGTTTGAAGAGTTGTTTGTGGTCTCCAGGCGCTTCCGTGGCATGGTGAGAGCCCGAGGGGATGTTGTGCGCCTGGAACTTTAAGAGGAGATGATCTCGAGAACAGATCTAAGCTCGAGATCATCAGTTTGATAATTGTTGAATGTGCTGATAAATCAGCAGCTGCTTCATGGCAATAACATGGGTGTTGGTAAGGATTGAAAATGCTTCCCCTGCTACTCTACTTGTGGTGCAAGCTGGGTACCCAGATCAGCTGAATGCTTTCCAGAAACTTTGTGTGTGTAACCTTACGGCTGCCAGCAGCTGGGATCCAAGGGAGCTCACACAGGGAGTGCTTTGGAACATCACTGTCCATGTAAAGCTCTGGCTCAGAGCCTGCCTACAATAGGTAGCACTGGCTGCCCATCCCTAGTGACCTAATGGCTCTGAATGGACTGGGTTTGGAAAGGAGTCTGTGTTTAAATCTCCACTCCCTTTTCTTATACTTGATGGAAATTGGACTCTCATGACACTTTAATCACTGAGATTATGGAATTCGTGGAAGAGTAAGGACAAGAGATCAGAGCGTTGCTGTGGCAGCCTGAAGCTTTTGTGTTGGCAAAGACTTCAGAGACAACTGAAGATTTCCTCTGTGTGAAAACAGGTTAATTGATCTTTGGGAACAGCCTAAATGCTGTTTCATTCAAGAGTGTTGGGAATGTTAAAGATACAGACTTGTACCTGAGCTGGAGAGAGCGAAATCCTGCTGCCATTTTGCAGTGTTGGCAGCGTAGTGGGACTGAAGCTGCAGGAGAGCTTGAAGGTGGGAGCTGCATTGCCAGAGGGTGATGGTCAGGAGGCAAAGCCTTGTGCAGACAAGTCCTGTGTGGGAATGTTGCCCTGGAGTGGAATGCAGTGTGGATCAGTGGGCTGTGGCTTAGGACAAGATGGGAATGGTGTGAAAAATGCCGTGTTGAGCTGCTCAGTTAGTGCAGGAGGAAATGCTGCTGGCAAGATTATCCTGCCAGTACCAGAGAGTATATTTAGCTTTTTCTTAAAATCCCCATCTAGTGCTCCTGCCTGCCCTCAAAAGCTGGTTTGTGATGCTGAGCAGGTGACCCGTGGTCGCTGTGGAGCTGTATCTCTGGACCTTGTGAGCCAGGTGGGGGTGTCTCTGGAAGGGTGCTGTGGGCCACTGACCAGCAGGGACTTCCACTGGAAGGAGATATGCCCCCAGCTGATGGAGATGTATTGGGCCTTCTAAGAAAGTGTTATTGCAGGCACCTGTTCTTGCTCCTCTGTTATTTGGGACAGTGTGCCCTAAATGGCCCTTAAGTGGTGGGGAAGTACTCCTCTGGCCAAAAGAGAGAGAATTTAATTTGAAAACACGCTCAGCTGCTGTCAACCATGTCACTGTGGGTTTAAGAAAGTCCTCTTGGGAGGGTGGGATGTCTCCCATGGACTGTGGCCTGTGGTGCTTCTTGCCCTTGGGATCATGTGCCAAAATCCCTGCTCACATGAGGGATCTTGCAGCCTTAGGAAAGAGTTATGGTGATCCTTCACCTTGCTTTCATCCTGCAGTGGCTGAAGCCTGTCCACACCCACCCCTCCAGCAGAACCAGTCAGGGGGAGCTGCTCCTTTAGCATGTCCCTTCCTGTAGGTAAAAATCCTTGTAGGTTGTCCCACCGAGGGCCTGGGCAGCCAGCTGTGTGCCCCTGGGTGCTCCCTGCTCACCAGGAGGGTGTTTGCACAGGGCAGCCCAGTGCACTCACTCTGCCACTACAGGCTGGAGTACTGTGGGCTGCTTTTGTTTGGCTTTTTGTTTTGTTTAATGTTTTTTTTCTCTTCCAAAGTGGGCATGTTTTCCAAAAGGGTGAGTACTTTTACCATCAATATTATGTACAGTGAAGCATGCTGAGGCCAGCACAAGCGAGTATCATGCTTCAGGGTGGAATGTGATTGCTGGAGAGATCAGAAAACAAACTTCCCTGTGCAGAGTACACAATTGGCTGGATATGTTAAGAGTTTTGCCTGCAGCATCGCAGCAATGCTCTGAGAGGCCACTGGGTTTAGTTACCTTGGCATGTCTGTAAATACTCGTGTAGTGGCTTCAAGGCAGTTGAGAGTATTGGTGGCTGTGTTTTCCCAGTGCTTCCAAGAGCAGCACGAGGCAGGAGGGCAGTCCTGGGAGCAGGACAGCAGTGGGGTCCTGTGGCAGGCACATTCTTCTCTCTCTCAGGATTTTTTCATAGAGGAGCACAGAGGAAAGAAAGAGAAAACAATTTCTATTCCTGCTCCTTGTTTTCCCGTGTGGAATGAGTTTGGAGAATTGTTTCCCTGGGGTGATTGCTTGTTTGGATTGTGGTGAGGATTGTTTGGGGCTGGTGGCTGCACTCTCAGAGAGGGTCACGAGTTGTGAGTTAGATATGGGAGTTAGAACAGTAGGTTTGTAGTTTTAGTATCTCCTGTAAATAGTATATTAATGTATTATAGCATAGTTATAATAAAGAAATCATTCAGCCTTCTGAGCTGGAGTCACACATCAGCATTTCCTCCCACCTGGCTCACCTGCACTTACAATAGGGTCCCAGCCCGTGCCCCGTGCTGTGGCTGGGCAGTGACCCCGTGCTGTGAGCAGGGGACCCTGAGCTGGGCTGTGGGGATCAGCCCCCAGCCCAGCTGCTGCTCCCTGGGGAGCACAGAGCGTTCTCTGGGGCAGAAGTGGCTGGAGCTCCCCCAGCACGGTGCTTGCCTTCACGTGCAGGAGATGTCCTGCAGCTCCGGGAGAGAGCAGGCTGCAGCCTGAGCGTGCAGCCCTCGGGGATGGGAAGTGCTGGCTCCTGAGGTGGTGTACAGAAATCCCCACGGCCTGGCACAGCCCTCCTCGCTCTGGGAACAAAACCTTTTGTTGTGTGACACCTTGGGAACGTGAGCTGTGTCTGGATGGGGTGGGCATCACCAGGGAGAGAAGGAGAAGCTGGGTACGTTGTAGAGGCCATTGTGCAGCAGAGGAGTGCCCTGTGGGGGTGCAAGGTCTGCCTGCACTCTGTGCTGCACCCAGTGACCTGCCCAGACCCTTGGAATTGACTTCTGCAGTCATAGACAGAAACTCCTGTATTCTGCCAGCTTTTCCTTTGATCGTTCTTGATTTTATTTTCCATTAAATGCATTAAATGTTTTTTAGGGGATTTCCTATTGCCCTGCTCTTTTTTACCACTAAAGTGAATGGGACTTCTACTCTGGTAATAAATGAACATGGAAATCAGGATCTCCACTGTAATTGGATTTTTCAAATAGCTCAGGAAGAGCCTGAGGAAGTATGGCAAAAAAGAGTTTTAATTTGGAATAGATCAAGTAACCTGGGAATCAGACTCTCAGTAGGTTCTTTCAAAGCATTTTTTGTTTCTTTTAACATCCTTGCTGGATCGTGTTCTGAGTGACTCATGGCTTTAAAAGCATTTTTTTTCCTGCATGTTTTTTCCTGCTTGTGTGCTCTTGACCTACTCTTGCTAAAATTCCTAAAGAAATACTAAGTAAACATATTGTAAGTGAAAATGTCATATTCTAAACCCTGGAAGTGAAATCATTACAAAGAGTACTCATGTATCGTTGTTCTGCAGGATGGCAGTCTGAGATGCACTGTTGAAATAACAATAATCTGTTCCGTGGGAGAGGTCAGCTCCAAAGTAAGGGGGAGTGAGAAGAAGAGGAAAAAAGAAATGCACACTCTCTGCCTCTCCTAATCACACAGCATGTACTCGTGCATCCCTGGGACTGTGTTGTTGATGTAGCTGCCTACTGCTTTTAAATGCCTGTCCAGGGCAGGGAGGAGACATCTGTGTTGCATGGGAGAGAAGCCTGGAGCAGATGGTGTACCTTTCTTAAGGCTCTGGATGGAAGGAAGTAATTTTGCAGGTTACAAAGCCAGAGAGTAACTTCAGAATTAAACCTTCACTGGGGGGTTAGCGGTGGTTGTCATGGGAAGAGTCACAGGTTGTGTCCCCAGGATTTCCCTGACTCTGAGAGCTGGGTGCAAGCCCCAGCTACCCCGCTGGTTTCTGGTGCGTGTGGTCTTGCTGGTGTGCCAAGAATTTACGTGGAGGCTGGACACATTGTCACTGTGAGTTTGCTGCAGTGTCCTTGTCTGTGGTGTACATCACAATGACAATGAAAAAGACATTTATGGTCACCAAGCTAACTACTGAGCCTGAAGCAATTCATGCTGGCACTACACCTTTGGAAGAAAGAAAAAATCTTCAGTGTCCTCTTCTTTCACTTTTTTGGGGTCTTCACCTGGCTGTATGTGTCCAAAGGGAAGAGCTCCTTGTCCCCAGTCTTTGTGTGAAGTCTCAGGTTTCCCAGTAGCTCATCTCTCTTTGTCAGCCTGCATGCAGATGACTTGCCAGGACAGAAGGACAGCTGGTCCTTGCGGGCTCTGAATTGCCAAGGTGTTAGCTGTGGCTCCAGCTGCAGCTTCAATGGGCACCCGACATCCTCGACCGCTGGGATCACCCTGGCAGTGCTGCTGAGCTTTCCTGTTCTCCTGCACTGCAAGAACTGTCCAGCTGAAGCCATCCGTGTGTCTTCGGTGGCACTGCCATCGCTCCCCTCTGCTGCTGTCCCCACGTGCTGCCTGCTTGGTGTTGCACTGTGGGGCTCTTTAATTGTTGTTTGTCATCGTGGGAATTGCTTGTTCTAAAACCAATTACAACCTGACAAAACTGATCTGCCTTATTTACAAATACATCCATCTGGTCGTGGATTGCCTGATAGCGCTGCCAGAACAACGTGAGGCCCTGATTGCTGCTGAGTTACCAAAGGGTTCCTGTGCCATGCCTGGAGCTCTGCTGCACGGGGGCTCTTTGTAGGACAGGGGCATTAGTGATTGCAGTGACGAATGCTGTGTAAGCCAGGAGAGATAAAGCAGTGTGTGCTGCAGAGCAGCTGCACAGCACCAACGCCTGCCCTGCTGCATCTGGCACCACGCGGGTCCTGGGCGAGCTCTGCCCTGCTCACAGGGCAGCTGTGCCAGGAGAAGGATGCGCACACCTGCTGGAGCTGGGCAGCTGGAAACCTGGACTGTTTGGAAGGGGCTGCTGGTGGGTGCCACTCGGGTGGGTGTTCTGTGCCCTTTGGCTGCTGCTACAGCTGTGGGAATCCAGATTGTGAGATCCCCACCTGAGGGAAGCTGGCAGATCCCGAATCTTCCAGAAATCTGTTTGATAACTGAGGCAGGACTGGATTCCTCCTTGGAAGCTGTAGTCTCAGAGTAGGGTTTGTGTAGGCAAGAGGAGGTGGAAGGTGCCTGGGGTGCGAGACTCTGATTTCTGTGTGTTCCTGGAACTCAGCTTTGAAAAGGCTCAAAAAAGGAGAAAAATGAATGGCTGGTGTCAGGACATTGGAGATAAAAACCACCAGATCTGGTAGCTGAAACTGTTTCAGACTATTTTAGTTTTCCTATGAATGTTCAGTTGCAGCTTAAAAAAGAACTGAGACATTATGAGTCAGTTCTGATTTCACCCTTGGGCCAGCAGTTCAAAGCTGAATATAGTGAATTTCAGAAGCCTTCACTAACAGCCTCTGTTCCTTGTTTACTCTGTGTGTGGCCCACAGAGGGGAGGAGACACAGAGACATACGTATGTTTGTTTATATACACATGTAAACAAATATAGCACGAGGAAAACAGGGAAGAGTTGCCCCTCTAAAATAAGTAATTGAGATTAATGTGTCTGGGTTTTGGCAAGTAACTGGAAGTGAGCGAATTAGTTATTGTGAATAATTGATATGAGAAATTCAGACCTGTTTTTGTTTGCGATTTATCTAGGAATGAACTTTAACTTTTGTTTATGAATAATCACTCGGTTTTCTCTGGCTGGCTGAATAACTGAAAATTCATAAATTGGGGTTAACTGTCAGTACAGAATACTGCAATCTGTATAGGAAAACCTGTGTTTACATGGATCTAATTTTTTTTTCATTCTCCATCACCATAGTAACAAAAGATTTTTCCATAGGGGTGAGTTAGTCTGGCAATGGGAGTGAGGTAGGACATTCCCATTTTACCTCCAGACCTCTGAACATTCTTTGACCTCTTAGCTCAGATTTTTACTACGACATTAATGTGGGCTTTTGGTGATGGGATTTTTGCAATTGGTGACCATTGCCATGCTGAAACTGATATTTGTGTTATAATCCATGGTTTCCCTGATTCTCAGCAGTGCCTGGTTCCTGTTAACAGGTTTTTCATAAGAAGTTTTCTGAAATTCATTCGAGACAAATAACAGCCCTTGATTTTCCTCTTCTTTCTCCTAGTAGCAGACCATAGTTTAAAGCTGAAAATCTGGGGGGCTCTTCTGTTCTCCCAGAGAGAGAATGGAATGTTATGGGGGGCTGTGGGCCATGGGGCTGTCCTGGTGAGCCCCACCAGGGGCTGTGGGCAGTCTGAGCTGTCCTGGTGAGCCCCACCAGGGGCTGTGGGCCATGGGGCTGTCCTGGTGAGCCCCACCAGGGGTCCTGGGCAGGCTGGGGCTGTCCTGGTGAGCCCCACCAGGGGCTGTGGGCAGTCTGAGCTGTCCTGGTGAGCCCCACCAGGGGTCATGGGCAGTCTGAGCTGTCCTGGTGAGCCCCACCAGGGGCTGTGGGCAGGCTGGGGCTGTCCTGGTGAGCCCCACCAGGGGCTGTGGGCAGGCTGGGGCTGTCCTGGTGAGCCCCACCAGGGGCTGTGAGCCATGGGGCTGTCCTGGTGAGCCCCACCAGGGGTCATGGGCAGTCTGAGCTGTCCTGGTGAGCCCCACCAGGGGCTGTGGGCAGGCTGGGGCTGTCCTGGTGAGCCCCACCAGGGGCTGTGGGCAGGCTGGGGCTGTCCTGGTGAGCCCCACCAGGGGTCATGGGCAGGCTGGGGCTGTCCTGGTCCCCAGGGGCTGCTGAGGGGGTGTTGGCTCTGGCCAGGTCCCTCACAGCCCCACCACCCAGTGTGTGCTGGTGCAGCCAGCTGTGGAGATGCTCCAGAGGAGCCTGGGGTGTACAGTGCTCTTCACATGGGCACTGGTTTTGTTCACTAGTTTTAAGTCCAAATATAAAATTGTATCCCTGTTGATGAGTCTTCTCCTTGAAACATAATTATGGCTCTGTATAATGCAGCTGTTCCTTATCTCAGTAAAATGTCCTGGCTGGAAGCAACTTATTGGACATAATTTATAAGCAAAAGCATCTTGTGACACTTTTTGGGAGAGGGAGAGAGAAAATAATCCATTAAAATTTACAGTAAAATTTTTAGGATAAACCAAAAGAATTTTTAAAAAGTTCATTTGCTTATAGTTATTAATGAAATCTGTGGCTAAATTTAGGTGAGTTCTTTACAGTTTCCTTAGTTTGGACAACGGCTCTGCTTTGTTTTATTCGGTTTCAGCATTCATTTGAATGAAAAGATCCTAAGTTAAAGGGACATTTTTTTTCACTGAACTAATTCCTCTGAGTTTGCAATTAGTCCCCAATAAGAGGCAGTCACCTAATATATAGACATTTTTTCTGGGAAATATTAATGTGTAACCTTCCACCTTTTCGCTGAAGTGATTGTAATTTTATTTGTAATTTAATTTTAAAACTTAAAATAAAAGCATGCCATCTCGAGTTTGATCTTAAAAGTTCCAGCATGCTAGAAATACACAATTATTTGTAGGGGCCTTGGATGTTTTCTTGCCTGTACTTTGCCTTGCAGTCAGTCTGTCCGTGGGCTGTGCCTTCCTCAGCTCACACGTGTGTTCCTTCATGAGTTCCCGAAGGGCAGCTGTGATTTTTCCCGAGCAGGGAGCGAGCACAAGGCCCTGGTGAGAAAGGCTGGAGAGTGCTGCTGTGGCTCCGTGCTGGGATAAAGGAGGAGTCCCTGGCAGAGCAGCGGGTGGCTCCGGGAGCGCTTTCTTCCATGTGTGTTGCCCTGAGGTGTCTGTGGCTGTGCCCTGTTTGCAGCAGCAAGTGCGATTTTGGGCTGTTTGCAGGGGGCTGCTGTGGCTTTCTGCTGGGGGGCAGGAGGGCAGTGACATCCCTTGGCTCTGTGGGAATCCTTGCTCAGCCAAAAACCGTCCCTAACGCCTGCCTTCGGCATCTCTGTGTCCTCCTGGCAGAGCAGGCATCTTTGACATATGCTGCTCTAGTCTGTGGATAAAATCCTGCAGTGCTGGGAGCTCTGACATCCTCCCTGGGCAGTCTGTTGACTGATTTGATACTTTTTTTCCCCAGTACTGAAACTAAGTTTTATTTTGTGTCAAGGAGGTGACTCGTTCCTGCGTTTTCCTTGGCGCTTGTGAAACGGGATTCTCTGAGAAGATTGCTTCAGAGAAATCACAGCATTTTTCTGTGAGTCCAGCTGTATCCTAGGTGAGGGAAGCAGTCAGTCTGGCAGTCCTCCAGCTGGAGTGTGGGACGGGCGCGTTCAGGGGAGCTGCTGTGTGCTCTGAGCGTGGCTGATGGATCCTGCTGCTGCTCAGGGGGACCTCGGGGGGCTTGGACAGACAGGCAGCAGGAGTCTCGTGAAGTTCAGCAAGGGAAGTGCCAAGTCCTGCAAGTCTTTTTTCCCCAAAAGATGGGGAAATAGCCCTTTTAGACTCGCTGTATTGTTACAAGTTATATTTCTTAAAAAACACTCTAATAAAATAATGGTGGGCTGGTCTCTAACTGGATTTAAAATGTTTCTTGTAATTCACTAATGCATTTCCCATCGTGTTGCCAGAGCATGTGCTGTGACTTTGAGGAGGCAGCAAATGCAAGTTCCAGAGAATTCAGGATCTCAGTTCTCACTTGGAGTTTCCTGCCATTGCTGAGAAGGTTTAAGCATTTGTCCTTGTTCTTGTGTGCTGTTTAATCCCGTGAGTGTGTGGAGGCCCCCCTAAATCGTGCTGGGTGAAGCCATTCAGTTCAATAGTTTAATGGAGGTGATAAAGGCTGGATGCTTGCCTGGGGTACAGCCTGTGGGGCCAGTCTGGGGCCAGCTCGGTGGTGGGGTCTGAGCTGGTTCCTGGCCTGAGGGACCCGGGGTGTGCTGGCACCAAGCTCTGCGTGGCCATGGAGCAGCACACTGACAGTCCATGACAAGTACTTGTACAACCCTCTGCTTGCATCGTCTTGTTGGCAAGATCTTTTGTCTTTTTCTTCTTGGTAGTATCTTCCTTCTCTTCTTGTAGTATCCTGTCTCTTTATTAATAGGGGTTCCTATAGAATTTTGCTAAGAGCAGACCAGCCAGTCTTTGGCAAGACGGGGCTTTAGACAAAGAGCAGGAGCTGTGCTCCTGTGTGCCTCTGCTGAGCAGAGTAGCTGTGTAGTCCTGCAGGAAGGACACAGCTGTCCTCCCTGTGCTGCTGTCAGCGCTGTCCCCTTTACCAGGGACCATCATCGATAGGAACACTCAGTGCTGGTGAAACTTAGCATTTTGTCCTATTTTTGCATTTATTAGCATACACTGATTATTCATAGGAATAATTACCCTTTACCAATTCACATTAATTTAGATGGCTTTTGAAAAGCAATCAAGGAGAGTGGGAATGATAATGCATCAAAGGCATATGGCACAGAAGAAATAGGGTGCATTTTAACGTAATGACCGTGTCAAGACATTGTCAGCTTTTCCCTTCAGACTGCAGTCATTAGAACCCAGTTTGAGGGTTGTGGCTAAAGGCCACAATGTGCTCTCTACCTCAAGTTGATTCTTGCTCTTTGTCTCACTTCTGTGTCCCTTCAGAAGGGAACAACATCATTTGGGGGGACAGCATGAAAACAGACAGAACCACGTGCTAGGTCATTTCACCATTCCAAAGTGCCTTGCCTGTCCCTGCACAGGTAGGGTTAATTTCTCAAGTGCTTTTATTATCAAGGAGCACATGAAGCTTGGAGGATACAGCAGATTCTTGCCTGCCCTCAGCCACAGGGAAGAGCACTGGTGTCTTCTTCATGGCCAGGGCCAGCGTGTTTCTTTTGCAGGGGAGAAGGTCTTGCCAATGCAGTCACATCTTGGGCGTGTTTAGAGGGTCACACACCTGTGTAGGGCTGTGAAGTGTTACTCTCTCAGTCATGGTGAGTCTTCTCTGGCTTTGAACTAGGCATTGGAGACGAAAATCCAAGTGTCACGTGGGACTCATGGCCTAAAAGTACTGACTGTGTTCTTTTGCTCTGGGTTACAGATGCTGCTCTGAAAGCCAAATGTGATGTGATGAAGTAAGAGTGCCTTGGTAGACAGAGATGTGGAGTGAGTAATCCTTAGAGAAGGGCAGGAAAAGGCAGGGTTCAGTTCAGGTCAGAGGATAGGCTGAGCAGTGGTCATACACATTTTGGAGGAGGAGAGCAGCAAGCATATATAGGGTTGGTGTTTGTGATGCTTCAGTGGTTAAAACCTTGTTTTCTCAATTCAGGGAGATAAATTCTCCTGTTTTTCAAATGAGCCTGAAGCTGCTCCTGTGCAGATTGGTACAAGTGTTGATCAGCTGGTGCTGCTCGGCAGGAGCAGCTCCACAGCCCAGTGTGGCTCCAGTCAGTACTGGCTGCTTGCAGTGAGCACAAGTCATCCCTCGTTGTGGGTGTCCCACAGAAGGAATGGCTCTCACACGGAAAACAAACACTAGTGAGCTGTGGCAGATATAGCTCCAGGGTTATTTTGCTGCCATTGTCAGAATTTTAGTAACTGAGAAGAACTCTCCATTGAGGAACATTTGCAGGGGTTTGGTTACACACTTCATGTGCAGGGAGGGGTGGGTGTCAGTTCTATTAGTCTGGAATAATGTGTTGTCAGGAGATCTGAAACTGGGATGCTGCTCAGGCTGGCTCTGTGGATTCTGCTGCACGTCATTCATGCACTGTTCCGCATTCCATGTGCATTATTTTCAGCTAAGTAAGTGAGCCCCTGAGTTCATCACTGCTTCAGCTTTGTGCTGTCAGACGGGAATGAGGACACACTCTGAGTCTGTGTGATGGAGTGGGACTTGTTCCACCAGAGGCTTGTGGTAAAGGAGGAACGCAGTTACTGCAGGGTTGGAGACTTCTGTTTATTCCTGGCACTGATGGCAGGATGTAATCATAAAATTAGGAATTCGCGTGAGGAACAGTGACAGCATGCTGCCACCTGTATTTGTTTGAAATTTTGTATCTAAAAGAATCTGTTTACAGCATAAGGAGAAGAGGAAAATACAGTTTTCTACCAGAAGTGCTTTAGTACTTAATTTGATTTATAAATGGTTTGATAAGCATGGATGTGCAATAGCAAAGAATACTTCAAAAAGATTGTGAATGTTTTCTTTCACTTTGGGGTGTGAACTCATGAGACTCCCTATCTGGAACCTCAAGAATTCCTTAGACTATGCCATGCTTACCCCTTGGCAGCAGTAGGTGCAGTTCCAGGGGGGATTTTAGTCCATAAGGTGCTGTTGAACACTGATGGTGAGCTGTTCACGTGGGCAGGTTTGTCTGGTTTGTGCCAGGATGGGCAGAGATGGTTTTGGAGCAGGGAGGAAACGCGTCCCCCGTGTGTCTAAGGCACACTGCTGTGCACAGGGGTCTGGGCTGAATCCCAAATGTGCTGAGGCCAGCTCCTGCCCCTGTGCACGGAGGGAGAACACACCCATCCCCACCTTTGCAGGCTGCCTCTTGTCTGCCCACACACCTGGCTTGCTCATCCTGCTCGAGAGACGAGAGGAGGCTTTTTACAGTGGGGAGGTTTAGGCTCCAGTTCAGGTCTAGCTGAGTGAAGAGATGGGGCTAAACATAGCTCAGAATTACGTAAAGGGCAATTCGATGTGTGGGAGAGAATGAGAACAACCCATGGGGCAAAGGAAGGAAAGGCTGCCTCTTGGGAGGAGCCCAAGGGACTCTTACTCTCATCCCAGCTGGTGGTGATGGGTGTCTCAAAGGCAGAGGTTAAAGGTGCCTCTGAAGGAGCTGCTGAGCTCCCCGTGAGAAAGCAGCAGCTCCTTTGTGCTGCTCCCCGGGATAAATGGTACCAGAGGGAGCACAAAGGGAACTCTGCCCCGGAGCGGAGCGGGCAGAGGTGTGAGGAGGAGCTGGTGGTGGGCAGCTGCACTCGGGGAAGCTCTTGTGCCTATTCTGCCATTTTAAGGGGGTGATTGTGGCTGATGCCTTCAAAATGCAGGAGGGTTAGAGCAGAAGAGAGGACACGTGTTTGGAATGCTCCCAGAGTGTAACATATTGCACATGTATTATGTAGGCTCGGGAAATGATGTTTAAAGTAGCTGAGCCCACGGGCTACTTGGACAAAGCAAATATCAAGACCATTAAGTTTCCTCTTGCTAAGCTTGACTTGTCCTTGTTATTAAGGTCATTTCAGTGTGTATTTTGATAACTGTGAGGTTTCTGTGTAACAACTTTGTGCTTGAAAATTTTTTAAAATCAGTTGGAAAACATTTTGCCAAATTTTTGTCAAGCTGTCAAGTGAGGGCTTTGTTACATGCAGGAGTGATAGAGAAACACTTTTGAAAGTAATTTTTCTTCTTTTTCACTCTTAGGCTGACAAGTCAGGGTGACAAGTCAGGAGAAGCAGCTTTTCTGGTCATGCAGGTCAAGCAGAGACAGGGAGTAGTTCTCAGAGGGACTGCAGGTGTGGTGCTGGGTTGGAGGGGTTGAGAGCCTTCAGTCACTGCAGGGAGTGCACAGGGAGCATCAGTTCCACGTGTTTCTATAAGCCTGTTCCAATGTCAAACCCTGTCCTAAAAATGTGCTAAAATAGCCTGAGGGTATTGACCCCTTAAGATGATCCCAGGGCCAAGGGAAGTTCAAGATTTCTGCTCAGAGAAACTCAGCATTTCAAAAGGGGATTTTGTGAGAGCTGGGGTAAAACAACTTCCATATGGAATACAGGCTCGTAGGTAACAAGAACACATTAAAAGATGGTGATGTGTGAAAGACACTGCTGCTGCCTAAACCCTCTGTGTATTTATACCAGCCTGTGGCAAATCCTTCCTCTCCCTTTGTAACTAATTGCTTGCTTTAATCTCTTTCCAGCTAGCGGGAGTTAGTGCTGGCAATGTTAGTGTGGTGTGGATGGACATCTAAGCCAGATGGAAGGATACCCGGGGGGAGGGCTGGGGAGAAGCTGCCCTCACCTCAGAGCAGGCATCCTGAGCTGGCTGCCCTGTTATCTCAGCTCTCCTGCCAAACCCAGAGTGTTTCTATCAGATTTAGCCAGGTTCTGTTCCTCTGAACTCCTGAAGTCGGGACAAGGAAGGAAAGTGGAAGGCAAGGAAGTTCTGGACATCCCCAGCCATCCCACAGAGAGGCAGAGGATGTCTCTTCTGTATCAGTTTTGGAAGGGCAAAGTGTCAAAATTACACACGAGAGTGATAAATATGACACTGTCAAAACCAAATGTAGTTAAAGCAGCTTCTAAATAAGCCAGGAGCAGTAGTGAGTCAGCAGAGAGGGGCTATAGATACCAGAGCTGATGCAGCAGCTGGGGGGGCCACCAGGGAAGAAGGGAGTGGAGAGGCCCTGGGATGTACCAGGATCCACATGTGTTTTGAGAAGCTGTCAGAGAGAAGAGAACCAGAACTCGTAATTACAAGGTGCTTTCCAGATGCTTAGTGTAGAGTTAGATGGTTGGTTTTCATAGGTTCTCCCTTAGTTGAAGAAAAAACCAGAAGTGGTGACTCAGAGCTGTGCTTCAGTGGCAGCGGGGGCTTGTGCAGGTGTGCGGACACTTCACCTGTGCAACTGCTGTTGCTTGTGCATCTGTATTCCCAGCACTCTGCAGGGAGAGTTCACAGTAAACAAACCTTTAATTTAACAGAGTTCTAAAACAAAGTCTGTGCTGACTGTCTCTGTGTGGTGTTTCTGGGAGATGCAGAAGCAGGGGAGCAGTGCCTGCATGCTGCAGGTCGGTGGTGTGCATGGAAGTGGCATGGTCACAGCCGACATTTCAGAAAGATTAAGGGCAAATTAATGTTCTGATGTGCTTTTGCAATTGAAGATTATCTGGTGATAAAGTCATGAGATGTTTACTTGTGGGGAAGTTTGTGTATGTAATTGCTTCCTTTTACACCTTGGACATCTGCAGCCATGTATTTTTTAAATGAATGGTAGAAACCAGGGGCTGACAGGTTTAATTTTTAATTCCTCTCTACTCTCCCACTCATGTAAGGCTGTGCCCACTGACATGCTCCCCTCTGCTGTCCCCACTTGCCAGAATGATGCAGTGCTTCTTGTGCTTCCATTTAGTCTTTGTTTTCAGTCCTTAGTTTAGGTAGAAATCCATGGCTTTATTTAGAACAGTCCCCACGTCCCCCCTGCTCTCCCTGTCCTCAGATGGGGTGGCAGTGGCATGGTGAGGGTTGCTGGTGGTTCATTCCATGCTTCTGTCTCCTGTGTGTTCTGCTCAAGTCTGAATTTCAGGTGGGCGGGCAGTTCATTACTCTTTCTGCAGCATTTATGCAGATTGCGGTCTGAGCTTATTTTAGAAGAGCAAAAATCAGGAGCAATTAGCAATCTGCTCAGGAAGGAGCTAGGAGAGAGGCAGACACCAGCTCTGTGGCATGCAAAGGACTGGGCTCTTTGCTGAGCTTGGCCAGTGCTGTCCCCTTGGTAGCCCATGGCTTGTACATCAGTGTGGCCTTTGTGGGTAAGCGCTCCTGCTGCCAGCCAGCAGCTGCAACAGAGCCACTGCAGGGGATGATGCAGGAGTTCCTGGTGTGTTGTAGGTGCAAGGTGCAGTCTCACAGGCTCAGGTGAACGCAGGGGGATGTGGCAGCAGTGCTGTACAGGAGAGGCAGATGTGTCCATAGCCCAGGGCTCAAGCATGGCCACCAAGCCCCACCGGGGCATTGCGTGCCCCAGCACATCCCACGGTGCCGCCTCACCCAGAACCCGCGGGCAGCTGAGGTGGGTCAGGCCATGGCACGTGCCAGCTGACCCTGTCGGGGAGACCTGAACAAGGGTTAGGTCTGCCCCTCAGTACCCGTTCACATAAATAAACAAATGCCAGTCTTTATTTGCCCCCCTGCCAGCACCACGCATTACTTCATTTAGGTGACCATTGTTAACCTGGCTGGTATCTCAGCCAAGCTGCGAGCCCCGGACCTTTGCCTTGTATGAAGGGATGTGAATTCAGAGAATTGGAGAACTCTGCACATCAGAGTGGGAGCAGAAGAGAAAGAGTTTTTTTTTTTTTTAAGAAAACAGTGCTTTGACAGAAGGAATGCTGAATGTTTACATCTATAGCTTCTCTTCCATACGCATGTGACACAAGGCAAGCATGGCAGGAGAGTCCTGCAGGAACAGTGCAGCAGCAGCTCTGCTCTGCATACCAAGGAAATCAAGTGAAATATTTGAGGGATTATTTTCTGGAAGTGATGGACACCTGCAGTGACAGCTGATTTTAGCCAGAGCTGTAGCTGCAGGAGCCCTTTCTGTGCTGATAGCACTGCAGGAAAAGCTGTGCACACGGATTGCATTTGTCTGCTGGCTCGCTTCCCCTGGAGCTGCCCAAGTACCTTTAATGCCCTTTCTTATTTCTGGGTGGGAATTTAACATTCCTGTACTACCAGGCTATTTCTGTATTTTCTTTGGTGTTGTTTATCTATAACCATCTGGTTCTGCACCCACTAATAAATGGGATCCTGGGGAAGATGGTGAGAGCAGACAATATGCTTTATGCTGATTTACCCTTCTTTAGAAGGCAGGAGCACAATCACTTTGTACTGAAGAAATGAAGCAAGCGAGGGCGATAATCTCTGCTTTGTGGGTGGCAGCTGCACAACCCAGTGATCCCAATGTAGAACATATTATTAGCCTCAAGCTAAGCTGTCTGCAGTCTGGAACTTGCTCCAGGTCTATAGTAAATGATGAATTCATGAGGAGGTTGTGAAGTACTGGGCTGGATCCTGTCTGGTATGGAAAGCCCTTTGGAGGCAGTCTCCCCACAGCTGCTGGACTCTCCATTGCATGTCTGTTGCCCTCTGAATTTCCATGTGGTCCTTCTGCACTGCTACTGCAGTGAGGTTCTGCAGGTCTTCATTCACCCTGAAACACCCCAAGACTGCTGGTGCTGCTGAGGCTGCGTTTGCAGCCATTGGGGAGGGCTGTGCTGGTTCCTGGGAAGGTGAAATTCCTCCCTACGTTTATGCCTCGTGTCTGCAAGGTCCAGGCTGGCTGGATCCGGGGACAGATGATGCACTTTCATTGGTCACAGCACAGCTTTCCCTTGCTGTTCAGATATTGTGTTTTTTCTGGAAAGGAGGAGGAGTGAAGAGCAGTGTCAGCCTTGGCCTGACGTTTTCCTGATCTCTGAGGCAGAGGCTGTGGAGGAAGCAGCACTGTTGATTCCCTGGCAGCAGCTGAGGCTTTCCTGGTCAGTGCTGGTGAAGGCAGTGAGCAGAGCATCTGCACTTGCCTTTGGCCAGGTCCTTCGTGCTGAAATTGAAAAAGCACAGTGGAGATAGTTAGCCAGGAGGACATGGAAGAACAGCATTTCTGGGGGATGAGGACATGCTCCAAAGGAAGCATGATCAGGCTGCAGGAATGCTCAGGAGGTTTTGGTCTGGAGGCACAGCAGGGAGTGGGTCAGAGCCTGGAGGTGCCCAGGAGGTTTTGGTCTGGGGCACAGCGTGAAGCTGGGCATTGCAGGTACAGGCCTTGGGGAGACAGTTGCCTGGGATATTTTTAGGAACATTAAATCAAACAAATAAAAGAAATTGGGCAACTGCTACTGTTGGACTTGCTGATTCCTACAGGTTCCTCAGTTTGAGTCTACTGCTTTGGAATTTGCTTTTCTTGCCGTTTTCTGTGTCCCTTCAGACTGGGAACAGTTTGTCCTTGAAAGGAAGTTCAGGCCCATCTCCACTGCAGAAGGGCACAGTGGGAAACAGCAATGGCAGAGATGCCCAAGGAAAGACTTGTTTTGTCCTATCTGTAAAAATTAGGTTGTAATCCATCCCTCTTTCTTGAAGATGTTGAGGCTTATAGGATACTTTGAGATGTGAGAAGTTCTTAAAAGGAATTATCCTATATTTTTAATGCATGTAAAGTATTACTCTGGAAGAGAATTGGTTCAGTGGATCCATGAATACACAGATTTTTCAGGCCAGAAGGCACTGCTGGGTAATCTGATCTGAGTGTGTAATATTTGATCCTGTTGGGGCTGTACAGAGGTTGGGGAACTTGCACAGATACAAGGGGCTGGCTCTAGGAACTGTCTGCAAAGCTCCTCTCTCTTAATGGTCTGTGAAATCTTTCCATGCCTGGATTAAGGAATGTGAGGTGCTGAAGTGAACTGTTTAATGATCTTCTCCTTTATTCCATCTCAGTGGCTCAGGGCAGGATTCACATTCTTGTTCAGCTCTTTCTTTTCCAGTTTGAATACATTCTCCTTTGCATCTTAATAGCCCCAAGCCCAGAGCTCCGGTTACATCATTTCAGGGCTTTCAGCTCTGAAAGCCTTTCTCCAGCCGATCCCGGTGCCTCCCATGTGGACAGAAGCGGGATCTGGAGCTCATGCCGGCTGTGCAGGGGGGCAGTCAGAAGAGCTGTTTTCTCTGGGGAAAAAGCCACCATCTGGTTTTGTGAAGCTTCCTTTGCTCTTCTTAAATCATGAACAAATACAAGAGATCTGTTTGGTTCTTTCTTTTTAATGCTTTTTTGCATCCCTTGTATTCCTAACAGGCAAAACCAGAGGAGGCACAAACCCAGCAGAGGCAGCTGTTCCACCTTCCCCCTTCTCTTCCTGTTCCTTGGGAAGCAGCTGGGGACAGAGCTCCCTTGGGCAGAAATGCTGGCTGTGGGGCACAAGGGGTTCCCCAAAAGACACAGGCAGCAAGCAGGGGATTGCCAGGAATCTTGGAATGCCAGAGGTTTGGGGTAGACCTCTTTAAACTTTGGCTTCTTTAATGTAACACCAAAAACCCCAAAGCAAACAAACAAACCCAAATTCAAACCCCGAACAGCAAAACCAACCCCAACCTCCTCCAGGTCTTTTTTTTAATGAGCATTTCTGGGCTCTCACCTTCAATCCTGTAAATTCTCCTTGCCATTGATCAGCATGATCAGTGCAGGGCCACACAGCCAGACAGCAGGATGTAGGGACAGTAAATGAGATTTACTCCCTCAGTGCTGCTCGCAGTCAGACAAAAGTGGCAGCAGATGTGACCAGTTCAGGCTGTGAATTACAAGTGGACAAGTCTCTGTTCCCAAGGAAACGTGGAGGTGCCAGGGGCTGTGGGAAAAGGAGCAGGAGGATGCTGCAGCCCAGGCCAGGGGTGCCCCCCAGGCCAGCCCTCTCACTGGGGCTGGGGTCGGGGTCCCTGTGCCAGGTCCCTGCCAGGACAGGGTGGGCTGGGCACAGACCCGTCTGCTGACATGAGCCTTGAGCCGAAGCAGGCAAGGATAGAGTGAAGCAGAGAGCTGGAGAGGCTCTGGAGCTTTCAGTGCTGGAGGACACAGTGTGGAGCTGTGCTGTGCCTGCTGTGCTCCTGTGCCCTGCTCCTTGCAGGCAGGGGCCATGGAGAGATCCAGGGTGGGGCACTGCCAGCAGGGCCTGCTGTGCTGCTGGCTGTGCTCTGTGCCAGGCAGGAGAAAACATGAAAATTTGCACTTCTGCTGCCTAAATTTAGCCCCCAGAGCTTGTCTGGTCCCAGCGGCGGCTGCTGTGGTAAACCACAACTCCCAAGTGAGGATCAGCCCATCTCCAGCGTCTGACAAGGACGTGGGTCAGTACCTGCCACCAGGCTCCAGCTCTGCCCATGCCTCTCCTCGCAGAGAGGCAGGGAAAAGAACCACTGTGGGTCAGTCTGGCTCATTTCTGTGAGTGGTGCAGAGTGAAACAAGCCAGCTCCCTTGCCAAGTGAGGATTTCTTCTGCACGCAGGTTTGCTTTCTCCTTAGTCTCAGAGAGGTGGGACCGTGGCATCCCTGGACAACGTTGTCCAGGAGATGAGAGAGAACCTGGAGAGCAGCTGCCCAGCTGTTCCCAGAGCCAGGGAGGCTGTGGTTGGCATTGGTGCCTGGTCTGGGCACCCTCTGGCCAGCTCTCTCTTCCCATCTGGCACACATGATGTGTGGTCTGAAGTGCTGTTTCTGTTCTTAAATTGGACATAATTGCAGCACACCATTATATCTGTTCTCACTCTTGACCTGTGGGAAGTTTGGCCTTGAGGCTCAGCTGAAGTTAACAGTAACCACTGTTTGGATTCCTTTGGCTGGTTTTTGGTTCCTTGTGTCCCAGGAGCACGGGCTGTCATGCAGGCAAGTGGAAGGGAGTGTGGAAGGGAGCTGGGTGCTCTGCTTCACCCAAAACTCCTGTTCCCTGCTGTCTCCTCACGAGCCAGGCTGGCTGCTTTCAGATCTGCAGAGACAGTTTTTAAGGGAAATCCGCTGTCAGTAGCTCCTGTGGATTTGGAGTTTCAAAGGACAGGACAAATGCCACTGCCTTGGCAGCAGCAGTGGCCACCATCGTGTGCAAGGACGGGAGAGGGACGGGGACCGCGTGAGGAGCAGCGTGTGGGATCTGCTGCTGCTGTGCCCCTCGGTGGCAGAGCTTTGCCACCTTGTTCTTGTGCTTGCTAAGCTTATTATTAATCAGTTCAAGGCTTCATTGTCACCATATCAGCTGTGATATTTGTTCTTGGACATTGAGGGGCTGTTCTCATCCCTCTGCCCTTTGCATTAGATGAGGGGCTGCTCCAGGGCAGGGGTTTCCCAGGAGAGAAGTCACTGTGTTCAAGATATGATATCTTACACTTTCACTTCCCTCCTGAGTGGTTGCAGTTGTTGCCTCACAGCCCAGCAAGTTGCAGTGTGGGGGCTTGGTGTGGGTATGAGGGAAAACTGGGGCTGTGCACACGAAGTGCTGCAGCACGGGCTGGGGATTACAGACACACTGAAAAAAACTGAAAAATGCCAGTGCCACAGGAGTTGTTTTCATACTGGAGAGAAGTGTTTTCCCCTTTTTTTTTTTTTTTTTTTTTTTTTTTTTTTTTTTTTTAAGCGGGAACACTCATTTCAGATAAAAGACTTGTCTTGTTCTTTGTTTTACCAGATCCGTATCTCTTGTCTTTGTCTAGGCAGTGATGTTACTAATCTCAGGGAAGGAAGAAGAGGGGAGGCTTGGGCAGCTTGGGGCTGCCTGTTTGCTGTCACTGCAGGTCCCCTCCGGGGAGGCTTGGGCAGCTTGGGGCTGTTTGCTGTCACTGCAGGTCCCCTCTGGCAGCTCCACAGGACCTGTGCAGCGGATGGAGGCACCCTGGCATTTCTGTCTGCGGATGCTCCAGGCTGTGGGCCCTGCAGCTCCTTGGCTGTTCGGGCTCAGTGCTGTCACTGCTGGGAGCACAAAGCCTCTCCTGGCCGCAGCCCTCGCAGGAAGGTGGATGCTCCTCTGGCAGCCCACCCCCTGCATCCCTGGGCTGTGCTCCCAGCCCCGTGTTGGGAAGGAAGGGCCAGAGGTGCCGGCAGCGGGAGCGTCCCACGGACACGCGTGGGCTCCGAGGGCGGCCGGTGGGCTCCCAGGGCGGCCTTTGGGCTCCCAGGGCGGCCGGTGGGCTCCCAGGGCGGCCGGTGGGCTCCCAGAGCTGCCCTGCCCGTGTGCCCTGCCCTGAGCCTGGCTCCTTGGCACTGCACACAGCCCTCCTGGGGCTGTGCTGGCATCACCTGCCCGCAGCTGGGCTTTTCCTGCTGGAGCAGCTGCCTGGTGTTCCATGATGGATCCGGGCTCCAGTTGCATTATCTCTGTGTGTGCGTGAGAGCTCTCCCAGGGGAAATGCTGCGTGCTGGTCAAACATGGGATGACAAAGCTCTGGAAAATACATCCAAGGTATTTCTGTTATGAAGAGGGCTGGACTTTTAGGGAAGGCAGCACACGGATACTCCGAAGGGGGCATAAAAACAATTGAGAGTCAAATGGCCTTGTTAGTGTATTCTGTATTTGTATAAGAATTGGATCCTCCCTGAGTCCAGCTTGCTGTGCTATATTTGCAATGGACTATTGGGTCTCATCCCAGTTGTGAGAAAATAATGGCTTTTGTTGCCAAGCATATTTTCTCACTTGTCACAAATCAGTGGGGTGAAGCATATGTTAGAGGAGCGGCTGTCTCCGGCTGCCCGGCGGGAGGATCCCTGACAACACTCTTGTCCTGGATGGATAATTCAGATAGCTCAGCCTCGTGGAGCGGCCGGGGTGGGTGGGCTGCAGCCGGGGCTGCGTGCCGGGCGCTTGGCAGCGGGGCTTTGTCCCGCTCCCCGCGGCAGGGAGGAGCAGCTGTGGCCCAGCGTGTTGCTAGAGAAACCTCTGCTTTTGTCTGCCCCTGTCTGAGCAGCCAGAGCGGGGCTGTGGCCTGGCGGGACTGGGGAGGGTGTTGTGCCAAAACCGGCATCTCCTGGAGGAGGAGGAGGAGGAGGGAGCCGGGGCAGGCTGCGCTGGCTGCAGGCTCCCCGCGCTGGGGCACGCCTGGCTCCCGTGGCCTCTCCTGTTCTCTCTGGGCTCCGGCCTTTGCAAGTCTGAACTACCCCGGATTTTCCACCGCCTGCTTTTCACCCGTGTTTGCCTGTGTAGAATTGGGTTTATTTAATAACCATCCTGAACTTCCCATGTGTTGCCTGTCCATGGTCTCTGCAGGATAGCCTGCTGTCCTTCTGCTGGGCTTGGCTCCCGTGGTGGCTGATGCCAGTGGAGGAGCCAAAGGTAAAGTTCTGGGGTTCGGTGCTGAAGAGAAGATTATCTAACGTGGAAGCATAATTGGCAGTTGGTTGAAGGTTGGAATTCCAGGCCTGTGAATCCCCCCACAATGGACAGGGTGGATGTAGCATGGCAGCAAGCAGTGCAGGAGCTGTCAGAGCTGTCCCTGGGAGTGCTGACGTGGAGCACCGGGCCATGTCCTTCTCTCTGCTGCCACGTCTGTCTTTGCATTGGTGATGCCAGCAGCTTTGCATTTTGTTTTCTACACAAACCCTTCCCATTTAGCATGCAGCAGCAGCCCCTGGGGTCAGTGCCCATCCCCACTGTTGGTGTGATGGCTTGTCACTGCGTGGCTTTAGGGTCACAGGCCCACAGAGCCTGTCCTTTGCCTCTGTGTGCTGGGCTGGCACTGACCTGGCTGAACTCCTGCAAGGAAACCTAGAAGTGTCGAATCAACACGTTACAGGCATAGGAGAAACAAAGAAATTCTGCTGCTAAAGGTCAAAGTGTGCCAGGGACAGAGAGAGCTGGACTCCAGCAAACTGGGAACAGAGAATAAAGACTGAGGCACTGATACCAGTTGTTGTGAAATTGTGTTTGCAATTTAGCATCCTTTCCTGCATTCTTTTAGCAGAGAATTTAACTTTTAAAGGTATCTCTAGCATTCTCAGTGGAGTGGGATTGTCCTTCATTTTGGAGTTTCTACAGCTTGTTGTGAGTGAGGGCTGATGTCCGTATCTCTGTGTGCAGTGGATGCCCAGAGTCCAGGGAAACCCCTGTCTGGGCAGAGGCAGCAGCTGTGCTGAGCACCCCTGCTCTGCCTCACCCATCCTCCTCTGCCAGGGGCCTTGGCTTCTCACCAGTGTCAGCTGAGCAAAGTGAGAAAAGCAGACCTACTTACAAACCTTAGGGAAAGGCAAAGGACATCTTGTGTGCTATGGATGGCTTATGCAGCTCTCAGGAGCGTTAGAGGCTGTTTCTGTAGGTAGACTAAAATGGCCACAAGGGCCATGGCTGGTCTGGGCACTGGCATGAGGGGAGGAAAGTGAAGGGTCTCGAGGTGAGCACATGCAGGAGCTGCCTCACCTCAGCTGTGCCCACCTGCCTTCTGCCAGGGCTGTGTGGTGGTGGGCAGCTGGGGCTGCTCTCCCCTGTCCCCGAGGGATGTGGGAGCAGGGAGGCAGCACATGGACCCCTTCCATCAGCTGACCCCTGCCATTCCAGCTCCTCTGATCCCTCCGCCGTGCAGCTGCCCCCCGCAGCCAGCTCAGCCCAATTGTTCTCAGTTTGAATAGATTTTCCTATGGTCTAGTCTCATTTTTCCTCTCCCTTCAGTTCTGCACACGCCCTCCTGCTGGGCTCCCCGTCCCTCTGGGCAGAGCTCAGCTGCTGCTCCAAGAAGAGTGAGCAGCTCCTGCACTTCACTGAGCTGCAGAAACCCTGCCCGGAGCTGGGAAGAGTTGGGGAGGTATATTTCCATCACATCCTGTGCCACAGGTGCTGTATTGCTTCTCTTGCAGACAGGGCAAGGAGTCTGGCTGTGCCCATGAGCAGCGCTCCCTTCCCACTGCCTGCCTGTCTTGCTGGGATCAGAATCCCCCGTGTGGAGTGTTTGCAGCCCAGGTGGTGGGTTCTGGCAGTGCCAGGGCAGGGCCAGCACTGGGGAGCAGCTCTGTCTGCTGTTCCTGCAGTGCCTGTTCCCTGCAGGACACTGCAGGAGACAGCAGCTGCCCGAGGAGCCCATCCCCACGCTCCACGTGCACCTGCAGGCACTGCTGAGCCCATCTGGGAAAGGTCGCAGGGGGCTGCAGTGTGTCTGTCCCAGTGTCTGAAGGTCCTTGGGGAAAGCAAATAAACATGGAACAGATGAAACCTTTGGTGTTTTTGAGCTGGGATTTGGAGGGTGTGAAAGACTTTTTAAGCCTTTGATCCAAAGCTGGGTTGGATTTGTTGTTAAACCTGGCAGTGCAGGGGGATGGGGTGAGAGAAGGGTGCATGGCAGTGCCAGCTTCCTTAAGGTCAGTGCTGGCCATCTTGAAGGTATTCACATGGACATTTATCAATAAATAAAATGTTAGTTTATATGAGAATACTGTGTGATTTCAGGTAGTACCAGATAGATAGAAGTATGGTTTTCTGGTTTCAAAAGGCAGCTGAAAGCTCTGAGGTTGCTCTCAGTGCTGTGAGACCGTTTGTTTTGACAAAGAATAAGGTTTAATGTGAGGCTGGTCGATGGCACTGCTCTGCTCTCTCTCGGGAAGCAGATCCTTTGGCCTTATTGAGCCCTGAATTCACCCAGGGCTTGGAGGGAGCTCCAGCAGAGCTGTGCTGTTTGCTCTGGGACAAGGCAGGAGAACTCTCCTGGCCAGCGTCTGTAGCTGATGTCTTCTGTTCTTTCTCCCCTCGTGTGTGCCCGCAGAAATCCGAACGCAGCTGGTGGAGCAGTTCAAATGCCTGGAGCAGCAGTCGGAGTCGCGCCTGCAGCTGCTGCAGGACCTGCAGGAGTTCTTCCGCAGGAAGGCCGAGATCGAGCTGGAGTACTCCCGCAGCCTGGAGAAGCTGGCTGAGCGCTTCTCCTCCAAGATCCGCAGCTCCAGGGAGCACCAGTTCAAGTAAGTGTGTGTTCCCGGGGCAAACTGGTGCAAAAGGAGGGGCAGAGGCTGCTGTGGGCACGGGAGGCTGGTCCTGAAGCAGAGTCCATCACGTCAGCAGTGAGCTCGTCTGTCTCATCCCTGTGTGGGGCTCACAGAGGAACTGGACGTGTGTCTTTCCAAGACTTCCACCACAGCATCACTGACCTGTGCTGCGTGAATTACACTTACTGTGCACTTCTTGAGCAATACAATAAAAATAGGAACTGGGGACTAGGAAGGAGTCAAATCCCTTGATTGTTTGAAGGGTCTTGAATTCAGCCACTGATTTAATTGTGCAAATAGTGGTGGGCCTGGTCTGTAGCCCTGGTTTTCATCTGTAGCCCAGTCATCAGCTGTCCAGGTGCTGTGTATTTCATGCAGGCTCACTGGCAGGCTCAGGGTTGGAAGCAGTTTCTGGAAATGGAGTTTACTGCACTTTATTTGTGATAAAGTATGTGCTTTTTCTGTGCTTAGCTGTATGGTGTTGGAGGGAGGCAGATCCTTAGTGGAAATATTGTGAAACAAAGCTTTGAAGTAGGCAACATGAACTGAGTCCTGGGATTGTGTGAGAATCAAACCAGTGATGCAATTGTGAAATTCATGAATATGTAAATATGTGTTTTCAAAAGCAGCTTCTTTTCAGTTTAACCACACTTGTGAGCTTGGCTAAACCAGAAAATATGTGAAAAAAATAGAAAGAAAAACAACCTTGACTCAGAATTTCATTTTGGAGGTGACTGCTCTGTGGTGAGGATACTGGCTTGTGCCATTCTGCGGGCCGGTGACCTCAAGGCCCTGTGGAGGCCACTGCCCATTGCAGCTGGGGCTGGTCCTGCTCCCCGTGTGTGCCAGCCCAGAGGTGTCTGGCTGGGCTCTGCGGGGCCACGCCTGGTGCTCGTGCTGGGGGTGGGCAGCTGCTGTGGGTTGTTGTGTCCCCTGCCACAACCGGCTGTCCTGGCGGGGTCAGGGGCACGGGACCTCACTGGGCAGCAGGGGCTGTGCCTGGCAGGGGCTGTGCCTGGCAGGGGCTGTGCCCAGCAGGAGCTGTGCCCCGTGCCTGGCAGGGGCTGTGCCTGGCAGGGGCTGTGCCCAGCAGGAGCTGTGCCCCGTGCCTAGCAGGATGTGTGCCTGGCAGGATGTGTGCCCTGTGCCCGGCAGGATGTGTGCCCTGTGCCTGGCAGGATGTGTGTCCTGTCCCTGACAGGATGTGTGCCCTGTGCCCAGCAGGATGTGTGTCCTGTCCCTGGCAGGGTCTGTGCCCAGCAGGATGTGTGCCCTGTGCCTGGCAGGGGCTGTGTCCTGTCCCTGACAGGATGTGTGCCCTGTGCCCAGCACAATCTGTGCCCAGCAGGATGTGTGTCCTGTCCCTGACAGGATGTGTGCCCTGTGCCCAGCAGGATGTGTGTCCTGTCCCTGGCAGGGTCTGTGCCCAGCAGGATGTGTGCCCTGTGCCTGGCAGGGGCTGTGTCCTGTCCCTGGCAGGATGTGTGCCCTGTGCCCAGCAGGATGTGTGTCCTGTCCCTGGCAGGGGCTGTGTCCTGTCCCTGGCAGGATGTGTGCCCTGTGCCCAGCAGGATGTGTGCCCCGTGCCTGGCAGAGGCTGTGCCCAGCAGGATGTGTGCCCTGTGCCCGGCAGGATGTGTGTCCTGTCCCTGGCAGGATGTGTGCCCTGTGCCCAGCACAATCCATGCCCTGGGACCATGTGGCAGCACCAGCAGCACGGAGCCAGGTGCTGGTCCTGGCTGCTCTCCCTGCAGCACCTGAGCCCGAGCTCTCCACCTTTGCCTCCCTGGGCCACAGTGTTTGTCCCTGTCTCTTCTTCTGCCAGCGGTCTCTGTGAAAGTCTCTCAGCTGGAGTTGTGCCCTTTGTTCCAGATGAAACTCATGTTGTTCAGTTCAGTGGCCAAAGACTGCAGCTGCTGTTCAGTGCCTTTCACAGAGAGCCTGGGCTTTGCCTGCTTGCTGCCCTTCTCCTCGCCAGCCTCAGGCTCTTCACAGTCTGTTTCTTCCCCTAACCCCTGGTGATTTTTTTTTCCTGTTTCAGCTGCAAGAGCAGTGATTTTTGCTGTTACGTTACTAAATCCTATTTATTCCATATTAGTAAATCCCATTTAATCTGTTTACTCGGTCTCTCTGGTGTGAGGCTTTACTGCTGTCTTATGCCAAGCTCTGCTGATGATGAGTTGCTGTTCAGATCCTCTCTGTCCTTTTGGCATCTGGCTGTCCCGTGTTGGTTGTGTGGTCCTGGGTGCTGCACTGTGCACCAAGGAATTGAAGGAATTGGCCAGTAAGGAGCTCTGGTTCAGAGATGGAGCCCACAGAGGTTCAGGGGAGGTCTGGCCTCACCCATTAGCTCAGGGCAGTATTAGGACTTTGCATGGCTTACACTTCTAGAAGCTGCTGCTGTGCAGTGTCCACAGGTGACGAGTGGTTCTCCACTGTTCTAAAGGACCTGGGCACAAGTGCTGGTGTTGGTGGTGTTAATCGGGTCAGCTTGATTTCGGTGCTCTCTCCTGCTGGGTCCTCACTGTCCGTTCCATGTCCAGAGACTCCCTTAATACATTTTTATCTTCCACACTGCTCTGTACCTGCCCTTACCAGGTTCATCTGCACCACTTCCCCAGCTGCTCATGTGTGTCATTATTCTGATGAGGCTGTGACACTCTCAAAGGAGCCTTCAGTGCTCCTTTGTCCCCATGCAGCTGTGCCCAGCCCTGGCTGTGGCAGTGGCCGTGGCTCTGGTGCAGTTGTTCTGTGTGTGTGTGCAGGGGGTCTGTGGTCTCCACGCTGTCCCCTGCAGCACGCCTGAGTGTGTTCATGTTGTGCACAGACACTCTGAGGTAATGTTGGATGCAGAGCCCTTTCATGAGCACTTTTTAGTGCACTAAAGCCAGCACAGTGTCTCGGGTGGCAAAGGGCCCTTCTGCAGCAGAGTGACAGCGGTATTCATTCTGCGAGTGGAAAAAATGAGCAAAACTCTCTCCCTTTCCAGGGATGCATCTTCTCCTGTGCCATCTTCCAGAGCACCCAGTTTGGGAAGGGGCTGGCTGGGGGCCTGGTGTGGTACAGGTGCTTGTGTGCCCCTGGACATCCCTGCGTGGCAGTGCTGGTACAGCTGGAAGAAGAGATCACGCCCCGAATCCCAGTGACTGTGGGCACAGGAGGGGGCGATGCGCTGACAGCGTTCATCTGGAAGTGTGTGCCTTTTTGACCACTTTGATTTTTCTTTTCCACAATTCTCTAGGAAAGATCAGCACCTCCTGTCCCCTGTGAACTGCTGGTACCTGGTTCTGACGCAGACTCGTCGGGAGAGCCGAGACCACGCCACCCTGAATGACATCTTCATGAACAACGTCATCGTCCGGCTGTCGCAGATCAGCGAGGATGTCATCAGGCTCTTCAAAAAGGTAACCTGGGCAGCCTTGCTTCGTGAGCATCCATCCTGGCATTTTAGTCTAAAATAGAACTGTCTTCAGTGTTGCAGAGCAAATCTTGCAAGGGACTTTCACTAGAAGTCTTTCCAGGTATTATTTATCCTAGAGTTTTAAAGAAACTGAGATCTAGACCTGCCAAGTCTAGAGTGTGAGGTGTGACCTGGTGCTCAAAGTGTCAGTGCCAGAGAAATGAGAGGTGGAAACAGGCTGACTTTTTTTCAAGACTCTTTGGAGGGCTTCAGAGCACAGGTCAGAACAGGCTTGTTGGGTGGAACCTCGCTCAAGAGCAGGATGACAGCTGTGAGGCAGGTACAAGAAAGGAGTCACTGTGTTCCTGAAGGCAAGAGTCATGCCTCAGAAATTCGGTGGAGGTATTTCCAGGAGCCAGAGATCATGTCATTAGCTGGTTGTAGGGCCTTCAGTGGAAAAGGGCCTTAGCTGAAATTCTTGAAGAGCTGTTGAAGAGTAGAGAGGGGTTGTTTTCTGGATTAATGATTAGTTAAAAAGCAGGGAAAAAGGGAAGGAGAGTTCCAGTGCAATTCCTAATAAATTATTTGGAAAAAGCCTGAACAGTAAGATGACAAAATCTGCTGATGATACAGAATTATTAATGATAACCAAATTAAAAAGGAACATCAGAGACATCTGAGAATCACACAGTCAGGTGGACCAGAACTGTTCATTGAAGGTGAGGAGTGTGGTAAGAGCACAAAGAGTCCCAGCAGAGTGGAGGCTCTGTGGCCTTGTCTTCATCAGGGGCAGGCAGCTGGGGACTGTAGTGAGGGAGAAGGCTCATAATCAGGGCTTATCTTGAGATTTCAGCCTGACTGGAGAATAAATTTAATGTGATGTTTTTATGGCCAGTTTCCTCTAGTTTATAGATCTGACCTAGAAATTAAACTGCAAGGTCGGGTTTGTGGTGGCTGATTTGATATGGGATATCATCCCTTTTCCTGTTCTCCTGCCCTCCAGAAATGGAGATACTTGGTAGATGTCAGGTAGTCCAGTTCTCAAAATGTTCCTCCCATTTGCATTTTGCTCTGAACCAGTTTTTGAGATTTATATTTAAACTATGCTTCTGCTTTCCCTGCCCATGTCTGTGGATGGTGTGTCTTGTTTAGAAACACAGGACAAATTAATCCAGCTTGCAAACAAGGACATATATTGAGTGTTTTGAATGTTCTCCTGTTGTGTGTCAATCCTCAGCCAGGACAGGATGGGGAAGTATTTCATCTATTCAGCAGAATTATTTCTTTGTGTTTGGTGTTCTTCCATCTCCCTTCATTTTTGAAATTAAATTTTAACTTCTAGGGCTCAACACTTAAATTCAATAGAAATGGTTGCTCCTTGTTTCTCCCTCCTCCATCTCCTGCCAGGAGAGCTGGTGTGACTCTGCAGCCTGCCAGAGCCAGCACCTGCTTTGCATCCAGAGGAACCCTTACAGCTGTGGGCATCTGTGATTTCATTGTTTGTTCCTTGGACTTACCTGTCCCTGGAAATAATGTTCAGCTAAATCAGAGAAAAGACTTTGTGTCAGCATTTGCCTTTCACATGGACAGGGAGGCTGCTACTTTTGGGCATATTCAGGTTATTTATTTTTCTCAACCTATGGCATGCCTTGTCTGAAGGATTCTGAGTCTGCACTTCCCACCTCACAGCAGTGCTCAGTGGGAACCTGGGGCACCTGTGTGGAAGAAGGAGCATGCTGGTAAATGGATTTTGGAGATCCAGCCTTGCAGCATGTGAAGCTGCTCAGAGGAGGGATCTTTCACTGTGGTGTCCAGTCTGGCTTTGAGTGTGCTGGGTAAAGTGCTCCAAGCCCTCCTCCAGGGGGGCCAGGCTGTGTGAGGCTGCTGGCAGATAACCTGGCTCCAGAAGGGTTAAAGCACCCGCAGTCGTGGTTCAGCTGCTGGCTGTGCTGGAGATTGCTCTTTGATGGTAAATTAGAGTAACATTTTTTTCCAGAAATGTCACTTTGAATTCTTCCCATCTAGCGTTTATTAATGGCCTGTGACACGCTGCAGGGACATAAGGAGCCAGGAGGTTTTGTGTTTCCTGCCTTCATTATGTAAATGTAAACAAGCCCGGGAAGGGCGGGGGGGCTCACGGTACAGGATGAGCACAGCTAAGGAGCAATTGCTCAGCAAGTGGTAATCTGCCTGGAAAGAGGGGTGCTGAGCTGGGGTGCTGAGCTGCTGCTCCCTGGGCTTCCCTGGCTGAGCCTGGCACAGCTGGGGGCACAGGTGGGGGCACCATCGCTGAACGGGCAGTGTGCTTTGTCCCTCTCCACCCAAGTGTCCTCCCCCCTGGCCAGCAGCAGCGGCTCCAGCTTGCCTCCTCTCGTGTCCGGCTGGGAGCCCTTCCAACCCAAACCACTCTGGCATTCTGTGAGGAAAGCAGAAGAAGAAAACTCAGATTTCCCTGGAGCTCCCAGTGTGAGTCACGTTCCCCATGCAGGAGAGGATCGAGGCGAGCTGACGTTGCTAATAGGCAGTGATGAGTGGAGATGCTGAGATGTGTCCCTGTGGCTCACTCTGCTGTCAGGGCGAGTCTGTCACCATGAAACCTCACAGTGTGTCCTGGCACACTCAAACCCAGGGTGAGGGACCCACTGCCAGGCAGGTGCTTGCTCCTGCTAACCTTCTGCTCTGGCAGCAGGAAGGAAGTTTGATGCTTCTTCCAGGTATGGGATACAGGAAATTACACGTTTGAGACAGAGCATTGCTATGTCCAAAATAAGGGTTCTGGGTTATTCCCCAGTGTGGGATTTAATTATGTGCTGCAACAGTGAACTTAATTACAGCCCGTGCTGCTTTGTCCTGGATGGGGGTTGGATGAAGAAGCAGTGTCTGGATCGGAGCTCTTGTCTTTGTCTTTAGAGTAAGTGTTCTCTGTTGCCAGCCATCCATACATCCATTCCCCATACTTTGTCAGCGTGGCAGGAGTTTTAATAAATTGCTAACTTGAAGCCATTGCTGTCTCAGTGAGGAGCTGTGGGTTTCAGGAGGAATGTGAGGCATAAAGGAAGCAGATAAATTGTAGTTTGGGTTTTGTGGATGGTCCCAGGAGCTGGAATGATGTTTGGTGTTGTCTCCTGTCGGTACACAAATATAATTTCTCTGTTGGAGAAAGGGAAGGCAGCAGGCTTGGAGGAGAGACAAGTCCTTCAGCTGCTTGCTTGCCTGTGCTTGAAGGAGGCTCCAGCATCCTCACTCATCCTCACTGCCCTCTTGGACGCTGGGAGACTCCCAGCCACGCCGCAAACCCTTTGCAGCAGGGCCAGGTGTTGGGTTGCTGGCTGTAGGCAGCTGGCTCTTTAACTGAGCTCCCCACCTGTGGTTGCCTGTGCAGGTGTAGCTCACGGAGCAGCACACTGAGCCAGTTTGTGTTGCTCTGTTTTGGAGTCTAAAACTGGCTTTGAAAATTACAGCTTTGTGGTCTTGCCCTGCACCGTGCAGGAAATCCGGGGCAGAGGCAGGAGCTGCAGCTCAGCCTGGGCCACGGCTTCTGCCACCAGCCTGTCCTGTCCTCCTCCCAGGCTTCTGGGGAGTGACTCGTGGCAGCAGGGATGGCTGGGGGGGTACATGTGACTCCTGCAGGCTGTGGGCTCCAAGCCCCCTGTTTGGAGACCTTGACTGTAATAGCTCCTATTGGAATCACAGAATGGCTTAGGTTGGAAAAGCTCTCTGAGACCATCGAGTCCAACCCTTCCCCCAGAACTGCCAAGGCCACCACTAACCCATGTCCCCAAGTGCCACATCCACACAGCTTTTAAATTCCTCCAGGAATGAAGAAGAAATGTTTTCCAAATATTCAACCTAAACCTCCCTGGCACAACTTGAGGCTGTTTTCTCTTGTGCTGTCCCTTGGTCCCTGTCCCCTACTTGGCTGCACCCTCCTGTCAGGGAGCTGTAGAGAGTGAGAAGGTCCCCAGACATCTTTGGGCTGTCTGGGTGGATGCACATGTACCACGGCTCTGTTGTGAATTAGCAAGCCCCAGTGAGATTTTTGAGAGCAATGATGACCATCAGTGTTGGTGGGCAGGGGAAGGGACGGGGCTGCAGTCCAGATGAGGGTTCCTGGCAGCCGTGGGCCTCAGCTGAGCACCTTCTGCCCACTGGCATCACCCTGGCACCTTGTACCCGTGGGAGTGGGACCAGTGTGCCTCAGTCAGGCCTCTGAGGATGGGACTGTCCCAGGTACCCTGGCACTAACTCAGGGACACACTGTGGTTACTGGGTGGGACTTTCACCCTTTAGACTCCTTGCTTCAGGCTTTGCTTTAAATCTAGCTTCTAACAATCTAGATTAAACTTTCAAAGTATGTAGGTTGTCCCATTGACTGGAATTAGAGGACCTTTCTGTGTCGAGGGCTTCTCTCATCACCCAGCCTGGTGGAATGTTGTTTTCCCTGCCCACGTGCACAAAACTTCTGGAGTTATTTGAGGAAATCTGGGAGAAACTGCTCAGTTTTGTTTTGGCTTGGTTTAGGGAGGGAGGAAGGGGGTGTCTATACTTAGTTTAAACACATCTTCAAGCTATAATAAGTATTTCCTAGCCAAGAAGATTCCATGGAGAGATTTGTGGTGTAATTACAGGCAGGCAGGGAAGCAGTGTGAGCACATCCCAGCACCTCCAGCTGCTGGGTTGCAGTAGGAGTTGGTTTGAGCTGCAGCCAAGCTCCAGTGTTGGGCAGCTCCCCGTGCTGTGGCCTCTCCACGAAGGGCTGTGTCCATGCTGGAGGAGGTTGGCAACTGCATCTCCCTCATCCTGCCTGGCAAAGAAAGGGAAAACACAGGCTGATAATGGGATTTCAGCAGACAGGAGGATGCCAGGACTTCCTCACTGGCAGTGAGTGTCTCCTCAGCTGGCTGAACTTTGACTGCTGCTGTTGTGAAACTGGAAACTTTATTATATAACTGTGGTGTAGCTATTTTGTAATGTCCTTTTTCAGAGATGCTTTGGTTCACTCGGGTCAGAATAGTGAAAATGAGCTATTGAGGAGGAGCTAGGGCGTGGGTCATGGCCAAGGGAAATGCAAACCTGGGATGCCAGTGCTGGGGAGCCCTGGTGGTCTTTGCTCTGAAATACCAGCGTTGGCTGGAAATTGCAGGTCCAGCAGCAGATGTGCTTAATCACAGAGCACAGGGTGGTGCAGATCAAGACACATTGGCAGGTGATGCTGTGGGACTGGAGAATGCCAGTCTAGGGAACTGCCAATCTGGGGAACACAAATGGCTGTTGGATGATGTACACCCTGCCAGTCCCCAAACTGGGGGACAGTGTGTGTTAACACCCAAATGGGGAGCTGGCTGTGGGCTAGGAATGAATTTTACCAGTGGAGGGGCAAAGCAGTATTGCCTGTAATTTTAGGTTCATCTGTTTTGCAGGATAAATAAGTTAAATTATATTAAATTCCTCCTCATGGTCTCTGAAACCCAGTTTGGGTGATCCATGGGCAAATGTCAGCCTCAAATGCATACAGAGCCACTCGCATGAGACTTTGCTGCACTGTGTGTTCACGTTTATGATTCCTCTGAAATGTATTTTCGTTTTAAAACTGCACACATTTTGAGCACAACAGTCTCACCTCTTCTTGTTTTTGTCTTGCAGAGCAAGGAGATTGGCCTCCAGATGCATGAGGAGCTCCTGAAAGTCACCAATGAGCTCTACACGGTGAGCAGTGAGCCCATCCCACGTTCCCAGGCACAGCCTGGGGAGCACAGGCGTTTGTTAGAGCAAATCCCAGGGGCTGTGCCCTGGCCATGACCCTGTGCTGCAGCGTGGCCCTTCCTGTCCCTCACATCCCCTGGGAGAGCCTCTCCTCACTGGGCTGAGTCCCGGTGCCCAGCTGCTTGCCCTGAGCCTGCCCGGGGCGTTTGGGGGTGCTCCGCTCGGATCCCTGTGTCTGTGATGCTCTCACCTGCCGGGGCACCACGCTGCCCTTGGCCCTGCCCAGACCCTGGCCTGGTGGTTCCAGCCCCAGTGGCTCCGAGCTGGCCGTGCTTGGTGTCACATCACCTCCCTGCTCCTGTGAGCCCCTGGCCAGGGGATGGCTGAACATGACCTTCTGCTGGGGAATGCAGAACACTCCTGGCTCGCAGGGGCTCAGCTCTGTCTTGTGCCCCGAGGAGCACTTTGGCTGCAGAGTTGTCTGTGCCTCCCAGCGAGATCAGGACATAGCTCTTCAAGCAGGTTTTCATAGCAGAGTAATAAAAGTCTTTGTGTTGCTTCTGCCTCTTGCCCTGTAGCAAGTGTTTTTTTAAAAATTTATTTTATTTGTGGTTTAGGAGCAACAAAACAATATAAAGACTGCCTTTTGTTGGAAAATTGAGATAATATATTTGCTTTCTTTGGTTGTATCTGTAACTGGTACATAAATAATGCTGCAGTAGGTTTATTCCTAAACAATCATTCTATTTCATCTTTTTGAAGAACAGGCCTAAACAACAGAGTATGAATGATTGTATTTGAAATTTCTGCCATAAATCTCCTCTTAACAGGTTTGTTCCTGCATTGGCTGTTGAAGGATTTGATTGTTGTGAGACCTGCAGTGTGGGTGGACAGCAGATCAGATTAAAAGGCCTGTGTGAGATTTGGGAGTGCGTTGTTGATGGTTGAATGTCACAAGCTGTGTTAGGGGTGGTGACTAATTAAGATTAATTACAGCAGCAGCATGACAGATGCAAAACAAGGAAAGACTAACAAGGGCTGGGCTGACCTCATAGCTGTGGACCAGTGTGCTCTGAACCCAGCCACGGGACAGGGCCATCCCCGAGGGGTCAGCAGTGGGCTGAGGTCCCCAGTGCAAGCAGTGGCCAGGGAGGAGCACAGAGGGTGATTCTGCTCGTCCTCACAGGAGCTGAGATTTCTCCCATTCACTGCTTTGCTCCATGTGCTGAGCAGAATGGGCTTTGAATGGTGAAGCAAACTGGTTTGAATGGGAAACTGGGACAGCTGGAGGAGCTCTGTGTTTGCATTCAGCCTTGCTGCTAAGATAGCAAACTGGTTGTGTCATCCAGCCAGGGAGGAGCAGGGAAGGGACATACTTCAGAAATGAAGAAAAAGCCTGTGGGGCAGTCGGGGTCACCTCGCATCCGCTTGGTGCCAGCAGCACCTGCTGCTCAGAGTTCAGTCCTTGAGCCATCAGGTGAAACGAGCCCCCCTGGCTCCTGGTGCTGGGGGTGGCTGGGACACCTTTGGTTCTGAGCTGCTGCTGGTGTGCTGTTTGCCCACGAGCAGCACGGGAGCTGTGGCTGCTGACACAGCCAGACACGGGGTAAGGACCTGGCTCCCAGGACACCAGGCTGCTGCCTCGTCAGAAACCTCACTTGTCTGCTGTCAGCACAGGGAACTCGATTGTCTTCCTCTGGCCAGGCCTTTACCCACAGCTCATCCGTGCTGCTTTTTAAGCCTCTCCAAGGAGAATTCTGTGCACTGGGTGGAAATGACAATTTTTTACAGGCTTCTCAGGCATTCGTTGTCTCAAACTCAAGCCAAAACAACCGCGCTGATTTTAACTCAGCCTTGTTGCTGTTCTGATGCAAGTCACCCTGTGGAGTGTGTATGGAGAGAACCAAAGCCACGCTGATTTTAATCAAAATGGAAGTGGATGACTTTCATTCTGAAGTGGAGATGCTTGTGAATGGTTTTGTGCAGAAATAGTTCAGCTGTGAATTAAAACCAGCTTCGTTCCTTTGGTTCCTCCTTATGGATTCCAGCAGAGAGGTACCAGTTGGAGCTGGTAAAGGCAGAAGGCTGAGGGGGCCTGAGCCTGTACCTGACACGGTCACCCCGTTTCTACTCTGGCTCCTCTGCTGGGTCAGAACTTTGGGGATGAGCTGTTGAGGAGAACAAAGCCCTTGTAGCTGGAGACTGCCAGCAGTGCCATTTAGGGCCGGTATTTTGGCAACAGCCTTTATCCAGAACATGTAATTAATATGGAAAACACAACTCGTGTTGTTAAATAACTAATGAACATTGGAGCATATTTTTCCTCCTTCGCTGCAGCTAATTAACTGATTTGCAGGAAGGATCCCCGGGACGCAGCTGTGGCAGTTTGTCTTTGTGTCACAGCAATGCAAGCAGGGACAGCGTGATTTGATTGCGGGCACCGAGACGGCACGAGGGAATTGCAGATCAGGGACTGATTGCTGCAGTGCAGGTTGGCCCCGGCCAAAATTAAGGCAGATATAAACAGAAATATGCTCTGAATTTCCAAGAGCAAGCTGTGTGGCAGGGCAGCTGGTGAGGAGCACAGTTGTTTAAGGTGTCTATTTTGGTTGGGTAACTGTCCCGTAACCTTTAGATTTCACAAAAATCTGCAGTTTGGAGCCTTGCTACTCGTTGGGCTTCTCTGTCATGTTGTGTCAGGGCCTCTCTAAGTGCTGCAGAAATCTTTCCTCTTACTGCCTGAAGCCCTGATATGCAGCACTTTGCTTTTCCACTTCCCTCTGTGTGCTTCACAAAAAGATGTAGATGGTGAGGATGAGGAGGGCTCAGCGAAACCCTCTGGTCTTTCTCTTTAAGAAAATCCCAGGAATCGTCTGGTCTGTGTGTCCTGTGACATTCACTGCAGAAGAGGCAGTTTGAAATATGTGGCTGCAATCTGTGTTAAGAATTTGCGGGGTTTGGAAATGCAGCAGCTCAGGGCCAAGCAGGAGCCTTTGCTCACTGCCCCTTGCCTGTCCCTGCAGAGGGGTGTCCCTGCAGAGGGGTGTCCCTGCAGTGCCAGGGGTTTGTGTGGCTCCAAAGGGCGTTGGGAGCCTGCTTCAGCTGAGGGCTGTGCTTGGCAGGAGGAGGGATCCTGCGGCTCAGCCTGACCTGCTCCAAGTCAAACACTCCTGGGTCCTGCTGGCAGCCACAGCTGAGGAAGACTGTGTTTGCTTCATTAAGCCGTGTGTAAAAACCCCCTGCATGTGGGGGTTCCTGCTCTGTTTTAACCCTTGGGCCTCAGGCAGCCCATCCCAGTCTGCCCCAGTGTGGCCCAGCTGCTGAGGCTGATTGCAGGGAGCAGTCAGGCACTGTGCACCATGTCAAGGCAATGTCAAATAAACCGTCCACATCCCGAAGGGAGATGATAGAAGGGGACAGTGTGACTAAAGGCATAAAGAGAGAGGAGCAGATGTGTCCCTCTTGCCAGCTCTGTTAAAATGATCCAGTGTGCCCTTCGGGCTCTTGTTTTCTGAAGGTTGTGCTGGAAGTTTTGCCTGTAGAGTGTTCCAGGATCAGCATCATCCCTCCTGGATCTGGAATGTGAAGGACAAGGTGCTGCTGCGCCTGTCCTGGCACTGCCTGTGCCTGCTGGTGGCAGCAAGGGCAGGATGAGGTGGTGACAGGAGGCAAACCCCATTTCTGCCCGGGGATTGCAGCTCCTCCACTTCCAGATGGTTCCACTGTCTGGGTGGCAGAGCAAGGGCTGTCTGATGGCGTAGCAAGTGCACGTGTAGGAACAGAGGGGTTCGGTCAAAAGGGAGTTCAGAGTGACTGTGGCCTCCCTCACAATCACTTGTCATGGAGACCCTTATCCCAGCTACAGAGCTCTGAGGTTATTCCCTATTTCCCTGCTGGCAGGCATAGGGTGCTCTTTGACTGCAGGTGTGTGCTGGATCATGTCCCCCAGTGGGACTGAGTGCCATCACAGTTCTTAGACCAGCCTGGAGCCTCTAGAAATAGGGCTGGGATTCATCTCTTAAGCTTTCCTCCCACTCTGTTCCTTAATGCCACAGCAGCCCCCGCAGCCCCTCTGCCCTGCCCAGGGCTGCTGGCTTGTCCTGCTCCGGTGCTGCAGGTGACCATGGCAAGGTGGCTCATGGCCTCCTGTGTCTGCAGGTGATGAAGACCTACCACATGTACCACGCAGAGAGCATCAGTGCCGAGAGCAAGCTGAAGGAGGCAGAGAAGCAGGAAGAAAAGCAGTTCAACAAGTCAGGGGACATCAGTGTGAACCTGCTGCGGCATGAGGACCGGCCTCAGCGGCGCAGCTCCGTCAAGAAGATTGAGAAGATGAAGGAGAAGGTGGGTGAGAGGGAAGGAAGAGGGAGCTGGGCTGGGGCTCCCTGCACGCAGCAGGGGTTGGCTTCAGCCTTGTCTTCGTCTGTGAGGCCGTTCCTGTATCTCTGGGAAGGGGTTAGGAGGGCTGGGCTGTCGTGTGCATGTTCTGCTGAAGGCACCCCAAGGAGGCCATCACAAGTGTCTTCCCTGCTCCTGGCTGTGGAGAAGGGCCAGCGCCAGCTTCTAGAAAAGGCTTGACTCGGAGTCAGGATGGCATGACAGGGACAGGCAGTGCAGCCTTGGATGGGGTGGTGGACCTGCCCAGGAGCCACGTGGCCACCCGTGGCACCTTCCAGGCTGACTCTGGAGGGAGAGCTGAGGCAGGCAGCTGCTGCAGGGGCCTTGGGGGCGGTGGCTCCTGGAGCACAGGGCAGGGAGAGGGGGTGGGAGCTGCTTCTCCAGCAGCAGCTCGGGTCACAGTGTGCCAGGAGCCTGGCTGTGCCAGCTGGGACCCCAGAGGCTGTGCTGAGGAGGGCAGTGCACCAGGGTGCCCTGCTCGGCGTGGGGATGCATCCTGCTCCAGACAGCAGACCCTGCTCTGGGAGACTGGGGTTTGTCTGTGATGTGTTCTTTAAAGATGCTCTTAAAAATGAACAACAGCCTTGGGTTTGCTTGGGCACTGACTCCTGGTAGCAAAAAAATAGTTGGATCTATAAAATACCAGTGTTCTTCCTCTGCATACTGTCAGGAAGTGAGAGTGCAGTATTTAGATGGATTTGCTAGGCAAAACACTTCGTGCCATTCTGGCCTCAGCAAAGCCCTGTGACCTCAGGATCTCTACTAGTTTTTGTGTTAATTTTGGAGAAAAGGTGATAGTTTCCCCAGCCAAGGACACGTTTGCTCGCTGGCTCATCCAGCCCTGGGACATTTCTAACAGTGAACTTCTCGGAAGGGTTAATCTTTTGATTCAGCCTTCAGAGCAGGGATCTGCCTGAGCAGATGTCCCAGATCTGGAGCACATCTGCTTTCTTACAGTTTTGAATTCTGGGTCCTGTTCTGAATTGTGTAGCTTGGGCCTCTGGGCCAGGTTCCACTTCGATACAGCTGCACACATTTGGAGCAAGTCCAAACGTATGTCAGCATTTCTGGGGGGAAAATTTGGCCCTCTGGTTTTGTCTGATGCCAAAATCCCCAGCAGCAGCTGTGCTCAGGGGCTCCAAGTACCTCTGAGCAGGATGCTCTCATCATGGCTGGCTGACAGCGTGAGGGGTGTTCAGATGGGATCTCCTCCACCCTGGCAAGGTCCCTGTTTTCATACCAGATACCAAGTTTTAGTAATTACCTCATCACACCCAGGCTGCAGGGTGCTGTGGGGGTCTGTGGCAGGAGAAACGGTGCCTATACCATCCTGTTTGTGCTCTGACACTCCATTCTGCTTTTTCAGAGACAAGCCAAGTATTCTGAAAACAAGCTGAAGTGTACAAAAGCCAGGAACGACTACCTGCTGAACCTGGCAGCCACCAACGCGGCCGTCAGCAAATACTACATCCACGACGTCTCCGACCTCATCGACGTGAGTGCCTTCCCCTCCAGCCTGGCTGAGCTCTTAGCTCCACTCCTGTGGGGGCTTTAGGATATTCTTAACTGGGGCTGAGTATGTCCTGTGAGTTGGGTTTGCCTTGGCGTGAGCCAGGTGAAACTGAGGTTTCTTCTTGGCCCATTGGTTAGTCTGTGTTTGAGACAGAGGAATGCTTCCCAAGTCAGACACAGCCTTGGTTTTGGTGCTGAACCAGAGGGGTTTTTTCTTTCTACTACTCAGTGACTTTGGTGGGGATTCAGCACGTGTGGCAGTGCTGTCCTGGCTGGGGAAGGTGGGGATTCAGCACGTGTGGCAGTGCTGTCCTGGCTGGGGAAGGTGGGGATTCAGCACGTGTGGCAGTGCTGTCCTGGCTGGGGAAGGTGCCTTCGGAGCTTTGTCCCGTGCTCCTTGCAGGGAGTAGCCTCAGGGCAGGAACTGCTGGAAAGAACTGAGCACTGGTGACTCCTACAAACTGCTTTGAGGGGATTCAAAGGAGGGACTTACCCAGAGAAGGGATTTCTGCTTCTTCCTTTATTGGGCATCCCACAGCGTGTAGATTGCACAGTGAGGTTCTTCCTGCTGGAGTTGCCTCAGTGAGTGCATAAATAGCTGAGCTTGAAGCACTGAGTTACCATCATTACCTAAATGTACAATTTAAAAAGCTGCTTGAGTGTTTACTACCTTTCCTAGCCCATTAGCATGTAGTTACACTTCTGAGAATTAAAGTAAGTCTGATGCATCCCCTGATGACTTCAAGATTTTGATATATGATAAAATACTCTTCATTATGTTCTTTTTGTTCTCTTTATTATTTAAGGTGTGTTAAAAAACAAGTAAGTTGATTGTGGAGCCATTTGAATGGCAAGGTTTGAGAACACCTTGATATATCTACAGGCTTTCTGCTTTTGCAGTGTATATTCTATCTTTCTTTTGTTAAATTATCTTTTAAGCAAGAATGACTTCGTTTTGTGGAGTTTTTCGAACTTTGATTTTCTGGAGATTTGCTGAGCCTGGCTAGCCATGCTCTGAGCCTGACTGGCCACACTTGGAGCCCGAGGCAGCTCTGAGCCCTGCTGGCCATGCTCTGAGCCTGACTGGCCACACTTGGAGCCCAGGGCAGCTCTGAGCCCTGCTGGCCATGCTCCGAGCCTGACTGGCCACACTTGGAGCCCGGGGCAGCTCTGAGCCTGGCTGGCCATGCTCTGAGCCTGACTGGCCACACTTGGAGCCCGGGGCAGCTCTGAGCCCTGCTGGCCATGCTCTGAGCCTGACTGGCCACACTTGGAGCCCGGGGCAGCTCTGAGCCTGGCTGGCCATGCTCTGAGCCTGACTGGCCACACTTGGAGCCTGGGGCAGCTCTGAGCCTGGCTGGCCATGCTCCGAGCCTGACTGGCCACGCTCTGAGCCCAGCTGGCCACGCTCCCGTGGCTCCTGCTGGCTCTTCCACCCTGCTCCACCACGGAATGGTGAGGGATGCACCGGGCTGGCTCCCTGGGACACGGGAGAGGCGACGGGGCTCGCACACCCTCCGTCTCCAGTACAAATTGCCACGTGCAGCTGCTGATTTCACAGCGATCTGAACTGTCAGGACACTGCAGAGCCAATTCACCGGTGTTCCCCCTAATCCCAGCTGCCTCAGTGCCACCTCTGAGGCACAGCCTTGCTCCCTGGGCACCCCTGCAGAGCGGCGCTGTGACAAAGCCGTGCTGGAGCCTCCTGCTCTGCGAGGCAGAGGGCCCAGCTGCTCGGGGAGGTGGGAGGGAGGCTGCGGCTTAATGAGACCCGTAAAACCCACCAGAGGAGCCGTGAAAGGGGCACAGAGCCGTCTGCCCCTCTGTCTCCAGTGGCCTTGTTGTTTTGTCCTAGAAAGGAAGGGAAGAATATAGGGAGAGATCAAATTAGCCTTGGACTGTCAGTGCACCACGGGGCCTCCTCCTCGGATGACACGTGCCTCTGTCTAAGCGCCTGCGTTTGCCTCATTTCTGTCATTAACTCTGTGGCCAAGTTAATCTTTTCGGCCACGTATGCAAAGAGGAGATAAAGCTCTTTATCCATCCCTCTGGAGTTCTGTGGGAAATGTCTGCAAGACAGTTTGAAGTGGTCACATGAAAGATATCACTAGATTCAGCAGAGAAAATGGAACAGTCAGTTTCCATATAAACTGATCTGCCAAAACCTGTGCAGCCTCCTCCGAGTCCTTCTGGAGCAGCAACTCGCTTCCCCATGGATTAGTGATTGCTGTATCTGAGACAAGCCAGGAAAGGAGGGGAACTCTGAGGAAATTCAGTGTTACATGGAACTGTCGAACTGCTGGTCCCTGGAAAAATTAGCTGAGTCAAGTCAGGGAACAGAAACAGCAGCTGAAATAGTTATGCCAAAAATCCTCAGTTGGCTTTACTGGCCTGGTTGAACAGGGCCTGGAGCAGCCTGGGCTAGTGGAAGGTGTTCCTGTTCATGGCAGGGTAGTTGAAATTGGATGATCTTTAAGGTCTCTCCCAACGTAAACCATTCTGGGATTCTGTGATTTACTTGCCACACAGTACAGCTCTGGATTTTGTGGCACCATCAAGAGAGAAGACGCCAGAAATTAAAGTAGGCAAATAATTATTATGCATATAATTGAAAATAATGCAGAATATATTTAAAAAAAACAAATAAGGAAAAAAATGCAGAGAAGGGGGAACAGAGCAGAGCAAATGAGTTGGGCTCTTTGTTTGCAGGCAGTGCTGATCCTGTGGAGGCAGGGGCGTTGCTGCTCTGCCTGGGAAGTTAAGGGGTGGCTTGCAGGGCACCCAGGTGCTCAGATGTTACTCCAGGGTTCCACTTGCTCAGGTCCGAGGCGTGGGCCTGGCCGAGCTCTGTCATGTGCAGGTTCAGCCTCCCGGATAACAGAGGCACTCAAAGCTGCTGGAGCCACAGACCACTGTGTGCATTTCCTTCTCCGGGAGCCCAGAACTGCCCCCCGGTGCAGCTCTGTGGGGGCACTGGGAGGCACACAGGTATTTGGGCTGCTTCCATGGTGTTTTGGCCAAATGTGCATGCTTGAGCTCCAGGAGCCGGTTTGTTTCTCAAGCTGAACACTGGGATATTTCCACCCCTTGCAGGGTGTTAGCAGACGTGATGAATTAATGCTTGGGGAGCTCTGAGCTTGGCAGATGAAAGGCGCTGCGGAAGGGCTGGGATTATTATTTGTGGTTCTAATTTATTTGCCATCAAAGGGATGAGAGGGGTGAGAAAATGCCATTTGTTCTGGGGCTGGGAGCATGGGTTTGAAGTCTTTTTTTTCTTCCTTTTTCTTTTCCACTCCCCATTGTGTGTTCCTCTGGGAATTGCGTGGAAATCCCTGCTCCGTCTTTTCTTCTCTGGGCATCTGTGTGTGAAGCAGCCGGCACGGTGCTGATCACCAGGGACTTCAAGGGCTGCAGTGTGTGCGAGAAGTGCCTGCCCTGGTTTTCAGGAGCAGCTGATTTCTGGGGACTGCCAATCACTGCTGGCTTCAGTGCGAGGCTAGCAGCAAAGAAAGGGAAACATTTCGCATGGAATTTTGTCCTAAAAGCAGTTGGCAATGCCCCGAGCCCCTCTCCTTGGGTTCTGTGCCATTCGGTGCTTTGCCTGGTAGTGGCTCAGTTTTGTGTGCTTTGGGAATTCCCACCCTTGAAGAGTGGCAGATATTTCCTCCTGGTGCTGTTTTTTTGTAGCAAAGTAGCTGTGATTTCAGGGGGTGGGAGAACACGGGTGAGGGCTGGGAGGTGCTGGGGAACGCACAGTGCATTCCCAGGGCACAGGGCTGTGGTCAGCTGGTCAGTGCTGGTCCTCCCCCAGTGCTGCACAGGGGTCCCAGCCCTGGTCCCTGCCCCATCTGCGTGGCAGCCCCTCAGCTGCATTGTTCCAACCCTGGGGTTTCTGTACAATCTGGAGTGGTCATACGGGTGTTCGTGCTGCAGCTGTCTCATGGGAGAGACTTGCAGCACAGAATGAGATTTTGCCCCAAGCAGCAAATGGAAATTCACCCCTTATCTTCTTTTTGCTTGTTGATTTTTTTAAGGCAGGTCTGTACCTGTAAATGCCCATACTCTCAATTAATGTGATTAGAAGCTAAATAGAAGCAGGATAAATGGAGGGCTGTGACAATTTGATAGTTTTTACAAAACTGAGGTAAGGTCTGTACCTGTAAATGCCCATACTCTCAATTAATGTGATTAGAAGCTAAATAGAAGCAGGATAAATGGAGGGCTGTGACAATTTGATAGTTTTTACAAAACTGATCATTATTGTGCATGGGTTTTCACAGGTTTTAAAGACTAGGAGGGACAGTGGGGCTGGGAATGGGCCCAGTGTAGCTTTGATGCTGGTTTTAGCAGAGGCTGGAGCAAGCACAGCCCTGCTGTGATGTCATCTGAGCTGAGCAGTGTCACCTCACACGGGCACCGAGCCTGAGACGGCTTCTTGGATCGGAGCCGCTTGTGGCACCACCTGAGGTTTTGGATTTCACTTTGAGTTTATCAATATGAATTTCAGGAAGTGTTTCCTCACAGAAAGGGTTGTCAGACCCTGGAACAGGCTGCCCAGGGAAGTGGTGGAGTTTTCATCCCTGGAGGTGTTCAAGGAATAGCTGGACATGGCATTCACTGCTCTGGGCTGGGTGACAAGGTGGGGATTGGTCACAGGTTGGACTTGCTCAGCTCTCAGGAGCTTTCAGGGCAGCAGATCCCTGAGCTGGTATGACACTTGACATGCCAAATTCAGTTATAGTGGAGACAATGTTTAAAACCAGATTTTTGTCTAAAGTAAAGTATTTTGGCAGCAGTTAACTCCAAGTTTTATCATTTTCCCCAAGACAGACGTGAGAGTGATCAGCAGCATGAGGAGCTGCTCCACGGTGGGAGGCAGGCAGCTGCCCAGGGACAGAGTGCACACACTGCAGTGGCATGTGCCCACTGCCACACCTTGCTTCAACCTCCATCTGTGTTTGAGAACCTTGCACAGTGGTTTGGGCGTGTTTGTGTGACCAGAGCCTCCTTTGTGTTTCTCAGTGCTGTGATCTGGGATTCCACGCCAGCCTTGCTCGGACCTTCAGGACATACCTGTCTGCTGAGTACAACCTGGAGACGTCCCGCCACGAGGGCCTGGACATCATCGAGAACGCCGTGGACAACCTGGACGCCCGGAGCGACAAGCACACCATCATGGACATGTGCAACCAGGTCTTCTGCCCGCCGCTGAAGTTCGAGTTCCAGCCGCACATGGGGGATGAGGTACCGTGCTCGGCTGTGGGGCTGCGCAGGGGCTGGCCCGGCCCTCCTCTAAACCAGCACTGGGAAATTGTTCCTGGCTCCTTACCCCTCTCTGCTGCCTTCACACACTGCCATGCGTGTTTCCTCTCCTGATGAGACTCTCGGCTCGTTAGGGCTGCTCCTTTCAGGCTGCCTCTTGCTCCATGCCTGTCCCAGTTAGGGAGCCCATGGTTTGGCTCTGCCCCGCAGATCTGCACAGGGGAGCTGTGATTAACCTGCTGTAATTGGGAGATGGCAGAAGCACTCGGTGCTGGCCTGGGTCCAGGGCATTGCTCATGGGACACCCGGCAGCACGACCTCTCTGGAGGCTGCCGGGAATTTTGTGGGTATGGAAACGTGTGTCTGGCCCGTGCATGACCCCTGGAATGTCTCCTGTCCCAGGTGTGCCAGGTGAGCGCCCAGCAGCCTGTGCAGACCGAGCTGCTGATGCGCTACCACCAGCTGCAGTCTCGGCTGGCCACCCTCAAGATAGAGAATGAAGAGGTAAGTGGTGGGGTCTGTGGGCAGTGCTGCTGAGCCTTTCTTCCATTGGAGCTTTCCCCGTGTGCTCAGGTGTGGAGCCCCTCCTGTGGCAGAGCTGGAAGTGCTCACAGACTGCAGCCAGTGCTAGCCCAGGACTCAGGAGCTGCCTGTTGAGTCTTGTTTAGGCTCAAGATGTGCCCTTTTTCCAGTCTGCCTCAAGCCCACGCTGTCCTGTTTCTGATAGGTACGGAAAACGCTGGATGCCACGATGCAGACCTTGCAGGACATGCTGACAGTGGAAGATTTTGATGTTTCAGATGCCTTCCAGCACAGCCGCTCCACTGAGTCAGTCAAATCAGCTGCATCAGAGACCTACATGAGCAAAATCAACATTGCCAAGAGGAGGGCCAACCAGCAGGAGACCGAAATGTTCTATTTCACTGTGAGTCTCAGCTCAGGCATACAGGACACAAAGCATTAATTGCCAGGGCTGAGGCCCAGTTAAGTGCTCATTAGTGAAGAGCCAGAACCAATTCAGTCTCTTTAAGTACTTGTCTTCTGTCAGATTTGGGTCTGGAATGCATTTCAGTGGCAGGGCACTACACAGGGACTGACAATCCAGTGCCTGCCTGTTTTTCTCTTTGAAGGAACAACTGGAGCAGCCAGATGAGATTCAAAACTTATGAGTGGAGTAGGAGAGGCTCAGAGCAGGATGCAGACTCCAGATGGCCTCACCATGGGCCACCATCCATGGTTGCTTCAGGAAGGCCTTCAGGACTGTGAACTATGAGCCAAGTCTTCCTCTGTAGCCTTTACAGCTTAAATGTGCCCTTGGCCCACGGATGAGCTGAAGCCACTCACATGGCAAGGAGGGCACAAAGCTGGGCTGTGGTGTGTGTGCCTGCCCTGCAGCCCTCATGCTGCACTCCCAGGCAGGGCTCAGGTCTCTGTTCTGATACCTGAAATACAGGCAAAGGCCATGAGTTCACCACAAGTCTCCCTTATTTTAGTGTGGGCCACAGCCTACAGTTAACAGCATCTTGTGATGTATTACATATGCACAGAAGAGCTTCTACTTTCTCTTAATAATGTTATTGTAAATTGGGGGGGGAAATGCAATTTTCATTTGGAATTGTGCTTGGGATTACTTTTATGCAGAGATGTACTTTTTGCAGAGATTTGATCTTTCCCATCCTCTTGTCTTCCATTTTCCATTTCTTGTCTCCCTCTCTGCTCTCACCTGTGTAATGCCTTGCTCTGGAGTGTTCCTGGGTGTCTGACAGCCTCCCTGGGGGATGGCAGTTGTTCTGCACAGTGTCACCTGCTGCAAGGGGCACCCGGCAGTCCCTGCCTGCCAGGGCTCAGGCACTGGGAGTTCTTGCTTGCCACTGTTGCTTTGCACAGAGGCGAAGCCTTGGCAGTGCAGGAAAGCTGCTTTGATTTCCTAGGCTGTTCCCAGAAGCCTGACAAAAGAAAGGCAGCTTTGAACTCTTTGTTCCTCCCTGCGTTCCCAGGCAGGAGGGGCAGCTCCAAGGAGACCAGGCTAATAAGAGCATCAGGGCAGTGGCTGGAGCAGGGAGAAGTGATCAGACCCTGCTGAGCCCTGTGGAGCAGCTGGTGCAGCCTCCTGAGCCCCCCGGCAGCAGTGAACGTCCATTAGGGGCTGTGGTGCTTAACCCACCCCTTTGTTCTTTAATTCCAGAAATTTAAGGAGTATCTGAATGGCAGTAACCTCATCACAAAGCTCCAGGCTAAACACGACCTGCTGAAGCAAACCCTGGGAGAAGGTGAGTTGGGGTCAGGTCCAGGGAGGGTCCTCCCATCACCTGAGAGGGTTTAAACCACGTGTCATCTGTCAGCCTCCCCGTGTGTGTTCTCCTGAGTGACTGTGCCTGGCTGCTGCTGCTCAGGCTAACCAGTGGCATGCAGAACCATGATTTCCTTGGATTACTCGTCCCACTTTTCTTTGGAAGTGCACATGGAGAAATCTCTTTGAATCTGATACTGTGTGCTGAAGTGCTGGGTTACTTCTCCAGCAGCAGAGATTGCTACTCACTCCCACCCTCTGCCTCTTTCCTTCCTCTTCCTCTTCTCCCTCCAGATTTCTAATCTGTCTTTTAATGGTGGGGGCACCAGGTGGCCATCTCTCCTCCCCAAATGCAGCTTCTCTCTGCTGGAAGCCTTTCCTTGGGGTGTAGGAACCAGCAGTGAGGGTGTGAGCTCCTGTGCAGCTGTGCCCTGCAGTCCTTTGCTGGTGGCTGATGTGGAGGGATGATGGGATCTTGTGTTTCTTACAGGTGAAAGGGCTGAGTGTGGAACAACCAGGTGAGCACTTTCTTCCCCTTACTTGCTCCTGGGGAGGGCTGGCGCTGGCAGGAGGGGGCTGTGGGAAGGGGTTTGCTTTGCTACTGGTGCAGCTTGGTGGGGTTCAGTTACCCACCTCCAGCCCCCCTGTGCTGGCGGGCTGGCAGTGCCTGTGCCCCACATCCTGCTTCCCAGCTGCATGGCCTGGAGTGCTGGGATCAGGGGGATGGCAAGCAGCCCTTGGTTCTGCTGCAGTGTGGTTTCTGGCTGCCTGGCTCTGATGTGCCTGGATGAGCTTTGTCAGCACAGTGCAATGCCCTGGAGCGTAGCTGAGGTGGGGTTGTGTTCAGACAGGGTGACACAAAGGTGTCCGCTCACTCCCTGCCATCCCTCTTCCTTTGAGGGCTTTAATATGTCCCTGAAATCCTCTCCCAGCTCTGGCTGCTTTACCTGTGAGTGCAGAGCATGCCTGTATCACAGGCTTCATCCCTCTACTGCAGGAGATAGGGCTGGGGCAAATGTGACAGGGAGGAGGCTTTGATCCGTGTCCAGTCCGTGAAGCATCTCCACAGAGCTGCAGTGGCTTGTTTGGAGTGTGCTGGTGTTCTGACACAGGCCAGCAAAGCCTCCAAACAGCTCCCTAGAGCGTGCACGGCCTCTCTGTGTGTCAGCTTGTTCCAACCTTGTTTGTGTTTAATAAAATTCATAATACCAGCAAGAAAAAGCTCCGTTCCCTGTCAGAAGTGGTGAAGCAGATGGTGCAGCCTGGGCTGCCTTGCCAGGCAGGAAGGAGGCTCCTTGTGCTGCCAGCACCAGCCCCAGTGGCATCAGGGCAGGGCACCGAGGTGCTGTCAGGACAGACAGGGACCTTCAGAGAGCAGGGGCTGTGCAGTGTGGCACTCTGAGGAGCTGAAATGGCCCTGCTCCCCGGTGCCCTGGGGCCCCAGGTGTGAGTGCAGGGCCCTGGCTGGGGGCTGCAGGCACAGTCCCTGCAGTGTGTGGGGCAGGGCTGCTCCCAAGGGCAGCATCACCTCTGCTCCTCAGTTACCCCTCAGAGGAGTGGCTGGAAGCTGTAGCAGTGTAGAGTCAAGTTGCTTAATTAGAGGCATCTGATTAAGGAACCAGCAGACCCCTGCTGTCCCTGTGAAGTGTCCACGTCTGTTCCATGAGATCTTCTGCATGAAGGCTCCCAGCACCCGGTTTTGTGTGTGTTTGCAGTCATGTTCTCTCCCCTGCAGACATCAGTACAGCCTGGGCCAGAGGGCAGGGCAGAAATCTGTTTGGGATTTTGTAGTGTTTTTCTCCTTTTTCTAGATCTAGACACTGAATGTCCTTCATTATCCAGAGGAATTGGACTGGGAGTAGCAGTCCAGTGTCCTCAGCACTGCACTGAAAGCTGTCACAGGCTTCCCTGCCCTCTGGGTCACTAGCAGTGGGAGGGTCATCCCCATCCCTGGGATTCCAAACAGAAGTCAGATTCAGCAATGTGGAGACATTCCCACTGTCCTCATTCTGGCCTCTTTGTGTGAGCAGAATGAAATCTGCTTAGGAACAAACAGGACTACGCCAGCGTTTCCTGGGGTAGCTGTGGTTTATTTTGGATGTATCTCCTCAGCTGCTCTTGGTGCCTCTTCAGGCTGAGGGAGCGCTGAGCTGGCGGTGGTGGGAGGCAGGTGTTGAATCCACCAGTGCTGTTGGTTCCCTGCTGGAGTGGTGTCTGTGTGGGACACGTTGGTGTCAGTGGCTGCAGCGTGCGTGGAGCCGCACATCACATCCTCACAGAGGGACTCTTCTGCTTGATTTCTTATTCTCAGTTACAGCCTGTGAGATCTCACCCTGTCTTTGCATTTATGTTGGTGTTTTGTTGATTTATTTTGTTCCATTTTCTCCCAGGCCCCCATGTCTTCCCCCTAAGCCACAGAAAATGAGGAGACCTAGGCCTCTCTCAGTCTATAATCATAAACTCTTTAACGGCAATATGGAAACATTCATTAAGGTACTTGCTGGCTTGCAGTAGGAGTGTCTGTGAACGCTGGGAATGGAATGGTGGCTTTCCTGTCCTGGCTGCTTGCCATCCTCAGGGGTCCCTCTGGCCCACCTGCACCCAGCTGGTGCGGCCAGCACGGCTTTGCCTCGGTGATGATTTCTCTCCATAGCTCCCCTCGTGTTCCTGGTGTTCCTGCCCCATCAGCTGCGTGCCCCAGACCCCAGCCATGGCTGGTGGCCATGTGCACAGTGAGGCAGTCCTGGCTGAGTGTCCTCATTGTCCTGCTGCTGCTACCCATCCTGGGAAGAACGATTACACAAGCTCAGCCCAGCCCTCAGAGGAACAACAGGCACACCCCCCTTCCTCTTTTTGATGGTCATCCATCCTTGTGGCTGAGAAGGAAGATAAAATTACCCCAGAAAGTGTTTCCCACTTTCAAGGACTGCCAGCCTGGGGTAGAACTCCTGTTGGAGGGCAGACAGGTGACCCTCAGCCTTGCACAGAAATACATCAGTGACCCCCAGCCCAGCTGGCTCATCCCCTGCCAGCTGCGGGCAGTGCTGTCCTGTAATCCTGCTCTGGAGAAAGCTTCAGTGAAAACACTTTGGGAAGCTGTAAAGACACACTGCTGGATTAGGTGACTAATAGGTGTCATCTGGCTGGGGCTTACTGCCTCCAGCCCAGCCCTAAGCCCGAGGGCAGGGTCTGTGCACAGCACCAGCACGGGGAGTGCTGGCCCCGCCGGCAAAGCCTGTAATCCCGTTAGGATTTGTGATTACTCCTGACTTAAACTGGTTTTTAAAAAAGTAATGCTCATTAAATCCCAGCCTGTTCAGCACTGAGGAGGAGGAATTACCTGCTCTGGAAATCCATCTGAGCAGGAGGGTCCCGTGCTAGCAGAGACCCTCTGGGGGATGGCTGCCTGCCCTTGGGGTGTACAGCCTCCCACTGGCAGCTGCCCAGGTGTCCCCTGGTCACCAGTGCCCCCATGGCTGCCCCGTGCCCCCCTCAGAGCCTTGCCTTTGCCCCAGGCAAGGTCTGTCCCTCTCCTTGGGCTCCTGGGAAGGCCACAGGTTCGGACAGGGAGGAAATCCGAGAGGCTGTCGCTGCAGGTTGCTGAGGCTGGGGTGCAGCGTGCCCAAGGGGTTTGGGAGGGAGGGTGGGCATCCCAAAGGCCTGTGTTGGCCCTTGCTAAGCTGCCATTGCATTTGAGCATTCATGGCCTCCGAAGGAGATGCTTACCTCTAACTGAACTTATCCCTGCTTAATCTATTCTCTTTTTTCCACTCTGCTGCTTTTTTTGTGCTCAGAGGAAGGAGGAATGCACGAACGAGGAATCAGGTACTTACTGGAGACCCATCTGTGAGACAGAGGGAATTGCCCAGAGATGCCACTGTGCTCTGCTGGAAAAACCACCAGAATCCCAAAGAGAAATGTGTCCACTTGGGCTGTCAGGCGTGGCCTACAGTCCCCTTGAGCTTCTGCCACAAGGGGCCTGGGAAGAAGCCAGAATTCACCACTGGTTCAGACTCAGGCACTTCATTCCATACCCAGTGGTGTTTGTTGGGTTTTTTAGCACCTGCTGACAATGGCTCTTTGGTGGAAATACTGTTGTAAGCTGTGTTATGGGCAGCTTATTCCATCAGCCAGGTATAGCACAAGTTTTCTTTGAGCTCAGTGTTCCACCTTTGGGGTGGAATAGCTGTGATCCCTCGTGGCAGTCTCCTGTCTGAGCCAGACAAGGAGCAGCAATGTTTCACACACTTCACTGACAGCTTTCTTGGGTGTTTTTGGCTGTACATGGTTATCCTCAGCGCTCTTTGATGGCTCCATGTTTGTAACACCTCCTTTCCTGCCTGTCCTCTTACTAAACTCCACAGCATTAATTTTCAAATCTCTGGTTTTGAAATCTTTAATGCATTTCCCATGCTTTAGCAATAAACCAGTAACTTTTTCTCTTTTCCTTTCCTTTCCTGAAGGATTCAGGTCAGGCCATTCCACTTGTCGTAGAAAGCTGCATCCGCTACATCAATCTGTATGGTGAGTTGGCTCAGTATAGCCCCAGGAGCCTGCCAAGGAATGAAGCACTTTATTGTACTGTGAGCAGTGAGAGCCAGCAGGGACTCCTGGAGTGCCTGCACTCTGTTCCCATGGGCTCAGCTTAGAATTCCAGTGGCACTGGCTGACTGGCCAGCAGTGAGGTTTTACCAGCACGTGCCCAGGTTAAATTGTTCACTTGGGCCACGAGCCCTTTCAGCACCTTGCTGGAGAATATGAGCAGAAGTGAGGTGCAGCAGGCTGTCCCTGCTTGGTTCAAGCCTGTCTGGTGCATCGACCCTGGGTTCTGCTGTTTTGGCCTGCAGGTATTGCCCAGCAGTCCCAGAAATCTCTCCTAAAGCACTGTTCTCTTCCAGGCCTCCAGCAACAGGGCATCTTCAGAGTCCCTGGCTCCCAGGTGGAAGTCAACGACATCAAGAACTCGTTTGAGAGAGGTGTGTAGCTGGGGTGTGCAGGCACAGCAGGATGCCCTGCCTGAGCAGGGATCCTTGTGGGAGGTGGCGTGTGCTGGGTGCATTACCAGGGTGTAAAGCCTGTGTTAAAGCCCTTTGTGCTGTGAGACATGAGCAGGTTTTATCCCTTCTGGCTTTCCCAGTGTTGTGTCTCTGGCAGTAGTGAAGAGTTACCCAGGGAAGGAGTATGAGAAGTAGGGGTGCGTGCAGAGGTCTTTTCCACAGTCATTAAAAACACAAGAGCCATAAAAGAGTTTGCTGGGGACCCTTGTCCATCCTTCCTGCAGCAGTTTGCCAAGGGAGGCACAGCATTCCCTGCACCTGGTGCCAGTGCTGGCTGTGGAGGTGCCTGAATCTGCTGAGAAAATCACAGGATGCCAGGCCAGTGAGAAAGGGAAAGCAGTCCTGCTGTCCTGAGTGGAGGGGAGCTGTGACAGGGACAGTCCTGCTGGGAATAGTGACCCTTAATCCTTGAGCAGCACTGGAAGGATCAGGATGAAGGTGGATGGGCCAATGGATAAGGCAGTGTTAGGATTGTCAAAGGCTGGAGGATTTGCACATCCAATTTAAGGTGAATTAGTACCCAAGTCTCGGGGGCACTGAAAGCCTTTCACAGATTTAAGGCAGTACAAAGCTATCCAGAGCCATTGGGTCCATTCCAGAGGTGCAATTTATCCTCCAGCCAAGCCTGTCCTCTCAGCCTCTCACTCAGTGTCATTCAGACCTCCTCAGCTTTCTGGGCTGGTGCTGTAAATGGAAGGAATGCACTGAGCTGGAAATGGTGAAGGAGAAACAACCAAATATCATCCTTGTCCTCAGGAAAGATTTGAAATCCCCCAGTAAAACTAGTTTTCAGGAAAAATCAGCATTGCCATTGCACATGAGGAGGGTTTCTGAACCCTGGGAAATTTGGGTGTTCCACAAGAGGAAAACCACTTGTGTTAGTCCAGCTTGATGGTGATGCAGGATATAAAACCTTTTCTCTGGGCAGGTGAAGACCCCCTCGCTGATGACCAGAACGAGCGAGACATTAACTCGGTGGCTGGAGTCTTGAAGCTGTATTTCCGAGGACTGGAAAACCCCCTCTTTCCTAAGGAAAGGTTTCAAGATTTGATATCTACTATAAGTAAGTACTTGTGACAGCTCTTCCTGGAGAACTGGGTGGGACGAGAGAAGCACTAGATGGGGGCAGGTGCAGAGTTTGCAGACAGGGGTTTCTGCTGTGAGGAGGGTGGCAGGTGGGCAGTGGGAGCTGCTAGGAAAGGATGTCAGGAGTGTGCACTGGCAGCACTGGCGGGAGGGAGAGGGGAAATTTCTTCTCTGGGGGGAACGAAGGAGGCACAATGACCTTGAAGTTTCAGAGGTGATGGAAGTGCTGCCCATTTTGGCTACGGGGTGATTTCATGTTACAGGAGAGATGCTGGGGTCGTTTGGGGTTGGGGTGTCTCAGATCTAGGGGCACCAACAGGGGAACATCTGCTCAAGGCCTTCTCTTGGCTTCACTGCCCATGGTGCTTTCCCCCTTCTGAACGTGCATGTTCATAACTGCTGGGGTCTGGTGATGCTGAGGGAGGCAGGTGATGCCTGGAGGGATGGCACAGGGATGGGCCTGTACCAGAGCAGAGGAGTGGGTTCTGATTTCTCAAGAACAGTTGTTTTATGTAGTAGCTTTAGGACATTCACTGTTGCTATTCAGTTTTGATGCGTAAAGCAGCACAGCACTCATGTGGGACAGACAAAGGAAGGTGGTTCTGCACCAGTTCCATGCCCTGGACAGGGATTTGCAGTTTGGCTTGTGCTTTCTCTGGCTGCCCTCCACAGGGGCTGCAGAGCTGGAAGCCTGAGGGCACAGCCTGGGAGAAGGGGATGGGTCCCCTCTGGTGCCAGAATGTGCTTGGTGATGTGGCTGCCTGTGTGCTTGCAGATAGGCTTGTGTTTGACCATCCCTAATTAATGCAAATTTGCACAATTTATTAAGCTTTTGGGAATGTTTTTGCAAACATCATCTGTTAATTTTCTGGGTGTTATTCTCTTATCTCTCTCTTTTTCCCATTTTTACAAGAATCTTCCTTTTCCTCATCTTTCTCTTCCTGCTGCTCTTGCAACCTTTTGATTAAGGATATATTTAAAATAAATTTAAATGCCTTGTTCCTGTTAAAAATCTGCCCTGCAGTGCAGCTGTCTGTGCCACACAAATACACATAAACACGGGCTGCACACTTAGTGTCTCAGCCTAAGCAGGGGGAAGAACTTTTCTTTTTGTTCTTGGAGGGCTGGAGGTTTATGTGGAAGCTCCTCAAAGGCACAAGGGCAATAGACAGGTCAAAAAGCACTTTCCAGAGTCCACATGGGGCTGTCCTTGTGTGTGCAGTGGTCATTGGTACCCTGTTAATTCCATGTGCCCAGTTGAAACATTTTGCTCCAGGAGAAAGGCAAGTGTTTTGAGAGTTTGTTCCTCTGGGTGTCAGAACAGATATCTATTGGCATAGGGCTTTATACAGTTTGTATTTAGTTGGTTTTTTTTTTAAGGAATATCCTCTTTTGTAAAACCAAACAGAAAAATTAGAGAGCCCAGCAGGCAATAATGGGATAAATCAAATGGAAAAATTCCCCATGTGAAATACTACAAAGCTTTCCATCTTGGTGTTGAGGCCAGATTTTGCTCAGAATTTTGATGAAATGGCAGCCTAGCTACATGTTGTCAGTGAACTTTATTGTGATTAGCAAATGGCATAGTTTGAGCCAGAACAAGCACTTCTGTGTGATCTGCCTGCTCCAGAAAAGCTCTGGTGCTTGTCCTCTGCTTCCTGTGCAACAGCAGCCACAGGATTAACTCTCTGGAGAGCTAGCTTAGGGCAGGACAGCCCTGAGCCACCCCTTCCCTTGGGAGGGAGCAGGTGTCTGATGGCAGCTCCGGGCTCTGCACCCCTGTGGAGTGGAGAGCAGCCAATCTGAAAGTACTGGCTCAGCACTGGTTCAGATAACCTGTTTCCTAGGAGCTCCTAATTCCTGTTCAGAGCAGCAGGAGATGGGAGCAGAAGGGCTTAGAAGGATCCAGTGCATAACCCAGAAGGGTAACCTGAATAAAAACCTCATTTAAAAATCTGCCCTAGAAAATGAAGCAGTGCTCTGTTTTCAGTGCCACATTGACTCAGGCTTTTGAGGAACAGAGGAGTTGTTGAGGAATGAAATGAATAATGCATAAACATTTATTTTAAAAATAAACCCACGGAAATGTCTTTATTTGCTGTTCGTACTGCATCTGAACATACGAATTCCCTGCTGGAGGAGCAGTGTCCCCCATTCTCTTCCTGCACCTTAGTGCCAGACTTACAGATGACCTCTGGAGACAGGCTTTTGTTTTCCTCACTTACTGGGCCACTAGATCTGGAGCAAGTCCCTCTGGTGCTGAGCTGTCTGGTCCTGAAAAGGTTTTTAAGGATGTGCTTTCTATCCCTGTGTTCCAGAAATTGAGAACCCTGCAGAGAGAGTGCACCAGATCCAGCAGATCATTGTCACTCTGCCTCGGGCTGTCATCGTGGTCATGAGATACCTCTTTGCTTTCCTTAACCAGTGAGTCTGTTTTCCTGCTTCACCAAGTTCCTCCTTGCCGTCCCCTTTGCCAGGGCGTCCCCGTTTTGCTGCACGAGTCCCTTCTGGCACTGCCATGGGGAGTCGTGCCTCGGTTCTTCCCGGCCTTGCTGCGCCGTGGCTGTGCCGGGAAGGGACAGCTCGGTGGCGGTGTGTCCTGGGGCAGTGTGTCCTGGGGCGGTGGGCTCCGGGGCGGTGGGCTCTGGGGCAGTGTGTCCTGGGGCAGTGGGCTCCGGGGCGGTGGGCTCCGGGGCGGTGGGCTCTGGGGCAGTGTGTCCTGGGGCGGTGGGCTCCGGGGCGGTGGGCTCCATGGTGGTGTGTCCTGGGGTGGTGGGCTCCGGGGTGGTGTGTCCTGGGGCGGTGGGCTCCGGGGCAATGGGCTCTGGGGCAGTGGGCTCCGGGGCAGTGGGCTCCGGGGCAATGGGCTCTGGGGCAGTGTGTCCCGGGGCAGTGTGTCCCGGGGCGGTGGGCTCTGGGGCAGTGTGTCCTGGGGCAGTGTGTCCTGGGGCAGTGTGTCCTGGGGCAGTGGGCTCTGGGGCAGTGTGTCCTGGGGCAGTGGGCTCCGGGGCGGTGGGCTCCAGGGCGGTGGGCTCCATGGTGGTGTGTCCCGGGGCGGTGGGCTCCGGGGCAATGGGCTCCGGGGCAGTGGGCTCCGGGGCAGTGGGCTCCATGGTGGTGCATCCCAGGGCAGTGGGCTCTGGGGCAGTGGGCTCTGGGGCGGTGGGCTCCGGGGCAGTGGGCTCCGGGGCGGTGGGCTCCATGGTGGTGCATCCCAGGGCGGTGGGCTCCGGGGCGGTGCGTCCCGGGGCGGCGCGCTCCGGTGGGAGGTTTTCCCAGCTAGCAGAAGGTGGCACGGCAGCTCCCTCACACGTGTGCTTGCAGCTTGTCGCAGTACAGCGATGAGAACATGATGGATCCCTACAACCTGGCCATCTGCTTCGGGCCCACGCTGATGCACATTCCTGACGGGCAGGATCCGGTGTCCTGCCAGGCCCATGTCAATGAGGTCATCAAAACCATCATCATTCACCACGAGGGCATCTTCCCCAGCCACCGAGAGCTGGAAGGGCCTGTCTACGAGAAGTGCATGACCGGAGGGGAGGAGTACTGGTGAGCTCTCTGCAGGGTTCCTGGGTACAGACATCATCAGGCTCTTACACACTGAGCCATTTGATTGAGTCTTACCAGTCAGAGCAGGCAGTTTCACCGGGTATTTCATTTTCTTGTGTTGACTCAGTATGTTAAACCTCAGAAATATACATCAGAAGAAACTTCTTCCAGGGCAAATACTCATACTAGTGAAGGTTTTTTTGAGCTGCAGATCTACAGAAGTGTGTTCAGCAAAACAGAATTTTAGGTAAATTCTATCCAAATTCCTCCTAGGCTGGAAATTTTGAGTAAAGACCCAAAGTTCTGTCATAATTTGCTGGTTGGATGAAGTCCCTTGGCCCGAGGTTACCCCAAACCTTCCAGTTCTCTTTGTTGCTGGAATTCTAGCCCAACGTTCAGGTCTGGGTTTAACAAACCAGGATCAGTAACATACTTGAGCTGATTTTCTACAAATCTCATACATTCCTGAGACCTCTCATGCCTTATACTAGTCACCTGCCACCATCCTTCCTGGTGCAGCAGAGGAGCTAAAGCAAAGGCTCACTGTGAATTAGGGAATGGGACATTTAACTTGCTGTCACTTTGTGTTAGTTTTGCCAAACTCCACTAAAGACACAAGAGCCAGCAGAATGTGACATTCTGGGCCTGGTGATCATGGTGCGAGTGTCTGCTGTTCTCAGCGAGTTCAGGGATCTGCTGTGATTTGAAATCAGAGAATCACAAATCACAGAATTAGTTAGGTTGGCATAGACCTCCAAGGCCGAGTCCAACCTTTGACCAAACACCACCTTGCTGCCTAGACACATCCAGTCGTTTCTTGTACACCTCCAGAGATGGGCATGCCACCACCTCCCTGGGCAGCATTAGGTGTGCTGAGTGTGTCAGGAGCAGTGTCATTTGCTGTGTGACAGCCATGTGTGTTCCTCTGCAGTGACAGCCCGCACAGCGAGCCGGGCACCATCGATGAAGTGGACCACGACAACGGGACGGAGCCGCACACCAGCGACGATGGTGAGGGGACCGAGCCGGGCTGGGCCCGTGCCTGCAGAGCTGTGCATGCAGCAGAGCAGCAGGCGCTGCGGCGCAGAGGCTGCACGGGCTGGCTGCAGGCAGGGCTGGGCTGCAGCGGGAGGCAGCGCTGTGCTCCCTGCGTGCCAGCAGCTCCAGCTGCGGGCGGGCGTTTGGGAAACGCCGCTGGCACTCCGTGGCTGGGCAAGCACGGCAGGGCTGGCTGCGGTGGAAGGGCCTGTGGAGCTGAGCACCTTCTGCTTCCGACAGCTGCTGCTGCCCTGGCACACACCTGCCCTGCAAGGCTGTGGGGAGGAGGAAGGGCTCACCTGGCAAGCGGGGCCACGGCTGGGGGAACGGCACAGGGAAGGGCATGGTGGGCCAGGCAGCTCCGGGCACAGGGAAGGGCACAGGGAAGGGCATGCAGGGCCAGGCAGCTCCGGGCACAGGGAAGGGCATGGTGGGCCAGGCAGCTCTGGGCACAGGGAAGGGCACGCAGGGCTGGGCAGCTCAGGGCACAGGGAAAGGCACAGGGAAGGGCACAGGGAAGGGCACAGGGAAGGGCACAGGGAAGGGCACACAGGGCCGGGCAGCTCCAGGCCTGCTCTCAGGTCCAGACAGGAGCCGACAGGCCTGGCAGAGGGAGGCAGGGGAGCTGCTGTGCAGCCAATTTCACACTTGGGTGGCCACGTTAATGGCTCCGATTGGGGTTTCCGAGTGATTAACTGTGGTGCCAAGTGTAGGGCAGAGGAGCAGCTGTATTTTGTGGATTTACATATTCCCTCTCCCCCTTGCCCTGCATACACTCCCTGCTGGTAGCTCAGCGTTGTGTCAGGGCTGTGGGAGCCCTCATGGCTCTGTCTCCTCCAGAACACTCTGTGTTGATCCTCCTGTGGTGTTCCCTGACACTCTGCCCTCATGTGGGGCTTGCTTAAGGTGGGGAACATGAATCTGCTGAAGTGGCCTGGCCCGTCCCAGGTGGGGCTGGAATGGGGCAAGGGTCTGATGCAGTGTCCTCCTTTGGTGTCCCCTCCTCCACGTGGGTTTGGTTCCTGAGCAGAGTGTCGGGTCACACACTGGTGGCTGCTGAGCCCACAGTCAGTAATGGGCAGAGCAAGTTTCCAGTTTAATGAGAATGAGGCAGGTCTGGAGGAACTGGGAGGGCTTGCCCTGTTTTGCTGTCACTTTCTGTCTGCCAGTCCCCAGGTGGGGATTGAAGTGATCCAGTGTCTCAGATAATCCAGGCATGCTAATGCTCCAGCAGTGGCAGGGGAGTGGCAGCAGTTCTGCCACCCAAGCAACGCACAGCGTGGGTCGCTCTGGTTAATGAGGAGAGAGACACTGTTGCTGCTTTGCAGTTGTTGCAATGGTTTCTTTAGGATTCAGTGTTCCCCAGCTGGAAACAGATCTGCATACGAGCCAGGCTCTTTCAGAGGCCCCTCAGTGCCCCTGGGTGTCCCAGCAGCTCCTGCTGTGACACCCTTGGCCAGAGGCTTAGAGGACCCTGGTATGCTCATGACCTTCCAAAATGAAGTTCTGCCTCAGCCCTCCTTTGTTTCAGGCCCTGAGCTCCCAGTTTGTGAGTCACAGGTGTTTGGTAGAGCTCACATTAGGAAAAGTGGGGAAACAGTGAGGCAGAGTGCTGCAGATGGCGGGGTGCAGAGCAGCTGCCTGGCTGGAGCTGGTATCATTATTTCCATGGGGATCCCCAAAGGGGCATTAGTTGCTCATCAATAATTCAGGCCAAACTGTCTCCAGGATAAGGAAGGGAGGAGAAGGTAAGTGGGGTTTGATCACAGCATCTGACACGGCTTGACAGAATCTCAGGCTGGAGGATAATGGGTTTCTGTAACCAAAGGCGGAAAGTGGGAATGTGGGTGAGGGTGCCATATGCACAGAGGGGGATTCCTGCTGCTCCCCATCTGCTTTGTAGCTGTTTGTAATTGTCGGTAGTTTATGAGTCTGAGAGAGGTCCCAGAAAGCCTGGAACAACAATAAGAATTGATCAGTCTGAAACCAAGAAGGCTTGTGCTCAGTGTGAGCTGCTCTGGGGACGCTGGGCGGCAGCAGCCCCGCTGCTCTGGTGAGGTGGCTCTCTAGGGCTCAGCCTCCCTTGTGTGCCTGAACTGAGCTGCTCTCGCTGTGCCTCTCTCCTGTGCAGAGGTGGAGCAGATTGAAGCCATAGCCAAGTTTGACTACATTGGCCGATCTCCACGGGAGCTCTCCTTCAAGAAAGGGGCCTCACTCCTGCTGTACCATCGGGCGTCGGAGGACTGGTGGGAAGGGAGACACAACGGGGTGGACGGGCTCATTCCCCACCAGTACATCGTGGTGCAAGACATGTGAGTAAAGTGAGGGTTGTTAAAATCACGTACTTGCACGAGGTCCACTTCAGTCACCTAAAATAATCAGTCGGCTTTGCAGTTTGTTTAATGACTTTGGTGAGGAATCTGCGCCTGTTCACGTCTCCCTCTCTGTGTGTTGGCTCCATTTGTTTCTCATTTGGGCTGATAAAGACCAGTACTAAACATTGTACCTCAGTGTACCTGGACCCCATCTCTCTTTGACTCCCCAGTGTGGTGTGACCCAGGCTTACCACCGGCCTTGTCCCTGTGAGCATTGGCCTGGATTGTTCAGTGCTCACCTGGCCTGTGGGCCGAGGCCCTTTGCAGGTGCTGCTTCTCTTACAAGTACTGTATCTGGAGTCATCACAGTGGCACACATCACAGGGGATGGGAAGGCAGATGTGCACTGTTTCCAGGTTCCCAGTGAAGTGGTGGCCGTGGTGCAGCTCCAGTTAAGAGTGTGGAGCTGCTGAGGCGGTGATGTTCAGATCGGCGTGGCTCCCCGGGGCACAGCCCTGTCACTGGTGTGGTGTCCTCTCCCCAGGGACGATGCGTTCTCTGACAGCCTGAGCCAGAAGGCAGACAGCGAGGCGAGCAGCGGGCCGCTGCTGGACGATAAAGCCTCCTCCAAGAATGACATCCAGTCTCCGACAGATCACATCATGGACTACGGCTTTGGGGGAGTGATGGGCAGGTAAGTCACATTCCTGTGACCGTGGAGGTGTCGCTGACGCAGGTGTGGACAGTCGGTGTGTGGGGTAGGGCACGATGGGAGGGAAAGCTCTAGTAAGCACTGCAGGGTAACAGGAGCTTGGAGGGGATTTCATGTGCACTGCTAATGGGGATTTAACAGTTATGGGGGATACAGGGGCCCTGGGATAGTGGAAGTGGGTTGAAACAAGATGACCTTTGAGGTCCCTTCCAACCCAAACTACTCTTATGATTTGATGCTGTCCCTTTCTTGGTGCTGGCTAAAGTATTTGTCTTCCCTCTTGCCTGAGTCTTCTGAAGCTGGCAGGCTGGAGTTTGGTCTGAGCTGGGCTCAGGGCTGAGCAGTTGCCTTGCAGCGTGTGGCCAGCCGCGGTGGGGCTGACAGACGCTGACCTGGTGCCGTGCTGGATTCTTTGCAGGGTGAGATTGAGGTCTGATGGTGCAGCCATCCCCCGGCGCCGCAGCGGGGGGGACACCCACAGCCCGCCCCGAGGGATGGGGCCTGGCCTAGACACCCCTCCTCGAGCAGCAGCCTGCCCCAGCAGCCCCCACAAGATCCCCCTCAACAGGGGCAGGATCGAGAGTCCTGAGAAGCGCAGGATGGCGACGTTCGGCAGCGCGGGCAGCATCAATTTCCCAGACAGGAAGGCCCTGGCTGACAGCCACCCTCTGAGATCGACCTGTGGGTCCACCCGGCACAGCAGCCTTGGAGATCAGAAATCCCTGGAAGCAGAGGCTCTTGCTGAGGTGAGAGGGCTGAAGGGGAGCTCACGGGGGAGTGTCTGGAGCCCCTTCACCTCAGACACCTCAGACACCAGCCTCAGGGCTGCTGGGTTTGGGTGTCCTGAGGCTTCTCTGGGAGAATATTTTCACTCATCATCTTAGGAGCTTAACAGAATGAATTGGAGCTAACTTGATAGTTATTTCTCTTCAGCTCATCCTTTGAATGTTACCTGAGGCTCACTGAGCATTTTGTAGGTGTTATAAAATTAAGGACTTGTCTACACCAGGACAGCATTAACTAGAGTGACTTTTCAAACAATTTACTCTGGTGCCTTAAATTGCTTCTCCAATGGTCTTGCTGAGTTAGTGGCCTTAATTAAGTTAAGGTGGATTTAGGCAAAGGCAGACTAGGGCCTCTCCATTTGTATGGGAGACCCCAGCACTGTAGCCATGGGTAGTAGTTAGTTCCCTGTGCACAGGCACTTCTGGTTGAACTGGGTTCACCTTCTGGGGGATCCCTGTGGAGCCTGGAGGTGGGTGGGCAGTGAGGGGCTGGAGCCAACCTCTCCTCGGCTGCCTCAGGCCTTGTTGCTGCCTCTCGTATATCCGTGGTGAGCTGCTCTTGTGCCACTCACTCCATAAACATGCGTGTGTGTCCCTGCCACGTGTCCTGTGGGCACAGGGCCATCAGAGTGCCCATACATCCAGTGGAGACTGCAGGGCCTCTTTGTGAGGGAAAACCAGCCTCAGTGCTGTGGGGGAGCTGTGTGGGCAGGCTGGTGTTCACCCATCACTCCTGCTGCTCAGGATTCGTGCGCTTTGGAGCCGGTGACTAAGCTCCTGCTGACCTGAGGAGCACAGGGCACCTTTGTGCAGCCAGTCTGGCCTTCACACCTTCTCCCAAAGCTCCTTTTTCCCTGGGAGCTCTTGGATCAGAGACCCCCTCTGCAGACACGCATGCCAGGACAGCGGGGTGGAGTGCGGGAGAGCAGGTGGTGCTGTGGCACAGCGCTGACGTTGCTTTGGCATTCCCAGGACATCGAGAAGACCATGAGCACGGCGCTGAACGAGCTGCGGGAGCTGGAGAGGCAGAACACGGCCAAGCAGGCGCCCGACGTGGTCCTGGACACGCTGGAGCCCATGAAGAACCCCCCGCTGGGCGCCGCCAACTCGGAGCCGGCCAGCCCGCTGCACACCATCCTGATCCGGGACCCCGACGCGGCCATGCGGCGCAGCAGCAGCTCCACCACCGAGATGATGACCACCTTCAAGCCGGCGCTGTCGGCCCGGCTGGCCGGGGCGCAGCTGCGGCCGCCGCCCATGCGGCCGGTGCGGCCGGTGGTGCAGCACCGCTCCAGCAGCAGCAGCAGCTCGGGGGTGGGCAGCCCCGCCGTCACCCCCACCGAGAAGCTGTTCCCCAGCAGCTCGGCAGATAAATCGGGCACCATGTAGGCCGGGGCGCGGGGACCGCGGCAGGAGAGCGGCACCCGGACGCCGGGAGCGGGGCGGGCGCGGCGGAGCCTCGCTGGGTGGGCAGGGGGGTCAGAGCCCCGCTTGGGGAGCCTCTGGGGAAGGAAACACGTGTGGGGCCTGGGCCTGGGGCTGTACCTACGTGTGTGTGTATGTACATAGGTGTGCACACACCCCATCCATGCAGAAACACTTCCCGAGCTTGCAGTCCTGCAGCAGGAGGAGATGGCCGGTCTACGAGTTGGCACTGGAGAACACACTCGGTGTAGAAGTATATATTCAAAACAAAGTGTACAGAATTCAGTGACTTTTTAAAACAGTAGATTTACCTCAGAAACTGGCTCTGAAATGTCCTCTCTTGAGACAGTGGGTTGGTCTGGGTTTCCAAGGCTGTCTGTGTGCACCTGGAAGCTCACACTGCAGCAGCTATGCGTCAAGCAATACAAGGCCATCCTGGAATTTATTTTCTGTACCTCTTGGCATTGAAAAAAGAAAAGGGATGGGAATACAGTGGGGTCTGTTCACCACTGCTGGGCTGTGGAGAAGAGCTGGAAATCCATACATGACCATGTCTGACCAGCCAGCTGGAGTCTTTCCAATCCTGAATCCTGAGATGTCTTCATGTGCCACGATGCCCTGGCAGCAGGGACAAAGCAAGGTGTGTGCCATGGATGGGAATGGACTGAAGTGAGTGTCATGAGTGGGACAGAGTGAGGTGTGTGCCGTCACCCTCGTGCAGGAGGAGGACGCTGCGCTGCACTGGGACTGTGGAACGCTGCTTCTCTGCAACTTCTCAGAGTGAGCAAGGACTAGTGACCAAACCTGTGCTAAAGCATGGAGTAACTTACAGAGTTTGGAGATTCTTCACCTCCCTTTCCCCACGTGCTTTTTCGTTTATTTTTTATCAAAACCCAACCCAATGGTCTCTTGAGAGTCAGACCTGAGCAGTGAGGAGGGGTCTCAGGTCAGAGTGGTTGTCCTGCATGAGAAGCATGAGCCGTGTTTGACCACATCAGATGCAAAACTGATCTGATGGGTGATACTTTGCACTTTCTGTACTGTACCATATAATACAACAGTTTGAGTTTATGCAAAGGAATCTACATTTTATTTTACCCAGAGAAAAAATATGCAGAAGGCTGGGGATTGCATGGTCCTGTGTGATAATCCAGACTCCTCTGTAAGCACTGACTCAGAGATGCTCCGTGCTTCTCCTGCAGCTTTTCCTTGTACAGATTTCCATGCAATGCCCCATGGTTTGATTTGGCACTTCCCCATGGTCACGTGCTGATGTCTCCTAACATTCATCCTTCCTCCCTGCTATCTCTGATCCTGCTGCTCTGTGCCTGGGCGAAGACGCCTGCAAGCCCTCCTGACTCACCCAGCGGCCACTTACCCTGCCCGGGGGCTTTGCTTTGTCCCCCCCCTCATCTCCCTCATCTCCCCAGCACTGCTGCAGACCTCGGCTCTGCAGGAGAAGCAGCCTGACTTCCAGAAGGCAGCAGAGGCACTGAGCAGGGCGGCAGAACCCGTCAGTGCTGCCGTGGCTGGCGTCTCCTCGGCTGGGGAGCTGCCACGTGCGCAAGGCTGCCTGCACCTTCACAGCTGTACCTCTGCACTTGCCCAGCTGCACCCCCACATCTGCCCCTCCGCAGCTGCACCCCTGTGCTCCGGGCACAGAGTGACGTTGCGGGCCGTGGGACCGGCTGGTGCCTGTCCCGTGCCCGTCGCACGTGTCCCCTCACGCCCCGCTCTGCCAGCCCTGTAAATATCGCTGTACTCGCTTAACTGCTCGAAAGTAACTGTTAACCTGTAAACTGTACAAAAATAGGCTACAGTTAGATAAAGCCAATGCCACTCAACAACTCTTTGCACTTAGTAGGTAGCTCGATGTAAAAATAAACCCAGTAATAATAATAGTAATCCCGAAGGGAAGCGAAGCCGCCGGCACGCCTCGCAGAGCCCGTGGGGAGCAGCTCTGCCCATGTCCCTCCCTCCCTGTCGCGTGGCAGGGCAGGCGGCGTGTGTGCTTGTCTGTGACCGTCCTTGGCGTTTGGTTCACGTTGGTGTTTATTTCTCCATCGTCCCCGTTCCTGGCACAGCCCCTGGCCACCGCCCAGCCCGGCACAGCGGCTGCAGATGTTCAGCCAGGCTGAGCTGGTCAGGGACCTGTGCTGGGGGGGAAGGACCCATTTGGCACGAGTGCCGTGTGTCCATTGCAGTAATTATTACTTTTGTTTCCATTTAGTTCCTGGAGAACATTCACTTTGCCAGTTTTCTGTTTTTTGTATGTTTTCTGAGATGAATTGAGAGCAAACTCATCTTCATTAGGGGTTTTATTTCCTCCCTTACTTTTGACCATACGGTACAAATTCCAGTGTCTTTCTATTAAATTATTGCCTTTCATTTTTCTTTGTTTTGTTTTGTTGTGGGTTTTTAATACAATTGTTTTCTTATCTTTAAGTGCCTTTTTGAGCACCAAAACAAACAGTTGGAGTTCAGGCCTGGGGGCTGTGCACACATGGGTTCGTCTGGGCAGTTGTGTTGTGCTGGGGGTGGTTGCTATTAAAGTCCTTCCATTTTTCTGTTTAATGAAAAGGGAACCAAGACTTTTTGTTGGAGAATAAACTCCCCCTTTGTAATATGGTATTCCAAGTGTAGTTTTAACTACTGTAAATTTAAGGGAAGAAATGTATTTTTCTGTAAGCGAACTTGGCACAAAATTGAACCACATTCGTTGTAGGAGCATCATAACTGGAACTCGCTCATGGTTTGTGAGTGACTCCGATCCTCGGTACCCGCCTGAGGGCACGGACTGTGCGTGGGCTTCAGAGTTCAGAGCTTCACTGTGACAACCCACGGCCGAGCTGCCGCCGGAGCCAGGGTGGGGTGAGCTCTGCCCCGGGCCTGCTCAGGGCAGCCGTGTCTCTGCTGTGCAGAGCGAGCTCTGGGCTCGGCTCCCACTGCCCTGCCCCGTCCAGCCCACCCGTCCCTGCTGTGGCCATGGCCCTGCCGTGGGGCTGAGGGGACCACGGTGTCACCATGGCCCTGCTGAAGGGAGCACGGTGTCACCATGGTCCTGCCGTGGGGCTGAGGGGAGCGTGGTGTCACCATGGCCCTGCTGAGGGGAGCACGGTGTCACCATGGCCCTGCTGTGGGGCTGAGGGGAGTGTGGTGTCACCATGGCCCTGCTGAGGGGAGCACGGTGTCACCATGGTCCTGCCATGGGGCTGAGGGGAGTGTGGTGTCACCATGGCCCTGCCATCCATCCCTGCCATGGCCATGGCCCTGCCGTGGGGCTGAGGGGACCACGGTGTCACCATGGCCCTGCTGAGGGGCTGAGGGGAGCATGGTGTCACCATGGCCCTGCTGTGGGGCTGAGGGGACCACGGTGTCACCATGGCCCTGCTGAGGGGAGCACGGTGTCACCATGGTCCTGCCATCCATCCCTGCCATGGCCCTGCCATGGGGCTGAGGGGAGCGTGGTGTCACCATGGCCCTGCTGTGGGGCTGAGGGGAGTGTGGTGTCACCATGGCCCTGCCATCCATCCCGGCCATGGCCCTGCCGTGGGGCTGAGGGGAGCGTGGTGTCACCATGGCCCTGCTGTGGGGCTGAGGGGAGTGTGGTGTCACCATGGCCCTGCCATCCATCCCAGCCATGGCCCTGCCGTGGGGCTGAGGGGAGCGTGCTGGCACCCCGCCCTGCCCTGGACAGACCCTGCGCGCGGAGCCGGGGCGGCCGTGACTGCACTTTGTTCCTTGGGCTGCGGTCCCTGGTAGGTCGTTGTTGTATCCCAGGTGTGCTGTTGAGCTAGCAGTGTTGTGGTTCTCGCGGGGCGGCAGTAGATGTCCCGATCTGACTTGCTTTGCGTGGCTGGGCTGCGAGGTCTGGTGGGGACGGGGTTGGTTGTGCCGGGAGGCCGTGGGAAACCGCCGGCTGCTGCCCACTGCACCGGTCATCCTCCTCCTCCTCTTCCTCCTCTGGTGTTGTCTCTGTAACGTATGGTGAGATGCCGTCAGCTAGAGTGTCTGAGTGGGTCCTCGTGTGTGCTGGTGATGCCATGTAGATGAAGCCACTGGTTGGGTGTGGACTCATCCTGTTGAATAAATTGCTTAACTTTTCTCAAAAACGTTGTCTGTAGTTTCAGAAGATTTGCTGCCTCTTGCCTGTGCTTCCTCCCCACAGCATCCTGCCCTGCTCTGGGCAGTACAGACACTGCCTCCTGCCCCTGCAGCCGGGCTCTGGGTGCTGTTCATGGGTGCTGAGGGGATAAAAAACTCACATTCTAAACAAACAGCCCCAGAGCCCTTCGCACCCAGGCTGTGAGGAACTGCGCTGGGCTCTTCAGGCTGGGTTATGTCTCTTCCCATTGGTTTTTTTTTTTTTTTTGCTGCTGGGTCGTGGCTTCACTTCCCTCCCTCCTTGGCGTCGTGGAGAGGCAGAGACCTTCCTGATTCCATCCATCATCCATCCTCGAGGCGGGGCAGTGCAGACGCAGCTGGCGATGCTCGAGCAGGGGTCTGTGTGGGCCACGAGCAGGGGGAGGGCTGGGCAAGCTGCCGGTGGGGCTCGACCTGCATTAAGGACCCCGTCCTTAATTACCCCTCCTTAAATGCGGTGAATGGGCTCAGCCTCAGGGGAGGTGAGTGCAGGGCGGGCTCCGGGCTGCCACGTCCGTCCCGGTCACCTCCCTCTCCTCCTCACCGAGAGCAGCTGGCAGCAGCAGGGTGCGGTTCTGACACGGCCCGGTACCCACCGCGAGAGCGTCCTGGGCACCGCCCTGGGGGAAAGCCCGGGGGTGGCTCCAGCGGGTCCCTGGGCAGCGGATGCGTGTGGAGGAGCGGGGTTTGGCCAGGCCCTGGAGGGTGCCAGCCGTGCGGGACACCTGTGAGGCCTCTGCGGGGTATGCAAGGTGTGAGCCAGGCGTGCAAGGTGTGAGCCAGGTGTGTGCCAGGCGGGCAAGGTGTGAGCCAGGTGCGCAAGATGTGAGCCAGGTGTGCGCCAGGTGCGCAAGAGGCGTGCAAGGTGCGCGCCAGGTGTGAGCCAGGTGTGCAAGGTGTGCGCCAGGTGTGAGCCAGGTGTGCAAGATGTGCGCCAAGTGTGCAAGGTGTGAGCCAGGTGTGAGCCAGGTGTGCAAGATGTGAGCCAGGTGTGCAAGGTGAGCGCCAGGTGTGCAAGGTGTGAACCAGGTGCGCGCCAGGTGCGCGCCAGGTGCGCTCCGTGTCCCGCTCGTCCTGCCGTGTCCGCCCGCCGCCAGCAGGGGGCAGCAGCGCCCCGCGCCCGGCCGGGCCGAGCGACCCGCGCGGGGAGGGGGAACCGGACCTTCCTTCCCCTTTTCCCCCTTTTCCCCCCTTTTTGCCCCTTTTTCCCTCTTTTCCCCCTTTTCCCCTTTTCCCCTTTTTCCTTTTCCCTCCGGGCAAAAGCGCTGCACGGGCTGCCACTGACTGATTGAACTGAAATTAATACCTGATTCTCTCCAGAGGGTCCAGTTACTCCGGCGAGGTGTGATAATCATTAACTCTTAGTGTGAACAATAAATTGAATGCATTTATTAATTTCTGCGGGCCGAATGCAGCATTTGCATTTAAATTGCCTTTCCACGCTGCTGCGCTCTGACGCGTGTGTTGGTTTCCTCTGAGGTCAGGAATCCCTTTGAACCGGTGAGTGTGTGCGGGCGCTCCCTCGCCTGGTGCATCGCGGAGCCGGGAGCCGGGAGCCGAGAGCCGAGAGCCGGGAGCCGGGAGCCGGGAGCCGGGAGCCGGGAGCCGGGAGCCGAGAGCCGGGAGCCGGGAGCCGGGAGCCGGGAGCCGGGAGCCTGCGGCTCAGCGGCGCGCTGGCACCGCGGGGATGATGCCGGGATGCGCAGGGCAGAGCCCGGGCTGCTGTCACGGACCTCGCCCAGACCGAACAGGGACCAGGCTCCTCCCGTCCCCTCCGGTGGGATGAGGACAGAGAATTTGTCAAATGAAAAACTGATTCAATGCAGAGCAGAGGCGGACAGAGAGGGCTGGGCGGCAGATGCTGTCCCAGCTAGCCCTGCTCTCCGCTAGGGAGAATAGCACAGCCCTCGCCGTTAGCTCTGGGAGTGCTCCCGGGCTGCTGCCCCGGGGCTGCAGCAGGGCAGGGCTGCAGGGCGGCACTGCTGGGCCTCGCCTCTGCCTCACCAGCACCTCACTGAGCACTGGAGCCCTCCGAGGTGATGGAAGGAGCTCTCCGCTTCCTCCGGGCATCCCTGGGGTGGTTGTCTGCCAGGGAATGGCCTGTGGGGGACTTGCCTTTAACTTGGACTGGTTCAGCAGTTCAGTACGGATGGATCCAAGAGCCACTCGCTCTGTGTGCTCCAAGGGGCACCTAAGGGCACTCTGGCACCTGCCACACTCATAGCTAATGAATGAAAAAATGACAAAGAAATGAAATGTAAAGGAAATGATGCAGAACTTAGTGATTAGTGCTTTGAACTTGGACTCAAAGTGAAACAACTGCTCTGTCCTGCTGACTGAATCAAATAATCCAAATTGCTAATACATTTTAGTAATTTTTTTCACGCGCAAAGACATTTAAGTGCTTTTAGCAAATGAGGTAAAGATTTTCCATTGATGTTTAAAACTAAAACAGAGCCATGTGCTGTGGGTGCCCAGAGCCTGCTGTCAGCTCATGGCAGAGGCTGAGCATGGCTGCCCTGTCCCTCCTGTAGCCTCTGAGTGCCCTGGGCACGGCTCTGCTGCCCTGGGCACAGCATCTGCACACAGCCACGGGCCATGCCAGGGAGCCCATGGAGCCCAGGGTGCAGAGAGGGCCATTCCTTCCCAGTGGGAGCCAGGGCCACGTGGGATGGTCTGGGCCACCTGAGGGTAGTGGCTCACCCCAGCATCCCAGCTCAGAGGGATTTTACAGCCCCTGCTGCTGTTTCAGCTCAGAGGAGGCTTCAGATCCCTTTGGGCAGCAGTTCTGACTTGCCTGCAGTTCCCTGCTCTCTCTTGTGACCATTTGAGAGATGCTCTGTTACGTTGGCTTTGTTGCTGAGGGTGGATGTTAACTGCTAAGGGTGTAGAGTTATTGCACCCTCGCTGCTTGTGGCTGGACCGTGCCCATGCTGGGCCATTTAGGGCCCTTTTTGCTGCCTGATCCCCTCTGCCCGTGGCACCCTTGGTGTCTGGGGCTGCCCAACAGCTCAGCCCCCCGGGGCAGGGCAGCAGGAGCAGCCCCAGGCACGTGGCAGAGATTTTCCTGTGTGCATGTGTTTGGAGACATTCCCTGCAAGCATATGTCTGATTTCCTGTGCAGAGGAGGAAAGATTCACCAGATGAGACTGATTCTGGAAACTGGTGGAGTGTTGTTCAGATGTCAGCTCCCCTGGCCCTGCCCAGGGATGGCTCATCAGCCGTGGGAGGGACAGTGCTGGCACCAGCCAGTGCTGCTGTGGGTTTGGTGCATTCTGAGCTTGGGTTCAATTTTAGTATTTCTCTTTGAATGTTTTGCTGCCTGCTCCAGCACAGTGTCCCCATGTCCCTGGAGTGGAGCCCTTCCCTTGGCTGACCAGTGCTGGCGTGGTGGGTGTGTGGGTGTTCCTGGTGCCCCCAGCCACCCTGGGCTCCAGCAGGACTGGAGCAGCCAGGGCTGAGTGAGCCCACTCCCTTGGGAGGCTGTGCTGTACCCTGTGCCTGAGCTGGCTGCAGGCACAGAATGAAAATAGGAGTATTTACCCAACTCTTGATAACTTTTTTATTTCCCCTTAATATACACCTACAGCCTCACCATAGAAACACAGGAAACCAGACTTTAGCAGGCCTGAGAGACTGCAGCATTATCCATCTTCTGTAAATACTGTGGAGCAGTTGGAAACCTTTTTATGATCCCAGCTCAGCTGGAAAACAGCACCACATTCCTGCTGCCCTTTGGGATCACTTCCCTTGCTTGTGGGGTGGGAGGCAGCAGCTGTTGAAACATTTTGGTTTAAGTGTTTCATGAGATAAAAGCGTAATTTGCTGGATTTTAAATATCTCATGCATCAGATCAGCATAAGCATTGCAGGTAAACCAGCCTTGCTCTGTTCCACAGAGATGCCTCTTCCCTCCCCAGGAATCTTCCAGAAACTTGGGCTTGGAATCCTTGATGCTGCAAAATCAGTGGAGGTTTGTGTGCTGGAAATGAAGCTTCAGCTCAGGAGCAAAGCTTATCCCAGGCCTTTAAATCTAATAACACCCTCCTGACAGCATCCAAAGGCCAGGCACCCTCTGACAGCTCCTAATTCCTAATTCCACCCGAGCCCCGTCAGCATGAGACTCATCTCTGGACATGCAAATGTGTCCGGTTCTATCTCACAAAGATAAATTTCTTAATTAAGACACGCAGCTGCCTGGGGCACCCGGAGGTTTTGATGAGCAAGAGCTGGGCTGGGAGCTGGTGCAGATCCTTTGGCTGCTGTCCCCGGAGCTCGTGCAGTGAGGGATGGGGCTGGGTGGGCTCTGCAGCCTGGCCAGAGCCCTGTGCTCCCTGTGACTCGCCCAGGAAGGGCTGTCACCAGCGCTGCTCACCTGCCCAAACCTTCCTATCCCACCCAAAGCTAACGAGCTGCTTTCCCTCCTGGATGTGTCTCAGCTGGCAAGAAATTACTGCCCTTGGCTGCATTACCCACCCCCTACCTGCTGCTGCTGAACACTAATGAAACTTCGGTTGGATTTCTGTCTCTAAACTGTTGCTGCATCCATTTTTTTTTTTACCCCTTTCAAGACAGCCTTTATAAAAATAATATATTTAGCAATGACTGGGCAAATGCTGAAGCTGTGCCATAGAGCAGGGCAGTGCTGGGCTTGTGAGGCCGTGGCAATGGCTGAGGCTCTCAAGGAGGCTCTAGGGTGAGATGCAGCTTTTTTCCTAAAAGAAAGAAAAAAATTTAGCCTTACATAAGTCAAAACATCTGCTAGTGCATGACTAATGCCTTCCCTCCTCCCTGGTGTGGCAACTGAAGTCCACGGGAATGATATAAATGATTGTTTCCTGTAAGAAGTTATACATTGTTCATAGGGTTTTTGGGGACAAGCCTTGTGTGCAGCCACCCCTTCCCTTTTGCTGCTTGCTCGTGGCTTTGGGTCCAGCTGCTCCTGGCCCCGCTGCACTGCTGCCGTGAGCTGACAGCAAGGGCCAAACACATTGTCCCAGCCCAGCTGGTGCCAGGGTGGATTTATCCCTGCCAAAGGCAGCTTAGCTGCACAGTTACCTGTGCTCAGGCTGAGGTTAATGGTGTACAGTGCTGACAGCTGAATTAGCTGGGCTGTGGGGTGCCAGTGTGGCAGCCTGTGGTGGCACGGCTGTGCCCTCCAGGCCAGCCTGCCTGACCCTGGTGCCTTCCCCAGGACAGGGCTGATGGCAGCAGGTGACACACCCAGGGGCTGCGTCCCTTTGTTGTGTGACTGTGCTGGTGAGGGCTGGCCTGTCTGAGGGGAATGCAAGGAAATGTTTTACACACCCAACAGCCAAAGTGGCTCCCCAAATGTGGTTTTATTCCCACAGAGCTTCCCCATTCTGGCAGTGGGACTCTGCAGCATCTTTGTAACTTTGCTCACTTGTTTGCCTCTTGATTCCAATTTAAACCAGGGGTGGATCTGGTGCCCCCTGCCCGTCCCAAGGCTCCCACCTCCCCACGTGCCAGCAGGACTCCTGTGGCTGCCAGTCTGCCCAGTGCCACCCAGCAGGGAATGGGGCTAATTCACTTCTGTGCTGAATTTCTATTGATATGTCTTGAATTTTGGTGTCGTTCCCCTGCCTGGATCTCAGTTCTGGACACTCTGGGTCTGTGTCTCTGGTCAGAGCGGGAGGAGCTGCTGGGTCCAGCACAGGTGATGCTCCTGGCAGATGGATGGATGCAGGTGTCTCCCAGCTTCCAAACGCTGCACCAGCCATGCTCTGGGTTTCTGCTTTCCATGGTCTGGGACATTAACTGCTGCCAGAATTACTAATGGGCTTCTGCTTTTAGCCTGAGTGCTGCAGGCTGCTGCTCCAAGGTGGAGATCGTGGAGTCAATTAAGTAATTACCTGGTGTTTCAGCTGCCAGCACTCGAGAGGTTTTGTTCTTCACCACTGGCGTCAATCCCAACACACGTCTCACCCCATACTCATCAGCAGTGGTTTGTGCACTGCTAGAGCAGGCTGCTGCACCATGGACAGGCTGGAGCTGCTTTTTCTGCATGTGTTCTGGTGACAAATGGCTCCTTCTCCCTCTCCCTCTGTTTAGTCTCATTCTAGCACATAAATCCAGGCACAAACAGGCTAAGCTGAGCAGAAGCCAAAACTGCCTCTTTGTAGTTCTCTTGTTGTGAGTGTTTTACCCTCACTGATTTGATGAGCAGCAGTTCACCAGTGCAGTGCAGAGCGAGCTGAGCTGAAGGTGACACACGGTGGCACGAGGAGCAGCCAGACTCTGCTGAGGCCCCATGATCCAGGGAAATGCATCTCCAGTGGCTCCTGGGACTCATCAACCTCTTGGCAAGGCAGTGCTGGGGACTGCTGGAGCATACTAATGCACAGGGACGGGGCTGGTGGGAGGGATCCCTGCCCTCGGGCACCTCTGGGCACAAGGTCCAGGGGCACAAATGCAAAATCCATGGCAAAGCATGGAAGCCTTGTTGGTGAAAGTTGTGTTCTTAATTAAAGCAGAGTTGGGAAGCGCTGAGGGGACCAGAGCCCCACGAGGAGCTCTCGGGCCTCTCTTGCACTTCCCAGCAATTTACAGGGAGTATAAATGAACCTTCACAGGAGCAGGGGCATGTCTGGGAACGTCTTTTCTGGCAGAGAGATGGAGTGGAGGGAGGTCTGCTACCCTTGCATTGCAAAGGCTGAGAACTGCTTCATGTTTAGGAACAGGGGAAGGCAGCAATGAAGTGGTAAATACAGCAGCAGAACAACACAAACAGTTTTTAGCAAAGGAATGAAGTCCCAACAATGGGCATTTTGGTGGCAAATCAGCAGCCATGTGGCACAATGGACTGACAACAATTTGTATCCAAACTCTGCTCCCAAGTCCTTTTCCTAGACCAAGTCCCTTTCCTAGTTGAAAAAGGCAAAATCTGTGCAGGAGAGCTGGAATGTCAACTAAGAAACACTTCTGTTAATGTACTGGCTCTCTTGCCTTTGGATTTCACCTGATTTATCCACTTTGTCTGCATGGGAATGCAAATTGTTGTTTCCTATTTGTCAGCCCCTGCCTGTGACCTCCTTCACAGGTCTCTGGTGGGATACAGAGCACTGCAGTTATACACAGGGAATAACTGCACAGGGAATAACTGCACAGGGAATCACTGCTAGAAACTAGGCACTGGAAACTAAAGTCATCTCCCAGGGAGAAGGAAGGGTCTTAGCCTTTCCTGGGGCTGGGATGTTGTTTCTGGGCTCTTGCTGGTACTCGTTCTCAAAACGCTCAGTATCCTCACATTTCTGCAAGCAGCTGAATTAATTTAATTCAAGGTTGTTTGTTTTGGTTTGGTTTTTTGTTTGTTTGGTTGGTTTCACCCCCTTGGTTTATTTTGAATGGTAGGGAAGGGAACTGCACTCAGGCTAAGAACCAAACAGCCAGAGAGTGACCCTAAGGCACAGAGCTGGCACTAGAATACACTGCTGGGAGACAGTCAAAGAGAATGGAAGGTATTACAGACCTAGCACTGTGCCTAAGTGTCAGTGTGGAAGTTTTTATACTGGAGTAGTTTGGAGCTGATGAGATTACTCATGATTTTCCTAACATTTACTGGATCAGCATCAGTGTCCAAATGGGAGATATCTGCATGTGCAAAACAATGTCTCTGAAATGTCAGCAAGTGTTGCTTTTGTTGTTGGCAGAAGGCCAAAACCAGCAAAGGCCAATTCCCCGCTGGCTCATTCCCTGACTCCGTGTCCCTGTCCCAGGTCAGGGCTCTGCCTGTTCACCTGCAGCCTCCTCTCCCCAGGCTGCCTGTCCAGCACCCACTGTCATTTCATCCTGCCCTCAGGTCAGGCCCAACTCAATCAGCATTGGTTTACTATGAAATGCCCTGAGTGATTTTACTCATCCTGTCCATCTTAAAGCACTCTAGGAGAAAGTTTAAATATTATTTCTGGCTCCTTTGGCTGCTAACTCTCACAGCATTTTCATGGAAGTTTCCATGCTGTTCTGTAAAACAGTAAGATGCTTTTGGCTGATTTATGTTGGCCTGAAATCATTGCAGTAGACTAAAAAACAAAAAAAGGATTTCATTTGTGCTTTCGAGTAATTTCTGTGTGAAATGACCAGGTACTTGTGGAGCTGTGGCACAGCCAAAGCAGCACGGGTTGTGTTTGAGGGACCTTCCAGCACAACCTCTGCTAGGGCGATCAATTGCTTCAGCACACGGGCTGGGAACATTCTGGCTAGTGAAAGGTTGTTAGAGATTCCTGTGGCCCTGTGTGCCTGGGAGGTGTGGGGGGGTTTTGGGCAGCGCTGGCTGCACACGAGGCTGCTGCACTCAGCCCCCCACGGGACCTGCTGGGACCATCGCTGAAACAGAGGCTTTTGGCCAAAAACTGACGACAGGAGATGAAAACCAGCACCTCTGCAGTCTGCTGTCTTTGAATATCGCGGTGCAAAACAGCAGCGGGTCCTGCGGGGTGACCCCACACCCCTCCCAGGTGCTGACACTCCAGGACATCCTCTGGCTGCTCCGGCCCTGCACCTGCTCGTGCTGCTTTCGGCTGCAGAGAGTTAATTTTCTGCCCAGTGGCTGGTATGGGGCCGTGTTTGGGATTTGTGCTGAACACGGTGATTATAAATAGAGATGGTTTTGCTCTGTCTGAGCAGGGCTCACACAGAACCGAGGCCTTTCCTGCTCCTTGTAGTGCATGGGAGGCTGGGAGGGGAAACAGCCAGGAAAGGTGATCCCAGCTGATCCAAGGGATGTTCCAGCCCATCGGGCACCGTGCTCAGTCCACAAGATGGGGGTCCCTGGAGTTTGTCTTCCCAAGTTACTGCTGCATGAGATGGAGCCCTGCTGTCCTGGAGGTGGCTGAACACCTGACTGCCCATGGAAGGTAGTGAATGAATTCCTTTACTTTGCTTGTGCGTGGGGCTTTTGCATCACCTAATAAACTGTCTTTATCTCAACCCACAAGTTTTCTCACTTTTGCTCTTCTGATTCTATCCCCAGTCCCACTGGTGGGGGAATGAGGGAGCGGCTGTGTGAGGCTTGGGTGCTGACTGGGGTTAAACCACGATGATGTGGGACCTTTTGTTCCAAAAGTCTCAACATCAGACTATATTTAGTCCTGGAGAAATCAATAAATGGTTGCCAACTTTAACACAAGGGCAGAGCAAGGTCAATGTTAAATATTTGTGAACAATTTTACCCATGGTTTCAGGTTCTTCTCCTTTCCAGTTGGGAATGACATGACGAGAAACTTTCCACTGCTTTAAATATTAAGGAATCTCTGAGAATACTTAGAAACAATTAACTCAAAATGTTCTCTGGTTTGGGGTTTGGTATTTTCTTTTTAAGTACAGTATGTTCCTCTGCTGATTTTTCATCCAATCTACATGCTGGTATCCAGAGGCTTGTTTCTGTGGTGCATTTGTACATCTATAATGAAGAATGTCCAGAGACACACAGACACACGAGGCAGACCTTGGTGGAGTGTTAGGTTTTAGTTTCAAGATCCGTGTACTAAAGGCAGCTGAGGATGAGCTGTTTGTTTGTTGGGGCATGGAGGAAAAAACATTTCTGCACGAGGCACTGAGCAGCACAGGGGAACAAATGCTCTTTACATTATTAAGTTGTCCACAACCACATGGGAATTACATAAAACTCCACTTAAATATTTTGTCTCAACAACACAAGTGAAAATCAGTAGCTTTTGGAGATTTGCTTTGTGTCAGGCTGCTCCACATCCTACTAAGCTTTTCCATACATTTCTCTGCTAACAGAACAGGGCAACAAGTGTATGAAAATGCAGTTGGGACTTCCTGGTATATTAATTTAAATGAGTATTTCAGGGGCTTGGAAGGAGGAGATATGTTCTGTGTACAATGACAAGTTGTAGCTTGGTTCAGCAAGATAAAGCAGTTTATTCCTGCTCCAATAAAGCCCAGAGTGCCAATAAAACAGCGGGAAGCGTTCGTCCCCACTCGCGAGGCTCCCGGGGCTGTCCCCACTCCCAGAGCTGTCCCCACTCCCGGGGCTGTCCCCACTCCCGGGCTGTCCCCACTCCCGGGCTGTCCCCACTCCCGGGGCTGTCCCCACTCCCAGAGCTGTCCCCACTCCCGGGGCTGTCCCCACTCCCGGGCTGTCCCCGCTCCCGGAGCTGTCCCTGCTCGCAGGGCTCCCGGGGCTGTCCCCACTCGGCAGAGCTGTCCCCACTCCCCGGCTGTCCCCACTCCCAGAGCTGTCCCCACTCCCGGGGCTCCCGGGGCTGTCCCCACTCCCGAGGCTGTCCCCGCTCCCGGGGCTGTCCCCACTCCCGGAGCTGTCCCCACTCCCGGGCTGTCCCCACTCCCGGAGCTGTCCCCACTCCCGGGCTGTCCCCACTCCCGGGCTGTCCCCGCTCCCGGGGCTGTCCCCACTCCCGAGGCTGTCCCCGCTCCCGAGGCTGTCCCCACTCCCGGGGCTGTCCCCACTCCCAGAGCTGTCCCCACTCCCGAGGCTGTCCCCACTCCCAGGGCTCCCGGGGCTGTCCCCGGCCGCGGTCCAGCCGAGCAGGGAGGCTTTGCTGGCCGAGCTCTGGGGCAGCTGAAGGAGCCTCCCGGTGCCTCTGCCCGGGGGCAGCCCCAGCGCTGCATCCCCACGGAAACGCTCACACAGCCCCGGGCTAAAGGGATCGGGATCGGGATCGGGATCGTCCTGCCACGCTCCCTGAGCAGGGGGATGCTCTCCAGCTTCTGCAGCGTGCAGGATTCAGCTGAAAGCACGGGTTTTCCAGGGCTCTTTTAAATGGTGCTTTTACCGTGGAAACAGCTTAAATTGTGTTTTATTCAGCAGCGGTCTGTGTGGATGGTGCTTGGCTGTAAATTCACTGCCCTTTGCTCTTCATCAGTCCACTTAAACAAGAAATAAACATGTTGCTGCAGAAATGAACCCATGAACCCTCTGTGCCCATTCCCGGGTGAGTTCATTCCCATCCAATAAACTCCTGTCAGAATGTGTGAACCAAGACCTGCCCTATGCGTGAGGGAACGAGGAGAACAGAAAATTGCAGAGTTTGATACATTAATTAGGTCACAGCTCACAGAGAAAGCAGAAATGGATTCCTTAAGGTAAAAGAACAGGCACTTAAGTCAATGACACTATTCTGTAAATTCTAGCACTTTTGGCAAGGGGCAGGCAGTAATCAGATCCATTCAAATATACAAATGCAGAGGTTCACAGTGCCCAAGGCCAGCAGAGACCATTGTGATGGTTTATTCTGACCTTCTCCATCATGGGGGTCACGGAGTACCTTTTATACAGATATACATGAGTGTTACTGAGTGCCAGCTGAGGGAGCTGGGCTTGATTCAAAAATCAGACTAGCTCAGAGTAAGAGCATAGAAATTGCACTGCTACAAAAAAAAAACTCATAGGAAAAATCAGGCAAAGGTGCACAGTTTTCAGGTAAGAGCACGTTTGAGTCACCAGCAGCTGCAAAAAGTGAAGGGCGTAAAACACACCTGTGAAATGAAGTAAGCAGAGGGAGGTAGTGCTGTTCTGTAGAGTATTCTAAAAAATGGTTACATATGCTGCCTGTGTGTGTGTGTAAAAACCTCTACTACAGCAAGTTTAGTCAACAGGAATACCGTAACAGCGTGAAGCGTGCCAGGGGACGGGAGCAGCGAGCCCCGAGGGCAGCGCCTGCAGCCAGGGCTGGGTCCGCACCCGCCCCTGCTGCACCCAGCGCTGCCGTCCGCTCTGCAGCTCCACCCTGGGCACCCGCTCTGCAGCTCCAGCCTGGGCACCCGATCTGCAGCTCCAGCCTGGGCACCCGCTCTGCAGCTCCAGCCTGGGCACCCGCTCTGCAGCTCCACCCTGGGCACCCGCTCTGCAGCTCCACCGTGGGCACCCGCTCTGCAGCTCCACCCTGGGCACCCGATCTGCAGCTCCAGCCTGGGCACCCGATCTGCAGCTCCACCGTGGGCACTCGATCTGCAGCTCCACCGTGGGCACTCGATCTGCAGCTCCACCCTGGGCACCCGATCTGCAGCTCCACCGTGGGCACCCGATCTGCAGCTCCACCCTGGGCACTCGATCTGCAGCTCCACCGTGGGCACTCGATCTGCAGCTCCACCGTGGGCACCCGATCTGCAGATCCACCCTGCCTCACCGGGGCACTCAGCCTCTACCGGGGCATCACTGAGCCTCTACCGGGGAATCACTGAGCCCCCACCGGGGCATCACTGAGCCCCTACCGGGCATCACTGAGCCCCCACCGGGCATCACTGAGCCCCCACGGGGCATCACTGAGCCCCTACCGGGGAATCACTGAGCCCCCACCGGGCATCACTGAGCCCCCACCGGGGCATCACTGAGCCCCCACGGGGCATCACTGAGCCTCTACCGGGGAATCACTGAGCCCCTACCGGGGAATCACTGAGCCCCTACCGGGGAATCACTGAGCCCCTACCGGGCATCACTGAGCCCCTACCGGGGAATCACTGAGCCCCTACCGGGGAATCACTGAGCCTCTACCGGGGAATCACTGAGCCCCCACCGGGCATCACTGAGCCCCCACCGGGGAATCACTGAGCCCCCACGGGGCATCACTGAGCCCCCACCGGGGAATCACTGAGCCTCCACCGGGGAATCACTGAGCCTCTACCGGGGAATCACTGAGCCCCCACCGGGCATCACTGAGCCCCCACCGGGGAATCACTGAGCCCCTACCGGGGAATCACTGAGCCCCTACCGGGCATCACTGAGCCCCCACCGGGCATCACTGAGCCCCCACGGGGCACTCGGGAGCGCTCAGCTCCGCTCTCTGCCTGCCGGCTCTGCGGGTTCCAGCCATTCCGTTTCACTGCCGTCCCCGGCATTTCTATCCCCCGTTCCCGCTGCCATCCCCGCTCCCGTTCCCAGCAGCTCTCGTTCCCCGTTCCCACCAATTCCATCCCCGCTCCCGGCGGTTCTCCGTAGTTCCCGTTCCCGGCGGTTCCATCCCCATTCCCGGCGGTTCCCCGTTGCCCATCCCCGTAGTTCCCGTTCCCGGAGGTTCCATCCTCGTTCCCCATCCCCGTTGCCCGTAGTTCCCGTTCCCGGTCCCCGTTCCCGTTGGTTCCCGGTAGTTCCCGTTCCCGTAGTTCCCGTAGTTTCTGTTCTCCGTTGCCGTTCCCGTTGGTTCCCGTTGGTTCCCGTTGCCGTTCCCGTAGTTCCCGTTCCCCGTTCCCCGCTGCCGTTCCCGTAGTTCCCGTTCCCCGTTGCCGTTCCCGTAGTTCCCGTTCCCCGTTCCCGTTCCCGTAGTTCCCGTTGCCGTTCCCGTAGTTCCCGTTCCCCGTTCCCGTTCCCGTAGTTCCCGTTGCCGTTCCCGTAGTTCCCGTTCCCCGTTGCCGTTCCCGTAGTTCCCGTTCCCCGTTCCCATTCCCGTAGTTCCCGTTCCCGTTCCCGTAGTTCCCGTTGCCGTTCCCGTAGTCCCCGTTGCCGCTGCCGTTGGTTCCCGTTGGTTCCCGTTGGTTCCCGTAGTTCCCGTTGGTTCCCGTTCCCCGTTCCCCGCTGCCGTTGGTTCCCGTTGGTTCCCGTTGGTTCCCGTAGTTCCCGTTGGTTCCCGTAGTCCCCGTTCCCCGCTGCCGTTGGTTCCCGTAGTTCCCGTTGGTTCCCGTAGTCCCCGTTGCCGCTGCCGTTGGTTCCCGTTGGTTCCCGTTGGTTCCCGTAGTTCCCGTTGGTTCCCGTAGTCCCCGTTCCCCGCTGCCGTTGGTTCCCGTTGGTTCCCGTAGTTCCCGTTGGTTCCCGTTCCCCGTTCCCCGCTGCCGTTGGTTCCCGTTGGTTCCCGTTGGTTCCCGTAGTTCCCGTTGGTTCCCGTAGTCCCCGTTCCCCGCTGCCGTTGGTTCCCGTAGTTCCCGTTGGTTCCCGTAGTCCCCGTTGCCGCTGCCGTTGGTTCCCGTTGGTTCCCGTTGGTTCCCGTAGTTCCCGTTGGTTCCCGTAGTCCCCGTTCCCCGCTGCCGTTGGTTCCCGTTGGTTCCCGTAGTTCCCGTTGGTTCCCGTAGTCCCCGTTCCCCGCTGCCGTTGGTTCCCGTTGGTTCCCGTAGTTCCCGTTGGTTCCCGTTGGTTCCCGTTCCCCGTTCCCCGCTGCCGTTGGTTCCCGTTGGTTCCCGTTGGTTCCCGTAGTTCCCGTTGGTTCCCGTAGTCCCCGTTCCCCGCTGCCGTTGGTTCCCGTTGGTTCCCGTTGGTTCCCGTAGTTCCCGTTGGTTCCCGTAGTTCCCGTTGGTTCCCGTAGTCCCCGTTGCCGTTCCCGTAGTTCCCGTTCCCCGTTCCCCGCTGCCGTTGGCCGCCGGCGCTGCCGGAAGCGCTGCCGGAAGCTGGCGGTGCGCGCGGATCCGGGCCCGCCGCCGCTGCCAGCGGGGCCGTGGGGCGGCACCGGGCCGGGCCGCGCCGACAGCGCCGTGGCGATGCCGCTGCTCGAGCCGCCGTGGCCGCCCGGCCTGGCCCCGCTGAAGGTGCGTGCGGCGCCGGGGGCCGGGCGGGGGTCCCGGGGCGCTGTCTCGGCCGGTGCCGCTGGGCCGCGCTCGCCCCGGCCGAGCGGCCGCGCTCACCGCGCTCTCCTTGCAGGCCGTGGATGACTTGCTGCGCTGCGGGATTTGCTTCGACTACTTCAGCATCGCCGTGATCATCCCGCAGTGCTCGCACAGCTGTGAGTGCCGGGCGGGAGGGCGGCGAGGACGCGGGCTCGGTGTCGGGTGAGCTGGGAGGAAAGGCCGGGCGAGTTCGGCCTGGCAAACACGAGGTTCTGGAGCCTGCAGGAGAGATGGAGAGAAGCTCTTTCCAAGGGCCTGGAATGGCTTCCCACGGACAGAGGACACGGTTGGATTAGAGATGCAGAAGAGGGAGGGTGGTGATGCCCTGGCACAGGGTGCCCAGAGCAGCTGGGGCTGCCCCGTCCTTGGAAGTGTCCAAGGCCAGACTGGAAAGGGTTTGGAGCGCCCTGGGACAGTGGGAAATGTGCTGCCCATGGCAGGGGGTGGAACTGGCTGGGCTTTAGGGTCCCTTCCCACCCAAACCGTTCTAGGGTTCCGTGATTCTCTTTGCCGTGCACGCTGGGAGGAGCTTTGCAAGATGGAAGCAGCCAGAACCTGCCCTGGTGTAGTTCCTGCTGTAGTACAAACATGTGGCGTCTGGCATTCTTCATTTAAATATCTTTGTTAACATCTTGAGGGTGGTACAAATGCAAAGCTCTGTGTGCAGAGCATTAAGAGCTCAAATTTCCCGTGCTGCTCTGTCTGCCCTGGGAGATATCTGCTGGAACCTGGCCCCGGGCGCTTTGCTGAAGCCAGATTAGGAGGGAAGTACCTTGCCTTTTCTCACGTTAAAATAAATGCTTGTGATTGTTTGGTTCAGAAACTGTAGCACTTCCTTCCGTGAAGGGGGACGTTGTAGTTTGGCAGCGAAGTGTAGTTTAGCTTGGCAAAGCTGCCACCGTTGAAGGCAGTGTGGGGAGCCACAAAACTGGAAGTTCTCTTCGCTTGCTGGCGGCGCAGCCTGCCTGGGCACCGTGGCTCCAAGCAGCACTCATTGCACACGGATGCAGTGTGTCCAGAGGCACAGTCATTGCACAATCATTGCACAATCATTGCACGCCTGGGCTGGCCCGTGGGAAGGTGCTGGGGTGTCAGCTGGCGGCCACTTCGTTCCTAGTCATACACTTAAAGTTTGTTTCTTCATGGCTTTCTCACCCCATATCACTTCTTGCTACGTATCTAGTAATTTTTGGGCATTTAGATGGATTTGTGGTTTTAAGTGTTATTCGGTGCATTAGACCAGGTTGGATTGGGCTTGGAGCAACCTGGTCTAGTGGAAGATGTCCCTGCCCATGGCAGGGAGTGGGATGAAATGAGCTTTAAGGTCCCTCCCAACCCGAACCATTCTGGGATTAATTAATGCTTCTGCTGCTTTTCTGATGCATTCCCAGAGGGCCTGTGAAATAGAGATCTCTTTCAGGAGCTAGTGCTGAGACTCTGACCCATGATGATCTAGTGAGGGAATGTTTTCCTGGAGAACGATGAGACTTTTTAAATCCTTAAGTGGCTGTGAAAGCTCACGGCTAAATTGACAAGGTGTAACAAACACAGAAATGGACTGTGACAGTATGGCTGTTTCACCGCCCAGCCGGCGAGGTGACATGAAGCTGTCTCTCAGCATTTCAGTGCTGTCTCCCCTCCTTTTTAGCCTCTTCTCTCAACAGCAAGTTGGTATTGTTTTGGAAAGGGGCAGAAGGGCCTGGGGAAAAGAGGGGATTGTGGGTTTGTGCGGGGCTGTGCAGGAAGATGAAAGTGATCAGCGTTAGTCATGTCAAAAACCCAGCACGGCGAGGGAGTGAGCAGTGCAACCACTGCTCTGGTGGTGGGGCTGACCAAGGGCTTCTTGCACTGGGGAGCAACAGGAAACAAACATCAGCTTTAGGAGGAGCTGATATTTGAAACATGTTTGCATAAAATACGGGTTCTTTTGCAACAATGATAATCTCAATTCCACGTGAAAATGGTGTGTTTTCAATATTTGTGTATTGTGGAATAGCTTGCATGTATTGTACAACAAGGAAATACACAAGCAAGGATGTGGAACTGCATTTGCAATAATGTTCAAAATGATGTGTTTCCTTTTTCCAGACTGTTCCCTTTGTATCCGCAAGTCTTTGTCCTACAAAACGCAGTGTCCAACATGCTGTGTGGTAAGTGTGGCTGTGGTTTGGTTTTTGCCCCTCAGTTTATTTTTTTATCTTTTGGTTTTCCCCCTCAGTTTATTTTTTATCTTTTGGCAAATCTTAGGAGTGTTTACCTTTAGACTACACCAAATAGTCAATTCTGATTGCATGGGCAAAGTGTGGTGCTCTTGCATCTGGAGTTGTCCTGTTCCAGAGGCACTCCTCTGTCAGTGCAGGCAGAAGGGGATGGAGCATCAGGGCTGGGGTTTGGTCAGGGCTGTGTGTACAGTCTGTCACAAAACATTTAACATTAATTTGTTAAAATACTCCATCATTTAAACCAGAAGTGCTGAAACATAAGTGCTTCATTTTCTGTGTGTGAGTGGCCCCATTTCATCTCAAAATAAAAATAAAATTAAAAATTAATAAAAGCTTTGTTTAAAAGAAGAACAGAGAAAGTTGCAGTGAGGTAAAAATCAGAAATTGTTTAAAAAGAATGAACTGAATGCACAAAGGCAACTCATAATTCATATTTTCATTCCATAATCAGAGGATTAACATTTCCCTTTATCAGTTTTCACACTTTGTTGCTTAAGGTTCTTACCACCTTCAGAAGATGGTTTGGTTTGGTTTGCATAATTATTAGACCTGTGCTGCAGTAAACCATTATTGGAGCTTGGGAACACTGGGCTTTGTTGCTTTATGCTTTGTTTTTACCTGTTACCTTAATATCCCACACTTAAGTTCTCAGGCAGTTGTTTTAATATGAGATCTTTTTGGGAAAGAAGTGTTTACCCTTTAAGCATCTTAATTCCTGTAGCACTTTAGTGGGGGTAGTTGAGGCGTGGAGCCAAGAAGCAAGTTATTGATCACTTGAACATTTTCTGGGCACTTGCTGTTTTCACTGCATTTGAATGTTTGTTTATTTAGGTTTGGTTTTGGGTTTTTGTTTTTTTTTTTGCTTTTTCTTTCTTTCTTTTATAGGCAGTCTCAGAGTCTGACCTGAAAAACAACCGGATTTTAGATGATCTAGTGAAGAGCTTTAATTCTGCAAGGTATTTCTGTCATTTTATGGCTACTCTCTCTGGTTTGGCAGCTGGCAAGGTGTGACTGTGTGTGCCCCCAGGCTCAGAGCCCTGGAGAGGAGCAGTGTGAGAACTGAGCAAAACAATGGTGGTGTCAAAGAGGAATGTTTGCACTTTGGAAAAGTCCTGCAGTGTTCTGGCTGAAGGTTACTGTGCACTCAAGTGATGTGGAGCTTTTACAAGCTTATTTTGGTTCTGCTTCTGCTTAGCTGCTCTGGAAGTTACAGTCTCTGCCACTGTGTAGGCAGTCAATAGATATGTCAGGATTCTGTGGGGGAAATAATGGTAGTAAAGATTTTCTTCAAGATCCTTCCTATGTGTGCAGAGGAGATTCTGAATAGAAGGATTTTGTCCAGTGGTTATGGTCACCTTGCAAGAGCGTTCTTGTGGTGAAGTCACTGGCTAGGAAAAATAGAGGCATTGAAAGGGTAAAAATGTGACTTTTCTTGGGTAAGGAAAGTAATATGCTTTCAACTCGATTTCTTAGCTACTTTTCTGTTTGTTTTAATTAATTTTTGAGCTTCACATCCCTTTAAAACACAGGAACAACAGAATAAATATGACTTGCTAAAATACCTCATCATGTATCACAACAGTAGTTACATGAAGCTCCTGGTATTATCTGGTTTCTTTTGATGAGAAGCTACTCAGTGATTTGCTGGGAATTCTGTGGGTATTCCTGTCTCTGTAGGAGACAAATGCACTCTCATCTTTTTCTCTGGAATTAACTTGGAGCTGGAAGTCAATGAGACTCTTGGCTTTGTAAGTGACAAGAAACAGAGTTCAGTTGATGGCTTTGTTTCATGAGAGAATTTTTCTCTGATGAAGATCATAGAATGTAGATAGATCTAATCTTCCATATGACCACTACTAGATTTAATTGATTTATTTGAGTAATTTATATCCTACAGTTCCCCTGTTTCAGCTTGAATTCTGATGCTTCCTAGAGATAAATGGATTACTATTTTTTTGTTAATGCCTGATTTTGTGGGGAACAAGTAGTGCTGACTTGGATCCATTATGATATTGAATTTAAATGTTAATTTTTTTTTGGACTGCTTTAATGGATCAATATAAATCTTAGCAGTGAGAGTAGTTCAATAACCTTTCCTTTTGTGACTTGGAGTTCAGTCAATTTCTCACATGAAGCGGGATCAGCGGGGCTGTGGAGCCAGTGTGGCGTGGGTGGGTGGAAGCAGTGAGGGTAGGGGTGGGAAAGGCTGCCTGCTCTAGTGGGACAGAGCCCTGGGGAAGGCAGGCAGGGTCGGTGTGGTGTCCAGGGCTTGGCACCTGGGCTGGGTCTCTGCCCAGTGCCCTGAGCTGAGGGAACACTGCTGAGACACTGCTGAGAGCCTTACGTGGGATGAGAACCATTCAGTCAGAGCAGCACTGCTCTTCTGTCCTGCTGGTGCTGGTACAGGGCAACATTCTGTCTCCCCCCTCCTTCTCCATCTGCTTTGTTTCCCCTTGGCTGTCCCCAAAAACAAATCCACGGTGCAGGGGTTGAAGGGCTCAGCATGTTTGATAGATCAAGTATGTTAACTTGACTTTGGGCCTTGGGTAGTTTGATGTTTATGAAAATCAGGCTTTAAATCTTCTCAGCATTTCACAAAGTGCAGACCCATTTCTTAAGTCAGGCCTGGAGGGGAAGAAAATGGTAATGTTGGTGGCACTTAGCAGAGTGAAAGCTGTGCTCCAAGGTCAGCATGTGCAGGGAATGGGAATCATTCCAGCCAGACCGAGCGGATCCCATTTGTGCTCTGTCAGCATTAGGTGTTTGCAGGAAGAGCTGTGGGGGATGTGTGGGAATGCAGCTCCCTCCCTGTACAGAGGGTGGGCTCTCGGTGGAAGTGGAGCTGTCCTGTGCCTCCTTATGGCCATGGATGTTTCCGTGTGGAGGGAGAGGAGCAGTTCTGACCAGGCTCCATGGCTGTAGCTGTGCAGTGCCCTGCTGAAGGGCACACCCTGACCCCAGCGGGGCAGGAGCCTGGGTGGCATTACCATGAGCACTCTTCTGTTCCCTCACCTGTCTGTGCTCCGGGGCAGAATTCATGGCTCTGGCCAGGAGAGAAAGATGAGGAGCAGTATTTGCATGAGCTGATCTTAATGAAGAGTTTTCTTATCAGTTGCAGTGAGGCCAGTGTCTTTAAAAATAACAGGTAAAGTTTTGTGTGAAATGTAAAAAATTAATTCATTTCCCTCTACTAAAGAGATTATTTTGAGAAAATTTGTCAGTTTCTGCATCACCTTGTTTGAAAACTTAGCAACAGAAATTAGAGCTATACTTGCCTAAATAGAAAAGTAGTAGTCCTTGCTGAAAAGAATCTCTGGTTTTCTTCATACATAGATAAGAACAATGTTTTTACTGTCAAGTTTATCTCTGTTTCCTAGTCAGGGTTACTCGGCAGGCAGTGAGTCAGAGGAATAAACACATCGACTCTGGGTGCTCGAGAGAGCAGGTGCTGTCATTGCTGATACAGTGATTGAGCAGGACTGCAGGAGGAATTGCAAGGAGATAGATTGCTTCTAGTGCAGTTGGGACTGTTCTGTGTGAGTTCTTCCTAGGAGGATTCACAGCTCTGTCTCTTCCTTGGCATCTATTTATGTGGAAGCCCTAGATTCCCAGCAACTCTGCTTCATTGCTGCTTCAGCAAGAGGGAAGTAAACAGACTGTAAAATGTGAACCAGGAGCCTGATGAAGGACACTTGGTTTTTGTGGGTGTTACAAATCTGAAGGGTAAAAGTAGGAAGCTGTTTGTGCTGTCGCTGAAGCAGAGGGAGGGTGCTGGAGGGAGGATGTTAAGAAACCATCCATCTTTAGTTAAACAGGTGGTTTTTAACTCCCTGCCCTGACCCTTCTCAGCGACTGAGGAGGATGGGTCTCGCAGGGGGGTTTGGGTAGTGGCTGTTCTGGTGGATCTGGGCTCGCTGACACCTGCTTGATTCATCTCTCAGCCTTCAAAGGGAAGGACGCTGCTCTGCTCATAAACTGAGCATTGTCAGCTGTGCTGCAGTTATTGCTTTGTGCCAGGAAGGTCAAATTCTGTCAGCTCAGAGCTCATAGCAGTCCATTAAGTTCTTGAGAGTATCATAGATAATGCTGAGACCATACACAATATGCAGAGGTTTTTGGACATGATGTAGAACTGATGCTTGCCATAGGATCAGCTCCCAGGTGAGCTGGCCAGGCTGGTGATGGCAGAGTCTGGACCCCTCCATCACTGTGTGCTTTCTCTGGGCTTGCTGCATGATGGATGAGCTTCCAGTCTAGCCATGCTTGTTTGAATCTCTCCAATCACACCTGTCAGAGTTTCTGTGGTTAGTGAGAAGTTTGAGTAATGCACTCTGGTGCTGAGGGAGGGGGTGGCAGATGACAATGTTCTGTCAGAGAGCCCAGGGCTGTGCCAGGAGCATCCACTGTGCCCTGGCTCTTCTGTCCCTGGGGTTTGGGACCATGAGATGTCATCACCCAGCTGCTCATGAGCCCAAAAAATCACATTCTGGGAGAGCCAGTCTTGGACTGCTCCCTCCTCTTTTGCCCTCACTCCTCGCATTTTCACAGCCAAAAAAGAGCGTGTGTTGGCAAACAAATTTTCAAGTTCTTCACACTGTCCAGTGTGCTAGCTGTGTGTTTTCCCCTGGGTGCTTCTAGGCAGCAGCTGTTGCAGTTGGTGTTGGAAGCTCCCCCGGTTCCGTCCCCTCCGGCCCACAGCCAGCGTCCGGCTGCCGAGAGCCACTGGAGTCCTGTTTCTCAGCCAGAGTCCAAAGAGGTGCCAGGGATTGAGAGCTCCTTGAGAAAGGACAAAGTCTGCACCTCCACGAAGGCAGGTGGCCTGGCATGGACTGCTCAGAAGAGTTTCAAAACTGAGGAGCACCATGAACACAGCACTTCTGCAGAGCTTGGTGGTAAAGACAGCAAAGTGAGGTCACAAGAGATTCCTGGGTGCACCGAAAGTCATGAAAGGCCTTCTACATCTGTGCTCAAAGGAGACAAGAAAGGTGAGCTGTTTGATTTCTGGTTATGTCCTGCTCTCTCCCCCACGTGTGGCTGGCTGTATGTGTTAGAGGACCCTCAGAATGTGGCACTCATCCATCCCATTTCTCCCTGTGGTTCTGGGCTGTGCTGGCACGTTCAGCTCCTTCCCCCTTAACTGGCCTGTGCTCCCTTCACATCGCTGCTCACGTGGGACAGCTCTGCTCCAAGCGTGTTCTTCACCAGAAAGCTTGAGCTGCTGCCAAGGAATTAAATGGAATTCAGTGCTTATGGATTCCTTTGCTTTGAGTAACAACACTGAAAAACAATAGTTGTGCAACAGTCTTAGTAAAAATGAAGTAATTTCTCTTCTCCTTCCCCCAATGACTAGACAGACCCTGGCATTTATTCTGCTCTTGTATCCTTGAGCAGGTTATTTCATAACGTGTTTGTTATTTGAGGGGTGAGCCTGAACTCAAAATGAGCATGGCATCGGTTCTGTTAATATTTCTGTTCCCACACTCTCCAGAAGAGTCATCTGCATTATTCTTTTGTAATTCTAGAGAGTTAAGGTGAATTTACTTTGAAGTATGAAAATGCTCATTTATACCAGTCAACCACAATAAAATGGCAGAACCCTCTTAGTTCAGATGTGCTGGCAGCCATCCTATTGACCTAGCTAAAAGCCTAAATTAAAACAAAACGCCATGTAGGAGTACACCCCTGGTTCTTATTAGCTCAAATTTAGCTGTTGTTTTGTTTAATGATTTATTCATCTGGAACTCTGAAGTTCATATGTATTCATTACTGGATGAATCCTGGAAAGAAGCCACAGAAAACCTGCTGTGGTTTTACAACAGACTTGCTTGTGTTGTTAAGTTAAAACTCATGTGAAATTTTACTGCTTGTTTATTTTTGAGCAATTAAAACTTTCCCATTCTATGATCTTTTTGAATCTTTGAACGCACATCACATGGAAATTATTTCCACAAATGCAAAGTAGTCGGTCAAGACAGACTACTACAGAAGCACCTGCAGTGAGAGGGTTTAGTGTTATTTGTTCCTGTTCTGAGAACTCACAGGTAACTTCCAGCACAGTAACAGACTGTTACTGTGACAATGTTCTGTCAGGACTAGTGTGCTTTGTGACTGTCCCAACTCTTAGTTTCTCAGAGGAAAGCATTTGCTCTTTGCTGTTACATCCACACCAGTAAATTCCTTCTCCCTTGCTTTCAGTGGAATGTCCTGTTTGTGAGGTTGCTATTCTAGAGCAGTATATAAACAAACATCTGGATAGCTGCTTGACCAGGGAGGAGAAGAAGGACAGCCTCCGAAGGTAAGGAGCAGCTCTGAGAGCTTCCAAGTGTGTGTGCTGGTTTGAGCAGTGCTGAACTGAGAGCTGTGTGTGCTGGGCTGTAACAGTAGTGGTTTGTGCTTGTTTCTGACTTCCCTGCTGTGTAGAGCACTCTGAAATCACTGTGGGGATTGTCCCCCCTTGAGAAAGACTGTGTGTTGCCAGCTCAATTACTCTTTGGCTTTTAGTGGCAGGAAGACAGTGGCCAATGCTTTAAAAAATTCATCACAGAGAGAATTTAGTCTGCGTGTTGTTCTTGTCACCTTTCTGCTCCCTGGCATTAAAATTCCCTTCAGATAACACTGATTCCCATTTTTCATTTGGTGAAGGAATTGCTTCCTTTGGTTCAGGTGTGCCAAGAGACATTTTCTTCAATAGCTGTCAAGTTAAAGAATAAAAATTGCCCCTTTCTGTCCTCTCTCTGGGGCTCTTGAGGTTTCCTGAAGATCTCGATTTCCATAAGATTAATGCATTCCTTTGGCTCTGTGCCCCTGCCCCAGCATTGGTCACGGTCACCACATTCACATCAGAAGTGGAGTTTCAGTTTGCTTTACTTACAGCAGAAATTTAGGCTGTTGTTATTTCTGACTGATCAGACTGAAGAACTGGGAGGATTTGTACTTCAATGCTTGTTTTTTCTAATTCCCCTGAACCTTGAATTAGAAAGTAATTTTATGTTAAATCTCTTGTTTTGCCCAGTCATGCTTAGAGTGCAATCTGTAAGCTAAAGGACTTTCAAGATGAAAAAATGGTAAATGAATATTGAAATCTGATGTTACATTTAATTTCCATTTGGAGTGGTTTAGTGCTTTCTCTGTTCTTAATAATGGGAAAGATAAGCCAGATCTGTCCCTGGTGTCACACCCATGTCCCTAACAGGATTTAAAGTTCTGCTTATTTAATCTCTAGGCTGCTTAGGCCTTCAGCAGGGGTCACAGCAGCCACTGCCCTTGGGGGCTGGCAGCTCTGGGGCAGTGCTGGCCCTTGGCAGTGCCTGCTTTGTGCCAGTGGTGTTTGGTGCTGCCCTGAGGAGTGTGAGCTCTGTTTATTCTCAAACCAGGCTGTGTTAACAGCTGAGCAGTTTCAGCAGAACTGCTCATTTAGCCCCCCAGAGCTCCACAGGGGTAATTCCAACATGTGAATGTGTTTCCAGGGAACACTGTGTTTCTCAAGCATGGGGAAACCCAACCAGCATTGGGATTTAAACCTGTTGTGAGGTGTTTTCCTGTGGCTGGCTGCTGGGAAGCTGTCAGCACACTTTAGGTCATGCTGCTGCTGAGCTGGAATACACACCAAGCTTCTGTGGGACTTTCAAAATATTTACTTTAATTATTCAGCAAAATTTTTTATATTTCCCAAAAGAATCTGAAAAAAGCTTCCCTGAAGAGTGTATTGTGGTAATCCATCTTCTGTTTACCAGCCATGCTACAGGGCTGGATGAGAGTAAATGAACTATTGACAGTTTTTGTGTAAGACTTTTTTTTTTTTAACCTTGACATTTCGATATGATAAGTCAAAAGTGCTGAATAGTTTCCAAATAGATCTCTCATTTTCACAGTGGAAAGCTGTTAACTGCTCTCTAGTCCAGAGTGATGCAGCTGAGCTTTATTTTGCTGCAGAAAGAAAAATGTCTAATTAAATGCAGTGCCTCTATGAATTGCTGCAGTCGCAGAAGATGAGTGAGGCTGCAGATGGGTTTTGGCCCCTCTGTTTTTCCTGGTTTGAGAGTATCTCACCAGGAGGTGTAGGGAAGCTTGAGCTAATTTGACAGGAGGAAATGATCTGCTAATTTTAGGTGACAAAAGTTGTACTAGGACTTGAATTTTCTCTGGCAGTTTCCTGTAATTAAGATGTTTCCCCCAGCTGTGCCAGGAATGTTGAGTCCTGACAGAAAGCAGTGGAAAGCAGTAAATTTTGGCTTTAGATGTTATTCCTCTGACAGCACTGTTACTTATCTTTAATGTCTCTATCCCCAAACCACCTTTCTGTAAGCTGGGAACTGCTGCCTTCAGGTACATGACTGTTTTTCTCAAAGACATTTTTCCAGGAAGCTGAAAAATCTCATTTGAGTTTTGGCTTGATGTTCTAATAATTTTAATATTTCTTCAGCTGATTCAGGTAAGCCATGGCCAGTACTGGGGTGGAAAACCCAAGTTTCTTTCATGTGTACATTATCCTGAGTGGGTGAAGTACCCACAATTGTAAATAGTTTGATTTTCATAGGAGTATTAATTGACTAAGGTCTCTCTCGTTTTCCTTTGGCAGTTCTGATCACAAAAGGAAGCTGATGTCCAAAGTTGTTTATAACCTGCTGTCGGATCGAGATCTGAGGAAAAAGCTCAAGGAGCAGGGTCTGTCTGCCTCTGGGACCCGCCAGCAGCTCATTAAGAGACACCAGGAGTTTGTGCACATGTACAATGCTCAGTGTGATTCCCTGAACCCCAAATCAGGTCAGTGAGAGGCTGCAGGGAGGTTGCTGCAATCCCAAACCATCAGTCTGCATTTCCCCTTCTGTTGGCTCTCGGGGTAGGCATAACACTGTTTGACTGCTGGGAGAACTGGAGCTGGAAGGATTTATCTTGGTGAGTCGAGGTCAGTGCAAAATCTGCTTTGGGCTGCTGGGGTACTTGGGGTGAGCCTTCTCTCAGTGCTGGTGGTGGAGGGAGTGGCCACCCAGCCTCTGCCTCGCTCATCCAGAGGGAAGGAGGAGTTCTGGGGTGTGTGGTGTGCACCCCAGCTGCTCTCCCCAATAATGCCACACTCTTCCTATGCTCAGCACAAAGGGTGAGTTATTGAACCCAAACTTAAGATGCAGACGTGGATTTTGGGTGGTAGCAGAGAGCCTGAGGTCGCTGTGGAACACCAATAGCTGAGCTTCTGAGGAAGCACAGGTGCCAAATTCCTGGAGTGTGCTTAAACCAGTTTGGAACAGGTTTTATTCTTTCACAGCTTAATGAGCTTTTGTTCTGCCTGCTTCACTGTATGGTGAAGTGTTTGTTTTAATAAATAACTGCCCACAGCTGCTTGGCAGTGCTGTGGAGATGATGAAGTGCAGAAAGAGATTTGTAAAAGTAAATGTCAAAGTAAACTGCAGGGTTGTGCATAGCTGTGGCTCTAGTTAAATGTTACAGTTATGGTGTCTATAGGCTTTGGATGAGTCTGACAATTGGTGAAGTGGGTTGTAGTTCCTCTGTTTCCCCTTGAGCCTGCACATGGTTCTGTTGCCCTGGAAGGTGGTTTGGGGACAAAGTAAGATAAACAGTAGATGCAATTATTGTGTCTTCCATTGAAACATCAGTGTAGAATGGAAGGTTTCTCTAAATGATGGCCTGTGTGCCACAAGCACTGTTGTGTGCAGGAGGGAGGTTTGGTAGGATTTGGAAAGCACGTTTGCCTGGGATTGGAGTCTGAGCTTTCCCTCTTGGAGGGCTAATGCTGTTTGTGTTTGAAATTCAGGGTAGTTTCAGTCTGTGCTGTTACAACTTTTTATTACCCAGCTCCTTATTCAGTGATCCCTTTCTTGTATTTCCAAACAGTTGCAGAGATTGTTAAAGAGCTGGAAAAGAATGAGAAGATTCGGGTTCAGCTTGAGTGTAATAAACCTGGTGAAAATGTAAGTGACTGATCTTGGTTCTCACAGAGGGGTGGCCAGCAGAAACTGCAGGGTGGGCACTGGGAATGTCTGCCTTTTGCTTTATTGTGGAGTTCCCAGCTTGTATATTAGAATTCACATTTAGCATCCTGTAATGAACCTGATCTTCTCACACCACTCATTTGTCATGGGCGGTCCTGGGTGCACTGCTGAGCTTTATGCCCAAACCCTTCAAGTAGGAGCAATTTTTGACTGCAGTAAAAATTCTTGAGTACAGTTCTCCTTGGCCATACTGGAGGATTTTGACCTTTGATGGCAGTGTGGGGGATATTTTGCTTCCTAGAATTCTCTAGGATTTAGGTAGCAAATTCCACTTCTGTATCAGCAATAGTGCCTGTTCTTTTCCCATGACATCTGATACTTTGGTGCCTTTGGAGCACCCTTCTATGGCCCACATGTGCTGGGTGTTCCATGGGCTGGCTTGGTCCTGGTGACTCGGTGGAAGCAGGGCAGGACACTGGGGATATGTTCTGGAAATGTGGATTAATGTGATGAGGTACTGAAAGCTGGGAGGGGAAAACAAACAGTTACTTCTTCCAGATTTAAGTCTGTAGTTTTGAAGTCTGCAGCTTTATCATCTTTTTATTTATGTTAAAAACATTTGTGTGCTTTCTGTAGAGCCTGACCTTCACAAAGGACCAGACTGAGGAAGAAATAGATGAGATCCACGCTGAATATCGTAAGTAACATGCAAATTTCACCTCATTTTGCTTTTAAATCTACCTTCTTTTCCTTTGAGCTGGAATACACACGCTGATTGCCTCCAAAGGCTTCTCTATTTATGCACTTTGCTCTTTCTTAGTGTCCTGCCATGAAAAGAGCAGAGCAGGGTGTGGGATGTGCAGTTGTGTGGTCACTGGGAACCCTCTGCAGCAGAACTGCTCTGAAAGGCCTTCCTGAGCCCCCCAGGGCACTGGCCTTCCTGCTCCTGGTTCTATTTTCTTGGCCTGTTGTACGCATTTAGAACAAAAATACATTAAATACTGTCTTAATTTGTCAAAGACAGATATTTGATTGAGTTTTGATTGCTAAAAGGGCATGGCTACAAAAGTAATCACTTGGAGATCCTGATAGTCTCAAGTAGATTAACTGAAAGTTGGAAAGCTAAAAACGAATAGGAAAAAGGGGAAGAGAGAAAAGTATTTTAATGGGAAGATACAGTTTTAAAATTAATTAAAAATACTGACCTAAGAGGCAAAGGGTAACTGATGTCAGGTAATTTTTTCTCATAAAATGAGGAAGAAATCAGAAGCATGAAAAAAAGAACTGTATGTTAGAATTCAAGAACAGTTTGAGATTAAAGAACTCTCACCAAATGCCATTATTTCACTGTAAAACAGATGGACTTTAAAAAGCTTTGTTACACAATGAAGGATTTTTTCCTTTTTATTTTACAGCATTTACACCCCAGACCGTAATTCCCAGCAGAATTAATGAATGAACTCTGGTGTAAATTCTGAATAAAAACACTCAAATGCATTTTTGTTCTGCTTTTCCATATGAAAAAACACACTGGGGCTGTGAACAGCCTTGGGGAAAGGCAGGACAAACTGTCTGGGAGAAAAGGCTTTTTTTCTGCTTCTTTGCACTTTCCCAGGCTCTTGGCAATTTGCACATTGCACTGTTGGCATTTTTTTTGCTGTTTATGAAGTAGCAATTAATACTTTGGCTTGATGAACCTGAGGGTGGGAGCTGGCTGGGAGCTCTGCCTGGCATTACAGCCACTGTCACTTCCTTCTGCCCCACAGCACTCAGGGACCCCCTCAGCCCACTCTGCTTTTCTCATGTCTCTATTTAAAGAGTTAAAAAACCTACAGGGAAGGAAATACATCTGTGAAAAAAAAATATTTGGTTGCCTTTTCTGCTTATAAATCTTTTTATTTGCCATGTTCTTTGGAGGTCTGCTGCTTTGTCTTGTGATTTAAATATTTGTCTGGTTTACGTTGCTGCAGTTGGTGGGATGTGCTTGGGGTGTCGTTTCAGCACCACAGTGATTTACAGTGCAGCTGAACAGTGCTTGTGTGCCAGGACATTTCTTTTCAAAAAGCTTTGTAGTTCTGCCATGAGCCAGCACAACAAAAGATAGTAATGCTGGAAAAACTGAAGCGCCAGAGGAATTCTGTAATGAGAGTGCAGCAACTCGGACACGACATCTGGGACAGAATTTGCTTTTTATTAACAGAATTTTTGGCCTTATGTGGTGTTTTCAGCTACTCAGGGAAAGGGAGTCTGTCTCAAATCTGTTTCCTTCTGTGGGGCAGAACTTGGTGTTTTATCATAGAATACATCCAAGAATTTCCCCACTGGAAGGGTGGTCATTCGCTGGGATGTGCTCCTCAGGGAGGTGACACAGTGCTTGACAGGCCTTTCTGAGAAGAAATTCCTCCTGGTGTCCCCCCTGAGCCTCCCCAGCCCAGCCTGGGGCCGTTCCCTCTCCTCCTGTTCCTGGAGCAGAGCCCAGCCCACACCTGGCTGCCCTCCTGGCAGTGGGATCCCTCCCTGCCTGGCCAGGGTAGGTGACCCACAGCATCCTGCTGAGGACACCAGGTATTTGCCCAGCCTCTGAGTAAAGCATTTGCAGTAGCAAGCTTAAACAATTCCATTGCTTTGGCTGAGCACCAGAGGAGTGCTTAAAACATGATTGAAAGTGCAGAGAGTATTTGCTTTATTAACTTACTTAAAGGATCTGAATCCCAGCAGTGTAATGGCATGACACAGAGCATTAAGTGTTCATCTGTGCTGGTGCTCTGGACCGTGGGCAGCTCTGTGAAAGCACAGACACAGATTTGGATTGTTAATAGAATGTGGGACATATCACAGTGCTGGGTTGGTTTTCATCTGCTGTAACAAAAGTGCTTTTAATTCAGTTTTTGGTGTCCATTTCTGTTCACGTCCTTTCGGTGTTTGTGCCATACCTTAGTCCTGTGGGGTGGTCACTGGTGCTCTGTACCTTTCAGGAAACAAACACAGAAGTGAATTCAAGTTCTTGGTGGATCAAGTAAATAAACGATGGAAGAAAATAGGTGAGAGGAAAGCAGAAAGTGCTCAAAACAAAGAGGAGGTTGCTGCCAAAGAGCTGCCAGCAGCCACAGGTCAGTCACATTTTGTGTTGTCCCCTCTTGGACCACACTAACAAGTGCTGGATTCCCAAAGAAATGGTCTTTCATCTGTTGTTTGTTCTTCTAGAACCTTTAAGGGGGGAAAAAGCCCAATCAGCATAAAGATCAAACAGACCCTTAAGTGATTTACTGCTATTGATTTTAGTGTGGAACACAGGCATGATCCATAATAAATATATTTGGTTTCTGTGTGCTGTGTGTGGATGTGCATTCCAGTGGGTTGAAAAGGGGTGTGAGGTTCTGGTTCAGGTTTGCTGGAGGTGCTGAGGGTGGCCACATGACCACTGGATGAAGGTGAGGGTGGGTGCTGCTTGCTGCCTTTCAGCCTTCCAGCATCCTTAGTGTGAGAGGGGGTTGGTAATTGGGAACTGCAGAAGTATTTGTGGGGACTGCATTCAGGAATTTTTTGTCCTGAGACTGAAGCAATAAAATCCTTGGGCTTGTTTTGGGCTGTTCATGCAGGATGTTGCCCCTCTCTAACTGGCTGTGGTTTGTGTTTGTGTACTGGAGCACAGTGGGAGGTGGGAATGCCTGGCTGCATCTCCTCCCTGGCTGGAAGGAAGGAGCAGCCTGCTCCATCCTCCCCACAGCCCCAGACATCACCTGGCTGTGCCCTGAGAGCGCTGCCTGCAGCATCCTTTGGTCTCCTCTGGGTTCCTGTGCTTCCTGGCTGCTTTGGCAGGGAACATGTGTCTTTGAATGTGGGGTTTAGAGGAGCATTCCTCAGCCTAATAGGACTTGTGGATTTCTAATCTGTTTAAGAGACTGAGTTGTGGAGAGCCCCCCTGGCCAAAATGAGACGTGCTGTTGTCGGTACGCTCAGGAAAACACGGCAGTGTGGTTTGCCCCAGCTCCCACAAGCCCCTGTGCTCTTGAGCTGACTTCATCTGTGCCTCTCTCCAGTGCTGGCTCTTCCAGCAGAGCTCTGCAGAATAAAAAGAAATGAAGAGAACGGTATAATAGTATGAATTTTATCCTTATTGTTTCCTGCAGACCTTGGCGCAGAGCATAATCCATTCTGTGTGAAGGGTAAAGGTTAAGGACTCTCAAGGATAAAAGATTTTAAGCTGTTCCTCTTCTATAGCAGAAGAAGAGGCAATGTGTTATTGGATAGTGGAGTCACAGCCTTGATTTCCAGCTCTGGAAGTGAGGGATGGGCTGCTGTGGATTTTGGGGTTTCTGTCTTGTGTGTGCTGCCCTGCAGGCTCTGAGAAGAGCTGTTGTAAAACCATGGAGTTTTTCCAAAAGAGTGATCAGGTAGAAAATAACTTGGGTCAGATGTATCATTCTGCATCATGTTCAGAATGTGGGAGCACCTCATTTGCTTCTGGCAAACCTGCACAATTTCCATTACACTTTGTTCTCTGAGCTTCCAATAATCCTTGGAATTTCAGTTTTGGGTTTTATGCAAAACATCTGCACTCAGATGACTGTTTATAAACAACTGAAAAAGCAAAAAGGTGATTCACAGGGGAGGGAGCAGATGCCTAAAGCCTGTTTCCTCTTGGTTCCTTGTTAACAGCAATTGCCTTTGTATTAACTGGGGATTACAGCATGGGAAAGGCAGAAGGCAGTAATGGCCTGATGGTAAGCTGGGAGAACCAAGGCTTTGTCTGCATTCCTTACTCACTTGCTGTGTGTTCTCATGGAAGTGGTGGAATTGTACAGAATTAAACCAGATCTTTAGGTTGGTTGGGGTTTTGTTGGTTTGTTCGTTTATTTTAATTTCCTCCTCCATCTCTCCCGTTGCCTCTCCTGTACTATTAGTTGATGTAATTTAGCCTCACTTTGTTTGTGATGACATTTTAATCATCTATTCCTGATTTACGTCATCTTGCTTTTCATCTTTAAGTTTAAAATATGTTTCCCAGTCTTTATAACTTTTAAACATGGGGCTGTGCTTTGTCTAAGGGGAAGGCGCCATAAGGATTTGATATATACTGGTGCTAAATAATTTGATTCAATAAATATTAACTGTGCTGGGCTGCATTATTGCACAGGCCTTTGCTATTTTTACTCTGCTAATTTCAGAGAGTTGTGTTTCATTAGTTGGACAACCGACTCACTGGGATCTGCTGGTTGTTTTCAGCAGACAAAAATATGCCCCTGATATTTAATTATGCCTGTTAGCAGGAGAGAAAGGGCAAGCTGAGCTGAATCCAAAGACTGTGAAGCCCCTCCACACTCTAATTAAAGTTCTGCTTGGCCATTTCTGTGCTGACCATTGCTGGAGGGGCAGAACAGGGGGGGTGGTTTGAGCATGGCTTGGGCCCTGGGAGGAGCCAGGACATGTCTGTGACTGTCACAATCAGTTACCAGTGAGATGGGTCTGTGCAGGCTTAGGGTCCTGAGCAAGTCTTGAGTTAAGTAACTCACTTGCAAATATTTGTGGGTATGGCATGAGGGCAGTCTGTCTTTTCATACCAGAATTTTTTACCCGTGTCTGTTTTCTCTTTGGAGGGGCAGAAGGTGTCTTTTCAGAGAACTGCTCATCTTTTCATTGAACAAAACACTTGACACAAAAAGCAGCAGAATGGTTTTCAATTTTTGTCTGTTGTGTTGCCTAGAAATTATTTTTCCTGTTGAAATGGAAATGTCAGTGCACTGACTTTGTCTTAGCTGCATAAGGAAGTAAATCACAACTGAAAATAAGCCTGTTAACTTGGTCTGTAAAACTTAAAGCTCAGGCTGTCTGATGCAGGGCTGAAGGGAGTTGGTAGCACAAGCAGCCAGCAGCACTCATTAAGTGCTTGCTAGTTTCTGAAATAAAGTTCCATCCTATGAAATATGTAACACATTCTCACCCTTTATTTCTCACCTTGTGTTTGAAACTCAACAGTGAAACATTTCTGGTTCTCAGGGAGTTGTTGGTTGGTTTCTTTTTTTAAATATACATGAAAAGATATCCAACCTCTGGGACTGTCAAAATTTTGGAAAATAAGTATGTGGGAATGAGATGTTGGTATTTAAATGTTTATAACTTAATTTTTTCTTAAAAATCTTATCTCTAGGCTGCAGAATCCTAAACAACAATATTTTGCATTATCATTCTTTCTAATCTCTGTCTTTCCTCTTGGTAGAACCTGCAGAAGAGGATCACACAGCTGTTGTCCCTGGAAAAGCCCAAGCACTCCAACCAGAAATTCCTGATGGCCAAAGAAGTGACTCTCCTAGCTTGAAGGAATGGCAGAGATCAGCCTCCCCTGAGTTCTCCCTGTCCTCTGGCTCAACGTGCAGGTCAGAGGGGCAGTCACTGCTGCCTGGGGTGTGCTGGTGAGAGCCAGCGTGGAAGAGCAGTGCAGGCACCCAGCTCCACGGGAGGGTGCTGAGCTGTGCTCACACATTCCTTCTGCACGTGGTCCTGGGCCTTCAGTAGCTTCAGGAACGGAGCTAAAATACATGTAAAATTCACTTAATGTGAACTGGCATGCCTTCATAAGGGATTGCTAGTGGGAATGTTCCTTTCGGTACAGAAACAGGGAGTGGAATGTCTGGGGGGCCAGGAGTATGTTTGGTGAGTCCCTTCCACTGCTTCACCTTCCCATCTGCTGGAAGTTTTATTTAGAGAGGTCCCAAAATTGATACAGTCTTTTAAGTAGTGTAGCTGAAAGGACCTGTGGCCCCAGTTTCTGGAGGAAAGGTGAAAAAGTAATTGAAAACAAATACAGAATAATTGGGTTTTGCTATGTGTCTGAAAGCAAGAGGGCTAATCTTGCTATCTTGTTGATAAGAGAATTGAAAGGAGAATGCAGGTCTGCATTACCAGGAATAAAAGGGTTTCCTGTGGTTTTAGAAGTGGGAGATAATCAGAGGAAGTAGCTGAAGGTCACCAGCTGAGCTAGGAGTGACATTCCTTGATTTCCCACCCCTTAGACCCTAGTACCTGCCTCTTCCTCCTTGTTCTGCAAATGCTAATAGTAAAGTAGTGATTGGCTTTATTATTGGTTATTAACAGAGCAATCTAATTGAAATATTTTAACAGAAACCAATTTTTATAAAGTCATTTTGGTTCACAGAGAGCTTTTATCAGGAGAAGTCATCATGAGGGTTAAAGAGCTTTTAGAAGTCATCATGAGGGTTCCCTTCCACAGAGGGAAATGTTGATCTGTGAGTGAAAGCCTAGGGAGACTTTGGAACGAGGAGCTCAGCTTGGGGGATGAGAGAGCATCAAACAGTAAATGTCTTTGTTTTACAGGATCAAACTTTGCTGCCTGTTTCCATTTACTTGCATGAGTGGGAGCATACAGTAAATATTTGTCAGTAAACAGCAATCTGCTGGCTGGCAAGCACTTGGGGAGGCAGGAAGGGTCGTTGGTCCTTTCAGAATATCCCTGCATTTCTGTTTGACTTCAGACCTGCCTTATAGACCAATAAAACCCTTCCCCTCCTGTGGCCTTTCCCCTCTGTGCTATCTGTGTCTTTCTGCCTGCACTGGTACTATAAAATTGATAAAGGCAGCAATCAGTTTATTTGCTTTCAGTGTGTAACAAGCCTTTAAGGTGAGCACTGGACTAGATTTTTCTCAGGATGTAAGTGATGATGACAGTTTTTCCTTCCCTGTGACCAGGGCAGTGTTCTCCTGCCCGTTTCTGGGTCAGTCCCAGTGCTCTGGGTTCACCCAGAACTCACACATTGCCATACCCCATGTTGGAGTGTCTCGTTTCCAGGTGTGCTCTTGGAGCAGGTTCCCCAGCTCCCAGCTCCCCGACCTGCAGAGGTTGGGTGTCCCTCTGGTCTGACTCTGCCCAGGGCAGGGGCAGCTGGAGAGGCCCAGGGAGCCTTGGGGCATCACAGCTGCAGCTTCTCCTCCTTTGCATCCGACTCCAGCGCAAGGAGATGAGGGCAGCAGTAATGCAGTGAAGGCTCAGCTCAAGTGACAGCTGCTGCCTGCTGGGGATGGGAGGTCCCTCCTGTGTGACCACAGTGTTCCTCATGCCAGCCTGGACCTTGCTGAGGAGCACTTTAGAGTGTTGTCCTGGGTTTTCTGGGAAATAAAGAGAGGCTGCAGGGAATCTCCCCTGTCCAAATGCTGAGGTAGAGGAACACGTACTGAAACGAGTCAAATGTGCTCTTTGTCTGGACTGCCTGTGCTCCTGGCAGTGCTCTGAAGGGGCAGGAGGGCTGCTGGCAGTGCCCACGTCCTGGTTAGGCCTGTGGGGTCCTGCTGTGCCCACGGACCAGCTTTGGACTGTGCAGCTCTTCCTCCCAGCCTGCTGCTCCCTCAGGGCTCTGTGTCCAGAAGGGCCCTGGGTTGTGGCAGCACTGCCAGGGGCTGGAACAACCGCTGCAGTCGTTCCAGCTGTGGAAAGAAAGACATTTTATCACTGTGTCCTACCATGGGGCTGGGCTTTTCTTAATTGTGGTGAAATAAATCCGGCAGAAATCAAACAAGAATGATTTAGATGTTGATGGTTTTAGTAGTATTGTGGTATTGTATCAAGTAATGAGTTTCTGAGGCTTGTGCTTTTCTGATAACGAGAGGGTATCCTTTGCCAAGAGTAAATGTTTTTCACATTGAAATGTCAAAACTGGAAATATATTTGGAATTCCAAATCTGCATGCTGTGTTCCTGTGAGGAGGGCACTTCTAAATGGAGGGCTATTGTATTGATGAATTAAAACAAAATGAGGATGTTGAGTAGCATATGGAATGTAACAGAACAATCCACAAGTCAGAGTTGAAATGTTTGTTCTGCAAAAAAATGCTGCAAAGAAATCAGTGATTCTTCTGTTTTCTCCTTCATAAGGTTTGTCCCTTTTCAGTCTCATGTCAATACTTGCTAAGGGAGTAGTTGGTCAAGATTAGAAATTCATCCATTCTACACTAATCACTGATGAACTGATATTATTCAAAGGTCCGTGCTAAAACTGAACAAATGAGAATTTTACTCCTGCTGGAGAAAAGATCCAGGCCAGGTGTGGAGGTTGTAGCAGTGTCCCAAACTGCTTGTGCTCTAGAGAGATTGATGATCCCACCAAGAGAGCAAACTGTGTGTTACAGATAAGCACCAAAACACAGCCCTGGCTTTGAAAGGGTAATTTTTCAAAGCTCTGAAGTCACAGTTGCACAAGGCTTCCACAGGACTGCAGTGCTCCATATGAATAGTCCTGTGGTATTCTTTGACTTTCTGGGACTGAAGCCAGACTTATGCAACTACTTAAACAATAGGAAAATTAGAAAATAAATTAGGAGGAACAATGATAAGCCAGTTAATGAGCTATGTAAAGGAAATATTCCATTATAAGTATTTTATAGAATGGGGACAATACACAGTTCTTTAAGCAAATTATTTTTTCTTAAAACTGTGTTCAACACAAGTGTCAGTTCCTGATGACTAGAGTGAGACTTGAACAGCAGACAAAACCCAACACTGGCTGTATCTGAGACACTGAAACACAGTCAGAATTTTGAAATCCTGGTGGGATTCTGTGTCCACAGCCTGTATAAATCCCTGTGCTGTTGGAATACCCAGAGTGACTGCAGTGGCTGCCAGGAGGGGTTCATGCCCAAGGAAGGGGCCTCATTTGCAATATATGGGGCTTTTTGGCAGTGAGTTTAGGAGCCATTGATCAGGATCCAAGCTCTGGCTTTAGCAAGTCGCTTATCCTTGGATTTATTGGCTTTACATAATATGGGGTTTAGTTCATCAGCAGAAGAGGTAGAAATAGGAGTGCACTGGATGGCAGCAAGCCTCTGAAATGGGTGACGTGGGTTTGGCAGAGCTGGCAGGAAGGAGTGCTTGGAAATGCTGCGTGAGCTCTTCCTGGGCAGCTGCCTCAGCCTGAGCTTGGAGGCCGTGTTGTCCTGCGCCCTGGCCATTGCTGTCAGATGAGAGAAGTGTATGAAAACGTGTTGATCAGTGCAATAATTGCCTTTTATAGATCTTCGGGACTTTTTTACTTAATAAATCTTGCACTGCTTTGGCTCAGAGTTGATTTATATCACAGTGTTTGATCTGTGAGTTTTGGCCTCAAAGATGGGTTCATTGTGAAAGGATGATGATACTTTTCTGCTATGCTGTTGATTCATACTTTTCTTCCCAAAAATTCGAGCTGTAACAAATGGCAGGAGCTGTGAGTCCTGGGGAGGTTGTCACATAGGGCCAGCTGGTGGCCTGGGATGTGTGTGGTGGAAGCTCTTACGTACAGGCTGTGTCCGGGGGGACATCAGTCCCTGGTCAGGAGCCGTGGGCTGTGGACACCTCTGAGCCCTGAAAGCAGGAGTTGTGGTTGGGAGTGCTCCTGGTGCTTCAGCCACCACATCCCACCTCTGCCAGCTCCTGAGGGAAGCAGTTCAGGTAGGTGCAGCAGATCTTTCCCTTTTCCCAAGGCACAGCCTCAAAGGTATCTTGGGCTGCAGAGGGGGCTGTGGAAAAGCCTGGAAAGAGTCAAGGAAAGCAGCAAGATGGTGGAGCCTGTGCAGGGTTCGTACAGACAGGAGCCCTCCCTGGGGGCTGGGCAAAGGCAAGGCTGGCAGACCTCTCCAGAGACAGGAGCATGAAGCCGTGGGCACGTGGTCTGAAGAGGAGGCTCTGGAAAGCCGTGGGAGATGTTGTGTTGCACTGCTCCTCTTGGACATGGCGCAGTGCCTGGCTGCTCCAGCAGCGAGCTCCTCCCGTTCCTTGCAGGGGGACAAAGTGCAGGCAGGAGTGCAAGAGGGACAAAGCTGCCTTCCCTCACTCCTGGGGCCTGGGCACTCACCTCCAAATGACATTGGTAAAATGAGATGGACTGGAGCTCATTTCCTGTGCCAGCATTGAGGGAAAACATGCCTGGAGCCTAGTCTGCAACACACGGCGGATGGATGGACAGACGGACAGATGGGAGGATGGATGGATGGATGGATGGATGGATGATGGATGGATCCAAGGATGGATAAGGGATGGATGGATGGATGGATGATGGATGGATGATGGATGATGGATGGATGGATGGATGATGATGGATGGATGGATGATGGATGGATGATGGATGGATGGATGATGGATGATGGATGGATGGATGGGTGGATGATGGATGATGGATGGATGGATGATGGATGGATGGATGGATGATGGATGATGGATGATGGATGATGGATGGATGGATGGATGGATGGATGGATGGATGGATGGATGGATGGATGATGGATGATGGATGGATGATGGATGGATGGATGGATGATGGATGGATGATGGATGGATGGATGGATGATGGATGGATGATGGATGGATGGATGGATGGATGGATGGATGGATGGATGGATGGATGATGGATGGATGATGGATGGATCCAAGGATGGATAAGGGATGGATGGATGATGGATGGATGATGGATGGATGGGTGGATGATGGATGATGGATGGATGGATGATGGATGGATGGATGGATGGATGGATGGATGGATGGATGGATGGATGATGGATGGATCCAAGGATGGATAAGGGATGGATGGGTGGATGGATGGGTGGATGGATGGGTGGATGGATGGACAGACGGATGGATGATGGATGGATGATGGATGGATGGAAGGATGGATGGATGATGGATGGGTGGATGGATGATGGATGGATGGATGATGGATGGATGGATGGATGGGTGGATGGATGGATGGACAGACAGATGGGTGGATGGATGGATGATGGATGGATGATGGATGAATGGATGGATGGATGATGGATGGATGATGGATGGATGATGGATGGATGATGGATGGATGGTGAATGGATGGATGGATGGATGATGGATGGATAAGGGATGGATGGATGATGGATGGATGGATGGGAGGATGCTGGCTGCTCACGCGAGGCCGAGGAGGAACTTAATCTGCCTCAAAATAAACCAATTCAAAGGGCTGTTTGCTCCTCTCAGTTGTAGAGCAAGACATGTCATTCACACTTACATCAGCTTTTTTCTTTCTATTTTAGGGTGGTGTGTTTCTCTTAAATGAAAAAGCGGGGGGTGGTGGAAGTCAAACCCAACTGATGGTCAAGAAAGGAAGAACTGACTCTTGGTTGACTCTTGTAAGGGATCAGGGGAACCAATCCTGCAGGAATATGGAGTGGGAGAATTGCCTGAGTCACTGGAGCTGCATTTTTCCCAACATGGAGACATGAATAAATGCAGGATCACCCTGCCACAGCATGCTGGCTGCATCTTGAGCAGTTCCGGTGAAGAACTTTAATAGTTTTGGCTGTAAAAATTGACTCATCTGGAAATGATCTGTAAAATTGTGGGAGAGATTAGTGACCCTTAGTTAAGAGAAGGACAGAAAACCTGTTGTGGGAATTTGTCTTGAATTTGGAGTCTGAATAAAGTCTGAAGGGGTGTTTTGCTGTGTCTGGATGCAATGTAGGTAGATACCCCTGAAGCATTGAAAAGGCAGAAAACATCAGAGAAATGAACAAAACAAAAATTCTAAATTCTGTGATCTCTCTGGTCTCTGTGGACTAAAATTGATAGAAAAAAACCTTCAGAATGAGGCGGCTGTTTCTCTTATTTAGTTAATAATCTTCAGTTTGAGGGCTAATCATTTGATGCTAAGAAAAGGGAGGAGTTTTCTTCAGGGAAAGAAAAAGTTAATTTAAAATACAAATTCAGTTGGTGGTCAAAGTTGCTTTTGTTTAGTTGACAGTGGGTTCAACTGTGGCATATTTGAGGATTTTATTTTTTAATTTCCAAACACTTTTGTCCCCTGGCACGTGCCAGACAGGTGTGTAATTACCTCAGCTCCAGAGCCAGCCTTGCTCGGGCTCTGTAACCGGAATCGGTGTCTGGCAGAGCCGGGATGTGCAGAACTGCTTCAGTGAGTGGCTGGCGTGGAGCAGTGGGATGCTGGAAGAGACCCTGGGACAAAGGGCTGTTAGCTCCAGCTGGAAGTTCAGAACCCTGCTTTGTACAGCTACTGCAGCTCCTCAGTCTCGCACTGCAATTAGGGCGTAGGAGTTAATTGGCTTCTCCGGGGACCGATGGCTCTGGCGTCAAGGGCCCATTCACGGCTCCGTGTGTAGGCCAAAGGTGGAACTCGCTCCAGGACGTTTTGTACTTGGTTTTAAAAAAGTTTGGTGGGCCTAGGCCGTGGATTCCACATGTGAATTCTGAAGGCGCATTACTGGTTTGAACGTTGGCCAGATTTTTTCAGTTTTATTGTTTTGCGGTGACAAACGCGGCGGGTGATGAATGCTGCAGTTTTCAAGGCAGGGAAGTACATCATGTTCAGGCCTCAAACCTGTTCTTTTTCTATTTTGGGGGACTAAAAGCACACAAATAGCCCTGTGTCCTCCCCAGTTCTTTTTTAAAATGCAACTGGAACATCAGTGGGGTTTGGAAATATGATGATAACTCATTCCCCGGGCATCCACTTCATGCACCGAAAATGAGCTTTTGATGAGCTTCTAATTCTGAGAGTGAAAACAATGCTGACTTTCAAACATTTCTCATCCATCTTTGGTATATTTTTCCTTTTTATCTGTATGACTGAATGTGCATGTGTTGGAGGTTACTCTAACCTGGTCTTGTTTGTCCAGCCAGATTCCTGTTGGTTCTGTAGTTATCGCCACAGTAACAGCTGAGGACTCTCACTTCACAGGGGAAGTGAAAAAAAATCCTGCTGTCTTACAGAAATTTTATGTCACATTCATTTATTTAAGAGAGACTTTACAAAAAGAAGGTACACTTTACCCCCCAAGACGTTTTGTAGAGCCTCTCCAGAGAGCCTCTGTGGTGCCTGGGAATACAGAGGTGGTGTAGTTACCACTTCACAGACATAAACCTAGAACTGTCTTGTGTGTTAACTAATGATGATGGGACCCCAGGGATAACTACACATGAAGTGAGACAGAAGTTTCTGGACTGTGCTGTAGGTTGGTGTTATTTCTCACTGCTGTTGCTTCTGGAGGGGTTGGTCTCACCCAGGGGCTCTGCTGCCATTGCTGAGTGGAGCCCTGCATTGCTGTAGGTGTTGCTGAAATAATTTCTATCCATTTTATTTTCCCCTTCAGCACCAATTCGGACATTCTGGCAGATACGGAAGAGTCTGAGACGTGTTCAGCATCCTCTGACAGGTGAGTGGAATATCCAAGAGCTGAAGTCCTTGGGGTGGGTTTAGGTCTGCAGTGTGCAGTTGGTGGAATCCTGGAGAAGCAGATGCCTCAGGAAGGTCAGATTCTTGAAGAATCCCCACAGTTCTGGGAAGCACAGTTTGGTCAGTGTATGTGGATCCTTGAAAAATGATACCTGGGTCCTCCAAGGATCCACAGATGCCCAATTGAATATCTTTGTTCTAAGTGATATATAACTATATATTTTAATTAAAAAGAAAGAGGAAACTGTTTTGTTATGGAAAATTAAATCTGATCTTCTATTACATTTGAAAATTCCATTGTTGGCAGAGCTATAGGTGAGGCTGACAAGTTGAACACACTGGAATTGAGCATCTGTTTTGATTGACTTCTGTTTGGGATTAGAAGAGCACTTCTTGGTTGTTAAAATCTCAATGTCTGCAAGTCTCTGAATCATGTTTCTGTTTCCCTTATGGAAACCCATGTGGAGGGGCTGGAGAGAGCCGTGGGTCCATGGGGTGCCCCGGTGCTCTGGGAACGTGTGTTCAGTCCCAGCACCAAAGCCTGGCTGGGTCTGACTGCTGGGATTCACGTGGATCTCCCTGGGGCTGTGGCTGAGGGTCCCAGGGATGCAGGAGAGCCATTTCCATCGTGGTGCAGCTCTGAAACACGGCTGGTTCCTGCTGTGTCTTTAGTGTGTATCTGGTGGCAGTCAGCAGAGGTGGACTTGAGCATCTCAGAGTTGTCCTTTGTTATTTTCAGTTGTGAATTCCCAGTTTAAGACAAATTAATAGTCCCTGCAGGATGGATTCAGCCTAACAGATGGTATAAAACAGAGTGCACTTAAAAGGAATGTTTAATTAGCAAAAGCTGTTGACAGATTAGTGGCATCTTTCATGTCAACACTATGTGGAATTTTAAGCTCCGAGGCTGAATGACGGAAATCAGCTGCTTCATTTACATACAGCTAGTTTAAGAATTTTTTCTTCAAAATTAACTGTGACTAAAAATAAAACAGTTGTTGAGTTTTCTGTGGAGAATACTTTGTCCATAAATGAGGAGAGTGCCTGGCAAGGCTGCAGGCCCCAAGCCCTCCTTTGGGGGTAACGCTGACCAGCCTCTCATCCTGCTTCCAGGTGCTGTGCCCCAAACTGCCTTTTCTGATAGAACATCCTTATGGTTTTGTCAGTGCCAGGGGTTGTCCTCAGTTATGGACAAGGAATCTGGGGGGTTGCTGCTGTTCCTTGGGTTCCAGACAGGTCTCTGGGGACAGAAGGAGAGGCATTGTGATGACCCTGTTCCTGTGGGCTCAGGGGCTATGGGATGATTCCTGGTGCTGTCACCTTCCTCAAATGAGAAGCGTTCCTTGGAAGCGTTCAAGGCCAGCTTGAACAGGGCTTGGAGCATCCTGGGATAGTGGAAGGTGTCCCTGCCCATGGCAGGGGTGGAATGAGGTGGTCTTTAAGGTCCCTTCCAACCAAAACAATGCCCTGATTCCCCATCACCTGTAACAGGTATGTGTGCAGCATCTGTGTACTGCTCACAGTGCATCTGTACAGCATCAGTGTGTGCTGCCTGGGGCCCTTGCAAAGCCCTCTTACCCCTCTGTTCTTCTCCCCCAGCAGCAGCTCCGTGGCTCTGGCAGGGAGCAAGAGGAAGCTGGGGCGGCCGCGGATCCCCGAGAGCAGCGGGGCGAGGCCCCTGGGCAAGCGGAAGAGGAGCTAGTGCTGCAGGAGTGCCAGCTCAGCCTGGGAAACACCTCCTGCCTTTCCCATCCTCTGAGGGTCTGCGTACCGAGTAAAATGCTCTATTTTCACACCACTGCCATTCCAGCTGCCTTAATGACCACGCTGGTGGGTTTGCCCACAGCCCTGTGGGCCACTGATGGCTGAGGGTGGGCACTGTGCCCCAGTTCCCTGACCTGGCTCCTGTGCCCGAGTTCCCTCGCTGCTGCAGCACCTGGGCTGTGTGCTGCTGCTCTTCCTGCTTGCATCCTGTGCCAGCCTCTCTGCCCCCCTGGAAGCAGCTGCAGGATGGTGTTCTGTTTGGGACTGGGCAGGTACTGGTGCCCCAGATCCTGGCACAGCCAGGGGAGAGAGGGACCAAGGATTGCAGGGAGATTCTGCCCTACACTAACAGGCTTTTTTATATATGTCTGTGTAAACTTACCCAGTATTATGTGTCATTATTTCAGTTTGAAGTCCTGAAACTGGGAGGCTTGGAAGTCGGAAGGTTGTTGGACATGAAGTATTTTAGCTTTCAAGCAAACAGTTACATTGAGAAGTCTGATTTCCTTAGGAGGTGGTGGGATTTTGTGATGCAACAAAGCAGTGCAAAAAAAAAAAGGAAATGCAAGAAACCTGAACACCAGGGAAGGCTTTGAAAAATAAAGCTTGTAAGCAAAATATGAAAATACTTCAGGTGCTTTTGCTGAGCCCTGAAGTTTTGGTCAGAGCCTGTCAGTGGGAGCTTGGCAAAGAAGGCACAAAGTCTGGGTAAGATTGAGGGTTATTGTGTCTTGACTTCAGAATGAAGCTGGGATTCAGAAATAATCCTCCTCAAGCCATAGTTCCCAGAAATATTTGTATTTGGAACAGGCTAAATCATGGCAGATATAAACTATCATAAGTGCATGAGGTGGAGAGATGCAGAGGCAGAGCAGAAATCTGGTTGTGTTGATTTGGTTCTTTTTTTACTAAACCAAACCTTTTGAAAGACAGTAATTATTTAGGGCTGCCTTTTTGTCACAGCAGCTCACCTCAGGCATTGGCATTGGTTGCCATTGGCCGGTGAATGGTAATTAATTGTAAATTAGTATCATAAAGGGCTTTCTCCAGGCGTTTGCAGAGCAGCTGCTGCTCTGGTGGGGGAGGGCACTGGTGTGGGTGCAGTACTGACATTTCCACTGGAAATGAGCTGGAGAGCCACGTGCCATGGGGATTCTGTGGGGCAGGAGAAGGGAGAGAGCAGCTGACACGTTAAATATGGGCATGAATCAGACTGGTTTGCTGACAACCTGTGAAGATTAGGGTTTTTTAATATCACTTACTGTTGTCATCACCATTTGAAGTCCAAACCGGTGGTCTTTGCCTGAGCTGGAGCTTTTTCCCTCCTTTTGGCTGGGCTGTGGGTTGCTGCCAGAGGAGGGTGGTGCCATGTGTGAGTGGGGTGTAGACACAGTGGCCGGGGTGCAGGGGGAGGCTGCACGGGGCAGACACACTGGGCAGTGTGGATGGAGGCTGAGGAACAAACATGGATTCGATGGTCTGCTGCCTCATTCCCACCCTGAGCCAGTCTCTCCTGCCACACCCAGGGCCAGCTCCAGCCCCAGGAAGTGCCAGGGTGCTGCCAGGCCCAGCCTTTGGCAGGAGTGGCTGCTGGTCCCCCGGGTGCCATAAATGATGCTTGCTGCACATCTCACCAACCCAAGATTCACAGGAACTGCATAGCATAAGGGAAAAAACAACAGGGAAGGAAACACAGTGTCCTCCCCAGGCTGTCCTGTCCCCTGCTCCCCTGGGCAGCTCTGCTCCTCCGTCACTGAGCCAAGGGGCAAGTGGGAGCAGTTGGGGACTTGTGAACAGCCAGGCTGGGGCACAGGTCACAGCCAGAGGAGCCGAGCTGGCGCTGACGGGGCTGAGGCACAGGGGGATGTGGTACAGGGTCCTTCCTGCTGGAGCTGAGCATGGCCCCACGGGGGCAAACCCCACCTTTGTGTTCTCTGGGTGAGTAATCATAAAGTTACTGCATCCTCCCGACACCTTTGCACTGATTGTGAGTGATTTTGTCACATCACCCGCAGCCTTGTGCTGGGCTTGGCAGTGCAGGGGTGAGGCCCAGGGACCCTCTGTGTCACCCTGCTGTGGGGTCCTGAGGACCCTCCATCCCCCCTGCTGTGGGTCCAGCCTCTCTGCAGCCATTCCTGGAGTGGATCCGAGGCAGATTCCTGATGTCTGTGGCTCCCTGGAGAACTGGGAGTGGGGCAGAAGCTCCCAGGGGACTGATCCTGGCAGCCAGGGTGGTGCTGGGCTGGTCTGCCACTGGAAAGCTTTGGGAAGGGCTGCTTTGGGCAGGGAATCCATTCAGGAGGAAATTAATTTAGTCACGGAGCAGTCCCTCAGTCCGGGGCAGAAGGGCAAAAGTGGAAACAAAATAATCAAAAAGTAAAAATGTCCTGTTCCCCCAGGCCGCGGGAGCCTGAGAAAGGCAGCGCTGCTGGCAGGGGGGAGAAGCAGGAGCAGTCACCCTGCTGGACACGGGCCTCCACCGCAGGTACCTCTGCCAGGAGCTGCTGGGGCTAGAGTGGACTTGGGGCCAGGGGCGTCTCCTGGCTTTGTTCGGCTTTGCAGCTATCAGGGAGCTGCCACGGGATTGTTCCTGGCGGGCAGGAATGCCTTCGAGGCACAGGGAATTCACCCAGACTGCGATGCCCGTGTCTGCCTGCTCAGAACGCGTGCTGCTCTGTCTGCAGGCTGTCCTGCGAGCTCACTGAGTGGGCTGGCACACCAGGGGCTGGCACACAGCTGGCACACAGCTGGCACACCAGGGGCTGGCACACCAGGGGCTGGCACACAGCTGTCACACTGGGGGCTGGCACACAGCTAGCACACCAGGGGCTGGCACACCAGGGGCTGGCACACAGCTGGCACACAGCTGTCACACTGGGGGCTGGCACACCAGGAGCTGGCACACGGGGAGCTGGCACACAGCTGGCACACAGCTGGCACACCAGGAGCTGGCACACAGCTGTCACACTGGGGGCTGGCACACGGGGAGCTGGCACACGGGGAGCTGGCACACGGGGAGCTGGCACACAGCTGGCACACCAGGAGCTGGCACACAGCTGTCACACTGGGGGCTGTCACACTGGGGGCTGGCACACGGGGAGCTGGCACACGGGGAGCTGGCACACAGCTGGCACACAGCTGGCACACCAGGAGCTGGCACACCAGGAGCTGGCACACCAGGAGCTGGCACACAGCTGTCACACTGGGGGCTGGCACACAGCTGGCACACGGGGAGCTGTCACACAGCTGGCACACAGCTGTCACACTGGGGGCTGGCACACAGCTGGCACACGGGGAGCTGTCACACAGCTGGCACACAGCTGTCACACTGGGGGCTGGCACACAGCTGGCACACGGGGAGCTGTCACACAGCTGGCACACCAGGAGCTGGCACACCAGGAGCTGGCACACCAGGAGCTGTCACGGTGCTCTGGGCTGCTCAGCCCTGGGCTGGAGAGGTTCCCTGGCAGCCAGGAACGAGCAGTGTGAGCTCAGGGCACGGGGGGTGGGCTGAGCACCCCTGAGGGACCTGTGGCTGCTGGGGACACGCAGGGGTCAGGGTCTCCCAAGGCCACTTCTCCAAGGGTGCTGTGTTTGCTGGCAGGAGTTAAAAATAAAAAAACCTTTTGGTTGAAGGGGGGTCTGTTTTGATAGAAGAACAGATATTCTGGAATTGGAACACCTCACACAAACAGAGGAATTGAAGATGAATCACAGTTACCTGCTGGGCAAACCCAACACCAGGATCTGCTGCCCAGAGGAGAGAATAATCATGGTCCTGTCCCACCTGGCATTGGAGGAGCCAGAGGGCCTGAATTCAAAATGATTTGGACAAATCGGTGAGTTGGCTCCAAAACAGCCACCTGGAACTCAGTAAAGAACATGAATTACCAGCTTCAGGAAGGAGAAGGTAAACACATTACTGCAGATGGGAAGTAATTAGTGAGGCAGAAAAGTTTGTATAAATGTAGCTGGGCTTCATTTTTGTAGTGAAAGCTCGCTGCTCTGGTTAATTATTTGGCCCTACAGAGGCATTCCTGGAGCCTGGCCTGGGGGTTTCATTGCAGGTATTTGGTGGGAGAGAAATGGGGGCTGTGTGGAAACACCCTCACCTCTGTGGGCATTCCCAGACACACATCTGCTTGGATCCTCACACATATCTACTGCATTATCCTGAGGATTGCAGCCTCCTTCATATCACTTGGCTAAGATTGTTGTAGTGATGGGCACCAAACTTGACTCACTTTCCTTTATATACATATGCAAATGTAGAATTTGCATACAAATATATTAACCCAGACTATATTCTGGTTTTGTTCTGGCTCTTCTATCTTTACCTAACAAAATCTCAGATAGATCTTGCTATTTATGTTTTGTTCAAAGAGAAAAGTGCCTGACTTCACTGGGCAGTGCTGTGCCTGGCATTAACTGGGTGATCCATACCTCTGGCTATGGGGAGGTTTAGCCAACATCCCAGATCCCAGGAGGTGACACTCGGTGTGTCACTTGGTGTGCAGGACCCGTAACACCTGTCACTGCTGCAGGTGTGGATCCCAGGGCCACGGCTGCAGCCGCAGGCCTCGGGGTCTTACTTTGCTTTTCGTTCCTTGATGGCGAGTGGGAGTTCAGGGCACTGCAGCTTGAAGTTACATACAAATGTAGTCGTCCCCCCAAAAGCAGTAAAATGATTGTATTATCTCCCAACAGCTTGAACCTGAAGTGTCTTTATTAAAAACCACATGGATACATATTTAAACTTTATTATGCCAGCTTGTTGCTCCCAGGGCCTGGGCAGGCTCCATTGGTTTTATGGGCTCTGAGGCCATAATGGGATGAAGCAAGGAACATTTTAGCACAAGCAGCGTCCTCGGGAGCCCTGTGCAGACCTGGCTGCTCAGGGAGGTGCCTGGGGAGAGCCTCTGTCACCCTTTGCTGGGCTTGGGTGTGCGGGGCAGTGGGGTCTGTGTGCGATGGGCACAGAATTCCCTACAGAAACCACAGACTACACCCACCCTGCGAGGCTCTGCCCAGCCTGGGTGGGACTGTCTGGATGATAGGATCAGCCTGGATGATAGGATCAGCAGGATCCATAGCCTGCTCCAGTCTAAATGGGTTTAAGCTGGTTGATTTGATCAGAGCGCTGCTGCTGTGTCCCAGGGCTCACCCTGGGGCAGGAGGTGGCATCTCAGTGTGCTCTGGGATGTGTCTGCAGAGCCCCTGGGGGTTTCATGTGGAGTGCCAGCCATGGTGGGGATGGAAATGTCTACTGGCTGAATGCCAGGAGGTTCAGGCTCTTTTTCCAGGATTTAGCTCCCCAAGCTGGATGAGCCTGACTCGGGCTCCACTGCTGGTGTGGGCTGGAGGCCGTGGGAGCAGAGGCTGATGGATTTCAGTGAGTTGGGGATCCAAAGGAAATGGTTTGAATCCCATAAACCTCTTAGGGACATGATGTGAAGGGTCTCTAACACTGAGTAAGTTTGGTGTAGTCCCACATTTATTTTCTCTTCACACTGGGGAAGAGAAAAGAAGAAATTATCTTGATATGTGCATGAACTCGTGTAAATTCTGCTGTGAATGTTTTACAGAGCTCAAGACTGCAGCATCCAAGTAGGTCCTCCCTTCTTCATTTGTCTGCATGCACAAGTCAGCCTCTCTGGCTCCTTCTCCCCTCCCAGTAATGTTCTGATGATTCAGTTTCCAAAACCTTCCCCAGCCATGGCACAAGTCTCACAGCCAGGAAGTGTGCAGCAATTCTGGGACTGACCATGGGCTGCAGGTTTTTCTCTGTCTTTTTTTTTTTTTTTTTTTAATAAATTGTGATCAATCTGAGTACTAGGTTTTTGGCTGTTTTTGTTGTTGTTGTTGTTTTTCAGCTAACAAAAATAAATACCACAGCCAGAGGACGGTGCAGGCGGGGGATGTGATGGATGACACAGCTTTACCCAGGAGTGTAACTGTCACCTGCATCTGAACACACAGGTCTGGGCTGGCTTATGTCACCCCTGATCACTGAGCTCAGTGGCAAAAGGAATTTGGTGTATGGGTTTGGGACCAAACAATTCTGTGCATTGCTGATATTTCCACGTTTTGTCTCCAAAGCCTTGTAGCCTTTGGTACAGATTACAATATTGATTGTGTGTCTGGAAATCAGCACAGCAGCTGGTGAGCCATGGAGGAATTAGATATCAGACTTGAGAATTTACTCATGTGCACATTTAAGAAAGGCACAGAAAAGTTGTAATTCACTGTGCCTTTATATGTTCCCAAGCCTGATTTAACACCCTGATTTAATACCTGTGCTTCATCAGCTCTGTGTTGAAGCACAGGTATGCCTTTTCCATGAAGATGTGTCCATGGCACTGCTCGTCTCCGTGGTTTTAGTAGATTTACCAGAGTTAGGCTTCCTGCAGGCTGAGTGCAAGAGATGAGGACTAGGAAAAAATTCTAGGACAACAAGAAATTCCCATACAGGAGCAGCCAGGTACCATATCCTGGCTCTCCAGCCTGCAGTGCCTGCTGTGGGCTGCAGCCTGCACGAGTTCATGGGCGGCTGCAGCTCCATCTGCAAAGCTGTGGCCTGGGCTTGACATTTTGCCAGACCTCTTCTGTCCTGGGGACCATAAAGTTGTGATTCCAGATAGCTATTGGAAAAACAGCTATTTCAGATCCAGCAGTAAACCAAAATGCAATTAAATTTAGCTTTATTTAGTGTTTGTGCTTTTGATTATCCCAAAGCATGTATTTTAAAATAAAAATGTTTCCAGCTCTATGGCATCCCTGAACATTTAAAGCTGGAAGAAGCAGGGGATGACTCAGAAAACCCTTTGATTCTCACAGGATTCTTTGCTCCAAAGTCACGTGTGTTTGGGTTTTAGTCGTGGAGCAGCTGCAGCTTTGCCTGAATAAGGACTGAGCATCTCTGGCTGTTGGGGGGCCAATGCCCAGCCCTGATGGGATCACCTGGGCAAGGGCACCAGGAGCTGGATGTTATCCTAATCCGTGCCCAAATTTCAGGCCCCAGGTGTGCAATCCTCACTGAGCTGCTCCTGCACTCCACGCCAACGCAGAGCGTGTCAGAGCACGTGGCCCTGGGAACAGTGTGGCATTGGCATGGGCACAAACAGGGTCAATGCTGGCACGGCTCTTCCCCAGCTGAGCACCTGCGACTCGTTGCTGCCATCAGAAACACTTCAGAGTTGCACAGCTCTCCTGGAGGTGCTCAGCTGCCACGTGTAGGGGCTGCACAAGGGGCTCTGGGCTCTTCCCTGGCAGTCCAGGTCTGTTCTGGAAGGGAGCTGGGTCTGTGCAGCCGTGAGTGACACCTCATCCAAGGCCAGGGAGGAGCAGAGGCTGCTCTGCCTCCCCTCAGGCACCATCTCACGGGGCTGCCTCCACACATGAGTCCCCAAGGACATCCCTCAGTACCTGCAAGGTGCTCAAGGAACTGAGCAGAAGCCAAGGGCAAAGCTTTCCTTGCCTCCACTGGAGCCAGGATTTTACCCCCAGTCACCTCCTCCCTGAGAGCTCTCCCCAAAGCAGCAGAACAATAAGGAAAGCTTTGCACGTGGTGAGCTGCACTCTGCAGCGATTCCCACAGCAGTTTTATTGCCTGAACGAGGAAGAACGTGAACCCTAGAGGGAAGAACGTGCCAAAGTATTTAACATTTCTTCATCTTGCATGGAGCTAAAACTTCCCCAAACTCTTTAAAAATAGCTGCAGGGATGTTTGTTCAGGGCCTAAGGCTGGGCTGAGGCGGATTTGAGCTATGACTTGGAAGTGGGGAGCAAAGGGTGGTGATGCTGGGGGCCTTCAGGGCTACTGGACTGAGGGGTGGTCTGGGAGGGTTCCATGCTCTTCTCAGCATCCCACCTGCACCTCCAGGTTCTGGATCCCTTGTAGGGAGCCTGATAACTGGGACAACCATTGAGCTGTGCTGATGAGCTGGTGACAAATGGTGTCACTCATAGCTACTGCTCCTTCTTTTATAGAAATAACACTCCGAAATCTTCCTCCTGAAAGGAAAGGGAAGCTCTTGGTGGGTGTGTTAACTGCCAACGCCTAAGCCTGCTCCTCGGACGAGGCCGGGCTGGCATCTACGGGGGGACCTTCCCTGGGCGTCCTGCGACGGCAGCTCCGGCAGGGCAGGGCTGCGCTGGGGGTGAGCCCGGTGCGTGCTCCCACCCTCCGCTGAGTGCCCAGGCCCGCGGTGCCGGGGGTTTTGGGCTGTCGGGGCCGCTGGCGGCCCCCGCCCATCACCGCAGCCTCGCTCCGCCGCTCCCCCTCGCGGCCCCGCTCCGGGGAACCGGGGCTGCCCGAGAGGAGGGGGGCTGCGGGGAACCGGGGCTGCGGGGAACCGGGGCTGCCCGAGAGGAGAGGGGCTGCAGGGATCCGGGGTGCGGGGAACCGGGGTGCGGGGAACCGGGGCTGCGGGGAACCGGGACTGCCCGGGAGAGCGGGGCTGCCCGAAAGGGGCTGCAACGAACTGGAACTGCCCAGGGGAGCGGGGCTGCGGAGAACCGGGCTGCGGGGAACCGGGGCTGCCCGGGAGGAGAGGGGTGCGGGGAACCGGGGCTGCCGCTGGGGTGCGCGAACGGCCGCGCCCCGGGGAGGGCGCGGGGAAGATGCTGAGGCGGGTCCGGGTGCGGGGCCAGAGGCCGCGGGCGGGCCCCGAGGGGCCGGGCCGGGACCCGCCTCTGCCCGCCGCCCCCGCCGCTCGCCCGGCCCCTGCGCCGGGGCTGGTGGCGGGGCAGCACCGGCGGAGACGCCGAGTGACCGGCGAGGGGACAGCGAGGAGCCGCGGGGAGCCGCCGCCCGGGGCACGGGGACAGGGACGGGCGGGCAGAGAGAGCGGCGCGGCGGGGAGGGGAACGGCGGGGGACGCAGAGCGGGGGAGCCGTGGGATATTGAGAACCGAGGAGACACGGAGAGAGAGCGGCGGGGACACCCGGCTACCGCACGGGAACGCATCGGTACAGGCTCTGCCCACTCTCTGCCCACTCTCTGTCCTCACCCTGCCCCAGGCTCGATGCGGGCCGGCGCTGGCCATGGAGAAGCTGTACCTGGCGGGGAGCAGCACCTGGATCATCAACAGCTCCCTGGGGAACGGCAGCCTCCGGCTGGAGAACCTGAGCGCCGGCAGGAACAGCACCGCCGACCCCCTGAAGAGGAACGAGGACATGGCCAAGGTGGAGGTGACAGTCCTGTGCCTCATCCTGTTCCTCGCCCTGACCGGCAACCTGTGCGTGCTCCTGGCCATCCACACCACCCGCCACAAGCACTCCCGCATGTACTTCTTCATGAAGCACCTGAGCATCGCTGACCTGGTCGTGGCCATCTTCCAGGTGCTGCCCCAGCTCATCTGGGACATCACCTTCAGGTTCTACGGGCCAGACTTCCTCTGCCGCTTGATCAAGTACTTGCAGGTAGTGGGAATGTTTGCTTCCACCTACATGCTCCTGCTGATGTCCCTGGACCGCTGCTTGGCCATCTGTCAGCCGCTGAGGTCCCTGCACAGGAGGGCTGACCGGGTCTCTGTCCTCCTCACCTGGCTGCTGTGCCTGCTGGTCAGCATCCCTCAGATCCACATATTTTCTCTAAGGGATGTGGGGAATGGGGTTTATGACTGTTGGGCAGATTTCATCCAGCCCTGGGGACCGAAAGCCTATGTTACCTGGATCACCCTCATGGTCTATATCATCCCTGTGTTGATGCTGAGCATCTGCTATGGCTTAATCAGCTTCAAAATCTGGCAGAACGTGAAGCTGAAGACGACTCACGGGCCCAGCGTGGGTCTGGGCTCGGGCTCCCGCGGCGGGATGGTGTTTGCCAGGGTCAGCAGCACCAGGCTCATCTCTAAAGCCAAGATCCGGACAGTCAAAATGACCTTTATCATCGTGCTGGCGTTCATAGTGTGCTGGACTCCCTTCTTCTTCGTGCAGATGTGGTCTGTGTGGGACACCAACGCCCCGCAGGAAGGTACAGCTCCCCCCCCTCGCCCTCTGGGCTCCGACGGCTCCGCTCAGCGCCCCGGGGACCCACGGGGAAACTGCTCCGGGCTGGGGCTGGGTGGGTGGGAGGGACATGGGAGAAAGTCCTGAACACGGAGAAAAGCCCCGACAGGCAGCAGTGGCTGAGCCGCAGCTTTCCCGGGTCAAGGGCTACCATAGCCCTGGCAAATTCCGGGCCACTGCGGCTCCGGGGTCGGGCAGTGCGGATGGTGGTGGCTGTCCCTGGGTGGCCACTGTCCCTGCATGGTGGCTGTCCCTGGGTGCTACTCTGGGGTCCCTGGAGACTCACTTCCCACCCTGGCTGCTGGGACGTGCTGTGGGCTGTGTGGGAGCTCAGGAGAAAGCTGCACAGCCTGGATTCCTTTCCTTTCCTTTGTTGTGTCGTTTCTTCCTCTGACTTTTTGCTTTCTGCTCTTGGCCTCTTCTCCCTCTCCTCCTGCTCCCTCCACCCTGGCCCTATGCTGCTGTTATTTTGTCTCTGACTGGAGCACGGTTCCCATAGAAAACCCCTGATTTATGAGCAAAACATTTTCCTAAAGATGTGGTGACAGGGATTTGCCATTTTTTATATTTGGGCTGGCTGCTCCTGTCGTCACTGAAGTCGCAGCTAGAATAAAAAAGTGTCACCCTCCCCGGTCTGACACGGCTGGAGCCGTGCAGGTCTGTGCTGTCCCCCGGCAGACGGGAGAACCACCTGGGAGACCTTCAGCAAAAACTCTTCACGACTTTGTGAGGCGGGAGAAAGGGCAGAAAAGTGCGCCCGGGGACGAGAGCGCCCTGGTTAGACTGCCCCAGGCTCAAGAGGAGCGGCGGGTCCGCGGGTGCCAAAGACCGAGGAGGAGCTGCTCCCTGGCGGCCCTGGCCGTGCGCTGCCGGGCTGCGGGCAGCTCGCGGGGCACGGCTGCTCAGCGCACCCCGCCCTGGCCCAGCCCCATCCCCGCTGCACAGCGCCCTGTGCCAGCCCGTGTCCCGCAGCCCGGCTGCCTCTGGGCCGGCCAGGGAGCCGCAGCCAGGCAGGCGTGCTTTGCCTCTCCTGCTTCTCTCTGCTCCATTTATTTCAGAAGTGGAATGTGGCTCTTGCACCTCCCTGGGTGCTCCAGGGCTTTTCCACCTGATTCAGGCTGGTCAAAACTTCCAGATCCTCGATGGGCTCTGGGGTGAAGCAGCGGCCTTCCCTTGTCCTGTATTTTAATCCTGCAATCTTGAGGGCTGCCCCTCCCTTCCTGACACACAGACCTCGGCAGCACCCGAATCTCTGCTGCTTTGCTGACCCTTGATGGACAGGATTTGTCCATCTCAATCCTTCTGGCTGCACAGGGACCCTTTCCCTTGCTCACCCTGTGCAGTGGGCCCTGCAGCAGTTTTCCCTTTCCCTCCCCCTTTCCCTTTTCCCTTTTCTTTCCCTCTTTGCTTTAAGGTAGGGAGGAATCTCCAGCCCCGCCGGGCTGTGCCACAGTCCCCACTCCCCCCTCCATCACGTTCCTGTCTGCGGGCAGCCCGTGGCTGCGGCACAGGGTGGGAGCTCTGCCAGGGCTCTTGCTGGAGGCTTTCGTGGCATGGGCAGAAGAAGCCCAGGGTGGATGCAAGTGTTGGGAGACTCCAGGCCTTCCTTCCAGGCTCTCCTCCTCCTTGCTGGCTGCCCAGAGGCATCGGGGGGGCAGCACAGTCGGACCTCTCTGCAGAGGACTCGGGCTTTCCTGCAGCATTCCCACATTCCCTGCCCTGATCCTGGATCCCTTCCCTGAGCCGAGGCTCGGGGGCTGTGGCCAGGCAGCACGGTGGGGTGCAGGAGAGGTGCACCCCGTGCTGGGAAGGGAACGTGGCTGTTCCTCACCTCACAGCTGGGTGGGCATAGCCACGGGAAGGGCAGAGGAGAGGGAGGGCAGGGGGTCCTTGGGTGCCAGCGGCAACGGGGGCACGACTGCACCCCAATGAGCTGCACTGGGGGTGACTGGGCAGGCAGCAGAGATCCCCCTCAGGTGGCCACACAGCCCAAAGCCTCTGTAAGGGGGGTGGGAGCTACACGCTACGATCCAGGTGCTGTTTTAGCGCTGGGGCCCTCCACAGGAGGCTCCTGCCGCACACACTTCAGAGGGAACACCTGCGGCACTCTGAGCTCGGAGTCAGAGCTGCCTCAGGCACCTGTGCAGACAGCAGCAGGGCTCTGAAGCACCACGGCTGTCCCCGGCCCCTTCCCCTCGGGGCAGGTGCCCTGACACGCGGCTGTGAGCCATGGCCCGGTCGGTGCGTGGGAGCTGCGGAGCCCCTGCTCCCGTCCCGCTCCTGGGCCGGCTGCTTGCAGCAGAGCCCCCTCGGCCCTGCTCGGGCTCAGCCTGCACCTCTGCCCACCCTCCGGACATCCCGGGAGTGCCTGGGGACAGGGGCCGTCCTTGAGGGACAGAGCTGGCTGGTTCAGCACCCCTCGGGGGTCTCAGGTGCTCCAGCCAGGGAGGGGAGCGATCCACCCTCTGGACCTGCCCTGCAGTAAGCTCCCTGAAATTCAATTTGCCTCCTGCGGAGAGGGAAGAGCTGAGTCAGCCCTGGCTCGGTGTTTCAAGGGAGTAGAAACGCTGGGATGTATTTCAGGTCTTGTGCCTGGGATTTGTAACCACTCCGCATGGAATTATTTTTTAGCATATACTTGAAATGAATTATTATTGAAAGATTATTATTACTTGAAATTAATTATTAATAATTTTTTAGAATATACTTGAAACTAAAAGTAGTTGGAGCAGACGTCACAAGAGCAGGAATTACGCATCCATTGGCTAAAGGTGAATTTGGAAGCTAGCATTTATAGTCACATTTCTTCACTGGTCCAAAAACTGCCAGTGGATTTTTGCAGAGGCACGAAGGGGCCAGGAACAGCCAAACCAACCACGCTCATCCTCACTGCTGGTGCGTCCTCTGGGAGCAGAGGGGCTGAGGAGCTGAGCTGGAACACAGGGAGCAGGATAACAGCTCCATCTCCACCTGCAGCCACCTCATGGAGGGGACTCCCCCCCTTGTCCTGGTGCCATGGCAGGTGCCAGTGCCACCACCCCCTTGTCACCACAAGGTGCTGGTCCAGCCTCTCAGGTGGGACAGTCGGTACTTTGTGCTCTGGGGACAGAGAGCAGCAGCCAGAGACTTGATGTCCTGGCACTGCACTGCTCCCTCCCCCCTGGCACAGCACTGTGTGAGGAGCATTCATTCGGGGGAAGAAACATGACTGGAGAGAGGTGCTGGGAGAGCACCGGGCAAAGGGCTCAGCTAGGGCCGGGCTGGCGCTGGGGACAGCCCGGGAGCAGGGGACGCCCCGCAGCCTGGGCCCGTGGCTGTGCCACTGCCCGGGGGCTGGAAGCCGAGAGCCTGTCCCAGATCAGCCGCTGCTGTGGAAGAACGAGCCACCGCCTCTGCTTGCTCCCAGACCCGCTCTCAGCCACGGCAGCTCCAAGGGCCGCGGTGCCTTCCTCAGCTCGGGCACCTTGGGGCGCGGCTGTGCAGGTGCTGCGGGCAGCTCTGCCTGCTGAGCGGCGCTCCAGGGTGACGCCGCAGCGGAGCGGGGAATGCAGCTCTTGCGGGAAAAAGCCGAAAGCCGAGATGCTGGAGCTGAGAGTCGCCCCCTCCCCTGCAGCAGCTCTCCTTTCCCGGGGTGTTCCTGCGGCCGGGCGGCTCATCCCTGGCGGGGAGGGGGTGCCGGGGTGCCGGCCCCGCTGGGCTCTCGGCAGTGCGCCGTGCCCTGACACCGCCGTGCCTCTGTCTCGCAGCCTCCCCCTTCATCATCGCCATGCTCCTGGCCAGCCTCAACAGCTGCTGCAACCCCTGGATCTACATGCTCTACACCGGGCACCTGTTCCACGACCTGATGCGCCGCCTCCTCTGCTGCTCCGCGCGCTGCCTGAAGTCGCGGCCGGCGTGCGAGCTGAGCAAGAAGAGCAACTCCTCCTCCTTCGTCCTCAGCTGCAGGGGCACGAGCCAGAGGAGCTTCATGCAGCCGTCCACGACGTGAGTCCGGCCAGCCGGGACCTTGTGCCTCTGCTGTGCTGCCTCCGGAGCTTCCCTGCGGAAAGCTGGACCCGGGCAAGGAGGGGTCTATAAATAGGTGTATATATGGCTGTAAGCATGTTCAGAGGGCGTTATTTAACCGGGACGGGAGTGGGGGAGGAATTCTGTGCCCAAGTTTCAGTGCTGCCTGGGATTAGACAGCAGGAACCCGTTCCTGAGCCCCAAACCCTGACTTCAGTGGCTTATGGATGCCACCGGGAGGGACAAATGATGCGGTGCTGCTGGGGCAGGTGCGATGGAAGGGGCTGCTGCAGCACGGGGAGATGGGTGTCACCCCTGGTACGTGGCTGGGCACTGTCCCACCTCCTCCTGCAGGATGGAGAGCCCGGCACCGCGCTCTCAGCACAGGAGTGCTCGCTTCTCTTGCAGCCTGTGGGGCAGAGGCAGCCCCGTCCCTGCAGCCCTACAGCCCTACAACCCTGCACCAGGCCAGCCTTGCAGCCCTGCACCATGCAGCCCTGCACAATGCCAGCCTGCACCAGGCCTGTCCTGCAGCCCTGCACCATGCCAGCCTGCACCATGAAGCCCTGCACCATGCCAGCCTGCACCAGGCCTGTCCTGCAGCCCTGCACCATGCCAGCCTGCACCATGCCAGCCTGCACCATGCCAGCCTGCACCAGGCCTGTCCTGCAGCCCTGCACCATGCCAGCCTGCACCATGCCAGCCTGCACCATGCAGCCTGCACCATGCAGCCCTGCACCATGCAGCCTGCACCATGCCAGCCCTGCAGCCCTGCACCATGCCAGCCTGCACCAGGCCAGCCTGCACCATGCAGCCCTGCACCATGCCAGCCTGCACCAGGCCAGCCTGCACCATGCAGCCCTGCACCATGCCAGCCTGCACCAGGCCAGCCTGCACCATGCAGCCCTGCACCAGGCCAGCCTGCACCAGGCCTGTCCTGCACCATGCAGCCCTGCACCAGGCCAGCCTGCACCAGGCCTGCCCCGCTCCCCGTGCCTGGGGCACAGACAAGGGCACTCCTGAGGTCGGCGGGGAGCAGCCTGGAAGGGACAGCGCTGTGGCCCGGGGGTCCCAGCCCAGCCCTGCCCCAGGGCCCGGCGAGGCTGTGCAGACACGGCCGCCCGGAGCGCGGCTGGGGCCGGCATGCGGCAGCGACGCCTGGCCGAGTGTGCGGAGCAGCTCCTGCTCAGGGGGGTGTGCGGGATCCGGGCGGGGCCCCCGGCTCCCACAGGGACGCTCCTGTCGCGTCCCCGAGCCAGGCTTGGCTCCGCGGTGACCGCAGATGCCAGCAATCCTCAGTGCCAGCCGCTCGCTCTATGGCGCACAGGGCACGCTCCCGGCATGGATTTGTACTGCTAACAAATTCTGTAAATAAAGTTTTCCGACCGCGTCTGGTGGAAGGCGGGAGGGAGGCGTGGGGGGAGCGCTGGCTGAGGGAATGAAGGGGATCGATGGAAAACACCGAAACAGCACAGGCAGCTGTGCTCGCCGCGGGGCCGCTGCCCGTGCAGCGCTGCCCTGGCAGCGGGATCTGCCCCAGGGCACAGAGCTGCCTGTGACACGGGCATGGCAGGAGCACACGGCCGGGGCTCTCAAAGGGTGATGTAATTTGGCCTTTCATGATGAGAATGAACATGAAAAATGCATTTAAATGTGTCCTTTATTTCTTCACTGTCGCCAGCAGGTCCATTTGCACGTTTCCTGTCCTGACATTCCTTTGATTTTTTTTTTGTGGGAGCTTCAAGTGAACTCTCAGCACGTTTGCTGACTGGTTGAGATCCTCAGGACGCCACAGAGCATTTTCTTCCCGCATTCACCTTCCTTCTCCTTGAGAGTCACCAACTCCTGCACAAAACAAGGAAGGAGGGGTCTCCCTTTCTGGAGAGTCTGAGGTGCATCCTCCACCTGCCAGGGAGGAACGAGAGCAGGGCTGAGGATGTTACCGGGATGGAGGCACGGGGAAGGGAGGGAGCTTTGGGACATGCAGGGAATTACCCTGCAGCCCTGGCTGCAATTTCTGGAGGTGTCTGGGGGTCAGGCAGGGCCCTGCCCCACGCCTGGAGGTGCTGCAGCCGAGTGGGGCCATGGCTGAGCTCCTGCACCGGCCCCAGGCTGCGCAGAGCTGGGGCAGGGAGAGCAGCTGCGGGAGTGCCTCAGGTGAATGCGCTGCCAAAAGCTTTTCAGGAGGGTCAAAAGTGAAACGGAGGTGCTGACAGGTGAGCAGTGTGTGCCCCAGGTGTTGGGAGCCCAGGGAGCAATGTGGCCGGGCCATCAGCATTTCAGGGGTTTTTGGGTTCAGGCAGTGAACTACTAGAACAACAACAACAACAAAAAAAGAATTAGAAGTAGTATAAATCCATCATACAATTGGTTTTAATTATTTTTATTCCCACAAAACATGAAGTGTTTGTTTGAGACTTTCCCCCACCTCCCTATAATTAACTAAATATATTTTTTTTTTTTTGTAATTATCCTTCTTGGGCCCTGATGTTGCTGGAGCTTGGGTACCACATTGCTGTGGAATAACAGCAGTATACAATCCCAAGCCCTTGGAAGAGCTCCAGCAGAAAACCTGGCTCTTTCTCGTCCTTGGCGTGGCACTAGAGGAGTCTTTGGCTCCAAGTCAAGCTGGAAGCCAAGGGGAAGGCGCACATGGAGACAATTGAGAACAGCCTCTGAACAAGGAGACCTCCTGGGCCCTGGTTCAGCAAAGCACTTGAGGCTGGAGCCAAAAGAGCATTCAAGGGCCTCAAAGTGAAAGTGCAGCTCCGGGGAAGAGGGACCGACCAATTAATTGACACTACAGGGGAGGAAACAGCCCTGGACTGCACCTCTTGCCCCTGGCCCCTCTTTCCCTGTGGCTGGAGCAGCAGGGTCCCGGCAGAGGCTCCTTCCTCCGCTCTCCCCATCCTTCGGGGCGGCCCCGGGATGCTGAGGGAGGGGCCCGGCGGGATGGCAGTCCCCTCCTGCCGGGCAGAGCCGGAGGGGTCACGGTCCTGCCCCTCCGCAGCCTCTCCCGCTGCATCCCAGGGCAGCGTGGAGGGACAGTCCTGGCCGAGGGATACACACACTGCTGTGGCTGGAGCTAGCTCGGCACGGACTGAACTCGTGTCTAGCGGAGGCTGTCCTGAGAAACCAGCCTAGGCTGTGCTTAGAGCCCAGCGTGTCTCTCAAGTGAGGTTCCCGGAGCTCCGTGTCCCCCCGGCCATGCTCAGGGCTGGCTCCCACCTGCGCTCTCCTGCCCTGGGTCCTGCCCACGGCACTGAACGATGCTCCACAGTTAAGTACACAGCTGAGCAGCACAGTGCCACAGGCGGGTTTGCAGCTGGCGGTGGCCCAGGATCAGCTCACGCCCTCGGAGCAGACACAACATGTCATGCATGGACTGGCCTGGCTCTCACAGCTCGGCTGAAAAGCAAGCAGGCATGAAAAAAACCGTTTGGTTTAGTTATTCTATCCCTAAAAGCTTTGTGCAGCCCTTTAATGCAGAAGCTCCCACCACAGCAATGGTTTGCCACAAATAAAAACTCCTGTGAGGGGGTTTCTGTCAGCGCCAGCCCAGCCCGGAGGGATGGAGGAGCAGGCAGGCTTTGGGCGGTGGCCAGCAGCAGCCCTGCAGCCCCACTGCTCGCCCGGCACCGGCAGGCTGTGCCCAGGGCTGCGCTCCAGGACGTGCTGCCTGCTCTGCTCCTGCTCTGCTCCTGCCCCAGGAGGTGCTGCCTGCTCTGCTCCTGCTCTGCTCCTGCCCCAGGAGGTGCTGCCTGCTCTGCTCCTGCTTCACTCCTGCCCCAGGAGGTGCTGCCTGCTCTGCTCCTGCTCTGCTCCTGCCCCAGGAGGTGCTGCCTGCTCTGCTCCTGCCCCAGGACGTGCTGGCTGCTCTGCTCCTGCTCTGCTCCTGCCCCAGGAGGTGCTGCCTGCTCTGCTCCTGCTCTGCTCCTGCCCCAGGACGTGCTGCCTGCTCTGCTCCTGCTCTGCTCCTGCCCCAGGAGGTGCTGCTGTCCCTCTGCAGGAGCTCTCTGGCTTGGAGGGCAGAGGGGTCTCTGGGCTGTTCCCTGGGCCACGATGGGCTCCCTTCTCCTAAGGCTTCTGGCTTTGGGATGGAGTAAGGAGCAGCCTGGCCTGCTGTGCAGAGAGCATCCCTGAGAGGCAGCTCTGCTGCGGGTCCTGCCACGGTGCTCAGCCCCTGTACCACAGGTGTGTGGGTCCCTCACTGGACAGGGGTGTCCATGTGCAGATCCCTCACTGGACAGGGGTGTCCGTGTGTGGGTCTCTGACTGGACAGGGGTGTCCATGTGCAGGTTCCTCACTGGACAGAGGTGTCCATGTGCAGATCCCTCACTGGACAGGAGTGTCCATGTGCAGATCCCTCACTGGACAGGGGTGTCCATGTGCAGGTTCCTCACTGGACAGGGGTGTCCATGTGCAGATCCCTCACTGGACAGGGGTGTCTGTATGCAGATCCCTCACTGGACAGGGGTGTCCATGTGCAGGTTCCTCACTGGACAGGGGTGTCCATGTGCAGGTTCCTCACTGGACAGGAGTGTCTGTGTGCAGATCCCTCACTGGACAGGGGTGTCCATGTGCAGGTTCCTCACTGGACAGGGGTGTCCATGTGCAGATCCCTCACTGGACAGGGGTGTCCATGTGCAGGTTCCTCACTGGACAGGGGTGTCCATGTGCAGATCCCTCACTGGACAGGGGTGTCTGTATGCAGATCCCTCACTGGACAGGGGTGTCCATGTGCAGGTTCCTCACTGGACAGGGGTGTCCATGTGCAGATCCCTCACTGGACAGGAGTGTCCATGTGCAGATCCCTCACTGGACAGGGGTGTCCATGTGCAGATCCCTCACTGGACAGGAGTGTCCATGTGCAGACCCCTCACTGGACAGGGGTGTCCATGTGCAGATCCCTCACTGGACAGAGGTGTCCATGTGCAGATCCCTCACTGGACAGGGGTGTCCATGTGCAGATCCCTCACTGGACAGAGGTGTCTGTGTGCAGATCCCTCACTGGACAGAGGTGTCTGTGTGCAGATCCCTCACAGGGATGTCCGTGTGCCTGAGGGCAGGCAGCCTGCACAGAGGGGGTTGTGTGAGGGCTGCTGGGGCAGCTGCTGGGACCTAAATCTCCTTGCGGACAGCCACTCGGATGTTGCTGCAGATCTTGGCGAGCGCCTCAAAGAGCGGGTCACAGAAGGTGTGGATGCACAGGGAGTAGATCCGGCTGACGCACTGGATCTCGATCAGGTAGCTCTTGATGCAGGGCACCACTGCCCAGATGTGGCAGAAGGAGATGAGGGCGAAGAGGAAGCCCCAGATGACGGCCAGGGGGATGCCCAGGATGGCAGAGAGCAGCCGGTAGCACCAGTACTTGCTGACGGTGAAGGTGGTGTAGCTGGTTTTCCAGACGCCGTCGAAGCTGTAAGTTCCCAGGGGCTCAGCTATCACATCCTCAAAATCCACCTGGGAGGAGAGCAGAGGACACAAGGGAGGTCTGGGGGTCAGCAAACGCCCCAATTCCAGCATGAGGGTCTGCCCGAGGGGAGAGCAGATCCCAAATGGAGGGGCCTGGGGAGAGTGGGGGCTGTGCTGGGGGGTGGGTCCCTGGATCCCTGCAGCCCCGGGCAGGGACAGCCCCTGCAGAGCTGGGAGAGGGCTCAGGGCTCCCAGCGCTGCCCGGCCATGGCCTGTGGGCAGAGAGTGCTGGCTCAGCCCACGCTGAGGCTCCAGCACGGGGGGGTCACAGTCCCTGTCCCATCCCCTGATGTGGGGAATCAGGTGAGGCCAGGCAGGAGCCCTTGGAACAGGAGCTGTGCGTGGGAGTGTTGGCTGCAGAGGCGGCCAGAGCCCATTCCTGCCCTTTTTTAGCATTCGGGGACGTGGCTGCCCACTTGGCAGGATGGTGTTTGTGCTAATAAAGACCCAGCAGCCCTCTGGATTTATGGATTATTTATTTATACCCATAGGATGAGGTGCTCAGCGCTGTCTGTCCATGCCCCTCCTGGGGAAGGTAGCTGAGGCTCAGCCCTGCCCTTGCCATTTGTGCAGGCACTAGGAGTGTCTCTGAGTGACACACACTCCCCAAAACTCCACACAGAGATCCCCTTGGGGTGGAACTCACTTCCAAGGAAGATATGAGATGAGCTATTTGTCTTGAAAACCAGCCCGGCCTCCCCTCCAGCAGCTGACGTGTCTGTACATCCATGTTAAACAACAATATTCATTCTGCTTCTGGAAGCACTTGGAGCACAAAATCACTCTGTGTCATCTTTAATTTCCTGGAGCGAGCAGGAGGTGCTGACAGAAGCATTGACAATGAGGAGACAGCAGCCCCGAGAGCTGGCCCTGAGGTGCCATCAGCAGCCCCTAGAAAGCCCAGGTGTGCTGGGGACTAGCCCAGGTTACTGCCCAACTGCCTCATGAGCTCACCAGGGACCAATTAATGCAGGGAGCAGTGGGATATAAAAGCAGGGGCTCTGCCCCACTGCTCCTTCTGCTGCCATCGCACTGGGAGTGGGCCTGGGGGAGCAGAGGAGGTTCAGGCTCGGGCTGAGTCGGGATCCTGGGCGCTGCTGGAGGTGCTCAGGGAGCAGCACATGCAGGTACTGTTCCTCTGTAGAACCGTGGGGCCCTTTGGGCTGGGAAAGCTCTTCTAAGGTCACCCAGCAGCCGTGCGCTGCTCCAGTGCTCTGCCTGCAGGAGGTTTGTGAAAGCCTCTGCGGGCAGTGCTACTTCTGTAACGCGATCCCAAATTCTGGCTGCTGCTTTGTGATGCTCAGGATGTTTATCCAGGGCCGGGTGAGCCCTTCCTCCCGTGGAGCACTGCAGTTCCCTGCTCCCCGTGCCCCCAGGGCACTCCTGCTGCGATGCCCTGGGTGCTGGGTGTGCCAGGGACAGGGACAGCAGCAGGGTGAGCTGTGCTCCTGTCCGGGCTGGCTCTGCCCTCCCTCCCCAGCCCTCTCGGGCTATTTTAAGGTGGAGGAATGCTGAGCTCTGAAGGCTTCCAGTGCTGCTGGAGCAGCAGCGTGGCCACGGGCGTGGGTGAGCTTGGAAGGTCTCTTCAGGCTCTGGAGATTCTGGAGTGGGAAAAGGCAGGGATGTGCTGGGGAGAGGGGCTGGTGGGAGCCCTGTGGATGGCCAGGATGGTGCTGGCACTGTCACCCAGCAGTAGCTGGTGGTGCTCCCAGGCTGGGGAGCCCCAGAGCGCTGCCTGGCCCTGGGGTGAGCGGGCTGAGGGCACTCCTGGACCCTGCTGCCATGGCAGAGCAGTGCTCCCCTGGCCTGGCACCTCTCCAAGCCCCAGGCCAGGGCTGCGGGATGCACTGGCAGGGAGTGGCACGGATGCTGGACACGATGCTGGGGATGCTGAGGTGTCAGGCAGCTGTCACGGGCAGGTCTCACAGTGCCAGCAGGGACCCCAACGATGGCTGTCACTGTCACAGCTCATCCCAGGGAATTTCATTTGGCCACCCCACGGCTGTAGCTGTAATGGTGTTTTCATGCCCAAGCTGAGGTTTGTGTTTCAGCAGTGCTGTCAAGGTCACGGCCCCTTACACAGCCTGTGTGAGCAGCTCTGTGCCCACTGTCCCTTCTGCTGTGACAGCCACAAGCACAGTTTTAACAAAACCCTTCCACCTCCTGTTCTCCTTTGGGCTGGAATTCTTTGGCTAACAGAGACAAATTTTGTTTGCAGTTCTAAGGGAGTCTAGAGGAAGCCCAAGGGTTAGAATGGGAACTCCTCTTGGTCAGAAACAGGGGGAGGGAACTGAGGGCTGCTGCACCTCTGGCTGCCCTGGGGGGAGCAATCTTCCACAAACATGACAACACACATCAAACAGTAGGTACTGACACTGGTGTCTTGAAGGCCAGCAGCCTTTTTCCAATATCCCCTTAAACTGGCGATATTTCATTTCTGTGTTATTTTTGGCTGCCAGCTTGCTGGTGCAAAGGAAGGCGTCGCCATAAATTTTCAAGCCACAGTGAAACTGGAGAGCCCATTCAAGGAATGGGAAATGTGACATTAACTGGAGCCAGGCGTGCCACCCGGCCAGCAGGGCTGTCACCCAGCCTGGGTGTCCCACAGCCCTGGGGACAGCACCTCTGGGGCCACATGGCCAAGGGCCACTGGCCACTGGCTGAGTCGAGCCAAACGCACCCCGAGGTCTGAAACACAAACGCTGGTGCTGCTGGAGCACGGCGTGGGGACAGCCCTACCTTCACCACGTCCTCGTTGATGTGCTTGGGGTCTCTGTTGACCAGGTCGATCTCCTTGGTGTGCTGGTCCTTGATGATGATCCGCTCCTCCAGCTCGCTGTGCTCCTCTGCCATGGCCGGGCGGGACTGGGCTGTGCTGGCAGCGCCGCCAGGGACGGGGACACGCACTGGCCCCGCCCGCAGCAGCTGCCCTGTGCCCCTGGCACTGCTCCAGGCTAAAATTAATGTCCTGGCTCCCGAGGCCGCCCTGAAGTGTCCCTTAAAGGGGCTTTTCTGGGGCCAGCCCCTGTGCTGTCACCTCAGGGGGATGGCATGTGTGTGGGCGGCTGGTGGCCTTTGAGCCAGGGCAGGGGTGGGTGTGCAGCCCCCAGCCCAGCTGTGCTGGTGGGATTTTACCCCTGTGCGGGAGAAACAACGCCCAAACTGGGGCAAAAGTCCTCAAAAGCCTAAAAGAAATCGTTGCCTGTGAATCTGTAAATGAAGCAGCTCGGGGAGACAGGAATCGCGTCTATAAATATCACCCAGAGAAGCCACATTGTCCTGGGGCGGCCAGAGCTCCCCAGGGGCCATTCAGAGCCCAGGAGAGCGCTTGTGGTGCCAGCCTGGATTCCTCAGGTTCCAGCTTTCCACCCGTAGAAACCCGAGGAAATCCAAGACCAACCCAGAGAACCACAGTGGTTAGAATATGCTAAGTATCCTCCAGGGATACTTAGTTAAGATTTATTTAACCTGGGCTGTACTTCGCTAATCCTCCTCAGCGTCTCCTGTGAGCTCTCGCCTTTCATGATCTGAGGATTTGTTCAAAAGTGACGGTTTTGTGAAAAAAGCACTTCACGAAACAGGGCTGGGAAGGGATGGGCAGCTCCCTGCGGAGGTGGCACGCAAGTGCTGAAGGTGGAAGCGCCCCTGCAGAGCCCACGAGCACGGCTGGGGCTGCAGGACGGGCGTTTTAAGGCAAAAAGCCCTGCTGCCTTCCAAAGCCATCAGTGCCTGGGCACGGCTGCTCTTGTCAAGCCCTTGTGGCCCCGTGCCCGGAGCTGCAGCGGGCCAGGGTGGTGCCCTGGGTGTGACACACCCGTGGCTGAAAGTGGGGGGAGTGCAGCTTGTCAGAGAACTCCTCGGCTGCTCTGTGGGGAGAGAAAGGGCAGAGCTGGGGCCGTGAACCCACAGGATCCTGCGAAGGCACACGAGGCACCTACGGAGAGGGGGCAAACTCTGGAAGGGGTTCTGAGCGTGGTGCTGGGAGTGTAAACCTGGCAGGTCGTTTCTGGAGAGGAGCGCCCATCAGTGTGCCCGTTCTGGGCACGGGGACGCTGGAAAACCCTTTGATGGCACCAGCTCCACCTCCCTGCATCTCCCTCTACTCCACAGAAGCTGAAATATCCCAAACACAGCGCAGACTGGTGCTGGAGGTGAAATCCTTCCACACCCCAAGATTTTGGGCAGCAGCTCCACGGCCAGACTGCTTGGCCATGGCTGGATCCCGGACCAGAGCTCGGCAGCCCTGTGCTCGGTGGCTCAGCAGCTCGGCACAGACTGCAGGGCGCTCGAGCAGGATCAGCTGTGTCCCTGTGCCGAGGAACGGGCTCTGCCGGGAGCACAGAGCTGCTGCGGGCAGGGCGGCCAGGCCGGGAGCCAGCCCCAATTTAGGAGGTGCAGCTGCTGCTGGGCTGTCCGTGCCGGGCGGGGCAGTGCCACCGCAGGCATTTGTCCCCGATTTTCCTCGGCCAGTCCCACCTGGAAGGCTTTGCGTGCCTCGGTGCCCTGCCCAGGGCCGGGGTGTCCCCAGCCGCCCCCAGCCCCGGGGCTCTGCGGAGCTCGGCCGTGCTGCAGGGGCGCTCCGGCTGCCCTCTCCGAGTGGCATTTCTGGTGGCATGAGTCACTGCCCGTCCTTAGGCTGCGCTGCGGGCAGGCGGCCCTGGTGTCCCCGGTGTCCCGATCCCCGGTGTCCCGATCCCTGGTGTCCCCGGTGTCCCTGTGTCCCGATCCCTGGTGTCCCGATCCCTGGTGTCCCCGGTGTCCCGATCCCTGGTGTCCCCGGTGTCCCGGTATCCCTGGTGTCCCTGGTGTCCCTGTGTCCCAATCCCTGGTGTCCCTGGTGTCCCGGTGTCCCGATCCCTGGTGTCCCTGGTGTCCCGGTGTCCCGATCCCTGGTGTCCCTGTGTCCCGATCCCCGGTGTCCCTGGTGTCCCTGTGTCCCGGTGTCCCCGGTGTCCCTGGTGTCCCGATCCCCGGTGTCCCTGGTGTCCCGGTGTCCCCGGTGTCCCTGGTGTCCCGATCCCCGGTGTCCCGGTGTCCCCGGTATCCCTGGTGTCCCTGGTGTCCCGATCCCCGGTGTCCCGGTATCCCTGGTGTCCCTGGTGTCCCGATCCCCGGTGTCCCGGTATCCCTGGTGTCCCGATCCCCGGTGTCCCGGTGTCCCGGCTCTGGTGTCCCTGTGTCCCCGGTGTCCCTGGTGTCCCGATCCCTGGTGTCCCGGCTCTGGTGGCAGGAGGGGACCGCGCACCCACGCAGCGGCAGCAGCAGGTTGTGAATGTCTCCAGCAGCCAGGAGAGGCACGGGAAGGTTCTGTGGCCCTGCAGCTGCTATAAATAAATGCATTTCCGAGTACTTTCAGGCTGTGGATGGGACACGGTGTGAAAGCGGACAGTCACACACGGCACGGCCAGGGGAGGGCAGGGGACACCTGCTCAGGGCTGCTCTGCTCCGTCTGCTGCACAGATCTGCCCCAAAATGGATGTCAGGGAAGTTTTTTTTTTTCACTGAAATCCAAACCTTTCGTTGTGAGAACATTTGTTAAGGAACCTGGTGACACGTTTCCCTCTGCAGAAACAGGCAGTCACCACTGCCCCCACCCTGACCAGCCTCTCACGTGCTCTCAGGGGAGCACTGCTTTTGGGAACAGATTGTCAGGACCTGGGCAGGTTGTAGGACTGGGGCTGTGGACCTGGAAGCCTTCTAGAAGTCAGGTAAATAACCTGCTGCTAGGACCCAGCAAGTAAAATAGATTTATTTCTCTTGAGCAGAGAAGAATAAAGTGGAAATAAAGCTCACTGAGATCAAAGTTCCTGTGAAAATGAGCAGACCAGAAGTGCAGTGAAGGAATGGTAAAGAAGGAGAAATTGGGAGCGTGGCTCTCCTCCCCTTTGGCATCACTGAGGGATCCAGCCTTGCTGGGTTGGTGCCAGAGCCCCTGGGTGAAAGTCTTGCCTCGGGCAGTGTCCTGGCCCTGCGAGGGGCACGGGGCTCTTGTGTTTAGGTGGTCCCTCAGCCCTCCAGGACTGATGGCACAGAGGATGCTGGGGGCAGAGATGTGTTGGCATTAGCCCTGCAGAGGCAGCGGAAATCGTGGCTGGCAAATACGAATTTGAGCAGAAGCTCTGTCATGTTTAATATCAATTAAAATTAAATTTCACAGAGGAAGTACTGAAGAAAGGTAATTTATCATTCAAGTTGTTGTCCCAGTTTGTTTCTATACAAGGAGTCTTGCCCTTTAAAACAGAGAGAAAGTCTATGAATATCAGATTCGTGCCCCCGTGATACACAGCCACCAATCTCTCTGCATCCTGGTCTCTGCTGTAAGTGCTGGAGGGGAGCTGGGGATCCTGGTGGGTGCTGGGGCTGGTGGGCACTGCCTCTCTGCAGGCATGAGCCCACGGAGCGGAGTCTGGGCTGTCCTTGTGGAAATCCTTCCTTATTTGTTCTTTTTTTTGTAAGTTCTTTATTTCTTATGAAGGCCCCCAGTGTAGAACAGCTGTGACACCCCATGAGGCTGCATTTCATCCCACGGCCCATGATCAACAGTTCTTCCTTTTGTCTTCGTTTAACCTATGAGCTTCCTTTTGCTCTGGACACCTTTCCTCGGGGTCACAGGGGTGCCAGGGGTGCATCAGCACCCTTGGTCTGGGCTGTCCCTCAGGTGAGCTGAGAGGAGATGGAGCCCTTTAAGGCACCCAAGGGCTGTTTGATGGCACCAGTGCTCTGGGTGCCACAGGAACCATCTGCAGCTGCTCCTCCTGCTGTGCAGCCCCTCAGGCACCAGCTCTGGGCAGCTCACGGGGTGTTGCTGCTCCTCTGCTGAAGGCACAGAACGGTGCTGGAGTGGCCTCTTCCAGCTTGTGTTTGTGTCACCTCCTAATCTCAGCTCTTCTCTCTCACTGGCACTCTGAATTCCTATGGATTTTCATTTTAAAATAGCTTCACTTGGCTTTTCCTTATCAAGAGACAGTCTTGCCTTGATTTATCACTTGTGACATAACCAGCGGGGTATTCTGAGATAATCAGAGTTAACCAGTTGTGCTGCTGGATGGGACAGGGGTCCCAGCCTGCCTCTGGCTGTTGCTTATCCTGGTGGTGTTGGTTTTTTCCTGAACCCAGAGTGGCAGCAGTGGAATGATGCTTTCCCTGTCAGCCAGGTGCCAGGGGCACTGCCAGGAACCCAGCCACGGCTCAGGGAAGGGTTCTTGCCCTGCTGCAGCGAGTGTAGTGGGAAACCAGGTGGTTAGAACTGTCTGAGAATGAGCACAAACAGGGCCTTTGTGGCACAGGTTTAAGGTAAGAGGGGAGGGAGCCCGTGTGCCCTGCCCCGTGTGCCCTGCCCCGTGTGCCCTGCCCCGTGTGCCCTGCCCCGTGTGCCCTGCCCCGTGGGCCAGATGCACAGAGGGGTTTGACATTGCTCGGCTGTGGCGCAGCCTGGAGGCTCCAAATGCCTGCAAATAAAATCCTTTCAAGCCCTGGAGCAGGATGAGTCTCCCAGTAACCCAGCACAGGGCAGAGATCCTATTTCTAGCACTGGGAGCTTTGCATGTGCAGCCTTCAGCTGCTCTTCCCCGTCCTGCTCTCCCTGACCTATCGTGGTTCTCTTCTCTCTGGCACTGCCTGTCTAAAAGCTGAGTGCTGGGCTGCACCCAGGCTCCAGTGTGGCTGCTGACCACCTTCCCTTTCCAAAGCAGCAGCTGTGGAGCTCAGGCAGCTGGCCAGGCCGTGTCCGTGGGGTCCCTGAGGGCAGCGTCAGCCCGAACGTGGCGAGGGGGGTACTGTAACCAGAGGCAAAAGCTGACAAGTTTGTGAGCACCTAATATCCCAGCTTAGCATGCTGACAGCTGCTGGAAAGCAGGGCTGCAGGGGCTGGCAAGTAAATATAGCAACGTGGAGAGAGCTTCCTGCCTCCCTCCATCGGGGGAAGTTTCAGGGAGCAGTGCGTGGTCATCATGTGCCGTGCAGAAGTTGCTCTGGTGAGCAATGAAGCCCAGCAGGCTGCCCCAACGCCCTGCAGCCCCCTGTGCCCCTGCTGGGAGGCAGAGGGGGCTCTGCAGAGCAGCCCCAGGTCCCAGCCCGGCCCCGAGCCCCTGGGGCTGTGCCTGTGCCCTGGCCTGGGGCGTGCAGCGTTCCCTGGGGATGTCTTCTGCACCCAGCTGGGTTCTTCTTCCCTTCCTGCCTCGGCTCCACCCGTCCAGAGGCCATTCCCACTCCCAGCAATGGCCAACACCAAGAGGAAGCATTACCTCGACTTTTTTTTTTTTTTTTTTTTTTTTTTTTTTTCTGTTCTAGACTTTATTTATTGAAAGCAAACAAACCACGTGTCTTGGGCAAATATTATGACATTTCATTATTCACACTTGGTGTGATAAGTGAGCTGGTTTAGGGGCTGTGGTTGATGATTTATTTAGTTTGGATGTGGATATAAATCCAGTCTGTGGAGGAAGCACTGTAACTCTGTAGGAATGTGGAAGCTCTCATGCCCACTGGAGCATAGCCAGTACCCAGTACCTAATTTGTGGTGTTTTAATGCAAGCAGGGCACACAAACCCATTTGTAACCTTGTAGGAACCAGGTGATTTCAGCAGTGTCCAAGAAGATCTGAGCAGTGGAAGGGGCCTACTGGCTTATTAGATGGAGAAGGGCAATTCAATTTAAAACAAACATTTATTTAGTGTATAAAATTATTGATTGCTCTGTGCAGGATGAAAGGTAGAAATAGAATAAATACTGTTTATTTTGTTCCATTGCCTTTCCCTTGCAGACAGGCTTTGGGGCTTTCAGCTGGGACTCTCCACGTTCATACAGCAAACATCCACGGCAGTGGGTGTCAGGCACAGGAGGCTGCACCTGGAGCTTGGCCAGGTGTGGTGACAGTGACAATCCCACTCCCACCGTGCCTCCCCCTTGTCCCAGTGCTTTCAGGAGAGCTGCCTGTCTGGGCACAGCCCTGCTGGGAGTGCTCTCCTTGCATGGGTGCCCCTCTGGGCACGGAGTGTCTGTGCCCAGGCCTGGCACAGCTCCTCCTCCCGTGCCTTATGTCCATGCCTGAGATGGAATTTTGGCTCAGAGCTCCCTGGGGTCTCTGGGATGGATAGAACTGCTCTGTATGGCAAGCTGTGTTCTGTGGAGAAAAATGTTTTAGCTGCAAGGCAAGCTGCTGAGGGCTGGAAAAACCGAGGGGTTTTGGTGCCCCTTTGAGCACACAAGGGCCAGAGCTTGTGAGGTGCTGGTCCTGCTGGGGCAAAGCTCAGTGACCCCCACGGGGCTTGGCCCTGCTGGGACCTGTGGGCCAGTCCAGCTCTGCACTGGGCCTTTCCAGGAGTTAACGCTGGACTGTTTGTATTTTGATGGGCACTGCTGGCTGGGGCTGTTTATGGCAGAAGCAAGGGAATGAATATTCATAACTTCCCCTGCCTGTGCTGTATAAATCAGGAGTGGCTGCCACAGCGGCACGGCAGTGGCTCAGAGGTGGCTGGACAGCCCTGGTGCACAAATGAAAGCTTTGGGGAAGATCTCTGCAGCTGCCAAGGCAGTCGGTGTGGCTGCACGCACAGCTCAGTGCTCCTGCTGGTGAAGGTGGGCTCGTGCCCTGGGCAGGAATCGATGGACGGGGGGCTCTGGGGCTGGAGAGCCCTGATGGCCCCATCTGCACCCAGAGAGGAGGGAGAGGCTGTGGGGGCTGCCAGAGAAACTGGCTGAGCCACCCTGAACTCGAGGAAAAAGATGGCCAAAAAAGGAATAAGCAAATTAATTGTTAATGATATAATAGATGGAGGGGGAAAATAGCAGAGGGTCAACAAGATGCCAGCTATGTCAGAATCAAAAGGGATTATGTTTGTGTGTGTAAATCCCCCACTGGAACTGGATTCCATATGTGGAAGAAAAACAATGCTGCTTTTCTGCTGCCACACACTATTTCTGGTGCTCTCCAAAGTCCTGCCCCAAGACTCGATGGTATTTCATGAAGAACCTGCTCAGCCTTCAGGGCAAGCAGTGCCAGAGTCCAGAAAAATAGGCACTGCAAGAACCACGTGATTGAACAAATGTTATTCTTTCCCTTGTGTTTATTATAAGAAAAAGCATTTAGCAAGCAAGCTTCATCACTCTGAAGAGTGACATCTTCCATCATTTAAGCTCTACCTCTTGCTGGGCACAGCTCACCTGTCCTGGCAGAGCCTGGGGGCTGTGCCAGGCTCACCTGTCCTGGCAGAGCCTGGGGGCTGTGCCCAGCTCTCACCTGTCCTGGCAGAGCCTGGGGGCTGTGCCCAGCTCTCACCTGTCCTGGCAGAGCCTGGGGGCTGTGCCAGGCTCACCTGTCCTGGCAGAGCCTGGGGGCTGTGCCCAGCTCTCACCTGTCCTGGCAGAGCCTGGGGGCTGTGCCCAGCTCTCACCTGTCCTGGCAGAGCCTGGGGGCTGTGCCCAGCTCTCACCTGTCCTGGCAGAGCCTGGGGGCTGTGCCAGGCTCTCACCTGTCCTGGCAGAGCTTGGGGGCTGTGCCCGGCTCTCACCTGTCCTGGCAGAGCTTGGGGGCTGTGCCAGGCTCACCTGTCCTGGCAGAGCCTGGGGGCTGTGCCAGGCTCACCTGTCCTGGCAGAGCCTGGGGGCTGTGCCCAGCTCTCACCTGTCCTGGCAGAACCTGGGGGCTGTGCCAGGCTCACCTGTCCTGGCAGAGCCTGGGGGCTGTGCCCAGCTCTCACCTGTCCTGGCAGAGCCTGGGGGCTGTGCCCAGCTCTCACCTGTCCTGGCAGAGCCTGGGGGCTGTGCCCGGCTCTCACCTGTCCTGGCAGAGCCTGGGGGCTGTGCCCAGCTCTCACCTGTCCTGGCAGAGCCTGGGGGCTGTGCCCAGCTCTCACCTGTCCTGGCAGAGCCTGGGGGCTGTGCCAGGCTCTCACCTGTCCTGGCAGAGCCTGGGGGCTGTGCCAGGCTCTCACCTGTCCTGGCAGAGCCTGGGGGCTGTGCCAGGCTCTCACCTGTCCTGGCAGAGCTTGGGGGCTGTGCCAGGCTCACCTGTCCTGGCAGAGCCTGGGGGCTGTGCCCGGCTCTCACCTGTCCTGGCAGAGCCTGGGGGCTGTGCCCAGCTCTCACCTGTCCTGGCAGAGCCTGGGGGCTGTGCCCAGCTCTCACCTGTCCTGGCAGAGCCTGGGGGCTGTGCCCAGCTCTCACCTGTCCTGGCAGAGCCTGGGGGCTGTGCCAGGCTCACCTGTCCTGGCAGAGCCTGGGGGCTGTGCCAGGCTCACCTGCCCCATGGGGAGGTGCTGATATGTCCCTGCCTGGGTTCAGTGGCTCAGCCTGGCCGTGCAGAGCAGGGCTCAGGGGTGCAGGGTGTGCAGGGTCTCATCCTCGCTGAGCTGCCCCTCCTGAGGACGTGCCAGCAGGAGGGAATGGTGAGTCCAACCAGCCCTGTCCCCGGTGATGAGGAGCAGCCTGAAGCCCTACTGTGATTGCTGATTTGGAGCCCTTTCCTGGGAAAAACCCAAATTATTTGTCCTCAGGACATAGTGTTTATAAGCAAAGGGCAACGTTTTCCAACAGTCTTTTCCCAGAGAAATATAAATACATGTGTATATTTCGTGTGCTCATGCCTGGTTTGACACGATCTTGGCTGCAAATGCCCTTCCCCCACTGAACCTGAGCAATCAAAAACCCCAGACTGACATTTTCCACTCAATTTTCCCCAGTGATGCTGTGTGAATGCTCTGGGGATGGATGCAGGGAGAAGGGATGGCTTTGTTTGCACATCTGTTAGGACTTCCAGCTTTGCTGTGGCTCATGGGCAGCTTGTGGGGGGCTCCTTTGCTCCCTGGGTTTTTACTCCATGTGTGTCCACCCTGCCATCCCGTCTCTGACTAAAACAAGGCTATTTGTGCCCACCCTGCTGCCGGGGATGGTTCAAACAGCCCTGGAGCTCTGGGCAGATTCAGGTCTCTGCTGTGGGAGCCCACATCACAGGTTCTGCAGGCTGGCTCCAGTCTCCAGTTCCAGCAGCTGGAGCCAAGGCAGGTCCCAGCTGCCTCTGTGCTGCTTTGGATTCAGCCTTTTACTGCCATTGCTTTGGAGACTCTAGTCATGGTTTGCTGTCTGTTAAATGGCTGTAAAATGAAAATAAGAGTGACCCTCTGGTGCTTTGAGCCCCGTGCCTGCTGGAGGTGGAGCTGGCAGCTGCTGCAGGAGGTCCTGGTTTGCTCTGCTGGGTTTTGCCTGCAGGAACATCCAGCAAAGAAAATCCAGGAGGTGAGGAGGGGAGAGGTGCTCACCTGGGGTGTGCTTACAGCAGGAGAACGGTGGTGGAAAGCACAGAATGGTTTGGCTTGGAAGAGACCTGAAGGATCACCCAGTTCCACCCCCCTGCCGTGGGCAGGGACACCTTCCAGCAGAGACCATTGCTCCAAACCCCACCCAGCCTGCAGCACTGCCAGCATGGCCCATCCACAGCTCAGCTGGCCCAGCCTGGCCTGCCAGCACTTTATTCCTTTAGGAAGAATGCTTTGGGGTGTGCAGAAGCCCAGAGAGCTGGGCTTCCTGCTGGGCTCTCCCTTCCAGGTGCTGCTGGGACGTGGCTGCTCTGGGATGAGCAGTGGCTGGCACGGAGGCTGTGCTCAGTGCTGAAAATAGCCTGGCTCAGGTCTGGAGATGGGACAGCTCGTGGGGCTGAGGTGAGGCTCAGAAGGAATTTGAGCTGTCAAAAGCAGAACAGGGTGTTTGAAAACACGGCCCTCAGCCTTCCCAGTCGCTGTGGAACCACGTCGAGTCCGTGTTCATCAACAGGCCAAGGCTCCTTTTATAGTAAAAGCAAATATTGGAGGGGCCTGGGGCCAAATGCTGCTCTCTGTCAATCTGCATTGCTGGTGTGGTGCCCAGAGCTCTGAGCCCTCAAATCCTGACCACAGCAGGGAGGAGGATGATGGCTGGCACCTTTTGAGCTGGGCTGGGGCACCACCAACCCCCAGGGTTTGGAGCAGTTTCACCTTCCTTGTGGCTGTCCCAGGGACACGGCTCCTCTGCCTTTAAAATGTCCCTAATGAACTGAATATCCCAAAGGACTGCTGCTGCCTGCAGTGTGATAGCCCTCCTTCAACAAATGCTCGGGCATTTTCTACTTGCTGTGGAACACAGAGGAGGAGGGAAGACACATGTAAGCACTTCTGGCTTTATTTTAGACAGCTTAAATGCAGTGGTGGCTGGAGCAGGAGTCTAGAAAATCTCTTTGTACATGTGCAGAGTAAGGGCTCGGAGTTTAAACTTTATCCTGTGTAGAACTCTGTGAAATTGTCTTTATTTTAAAAAAGCTTTTGTGTAGAACCTTTAAAGTAGGTGAAAGAAATCCTTCATAGAGGTGACTGGAGAACAGATCTGCTCCTGGGAGCTTTGAGTAAAAAATAGAAGTTGCAATCAAACCTTGAATATTTTATCAAACTGGAATTATTTAACTACAGTTTCGATTTGGATCCATAGAGTATGGAAGACTGTAGGCGCTGGACGTGGGATTTTGATGCTACTAAAGCAGGCAGCGGAGGGAGATGCTGTCCGTGCTGTTCTGCTGTCTCGCAGCACCATCTAGTGAGGGCTGCCCGAGGAAGAGCATCCTCCTCCTCCTCCTGAGCCGCCTCGGCCCGACAGCAGCCTCCTCCTTTGCCGGGCTCCCGTTTTCCTCGGGGAAGGTCGGATCTGCTGGATTTGCCCCCGGAGGAGTCAGCCCGAGGCTGCTGAGGTTTCCTCTGGCCTGGCAGGGGTGGGTGTTCCCCCGAGCAGGCAGAGGAGCCTGTGCCCGCCTGGGCTGGGCGAGCTCGGGCTCGGCAGGACGGGAGGGAAAGGTGGAAGGGCGGCAGTGGCCCCAGGGGATGGGCTGCACCTGCCCCTAAAGGAGAGGGCTGGGGGTGCGTGTGCAGGCAGCAAAAGGGGAGAAATCAATTCCCTGAGCTGCAGTCATTCCAGCCCTTCTCATTGCAGCCCATCGTCCCTCCTGCGGGTGCTGGTGCTGAAGCAGAGGTGAGCATACACCTGGCTCTGGTGAGGATGGTCCTTTTAGAGCCCCAATATCCTGGAGGATTTTTACTGCCTGTAAATGTCTGCCTTTGTCCCCTCTCCCTGCAGCAGGATGTAGAGAAATCGTATGGGTGTGAAGTGGTGGAGCCAACACGACCCCCAGTGCTCCAGGGGTGTCCAGCGCCAGGACCTGAGCCCAGCAGAGGCAGCTCTGGCCCTGATCAGGGAGCAGAACGTGAGGTTCATCAGGAGAGACTTTAGCAGGCAAGGACTCGTCTCTGTTTAACAGGAGGGACTTTACCAGGCGTTTGGGAGAAGTGCATCTGGGTGTGTGTGGGATCAGAAGTGTCCAGGGCAGAGAATCCCCTGGGCTCCTCAGGGTGCAGAGGCACTGCCAGCGATCCCCTCACCTCTCCCCTGCCCTGGCAGGTGCCCCTCGTGGCTCACCAGTGGCAGTTTGTCACTTTGGGAACGTCTCCTGGGGCTTCTCCTGCTGAGCCCCTCTCCCACACCAGCACCTGGCTCTTGGCAACATCCCGATATTCCAGCTGCAAATGCCAGAGCACACGTTTGTTATTTGCAGTTCTGCATTTCTGGGGAAAGTTTCTGCTCCATGTGCCTCTTCTGCCAGAGTTATTTTTACTCATTAGAACAAGCAGTTATTGGTGCACTTTTATGTTTATTGCTTCTTTCTTTCATGGCTTAATGATAAGAAAAGATAACTCTGGCCCTGGCTTGAAGCTCCGCTGTTCTGCTTGGACTAATAATTGTATTTTAATGGCTCCAGATAAAGGATTAGCACTTGGTTTTGGCAAAGAGCTGCTTTTACTGCTTGAAATAGTCTGGATTGTGCATTTTATATGGGCAAGTGCCATTAAAAGTTATTTGTACCCACCCAAAGGAACAAACCCCAACTATTTGTACTCCTGGGATAAGGCATCAAGAAGTGTAGTGATAGGACAAGGAGTAACGGGTTCAAACTGAAAGAGGGGAAATTCAGGTCAGACATTAGAGAGAAACTCTTCCCAGCCTGTGGCTGCATGGTGAGGGCACCTCAGGGAAGTCAGGAGTGCAGCTGGGCTCTCCTGGGGCTTTGGGCAGCCTGGTGGCCGGGCCGGGCCCCTTTGGGTGGGATGCACTGAGATGGAAAGATAAAACAGCCCTGTCACCGGGCAGGTTTTAGTGCTGATGGCTGGGGCAGAGTGTCAGGACGTGCCTGAAGGCCTGTCATGTGAGGGGCTGCTGAGGTGTTGATAAGAGCTGATATCAGCCAGTTTCATGCTGAAAGTGCTTCTCCTGTGTCTGTAAATATTATTTCAGTGAGCTGTCCATCTGTAGTCAGCCCAGCGCTGGGTTTCTCAGCATGCAGAGAGGTCAGGCCAGGCTGTTTGTAGTGCTGTGTTTGGATGAGAAGGTGTTTTTCAGCTGTTTGCAGGGGTGGGGGTCAGTGCCACCGGGGAGGTGACATCTGGCAAAGGAAAGGGCTCGTTGCAGGGACAGAGGGGCCAGGGAGAGGTGACAGCACCGTGTCCTGCTGGGCGTGTGTGGCTCCTGCCTGCTCTGCTGCCCGTGGGCTCGGCAGCACTGGGATGCTCCTCTGGCCAGCACGTTTGGAACAACGTGACCCTGGAAACCCCAGAGCCTTATTTTAGCTCTTATATCACAAATCCTTTATTTTTATCCCACAGCTGAATGGATTTCAGGTTTCAGGAGTCACAATGGGCAGGTTCATCCTGTCCCAGGAGGGCTGTCTGAGCTGGCCCAAAGCCAGCCCTGGCCAGCAGTGCCATGAGACTCCCCGGGTGAGGGACACGAGAAATTGCCCTTGTTGGTGACAGGTGTGGGCAGGGGCTGGCTCTGAGCAGGGACTGGCTCTGAGCAGGGGCTGGCTCTGAGCAGGAGCAGCGCTGCCTTGGTTCAGACAGCCACAGCACTGTCTGACCACCTGTGCTCATCCCCAAATCCCTCGGGTTAATGCTGTCAAGCATAACAAATGATCCTGTTCCACAGAGTCCAGATTTTCCTTTGCTGTTGGTCTGGGGGGGTTTGGTGGCTTTTTCCGGTGAAAGGGAGCACTGCTATGGGTTTCCAACAGGTCCCTTTGCACAGCTTTGTTTTCCTTTGTATCGCGCTATGCACGTGCCCGTAGGGGTGTGAACACTCCTGAGCACCCACAGTTTCGAGCTCTTTAGTGTCATTCTCGGCGGTTTTAACTGTTCACACATCTCAGAGCTCAGAAACAGAGGAGAAGCACTTTCCAAAAGTGTCTCCTGCAAAACAGGAGCGGCAGCAGCGAGCCCCTGGCACTGCCATGTGGATTCCACGCTGACGAGTCTCTGCTATTTTTGTGCGGCTGTACTTCTTGACTGAGCTGTTCACGAACTGTGTTTTCAAGTAATATGTTAAAAAGAACCGTTTCCAGAACCAAACTCTCTCTCAGCAAGTGTCAGTGCACGGGCTTGTACAGCTGGTGTGTGTGGAAGGGGAGGAAAGGGCTGGCACAGGGCTGTGCCAGCTCTGTGGCCCGAAGGGGTTACACATTGCAGAGCCCAGTGACCCCAGGGCATGCGGGACTTCAGCCCTTCCAACCCAGCTGAATCCATCTCACTGATTTACTTCTCACTAGAAGTTCCTGCAGAGCTTCTTGCTCACCACCCCTTGGGAACCTGTTCTCCTACAGCTCAAGAACAGCCTCTCCTGCCCGAGGGGTGTGACATTTCCAGTGAAGCATGTGGGGTTTTATTTTCATAGGAAGAAATAATGGAGCGATTAATTTTGCTGCCCATGCTCTCAGAAGAAATGCCCATAAATCAGTAGGTGCCTGGCACCCCGAGTCTCTCCCTGTGCCGTCAGACTGGCTGCTGCGGCCAGGCTGGCGTTTTCTGGCTCCTCTCTGTGCTCTTTTCTTGCCTGGATGGACTTTTTTTAATCTGCTGCAGTATGAAGGTCACTTTCATAGGCTGAATAACATCAAGGAGTTTGGACATCGTGAGGACTGATTGTTCCCAGTGGTTATTTTTAGAGTGGTACCTGAGGAAACAAACAGCCCATGTCCCACGAGCAGAATGAAAATCAGTTGGAAACTTCCAGGAGAAGGCCGTGGGAGCCAGGGCCCTGCCCCTCGCCTCCAGGGTCCCCTGGCTCACAGGTGTGTGTGCAGTGCTGAGCTCTCAGCTGCTTCCAGGCAGAGTCTGGGGCTTTGCAAAGCTCCTGGAGCCCTTCTCGTGCCTGGCTGCTCAGCGCGGTCCGGGCTGGGGCTCTGCTCCGTCCACCCACAGCGCCGCTCCCCGTGCAGATGCTGCGGGACCGGGGCTGATGTCGCCGCTCACCTTCAGACCTCCCGGGCTCGTGGTGGCCGCGGCAGGGCTGTCCCGGCCCTGCAGGGCTCCGCCACCCGCACAGGGGGTCAGTGTTGCTCCACGGCAGGGCCAGCAAGCCCAGCCCCGTGCCGGGGTGGTGGCCCCGGGCACCGTCTGCTCTCTGCGGGCCTGCGGGTCCTGCCCGGGCTCCTGGGTCACGGCTGGAAGAGGCGGACCCGGACCCAGGACGTGCCCTGATGCCTCCTGTGCCCGTGGCACGGCCGGGTGACCACGAGGGATGGCCTGGGCAGGGGTGAGTGCCGGGCACTGCCTGCTCTGGCACTTCCCTCTCCTGCAGCTTCGCTCTCTGCCACTGGCAGGGGCTGCCGAGCCGCGAGGTGCCAGGTGAGGAGGTCAGTGCCACGGGACAGCTGTCAGTGCCAGGGATACCTGTCAGTGCCAGGGACAGCTGTCAGTGCCAGGGATACCTGTCAGTGCCAGGGACACCTGTCAGTGCCAGGGACACCTGTCAGTGCCATGGCACACCTGTCAGTGCCAGGGATACCTGTCAGTGCCAGGGACACCTGTCAGTGCCAGGGACAGCTGTCAGTGCCAGGGACACCCGTCAGTGCCAGGGACACCCGTCAGTGCCAGGGACAGCTGTCAGTGCCAGGGACAGCTGTCAGTGCCATGGCACACCTGTCAGTGCCAGGGACAGCTGTCAGTGCCAGGCACACCTGTCAGTGCCGTGGCACACCTGTCAGTGCCAGGGACAGCTGTCAGTGCCAGGGACAGCTGTCAGTGCCAGGGACACCCGTCAGTGCCATGGCACACCTGTCAGTCCCCTGGCACACCCGTCAGTGCCGTGGCACACCTGTCAGTGCCGTGGCACACCTGTCAGTCCCCTGGCACACCTGTCAGTGCCAGGGACACCTGTCAGTGCCAGGGACACCTGTCAGTGCCAGAGACACCTGTCAGTGCCATGGCACACCTGTCAGTACCAGGGATACCTGTCAGTGCCAGGGACACCTGTCAGTGCCAGGGACACCTGTCAGTGCCAGAGACACCTGTCAGTGCCAGGCACACCTGTCAGTGCCAGGGACACCTGTCAGTGCCAGGGACAGCTGTCAGTCCCCTGGCACACCTGTCAGTCCCTGGCACACCTGTCGGTCCCCTGGCACACCTGTCAGTCCCTGGCACACGTGCCAGTGTCACGAACCCTCCCTCCTGCCTGCTGCACGTGTGTGCCAGCTCACAGCTCCTGCAGACAGATGTTTTGGGAAGCGGTTGGCTGTGACATCTGGCTGTGCCTGTCCCTGCTCGGAAGGTCCCCGAGCCCTCGGGCACCGGGGGAGCTGCCCCGAGCAAAGGGGCGAGCCCTGGCACCGGCCCCCCAGGCTGACGGGGACCCCCAGCTCCTTGCGATGGTGATGGGCACCTCACTGCAGTTCTCATTTTCTGGCTTTTTCCTCATTGTGTGCCAGGCAAAATAGTCAGAGATCTCTTCTTCCTGTTGCTTTTTTCCTCTGTAATTTGAGGGCAGCTCTTCCCACAGCCTTATCCAGAAGCAGTGCTGGATAATCTTTTCTCTTTCAAAGGAAATTCCTTTTCCGACATTAGCAGAACATTTGTTTGTGTGACAGTTCCCATTTAGCTTTTGACAAGCTCAGTAGCCGGTCAATTTATTTTACCTTTTAAGTGAAATAATTAATAAAGGGGAAAAAATTGTGTTATTTTGCCAGCCCTACAGAGACATTTGCCTTTGTGAAATAATTTTATTTATGACTCCTTTAATGGTTGTGCAGCACAATTTTATGGCTTTGGATTGTGTCCCGTTAGGAGCAGGACTTTGTCACTGAATTTAGATGCAGGAAGTGTGCGTGTGCCTAATGGAAGCTATCCCAGGTCCCCGGCCGCCCCTGCTGTCGGGAGTGTCACAGTCCCGGTCCCGGTGCAGGAGGTGCCGGGGCAGCCTGTGCGTTCCTGTTCCTCTGGTTCGGGCTCCCCTGCTCTCGGTGCGAGGTCTGGGCAGCTGCGGGTGGCTCTGCTGCCCCCTTACCCAGCCTCTCGATCCCCCCGTGCTCCCTCCCGCTCCCGGCCCTGCTCCTGGGTCCCGCAGAGCCGCGGAACGGGAGCGGAACTTTCCTCTGCACGGTGGGAACGAGGCGAGAGCTCGGGCAGGAAGGGCAGCGACTGGTCCAGAGCCCTTCGGCAAGGGCGGGGTGGGATGGAGCTGGGCAGAGCTGGGCAGGGCTGGGTAGAGCTGGGCAGGGCTGGGCAGGGCTGGGTAGAGCTGGGCAGAGCTGGGCAGGGCTGGGCTGGACAGAGCTGGGCAGGGCTGGGCTGGACAGAGCTGGGCAGGGCTGGGCAGGGCTGGGCAGGGCTGGGCAGGGCTGGGCAGGGCTGGGCAGGGCTGGAGAGCTGAGCAGGGCTGGGCAGGGCTGGGCAGGGCTGGGCAGGGCTGGGCAGGGCTGGAGAGCTGGGCAGGGCTGGAGAGCTGGGCAGAGCTGGAGAGCTGGGCAGGGCTGGGCAGGGCTGGGCAGGGCTGGGCAGAGCTGGAGAGCTGGGCAGAGCTGGGCAGGGCTGGGCAGGGCTGGGCAGAGCTGGAGAGCTGGGCAGAGCTGGGCAGGGCTGGGCAGGGCTGGGCAGGGCTGGGCAGAGCTGGGCAGGGCTGGGCAGGGCTGGGCAGGGCTGGAGAGCTGGGCAGGGCTGGGCAGGGCTGGGCAGAGCTGGGCAGGGCTGGGCAGGGCTGGGCAGGGCTGGGCAGAGCTGGGCAGGGCTGGGCAGGGCTGGGCAGGGCTGGGCAGAGCTGGGCAGGGCTGGAGAGCTGGACAGGGCTGGGCAGGGCTGGGCAGAGCTGGGCAGGGCTGGGCAGGGCTGGGCAGGGCTGGAGAGCTGGGCAGAGCTGGAGAGCTGGGCAGGGCTGGGCAGGGCTGGGCAGGGCTGGGCAGGGCTGGGCAGAGCTGGGCAGGGCTGGGCAGAGCTGGGCAGGGCTGGAGAGCTGGGCAGGGCTGGGCAGGGCTGGGCAGGGCTGGGCAGGGCTGGGCTGGACAGAGCTGGGCAGGGCTGGGCAGAGCTGGGCAGAGCTGGGCAGGGCTGGGCAGGGCTGGGCAGAGCTGGGCAGGGCTGGGCAGGGCTGGGCAGGGCTGGACAGAGCTGGGCAGGGCTGGGCAGGGCTGGGCAGGGCTGGAGAGCTGGGCAGGGCTGGAGAGCTGGGCAGAGCTGGAGAGCTGGGCAGGGCTGGGCAGGGCTGGGCAGGGCTGGGCAGGGCTGGGCAGAGCTGGGCAGGGCTGGGCAGAGCTGGGCAGGGCTGGGCAGGGCTGGACAGAGCTGGACAGAGCTGGGCAGGGCTGGGCAGGGCTGGGCAGAGCTGGAGAGCTGGACAGAGCTGGGCAGAGCTGGGCAGGGCTGGGCAGGGCTGGGCAGGGCTGGGCAGGGCTGGAGAGCTGGACAGAGCTGGGCAGAGCTGGGCAGGGCTGGGCAGGGCTGGGCAGGGCTGGGCAGGGCTGGAGAGCTGGACAGAGCTGGGCAGGGCAGGGCAGGGCTGGGCAGAGCTGGGCAGGGCTGGGCAGGGGGTGCTGGGGCCGGGCTGGACGGACCCCTCGGGATGCAGCCGCAGCCCCCCGAGCCGCTCCCCGGGCCGGCTCCGCAGCTCCCGGCCGCGCTCGGAGCTTTCACGGCCAGCGCAGCCGGGAGAATTATTACCACCCTCTGTTTTATCCAAACAATGATCTTTAAGGCAGGGAAAAAAAACCAGACGAGACTGTTCTAAAACTGCTTTGTTTATGCGGCTCCATTAAGTTTGCAATAACAGAGATGGTATCGCGTAACCGAGGCAGTCACTCTACAGCATGAATCCGCTGGGGCTAATGATGGCTTGAAGAGCCTCAATGAATCAGCTGTTAACTGCTGCTAATCCGCGCAGCCCCGCTGCCGTCGGGACGCTCCTGCATCTGCCAGAGCTCGGGCAGCAGCCCCTCGGGAGCGGCACTGCCTTCCTGCACCGGGGAGCTGAGCCTGTCCTTCAGCAGACGTGCACATGCATTCTTTGACTAATCCCGCGTTTAGGAACAGATTTGAGGCTGGCTTTAGTCGTTTGTTTTTCCCGGCAAATGCGTTGCATCCCTCTCGGCAGGGCCGGGGGATGACAGATGAACGGTGAATGTGCCACAGACCGAGGGAATCGCCGCAGATCAGAGCTCCGAGGGCGAGCAGCGCTTCCAGTGCCGTTTAAAATGCCGCGATGCTGCGCCCGAAGGGACAGCCCTGCGCTGGCCGGGGCAGCGAGGCTCCTGCGACCCGCAGGGACAAGCGGCTCCAGGCTGGGGTCCCCTGGTGGGGCGGGAGCCCAGGTCAGTGCTTTTTGTTCCTGATTCTGCTGGAAGGCTCAGGAGCCCAGCTGGGCTCTCTGGGGGAAAGCTGGGAGGGGATTTACTGCCTTGGGTCAGTAATTTTCCCCCATCAGGGGCTTGGAGGGGCAGCTTTATTCCTCGGCGGGGACAGTCTCGTGGTGGGGCTGAGCCGGGCTCAGAGGCAGGGGATGGTTTGTGGTCAGGCAGGAGTTGAGGGGTGGAGCTGGAGCCTCTGCCAGGCTCGAGTCCCTGTGCCAGGGCTGAGGTGGGGCAGTGCCGGGATCCTTTCTCCAGGGTTTCAGTGACAGCTGGGGGCTGCTGGGGGTGGTTGTGCTCCGGCATTTCCCTTTGGGAGCTGCAGGCCCGGGGATCACAGACACAGAAGGGGTATCACAGGCTAGAAGAATCCCGTGAGGTTCAGCAGAAAGCCCTTACTGTCCCTCTGGGCGCTTCCCGAGCACTTCCCATTGCCACACAGCGCCTTCAACCACTCTGTGTGAAGGCCTTCTTTTGCCAAAACGCATCTCCGTGCACCCGAGAGACTGGAAATGGTCCAGCCATGCCCAGCACACTGCTGGGGGCACGGGGGGTGCAGGGCCCCGGGCTGCACTGCCCCAGGTCAGCGCAGCTCTGCCAGAGGGGACCTCCAGCTCCCCTGGGGCCACCAGCCACAGCCAAGGCCGGCAGGGCATGGAGCAAAACGGTTCCCTGTGCCTTTGGAAAGGGAACACAGCACCTCTCCCGCTGCCAGGAGCTAGCAGGAGGCCCTGGAACCGCGGTGATCCCCGCCGAGATCTCATTTCGGGTCTGTTTCTGCAAGAGTCATCTGTTACAAGGTTTTGAAGAAGCTAATGTGGGCGTGCACATAAATTAGGCAGGATTGACTATTGTCCTTGGAAATTAGGGAGCATTTGAACATACTCAGGCACTGGGAAAGAGCCTGGAGGCAGTTTCAGAGGTCTTGAAAAACCTTTCCGATTGAGCTGCAGGAGAAGCAGCTGCTGGGGGAAGGTGCCAGAGGATCCTGTTGGGGCACAGAGTCAACAGAGGCAGTTTTAAATCCAACCTGCCAGCTGGGAGCAGCAGCCTCTCCCCGTGGGTGCTGGTTTTGGCTGGGGTAGGGTTAGTTTTCCTCACAGAGGCGTGTTTGGGGATTGGGATAGAGTGCATTTTCTCTCAGTAGCTGGTTCTTAGTTGCTGGCTGGGCTTGAGCTGTCCTGCACCAGGGCAGCACCAACCTCTCCCTGCAGCATGGAGCTGCTCTGGGCACTTCCACGGGGTGTGGAGAGGGATGGACGTCTTTTGGGACTTGGAGCTTTGCATTTACTCTGAGTACAGCCCAGGCCTTGTTGCAATGTGCTGGGAGGTGCAATAAATGTGTTTGTGCCAGACGAGCAGGGTCTCTCTCAGTGGCTGCGTTTGTCTCTTGCAGATGTTCCCCGTCGATGTCTTTTGGAACCTGAGATCCCCCTGATGTTATAGAGCAGCACTCCCACCTCCCCCTGCAGCAGGTGAGGGATGTCCTGCTGCCCACCCTGCCCCGGGGCTGCCTCCTGGGGCTGATTTGGGAGCTTGGGTAAACACAGTAGGATGCTGGGAACAGTCACCGATTACATTTTTTATTTAGACTTTAGATCTTGGGCAAATGAGAAAGAAATTCTAATTATCAAAGAAATCTCAATCACCAAGTGAAATATCAGCAAAATAACTTTTTAGAAATGTATTGAAAGGTTAAGGTGACTGGGTTCCTTTTCCAGTGCCCGGGCAGACGTTATTTATTAGCACTATTTTTACCACAGTAGTTAATTTTGAATAAACATTAGGATTCTACTCCATCTGACCCTCACTGGAGTGTTGCAATCTCTGTTGCTGCTGCTGTTATAAATGTGATTGAAGATGCAGGAGCTCAGCTAGAACATACCGTCTTCACACACAGGAAAGAGAAGATTTCACAGGAAAAACGCCAGTAAACCAGGAGACAAAATAAGCTCTAAGTGCGATGGTTTGATTTTCCATGTGGTCTCTCAAAAGCAATTCTTTGGCCAGTTTCTGGCTCCCACTTAACTGCAGGCTCTGCCGTGCCCGTGCTGGTGCTGAGGGCAGCCTGGGCACCAAGGAGCATCCTGCAGTCCTGAGAACATCCTGCAGCCCCCAGGAGCATCCTGCAGCCCCCAGGAGCATCCTGCAGCCCCGAGAACATCCTGCAGCCCCGAGAACATCCTGCAGCCCCGAGAACATCCTGCAGCACTGAGGAGCATCCTGCAGCCCCGAGAACATCCTGCAGCCCCCAGGAGCATCCTGCAGCCCCGAGGAGCATCCTGCAGCCCTGAGGAGCATCCTGCAGTCCCGAGAACATCCTGCAGCACTGAGAACATCCTGCAGCCCCCAGGAGCATCCTGCAGCCCCGAGAACATCCTGCAGCACTGAGAACATCCTGCAGCCCCCAGGAGCATCCTGCAGTCCTGAGAACATCCTGCAGCACTGAGAACATCCTGCAGTCCCGAGGAGCATCCTGCAGCCCCGAGAACATCCTGCAGCACTGAGAACATCCTGCAGCCCCCAGGAGCATCCTGCAGCCCCCAGGAGCATCCTGCAGCCCCGAGAACATCCTGCAGCACTGAGAACATCCTGCAGCCCCCAGGAGCATCCTGCAGCCCCGAGAACATCCTGCAGCCCCGAGAACATCCTGCAGCCCCGAGAACATCCTGCAGCACTGAGGAGCATCCTGCAGCCCCAAGAACATCCTGCAGCCCCAAGAACATCCTGCAGCCCCCAGGAGCATCCTCCAGCCCCGAGGAGCATCCTGCAGCCCCCAGGAGCATCCTGCAGTCCTGAGAACATCCTGCAGCCCCAAGAACATCCTGCAGCCCCGAGAACATCCTGCAGCCCCCAGGAGCATCCTGCAGCCCCCAGGAGCATCCTGCAGCCCCGAGAACATCCTGCAGCCCCGAGAACATCCTGCAGCCCCGAGGAGCATCCTGCAGCCCCCAGGAGCATCCTGCAGTCCTGAGAACATCCTGCAGCCCCCAGGAGCATCCTGCAGTCCTGAGAACATCCTGCAGCCCCGAGGAGCAGCTGCTGCTCCCTGCTGTCCCTGCCCCTCCCGGCTCTGGGGGCTCCTGCCAGCCCCAGCTGCCTCACCTTTGGGCTTCCACTCCTCCCTTTGTCACTGGCTGAAGATCTTCTGGTTAAAAATCAGCATCTTTTGGAGAGAGCTGGGGAGTGGTTTTCTCCCTCTTTTTTTTTGACAAACTCTTGGCTTCCAGGCTTTGAGAGTCCAGGGCACGAAAGAGGTGGGGGCAGGTTTTCCTAAACAGCAAAAGGTGCCCCTGCAAAGTCGTTCCTTCCATATATTCATACAGAAATGCATGAGCTTGTATTTGTGTGCTTACAGACAGGCCTGCAGCCGGCCTCTGGGGCCTGGTCCAGCTTGGGAGTCAAACCTTCAAACCCTTTTCTTGTTTGAAGGGTTGAAGTGGCAGCCCCTGAGCCCCTGCACCTGGGCATTAAACCCTCGGGTACACCTGAGCCACAGGTGTGGCCTGGAGCAGCTGCAGAGGTGGGATTGTTGGAGAGCACAGAGCAGAGAGAGAATGAGAGAGAGCTGAAGGAGGCTCCATGGGTCAGGCAGGGAGGGTGGAGGGGAGAGGGGAGGTAAGGGATGAGGGGTGGTGGGGAGAGGGGAGGTAAGGGATGAGGGGTGGTGGGGAGAGGGGAGGTAAGGGATGAGGGATGATGAGGAGAAGGGAGGTAAGGGATGAGGGGTGGAGGGGAGAAGGGAGGTAAGGGATGAGGGGTGGTCACCCCTGAATGCTGTGGGCACAGGGGCAGGGACTGGGGCAGCAGCAGTGGCCGGGCTGAGTCCCAGGGTCCGTCCTGTGCCACGGTGCCCAGGCCAGCAGTGAAATGTGGCTCACAGCCACCCCACAGGCAGAGCCCCCTCCCCTGTGGATTTGGGATGCCCACACAACGCTGGCAGGGCAGAGAGGAAAAATGGGGAGTTTTTCCCCTGAGCCACCAACAGCGAGGGTGGGAGAGTTTGGACAAGCTGTCGAAGCTACCCAAATAGCCTAAATAATCATCAGGCCAGACTCCCGCGGCCCCAGCAGTTGCCAGTGGCTGTTCTGAAACAAATACAAACCCAATTCGCTCTCACAGACTCATTCTTGAAGCACGAGATAAACTTCATCCTCTCCACTGCTGCTGCCAGAGGCCAAGCGGTGACCCCTCAAACCCCCCCAGAATATGAAAGAAGGCCATTAATGCTCTGCCTGGGCTGGCCCTGCAGGGACCAGCTCGGGGCTCCTGCTCTGCTTCTGCAAACGCCCACAGCCACCCCTGCTCCTGTGCTCAGGGACAGGCTGTGGCCACCCGTGTCCCACCTGGGCACAGGGGGGGAGCTGGAGGCATCATCACCCCCCACAGCCCCTCCCTGTGCCAAACCATCTCCCAGCGAGGGGAGGAGCACCCCGGGAGGAAGGCACACGTGGAAACGAGGGACAGCACCCCGAGCCGGGTGTCACCTCCCCGGTGCCGCCTGTGGGGTGGGAGCCCGGCCGTTCCTGGCAGGTTTTAATAGGACTTCGACTATATTTAGATGAAAAGTAAATACATTCTTGGCTCGCACGCAGGTTTTGATGCCTGATGAATGAGCAGGACCTCTTTCACAGGAAGCTGTCGCATTCCTGGGGCTGTGCTGGGCAGAGCGGGGCCCTGCCAGCCCGGGCTCGGTGTGGTCACTGCAGGGCGCTGGGCAGGGCTGGGATTCACAGCTGCACTCTGTTTATTATTAGTGCTGCATGGCAATGAGGAGAGCAGCCTGGGGTGCTGACAGCCTCAGCCTGTGTGTTTGAGAGGGCACGGGGACCTGGCTGGGCTGCACTCTCACAGATGCTCCCTGGGGACCGTACCTGAGCGTGGCCCATTCCAGCACCGTGCCAGGGGATGCTGGGGGCCTTGGCTAGGTCCTGAATTTCTCCTTAGGGACTTGCTGCCCAGGAATTCCCACAGCCTGGTCCTGAGCACACCCACCCCATGTGTGTGTACAGCTGCCAGGGGTGCAGATGCCACCGAGGCAGCTGCAGCTGGGGCGCAGCTGTGCCTTGGATTAAATTGGCTTTATTCCAGTCCTCCAGAGTCTGAGCAACCCCTTGGTGAGGCCCCATCTGTGCCCAAAGGTGCAAATTCTGCTGGGTGAGCCCAAATCTTCCCTCACCACCTCCCTGGACCTGGCCTTGGGGAGGTTTATAAATCAAGTTCAATCTTCTGGCGCTAAATTCGATTTCATCCAATAACTATGAAAGTCTGGCAGTGCCCACGCTGCCAGCTCAGCCTCCTGCTCGGTGTCAGGGGAGTGCAGCATCACAGAGGGAGGTGGGCACATGCCCAGTGGGTTTGGCTGGGGTTCCCCTGTGGAATCCCTCTGCAGCTCTGTCCTTGCCCAGGGTGCTGAGCACGCCAGGATACCCCAAACAGCTCCTCCACGCCAGAGGGAAGGAGCCTTGCACTGGGCCCAGCAGCTTCCCAGTGGCTCCCAGCAGCTCCTGGCCCAGCCCTGGAGCTTCCCCCTTCTGCAGCTTCCTCCCTTTGGCTTCAAGCCCCTTGAAAATCACCTTTCTTCTATTGCCCAGAACAGGTTCGTTGCTGTGTTCAAAAGCCAAAGCCATGCTGCAGGAACTCCCCAGAAAAGTCTCCTCCCAGGAAAGAAGTTCTCACGGATTGACGTGTCCCTCTGTGGGAGCACTGGGATCCCTCCCACGCTGCCCTCTGGCCCTGCTGGCCTTTGGGGAGGAAGGAGCTCTGACTTGGGCTGATTTTCTCTCCTCTTCCCAGGTCCTGGAGGGATTGTTCCAGCACTGGGACTCGCGGCCTCTGGGCTCTCAACACGGTAATGTCATCCCTGTGGTCAGTGCCTGCCCGTCATCGGTCCAGCTCCCTTTTTGGACATATTTCCCCCAAACTGCTGCCTTATTTGGCCTTTCCCCCTGTGGTTCTGGTGACATCACCCAGCAGGCAGTGGGTTCCAGGGCCACCACCCCGTGGGAGCCCCTGAGGAGCCGCTGTGGGCAGGATGGGGCGAGGGGCTGGGGACAGCAGGGCCATGGGCTGGAGCTGGCTCCGTGCTCGGGCTGGGAAGGAGCTCTGAGCCTTCCCACAGGAGATGCCAGCTGCTCTGGCTGGCACGTGGCAAGGGACAGCACCCTGCATCGTGCCCCAGGTCGCCCACGGAGCCTGTCACTCGTGCTGTCTCCACAGGGTGCCCCAGCTGGCAGCTCTGTCCCGAGGGGAACGTGTGGCAGTGACAGCCCTGTCTCACCCTGGGAACGTTCTCCCACTGGAACTGCCACCAGAGCCCTGCCCTGCCACCAGCGGGGCCCTTCCCCTGCCCTGCTCCCATCCCAGGGGGACGGGGGACACCAGCCCCTGTCCCTGGGACACAAATAAACCGCCTTGATTCCCCGCTCCGGAGCTTCCACCTTGCCACGTCAGAAATTCGCAGCCCAACTCATCTCCTTCTGGCTGAAACCCTGCTGCAAAAACCTTCCGTGCCAGGAGCTAATTAGAAATCAAAAGACTTATTTTGAAAAGTCAGATGAAGGGGGTATTTCTGGGTTAGGGATATTTCCTGATCGCATAAACGCAAACAAAACAAAGCTGGCGTATTAATGGCTTTCAGAGATAACCCAATTAATTTTGCTACATTTGAGAATGAATCTGAGTCATTCTGTTAGCAGCAGTGGCGTTGCCAGCTTGTGCTGCTGGCATTTCTGGGGACAGAATGGCTGAGGAACGTTGAGTTTTGGATGTCCATCGGCTGGACCAGGACAGGGCAGTTTCCAGGTTAAGCTGCTCCGAGAACCGATTCATAATGAGAACTAATTTAGAATTTTATATATGATTTTTATTTCTAATTTTCTATACTATTTATGTGGAAAACCATAACGAAAATCTCTATCTGAGGCAGGATTCATGGAACAGCAGCAGGAATTGTGCTCAACCCTTTGGTAACTCCATGGGGGTTGGAGTTCCCTTGACTTTTTGCATCTATTTTTGACATGGAACCACTCAGATGGTGAAGACATCAGCTGGCCACGCTTGTCCTGCACTATTGAAAACAAGGAAATGACTCTTCCAGGTGGGAAGGGAAGGGAAAAAGGCCCTACAAGGGACTGCAAGGGAACACAAATTGTTTAGGCACTAAGAACATATGAATTAAATTGAATTTCATTTTCGAATTAAGGAGGAAAATCTAGGGAGGCTCTGAGACAAATCTGAGACCATGTGAGAGTTGCAGTTGATTGAAGTGCCTCGGATGTGTTTTTTCTTAACCATTGGGAATTTGTTTTCCCAGAATTGGGATCTCTTTCAGAGGGCTGTGACTGGGGCTCACACACATCACTTTGAATTTGATACTGCAAAACTAGCTGGGGTTCCACACCCAGCTGCAGCTGAACGCCGGGAAACGTGGATTTCTGTCAGCCTTTCATTGTCACAGGGCTTGTCTGCTTGTCTCTTCCTTCCCAGCTCTGCTCCATTCCCAGGGGAATTCTGAGGTGCCCGAGGACAGGGAATGCCCACGGGCTGAGGGTGCAGCACGTGCAGCTGCTGTGGCAGAGCCAGATGTTCCACCAGGGCTCAGAGAATTCCTCTGCAGCCCCGTGGAAAGGCTCAGAGATGGATGTTGGCTCTGCACAGGGACCCAGCCGGCTGAACGACACAGGCCAGTGAGTAAAGGTCTCCTTCATGAAAGAAGGACATTAATGCTTTGCCAAGACCTTCCCTTGAGACTGCCCAAATAAATTCCCTCGGACTGACAGCGCTTGCAGAGCAGCCCTGGAGTGAGAGGGACTCGGGGCTGCTCAGCTCCTTGCCTCCAGGGTGTGCAGCCCTGAGTTCACTCGGGCAAGGAAGGGCATTTTTCAAATCCAAGGAAAACTTGTTGCAGCAATTTTTCTTTTCTGGTGACTTTACAGGGACTGAACATATTCTGGAAATCTCCAAATCTCCAAGTGGCCTTTAATTAACTGATCTTGATAAACTGACTGTGCCTAGTGTGGGGGGGTTTCCCCAAAGTTCCTGGGCTTTGGGAAGGACCTTCCTGCAACAGGAAGGGCACAGGGCTGTGACAGGCAGCTTTGGGGGTGCCACTGTGGCAGGGACAGGAGGGATCCTGGAATCACTGCATGGCTTTGGTTGGAAAGGACCTGGGAACGGGACCCAAACTGAGGGGACAGGACCCAAACCTGGGACAGGACCCAAACTGAGGGGACAGGACCCAAACTGAGGGGACAGGACCCAAACCTGGGAACAGGACCCAAACTGAGGGGACAGGACCCAAACTGAGGGGACAGGACCCAAACCAGGGACAGGACCCAAACCTGGGACAGGACCCAAACTGGTGGGACAGGACCCAAACTGAGGGGACAGGACCCAAACCAGGGACAGGACCCAAACCTGGGAACAGGACCCAAACTGAGGGGACAGGACCCAAACCTGGGACAGGACCCAAATCTGGGACAGGACCCAAACCTGGGAACAGGACCCAAACCAGGGACAGGACCCAAACTGAGGACAGGACCCAAACCAGGGACAGGACCCAAACTTGGGACAGGACCCAAACCTGGGGACAGGACCCAAACCTGGGACAGGACCCAAACCAGGGGGACAGAACCCAAACTGAGGGGACAGGACCCAAACCTGGGACAGGACCCAAACCTGGGAACAGAACCCAAACCTGGGACAGGACCCAAACCTGGGACAGGACCCAAACTGAGGGGACAGGACCCAAACCAGGGACAGGACCCAAACTGGTGGGACAGGACCCAAACCGGGGACAGAACCCAAACCGGGGGGACAGCGTGGCCCCTGCCCTGTGACCCAGGGCATCCTGCCAAAGGGGACATGGCTGGGGCCACTGGAGCTCTAGGGCTGTGAGAAAAGCCCCCCCTTATCCCCAGACTCACAGCCAGGCTCCTCTCTTTGGGCACACAAGGGAGTCCAGCCCGATTTCACACTGCCAGGACTGACCCCCAGCCTTTGCCAGCCTTTTCCTCAGGGTGCTGACAGCAGCAATGACAGACTGAACTGCAGAGGAGAACAACTGGAGGCCTTCCTCACCCCCTGCCAGCCAGGGCTACCTGAGGACCAGCAGAGCCCCGTGAATATTCAGAGCACAGCTCAACCTCAGGCTCCTTCTTTATTTTTGAGAGAGAAAACCCCAGTATTTGCAGAGCCACTCTCCTAATCCTTTGCCTGACCAGCCTAATTGTTTTTCTCCTCAGCCCTCGATGGTTGCTGTGCTGTGGGCAGTGCTCAGGCACTCCTTGTGCAGATATTCAAGCGGGTTTTGTTTAAGTCCCAAGTGCCCGTGGGAGGGGAGCCAGGCAGTGCCTCCAGCTTGGGGAGGGCTGGGGCACAGCCAGGGTTCAGCTGAGCAATGCTGGTTGTATTTTAACACTGTCCAAATATTAACTCTGCCCAGAGGATGTGGAGGTGTTTCCTTGACATGTCAGCATCCGGAGCAGCCGCTGCCAGACACAGCATCTCCTCACACCTCCTCGGGGCTGGAGCTCTGAGAGGAGAGGCAGGGAGCAGGGAAAGGCTGGCAGCACAGCCCCTGGGACAGGGACACTTCCCAGGACAGGCTCCTGCTGCCACCCCTGGGCCAGCACGGCCACAGGTGCCACTGGCCCCGGCAGGGAGGGCACTGGCACAGGGCACCAGGGGCTGGCCCTGCATCACTCCTTCTTTGGAGCCACCTTAGATACAGCTCCCGTTGTTCCCGGTTTGCTCCAGGTGATGCTAGCATTTTTTGTAACAGTTTTTGAAATCAGGCAACAATCTACAGAACCCTCACTGTGGAGAGGGTGATTTTTTTGGTGATTTGGCTGAAGAAAGGGAGTTGAAAAGTAAACTCCAGCTCAAATTAGATTTATATAAACATAACCTCACCTTTTACAGAAGAACACACAGCCACAGGGGCTTGCTTTAGCTCTGCCCTGAAGTAGCAGCTGCTGCAGGTCTCAGGAAGTTTCCACTGAAATGCACCCGAACTTTATGAATACCTGCTTTTTCACCTCTAAATTTTTCTCTCTGGGGCTTTTAAGCAAGTTTTATTGTAGTGTTTATACAGCCAACTCACTCTGCCCTTGGTTTATGTTTTTCTCGCCTGCAGCCACTGAATTTTGAGGTTTATTAGTTACAGGTATCTGAAATCACATTTTTTTAGAATTGACTGCCTAATAAAGCCCCTTAGAAGTTTCTGTTTAAGGCAATTGTTCTCCACCCCAGGATCGGGTTCTTACTGAGTTATACCCAGGATCAACAGCTCCTTTATGTCTGTTTGTTACCACCAAGGTAAGTAACAAGAATCCCGTCCATTCCAATAAATCAGGTCTGCATCAATTCATTGGAGAAGTACCCGAGCAAAGAGCTGCTTTGGAAACAAACTGTAAAGGAGAAGGCTGATTGTTTTCTGGCTGGAATGATGCAAACCAGAGCCCAGCAGTGCAAACGCCCACCCTGGGGCCCTGCTCACACCCAGAGCCAGGCTTGCAGGGAAAGAGAGACCACTGCAGTCTTTTCCCCTCACACAAGGATGTTCTGCACAGTTCCAGGAGCACAGGGGGTGCAGAGCTGCCTGCAGGCTCCCCACACCATCTGTGCCCCACACATCCCTCCTCCTAGCCACTGACCCCTGAGGACAGGCCTCCTTCCACATGGCTCCAGTGCCAACAAATAATAATAAAAAAATAAATAAAGCTCAGTGTGCAGGTGTTTTCCATCGACCAGAGAAGCTTGTTAAATGCCTCCAGACCCCCCTCCCTTCTGACTGCCTGGAGAGACCCGTGTGGGGCAGGGGTGGCAGTGAGCCTTGCTGTGAGATGCCAACCAGCTTCCTCGGGTGGCCCCTGGCCCTGGAGTGGCAGCTTTTAGCACTGAGTTACTGTCCTGCTGTCACTGGGACTGGGAGCTTTCCCTTATTCCCAGGAGCTGAGAAACTGGATGTCAAGTTTAATGGTTTGTTCTGGCCTGGGTATTACAATATCCCCAAGGTGAGCCTGGTGGAGGGGATGTGGGAGGAGGTGACCCACGAGCAGCACCCGGTGCTCCTGCCTGCTTCTGTCTCCTCATCACAGACACATGGGCCCTTTCCCTCCTAGAGTATTTCTTAAAAAACAGGGGGACCACAAATGAGACAGCACTGCAAATATTTGCAGATTCTGAGCAGTTCAGCTCTGAAAAACTTCAGCTTGCAAAACTTCTGCTGAAATGTGGCTTCTGCCCAGTCAGTGGTTATTTCTCTGTAGGGAGGCTCTGCCCTCCCTCTCTCCCACCCTGCTCCTGCCTGAGTCGGCAGTGGGGCAGCAGGTGAAGGACTTTTGTATCCAAAAATGCCTTATTTAAAGCTTTGGGAAAATTTAAATGTATTGTCAGTCGTATTTAGAAGAACTACACAGAATGCTTGAGTTTAAATTTGAGCTGGATGCTCACATAGGAGGCACAAATTCCCTGAGCTCACTGCCCTGGCCACCCCAGGACATGAAGGGCTTTGTCCTCTGCAGCCCCACAAATTAAAATGCTGTCCTTGCTGGGGGCAGGATCAGCTCATGCCTGCCCTGAATTCCAGTTCCAATATCAACACTAAAGGCTCCCATATGTTTTGAGCTGTTTGATGCATTAATTTCACGCTTTTGCTCCTGACACTGGAGAGGCACAGGATTTTGTTAAGCTGTTTAATTGCAGTAAACTTCTTCAGCGGACAGTATTTTACGAGCTGCAGAAATACCTGCAAAGCTTGAGCAGGTGCCAGCAGTCCCAAAGCCTGAAGCCAGTAAGTGTGTGCTGGAGCAGGGACTTCCACAAATTACAATTTATAGATCACAAAATCACAACTCAGAACACGCTGCACTGGGCTGCCACTACCCCTTGTCCACAGTCCCTCTGCAGCTCTCTTGGAGCCCCTTTAGGTCTGGAAGGATCTACAAGCTCTCCCTGGAGTCTTTCACTGTGCATAAAGTGAACTTGGCCCCCCTCCTGTCAGAGACCACCCCACGGCAGGGAGGGTGCTGGGGGTGACCCAGCCCTGCCCTCAGAGCCCCCAGGAGTGAGGGCTGGGCAAGAGGAGAGGGCCAGCCCAGCGCTGCCCCCAAAGCTCTCCTCTCCCCGTGCCTCTGCTCTGACATTTGCCCAGGCTCCCACCCGTGCTCTCCTGCAGCCAAGCACCACCTCTTCTCCACTGCCACTGCTGAGGCTCGGCTGGCTTTTAACCCTGCCTGGGGTGGAGGGGATCCCCTTGTCCCCCAGAGCTCCCCAGGCAGGGGAGAGGGGAGGGTTACCCACAAAAACAGGGTTCTGCTGAAAACCCCACCTTTGAAGAGCTCATGTGTAAATGTGGATCCCCAAAGGCAGCGGAAGTGCCACCCATGGGGGCTGGCACAGACCTCAGCCCCACAGCTCTGCTCCCCTGCCCAGGGCAAGGAGCTCCCAGGGGAAGGTGCAGATCCCTGGCACTTGGAACTGTCACCGAAGCATTGCGGGGGAAAAGTGACGTTGCAGCATCTCAGGGACACACACACGCACTCTGCCCCCAAGACAGCTGAGGCTGTGAAGCTGTTTTCCACAAAATTCTTTACATTCCAGTTCCAGGGTGGCAGCTCCACGGGCTGAGTCAGCCACAGGCCAGGCAGAGCCTGCCCTGCCCCTCTCACCAGGGTGAACCCCTTGCCCTGTGTGCCCACTCCTTGGTTTTGCATCGTTGCACAGGACAAAGCCTCAGCTGCGTGTGGCTGCAATTTTATATCATCTGCTTTCAGCAAGTTGATCAAATTCCTCAAACCCACTGCCTTGGCACAGTGGCAGCAGCATGTTAGCCTAATTCCAGTAAGGATTTAAAAACCACAAACACCCCTTGTTTTTGACCACAACTGTAGGTTTAGTATGCCAGAAGTTACTGTTGAGATGTGTTATTTCCAAATGACTATTGCAAGATCTTAGTCATAAGAAGGTTGGACAGACTTGATAAAAACCAGCACAGCCCAGCCCCTCCTTTCCAGTCCCTCCTGGCCAGGTACACCATGCACCTCCCACCCGTGGCACGAGGGCTCCCTGGCACATCCAAGAGGACCCCCAGGAAATACTTTCCTCACGCTGTGCTGGATGCAAGGGCACATGGAGTTGCTTTCAAGTGAATAGTCAGACTCTTCAATTTTTTTCTTCTTCCCCTTCTCCTGTCTTTCCAAATGCCCCCAGTCCTGGTGGGACCCTGGGGACCCCTGGCTCAGACCCTGCTCTGGCTGCAGGTGGTGCACAGGAGGCTGGCGTTGGCCAGGGCGAAGGGTTTGCCCGTCAGCAGCGTCTCACACTCCAGGCAGGCAAAGTGCTTGTTGTGCCAGGCCAGCCCTTCCACCTGCTGGAAGTCCTCTGAGAAGATGATCTGTGGGACAGACAGACAGACAGACAGACAGCTGCTTATTTCCACCACCTCACCAAGCTGGAGCATGGCAGGAGAAGGGAGAGCCACCCCACACCTCCCACCAAGCCCATCAGGAATAGGTTCATGGAATAATCCCAGGATGGTTCGGGTTGGAAGAGACCTGTAAAGGTCACCTTGTGCCACCCCCTGCCATGGGCAGGGACACCTTCCACTAGCCCAGGCTGCTCAGAAGCCCTGACTGAGGCTGGCACTGGCAGGGGCAGAGGGCCACTGCTGGTTCCCACCCAGCACAGGGGGGGTCACAGGGTCTGCAGCTGGTCCCCACCCTGGCACGGGGGGGTCACAGGGACTCTGGTCACTGCCCCCCTGGCACAGGGGGGGGTCACAGGGACTCTGGTCACTCTGTGCCCTGGCACAGGGGGGTCACAGGGACTCTGGTCACTCTGTGCCCTGGCACAGGGGGGGTCACAGGGACTCTGGTCACTGCCCCCCTGGCACAGGGGGGGGTCACAGGGACTCTGGTCACTCTGTGCCCTGGCACAGGGGGGTCACAGGGACTCTGGTCACTCTGTGCCCTGGCACAGGGGGGGTCACAGGGACTCTGGTCACTGCCCCCCTGGCACAGGGGGGGGTCACAGGGACTCTGGTCACTCTGTGCCCTGGCACAGGGGGGTCACAGGGACTCTGGTCACTGCCCCCCTGGCACAGGGGGGTCACAGGGACTCTGGTCACTCTGTGCCCTGGCACAGGGGGGTCACAGGGACTCTGGTCACTGCCCCCCTGGCACAGGGGGGTCACAGGGACTCTGGTCACTCTGTGCCCTGGCACAGGGGGGGTCACAGGGACTCTGGTCACTGCCCCCCTGGCACAGGGGGGGGTCACAGGGACTCTGGTCACTGCCCCCCTGGCACAGGGGGGTCACAGGGACTCTGGTCACTCTGTGCCCTGGCACAGGGGGGTCACAGGGACTCTGGTCACTCTGTGCCCTGGCACAGGGGGGGTCACAGGGACTCTGGTCACTGCCCCCCCGGCACAGGGGGGTCACAGGGACTCTGGTCCCTGCCCCCCCGGCACAGGGATCACAGTCTCGGCCGGTCCCTACCTCGTCGCAGCCGGCGCAGCGGGGCCGGAGGCTCTCGCAGTAGTGGCGCCCACACCAGGCGGCCCCGCTCTTCCAGAAGTAGATGAGGTCGACGAGGGGCTCGGCGCAGCGGCAGCACACGAAGCAGGCCGGGTGCCACTGGCGGGAGTAGCCCGCGCGGTCGGCGTACACCACGGGGCAGTCCCCGGGCACCGGCTGCTGGCAGCTCTCGCAGCGCTGCACGGGAGAGGCACGGTCAGCGGGCTGGCACACGGGAGCACGGTGCTGGTAGCTCATTTCTGAGGGGCCTTTGGGACCCCTCCCAAACTAAAACCTTCACCAAGATCCAAAGGTTTTCAAAGGAAAATAATTCCTACAGTACAGGAGTGCAGCACGTCTAAGATGTAAATTTGAAAAGAGATCAGGAACTTTGGTCTTTTCTCACTGTTTTCTGTCTGTGCCTAACTCAGTTGTCACTCCACAGATTTCAGCAAGTGTTTTCTATTTCTAACAGGCCAAAGAGCCAGAATTAGATGTGATTAATCTGAAGATGAATGGCATCCATGCACATTACACACCAGACCAACTAGGTCTGCTCTTTATCTGTGCCTGCAGAGCAATCCTGTGATTAGTGAAGAGCCAGCCTTAAAGCTCCACTCAGAGGCTGGCAGGATGCTGCTCCAATTCCCACTGAAGCTGGGAGCAGCCTGTGTGTCACAAGGGCTGTGGTTACACTGCTGTGCCCCATCAGAGTGTTGGCACAGCAGTGTCCCCCTCCAGCACGCTCCAGGTGGCACAGGGTCAGGGGCTGGGAATGGCCCTGTGATCAGATGACAACTTAAAAACACCCCAATTTAAGTCAACTGCTATAGTAACAGAACCATGGAGGGATTTGGGTTGGAAGGCACCTTAAAGATCACCCAGTTCTGACCCCCTGCCATGGGCAGAGGCACCTTCCACTCGCCCAAGCTGCTCAAGAGGAGACACAAAGCCAGGATTCCTCAGCAGCAATAAACTAACAGTGCCTGAGCTGCAGGAGGCCATAGGGATGGGGCAGGGATAGAAAAGGGCCAATTCCCAGCACTGCTAGCCCCTTGCCCTGGCTCACACAGGAGTGCTGGCACGCCGCTCTTTGCACCCACCGAGTTTCCTTGCCCTCCTGTCACACAGGGGAGGCCACGGCACCTCTGCACCCCGCAGGTGGCCCTCTCTGTGGGGTCACCCATCGTCCTGCACCCCAGGCGTTTCCCCACGGCCGCCTCCCTGCCTCAGGGAGGTTTTCAGTGCCTGCCCCGGCGGCCTTGGCGCGTTGTGCCACGCCGCTGGGCACTGCCCGTGTTCCCAGAAACCCGGGCTGAGGAGCAGAGGCAGCGAGAGACAGAGTGTTTCCTGGCTCGGCTGCTCTGTGCAGCTGGAAGGGGACAGTGTGCTGACACTGCTCCTGCCACCACCGAGGGCTCCAGCCACATTTCTGAGCTCTGCCAGCCCCAGTCAGTGATGGGGAAGCTCGGCACGGAGCACGGCTGTGGCCTGTCTGCTCTGGCTGAAGGAGCACAGCACGGAGCAGCTGGCAGAGCCCCCGAGGGCAGAATGGTCAGAGGGCACCGAGGGGTCTGCACCCATCACACCGGACCGAGGCCTTTCCCTAGGCCCCCAACACCTCCCTGAGGCAGCAGATTTGGGGTCAGCCCCAGAGCCAGACCCTGCAGCTGCCTCTGCTCTGCCAGCCCCGGGAAGCCACAGACCCAGCAGCCCAGCCCTGCTTATCTTGCAGGATCTAAAGCAAGAACAAACACAGCAGTTTCCAACCCCGAGCTCAAGTTTCTTGCCAGCAAGAACTGTTAAAAAAACAACTTATTTTGCTGTTTCTTTCTATGGAAAATATTCACAGGGAAAATCTATTCACAGGGCCTTTCCCAAGCATTTTATAACCTCCATATCCTGCTATTTACACACTACAAAGAGGTGATCCTTCAAATTTGAGGTGGGATTACAGCTTGGTGCTCCTTTTACATCTCCATCATGCAGGCAGAGGAGTGAAGATTTTATTAGCTGAATTACCAGAGGTGTTGGCCAAAGAAGTGTCCTGTTCTCGTAAGCCTTCCCATGCTGCTCATCCCCAGCTCCTGCTCGGCAGTGCCAGCTCCCAGGGAAGGAGCTCCTGGACACCACCAGCTCTCTGAGCACTCCCTGCATTGCTGGCCTCAAGATTCTGGGAACAATGATTAATTTGGACCAATTGCCTCAGGATTTGATTTGATCCCAGGACAGCAATCAAATCTTGTAACACCAGAGGAGTTCCCAGTTCTGGGGGGGCCAGGATTCTGTGCTCTGTGGAGAACACTCATCTCGTGGGACAGACTTGCAGCAGGGATGTGGAGGCAGACGAGCTCTGTGGTCAGCAGGGCCAGTGGCCCCAGCCCTCCCTGGGTCTGCCATGCCCTGGGCTGCACAGTGTGCCTGTCCCAGTGGATCTGCCACGGCTGTGAAAGCTGTTCCATTTTTCAGCTTGTGCCTTGAGAGAAATGATGATTCAAACTAAGGAGAATAACATCACAGTTATGTATTTATTTATTTGAAAGGACAAACTCGCAGTTTAAGTAAACCCTCATTGCTAGGATGACTTATTGATATGTTTAAAGGAAACCTTCCTTTTTTGGCTATTTTTTATCTTAAAATTCAGTGTTTTGTTGCAATAGTAAAAATCCTTACTATGTCACTGGATTCAAAGTCTGAAGTACGTTAACAGACCGTGGCAGAGGGGAGACATTACCCAATATGGACTGAAAATGAAAACTGCTCTTTCATGTACAACCTCAGTGCAGGAATGGCAGGAAAGAATCTCCTCTTAAAAACACTTGGACACCATTTGCTTTTTCAGCTTTAAATCCTCTACTGCAAGTCACCCTCACAAGGACCAGGACAAGGTGTTTTCAATCACCATATTTTATGATAAGCATCTGTTCAGCAGCCACTCCAGACAGCACTGGGGGAACATAAATCTAAAAGGGTGTTGAGAAATCTCAGCCATTTCTCTGTGGAAATGTATTTGTATGCCCAGGGACCCAGGGCAGCTGTTCACATTTCCCCAGAGAGATTACAGCCCTGGGAACACGATCTCCATGTTCACAGCTCTGTGTTAACTGGACAGAGCCTTCACCTCCTGCCATCTCTGGTCTTTCTGGGTAGGAAGCCTACCTGGAAATACTGACTTGCATCACAGAATGGTAAAGGTTGGAAAAGACCTCCAAGATCATCAAGTTCAGCTTTCAACTGAAACACTGCCCATATCATCCAGGGACATGTCATGCCCAGCCTTTCAGAGCTGCCAAGAACCCAGAGCTCAAACCAGCTCCCACAGCGAGAATTCCCTGAGCTTGGTGGCTCAGCAAGGCCTTTGCTGCAGAGAAAGGGCGATGAAGAGGAGAACGCCCCTCATCAGCCCTGCCAGATGGACCCTTGTGCTCAGCAGGGCTGGCTGGAGCAGAGGGGCCCTGCAGGCTCTCACAGCGCTGCTCCAAAGCATCGTGATGTACCGAGCACCTGCAGCAGGCATGGAGAATCCCCCGGGAGCAGGACAAGGCACAGACCACCCTGCCTGCTGTGATTTTTTGCCCCTCCAGTTGAGACCAGATCTACTCCCTGTGGCTCCCTGAGACTGGAGCAGCCCCAGTGCTGTGCTCCGCTCCCATCCCATCCCATCCCATCCCATCCCATCCCATCCCATCCCATCCCATCCCATCCCATCCCTCACTCACGTAGTGCCCGGCCGCGCTCTCCAGGGCCCCGTTGGGTGACTCGGGGGCTCTGCCGGGGTCGATGCTCTTGTCCTGGGGCTTCTCCTCCTCCTTCCCGCCGCCGCCCTGGCCCGGCAGCGCCACCTCCCCGACTCCCAGGGCCTCGGCCTTGTACTTCTTCACGAAGTCCTGCATGAGCTGCTGCTCGCCCTCGGCCAGGCCGCGGCACTGGGCCGGGTCCTGGTCGTGCAGCGGGAGCTGCCGCGCCAGCCGCCGCCGGCGATGGAAGGCGCCGTCCGTGCCCGCCACCGGCTGCAGCTCCTTGGGGACCAGCTCCATGTACTGCATGGCCTGCACGGGAGACACCGAGCTGCTGCGGCAGGGAGCACAGCCTGGCACAGCCTGGCACAGCCTGGCACAGCCTGGCACGGAGATGCTCCACTTGTGCCGCGGAGCAGCAGAAAACGCGCCCGTCCCCTCCCTTCTCCCTCTGAAGTGTTTGCACCCACAGTGCAGAAGTGAAAGGCTGAACTGGCTCAGATGCCAGTGGTAGCCAGGCTGTTATAAATCCTTTCATCCTCAGGAAACAGACTGGGTGTTTTTATGGTGTTTTAGATTACTTTTTGTTTGTTTGTTTGTTTAAAAACAAACCCCAGGTTGCCCAGGAAAGCGAAGCAGCACAGACAGACCTGCTTTGCACAAAAATCCCAGCACACCCTCCCTCGCTGGCACTACCATGACACTTTTCCATGAAATTTGATAACACAGCTCCTGAAAAGATTAAAAACCCATAAACATCAAAACCCATGAGCAGCTCTCTATTGCCTTGTGCTGGGACAGGGAGAGCTGCAGGGCGTGAGTCACTGGCCACGCTGAGCACCCCAGAGCCCCGTGGGCTGTGTGCACAGCAGCTCACAGTGAAAGATCATCCTTTATCAATTAATGAAATCATCATAATACAGGAAAAATTCAGGTAGCAGTTGAGTCTGTGACACTGACAGCCACCAATTCCACCTGACTGCTGATTTCACAGCAGAGGGAAGGTGTTTGGTCACTGATGCCCTGTGACAAAGAAGGGAAATGCCCAGAAACTGCCCAGAATGAAGTCTCTGACTTAACTGGCCACGACCTCAGGAGCAGAGTAAACCCCTCTGAGTCTCAGGCTGGGTTAGTGCTCATGGGCCACGGGGGCTGCACAGTTAACTTCTCCTGGCCAGGAGTAAGGGAAGGGAGTTTCCCACTCTGGCATTTTCCTATTGTAGTGTGGAGAGTGACAGGGCAGCCAGTTGGCTCCCTGCCATTCCCTGTTAGACCAGCATCCAACTGCATTAGATTTGCTTCTTACTGGGTCAGCACTTGAGAACTTGATCTTAAAAAACTTAGCAAAGAGATTTAACTGTTTGTGGCTCATCGGCTGGTTCAGGCTGGGCTTTTCAACACAGAAATGCCTGCACAGCACTGAACTCTTCAGCACGTCAGGAAAAACTTCCAAGTCCCTTCCACCTTGGCTCCTCTGGGCCAGAGAGCAGCGCTGCCGGGCGGAATTCCTGTCAGGAAATTTGGAACAGCAGCAGATTATGATTTAATGGAAGCAGGGCTTCTTCCCCACGTCTTGGGGTGCAAGTTAAAATCACTGCACACTGGGATATCAGACATCAACATGGTACATTGTGCCCCTGTGCAAAGGTGGGCTTGATGTCCAGTTTCATGGAAGGTTGTTGCCCTGGGGGAGAAAGTGGTGCTGGGGAAGAGCTGCTTGGAGAGCGGTGGGATGCTGGGCAGTGATCTGGTGCACAAATGGCTTTCACAGACGTGAGGAATCCCAAGAGGAATGGCAGGAGAAGGAGAGAAGAATTCCCTGACTGCTCCTGCCAGGCTCACACAGGCACTGCCCCACAAGTGGACAGGAAACAACTGAACTGATGTGTGTGAGCAGGACCTCCAGGACAGCACGAGCTCCAGCAGAGCAGCAACGTGGTGGGATCTCAGGGGGAGAAATCCTCAATCCACTGATGTGCCAAGACTAATGAACATTTACACCAGAGCAGGGGGCCAGCACGGGCACCTGGAGCCTCCTGGTCTGCTCCACCTCCAGGATCTCCATTCCCAACACAAAGTGTCTGTGCTGAGAGTGAGGAAAGCAAAGCCTCAAGGCTTTTTTAAAGGCTTACTTAAAGCCTGCTCAGGGGCAGGTTTCAGTGAGATTTCACTCCCTGACTCAGGGAACGCTTGAAGTTATAATTGCAGATGTCAATAAAAATGTGTCCCAAGAAAAGATTAGGGGGAAAAAAAATCCAGCCTGACACCAAAAAGTGCCATGAAGAATAAGAAAAAGTTGATACCTCTGCTGCTATCACTTATTGTTTGGCCCATGCTTCACTCTGTTGCCTGAGTGCAGGTAATTTGGAGGGAGAGCATTTTAGTTTTCACTGTTCACTACTGGATCTTGGGGCTGTTTTATGATCTGTTCTTTTCACTGTCCCCAAGGACCTAAGTATCTGCTTCATGATTTCTGCAGGCACAGCTTAACAAGAACATGCTCTGAACTTCCTCCTATTATTGACCATCCACTTCAGCAAAACAAGGTTAAAAGCCATCCCAAGTTTCCAGCCTGCCTCCAGGAGGAAACCACTGGAGCGAGGCAGTTGTGCACTAACAGCTTTTTGGCCCAAATCCCTTTGAAACTATCCCGAGAGTGGCTGACATCCAACACTTCTCCTCAGAGTTTGTCAAGCTGATCTACAAGCCAGAATTTATCAAGGTTGTCTCCAAAACTCCTGCTTGTTGTTTACTTGAACCAAGATATATTCCAGCCTGTCCAGGCACTATAAAGAGATCAAAAACTTTCATAAAGTTTTCAAACCTCCCCTATCAGGAGGGTGGGACTGGGCTGAGGGCTTAGTTTTTGGGAAGGGAAGGGAAGGGAAGGGAAGGGAAGGGAAGGGAAGGGAAGGGAAGGGAAGGGAAGGGAAGGGAAGGGAAGGGAAGGGAAGGGAAGGGAAGGGAAGGGAAGGGAAGGGAAGGGAAGGGAAGGGAAGGGAAGGGAAGGGAAGGGAAGGGAAGGGAAGGGAAGGGAAGGGAAGGGAAGGGAAGGAAGGGAAGGGAAGGGAAGGGAAGGGAAGGGAAGGGAAGGGAAGGGAAGGACCTCAATTGAAGCATCCCCAGCACACAGCTCACCCCCCACCCAGCCTGTTCAAGGCCCTCAGGACAACTGGCTTTTAAGCCAAATTGACCACTCTGGCTCTGGGGGCTGTGGCGGCGCTTTCACAGTATCCCAAATTCTTCTTTAAAAAGGTCTCTGGTTGCATTTTCAGCAGCTTTTTTTTGTTGATTTGTATCAACAGCTTTCAGCTATTTGTTTCATTGGAGGAGCAGAAGCTTTCACTGCCCACCCCTGGCAGTGGAATACAGAAGGGTTTTATACCACAGCACAGTGAAAAGCCAGCTAAATGCTTTCCCCCAAGAAGTGCTCTGCTGGCTCACACTTGCACATGCCAAAAACCACTTCCACCCCTTCCCACACAGCTGGTTCAGATGGAAACCAGGCTTGGGAAGGAGGTGGAGCTGGGCTGGGGGCTTGGTTTTGGATCCAGCCCTCAGAACGGGACCGCACTCCCTATCTCACCTTTTTACCCTGAGCTCTCTTTGTAACGTTGTTTTTATTTGGACCAGATTATGCTTAAGCTGTAAGGAAGAAATTCCCAGCTCCAAAGCTCGAGATGAGAGTGGTTCTGCCAGCAGCAGCAGCGGGCAGAGCTGCTGCCCATGCAGACAGCTGTGGGCAGGAGCTCCCAGGCACTGAGCTCAGCTCTTGCCAGGCTCGCACCCGGGCACGAGGAGCCCTTCCCCTCCTGCTCCTGGGGGCAGGAAACTCCTCAAGGCTGCTGGAGCAGGGATGGGCCGCTGTTCTTCATCAAAGGGACTGTGAGGGACCCCGGGAATGGGGCCTCTGAGCCCACTCTCCAGGCAAGAACTCCTCCAGCAGCACAGGGATGCTCTCTGAGAGCAGGAGAGGAGGAGCCCTGAGGCACAAGCACCCAGCTGCCCACCAGCCCCATGTGCTCCCCAGAAGCCAAACCCCTTTCTGCTTCTCTGCTTGCCCAGCATAGACACCCCCAGAAGGCCTGGAGGAGTTGTTCTTACATCCAGCCTGGGGCTTTGGAGCAGGCATGGGCTGCACAGGGCTGCAGGACAGCATGGATGGGATCTCTCCTCAGCCATGCTTTTACTGCAGATGGGCTGTACCAAAAGACTAAGAGCTTTCTAGCTGTAAAATCCATTAAGACTTCTCCTAGAAATGTAAACAAACCTATAAAACCCCAAAGGCATTCCATCCCCCTCTCCTACCTACTCTGCTAATTTACACAGTTTTCCAAAACACCGAGTGCTCTGCACATTTCTGCTCCCTGAGGCAGACCATGGTTTCCTGTTTTGCCCCGAGAGCTTTAATCCAGAGCAGAGTTCTGCTCCCAGCCCGCCGTGGATCCCCTTACCAGCTTCTGGGTGAGCCCGGGGGGAGCCCACTCGTAGGTGATGGTGTCGAAGGTGGGGTCCTTGCCCGAGATGTTGGGGTTGGTGACGATCATGCGGTTCCTCTTGTAGATGCGGCCGCCGTCGCCGCCCTTGAGCCGGGCCGTGAGCGTGGCGTACTTGGAGTCCGAGAGCAGGCGGCCGATCTTGTGGTCATCGTCCAGCTCCGAGCTCAGGCTGTGCTCCTCCTGGCTGCACTTGCACGACTTGCAGATCTTCCTGTGCCCAAGAGAGCATCCCCAGGCTGTGAGCCGGGCAGTGGGGTCACACGGTGGCTCAGTCGTGGGGTGCCAGCCTCTCCCAGGGGGCACACACAGCCTGGCCTTATGGCATGGACAAAGGCTCAGGATGGAATGGGTTGGGCTGGGAGGGACATTGAGATATCTCATCCCACCCCTGCCATGGCAGGGACACTTCCCACTGCCCCAGGCTGCTCCAGCCCCAGTGTCCAGCCTGGCCTTGGGCACTGCCAGGGATCCAGGGGCAGCCCCAGCTGCTCTGGGCACCTGTGCCAGGGCTGCCCACCCTGCCAAGGAACAATTCCTTCCCAGTATCCCATCCATCCCTGCCCTCTGGCAGTGGGAAGCCATTCTCCCTTGTCCTGGCACTGCAAAATCTGCTGCCTCCCACCCACAGGGAGCTGCTGCTTCCCCTGAACTCTGGAAGCCCCTTCAAGCATCAGGAGATTGGAGATTAGTCTCCTCACCAGATTCCAACAGACCAGCACCAGCCTTGCCTATTATGAATCTTTACATGCAATTTAAAAAGTGACTGCTGGAAGGAACTGATGCTTAATTGACTGTAATTTGAATGATAATAGGTATAAATCACACAGACAAGTGTCTAAGGACACTCTGGTGGCCAGCACTACCATCAAACACTAATAGCAAAAGGGGCAAAGTAACTCTGACACAACCCTGAGGAATTCAGCAGGATCTTGGAGTAAGAATGAGTGCAACCAGCCTTTAATGGAGTCAATAAAAAAATGGTTGTGCTTCCACCAAATGAGTCTTTAAAGTCTGGATTTCACAGAGCTGAGGTATCACAAGTGGGAGCTGAAGGCATCCAAGGCATTCCAGCTGCAGCAGCACAGCTGGACCACAGCCTCCCTGCCCCACCACCACGGGCCCGGCGCCCTGGGGAGTTCCCCAGGAGCACAGAGGAGCCCAGTGTTTGTGAGGCAGCTCAGAGGGCACTAATTCTCTTTTAATTAGTGACATCTGGATGTCTGCATTCCATTTTACAGCCCCTTTGCTGTCCTGCTGGGGCAGGGAGCAGCCCCTGCCCTGAGCTGGGCACCGTCCTGGTGTGCTCCCACCAGCTGCTGACATCAGGGGCTATTCACCCGAATTTGTGGTTTTAGGAGGAAAAACTGGAAATGAAGTATCAAATAACGAGATGTTCTGTCACTGGGCACATGTCAGTCAGGATGCAGGACAGGACCAACGTTACCTCCAGGAGTGTGGCTCGAAGCCCGTGCACAGCCCTCTGCAGCGCAAACAAGGCACACCTCTTCCCACCTGTGGCTGGCTCCCCGACATCTGCAAAAGAGCAGGACACCGAGCTGGGAAGGCTTTACCCTCAGGGGCTCCCTGAGACAGCACTGAGAGTGTACACTGCCCTTCAGACAGTGATTTCAGCCATCCCTGGTGTCCCCTGAAACCCCAAATCTCCCAACACCATCTCCCAACATCTGACCATGTCCATGCAACCCTGCTACAAGTTTATCTAAGGATGCTTGGGGTGAAGATGGTCCCTTCAAAAGTGAGGGAAGATGGAGGGGTTGGCACATCTAACCCAGGGAACATGCTCACACACTGGGCAGCCACCTTCACCTCATCCACAGAGAGCTCAGGTCTCATTTTGATCCAGTTCATGGAGTTCATGTACTGCACATGGATCTGTGCAAGTCACAAAGTCAGGCTGGAGACATGGACGTGCACTGCTATAACCCGATGCTAAACTTGCTTTACTGCACCTTGGACGTCCTTGGTCTTTCTCCAAGTGTATTTCAGGAATGTGGGAGGTTTCCACGCCTCTGGCACTGGACTTTATGGGTGGTTTCCATAGTGAACAGGAAATACAGTGGGGAACTGCTCTGGGGAGCAGAGGTGGTGGTGGAGTGACATGGGGCTGTGGTTGTGCTGCACTTTTTGCTGCTCACTGGAAACAGACAAAAGTCACCCATCCTTGGGTGCTCACTGCTGCAGACACATCCTAGCAACCTCCCAACAGGACAAAGACAAGCAAAAACCCACACCAGGAGCCCATATCATTGGAAAACAAACCTATTTACTGCCTGCCCCATGAATTTATCAAACATGGCTTTTTGGGCATGAGGAACGCAGCAGGGTACAGCGGGAGACAAAAACAAAGTGCTGCAGGAGGCACCAGGGCAAGGTGACAGCACCAGACGCTGAATTTATCTCAGCCTGGATGTTTATACAGGAGCTGTCAGGCTCCTGCCTGAAAGACACGCTTGTTCCCTGGAAAAATGAGCTGAGGGGAAACAAGGACAGTGCCAAGGCCAGCAGGAGCAATGGCAGCACCACGGGAGCATCACCCCAGCTCAGCAGCTCCGGCCCCGTGCAGGCAGAGATCAGAGCACACCCCAGCACCTCCAGCCCCAGGAGGCACTGCCAAGTGCCAGGGCTGGGCAGGTTCTGGGCAGGTTTCTGAGCACTCTGCCCATTACAGTTTGCATTTCCCATCAGGGCCTGTGACACGCACAGGGCTCACAAGCCCCGGCCTTTGCGGAGCCATTGATCAGGTTCTGTAAAAGGTCTTTAATCTCTCCCGAGACAGGAGCTCGTTCTAGGACTGGCTCTTCAGCTGTGCACACACACGGAGAGCCTGACTCACAGAATATCTGCCTCGGGGGGGACCCACAGGGCTCATCCTCCTGCGGCTCCCTGGCCAGGAGAGGCTCAGGGCTCAGCCCTGGCAGAGCAGGGGTGAGGCTGTGGAGGTGCCCCGTGCTGGTACCTGCCCATGGCTCCAGCCCCTGCCCGTCTCTGCACTGCCACAGCCCTTCAGTGCAAGATCATGCACTATTTCAATCACTCTTTGGCACCTCGCAAGAGGCTGTCCTTGCCAAAACCTATTTCCAAAACCTATTTTCACCAACAGCAGTGAAAGAACCGAGGCAAAAGAGCCAATGCTGCTCCCCAGCAGGGACCAGTGGGCACCTTGGGCTGACCCAGGCTGTGCCCAGCAGCTCCGGGCTCTGAATCTCTGCTCAGAGACAAACCCAGTGATGATGCTGCAGCCCTTCTTCCTCCTGCTCCCTCCTACATCCACCTGTGCCACTTGTAGCACCAGGCTCCTGACAGCCCCTGCAAGGACCTGGGGCACCCTGAGCTCTTGTCTGATGTTCAGACTCCCACTGCAGCTTTCAGGAGAAAAAGGTTATTTGATGGCACTCAGGAAAGATATTTCACTTGCTCGGAAAACATGATGTTGCTAACAAGTACAAAATTTATATAAGCAGATGTTCTAGAAATGACCAGATGTTTGTCTGCCAATTTTAAGGTAGATGACAGGCCTTTACATGTCATTTTTTCTTGCCCAGAACTATTAAGTCTCCACACAAGGCTGCTCATCCTGGAAAAACCCACCCAAGGTGTAGGAAGTGGTCTGTTTCAGCTCCCTTTGCCCCAGGACTACTGTTTTATTTCTGCCTCATCTTTCACCTGGAATTTTCATTTCAATTTTCACCTGCAGTTTGTCCAATATTTTGAAGCCAATGAAAAGACCTCTCACTCCCAGAGTTCATAAAAATACATCTTAAAAATTGCCTTAACATGCCCAGATAGTCCCCTCTGCCTCTAATATCCAAACGGAGGATGTTTTTGATTCTTCAGCCATGTGCCAGCTGTCCAGACTCTGGGTAAAGACCCTGAGGATTCCCACAGACCACTCACAGCCCTGCCAGTTCTGGAGCCACGTGCCAGGTACCACGAACTGCTGGGGTTTAGCTGGCCATGATACTAGAGAGTCAAACAGGAGCTGAGTGTCAGCAAGGGACTGCAAGTGGTGGTTTATCTAAAATACAAACATCTGGACTAAATAAACTCGTTTGGAAAAGGCTCATTCACTCAAGGGGAAAGGCACGGGGAGAAGTGTGGCCAGCAGCACGAGGAGCACAGGAAGCTCCCCGGAGAAGCTGACACTGGGCAGTGGCAGTGCCAGTGCAGGAACTCACAGCCCCACAGGGAGCCCAGCAAGCTCAGACCCTCGGGGCCAGCACCTCCTCGAGGCTCTGAAAGCCCAGGCAGGCTGTCTGCAGGACAGTGCTATTCCTCACTGCTCCAGAGGCAGAGGAGAGCTGAGCCACTCTCACTGCCACCCCTGTGCAGGGCCAAACACAACAGGCGCCAGTGCCCGGGCACTGCACGTCCTGCCCAGGCACGGAGCTTCTCCTCACGCTCTGCTGCAGCTCCTCACATCGGCATAAAAGGAGATTTCTTCTCAAAAATTGTGCAAGACACTGCAAAAAACCCAAACCCGGTAAGATAATGTGAAACAAATGCTCTGACTATCCCAGGCTCCACCTATGCCCAAGCCCATCCGAGAAATGCAGCTGAACTTTGGCATCACCCTGAGATAAAGGGTTTGGAGACATTTGTAATGCTTTAAAAAAGCACCAAAACCCCAAAAACAGGCCTGTGTCAACAAACTGGTTGAAGAAAAGCAAATCCTGCTCACCAGGACTAGATAGACACTCCTTGCAAGATTTCTGTTTTGGCTTTCTGTGCCTCACAGCATTCTTGCTGCTAGAAGACAGAAAGCAAGTCAGGGCAGAGGAAATTCTTGGGTAGTGAAATGATAGGAAGTCGAGGCTGTTCTACCCACAAAAACATTGCTGACAGTGTCAGGAACACACCAGTCATGCCATGGTTTGCTGTTACACTGGCCAAAAGCAGGGCCATTGGTCGCTGAGCAGCTGCAAAATGGAGAGCCTGGAGTGACAAGTGACAAGGAAAGAACCCAAACACGGCTCCAGCTTGGTTCAGAGCTCGAGGACTCCTCTGGAAAGGAGCACTGAGCTTCCCTGGCAGGTCTGGTGAGATGGAGGCCTGGCCAGGAGCTCTGAGCAGGTCAGGCTCCAGCTCCACAGCCTGTTTTCTGCTCAGCTGAGACTCCACGGGGGTCTTTGCTCTGTCACCTTCTGGCCAGCCCGGCACACCTCGGCCAAGGACCCTTTGCCAAAGGCTGTACTGAAACCAGTTGGACAGCTGGGTTTCCTGCCAGGGACTGTCCTCAGGGACAGCAGAACCTGTAGAACTTGGGCCTGAAATCATGTTCAGAGTCTCAGTAAACTTGGCTGGTGTGGTGGTTAGTCCAGGACCATGGAGGACTCAGCACACAGCCAGCACACAGCCAGCCCAGCACACAGCCAGAACACACCCAGCACAGCACACATTCAGCCCAGAACACACCCAGCACACATCCAGAACACACCCAGCACACATCCAGCCCAGCCCAGAACACACCCAGCACACAGCCAGAACACACCCAGCACACAGCCAGAACACACCCAGCACACAGCCAGAACACATCCAGCACACACCCAGCACACATCCAGCCCAGCACACAGCCAGAACACACCCAGCACACATCCAGAACACACCCAGCCCAGCACACAGCCAGCCCAGCCCAGCACACAGCCAGAACACATCCAGCACAGCACACATCCAGCACACATCCAGCCCAGCACACAGCCAGAACACACCCAGCACACACCCAGAACACATCCAGCACACATCCAGCCCAGCACACAGCCAGAACACACCCAGCACACATCCAGCCCAGCACACAGCCAGAACACACCCAGCACACATCCAGAACACACCCAGCACACATCCAGAACACACCCAGCACACATCCAGAACACACCCAGCACACAGCCAGAACACACCCAGCACACCTGTCCCCCCTGGGACACATGTGGGACACACAGGACTCGCTGCCAGCAGAGCACGCACCCAGCGGGGCAGATCCACGGGCAGGGTGAAGGGTGTGCCATGGCACTTACCCCTCCTGGCACTGCTGCCTGAGCCACCCGTGGCTCTCCAGCCCCCAGAAGGGCTCTGGGGACACAGTGGCACAGCCACAGGCCTAGGAGGGACTGGCAAAGGGGGCCCTCCTGCTTCCACAGAGGCTTCTGGATCCCGAAAGCATTTATTGCACAACACCCTATTTGGAGACCAAAAACGGTGCTGGAGACACGTAACTACCTCAAGTATGTTTCCCCCTCCTTTTTAGGATGGGAAGAGGAAAAGCTGGTTTCCAAAAAGTTACTCCAAGTTCACAACAGCCCTTCAGAGCTGAGGTCCTCATTTTACCTCTCCCCACAGCCAGTGCTCCCCAGTGGCCCTGACAGGCTCCATCCAAACCCTTCCCTGCAGCATCAGATACCCTACCCTAAATGCCAGCCGTGGCAGGAGAGAGCTCCAGGGAGGCTGAGGGACCTCCAGAACCCCTTGGGGGGGTTCCTCCAGCTGCAATGAGTTTTGAAGATTTACAGCTAACTCTGAACTAGAGCTGTGAACAAAGGCACGGGGAAAAGCCACACAACATTCACATGGGTGGGACCAGGCTGCTCAGCACAATTGCTGAGGGATAGGGATGGATAGCAGATCATTTGTTGTCATTATTTGACTATAATAGAGCTGTGCTTGCGTAATAACAGTGGGCAAGCTCAAACTCCCTTAAGGATTTGGGGTTAGCTCAAACTTCCTTAAGGATTTGGGGCTAGCTCAAACTTCCTTATGGATTTCCAGGAACTGCAGGGTGCAGGGCTTTACATCCAAGGGCAATGCTGCATGCTCCAGTTCACATACTGGCCATTTGGTACACTCTTCCTTCTCTGCTGATGACCAGCAAACAGAATGGTTTGGGTTGCAAGGGACCTTAAAATTCAACATCCTCCTTGACTGCTCCTAACGTCTGGTGAGGTCCAGCTCAGGAGCCATCTCCCAGTCCTGGCACAGAACGGCCCAAAACATCCCCTGAACCTCCTGCAGGAGGGCTCAGCTCGGGCAGGACACTCGGGGCTGTTCTGGATTGCAGGAGAGGCTCCTTGACAGCAGCTGCAAGGGGAATAAGTCTGAGCAAGGCAAGCAACTGCCCTTAGAAGTGCATTAACCAATAAACACATTCACTACTGCACTTCTGAGAACAGCAAAGGGATGTTTTGATTTATTTTCTTCTCATTTTCATAGAAAACATCCATTGTAATCATGACCTGCAAGCAATTTGTTTCCCTGCCAGATTCCAAGCAAGCGTTATCCAAATTACCACACTCACAGGAAAAAAATTCCCTTACAAAAGGCTGTCTTTCATCCCAAACTCTCTCGATTGGATTTATTTAAAGCATCAATGAATGGGTTGATATCATCTGCAATACTGGAAGCACTTATTGTATTAAACTCTGCAGAGTAAGAAGTTTGCTGCCTTTTATTTTAGCAACATAAAGAGCAGGTAAAAGCACTGATACTGGAGGAAACTATTTCAATGGAGCTGCCAGATCCCAACCCACAGGATGACAGAACTCCAACAACCAGGGCCTCTGCAAATAGCTCCCTCTTCCAAGAGCACATAGCTGGCAGCATTCCTTTCTTCACTAACAATGTGTGAATTAATGATAAGAGAAGGGCAAATGCTGAAAAATCAGATTTTTTTTACACAAGCCAGACAGTGCTTCAGATACTTGGACTTAATTATAAACCCAAACCAAGATGTGAGGAAGTGTCTGGAATGGGAAGAGAACCCCCCCAAACTTTATTAAACAGCAGATGTGCTGAGTTCCAGAGCACTCAGGTAAGGGTCTCAGGGTGATCTCCAGTTACCTGCCCAGAACCAGCTGGGTCCTTCCCATCTCCCACATGAGGAGAAGGTTCTGGATGCCACTGGGAATGGGGGCCCCTCAGGACACTGACAGGATGCACCGATGGAGCTGCTTCCATCAAATCTCCATATAACAACTGATTTAGGACAAAGTATCTTCTCAGCAGTAGGAGAAGGATCTTTAGTGGAGGACACAGGAGAAAGCTGAAGGTGGCACGAGGGCAGGGCCATGCCTGGGTCCCCCATCCCTGTCCCTCACCCTTCCTGCACTGCAGCCTCTCTGTAGCAGCCCTGAGCTTCACAAGCTCAGCACAAGCTGGAAAATAAAGTCAGGTGGCTTTGAGCAACACATTTGCAGGTCTTCAGAAGGAACACACGAACAAGTCCAAGTGATTCTTGTGGCTGGTGATGCCCTGAAGCCAAGGCAGAAGCTGAGGGACTGTGCCACCCCAAATATTGGCAAGGCACAGGCAACCATCACGGTGCTTTGGAGAGAATTTACCTTCCTGAGCCCATGTGATGTAACCAAGCCATGGAGTCAGGGTTGGGAGTAGGTGAGATGGTACAAATGTGGGGAATCAGGCTGGTACCAGCATTAGGAAACTCCAGCTCCCCCAAAATTGCAAACAGCTGCCTGGAAATAGCTCCCTTTGTCTGAGCCCCATCTCTAAATGGAACAGTAGCTCCAAGATGGGACATCTGAGTACTGCCTTTCCTGGATGGCTGAAATACAGTATTTCCTTCTTTTAAAAAAGGAGAAAAAATCCAGCCTAAACAAATACTCCAGACACTGCCTCTCTGCAGGACCAGAGGGATTTTGTAATTTGTAAATTGCATTTCATTGGACTCTGCTTAGCTCCGAGTCCAAGTCCCAAAATAAGGTATTTAACCCCTGTGCTGCTTTATGATTTCATGGCTACAAATACTTGCCCAGAGCAGGTTTCTCCATTAAGGTCCACATTTGCTTCCTCCCCTGGGCTCCAGCACAAGGACACTGCTCTGCCAGCAGGGAGCAGTCCCCTGAGGACAAAGCAGCCTCGAGGGCAGCCACAGGCACCTCCCCAGGCCACCAGCCATGTGTGACCGTCCCCAGCCCTGGGACCAAGCTCCTCATGCTCCAGGGGTGCCTCTGCAGGGACAGTGCCAGCTCCAGAATGAAACTGAGCTTCTGCTAGAGCAGAAACGAAGAGCAGGAGAACCCTGCAAGGGCCAAACCACTCCCGGGGTGGAGCTGCTCAAAGCCTCGTGGCCCAGCCCCACAGAGCTGAGATGGAACTGGTTTCTGGTTTCTGCAGCCCTCACAGGGCTCACGGAACAGAGCAGCAGCCCCTCCGAGGGACTGGGGCACAGCCTCCACAGCCCCTCACTCAGCATCCTCATCCCCACCCACCCAAACTGCTCACGGAGCTCTGGGTGCCGACAGAGGCTTCTCAGATGTGTCCCACAGAAATGTCTGGGCAGAACCCCCTGCCAGCTGGGAGCTGAGCTTCCTTCCCACAGAGCCAGGCACCCTGCACACCCTGACCATGAAACCATGAGTGACCAGGCTGAGTTTCCAACTGAGTTCCAACTGGGATGGAAAGTTGTGGAAAGCTCCACGGTTTTGGGCTTTACCAATGCAAGCTGCCAGTCCCAGCCAGCACTCCCATGCACATCTGCAGACCCCTGCAGAGGGCTCTTCCAGCATCCAGTATCTGCTGATGAAGAGGCAGCTCCTGCCTCTCCCTGAGCCACCAAGACCCCCAGACCATACCCTGGAGCCCATTTACCCCTGCAACAGCAGCACTTCTCTGCTGCCCTGCAGGATGCTTCGGATGTCTCCGAGTCCCGTGCTGAAGAACCGAAGAAAGAAAAAGGTAAAGAACCAAAATTTGTATTAAGTGAGCAAACTTTACCTTGGCTTCGATGGGTGCTTTTAACTTCGTGGGTTATTTTGTTCTGACGAGAAGGGACAGAGTTTAGTGAGAACAGCACACAAGCCCCAGTGCCTGCCTGGCCAGCTGGGCCCGCTCCAGCGCTCGCACCGTGCCAGCCATCGCCTTCTCCCTGCTTTGAGCTTTAACTCTCCACTCAGAATTTAATCTAAACAAGCCCCGTGCCAAACAGAATGCTGTCCCACTCATGCTGCTTTAATTTCCTCAGAAAGAATCCCAGAATACTCTAGGCAAGACATCAACAATAATTAAACCCAACAGTGATTGAAAATCAAATTTTCGGGGCCTCGCAACAAGCTCTAATGAGTTCCAGACTTGCCTTCCCCGACTTGCTCAGACTGGCTGTGTGACACTGCCAAGCTAAATTAAAATTTGACAGTATTCCACACCATGCCCAGAAAAAGTGCCCGTCTTAGGATTCAGGAAATTAAACAGCCGTCTACTGCAGAGACACCCGTTTATGCTGGGACGTCGATTATTCAGACACTGATACAGGGTCTGTATTATTCTTTTTCCTTGTTTTCATTATGTCATTTCATATCCCTTTTGAAGTACAAACTAGCTGGCACGTCTTTTTTCATCCTGCAGCCTTCAGGTGAGAGGAGACAGGCAGCTGGGCAGCAGAACTGTGCAGAGCCTGGGCATCCCCCTGCCCACAGCAGCCCTGGGAGGGTCCCCCAGCAGAGCTGCCCCTTCCACTGCAGAGTCTGTGCTACTGCCCCCGATTTAAGTGACATTAAAGGTGACATCTAGTCCTTTGCCCTTCCCCCAGTGGGAGCTGAGCGTCCAGCTGCACATTTTGGGAAGTCTCTGATGCTTTCTGCATTCACAAGCCTTTTTGGGGTGCACTGTGAGCCCTCCCTGCTGCACCCCCTGCAGATGATGCTTGAGAAGCTCCTGGGAGATGGCTCCAGTGCAGGGACAGCTTTGCCAGGGTTTATTTCACAGCAGGGATTTGCTCAGCCCTCCCTGCTGTCCAAATCCAGCCCTGCTCCTGCAGTCCCCCCCCGAGGGACCCCCAGCCTGGGGCTGCTGGCAGAGCTCGGCCCCGCTGGGAGCCCCCTTCTCCAGACAAGGCAGGGACTGAGCTGCTGCAGCAGGGCCAGCTGACCACAGCCCAGCACACAGCCTCGTGAAAAAGGCTCCGTTTTCACTCCTGTGGGATCCATCCCCACTCAGCACCTGGCAAGAGCTTCCCGAGGGCTCCAGCTGGCACCCAAAGGTGCCCTTCCCCACGGCAGCCAGGGCCCCGTGGACATGCCTGAGGTACCAGCAGCAGGGACCTGTCGGGACAGGACACACCAGCAGGTCCCACCAAACCCTGACCACTCCTGCTGGGACACAGCCACCCTGTCGTGCCACACCGGGGTGCCTGCTCCTGTCAGCCAGCACTGAGTGTCCCCACGGTGGGCAGCCAACAGGGTCAGCACACGGGGAAGAATCCTGACTGCCTCAGCCCCACCTCAAAGCATCCTGTATCTCAGGCGAGCAGGGCAGGGCGATGCTGAGGGGCACAGCCCAGCATCCGTGGGTCACCCAGACAGTAACTGCTGCTGCCAAACACCAGCCTCTGCCCGGCCACCCTGCAAGAACAGCCAGCTCGGTAAAACCGGGTAAAGCTTTTCTTGGGATCCAGCAGTGGCTCAGCTCAAACCCAGCGGGACAGAAGGCGCTGCACCTCGGCAGCAGCCAGGCTGAGCTGCCCATCCTGGCAGGCAGGGTGGGCCCCCGAGGCCAGCACTGCCAAAAAACCCCATGGCAGAGGGAAGCAACCCCCACAGGGCAGGGTCTGCGGTGCCGCAGGGCGGTCCCAGGGAGATGGGATCACACCGGGCCGACATGGGGTGCTGAACTCATCCCCGAACCACGCGGGGACAAAGGTGCAGAGAGGAAGGTCACGAGAGCAGCTGCTGCCATTCCACACGCTTTGATGTGGCAGCCAGAATGCTCCACGGAGCTCAGGGCCATGGCAGCAGCGCCTGCGGGCTCCCAGGGCACTGCGGGCAGAGCCGGCATTTCTGGGAGAAAACGCTCTCCAGAGGGGCCAGAAGGGCACAAGCGACTCCCTCCCTCCCTCCGGGCGCAGCTCGGCACAGCTGTGCCGTACACGAGTCAATTCAGACAGCAAACAGCTGCTTTGCCGGCAGAAGCTTCGGCGGAGCGACTTCTGCACTGAAATAAGCACAGAGCGGGCACAGAGCGGCTCCGGGGGCTGCGGCGCACGGCTCAGGTGCCGCTGGAAGGGCAGGGAGGGAAACCGGGAAAATAAACCCGGCTTCCTCAGCCGAGCGGGGCCCGGGGCGCACCCGGCCCTGCCGGGCATCTCCGGACGCGGGGATCGCTCCCGCTGTGCCCGGGGACAGGGACAGGGACCGGGATCGCTCCCGCTGTGCCCCGGGACAGGGACCGGGACAGGGACCGGGATCGCTCCCGCTGTGCCCCGGGACAGGGACCGGGATCGCTCCCGCTGTGCCCGGGGACAGGGACAGGGACCGGGATCGCTCCCGCTGTGCCCCGGGACAGGGACCGGGACAGGGACCGGGATCGCTCCCGCTGTGCCCGGGGACAGGGACAGGGACCGGGACAGGGACCGGGATCGCTCCCGCTGTGCCCCGGGACAGGGACCGGGACAGGGACCGGGATCGCTCCCGCTGTGCCCGGGGACAGGGACCGGGACAGGGACCGGGATCGCTCCCGCTGTGCCCCGGGACAGGGACCGGGACAGGGACCGGGATCGCTCCCGCTGTGCCCCGGGACAGGGACCGGGATCGCTCCCGCTGTGCCCCGGGACAGGGACAGGGACCGGGACAGGGACCGGGATCGCTCCCGCTGTGCCCGGGGACAGGGACAGGGACCGGGACAGGGACCGGGATCGCTCCCGCTGTGCCCCGGGACAGGGACAGGGACCGGGATCGCTCCCGCTGTGCCCCGGGACGGGGACCGGGACAGGGACCGGGATCGCTCCCGCTGTGCCCGGGGACAGGGACCGGGACAGGGACCAGGATCGCTCCCGCTGTGCCCCGGGACAGGGACAGGGACCGGGATCGCTCCCGCTGTGCCCCGGGACAGGGACCGGGACAGGGACCGGGATCGCTCCCGCTGTGCCCGGGGACAGGGACAGGGACCGGGATCGCTCCCGCTGTGCCGGCACGGGGATCGGGATCGCTCCCGCTGTGCCGGCGCGGGGATGGGGATCAATCCCGCTGTCCCGGCGCGGGGATCGGGATCGCTCCCGCTGTCCCGGCGCGGGGATCGGGATCAATCCCGCTGTCCCCGCTCGGGCTGTCCCCGTCCCCGTCCCCGTCCCCGTCCCCGTCCCCGTCCCGCCGTTCCCCTCACGCACTCACCTCCGCCGCTCCCGCGCCGCCGCGGCCGCTCGCGCCGCCCGAGCGCCGCCTTTCATTGGCGCGCGCGGCCGCCGCGAGCCGCTCTCGGCCAATCCGGCGCCGCCCCGAAACTTTCCTGGCCAATGGCGCCCGGGGGAGCGCGCGCGTGGGCGCGTGCCCGCGGCGGGGATAGCGGGAATGGAGGGAAAGGGGACAGGGAATGGGGGATAGGGAATGGGGGATAGCGGGAATGGGGGATAGGGAATGGGGGATAGCGGGAATGGGGGATAGCGGGAATGGGAATGGGGGATAGGGAATGGGGGATAGCGGGAATGGAGGGAAAGGGGACAGGGAATGGGGGATAGGGACCGGGAATGAGGGATAGCAGGAATGGGGGATAGCGGGAATGGAGGGAAAGGGGACAGGGAATGGGGGATAGGGAATGGGGGATAGCGGGAATGGGGGATAGGGAATGGGGGATAGGGAATGGGGGATAGCGGGAATGGAGGGAAAGGGGACAGGGAATGGGGGATAGGGAATGGGGGATAGGGAATGGGGGATAGCGGGAATGGAGGGAAAGGGGACAGGGAATGGGGGATAGGGAATGGGGGATAGCGGGAATGGGGGATAGCGGGAATGGGGGATAGGGAATGGGGGATAGCGGGAATGGAGGGAAAGGGGACAGGGAATGGGGACCGGGAATGGGGGATAGCGGGAATGGGGGATAGCGGGAATGGAGGGAAAGGGGACAGGGAATGGGGGATAGGGAATGGGGATGGGGGATAGGGAATGGGGACAGGGAATGGGGATAGGGAATGGGGGATAGCGGGAATGGGGGATAGCGGGAATGGAGGGAAAGGGGACAGGGAATGGGGGATAGGGAATGGGGATGGGGGATAGGGAATGGGGACAGGGAATGGGGGATAGGGAATGGGGGATAGGGGATGGGGATAGGGAATGGGGGATAGCGGGAATGGGGATAGCGGGAATGGAGGGAAAGGGGGACCGGGAATGGGGGATAGGGAATGGGGGATAGGGAATGGGGGATAGCGGGAATGGGAATGGGGGATAGGGAATGGGGGATAGGGGATGGGGGACAGGGAATGGGGACCGGGAATGGGGACCGGGAATGGGGATAGGGAATGGGGACAGGGAATGGGGACAGGGATAGGGGATCGGGATGGGAACAGGGAATGAGGACGGGGAATGGGAACAGGGATGGGGACAGGGATAGGGGATCGGGAATGGGAACAGGGATGGGGACAGGGAATGGGGACCGGGATGGGGAGCGGATAGTGGAAGGTGTCCCTGCCCACGCCAGGCAGGATGGAACTGAGCGAAGGTCATCCTTTTCAATAACCAGACCATTCTGGGGTTCTGAGCACAGTCCCTGGGGCTCAGAAAAGAGGGCAAACGAGAACGGTATTTGTAAATGTTCCTGCCCCAGAGCAGCAGTGCCGGAAAGGGGTGCGGGGACAGGGATGGGGCCGAAGGTTTGGGGGTACCCAAGAACTGTGCAGCCCCTGGCTGGGGTGGGGCCAGCTGTCAGCTCTCCAGCTGTCCCTCTGTCCCCCTGTCCCCCTGTCCTGCTGTTCCATCCTCCCATCCCAGGCGCTGACTCTGAGCACAGGGAATGGATTTCCGAATCAGACAGGAATGTGCTGGGCCGTTTATCACAGCAGACAGACAGGGAATGTTTTTAGCAGAAGAAACTGTCCAAAACCGTGTTCCTCTTGTTATTTCAATGGATGTTGAGCACTGAATGACAATCTATTGCCTTTTGTATTTTGGGTTTTTTTTTTCACAAGGATTGGTGAGGTCTTTACTGCTTTAGCAAACATTCCTGCCTGCTCCAACAAACATTCCTGCCTGCTCCTGCTGAGGCCAAGAGGTGCAGCACAAAGCCCCTTTGTGCAGGTGAGGGAGAGAGGGCTCCACATGCTCCCAGCTCACTCCCCTGCTTCCCCATTTCCCACTGATCCCAGCCATTCTCCCTTCCTCATTGTGCTCGAGTCCAGGAAAAACCCTGAACTAGCAGAATCCAGGATCCAGCTGCCTGCTGTGATCTGTGATCTGGGAGCACAACCCCAGCTCGGAGCTGAGCCGGCTCCTCAGAGCTGCAATCTGACACAAAAACCCCAAACTCTTGTTGCTTTAATTTCTCCCTTGTTGGTACAATTTTTTCTGAAGTTTCCCGCAGAAGGGGAGCAGGGAAGCCGACATCCCAGGGTCATGTGGAGCTGGATGTGCTTTTCCAAATGGAGGAGCAGCAGCAAAAGCCTGTAGGGCACTGGGAGGAGATGGAAGCAGCCCTGAGGATGGGGTGTCCATCCCCGGCACACTCTGCTCTGCTCCTGCTCCCACCTCTGGGATGTGTGGCCTGGGTCCATGCAGGGTCAGGGAATTCTTCACTCGAGCCTCAGGATCCCCTGGGGACAGCAGTGCCATCGGCTCCCGCGGCCCCGGGCACTGCCGGGGGCTCCCCTCGGGCACAGGACCCAGGAGGGAGCGGGCAGTGCCTCTGGGATCCAGCTGTGCCTCTGGGATCCAGCTGTGCCTCTGGGATCCCACAGTGCCTCTGGGATCCAGCTGTGCCTCTGGGATCCCACAGTGCCTCTGGGATCCCACAGTGCCTCTGGGATCCAGCTGTGCCTCCGGGATCCAGCTGTGCCTCAGGATCCAGCTGTGCCTCCGGGATCCAGCCCTGGGAGAAGGGGTTTGTCCTCCTCAGGAGAGAGGACGGGGAAGGAGCACGGGAGGTGACACTGGCTGGCTACAGCAGACAGGCCAAAGGCTCTTTCCTCGGGGGGCTGGCAGCCCCTCTGGAGAGCAGGAATGTGCCCCTGAGTGAATGGCCGAACAATTTTAGAAGAGATATTTGAACATCCTCAAAAAAAATCTGGGTTAAAAAGCAATGGCAGAAGAGAAATCTGGAGGGACAAAGTCCCCCCAGGGAGGGCTTTTGAAGCTGACCTTGCAGAAGCATTTTGGGAGTGAGCAGAGAGAACAAACAGCACAGGGATATTGTTTTTCAAGCTCAGGAAGGGCTTGGCAGGCCTGGGAAACGTTTGGCATGGCAATGGGGTGACACTATCTCCCTTTCCCAGGGCACACACGGCCCTGGGATGTAGGAAAGAACTCACCAAGGGACTGCAGGGCGCCATGAGGCACGGGGTGACAGGCCAGCACCCAGCGGGAGCAGTGGCACTGCCGTGCTGCCACCCACCGCGGGGACACTGCCAGGCCCACGAGGAGCTGAGCTCACGCCGTGGACAAGCGTGGAGGGAAGGTTTCTTGGTGTGTGCTGGGGAATCGCCTGGCAGGGAGATGTCCCAGGTGGACGTGACAGCTCTGGCTGGGGTTTTGGTTTTGGTTGTTGTTGTAAGCAGCAGTTGCAGAGCTCCAGGTGCTGAGCAGCACTGGGTGCTCCCTGTGCAGCCAAGGCTTTCTAGCAGCATAACCCCAACACTAGAGTAAGAGTTAAAGCCCTTTAGATGCTCCCTCTTACAATGAAACTACCTGTGGAGCAGTTGGGATTAGCGCTAGCACGAATAAATCAGGGCAAGTGACAGTGACACAGGGCAGAGCGAGAGGGCACGCCGAGGGCAGGTCGCTCCCCACGCTCAGAACCCGCCGGTGTGGGAGCTCTGGGGTGGGAGCGCAGCCAGGCTGCACGGGCACCGCTTCAGCCTGCCAACACACGGGAATAAACAGCTGGGAATGCTGTCCCGGGGCATGAAATGAGCTGCAGTGTCCTGCCAGGCCCTGGAGCACAGCGGGCAGCGGGGAGAGGGGGAGGTGAGCCCCAGGAGAGGGAGAGGGGAGCCCCAGGAGAGATGGAGGGGAGTGCCAGGAGAGGGAGAGGTGAGCGCCAGAAGAGGTCAGCTCCATGGAGAGGGAAAGGTGAGCTCCAGGGAGAGGTGAGCTCCAAGGAGAGGTGAGCTCCAGGGAGAGGTGAGCTCCAAGGAGAGGTGAGCTCCAGGGAGATGGAGGTGCTCTCAGAGAGGTGGAGATGCGCTCAGAGAGGTGGAGGTTCTCTCAGACAGGCGGAGGTGTGCTCAGACAGGCGGAGGTGCGCTCAGAGAGGCGGAGGTGCGCTCAGACAGGCGGAGGTTCTCTCAGACAGGCGGAGGTGCGCTCAGAGAGGCGGAGGTGCGCTCAGACAGGCGGAGGTTCTCTCAGAAAGGCGGAGATGCGCTCAGACAGGCGGAGGTGCGCTCAGACAGGCGGAGATGCGCTCAGACAGGCGGAGGTGCGCTCAGACAGGCGGAGATGCGCTCAGACAGGCGGAGGTGCGCTCAGACAGGCGGAGATGCGCTCAGACAGGCGGAGATGCGCTCAGACAGGCGGAGATGCGCTCAGAGAGGCGGAGGTTCTCTCAGACAGGCGGAGGTGCGCTCAGAGAGGCGGAGGTGCGCTCAGACAGGCGGAGGTGCGCTCAGAGAGGCGGAGGTGCGCTCAGACAGGCGGAGGTGCGCTCAGAGAGGCGGAGGTTCTCTCAGACAGGCGGAGGTGCGCTCAGACAGGTGGAGGTTCTCTCAGACAGGCGGAGATGCGCTCAGAGAGGTGGAGGTTCTCTCAGACAGGCGGAGGTGCGCTCAGAGAGGTGGAGGTTCTCTCAGACAGGCGGAGGTGCGCTCAGAGAGGCGGAGATGCGCTCAGAGAGGCGGAGGTGCGCTCAGAGAGGTGGAGGTGCGCTCAGACAGGTGGAGGTTCTCTCAGACAGGCGGAGGTGCGCTCAGAGAGGCGGAGGTTCTCTCAGAGAGGCGGAGGTGCGCTCAGAGAGGCGGAGATGCGCTCAGACAGGCGGAGGTGCGCTCAGAGAGGCGGAGATGCGCTCAGAGAGGCGGAGGTTCTCTCAGAGAGGCGGAGGTGCGCTCAGACAGGCGGAGGTGCGCTCAGAGAGGCGGAGGTGCGCTCAGAGAGGCGGAGGTGCGCTCAGAGAGGCGGAGATGCGCTCAGACAGGCGGAGGTGCGCTCAGAGAGGCGGAGGTGCGCTCAGAGAGGCGGAGGTGCGCTCAGACAGGCGGAGGTGCGCTCAGAGAGGTGGAGGTTCTCTCAGAAAGGCGGAGGTTCTCTCAGACAGGCGGAGGTGCGCTCCAGGCCGCTCCCAGAGCAGCCCAGCCGGGACGGCCGCCAGCAGGGGATCTCTGCTGTACCGAGGCTGGGCTATTCTTAGCTCCGTGCTAGGAAGAGACAGAATCGTCCTGTGACTAAACACAGCTGATCCCTGCGGGAGTCAGCCCCCGTCACTTGCCGGCAAACGGGCGAGGATGCTCAGTTCTGAGAACCGGGGATTGCAGCTCCCCGCTGATTCACTGGCACCTTCTATCAGAGCAAAGCTATCCCGGCAGACGTGTCACCAGCCACCTCCCCGGCTGTGCCGAGCTCTGGGGGCAGCAGCCTGGCCTGGCAGTCCCGTTTCTGATCATCAGCAGCGGTGTGTGACCCCAGCTGCTCCTGACGGGCTGCCGGGGTGACTCCCCTGCTGCTCTGAGCTCTTCTGCTGGGCCCGCGGCTCGGGAGCTCGTTGGAGTCCCCGAGGACAGGGCAGGAAAGGAGCTCTGAGGTCACCTGAGGGGCAGCTGCGTCCTCGAGCACAGGTGTCCCCTGGGCAGAGTGGCACCTGGGCTGCCCTGGCACGGAGGGAGGCTTTGGGGGAGCAGGCTGCTGAGGCTGGAGGCCAGCCAAGGGGAGAGACAGAGTGGGGGGCACAGAAAGAGGTTCTGCAGGGTTTTGTGATTTCCTCAGGCATCCCGTGTGCAGGAAAGGGCCAAAGCTCTGCCCGGAGCTGAGGCTGACCTGCTTTGCTGTGAGGAAATAAGGGGCATCTGTGGAGAAAGGGGATGGAAGCTGGCAGCTGGAGGGAGGTTTGCTGCTCCCAGGGCTGCAGCTGCGGGCTCTGGAGCCGTGAGCCCACGGAGCCCTGGTGCTTCCCGGGCACGTCCAGACCAGGAGTGTCCATTTCAAAGAGCTGCTTGAGGGGCTCCTGGATTAATTCACGTGAAAATGCGGCCCACAGACAACAGGAATGGCCAGGACTGATGAGGATTTCTGCTGCTGTGGGTCGGTGGGCAGCAGCCAGCCCTGAGGTGCCAGCAGGGACCAGCCCAGCAGCCCCTGTGAGAGCAGCGTTTGTGTGCTGGAGGAAGAGGGGCTGTGCTATGGTTAAAGGGATTACTGCAAACTCTGCCCTGATTTCTAGGGGAGAATCTGTGGTACTACATTCTTGGCTAATTGTCAATTTTTCTCTTTTGTACAAACATAAAGGGATAAATGAAGTAGAAAATACGGCTCTGCAGCTGCTTTCAGTTAAGTGTTCCCCCCCTTTCCATGAACGTAGTAGTAAAGCTACAGATTTGGTTGAAATATTTTTGAAGAAATTTTCATCTCCTGGATCCCCAGTTGGAGTAGAGCAATCAAAGGGAAATGACAGGAAAATAAATGGAAGAAACTAATCAAAAAGGCAGACAAAGGCCAGTTAAATCCAGGCAGTTCCTTTTCTATTAAATATTGACTAAGATAACCTAAATTTTTGTATGGGCTGCTTTTGCCTGTGGTTGATTTACAGAGATAGAGGATTGAAGTAGGAAGGAAAGAAAATACTGCATCAACTCCAAGGAATATTTTGTGGCGACACACACACTATGTTTTTTCACTGGTCGTGATCAAATGAGTCATCCCGTTTGTAGTCAAAAATAGATTCAGTCATGTAGATTAAAAAATAAACCAGCAATACGTGTGGTTTTGAACACAGCTGTTACAGGAGGGCATTCCTAATTTGGCTATATTCATGCAGGGTCTTTCTTCCAAAGTCTACGCAGTTGGTTTCATCATCAAAAGATTATTTGTAGTGAGTAAAGCGCTTGAAACCATGGATCAGCCAGAGGCTCGGAACTCTGGGAGCCTGTCTGTGAAGTGGGAAATGACATAAAACTTTCGTGCAGGAAATGGATTTCCTTTTTGCCCTTTCATTTCGAGTCAAGGGCTTCCTTTGCTTCAGCCTGCGCTGCGCTGCTCGGGGGAAGCTGTGCTGGCACGGCCAGCTCCCGTGCTGGGTGCCAGGGGCGGCCAGCCTGCACTGCCCAAACCAGCTGGGGGCTGCTCGGGGGCCGGGGGGGCATCACCAGGCTGCTGTGGGACCATCCTGCTCTGGGATGGGCAGAGCTCTGCAGTGGCACTGGCCCTGCCCGGTGCTGAGGGTGTCACGGGGCTGCCACCCCCCCTCTCCACCCTCTGTCCTGCTGGCCCCGCTGCCAGGAGGGGCTTCGTGCCACCTGGCAGGGGGACAAACCCGGGAAGGGAGGAGACTGAGCCTGGAGGGTGCCAAACCTCTTGAGGAAGCCGTGGGTGTACACACGGAAGAGAAGAGGCGTGCCAGAAGGGGCCTTTCGGGGTGGGGGGCTGCTCCAGCTGACACCTGTGGCTGTTAAAGCACAGCACGGAGGGCACGGGCCAGGCACAGGGCTGGAAGGGTGCTGGGGAGGATGAGGGTGCTGGGGAGGATGAGGCTGCTGGGGAGGATGAGGCTGCTGGGGAGGATGAGGGTGCTGGGGAGGATGGAGGTGCTGGGGAGGATGAGGGTGCTGGGAGGATGAGGGTGCTGGGGAGGATGGAGGTGCTGGGGAGGATGAGGGTGCTGGGGAGGATGAGGGTGCTGGGGAGGATGAGGCTGCTGGGGAGGATGAGGGTGCTGGGGAGGATGGAGGTGCTGGGGAGGATGAGGGTGCTGGGGAGGATGAGGGTGCTGGGGAGGATGAGGGTGCTGGGGAGGATGGAGGTGCTGGGGAGGATGAGGGTGCTGGGGAGGATGAGGGTGCTGGGGAGGATGGAGGTGCTGGGGAGGATGAGGGTGCTGGGGAGGATGAGGGTGCTGGGGAGGATGAGGGTGCTGGGGATGCAGGAGTTGGACTAGGAGGATGGAGGTGCTGGAATGCTGGAGGCAGAGAGGATGAGGAGGGTGGTGAAGGAGGATGGAGGTGCTGGAGGCAGAGGGGATGAGGAGGGTGGTGAAGGAGGATGGAGGTGCTGGAGGCAGAGAGGATGAGGAGGGTGGTGAAGGAGGATGAAGGTGCTGGAGGCAGAGAGGATGAGGAGGGTGGCAGGGCAGACAAGACGAGCTGTTGCAGACATGACCACGGATCCAGCTCTGCTGGAGCAGCAGGGTTTGTTCTGGGGCTGTAAATGCTTCAGCCTACGAATGACAGAGACCTGCTGACCCTGGTACCTCATTGGGCATTGAAAGTACAGGTCAATAAAGCCATGGCCAAGTGTCCGTGACACCTCTGGGTGTGTGTCTGTGTCAGCATCTTGGAGCTCTTTGAAGACTGAAGTGTTGTGACATTAGGAACTTTATTACCAGGGAGAAATCTTAGAAATGCAAGGATGCAAAAGTAACAAAAGTAATTTTGCAGATCATTGCAGTTAAAAAATAGATCCATTAGCAAAGGAGGACTAACCTTATCTGATGCTCCTCTTCAGAATCTGGCATGTAGTTTTATGGATTGAACTGTTTTTCATTTTGACACTAAGTGCCCTCTTTTAACTTTCCAAAAGGCACATCTGAAAACAGCTCAGGAATCTGAAAGAGAAAAAGAGTTGAAAACAAAGATTCCTCCTCTGCAAACTCTCTTCTTCATTGAAACTTGGCCACAAAGGTCTGTCTCCCAGCTGCTAACCCTCTCTTGGAAGGAATTACGAGTGGCCTTTTACAAACGGAGCAGTCCTGCCTGCCCCCACCACGGCCTGGGCTGGACCAGGGTGGACAAGGGTGGAGGACTTCTCTCCATGGCCTTTATGAGGACAACATGGATGTTTGTGTTGTGGCTGCTTGCCCACTTTCTGATCATTTTGCTGCTGCTTGCAGTGTGAAACAAAGGTGCCTCACCTGGGGATTGCCCGTGTGCCACCAGGGCCATCGGAACAATCTGCTGCTGCACGGGAAGGAGTTCAGGAATTCCTTTGAAAAGGCTGCCAGATCACCCCCATTATTCACTGCAGAAGGACCCATTGTGGTTTGATAGAAGGTGTCCTGTTTCCTTGAATTAATGATACACTGCAGGGCTGCACCATATATTTAAATTGCCATTTACTGTAGTAATAAATATTAATCATCCTCTAAAAGAAGAAATGGGCCATTGTCAGAAGGAAGTAAAGGAACACTTCATGTTACCCCAGGCTGTCTTGTTTCTGCAGGGACACAAGAAAAATTGTGTTTATCATCTGGTATTTCCACAGAAAAACACTGTAGGGCCTCTCTAAATCCATCCAGCTTAACAGGCTGCTTGCAAGTTCAAAGAACAACTATGGATTTAAAAGAAAGCATTTATTTCCCTATAGTTTAGCTACAGTTGATCAAATGTCCTTGCAAGCTGAAAGAGCACGTGGGGATGAAGGGCTGTGCCAGCAGTGACAGGGGCAGCACCCAGGGACACTTCCATTCTCTGCTCAAACAGTGGCAAGGGCACCGAAGGATCTCACCCTGAGATGAGCTCCTGTGCCCAAACTGTGAGCCCAAACCCTGCCCCTGCCTGCATCCTCTGGCAGGTGCAGGGCCTTTCCAAACCTGGCTCCAGCAGCAGGAGCAGCTTGGCTTAGCAGCTCTTCTCACCGTGAGCAGCGAGTGCCCTTTCTTTCCCCACTCGTGGCAGAGCAGATCATTCACCCCTGGGAGCACAGCATGGGCCTTATGGCTGAGATTCAGCAGCTGGGGGTTACCAATGCCCGCCTCAAACGTGTCCCAGGTGTGGCATGCAGCCCTTCTGACATCACATGGACATGCCCCGTATTTATCTCCATCCCTCCATTAGTTTTGTGTTAATCCCGTTTATCACCTCGTTGTTACTCCTTAGGAGCTGCCAGCCCGTTCACCTCCCCGAGGCTCCCACTCAGATGCTGATTTGAGGGGCTGTAACTCTCCCCCTGTCTCGGGGAAATTCTCCATCCTGTGGCTCTGTGTCCAGAGGGCCTGCATGGAGAGAAGCACCACTGAAAACGACACCTCAACAAGGGCCCTCATCTTTTGGGTCAATCCAGTGGCCCTGGGGATGCACAAAGGCCGGGGTCAGGCTCTGCTCCCCTGCTCTCACGTGGCAAACTCTGATGGCCCAGCCACGCTCCTGTTTCCCTGCAGCCAGGGTGTCCAGGGGCTTTGGGTGGTTCCCCCCGAGCTCACCCGGGCTCTGCGGGAAGGATGCTGCTCACGGGGGCAGCACAGCAGGGCCACGTTCCAGGGAACAGAACTGCTCTTGAGATCCCTGTGTGCCCCTTGGGCCCTGACAGCAGGACAGCACAGAACAGAAAAGAACAGAACAGCAGAGAACAGAACAGAACTGCACAGAACAGAACAGAACAGCACAGCACAGCACAGCACAGAACAGAACAGAACAGAACTGAACAGAACAGAACAGCACAGAACAGAACAGCACAGCACAGAACAGAACAGAACAGCACAGAACAGAACAGAACTGCACAGAACAGAACAGAACAGAACAGAACAGAACAGCACAGCACAGCACAGAACAGAACTGCACAGAACAGAACAGAACTGAACAGAACAGAACAGAACAGCACAGAACTGCACAGAACAGAACAGAACAGCACAGCACAGCACAGAACAGAACAGAACAGAACAGCACAGAACAGAACAGAACAGAACAGAACAGAACAGAACAGCACAGCACAGCACAGAACAGAACTGCACAGAACAGAACAGAACTGAACAGCACAGAACAGAACAGAACAGCACAGAACAGAACAGCACAGAACAGAACAGCACAGAACAGAACAGCACAGCACAGCACAGAACAGAACAGAACAGAACAGAACAGCACAGAACTGCACAGAACAGAACAGAACAGAACAGCACAGCACAGAACAGAACAGCACAGAACAGAACAGCACAGAACAGAACAGAACAGCACAGCACAGAACAGAACTGCACAGAACAGAACTGCACAGAACAGAACTGAACAGAACAGAACAGCACAGAACAGAACTGCACAGAACAGAACAGAACAGAACTGAACAGAACAGAACAGCACAGAACAGAACAGCACAGAACAGAACAGAACAGAACAGAACAGAACAGCACAGAACTGCACAGAACAGAACAGAACAGAACAGCACAGAACAGAACAGGACAGCACAGCACAGAACTGCACAGAACAGAACAGAACTGAACAGAACAGAACAGAACAGCACAGAACTGCACAGAACAGAACAGAACAGAACAGCACAGAACAGAACAGAACAGCACAGAACAGAACAGGACAGAACAGAACAGAACAGAACAGAACAGCACAGAACAGAACAGAACAGAACAGAACAGAACAGCAGAGAACAGAACAGAACAGCACAGCACAGCACAGAACAGAACAGCACAGAACAGAACAGAACTGCACAGAACAGGACAGAACAGAACAGCACAGAACAGAACAGAACTGCACAGAACAGAACAGAACTGCACAGAACAGAACAGAACAGAACTGCACAGAACAGGACAGAACAGAACTGCACAGAACAGAACTGCACAGAACTGAACAGAACAGAACAGAACAGCACAGAACAGAACAGCACAGAACAGAACAGAACAGGACAGAACAGAACAGAACAGAACAGAACAGAACAGAACAGCACAGAACAGAACAGAACAGAACAGAACAGCACAGAACAGAACAGCACAGAACAGAACAGGACAGAACAGAACAGAACAGAACAGAACAGAACAGAACAGCACAGAACAGAACAGAACAGAACAGAACAGCACAGAACAGAACAGAACAGGACAGAACTGCACAGCACAGAACTGCACAGCACAGAACAGAACAGCACAGAACAGCACAGAACTGCACAGCAGAGAACAGAACAGCACAGAACAGCACAGAACAGATGCTGTTTCCCAGCAATCCTGCTCCACATTGCTCAGTTGCACCCTAACGCCCAAGTGCCCTCTCTGCTGTGTCCCCAAAGCACTGGGAAGGGGATGGAAACCCACAAAAAGGAGGGGTGGGACTGCTGGACTGGGAAATGGAAAGGGAGCTGGCAAAGATGGCCAGAGGTGCTGGTAGGGGACATGGAAAGACTGATATGGGCTGAGCACCATGGTGATTTCTGAGGGAGATCTGGAGCTGGGAATAAGGCAGCAGAAGTGTCATAGTTTTAAAAGATGAAGTTATTTCTGTTCCCTGAGTGGGGCTCTGAAATGTCTCCTGGGAAATTCATACCAATGAGAGACACACTTCAGTTACTGCCTAAATAACAGCAAAATGTGACTCTTCTAATTCTGTTCAGTAGCTCAGTAAAACAAACAATGCCAGAACACAGAACTCGGCCGTGCACAAAAAGCAAATCTCTTCTCGTTTGCCCGAAGCAGAACAGGTCCTGTTTGTTCTCAGGGAGGTCTCCCACTGCAGGAGCAGCAGTGTGGAACTCTGCCTGCGCCGGGAGTGGAGCTGCAATACCCTGGGACAGCAGCAACTGATCGTGACATGATGGGAAAATGGGAGTGCTGCAGCTGCTCCTGGCTTTGACTCCCACTTCTGCTCTGGGGGTGAGGGAACGGCCGACACCTAATCCACAGCTGGCTCAGGGCGAGGAGGGGAGGGGAAACGGGAACCCCAGCACAGCTGGCAGGGGAGGGGAGCCCCCAGGGAATGGGAACCCCAGCACAGCTGGCAGGGGAGGGGAGCCCCCAGGGAATGGGAACCCCAGCACAGCTGGCAGGGGAGGGGAGCCCCCAGGGAATGGGAACCCCAGCACAGCTGGCAGGGGAGGGGAGCCCTGTCTGTGATTGCTGCTGGGGATGAGGAACGCCAGCGGGGCTGGTGTGGCTCACAGGGTGAGCTGGGCTGTGAGCTGGAGAAGGGGCTGTTGGATATTAAACTTGTGAAGTACTGGGAAAAAAATGGGGAGGGAGGAAAGGAGGGAGGAAAGGAGGAAAGGAGGAAAGGAGGGAGGGAGGGAGGGAGGGAGGAAAGGAGGGAGGGAGGGAGGGAGGGAGGGAGGGAGGGAGGGAGGGAGGGAGGGAGGAAGGAAGGAAGGAAGGAAGGAAGGAAGGAAGGAAGGAGGAAGGAAGGAAGGAAGGAAGGAAGGAAGGAAGGAAGGAAGGAAGGAAGGAAGGAAGGAAGGAAGGAAGAAGGAAGGAAGGAAGGAAGGAAGGAAGGAAGGAAGGAAGGAAGGAAGGAAGGAAGGAAGGAAGGAAGGAAGGAAGGAAGGAAGGAAGGAAGGAAGGAAGGAAGGAAGGAAGGAAGGAAGGAAGGAAGGAAGGAAGGAAGGAAGGAAGGAAGGAAGGAAGGAAGGAAGGAAGGAAGGAAGGAGGAAGGAAGGAAGGAAGGAAGGAAGGAAGGAAGGAAGGAAGGAAGGAAGGAAGGAAGAAGGAAGGAAGGAAGGAAGGAAGGAAGGAAGGAAGGAAGGAAGAAGGAAGGAAGGAGGAAGGAAGGAAGGAAGGAAGGAAGGAAGGAAGGAAGGAAGGAAGGAAGGAAGGAAGGAAGGAAGGAAGGAAGGAAGGAAGGAAGGAAGGAAGGAAGGAAGGAAGGAAGGAAGGAAGGAAGGAAGGAAGAAGGAAGGAAGGAAGGAAGAAGGAAGGAAGGAAGGAAGGAAGGAAGGAAGGAAGGAAGGAAGGAAGGAAGGAAGGAAGGAAGGAAGGAAGGAAGGAAGGAAGGCACTAGCTGGCTGTGCCCACGGTGTGTGTGTCCATCCATCATGGACATCCAGCCCTGACACACTCACACATTCACAGCTTGGCTTTGGGATGTGGCTCTTGGCCACAGATGAAGCAGATTTACAGCTCTGAGCTCCACAGCAGCACGTGGAAGTAAATCTGGGCAAAGGAATTTCCTTGTACCTGTCATTGTAAAGATTTCACCCAGCACTGCTCCAGCAGAATTATTTATCTCTACAATCACATCAGCAAGAGAGGAAACAGTGTTATGTAAGGGCCACGGATGGGGTTGCATCTGAGAACAGGGCAATGCAGGTCCTGACACTGGACGTGGCACAGCACACACGGATCCATTTGCCACTTTCCCCAGCGGGCAACAAGAGCTCCTCAGCCCAGGAGCCATGGCTGGGAGCAGGGGGTGAGGAATGCCCGAGGGGGGAATGTTTGACAGCCCAGGACACAGGGAAGTGGAGTTTGCCAACCTTACCACTATAGCTTGACCATTATTCTAGCTCCTTTAGAGAATGAATCTTCTGCCTTCCAATGTATTCTGGTCTTTTGGGTTGAATTAGGCAACCAGTAAATGGTGATTGAATTAAGGATAGTCCTAAGCTATGAAATAAGAGAAAATGGGACCAGGGAACCCACGGAAGCAGCCCACACGTGCTCTGTAAGGAATATTCTTACCTGCCAGGGAAGTAACAATACAGTTCTGTAAATAGTGGGGAAGAAAACTTGGGAATGTCACAGCTGAAGGGACTCTTGGACAGGAATTAGTGTTGTAGTGCACATGGAAGAGGCCACGAGAGACAAACCCAAGGGTGCATTCCCAGTGAAGTGGTCCAAACTCTGGCTCCTCAGGCCAGTCCTGTTCATAACAGGGGGCTCTGGGTCCTGAGGGACCTCGGGGCTTTGGGCAATTCAGCTGAAAGTGGCAGGTCAGCTGAAAAACTCCTGCTGGGAGAAGGGCTGAGGAGCTGCAGAGGTGGCACAGTGCCTCCCCCACGGCAGGCAGGGGGTCTGGGGACATCGGGCTGGGCACGGGGTGCCTTTCCCACAGAGGCAAGGCAGAGCTTTACCCGAGCCCTCGGGGGCTGGAAACGGGTCACTGACCTCCCTCATATTTGTAATTGCTGCATTAGGAGGAGTAAAGAGCTGTGCAGCCTGAGGGACAAAAAAAAAAAAAAAAAAAAAAAAAAGGCAAGCAAATAAACTCGAGTGTGAGTTAGAGCTACCCAGGGATTTTTCTAACTCATTTCTGGCCCCAGTTAGGGTTTTATGTGTCTCTTTGCTCCAAGCAGCCAGTAAAAACAGCCCTTGCCATGGAAACTGCCTCCCTCACCATTGAGAGACCCAAGGCCAATTAGCACCAACCTTGGGCACACAGAGCCCTTCAGAGGAGCTGCTCAGTCAGGAAGCACTTGCCATGAACATCTTTATTTGTAACCATTCCGAATGGGCGTGGGAGCCCATCCCAGCTCGTGATGGGGATGGATTTCCTGCAGTGCCCCATCACACAGAGCTGCCCACGAGTGCTCCTGTCGGAAATCCCAGCCCAGCCCCATCCTGAATCCAAAACTGCCTTTTTTAACGTTCCCCACAGCCCGTACATGCCATATTTGCAAAGCAGCGTCTGCATAACTCATTGCTGTGGAAAGAGTCATCAGGATGATGTATTGAAACCCAGCCATCTCCATTATGGTATGCCATGTATGTTTTTAGAAGCTATTTTTAAAATTAATAGTACTCCGTAATGCTGATAAAGTAGAAAGCATTTATAATTTGTTGCACTCCCAACCTCTTTCTGAGCCCACATTAGTTCACTTTCCACTCGACTGGAGAACAATTTTTTAAAGATATGATGGTTTGGAATTTGTTAATAGTGTATTAAGGGAAAAAACCCTTTGTTATTTAATGAGTACATCGCTCTGAAGTGTTATATAAAAGCTGTTGTGCTTCCTTTCCACTGCTGATTTACGTCTCAATATTTTATGGCAGCGTTCCCAGCGCTCCTGCCACAGGAACTCTCCTCCTTATCTCTCGGGCTTCTTGCTCTGGGTCAAGGCTTGGCTGAGCTTTGGTGGCTCAGGACAGGGAGCTCTGGCTGCTCCACGTCCCCGAAGGAGTCCACACACGTGGAGGGGAATGCCAGGGTGAGGTGTTTAACCCTGCTCTGGGGGCTTCAGGAAGCAGCACTTTGCAGGACACTGAGCTTTTCCCATGGATATCCATGGCCAGACTTTTCTTTCCACGCTGGGTTCAAAAGCGCTGCATTTCCAGGCAGCTGAGGTTCTGATGCTATCCTTTGCCTTCCTCCTTGGAACAGGCACCTCCTCCTCCCCGAGAATGGCCCCTCCTGGCAATTTCCCTCTTCCTGCTGTCCCCCAGCACGGCCCAGGGGCTGGGGCAGCCCAGCTGCTGCCAGGGGAGGGGAAGCTGGGCTGGTGGCACAGCTCATCCCCAGGGATGTGGCACCTGGCACCAGCAGGCACCAAGCAGGACAGGGCCAAGCCCTGCCCGGGCTCTCCTGCTGCCAGAGCCACACCGGGCACTGGGTGCACTTGGACAGACACTGGGGCATAAACAGAGCCTATCAAAATTATTAATGGTGTTTTTCTAACCTCTTTAACGAGGAGATGCTCACTTCCAACAGCACTGCCAGTGTTGGCATCCTTGACTTTTTTTCTTTCCAAAGTGGTTTAATTGAGCTAGGTATAAATAGCATATCAGTAAACAAGACCTTTTGGCTCTGTGAATCATGTCTAAAATATTTGAAGCCCTCCACAGCCTCTCTAATGGTGAAGAATGTGCTCATTAGGCTGGTCCAGATGCATTCTGCAACCCAGTGAGCAGCTCGCTGTGCAGCAGATAAATCACAGCAGTGTTAATGTTCCTGTTCGCAGACACCGAGCTCAGAGCTCTGGCACCCTCTCCACGGACCTTGGCACTTTGTGTGGCTCTTTGGCCTTCCCAGATTTCCAGAGTTTCACCCCAAAATAGTTTTGACACAAGAATCGCAGCACCCGAGTTAGTTTCATTCCACTGACTTCACCCCCTGCCTCAGAGAATTCCAGAATGACTCTAAAAAAACCATAAACAATCCTGCACTGAAACCAAAATGGACACTGGGAAAAAGAGCAACTTTTGTTCTGAGTTTACTTTCTTGGGAATTTCTCAGCTAAGCATTTACATGACAAACATCTCTAGTTAATCTTGCTTGGGTGATGTAAGGGAATGGTCCCATCGTCCCCAGGAATGCATTTTATTTTCCTTCAGTAATCTCCATGGTATTAATTACGTCTGGTTCAGGGTATGTGCAAGTGTTTGTAGCATCAGAAACTTTCTTTTTAAAGTCACACTAGACCTAAAAACATGTATACACGTGGATTCACACCTACCCCCACCCAAATAACTGCTCCAATTATAGAAGGGATTGGAAAGCTGGAGTCCAGAGGCAGAGACCAAATGCCTCTGAGGTGAAGGGCACAGAGGGTTGTTTTGACCTGAATAACAAAGCTGAAATGCCCAGGTCTAAAAATATCCAAGAATATACTTAGGTCCCAGATTCTTCAAATTTCCTTAAAATGCAAATATGGGGATTGGAACTTTTCTTATCTCGCCTGACGCCTCTCAGAAATAGAATTTGTTGCATTTATGGCCTGCTTTTATCTGAGAGTTTCAAAGTCCGCTGCTGATCTTAATTAAAACTTGGATGTGGAGCTGTGTAAGGTTTAGAACTCTTGATGGAGGTAAGGAAAACAACTTCATTAAAAAAGAGAAAAGAAGAAGCCTCCAGGCTGGCAGCAGGCAGGAGGCAGAGCCGGGTCGCCTGCCCAGCAATTCCTTTCAGCCAGCAGCAGCAGATTCCCAGCTCCTCTCGGAAGGGAGCAGGGGCTGGGGGAAGCAGGCCCAAGCACTGTGCTCAGTGTGGGCTCTGCTGATGCTCCACAGCTTCACTGCCTGCTGCTTTCAGGTCCCCTGAGAGTCACAGAGCAGCAACAGCCAATGCACTTCACAAAGCTGCCCTCTCTGTTTCAGGGCAATTGCACTGTTACATCTGATATTTTATCGCTTCTGCTGGGGATTTAATAGAATAAAACTGAACTCATGCATGCCATGGGATTATTAATAGAAAAAAAAACTGAACTCATGCTGCCCTTCAGGGTCAGGCATTTGGGGGGGTGATTTTGCCGTGGACATTTCCATCCTTGTGCATCTGCCCACGGTGGGGAAGTAAAGACACATGGGTTGGGAGGGGAGGGGAAGGTCTGCAGGGTCAGGGCTGGGCACCGACGAACCTCAGCACAGCTCAGTGAGAAAGGAAGTCTCGGGCCATAAATATTTCCCATCATTTTCAAGCCATCAGGATCTGTTCTATTCCAAATCCATGCGAGGGGTCCTTGCTGTGTTCAGGAAATGCACCCCAAGTTCTCAGGGGTGTAAAATGTGCTGAGCTCACCCTGGTGCTGCTCATCCCCCTTTCCTCCTGGTCAGCAATTAGAGCCAGTAAACATCTCAGGCATAATGAATGGATTTATTATGGTTATCTTAGTGCTAAGTAAACTCAGAGATAAGAAACACAAAGATGGTTCCATAATCTTAAACTGCTTATTGAATTATTATCTTTAAGTATTTTATAGGCTGAGGAGAACAGCAGCAGCTCCCAAAATGGAATCCCTCATAGAACAAGCTGGTCTAGTGGAAGGTGTCTCTGCCCACGGCAGGGGATTGGAACTGGGTGGTCTTTAAGGTCCTTTGCAACCCAAACCATCCCAGGATTCCGTGATTCTCTGAAAGACAGATTTAATGGTTGGGCTCCATGATCTTAGAGGTCTTTCCCCACCCAAATGATTCTGTGATGCAGTGAAAGAAAGCCAAGCACAGGCTGCACTCAGAACCACATGAAAAGGTCACACGTGAGCTAAGGGTTGTTCGTTCATAAATCCCAGGTTATATTTCCAGTCAGGAAAACCCAGGCTGAGATTCTCTTTTAGAAAAAGCAGAAAGATTGAAAAAACCCCCTCTTGACCATGTCATATTCCCCTGGTGTCCAATTGCTGGTGACCACATCCCTAAAGTACCCAGGCCCAGCCGCCAGGCTGCAGTGCGATGCTGAGCTCTGCAGGAGGGCTAGTGGCCTCAATTTAAGTGCAGAGAGGTGAATTCTGATGGATCACAGCACTTCAGAGAGCGTGGAACAGGGCAGGGGTTAGTTTGTTACTGTGGTGATCTTTGAGCGCCTTTAATTGACAGGATTAAGGGCACATCTTCATGTGCCACTTTTAAAGCACATAAAAATGTTCTTTAGCTCTCTTGCCCGTTTCCAGGCACTGCACTTCCCCATGCTGGGAAAGCTCACATATTCCAATGAATCACACGCCTTTTCTTGTCGAATCACCGGATCCCTGACCTGGCACAGCAGTAACAATTCACTTAAACTATTTGTAATGGTGGAGCAGTGTCTGTAAATCAGCCTCTCTCTGCTGACTCTGCTGCAGCCGCATGGATTTACTCCAGGTCTGGATCTGCTACGTTCATTTTTTAAAGGGAACCTTTTCCTTTATTGATGTGACATCTGTGAAGGTCACAGATATGTCTGTGTGATGCCCTATGAAAGGAGACAGTACAAGGAGATGCCGTTCATCACAGTCCCAGACAGTTCATTCCTGTTGATGCAGAGAAATTCCCAGAACTGCTACACGTCTCTCTCTCCCCCAGTACTGCTCCATCACTGGGAGCCATCGGCCGTAAATCTGTGAGTCCAGCCGTGGTGTGGAGCTCATTCATCCCTGGATAATTCTGCTGAAACGGGAGGAAAGTGCAGCTTTGGTCCAGACTGTGGTCCTGCCTTCTGTGATTTGGTCTTGGGGCTGGTGAGAGCCTCTCACTGGGTTCGTTTTCACATTTCAGCAGTACTGGGGTTCTGTAAATCCCAAGAAAACAGAGGCGGGGCAAATGTTCAGAATATGGAAACTGCATCGTCCTGAAATCCCTGGCGGTGCTCGAGGTCTGGAGAGCCCCGGGTCCCCCCGCAGTGCTGCTCTGGGGGCCCGGGGCTGGGGATGTGGTGTGTGGCAGAGGGAGCACCCCCGGCACCGAGCCCAGCCCTACAGAGAGCCAGCACCGAGCCCAGCACCGAGCCCAGCCCTACAGAGAACCAGCACCGAGCCCAGCACCGAGTCCAGCCCTACAGAGAGCCAGCACCGAGCCCAGCACCGAGTCCAGCCCTACAGAGAGCCAGCACCGAGCCCAGCACCGAGCCCAGCCCTACAGAGAGCCAGCACCGAGCCCAGCACCGAGTCCAGCCCTACAGAGAGCCAGCACCGAGCCCAGCACCGAGTCCAGCCCTACAGAGAACCAGCACCGAGCCCAGCCCTACAGAGAGCCATCACTGAGCCCAGCACCGAGCCCAGCCCTACAGAGAACCAGCACCGAGCCCAGCCCTACAGAGAGCCAGCACCGAGCCCAGCACCGAGCCCAGCCCTACAGAGAGCCATCACTGAGCCCAGCACCGAGCCCAGCCCTACAGAGAACCATCACTGAGCCCAGCACCGAGCCCAGCCCTACAGAGAGCCAGCACCGAGCCCAGCCCCGAGCCCAGCACTGAGCCCAGCTCTGAGCCCAGCCCTACAGAGAGCCATCACTGAGCCCAGCACCGAGCCCAGCCCTACAGAGAGCCATCACTGAGCCCAGCTCTGAGCCCAGCCCTACAGAGAGCCATCACTGAGCCCAGCACTGAGCCCAGCCCTGAGCCCAGCCCTACAGAGAACCAGCACCGAGCCCAGCCCTGAGCCCAGCCCTACAGAGAGCCATCACCGAGCCCAGCCCTGAGCCCAGCCCTACAGAGAGCCATCACTGAGCCCAGCACTGAGCCCAGCCCCGAGCCCAGCACCGAGCCCAGCCCTACAGAGAGCCATCACTGAGCCCAGCACTGAGCCCAGCCCCGAGCCCAGCACTGAGCCCAGCTCTGAGCCCAGCCCTGAGCCCAGCCCTACAGAGAACCAGCACCGAGCCCAGCACTGAGCTCAGCACTGAGCCCTGCTCTGAGCCCAGCCCTGAGCCCAGCCCTACAGAGAGCCATCACTGAGCCCAGCACTGAGCCCAGCCCCGAGCCCAGCACCGAGCCCAGCCCTACAGAGAACCAGCACCGAGCCCAGCCCGGCCCAGCCCAGCCCAGCCCAGCACCGAGCCCAGCACCGAGCCCAGCACCGAGCCCAGCCCTACAGAGAACCAGCACCGAGCCCAGCCCGGCCCAGCCCAGCCCAGCCCAGCACCGAGCCCAGCACCGAGCCCAGCACCGAGCCCAGCCCTACAGAGAGCCATCACCGAGCCCAGCCCTACAGAGAGCCATCACCGAGCCCAGCCCTACAGAGAGCCATCACCGAGCCCAGCCCGGCCCAGCCCAGCCCAGCCCAGCACCAGCCCAGCCCAGCCCAGCCCAGCCCAGCCCAGCCCAGCTCAGCTCAGCTCAGCCCAGCTCAGCCCAGCCCACCCCAGCTCAGCCCAGCCCAGCCCAGCCCAGCTCAGCCCGGCCCAGCCCAGCTCGGCCCAGCCCAGCCCAGCCCAGCCCAGCCCAGCCCAGCCCCGGCTCCGGCAGCGCCTGGGCCGGGGCTGCCTTGGGGCAGGCGGCACTCGCCACCTACGGAGCCACGCGGGAAATGCAGGAGCAGCCCGGATTCCCTCCTGGGAGGTGACATTTCCTCCCCAGGCACAGGACCACAAAGGCACCGAGGCTGGCAAAGCCCTCCCAGCCCGCGGAGTCCCAGCTGTGCCCCGTGCCCAGCTTGTCCCCAGCCCAGAGCCCTGAGTGCCACCTCCAGGAATTCCTGGGACACCTCCAGGGATGGGCACTCCAAACCTCCCTGGGCACTTCCAATCCCTGACCCCCTTTCCACGGGGAAATTCCTGCTGCTGCCCACCCTGAGCCTCCCCAGCCCAGCCTGAGGCCGTTCCCTCTCCTCCTGTCCCTGTTCCCGGGCTGTCCCCTCCTGGCAGGAGCTGTGCAGTGTCGCACTAGGACACGAAATAACTCACACGCTCACACTAAGATCAAAAGAGCAAAAGGAAGCAACTTTTATTTTTTATATATAGAATTCTACAAGTGACAGTAGATTAGAAGATGAAATTACCACATCTCTAACTACACTGGTCAAACCAACAGTCCATCAATTCTCTCTTCCTACAAAGAAGAATGTAAAACAATCATTATTTACATGAACAGTGTGAGAACTCCAGTAGAAATATATAAACATTAGAAAGTATAGAAAACTTTAAAAATAATTTAAAAACTTTTAAAAGAACAAAACAACAGTGGAGAGCCACAAGGTCCCCCCTGAGCCTCCTTTTCTCCAGGCTGAGCCCCTTTGCAGCTCCCTGTAGGTGTTTCATACCTGTTTGAAGCTTTCCTGTGCTCCTGCACCTCCCACGGGGCAGCCTCATCTCTGTGCTGGCAGCCCAGCCCCGAGGATGGGGACCATCCTTCCTCCCACAGAAACCTCCCCGTTGCTGGCTCTTTTTAACCCGATGGTGCCTTTTTCTCCATCTAGCTCTGTCCTTTTCTTACCACCTTGAAAAAGAAACCTTCATGGGATATTGGGAAGAAATTCCTCCCTGGCAGGGCGGGCAGCCTGGCACAGGTGCCCAGAGCAGCTGTGGCTGCCCCTGGATCCCTGGCAGTGCCCAAGGCCAGGCTGGACAGGGTTTGGAGCACCTGGGACAGTGGGAGGTGTCCCTGCCCTGGCAGGGTGGCACTGGGTGGGCTTTGACCATTCTCTGCTTCCACGATCACTGAAAATGCCAGGTGAGGATATGAAAGCAGGGAGTTTATTCCTGTGGCACAGCTCAGCTCCAGCCTCAGCCCAGCAATACCTCGACCACCACTACAGCAAACCCACGAGAAATTTATTCAACACATCCTGCCTCATTTTCTTGTCACAAATTGCCAGTATTCACTATTCAGTTCATCACAAAGTAATTTTGGCAGACAGTTCTTGATCTGAAGTTCATTTGTAGTTCATCTTCAGAATTAATTTCTTTTTGTTGGACACATTAATGGCATTTTACTGGTAATGCTTCTAATGAGGCATCCAGCATGAGCACTCACATCTGCAGTCTGAAATAGGGTTTATGAAAATATTCCCCACTAGGTTAAAATTGATTTACAAAAGAATGTCCAAGTAAATTGCTAAATATTCATGAGCACTGGGCATAAAATACCCCTGAGCAAATGTGAAAACAACTGAAGACTTTGGGGATCCATTTCTGGCCCTTTGTGGGGGTTGCCCTTTCTCCCTGTGTGACTCCGTGGTGCCTTTGCTGTGTCCAGCACGAGGCACCTGCTCCAGCTCTGGGCACTGGCAGCTCCTGCTGAGCCTGCAGAGATCCCTTTGGACAAACCCATCTCTAGATGCAGCCAGGGAAGGCTCCTCCTCCCTCTGTTTCCCAAGACCATTCTGGGCTGCACATTATCTCTTAGCAGACTCACAGTTAAATGCTTTAAAACTTTATCTCTGATTTCTCATTAAAACTCGCCTGCATTGATGTTTTAAACTGTTCTGTCAGAGACGTTGCCCTCTCTGTGTTAAACACTGAGTTAATGAGCAGCTCTGCTTCTGTATTGAACCTTCTTCACTTATTTTTGGTTCAAAATCAGAATCGATAACCCCTGATCAAGAACGTGGAGTTATTAAAACAACCCCTTGTCTCTGGAATTAACAGCTAATTTTGGATTTTGCAGTGAAACATAAAACATTTGGGAAGGAAAAGCTTCTCGGCACAGTGGCCCATGCAAAGCACACCTGAGCCTGTCCACGAGGAGGGAAATGTGCTGCTCCATGAGGTCACTGCGATGTGCTGGGCAGGGCTGTGCAGGTGGAGGTGCTGCAGCCTCCCCGGCCATGCCTGCTCCATCCCGCTGGTAACTCGCACTGCCAGGGGGGGCAGAGGTGGAGCACGAGGCTCTGTGGCAGATGAAAAGCAAGAGGCTCTTCTCTCGGGGTCTGGGTGTTGGGATGACCCCAAGAGTGTAAAAGTCCTTGTTCTCCCAGCCCTGCTGCCAAAGGAGGAGTCTGAATGTGCAGGATCACCTTCTCAAGGTTGTTCATTTTCCCTTCTCTAGAACATTCTCTCTCTGCCCTGCTGAGCTCTGCCCAGCAGCTCGGCCATGGCATTCTGTCTGCCCTCAGGGCAGTGTTCACATTTTATACCAAAAACTCCGTGTGCCGTGGTTACAATAACGTGCCAATGTCTGTCATTGGTGTTGGACAGTGTGTCTGTGCCTTAAACCAACAGAAAAGTGTCACCAGCACAGCGAGACATGGAGGGCAAGGAGAAGGAGAAGAAGGTCAGGACATGCCCAAATCCCTCCATCTTGTCCCCCTGAACCCCATTCTAAAAACCCAAAATTCTACTTTCCCACCCTGTGTTAATTCAACTACCACACTACTCAAACCCTTGTGGTTTGTAATTCCTCATCCAGAGTTGGCAGCTTTTCCCACAGGCTAAAATGGAAGCCACAGGTGTTTTTGACTTTGTGCCAGGGTCTCTGAGCCCCCTGCCAGGGTCTGGAGCCAGCCAGGGCAGCCACAGGGGTGTCCTGGGTTCCCACATTCTTCCACCACTTAACCCTGGTAAATATTAAAGGGGCTTTACAAATAGTTTCCTAGTTGCTGAACAAATTTAGAGCTTGAAACATTTAAGGGAAGGAAGAAAGGAAGAAAGGGTGGGATGAAGGGAGGGTGATACTGTCACTAGAAACTTTTACCTATGTTTCTTTGAACAGCAAACACATTTACTTCTGGTATTATTTGCCACGTGGAAAGGTAACAAAATGTGGCATCAGCCATTCTGGGATTTGTGTCTTTTTTGCCCTTTCAGTGCAAATTAAGAGTATGATTGATAACATCTTTGTGTCACTTCATTCAGGGCACATGAATCCCGCCCTGATGCTGCAACTGGAGCATCCCATTTCCTTAGAGAAGTGTCCAGGTGTAAAAGCAGGGATGTCCCCAGGGCTCTGACTTCCTGCAGACACTGATGTCCAGGCAGGAGGGGGGATGGATTGCTCAGATTTGTAATGACAGACACCACAGCGGGGATAAAGAGCCAGACAGACTCGAGGGGAGATGGTATCTGTGTTTGGAACACCTGAGCACAGATAATCTGATCTTTTATTAAAACTCTATTGAATTTATCCATTAATAATTTACCCTGGACAAGAGCCATGTCTCTCCCTGAGCCGTTCTGAGCACTGTGAGACACATGAGGGGGTCAGGAGGGAGGTGAGAGTCTGTTCCTGCCTGGTGGTGCTTGGCTCGGGCTCTGTCCTCACACCACGGGCGGGATTTGGGATTTGGGATTTGGGAGTTGGGATTTGGGATTTGGGAGTTGGGATTTGGGAGTTGCTGTCACAGGGCAAGAGGTCCCTGTGGACACTCTCTGCCTCCTCCAGGCTCTGGAATACCCCTGGGCCAAGGCCCCAGCACACCTGAACAAGGATTTAGGCTTTGTATTTGTTATTGCCCTCCTTGTCAGACTGCAGCCCCTCTCAGGCAGGACTTGTTTATGTCACATTTTGTATTTATTTATTCTCACTACATGTTAAATGCTAAAAATGGGGACCTTGAGGACAGACTCTGTTGGTTCTTGTTTGCTGCTCACATTTCAATGCCTCCTCTTAGGCATTATCTAAATTAATTCTTTATTCTTTATCCAGCTGTGATCACGGGTGTTTCACGGAGGAAACCCTGGAGCAATGACCTGAGTCCTTTTTAAATCAATGAGAGAACTCCCAGAGAATTAAACCTAAACTAATCTCTACATAAACTCCCTCCATAGTCTTAAGCACAATTAGGGCTTGATTTACAGCCCAAAGGCTGAGGTGTTTCACCTCCTTGTGTGGCTGCTCAGAACACGGCCTTGCTCCTTGCACAGACACAAAATGCAGGATTTTAAACATTGGAATATCTTAAAATCTTTGTACAATTAGTTTGGGTTTTTTTTTCATACTTACCACTTACTTCCTCTCATAGTACACAAACACTTCTAGCACACAGATACTCAGAATTTTTAACTAAATTGCCTGAGTGTAAATATCTTTACTGCTCCATTGGAACATGCACACTTGCCACAGCTGTTTAGCACTGAAGCACTGGCGTTTTCCAGGCAGCTCCTAGGGAGGGTATGCGAGAAACTCTTGTCTCTTAACCTACATTTGAGACGAGCATTTCCCTCTCATTTTGTGTGCCAGAAGAATCTGAGGGTACCAGCCAAGGAAACCGAGGAAATCAACCAACTGCTGTGCAGACCCACCTCCAGAGAAGCCTTGAAAAGAAAATCAAACTAATCCACAGCATCAAGAGGATGCTGCAGCTCAGTAAGGCTCGGCGAGAGCTGCGTGCTGGAGGAGGCTCCCAGCAGCAGTGAGAGAGCTCTCCAAAAACTTGTGCCCCGAGCCCCAGTCTGACCCACACCTTTATTCCCAAAGATGTTCTATATGTAATATATTGCACAACTTTTTCATGTATATTCAACTCCTGGCCCCGCCTGTCCTCGCCTCTCATGCTAAATAGGTCCACGCCCTTCTGGGCACGCCTGGTTTGCTGTGGTGGTCGCACGGGGGTCTCTCGGTGGTCCTGAGGCTGAAGATTGTGGTCTTCCTCATGGCTGAACTTTTGAACTCTTCCTCTTTGTGCTTTCGGTCCTTTGGTGCTTATCTGAGTACGTCTGTCAGTCCTGATGGGCTTGGAGAGAGAGGAGCTTCTTTATCTGGGTTCTTTGCATCCTTGGTATTGTTCTTTATGCAAGAAGCTCCAGAAATTTGCATTTTCCCATGCCTTTTGTACCATGGCAGAGTTTTTTTAAGTAAAAGGTTAACACATAATTCTACAAGCTAGAATTTAAACGCTTAATTCATTTTGTTAACTCAGGTGAACTCCAAAGATCTCTGTTTCACTGCTGCCTCGCCTGCCGCGGCTGTGGAGCTGGAACCCACAGGGAGCCCTTGGGGCTGATTTTGGTTTGTGGAGAGGAGCCCCGGCTGCAGGGCCCGGCCAGGGCGTGCGGTGTTTGAGCAGGAGCGGCCCGGTGCAGCCGTGAACGCCGTGGTGCCTTTGTGTTATTTCTGTCTCCTTCCTGCAGCTGCTGTGCCGCATTTCCCCACACTCCCCGTGCTGCCATCGCGCTTCCTTTGCCTCTGAGTCGGTTTTTCCCATGTGCTGACACCGAGGGAGTCCTGCAGAACCCAAATCCCTCCGATGTCTCCATCTCCTCCTTGCCTGCAAGGCAGGCTTGGAATTCCCGGTGCTCGGGAGCTGGTCCCGGTGTGGGGTTGGAATTCCCGGTGCTCGGGAGCTGGTCCCGGTGTGGGGTTGGAATTCCCGGTGCTCGGGAGCTGGTCCCGGTGTGGGGTTGGAATTCCCGGTGTTCCAGAGCCGGTCCCGGTGCAGGGGTCCCGGAATTCCCGCAGGAATTCCCGGTGCTGGCTGGGTCCTCGCCCGTCAGGACGGTGGTGGTGCCGTGTCCCAGCCCTGTCCCCAGCCCTGTCCCCAGCCCTGTTCCCAGCTGTCCCCAGCCTGTTCCATCCTTTCCATCCTGTTCCATCCTGTCCCAGCCTGTCCCCAGCCTGTCCCCTGCTATCCCCAGCCTGTCCCAGCCTGTCCCCATCCTGTCCCCAGCCTGTCCCCTGCTATCCCCAGCCTGTCCCAGCCTCTCCCAGCCCTGTCCCCAGCCTGTCCCAGCCTGTCCCCAGCTGTCCCCTGCTGCCCCAGCCTGTCCCAGCCTGTCCCAGCCTGTCCCAGCCTGTCCCAGCTGTTCCCAGCCTGTTCCATCTTGTTTCATCCTGTTCCATCCTGTCCCAGCTGTTCCCAGCCTGTCCCAGCCTGTCCCAGCCTGTCCCAGCCTGTCCCAGCTGTTCCCAGCCTGTCCCCAGCCCTGTTCCCAGCTGTCCCCAGCCTGTTCCATCCTGTTTCATCCTGTTCCATCCTGTCCCAGCTGTTCCCAGCCCGTCCCAGCCCGTCCCAGCCTGTCCCCTGCTGCCCCCGCCTGTCCCAGCCTCTCCCAGCCCTGTTCCCAACCTGTCCCAGCCTGTCCCCTGCTATCCCCAGCCTGTCCCCTGCTATCCCCAGCCTGTCCCAGCCTGTCCCAGCCTGTTCCCAGCCTGTCCCCAGCCTGTCCCCTGCTATCCCCAGCCTGTCCCCAGCTGTCCCCAGCCTGTCCCCAGCCTGTCCCCAGCCTGTCCCCTGCTGCCCCCGCCTGTCCCAGCCCGTCCCGGGCACACCGAGCCCGCAGACCCCACCGGTGGCCCTGTGACAAAACCTCCACCCGAGCTGCCTGCAGCGGCAGAAATGCCCGTTCCAAGGGGGCTCAGAGCCAGGACGATCTGTGGGTCCGTGGGAAGACTGTCGGTCTCTAAGGGAGCCGAGGATGCTGTAAAGGATGTTTCAGAAGGTTTGCCTGTTGCTACACCTCCGAAGAGCGCCTTTAGGGCTGACTGGCACACATTTTTAAACCGTGTGAAGCTGTAGGGCCAACGATGAAAGCCAGGGTGAGGACAGTGTTTATGGACAAACCTCATCACTCGCTGGAGGCCTCCGGGACACCGCTTTGGGCGGAGAGTCAGCACTGCAGGCAGCGAGGGACAGGCTGGGCTACACAAACCTTCCCTGCCCACAGGCAGGGGAAGGGGAAACAGCTCAGGGACTGCCCCGAGCTGCTCGGACACATCAGAGCCCCCTTTCAGCCCGGGTATTGCTCTGTATTTCTCAGCACTGAAAGCAAACCCATTTGTTTTAGAATGTAAATCCTCTTTTAGAAGCCATGATGTTAACGGGAGACGTCAGAAGTTCCATGGGCAGCAGCAGGGTCATGAGCGTCAGGGCTTGTTCAGCATCTCTCACTCTCAGCATCCCAGGGGACTTCGAGATAATGCCCTGCACTTGGAGCCAAAACAAAGCAACAGCTGGTCCAGGGCACTTTAAAAATTCCATTCCAGATCTGCTCTCCCCTAAAGCCACTGGACTGGTTTGCCTCCCAGAGCTGAACCAAACCCTTTGTTCACTTTTGGTCCTTTGAAAAGAAGAGAAATCAATTACAATAGTTTTCCCCAGCACCTCTTGTGGAGACCAAGTTCAGACCTGCCCAGATATCTGCCTGGCACACAGGGGATGTGGCTGGGCTTCCAGATGACACACAGCCTGATCACAAATACTGTTCTAGGGTTCTGTGGGACACCTGGAAATTCCAGATAAGTGTTACAAGGCTACATAGCCTTGACAAGGCCTCATCATCTGAGCAAACCTGAATAGATTTGGTAACCTGATGGGTGGCAGCAGAGGACAACCCCCAACCCTGCTCACTCTCTGTTCACAGAGCCCCAGAAAGAGAAATCTTGGTATAAATTGGTTTGTCCCCGTTGGTGTGAGGTGCTCAAAGCTCAGGTATTTGACAATGCTCGGATGCTTTCTTGGAAGCTGCAAGCTGAAACCTCCCAGCTTTTTTGGATAACACAAAGGCAGAAGAACACAAAATTGTGTCAGAAGCACAAAACTCTCTCAAGTCTTTGAGGGGAACTTGCACATTGCTCTGTGCTGCCAGTCACAGCGTGTATGAAAGGAGATGGAGGATAAGAGGGAGAGAATTGTCTAGGAGGGGATGGGAGGGGGAAGAAAGGAAGCTTGATTGTGAGAAGCAGGACAGAATAGGAATTATGTAAGCAAAACAGACAGGAAATGAAAATAATGAAGAAAAGGCTGGCAGAGTTTCCTAGAGCTGCAAAGTTTCTGTTTTTGTTCTGTTCTGTTTACTTTTTATTGCTGGGGGTTCACAGAAGGCACAGTTAAGGTGGATGCGAGTCCCCCCATCCTGCCTGAACAATTCACAGCTATGAAAAACAACGTACAGACCCAGCAGCACCTGGCTGCTCCAGCAGAGTGTCCCATGGACCCCAGAGTGACCCCTCTGTTTCCAGAGGCATTTTCCATCACGTGGATGGACAGCAGAGCCAGCTGGGGCTGACAGCGTGTGGCTTTCAGCGACACCATCCCCATCATCTGCAGAATTGCTCAGATTGCTGTTAGTACCTCAAGCAGTGAGGCTGTGTCCCTGCAGACAGCAAACCGAATGAATTTGCCTTTCCTGGCCCTCTTCCCTCCCTGGCTCGTTTGTAACGTGCTCGAGGCCATCCAGGGAATGTGCTGAGGGCAGGAGCAGCTTCAGTCACGGTGCCTGTGCTGCTGCCTTTGAGCCAACATGAAAGTCATCTTCCTCGTGTCCTTTTACATCTCACAGCTTGTGGATCTCCCAGCACTGCTCTGGAGAACAGCACATCCTTCTCCTCCGTGTTGTCAGTGCTGAGACGCCTCGTTCTGCTTCAGGGGGTTTTGCCAGGAGCCTCTCCTGGGAGGTGTTTCCACCCTTGTTCCTGCAAACCACACCAGCAGCAGCTGGAGAATCAGAGTCTGAACTCGGAGGGAGGACCACAGCAGCAGCAGAATGTAACTTAGCCCAGTTCCTACTGGTATCACCTAAAGGGTTAAACTTTGCTTAGTTCTGCTGAAATCCTAGTGGTTACCAAAGGACCGTGGTGATATTTGGTCTCAGGTTGAACCCAGTGCTCCCGGGCAGGGGCAAGGATCTGCTGGCAAACAGGGATGGGGCACAGCTCAGGGAGAGCCCAGGGCAGAGAACTGCTTCCCAAAGATTCCCTTACTTCCCAGGTACTAACTGTGCTTTCAAATGTGAGGGAAAGAGATCCAGGAGATATATTTGCGTTTGTTTTGTAATTCTTAACCCCTTTTTTTCTCTTACACTTGTCCTTATCCACCTTCTGTGAGGGTCTTAAAATAGCACCTATGCCTTGAGCTGGTGCAACTGTGAGGAATACGAAGAGAAACATCTTGGAAGGCTCAAAGAAAATGTCCATGTGATGGTGTAGTACTGCTTCTAATTACAACACTGTGTAGCTGCACACTCGGCTGTGCTCTGAAGTGTTCTGCCACCAGGCCTGAGCAGGGCTGACCTAAAGGTATTTATTTAGGCAAGTTACTTGTGTGTGAGCACACTTTGGGGGATGGCTCCTCACGAGGCTTTCAAAGGACTCCAAAGGACTGCAGTCACTTGAATCCTGCTGAAATTCAGTAGCTGTGGGTTCCTTCTGTGTTTGAATTCAAATAAAGTTTCCCAGTTTTATCTCCCTTTCTGTTTAAAGTGCACCAGCTGCGTTTGACCTTGTGGGTCATGAACTCTCCTGGGCCGCTGTGAATCTGCAGCTCATCCATTACTGCCCCAGAACTGCTGTTGTTTGCTGGACTCTGGGAGGTTTGCACCCGGGAGAATTTCCATCTCTCCCTCCAAAGGGCCCTCTGCACACCCCAGGGACACCTTTTGTTCGGGGTTTTGGGTCACCTGGGCTCCATGTGCTGCTGGCAGAGCTGGAGCACCAGCCCAGTGCGGGTGTCCTGGTGCAGGAGCTGCTGCTGCACAGCCAGCCCCGCTCCAAAGTGTCCCCAGGCCCTGTGCCTGCCACACACCTGCAGCTGGAGGAGCAGCAGCTTTCTGGAGCTGCCTATTGGCAAAGCCAGGGGATTTTCCCCAGCTCCGTGGCAGCAGCTGGCAGCCACAGCTCTCAGCTCTCCCAGCTCAGCTGGTGTTTGGCCCCTTGCAGACACCACTACGGCAGGTTCTCCCAAAGTGGAGAACCCAAACGCTCCCAGCCTGCTTCCCTAATGCGTGGCACTACCACAGGAAATAACTCACCTACTCACTCAAGATGGAAAAGCAGGAAAAGAGGAAGTTTTGGTTTTGACTTTGCAGTATACAGAATTCTAAAAGTGGCAGTGGATTGGGGGATGAAATCGTCACGTCTCCAATAACACTGGTTAAACCAACAGTCAATTCTCTCCCCCCACAAAGAAGAATGCAAAACAATCATTATTTACATGAACACTGTGAGAACTCCAGTAGAATTATGTAAACATCATCAGAAGGCATAGAAAACTTTTAAAAGAACTTCAAAACATTTAAAAGAACAGGGCGACACTAATGTCTTCCCAAATACTCCTGTTGTTCTGCCTTTGCCCAGCACTCCAGCTCTCCCCTGCCTCTCACACGTTTGACTGAAGATCAGGACCATGAAGAACTCAAAATGTGGCCGGAGCCACCTGCTGAGGCTGCGAGTGCAAGGGGCAGAGCAGCGAGGGCCAGCCAGGGCTGAGGGGAGCCAGGGCTGGGCTGGGGCTCTGCCTGGAGCTGTCCAGGGGCTGTTCCCTGCTGGAACCGGCATGGGAACGGTCCTGCTGCTCGGCTGCACTCAGACCCCCGAGCTGTGGCTGTACCAGGAGCTGCACAGCTGAGGGGGCAGCCGGGGTGACTGCTGTGCCCACTGCCAGTGACTGAGAGCCTCGGCCTGGCCGTGGCAAGCTCGGGGTCCCCCGTGGCCATGGCAAGCTTGGGGTCCCCTGTGGCCGTGGCAAGCTCAGGGACCCCCATTGCTGTGGCAAGCTCAGGGACCCCCGTGGCCGTGGCAAGCTCGGGGACCCCCGTGGCCGTGGCAAGCTCGGGGACCCCCGTGGCCGTGGCAAGCTCAGGGACCCCCATTGCTGTGGCAAGCTCAGGGACCCCCATTGCTGTGGCAAGCTCAGGGACCCCCATTGCTGTGGCTGCTTGTGACTCGGAGCACCACGAGCTTCATCCGAAGTCACAGGAAGTGCAGGGAAAATCTTTTACTGATGACAATGAGATTTGGACAAAGTATTTCTATCCAAAGATCCATGAAATAACGCTGAGGTAAAAGTCACTGGCTGTCACCCTTGCTCCAAGAATGACACAAGAACAGACGAGAGACCAAACTGCAAGAGGAAAAAACAAGCTTTAATACAGAGGATTCTCGGGCTTGTATAGACCGATATGACACATTCTGCTGGATTGGCTAGTTAATAAAAACATCTTTCTCACACACGGCCCTTGAGAAGAACAGAAAAGCAAGGTGGAAAAACACCACCTGCAGATTCTTTATACTAACAAGTTACCACATTCCTACAACTCCCTAAACATTCTCACAAGGCGCTGTGAGAAACGAGTGCCCTTCCCTCTCCCTGAGCAGGCTGGTGTCCACAGCTGGCTGCTCTGACTTGAGCCCTGTTCCACCCCGGCCTGCAGGGCACCTCCACCCATCCCCTGAGCCCTGCTCTCCTCGCCCAGCTCAGCCTCAGCCTGTGCTCCACGCAGCCTGATTGTCGGTGTCACAGCTCAAATTAATTATAGATCTTCAGTTACGTAACTCCCCTCTGCTGAAGGATTTCTCCTCCTGTGGTAAGGGCTCTGTAAGCAGAGCCGGTGACCCCGAGGGCTGGGAAGAGTACACGGCCAGGGAAATGAGGCTGAGAGCTTGTTCTGGAGAGATGAGTCTCTGGGAGACTCGAGTGCACTGATGGCCTTTATGCATCATGCATGAGACATTTCACGCAGGAGCACGGAGCCATTATCTGGATTTTCTGTTTCCTCCAACTACAACATTTAATTTTTAAAATATAAGGTTCTTTCACCTTAATATTAAAAATCAAGACCTCACTCCGTTGCAATTACAGGAGCAATAATGTTGGGGATTGTGGGGAAAAAGCAGATCTGTCTGTCTGAGAACCAGGAATCTGCCTCTGCTAATGATGCCCATGCAGCAAACCTGGTGGGCATCACGAAGGGAATTTTCTTTCTCCTCCTGAAAGGTGAAGAACAGGACTGGTTCTTTTATCTACTGGAGGTTTTCTGCCTCAAGAAAAAAATACTGAGATTTTTACTTTTCTTTTTTTTTTTTTTTCTGTGAAAAGACTTTGCTATGTAATAAAAATATTCTCCTAACTAGAAAGAGGAACTTAGCTCAGGGTTGTGCTCCTTTTCCCCTGTACCTTTGGAGCAGCAGTGCAGGGTTAATGTCCCCAGGAGCAGGACCCTGCTCCCATCACACCAGTGAGGGGACAGCCCCCCACACTGTCCCCAGCCCCTGCAGCCAGGTCCTGCCCTGCCCAGGGCTTTGCATTACAGAAAACTACAAACACTGAGGCAACCCTAAAAGACAAACCCTGCTCTCTACAGAAGCACATCCCATACGCTTGATCTTTGGAAGAAAGGGAAGAAAATGCCTGTTTTTAATACCTCAGCATTTATACACAAGCTGGTAGGAGCACAAGGAGTACGAGCTGCCAAATCCAGGTTCTCCTGTCACCTGTATTGCTCTGTTCATGTCTCTTTATGGAATGCTTGGATGGTCCAGAGCCCTCTCAGTAGCAACGCTCTATTTGTTTCATTCTTGTGTGTCAAAGAAATGAATAAATACATCTCACACTTCACAATCATCCAGCCCTCCTGTTCTAGGGGCATTTTAATTCTCATGGTGTGCAGATGTGTGGTTAGAAAACAGGAATGCTCTCCTCCCAGTGTGGGGTTTTCCAATGAGACCTGAGTGTGAAAGCAAAAGAGATGTTAATTATTAAAATATTTTTAATTTCTATTATCTCGATAAACGATCCAGTTATTTCAGTCCCCATTTCTACTCCTTGCAATCCCGGCCCAGATGGGAAACGAGCAGCTCACGTTCATTGCAGCTGGTGGCAGATCCTTTGCTGGAGCAGGATCGTGTTTTGATGAGAAGAGGCTTTCTGCACGCCAATGTTTATCTTCCACCCAAGTCTGGAGGCCAGGAACTGGGCAGGTGCTCAGCACAGAGCTGCTGGCAGCACATCCTGACACGCTCGCAGGTCCCAGCCCCTGAGAGGTGGTGAAATGACTTCACTTGCTGCAGACAGCTCAGGATTGATCGATTTGATTGATTGATCGATTGATTGCTTTGCCGCTGCACTGCTGGCCATCACTGCCCGTTCTCCTGCAGAGGGAGGTGAACGGGGATTTGAAATGAGCCTGGGGAGCAGTAGCAGCCATACCCTTCCCCCAGAAGTGCTCTTCCTGCGGCCCCAGGGGATTGGAGCACCCACCCCACTGCGGGGGCTGCGCTCAACCTGCTCCCCCAGCACTGCTCCCTGCACCTGCTCTGCGCAGCACCACCAAGGACATCGTTCCTGGAGTCCCTGCAAGACTCCTCCTGCCCTGGGCAGCTGCTGTCACTGCTGTCACCAGTGAACCCTTAGTGGCACGCTCAGAACTGGGAGAAAAAGGAGCCAGCCCCGAGAAGGAGGCGTGTGCCCAGCACTGAGCTCCTCTGCGTGAGCCCCAGCCACGCTCACAGCTCTGCCCGCAGGGACTGACGGCACGAGTCCAGGAGCAAACGCTTCTTCCCCAGCCAAAGGCAGAACTACTGCTCTTCTACAAACATTTCCATGACTCCTGTGCTAATTAGGAGTTCCTAATCTTTAGATTTCTCAGTGCTGTAGCAACTCTTGCCTTTGATAACCTTTTGGCTTTGGATAACACAGCTCCAAATTGTTCTGTGCAGAAGAACTCTGTGTTATCCATCAGCAAATTGGAGTTCTTGCAGCATTGATTTTTTTTTTTTTTTTTAATTTTCAGGCTCACAAGAAAAACGGATTTTTAATTTTTTTTTTTTTCTTTTTACAGCTATGGCCCCCAGTTTCAGACAAGGTCTGTCATCCCACCAAACCAGCGGGTTTGAGTTCCCCCAGTGCCCTGTGTCTGCCCTCCCTGCTGCACCCGCGCTGTCCTGCCCCTCCCTGGGCTGGAGCTGCTCAGTGGGGTGGTCTCAGCTGTGCTGGGCAGCCAGGCTGGGACAAAACCCGGCCCAGGGAGCTGCCCCTGCCTTCCTGGGGGGCTCGGGGGGCACCTGCAGCCCTGCCCTGCCTCGGGGGGCTCAGCCTGAGCGTGGAGCAGCCAGGTGGGAGCTCGGGGACCCCCGTGGTGGCTTTGGGCCTGGTGGCTGTGGGTGCTGGGGATCCCAAACCCCGTGGTGTGTGCTGAGGGGCTGTGCAGGGCTCTGTGCCCAGCACAGGGGGGTGGCCGAGGGTGGGTGTGGGGATGCCCTGGCACCGAGCCTGTCCCAGCCACGGGCACCTCTTCCACGCAGGGTCAGCGTGCAGAGCCATGGGTCCGTACCTGCAGGGGCCAGAGCAGGCAGAGAGCTCCTGGATTAACTCTAGGACTTCCCTGCAAGGCTTTGGGAACGTAAGGGCAACTTGGGGTTTCTTGTAACACCCGGAGGGACGAGGAAGGTAAATCTTTCTACAGGTTAAATTCTGTAAGCAGGAATTAATAATTTGGAAGTTTAATCTCTGCTTCCACCTAAAAAATGAGAGGACAAAGGCAAGTTGTTGTGTGATGTGAATGAAGACCTTGGCAAGCAGCAAATTTTTTCCTGTTATCCTGGCCTGTAGAAGAGCCTCAGAAAAAGATCAAGAACTGGGAAAGAGTCATAGATATGAGAGTTCTCATTCCCAGTTCTTGAAAGGCCCCAGGGAGAAGTAATTGGAAAATACTTAAGATCATATTGTTCTAAGGCAGCCACGTTTTGCTTTAAAATTGTAGAGCAATAATCTTCTTTACTGATGGGAGGAAGCTGGGTGAATTTAAAAAAATCTGACTGAGAGCAGGCGGGCAGGGCTCTGTTTTCAGTGGAAAGGATGCTGTGGCTGTTGCCTGAAATGCAGTGTGGAACATCCCAGAGAGCTGCGGCGGTGTTGCAGCTCCTGGGAACGCCCCGCAGGTGAACAGGGCGCTGAAGGAGCTGCACCAAATCCTGGATGTCCCTGCAGGGACAAAGGGTGGGTAGCCCTGGGAGGGGATGTGAGCAAACAAACTCCGTAGGGTGGAGTCTGCTGGGGAGCAAAAAGCGGCTCTGTCGCCACCGAGGAGCGGTGGGAGGTGTTCGGGTGTCTCTCTTTGCTGGGGTGCTGTGCCCCGCTGCCCAGCAGGATTTTTTTGGGTGTGGCGCTCCGGAGGTCGCTGGGTTGGGTGTCCCGCGGGTTCTCCTGCCGTGCCCAGCACCTGCCCCGCGGCTCTGGGAGCTTTCCTGGGGCTCCCCGGGCCGGGAGCGCAGCCTGCAGAGCCCGGGGGTGCTGCGGCAGCACGGGGAGCGGGGCTGAGCCCAGAGCCTGCCCTGGGCACGGGGAGCGGGGCTGAGCCCAAACCCTGCCCTGGGCACGGGGAGCCGGGCTCAGCCCAAACCCTGTTCTGGGCTCGGGGAGCCGGGCTCAGCCCAAACCCTGCCCTGGGCACGGGGAGCCGGGCTCAGCCCAAACCCTGTTCTGGGCTCGGGGAGCCGGGCTCAGCCCGAAGCCTGCCCTGGGCTCGGGGAGCCGGGCTCAGCCCAAACCCTGCCCTGGGCTCGGGGAGCCGGGCTCAGCCCGAAGCCTGTTCTGGGCTCGGGGAGCCGGGCTCAGCCCAAACCCTGCCCTGGGCTCGGGGAGCCGGGCTCAGCCCGAAGCCTGTTCTGGGCTCGGGGAGCCGGGCTGAGCCCAAACCCTGTTCTGGGCTCGGGGAGCCGGGCTCAGCCCAAACCCTGCCCTGGGCTCGGGGAGCCGGGCTCAGCCCGAAGCCTGTTCTGGGCTCGGGGAGCCGGGCTCAGCCCGAAGCCTGCCCTGGGCTCGGGGAGCCGGGCTCAGCCCAAACCCTGCCCTGGGCTCGGGGAGCCGGGCTCAGCCCGAAGCCTGTTCTGGGCTCGGGGAGCCGGGCTCAGCCCAAACCCTGCCCTGGGCTCGGGGAGCCGGGCTCAGCCCGAAGCCTGTTCTGGGCTCGGGGAGCCGGGCTGAGCCCAAACCCTGTTCTGGGCTCGGGGAGCCGGGCTCAGCCCAAACCCTGCCCTGGGCTCGGGGAGCCGGGCTCAGCCCGAAGCCTGTTCTGGGCTCGGGGAGCCGGGCTCAGCCCGAAGCCTGTTCTGGGCTCGGGGAGCCGGGCTCAGCCCGAAGCCTGTTCTGGGCTCGGGGAGCCGGGCTCAGCCCAAACCCTGCCCTGGGCTCGGGGAGCCGGGCTCAGCCCGAAGCCTGTTCTGGGCTCGGGGAGCCGGGCTCAGCCCGAAGCCTGTTCTGGGCTCGGGGAGCCGGGCTCAGCCCAAACCCTGCCCTGGGCTCGGGGAGCCGGGCTCAGCCCGAAGCCTGTTCTGGGCTCGGGGAGCCGGGCTCAGCCCGAAGCCTGCCCTGGGCTCGGGGAGCCGGGCTCAGCCCGAAGCCTGTTCTGGGCTCGGGGAGCCGGGCTCAGCCCGAAGCCTGCTCTCCCCTGGGCAGCGCTGTCTCTGCATCCCCGGCTCCTCTTCAGCTCCGTGCCTCTGGCTCCGCGGTGCCACCTGCGTATCTCAGGCTGTTTCCTTACCAGGGGCTTGAACAAGTCCTTGCTCTCGCCTTGCCGTGGCATTTGTGCTGTTAGCCTTTCCTCGTGTGTGGTTGCTGTCGGAGGACTTTTCATGGAAGGCGACAGAGGAAATGTCTTGGTTTTTTTTTTTTTTTTTCTTTTGGCATGTTATTTGATCCCAAACCCCCAGGAGATTTAAAGGAAGGAAAGGGGATAATGATATACCAGGAGGGTGTAGGCTGAGCACAGAAAGGTCATGATTTACACGATGTTTCATGTGAAAGGGAGGGCAAAAGCTGCTCCTACAGTGGAGACTGCGCTGTAGCTGTGGAACTTGAGAGACTTGGTGGTGCTCCTCACAGATATTTTGTGTTCTGATGCGAATTCTTGAAGTACTGAAGCAAATGAATTCATTATCGAATCTGATAAATGATCAGACTGCTTACACGTGGTTTTTAAATACCTGTGTCGCGTGGTTTGGCAAATAACACACATTTCCATGAGCAGCATGTGAATGTCAGAGCAGATATTGCTTCATTTTCCAAAGTTCTGTCTTTAGTCTGTTCCCTGTTTCATTACCACTCCTAGGTCATTAGTGAAGTGACACCCGAGGGGGAAGAGAGAAATCAAATGACAGTGTAGGTGATGTCTGACATTAGCCAAATGTCAGGCTTTCTGATGGAGGCATCAAAATTAATCTGAAAATGTTATACCATTTTAGTCATTTTCCTAAGAGATTGAAAATACGAGCGGCAGGCTGATGACATTTTGATTATAGTTTCAAATTGCAAAGACCTTGCAGAACACACCTTCTTCTCTCCTCTCATGTAATTAAAACCTGCTGTCACCTTGATCTTTATTATATTTTCCCTGTCCTGGCAGGTCTCTGGAGTTCTGTGTGCTATTGATCCTTGTTGTTTGAGCAAATCCAACACGTCAATATTGCTCAGATGAGCAAATGGCTCTTGTGTTTTGTATTTAAGGGTAAAGATGGAGGAAAAGCACAGGGCAGAAGCAGCATAGTGAGAGCATCAAGTATCAGGTGCACAAAAAGGTGCACGAAAGTGAATTCAGGTCATGGCTCACAAAAAGCTTTAAGCCCTGAGGTTAATTCCATGCAGAGTCATTCCAGAGGGGATCCCTGAAGCTCTCCCTAGGACAGGCGTGCTGTTTGTAGGGGCAGCACCCCTCTCTGGCAGCCAGAGAGAGGAAGTTTATTCCCAATTCAAATTGCTTTAGAGCATTTTTGGTTCTGCCATCTGTCATAAGCAGTAAAACCTCCTGCCTGAGGGTGTTAAAGTGGCATTTTCGTGGTGCCAGAACAGTGGCTCTGCTGTGCCTGGAGGGGGCTGTGTTTTTCCCCACTCTGTGGCACCTCTGGGTGCTGTGGTGCAGGGAGGGGATGGGAGCCCCAGCTCCAGCAGGTGAGATGTTTGCAGAGCAGCTCTGTGCAGACCTTTGGGGAGGGATCACGTGTAATTTCAGAAGGGATGTTCTGGCCCTTGTTAGTGTTTGCTGACCCTGCAGCTCTGGCGAGGTCAGAAGTTGCTGTAGTGGCCCTAAAGTGGGAGCTTTGTAGGGCAAGAGTCCCCTCTGTGTCCCAAAGCTCCTGAGTGACTTTTCTGTGCTCCTGGTGGTCCCAGGGCTTTACCTCTTCTCTGGCACACACAGATGAGGACTGGAGAGATCACCTTTGTTCTGGCTTAACCTCAGAGTCTGGTTTAACCTCAGAGTCTGGTTTAACCTCAGAGTCTGGGAGCTGCTGCTGATGCTGTTGAGGGTGTTTGCAGTGCCTGGGGGAAAGGGAAGGCTGCCCCTGGGTGGGAGCTGCCCCTGGGTGGGAGCTGCCCCTGGCTGGGGGCTGCCCCTGGGTGGGGGCTGCCCCTGGGTGGGGGCTGCACAGCTGCAGGTGCCCCTGGGCTGCTGCAGCCCAGCTGATTCCAGTCAGACCTTTTGCTGCCCCCTTTTTCAGACGTGCTGCTGCCCATCCTTCCTCCTGGACTGTGACACCAAATGAACATCCCTGAAGGGTTCAGCCCTGCCACTGCATTGCCTTTGTGGACCTGACTGATGTCAGCAGCTCTGGCAAGGGACATCCTGGGAGCATTTTGGTATTGGCTCCTCAACCAAAACCCCAATTGGCTGTAGTGGTGCAGAGCTGAAATATTGCAAAATACTGTGGGCCTGTGGATGAAAAATTAGAGAAACTTGTGTGGGTTTGGGCTTTGTTTGCAATCTGCAGAGAATATTTTCCCATCTGCCTTCCTTTGCCGTGTGCCTGCTCTCCCTCAGTGGGAGCAGCTCCCCATTTCTCACGGGTTTCTCAGCAGTCTCTGGGGTGAGGTCCAGGGAGGGAGAGAGGAGCTGCCCTTCCCCAGATCCCAGCTGTGAGAGGGCTCGTGGCTCACCCTGTGCTCTGGAGAGCCCTGCCCGTGTCCCAGCCGTGCCAGGAGAGCCCTGCCCGTGTCCCAGGAGAGCCCTGCCCGTGTCCCAGGAGGGTCCTGCCCGTGTCCCAGGAGGGTCCTGCCCGTGTCCCAGCCGTGTCCGTGTCCCAGCCGTGCCAGGAGAGCCCTGCCCGTGTCCCAGGAGAGCCCTGCCCGTGTCCCAGCCGTGCCAGGAGAGCCCTGCCCGTGTCCCAGGAGAGCCCTGCCCGTGTCCCAGCCATGCCAGGAGAGCCCTGCCCGTGTCCCAGGAGAGCCCTGCCCGTGTCCCAGCTGTGCCAGGAGGGTCCTGCCCGTGTCCCAGGAGGGTCCTGCCCCTGTCCCAGGAGAGCCCTGCCCATGTCCCAGCCGTGCCAGGAGAGCCCTGCCCGTGTCCCAGCCGTGCCTGGCTGCCCCTGGGCAGGGCTACCTGTGCCATGCCTGGCTGCCCCACACCTGGGCCAGCCCTGGGGACAGAGGGGATTCTGCCTTGGTCCTTGCCAGCCCCAAAGTGACCCCAGGGCACCTGGGTGGGCTGGATGGACCAGGACAGCCCCTGTGCTCCAGGAGCTCTGGGAAATTCCTGCTGCCCCGTCGGGACTGCTCGGGGCAGGCGTGCCCAGGGAAACTGGCACGGGTGCAGGGCCTGTGGAAGGACCAGAACTTTCCCGGGAAACATCGCCCTTCTGGCTTTTGGGAATGGGAATACACCCTCATTAACTGAGGCACAGAACTTCTGGCACCACACATGGGGGGTTTCCATGAGTTTTAAGGATGAGTAACTGGGTTGAAACGAAGCTCAAGTGCAGCTGAGGTGGCCACGATGGGAGAGCAGCTGCCCTGTCCCCCCCGGAGCTGGGGGTGGGCTGGAGCTGCCAGCCCCTCACTGCCCATCACCCCCCGAGCTGGCTTCTCTTTGCTTTAAATGACTGGCAGGGCACGAAAGCCAAGTGTGTGTAATGTAGGAGTATTTTTAAAAGAGATTGATTATTGGCGGCAAATCCTATTTTTGGCAGCAAATCCTGCTGTGAAGGGAAGCAAGGGACGCTGTCCCAGGAGGTTTTTCTGGACTACCTTAACCTAAGCATTTACACAGGGTTTCCTGTCAATAGCTTTTATTTGCTGGTGCTTCTCCTGACAAATGCCTTCTGAAAAGCAAGTGGTCTTTAATTCAGCTGTGCTCAAATTTGCATTCCCTTAATGCAAAGCAGATGCTCTGATATCACCAGTGGCAAGGAGATAAGCTCAGTCCAGAGTTTTCTCAAGGAAATTAAAATGTTATGGAAGACAAATGCCCAGACAGAAAAAATCCCACAACAGCCCTAAAGCAATCAGGGAAAAAATTATGTGGATATTTGGACTTTACATTTTAATGAGACTCTTTGGAAACATTAAATCCATTTGCTTTTCCTTTTCTAGGCTTACAGAAGGGACGAGACAATGACTGTAAAAAGAAAACTTGGCATTAATATCAGTGAAGAAAAGGGTTATGTTCAGTATTAAATTCCTTCGCAGATACCTTCAGCATATAGTGAATAAGTAGAAATAGATTTAAGAAACACTGTAAAATTAAACTTTATAAGATTACTTTTTTATGGAATATGCAGTAGCTGCCACATAGAATAAATGTATGTTTTTCATTATATTTTTATTATGCATTTAAAGCACATTAAGGAGCAAACAACCATCAAAGAAAAAGAAACTTATTAGATTTAGCAAGTAATCATATCAGCTTTATGTATGGTTATATTTTGTGGAAGAAGGGAAAGATGCATGTCAGGTGTCCTTTCAGGCTATTCAGTGAGGCATTTTTCTTTGGGAGAACAATATTAATGGCTGTTTGGCTCTGTTCCTGCTGCACTGCATGAGCATTTTGTCTTCTTTATTACAGTTCCTTATAAGAGTGCCATTACAGCTGGAGCAACCAGTAGAGCATCTGGAAAAATGGATTGCTTTGATTTTGGTCTCTAAACGGGCCTTGGTTTGTGTGTGAGCTCCTAAATTGTTTAAACATTTAGGGACAGGTTTGTGGGTGGTGGTGAGCAGTTGCTGCACGCTGTCCTCCGGAGCTGCGATGGGAGGGATCTGCTGGCAGACCTTGTCCTGGCACATCTGGTGATCCAAGGCTGGCTTTGTCTTCTGCTTTCTCTTTGGACAATGCCATTTGTCACCCGTTCTTCCCCGTGTTCAAGGTGCCTCAGCTCCTGCTCACTCCCAGAGCCAGGTCTGCCCTCTCTGCTCGCTGTCCCCAGCTGGTTCTGCCTCAGCTCAGGGCTCCAGGACAGCCCTGCCCTGCCTGGGCTTCGGGAGAACACCCGTGTGGATGGCGTGCAGCTCTGCAGGCTGTGCTTGCGCCCGGCCCGGCTCCCTCGGCCTGTGCTGGGCAGGGAGGAGCTGCAGAGCCCCGACAGCTTCCAGCGCAGCCTCCTGAGCGAGGTCCTGCCGGGAGGGAGCCTGCTGCAGGTGTGCCAGCTCCGGCCGGGGCTGCCGCACCTGGCTGCCGCACCTGGCTGCTCCCGGGCGGGGCTGCCGCACCTGGCTGTCACACCTGGCTGTCACACCTGGCTGTCACACCTGGCTGTCACACCTGGATGCTCCCGGGCGGGGCTGCCGCACCTGGCTGTCACACCTGGCTGTCACACCTGGCTGCTCCCGGGCGGGGCTGCCGCACCTGGCTGTCACACCTGGCTGTCACACCTGGCTGTCACACCTGGCTGTCGCACCTGGCTGCTCCTGGGCGGGGCTGTCACACCTGGCTGTCACACCTGGCTGTCACACCTGGCTGTCACACCTGGCTGCTCCCGGGCGGGGCTGTCACACCTGGCTGTCACACCTGGCTGTCACACCTGGCTGCTCCCGGGTGGGGCTGTCACACCTGGCTGTCACACCTGACTGTCACACCTGGCTGCTCCCGGGCGGGGCTGTCACACCTGGCTGCCGCACCTGGCTGTCACACCTGGCTGCTCCCGGGCGGGGCTGTCACACCTGGCTGTCACACCTGGCTGTCACACCTGGCTGTCACACCTGGCTGCTCCCGATCGGGGCTGTCACACCTGGCTGCTCCCGGACAGGGCTGTCACACCTGGCTGTCACACCTGGCTGTCACACCTGGCTGCCGCACCTGGCCACTCCCGGGTGGGGCTGTCGCACCTGGCTGTCACACCTGGCTGTCACACCTGGCTGTCACACCTGGCCGCTCCAGGGCGGGGCTGTCACACCTGGCTGTCACACCTGGCTGTCACACCTGGCCGCTCCCGATCGGGGCTGTCACACCTGGCTGTCACACCTGGCTGTCACACCTGGCTGTCACACCTGGCTGCCGCTCCCGCTGGGCTCCCCGAGGTCACCCAGCCGGGCCGGGCACAGCGCTGGGGGCACTCTGGGGACAGCAGGGCGGCTGCCAGCCGTGCCCGGGGCTGTGCCAGCCGCTGCAGCCTCTCCGGGCGCTGGCTGCCAGCTGGGAGCCGGGCTGGAATAACCCGGGATTTTCTGGCTCGGGTAAATTCCCTTGCTCGGCCCCGGAGTTAATGTGGGAAATGAATGGGCACTTGAACAGAGCTGCTGAAAGCCAAAAGGGCAGTGCTTGTTCTCCTGCTGAATCTCTCCAGTAAATTTAGCAATGACGCTTGACATTCTCTGCCTAATAAGAGCAGTTTTTATGCTCAAATTGTGACTCTCTTTATATAAAAGGAAAATAACATTAAGCAGTACTGTATAGCTTTAGCAGTGTCACAGTTTCTATAAATGTCAAAGTACTTATTCATTTAGTTGACAAATGTCACTTCAGAAGCAAATTATTTTCCTTAGTGGCAACGTGATTTATGTATGCAACACAGTCCATTTTTTGAAAAAGTGGATTTCTTTTGAAGAATTATTAATTTAAGATTATTTTCAATAATTATTTTTGAGGATTTCATATTTTCATAACACTTCTTACAGCAACATCTCAGATTTTTTTTTCTTTTTGTGGAAGAGCCTTATACACAACTTTTCGCTTGTGTGTTAAACATAGGTTTATTAATCCCTAGATGGTTGCAGGAAAATGGAGTATTCAGCACTGGTGATCTGGGGGGGCCTGGAGGAGATGAAGCTCTGGTGCTCCAGTTGTGGATGCAGCTGAAAATTGCATTTGAAGCTGGGAGGAGGAGGAGGAGTTCAGCAGCCAGCAGGGGAAGGATGTGGGACCATGGCTGGCTGCTGATAGTCTTGCTTAGAGCTCTGTTGGGTACCCCTGTGAAAGGCAGCTCAGGTTTTTATTGGGCTGAAACCAAAACCTCCTTGTGCATCCCCAGGGATCTCTGGGCTGAACTACAAGGTTACACAGCTTTTCTGGGCCCCTGCACGCTCTGTGTAGCATTTAATGTGCTGGGAGCCCAAATTCATTAACAGGAAAGCATCTGCAGCGCTGGAGCAGTAAGCTGTGAACTCCTTCAAAACCTGAAGGATGGCCCCAAAAGCGAAAAGAAAATGGAGTAAAAAAATGTTAATGGGTACAGAACTTCTTCCTGGAGCACCAGTAAGGGGTTTTACCTCTTGTATTTGCTTGGAAAAATATCCTCCAAATGCTGCTTCTCCAGCAGGGTAAGGAAAGGGTGCCTGCCACAGCTGCAGCCACCCAGAATTTCAGAGCCTTATTTCACTGAAGATTCAGCTGAATTTTTTCCTGACACAGGTGAGCCTGCTTTGAGGCCGTGATATTTCACATGGTTTTGGACTGATGAAAAATTGCAAGTGCTTTTTTCTGGCTTCGCTGTGGTTCATGTAGAATAACAAAGGCTTGTGTTTTATTTCCAAGTCAGTGTGATCCTCCCATAGACTCTGTCTGTTTAAGCATAATTTCACCTCAAATACAGCCATTCTTTGGGAGGCCTCAGCCCTCAGTAGAGGCAGAAAATGTGATCCAGGTTTATATAAATAACAGCTGGGGTTTATTTTCTGTCCCAGAGGGGGGATAGTGCAGGTGTGTGCCTTTGTAGAAATAGTAAAAGATTTAGTGAGTGACGGCTTTAAAATTTAATCTGTGCAGTCTGCTTCCTGAAAATAAACTTTCTGCTGCTGTGGGAAGGCTCCTGTTTCTGTCCTCTCAGGGAGGAGCTGCTGCTCTCTGGGATTTTCTGGTGCTGGGGGTGTGGCAGTGACTGGCAGACAGCCTGGACTGGGGCCTGCCCAGTGTGTGCAGTTTTCTCTTTCCTTTGGGCTGGGATTCCTGTCATTATTTTCCCATACTAAGCAGCTGTATTTTTAAATATAATTTTCTTGAATAATTTGAATTAATGTTCAGGCAATTACCAGGCTCTTCATGTACTTAGGGTACATATGTAATTGCATCATTTGGACAGTTAATTGCACTGTTTAATGATGTTACATCAATTTCCTTATTAAGCATAATGAATCAAATGCAACTGCCATGCACATGGGGTTTTGAAGGAGCAGTTTCTCAGATGGTGGCTTTCAGAGCAGGAAAAAGCCTGACAGATGCTTGAACTGGACTGCAAGGTGCTTTCCCACTGGCTTTGGACAGAGCTGTAAACTGAGCTTTGTAAGAGAGAACTCCTGCATTCCAGGATTTTGGGGTTCAGCATCCGTTTTACACCGTTAGCACTAGGAGAAGACCAAATAATGACCTGTACAGGAAAGGGGATGGCTGTTCCTGTCAGGAACTATACAAGAAAGGGAATGGCTGTTCCTGCAGGGAATTGTACAGGAAAGGGGATGGCTGTTCCTGCAGGGAATTGTACAGGAAAGGGGATGGCTGTTCCTGAAGGGAATTGTACCAGAAAGGGGATGGCTGTTCCTGCAGGGAATTGTACAGGAAAGGGGATGGCTGTTCCTGCAGGGAATTGTACAGGAAAGGGGATGGCTGTTCCTGCAGGGAATTGTACAGGAAAGGGAATGGCTGTTCCTGCAATGACCTGTACAGGAAAGGGAATGGCTGTTCCTGCAGGGAACTGTACAAGAAAGGGGATGGCTGTTCCTGCAGGGAATTGTACAGGAAAGGGAATGGCTGTTCCTGTCAGGAACTGTACAAGAAAGGGAATGGCTGTTCCTGCAGGGAATTGTACAAGAAAGGGGATGGCTGTTCCTGAAGGGAATTGTACAAGAAAGGGGATGGCAGTTCCTGTAGGGAATTGTACAGGAAAGGGGGTGGCTGTTCCTGCAGGGAAGCTCCTGCAGCAGTCCCTGCTCCTGTCCTGGCAGCTGCTGTTATGGGACGTGGCTGTGTGGGGAAACTGTCTTTGGGGTGGTGACAAATCCCACCCCAGGGACACTCCTGGGCTGGGAGTGTGAGCTTCTGGGGCTGCCAGGGCCTGGAGCTCCAGGGACTGGCTTTGATGAGCTTTGGGTGGTGGCTCTGTTCCCTAAGCTGTGCTGGGGAATATTTCAGGAATTTAAAGACTCCCAACGTGTGTGAGCAAGGAGGAGAAACACAAGGGCTGGGACTGAGAACTGGGAGCTGAAAGCAAGGGAAGCTGAGGCACTGAGGGGGCAGTGATCAGTAATGTTGGAAACAACGGGAACTGCGAGGGAGAAGCTGCAGAAGGCGGGCACAGAAACTTCAAGGAAAAGAAAGTTTCTTTATTATTCCCTTAAGTTTATTAGCAGTAACATTTCCAAAAGGTTAAGCTGAATTGTCGAAATGAAGACTAACGGTGTTTGTGGTGCATTTGAAAAGTGAACTGCCCTGATGAAGAATTCATGGCCCATTTTCCTTGGCTGGCAGCTTTTACATGGATGATGCATTGTTGCAACACTTACTAATGCCCAAATACTCGATGGTTCTGTCATACCTGCTGAGAACTTCTTTCTTTGGAGGGATGCTAGTGTTGGCTGTTTCCCCAAACCCTTTCCAGAAAGAATTTTTGCTCAGCTAAGGCAGTTTGGGGGTGCACATGCAAGTGACCTGGTGTGACACTTGCTTGGGAACCATCAGGGCCACATCAGCCACTGCAGGGAGAGCCCCAGGTGCTGCAGGGCCAGGCTGGAGCTGGGGCAGGCACCCTTCCCGAGCCTTTGGCTGTGCCCTGGGGAAAGGAAGGGGTTTGTCCTGACCCTGGTGGGAAAAGGGCCCCCTTAGCTCAGGGAAAAAACACGTATGTTTTGTGATTCTAAAGCTTATTTAGAATCAGACTGCTTTGGGTTGGAAGGGATCTTGTAAATCCCCCACTGAGGCCTGTATGGGTGGGAGACACTGATCCAACTCCTTCCCTTTGGGGTGCTATTTTGAACTCTGTTTTCTAAAGCTGAGCCAGAGGTTTCGTTTCCAGTTATTCCCTCGGGGGTGTTACCTGGTGCCTCGCAGCTCCTGGCAGGGGCTGGCTGTGCCTGGCTGCAGGCAGACAGGGTGGCAGCAGCCTGGGGGATGTGGGGCAGTGGGAGGAATTCCAGCAGGGTGAATAAGGCACAGGGAAAGCCATCTCCCTGTCTCTCGGGGCTCTGGTGGTCGAGATGACCCCGAGAGTGTAAAAAGTCTTGTTCTCCCAGCCCGTGCAGCCAAAGGAGGAGTCTGAATGCACAGGATCACCTTCTCAAGGTTGTTCATTTTCCCTTCTCTAGAACATTCTCTCTCTGCCCTGCTGAGCTCTGTCCAGCAGCTCGGCCATGGCATTCTGTCTGCCCTCAGGGCAGTGTTCACATTTTATACCCAAAACTCCGTGTGCCATGGTTATAATAACGTGCCAATGTCTGTCATTGATGTTGGACAGTGTGTCTGTGCCTGAAACCAACAGAAAAGTGTCACCAGCACAGCGAGACATGGAGGGCAAGGAGAAGGAGAAGGTCAGGACACGCCCAAATCCCTCCATCTTGTACCCCTGAATCACATTCTAAAAACCCCAAAATTCTACTTTTTCACCCTGTGTTAATTCAACCACCACACTACTCAAACCCTTGTGGTTTGTAATTCCTCACACAGAGTTGGCAGCTTTTCCCACGGGCTAAAATGGAAGCCACAGGTGTTTTTGACTTTGTGCCAAGGTCTCTGAGCCCCCTGCCAGGGTCTGGAGCCAGCCAGGGCAGGCAGAGGGATCTCCTGGGTTCCCACACCTGTCCTCAGGCACCTGGGCTCCCAGGGTGAGCCATTCCTGCCTGAAAGGCACGGTGGGGGTGAGGCTGCCCCGAGCTGGGCTGAGCAGTGCCCTCCTGCCCTGGGGATGGCACCTCCAGCCACGGGGATGGGACACCCGGGGGGTTGGAATTGCTTTGGTTTTAGCCTGACAGAGCATGTTTGGGAGTTAGCACTGTGAGAGTGCTGGGGAAGAGTCTCCCCTTCAAAAACCCCTGGGAATTGATGGCTGCCGAGTGTGAAGGGGCAGTTCTGTGTGTTCTGTGATTAGGATGAGGCTGCCAATCCTGTCAGCTGTGCTGAGCTGTTGTTCCAGACCTGCTGTGTGTGTAAACCTGCCCGTTCACTGGGGTTTGGGGGGGAAAAGCTTGAAATTATTCACCTAAAGGCTGAATCTGCAGCACCCCCCGTGCACCTGGGTCCCTGTGCACAGAATATTGAAGGATTTTGGTGCTGTTTTGTGATGTCTGATGAGGGCAACAAAGCAGAAGGAAAAGGGAGCATTTTGTGTTGTTTTCAGAGGCCAAAATATGAATGAATTTTCCTCTACCTAAGGATCAGTGTGCAAAGTAGTTGCTACAGTCTTCCATGCAATATTATAGACACAAACAGATTTGACAGGGTTTTCTTTTCCCTGTGGAATTTCTAGTAAATAGAGATAAATTATCTCATCTGTTTTCTGTTTATTAGCTGGGACTCTATCAAATTAAGTGACTCCAGTATTGCTGTGAGATGGAGAAATAATCACTACTCTCTATTTAATCATTTCTCTGCCAACATGAGCTCGTGGCAGTGGGACTCGAGGAATTTGCTGGCCCTGTCTGGCCACGTGTGTGTGCATGTGCAGAGGGGCTGCTCACAGGGAATGTGGAAATACCTGCCAGAAGCTCTCTGGTTCTCCTGCTGCTTTTATTCCTCCTCCTGGTGCTTCTTGTCTCTCACCTACAGCTGTGACACCTCCTCATTGTTTGTGACCAGGCAAGTTTGCCACAACACAATCATTTATGACCGGCTGAATGTTTTCTGTGCAGAGAATCTTTTTCTGATACAAAATATGGATTTTTGTGTAAGTGAAGCTTTGGAGCTGTGGCACGGGTTGGAGTGCAGCTCTGGAGGCTGACTGGGCCCCTCTTGGGCAGGAAAAACCAATTTAAGGTTACACCACTTTGCTTGGGGTCACATCCACTTGAGCTTTGAGGGTCTCCAGGGCTGGAGATGACAGGGCTCAGGAAAACCTGATGTGGAAGGAGCATTTCTTGTTGGAAGTGTCATCTAGAGAATGGAGAAACTCCCCAGGACAGGTTAGGAGTGCACTGCAGTCTCGTGTGTTCTCTTCAGGTTAAACAGCCTCCCCCTGCTGTTGCTGAGTCTAAAAGCTGGATAATTTGAATGACCTGTTTCAGAATGCAGGTGGTACTTGGAGAGTCCATGTCCTCAGCCTGGTTGTTCATTTTTGTGTGGCCTGCAGTCACGGTTATCCTGGAGTAACACACACGATTCAAACAGTGCTTTAGTTGTATTCATGTGGCAGGTTGATTTGGTGTGAGTGAACTGTGATTCTTTGTTCAAAACCTCTCCAAAGCCCCGTTATTGCCTTTCCCACTCCACCTTTTTGAAGGCTGCATTAGCATTTAGAGTATGGCTTTGCAATGCAGCCTTTCCTCTCCTGCTAGCCTTGGCCTGGGAGGGTGCTGGGGCACGCCTGGGGCTGCTCACAAATGTCTGGGCACACTTCAGTGGCATTCCTGCAGCTCCCAGGTCACTGCCAGAGCAGGGCAGCAGCCCTGAGGGGTGACCCTCACTCACAGAAGTGCTCCTTCCTCTCGAGAAATGGAGAGCAGGGATCTTTGCTCCCATCACTCACTCTCCTGGAGCGCAGAGCACTTCTGAAAGGCTAAAAGCACCAGCTGTGTCTGGTTGCAGGCAGAGTTTTGTGTCCTTGACAAGCCGGGTGTGACAGCAGTGGCACCCCCAGAGCCGTGAGCCTGGCCCCTGCCTGGCCTGGTGTTCTGTGCCAGCCTGCCAGGGCTCAGCCAGGGCTCAGCCAGGGCTCAGCCAGGGCTCAACCAGGGCTCAGCGGTGCCAATCCCACCCTGCTGAGGTTCCTGTGCTGCCTCGGGCTAACTGGGCTGCTCCAGCTGCAGAGAGGGGCTGCCTGTCCCTTCCCCTGCCCTGACCTGCTGCAGCTCCCTCAGCAGTGCAGGAGGGCCTTCAAGTGCTGCTGGCTTCAGTGAGGAGTTTTTTTTTTTTGTGTGGTGCCTTTTTTCCTTTTCTTTTTGTTTGGTTTATTTAGAGTCCCAGAATGGGTTGGGTTGGGAGGGACCCTAAATCCCACCCGGTGCCAGCCCTGCCATGGCAGGGACACCTCCCACTGCCCCAGGAGCTCCCAGTCCCAGTGTCCCTGGCCTTGGGCACTGCCAGGGATCCAGGGGCAGCCCCAGCTGCTCTGGGCACCTGTGCCAGGGCTGCCCACCCTGCCAGGGAAGAATTCCTTCCCAATATCTGTTTGGTGATTTGTTTTTTCCTCCCCTAATCCCTTTGTTCTCTTCTTGTGAACCAGCCTTGTCACACCAAATGGAAAGTCCTGGCAGCTTCATCACCTCCCTGTGCTAATTCCTTCTCCTGCTGGAACATCTCTCCCTGCCTTCCACCAGCCATGTGTGTCAGCACCTAAACCTGGCAGCAGTTTGAGTCAATAAATGTAATTCTTCGCAGTCTGGGACCCTGGCAGGGAACTTCTTGGGTATTGCAGTGATGATAATCAGAGTTTGCTGCTCAGTACCTTCTAGAAACAACAGAAACCAAATTCTTTGTAGAGTCAGGGGCCTAAATTAAACCCGAGGTCTCATTCAAGGAGGTGGCATCACTGCAAAGGTTGGCTAGACCATAATATCTGTTTTTTTTCTGTGATCCACTGCAGAGCTACCGAGAGCAGTGAGTTTCAATGAGGCAGGGGCTGCGGTGGGGCAGCCAGGGTGGGGAGCACACGCTGTCACACACACATTAACCCCCAGGCCTCCTGCTGCCCTGAAAGACTCAGGGAGTTGATATTGCCAGGAAAGCATTACCCAGCCTGGTCCTTCACACTGTGCAGCTGCTGTTAAATATTGCACAGGCAGCATTTCAATCAGCTTTTCATTGTTCCCCGTGTTTGGGTGCAGATCTGTGGGCTACAGGGGTGGTAATTAAGTATTTGTTCTGTGCCCTGGGAAGAGAACAGAACAAAAACATCTCTTGCCAGAGGGAGGTTTGTATCAGCTAATAACAAAAACTTTGTAAGTGGGAGGAGAGTTAAATACTGCAATAAATAGTCACTGAATTTTGTAGGATCCCTATACCTCCCTCTCCATGGGTTTTTGGGGGAGAGAACACGTTGTGCTGGCACACCTTTATTGTTAATTCTGCTTTGGGTGAGTGGGATGGACTGGGGAAATATTTTAGACTAATTTTTTATGATCCTAGGACAATTTGTGCATATAAGCCCAGCAGAAATTCTTGTAGGAAGTGATTTAATGTTGGGGTTTTTAATCCCAACCACAGGCAATAAGTACCCAGAGTGATTCTTGTATGTGTGCTCTGCTCAAATAAAATGTTCCTGTGGTGTTGACTTGTTTTACCTGAACCCATTCAATACTTGTGTTGTTACTGATATTGGATTTTTTTTTTTTTGGTCTCTATGTTTTGTCAGCTACTGAAATGTGATTTAGAAATCCAATAACACTAATGTGCTGCAGAAATATGGCTTTATCCACTGACCAGGAGTAACCCACCAGAGGTATTGCTGTAGGTTTAAAGCTGACCTTTTCTGTTATTTAGCAGAAAATCCACAATTGCAAAATGAAACAGAGCTTTTCTTTTGTGGGCAGGGTATTTTCCTTCAGGCTGGGAAAGACTGAGGGACTGGGCTGCTCTCCCTGGGCTAATCCAACGAGAATAAGGACATTTTGGATTAATAACCTGTGACATGGGCCAGGTTGTTCCCAGCCCTGCCCAGCCTGGTTTGGACACTTCCAGGGATCCCTGGTGGAGTTTCCACCTTTTCAGCAGCGTGGGCAGCAATTGACATTCATGCTGGCCCCTGAGAGCACGGATTTGTCCTGCCAGTGCTTCCCTTCTGAACTGGTAATTCTGGGATTCGCTGCACAGGTTTCAGCTGCTGTATGGAATTGTAAATGCTCCTGATGAAATTTGTGAGGAAAAAAATATGGATTCCTTTCTAGGAGCTTTATAAGAAGAGATGTGTTCTTACAGAACTCCATTCTCTGTTCTGAAAAGGGTCTTTCAAATCAGGTATAGCTTTATAACCACTGGGCAACTTCTTGAAATCATCCTATAAAGTTTAATAAAAACCCAACATGTCAAAGGAATTATGCAAAAAGATGCAAAGTACTCTAAAAGGGAGCTTCTCTTTTTCTGCAAAATCCAGTATAGAAAACTTCCAAGTTCTCTATAAAAATATGCTGATGTTCTTTTATAAATATCATGTACCACTTTATAAATATTTTATGAAAAATATTAACACTCTGCTTCAGAGGAAAGCTTTTGAGGCTTTTAGGCACATCAGAATTGCTTTTCCCAGTCCTCCCACACTGCATCATTTCCCCCACTGCTTTTGTCCTTATGCAGAGCGCCCCTGAGGAAACAGAGGTATCTTAAAATCTCTCCAAGAAATCAGCTGAGGGCAGCATCACAGAACTGTTAGGGCTGGAAGAGACCTTTAAGATCACCAGCTCCAGCCACCAACCCAGCAGCGTGGTCACCATTAAACTGTCCCCAGAGCCACAGCCACGGGTGTTTGAGCCCCCCCCCTCTGCCCTGAGCAGCCTCTTCCCGAGCTGCAGCCACAAAGAACAGCTGTGGATCTCTTTTTGGAAGGCCCTGCTGGTCTGTGCCTGGTGAAGTGCTGCAGCAGCGTGGCCTCGGGGGCTGAGCTGCTGGGGCAGGCGCTGGTGGCGTGTTTGGAGCACACGCCCTGGGCCCTGCCTCGCTGCGGGCAGGGAAAGCTCTGTGCTTCCAGGGGTGCCTGCCCTGCCTGGCTCCGGGCAGTGATGAGCAGCAAGGGCTGGGAAGCTCTGCCCTGCCCTGGTGCATTCGTGGCAGCCAGGTGTCCCTGCAGCAAGGGGCTCTCTGTGCTGGGGGTGAGCACCTGGCGGGGTCTGCTTTGCTTGGAATGACCCTGAGAGTGCAAAAGTCCTTGTGCCCCAGCCCGTGCAGCCGAGGAAGAGGTCTGGAATGCGTGAGGTCGAGTTCTCAAGGTTGTTTATTTTCCCTTATCTAGAACATTCTATCTCTGACCTGCTGAGCTCTGTCCAGCACAGAAGCCATGGCAGTCTGCCCCGAGCCTCGGGCAGCTCCCACATGATAAACCAAAAACTCCGTGTGCCATGGTTACAATAACGTGCCAATGTCTGTCATTGATGTTGGACAGTGTGTCTGTGCCTGAAACCAACAGAAAAGTGTCACCAGCACAGCGAGACATGGAGGGCAAGGAGAAGGAGAAGAAGGTCAGGACATGCCCAAATCCCTGCATCTTGTACCCCTGAATCACATTCTAAAAACCCCAAAATTCTACTTTTTCACCCTGTGTTAGTTCAACTACCACACTGCTCAAACCCTTGTGGCTGTAATTCCTCACACAGAGTTGGCAGCTTTTCCCATGGGCTAAAATGGAAGCCACAGGGGTTTTTGACTTTGTGCCAGGGTCTCTGAGCCCCCTGCCAGGGTCTGGAGCCAGCCAGGGCAGCCAGAGGGATGTGCTGGGCTCTGACAGCCACCGTGGGCAGGAGAGCAGCGATTCCTTCAGCTGGGCTGGGTCACTGGAGGGTCTGGAGGATTCCTTCAGCTGGGCTGGGTCACTGGAGGGTCTGCACCCCAGGCAGGAGCGTGCCCGTGGGCTGGTGGCAGTTCTAGCCATGATCCCAGCAGCCCCTCGGGAGCTGAGGTTTGCTCTCTGCCCTCCCTCGGTGTGTGAGCTGGCTGCTGTGCCAGGAGCAGAACCACCCCCGTCCCAGTGGGCACCTGCTGTTTCTGGGGGCTGGCACACCCTGTGCATGGTTTGTGTGTGATTCCTGCCTCCCTCATCATTCTCCCCAGAGTTGTGCTTCATGATTCTTCTCCTCTGGATGTCTTGCAGTGCCTGATGTTTATCGTGAAGGGTTTTTTGTCCTTTTTTTTTTTTTTTTTCCTGGCTGAAGGATTGAAGGAAGGACGCCTGAGTCTGTGATCCCCTGTGAAGGAGCCTGTGCAGGCACAACGTTGAGCTGGGGTTAGGTGTCTAATGAGGAATGGGAAGGAAATCCCATGCAGGATTTATCCTGTGCTGTCATTCCCCTCTCCCTGTGTGTGCCTGTTCCTGGCTGATTTCAGTTTCCCCATTGTCTGCTCCCCTGTAGGTTCCTGCTTGCTGTGAGGTCTGTAAGTGCTGGAGTGGCACTGCTGTGTGTGTGTGTGTGTGTGTGTGTGTGTGTGTGCTGAACCTCACTGGAATGGCACACTGCTCTGTGTGTGTGTGTGTGTGTGTGTGTGTGTGTGTGTGTGCTGAACCTCACTGGAATGGCACACTGCTCTGTGTGTGTGTGTGTGTGTGTGTGTGTGTGTGTGCTGAACCTCACTGGAATGGCACACTGCTCTGTGTGTGTGTGTGTGTGTGTGTGTGTGTGTGCTGAACCTCACTGGAATGGCACACTGCTGTGTGTGTGTGTGTGTGTGTGTGTGTGTGTGTGCTGAACCTCACTGGAATGGCACACTGCTCTGTGTGTGTGTGTGTGTGTGTGTGTGCTGAACCTCACTGGAATGGCACACTGCTCTGTGTGTGTGTGTGTGTGTGTGTGTGTGTGTGCTGAACCTCACTGGAATGGCACACTGCTGTGTGTGTGTGTGTGTGTGTGTGTGTGCTGAACCTCACTGGAATGGCACACTGCTCTGTGTGTGTGTGTGTGTGTGTGTGTGTGTGCTGAACCTCACTGGAATGGCACACTGCTGTGTGTGTGTGTGTGTGTGTGTGTATGTGCTGAACCTCACTGGAATGGCACACTGCTCTGTGTGTGTGTGTGTGTGTGTGCTGAACCTCACTGGAATGGCACACTGCTCTGTGTGTGTGTGTGTGTGTGTGTGTGTGTGCTGAACCTCACTGGAATGGCACACTGCTCTGTGTCTGTGTCTGTGTCTGTGTCTGTGTCTGTGTCTGTACCTGCTGAACCTCAGCGTTTTCCTGAGAGCTTGGCCTTTTTTCTTGTAAAGTTTAACAATGTAACCTTGCTAATTTGAACATGGATGGATTTTTTTTTTTTTTTTTTGATGAATAACCGTAGTTTCACTGGGAGTCCCTGATGCACAGCCCCACTGCACATGGAGCTGTCTGCTCTTTCTTTCTCCCCTTGCCCTTTTCCCCCTTCCCACACTGTGCTTCCCACCCCAAAAGGCAAAGCCCAACCACCCCTTCATCATCTGAGAGTTTCTCATCTCCCTGGCTGCTGCTCTGTAGGAGAACTTGTTCCTGACACGTTCCTGCTGCTCATAATGAGCTTTCACTCAAGGGGCTGATCAATAGCAGAGCCCAGCAGGTCTGTCTCCATTGCTTGTTTTCTCTATCTTGAATCTGCCAAGAGAGATTAGACCATTGCCAAGGTCACTCAATAGGCTGTGAGTGAAGGAAAAGATATCTGGCTGACTTTTTTAGGACAGGCTGCAAAAAGGCAAGAGCGGAGCTAAAACTGAGTGCACAGTGACAGATTAAATCCGTGCCAAGGGCACCGAGGGGCTGCTGAAGTGAGCCTGGGACACGATCCACGTCCCCTGTCAGGGGCAGGCTGCTGCCCTGCCTGCTGAGGCAAGGTGCCCTGGCAGGACTCGGGAGGCAGCAGGAGCAAAGCAGGCACTCAGGAGCTGAGGCAGGGGGACCTCGTGCTGAAATCAAGGGGATGTGCACGCTGTTGTGGTGGCAGAGATGGACTGGGAGCAGCCTTGTGGCATCCTGGCACCGGGACCCTGAGTGCTGCTCCGGGGGCCGAGGTGCTCCGGGACCTCCTGAGGGCTGGGCTCTTGCGTGGCTGAGCTGAAATGAAGAAACATTAGACTTTAAAAAAGCACGAGTCACTGAAAGTTTTTTGTGTTGACGATGAGTGAAATGACAGAGGGAAGGCTTCCAGGAAGAGGCAATATATTTTATGGGTCTGACTGCTGGAACAGGGACAGCAGTCTCCGTGGCTGGTGTGTCTGAGAGCTTGTCCCGCTTTTTTCCCCAGGTTCCAGCAGTTGATCTAATAAAATACACTGTCTGTATAAATCTTCCAGCCTCAGATCATCATGTCTGCCTCAGAACAGCTAATAAAACAGCAGACAGAGCTCCCTGATATTGTTACCTCATTTGATGGCTCGCCGTGGCCACCCCACACAGAAACCAGACTGCAGTGCCTGTGAATGTTTAGGAGCCTTGCACAGAAAACTGAGTTGTGAGTTTACCTGGCTTTGCAAACAAGACTGAAATAACTGCTTCCATAATAACAAAAATTACAAATCCTCTCCACTCTCTTTTCATTTAAACTCTACTCTTGAGTTGGAAGCTATTTGATCTGTAGGAGATAAAACCCCCCTTCCTCTGCACTGGGAGGAGATGTAGCTGTGTCCAAGCTATAATTCTGCTTTTATACCTGCTAGATTGGTAGTTTGGTTTAATTTCAGTCTGGTCATTCCTAAGCTTTTAAGTAGCAGTGTGCAGTTAATTGCTGTCTTGGCCTGGAACCAAAGCAGACAGGACAGCTCTGATGGAAGGAACAGGAGCTGTGGAGTTTTTGCAAGGCATTTGGAGATAAGGGGATCCTTTTGATTCCTTCTGCTTCCCCGTGGCCACTGGGGTGAGGCCACGGTGTCAGTGATGGTAACAGATGAAGGAAGTTGTGTTCATTCCTTGAACTGTAAGAGACAATCTCGTATAATTATCTGGGAGAGAAACCCCAGCAGATAATTACAAACTGCCACAACTTCCACTCTGAGTTGTTCTGTGTGACCTGAGAGCTTCACAGCCTGCAAGATTTAAATCGTTTGAGTGGCCTGACTTCACAGTGACCAAACTTGGCTGAAACAAGGCAAACAGAAGAGACTCTGGCTTGGAGCCTGTCTGTCCTTATCTTCCAGCTTTATCTGGGTTTCTAATTGAATTTTAAAGACGCTGATGATAGGCTGAGGCTAAAGCCCCAGTCCAGATGGAAAAGGCTCAGTGGGGCTGAGCTTGTCCTTGAGCTCCTTTTGGCTTTGGAACACTCGGTGTTCCCCTTCCTGGAGCTGGTCAAGCCAAGGGCTCAATCTGTGCACGTGTGCCCAGGTTTGGTGCCTGGGGCTCAGCCCTCACAGCTGTCCCAGCGTGTCCCCAGGCTGCAGAAACTGCTTTGTTTGGAGCTCACTGGTGGCTTTCCAGCAGTGCAAGGTCTTGCCCAGCTGTCTCCTCCCTCTCTCCCTGCTTTTGTGTCCCAGCCACTGGGCAGTGGGGTTTGTAGTTTCAAGCCCAGCCTGGATTTGCTGGGGGCTGTAAGAGCTTCTCCTGGCTCTGCCAGAGGATCTGGACTGAAGTCACTTTAATTTGAGGAGAATCCTCGCTGCTCTCAAAGCACTCTTCTGAGCCAATTCTTTCCTACTGCAGTGTGTGATTTTTGCAATATGAAGACTTGACAGAGGATTGCCCTGTGGGTAAAGGCTTGGCCAGAGGCTGCAAGGAAGAGTGTTCAAAAAGGGATTTTGTTTGACTTTGGCTGTACCTTCAGGTTTTCCTTGTCTCTTAACCTCCTGTCTGTGCCGTGGAACATGATTCTACTTGCCTCAGTGGGCTTCTATAAGAATATGTACTTAGAAAGTCGTGAGGAATGCAGATGGTGGGGCTGCTCCTTGGCCAGGAGCACAGCTGAGCAGTCAGCAGAGATGGAGGAGTTTCCTCCTGTGCACAGTGACCTCAGTTTGCAGACTGACTGCACGCTCAGGAATGGGCTGGTTATCCTTTGTTTACTCGTTTGTCATGTCGTGTTGCACGCTACGAAATCAGTTGAGGATGCGAAGGAATGGGATGCACTAAACTGAACAGCTCTGTTAACATCATGTGGCAGCGTGTTTGACTGCATTAGTTCCACTTCATGCAGCCACAACTGAGGCTGGGACAGGGCAGTAACACAGATCCCACTGTCACTGCATTTTGCCTAAATGAACCTTGGCATCATCCATAATTGTTTTAAAAATAAATCTAAGTTTATCTTTTAGAGTGCTTGAGGAGAAAAATGAAGTCCAAATGGAGTATATATTTTTTTTCCATTTTTCTCTCTTGAAACAACAAAACCTGCTGGTTTAATTTAACTTAGATTGGCCAGAGCAGCTGTGGCTGCCCCTGGATCCCTGGCAGTGCCCGAGGCCAGGCTTGGAGCCTGGGACAGTGGAAGATGCCCCTGCCTGTGGCAGGGGTGGCTCTGGATGGGCTTCAGCATGCCTTCCAACCCCAAACATTCCATAACTGTAATTCAAGACACTTTTCTATCACTTCTCTGTCACTACTGTGGAAGCTTTGGGGCAGGAAGTAGTTGGGGATGATTTTGGTGCTTCCTGTGGTGATTTGTCTCTTTTTTCTGTTGTCTGTGCTTTGTTTGATGTTCGAAATGTGTTTCAAATGGATATCTCTGCTGCAAGGAGAATAAACACTGCCCTAAATAAAGCTCTATCAGTGTTTAGACAGGTGTGCAGCAGTGCTGTAAATCAGTCTGGGCCACTGCACCTGGAAACTGGGGAGCCTGCAGAAAATCCACTCCCGGGAAGAGAAGATCAGGGAAGGGCTGAAGGCTTTGCCCTGCAGAGCTCCTTGGCTCAGGCTGAGCTGCCCCAGGCCCTGGTGGCCTGGCTGTGCCAGGGACACGGCTGTGCCAGGGACACGGCTGTGCCAGGGCCATGGCTGTGCCAGGGACACGGTTGTGCCAGGGCCATGGCTGTGCCAGGGACACGGCTGTGCCAGGGACACGGTTGTGCCAGGGACACGGCTGTGCCAGGGCCATGGCTGTGCCAGGGACACGGCTGTGCCAGGGCCATGGCTGTGCCAGGGCCATGGCTGTGCCAGGGACACGGCTGTGCCAGGGACACGGCTGTGCCAGGGCCATGGCTGTGCCAGGGACACGGTTGTGCCAGGGCCATGGCTGTGCCAGGGACACGGCTGTGCCAGGGACACGGTTGTGCCAGGGACACGGCTGTGCCAGGGCCATGGCTGTGCCAGGGACACGGCTGTGCCAGGGACACGGTTGTGCCAGGGACACGGCTGTGCCAGGGACACGGTTGTGCCAGGGACACGGCTGTGCCAGGGCCATGGCTGTGCCAGGGCCATGGCTGTGCCAGGGACACGGCTGTGCCAGGGCCATGGCTGTGCCAGGGCCATGGCTGTGCCAGGGACACGGCTGTGCCAGGGCCATGGCTGTGCCAGGGACACGCTGCAGGAGGGCAGGGCAGTGCTGCTGCTGCAGCCCTGGGGCTGCTCCTGCTCCCAGACACCCCAAGGCTCTGGAACCCCCAGGCCCCGAGGCAAGGCTGGTGACACAAACCACTCTGGCTTTCAGCTTCTATTTGTTTCCTTCCCCTTTGCCCAGCTGAGATGTTATTAATTCTGTCAGCTCGCTGGAGATTAATTGGAACTGTAAACACTGAAATTGCCTTTGAGTTTAAAAAGTGAGCTTATTTAGACCTTGAGGGGGAGAGGGAGGTGTTTGAACGTTGCTTGGCTTGGTCACAAAAACCTTTGGATCTTTGCAGATGGAAAAAAAATTGTTTGAGTGAATGGAAGATGTTTCTGTTTTCTTCTGGTTGCATCACTGAGATGTTGGAATTGCTTTTATTTGAAGTTCTGGGATTCTGTGACCTTGCAGCAGTGAAGATCCCGGGGCTGGTTTGGAATTGTGCTGGGCACAGGGAATGCTGAGTGGCTGTAGGACCAACTGCAGGAACCTGTGTGAGAATTCGCTGGCCTGGAGATGGTTTTTGCAGGGCTGTGATTTCCCATGCCCTGTCCTGGGCAAGGGGAGGTGCTGAGGTCTGTGCCCACACTCTGTGCCAGCAGCAGCTCAGGGTTCCAGCCCTCACCAAGCACCAGACTCCACTGATGGCACGCTGACCTTGGTCCTGGCCTTTCCCATGGATTCTGGAATGAGTTGCTACACAGCAAGCACGTGCTCAGTTTTTAGGAGCTTTTTCTACCCCTGAGTTTCTTTGTGTGTGTAACTCACTTCAGCTTGTCTTTGCAAATGTGGTATTTTTCTTCTAAAGGGCTTTGCATGTTTATGGATCTGTAGAAAGTTTCAGGTAGGTCAGAGTAGGAGTAATCGAATGGAAACACAAATGGAAGCTGAGGCTGGAGGCAAATTGGGAGAAGTTGGACCTGTTGCAGACTTTCAGTAGCTAATTATTGAACTGTTTATTTCATTAGAACAAAACCAATGGTGTTTGAATAATGAAGAATTCGCTTTGTTGGTGGCACACTTTGTCTCTCATTGATCCATTTACTCTAAATTGCCTGCGTGCATTTGGGGCCCTCAGACCTGCCCTGTGGGACAGGGGGTTTGTCCTTCCTTTTGTCTGTCCTTCCTTTCCCTTGCTGCTCTGCCCGTGCCCTGGCACACTCCCCGGGGGCTGCTGTGTGCTGCAGTGGCTGGGCAGTTTCTGCAGCTGGCAGCAGCGGGCTGTGGGGTGTTTTTGACCTTACAGAACTCATCCTCCCAGGGGCTGCTGTGTGCTGCAGTGGCTGGGCAGGTTTCTGCAGCTGGCAGCAGCGGGCTGTGGGGTGCTCTGGGGAGGCTGCAGGGCTGAGCCCCTGGAGATGCTCAGCCCCTGCTCACACCAGGACCTGCTGCTCCCTGCCTGCCCTTACCTCGGGCTCTCTCCAGGCCCCCTGCACGGGAGTTGTTGCTGCTCCAGGAATGAGGAATGCCTCCTGAGCACAGGCTGGGGATCCTGGCTGCCAGGAGGAGGCTCGGGGAGCCCCGGGGGTGTGTGCAGCCTCCACTCCCCAGGGTTTTGCTCTGCAGATTGGCAGTGAAACACCTTCCCTCAGAGCCTGCCCAGGCATTAACATCCCTGGGAGCTGAACAAACTTGTCTTTTATGTTTCAGTATAAAACAATGTCATATCAAACCAGGGAGAATGTTTAATAAGAACATAAAGGTGTATTGCAATAGGGGATTTATGCATTTTTATTGGGTTTCCTGGTGCTACAATAATACTCATCATTTTCTTCAATGCCTTTTCTTGTAGTGGGGAGAAATTGCAATGCTGAATCCTGATTTGAGGTGGATTCCTTGCAGCAAGCTGGGGATTCCCAGCCCTTGCCCTTGGAGGATGTACTCCTCTGTGCACATCCCTGGAACCTTCATTCCCTCTCCTGAAGGACGGGTCCTGTCCCTGCCCAGGGGTGCCATCCTCACACTCAGCTCCTGTTCTCCTGGAGAGGGAAGGGCAGAAGGAGTTTGTCTTGGTCAGCTCAAAAGGAAGCTGCTGGGAGGATGAGTTCTGTAAGGTCAAACACGTGGAATGTGTGCGTGATAAATGGGGAAGTGACTTTGCCACTTTGGTTTTCAAGGCAAATGAAAATTGTGATGTGGGGAGAAGGAAATAGGAAGCTGCACCCAAACATTGTGGAACAGATATTTGTTTTGTAGTTGAAAGGAAGTTTGAAAATCCCTGGTTTTCAACACAAATTGCTTGGGAGAAGTGAGGGAGGCACAAACCTAAACCATTATAAATGGTAACCTTTAAAAGTAGAGACATATTTCCTAACAAACGGCTTCTCTTCATTATCAGACCCTCGTTAACTGAAATATTTATTTGGGGTGATGGGATGTTTGAAAATGCAGCAGCTGCTCCGTTTGCTCTTTCCCTTTCTGTGATTTATTCAGTGATTGTTCAGCAGGAGAAGGCAGGGCAGGGAGGCAGGAGCTGCTCTCCTGCAGTGCCCCTGGAGAGCAGAGCTGGGAGCTGTGCTGGGAGCGTGGCCCCCGTGTGTGCACACACCCCACAGCTCCCTGCCCCTCTGCAGGGGCTGTGGGGGCAGCTGTGGGCAGAGGGGCTCCCCTCTGGGATCACTCACTCCAGGTCCCTCCCAGTCCTGTGTGCCCAGGCAGTTCATCCCCAGTGCTCAGTGGTTGCCAGAAAACCAGGATTTCTGCCATAGAAACCTCCAGAATGGGTAGGAAATGGAGAATTAAGGGAAGTGACAATTAGTGTCTCCATTCCCAGGTGCTGTAGTTCCATTTCCATCAGTGAGGCAGAGCTTAGCTGGAATTCAGTTCCTTATTTTAGAATTGTAAACAGGAGTGGGAACATGGATTGTTTTTCCCATATGGTGAGATGCCTTTTGATCAGGAAGGCAGAAGCTCACTGAGTACTTAAATTTTGGTGTCTTGGTAAAAGACAGACTATCTGAAGCTCTTGAAAGATCCTCTTGAATATTAATAACAGATAATAAAAGGCAACATGCAATTAATTTCTAAGTACTCCAAGTACTTTATGAAATCCAGATGGTTTTATCATCTCCTTCCAATGACAAGGAGATGGCAATAACTCCTAAAACTACAGGCCTTGGAATCTCATAGTGAAGAGATGTACTGGACTAGGAAAAAGGAAAATTAATGGGATGCATCCTTAGATGAAGCAGAAGGTGCCTGGCAAAGAGATGGACTGTGGGAACCCAGCACATCCCTGTGGCTGCCCTGGCTGGCTCCAGACCCTGGCAGGGGGCTCACAGACCTTGGCACAAAGTCAAAAACACCTGTGGCTTCCATTTTAGCCTGTAGGAAAAGCTGCCAACTTTGTGTGAAGATTTACAGGTCACAAGAGTTTGAGTTGATGTAGCACAGGGTGAAAAAGTAGAATTTTGGGGTCTTTTAGAATGGGGTTCAGGAGGCAGGATGGAGGAATTTGGGTGTGTCTTGTCCTTCCCCTTCTTCTTGTCCTTCCCCTTCTTCTTGTCCTCCATCTTTCACTGTGATGGTGGCACTTTTTATTGGTTTAGAGTAGAGACACAGTGTCCAACATAGGTGTTAGGTATTGGGAATTAATCATAAACACAGCACACGGAGTTTTGGGTATAAAATGTGAACACTGCCCTGAGGGCAGACAGAATGCCATGGCCGAGCTGCTGGGCAGAGCTCAGCAGGGCAGAGAGAGAATGTTCTAGAGAAGGGAAAATAAACAACCTTGAGAAGCAAAACCGACGCACCTGGACTCCTTCTTTTCACAATCTCGGGGTCATCTTGAGCACAGAACCCCGAGAATGGAGGAAGTTCTTGTGCAGTCACCAGAGGAGGTCTCCCCTTGTTGTGCACACTCCAACTGTGCCTCTCCAGCCCTGGCCATCGTGCTGGCAGTGTGTGCTGCCAGACACCAGTGAGAAACCTGAGACGCCAGGGCTCCTGACAAGCTATACATCCCCAGCTCTCACATAAGCTGAGCATGAATATTAACCTGTCAAAAGCCACCTAAGAAAGAAATTGACCTCATTTGCAGATAGCTAAAAGGAAATTTCTTCTCAGGCTCACAATGTTATGAACATTTTTTGTTCATAGAAGCCATCAAGTGTGACACAAACTTTATAGATATAGGGAAAAAAAAAATCACTTCTTGTCATTTTCCTCACGTAACTCTTCCATTTTCACTACATGGACTGAAATGTAGTGGGAGAGAATGTGAGTGGGACAGACAAACCCTGCCTGCCCCCCTCCACGGTTGGACTGGGGGTGTTTTGTAGGCAGAGGGGTCCAAATCAGAGTTGCTGTGGCTGGCATTGCCCAGTGGGCCCTCGATACCCCACAATTCCAGCTCCAGCTGGCACTGAACCCAGCTGGCTGATGTTCATATCCCACCTGTGCAGGTGCAGGCTGGAAGGACACCAACACCCCCTGTGCTCGTGTGCCACAAGGTGAGCTGGCAGGTGGAGGGGTGAGGGTGCCCTGGGTGTCCCTGTGTGCTCAGAGGTGGCACCTCTGCCTCCCAGGGGACACGGGCACCTCATCCTCTGCTGCTGCAGTGCCAGGGGCTCCCTGGGGACAGCAGGCAAGGCTGGCACGGCTCTCTGGGGTTCACCTGTCTTCCCACTGGAAGAGATTCTTCCCCCAGCCCAGGAATTTGGGGATCTCTGGATGCTGCTGCTCCCAGTGTGCCATAAATGAGCCCCAGTAGGTCGCTGCCTGTGGGATCTGTTGCTAAGGTGACACAAACAGGCTTTTGCTTCAGCTGCTGGAGAGGACAGTTGAGCAGGAGGCGATCAAATGAAGCTGAATTCAAACCTTTTTTGTGTTTTTTCACCCTTAAGTAAAACCAATTTTGTTTCATGGAGGTTTGGTTCTGGACCCCCTGAGCTGGGGTCATTTCTAGGCCAAACAAAAGCATCATTCTGTGTGTCTGCAGAAATGTCTCTGTGCTTGAGAGAGAGAAATGGCCCTTACACAGTGTATTTCCCTTGTAACGTGTGTTCTGGTGTTAATGTGTCCTTGCACATGGAAGCGCTGAGGTGGAAGCTTTCTAATGGCTGAGTTTATCATAGATCAGAGGGGCAGAGCTTTGATGATCCCTCTGTGCCGTGGTACTGCTCAGCTCTGCCCTGTTTGCCCATCTGAGCTGGAAATGAGTGTTCTTTCGGCCCTTGAACAAATAAATAACCGCAGAGGTTTGCCAGCAGATCTTCCTTTGTGCCCTTGCCCTTGGCTCTCGCTCAGAAGTCGCCTCCTCTGTGTAGTTGTGCCTCTGCTGGTGCCAGGCAGGAGGAGGGAGCACCTTCCTCTGACGGGGCAGCAGATGCACTCAGGCTCAGCCTGAGCACCGAGCCTTCTCCCCAGCTGCCTCACAGTGCTGCTCTCACCTGTCCTTTGGTGGTTCCAGAGGCTGCAGCCTGCTCATTGCATTTACAGCCACGCCTGGGAAGGAGCCCAGGCTTTTGGGGGGGGCTGCAAGGCTCTGCCCACGCTCTGCCTGTTCTGCAGGGCACGTACAGTGACCCCTGGGTGCCACAGTGACCCCTGGGTGGTGGCCATGAACCCCTGGGTGGTGGCCATGAACCCCTGGGCACTGCAGTGACCCCTGGGTGGTGGCTGTGGCCCCCTGGGTGCCGCTGGCCGCAGGTTCCAGGCTCAGGACCCTGTCCTGTGCCAGTCCTGGCACTGCTGCCATGGTGCTGTGCCCCTGGGAGGATCCTGCACTCTGGAGCTTGCTGCAGCTGCACAGGGCTGCCTCCAGCCCCTGCAGTGTTGGTGTTATCACCTGGCATGGCTCTGCAGTGTTGGTGTTATCACCTGGCAGGGCTCTGGAACGTTGGTGTTATCACCTGGCACACTCTGGAACGTTGGTGTTATCACCTGGCACAGCTCTGGAACGTTGGTGTTGTTACCTGGCAGGGCTCTGGAACATTGGTGTTGTTACCTGGCACGCTTTGGAACGTTGGTGTTGTTACCTGGCACGCTTTGGAACGTTGGTGTTATCACCTGGCACGCTCTGGAATGTTGGTGTTATCACCTGGCACACTCTGGAATGTTGGTGTTGTTACCTGGCAGGGCTCTGCTGCTGCCCAGGCTCCGCTTCACCGTGTTTAGCTCGTGTCTTGTGGAAACCCAGGGCACCAGGAATATTTCTCTGCTCTGGGGTGCTCTGACCCCCAGGGGAGCACTGACTCTGACCCTCATTCATGGAGAAAATTTCCAAAGCCTCAAGGTGAACCAGAGACCAGAAAAGTGTGAAATAGATTGTGGAGATTGTAGAGAGCAGTGTAGTGTGTCACAGGGGTGAGAAATTCAGGCTTTAGGATTTTTAGGATGTTCTAGATGGGTTCAAGATGGAGGGTACGGGGTGGTGTCTCGAGTTCCCTTCTTCTTTCTTCTTCTTCCTCTTTCTTCTTGGGTTTGGGTGGTATCTTGTAATTGGGCAGAAAAATCCGCACTGCGGGTCTTTAGGGGTCAGTTATTGGGTTAGAAAGGAAAATAATTTAGGTGTCACTTCTTAATTGGGCAGCTTAGTTTTTGATTAGGCTCAAAAGGCCTTGCAGCACGAGGTCGTTGCCATTTTTGTGCTGTTTTTTCCTGCACGCAGAGTCTGCTGCAGACAGCGCTGAAGTTTTGATAAGATAACAACAAACAGAAGCTGCAGACTGAAGAAGTCCAATGCATCTCTGGTTCCTGGCACAGAACTGCCCCAGGAGGGTCTCCCCTGCCAGGGGGAGTTGCCCAGCTCGGGGCTGCAGACTCAGTGCCTGGCTGTGCCCTGGGGGCACCTGGAGGTTTTCCCCTCCCAAGCCCCAGCTCTGCCAGGGCTCCCTGTGCCAGGGCCAGCAATGCCCCCTTCCCTGCAGCCTCCTTCCCTCAGCAGGAGCTGGCTGTGCCACAGGGCGTGGAGAGAAGGAGCAAGCCTCCCTTACAGACCTGCCCCTTGCCACTGATGAATTATCCTCGTGCTCTGCAGGAGCACCTCGGGCTGACACTGCCTGCGCTGTCAGCAGGCAAATTTATATTTTGTTATTATATATTTTATATTATATTTTATAATTTTATTTATATCCTGGCTGTGTGACCCGGGGAGTCTGTGAGTTTGGAGTCTGTCATACAGAACTCAGAGTAAATAAATCCCCTCCTAGTTAATCATGCATTGGACACAAATCATTTACAAATGCAAACAGAATGTTCCTGTTTTGAAGGTTTAGCAATGGGTATATTTGAAACCAGAGTATTTGGGCTGAGTGTCAGGATTAATTTTCACTTACTAAGAATATTAGTTAGGATGCTATTTACTTAAGAAATTTGCCATTAAGGATTTATTCCTAGCAGATGCAAGTACCTCTGAAACCTTTGTTCTCAGTTGAAACAGAATGCTTTGTGGGATTATTAAACGCTGCTCTGTGAACTTTGAATTTCAAACAAGAGCTGGGTTCAAAAGTGTCCCAAAGGGTTGCAGAGATGGAAGAGACCCCTGGGGACCCCCCTGACCTTGAAGGAGTCACTGCAGTGCTAGCATTCCAACTTGCCTTGATTTGTGTGAGGAGATATTTACACTCACTGACCTCGGAAAAATGGAGCCAGAATTAATTTTCCTTCTCTGCAGCAGGACTTGAGAAGGCTTTGTTTGTGTCAGCAGCAGTGCACAAGACCCTCCCTGCAGTTAGAGTTGTGCCTTGAGCTCTGGGGTGTCTGGGGCTGGCCCTGGCTCTGCTCTGGCCGTGCAGGATGCCTGACCTTGTCAACTCCTGATGTCCACTCGTCTTGGTTTTTATTCTCTTGACCTCCCCCCTTTCTTATTTCTGGAAACTGTAGGAATTAGGGCACAGTTGTAGGAGCTTGGACACAATTTGTGAAAGCAGAGCTGTAGTTTTGAAAAGCTGGGTGCACTCTTGGTGTTGAATCCGTTTCACCTCGCAGGTTTGCACCTCGGACACCTTTCTGTTATCAGAGTACAAGCAGGAATGAAAGGAGTTCTCCTCCCTCTGCAGGGTTAGCTAAATTCTCCATATGCTGGTAGGTTAACTGGGTATTGAACTGTTCAGCATTAATTAAACAGCCACGGCTGGGGACTAGCTGGGAGCACACTGTCCAATTAAAGCAGTTGCCTGTGTGAACAGCTGCCCATAAATCAGCTCCTCTTGTACACATAACAATTGTTAATTGAATAATTGCTTAGCATTAATCTCTTAATTTTTCCTCGGGAAATGCATCCCATTTACTTGGAAGCATTGAATTTTTGAGCATGTCTTGATTTACCCAAGCTGAGGTGCAGCGTGTGTGTGTTAGCAGGAACAGAGAGCTCAGGCTGGGCTCAGCAGGAGGGACAGGAGGGGACAGGGGGGACAGGAGGGGACAGGAGGGACAGGAGGGGACAGGGGGGACAGGAGGGACAGGAGGGGACAGGAGGGGACAGGAGGGGACAGGGGGGACAGGAGGGACAGGAGGGGACAGGAGGGGACAGGAGGGACAGGAGGGTTTGTGTGTGTGCAGGAGGGGACAGGAGGGGACAGGGGGGTTTGTGTGTGTGCAGGAGGGGACAGGAGGGGACAGGGGGGTTTGTGTGTGTGCAGGAGGGACAGGAGGGGACAGGGGGGTTTGTGTGTGTGCAGGAGGGGACAGGAGGGGACAGGGGGGTTTGTGTGTGTGCAGGAGGGGACAGGAGGGGACAGGGGGGTTTGTGTGTGTGCAGGAGTGTCAGAAGCTCTCTGGGAGCCCTTGGAGGGGGCAGAGGTCAGGGCAGTGCTGTGATTCTGGGCTGTGAGGCTGGGTTGGGTTTGGGAATCAGGAAGAGGAGCCCTTGGAATCTCTGGGAGTCTCCTGCTGGTGTCAGCAGTGCTGTGTCCTGCCATTGTCCCCAGGGCAGCCCGGGGAGCACCTGGGGCAGTCCTGGGCACCAGGAGAGGCTCTGGGATGTGCCAGCTGCTCAGGCAGGGGCTGCTGCTGCTGCTGCTCTGCAGCTCTGCTGGGGGGCAGCTGCAGTGCCACCCTGGGGCCAGTGCCAGCCCAGGGCCAGTGACAGTCCTGGGGCCAGTGCCACCCTGGGGCCAGTGCCAGCCCAGGGCCAGTGACAGTCCTGGGGCCAGTGCCAGCCCGGGGCTCCCCTCAGGGTGAGCCCAGCACAGATCTCTGAGCCCAGCACAGATCTCTGAGCCCAGCACGGATCTCTGAGCCCAGCACAGATCTCTGAGCACAGATCTCTGAGCCCAGCACAGATCCCTGAGCACAGATCTCTGAGCCCAGCACTGATCCCTGAGCCCAGCACAGATCTCTGAGCCCAGCACGGATCTCTGAGCCCAGCACGGATCCCTGAGCCCAGCACAGATCTCTGAGCCCAGCACTGATCCCTGAGCCCAGCACTGATCCCTGAGCCCAGCACAGATCTCTGAGCCCAGCACTGATCCCTGAGCCCAGCACAGATCCCTGAGCCCAGCACTGATCTCTGAGCACAGCACAGATCTCTGAGCACAGCACGGAGCTCTGAGCCCAGCACAGATCTCTGAGCCCAGCACAGATCTCTGAGCACAGCACGGATCTCTGAGCACAGCACTGATCTCTGAGCCCAGCACAGATCTCTGAGCACAGCACAGATCTCTGAGCCCAGCACAGATCCCTGAGCCCAGCACGGAGCTCTGAGCCCAGCACAGATCTCTGAGCACAGATCTCTGAGCCCAGCACAGATCCCTGAGCCCAGCACAGATCTCTGAGCACAGCACGGAGCTCTGAGCCCAGCACAGATCTCTGAGCCCAGAACAGATCTCTGAGCACAGCACAGATCTCTGAGCCCAGCACAGATCCCTGAGCCCAGCACTGATCTCTGAGCCCAGCACAGATCCCTGAGCCCAGCACAGATCTCTGAGCCCAGCACAGATCTCTGAGCCCAGCACAGATCTCTGAGCACAGCACGGAGCTCTGAGCCCAGCACTGATCTCTGAGCCCAGCACAGATCTCTGAGCACAGATCTCTGAGCCCAGCACAGATCTCTGAGCACAGCACAGATCTCTGAGCCCAGCACAGATCTCTGAGCACAGCACGGAGCTCTGAGCCCAGCACTGATCTCTGAGCCCAGCACAGATCTCTGAGCACAGATCTCTGAGCCCAGCACAGATCCCTGAGCCCAGCACAGATCTCTGAGCCCAGCACTGATCTCTGAGCCCAGCACAGATCTCTGAGCCCAGCACGGAGCTCTGAGCCCAGCACTGATCTCTGAGCCCAGCACTGATCTCTGAGCCCAGCCTGCAGCTCAGAGGCCAGGATGCTCTCAGGGTGTGATGGAGCAGCTGGCTCATGGTGTGAATGGAGCTCCCAGGACGGGCCTTTCCTCTGGAGCTCTGTGACACAGAGCTGCAGCAATCCATCCGGCAGCTCTGCTCCTGCTCCCTCCTCACAGCAGCTCCTTCTGCTCTGGAGCTGCACTTTTGGCTCAGTACCTGCACTTCAGGTCTTCTCTTCCACAGCAACAGAGAATCCCAACTCTTATTGCAGTGTATTGACACGTCTGCCACGATGAACCTTTCCTTGGCCAGCCCAGGTGAGATTGCACATTGGGCAAGTGTCAAGCTTGTGCATTTTTTTCTCTGCCACCGTTCAAAAATTCGGAGTTCTTTAAGCTCAGACTCCAAACAAGGACTTAGCATTTATTTCAAATTATTTTATGTGATCTGGGAGAAAAGCATCAACTCGTGTTTGTTCTTGGTGGGCTGGATGTGGCTCCCTTATGTGTGTCAGGCAGCCTGTGGCACTGGGGGGAAGAGCACCTCAGGGTTAGTAAAGCTTTTATCTGTCCTACTTGGTTCATAATACGAAATAAAAATCTGAGTCTGCATCTTTAGCTGCTGTAGGTTTGTGAAATTCCTTTGAAGTTGGCACTCTGGTATGCATACATAAAGAATCAGAATAATTTTAGTGAAAATCTGCTAATACAGATGTTTTCTTCTTTATAACAATAACAGTGAATTTTGATCACTCCTAAACAAGATCAAAGGCATCAGAATCTCCTCTTTGTTTTAAAATTATAATGAGAACACAATTATGCTTAAAACACTTGAAATGGTTGAAGGCACAGTAGCTGAAATAAACTTCAGCTGCCTGAATGATGCCTCAATATTGGGCTGTAATAACCTGGATTAGCTGTGGATAATCTGCTGGATTTTGCTGAAAGGGGAAGCACAAATGGCTGAGGACAGGAAATTCAGTCGACGTGCACTGGTGTACACAGCAAGCAAAGGTTCTTCCTTGAAGTCACCAGCAATGGCAAATAAGAGGAATTTTTCATTTCTGCTGGGGGCGCAGTGGCTTCAGGAATGAGCTTTGTCTGTGCCTGGCTTCGTTTGGGTGTGCTGGGCAAGGGCAGGCCCTGTCCTGGATGTGCCACCTGCTGCACCCACTGCCAGCCTCCTGCTTCTGCCATGCCAGCTCTGGGTGCTGAGGAGAGCAGGGGGAAAGCCCCTGCTGTTCAGCTCCTTCCATCAAACCCCACTGCAGGCAGGGCTCTGCCTTCTTTTCCCTTGAGATGCTGAGGTGCTTTGAGCCCTTCCCTGTCCCCCACCCCAGTCTTGTTCTGTTCACGGAATCATGGAGTGGTTTGGGTTGGAGGAACCCCAAAGCTCATCCATGTCATGGGCAGGGACACCTTCCCCTGGGGTGGATCTGCAGCCAGGGACCTGAGCCACGGCAAGGACTGCAGTGTTTGTCACCTTGCCAGGACAGGCAGGGCACCGCGGGCCCCAGCTCAGCCTCCATGGCCCAGGGAAGGGGCTGGGAATGGAGCAAAGCCCCAGCACCACGGCTCTGCCATCCCTGCTCCGGATGCTGAGGAACCCACCCCACCCTGTCCCAGGCAAAGCCACCGTGGGACATGAAGCTCTCGGTGGCTGGGTGAGGTGGCAGCTGCTGGGCCTCTGGACTGTGCCCTCAGGAGTTCCTCACAGGGCTGTCAGGGCATTCTGTTTAATATCCCCACACTGGGGAATATTCTGTTTAATGTCCCCACACTGGGGAATATTCTGTTTAATAGCCCCACGCTGGGGAATATTCTGTTTAATATCCCCACGCTGGGGAATATTCTGTTTAATAGCCCCACGCTGGGGAATATTCTGTTTAATATCCCCACGCTGGGGAATATTCTGTTTAATAGCCCCACGCTGGGGAATATTCTGTTCAATAGCCCCACGCTGGGGAATATTCTGTTTAATATCCCCACACTGGGGAATATTCTGTTTAATGTCCCCACGCTGGGGAATATTCTGTTTAATGTCCCCACGCTGGGGAATATTCTGTTTAATAGCCCCACGCTGGGGAATATTCTGTTTAATATCCCCACGCTGGGGAATATTCTGTTTAATATCCCCACGCTGGGGAATATTCTGTTTAATATCCCCACGCTGGGGAATATTCTGTTTAATGTCCCCACGCTGGGGAATATTCTGTTTAATAGCCCCACGCTGGGGAATATTCTGTTTAATATCCCCACGCTGGGCCGTGCTGGTCAGACTGGGCTGGGCGTGGTGCAGGAAATGAGTGTGACAGCTGCAGGCCAAGTGCCCTCTGCAAATGCAACTCTGTCAGAGGCACCGGGCAGCTGTGCCACCCTCCCAGCAGCTGGAACTGGATGCCTACGGAGGTGGTAATTACAAATCCCAGCCAGGCTGCACAGGCCCATTTGTCTCTGTTTATCATCAGAGCGAGAATATTGATCATTACTAAACCATTACGTATCTTTGGAGAGGAAGAAGAGGATCAGATTAATAAAGGTTGACATGCACCGTGGAAGGTTCTTCTCCATGAAAGTCAGGTTTGGCAAGTGCAGAGATGACAAATGAAATCGCTCTGCTGGCCTGGGGCAGACGGCATCTCGGAGAAAGCCACTTGGGGTTTTGTTACTCAGCTCTGCTGTTGTATTTCGGAGCCAGGGGAGTCCCTTTGTGTTTACCTGGGTGTGTGCAGCTCTGGGGTTTGCTGGGCCCCCCGGAGGTGCCCCAGGAGCAGTGGGGTCAGTGAAGTCAGAGCTGTGATGGAATTCTGCTGAGCAAACCCTGCCTGGGGAGGGGGCTCCACGCCTGTGGCAGGCAGGGCCAGCCTGGAGCCAGCAGGGATCCAGGGCTGGAAGGGCTGCAGCCAGCTGCTCACGCTGGGGTGGGCACACAGCTGGGTCTTGTGCCCGCTGTTCCAACAGCAGATGTGACAGCTCAGGCAGCAGGACGTGGGGGTTTGCAGCCCAAACTGGCATTTCCCTCGCTGTGCCCTTGGAAACAATGAATTTGGGCAGTGGTTTGACCAATGCTGCCTGACCAAGAGCATTGTTACCAGTTTCCCTTTAGCCCCCTTTATCTGACACCCATTTTCTAGAGAAATGGCCGTGAATGGGCCGGGCAGGCTTTGTTTCCTCAGGCTGAGCTGTAGGGACCTGCAGGGAGCAGAGCTACAAGAGCACTGGTACTGTAAATGCAGGTGAGCCCGGGGGGAAGAAATGCTGATGTGTGACTCCAGCTCAGAAGGCTGAATGATTTCTTTATTATAACTATGCTATCATACATTCATATACTATTTAAAGGAGATAAAAACTACAAACCTACTGTTCTAACTCCCATATCTAACCCCTCACAACTCGTGACCCTCTCTGAGAGCCCAGCCACAGGTGGGTTGGGTTGGATTGGATTGGATTGGATTGGATTGGGTTGGATTGGATTGGATTGGATTGGATTGGGTTGGATTGGATTGGGTTGGATTGGGTTGGGTTGGATTGGGTTGGATTGGGTTGGATTGGATTGGATTGGGTTGGATTGGATTGGATTGGATTGGATTGGATTGGACTGGATTGGATTGGGTTGGATTGGATTGGATTGGGTTGGATTGGGTTGGGTTGGGTTGGATTGGATTGGATTGGATTGGGTTGGGTTGGGTTGGATTGGATTGGATTGGATTGGACTGGATTGGATTGGATTGGATTGGATTGGATTGGATTGGGTTGGATTGGATTGGATTGGATTGGGTTGGGTTGGATTGGATTGGATTGGGTTGGGTTGGATTGGGTTGGATTGGGTTGGATTGGGTTGGATTGGGTTGGGTTGGGTTGGATTGGATTGGATTGGATTGGATTGGATTGGGTTGGGTTGGGTTGGGTTGGATTGGATTGGGTTGGGTTGGGTTGGATTGGATTGGATTGGATTGGGTTGGATTGGGTTGGATTGGGTTGGATTGGGTTGGATTGGATTGGATTGGGTTGGGTTGGATTGGATTGGATTGGATTGGATTGGATTGGATTGGGTTGGGTTGGATTGGATTGGATTGGATTGGATTGGATTGGATTGGGTTGGATTGGATTGGGTTGGATTGGATTGGATTGGGTTGGGTTGGATTGGGTTGGATTGGGTTGGGTTGGATTGGGTTGGGTTGGGTTGGATTGGATTGGATTGGGTTGGATTGGGTTGGATTGGCCACCAGGCTCAAACAATCCTCACCAGAATCCAACCAAGCAATCCCCCCAGGGAAACAATTCTCCAAACACATTCCACATGGGAAAACAAGGAGCAGAAATAGAAATTGTTTTTCTTTCCTCTGTGCTCCTCTATGAAAAATCCTGACAGAGAGAAGAATGTGCCTGCCACAGGCTGGTGTGAGGTGCTGGGTCAGTAAAGCAGAGCTGGCGGGGGCTGATGTCCAGCTGTGCCCGCTGGGTGTCTGGGCAGCCCAGGGAACAGCCAGAGCTGACCATCTCCCAGAGCACAGCCACTCCACAGCTGGAGCTGCTGGCAAATATCTGTAATCAGCAAAAGCCTTTATGTGCAGAGTTTTAGCCCCAGTTCTGGTTTCCACCCATGCCAATTAGGAGAACCTTGTTTTCTATAGATACAGTATTTTCTATTTTGAAAGCTTGACAGTTCTAATGCTTTGAAATTATTGAAGCTGACATGTCTCCTCAAGAACTGTTTCATCTGTCAGATTCTTCCTTCTTCTATCATCTCAATCATCTAATGACTAAAGAAAAAGAAAAACCTCCCAATGAGTTATTTTCTACTGTTCTTTAACTTGCCAGTAATTACAGAGATTTTACTTGTGGTAGGAATTTCTCTTTAGAAACACAGAAGAGCCAATTAAAAACATCCAATATCCTAAGTGATGAATGATGTTGAAGTGCAGGTGATAATGTCAGTGTGGGTTGGAGACATGACTTGTTTGTTTTGCTGGATGCTGAAAAGAAATTCAGCTTTACACAGACCTGATGACCTTTCTGGATTCTTTCATTTTTATGCTAGTTTCTCTCCATGTTTGTCCAAGCAAATCTCCCTTTTCTTGCTACATAAATCCTGGTAATTTTGCTGGGAGATTTTGTCAGTTGAGGTCCCGACCAGCTTGTCTGAAGGAAGTGGCAGATTTGGCACAGACTGGCAATCTCCTCACAGAGGAGGGCCAGAGATGATGTAGCAGTGAAGTCCTGGGTGGGCACCCCCTGGAAATGAGCACAAACCCTGCAGATAGCACCTTGTAACTTCATTGTCATCTGCAGGGACTCACAGCAGGGCTGGAGGAGCTGCCTTGGGGTTTTGCTGTGCTGTGTGTTCCTTCTCTCTGGTTAAGTTGCTGCAGGAGCCTTGGCACAGGAGTGGGGAGATGGTAAAATTCCATGAGATCTGCTGAGGTGAAAGAAAAGCCACGAATGGGTGATATCAGCACTATTAGTTTTCTTTCACTCCTTCAGTGAAACCAATCATTGATTGCAGTGGGAGTTTGAATAATGGATGGTGGAAAATGGGTGGGAGCAGGAACCTCCAGATTTAAGTCTTGGATCACCAGCTTTGGTGTACAGGGTGTTCCTCTTGCTCAGTCAGCTGGGCTGGCACTGCAGCCACACGGCTGGAGCCAGGCTTAGGCTTAGGCTTAGGGTTAGGTCTGGCCTTGCTGTGCTGAGGATCAGCCCTGCTTTGTGCCCCGAGCGGCGTGTGTGGTGTCTGCTCCTCAGGAGTCCCCAGGAACGTGCGTGGTGGGGTGAGCTGGGACACACCGAGCTTGGAGCAGGATAAACACGCTTGTGGCTTCCATTTTAGCCTGTGGAAAAGCTGCCAGCTCTGTGTGAGGAATTACAAACCACAAGGGTTTGAGTAGCGTGATAGGTGAATTGACACAGGGTGGAAAAATAGAATTTTGGGGTTTTTAAGATAAGGGGTTCAAGGGGACGAGATGGAGGAATTTGGGCATGTCCTAGTCTTCTTCTTCTTCATTTGCCCTCCATGTGTTGGTGTGATGGTGACACTTTTCTATTGGTACAAGGTAGAGATTCACAGTCTAACACAGATGATGGGAACTGGTAATAAATTGTAAACATACACTCCTAGTTTTGAGTACATAACGTGGGAGCTGCCCAGGACTCGAGGCCAGACTGCCATGGCTTCTGTACTAGGCGGACCACGGCAGGTGAGAGACAGAACACAGAGATAAGAAGAAACAAACAACCTTGAAAGCACAATTGGACACATTCCAGGCTCCTCCTTTGGCTGAGTTCGGGCTGGGGAAGCAAAGGCTCTTTACGATCTCTCTCGGGGTCACCCTGACCCTTAGGAACCCCGAGAGAAACCCACATCCAAACAACCAAACCCTCCATCTGGCAGCTGATGGAGCTCCAGGAGCTCCTCTGGCACTCGGCAGGGCAGTGCTCACTGCTCTCTGCAGCTCCCAGAGCCGCCCCTGGGAACGGGGCACACTCGGTGTCCTTTGGGGGCAGCAGCAGGGCTGTGGTCACCGAGGTGCTCACCGAGGGGGCTCTGGGCTGGCAGCCAGCAGGAGCTCCGTGTGGGCACACCAGCTGTCCTCCTGCAGCACCAGAGCAGGACAGAGCTGCTTGAATGTTTTATGAACTCGGACATGAGACAATGGAAGTCTATTGAAGCAGCCACTCACATCTCCTTGCACATCACTGCTCTGTAAAACAGGAGTAATTCCAGGGGCCGTGTGCCACCTGAGACAAGTGCAGAGCCACTGGGCACACGGGGCACGAGTGCAGGCCATGAGTTAGGGAAGGATCCAGGAGAAGTGTCCCAAAAGAACCAGCAGGGCAGGCAATAATCTGCTGACAGGGCATGGTCTCAGGGTACCTGGAGCCAGCTCAGCGCATCCCTCTGGCTTTTCCCAAGTGCAGTGTCCATCCCCTGCTGGCAGAGCAGCCACACACGGAGGCAGTTTTGGGTTTCTCTATATTTCACTGGGGAGCTGTGGTCACAGAGTGTTCCCTGCTGGGGTTGTCCCCTCCCTGCAGCCACAGCAGTGACAGACTGAGCACTGGTCACTGCTGGGGACCAGCTGGGCCCCTGCCCTGCAGGACAGCTCTCAGCCAAGTGGCAGCCCCTGGATCTGCTTCCTGCCTTTGCTGCCTCCCCTCCCTCATTTCCTCAGCAGCCCCTCCCAAGCTGTATTTATTGCTGCATGGAGAACGTGCTCTGACCCAAAGGGTTTTTTTCTACTCAATCCATCCTCACTTCTTGTTGGATGAGATGCTGCTTGTACTTGTTCAGCTGCAGGAAGTGTGCTCTGTGGCAGCAATTAATCTGGGAACAGTTGCATAAGGGCAGCTTTCCCTTAGCTGGATAGGCCTGGTGATTTAGGCTAGCTCAACAGCAAGGAGGTGATTTATTAAAGAAATCTGGATATTGATCTAGCACCGATATCCAGCTGTGACGGACAAAAACTCTCTGACAGTTTAAAGTTAGAACGTGTATGTTCATTGCGGCGCCGGGCAGCGTGCGGGACAGCTCCCAAATACACACTGCACCTTTCCAATGATTACAGAGTCCTTTTATCCACACCAGAATGGAATACCCAAAACACAAACACATATTCATCATTTGGTACATCCCATTCCTTGCTTCCTATGCTAATAATTCCCAAAGCTATTAAGCATGCGTAGTTTGTTCCTTGAAATGGGTGGGTGGTCCCTTCCATGGGGAGGGGTCCCAAAATGAGGAAATCAATGAAGTCTTCCTCATTCTGACCTTTCTACCTTTTCAATGCAAATATGACAAATGAACCTTGGTAGAACTCCCATTCCCTGTCTTCAATTGGTTTCAGAGCAGAGGAGGCCCACAATTGTCTCATGTTCCTAAAAGCTGTTTGTCAGTTTCTGTATTCTTCATTATAAACCCAGCTAACTAAACATTGTGTTGGCAAGCAATCAGTTATTAGTTAACTACTAACTCTTAACTTCATCAAGGCCTACTCATTCATTTTAATTAACTCTAGTAAGGCTTATCTCTAACTAAAATCTTAGCTCCTCTAAAATCTTTAAATCTCTTAAAGTTTATGTTTCAGAGGGGTTTGGCTGATGTTTGGCAGGCCCAGAGCAGCCGAGCCCAGGGAGGTTTGCAGGGGGCAGTGGGGCTCTGGGTACCCCAAAGCCAGCACAGCTCTCCCTGCCTCTGCTGGAATTCGTCTCACAGCCTCCGTGGCTGGCAGCGCTTTTCTTGTACATCTGTGTTTGGCTTTTATCTTGCAAATCTCCTGTGTGCTGGGGGCCCAGCTGCATCTTTCCACAGCTCCTGATCTTCAAGGCATCAGTAGAGGTGTCACCTGTCAGGTGTCTGCAGGGCTTGATCAAGCTGAGGCATGGAGCAGTGTCGGCAGGCACAGGGAGTGATATTTTACCTCCTCCGTGGTGTCTGGGTTTCCTTGCCCACTTCAGCCTGCTCTCTCCAGCCTGCTCTCCTGGCTCCCCCTGCACAGGTGACACAGGCTGCTGGCACAGCCCTGGTGACAACACCTGACAGCGATGACAGGTGTGTGTTTTAATGGATATCTCAGGGAAAAAAATTCCTGTTAACAGAATTTAATTTAGTCTTTCTTACTGTTTGCCACCAGGAGAGCAGGCAGTCTCTGGAAAGCTCCAGGTTCCTGGGAAGCCTGGGGGTATAAAACCACCTGAAATGAGAGAACACATCAGTCTCTGGAAGAAGTTAAAACATGCCTGAAACAGCTACTGACAAGCTCCATCAATAGGAACTCATGGGACTGAAGCCAAAAGCTGCAGTGGAGTCCAGGAAGCACCAGAGTGGGAGAACCCAGCAGCAGGGCTGGGTGCCAGGCTCTGGTTTGCAGTGGTGGGATCCCTGCAGCGCCTCCTTGGAAGGTCCTGCCCTTCCCCTTGCTGTGCCCGTGCTGTACTCCTGGCTGTGATCCTCGGTGCTGTGCTCCAGCTGCTGGAAGTGTGACACGACTCAGAGCAAGCCTGGGAGCACACACAGCACGAGGGGCTGGAGTGGTGCAGCTGGAAACCATTTCAGGGAACAGGGATGAGAGGTGGCCTTGCTCTCCTCAGCAGCCAGGGGCAGGAGGTGGGCTTGCTGCTCCTGAGCTCTGGGGTCTGCTGATGGGCTTTTGCTCGTGCTGGCTCGTCCTCAGAGGTGCTTTCTGGAGTAATTTGCTACATTCTGCTCCTGCTATTTGCAAGGGAAGAAAAATGGGATTCTGAGGCTTTCTCTGTGCCTTGTGCTGCAGGGAAAAGGAGCACTAATAGCCCATGAGTAATTAGTGTGTTGTTCTAAGCTCATATTCTAGATGGATGCAGTCAGAGCGTGCCTGGGTTATCACAGAGGCTTCGGGGCGCTCTGACAGCTCTGCCTGGCTAGGGCTGCCTGGCACTGCTCCTTACAGAAATCCCTGCATCAGAAGCACCACTCGGGGACAGTGCTGCATGCCAGGGGTGTGACATCTGCAGCACCACAGCCCTCCCAACAAGGGTGGGCACAGCTGTGCACAGCTTCCCCCCACAGCCATCTCCGAGCTTGCAGAGCTTCCCTGGGTGTTGCCCTGATTTTTAAAAAAGTGTCAAGTTTTCTCTTCTAGTTCTTTTGAAAGTTTTAAAGTTCTTTTAAAAGTTTTCCATGCCTTCTGATGTTTACATATTTCTACTGGAGCTCTCACACATGTTCATACAAATAATGATTGTTTTGCATTCTTCTTTGTGAGAAGAGAGAACTGATGGACTGTTGGTTTGACCAGTGTGGTTGGAGAGGTGGCAATTCCATCCTCCAATCCACTGCCACTTTTAAAAATCTGTATATTGCGGGGTCAGAAATAAAATTGGCTCTTTTTCTCTTTTGAACTTACCAAGCTTCTGTGTGCTCATTTTGTGTCCAGTAACGACACCTGGGAGCTGCTCTGGCAGAGTGCCTCGCTGGCTGTGGAGGGGTCTTTGTGTGAGTGGATACCCCAGACCCTCCTGCCAGGGGCCAGCACCAAGGCAGGCAGCACAAAAATGGGTTTCAAGCAGTTTTTCAGCCTGTTGTTACGGGGTGCATTGAGCTGCCCTAGGACTGACAGCTCCTCTGCATTCCTTTGGCATCAGCTGGGATTCCTGCAGTGCTGAGAGGGGCTGGGCTGGGCTCGGGGCTGGGCTCAGGGCTGGGCTCAGAGCTGAGCTGGGCTGGGGCAGTTCATGCTGCCTCTTCTTCCTCCCTGCCCTCGAGCCCCAGGCTCGTGGTTTTGCCCATGACCCTTATTTTGAAAGGCTACAATTGACAGCAGGATCATCTGCCAGCCCCTCACTTAGGGAAGAAGCTGGGTGTGCACTGGGACAGGGAACTGATCAGTGTTTGCTCACACTGAGTGCTCCCATCCAGTGTGTTTGGTAATACTGAGCAGCACAGCCAGAGGCAAGAGGAACTGTTGTAGTGATGTTATTCTATTTAAACAGCTGGGGCTCAGTCAGGAAGAGTGGGAGAAGCCCAGGCTAGGTAAGGATTGCTGTGCCCTGGCTGGTTCACTGCCCCAGTCCCATCCTGTTGTGCACACTCAGTCACTCCCTGGCTGTGCCTGGGGGTCTGGAACAAATCGTTGTGGTTCTGCAGGTGGAAAGAGCTTCACACAGTGATCAGACCAGAGTGCTGCCTTCCCTGCAATACCCAGCTCTGTCTCCCCTGCTGGAGCAGAAAAGCAGCAGTGATTCAGTGTAGGTGTAAAGTCAGAGGAGGTTGTGTGCAGGTAGAGGCAGTGGAGTGAAGAAGCCCCTCAGAAGGGATGGAGACAAGGAGGTAACACAACGTGTAAAGGCTGATTTATGTTATCTTGCCAGATAAAGCCCCAGATCCTCTGCAATTTGTTACTTACAGCTCAGCCCTGTGAAATCAATTACTGAGATGCAATTTAATTAAGGCAGGTTAATGCTTGATCTAAGGCACTAAACCCATAAGACGTCATTTCAGTTTGCTAATCATTGTAATGCTAATGGCCATTTGACACCTGCTCGGGCAAATTGGCCCATACGTTCTGGTGCCACTTGCCTCAGTGGCTTCCCCATCCCAGAGCAGCTCTGGAGCTGGGGTGGCTTGGGCACCACTCAGGGAGGGACCTTTCCTTGCTTAATCCCTGCTGCTGCTGCCCGGAGCTCTGGCCTGGACAGTGTGTGGGTATTCTCAGTTCAGTCAGAGAGAAAAAGAGAAAGATTTCTGCCAGGCTAAGCCTGGGAAAAAGTCCGGGAGGGATGTAAACAATCTGTGATCTTGCTTTCCATTCATATTGTTTATAGAGCTGTTCTGCCACGCTGACCTGAGTCCAGTGTGCCAATCAGGTGAAATGTTTTTACTCTAAGACCAATGGAATGAATGTTCACGATGTTCTCTATAAAAGAGAGAAGTGCTTTTGAATAATCTCTCATTTGCCTTCTGAAATCGTGCGAGTCATTTCGCCCGTCCCTGGCTCAGCAGTGTCAGCTTCACCTTTGTACAGCTCCCACTGCCTTTTCTCCCCGGAGAGCCCAGAGCTTCCCCCATGCCACGGACCTGGCTGAGCACTTTGGTGGTTTTGGCTTCAGTTGTTCTGCAGGGGCTGCAGCTCTAGGGCAGATGTGCCCCTGCTCTTCCCATGCTGTTCACAGAATCACAGAACCACAGAACCATGAGGTTGGCAGAGACCTCCAAGATCATCAATTCCAACCTGTGCCCTGACACCTCAGCCAGACTACAGCACCCAGTGCCACGTCCAGCCTTTCTTTAAACACATCCAGAGATGGTGATTCCACCACCTCCCTGGGAAGACAATTCCAGTATTTATTATTCTTTCAGTGAAAACTTTTTTCCCAATACCCAACCTGTACCTCCCCTGCCGTAGCTCGAGGCTGTGACCTCTTGTTCTGTCAGTGCTGCCCGGTGGAAGAGACCGACCCCAGCTGTCTGCACCTCCCTTCAGGGAGTTGTGGAGAGCAATGAGGTCACCTCTGAGCCTCCTCTTCTCCAGGCTGAGCACTCCCAGCTCCTCCAAACGTTCCTCACAGGGTTTGTGTTCCCAGCCCCTCTCCAGCCTTGCTGCCCGTGGGAAGCACCAGCTCTTTGCCTCCAGCTCATGGTTCTGTTCCTGTCCTCGAGGTGCCGAGGTGGCTGTGCAGGAGCAGGAGCAGGAGCAGGAGTGAGGGTCGGGGTGGGAGTGTCAGAGTAGCAGTGCTGGGGCTGGGGGAGCTGCAGGGGAGCAGGCTGTCACCTGAGGGGCACTCTGGGGGAGGGACAGGGTGCCTGTCCCCACCCTGCTGCAGCAGGTCCCTGCCAAGGGCCACTCTGAGCGTGAACATCTGCAGGAAATACCCAAAAGGTGCTCGAGTGAGGCCAAGGCTCATCCCAGCTGCACTTGGGGCCCAGCACCAGTGCCCTGCCACCAGTGCCACCAGTGCCACCTGCACAGCTGCTTCCTCAGACAGCTACAGACTGGTCTGGGTGGGAATGGACCTTACAAATCACCCAGTGCCACCCTGCCATGGCAGGGACACCTGCCACTGTCCCAGGCTGCTCCAGCCCCAGTGTCCAGCCTGGCCTTGGGCACTTCAGGGATCCAGGGGCAGCCCCAGCTGCTCTGGGCAGCACTGGCTCACACAGCCCCTGTCAGGCTGTGCCTCAGTCCCACTGCTCCTGTGTGGCAAAAGGGAGAGAGCAGTAAACCCCAGTCAGGTGGAGGACTCTGGTATCAGATGAGTAAACCCCAAACAGGTGGAAGATTGTGGTGTCAGAGCTCTCTGACAGCCAGGGGCACCTGGAGCAGATGCTTCTGGAGCCTCTGGACACTCCCAGAGCCGTGGCTGAGCCGGGCTCTGACAGCTCCAGCCCAGAGCTGTGCACAGAGCACGGCTTGCACTGCACCCACTCCTCCCTCTCTGCCAGCCCAGAGGTGCATTTGAACTGGGACTGGCACGAAGGCACTGGGCAGCATCACCCAGAGGTGGTTTTATTTCTCTCTTTATTTCTGTTCAGGTAATGTCTTCAAAGCTGGGAAGATCTTCTTGTCTCTCCGCACTGCTGCAGAGGTTCAGTACGTGGGACAGTGGCTGTTCATTCTGACGTACGATGATGAGATGTCCCTAGGGTAGAAAGATGACAGAGCTGAGCTTTGGGAAGAGTCTGCCTGCTCTGTGCTCAGTGCAGCCACTTTTCAGCAGCAGCACAGTCCTCCCAGGTGTTCTGGTGGGAGCTCCTGCAGAACTGGGTGAGCCACGTGTGAAACCCGGGCTGAGCTCGTTTTCACTCCCAGGGAAGTCTGATGGGTGCCAGGGCTTTGGGATTTGTACTGAATAGTCATCCTAGGGCCTCAGATTAGAAATTCATCACTTCTAAGCATAACAGTTAGGTGTGTGTTTGAGTTTCCAGTTAAACATCCAGCTCTGTCCTGCACAGAGCCCCAGGAGTCAGCTCAGAGCTCACCGAGGGAATCACCTCCCTTCACCAGCCCAGGGCAACTGTTTGTCTTCTCAGACCCGACAGAATTATCTTTTATTCTCTTTAATGCAGCCCTCACTGTCATCTGGGATGTTTGTGTGAGTGGGGACCTGGATCTCGTCCTGGCTTCAGAAAGTTTTTATACTGTAATTTCCAAACTGGTATTTGTAATTAGTCCATAAAAGAAGGTAATATGTGAAAAGTGTTCAACTGCTCTTGCCAGAATAGAAAATATATATTGTAATGCATTCAGAAAACATTCCAAGGGTAGAGGATCAAGTTGTATTTGATTTTCTCATTCTCTATAATAATCATTTTTGTTGTCTTGCAAAGCTCCAGCTTTGAAGTGCGACACATAAAGATTCTGCAATACCAGCAACTGTTTCTCTTTAGCTATTTTCCAAGTGATTTGATTTTCTCAATAGCATTAACTATATGGAGGTCTAACAAGTTGTAATTAATGTATTCAGCCATTTTCTTTTGTGACAGGCTGGAATGTGAGTGACAGCATGAAGGGAAAAAGCAGAATAGAACTGGATGCTTGAGAAGATTATCATAACATAAAAACTGACAACTCTCTGGCTCTTGAATAACATATTGTGTTACTGAAAAGGGAGGAAAAAGCTATTTCACAAAAAAGCCCAGTGGGGCTTAGAAATTTTTTGAGGAGGGGAGAGATTTTCAAAAGCCTTTTTTAGTGCTGGACAGATTAGAATACTGAAGTTCCCAAACAGTTTCTCGCATGCTGAAGTGTGTGTGCAGTGGAATTTGGGAGCACAGGTGGGATGGGCTCTTCTGGGCCTGCTGTGCTTCCCCTGGGTGCCCGTGGCTGCAGGAGCTGCTGGGAACCAGCATCCTTGGAGAGCGAGCAGGAAAGCAGGTGCAGAGCGTGGCTGGGCAGTGGAAAGCAGGCTCCCCACTCATCTGCAGGATCTCAGAGTCCCCTGAGCTGGGAGGGACCCACAGGGGTCACCAGAGCCAGCTCCTGGCCCTGCCCAGGACTCCCCGAGGATCCCACCATGCAGTGAGAGTTTGTCCAAAGCTGAAGTACCCGCTCAGCTCATCCCCTGGGGCTGGTTTGCATCTTGGGAGCTGGGATTCCTCCTTGGCAAGATGCCCTGGGTGATTCAGGAGCGGGGCTGGCAGCCTTTCCTCCCCTGCTGCCATCCATCCGCCACAAGGTCGTCTCTGCGCTGGCCCCTTCGTGTTTATTTCTGAGCCAATAAAATTCCCATTTGCTCTGGTACATTTTGTAATGCACAGCTTTCAGCCCAGGGATTGATTATCTGTATTCCTAGATAAAATCAAAGTGCAGGACTTGAAACAGATTTCCACTCGATTATTTCCCCCAGACAGCTTAAATGGTGTTGTGAAACCCCAGATTAACTCGGGAGTGGCCCAGAGCTCTGCGTTTGCCTCCTGGCCTTGCTGCATTTCACTTTTCAAGTAGTTGTACTGCTCTCTTTCATTTCCACCCAGCAGGGCTGCAATGTTTGTGCCCAGGTGGGTTTGTGCTCACCTGAGCAGGTGAGCTGAGGGGGAGCTCAGCCTGCAGAACAAACCAGACAAACACCACGGGCACCATTCCACTGCAGCTTTGCCTTTGGGCTGGGGGGATCCCACCGGGCTCTTCCCATCCCGCAGGAAATCCTGGCTGACGAGGCCAGGCCTTGATGGAAAACTGCAGCTCTGAAATGTGTTGGGTGAAAAGGAAAAAAACGGGTTTGAAACAGAAAGAGAGAATTGCTGGCAGGAATAGAGAATTCCTGTTCTCTCCACCTGCCCCTGAGACTGGATCAAGGTTGTGTTCAAGGAGCCTCAGTTCAGCCATTTAAATGTGTGAAAGTGAAATTCCTAAGGGAATTAAAATGAATTTTAAGGAGGATGTTAGAAATTAGGATTGGAGAAGTTGTTAGCACTTGTTCTAGTATTTCAGTTTGGGGCTGGAGGACATTTTTGCAGAAGACTTTTTCAATAGAAACATAAATGTAATCCCAGCACAATATAAATACGCTAATTATGAGCTATACAGCAGATGGAAGCTTTAAAACTGTATTATTTTGCTTGATTTATTGATGGCTTCTTTAGAATTTTTTTAATTACCATTTTCTTCTGAAAACCTTTAGTATCACAATGATAGGTGTAAGATTGAATACCACCAAGAGAAAAAGATATATATATATCTATTTATCCCAGACCAGACATTTGAACTTTTTGATTCATCAGTGTGTTGACATTTATTTTAGTTATGGTTTTAATTTTTTTTTTTCTTTTAACACTTCCTGGAATATCAGTGATTCAAGATATCTTTTCCTTGCCCAGTTCTACAGGAAACCAGGGCAACATAAGTGAGTTTTTTAGTTCTGGGCAGACAGTTTTGTAATCCAGAACATTGAGATGCTGGTCAGGGAAAAAGACATTCTCCATCTCTTTCTTGTGATATTGAAGTGTAAATTGAAACTGTGGCAACAAAGTCCAGTGTCAGTGATAAGAAATTGCAGGTGTGTGTAGTATGGGATGGATTTGTGCTCACAAACGGATCACAGGTGGATTAGACAAATAATTGGAAAAGGAGCCCACAGCCAGGCTCTCACTGCAGTCAGTTGCACACGGTTACCCTGTAATTCCAGTGGAGTTATTCCAGCTATTCTGATTTACAGGAACCACTGAGATTAGGAGACTTCAAAACTGACTATAACGGCATCAAAAGAGCTGCTAGAACGTGTGAGTCATGGTGGAGAGCATCCAAAACGGAGTTGTGGCACAGGATGACGACATGTCTCCTTTGGGGATGTTTTCATCTCCAATTTTGCTCCATTTCCTTTGTTCCTTGGAGTGCTGTAGTGCGGGGTGAAGCACACTCTAAGCAGCAGCATGTGGAATAACTGCATGATTTTGCAATCTCTGTTAAAGCAGCTGCATCTGTAACTCATTTCATGGAAGTTTTAGTGGTATTTTTTTTCCTTTTACCATATCCTACTCGAAGCTCAATAAAGATAAACTTCAAATAATGCCAGTATATCACGGAAGATTCAAAGCCCTGCAGCTGAGCCCGTATTCCTCAAAGTGCCATTTATGAGCTGAGCTGTTTTAATGCAGTGGTAGAAGTAAACCCAAACATTTGGCAGTGTCTATATTTGCACCCTTGGGACAGATGATGGAGGAGTTATTTGCTCCAACCTTTAATCAATTTGAGGTAAACAGCACGAGTGTACCTTGAGCATCCATATTTCCTAATTGGCTCTCTTAGCTGTGAGCCTGCCATAACTCAGGGGGGAGAGGGGGTGTAGGAATATAAAAAGGTAAAAGACTTTAGAAAGTGTAGAAAGGCTCTAGAAAGTAGACATAAAGCTGAGAAAGGCTGGGAAATTTCTAAACTTTTTCATGAGAAAGGAAGGAAGTTAAGAACCAAGTGAATACATTTATATTTATCATAAGGAACAAGAAAGAACAAGAACTTATTGATAGCTCAAGATGTGAAAAGTCCTAGATATATGCCTTGCAAAGATAGAAAAAGTTTCCATCTTAAATAATGAATTATTGTGTATTTGAGGTTCATAGAAGTCCTTTTGTTAATGTTAAACCCACATGGGTCCTTTTCTAATTGGTTAGAGTATAATGACTTTACACCTTTTCTTTTACGCTGTTGGTTCAAAGAATATGCAGAAAAGGGCTTTGCATGGGCTGCCATCCTGTCTCTGATCTGGGTTTGCATGGATGTTGTTATTTCCCTGTGTCTCTTGCTTTCTGCTTGTATGGTACAGACAGAAAATAAATCCTAAATCTGCAGCCAGTCAGGGTCTGTCCCGTTGTGAGACACGGCGCGACGCGGCAGGAGGGGGAGCCCAGCAGTGCCCACCTGGAGCCCTGCTGGATCTGCCCGGGCAGCACCCAGGAGCTGCAGCTCCCTGCCAGATCAAAGTGCAGAGCAGGGCCCCTTCCCTGGCCCTGTGATGCATTGCTCTGCAGATCTGGGGCTGCTCTGGAGCCGGGCTGCAGGGGCTGTGCTGACCCGTGATTTAGCACCGCCAGAGCTGCTTATTGCACCTGTGCTAAACTCCCCGGGCCCAGCCAGCCCCTCTTATCCATGCAAGGGCTTCCCGTGGGGCTCGGGGAGGTTGAGAAATCTGCTTTCTGCACTTGGCTGGTGGAGTGTTTGTGGCCACATCTGCAGAGATCTTATGGTGAGCTGCGGGATGAGGCAAAGGGGAGGTGACTCTTACTGTAGGGTGGTGTCCAAAATCATCCGGGACGTGGCAGGACTGAGCAGAGCAAAGGCACAAGAGAAGAGTGATGGTGAAAAATGGCTTTGCTTTTTTAGTGTATTTGATTTTATCTGGCCTCCCTTGGAGCCTCCTCCCGAGCTTGGTAGCCCCAGACTGACCCCAGGCCCTGTGCCCATGTGCCAGACTCCATGTCAGGGCCAGGCTGGACAGGGCTTGGAGCACCTGGGATGGTGGGAGGTGTCCCTGCATGGCAGGGGGACAGTGGATGATGTTCAAAGCCCTTCCAGGTCCAACCCTTCCATGTGTTTGCTCTCCCAGCCTGGGCCTCACCTCTGGCCCCTGTCTGCCAGGGATCAGTTCCGATGCTCTCCTGCTTTCCTGCTTTTATCCTTTGTGTTTGTGTGGGTCCTGGGGCTGTGGCACAACTCGGTAACTTCCAGGTGTTCCAGAGTCAGCTTCCCAAAGTGCAGGGAGCCTTTCCCAGCTCTGGCACCTGTGACAGCACACACGCAGAGCTCTGTTTGAGGCAGCCCCTTTAGAGCAGCATTTTGCTCAATATTCTGCATTTTCAGCAAGTTGGGACACCCTTCGTTAAGATTCAGACTTTATGCACTGATTACTTCTCCTCTGCTACAGCTTAACTTCTCCTGCATGGCTTAACTTTAAACCCAAGTGAAAGGAAATCCAATAAAGATAAATGAGACATCTTTAAAGGATCCAAAAGGAAATTCAGTAGTGTCAGCAATGAATGTGAAGATACAGTGAGTTGAGGAACTTGAGGATGATGGGTTCTTTATGAGGTTATATCTGTTCACAAAGGCTTGGAAGTATTTAAGATAATTAATTGCTTTAGGAGCAACACTTCTTCAAATTCTCATGGCCGTGATTCTCTGTGTTCCTGTCTAGCCCCAGAGCTGGGTGCATAATGTAGTAGCTTGAAGCTGATGCCAAGCAGTGTGCAGTAAGCACTGACAAAACCAGTTCAGTTTCCTGTGGAATTCCCCATGGACAAAGTGTTTAATGTGCTTTTTGAGCATCAAAATGTTTCCCTTTCATGTCTGCTGGTGTCAGTGGTGACCAGAAGTTTCTGCTGTTCCTGAGGCAGGTAAGTCACTGAGCTATTTATTCAAAATGGGTCTCCAGTGATGGGATGAGCAGTTGTACAGTGCCCAGGAACGGTCACCTTCAGATGTATTCCCTGTATTTTAAAGGAATTAATTCCTTCCAGAACTTGGGTTGTCACTGTTGGGTTCAGTTTGACTCGTTAGGGTCCCTGGCACTAAGGCTATCTGCGGGTGCAGGACCAGAGAGGTGCCCAAAGTCACCTCTTGGGTGAGGCTGTCAGCTCCCCCGGGCTGTGAGGGCCAGCTCAGGGGCTTTTGGCTGGTTCCTGATTGCTCTGAGGAAGAGCAGGCCCTGCCCATGAGAGGCCTGCTCAGAGAGCAGCATTTTGGTTCCAGGTCAGCCTGTGGGGTGTTCCAGGAGGGGGTCCCACACTGAGGGTGTCACCCACTTTCCCCTCCTGGGGCAGCAGCTGCTCCCTGCACCCTGTCTGAGTTGCCTGCCCAAAACCCCTAGGGCTGGCCCACATGCTGGGGCTCTCCTTCCCTAGCAGCCTGTTCCACACTCTCTGGTTGATCAGATCTGTGCTGGAGCTGTCATCCCTGATTACACGTTTCCCTGTTTATGTTGTTCTTCCCAGTGGTCACCAGCACAAATGTCTCTGGGAATCTTAATGGGTTTCCTTTTCTTCTAATGCATAAATGCCTGCAAACCAATCAAAACAACCATCCTACTTTGATTGTGTATTTTATTTCTGCTGAAAGGTTCAAATGTAATGAAAATAAAATGTTCAATGAGCAAACACAGATTTTCCAGAAGAAACAGGCACATTTAACTTGTTTTGAAAGATGGATGAACGCTATTAGTTTTGATATATTCTATATATATCTTCTCACTTGGCAATTGTTATTTAAAGATTTAGTTCTGGGTTATTGCTGCACTTATGTTGTAGAGCCGTTTTACACCAACGCACGGATCAGTAACTTAATTATAAATAAGTGGGTTTAAGCCAAATGTGATGGAAACAGTGTTTTAGCCAGTGTGCTTAGCTCAGCTGTGGGGATGAGCTGGTGGCACGGGGGGTGTCCCACCTCCAGGCTGCCCCAGAGGGTCCCAGGGTGCTGAACTTGGGCTGTGCTGGGCACATTGCAGGAGAGGATAACCTGGAGGCCCAAAAATCGAGGAGGGTCAGCAAAGCTGTGATGAGCTTGGTGTGAATATGGGGGTGTGGAGCTGCTGTACACAGCAGTTCCAGGGTATCTGCCCCGGGAGAGCCAAAAGGGATGCTGGGACAAAATATTACAGGGTTTTATTTTTACACTTCATTCTTTAGCAGACAAAGTGATGGGGATTGTTCAGCCTCAGCCCCTTGATGCATACCATTGTCAATATTAATCTAAAATCCTTTCAAAACCGTCTTCAGAATGTCTATTAAAATATTTAATTGCGAGGTGCTTCTTTTGCTTCATCTCTCTCTCACGTACATTGTTCTTTATGTCAGAAAATGAAGCACTTGAGACACTGACAGGGAGGGAAGGGAAGCGATCAAAGTGTGAGAGGGCGAGGGCAGCAGATCGCCCGGAGCGCCGCGTCTGGGACGCTGCCTTTGGGCTGCTGGGGGCTTTGTGTCGGCCTCGGGACAGAATCGGACTGATGTGGCTCAGAATTCGTGCCCGAAAGGCTGCGCTCCTGCCTGTCCACCGCAGCCGCGGCTCCCGCGCACCAGCGGAGGGGGAAGGAGAGGAATTGTTCTCTGCAGCCACCCCGAGGGTGCCAGGTGCCCATCCCCGGCTGCAGGGAGCGATCGCTGTGCCAGCTCGGGCTCGCAGAGCCCCCTCGGACACTGCTCCTCCTCCTCCTCCTCCTCGCCTGTCACTCGCCCAGCACGGGCTCTGGAAGCCGTGGGGCACGCTGGCCCGGCTGGGGACAGAGGGGACCCGAGCGGGCAGGGATGGGACCCGAGCGGGCAGGGATGGGACCCGGTGACAGCTGAGGGTGGATGGGGACAGAGGGGACCCGAGCGGGCAGGGACGTGCCCGGTGACAGCTGAGGGTGGATGGGGACAGAGGGGACCCGAGCGGGCAGGGACGTGCCCGGTGACAGCTGAGGGTGGATGGGGACCCGAGCGGGCAGGGACGTGTCCCGGTGACAGCTGAGGGTGGATGGGGACAGAGGGGACCCGAGCGGGCAGGGACGTGTCCCGGTGACAGCTGAAGGGACATGGGAAGGGCTGATGGACGCGGCAGAGGCGCTCCTGCAGGGAAGGAGAACGGGCAGCAGCTCAGGTGTGCTGGGGTGGGCAGCAGGTGACCACGGCGGGGGTGGGGGCAGGGATCCCTCGGGATGATGGGGGGAGAAGGGCCAGGTGCCGAGAGAGAACCCCCAAACCCTTTCCTGCACAGCTGGCTCTTCTGAAGTCAACAGGACATTCCCAGGGGGAAGTCACTGATGAATAGGGCTGCTCCAAAGTCACCAGGAATTTCACTTTTCCATCACTGCGCTCTGGATGGAACCTGGCTGGGGCGGTGATGGGAGGAGCTGGATTTGGAGTTTGTAAGTGCAGTTCTCACTGACACTGAATTCATGGGGTGAAAATGAGCTTGGAGTAAAACAGATTAAGCTTTGGTGCTTCAACAATAGAGTTTTGGGCAGGATCTGGAGAAAGAGGTACCTTAGTAATTGTGGCAGAAGTGGGGAATACCCAGCTGCAGATCCCTATGGCCCCAGAGCAACTCTTCTCACAAAAAAAAAGAGGTTTCAGGTGTAAGTGATGCCCTGGCCTCAGCGGATCTGTGGGCAATGAGATTGTGGTGAGAGGCAGGGGACTGACAACCTCTTCTCTTCTTCTGCAAGTGACAGAAGGCGAGCTGGAGCCTGGGGGTGTTGGGAGAGCTCTGAGGCACAGAGCCAGGAGCGCTGGGAGCCCTTCCTGCACGGGGCACACCCGGGGCACACCCGGGGCCATCGGGGCAGCCCTCGCTGCTCAGAGCCCTTCTCCTCCCCAGCCTCACTGCAGAGCTCTGCTTCCTCTGCCAGCGTGGGAGAGGGGGGAGATGAAACTTGGCAATTCATGAAATACATGAAAAATGGGGTTTCGCTCAGAAGACTGATGGGAAGAACTTTAAAGCACGCTACATCCTGAGTGCTGACATTTGCAGCAGGGAACGTCTGGCCCTGATGCTCTCAAGTGCTGCTTTTCTTCCTAAACGCTGCCTCGTGTTCTCTAGCAGGAGCAGGGTGACAGTTCACTGACCCGAGAATGAAGGGGAAAAAAGGCATCTCATGTGGAATGAAACGTTTTATTGGACTGAAACAATGAGGCTACAAGATTTCTTGTTGTGTTTGGCGTGGAGCACGTGCAGCCTCAGCCAGCGGGCCCAGCAGGACGAGCCCTGTCCTGCAGGATGTCTGTCTGTCCCTGTGGGGACACCACGCGTGGGGACCTCGTCCTCTTCTGCTCTGGTGATGATCTTGGCACGTCCTGGAGTTCACCACAGTAAATCAACAGCAAGGTTTGGGTTTCCTGGAGGAAAGCACGTGTGGGCTGGGCTGGGCTGGGCTGGGGTGCTGCTGCATCCCTGCACAGCCACGCTGCTGCTGAGGGATGGGCAGGAACAGCCAGACTTCGTGCGCTGCAACAAACGGGGAGTGACACAAATTTTAAACCGGGAGTGCGGTGTTTTCCTGCTCCACGGAGCCATTTAAAGCAGGTGTTGCCCTGTCCATTACCGTCAGTTGTTTATCCAGGGCAGAGCCGGCGCTGGGGGCGGGGGATTGACGGGGAGCAGAGTGTGGGCTGCTCCCCCTGCGACCTCATCTCCGGCACCGCAGCGCGTCTGCCCCGCGCTGGGCGTGTGGGCGTTTCCTAAGGGCCCCGGCAGCCAGGGCAGAGGTACAGCACGGGGGCTGGCTGCAGGGAATGCCGGGCTGGCTGCAGGGAATGCCGGGCTGGGAGTGGGAATGGGGCTGGGAATGGGAGTGGGAGTGGGGCTGGGAATGGGAATGGGAATGGGAATGAGAATGGGAATGGGAATGGGAGTGGGAATGGGAATGGGAATGGGAATGGGAGGGGGAATGGGAATGGGGAATGGGAATGGGAATGGGAATGGGAATGAGAATGGGAATGGGAATGGGAGTGGGAATGGGAATGGGAATGGGAATGGGAGGGGGAATGGGGCTGGGAATGGGAATGGGAGTGGGAATGGGAGTGGGAGTGGGAATGGGAGTGGGAATGGGAATGGGAGTGGGAATGGGAGTGGAAATGGAAATGGGAATGGGAATGGGAGTGGAAATGGGAGTGGGAATGGGAGTGGGAGTGAGAATGGGAGTGGGAATGCGAATAGGAGTGGAGCAGGGAATGGGGCAGGGAATGGGAATGGGAGTGGGAATGGGAGTGGGAGTAGGAATGGGGCTGGGAGTGGGAGTGGGAGTGGGAATGGGAATGGGAATGGGAATGGGAGTGGGAATGGGAATGGGAGTGGGAGTGGGAATGGGAATGGGAATGGGAATGGGAATGGGAATGGGAATGGGAGTGGGAATGGGAATGGGAGTGGGAGTAGGAATGGGAGTGGGAATGGTGTTGGGAATGGGAATGGGAGTGGGAATGGTGTTGGGAATGGGAGTGGGAATAGGAATGGGGCTGGGAGTGGGAATGGGGCAGGGGCTGGGCTGGACTGAGCTGCCTCCCTCCCACTCAAGTCTTCCTGAAAGCACTTCAGGCCAGTAGGTGGGATTAAAAACATTCCATGGGCTCGTGGAATAGCCCAGGTTGGGAGGGACCCACCAGGATCCCCCAGCCCCTGGCCCTGCCCAGACACCCCAAATCCCACCCTGGGATCCCTGGAGCGCTGTCCAAAGGCTCCTGGAGCTCTGGGGCTGTGCCCATTCCCGGGAGCCTGGGCAGTGCCAGCACCCTCTGGGGATGAAGCTCTCGCTGAGCTCCAGCCTGACCAAGGGGTGACCACCAAGGTGTCGTTGGCAGCACCTGGCAGAGGGCGTGGGCAGCTGGGCTCGAGCGTCCCAGCGGTGCTTCCCAACTGCAGACCTTCAGTCCTGCACTTCATTTAAAACCTGGCAGGTGCTCTGGGAAATGTTCCAATACAGAAACGGGGCACAGAGAAGGAAGCTTCCAGTGTGAGCTCCATCCCCTTCAGGCGGCAGGAACATCCCTCATCTGGGTCTTTTAAATCATCCTAGGTTCAGCTAAGAAGTGCTCAGATTTATTTTTATGGATTTCATTTTTAAATACTTTCACTTGGAAAAATTACTTTTAAATTATCATTATTTTCTGTGAAATTTGCTTTCTTCATCTGTCCCATGGTTTAAAAGTCAACTGCTTACTCAAGAGAAAACCACTTTGATATCATGGAAGTAATGAACACTATAAAGAGACTTTAGAAAACTTTCCGTTTTGTTCTCAAAATGGCTGATAATGTCATTTATTTTTCTTCATCCCTTTTTCATTGCTACTGAAAGTACAAAAAGAAAGAAAGGGGAAAGCAAACAATACCCTGGGAATAATAACTGAAATATTTTTATGGGAATTAATCTATCTCTTTTGTAAAAATGGGCGAGAAAAGCAGAAATAATTCCATGAAACCAACAGGAGAAACCCCAAGTGTCTGTCCCTGTCCCTGTCCCTGAGCTGTCAGCACTTGGTGGGGGGGGTGGCCCCACGTGGGATGAAAATGGACAAGAAAAACGAGAGTCTGACACAAGGAACCCTGAAAGGGGGATTTGGGTCGGGAATGGGGAAGGACTGACGAGGGCAGGCCCTGGCACAGGTGCCCAGAGCAGCTGGGGCTGCCCCTGGGTCCCTGCAAGGGTCCCGGGCCAGGCTGGGCACTGGGGCTGGAGCACCTGGGCTGGTGCTGGATCCCAGTTCTGGATCCCAGTGCTGGATCCCGGTCCTGGATCCCGGTGCTGGATCCTGAGTGCTGGATCCCATTCCTGGATCCCAGTGCTGGATCCCAGTGCTGGATCCCAGTGCTGGATCCCGGTGCTGGATCCCATTCCTGGATCCCAGCTGCTGGATCCCAGTGCTGGATCCCAGTGCTGGATCCCAGTGCTGGATCCCAGTGCTGGATCCTGGTGCTGGATCCCGGTTCTGGATCCCAGTGCTGGATCCCGGTGCTGGATCCCGGTGCTGGATCCCAGTCCTGGATCCTGAGTGCTGGATCCCAGTCCTGGATCCTGAGTGCTGGATCCCGGTGCTGGATCCCAGTGCTGGATCCCATTCCTGGATCCCAGTGCTGGATCCCAGTGCTGGATCCTGGTGCTGGATCCCGGTTCTGGATCCCAGTGCTGGATCCCATTCCTGGATCCCGGTGCTGGATCCCAGTCCTGGATCCTGAGTGCTGGATCCCATTCCTGGATCCCAGTGCTGGATCCCAGTCCTGGATCCTGAGTGCTGGATCCCATTCCTGGATCCCATTCCTGGATCCCGGTGTTGGATCCCAGTGCTGGATCTCATTCCTGGATCCCATTCCTGGATCCCAGTCCTGGATCCCATTCCTGAATCCCATTCCTGGATCCCAGTGCTGGATCCCAGCTCGGGGCGGCCCCGGGCACAGGGGGATCAGGGGGCACAGGGGGGTGTCCCTGCAGCTCCCAGCACATCCAGCACGGGATGTTTCCGTGGGTGTCCCTGCAGCTCCCAGCACATGCAGCACGGGATGTTTCCCTGGGTGTCCCTGCAGCTCCCAGCACATCCAGCACGGGATGTTTCCCTGGGTGTCCCTGCAGCTCCCAGCACATCCAGCACAGGATGTTTCCGTGGGTGTCCCTGCAGCTCCCAGCACATCCAGCACAGGATGTTTCCGTGGGTGTCCCTGCAGCTCCCAGCACATCCAGCACGGGATGTTTCCGCAGGGTCGGGAGCTGCTGTTGGCTCTGGCAGGGCAGTGGTGCCAGGGGACAGGAGCTGTGCCCAGCACAGGCTTTATCGGAGCAGGAGCCCCCAGAGGCTGTTCCCAGTGGGGTGTAATGCAGGGGACAGGAAAACACAGATGCAGGCAAGATGGTTTTTGCCTTCTTTAGAAAATCCCTGTGATGGCCAAGCCCGGGGAGGTGGAGGATGGCCAGCACTAATTCTGTGTTTCACAGCTGGGGAGAAAGGAGGAAATGCAGAGAGCGACTCCCGGGGCTGCGGCAGCTTCTCTTCCTTCCTCCATCTGGTTTTTGAAGCAGGAATTCGCCATCTCCGTGTGACTGCAGCTCTGGCTGCCTGTGCCCAGACTGCCAATGCCCAGAGAATGAAATCACATCTGCTCTGCAGCAGGGCTCGGGAGGAGGCTGCTCCCCCTGCATCCCCGGCAGGCTCGTGGCACGGAGTTTGGCTGGGCTCTGGGGCTCAGCTCGGGGTGGATGGTCGCTCAGTGCTTCCCCTGAAGCCAAGGAAGAGCTGCTGTGGGGATGGGGATGGCTGGGCTCCCCATCAGTTCAGAGAGGAGCTGTGCTGTGAGCTGGTGGAGAAGAGCAGGGAAAGCAGCACTGCTCGGGGCTGTGCCTGCTGGGGATGCAGGTGGAGCTGTGCTGGAGCTCCCAGCACGATCTGCGTGTTTGGAACAGGAGGTTTTGCTCATTCTCTGCTGTGTTCCTGCTATTTATTTTTTTTTTCAGCATTCCCTGGTTTCTCTGTTTCTTCCTTTTAGACTTGGATTAATTTTCCCTTCAGTTGTAGATCACTGAAACTTTCCCTGGCTCAATTTTAGCAACCTTGAAATTTGGCTGAGCCTTTGTTCCACTTTGGCTGCTCATTCTGGATCCTGCCTGTTGTGTCAGTTCTTCCAGCACAACAAAACTGCTTTCCTTAATACATTTAATTGCCCACATTCATTTTTTGTTCCACTACTTTTTACTCAAGCTAGACTTGTTTGAAGTGTTGTATAAGTCTTATCTCTTTTGATGAGATTTTTAAGTTTTTATTCTCTTGGGCCAGCAAGCAACGCAAGCCCAGCTCGGGTGCGACCCTTTCTATCCCAGTCACAACTCAAACGGGATTTTTGATCTGGGCTTCCTTGGTGAGCTGCTAGAGGTGAAGCTGAATCTGGGGGTGATGGCAGAGATTGGCACTGGAGCCCTTCCCTGAGGTGAGGAGCAGGAGGCACTGCTGAGGGCGCTGGCTCCCAGGAGCAGGAGCACAATGAGGGCACTTCCCCCCGAGTGTCAGGAGCTGCCCTGTCCCCCCTGTCCCCAGGGTGCCTCTAAGGTGCTCTGGTTTCATTGCTACAGACCCAATGAACGGTGCTTTGTGTGGAAGAACAGTCGGCATCCCCTTCCCTCGGGCTGCTGGAGTGCAGATCCTAACCCGGCTGCAGAAATGCAGGGACACAGAACCTGCCCCGTGCCCCAGGGTGCAGGTGGGACAGGGGAGAAATGCACCCCTGGGACAGAAATGCAGGGCTGGGGACAGAAATGCAGGGCTGGGACAGAAATGCAGGGCTGGGACAGAAATGCAGGGCTGGGACAGAAATGCAGGGCTGGGACAGAAATGCAGGGCTGGGACAGAAATGCAGGGCTGGGACAGAAATGCAGGGCTGGGGACAGAAATGCAGCCCTGGGACAGAAATGCAGGGCTGGGACAGAAATGCAGGGCTGGGACAGAAATGCAGGGCTGGGACAGAAATGCAGGGCTGGGGACAGAAATGCAGCCCTGGGACAGAAATGCAGGGCTGGGGACAGAAATGCAGCCCTGGGACAGAAATGCAGGGCTGGGGACAGAAATGCAGCCCTGGGACAGAAATGCACCCCTGGGACAGAAATGCAGGGCTGGGGACAGAAATGCACCCCTGGGACAGAAATGCAGCCCTGGGACAGAAATGCACCCCTGGGACAGAAATGCAGGGCTGGGCCAGCACCAGAAACCCGAGAGGCAGCAGTGCTGCCCTGGTGGAGGTGGGTTCAGCTGGAGGGGACAAATGCAGACAGCTGCCATGGGTTCTTTTGCCTGATTTCCAGCACAGGTTTTTTTATTCAGGAAAGGCTTGGCAGGAGCCAGTCGGGTTTTATTTGCACAGTGCAGAGTGGTTTGATGGCTGGATGTGGAGTGAGGAAAAGCCACCGAGATGCCTGGATATGGTGGGAAGCAGGGCAGGGCAGCAGAGGCTGTACTGTAAATGCAGGTGAGCCTGGGGGAGGAAATGCTGATGTGTGACTGCAGCTCACAAGGCTGAATGATTTCTTTATTATAACTATGCTATCATACATTCATATACTATTTACAGGAGATACTAAAACTACAAACCTACTGTTCTAACTCCCATATCTAACTCACAACTCGTGACCCTCTCTGAGAGTGCAGCCACAGGTGGGTTGGATTGGATTGGATTGGGTTGGATTGGATTGGATTGGATTGGATTGGGTTGGATTGGATTGGATTGGGTTGGGTTGGGTTGGATTGGATTGGATTGGATTGGATTGGATTGGTTGGATTGGATTGGATTGGATTGGGTTGGGTTGGGTTGGGTTGGATTGGGTTGGGTTGGATTGGATTGGGTTGGGTTGGGTTGGGTTGGATTGGGTTGGGTTGGATTGGATTGGGTTGGATTGGGTTGGATTGGGTTGGATTGGGTTGGATTGGCCACCAGCCCCAAACAATCCTCACCAGAATCCAACCAAGCAATCACCCCAGGGAAACAATTCTCCAAACACATTCCACACGGGAAAAACAAGGAGCAGAAATAGAAATTGTTTTCTCTTTCTTTCCTCTGTGCTCCTCTATGAAAAATCCTGAGAGAGAGAGAAATGTGCTTGCCACAGAGGCTGCATCCGCTTGCCCAGGTTTGAGCTGGTGTTTGCAGGGAATGGAGGGAATGACGTGGGAGGCTCAGCAGCCCCCAGCCCAGGCAGCCCAAGGCTCACCCAGCCCGTTCCAGGCTGCCCAAGCCACGTTCCTGCAGGCTTTGTGCCTGCTCCTCTGCTTGGCAACACTGTCACTGTGAACTCCAGGCTGGTGTGAGCAAAGTGAGAATGTTTGTGCTGCCTGAGCTGGCAGCCAGCCTGCTCCTGTGCCCTCCCAGTTCAGGAGAGCAGTGGCAATTCCAGACTGGGAATTGCAGACATCCAGCAATGTGGCCCACACTCCCTGCTGCCTCAGGCTGCTATTGGCAAGTGATGTTTTCAAAAAGAGCTAACCCCACGTTTTGCACTGGGGTGACCTGCGAGTGTTTGCTGACAGAGCTTTTCCCAGGCACCCCTGGAGAAGCTGCTGCCTGTTCTTGTTCTGCTCCTGCCAGCCCCGGGGCTGGGGCTCCTTGCAGGGCCCTGGCAGGAGGTGACCCCACCACTGTGACAGGGGACCCTGGCCCATCTCCTGGGGCACGCTGAGGTTGTCCCTGCTGATCCCCTCTCACAGGAAGGGTCCCAGAGGGCACACGAGGAGCACCAGGCAGCAAGCTCTCATTCAGCTGCTGCGCTTTTTGAAGTCCAAGCCAGGCCAGGAGTGCCAGGCGTGGTGCAGTGACCGATGTAATTGCACTTAGCCTTTTATCTGCCCTGCTGATTCCACCCAAATGCTGGCGTCAGTGCTTGGACACTCTTGAATTTGTGAGCAGATGCCTCCACCAGCTGCTTTCCCTGTGCAGATGCTGCACCTCGGGGCTGTGCTGGCGAGGCTGAGGGAGCCACGGGAGCTGGGGCTGCCCAGATGGACTCAGGGCACTGCTGGACTGCTCCAGCACTCCTGGGAATCCCTTGTTCCCCATCCTCCCTCTGCAAGGGCTCATTCCTGCTGGCTCAGCCTGGCTGTGCCAGCCTGGCGGGGCTGGAGCCTTGGCAGGGTTTGGGATCTGGACACCAGGGCCTGGGCACTGCTCCTCCTTTCTCACCCACAGAATTCCCTGTTTCCTGTGTTTGGAGCCAATTTGCAGGTCAGGCCCTTGCTTAAAACCCTCTCTGGATGCTCCCAAAGCCGAGCACTGATCACCTGCTGCCACATGAGCCCCAGGGCAGCAGTGACCTGGAAAAAGCACTGAGTTATTCAAAACTCCATCCTGAGTGTGGTCCTACGAGAAATTAGCAGGACTGGGCATTATTTGAATCCAAAGTCCACATGAGAATGAGCAAAGTGTTTGTTCACTTCAGTGGGCATTGCCAGGGGCATGTTTAGGAGCCAAAACCCCCTTGGCTCCAGCTGGGTTTGTCAAGTTTGAGCAGTGCTGGTCCCTGGGTGTTGGGCCAGCTCTGGGCCTCTCTCACCGAGGGCTCTGGAGTCTCCACCCTGCTCTGGAGCCAGCACAGGATCAGGTCACCTCTGCAGTGTCTCACTGAGGATGGGAGCTCTTTTCCCCCGTGGAATGTGTTTTTGCAGCCAAGCATATGGTTGCTATAACTACAGCCTGCTTTGCCTCTGACATGCTGCTCGTGTGCCTGATGGAGCAGTGGTGTTTGCACAGAAATCCATCCCTCCTCCTTTGTACTTTGTCTTTCTCTTGCTGTGCCAAATGATGATGGCTTATTGCATACCTGCCACACAGAACGTGTGTATTTATTTACCTATTTACATTTAAATTCCAGATCGGATGGCAGAGGACTAAATCGGGGGAGAAATTGATACATTAGGGAATAAATTAGACATTACAATCTAGAAGTAAATGAATGATAAATTAGCAAATAAGTCAGGCGTTCAGACATCAGCAGTGCTCCATCATCTGTGTATGAGAGGCCATGGAATTAATGTTGTTGGACTCCTTTGCTTCTGTAACAGTCCAAGGGAAAAAGCCACCTTTGCAAATACTAAACACCTTTGCACATGATTTAAAGATCTGAAAGTGAAAGAGTCCTTGATTTTCAGTAAAGAGAGGGAAAATTGATAACACTCACGGACCTAATTTGAGTTACAAACTGGGCTCTGGCAGAGTTTTCCTTGGGTTTGGTTTGTCTACTCCATCTTTACCTGCCAGCAGAACATCTTCAAAAGAAAATCTCCCCGAACAAATAGCAGTTACTCATCTAATTGCTCGCCAAGGACACCCCACTAGCAAGATTTATAGAAGCTCTCAACCCATGAATTATTCTGAGGTCCTTCCAGACTGTCGTAGAGTTAATTCATCAGCAGCTACATCATTTCCTCCAAACCTTGTTCACTGCTGGCTCAGATCTCACGGGGTTGGCTTTGCACTGTCCCTGCGTATTTGTAGAAATATTAACAAGCCAGGGCCACCGCTGGGATTGGAGTGATGGCACAGCCCACCCCTGCCAGGTCCTCCCAGCTGGGATGTGGGGAGAGTTCTCCCATCCCCAGCTCTTTTCTGGCTGGCTCAAGAGAAGCCCAAGTCAACTGTTCTACCTGTAACAGCCAGACATTGCCCAGGGAGGCGTGGGGTCTTTAGCAGCGTCTAGGAAAAGGTTTGAAACAAAATATGGACTCTCCCCAGATACCAGAAGTCATTCCTTGCTCATTTATCCTGTAAAAATGAATCTGTGCTGATGAAAAGCTCTGGTATGGTGGTGATGAGCATCACAGCCTCTGCCCTCCAACCACTTTGACCTTTTGCTACATCAGTGGCTGTCAATATTTCCTAATTCCCTGCCTGGACTTGTGGCTCTGTAATTTCTCCCGTTTGTTGATGCAGTTACTGTCAGTGCACTCCTGCCCACCTCAAAATAGAAATGCATGATACAATCTCAGAATTTAACCTTAAAATCAGGGAGGAGAAAATCATTAAACGCAAATCCTCTCTTGGAGAGGTTTCAGCTATGTTAATAATTCCAGCTTTGGAAATACCAGAGGAATAAATAATGTGATATTAACAACCTCAGAATCATAGAACCACTTAGGTTGCAAGAGCCCTCCATGGCCATCGAGTCCAGCCCTTCCCCAGCACTGCCAAGGCCACAGTCACCCATGTCCCCAAGGGCCACATGCACAGGGTTTACGTGGAGACAGAACTGGGTCAAACGTTGCTCTCCCCTTGTTTCTGTTCCCCCTTCGTTAGACAGGATGAAATTCTGAGCAGATGTGTTATTTTTCCCCACCACTGTCCCAGTGAGGTTTGGCACAAGGTCCTTCTCAGCAGAAGGGGGACCTGCAGAGCCCTGTCCCCAGGCAGGGGTGCCAGGGCAGGCTGGCTGCAGCTCCGTGTCCCTGCCTGGAACACTGCCCGTGTGGGCAGGGACAGGGACAGCCTCTGCCTTCCCGAGGTGCCACTCGGGCCACGGCTGCTGGGGAAGGTCCTGTCAGATTCCAGCCAGACCTGCCTGGTTTTGGGGCATTTCTTGGCGTGTGGATGAGCAGCTTTGTGCCCACCTTCCGTGGGGTGAAGGGCAGGAGAGCTGACTCGGGAGGGACGAGACTGCCAGAGGTGCCAGCCCTAACCCAGCCCCTCCATCGTGTGAGCAACGCCAGCAGTGTGGGCTGCAGCACGGGTCAGCACCAGCTCCAGAGTGGGTCAGAACCAGCTCAGAACCAGCTCTAGCATGGGTCAGAACCAGCTCAGAACCAGCTCAGAACCAGCTCCAGCACGGCTCAGAACCAGCTCAGAACCAGCTCTAGCATGGGTCAGCACCAGCTCCAGCACAGGGCAGAACCAGCTCAGAACCAGCTCCAGCACGGGTCAGAAGTGCTCAGAACCAACTCCAGCATGGGTCAGAATCAGCTCAGAACCAGCTCCAGCACAGGTCAGAACCAGCTCAGAACCAGCTCCAGAATGGGTCAGAACCAGCTCCAGCATGGGTCAGAATCAGCTCAGGACCAGCTCCAGAATGGGTCAGAACCAGCTCCAGCATGGGTCAGAACCAGCTCCAGAATGGGTCAGAACCAGCTCAGAACCAGCTCAGAACCAGCTCCAGCACGGGTCAGAACCAGCTCAGAACCAGCTCCAGCATGGGTCAGAACTGCTCAGAACCAGCTCCAGCACGGGTCAGAACCAGCTCAGAACCAGCTCCAGCATGGGTCAGAACCAGCTCAGAACCAGCTCCAGCATGGATCAGAACCACCTCAGAACCAGCTGCAGCACGGGTCAGAACCAGCTCCAGCACGGGTCAGAACTGCTCAGAACCAGCTCCAGCATGGGTCAGAACCAGCTCCAGCATGGATCAGAACCACCTCAGAACCAGCTGCAGCACGGGTCAGAACCAGCTGCAGCCAGGCTGGCCCCAGCCCAGAGAGTGGCAGCTCAGAGGGACCTGGAGAGACCTGCAGAGAAGGGAGCTGCAGCTGCAGCCAGGGGCAGCACAGGTGGCAGCCAGTAACAGGTGACACTGCCCGAGGTGAGGAGGCCAGCGAGGAATGGCTCCTGCCAGCAGTGCCCCTGTGCTGGGGGGTGTTTGGGGCATCCTCTCCTGGCTCTGTTGTTCATTTGGGGCCACCAAACCCCGGAGTGCTTGGCCACCAGTTCCACCCCAGGATGTGGAAATAAAGGCCCAAAGAATGCTTTCTGTGGGATTCACTCGCTCCTGATCGTATTGTTTGTGTGCAGGATAATGAAGTGTAATCACTGTTAAACTCGTAAATGAAGTTAATCCCCGGTATCCGTCATAAATATGGAAAGGCTTTGCCAGCTGCAGAATCCAACCCTGGACTGAATGTGGGCTCTGCCTGGGACTGCAGAATCTCCCACAGAGGCTTGGGCTGACCCCAGGCCTCGCCTTGAGCGGGGTGATGGGGCAGGAGGGGGTGATGGAGGGCTGAACGGGGCTCGAGGGCTCCCTGGGACACCTTCCTCTCTCAAGGCCTGTCTAAAGGCGGTAATAAAAGTAAAATAAAGCCGTGCTTTCTCACAGGTGCAGAGGAGCTGCACAGACAGCTCGGCATGCTGTCCCTGTGTCCCAGAGCAGGAGCTCTCCCCCCCAGTCCTGCTCCTTGGATGGAGCCCCCTTTGGAGGGTGCCCAGCTGGATGTGCAGGGCTGGCAGCCCTTCCCTGTGCCCTGCCCTGCCCTGGGCAGCTCTCAGCTCCCAGCAGCTGCTGCTCCTCTGATGAGGTCTCCTCTTTCTGATGAGACCAGCCCCCGTTGTGCCTTTGTCCAGGGCCCTTCAGACACGGCTTGTCCAGCCACAGCTCCTCACCTGAGCATGGCAAATCCTCACCTCAGGCTATGGAGAGGTGCTGTACTGTGTTTTTATGTTCTGTAAGGGTTCATTCCTGTACCCTCCTTTTCCCACATTGGTTTTGCCCCAAGTTACCTCCTCCTCCTTCAGTGTCAGTCTCCTTCCTCTCCCCTCCCATATCTCCTGAAACCTGCGGTGTCATCCCCATGTCCCCTCCCTGGTGCCTTCTCCATCACTCGAGTCCCCATCCCGCCAATCTAGAATCTTCCACTGAAACATAAACTTTAAGAGATTTAGAGATTTTAGAGGAGCTAAGATTTTAGTTAGAGGTAAGCCTTACTAGAGTTAATTAAAATAAATGAGTAGGCCTTGATGAAGTTAAGAGTTAGTCGTTAACTAATAACTGATTGCTTGTCAACACAATGTTTAGTTAGCTGGGTTTATAATGAAGAATATAGAAACTGACAAACAGCTTTTAGGAACATGAGACAATTGTGGGCCTCCTCTGCTCTGAAACCAATTGAAGACAGGGAATGGGAGTTCTACCAAGGTTCATTTGTCATACTTGCATTGAAAAGGTAGAAAGGTCAGAATGAGGAAGACTTCATTTACTTCCTCATTTTGGGATCCCTCCCCATGAAAGGGACCACCGACCCATTTCAAGGAACAAACTGTGCATGCTTAATAATTGGAATGATTAGCATAGGAAGCGAGGAATGGGAGGTACTAAATAATGAATATGTATTTGTATTTTGGGTATTCAATTCTGATGTGGATAAAAGGACTCTGTAATCATTGGAAAGGCGCAGTGTGTATTTGGGAGCTGTCCCGCACGCTGCCCGGCGCCGCAATGAACATACACGTTCTAACTTTAAACTGTCAGAGACTTTTTGTCCATCACAGTTGGATATCAGTGCTAGATCAATATCCAGATTTCTTTAATAAATCACCACGAAGGGTGTCGAGTGATTGGGTGAGGACCAGGAGTCCCTCCCTTAAGCCTTTCCCCGAGGACCTTGTGCCTGTCTGTCCTGTCAATCCCCACGCCCCACTTTACCCTGTTGGTTGCTGGGTGATCCCCTCCCCTGTTGCCCCCCCTGTTAAATACCATTGCACAGCCCTGCTCGGGGCTCTTCGCTGTTGGCTCCCCTGAGGTGCAGAGCTCCTTGGAGCCCCGGAATAAACCTTGGCCTTCACCCCAGCCAAGAGTCGGCCTCTTACTCCTGCAGGGACGTGGGCAGCTTCTCCTCCATTTCAGGGTGATAACCCGAGCTGCTCCCCAAACCTCCCTGAGGAACAGGGGAGTGCCCCCCCAAGTCGACCGTGCCAGAGCTGGTCAGGTGAGGTCAAGTGGACTGTGGGAATCCAGGGCATCCCTGTGGCTGCCCTGCAAGGTCTGGGACCCTGGCAGGGGGTCAGGAGCCCCCCTGTGCAGAGCCCCGAGAGACACTGGCTCTGATCCCTGTCCATGGAAAAGAGTTCTCAGTCTTACAGGATGAATTACAAGCTCTGAGTGTTTGATATAAGCAGTAATTAGTGTGGCACGGGTGCAAAAGTAGAATTTTGGGATTCTGGATAAGGGGTTCAAAGGGGGCAAGATGGAGGAAACTGGGCATGCCTTGTCCTTCTCCTTCATGCCCTCCATGTCTCACTGTGCTGTTGGCATTTTTCTGTTGGTTTGGGCTGGGGACACACTGTTCAACACGGGTGATGGATATTGGCACGTTATTGTAAATACAGCACACGTGGTTTCTGGTACAGAATGTTTGTAACATCCCACTGAGGGGCAGAGCCCTGCACGCTGCCCTGCAGGACAGACCTGCTGCAGGTCACAGAGAAAATATTGGAGATAAGAAATAAACAACCTTGAAAACCAGCACAGACAAATTACAACTCCTTCTTTGGCAGCGGGGCTGAAAGACAGAAACTTTCTAACATCTCGGGATCATTTAAATACCACAGATCCCGACAGTGGACTTGAGGTGGGCACGGCAGCAGAGAGGCCTTTGGAGAAGCCTGGCACCCACGGGATCGGCAGCAATTCCTGCCCCTCTAGAGCACAGCTGGGGCTGCACTGGAGATTCCTCATGGGCCTGTTCTTAGTCTTTAACAAAAACGAGTTCAGTACACCGAGCAGTAACATTTTCAGCTGCTCCTCACCGGTTTTTAATTGCCAACCCCCAAACAGCCAGATGGCCACGGCGCCAAACGGAACCAACTGCAGCAATTAGAAGGCCTGGGGACCCTGAAGGCTCCTTCTCGGGATGAATCCCAGCCCTCCGAGGTGGAAAGCAGGTGGCTCGCTTCCTTCTCATCATTTTTCATTTTTGTTTACCTCTGTGTTCCCAGACACGGGCCAGGAGTGGAGTGGGGAGAGCCAGAAATAGCAGGAAATATGGTCTGCCTAAAAGGGGTGGTAGGACTTGTCCTCTCCTTGCAGAAAGATTGTGGTGATTTGCATATGCAAATGGGAATGAAAACAGTGGCATTTGAGGAGCACTCCAATGAAGAAGTTGCCCTTGGAACACAGGTGGGAATGCTGGCTCGTGCCTGCTCAGAGGTGAGGAGTTCTCTGGGGTCTGGGTCAGGGGGTTTAGGCTGGATTTTGGGAATGGTCCTTCCCCAGAGGGGGTTGGCACTGCCCAGGGAATGGGCACAGCCCCAGAGCTCCAGGAGCCTTTGGACAGCGCTCCAGGGATCCCAGGGTGGGATTTGGGGTGCCTGGGCAGGGCCAGGGGCTGGGCTGGGGGATCCTGGTGGGTCCCTCCAGCTCAGGACATTCCACGGTTCTGGGTCAGGCCACCCCAAATCTGTCCTACTCACCCCAAAAAACATTCTGTGCTCCTGCCCGGAGCGTGCCTGGCACAGGGCCTGGCTCTGGCACGGGCTGGTGTCTTCCTGTGCCCACACAACACTCGTGGCAGCCCCTCTGGGGACCTGCCAGGCCCCGGGCACCATGCTGAACCTCCCACTCCTGGAATAAAGCTCTGGGCAGTAACAAAACTCCCTGCAGTTGTTAAATCTGAGCAGACTTGGAGCAAGTGCCTGATGACTCAGTGAGGTTCACACAGGCAAAAACCTGCTGGTGGTTCAGAGAAATCCATCACCTGTTGGCTATTTCAAATTTGCATTTAGATACTCATTCTGGAGCCGTGGTGCTGGTGCTGAAGGAACTGAAGAGCTGGAGCTTCGTGGGGTTTATGCCCTGACCTTGCTCTGTGCCCTCAGTGACTGCTCAGGCCCCTGGCCTGATGTGGGGCCCCTTCCTTTCTCCAAAGGTTTCGTATTTCAGCCATGTCTCTCTAATAAGAAGCGCTGGAATAGCCAGAAAATTGTATTAATGTTCAGTCCTTTTTTGGCCCAGTGACTATTTAATTAATCATGTCACTGCTGCTCCAGAGGAACACCTGGCACACAATGTGATCAGCTTGGTTTGGTTTACTGCACAGACACTGGAACAGGTTTAAGATAAAAAAAAATAAATCAGATTTTGCATTGTTTTGATGGAAAAGATGCATCTTTTCATGCCCCTCCTGCACACATGAAAAATGTCCTATTTTTCCTCACTATGGATTAGACTCCTGTCAGGCTGTTGGCTTTCTTTGTGGTTACAGCAATCAAAATGAAAATTACCTGATCACAAAAATTTGGTTGAATTCTCCTGGAACCTCCTGACCTGCTAATCCATAAGGAAAAAAAGACTATTGGATTCTCCTGCTTTCTGTTTGCTTTAAATAAGTGCTGAAGAGGTGAACAGGGACTCTGGTTTGGCACCGTTACCATTCTCCCCAGGCAGAAATAAAAACTGCAATTGAAGGAGTCATCCAAGCCCTGGAGCCGGGGGATCCCGGGCTGGTGCACTGCCCCCCACGTTCTCAGTTCTCTCCTTTCTGTCTTTCCCTTTCCAGCAGAGGCACAGAGGCACATCAGAGGGGCTGAGCATCCTCCTCACCTCCAGCCAGGACCGACTCTCCTGTCTGGGCAGGGCAGGCGGTGCCAGGCCTGTGACCAGTGGCCCTAAGAGCTGGCTGGCCCCTGCTGTGAGGGAATCAGAGGGGTTTTAGTGATGCTTTAGTCTCGTTTAGAATGCAGATGATTCCTTTTGCAGTGATGGGAGGGGGGGGAATGGAGCCATTTCCACGTGTTTGAATATTTTCCAGGAATTACTGGGAGGAGAGCATCCCTCACAGACCCCAGGACCCCCCTGAGGGGGAATTCAGTGCTCACCAGGGAAGGCCTCCCTTGAAAGGAGATCATGAAAACCTGCTCTTCTCTCAGATACACCCCTTACCCTCCCAACTTCATCTTAGCTCGCAAGGGCACAGAGCCATCCTTTGGTTTTCCTCAGCTTCCTGCTGCGCTCTCACATCCACCCAAATCCCTTTTTCCCATCTGGAGCTGCCTGTGCACCAGCCAGGACAAGCTCTCCACAAAAAATCTTGGCAGAACCTCTTTGCTTAAACGCATTTCTGTGTGTTCACATTGGAGAAAGCAAACGAGCCCCGTGAGGTCTTTGTTTAGCCAGGTTATGAATGATTTGCTTATTTGCTTCTTTTGTGCCATGTTTGTGCAGCTGCTGATTTTTCAGGTCCGTAGCCGTGGCTCGGCCCAGCCTGCCTCACAGCAGTGGGTGATAACGGTGCTGAACGCCGTGGAAGGAGCCAAGATTGCTTCTTGTGGCCACGTGGCACGGCTCTGCCAGCTGCCCTGCTCGGAGGCACGTGTCACACTGTGACACGAAACAACTCGCAGAAGCATGTTGGGTGTAAAAGGAGAGGAAAGGAACTCAAAAGGGTAAACTTTATTTTCTGACTCTACTATATATATATATATAATAGTAAAGTGGCAGTGGGTTGGAGGGTGAAAGTGGAAAGTGCCACCTCTCCAACCACACTGGTCAAACCAACATCCATCAGTTCTCTCCTCCCACAAAGAAGAATGCAGAACAATCAATATTTACATGAACAGCGTGAGAAAACTCAGATGAAATATGTAAATATCAGAAAGCATAGGAGCTTTTAGAAGAACTTTAAAGCTCTCAAAAGAACCGAAGGACGGGGAGGGGCTGCGGGGCTGGGGGAGGGCAGGCCGGGAGCCCGGGCTGTGAGGTGTGATGGCTTTGTGTGGGGAAACACCCGGGAGCTGTCCCTGGTACACAACCTGCGGGAGTTCTGCTCTGCAAACTGAGTCCGATTGGGATTAGGGATGGAACGGGCACATCTCAAGGGAATTGTCTGCCTGCTTGTCTCCAACATTTCCTTTGGACACAGTTTCTATTTACAAATTGGGTGTAGTGGTTCAGCAGGCACAACAGTAACCCAGAGCAAAAAAAGCCACAAAGCCACCTTTAAAGTATAACCACAAAAGACCTTCAGGCTGTAATGGAGAGCACGTAATAATCCAGTGACAGCATGAGCAGAATGAAACCACAGCAGAGAGAAGGAGCAGGAGGACAGGAAAAGCCACGAGATGGGAGACTGCAATCACTGCCTGCTGGTCCTGTTGCTGAGCTTGTTTTCCTCCTAGCCCCATTAAATCATGTTTCTGCTGGATTATCATAAGGAAAAGGCCCTGTAAAGCTTTATGAGCAGAGCCTTGGAGGGGATGAGTGCTTGTGGGAAGCTGCTGCGGGCTCCTGAGCCGTGGCAGTGTGAGGCTGTGCAGGGCTGGGGGGCTCGGGGACTGCCGGGTGAGCCCCAGCTGCAGCAGCCCTGGGGCTGGAGATCACAGCTCCCGTGTCCTTACAGCCTGAGCCCAGGCAGGAGGTGCAGCTGGGCACTGCCAGGGGCTCTGGGTGCCTGCGACCTGCCCAGGAGGAGATGGAGGTGCTGGCACAGCAGGGCCAGGGCGCTGCAGGAGAGCAGAGCTGCCAAACCCCTGCAACACACACCTGGCAGCTCTCCATCCCTCAGAGAGCAGCTTTCTGTCACAGGCCTCTATTCACTGGTCAGCTCAGCACCCGGGGAGTGCTCAGAGATCCCTGCGAGGTCGCGGCGGGCTAATTGGGAATTACTGCTCAACAAAAGCAAAAATTGCTGAACAAAGGCTGCGCCTCGAGGTGGGCATTGCTCTTTAAAGCACCGTGATCAATCATCTGATAAAATCCATCACAGCCAGGTTCCCAGTTGCCCCGAGGCTGGCAGCAGCTGCAGGGTGCAGCAGTTGCAGGCTGCTTTGGCTGCCCTCGTCCAAAGGATCCTGTGCAGAGCTGCACCCTCCTCCTGGCACGCAGGAGGGAGGGGTGGGAAGTGCTGCCCCGGGCCCCCTTCCCTGCACCCCCTGGAAGAGACGAGAGTTAAAGAGCACAAACTACTCCGGTTTTCAGCTTGAATTCAAACACACAGGATTGTGCTGACAGGAGCAAAGGGGGCGTTTCAGACTGTTCTGCCTGACTGCCCTGTGCAGGTGCTCCCCCCTGGGCTCCCCTTCCCACATGGACCCCGGGGCTGTTCCCTCCCGGGACCCCCACACCCCTGCAGTCCATGGGCCTTTGGGAGCATGGAATGGGCCCCTCTCTGTTCCTGTGAGCTGCAGCAGATGCTGGCTGGCAGATTCCTTTAACCAACCCAGGGCTGGCAGTCGCTGTTTGTTCTCTGAGAGTCAGGTTTTAGACACGAAGGCAGATCCCCAAACAATCAGCTTTCTGGAATGATGCCAGCAAAAAAAAAAAAAATTAAAAATTAAAAAAAAAGGAAATTCTTGTGCAGCTGCAAAGACTGGGAACTTGATTTACCAGTGCAAACAAGGGGAGCCTGCCAAGTTGCCAACACAGTTGTCTAATTTGTTGACATGGAGATCACAAGCAAGGTTTTATTTAGTCCAGTCCATCTGCATTTGTTTGCTGCCTGATCAGGTCTCTAATCCAGCCCCTCCTGGGTGGGGGAAAGCTGCTCCGTGTCCTTCCCACAGCAAAGGGCCGGGGGCATTCCAGCCCTTGCCTCTGAGCCTCTGTGATGGCAGGACCTGTTGTCTCAGGGGCTGTTTGCTCCCAGGGGCTGGGGCAGGTGGCAGTGCATGTGGAGGGGACGTGCCTGCACTGTTGGGGTGGGTGACATCCAGCTGGGGTCCCTGCAGGCGGGATCCTTCCCAAGGAACCGGGTGCCAGTGGGGGTTCCACTGCAGCCAGAGCAGCCCAGGGATGGGGCTCCTGCTTTGGCTGCCTTGGGCCTGCTCACACCCAGCAAAGCTCTCCCAAAATCCCCGTGGGTGTTTTGCCCAGACAGACAGGGAGATAAATTCCTTGACCAGGACAATCTCCCTCTCCCTTTCAGACTTAATTGACGTTTTCCTTCTTTCCTCCCCTTCCATCTGCTCCTGCCCACCCTTCTGCTGCCCTGCCAGCTGGGACAGGGCACCGTGCAAACCCTCGTGCTGAAACCCCCCCAGCCCCTCCAGGCTGCTGTGACACCTCTGTGAGCACTCCTCTGCCATGGAAATGGGAGATGCAGAAGAGCAGAGGTCACTCAGGCTCTCACCTATTGCCAATGCAAGTTTACTTTCAAGGATCAATTTCCCCTGCTCAGGAAATAATTTGTGTATGCCCAATGACAAAAGGGACTGGATGGGGTCATTCATTCTGTCTCAGGACAAATTCTACTTGGCACGAAAACACCGTGACCCCAAATTCTTCCTCCTGGCCTCTGAGTAACTCTTGTCTCACAGTGCTGTTTTACACTTTGCCTGAGCCTCTCTCATTCACACCCCCCTCTCAGTGACTCTTTAAAACCCCTGCTCTGCCCTGTGGTACCAAACCTGCTCCCGACCTCCCTTCTCCAGGAGCGCCCCAAGCACTCCTGCAGTCGCTGCCTGTCTCTGAATGTGTCTGAATGTCTGCAGCTGGTCCAGAGAGTGGCCGTGAGAGTGGGGCTGTGAGTGTGGGGCTGTGAGTGTGGGGCTGTGAGTGTGGGGCTGTGAGTGTGGGGCTGTGTGGGGCTGTGAGTGTGGGGCTGTGAGTGTGGGGCTGTGATTGTGGGGCTGTGATTGTGGGGCTGTGAGTGTGGGGCTGTGAGCGTGGGGCTGTGATTGTGGGGCTGTGTGGGGCTGTGAGTGTGGGGCTGTGATTGTGGGGCTGTGATTGTGGGGCTGTGTGGGGCTGTGATTGTGGGGCTGTGTGGGGCTGTGATTGTGGGGCTGTGAGCGTGGGGCTGTGAGTGTGGGGCTGTGATTGTGGGGCTGTGAGTGTGGGGCTGTGACTGTGGGGCTGTGATTGTGGGGCTGTGTGGGGCTGTGAGTGTGGGGCTGTGATTGTGGGGCTGTGATTGTGGGGCTGTGTGGGGCTGTGATTGTGGGGCTGTGAGCGTGGGGCTGTGAGCGTGGGGCTGTGAGCGTGGGGCTGTGTGGGGCTGTGTGGGGCTGTGAGTGTGGGGCTGTGAATGTGGGGCTGTGAGTGTGGGGCTGTGCTCGGGGTGACAGCCCAGGCAGGGCAGCAGTGCTGGCAGCACAGCTCTCTGCTCTGCACAGAAATGATTTCACAGGACCGTGGAATTCCAGCGTGGCTTGGGCTGGGACAGACCCCAAATCCCATCAGTGCCAGCCCTGCCAGGGCAGGGACACCTCCCACTGTCCCAGGAGCTCCCAGCCCTGTCCAGCCTGGCCTGGGCACTGCCAGGGATCCAGGGGCAGCCCCAGCTGCTCTGGGCACCCTGGATGGGAAAACTCTGAAAAACCCTCAACCTCCTTAATGGGAATTCACTAAGGGCCAGGGTGAATTAAACCATCTTGTGTCTCTCCCAAAATTTCTGGGTTTTTAGTCTCTTCCTAAGGATATTCCAGCTTTTTGACCTCAGTGTGTAATTTAATCTGTCGGGGCAGAATAAATGATCTGACCTCCATAAAGAGCTTTCTGCCTTTGTATTAATGAATTTAAATAACTGCAACCTTTTGAAATGTAGGATGATACTGTTTAGGACTCTTTAAAAATTGGTAAATAACACTTTTACTCTAATGATAGCTGGGAAAAATAATCCTTTCTAAAATTCAATTTTTTTTTAAAGCCCTGTACCTCCTCAGCTCTACAAATGTACAAGCAACTGAAGCCCAGAAAAAGCTTTATCCTTTTTTGATGTCCTGACAAAATCCACTCTGTCTGGGACAGAAGCATTTTGGGATAAAGCACTCTGACTGTGGGATCTGATGGCCACGTCCTCCCCGACTCCTGGGCTGGCTCAGCTCTTTGCAGCTGGTGCATTTCTGTCCCCCACAGCCCCGGGGGTCACACACACGCCCTGGGGGTGTCCCCAGTGTGCAGGGCAGCCTGAGGGTGGGGACAGGGGGTGTCCCAGACACGCTCTGCTCCGTGGGGCCTGACTGCATCCCAGCTCTGCTGATGCTCTGGCTCAGGAACTTCCCCTGGCTCCCCTCGTCCTTCTGGGCTGCCCTTTCCTGGCTCTGTGCACTGAAATCCATTTGTTCCAGTGATGCTGAGGCTGGACCTTGGTGACTCTCCAAAAGTCTGTTAAAATAGAGCCAAGGCCTCTCTTTCCCACAAAACTTCCATTTTGCTCCCTGGCTGGAATGATGATGTCAGAGCAGAGCATTTAGGATCCTCAAACTCCCTGCCACAAAATAGGAATCAGCTAATCAGGGGGACAGACAGGCTAATTACAGCAGAGAGAGCACTTCTATTTATTCCCAAGGATCTTGTTAATCAGCAATAATGGAAAAGGAAACAGCAAAAAATTACATGGCAGTTAAGTGAGTTTTGGGCAAAATATATGTTCTTAAATTAACCTAAGTGCCTTGAACCACAAGAATGTAATTTAATTAATCCATAAACAATATGAAACTTGAATCCTCCTTCCCCTTGTATTTTCAGTGGTGGAGGTATGTGTGGTGTGCTGAGGAGCTGGTGGTGCTGTCAGAGCCCTGCCTGCTCTAAGGTGGGACAATATCTACCCAAAGACTTCATTCTGGGGGGCTTGGAGTCCCTTCTGCTGTCCCAGCTGAGAAAAGCTGGGGCAGCAGTGCTGGGCACTTTCTGGAGAAGCCAGCTGCAGTGGGTCACAGCCTGATCCTGGGCTCAGGGAGGTTTGCTGGGTGGGAACAGGAGCAGAACGAGTCCAGCAGAAACACGCGGGTGGAGCTGCTGGGTCCCTGCCCTGTGCCTGTGGAGCATTTACACAGACATCAGCAGTAAAATAAAAGCAATTACATTTTGGCCAATACCTGATCTCCCTGATGTGCAAAGCCCCTTTTGGGATCAAGGCTCATCATTGGTATAGGATGGAGAGCAATAGGATCTGCTCTGCACTTGGAGTCTGCTTACAGAGCTTGGTGTTTATGAGCACATTCAGTTTCCTGATTGGAAAGAAACACCATTAAAAAATCAAACTTTGATCCCCTCGAGTCGCATAGAGACAGGCACTAACAAGCATCTATGAGCTCAAAATTGAGTTTTACAGCATTTCAGCAGAGCAGTCTTGGAAAATTAAGATGAGGTCTGGAAACAGGAGAGAGCTTATGTACCTGTGTTTGATGTATACGTGCTCTGTGCAGCTGTGCTTCCTGTATGTGCACTGTGTATGCACCTGTGCTGACCAAATGCCCTGAGTTATTTCACCCTGCAGATAAATAAACTTTGGCTGCAGCACACAGGACAGAAAAGAGCCCAAGAAGCAGCTGATGCCTTTTGCAGCCTCCCCTCCCCAGCCACACCGAGCTCTTCAGAAAATGGTCCTTTAAACATCCCTGGTTTCATCTTTCCCTCTCGCTCCTGGCCGTGTGCTTGCAGTGAGCTCTGATGGAATCTCTTTGGAGCACGTTCCCATGATCTGCTCGGAGCAACACCTCTGATGGGGATAACCTTTACCATGCAGCAGAGGAAGGAGGGGAAGCAGGGGGGAGGCTTGTGGGAAGACAAACTGTTCCTGCCAGCATGGGCTCCTCAGAAACCTCCACGTGTTCTGTGAATGTGCAGGCCCCAGTGTCCCCATGAGGAAAATCCTGCTTGTGTCCAGGAGCCAGGGACACATCCCTCTGGCACTGCCACCCTGGCACTGCCACCCTGGCACTGCCACCCTGGCACTGCCACCCTGCCCCCTGTGATGCTTTGTCTGCACTGGGTCAAGCTCTCGGGGGCACAGGCAGTGGTCAGTGAGAGGACAGACGTCTGTTCCCCAGGGGATGGGGGCACTGACCAGTGACAGGGGCAGTGGTCAGTGACAGGGCCAGGGACAGTGGTCAGTGGTCAGTGGTCAGTGGTCAGTGACAGGGCCAGTGGTCAGTGGCAGGGGCAGTGGTCAGTGGTCAGTGACAGGGGCAGGGACAGCGGTCAGTGGTCAGTGATCAGTGGTCAGTGGCAGTGGTCAGTGGCAGTGGTCAGTGGTCAGTGGCAGTGGTCAGTGGCAGTGGTCAGTGGTCAGTGGTCAGTGGTCAGGGGCAGTGGTCAGTGGTCAGTGGTCAGTGGTCAGGGTCAGTGGCAGTGGTCAGTGGTCAGTGGCAGTGGTCAGTGGCAGTGGTCAGTGATCAGTGGTCAGTGGTCAGGGGCAGGGACAGCGGTCAGTGGTCAGTGATCAGTGGTCAGTGGCAGTGGTCAGTGGCAGTGGTCAGTGGTCAGTGGCAGTGGTCAGTGGCAGTGGTCAGTGGTCAGTGGTCAGGGGCAGTGGTCAGTGGGAGTGGTCAGTGGTCAGTGGTCAGGGTCAGTGGCAGTGGTCAGTGGTCAGTGGCAGTGGTCAGTGGCAGTGGTCAGTGATCAGTGGTCAGTGGTCAGGGGCAGTGGTCAGTGGTCAGTGGTCAGTGGTCAGGGTCAGTGGCAGGGACAGTGGTCAGTGGTCAGTGATCAGTGGTCAGTGGCAGTGGTCAGTGGCAGTGGTCAGTGATCAGTGGTCAGTGGTCAGGGGCAGTGGTCAGTGGTCAGTGGTCAGTGGTCAGGGGCAGTGGTCAGTGGTCAGTGGTCAGTGGTCAGGGTCAGTGGCAGTGGTCAGTGGCAGTGGTCAGTGATCAGTGGTCAGTGGTCAGGGGCAGTGGTCAGTGGTCAGTGATCAGTGGTCAGTGGTCAGGGGCAGTGGTCAGTGGTCAGTGGTCAGTGGTCAGGGGCAGTGGTCAGTGGTCAGTGGCAGTGGTCAGTGGTCAGGGGCAGTGGTCAGTGGTCAGTGGTCAGTGGTCAGTGGTCAGGGTCAGTGGCAGGGACAGTGGTCAGTGGTCAGGGTCAGTGGCAGGGACAGTGGTCAGTGGTCAGGGTCAGTGCAGGGACAGTGGTCAGTGGTCAGGGTCAGTGGCAGGGACAGTGGTCAGTGGTCAGGGTCAGTGGTCAGTGACAGGGACAGGGCCAGTGGTCAGTGGCAGTGGTCAGTGGCAGTGGTCAGTGGCAGGGCCAGGGACAGTGGTCAGTGGTCAGGGTCAGTGGTCAGTGGTCAGTGACAGGGACAGGGCCAGTGGTCAGTGGCAGTGGTCAGTGGCAGTGGTCAGTGGCAGGGCCAGGGACAGTGGTCAGTGGTCAGGGTCAGTGGTCAGTGGTCAGTGGCAGGGCCAGGGACAGTGGTCAGTGGTCAGTGGTCAGTGGTCAGTGGTCAGTGGTCAGTGGCAGTGGTCAGTGGCAGTGGTCAGTGGTCAGTGGCAGTGGTCAGTGGTCAGTGGTCAGTGGCAGGGCCAGGGCCAGTGGTCAGTGGTCAGTGGCAGGGCCAGGGCCAGTGGTCAGTGGTCAGTGGCAGGGCCAGTGCCCCTTGGTGCCTGCAGGCGCAGGCAGGGCTGGCACAGCAGCACGGAGCTCAGGGTTCCAGGGGCTGGGACAGCCGGGGCTCTCTCCTCCCCTCTCTCCCCGTGCTCTCATTGCCCAGGCCCCAGACAAACCCGGGTCCCTCTGCGGCTCCTTCATCCTCCTCTGTTCAGGTTTTCATTTCCACTGTAACCGAGCAAAGCAGCCGGGCTCGGCTGGGGGCTGTGAAAGCTGCTACAATAAAGCTGTTGTTCTATAAAAAGGCTGACAGCTTCTCAAGGGCTGTTGACATTTCTTGTATCAAGAATTATACACAGCAACAGCATTCGCAAGCCCTGAGAAGGGGATTCCTGTGATTTTCCTGCTTGGCTCTGCTGTATTCCTCCATGGACGCTCCTGGTTCAGAGAGTCCCAGTACTCATTTTGGTTGATCTGGGCTGTAATGTTTTATTTCACTCTGAAGTGGTTTTTTTTTCCTAAAATAGAACAAAACTTATGAAACTTAAAGTCCGTGTCAAATAGAAAATTTTTCTTTTGACATATTTTATCTCACTGCCACCATGGAAAGTATTGAATGATCCACTTCTAGCTGAATATTAATGGAGTAAATTATCTTGGAAAATTCCCGACTGTGTTCAGACTACAGGAACTAACAGGCCTCATTAGATGCCTGTTGATTAGAAATGTTCAAGTGGGTTTTCTTTCTTTGCATTGTAATTAAAATTAATTTGACAGACGTAACCCCCAGCCCTGGAAGGGGCTCCCACTGGATGGTGTGAGCTGGAGGGGAGGGCACGTCCCTGCCCGTGGGGGGCTCAGCAGGGCCCCTGCACTGAGTGGGACCCCGAGGGCCCCCGGGGTCCCTTCCCACCCAAACCCCTCTGGGATTCTGCTACGTTTGCTGCCTTTGCTCAGGTCTCAGTCCCGCTTTTCTCCTGCCACAGCCGCACCTCCCACCACTTGTGTCTTCTCACGCTCTCTCACTTCTGCAGCCCGCAGCCTTCTTTTGCCTTGGGCTGTGCTTTCCCTTAACCCTTCTGCAGCCAGGGAAGGTTGTTGGAGTGGCTGATTCAGGCAGAGAGCCAGGAGCGTGCTGAATGCAAGGTCACCTTTGCAGCCCAGCTGGCAGCAGAGCTCCCTGCAGCAGCCCAGCACTGCCGTCAGTGTCCCCAGACACACAGCAGGAGCATCTGGAACTCGGGCAGTCCCAGAGTCAGGAACAGTGTTGAATCACCAGTCCCTTTAGGATTAATGGGCAGAGCAAGGGATAATGTGTGTAATAGATTTGATCTTTCTGGGGGCTGAGTCTAGGCAGATTAAATACTGTATTCCTTACAGTTATTTTTGTTCTCAGGATGTGTATTTGGGTCAGAAAGATCCTTAATGCTGCAATGGAAATGCTTTATGAGACAGAGGGAGCTTTGCCTGTCACTGTTTGGTTCCTCTGTGGGTGGTGCCAAGCCCTTGGCTTTGCTGGGGCTGTCTCTGGGATCAGGACCCAGCAGCTGTGAGTCCCTTGGTGCCCAGGGAGCTGGGCAGGGCCCTGCACCCCCTGCCCCTCCCAGCTCCAGAGGAGGCAGGCAGGGCAAGCGGGATCAAGGGCTGCGTCCTGAGCGAGTCTGGAGCAGCAAAGCTGTGTGAGCCTGAGGGGCAAATCCCGTTCTCCCTCCAGGGAGGAGCTTGCTGGGCTGGAAGCTCTGCAGATGGCCCGTTCCAGCCCTGAGGACATCCACTGCTGGCACTGCCCCTCGGCCAGGCTTTGCTCACTGCCTTGCTTCCCATCCCACTTGCAGGAAGGGTCTGCCAGGGGCAGGAGGTGTTTGGGTGTTGCCCTGGTTATCAAGAGTTTTCTAAAGCCTTCTGAGTTTACATTCTTGTAGAGAACTTTCTCACACAACTTTCTGTAAATAACCTGTTGTTTTGCATTCTTTCATAGAGGTGGAGAAATTTGATGTACAGGTAGTTTGTCCAGTGTCCTTGGAGAGGTGGCACGTTCACCCTCCAATCCACTGGCACCTTTTGAGAACTATAAAAGATTGGAGTCAGAAAAAATAAATGAGTCTCTTCATCGTGACCAAGGCTGTGGTGTGTCATTTTTGCTTGTGTCATCTGGTGACATCTGGGAGCCCTTCCCTGGAGCAGGCCTGCCACTTCAGCTGGGTTTGGCTCCTCCAGCCCAAGGAAACGAGGAGCATTTCCCACCCAGGAAGTATCAACTCACACGCAGCTGCCTGGGATCCCAGAGCTTAACAGGGATGACTTCCTGTCCTGTTTTTGCGGGAATAAAAACTCGCCGTGTTTTTAATCCAAAATCCTGACACCGTCCATGCAGCCCTGGCTGGTGGCCACAGCCAGCAGGTGCTTGCCCAGTCCCATGTTCTCCTGGAGAATGCTGCTCAGAGGAAAAGGAGCAGGTTTTCCTGCAGGCCAGGGGAACAGCAGGCTCAGTCTCTGCTATCTGAGCTGTTTGTCACAGGCTCAGATGGTTAACTCTGCTCCGTGATTTATTCCTCCTTCCCCTCCCCTGCACTTCCTCCCAGCGCCTACCAAATGTCTCAATTAGAAAATTGCCCTGATTTAGACATAAGGAAGTTCTCAGCTGTCTGAGGCCCCGGCTGGGCACCAGGATTCCTGGGAAGAGATGAAAGCTCCTGCAGGCACAGCATACAAAGCACTGCTTTGGGAGCAGCGCTGCTGGGAGCTGCAGTGTGCTGCTTTCCCTGGCAGCAGCCAGCCTGGCTGCTGTGCTCCTGTTCTGCTGCCACTCCCACCAGGGAACCCGCGGGTTGGCATTCAAATTGTGACCCAGGAACCCCCGGGCTGGCATTTAAATTGTGACCCAGGAACCCCCGGGCTGGCATTTAAATTGTGACCCAGGAACCCCCGGGCTGGCATTTAAATTGTGACCCAGGAACCCCCGGGTTGGCATTTAAATTATGACCCAGGAACCCCCGGGCTGGCATTTAAATTGTCACCCAGGAACCCCTGGTGTGGCATTTAAATTGTCACCCAGGAACTCCTGGTGTGGCATTTAAATTGTGACCCAGGAACTCCTGGTTTGGCATTTAAATTGTCACCCAGGAACCCCTGGTTTGGCATTCAAATTGTGACCCAGGAACCCCCGGGCTGGCATTCAAATTGTGACCCAGGAACTCCTGGTTTGGCATTTAAATTGTGACCAAGGAGCCGCTGGTTTGGCATTCAAATTGTGATCCAGGAACCCCTGGTTTGGCATTTCAACAGTGACACAGGAACTTCTGGTGTGGCATTTAAATTGTGACCCAGGAACTCCTCGTTTGGCATTTAAATTGTGACCCAGGAACCCCCTGGTGTGGCACTTCAGTGGTGACCAAGGAACCTCTGGTTTGGCATTTCAGCAGTGACCAAGGAAGCCCCGGGCTGGCAGGTCAGTAACTCCCTTGTGGCTGAGGGAGATGCCACCAGCGGTGCTGCTGGCACACAGGAGGGTGGCTGTCCCCATTCTGGCACACAGGAGTGTGGCTGTCCCCATTCTGGCACACAGGAGGGTGGCTGTCCCTGCTGCTGGCACACAGGAGGGTGGCTGTCCCCATTCTGGCACACAGGAGGGTGGCTGTCCCTGCTGCTGGCACACAGGAGGGTGGCTGTCCCCGGTGCTGGCACACAGGAGGGTGGCTGTCCCCATTCTGGCACACAGGAGTGTGGCTGTCCCCATTCTGGCACACAGGAGGGTGGCTGTCCCCATTCTGGCACACAGGAGGGTGGCTGTCCCCGCTGCTGGCACACAGGAGTGTGGCTGTCCCCGGTGCTAACACACAGGAGTGTGGCTGTCCTGGTGCTAACACACAGGAGTGTGGCTGTCCCCAGTGCTGGCACACAGGAGGGTGGCTGTCCCCATTCTGGCACACAGGAGGGTGGCTGTCCCCAGTGCTGGCACACAGGAGGGTGGCTGTCCCCATTCTGGCACACAGGAGGGTGGCTGTCCCTGCTGCTGGCACACAGGAGGGTGGCTGTCCCCGGTGCTGGCACAGAGGAGGGTGGCTGTCCCCATTCTGGCACACAGGAGGGTGGCTGTCCCCGGTGCTGGCACACAGGACGGTGGCTGTCCCCAGTGCTGGCACACAGGAGGGTGGCTGTCCCCGCTGCTGGCACACAGGAGGGTGGCTGTCCCCGGTGCTGGCACACAGGAGGGTGGCTGTCCCCGGTGCTGGCACACAGGAGAGTGGCTGTCCCCATTCTGGCACACAGGAGGGTGGCTGTCCCCGCTGCTGGCACACAGGAGTGTGGCTGTCCCCGGTGCTGGCACACAGGAGGGTGGCTGTCCCTGGTGCTGGCACACAGGAGGGTGGCTGTCCCCGGTGCTGGCACACAGGAGTGTGGCTGTCCCCGCGGTGCCTCCGGGGCTCTCGGGCCCCTGGGATCTGGCGGGTACCCACAGGTCCCTGCAGGTGATGGCACTGGTGCCTGGCACTCGGCAGGGACACACCTGGTGGCTGAAGGAGGTGACAAGACCAGGACCTGCTCTGAGAGGTGCTGTCCCTGTGTTTGAAACGCGTGGAGGGACATCACCCATGCCAGGGCAGCCCCGGGGCAGGGCAGGGGCCGGGCTGGAGCACATTCCCCGGGAGGAGGCACTGAGGAATTTCCTGGCTCAGAACCGGCCCTGTTTGGTGTTTCTGAAGCCCGAAGCCCTCGGAGCAGCAGGGACGGCTCTGGAAGGGCCCGAGGAGGAGCTGCTCCTCCCCATCTGCCAAACCCCACGAATTCATTGACCCTGTGCAGGCACAGCTGTCACCGCACAAACCCACGGGTTTATTCATCTGCCGTGGGCAGATTTCCTGCCACTTCTCACCATAATCAACCTCACATCGGGAACAGCAATATCCCCTGCCGGGCCAAAGGAGGGGAGAGTCCCACGGGCTCCCCGGGGAAGCCCTGTCCCTGTGGGGATGGGACATTGCAGGGCTGAGCTCAGAGCCAGATCCGGGCCCTGGGTGTGTAGGACACATCCCTCCATCCGTCCATCAGCTGCTGCAGCTGAATTCTGGGCTCCAGCCCTGCCCTGGCACCCTCAGTGCTCCCAGCTTTCCTCTTTCTCAGCTTTCCTGACTCTGGGTGAACTCTGCCTCCAACCCAGCCCACACTGCAGAGGCTGTCAGGATGAAAAATCATTCCCAAAACCAACAATTTCCAAAAGGAAATTTCTGTCTCTGCATCCCCATAATTTGCAGGCAAATAAAAAAAAAAAAAAAAAAAGAAACTAATCCAGGAATTGTGGATGGATGTTATTTAGGACAAATTGATTCACCCAGCTTGTGCACTTCTCTCCATACCATATTTGCAATCAAAAATCCATGCATAATTAATTCCGAGCACATGGGAAGCTGCAGGACAGTGGAGCTTCCTGGAAAAGGCCTCCTCCAGGGCTGGCAGAGCGGGTGCTGGAGGAGCACCAGGGTGAGGCATTGCCAGGCTCCCGGCTGCCCTGGCACAGCTGCGCCAGCACAGCCAGGGCTGCGCCGAGACCCCCGGCACACACAGCCCACCGTGGCACCCCCCGCTGCCCGGGCTGCCAGCCAGCTCTGGCTGTGCTCCGGGGCCTGCGAGGAGGGGACGGGGGCACACGGGGAAAGCGTGTCACTGCTCAGGAATTCTGGAGGAGGGAGCCACAGTGGGACTGAGAGCAACGAGTGAGCGGGGCTCAGGAACCTGTGGCTCCACTCGGGAGAAGGACAGAGCCCGGCTTTGCAGCGGCCGTGTCCCGGTGCACAGGGGTTCCTCAGCCTGGTTTCAGCAGAGTTCCCTGCCCAGGAGCACCAGGAGCCCAGCACTGCCGTGCAGGGGCAGCGTGGCCCTGCTGCTGCAGCCCGTGGGGACATGGTGACAGTGGGAATTGCTCACTATCAGCCACGGCCCCAAGAGCACTTTATTAAATTGCCTCCAAGACTCGGGAGTGGGGTTAATTATTTAGGTGCCTTAATTTTCAATTCATCTCCGTCTGTGGCCTGCGGCACCAAAACTCTGCAACGCTGGTTCCAGAGGCAGGCACAAGAAAGCGTGAGCAGTATCTACCTGAGTGCAATCACTGCTGTGGAGGGAGCTGTGATTTACAGTGCTCTGCGGTGCCGAGGATACAAAAATGAATATTTAAACAACACTCATTGTTTCTGCTGCGTGTACCAGGCTCCAAATTCCCAGCAGGTTTTGTGTCTGTGAGTTGTGTTATCACACACCCACTGATGCTGTTGGTTTGGTTCTGGGCTGGCATGGCTGTGCAGCTGCAGGATGGGCAGGGTGAGGATCCATGGATCCATGCATCCATGGATCCCCCATCCATCATCCATCCATCCCTCCCTTATCCATCCATCCATCCATCATCCATCCATCCCTCCCTTATCCATCCATCCATCCATCATCCATCCATCCATCCATCCATCCATCCATCATCCATCCATCCATCCATCCATCATCCATCCATCCATCCCTTATCCATCCATCCATGGATCCATCCATCATCCATCCATCCATCCATCCATCCATCCATCCATCCATCCATCATCCATCCATCATCCATCCATCCATCATCCATCCATCCATCCATCCATCCATCCATCATCCATCCATCCATCCATCCACCCATCCATCCATCCATCCATCCATCATCCATCATCCATCCATCATCCATCCATCCATCCATCATCCATCCATCCATCCATCATCCATCCATCATCCATCCATCATCCATCATCCATCATCCATCCATCCATCATCCATCCATCATCCATCATCCATCATCCATCCATCCATCATCCATCCATCATCCATCCATCCATCCATCATCCATCCATCATCCATCCATCCATCCATCCATCCATCCATCCATCCATCCATCCATCATCCATCCATCCATCATCCATCCATCATCCATCCATCCATCCATCATCCATCCATCATCCATCCATCCATCCATCCATCCATCCATCCATCCATCATCCATCCATCCATCCATCCATCCATCCATCCATCATCCATCCATCATCCATCCATCCATCCATCCATCCATCCATCCATCCATCCATCATCCATCATCCATCCATCCATCATCCATCCATCATCCATCCATCCATCATCCATCCATCCATCATCCATCCATCCATCCATCATCCATCCATCATCCATCCATCCATCCATCCATCCATCCATCCATCCATCCATCCATCATCCATCCATCCATCCATCCATCCATCCATCCATCCATCCATCATCCATCATCCATCCATCCATCATCCATCCATCCATCCATCCATCCATTTATCCATCCATCCATCCATCCATCCATCATCCATCATCCATCCATCCATCCATCCATCCATCCCTCATCCATCCATCTCTCATCAATCCCGCCCTCCATCCATGGATCCATCGAAGGATCCACACTCACCTGGCTCTTTGCTGAGCAGGTGTGATGTGGAGCCAGGCCTGTCAGGAGCAGCACTTCCCACAAACTCCAGCAAAGTGACAGGGGTGATTTCTTATTTTCATTTATTCCATAAATAACTCCAGCAATAGAAGCATTTGCCTGACTCTGTCTACCAGCATGAATTAAAACATTCAATTGCACCACTGGGGGAAGTTTAAATATTTACTTATTCTTGAGGGGATTATAAATTAACCCTAAGGACCTCCATAAACCTTTGCCAAGACATTGACAAAAATCTTGAATCCAGGCCTTAATTAATCTGGGGAAAACTGCACAGAGGCCCCAAGAGATGCTGGGTGGAAGAGCCCCAAGGGCCCTGCAGGAGCAGGCACACCCAGCTGCAATAACTCAGAGTTAGTGAAAGCGTGTGGGGGATGATTAAAACCCGCTGTACCTGCCACATTTCATGGTGGGCCCTGGAGAGGGAGCTTTGGCTGCTGCCCTGGCCTCCTGAGCAGGTTTGGGACCTGAAGCCCGGCTGTGGTGAGCTGTGCAGGGGATGCCCCGGGGCAGGGGATGCTCCAGCACCGGCCAGGTCCCACTGGCTCAGCTGGGAAGTGCTCCTGAGCAGGCTCAGGATCCCTCTGTTGCTGCCTTTCCTCTCCCCAAAGGAAAAACAGGAATGGAAACTTGCTTGTCCAATGCATTCATTGCTGCTCTCTGAGGAACTTAGCCAGCGCTCTCAGGGGGTAATTAATTAATGAGATGGGTTTGATGAGCAAACAGCAGTGGAGGTGCAGCTCCAGCGAGGAGGGCTGGAAGGGGTTTGTGTTGGCCAGGCCTCTGGAAGGGTGTTGGTATCCAGATCTGCTTGCTGGGACCCCCTGCCCGGGGTTCCTCCCAGGCAGGCACACTGCTCCAAGGCAGGGAAAGGGGAACTTGCGGGGACCCCATTCTGGGAGGCCCTTGCCACCCTGCCACCCCTGTATGCTCTGCTTTTCATGTGGTAATTGATGGTTTATTTCAGCAGAAAAGCAAAACTCTGCCTGAGAAAAGCCTGCCCCACTTGGCCCTCACTGTGCCTTGGACTGAAGCTGAAATCCTGTTTGATTTGGGTTTATTTTCCTGAACTACCTGAATACGTGGCAGGGCTGTTTGACAATCACCTGCCCTCTGCAGATGATCCTGTTCTCCAGACACCGCTGGGCTCCTGAAAGGACGCTCCACATCTCTGCAGGGCACGAGAGCCTCTGATGAAAGGGCTGCAAATTGGGCCAGTCCCGGAGGGAAGCAATTCCAGGGATAAAAGCAGGTACAGTAACTGCACTTCAATAACCTAATTTTGCCAGCCCTTGCTGGCTGTGCAGCTCTCAGGGGCATGAGCCAACCCACCCGTGTGTCACCTGCATGTGGCAGGGGTCTGGCCTGAGCTGAAAGTGCGTGGGAAGGAAAGTGGCAAAATCCATGGGGCTGGGAATGAAAAAGGATACAAGGCTTCACATGGATTTCTTGGGGCTTTGCTGAGGGTCTGCCTGGGGCTGGAATGGTCTTTAAGGTCCTTTTAAACCAAACCCTCTGAAGGAGTCATGGAATAAAAATTATTGTGGGGGGACATAATAAAAAAAATTCTTGCAGGGGGACCTGCTGCTGGAAGGAGCCTGCAGCTGGCTCTGACAGCAAAAGCAAATCCCTGAATTGCTCTAGGCCAGGATTCCCCCATCTGCCTGTCCCGAGCTGCCCTCCTCCTCCTCTTCACACCTTCCTGCCGAGGTGGGCACTGGGCAGGAGCTGCAAACCTGACCCTGGGCCCTGAACCCCCCCAAAGCATCTGCAGGGGGGCAGGGGCAGCCCCAAACCCCCAACTCTGGCCCCACGAGAAGGGGCTTGTCGTGACTCCTGCAGAAACCCAGCTCCCCTCTCCCTGCCAGGGGTCTCCCCCTGCTCCAGGGACAGCTTTGTTGTTGTGGGAGCAGGAGCAAGTTTATTAATGGAGCAATTTCTCCTGACCTTGATGGAGACCATCACTAACAGCCAGATAAATAGATTAGTATCACACTATTTCAAGGCCAGGCTTGGAAATGAGCTGCATTTGTCTGATTGGGGCTGTTTTGCCGTGGCAGTGGCTGGAATGTTCTGCACGTTTTGGTTCCAGTTTGCACAGAAGCATACATCACACCGGGGACAACGCTCCACCTAGTTCACAGCAGCAAATGAGACCAATTAAAAAGACCTCAGTAAAAATTATACTGATTCTTCAATTACTTGGGGAGATGAGGAGCAGGACATTCTGTAATTGACTTGTTCATCTTCTCGTCCTCTAAGCACAGCCTTAACCAGGGTAACTCCCAAGCTGGTGGCCATTTCTGGTTCCACTCTCTGACCACTATAAACCACACACTGTGGCTTCAGTTTTCAGGCTGGATGAAGGTTATTATCTGTATCTGTGGGAGAGTGGGAAGACGGGGCATTTTTTCCATCAGAAATGCAGTTTTCTTCCAGCTCTGCTGCTCCTGGTGTGCTGTGACACCTCCTGCTGACACCTCACACAGGGCTCTGGATGGGTTATTACGGTGCAGAAAAAAGCAGGGAATAGGAGTGAAGCTCTGGGCTTTCACCTGGGGGCTGGGAGCTGGGGGTGTGCTGCACACACACCTGGTCTGCAGGATTTGTAGGTAATCCTGTGTCTCAATAAGGAGCAAAAATAAAATGCCATGAAATGATTGGAATTCCTGCCTTTGCAGATGCCTGCTTCGAAAATAAATAGAATAGAATCACGAAGGCTGAAAAAGATCTGTAAGATCATCGAGTCCAGCCACAAACCCGGCACTGCCACCAAGCCATGAGCACCACATCTTTTAAACACCCCTGGAAATCAGCTGCTGCCAGACTCGCTGTGCTAGGTTCATTTCTAGCAGTGGAACGAGCAGCTCTGGTGCCACCAATTACCCGGGTTTCAGCTCTAATGAAGGCCCTGTTGCACACGCTCCTCACTCCCGGCTCAGTTTTGATGAGCAGCAATCAGCTGCTGCTGACAAAGCCAAGGTGTGCCTCAGTGAGGGGTTTTGCTGGGGCTCCTGGAGGACGTCAGGGAAGGTCTCTTAGTGCTGGCCCCGTTTTCAGAGGGGTAAGTGGTGCCCAGCCTGGCACTGAGGGGTCTCTCTGCCCCAGCTGTTTGTGTTTTATCAGCCACAGCCTGGCTTTTCCTAGGGCTGCTGAAACACTTTGCTCTTGCAGGCTCCCTCTCATGGGGGGGTGTTGCTGCATCTGTCTCAGTTGAGGGGGAAAGTTTTTCTCTTGTTGCAGACTGCCAGAAGGATGCTCTGGAAATCTTCTGCCCAGGTTTGGCTCTGCCATCCCTGGCATGGCGTGTGCCCAGCTGGCTGCCAGTTCTGCTGGTTTATTCCACTACTTTTGTTTTCTCCACCCCTGCCCAGTGAGAGATGTGAGGAAGTTTAATTGATGGGAGGTCTTTGAAGGCCCTGAACGCGTGTGATGGTGTGTGGCTGCTGGCTGGGATGAGTGTGTTTACATCTTCTTGTTCTGTCCCTAAACTGATGCCCCTTTGTTCACTTTTGATGCTCTCTTTCAAACTTGGCACAAAGATGAAAAGATGGCTTTCATATCCGATGTGCAGTAAGATGATGTAATGGGGCATGAGCCTTCCCTGTGGTCTGTGCCTGCTGTCAGTGCTGTCACCAGGGAGGCTCTCCTCTCTCGGAGCAGCCTGTGTGTTCTTCAGGCCATTGGATGCAATTGCTTCCTTTGATCAATAAGTTAGGGTAATCATTTTGTTCTGTACAACTTCCCAAGTCCATATATATTGCATGAAATGCAGAATAGCCAATCCCAGAATGGGGTTTTAAAAGCTTTTCATGAAAGGTTCAGGGCTTTTTTTAATTCTGAGGAGGGGAAAGAAGTGGGCCTAGAGACGTGAATAAATCTGTTTGTTTGGAGACTCTGATTCCTGAAGATTTATTTTCTTAATAGTGCTGGATAGCACTTAGGCTGCCTCCAGCTCCTCAGTGCTCGTGGAGCAGCTGTTTTCTGGTTCATTTTAGCCTCCAGCCTTCCGTGCTCAGCGAGGAGAGGAGCGGGGCTGGCACATCCCTTCCCTGGCAGGGGTGGGGAGCGGGGCTGTGGCTCTGCCCTCCCTGTGCCCCTGCCCGGGCAGCTGCCAGCAGGAGCTCTCCACCTCCTCTGGTGGCAGGGCAGAGGAGAACGGCTGAGCTGAGCTGTTCTGCTCTGGGTTGTGTGTCTGGAAAAGAGTGGAGGTGGTGAGAACCAGAGCCTGCTCCCGTCCGGGGCAGTGGAGACCTGCTGGAGGACAAAGCTGGGTGGAAGGAGGAAAAGGAATCAATTAGAGGTGGGGATCTCTGTGCTGAGCATCGGGTGGAGGTGAAAAGGAGAAGGAAAAGCACAACTTTACAGGCTTTTAATTTCTTTGGCGTGGGGGGAGGCTGATTTATTGGCAGTGTTGACTGAGGTCAGAGAAAACAGATGAGGAGCTGGATCTGTGCTCTGAGAGGCCTCTGCAGCAGAGACAGTCTGACTTTGCTTTATTTATGTATTTGTTTATTTTAAAAAGGAAGAAAAAATCCCATTAAGCACCAGTGGGGAGAACATTCACGTGTTGCATCTACTTGTCTATCTCCACAAATAATGAGGCGTAGGATTAGAATAGGTGGGGAGTGAAACCTGACTGCAGCCTAACGTGTGGGGACTTCAGGTTTCACTTCCAAGGAGAAACATTTAAAATGGCTCAGGCAGCGTGAGCTGATGTGTTATTCCCTCAGGAAATGGGATGCAAAATCATATTTATTGCTGCTGGTAGGGGATCTGAGGGCTTCTCTGTGCAAACATCTCCATCTCCAGAGGAAAGCATGTTCTAAATTCCATGTGCCTGTGCAACGGGAGAGGGAGCCCCAAAAGCTCTGGCTGCTGGAGAGGCAGCACCAAGGGGATTAATGAAATCCCTCTGGGCTCTCAGGTGGGCTTCTCGTGGCTGCTGCTGTGGCAGAGGCTGGGGCTGGCCCCCACAGACAGTGTGGTTCGTGTCCCACGGGTACATTCCGTGGAGCTGTGTGTTATCCTGGGACCTTCTGTGCTCCTGAAACGAGCCAAACCAGCCTCTGAGAGGAGCTGATAAAAGGAGCCTTGAGAAGCTGGGAGAAGGGGCAGAGGAAAGCAAAGGCAGGGCAGGCAGAGGGTGGCACTCGGGATGAGCTGGCCACAAGGAAATCTGTGTCATTGTGACATTTCACAATGTCCCACAGCACAGAGAACCATCAGGCACTGAGGACACCGCAGCCCCCACGTGTTAAAAGTGCTCCTGTGCTCAGGGTGAAGGGAAGGATTGGCTGTGCAGCAAGGCTGGTGTGGAGGGGCAGCAGAGCCTGGCCATGATCCATATTCAGCACCAGCTGTCTTTATGGGATCTGGGGGCTGACAGCACTCCTGGCACACACAGCCCCATTCCTTGAACTTTAAGTAGGTGTTTTCCCTCACCTGCTTTTGATTCTGGAACCTAGGAGGAAAAATAATTGGATATAGGAGGAAAATAAGAGCCTTCAAATGTGATGTTACCATAATGTGCTCTGGCAGCTCGGGCAACGTGTTCACTTTTTCAATGCTGAGGTGCATGAATAACACATGAGCCAGAGCACAGCTGGAATGAACTGGAAAGCGAGTGGGGCTCTGGGCAGAGAGCACATAAAAGGTGTTTTCCAGAAAGGCCATCCAAGCTTTATCTGGCACAGCGCCGGGCTGTAACCTTCCATCGCCCCCGGAGCACCCGGCAGCTGCTGCTGGATGCACTGCTGTCTTTCTGCTGTTTATTCCTTTTCAGGGTTTATTTTGGTGCTAGAGTTGATAAAGATATCTCATTTTATTGCCCGTTTGCAGGGCCCTGTGCACAAAGCAGCTTTGGCCTGTTCTTTGGGACTGCTCTGTGCTATTTCAGTATTGCATGTGTGAGTGTGTTTGGAGAGAAATAAAGAGAGAACTATTTGATCTCTGTTGCAGAGTGGGCTTTAGGGTTTTGCATGAACTGAAGTCACATGAACGTAATTATTTTTGTCTGCCATTTTTCTGGTTGCTACACACAAGTACCAAGATGACAAAAAACGACTTGGCCAATAAGTTGCAGTAAGTAAATGATGTTATATTGATCTGAGCAACCAATCTGTTCATTACAGTTCTTCCAGGCTCCCTCCAAATCAGCCTTTCTGTTAAATATGAAATGCGTGTCTCCAGTGCTGGATCAGCCATTAAATTATGCTCATGGATATTAATAAAAGAGCCGAAGGCTTGTCTTCATGCAGGCAGAGAGGGAGCACCAGTTACATGGTAAATGGGATGAAGAATATAGCTTTATGGTGCACTTAAAATTTATTCCATTTTAAGATATGTAGCAGTGTAAGAAGTGAGAATTTTTAAATTCTGACCTTTCCACACAGAAATTAGTGTATTTGGCCAAAGAATCACGCTAACAGGTCTTGTTTCCTCTCCAGCAGAGGAATGGCTTCGCTCCCAGCAGGGCTGTGAGGGGTCAGGGATAACCTGAGGAGCTGCACAGGCTGGGCTGGGGCTGTGCCCTGTGGCAAGCACATTTCTCTCTCTCTCAGGATTTTTTATTGAGGTGCACAGAGAGAAATGAAAGAGAAAACAATTTCTATTTCTGCTCTTTGTTTTTCTCTTGTGGAATGTGTTTGGAGAATTGTTTAACCAGAATGAGCACTTGGTTGGATCATGGTGGATTGTTTGGGCCTGACAGCCAGTCAGATCTACCTGTGTCTGGGCTCTGGAGAACAGGGTCACGAGTTGTGAGTTAGTTATGATAGTTAGAGAAAGTAGCATGTAGTATTTAGTATCCTCTTTTATATAGCATATTAATGTATTATAACATAATTATAATAAAGCAATCATTCAGCCTTCTGAAATGGAGTTAGACATCATCATTCTTCCCATTGGGTTCGCCGACATCTACAACAGTGCCTCCTGTCCCACCTCCCCTCCCCGGGCAGGGCATGGGCAGGGGCTGGTGTCCCTGCTCCAGACAGAGCAGAACAAGGCACTCAGAGCGTTGGTGACAGCAAACAGAGCAGGAGCAGCAGCCCCTGCAGCCTCCTCTGTCAGCAGGAGCCACGAGGTGCCAAGGGACAGCTCCGGCGCTGGGCTGGGCTCTGCTGGGCAGCCTCGGGGTGCTGCTGCTCTCCCTGTGTGTCACCAGGCACGGCTGTCGTGGGCACAGGCAGCCCTTCCTAGCCAGCACAAAATGCAGGTGTCATTGCCTTGCGTGGCAGAATTTCCCCGAGGCTGTAGAGGAATTGCAGTGGGTGACAAGAGGCCCCACGTGGGGAAATTCTGGGTGTCCAACCTGACCGTGCTCCTGCTCTTAAACCTTTGGTGAAGGGAACGGGCCGGGTGCTGGGCTCAGCATTCCCACGGGGCCTGGCCTTGGCTGGGGTTTGCCTCAAAATGAGACAGCGGGGACAGAAAGCCGTGGCTGGGCCGAGCTGGTGCTGAGGGAGCTCTGGAGAGGGAACCACAGAGTCCCAAAGTGGTTGGAAGGGACCCTAAAGGCCATCACGTTCCAGCCCCCTGCCATGGGCAGGGACAGCCTCTGGAGTGGGGAGCCTTTCCCCCTTGTCCTGGTATTCCACACCCTTGTCCAAAGTCCCTCTCAGAGCCCCTTTAGGCACTGCAACTTGTGCAAAATGAAACTTTTATGCAAACAGCCCAGAAAAAATGGTATCTCTGTAATATTTCCCATGCTTGCTTGATCGCCCTTGGTGCTCACTAACCAAGGGGATAGCACAGGGTGGAAGTGCTGCAAGTCCAGCCCCGTGGGCTGCTGCTGCTGCTCAGCCCCTGCCTGAGGAAGAGCTGGCTGGTGGAGCCAGGAACCCGCCTGGAAATCGGGGAAGGGCCACTCAGGAGATCGGTACCGAGGAGGAGCTTTCAGAGCTCTTACCAAGGCACTAAGATTGTGCAGAGGCAGCGAAGGAGGGCTGGGAATGGAGCCTGGTTGTGCCTGGTGGGGCTGTCAGAGGGGCGAGAGGGCTTTCACCCGGGACAGGCAGCACGGGGGCAGCGGTGCTGGGGACGGGCATGCCCGGGGAGGGGGGTGATGCTCCGGCTGCTGCCGGGGCTGGCAGTGTCCCCCCCCGGCCGGCTGTCCCCTCCCCATGGCACCAGGCAGCCTCCTGCTGCTGTTTGCTCCCCACAAAGCCCAAAGCCGGCGCGGTTCCAGCCTTGTTTTGTGCACGGCTCCAGCTGAAGTGAAGCTGAGCCGGCCCTGGGGATCCGGCCCCGAGGAGGGATGCCCCTGGCTTTCAGTAAATCAGCAGCTGCTGGGGCAGGCGGCAGTTCAAAGTGGGGACAGAGCCGGACGCCCTGAGCGTGGGCAGTGCCGAGGATCAAGCCTCCACCGCTTGCTTTAGGGTCTCTGTTTATGAACCCTGCCCCTTCCTGCACTTCATTAAACCTTTGTGTTGAGCTGAGCTCCGAGCTCCTGCCGGGAATCTGCTGTTTCTCATTTTGGATCCAGTAAATACCAAGTCAGGTAACATCAGGGAAGGAGTGAGCACGGGTGTTGATAGCATTACCTGATAGCTCTGTCTCGCTGAAAATTGCACTTCCATTCCCACTAGTACTGAGGGAATACTCTGGGTTCATTTTAACCCCTTCCTACCAAAGCCCCAGCGTGTCTGTGCAGCTCGGGCTCAGCCCCTGTGCCAGCCTGGAGCAGGACAGCCCGAGCTGAGGGATCAGCAGAAGCCGAGGAACATCCCTACATGTCGGGGAGAGGGCTCCAGGCACTCACAGCTGTCTGTGGGCGCTACACTTCCCCTCTGCTGGAGCTTCCAGCGCCCTTCAGCCCTCCCAGCCTCTGCCAAATGACAGGAGTGCACGCAGCAGGTCTGGGCTGTGCCTGGGGAATGAATCCCTGCTCGGGCTGAAAGCGACGGGAACCCTCGCCGGGGTGTTGCCTCCCTGTCCCCCGAGAAATTACAGGAATTACGAAGGGCTTTGGGTCCAGCAGGGTGGCCCTGTGGCTGGTGCGGGGCCCCAGCAGGGGAAGCACGGGTGGGACCCAGGGAGGAGCAGCAGCTGCACCCCTTGGGAAGGGCGATCAGCACTCCTGCTCTCTGCGGAGCCCGGCTGAAGTGCGGGAGCCAGGCAGTTATTAAATAATCTTCTGTGGCTGATTCTAATGACAGAAACGGCGCTTGCAATCTCCAGGTGGATCTGATCATCCATAATCTGCAGTTATTAAGTTGCTGGGAGAGATGAGAGCGAGAGTGCGTTGAGTCCCTGCCATTTATAAGCCCAATTACCAAACCATTTCTGTCCAAGCACAGAACTTGTCGAGCCTAAGTGAGAATAACCACTGCAGGAAGGAGCGGGAGGTGCCCAGGGACAGCGGCACCAGCCAGGGCACAGCTGAGCTGCACAGGGTGGCTGGGAGCCCCGGGAGAGCCTGGGCAAAGGATGATTGGCACCGGGAGCATCCTGGTCCCCTCGGCGGGGTGGGGACCTGGGCTTGTCCCTCCTTTCTGTGCACTCAGCACCTCCCAGGCTCTGCAGTGAAGGATGTTCAAGCCTTATCTCCAGGTTTCTGAAGGTATTTGAGCATCCCTTCCCTTCAGGAAGGAAAACGTCCATGGCCAGGGTAGCCCAGCTATCCCCAGACTGTCCAGCTGGCAGTCCCCACCTCTCACTTTTTCTTTCATTTTTTTTTTCCCCCAGCCTCTGTTTTCCTTTTATTTAAACGACAAATGTTGTGTTTTCACAGCGATACCTTGAGATGGTTTGGCTGGTGCAGGCATTTTAGTTAATCTTGATTTTGTGGAATGGTTTGGGTTGGAGGGACCCTAAATCCCATCAGTGCCAGCCCTGCCATGGCAGGGACACCTCCCCTGTCCCAGGTGCTCCCAGCCCCAGTGCCCAGCCTGGCCTTGGGCACTGCCAGGGATCCAGGGGCAGCCCCAGCTGCTCTGGGCACCCTGTGCCAGGGCTGCCCGCTCCAGCTCTGCTGTGCCCGTGCAGAGATGATGTAAATCACTCAAACTCGGCTGTGTGGCTGCAGAGCCAGAGCCAGAGCCTGGCACGGGGGCTGTGGGGTCCCCTCCCTGCATTCCTGGACCTGCAGCAGGGTGAGCCTCGAGCTGCTTGGCTGCACGGGGAAATGGGGCCAATTATTCAGGAAAATGTGTTGTGCAGTTAGACATGATGGTTCTTATCTCCCTTCTGGGCAGGGCAGCCCTGGAACGACAAATATTTATTTATACCTGCTCAGATTTGTAAGGCCACAACCAGACACACTAGAAAATAATTCCATATATTTTTCCTCCTTCTTTTTTCAAAAAAAAAAAGTTCCTCTGGAAAAAGCCTGAGTTTAAAGTAATTTGTACCCCACTGAGGTAATTTTCTACCCCACATTTACAGGAGAAATGCTCAGAGTAAAGCTGGTAAATGGAGTAGAACCGAGAGCCCCGACAGGATTATTTGTATCCTCATAAGAAGCCGAGCAAAGTCATCTGCAGGAAAATGCCACGGGTGGGAGAGGTGGCAGCACGGGAAATACCCAGAATTTCTCTGTGCTCTGGCCAGGCCCTGGCTGGGAGGGATGCCCAGCCCTGAGGACAGGCAGCAGCCGAGCCCTCACAGCTAAAAAGAAAGGAATTGTTAACAGCGTGGAAAGCGTTTAAGCACTTCAGGTAATTAGGAAATATGTCGGTGCTTTCAAATGAGGTAAATTAAATGTGTGCTAAATAAGTACCAAAAGAAAAGCGAGTGCCAGCGTGAAACGGGCGATGAATAAAACATTTCTGCAGCTTTACCTGCTAATTCAGGGAACTGCCCTGGGTGCCGAGGTGGGAGCGGTCCCCGAGTGCTCCCCCGGGGATGGAGGGGTGGGTTAGGGCCTGGGCTGCTTTTTGGGGTCGGTGCGGGGTGGAGGGGCCCTTGCCCAAGGCAAATGCTGCTGGTGGAGCCGTGGGCAGGGCTGCCCATCCCCTCCCGACCCCAGAGAGCTCCCTGGGGCACCTCCTGGGCCCTGCAGGTGGGGCCAGGGGGGTGACAAACACCTGGGGGATGTCAGCTGCAGCCCCTGGCTTTAAACCAGCTCTCCACATGCCTTTCAAGAGTTTCAGCGTTGTTATAAATATTCCAGTGTGTTCAATGGAAGCGCGTGTGGCTCTTGGTTCATTCTGAAATGAAAATAAGGAAACAAATCACCTCTGCTGAGTAAGGAGTGTTCCCAGAGCTCTGCAGAGCGCGCTGCAGCTGCCTTGGGGTCTTTGATGCCCGACACGAGCTGCAGGAGTGAGGGCAGGGGCCGGCCTGGGGTCCCCAGGCACCTTGGGCTGCTCCAAAAGCAGCGCTTAAAACAACAAAAATAACACAGGAGCCCTTCCCCGGCCTCTAAAGGCGTTTCTCAGACTCGCTGCCCAATTTGCTGCCCACGGCAACTCTGCTGCAGCCTGGGGTGCTCGGAGTGCCGGGAGGGGAGGGAAGGAGGGAAGGAGGGATGCCCGAGGGAAGGAGGGATGAGTGAGGGAAGGAGGGATGAGTGAGGGAAGGAGGGATAAATGAGGGAAGGAGGGATGAATGAGGGAAGGAGGGATGAATGAGGGAAGGAGGGATGTCCGAGGGAAGGAGGGATGAATGAGGGAAGGAGGGATGAAGGAGGGAAGGAGGGATGAGTGAGGGAAGGAGGGATGTCCGAGGGAAGGAGGGATGAATGAGGGAAGGAGGGATGAAGGAGGGAAGGAGGGATGAGTGAGGGAAGGAGGGATGAAGGAGGGAAGGAGGGATGAGTGAGGGAAGGAGGGATGAGTGAGGGAAGGAGGGATGAATGAGGGAAGGAGGGATGAAGGAGGGAAGGAGGGATGAGTGAGGGAAGGAGGGATGAAGGAGGGAAGGAGGGATGCCCGAGGGAAGGAGGGATGAAGGAGGGATGCCCTGCTGGCCCATGGCCCCTCCCAGCCCGAAGTCATGGCACACATGCCCAGGTTTTCCCAGGTTTTTGGCATTCCCTGGGCAGGGTGCTGGTGCCAGCTGTGGAGCACGGGCAAGTCTGGGCTCTGGCCCTGCCCTGGCACTGGAGGAGCTCCCGGGCAGCCCCAGCTCTGCTGGCCCTGCTGCCTCTGGCTCTGCTCTGGAGCTCAGATCCCCCAGCCCTCCCATAATCCCAGTGCCCGGGTGTTGCCCTGATTTTTAAAAGTGTGACGTTTTCTTTTATAACTCTTTTGAAAGTTTTAAAGTTCTCATAAAACTCCTTCAGCCTTCTGATAACGTTTACATATTTCTAGTGGAGTTCTCAGACTGTTCATGTAAATAATGATTGTTTTGCATTCTTCTTTGTGGGGGGAGAGAATTGATGGGCTGTTGGTTTGACCAGGGTGGTTGGAGAGGTGGTAACTCCATCCTCCAATCCACGGTCACCTTTGGAACTCCATATATTGTGAGGTCAGAAATAAAACTCTCTTTTTCTCTTTTGACCTCACCAAGCTTCTGTGTGCTCATGTGGTGTCCAGCAGCGACAGCTGCGATCCTGAGCTTTGCCCTTTGACATCCCTGGTGCCTTGCCAGGCCTGGCTGGCTGGGAGTGAAGCTGAATTCCCCCAGAGTCGCTGGGGCCACGCAGAGCTCTGTGCCTGGCCAGGGACTGCTCCCCCAGCCCGGGCAGCTGCTCCCCCTGCCCCTCGCTGGGTTTTATTTCCCTTTGGGACGGGCGCTCTGAGGAGGCAGCGCGAGGCTGCAGTCCCTGTCACCAGCAAATATTTGTTAACTAACGCTCTGATTTCTCATCAAATTGTGAAGCTATTGCAGAAATTAAGACAAAAGCCTGATTAATTAAGAGGATAAATGGCAACAGATCGCAGTGCAGAGCCACCAGCATTCCTTAAGGGTAACTTTAAAATGTTTTTAAGCCTTTTCCTAACCTGCTGTAGTGTGGATGTCCTCTGTTGCTCATTTAAAGCCATCTTCCCACACCCAAATTTTCAGATTTATATGTAAATGCACTGTCGATCAATTAAAAGATAAACTCAACTTTTATGTGGGAATCTAGAAGGAATAAACTCAATAAAATGCAATTTTCATATCCTGATCTTTGTGTACAGTGATCAGAGAGCAATTAATCAGATTATTTTTATTGCCCAATAGTAATTTTCCACTTTGTAGTAATCTTCTTGCTCTGTAATTTATAGTTATAAAACATTTTTTATGTAAAGAAAGATGAGTTTTGTGTAGAGGGCCTGTTTTGATCAAAGCCAGGGTAAGGAATGGAGCTGGAAGAGCGGGGCAGGGTGACCCTGGTGGGGAAATGACCGCCGGCAGCAGCGGAAAGAGCTGTGCAGGTGAGGAAAGAGCCGTGCAGGTGAGGAAAGAGCCGTGCAGGTGAGGGAAAGAGCCGTGCAGGTGAGGAAAGAGCCGTGCAGGTGAGGGAAAGCTCCGTGCAGGTGAGGAAAGAGCCGTGCAGGTGAGGCAGAGCTCCGTGCAGGTGGGACAGGTGAGGGAAAGCTCCATGCAGGTGAGGCAGAGCTTCATGCAGGTGAGGGAAAGCTCCGTGCAGGTGGGACAGGTGAGGCAGAGCTCCGTGCAGGTGAGGCAGAGCTCTGTGCAGGTGAGGCAGAGCTCCGTGCAGGTGAGGCAGAGCTCTGTGCAGGTGAGGCAGAGCTCCGTGCAGGTGAGGCAGAGCTCTGTGCAGGTGATACAGAGCTCCGTGCAGGTGGGACAGGTAAGGCAGAGCTCCGTGCAGGTGAGGCAGAGCTCTGTGCAGGTGGGACAGGTGAGGCAGAGCTCTGTGCAGGTGAGGCAGAGCTCTGTGCAGGTGAGGCAGAGCTCCGTGCAGGTGAGGCAGAGCTCCGTGCAGGTGGGACAGGTGAGGCAGAGCTCCGTGCAGGTGAGGCAGAGCTCTGTGCAGGTGAGGCAGAGCTCCGTGCAGGTGGGACAGGTAAGGCAGAGCTCCGTGCAGGTGAGGGAAAGCTCCGTGCAGGTGGGACAGGAGGAGGGGCCGCAGGTGTGCGGGGGTCAGGTGTGTCGGGGAAGGCTCAGACTCGGAGCCGGGCCGTGCCGGGGGGACGGGAGGAGCTCGTGTGGCAGCCCCTGGCTCCGGAGGGGCTCCGGGCGGGCTCCAGCCGCGTTCCCGTGGCAATGTCCGTGCGCGGCCGGATCGGGATGCCCCTGCCAGGCTCCCGCTCCTCCGCGCCTCCGACGTGTTGCTTTGATCCCCACGCTGGATTTGTATTTAATTTTTTTTTCTAAAAAAAACCCCACCTCTGTTATTTATTTCAACGCAGGAGAAATTGATAAGTGTTTATTCTTAGTTGCTTTTCATCTCCTTCAAAAATGAATTTTGCAGTACTTTATTTTTGAAACGGGAAGTTTGTGGAAGCTGGAAATAATTTTTCATGGTGGTCTTTGAAAGGAGACTTCTGCTTTATTTTTTTCAAATCTCTACCTGTGTGTCTTGGTGCGCAAAGAAAACCCAAGCCTTGCTTTTAGGAGCTGGTTTGGACGGAAATAAAGGCACATCCATCAAACACCTGTGTGCAGATGGTGGCTCTTTGTTCTCTCTCATTCCGTGTCAGTCACAGCCCCCGAGTGTCAGCACTGGGAGCACGGCGTGCCCCACTCTGGGATTTACACCCTGGCTCTTGATCAAGGAATCCGTATCTCAGATGATATTAGCAGTTCACTCTGCAGATCAATTGATTTTTTTAATCCTGATTTCTCCTGGTAGCACAGAACTGTGGATTTGCACTGAACCTGGCCTGAGTCTGACGGCCTGGGGGGCTCGGGAGAGCACCTGGGCCAAAAAGGTGCTTAATCTTTAGCAACCTGAAAGGTCTGTCCCCTGCCCAGGAGCAGGGTTTGGAGCTCCTGGTATTCCAAGCTTCCATTTCTCCTGAGCCTCTAATGAAATCACCATTTCCCAAATCAGCTGCTCACAGCTCCTGTCACTCACAGCTCCTGTCACTCACAGCTCCTGTCACTCACAGCTCCCGTCACTCCAGTGCCTTGGCATGGGCTGGAAGTGCTCGGTGGGAGCAGCTGCTGTGCACAGCTGGGTGCTCAGCGAACCAGGGCCACGGCTTTGGAGAGGAGGGGTCTCCTAAAGCTGTGCACTGCCAGCGTGTCCCCTCCGTGCCTGCCCCTCCGCCCCGGGGCTCTGCCGAGGGAGCCCCGAGGCTGGGACAAGCTGTTCCTGTGCTGGGCACTGCCTCCTGCCCACCCTCCTCAGCCCTGCCCGGCCCTGGCTGCCCAGCCCTGCCCTGGCCCTGGCCCATGGCCCTCCTCACCTCCCTGCAGGCTCCGAGTGTCCTGGACGTGCCACTCCGTGCTCTGGCCGGGTGACGAGGAGGGCATCGGGCACGGACTGGATCTTGGAGGCCTTTTCCAGCCTCAGTGGCTCTGAGGCTCTGTTGTTCTTTGCTCTGCTGCTTGGTACTGGCTGCTTCGCCCTCGCCTGTGTGTGCTGTGCTCTCTGCTTGGTGGCTGTCCCCACTCCGGTGCCACCAGCTCCCCTCGGGCTCCAGGGCCACGCTCTCACAAACGCCCTGAACCTGTGTCCTGCTTCTGCCTCGGTGCTAGGACGTGGCATTGGCAGGACTCTGTTGGACATGCGGGGTTCCAAGGCAAGGCTGCTCCGTTTGGCAGCCGCTGCATCCCGGCTGAGCTGGCCGCGGGTGCTTTTGGCAGATGGTGCCATCGTGGGCAGGGCTGGGCTGGCCCCGGGCTGGGGCAGTGCTCCAGGAAATCCTCTGGAAGCACTCTGGGGGAGAGATTTCTCACAGCAGGAGCAGCTCGTGGTGAGGAGGCAAAGCTTGCAGGGTCTGGGGAGCAAGGGATGGAGCCCAAATGTGGGTGAGGTGCATTTGCTTTGGAAGTGCTGGAGAAAACAGAATAGGAGGTTGATTGTCCAGTGATGGAGGAAGAGTGGAAGAACAGAAAACTTTGCCTTGAAGAAATACATCCGAGAAACAGGAGGAGCTGCCATGCAATGCTTCCTTGTGGCTTCTCACAGTGGTATTATTAAAAGTATGAAAAAATAATTAATTATTGTGTGAAGAAGGGCACAAATTACAGTAATTTTTCCTATGAGGTGATGTTGTGTGTTGTAGGCAGTCTCCAGATGAATAATTCATTCACTCCTTGTGAGTGATGCAGTCAATTTGCGTTACAGCTCTGTCGCCTTTGGGCTGCCGTGGCTGCGGAGCCGAGGGCTGTGCTGTGCCTCTTGGAGAAGACAAAGTCGTGGCCCGCGTGCTCTGTGACTCACATTGCAAATGCCGTTCTTCACCTCTGCCTCTGCTTCCTCAGCGCGCTCTGCCGTGCCGGGGAGATGTTCCTGCTTTTTGTCTTCGTGAATGACCACGTTATTTATTGGAATGCGCCAAACACCAACAAGTGCTCATGCAAGCGGCGAGCAAAAGCTCCCAGCAAAACAGTGTGACACTAATCTGTTGTTTGTGCTGAAATACAGAGAGGAAATTACTGCTCGCCTGTCATGAAGCTCATAAAGGAAAAAAGAAAAATGCCACCGCAAAAGAATGAGCTTCAAAAGAAAGTTCCATTATCAGTTTGTTTCATGCCTTGTAGCTCCAGCTGCAAACAATCCCTTCCATAAACACCCCCTCAAGATAAATGGCAGCACAATTCGGGTGCTATCGGGGAGATAAAGCCACAAGTCGCCTGTTTGGGGGAGGGAGGATCTGCTGCTTTATTTTGTAACATCTCATCACCATCTTGGGGGAGCAAATGAATATGTATCGTCTGTTATCTTGTCATTTTGGAGCCAAACAACTTAAAACACGTTTTCTGTGAAATAACCCCGGGGATTTCAAGACCAGAATAAATTATTAGAGCAATTTGAGCTCGGAGTCTCTGCACTTGCTTGAAACGTGGCAGAAGCTCTTCCTGGTTTGTGGGAGTTGCTTTTGCTTAGGAACCAAAGGGGAAAAAAGGAGGGAAAGTAACCCCCAAAGCTTCCTGAGCCCCGACACCTCTGCCAAGGCAGGGAACCTGTAGGGGTGGGAGTTGGCCTCTTCCCCCAGGGAACAGGGACAGGATGAGAGGAAATGGCCTTGAGTGTGCCAGGGGACGGGCAGGTTGGACATTTGGGAAAATTTCTCCATGGAAAGGGCGCTCAGGCCTTGGCAGGGGCTGCCCAGGGAGGTTTGGAGTGCCCATCCCTGCAGGCGTCCAGGGAATTCCTGGAGGTGGCACTGAGTGCTCTGGGCTGGGGACAGGTGGGGTCAGGCACAGGTTGGATGTGGAGGTCCGGGAGGGCTTTCCCAACTGAAATGGGTTTTGGATTTGCACGCACAGCTGATGATGTTCCGCAGAGCTCTCGGAGGGCTGGGCCTGCAGGTTGTGGTGGTGTGGGGACAGATCTGGTGGCAAATGCCCGTTCAGGCTGTGACACTGATTCTCTGGTTGCTAATTTGTGCTGGGATTTCTGAGAGCTTTCTCTGGTTTCTGTTTTCCTCAGGCTGAGGAGGGCCGAGCCCTGTGCCAGCCCAGCAGCTCCTGGGCAATGGCTCTGCTCTTGGGGGCAGCTCTTCCAGGGCCCTGGAAAAAAAGGAGGCATTAAATCCTTTAATGAACATGTGACTTCTACCCAAACATGGACACCAGAGAGGACAAAACAAATGAAAAAAAAAAGGTGGGATTTTAGATGCTGCCATTTCCTGCTGTTGCAGCTGAGTGTGTGGGCCAACCTCCACGGAGGCCTGAGCCAGGAGCTCGGGCTGTTGGAGCCAAGCACTGGGACAATCCATGCAAATCTAAGCTCTAATCCTTTTATATTGATGGAAATTAAACTTTTATTCTTGCCATGGATATGGGAGCCTGAAATTCACTTTGGGAAAAAATTCAGGGTTTTATTTTTGGCTCCACTTTCACAATTACTCAGCCCAGGGCGTTTTTATGCTGCAGCTCCATTATGTGAAAATCGTGAGTAACATTTTTCTCTCCAGGACTCTACATTTACTCTCCGAATGTTTCACTGAGAATATGACATGATTTAGACTGCAGTGCTTTTAAAAAAACTACCCAATTTCTAGGACCAAATTGTACCTGTGAAAGTGGCTGCAGGGAGTCAGCACTGTCGTGGTGGGATCGAGCCAAGAGATGGCTGCAACTCGTTAAAGCTCTCTGCAAATTATCTCATTAAGCACTTTCAGACTGGGAAGTGTCTCAGCACTGCAGTGCTGAAGAATGGCTCTCTTCAAAAAGGGGATTTTTCGTTCTTTGGGGATCAGAATTCCCAGTGAAACCACCTGCACCCTGACGTGCAGCAAGCGTGGGGTCTCGGACACCCCGGGGCACCCAGCATGGGGCAGGTGGCTCCCAGGTTTTTGTGTACTCAGGTTTTCAGATTTTGGGGACAGGTAACGCAAATCAGATCTCAAAGCCAGTGGTGTTTGCTCTGGAGGGTGTTTGGGATGGCTGCAGTGAATGGCTGGGGCAGGGGCAGGGCTGGGGCTCAAGAAGAAGTGAAATTCATTTATTCTGCACTTTCTCCTGAGTCCGTGGGCTCGGCTCCCACCTGCTCCTGCTCCACATCCCTCTGTTCTCTGGGTGGGTCAGTCCCTTGGCACCACCCCTGCTCCTCCCCACAGACATCTCTCACCCTCAGGGAGGAAGGACTGTGCTGAACAATCGAGTACATTGGAAATCTTTGTTCTGTGCCTCCAGACTGAAGTGGAAATTTGTCTTGAAGTGGCAGCTATCTGAAATCAATAAAATCATCAACATCACCTGCATTTACAAAGAAAAGGTTTCCTTAATATTGCCTGGATTCAAAGGAAGAAGAAAGGCTGTGCAGAAGGAAGAGTCATAAAAAGCATTGCGGTGAAGCAGCACTAAATTTTAGAAAACTTTTCCAAGGTCACTAATTGAACTCCGTTACAAGATTTAAATGAGAGATTGAAAATCAAACACAGCGGCCCCGTTTTAATTGCCTGTTCTGAGGTGGGTGGAGCACAGTCTGAGAGATGTGGTTTGTACCTGGAAAGGTCCAGCAGCCCTGGGCAGCCGGGGGCACTGCAGCGGGCACAGCTCTGCCAGGTGTGTGCCCTGTGTGCCCTGCCTTCCAGCCAGGGCCGTGGCCAGCACTTTCCTGGGAACAAACTCCTTGCTGGTCCTTCAATGCTGTGCCACGGCGCTGCTGCCGCCAGGCTGGCTGGAAATATCACAGGGAGAGTCCTGAGAGGATGCCAGTGCCCATCCCTGGGGTGCCGAGGCCAGGCTGGCCAGGGGAAGGGTCCTGCCCGTGCTGCAGGGACGAGAGCTGGCAGCTCCCTGCTGCTCCTCACGGGCTCCAGGGCAATCTTGAAGGCAGGAGGATGCGGATGTTCCAAGTGCTGGGCCCGGATTTCTGTGATTTAAGCCCCTTTTGATGAGGCTGGTGGCTGGCAAGGGGTGGGGGAGCAATCTCAGGTGCCTCCCAGCCAGGCTGTGCTGCCTGGGAATGCTCAGCCTGGCTGCTGGGCACAGGGCAGAGTTCAATCCGTGCCCTTGGGTACTGCACTTAGGAGTGTTCCCTCGTTTTTCCATTTGAAAGTTGCACAAATTACTGAATATTTGATGGAAACCAAGCCCATCCTCGCTGTGCTTCAGCAAATGGCTTTGGGGTCTCGTGGTTTCCTCTCAGGTCAGCATTTAGCATGTATTTGAAAATAAATGCACTTAATAATATTTCAGGTATTGTGGAAGACACACCTGATACAGGGAATGTGTAGTTCATGTGGGAAAGTTTTAGTGCTACTCATTAAAAAGGAATTTTTGGTGCAGCACCAGCCCAATAATGCCCACAATGTCTCGCCTAATGGACAACCAAACAGCTCTGGGGAAATTAAAATAATCCAGTAATCTGTTAAGGGGGCACACAGTCATGGAGAACAGGACAATGGAAACCCAAGGGGAGCTCACTCTGTCCTTCCAGGAGCCAGGGTGGGGGGCAGAGCCATCCCAGCACTTTGTGCCCCCAGAGGAAGCAGCAGCTGCTTCTCCTTTGCCCCAGAGCCAGCCCCTGCCCAGGGCAGTGCCCAAACCCAGCCCCGGCACTGCAGAGCCAGGGCAGCACAGCTGGGCAGCTCAGCTCTGCTTCGGGGGCACCTGCAGGGGGTTCCAGCCTGCCCTGGGGGCTCCTGTGACCCCCACCTCACACCTGAGGGGTTCCAGCCTGCCCTGGGGGCTCCTGTGACCCCCACCTCTCACCTGAGGGGTTCTGGTCTGCCCCGGGGGGTTCCTGTGACCCCCACCCCACACCTGAGGGGTTCCAGCCTGTCCTGGGGGGTTCCTGTGACCCCCACCTCTCACCTGAGGGGTTCCAGCCTGCCCTGGGGGGCTCCTGTGACCCCCACCCCACACCTGAGGGGTTCCAGCCTGCCCTGGGGGGTTCCTGTGACCCCCACCTCACACCTGAGGGGTTCCAGCCTGCCCCGGGGGGTTCCTGTGACCCCCACCTCTCACCTGTCCTGGGGGGTTCCTGTGACCCCCACCTCTCACCTGAGGGGTTCCAGCCTGTCCCGGGGGGCTCCTGTGACCCCCACCCCACACCTGAGGGGTTCCAGCCTGCCCCGGGGGGTTCCTGTGACCCCCACCTCTCACCTGTCCTGGGGGGTTCCTGTGACCCCCACCTCTCACCTGAGGGGTTCCAGCCTGTCCCGGGGGGCTCCTGTGACCCCCACCCCACACCTGAGGGGTTCCAGCCTGCCCCGGGGGGTTCCTGTGACCCCCACCCCACACCTGAGGGGTTCCAGCCTGCCCCGGGGGGTTCCTGTGACCCCCACCTCTCACCTGTCCTGGGGGGTTCCTGTGACCCCCACCTCTCACCTGAGGGGTTCCAGCCTGTCCCGGGGGGTTCCTGTGACCCCCACCTCTCACCTGTCCTGGGGGGTTCCTGTGACCCCCACCCCACACCTGAGGGGTTCCAGCCTGTCCCGGGGGGCTCCTGTGACCCCCACCCCACACCTGAGGGGTTCCAGCCTGCCCCGGGGGGTTCCTGTGACCCCCACCTCTCACCTGTCCTGGGGGGTTCCTGTGACCCCCACCTCTCACCTGAGGGGTTCCAGCCTGTCCCGGGGGGTTCCTGTGACCCCCACCTCTCACCTGTCCTGGGGGGTTCCTGTGACCCCCACCCCACACCTGAGGGGTTCCAGCCTGTCCCGGGGGCTCCTGTGACCCCCACCCCACACCTGAGGGGTTCCAGCCTGCCCCGGGGGGTTCCTGTGACCCCCACCTCTCACCTGTCCTGGGGGGTTCCTGTGACCCCCACCTCTCACCTGAGGGGTTCCAGCCTGTCCCGGGGGGCTCCTGTGACCCCCACCCCACACCTGAGGGGTTCCAGCCTGCCCCGGGGGGTTCCTGTGAACCCCACCTCTCACCTGCCCTGGGGGGCTCCTGTGACCCCCACCTCTCACCTGCAGCCCGGGCACAGGAGAGCAGCCCGTGGCATTGCTGGGGGCTCTGTTCTGTGTGTGCCAGGCTGGCATGAGAGGCAAAACAGAACAAACCCGCCGGGCTGGAGAGCTGGGGCTTCTCCAGGCACCTGCATCCCTTGGCTTTGCTGCCTTTGTTTGTTTTGTTTTCTTTGGTGGGGTTTTGTTGGTTTTTTGGTTTTGTTTTTCTGTTGGTTTTTTTGGTGTTTGATTTTTTGTATTTGTTTGTTTGGCTGGGTTTTTTGATTTTTTTTCCTGGTAGTTTGTTGTTGTTGTTGTTGGTTTTTTTTTTTTTTTTTTTTGGTTTTTTTTTTTTTTTTGAGAATAAATTTACATTGAAGATTAAAATGCCCAGGAAGCTGCCCGAGCCATCCAAGTTCCTAGTGGGATCTGCAGTGCTTTGTAGACATAAAGAGATTGAAAACATTTATCTTCCCCCATGATTAATAATAAATCAAGTGTCTTATGATTCTTCCTTTAGGTTTTAATTTTAAGCAAGCTGTTGAAATACAATCTCTAAGCAAAAAAAAAAAAAAGGTTCAGAGCAGGCTTTGTTTGGATTGCAAACAGAAGTTTTGCACTGTTTGGGACATAAAAAATACAACTATATCAAAATTCAGCCTCCTGCAATAACATATGGCTGCGAGCTGGCTTGGGTGAATGAGGAGGATTTATGTCTGCAGTCACAGCATAAATCTGAGCAATTGTGGGAGATGAGAATCGTGCTGAAGTACATGAGCAGTGTCCCAGGCAGTGCTCCAGGGACCAGCTCTGGGAATTCCAGCGGGAGAGTCTGGCCTGGTGTCTGCTGGGATGCAGGATGTCCATAAACCTGTGTCCACACTGCAGCTTTATTGCTGCAAGCTGAGCGACCCCAGGGCAGCCTCAAAAAGGGGAAGGAAGTGTCCTGGTGTGGTTCAGCTTGCCCCAGAAGTTCTGGTTCTGAATTGCCCAGAGGAGCCCAGGGCTCAGACCTCACAGCCCCAGGGATCCATTCCAGGATTCCAGCCCGAGGGGAAATATCCTCCTCCTCCTCCTCCTCCTCCTCCCAGGGGCACCTCTGCTCTTGGACGGGATTTCTGTGCTATAGAAAGTTTTAGTGCTACTCATTAAAAAGGAATTTTTGGTGCAGCACCAGCCCAATAATGCCCACAATGTCTCACCTAATGGACAAGCAAACAGCTCTGGGGAAATTAAAATAAGTAGGATCCCGAGAGCAAACACTATGCGGGGGAAGTGGAGAGCCCTGCACAGGGATGTTAGTGCCTGTTCCATTCGTGGCCTCTCCTCTGAACACTCTGTGGCACTCAGCACTTTGTTCATGAGGAGAAAAAAGGAGCAGCAGCAATCATGGCACTAGCAGGGAACGGGAGCAGAACTGAAAATTCTGCCTTTTGCCAAGTGGGTGAGTGAGCAGAACCTCAGCTCAGCCAAACCAGCCCTGGCAAGGGCAGCTCTGGTGTGAATGGAACAATATTTCACTTCCAGGGGGAAAAAAAAAAAAATCAGGCTATTGGTCAAGATGTTTCCATGGTAACTGATATAATTTCATTTTAGTGATGCATTACACAGGAAAACTCCAGGGAGGTTTGAGATGATGGAGTTTCATCTGACAGAGCCTGGCAGCTCTTTCTCTGAAGTTAGTAGGCAGTTCTGGTTATGTTTTCTATTTTGCACAACCATTTATAACCACGTATGCTCTCTATTTCATCTAACCATTCTCCATAGAGGAGCTGGGTGGGACAGAGCCTTGGGAAAGCCACTGCTGTGGCTGCTGGGCTCCAGGCAGGAGGGACCTGGGCTCTGTTCAGGCCCAGGGATGGGGAGGGGCTGTCAGCAGTGGAACTTCCCCATCAGTTTTGTATTTGGCCTTTTCTGAGCTGGGAGCCAAGCAGCACTGAGTCAGCAGGTGACAAAATTCGAGACTTTTGTTTTTAAAAGGTGTTTGTGCTGCAGGTATAAAACACAGGTACAGGTGCAGCAGGCAGAAGAAAGCTAATTTTATTCCTCTTGAGGGGATCAATATTCCACAGCAGGGAAGTTCTGTATTCCCAAGTATCCTTTCATAAACAGCATTTCATTATGCCCATTATCATAACAGGCCTCTTTATCTCCTCTGTCAATATTTGGCTCTGTCAAGCACTGTCTTATCTTGAAAGTGAAAAATCCATCCTTGTGACAGAAGGGAAAAAATACACGAACACCCACCTGCTAATTCCTGAGTGAGGCTGGAGCCCAGAAGTGTTTTGAGGAGCTGCTGCAGGTTGGCATTAATTGTGTGAATTCCCACCTCCCTTCCCCGCAGAAGGGCTCAGCTGAAGGGTGTGGGCAGCAGCAGCAGCACTCAGCACAGGTGCCAGAGTGACTCGGGGACCTGCAGCTCCTGTGGCCACGGCAGCTCCTGCAGCATCCCTTGGGCAGCTGGGGCTGCTGGTGGGACAGGAGCTGCTGCTCCCCAGGGATTGCCCTTCCAGAGGCTCTGGAACTCCACCTGCTGACTCTGCAAGGCTGGCAGTGCCCTCCTTAGCCTCTGAAACCCCTCTAGCTGCTCTCGGGGATAATTTTGAGTATTTGCAGTAATTGAATATTTGGAATAATAAGTGTCCAGCCAAGTGCTGCCCTTGCTCTGAGGGGAGGTGCTGCCCTTGTCCTGGCTGGCTTTGGAGGTCCCGTGGGCCTGTGCAGCACCCGAGGGGTGAAAAATGAAATGTATTCAGAGTCTCTTCGTGACCGAGCCAGTGATGGAGTTACAATAACATTTCTGCCTGGAAAGAGAGCTGAGGAGCCCCAGGCTGCCCCTGGCAGAGCCTCCTGCCTGCTGCTCCTGCTGGGAGGTCCAGCAGGTGATGGAGGAGGATCTGAGCAGAGCTGACCCCTCCTGCCGAGGCTTTCTCAGTCTCCAGAGACCAGCCAGAGCCTTGGCCAGGCACTTTGCTGTGAAATCAGCATCTTCACAGAAACATCCCCTATCAGCATCTTCACAGAAACATCCCCTATCTGCCTGGTGAGGGGGGGAAGCTTTATTGTTCATTCAACCACTTCTGGTGGGAAAAACAGCCAAGGGATTTCAGGCACACATCGTTTCACCCTGGGAAAAACAGGCGGTGTGGTTGTGTTCCACGGTGACACAGTGCAGGGACACACCAGGCTGCAGTGGGGACCAAGCCTCCAAAAGTGCTCGGGATGGGTGGGACAGCTGCTGGGAGAAGAGAAATCATTCCAGTGCTCAGGCTCCGTGGCAGGGGTCAGGAATAAAAGCGTGACTTCTGCCTCGTGGCAGCAGAGAGGGGACGGTGTGCACGGGCAGTGGGAGCCCAGGCTGGCCTCCAAATGCCTTCACTGGGGAAAAGGGGCTCAGGACCAGATCCCTGCCAGATTACTGCAGGGCTGGGGCACGCCCCAATCAGCGTTTCCTCCTTTCATGGCCTTGTAAAGAAAAGGTGCAGTGGGTTCACAGAATTGTACAATACACTGGGCTGGAAGGGACCCATCCCGAGGGCAAGGAAGGCAGACGCTGCAGCCTTCAGACAATAAACTGAAATCCTCCTCCTGCTGGGCTGCTGGGATTTCCTGGCTGCCCTGGCCTCAGAGCACCCGTGGCCCTGCCCTCAGTTCCTGCCTCCATCACAGCAGTGAGGATGGAAAGGGGTCGTGAAGGGGAATGAGAAAAGGGGAGGGAAAAAATGGATAGAAATGGGGAAAATGACTTTTGGAACAATTCATACATGTTTGTGCATCACTCAGCACAGGCAGCATTTTAAAAAGGTTAACACCTTGGCAGAGTTAATTGCTGTTCTTCCTCTTAAATTCCAGTGTAATTTCTGATTTCTTCCTCTGTTGTTGATCTTTCAGCTAAGTAGATTTTAAATAAAACAAATATTTATGCCAGTAAAGCACACAACGGCTTCAATGTTTAAGTAAAGCAAAGCAATTGAAACTTCCTCGTGTAAATATTGAAGGAAAGCAAAGCAAACAAACCCAGAAACTCACATGGCTGAAGGAAACTGCCTTAAAAACCTGAGGTTACACACAATAAAGAAGTTATATGGGAAGAGGTATTTTATATTATTCTATTCTATTCTATTCTATTCTATTCTATTCTATTCTATTCTATTCTATTCTATTCTATTCTATTCTATTCACATTTTCTTTTGCTGGGCAGAATGGAGAAGGCAAGCTCCAACTCGCTGAAGAATCACACTTGGGGTAAAATGATCTGGCTTTCCAAGTTGCCTCCTTGTCCGAGAGCCTTGGCAGCCTTGGAGTGCAGGACTTGAGGCGTGTTCTCCTCGTGGCCCCCCTCCTGCAGGCAGGTTCTGTGGGGAGGGAGCTGCAGCTGCTCACTGCAAATGCAGCCAGGGCTTGGAGGGCAGCACCTTTGCAGAGGGGACTGTGAAAGCAGGAGAGGTGGGGGAGACTCCAAGAGCTGAGGGGCTGCTCCTGCTCCTGGGGATCTCAGGGGTGCTCCTGGGGGATCTCAGGGGTGCTCCTGTGGGATCTCAGAGGTGCCCCTGCACCTGGGGATCTCAGGGGTGCTCCTGGGGGATCTCAGGGGTGCTCCTGCACCTGGGGATCTCAGGGGTGCTCGTGGGGGATCTCAGGGGTGCTCCTGGGGGATCTCAGGGGTGCTCCTGGGGGATCTCAGGGGTGCTCCTGCACTGGGGGATCTCAGGGGTGCTCCTGTGGGATCTCAGGGGTGCTGCTGTACCTGGGAGATCTCAGGGGTGCTCCTGTGGGATCTCAGGGGTGCTGCTGTACCTGGGAGATCTCAGGGGTGCTCCTGTGGGATCTCAGGGGTGCTGCTGCACCTGGGGATCTCAGGGGTGCTCCTGCACTGGGGGATCTCAGGGGTGCTCCTGGGGGATCTCAGGGGTGCTGCTGTACCTGGGGGATCTCAGAGGTGCCCCTGCACCTGGGAATCTCAGGGGTGCTCCTGGGGGATCTCAGGGGTGCTGCTGTACCTGGGGGATCTCAGGGGTGCTCGTGGGGGATCTCAGGGGTGCTCCTGGGGGATCTCAGGGGTGCTGCTGTACCTGGGGGATCTCAGGGGTGCTCCTGGGAATCTCAGGGGTGCTGCTGCACCTGGGGATCTCAGGGGTGCTCCTGGGGGATCTCAGAGGTGCCCCTGCACCTGGGAATCTCAGGGGTGCTCCTGGGGGATTTCAGGGGTGCTCCTGGGGGATCTCAGGGGTGCTGCTGCACTGGGGGATCTTGGGGGTGCTCCTGTGGGATCTCAGAGGTGCCCCTGCACCTGGGGGATCTCGGGGAACACCACAAACCAGGCTGGGCATGGGGAGGGACTGTGGGAGCTGCTGCTCCAAGCAGAGAAGGAACCACGGGACCTCCTGCGGCCAGGAGACAAAGTGATGGCTCAGGTACAGATCAGAGCTGGGGAGGGGCTGGAGGGAGGGCAGCAGGGGGGACTGCAGCTGGGGATGGTGTCCCCGAGTGTCACTGGAGGGGACAGACTCAGTGCCCAGGTGTCCCCCTGCTGTGCCAGTCCCAGTTAAGGTGTGCAGGCCCTTGCCCCTGGTGCCTGCAGTTTGTGCCTCAGCTGAGGCTGGGCAAACCCCTTCTGGGGCTGTGTGGGAGGAAGCAGCAGCTCTGGCTGATTTCATTAAGGGTGTCCTGCTTATTCCAGAGGAGAGGATAAGGCCCAGCGAGGGGGCAGGGATGGAAAATCCCCGTGGGGCATTCTGGCTGCTCAGCCTGGTGCTGCTGGCAGCCCAAAGAGAGCAGGGACAGCAGCCAGGGGACATGAAGAGCCAGAGCCTCCTCTCCTGTGCCATGCTCTGCTGCCTGGCCTTTGATGTCCAGCACTCCCTGGCCCTCCTTTCTAGGCTGAGGACAGGCACTGGCCAGGATTTATCAGCTCCAAGGGCACAAGTGAGAGAGCAGATACAGGATTACACCAACCCAAAGTTAGGAGCAAGTTCACTTATCCTATGACTCACTAGAGTGGGAGACAGTCATTTTTACAAATTAAAGAGCACTAGATCGAGATACATTCATCACAGATTAGCCGAGGTTCTTCCTTCAAGGGGCTCATTGGAATGTAGGTGATGTCCATTGCTGGGTGAGATGCTGTTTCAAACTTTTAACAACAAGATAAAAGCTTGTGACTGGGAGAAAGAACTGCTGTCATTGCTGGATTTAATAAATCTTCTGCAGGGACAATAAGCCTGAGATAAACCCAGACAAAGCCTCTTGCTTGGGAGTTCTTTTGGCAGGTGGAAAGGAAGGACATTCTGTCATTGTGCTTTGGGACTGTGCACGTCACCGGGCTGCTGGAACCTTCCTGGGTCAGAGGAGAGGCTTTGGCATTCCCTGGGCACGGCCAGGGACTGGCTGGGGGCAAAGGGCTCTGGGTCTGCCCAGTGCCACCCTCTGGCACCAGTCAGATGCTCAGCAGCAAAAAACTGGAGGAAAAAAATAAAGTTGAGATCATCCTTAAGGGAAAAAAACAAAAAACAAAAACAAAAAAAAAAAAAAAAAAAAAAAGGGTATTCTTCTTGGGTGGTATAAAATAACAGAATTTGCTGAAAATAAAATTTACTGGGAATAAATGTGTGGTAGAAGTAGAATCCCAGAATCATTAAGGTTGGAAAAAGGCTTCCAAGATCATCAAGTCCAACTTTCACCCATGTCCATCAGCCACATTGCAAAATGCCACATCTCATTTGTTGAACTCTTCTAGGCATAGGGATGCCACCACTTCCCTGTCTGAGTGCTTGGCCAATTTTCAGAGAATAAATTTTTATTAATGCAAAATAATTGTTAAAATGAAATACTAATTTGATTTTAATTTATAATTAGAAAATTCAATTTTTAAAATTAAACCACGGTTACAGTTACTGCTTGTTAACAATAAATAATTGTGGCTGCATCAAGGACAGCAAATAGCCAGTCCTGCTGCCCCTGGAGCTCCCTGGGCACAGGAATAACTCTGCAAACACAGCCTGGCTCCCCTGGCCCTCTCTCCTCAGCACGTATGGAATAAAGCTCTGGTGACTGGCAGGCTCCCCGTGGAGCAGGGGGTTGAAGCTGCCAGCCCCAGGTGTGGGAGGTGGAAATTCAAATCCGTTTGCTCCCAGGCGTGGGCTGAGGCTGAAGAAGGAACAGAACCGAGGCCAGAGGGCTCAGCCCAGACCTCCTGGGACTGCAGTTGGGAAGCTGCACTCAGCCACCCTCCACACGCTCCAGATTGGCCTTTTGAAGTGCTTTTGGGAAGGGCTTGGGACACTGAGGGCTGCTGCTGGAATTCTGGCTCCACGGGAGCCAGAGGCAAAGCAGCGCTGAGCTGGATGGAAGCAGCACCTCACCCCTCAGCTCTTATTAATCTATTAGAAATGATATTAATTATGCCACTAGCACAAAAAGCAATTATCAAAATATTTTGCTAAACATCTTAAAAAATGTTATTTACCAAAAGCCACTCAACGGTATCAAAGCCTTGACAAAAAGCTCTCCCAGAAATTAATAAATATGTTTGATTAGCACTTTCATGGATGTACAGATTCTGCATATGGGAGCATTATAGTGCATTTAATTATATATAAAGGCAATTAATGTCACAAATTAAGACTAAGCTCTGACTCGGGCTAAATAATTGTCATTATCTATCATACAACATGCCCAGGAAGCTTAACTCTGCAATGATTTTAATGAACAATAAACTTGGCATTTACATACCAAAACAATTTGGTGTAATTCAGTCTCAATAATAAATGGCAACAAAATAAAAAAAATCAGTCCCATTCTTGGGGAATTTTTTCCTTTCACGATCACATGGGCTTTTTTCACAGAACATTCATCAGGATGGGAAGGGAACATTTCCTGTCTGCAGCTGGGTCCTACAGCACAGCCCGAGGGCAAGGGGATGCTCCAGCCCCCAGCACCCCAGGAGTGATCCCTGGCACCTGGGGCTGATCTCCAGAGCAGCACAGCTCTCCATGGAGGTGTCCACACCACCCCAGGAGTCATTCCCATCACCCAGGGCTGATCTCCAGAGCAGCACAGCTCTCCATGGAGGTGTCCACAGCACCCCAGGAGTCATTCCCATCACCCAGGGCTGATCTCCAGAGCAGCACAGCTCTCCATGGAGGTGTCTGTAACACCCCAGGAGTGATCCCTGGCACCCAGGGCTGATCTCCAGAGCAGCACAGCTCTTCATGGAGGTGTCCACAGCACCCCAGGAGTGATCCCTGTCACCCGGGGCTGATCTCCAGAGCAGCACAGCTCTCCATGGAGGTGTCTGTAACACCCCAGGAGTGATCCCTGGCACCTGGGGCTGATCTCCAGAGCAGCACAGCTCTCCATGGAGGTGTCTGTAACACCCCAGGAGTGATCCCCATCACCCAGGGCTGATCTCCAGAGCAGCACAGCTCTCCATGGAGGTGTCTGTAACACCCCAGGAGTGATCCCCATCACCCAGGGCTGATCTCCAGAGCAGCACAGCTCTCCATGGAGGTGTCTGTAACACCCCAGAGTGATCCCCATCACCCAGGGCTGATCTCCAGAGCAGCACAGCTCTCCATGGAGGTGTCTGTAACACCCCAGGAGTGATCCCTGGCACCCAGGGCTGATCTCCAGAGCAGCACAGCTCTCCATGGAGGTGTCCACAGCACCCCAGGAGTGATCCCTGGCACCCGGGGCTGATCTCCAGAGCAGCACAGCTCTCCATGGAGGTGTCTGTAACACCCCAGGAGTGATCCCTGACACCCGGGGCTGATCTCCAGAGCAGCACAGCTCTCCATGGAGGTGTCTGTAACACCCCAGGAGTGATCCCTGGCACCCGGGGCTGATCTCCAGAGCAGCACAGCTCTCCATGGAGCTGCAGGGGTGGGCACCTCCCAACCCCTCCAGGCAGTGCCACCCCTGCTCTGCACAGCCCAGGGCATAAATTGTGCAGCCTTGAGGCAAAGGCACTTTGCACCTGCACAGGTCCCAGGTGTGAAAACACCCCTGACAGGGACAAACCAGCACAGAAACTCTGCAAGAACCAAACCAGTACAAACTCCAGGGCTCAGGGACCAAAGCAGCACAGAAACTCTGCAAGAAGCAAACCAGCACAGAAACTGTGCAAGAACCAAACCAGTACAGAAACTTTGCAGGGACCAAACCAGCAGAGAAACTCTGCAGGGACCAAACCAGTATCGTGACACCAGTGTGTACTCAGTGGGGAATGAGATGAAGCTGTTATGGAAACAATGGTAACACTGCGCTGATGCTAAGTGCAGCCAATTGTAAAATAAAAGACTCTAAATGGAGTTAAAGGCTCGTCGTTCTGTGTTTGAAAAGGAGCTGTGTGGGTGTAATAGTGTGGTGCAGTTTGTGAAATAAAAATAAAAATTGATCCACAGTGCAGAGTGCAACATCTTCACCTTGTGTCAGCTCTTGGACCAGAGCCTTGCTGGGCTCAGAGACTTGCTTCAGAGTCTAATGCATAGAAATTGGGGTGGAGGTGATAAAAAAAATCCTAATGCATTCATATTATTAAATATATATATATATATATATATATATATATATATATATATATAAACAACCAGCATGGATATGTGGTGATTATCAGTTCTGCTTGTGTGTGTTGTGGCAGGATTCTCTGCCTGGAATGGGGTAAACCAGCTCCAATAGAGCCCTGTCTGCAAAGCTGGCAGTGCTGGATGAAGGGGGGTCACGCTGCTTTTGGGGTGAATAATGCTGAAACCAGCGTGACTCATCAGTCCCGAAGTTAAATATCCCGAGGGGGAGTGAAGATGTGTCAGAGCTGCTGAAGTACCCAGTAAAGGCACAAACAAGTGCCACTACTGATCCAAAGTGATGCAAAGCTGCTGAGCTGGCACAGCCTGGCCACACCTGACAGTGCAGCCTCGTCCTGCACCAGCCCAGTCCCACTCTGGGTGCAGGGAATCCTAAGGACCCTCTGGAGTGTGTGGAGATTCTTCTGGAGGAATCCTAAGGACCCTCTGGAGTGTGTGGAGATTCTTCTGGAGGAATCCTAAGGACCCTCTGGGGAATGTGTGGAGATTCTTCTGGAGGAATCCTAAGGACCCTCTGGAGCGTGTGGAGATTCTTCTGGAGGAATCCTAAGGACCCTCCGGAGTGTGGAGATTCTTCTGGAGGAATCCTAAGGACCCTCTGGGGAGTGTGGAGATTCTTCTGGAGGAATCCTAAGGACCCTCTGGGGAGTGTGGAGATTCTTCTGGAGGAATCCTAAGGACCCTCTGGAGTGTGTGGAGATTCTTCTGGAGGAATCCTAAGGACCCTCTGGGGAATGTGTGGAGATTCTTCTGGAGGAATCCTAAGGACCCTCTGGGGAATGTGTGGAGATTCCTGCCTGGAGGAATCCTAAGGAACATCTGGAGTGTGTGGAGATTCTTCTGGAGGAACCCTAAGGACCCTCTGGAGCGTGTGTGGAGATCCTGGAGCCAGGATGCTGCTCAAGGTCACCCCTCGAGGCTGAGCTGGAGATCTGCCCACAGTCATTGGTCTGGGTGAGTAACATCAACCTCCACTGAATAATTTGGGTTGCTTTCCTGTTGCTTAAAAAGAGTGCACTTTGCTGTAGTAGTGCTTTGAGTAAAGAATTCTGATTAAGATCTTTTTGTCTAATCATTATCCTAATAAATCATTTACTTTTACATAAATCTATCTGGTTTGCCACCCGTAATCCTGCAGAAAAAGGCTGTGTCAGAGTCAGTAACACCTGTACAATCTGTTAGACACAAAGGCCCGGCAAAGTTTGGGTCTGAGCTTGGATCCAGCTGCACCCCAGCTCCTCTCTGAGTTCAGGAAGCTGGGGGGTCCTTTCTGCCCCTCGTGATTGAAGGGGAGGGTTTTCCTAAAAACTGGGGGTTTTGCCTGGGGCTCCCAATCTGCCCAGGACACGTGTTTGTAATACAGAATGCCCGTGTGTGTATGTAAAGACACAAAAAGAGATTTATGGATATGGAGGTACAGCTTTGAGAGAACCATTAATGCACCCAGGGTCCCTCACTCCTCATCACCTCCTCTCAGCAGCACCATTCCCTCTTCCCACCTCAGTCCCTCCTTCACAAAATAAAGTGAAAAACAAACCAACAAACCCACTTTTTCCCATTCAGAAAAAAAAAAAAAGGGAGTCTTTGAGCAAGAAACATTTGTTTGATGGCAACGTACTTATTGAGCCCAATGTTGGCTCTGTCCCTGTGTTTATGGGAAAAGGAAAACGCTGCAGCACCTCTGCCTTCATTATTAGCAGTCTGTTAATCAGTTTGCTGCTAACAAAGCCTTTACCTGGGTGGAGTTCCACCTGGAGTCGGCTGCAGTCCATTCCGAGGTGCAGAACGTCCCCCAGGCCGTGGCCGTGCAGGGCAGGCAGGCTGTGACACCCAGCTCTTCATCTCCACGCGCCCCGCCGCAGCTGTCACAGCTTCTCCTGGCGCTGATTAACTTCATCAGGATAATTGATCAAGTTGTCTGCAGCAAATGGGAGGCTAAATGCCTTCCCCAGGCTCCATCAGAGCAGCCGAGCCGTGGTTGCCATGCCGAAGGCGCTGCAGGTGCTGTGCTGCAAAGGGAATGAGTTTCCTCTCACCTCTTGCCTCAGCTTTTCCCTTTTCCTGCCCCAGCTCACCCAACCCGTGCCTGGCAGATTGACTCTGATTAATTGCTCACTTAATTACCTTCTGGCGTGCTGCTGAACGTAGTGTCCTTCAAAGGCATCGGGAGCTGACAGCAGTTTGAGGTGTCAGACACTGACAGGAGGCTGGCACTGTGGGACTCCAGCTTGGCTTTTGGGGTTGTCACGGACCCTTAAAAGTCCCTTCCAAGCACTTCTCCCCCTGCAATCAGCTGCCAGCTCCCCCAGGACCTTCTCCAGACCCACTCCTTTGTGCACAAGCCCCTCAGTGCTGCCTTTTTGGATGTCTGACAATGTCATGAAATAAATGTTAAGTCACAAGGGGGAAGGGGGAGGGAACAACTGAAAAAATATATTTATTGGAGTAAATAAAAAAAAGTTAACCAAAATCCTTTATTGATACATTCTTGGATAATATCACAGGATCGAGAGAATGGAAAGGGAGGGAGGAGGTTGCGGCAAAGATTGGTTTCACTAAATTGGCACATAAGCAGCAAGATTAACGAAATTACTTATTACAAACAGTAGAAAACATACATGCTTCTGTAAGTCCTTATCACACTGGTCAATCATGGTGGGGCATCAACAAAGAAAAACCTCAAGACATGTAAAAGCCATATTCTTTCTTCCAAATATCCTAAGAATCATTGAAATTATTGCAAAATAGTCATATACCTTAAAGAAAAGAACAAAGTAGAACACAAATACAAATATCAAACATAAATTATTAACATGTACCATAAAATACATTACTGGCATGCATTCCAAAGATCAAGACCTCTACTAAAACTCAGCAAAAATCTTTCCTGCTTCCTCTGCAGCCCATCGGAGGTGTGAAGGGGGGGGACAAACTTCGCCAGCACAGTTTTTGGTCTTTAAATTCTTTTTTTGTTTGTTTGTTTAGTTAAAAAAAATAAGGTATATGGATTGCAGTGATACAAGAATAATAATACAAGTCATGTACACAGGTCTCAGATCCTCAGTTGTCGGTTGGTTTGAGAGGTGCCGAGAGCACAGGGCCTCAATGAAACTGTGCATCCAAAAAACAAACAGTGACCTCGGAACAACATGGATGGCAATATGCAAAAATCCTCACAAACTGTACAGAGAGTTCAAAAACTTGCAGTCTGGAAGTACATAGAAAGACAGAATTAGCCCCTTAGAGTCCAGAGCAGCCGAGCGCAGCCGGCCCAGGGAGCCGCTCCTGAGGCGCGGCCACGGCGGCCCCAAGGCCGGAGCAGCTCCAGGGCCACGGCGGCCCCAAGGCCATGGTGGCCCCAAGGCCATGGTGGCCCCAAGGCTGGAGAGGCCCCAAGGCCAGAGCAGCCCCAAGGCCACGGCGGCCCCAAGGCCGGAGCAGGCCCAAGGCCGGAGCAGCCCCAAGGCCATGGCGTCCCCAAGGCCGGAGCAGGCCCAAGGCCGGAGCAGGCCCAAGGCCATGGTGGCTCCATGGCCATGGCAGCCCCAAGGTCATGGCAACCCCAAGGCCACGGTGGTCCCAAATCTGGAGAGGCCCCAAGGCTGGAGAGGCCCCAAGGCCACGGTGGCTCCAAGGCCATGGCGGCCCCGAGGCCACGGCCAGGCCAGCGCCGTGCGGAGCCGGCAGCGATGGAGGAGATCCCGGGAGCGGCCTGGAGCCGGGCTCCTCTCGCCTCCCCCGTGCCCGGGCCCCGGGGCCCCGTGCGGGGAGCTCAGCGAGGCGGGTGGGCTCGTGGCCCGCGCCCCACGGCAGCTGGGCCTAGATCACCAGGTTGTTGTAGCTCACGTACTTCTTTTTTGCAGCAGGGCCTGCAAGAGAAGCAGACAGGGGTCAGAGCCCGCGGCTGAGCCCTCGGTGGGGCTGGCAGTGCCCTGGGGGCACCAGGAACGGGGACACACCAGGAATGGGGACACACCAGGAATGGGGACACACCAGGAATGGGGACATGCTGGGAATAGGGATGTGCTGGGAATGGGGACGTGCTCAGAATGGGGACACACCAGGAATGGGGATGTGCCAGGAATGGGGACACACCAGGAACAGGGACACACCAGGAATGGGGACGTGCCCGGAATGGGGACACGCTGGGAATGGGGACACGCAGGTGGCTCCTAAGCCCCCGCTCCCACCCGCAGGACTCCGGGCAGGTGGCTCCCGGGCCAGCCCGAGCTCCAGCTCCAGCTCCAGCTCTGGCTATAAACAGAATTAGCACGGATTGATTTTGTCAGGCTCCTGCAGTCTGGGTGACTGTGCTGCTGAGGCACCACAACCAGATCCTATTAAGATTTCTTTTTTACAAAAACAGTGACATTTCCTCCAACTGCTTAAATCTCCTGGGCTAAACTTGGCTTTTCTCATGGATAAAGTGATTCTTATTCAAGTTTTATGACTTCTGAGAATTTTTCAATATGGGGATGAAGGTGCCAGCTTTCCTAATTATGACCTTCAAATCCAATCTGTTTGCAAACAGAAGGAAATCAAACCAGTCAGAACTTTATGAGTGCTGCTATGCGCTCCTGTCAGGAAAAACTGCAAATATTTGCAGCTGAACACAAAGCAAAATGTTCTGCAGTACTCTGGCAACACTGACAGATCCAGGACACAGAATTGTGGAACGCCCTGAGCTGGAAGGGACCCACCAGGATCCCCCAGCCCAGCCCCTGGCCCTGCCCAGACACCCCAAATCCCACCCTGGGATCCCTGGAGTGCTGTCCAAAGGCTCCTGGAGCTCTGGGGCTGTGCCCATTCCTGGGAGCCTGGGCAGTGCCAGCACCCTCTGAGGGAAGAGCCTTGCCCTGATATCCAACCTAAACTCCACAGAGACCAAAAAAAGAGCCTGGATTTCCAGTTATCCCAGTTTGCTAAACCATTGAATCTAAATCCCACGGTCGTTGGGAGAATTTGGCATAACTTAAGCAGTTTGCTGAGTATTTCCAGCCTGCTAAGCTGGGGCAGAGTCCACTCACACTTTGAATGATGTTTCTAATGTGGTGTGTTTCATTTTAAAACATTCTCAGGAAGATTTAAGAGATGCTGTGGAAGGAGGGGCGAGAACAACAATTGGATTTGTTCTGCAAATGTGTTTTTTCAAAATTCATTGGGTTTGGGCCTCCTGGGGCTCCTCTCAGCCCCTCTGCAAAACCAGACCCAAACAGGACATGGATTCCACAGGGCTCCGTGTGTCTCCCCTGCATCCCCTGCATCTCTGCCAGCCCCCCAAGCACCCCCAAGCCCTCAGAGAGCAGACACAGCTCCCTCTGCTCCCCACCCAGGCTGTGGTGTCCCCCTGGGGGTGTCCCCCAGGCAGCAGTGTCACCAGTCAGGCACCAGTGCTGGCTTTTCAGAAACACTGGCTCTGCCCCGGCAATTCAGACTGTTCTGAGTACAGTGCAGCCCAGTGTCAGTATTTCCCGTGGCGTTCACTGGCTCACAAAGACAAAGAAAGGGTTTTAGTCCCAGGTATTTCCAAGATGGACACGTAGGAACCTCACGTGCAGCTGCAGCCCTTTGCAATGTTATCCTGAAAGCCTCATTCAGCTCTTTCCTCGTGCCCCAGACAGGAGTCAGTGCTGTCTGTTCAATCAAGGACTGATCCCACAGAGGGCTGATCATCTTCAGTTCCCATTAACTTCTCTTGCACACGAAGGTGTCCAACATCTGCCAGGATAAAACTCATTATCCTTCAAGGCTACACTACAAATATCCAATAAACTGGAGAACGCTATTAAATGCCGAAGAAGGGTAAGATGAGCTTGGGAAAAAAAATGTCATCACGGAACAGGTTGCACATGAATTCCATGTATTATTTTGTGGTGTACTTCAGCTTTACTCATTACATGCTCCAATTTCAAGGAGCAGCAGCGTTTCTATGACAGATTTAGATGCTCCCACTGTGAGTTCAGATCATGCCACCCCTCCAGTGCCCCCCGGGTATTACTGGGGCTCCCAGCAAAACCAGTCATTCTGCTGGCGAGTTTTCTCACCAGTTCCGCCCCAGCACTCCTCTCTCACTTCCAACAGGACAAGGAACCACTGGTGCCAAAGGGATGGAGCCAAGGAATGCTGTGGATACCTGGATGGGCTTTGAGACAGCAACACAATCCTTGGCACGGCCCTGCCTCACCAGGATAATGGACTTGACAAAAGCATCATCCATAATTCACATAAAATGATCAATAAAAGATGTGGGGTTATTTTCAGAGAGGAAAGACAATCTTCCTTGTTTAAAGGCTGTTAGGCCAGGGGGGATCATGTCCCTGATGGCTCTGCTGCATTTCCCCACTCTGCTCCTGCACTAACTCCAGCAATCTGCAGCTCTGTGCAACTTCCAGACACATTCCAGGCTTGGACAGTTCAGGAGAGAGACAGTCTGCCTCGATAATGAATCTCTCCTGAGTCACAGCTCATCATTATCATCGGCAATTAGCGCCAGGTATGGATTTGATTTTCCTCAAAGAAATTAATTTACATGAAAATGGGGGACGCTAATGAAACATCAGCGTTAGCATGCTTCAATCCGGCAGACAGATCCAGATCCCAGCGCTCCGCTGCTGCTCGGCTGAAGGGTGACGGCTCCGACAGCGAGCACAGACCGGCCTCTCGCAGACAACGTTAATTAACACACGCGTAATTATGTCAGCCTCGGCTGGCCACTGCGTTAGCTGTGCTGGCAGCGAGCCAGGAGCAGCATCCGCGCTGCTGGGACATCCCCTGGGAATTCCCAGGGAATCGCGGACCCGCGGCAGCAGCGGCGGCTCGCCCTTGCTTTTAGGAAGGAAATATCCCTGCCCGTTCGCAAATAAAGCTGCTCCGGAGGCATTTGCACCGTGTAGCTTCCTTGGAAAAACAAAAAAGGAGACCTTTCAAAAGAGCCTTAAGCACCTTAAAAAGAGCTTTCCTGTCACGGTTAGAGACGAGCGCCCTTTTCTGCTAATTTTCCGCTAATTAGTGGTGAAGAGTGGCAATAGAAGAAACGAGTAGGAGGGACAGCTGCGGGACGCGGCCGGGAGCTGGGCACAGGCTGCAGCGCAGGCACAGGTGACCCCACAGAGGCACAGAACCAGCGGGGCTGGAAAAGCCTCCGAGCTCAGCGAGTCCAGCCTTCAGCCGACACCCGCAGAGCCGCCACACCTGGCACTGAGGCCGCCCCGGCTGGTTTTTGGAACGCCCCCAGGGACGGGCACTCCACGGCCTCCCTGGGGAGCCTGACCGCTCTTCCAGGGAAGAAATGTTTCCTGATTCCCGAGCTGAACCCCCCGGTGCAGCCCGAGGCAGGTGCCCTTGCTGTATCGCGGCTGCCCGGCAGAAGAGCCCTTGCAACCACCCCCAGCCTGCAGCAGCACCCCCCCAGCGGGGACAGCCCCTGCAGCTGCACGTGAGACCAAACAATGCTCCTCAGAGCACAAGAATTCATTCCTTTCCAGCAGTGGGGGCACGGAGAGCCTTCACCCACCCGCTTCCAGAAGTGGGTAACAGGACGGGGAACAGCTGCATCTCCGTGCCAGTAACACATCAAAAACAAATACACAGAAGCAGAAATCCTCTTTGGACTTATGAGTTTCATCACTTGACTGGTTTTCATTATCTTGGGCACAGGTCACAAAGAAAGGAGCTCCCACAGCACCCCAGAGCAAGGCAGAGCTGTCAATACTGACTCAGAGCGAGATGTAATCACTTGCACTTCAATTTTATGCGCATTTGTAACCTCTTCCATGCTTAAAGAGCAAAGATTTACAGTGCAAGAAATGAATTTTATTGCAGCCCCCAGGCATCTCAAGCTATCAAACACATGAAACATCATCTCAGCATTCCCAGCTCCGAGCAGGGATGGACATGGGGATGGCTCTGAGCCTGGAACTCCTGCTCTGATTCCCTCTGCAGTCACTGGGGCAGACAATTCTCAGCTCCTCTCTTTCATTTCCTTAATTCTGGCTTAGCAACCCATATCATTTGTGCCAGGCAGAGCAGAGGCTGATTATTAAATCCTACTTCTAGTCCATCTAAAAGCAAAATGGAGCTCCGTGGCTTTTCCTCGATCTCTGCCAGAAAGACAGAGCTATCCCCATGCTCTGCTGCCTTTAAATTGGGGAATTTAGATGAGAGCGAGATGAAAGCAACAGGCCTAAATGATTCTACATGCCTGCCCAAACCCCAACAAATGGAATGAAGCTTGGAGAAAATAATTTTAAATTTGGTATCTAAATGTAAATGGATTGTTCTTTCACATTTTGACATCTCTCTTGCTGTGCTGCCACAGTGTTCTGGCACCTTATCAGGTCTCTCAGTGGCTGCACTGTACAAAGTATTTCGCTGCCTGTGCTGCTGGGTCCCTCCAGCCTGGCCCTGTGGCTTTGATGCACAGGAGCAATGGAACGTCCTGTTTGAATAATAGAAGAAAAGTAAACTAAATGACATCAGGAGAAGTGTGATCCTCCCTAATTGCTTTGCAGCCTTCTCCTATAAACTCTGTCTTCAGCTGTCAGGCTCCCCTGCCACTCCCGGTGCAGCAGCACAGCCAGGAACAGCAGTGGCATTCCGGGTGTGGGAGATGATCCCAGACAGCAGCAGGCAGGGCAGGGGGCTAAAAACATTCCTGCTGTTTCCTGATTTCAGATTTTCTGGGACACAGCCGCTCAGGTGGCAGCTGGTGATGAGCTGGACAGGCTCAGGTGTCACAATGCTCAGGTGATACCATCAGAGAGTCACGGAATTGTTGGAAAAGTCCTCCAACACCATCGAGTCCAACCCTTCCCCCAGCACTGCCAAGGCCACCACTGCCCCACGTCCCCATGTGCCACATCCACAGGGCTTTGAAATCCCCCCAGGGATGGGGACTCCACCCCTGACCTGGGCAGCTGTGCCAGGGAGAAATTTTATCTAAGATCCAACCTAAACCTTCCCTTGTGCAACTCGAGGCCATTTTGTCATGCCTGTTACAAATGCTCTCTGACCATCCCTACACCCCTTGTGATGGCCATGCCCTTTGGGTTCTCCAGCAGGAAAATTGGGTGGACTGTCCTTAGGAACCACGGAAAACCCCAAAGCTGGCTGAGACTGTCAGGGGAGCTCCAGGAGCAGAGAGCCAGAGCGCCCTGCTCTGCACACCCCGGATAGCCTGGCTCACCTCGGGGTGCTCAGAGTGCAATTAAAAATGAAACCGTAACCTCGGCTCATTAGAATAATGATATTTATGCACGTGCATGCAAATGCCACGCTCAGAGCAGGGCTGGGCAGATGCTGCAGGTGTATTTCCATCTGAGGAGACCTCTCATTTCACAGTGTCTCTCATTTCACACAGATTCCACTCCTAAATTCCTTCATATTCTATCCAGGGCTGTGCTTTACCTTTAGGGCTCCCTTATTATTGTCCCTTTCAGCCACGGCTATTTCCCCTGCCTGTCACAGAGCCCCTGAGCACACCCAGCCTGCAGAGCACAGACTGTGAGTGACAGCACCCTCGAAGTGAGCCCTGAGCTCAGGGGACTGCCAGAACCCTGCACAGAGCAGTGGGGACGAGGAACAATTACAAATATTCAATATCCCAGGCTCCTCTAGTGAGCAGTGCTTTGAAGTTCCCAGAAGGATTTAATGGGAAGGAAGAGCCCAACCTCATAGTTCCCCAGGGCACGAGGGGGTTTGAGGAAGGCTTTTCTTTCAAAAGTCTGCTTTAGCTTCGAAAGCTTTCAGGCAGCAGCAGCTCTCAGGGTGTGTGTTTTTAATTCCTCAGGCTTGGTTACAATGCTCTTTCTGTGGGAGCTGGGAATGCATCGGAGAGGAGCAGTAATAAAAGCAGCTCTTGGATAAGATAATGGCATAATAATAGCATCAATTCCGGTCAAAGTGGCAATGATCTGACCCTCTTAGAGCTTAAGACAGCATGGGAGGGTTTGAGTACACAGAGCAAGTGTTTGCTTTGGTGTCCTGCAAATGTGCTGGACTGAGCCCAACCCGCTGGCGAACTTCTCTGTCCATAGGGTGAAGGAACCCTTAGCTCAGACAGCACAGGGCCAGCAGCTCCATCAGACCCACGCCTGCACTGCAGCACAGAGCCAGACAGCTCTGACTTGGTTTCCAGTAGAATGATTCCTGTTCATTCCAGGGAAGCAGGCTTCCCCAGGGGATCCCAGAAAGCACAGCAAGCTCCTCATGCCCATCACCCCAGAACGATGGAAAGGTTATTCTGCACAGCCCCTGTGCACAGGGCGCCTCTCTGCAAGAAGAAGGAATGGACTCCTGCAGAGCTGGGCATGTTTTCCTCTGGGTACAGATAAATAATGGACTTGGGGCTCACACACAGAGCTCTGGCACAGGGGGGACAGACAGAGCTGCTGTGCTGGAAAGCTTTTCCTAATGCCACAGGGTAACCATTACACTTACCTGACACTGCTCCGTGGACAACGAATTTCAGCTGTCTACAAAGACAAGCGAGAAAAAGTCCTATAGCACAACACATGCACTTCCTATTTTCGAGAGTGCAGTTAACTGCAGCTCTCCAGCCTGGAGAGGGATTGCAACCCACTGAAATCCCACTGAACTCCTGCTCGAGACAAGGGCAAAGCAGCACGTGGGGATGTCAGCCCTGCCAGCCCTGAACATTTACAGTAAAGTATGAACCAGAAAGTTCAGTAAAGTATAAACCAGAAAGTTAATGACTGATTCTGATGCCTCTGTAACAATTTCCCTCTTGGATACAGGGAGCACTTTGGGTTTGGTGTGGTTTTCCAGCGCTGGGCAGTAAGCTCAGACCTGGGGGCAGCTGCCCTCCCTGGGCAAAACACATCCCTGAGGAATGCCACCAAACTGCCACGGCCTCTGACATCCCATGCAAGGCCAGAGCTCTCAAAGCTCTGCTCCTTTGAAGAACAGACACATACCTGTGTAAATTCCCAGGAGCTGTAACCAGCGACGGGGTCACGCTGGGACAGCCCTAACCCTGGGCTGTGGAGTGCTCCCGTTTGGCCCTGGCCACGTGTGATCATTGAGCAGGGCCAGCACGGCTCTGTGCACACAGCACAGCACATCAGTTCTCTGTGCCAGCCTCGAGCTGCTCCTGGTAAGCTGCAGGGATGATCTGCAGTGCTCCAGCTCCCCGGGCTGGGCTCAGGGATCAGCTCCTCCAGCCACCCCTTGGCTTTGAGGGGGTGTCAGGGGGAACCTTGGGAGATCAGTCCAGAGATGAACCTCCCCACCTGGGCAGAAATACAGAGCCAGGCTGTTCATGGCCTGAAACATCAGCAGGGTTTTGCCAGAAGCTGAACTATGGGACTGAGATTCTGAGTCAGGAAATAGAACTGATAGAGAAGGATTAGTTGTACCCTTCCAAATAAAATCTAAAATCAACAAAGTGCGGCACTGCTGAAGAACATCCATCTCAGGCACCTTTGGCTGTCTCCCTATCTCCTGTTTGGCTGCATCTCTCCCCATCTCCTCCTTGTCTGCTTTGCAGATAAGAACTTCTGTGTCAGGTGAAGCTTGAGAGCATGTGCCCCATCAGGATCAGGGGATGTGCAGCAGGGAGGGCTGATCAACACCTGCAGCCGTGAAGGACTGCAGAGGGGCACAGGCAGAGCTGTGGCTGTGCTCTCACAGGGGATGTGGGGACAGAAATCCTGCTCCGAGTGCAGGAGGACGTGGGGATGGAACCAGGGACAAAGGAGTCACTGCACAACCCTCACACCAACCCATCCCCAGAGCCTCGCCTGCACCAGATCACTGGAGCTGGAAAGGTGCACAGGATCTTAGGAAATGTGTTTCCAAATGTTTATGAGACTATGGCAGGGAAGAAACAAACCCAACTCATATTCCTTAATTGGAGCCGGCGGTACAGAAAACCTGCTAATCCCAGCTCCACTCCTACTGCTGTGTGTGAATGCTGTGGACTGCAAAGATAACAAATGGAAGCAAATTATTTTCACCTGCTTAAAACAAAGTCATTAACAGCACTTTGGTTATCTTACCTGGAAAGCCAGGCTCTGCAGAGAGCTGTTAGAGCCAAGTGTGAAAACAGTTTGCATGAAACATAATTAAAATTATGACCTGAGTGATGGCTAAAACATCCCCAAGGAGGCCTGGAGTCAGAGCTGTTGGAAAACAATTCACCTCTGCCTCCTGCCTGTGTTGCTGAACTGGTTCCAGGATGTCCCCAGTGCCTTGTCCCCAACCCCTGGGCACCACCGGGGCTCCGTGGCTGCCCTGCCCTCCCAGCACTGCTGTGTCCTGTTCCAGCACATCTCCCCAGCCCCTATTGCTCCTGCCATCCTGGGAGGTGTTGTCATCACCCTCCCAGGGAACAATTCCTCCCCAGTATCCCAGCCCCCCCTGCCCTCTTGCCGTGGGAAGCCATTCCCCCTTTCCTGTCCCTCCAGCCCCTGGAAATATTCTCTCTCCACCTTTCTTGCCCTTTCAGCCCCTTCAGGCACCAGGAGGCCACAATTAGGTCACCCTGAAGCTTCTCTTCAGCACTCCCAGTTCTCCCAGCCCGTCCATGGTTATACAGTAATCACACAAGCAATATTTTCTTACTCACCCCCAGGAACTCCTCTCCCTTCCTGCCAGCTGGCCTGCTCCAACTCCTTGGCAAAGGGTTGCAAGTAAGAAACATCTTAACAGGAAAATCAAGAATGTTCATGAGGCGCAGAGAGACTCAATTCACTGGAAAATGTATTCCTGGTGTACGACTCTGTTACACAGTGTCTGACAAAATTACACTCTGAGCTGTGCTGTTAAACAGCCCAATTTTGCTGCAATCAACATTTAATTTTTTAGCAGAAAGTCTTGATTTCAAATACCCTGGCAATGTTTAACAGCTGATATTAATAAGAGCCCAGATTTAATGCAGAGTTCTTTATCCCGGGGACATGATAAGCATCGTGACAAGTGGTGTAACTATGGCAACTTTATCTTTCCTATTTCTTTTTCCCCTGAACAGCAAGAACAGGCCCCTCAGTGGATGCAGTGCCAGACTGCTCCCAGCTGAGAGCCAGAGCTCTGGGTCACTGAGGGGAAACTCAGGCAAGCCTCACATCCCGGCCTGGGCTGCCTCCCTTCCCTCTTACCTGTCCCACGGTGTGCTTCATGGGCATTTACAAATGTTTAACTAACTCCCTTCCCTGTTCTTTCATTTTCCTCCACGGCTGGAAAAGAACCCCTGCCTTTGCTCCCTGCTGCCACAGCCCAAGCCAAACAGGCTCAGCCCAAAGTGGAAACTCCTCCTTTCAAGGCCAGAAGGATGCTGTCCTCTAATGAATCCCACACCTCTCTGGAGGACACCACATTTCCTTCCCTGAAGCCAGCAAAGAGAAACAAACCCCCTGTGACGTGTTCCAGAGGTGCTGGGTGTGACAGCAGTGCCTGTGAGAGGGGAGCACCCAGAACCCCCAGTTTCTGATGGGCCATTGCTTGGACTTGCTGCTGCTTCCTGGCCCTCAAAAGCCAAACAAAGCCATATATTCCCTGCACCAATATATTCCGTTTGCACTCTGTGACAACACAGACCAACACCTCCCTCACTCCAGCGTGGCTCCTGCCACAGACACAGCAGGGCTCAGCTGTGTCCCGTCCTCTGGCTGCTCCCACCCTCCCCAGCCCAGCAGCACCCTCATTCCCAGAGCTGCTGGGCCCTTCTGTGCTGTGCTTCCCACAAGGTGACAAACAGCTCCACCAAGCACGCACAGCGAGGCAGGAGCAGAGGTTTTTCCTGTTCTTACACAACCTGGGCAGTTTTCTCCATACTTGCAATCATGCCCCCCAAAAACTGCCTGGTTTTGTGTATTTGAGAAATTAATTTTGCTGCAATATTGCTTGAGGTTTGTTCTCCTTTTTACCCCGTCACTATTAGAATTTCCTTTTTGAACTCACTTGCCAAATTTTCAACAGATTTATGAACAAAAACGGCCCTTCCAGCCACTGCTGCTGCTGCTGCTGGGAGCTCTTTGCAGCTGTGAGCTGCTCCCCAAAGGCTGGACTCCAGTGATCTCAGGGACTTCAGGGGGATGGCGGTGAGGATGGGAGGTCTGATCTCCTGATGCTACAGCTCCTTCCTTTCCTGAAGAGGATGTGAGCCCTGCAGGGAGCTGAGCACAGCACGGGCTGAGCCCTGACATCTGCCCTGCCTGGGAGAAAGGGAGCCATTATAAATGGATGGGAGATAGGAGAGCCAAAAAACACGTCTTTTCCCTGATATTACAATTTATAGATTGGACAGAATCTCCCTCAGAGGATGTAAGGAGTGATAAATTAGTCAGAGGGAGAAGTCAGAGCTACTGAGAGTTTGTTAAGCAAAAAAGTGAGAGGGAGTGGTCCATGGGGTATAGCTGTATCTGCTCACTCCTCACCAAGCTTTCCCAGGGAACAAAGACCACATAGGAAGACAGAAAATGTAGAATCAACGATGAATACTTACACACTAACTACTCCTTATTTCTGCTCACAGACATCCATCTACTACCCTGCTTTAAATATCCCAGGCACCTCTAGCCATGAGTGTGTTTTTATTCACACATCAGACTCGAAGGTGATGGTTTAAGTGCCCTCAGAATTTCAATTTTTAAAAAAGGAAACAGTCTGACACTTCCCTGCACATTACAATCTGCTATTGTGTAAAGTCATGAAAGGTGTGAGACAGCCTGCAGATAATTAATATGGGAGCTGGCAATAATATGAATGTACCATCAAAAGTAATTATTTTTAGATGTAAAAAAAAGAAAGTAACATGATGCCCAAATGTTCAGACAGGAGGGAATGTTCTCTCCGAGGGCTGGAGCCCCTGGAGCCAGCCTGGGAGAGCTGGGGGGGCTCAGCTGGAGAGGAGAAGCTCCAGGGAGAGCTCAGAGCCCCTGGCAGGGCCTGAAGGGGCTCCAGGAGAGCTGCAGAGGGACTGGGGACAAGGCAGGGAGGGACAGGAGCCAGGGAATGGCTCCCAGTGCCAGAGGGCAGGGATGGATGGGAGATTGGGGTGAAATTCTTCCCTGGCAGGGTGGGCAGCACTGGCACAGGTGCCCAGAGCAGCTGGGGCTGCCCCTGGATCCCTGGCAGTGCCCAAGGCCAGGATGCACCTCCATGCAATACTTTTAAAATAAGCACATCACCACTGGAAGGAATTTGTGATGTTTAGTTTTCCAGTCAGCTGTTCCAGAATCAAAATAGATGCAGTGAAGGGCTGTCAAAGCCTTTCAGTTACCAATTTTGAGTGCAAATTCTCATTTCTTAGCAGCCTCCACTGAACAGAAAACCCCTCAAGTGAGGTTAAACACGGAGTATTTTCTCAGGCTGAAACTGGCCAGATTTAAAACAAAAATGACACTTCAATCCAGCAAATAATTATTCCATAGCACACACGGGAGGCTGATGAGCTACAGAGCATCTCACAGCTCAGACCCAGAGCCTTCAAAGCGCTGATTGTCCCCAGGGCCACCTGCCTGTCCCCAGGGCCACCGGGCTGCTCCTGGCCTGGGGCACCCAGGGCTCCTGGGGCTGTGAGCAGGAGGGGAACGGGCACGGAGCATTAGAGGCTTCCTGAACCATCTCCCCTTCCAACAGCAGCCCCAGGGCAGTCTGAACCATGGCAGGACTCCTCTCTCCACAGCTTCCTTCCAGAGGAACTCAGCAACTGCACTTCTCCTCCAGGGGAGCTGTGCCCACGGCAGGCAGGGACTCCACAGGGTGCTGCACAGGCTGTGCCAGCCCTGGCAGTGCCCAGGCTCCCAGTGCCACTGGAGTCAGCAGTTCAGCCAGCCTTCCCTAAACCCTGGGATCAACCAGCACTGCCTGGTGCCCATGTCCAGTGTCCCTAAATCCTGGGATCAATCAGCACTGCCTGGTGCCCATGTCCAGTGTCCCTAAATCCTGGGATCAACCAGCACTGCCTGGTGCCCATGTCCCACTCCCCAATCCTGGGATCAACCAGCACTGCCTGGTGCCCATGTCCCACCCCCCAATCCTGGGATCAATCAGCACTGCCTGGTGCCCATGTCCAGCCCCACAAACCCTGGGTTCAATCAGCACTGCCTGGTGCCCCTGTCCCACCCCCCAATCCTGGGATCAACCAGCACTGCCTGGTGCCCATGTCCCACCCCCCAATCCTGGGATCAACCAGCACTGCCTGGTGCCCATGTCCATCCTTCCCAAACCCTGGGATAAACCAGCACTGCCTGGTGCCCCTGTCCCACTCCCCAATCCTGGGATCAACCAGCACTGCCTGGTGCCCCTGTCCCACCCCCAAGCCCTGGCACAGCCTCTGGCCGTGCACACCCAGGCAGGACCTGCTGGGGATGCACTCCCTGCCCCCAGCAGTGCCCGAGGCCAGCCCGGGACACCCGACAGGAATCCCAGGGGAATGCAGAGGCCAAGGCTCTGCCGAGGCCAGGCCAGGGAGCTGCTCCTGGGCCCTGGCAGCCCCAGCCCCAGCCCGGGTGGGGAGGTCCTGCAGCCCCAGCTGCGACCCTGCAGCTCTGCAGAAGCCTCGGCGGCTTCCTTGCCTTGCTCAGTGATGGACAATTCCTTCCCTCACACCTACCACGAGGCCTTTTTCAAGCCTTGCATTTCCAGCAGCCTCAAGAGCAGAGAAGCCCTATTTGTCACTCCCAGGAAACAATTTGGAGCGTTTCAAACCCATCTCCCTGTGCATCACAAGCAGAAATTGATACAGTCACGTCAGGGCTCAGCTCTGCTCATTCCTACTACAAAGACCTTACCAGCAAAACAAGTGTCAATTTACAGCCAGGCTGATGTTTTCCTGCTAGCCCAGCTTTGTTTTTAATACACTGCATTGTTTCATGCTGCTTGTTGCTTTGTATTCCCGGGAGAACAAATCAAAGCAGCAAGAGGGCTGCAGGAGCTGGAGCAGCAATGCTGGGGCAGGGATGGAAAACGACCTGGAGCAGAGGAGCACTGGCAGGACCAGCACAAGCCCAAAGCATCCCTGGCTGCAGCATTTTCAAAGCTTTTCTGGACCAAAGTTTAAAATCTGCTTAAAGAATCTGAGTGGCCAGTTGCTTTTTATAGGACTCGGATTGACAGAGTTCTTTGTGTGCCTTTGCAGACAGCAATTCCTTAGATTATTTCCATTATTACATGGAAAAAAAAATTAGAATCTGAGCTCCTAATTATTTTTGTGCCATTAAAAAACCGATTTCTCCTGAGATTTAGGTGTCTTCCATCTCTCTCTTTCTCACCTCCTTCCTTTAGCAATTTCATCTTCACAGAGCTGCCCTTTCCTGTCTCCTCTTTCACTTGCAGCAATGCTTTGAGTGGCCCCTTGTCCTGCTGGGCTGCTTTGTCCCACTTCCCCCAGCCCAGCCCCGCCCGAGTGCAGCCCTTGGACGCTCAGGGTCACCCCGGGGCTCATGGAGAGCTTCAGCCTCCCATCGTCTCTGCCTGAGCTGGGAGCTGGCATAATGGCCCTGATTCAAATACAATAAAAACCAATTTGAGCTCTCAGGAGGACTGGATTGATGCTGGAGCTGGGGCAATTTACACCAGCCAGAGACATTGGTAATTTCTTTTCCTGTGACTCAGAGACTCGATTCCAGTAACATTCCAACCTTTGCTGATAGAAGTTCTCACCTATTAGGGCCCAGCTAAACATTCTGAAGGCTGAATACAGTGATTTTTCCAGCCCTCCGTGCACAGCAGCACAGGAACCAGGTCAGGTACAAGCTTTTGTACCTGGGCAAAGCCCCCTGAGCGCACAGGGAACTGTGAGAAGTACTTATTAATGGTTGGCAATCATTTCTCTCCAGTATCAAAGGCTTCCTGACTCCTCTGTGTCCCTGGGCAAGCAGGAATTCCTGGCTGGCGCAGTCACAAAGACCAAAGGAGCTCACACATCACCAGATCACCACGAGGCAGCCACAACACGCAGGAAAAGCTCAAAAATTGTTCACTCGTGCTTCCACCAAGGCAGTGGTCGCTGGGCTGCCGTGGGGAAAAGCAGCTTTTCAAGCTCCTGCTGGAGCATTTGCAGTTTTGCACTAGGGAGGGTCGATCACACCTGGGCTGAGGGCCTGGCTCTGCTGCCGGGCAGCCCTGCGGGTGGGGACTCAGGAAACACTGCCTTAGCTGTCACATCTGGGGCCAGAATTAACTTCTGATCACTTGTTTGCTCGTTTTTAAACAAATATCTCCATCCTCAAAGGCTTTATCGGGATCCAGCTCCAGTGGTGGGAAGGAGGAGACCCCCCAGAGCTGGTGCCAGCCACGTCAGGGTCTCCCCTTTCCCAGGCAAACCCCCCACGGCAGCTTTTGGTAACAGGTTTGTGAACAATTTTTAAGTTAGATATCTTTTTTAACACAGCTGCACTAATGAACATTTCTAACATCATTATGTATATAATAAAAATAGCCACAATAATCATAATCACCATCATAATTTGAGAATAAAATAATAAAAGCTCGGTTTTCCTTACCTTTTTGGAAAGCAGGCAAAAGCTATACAGTAGGTGGGAGAGTGTACCAAGTAACAGACTTTTGAACACTCTTTCTTACTGGTGGTATAGAGTCTACAGGGAAAGTAAATACATTGAATGTAGGAGAGGTCTGGGCACAAGAACGCTCACAGCCTGCCCTGCCATGGCTTCTGCCACTCATCAGCCTCACACTGGGCACGGGAGGCACCAGCACAGGAGATCAGCCCTGGCAGCCCCAGGGAGCCGGGCCAGGGAGCTCAGGTACCTCCAACCACGGCAGCAGCTGCTCGCAGGACAGCCTGAGCAGGCTTCCCTTCCCCTCCCCTCAACCAGCTCTGGGATATTTCGGCTGCAGCCTCAGACCCGCTGTCCCTCCTGAGCCCCAGAGTCGCTCACAGGCTCCCTGGCACCACCAACAGCCATTTGAGTGTTGTCCTCGGGAAGGGGGAGCAGGAATTACACGTAAATCTCACCGTAAGTTAAGTGTGGGCTCTCTCCCAGTCTGACACTGCTCCTGCAGCAGAAGCTGGAGCAGACAGCCCAGCAGGGCGCTCCACCAGAAACACCTTCCCAACCTGTGAAATTCCAGCACACAGGAGCACAGCAAACGCGTCCCAGGGCCGGGAGCTGCTGTGCACCAAGTCCTGCTGGTCCCAGACGTGCCCAGCAGGGAAAGGCGTGCCGTGAGGGACAGCAGGCACGTGCCAGATGGCAAACAGGAATGGCTGAGAGAGTTTTCCTAAATAGATTGGAAGGCCTTAACACATCCCATTCGGCCTGGAAGCCGTCCCACGGTGTGGCTGGGAGCTCAGCCTGTGACACTGCTGCTTCCCCAGAGACCCCGAGGCAATGCTCTCACAGCCAGCCCCGTTCCCCTGGCGCCTGGGAGAGGAGCTCACTGCATTCCCAGGGATCCTCCTCTCCTGGTGATCAGTGCCTTCTCTGGGCCTCACTCCAGACCCCTCTCCCAGGTGCTTGGCACATTTTTTTTTTTTCTGAGCCTAAATTCCAGCAGATTGCCCCAGAGCTGTGTGCAGCGGTTCCACAGGATGAGCACCCCCTGCTCCTGGGAAGCCACTCAGGAGTGCACAGACTTCAGCCTGACATGCACATCTTCAGCCCTGCCACAGAGGGCTCCGGGCTGGGAGAGACCCCAAATCCCACCCAGAGCCACCCCTGCCATGGCAGGGACACCTCCCACTGCCCCAGGCTGCTCCAGCCTCAGTGCCCAGCCCGGCCTTGGGCACTTCCAGGGATCCAGGGGCAGCCCCAGCTGCTCTGTTCTTTAAAAGATCCACTAAAACCTGGAGATTTTTTTTTTTCAAGGCTATTTCTCTGTAAAACCACCCACATTTTGCTTGTGGTTTGCCTGTGGCAGCGCAGGCCACAGATCTGGGCTCAGCCCCCAGATTTCCAGTGGTTGGAGGTACACGGATCCCGTGCTGGTGCTCCCTGGGCTCAGGGGGACACGGGGAACACTCAGGGGACACTTTGAGCAGAAATGGCACCTCCAGCACCCAGCAGCTGAGCAAGCAAGAGCAGCAGCCCCGTGAGCCCCAGAAAATCACAGTGCAACCCCCCCAGAGTAGCTGCAGAGCCCAGAGCTGAGCCAGGCCAGCTCCTCAGCTCGCTCTGGCACTGCTGATTTCCATCCTCTCCAGGAATCTCCCCTGCCCCCCTGAGCCTTGCATGGCTCCAACAGCCAAACCCTGCCCAGAGCCTGGGGGCACCAGGCAGCCCCTGCCCACTCTGAGAGGAGCAAAGCCAATTTCACAAAGAAATACTGAAAAAAACCCCCATCCCTTGGTTTTCTTTTGAGAGAAGATATTTGAGATTTTTTCTGAAAATTGCTCCAAGAATTGGTGTATCCAGGGCAATTTGTAATTCACATTTCCTATTTTCTGATTGCATCCAGGGCAATTTGTAATTCACATTTCCTATTTTCTGATTGCTAAAACTCTGGAAATTTCCCTATTCACAGTATAAAATATTTTTAAAGTAGAATTGCTATAAAAACATCAAACCTATTTTTATGTATGAACACCATACTCAAAACTTCACTGAAAATTAAGCTTGAGGAGCTTTGCTTGGATGTTATGACTTTTTTTTTTAAGCTCGCTAATACAATTTTCATTTTTTTTCTGCCTAAAAAAATGGAACTGTAAACAACTTTTATTCAAACTTTAAAAAAAGACACTGGGTTCAGGTGGTCAGTGCACTACTGTTACCCACATTCATGGGCACTGCCTGACCAGGGGCTGATCAATAACCTAACCAATGCTACAGGACAGTGACTGCAGCAGTCACACGGGAACTAATGCACCCCAAAACTTTTAAGTACAGCAGAAGTTCATTTCATCTGATTTCCTAATAATTATGAACACACAGCCCTGGGGAATGAACGAGTAGTGCTGGTGCAGCTGAGACTGTGAGCAGATGGAATTCTATGTCAATAATGAAAATGTTTTAAAAAATACGTACTTCACAAATTATAAAAAAGAAGTAAAAGCTTATAAAGCAGAAACTCGGAGATTGCACATTTCCTAACCAACACACTCACGAGCTTTAAAATCCCACTCAGTGAAGGCTCAAGGCAAAGGTGGCACATCTGGGCAAGCCAGGGGCCCCTGCCCCTTGTGCCTCTTAAAAACACGTTCTGGTCTACAGCCCTGGACTAAAAATGGGGTGTTTGACCAGAAACATGGGGCTTAGGTGAGCAGCATTTATTTTTTAGTAAAAATATTTCCTTCCCAAAACAAAATCTGGCTGTTCTTTGGTGGGAGGGGAGAATATTCTCCGAAGTCTGAAACCAGCAATAAGATGCAGCACAGGAGGATGAGAGCAGGAGGGGACCCTGGGGTGGGATGTCCCCAGGCTGGGCTTCCCACAGGGAACATTGCAGCACCACAGCTTGGGTGCTTTTCCTTTTGGTCAAGTTTTGGCATGAAACTCTTCGATTTTGGGTTTTGTTGGGGAGAAGCTAATTTCAGCTAAGTTGATCCAAACAGTGGTTAGTGAAGTGCACCAGCAACACAGTCCCCAGCCCTGGCCCAGGTGGATTTCAAATTCCCTTTTCCTCCCTTCCCTTCCTGAAATTTGCCTTGGCAGAGGGCCCTGAGTGTCACTGGGTCAGCCCAGGGCAGGAATTCCATTTATTTCCTCCTGCACTCAGGGCTCAGTCCAGTCAGCTGCAAGAGGCCTCAGCCAGTCCTTGATTTGTGAGAACCATTCCATGGCTCTGTCCATGGTTCTGGACCCCTGTCCAGCTCCCAAGGGTGAATTTCGTTTTTCCAGCTGGAATGCATTTTGTACACCTGCACGATCAGACAGCAGAGAGAAATCCTGCAGGGGTGAGCAGGGGGAGGAAAAGTGCTGTGTCAGCGATCTGCTGCCTGCTCCCACTCTGCTTGGACAGCAGAGCTGCTGCTCCAGGCAGGAATTCCAGCATCAGAAGCAGGAATTCCAGCAGCATTAATGAGGCAGGAATTCCAGCAGCATCAGTGAGGCAGGAATTCCAGCAGCATCTGAGGCAGGAATTCCAGCAGCATCAGAGGCAGGAATTCCACCAGCATCAGAGGCAGGAATTCCAGCAGCATCTGAGGCAGGAATTCCAGCAGCATCAGAGGCAGGAATTCCAGCAGCATTAACAGGACTAGGCCTGGCAGGGATTCCAGCAGCAGAGGGATCAGTGGAGCAGATCAGGGAAAGGGCATTTCTCCACATTCAGAGCAGCCTTTGCACAAGGACTGCAGACGTGCCCGGCCCTTTGCAGTGCTGCGGGGCTGTGCAGCTGTCTCCTTCCTCAGCTCCTTCCAGATTCAAATGCAAATCAAATCTGATGGCCTCGGTCTGTAATTTCGTGCTGTGCTATCCTCTGCTATGCACATTAAGGAAACTAGAAGTGTCTTTGCCATCTATTTTCCTTTTAAATCGGTGGCAGGATTTGCATCAAGGCCAGATAAAATCCCTAAGTGGGAATCTTCAGGGGCTGTGGGGTTTTTGCAAAGCAACTTTGCAGGAGCCAGGATGAAAACTGGGGTTAGCAGAGTTACTGATGAATTTGGCGCTTGCCTGGCAACCCGCCGCTGCCAGGGCCAGCCGGAGCCGGGCTGCAGGGTTCTGTGCCCAGGGATGTGCTGCTCCCACGCCCACAGAGGGAGAGCAGGGGGGAGCACGAGCCACCCACAAATCCCAAACCCTTCCCGCGGCGGCGGCGCCGAGCGCACGGCTCGGAAACCAGGGCCAAACCCGGAGAACGTCGAAAGCACGCTGGAGCTGCAAAGCCCGCGGTGGAGCAGCGCAAGCAGGGCAGGGCAGGGCAGGGCAGGGCAGGGCAGGGCAGGCAGGCGGCTGCAGAGCCCAGCACAGCCCAGTACTCACTGCTGGGGTCCACGCTCTCGCAGAGCTCGGTCTTGGCCTCGCCGTTGGGCCGGTCGCTGGGCTTGTGCGACAGGCGCGAGGACATGGTGGCCGCCGTCACCACCGCCTTGAAGCTGCGCTTGCGCTTCTGCACGTTGAGCTCGGGGTGGAAGATGATGATGTAAACCTTGGGCATGTAGAGCATCCCCAGCGCCACCGACGCGCTCAGGTTCATGGAGATGGTGAGCGTGGTGGTTTGGATGTAGAGCTGCGGACAACAGAGAGGGGTTACGCGCCGGGCCGGGGCTGCAGCGCCCCACACACACACAAATACCCACTGGAGAGAGGTTTTAACCTGTCTGGGTGTGGCTGCAGCTCCCCACATACACACAAATACCCACTGGAGAGAGGTTTTAACCTGTCTGGTTGTGGCTGCAGCACCCCACACACATAAATACCCACTGGAGAGAGGTTTTAACCTGTCTGGTTGTGGCTGCAGCGCCCCACACACACACAGATATCCCCTGGAAAGGGATTTGAACCTGTCTGGGTGTGTCACACACCATGGCAGGGCTGCAGCTCCTCACACACACACAAATATCTCCTGGAGAGAGGTTTTAACCTGTCTGGGTGTGGCTGCAGCGCCCCACACACACAAATACCCACTGGAGAGAGGTTTTAACCTGTCTGGGTGTGGCTGCAGCGCCCCACACACACACAAATATCCCGTGGAGAGAGGTTTTAACCTGTCTGGTTGTGGCTGCAGCACCCCACACACACACAAATATCCCCTGGAAAGGGATTTGAACCTGTCTGGGTGTGTCACACACCATGGCAGGGCTGCAGCTCCTCACACACACACAAATATCCCCTGGAAAGGGATTTTAACCTGTCTGGGTGTGTTACACACCATGGCAGGGCTGCAGCTCCTCACACACACACAAATATCCTCTGGAGAGAGGTTTTAACCTGTCTGGGCGTGTTACACACCATGGCTGGGGGCTGCAGCAGTTCAAACATAAATGCCCACTGTAAAGTCATTTTTAACCAGTCTGCATGTGTTACACATCGGGCCTGGCCAGGCTGCAGCAGTTCAAACATAAACACCCACTGGAAAGGGATTTTTAACCAATTTGCACACATTACACATCGGGCCTGGCCAGGCTGCAGCGCCTCACACACAAACACCCACTGCAAAGTCATTTTTAACCAGTGTGCATGTTACACACCACCTGGGCAGGCTGCAGCAGTTCACACACACACATCCCCATTTTACACCGATTTTTTAGCCAGTTTGCAGTGCAGGTGTGTCAGCTGAGACCTTTGCCCTGCAGCCACCGTGATGTCCCACGAAATGGCCTCAGTGCCCGAGACTTCCAGTGGCCTGAACACAGCTCCCACAGCAAGTTATGGCACAGCTCTGGCTCATTTATTTAGAGTGCAGGTCAGATTTGGACTGAAATAATTCCGATATAAATTAGGGTTTAGCTGAGCTGTAAGTTATAGAACAGAAGCTATAATGACACAGGTGACTTTTAGAAACACTGAGGAAGGTGGGATTTTCTTGTTTTTACCATCCTTTAATTCTCTACAATCCACTGAAATAACTTTGCAGAGGGTACACAGCAATTTCTGTGCTCGTGGCACTCAGCTGTGCTTGTTATTGAGAAAAAGTAAATTTATGTTCACAATATAAAAATTGTGAACAAAACAAAAACTTTTTTTTCACAATATGTTATTGTGAAAATATGTTATTGTGAAAAAAAAACCATTCAAATTAGAGAACAGGTACTGAGATTATTCAAATAAACCACAGGGATTAAAAAATGTACTCTGCAAATATACAGGGGTAGAAAAGCCTTTTTTACCCCCCCTTTTTTTTTTAAACTGTCTTTTCAGAGGACACAGATAAACTAGAACAATTCTCAGGACTCCAGAGGATTCAGCACAATTAAAAGGCACAGAGACAGCACAATACAGGTGTGAGGGAGCTGAAGAGGCAGCAGCACCTCTGCAGATCCCCTTCAGAAATTCAACATACAGGAAATCCAGAGGGATGGGAAAAGCATCACACACTGAGGGGGGTTATTAGAACACTCTTTCCTCTTCTCCTCCCACTGGGTGCCCAGCAGTCTGCTCTGAGAACCACACAGACATCTCCAGCCTTGCCCTCCCCGCGTCCTGCAGCCACCTCTGGGGCGGCTTGCAGAGCCTCCAGCCCCTGCAAATGTCCCCAAACACTGGGGCTGCCCCTGCAAATGTCCCCAAACACTGGGGCTGCCCCTGCAAATGTCCCCAAACACTGGGGCTGCTCCTGAAAATGTCCCCAGACACTGGGGCAGCCCCTGCAAATGTCCCCAAACACTGGGGCTGCCCCTGCAAATGTCCCCAGACACTGGGGCTGCTCCTGCAAATGTCCCCAAACACTGGGGCTGCCCTTGCAAATGTCCCCAAACACTGGGGCTGCCCCTTCAAATGTCCCCAAACACTGGGGCTGCTCCTGAAAATGTCCCCAGACACTGGAGCAGCCCCTGCAAATGTCCCCAAACACTGGGGCTGTCCCTGCAAATGTCCCCAGACACTGGGGCAGCCCCTGCAAATGTCCCCAAACACTGGGGCAGCTCTCCCAGACACTGGGGCTGCCCCTGCAAATATCCCCAAACACTGGAGCTGCTCCTGAAAATGTCCCCAGACACTGGGGCTGCCCTTTCAAATGTCCCCAAACACTGGGGCAGCCCCTGCAAATGTCCCCAAACACTGGGGCTGCTCCTGAAAATGTCCCCAAACACTGGGGCTGCCCCTGCAAATGTCCCCAAACACTGGGGCTGCTCCTGAAAATGTCCCCAAACACTGGGGCTGCCCCTGCAAATGTCCCCAAACACTGGGGCTGCCCCTGCAAATGTCCCCAGACACTGGGGCTGCCCCTGCAAATGTCCCCAAACACTGGGGCTGCTCCTGCAAATGTCCCCAAACACTGGGGCTGCCCTTGCAAATGTCCCCAAACACTGGGGCTGCCCCTGCAAATGTCCCCAAACACTGGGGCTGCCCCTGCAAATGTCCCCAAACACTGGGGCTGCCCCTGCAAATGTCCCCAAACACTGGGGCAGCCCCTGCAGGTGGCACGCAGAGGTGCCCCCCACACGTTGAGTTGTTTTAGATGTATTTAGGGGCACCCTGCTGCAGCTGCTGTGCCCCAGGGGCTGCCCCAGTGGGGAACTGGCCTGACTGGGAGCTGCTGCAGAGGCTGCCCCAGCAGAGCAGCAGCGGCTCAGGAGCTGGTTTTTATTTTTCCTGCTGGGAAGGGGTTGAAGGTGAGATGATTATTTAATCAAAGGGGTCTCGGGCAGCACCTCACCAGAGTTCCACCTTGCAAATGCTGATGGGAGATAAAAGGGAGGGAGAAAAGAGCGTTTGTAGAACAAGGAGGGATGAGTGACACACAAAGCGTCTCATGACAAATGGGAGCAGCCTAAAGATAAGGGAAACTAATAGATATGCTTATTATGCAGAGCCTCAGTTTTATGTGTTTTATCTCTGCTTTGTGGTTTTACCAGTCAGACATAAAAATGCAGTTTACGTGAAACTATTTCATTTCTTATTTCACTTCTTCTGATAAATTCTGGGGAAGCGTTTTAGATGAATGCAAATGGATGACTTAAAGTACAAAGGATCAGATTTAACTGACAATGGGACTCTAATAACTCATGCGTGCCTTTTACAGCTGGCTGCTGGACCTGGCAGCTCCCAAACCTGAGATTAAATTAAGAAATTAAGATGCAGATTTAGTGAGAGATGCTCGAACTTGACACGAATGAGAACTGGGACCGAGCTTATTCAGCTCTGGGGTGACACAGCTGTGGCCTTGCAGGGCCCAAAGGAGCTACAGGAAACTGGAGAGGGCATTTACCAGGCCTGGAGGGACTGGGCACAGGGGATGGCTCCCACTGCCAGAGGGCAGGGATGGGTGGGAGATTGGGAATGACTTTTGGGGTCTGCACCCTCCAGCCCAAGGGGGTTTATGAGGATGGAATCCTCCCTGGCAGGGTGGGCAGCCCTGGCACAGGTGCCCAGAGCAGCTGGGGCTGCCCCTGGATCCCTGGCAGTGCCCAAGGCCAGGCTGGACACTGGGGCTGGGACAGTGGGAGGTGTCCCTGCCATGGCAGGGGTGGCACTGGGTGGGATTTAAGGTCCCATCCCATGACTGGAAATGTTGCCAGAGGAAATCCAAGCTTTCTAAAACCAAAATCTGGTATTGGTCTCCCCCGGGAGGGTTTGAAGCCATAGCTGCTAGGACAGAAGGACAAACCCTTCTGAAGGGTCGCCCTCGCTCAAATCTCCTTCTCTCTCAAGCAGACTCTGACTTTTGACAGATTTTAATTTCACCCACTGCACTGCAAGTGCAGGGACTTTGAAGCAGGCACTGGAGAAAACGCAACCCCGAGGACATCATTCACATGTAAAAGCACCTAGATTTTATCACTGCTTTTACATAAGTGATTTCCATTTGAATTTTAGATTTTTATGTTTTCCAGATTCTTGCCTTATTCATGCAAATCACAAAAATTGCCTTCAAAACCTTGAGAGAAAATGGGACTGGTCTGGAATACACACATCTAATAACGGGCAATTTTTATAGAACAAAATACATCAATGGCTAATTTTGCATGAACTGTGATTTCTCTGGGAAGCAAAGCACTGCAGGATCAGGCCTCTGTCTCTGCCAACCCAGGAGAGATTTCCAGCTGCTGGGCCAGAAGAACTGAACTTACAGTTTATAGAAGAACTTAACTCAGAGCTGCAGAGCTTTGACAAGTCCCTTTCGGAGTCAGAAACCCTTTTTGCAGGCTAAAGCTTTGCCTTCAGTCTAATCAAGAGCAACTGCTCCTCTTCTCTAATTCAGCTTTCTAATTATGCACTGAATTGTGTTATGTTGCAATATGGAAATAAAGTGGTAACTTGAGATATTTTTGGACTCGTGCTATTACAAGCCAATTTATCTCACTTTTATATGGGAATTAAAACAAATGTTCTTACAGATGAAGTAGACGGTTTATAAATCTCCCAGAAGGCTTTTCCAGGTCATCTGGAGATTCTATCTCATTCTCTACATTATGTTGTGCAAACATAAGAATGAGAAACACTTTTTAATAAAAATTAAAATTAGCTTCCCCTGCGCTGTGTGCTTGCAAAACCATGGGACTGAAAGGAGCTGAATGCAAATGTGCCCTCGGGCATTTCGGAGTGCAAGGGGTGGCAGAGGGCACTGCCCCTCCTTCGGGAGCTCTGGACCCTCACTGGGAGCCCCAGACCCATCTGCACGTGCCAGCACCTGCTGCATGCAGGTAGAGATATTACAAAAATACAGTCTGGGCCCTGCTGCTCTAGCTGAGCCAGCAGTCAGCTTGGAACCTCCACGTGAAAAATCGTAAGGATGAAAGCAGGTAGCACAACAAACCCTCCCGGTCAGAGAACCATTTGCACCTGGGAAAAACAAGCAAGCTGTCCCGTGGGAATCGGTGAACAAAATCTGTGAAGTATCCAAGAACAGGAAGATTTGGTGGGCAGGCACAAAGGGCATTTAGTGACCAATAACCTGAGCTGTGGTGGATTGTTAACCACCCAGGTTTAACACGGTGCCTTCTGGTATTTCCTATAAATATCAGCTGTGTGAATAAAGAGCAGGCTTTTCTGCGTGGAGGAACTGAGTCCTGTCTGCTCATTGCTGCAGCCAGCCCCGCTCCTGCTGCCCCACAGCTCCTGACTGATGAAGGCTCAGGCAGCTCTGTCCTTGCAGGGCTGCACAGGGAAATGGGAGCAGCACAGGCAGGATCCTGCCAGCCCTGGCCCAGGATCAGAACCAGCTGAGCCAGAGGTTCCCTGATGGGGTGAAGATTTAAATCCTGGAAGGTATTCAGGGATCTCAGCCGGGGTGCACTTCCCCCACGGAACACAACCAGTTCCCCTGCTGAGGTGCCAGCAGCCCCTCTGAAAGCACCCAGGGCCAGGTGGGACAGCAGCCCCGAGGGGCTGCAGATGCTCAGGAAGTTGTACAAGTGTGGAGGTCTATAAACACATTTGACCTACAAACAAATCACAGGAGTTGTGCTGATCACAGCTATCAGAGCAGAAATAGCAAGGCAGGCACAGAGAGCCTTTGTGGGATGGCTGTGGGGTGGCAGGGAGCCAGTCCCAGCATTTCACGAGAAATCCTGTGCTTGGCACTTCTACAGAGGTGCCACTGAAGGCTGGGACAGGGTTTCAGGGTCACAAAAGGTCCTTTCAGGGGTTGCTTGCTGTGCAGCCTGGCAGTGCTTGGGTGCCCAGAGAACCCCAGTGCCCCATGCCAGGCTCAGGGAATGGGCTGCACATCCCAGAATCCCGGAGTGCTTTGGGTGGAGGGACCCTAAATCCCACCCAGTGCCACCCCTGCCATGGCAGGGACACCTCCCACTGCCCCAGGCTGCTCCAGCCCCAGTGTCCAGCCTGGCCTTGGGCACTGCCAGGGATCCAGGGGCAGCCCCAGCTGCTCTGGGCACCTGTGCCAGGGCTGCCCACCCTGCCAGGGAACAATTCCTCATTCCCAATAACAATTTATGCCAACAGAATGAGAATTCCTCAAATAGAAGCATCTAAAAGACCAACTTGCTGAGGGCAGAATCGTGTCCCAGCCCCTGTGGCAGCATTCCAGAGCCCGGGATGCAGGGATGTGTGAGGGATCCTGTCCCAGCATGTTCCTGGCAGCAGGAGGCTCAGCCATCCACAGGAAAACCCACTCCTCAGTATTCCCAGAGAGTCCCACCTGCAGGGGCCACCCACAAAGGCAGCCAGCATGGAGTGAACAGGACTAAAAGGACAAATTCCCAATTCCCAGTGCCTGCACGCTGAAACTGCTCCTCCTGATGTCACCTTGTCAGAGCCACTATTCATTTTCACGTCCCAAGAGCACCCAGCACATCGAGTTTTTCAGCTTGTGGTTCACAGGCAAACGTGTGGAGGAGAGTTGAAGTGAATGTCTGTATTTTAAATATCTCAGTTATTCCAGCTAAATATTTTATACAGCTTGTTCCCTTATATTAGGAACCTCCTTATGCAAGAAATTTGCATGCACCAAAAATAAACATTTTTGGGTTGTATCTATAACTTGTGTGATAATACAAAATAGCAAATGCTGAAGCACTTGCTCTGAGGGTTCTGATGCAGATGCAGAGAGGAGGAATTTTGTCCCTCCAGCCTGCGAGAGAAACTCTAACAGCTTATCTGGAAGGAAATTAAATTAGCCAGATAATTGGACAGAGCAGCAATGGAAAAAAGCAAGTGCTGCTTTCAAACAGCAGCTGACGGCTGAGAGAGGAAGGGCAGCAGTGTCAGAGGCAATCCCACAAGTCACAGGGTCATACAGCCAACACTCAGCAGGTTCCTCTGCTGCAGAAAGAGCTGCCTTGGCTTTCTGTGCAGGGTTCAGAGACAACGAAGGTGCCCAGGAGCTGCTTGGAGTCACTTGGGACTTGCTCACCAAGAAAAGGACAGGGCTGGCCCTGGCTCAGGCCAGCAGAGCACTGGAGGTGTTTGGAGCTGGTGGCTCCCTGGATTTCCCTGTCCTTGGACAGAAACTGGGCAGAGTCAGGGATGTGCAGAAGTGACCCTGCAAGGACGGGGAGGTTTGCAGCGAGCTCTGTGCATCCCCAGCACTGGGCAGGAGAAGTTCTGCCTCCCCTGGGTGCCTCCTGCTGCTCCGTGCCTGGCACTGAGCTCTGCAGCCTGCTGCCCCTGCTGGGCTGAGGGTCCTGTGCCCCACGGGGGTCCCCGGGGGGCAGGGGTGGGCTGTGATCCCTGGCCTGGCTGGGCACACGGAGGGACAGAACAGCTGCACGCCCCTCTCCTGCCTGCCCTTCCCACATGTCCCCAGGGGAGGGACAGAGTCTGCAGTGGGTGAGGATCAGCCATGGTGTGCCCACAGCAGGGGTGTCCTGGCACCTGCCACCCCTGCTGCTGGCTCACCCAGACCTCAGTCACAGCGGGGCTTGCCTGAGGCACAGCCAGAGGGAAGAGCTCCAGAAACCCCATTATCAGTCCTCAGAACTGTCTACCATCTCCTGCTTGGCATTGCTGTTTGTGATCATAGCTCTAAAATAAGTTACACATCACTAAAAGAGACAAACACAAAGTGCAGCACGAGTAATGTACATCCTCCACTTCTATTATTAAAATAATGGCTTTTCCCTCTCTCGTGGGCTGAGCACTTGGCTTTTTTGAGCTAGAAATAATTCTTCATCTGCCACTTATTCCAAAAAAACAAAAAAACAAAAAAAAACAAAAAAGGAAAGGAAAAAGAGCATGCCTTCATTTCATTGCTCCCCCTCGCCACTGCACTGCTAAATTGACTGACACACAATCTTGGCATTTTCGGGTATTCAGAGCCAGACTCTGGCTGCTGTTGTAAATCATATTTCTCCACACTTATTGCATTTTATTCATTTTATACATGACCAGAGATTAGAGTTCAAATGAAACAGATTTTGCTATCCTTCTTATATTCCAAACGTCACCAGTCTAGAAATCTTTAATTTTACTCACTTCAGCTGTTGAATAATTCAATGTAAAAGGAGGAAAAACCAACCCTGCAACCCTCAGTTCGAGATTTTGATGACAATAACGTGAGACCCCAGGGCTGGGTCTCTGCAGGGTGGTGGGCACTGCACAGTGCAGGGACTGGCACAGGGCTGGCTCCTGGGGCACACGATGTCCCCAGGGACACACGATGGCCCCACTGGACCAGGTTTCTCCAAGCCCTGCAATCACCAACCTCTGCAAGTGCCAAAATCCCCATCCCCAGTTTCAAGAGAGGAGCTGTGGAAGCTTCTGAAGCATTCCATGAGATTGACCATGGCCATCTGGCACAGCAGAAAGTCCTGGCTGGGCCCTGAACTTCCCAGAAATATTCCCAGGATCAAATATTGCTTTTAAGGACAGAGGCCAGGCTGCCTCCCCACACACACACACTCCTTCCTTACCAAACAGCTGCACAGTGAACACCAGACAAAGCTCTCTCCCAGTTTTTCTTAAACTGTTAAAGCATTCCAAAACAGAAAATAAACTCAGGTCAAACGATTTTAAGACAACTCCATTTACCTGAGATGGAGGAAAGAGCACGAGGAATATCAGTGGAAGGTATTGATTATAAGGAGACAAACAAAGAGCAGGTTAATGTGCGTGTAAGTAAACACACAGATGGGCAAGGAAATGGGCAGCTCAAAATGGGATGGCCTCCAGAAATGGCCATGTGCAATAAGTCAGTTCTGAAGAATCTGCACGCTGAGAAACCACCCAGGGTTCTGGAATTTCACTCTGCAGTCATCTGGGATACATGGAGCTAAGAAATAGTCAGAAAATCCTGAAGAATAGAAAGGTATTTTTTTAAAAAGCCCACCCTCAGATGCTTAACCTCGTGCTGATCATGTGTTCAGGTGAACCTCTCTGACCACCAGGTTATGGAATTCCATGTTCTTCAAGAAGGCTCCATGAGAGCAAAGGAGGTGCTGGCATTTAGTGCTCAAGACAGGAGAACCTGGAGTGATGTCTGGGTTTCCCTGGAAAACCTGCAGCAACTTCTAGGTTCCTCTGTCTTCCCACACTGGAGGTGCCTTTCCCTGGAGTAAAAACCCCCAGAGTGTGGGGAAGAACATGCACCAGGACAAGGGCAATGGTTTCCCACGGCAGGGGCAGGGCTGGGGCACACTGGGGAGGAGCTGACTCTGGTATTCCAAACCCGGAGCTGCAAGCTCCAGGAGCCACAGCAGGGACCAGACACTGCTCTGCCCTCCTCTGCACGGAGCCCTGAGGAAGCTGCAGGAGGAAGGCAAGGCAGGAAGCAGCTCGAGCACAAGGACTCCTCCTCTGAGCAAGAGCAGGATGGAACCCAGCAGCAGGAGCTCCTGTGGCTCTCAGCCCGGCTCTGCACCCCCAGGGACCCCGTGGGTGTGGGCAGGTGAGCTCCTGGGCTGGGGGAGGCGTGGGGGGCTCAGTGCCAGGCCGGGCTCAGCCAGAGCAGCTCCTGGAGCAGCTCCTGGATGTGCCCAGGTTGTCATGGCAATGGGAACTCTGCGAGTGCAGCCCTGGGAGCTGCAGCTTTGCCTTGCCAGCACAGAAAACACTGCCAGCGTTATTCACAGCCTGGAGAGGAGAGGCACAGATGCCCTGATGCTTCTCTCTCCACTCGGGCTCTTTAACCAGTCTGGGGGTTGCAGTTTTGTTTTACTGCCCAGTAAATCACACAGCCTCGCGTTAGGACAGCAAGCAGCCCTCTCACTTCAGGTACTCAGGCCTTGCTAAATTAAATCCAAAATCCAGAATAAATACAAGCACTGATAAGAGTTCCCCAGTCACACACAGTAAGCTAGTGCTGAGAAAACAAAGCAAAAGGATCAAGTCAAGCCTCAAGCCAGCCTCACAAGAGGGACTACCCAGGCCAGCAGTGCCAGGCAACCCCAGGACAGGGTTTCTCCTGCCCTGACTGGGCTTCAATCTGAGCTGCAATCGGGTGCCCAACCCACTCAGGCCCTCCTGACCCGTCCACCCGCAGCCCTGCCAGATGGACACCCAGGTGTTTCGGCCTGGGCTGTGCTCCTAACAAGAGCAGAGATCCCCACAGAAGGTTCATCTTACCCAGCCAGCTTCAATGCCTTTTTTCTGTCCTTTCGCTCCAGTTCTGCCTCCCCTGACCCAGCCATATGAACGCTTGATTTATATCCAGCCAGTCTGGCCCACTTGGAAGGCTTTCCCCGAGATCAAACTGCTCTTTTTCTGAGACACTCCAGTTAATAAATTCCCTTTGCCTCCACTTGCTTCAGCAACCAAACATCCTCCATCTCCTGACATACCAGGCTCACAAAATCTCACCCCAAACCTTCCCCCACCCAAAATGAAATCCTCTGGCCTTCCCAGAGGAACAAAACTTATTCCCCTGCACAGCTGGTGCCAGATCTTCACTGACCACACCACTGTGACCCCGCATTGCTCACTCACCCGCCTTGGATGTGTGCAGCTGAGCCCTGGGGCACTGCAGTGAGAGCTGCCAGGCACACAGCCCTGGGAGTCACTGCTGGCACCAGCTGGGGATGGTTGCTGCCAAACTCACCCAACCTCCTCTTGGTTTGGCCACTCCAGGGTGCTCATTTCTGGGAGCAGGTACTTCACGTGCAACCTGTGCCCCTCTGTGGCATTCCCATTCTCTGGACAGACAGACACAATTCTGTCTCTCAGGATTGCACAGAGAGAAGAAGAGAGAACAATCTTTATCTCTGCCCCTCTGTTTTCCCCATGTGGAATGTGGTGTGGAGATTGTTCACCTGCAGGGATTGCTGGGCTGGGTTCTGGTGAAGGTTGTTTGGGGTCAGTGACCAGTGGGATCCAGCTGTGGCTCGGGCTCTTGGCAGAGTCACAGTTTGAGTTAGAGAGGTGAGTAAGAAGTGAGTATGTAGAATAATACAGTATCTCTTTAAATAGCATATTAATGTCATATAGTATAGTTTTAATAAAGCTATCCTTCAGCCTTCTGATCTGGAGCAGACATCAGCATTTCTTCCTTGATCCAGGGTTCACCACATTTTACTATACCCCTCCTTTATGGCTCCCTCAGAGCAGAGTGAGGGGAAGGAGCCTCCATCCAGCCCTTCCCTGGGGGAACATGCTGGATCACACAGTCACCGAGGCTGGCAAAGACCTGCAAGAGCAGCCTTTGGCTGATCCCTGCCTTGTCACCCCGACCAGAGCCCCGAGTGCCACGTCCAGGGAGGGTCACCCCACCGCTGCTCTTTATACTGATTTCCAGAATATTCCAGTATATTCCCAGTATATTCCCAGCTCAACCAGTGTGCAGAACCTCAAACCAATCCCACAAAACATTCCTTGCCCAGCCAATGCCCACGAGGTGACCGATGGCCCCAGCCCTGGCCGTGCCCCAGCCCTGACTGTGGTCACTTCAGTTCCCCCAGCGCTACAGATCCCAAAAAGTCAGCTGCAATCTTTCAATGTCAGTGAAGTCTGACCCAGGCCCATACTGAGAATCTATTCCATATATTTGCATACAAAGTAAGATCTAATTCTGCTTGGAGACCTTCAGGGGAATTTGAAGTGCAAGCCAGTGTCAGTGCAGGAGGGGGAGAGGGAAAGGATAATCCTACACTTATTACTTCTCTTTAAAGACCTTGGAGCAGAGCACTGGCAATAAAGAACACTGACAAATGTATATATATATATGAAGCAAGCCATTTTTTCAGCGACTTTTGAAACGATAATGTAATTATTAGTTAAACCAGGGCATTTACATATTGCTTTGGCTACTTAGAAAAAACTTGTTATGGCTGGACATGTCCTCTGGCACCACAGTGCTGGGGGACTAAAGCCTGCAGTCAAGTACCCAGAGCAGTCAGCAATTCTGGGTTATTTATTCATGTCTTTATTTATTAGCATGCCCAGAGCAGCTGGGGCTGCCCCTGGATCCCTGGCAGTGCCCAAGGCCAGGCTGGACACTGGGGCTGGAGCAGCCTGGGGCAGTGGGAGGTGTCCCTGCCATGGCAGGGGTGGCTCTGGGTGGGCTTTAGGGTCCCTCTCAACTCAAACCATTCCAGGAAAATGATTTCATTTTCTGAAAGATGAAAGTGAACAGGGGGTGTGGTAGAGCTGCTGAAAGAACGGAACATTCCTGGATAAGGCAGCAAAGCCTTTGCTCCTGACCAGCCATCCTTAGCAGTTCAGACCCTGGCACAAGGAAAATAACTCCTTGTATTAAAGAAACGCAATTTAAACGTCAAAACAATAGAAAAAGAATGGTCAGACACGGGGTGTGGGCAGCAGCTGAAGCCCCACACGGGCTGGACCCACACACGGCTGCTCGGTGCCCCTGCAAGAACGATGAACCCCAACAGCTCACCCTGACGCTCTGCCAGCAATCAGCAGCATCTCCCTCGGTGAAAGTGCCCTTTGCGAGGCTCTGTGCCACCGCCAGCTTTGTGCCAGCCCCTCCTCGTCGCTCATCCCACGGGAGAGCAGCGGGCAGGAGAGACCCCGGGAGCAGGGCAGGCTGTGGGATTATCTCCGGGCACCGGAGCTGTGCCTCCTCTCCGCTGTTCCTTCAGAGCGGTGCCAGTTTGCATTTCATTAACTCAGTGACTGGAGCCAGCCAATTCCTGTTGCTGCTGATGTGTCACAATTAGAACAGCGTTGCCGTGGCAACTGCCCAGTGCATCACAATTCCTACCCCGGCTCTGCGCAATCCTCGGGCTCCGTGACACGCAGATGGGCGGTTATTGTTATGCTAAACTGGGAATGGGTAATCCCACAAAATACAAGATCATTTAGGTGCTCATTTAAATGAGATTTAATTACAAAAAGTCGATCGTTTTAGGACCTGCCAAATTCCAGGCGTTCCACAATCCCCCGTATCTTTGTGAGGTACCCGTGTGCATCAAGGCTAAGCCAGAGCACCAGGGAAACGCTTCTCTCTTAATTATCCAACACTGCCTTTTTCTTGCAAGAATAAACCAAATCTCCATCTCAGATGTGCCGCTGCGGGGACAATTTCCAGCAGCACCCAAAGCATTCTCCAGCGCGGTCTGCCGAGGTGCTCCCGTCCCCAGCGCAGCTCCCACTCCTCATTAGCAGCTCCCAGATCACTCCGAGTCACCTCCCACACGGCAGTCAGTCAGACCCCGAGCTAACACCGCAGTTCACTCCCCGTCCTTCAGAGCTGCCTGTCAGCAGCTTCATTTGGGGCGCTCAGACTGAGAGCAATCTGGGGAGAAAAACCCGAGTTTTACACCCAAATCAGCTCACGTGTTTAACTCACCCGTGGCCTGACAGAAGGTAACGAGCCACAGAAATGTGAATCTGTAACTGATTGGGTAAGTTTGAACAGGATGAAAAAGCAGAGCCTGGTTATTGGTGCCTTCAGCGCTGTGACCCTTCCCCAGAGCCCTTTGCTGCCCTGTTGCACGGCACAGCCGCAGCAGCTGCAGCCCCTCATCCTGCAGGACAGAGCCTCCAGGAGCCTGCAAACACAAACTGCATTTGGGACAACCTGCTGCCAGCCCTGGGACAGAGAGCATCGAGCTGGGGTTCAGCTCTGAGCTGGGACAGAGAGCATCCATCGAGCTGGGGTTCAGCTCTGAGCTGGGACAGAGAGCATCCATCGAGCTGGGGTTCTGCTCTGAGCTGGGACAGAGAGCATCCATCGAGCTGGGGTTCTGCTCTGAGCTGGGACAGAGAGCATCCATCGAGCTGGGGTTCTGCTCTGAGCTGGGACAGAGAGCATCCATCGAGCTGGGGTTCTGCTCTGAGCTGGGACAGAGAGCATCCATCGAGCTGGGGTTCTGCTCTGAGCTGGGACAGAGAGCATCCATCGAGCTGGGGTTCAGCTCTGAGCTGGGACAGAGAGCATCCATCGAGCTGGGGTTCTGCTCTGAGCTGGGACAGAGAGCATCCATCGAGCTGGGGTTCAGCTCTGAGCTGAGCTGGGACAGAGAGCATCCATCGAGCTGGGGTTCAGCTCTGAGCTGGGACAGAGAGCATCCATCGAGCTGGGGTTCTGCTCTGAGCTGAGCTGAGCTGAGCCAAGCAGAACCCAGCCCAGCTGAGCTGAGCCACTCTGCAGGGACCTGATTTGGTCAATGCTGTTCTGGGACCTGATTTGGTCAATGCTGTTTTGGGACCTGATTTGGTCAATGCTGTTTTGGGACCTGACCCAGTCCGTGCTGTTTCAGGCATTGCCTCCCGAGCCCAGAGCCACGGGCTGGGCTGTGGGCAGCCCCGGAGCCCCAGACCCTGCTGGACACACAGCCAGGCTGGGCTGGGCCGGGCTGGGCTGGGCCGGGCCGGGCAGGGCTGGGCTGGGCCGGGCTGGGCTGGGCTGGGCTGGGCCGGGCTGGGCTGGGCTGGGCTGGGCTGGGCTGGGCTGGGCTGGGCTGGGCAGGGCCGGGCTGGGCAGGGCTGGGCCGGGCCGGGCTGGGCTGGGCTGGGCTGTGCCCCAGGAAATGCTGATCAGAGCCAGCCCAGGCAGGGCTCGGTCGCTCTGCACCAGCGGGGACATCTGCAGGCCCAGACCTCCCTTCCTTATCTCCAGTCGCTATCAGAGTTCATCTTCCAGTCAATAAAACCCGCTAAAACAACATTGATTCCCAAGTTCTGGAGAATCAAATCACTTGACTTCCTTGGTCCTCCAATTAAGGCACCAGAATAAATCTTAACTACTCCCTAATACCAGTTTTCACAAGACTTTCTTCAGCCCTAATCACATTTAAGCACCTTGGCTAAAGGAATTGATTTCCATTGCTTTTCCTTCCCACCACCTACGAGAGTCTGCTGAGCTTCCCAGTGCATCTCCTCTCCAGCTCACTGGTGAATTACTGCTGCTAGCTCCGTTGTTCAGCAGGATCTGCTCCACCACTAAAAAGAGCTATTTGTCTGCAAATGATATTTAATTATCTCCATTAAACATTACAGGCTGCTCTGATGCTGGAGATGTAAATCAGAGGGAACAAGAGGAAGATGAGAGCATATTGTTCATCGCATGTTTTGTCCTCCTACTCCCTCTGCACTCTCTTAAATAAGTGTCTCTAGAGGTAAGGCCAACACAGAGCTTGGGAACACTCGAGTTATTCAATTTACAATACACACATTATTTTTCACTGGTGAAACTGTGAGACTGGGCAGGGCTAAACCTCAGCTTTCCCTGCTGTGGCAGAGGCAGTTAAAGTCTGAATGGATGGTGTTTAATGAGCAATTAACAGTGCAAGAAAAGCTGTTACTGCAGAAATATAAACACTCCCCAAATCACTTTTGACGTGGTAGGGTTGGGATGCAAATTCTTTGCTTTAGTCTACAAGAATTTATTGTTGTTTCTCTTTAACCTTCTGCCTCAAAGACAAAATGTGAGGCAATTTCTATGACTGAGAATGATGGTTTCTATTTATATTATTATTACATGCCTGCTTAAACCACTTAAAACAACAAATAAATCCTGCAAGTCAATATTTTTGCATCCATCTCTTATGTATAGAGAATCCTACCTTTTGCTTTGCATTGGACTGGCCTTGCTAGACTGGAGATGGTCTTTGCAGAGCAGCTCTTTGTGTCAGAGCATCTCCCACAGATCTCTCTCCAGATCCACTGAGGCCCTGCTTTGTGGAGAGGAGATTCCCTTACCAGTGCCTGCAACTCAGCATTATTTACTGATTTGGGAGGAAACTTTTGGCTGAAGGAGGGTAGGTTTAGATTGGATATCAGGAAGAAATTCTTCTTGTGAGAGCCCTGGCACAGGGTGCCAGAGCAGCTGGGGCTGCCCCTGGATCCCTGGCAGTGCCCAAGGCCGGGTTGGACACTGGGGCTGGAGCAGCCTGGGACAGTGGGAGGTGTCCCTGCCATGGCAGGGGTGGCTCTGGGTGGGATTTAAGGCCCTTCCAACCCAACCCATCAATATTCCATGAATTGCTGACTCCAAGGCTGAATGTTCTCTTCAGCCACAGTGGTTTGGAGCAGGATGGTGCCCTGGCAGTGCCCCTGGGAAGTCACTCTCTGTCACACCCATCCCACGAGCTCTCTCCAAGCAAGACTTCCCCTGGCCCTTCCTGCTCCTCTCCTGGCAGTTTTCCTTGCTCCTTCCATTTTGTCCCTGTTTATTCTAAAACAAACAGAAGGAAATCTCCACTCCAGCTGCCAGCCCAGCCACGAAGGATGCTCCTTCTGCAGGGGCTACCCCACTTGGGGCCCTTTGCAGGCTGCTTTCATCACCCACTCACAGGAGAGGACAGAGGTGCTCAGGGACCAATTCTCTCTGCTGAAAGCCCGGATCAAACCAAACCCTGACTCCAGCATCCACGTTCAGCAAGAGCATTGAGAAACATCTGCATAACTCCCGTTGTACCCAAGGAGCCCTCCACAGCCTGGCGTTGTCGCTGGTGAGCTCAGAGTCAGCAGCTGCTATTTCTGCCTCCAAATACCAGCCTGTGTTTGCACCACAGAGGGGCAGAGCCTGGCTGTGCTCTGCTCTCTCAAGTCGGGCTGGGCTGGCACCAGAGCTCCGGGATGCTCTGCAGGGTGATGAACTCTGCTCCAAACAAAGCAGCAGCAAAGGGAGCCCAGGCTTTCTGCAGCAAAACTCGCCCTGAGCTCCATCCCCCAGCCCCAGCAGAGCCCCCTGTCCTCTGGCTGACCCTACAGGGGACAGTCCTGCAGGGGCTGGCACAGGGAGTGACCCACAACACCCCACCCGAGCCCCTGAAATGGGGCTCTCCTCAAAAAGGCACACTGGAGGAGAATCAGGCTTGCAGGGACGTGTCAGTCCCCCTGGGAAACCACATCATCTTTGTGGTACACTTACCTTAAGCCTTGCATAGCCAGGATATTCAAAATACTCATTAAGATCATAGAGTCACCTCTGGGATCTCCAAATCCCATCATCAACCCAGCAGCACCACCACGGTCAGCACCACATCCCCTCCTGAAGTGCCACATGCACACCTTGGACACTCTCAAGGATGGTTTCACGATGCCTGTGGAAATCCACGACCACAAACTGCACTGACATCCAAACAAACTGAGCCTCCCCTGCCTGCAGTGGGTTACTCTGTGACTGATCCCTTCTTGACCAGCTTTGAAGAGCTATTCTGTAACTCCACAGCCACACTTCCTATGGGTGGCTGCCCCGAGCCCAAGCCCAGTGTTAATCCCAAGACAGGGCTTTGCAAGGCCGAGCTTTTCCCTTGGCTGCCTCAAGAATTCAGCAAACTGGGAAAACCTCCCAGCCCCGCCCAGCAGCGTGGCATGGTCGATGCAAGAGCTCTGCTGGGGAAATTATGCTGTCAGCCCAGTGAGTTTGACATTCAGAGATATCACAAGGCAAGCAAAGAGAAAAGTTTCATCAACACAGTAATTACTGCCCTGGACTCCACGGAGCCACAATTATTTCCCAGTGAGGGGCTGTCAGTTTGTGCTGCAGATAAAAAGTGTTGATAGGGCTGCCAGGGGCCTGTGCAGAGCTGGCTTTTCAGATGTAAAACCCTCCTGGCAATGCTACGTTTTCCAAAAAAAAAAAAAAAAAAAGAGGAACAAAAAAAGTATGTGTCAACACTACGCATTAAACACCTACACGTTTTTTCCTTTAAAAATTGTGTTGCTTTTTAGCCAGAGGCAGTTAGTATGCACCAGAAATTCCAGGGGGAAAAGAGACCTTCCTTCCCCACTTCTCCTTTAGTGACCTCACGTGTGTGCACGGGGCAGGGGCAGCTGTGGCCTGCCCCGAGCTGGTGATGCTGGGAGCCATGGGCAGGTGCCTCTGCCACAGCCGGGCTCACAGGTGGAAAAGCACCAAAATATTCCCAAATCTGCTCTTCCAGCCAAACAGAGACTGTCCACACTTGGGGCTCGTGGTGAACGGGCCACAACGGAGACAGAGAAGCCTGAGCAGGAGCTGGGTCCAGCTGCCAGTGCTGCACCAGTGCCACGGAGGGAGGCTCAGGCTGGATTTCGGGAAAGGCTCATCCCCAGAGGGTGCTGGGCACTGCCCAGGCTCCCCAGGGAATGGGCACAGCCCCAGAGCTCCAGGAGCTGCCAGGGATGGCCAGGGTGGGATTTGGGGTGTCTGGGCAGGGCCAGGGGCTGGGCTGGGTGGTCCCTTTGGGTCCCTTCCAGCTGAGGATATTCTGTGATTTCCACCTCTGTAGTGCCCTCTCCTTTCTGGCTTCCATTTATGTTCCCATCTTCCAAATAATTTCTTTTCTCTGTCTCCTCAGCACAGCTGGGAATGGAAAAGGCTGGAATTACCACAGCAAAGAGATCCCTCACTGCCAACATCAGACATCAAAGCAGCCACTCTGAGGCTTCAAAGGGCCCCTGGTGACACAGCAGTACCCTGGGGACAGGAATTAAGTCACTTCTGCTTAACTGAACCCATCTCCCCCGCCAGACAGCAGCCCCCAGGGTGCTGCTGCTGCTCCATGGCAAAGATCCTGCTCCAAGAGCTGAACATTTCACCCGTGGGCCGATGGTTCAGCCTCTGCCAGCTCTGCCCAGCGCCGTGCCTGCTCTGCCAGGCTCTGCTGGTGGCACTGGTGGCTGGGGGAGCCCCCCTCCCCAGGCAATTATGTGGAACACGACTGTGGCCTTGGGCTCTGCCTGCTCGGTGTTTGCAATTAGGTTTTACTACAAAAGCACATATTAACATTAAAGGAGCATTACAATGCAGCAAATGTGATAAAGCAGAGCAACGCTACGGGTACCTTCTGCTTCTGTTCTTTCAAGAATCATAATCACCGTTAATTTATGGTCTTCTGAGGAGGATCTAATTACTCCAATCAGCCCTTATTTCACTCAGAGTGTGCACGTGTGCTCTTCCCTGCCTTTAAATACCTGCCTTGACTATAGGCACTGCACAGAGCTGCATTTTCAGCGGCCCTGCAGCCTCCCCTTGCCTGGCTGAGCTTGGGTGGGAGATCCCCCAGACAGGAGCCAGCAAAGGCAGGAATCTCCTTCCCAGGAAAGCCCTGACTTGGGAATACAGCGCTGTGGGTAATCTATTATTACCAAAGTGTCCTTGTCTTTTTCAGGGCACCACCGTGAGGAGCACAGGCTCCTTGCCCAGCCACCCCTGTCGTGTCCAGCCCCAGTGCCAAATCCCCCCTTGTCTCTGCTGCAGCTGAGTGTCAGGGTGTGGGACACCCACAGATCCCAGGTGCCCAAGTTTTGGCACCAGCTTTTCCTTGCTGTTTTTCTTTCTCTTTGCCAGCCTTGGTGGCAGAGGGAGCTGTGGCAGAGCTCCTGGTGAGTCCTGAGTGAACGCTGGGAACCAGCCCAGCCAGGAACATCCCGTGTTCCCTGGGATGTTCTCTCCTCCAGGAGCCTCAGAGGCCACAAGCCAGCCCTGGCCAGGGGTGTGCTGGCTCTGTGAGTGTCTGTTCAGGGAACACAGCTCCCCCAGAGCAGCAGGGAGAGGAGAACAGGCAGAGATCAGCAGCTCCAGAGCCTGGCATTCCTGCAGCACTTCAACGACACAGCTGGAAACCCTGAGCTCCTGTTTAGGGTTAAACCACTGGCACAGTGACACCTTAAAAACCTCTTAATTTGGCTGGGGTCTGACTGGCCACAGCCTCCCTTCCCACTGGGGAGGCCAAATGAATGCAGAAGGTAATAAAGGAAATCTTACTGAGAACATTACCCAGGAGCTGTGCTTAAAATTTTTGTTTAGTTCTACAGAAATTAGAATTGAAACTCTACAGGCACTCAAATGTCTTCACAAGGGTTTTTGTACACTTTTCAGCAGTGTTGTTATACAGCCTGATAAAAACCTAGGCCAGGATCCCTTCTGTAGTGAAGGCCATCAGCCTTCCAAAAATTCCACTGGTTATTTCACTTCTAGATTTCAATGAACACCTAATTTCTCCTCAGTTAAAATGTGGAACTCCAGTACTCCACAAAAGTGGATTTTCTTGAATACCCTGTGCTTTGAGGCTCTCCAGACCTCGTGGCTCCAGCCTGGAGGTCTGGACTGCAATGAGGTGAAGCTGCTCTTCAGCTCAGGCTTGACTCAGGACAGCTCTAATGCCAGATCCCTGAATTCCAGGGTGTTCTCAGGGATACAGTTGAGGCTGGATAAAATTAAGAAATTCAGCATCTGAACATGCAGATAATGAAGGGATGGGTGAAGTGAAAGTGCATCAATGAGAAATCCCTGTTAACAGAATCCTCCTTTGAACAAAAATTATAAAAAAAATTAAACAAACGCTGCAATCCACACTGTCCCCGTGAGAGCCCCAGATCATGGCAGACCCAGGCACATTCCCTGGGAGCCTCAAAGCCTGGTTTTCTCCACAATCCAACAGTGTGAAACTCCAACAAATGTTGCATTAAATTCCTCATAACTCCCAAATCCACAGATGTAGAGTTGCTATAGCAACTGTCAGCCCAAGCCTTCCCAAGGGAGAAAATAAAAGTGTGTCCTACCTGGCTAATTGGTATTTGTGTTACAGAGAATTGAAGGGTAACTTAGTTCCACCAAAAAATAGAACAGAGACTGAAGTGCTCCTGTGCTAATGTGACATTATTTAATCTGAACAAGGACCCATTTTGCATGTGCCTTCAAATTACAGTATTTATGGAACACTCAACACAATAAGTAAAAGTGTTGCTGCCAAATATGCCTGACTTGCCCTGCTTATTGATTTGAATAAAAGGGGCACTGAAAAAAAAAAAAAAACAGAGAGAAACAAGAAGGAAGGTGGAAGAGCTGATGGGATTAGAGACTTCAAATTTCATTACAAAACCTTCAAACCCCCCCTCTCCAATACCCCAACTGTTTATAACTGAAAGTTATGCAAAAATAAGCTGATGGAAGGTGACAGCTCTTTTCCCTATTTCAACTTTTCCCTATTTCTCTCACTGCAGGAAGAATAAAGCTCCCAGGCAGGACAACCTCGCTGGCTGAACAATAGCCACCCCTCACTCAGAGGCACAATTAGAACTTTTTTAACTTGAAAAAAGCCCTGAAGATCATTCAAGAGAAGAATCCTGCTGGCAGGTTGTATTTCAGGAGCACACTGACAGTTCTCACTGCCTTGTAAACACATGCAGCAATGTATTTTTTTAATCTTTGCACAATTACTAAATAAAAGCAATCACAGCAGAACCTCTATGAAACATGGAAATATAACGATGACAATTCTCTTTCTCTATCAGCCCAATGACACAATCTGAGAGAATGAGATTTTGGGGAATATTCAGCTTCTCTGGGCACCCTGTGCCTCCCCACCCTCACAGGGTGGAATTCCTCCCAGATATCCAGTCTAAAGCTCCCCTCCTTCAGCTAAAAGCCATAGTGGCTTCTGTCAGGTACACACTGAAGGAAGGAGCTTTCTGAGCAGAGACAGCACCGGCCCTGCCCCAGAGCTCCTCCAAGCTCACACAGCACTTTCAGGACCTGTACTCGACTGAGGACAACACAGCCCCCAGAGCTGCAGAGTGCCCAGGCAGGGAGCAGCAGCTCTGGGAGCTCTGGGAGCTCTGGGAGCTCCCAACCCCAGCCACGGAACTCCAGGAGTGCAGCGCCGTGGGAAGGACGAGCGCATCCCGCATCCGTGGGATCCACGTGCTGCATCACCAGACAACGCCCAGGAATCACAGCTGACCCAGAAACCACAGCCAGCCACGTGTTCTCTCCTCTTCTGGTGTGGACAAAGAAACAGGTTGAGTGAGCTCAAGCTGTAAAAAGGTCTGAAATCTGCTTTCACCACGCGCCGCCTCCCCTGTGCCTCACGGCTCATCTCCATCCTGGAGAAACTGGGATTTCTGGCCTTCCTCACACCAGCCCGCCTCCCTCCACCTGCTGCAACAGCTCCTGCTTGAATTATTCACCTGTTATGAATTACCTGCAGCACATTGCTAGGGGTTTGGTTTTTTTTGTTGCTGGAGGTGTTATTCTCTACCCTGAACAAGGCAGGTGTTTACAATATGCCTTCTACCTAACAACATTATGCTTGTATTTATCGATAAAATAAAATAAATCCATCCACTGAAACCCAGAGTGTTATATATAACCCCATTGCTCAGTTTAAGAGATCATGCTGCATGAGATTTTTCAGCAGGTGCAATTTCCATTTCAGCACAGACGTGCGTGGCTAAGCTAAGGCACAATATTTTCCAGGGGAAATATCTGACAGGAAATCAGTGGCAAGCACCAAAAAGCACAATCCCTGCACCCCCACCCAAAAGGAGTGCCAGGAAAGGAAGAAAAGCTGCAAGGCCCCTGCAGCACAGCTCTGGGCAGGGCAGGAGGGGGAGAGCCCCAGGAGCACAGGGACAGCACCTGGGGCTGGGCACCGAGCTCGGGTCACACAGCCCAGGGGCTGCACAGCCCTGCAGAGACACAGGGACACAGACAGGGACACAGGGACAGCACCTGGGAGTGGGCACCGAGCTCGGGTCACACAGCCCAGGGGCTGCACAGCCCTGCAGGGACACAGGGACACAGGGAGGGACACAGGGAGGGACACAGGGACACAGGGACAGCACCTGGGAGTGGGCACCGAGCTCTGGTCCCACAGCCCAGGGGCTGCACAGCCCTGCAGGGACACAGGGACACAGGGAGGGACACAGGGACAGCACCTGGGACTGGGCACCAAGCTCGGGTCACACAGCCCAGGGGCTGCACAGCCCTGCAGAGACATGGGGACATGGACACCATCTTCTGCCATTTGGGGTTTGTGCTGCCAGTGAGAATTGCAGGCACGTTTTGGCCGGGAGCCTTTGAGACGTGCTGACAGGGACAGCAGGGGCTGCTCTCTGCTGCTGGGGCTCATCCCCATTCCTTGGGCTGCAAGCTGCTGAGTCCTGTCCAGCAAAGCCCCCAGTGAGACCCCTGTGCAGTGGCTGTGTGTGGAGGGCCCCAGGTGCTGTCCCTCTCCCTGTGTCCCTGCTGTCCCTGTCCCCAGTGTCCCCAGTGTCCCCAGGCTGGGGCACAGCACACTGAGGGCTGCTTGCCCTGCCCTGTCCCACGCTCTGTGCTCTGGGTGACATCAAGTTCATCATCCTCCCTTCTGCTGTCCTGCCTGGGCTGTACAAGGCTCCCAGAGCCCAGGTTTAACTCGGCTCCAGGAGCACGTGGAAACCTCAGGCTTTTGCTGCTGAACAGCTCCGAGTGCTGGCAGAGCCTTTGGACTTTCTGTGGTTTCCTATCACCCGGTTAAATCTCTGCAGACAACAATCCCAAGCACTTCATCTCGGTCCCCTGCAGGCCCCATGGCCACGCAGGAGCTGCAGAGCTGCTCAGCACTCCCCGTGTCAGAGGCAGCTAAAACAGACCCTGCTGCACCCGCAGCCACTGCTGCTCTCCCTCATCTCACCCTCAACAGGGAGAGCAGAGGCATTTGCAGCGTTTGTGAGCCTTGGCAGCTCTCCTTTCCAGCTGAAATGAATTCCCTCTGGGATGCAGTGGCTCTGGAAAGCCCAGTGCAGAGGTGAGAGGATCCGTGGAAACCTCTCCATAACCTCTGTTCCTACCTCTGATCCTGAGTGATCCCCTCTCCCACCAGCACACTCCCTCCTGGGTGATCCCCTCCTCCCCTGAGGGCCAAAGCTGAGGCCAAAGCAGCTGCAAATCCCTCCTGAGCTGGAGAGAACGAAGCTCTGCGCAGCCCCTGAGCAGGGAGGAGCCCTGCAGGAGCTGTCCCAAGGCCCCGGGGTGTCCCTGCAGCTGCATCCACAGCCCCGGCACAGCCTCTGCCTCCTGGGCATGAGAGCCCTGCTCAAGGGACAGCTCCAGCTGGGCTCTGAGATCTGCTCACCCCTCACACACACAGAAATTCCACCCACGGCACGGAGCCTGCCCGGCGCTGTGCTCCAGAACAAATGTCACATGAAAACAGAGGTGAGAAAAACGACCAAGAAGCCAAAGGCCCCACGAGGAAACAGGGGTTCAGGATCTGGGGACAACAGCATGCTGCCACATCCATGCAAGGGCTGGGGGAGCATCTGAGGCAGGTGATGATGCCTGGATCCAGGAGCACACCACAGGTAAGGATGTGGCAGCAGCTTCCTCCAGGCTGGGCTGGGGTGGAGGGGTAAACCAGACTGACAGCAGTTCAGGACAGCCCAGCATCGCCACTGCTCTCTAAATACTGGACTTGGTGGTGTTTGCCAAGTCCCTCTGAAATGACAGCTTTCCTCCAGAGAGAAGTAAAAGTGAATCTGCATCCTGGAGCATCAGCTGGAGCCACTGGGCTCAGCCCTTTACACCGTGGTGTAAATGTGTCCTGGGGCTGTTCTGTGAGCAGAGCACTCCTCAGACTCCACACTGCCCTCAGGTCCCGAGGCACAGGAGCCCACCTGAGTGTTTTTTTGACTGTTTTCTTGCTTACATCTTGCATTCAAAATGATTTAGTTAGGAGATGCCTCTTTGTGGATAATATGACAGCTAATTCCCACTTATCCTACTGTAAAGAAACAACTGAAATAGATGCAACAATAAAACTAATGCCTAACGTGATTGCTATTGATCATTTGCCAGTTTTTCAAACGAATGGCCCACGAGCTAAACGGGGAAGGAAAACAGTGCCATTGATTGCCCGTGAGTCAGGAACGAGCTGACTGGAGAGCTCAGCTGGAAATCCACGGAAAGCTGACCACCAGCACGTGGTCACAAGCACGGTGAATCCTGGCTACCCGTGCACTCTCACCTACCTTTTCGGCTGACTGGGCAGTGCCAAAAAATATTGGAATGAAGGCAAGCCATACTATACAGGTAGTGTACATAGTGAATCCAATGGGTTTGGCTTCATTAAAATTCTCTGGGACCCCCCGAGTCTTGATGGCATACACAGTGCACGTCACCATGAGCAGAATGCTATAACCCAAGGAACAAATGATCTGTAGATCCGTAATGTCACACTTGAGAACTCCTCTGGCCTGGTCGGGGTTCATAGTTTTCTGCTCATCATAATCTATGATGATGTTGGGCGGGTCAACTGCAAACCAAATGAAGACCCCCAGCAGCTGGACGGAGATGAGGCTGGAGGTGATGGCCAGCTGCGAGGTGGGGCTGATCAGCCGGGGCGCGGTCACCGACTTCTTGCCCTGCTCGAAGATGCGGTAGATGCGGTTGGTCTTGGTCAGCAGGGCCGCGTAGCTGATGCACATGCCCAGCCCCAGGAAGATCCTGCGGAAGGAGCACACGGCCACGTCGGGCTTGGCGATCATCAGGAAGGTGATGATGTAGCACAGGAAGATGCCGGTCAGCAGCACGTAGCTGAGCTCGCGGCCCGAGGCCCGCACGATCGGCGTGTCGTTGTAGCGGATGAACGTGGCCATGACGAAGATGGTGGCGACGATGCCCAGCATGGCCAGGAAGACGGGGATGACGGCCCAGGGCGAGTGCCACTCCAGCTTGATGATGGGGATGGAGCGGCAGCCGGTGCGGTTCTCGTTGGGCCGCTCGTTGTAGGAGCACAGCAGGCAGGTGACCTCGTCGGCCTGGTACTGGTAGCCGTCACACAGCTCGCAGTGCCAGCAGCACGGCATCCCCTTCACCATCTTCTTCCTCTCGCCCGGCCGGCACGGCTGGCTGCACACCGAGGGGGGCACGGCACGCACCCCTCCTCCCCACTGCATCTCCTCGACCTGCGGGACAAGGACACAAACAGGCTCGGGGTTAGGCCTGGCCTAGGCCTGGCATAGGCCTGGCTGCACACCGAGGGGGGCATGGAATGTCCCCACTGCATTTCCTTGTCCTGGGGGACAGGGACACAAACAGGCTCGGGGTTAGGCCTGGCATAGGCCTGGCTGCACACTGAGGGGAGCATGGAACCCACCCCTCCTCGCCACTGCATCTCCTCAACCTGCGGGACAGGGACACAAACAGGCTCGGGGTTAGGCCTGGCCTAGAGCTGGCTGCACACCAAGGGGGGCATGGAATGCCCCCACTGCATTTCCTTGGCCTGGGGGACAGGGACACAAACAGGCTCGGGGTTAGGGCTGGCCTAGGGCTGGTTTAGAGCTGACTGCACACCAAGGGGAGCATGGAACCCACCCCTCCTCCCCACTGCATCTCCTCGGTCTGCGGGACAGGGACACAAACAGGCTCGGGGTTAGGCCTGGCATAGGCCTGGCTGCACACTGAGGGGGGCATGGAACCCACCCCTCCTCCCCACTGCATTTCCTTGGTCTGGGGGACAGGGACACAAACAGGCTCGGGGTTAGGGCTGGCCTAGGGCTGGTTTAGAGCTGACTGCACACTGAGGGGAGCATGGAACCCACCCCTCCTCCCCACTGCATCTCCTCGGTCTGCGGGACAGGGACACAAACAGGCTCGGGGTTAGGCCTGGCATAGGCCTGGCTGCACACTGAGGGGAGCATGGAACCCACCCCTCCTCCCCACTGCATTTCCTTGGTCTGGGGGACAGGGACACAAACAGGCTCGGGGTTAGGCCTGGCCTAGAGCTGGCTGCACAACAAGGGGGGCATGGAATGCCCCCACTGCATTTCCTTGGCCTGGGGGACAGGGACACAAACAGGCTCGGGGTTAGGGCTGGCCTAGGGCTGGTTTAGAGCTGACTGCACACCAAGGGGAGCATGGAACCCACCCCTCCTCCCCACTGCATCTCCTCGGTCTGCGGGACAGGGACACAAACAGGCTCGGGGTTAGGCCTGGCATAGGCCTGGCTGCACACTGAGGGGAGCATGGAACCCACCCCTCCTCCCCACTGCATTTCCTTGGTCTGGGGGACAGGGACACAAACAGGCTCGGGGTTAGGCCTGGCCTAGAGCTGGCTGCACACCAAGGGGGGCATGGAATGCCCCCACTGCATTTCCTTGGCCTGGGGGACAGGGACACAAACAGGCTCGGGGTTAGGCCTGGCTTAGGGCTGGCTGTACACCAAGGGGGGCATGGAATGCCCCCACTGCATTTCCTTGGCCTGCGGGACAGGGACACAAACAGGCTCGGGGTTAGGGCTGGCAGGCACAGACACGAGCTGGGAAGGAAGGGAGGGGATTTGGGGGAGCCCCAGCACACAAACCCCGAGAGGACAAAGTTCCCACGGGGCAGAGTCCTGGAACCACACCTGGGGCCTCTGTGTGGGGCTCTGGCCCCTCACTGTGCTCACTGCCTCCGTTTCTATTTCTGTTTCCCCTTAAGTCTGATGGAATGACATACAAGCCCGACAAAGCACAGAGTGAAAAGCTGTTTTTTCATGAGAATTAGTAAGAACATTGCAAACCTTGAGGGAAGGCAGGACTTACATTTGCAAGGCTGCTTTCCACAAACCTTGGGGCTTCTTACCAAGACAGAACAGAGATCTCCCTTCCTGGAACTGCTACTGACCAGGGAAGATTTGAAATGAGGTGGGAATGTGTTTTCTGTAGGGCATGGGATCAGTGAGAATGGGGGAAGGTCTGCTAGACAAGCCACATGAGAAATATGAAGGACAAAGAAAATGGTCATCACTGAAAAAAGCAGTAATTACATATTTCATTTCAAAGGCACATTCAGCTTTTGAAATACCACATGTGCTTCTGGGAATGCAAATGATAAATGATTATATTCAATACATGGAAAGTCTCACTTACTCTGCAGTCTGGAGAATCCTGAACTCCAAGGTATGTGACAAAGGCTCGCAAGCTCTGTGGACTCACAAATCATTTCAAACTATGCCTGACCAAAGCCACTCACCAGCTTCCAAGAGCAAGGAAGGTTTAGCACTGGAGCCCCAGTGAAACAGTCCAGACTGGAAGCCTGGCAAGGCCCTGGCATTCCCAGCACCAGTTACCAGCCCAGCAGCCCCTCAGTGGCTCCAGCAGCTGCTCTCTGTGTGTGTGTGTCTTTTCCAAACACAAAACCTGATCCCCTGGGATAGATGTGAATAAGTGTTATTAAAAATAAAATTTCAGCTATGTTTCTTTAGGTCACTTAAATGCTGACAAGCTCCATGATTTTCCCTACAAGTCGAAATTCTCAGATGAGTTTCTTGAATCAGCTGCCTTAATTATTCATATAGACAGGAAGACTTGGATGGGCAAGTCTTAAATTGAAGGATTAAGTTGCACTTTCCTAATTTAAATCAAAATAGAAACTGTATCATCTTCATTTTATATTTGTGAAAACACCAAACCCTGAAGTCACACTCGGCTCACACACTGGAGGACCAAGAGTCTTTCTGTGAATGCTGCAAAAATAATCCCTCAATAAGAGATATTCTAGAGGTCTGCCACTGCCTGGGAAACCTGATTAACCTTCAGTGTTCTGGGGAAGAGAAAAGATCCACAAACTCCTTTCTCCCACTCTGCTGAGCTGAAGGTGTGCAGCTTGCAGGAGGCAAAGGAGTGCTGATGATAGAGGGAAACACAAAGACTCATTAAATTGCACTGATGAACGGTGCTTTGGCCTCACTGGCAGTGCAAGGAGCCAGGAAATCCATAAATCCCCTTCCATGCCCAGCTCCATCCCTGCTCTGGCCCAGGGCTGGCGAGGAGCTGAGTTCCAGGAGGGAACGAGGAGGGGCTGAGCGACCCCGACGTGTCCCTGAGTCCCTCGCTGCACCCAGGGCGATGCCAGCAGGAGAGGGGCTCTGAGGGGAGCAGGGCTGACCCTGCTCACCTGGGAGAAGGTGGGGAAATGCCGTGGCCACTCCTTAGGAAAGCAGCTGTGTGACACTGCTGCTTCCTTTACTCTTGGTCCCTGCTGGGTCCGTTGTCCAAGGCACAGCGAGACAAGGAGCTGTGGCTTACCTGAGCTGTCCCACCCAGCCCGGAGCCTGCACCTCCTCTCCTGATCATCACCCACTGCCTCCCCCAAGGCCTTCTGCAGCAGGCACCAACACAAAGTGAGACCAACCCAACCACGTGGACCTTGAGCCCGCCTGCAGCAGTGGAACGATTCCCACCCATTTCCCACGTGAGGATCTTCGTTACCACAGCCTGACGAATGTGCTGTCACAGCCCTGCTTCCCTTACGGCCACACAAGGATGGATTTCCATATTCTCAACCCTATTCCATGGCACTGCTGGTGCCTGGGACAGCCCAGAGGCACTTCACCCTGCACAGATTCTCTGTGGAAGGAGATAAAGAGAAGATCTGGCAGAATTGAGGAAAAGTCTTTTTCCTGGCCTGTGGGGATGACACCTCAACAGCTCTTAGACAGATTTCTGCTGTTTCTGGAGAAAATTCAGGATGCAAAGTGCCTGTGAGGGAATGCTGGGCACCAACACCTGCAGCAGGGGCTGAGAACCTGAGTCAAGCTACAGACACTTTCCCCACTCAGAAAAGCACCTGTTTGAAAGGAAATTTGTCCCACATCTACACATCTCATAGATACCTCCAAGGATTAGCTGAAAATGCCTAGCACAGTCTGCAAAGGAGGCAGCAAAAAAATTCATACATTGTGAGAAAGTGCTCTTGCAACTAACAGAGAAACTGGGGGTTTTAATGTAGAACCTTCCATTGCAGTCCAGGGATAAGGGAATTTATTCTTCCCAAACCAACAGCACTGCCAGAGGCAGCCAGACATGGCACCCAAAGCAAGCCAACGGTGTCACACCTTGAAAAACAACCTTGGCCAAGCCCAGGACACGAGGAGCCCCCCTGCCTGCAGCTCTGGCAGATTTGGGAAGGATGTTCTCCCTGCTCCCACACATCCCCAGCTCCTGAACGCCTCCAGCAAGAGGGATTGGATCCGCTCACAATGTATATTCTCATTATGTTCACCACAGAACAAACATTAACAAGAAATGCTTAGTCTGTCTCATAAGGCCTAATGTAATTGTTCATTTTAATGAATAAAGTAACTCAGTATCTGTGTATAATTCAAACATTGCTGCTTTGCTTCCCTCCGCCACAAACATTTCCATAATAAGCCATTTGTTCTGAACTTAATTGTTTCGTGCAATGTTTGATTAAAATAAAAATCAGTACAAAAATAATTACATTAATGGTAATTAACCTACTCAGGGAAGAAAATAGCCACGTTCCCTGATAGCACTTCCATAATGATGGTGCCATTAATTACACGGACACGGAACCCAGCGGCGAGGACTGGGCTCAGATTTATTGCCACCTCCAGACTGCAGCTCCTAACTCAGCACTTCAAACATTTGTGTGTATTCCACTTTGCAGACAGCAATATTTGCATGACTTAGCTCTTCAGGCTCAGCTATTAATGTCTTGTAATTAGTTTTTAAATCCAGGGATTTACCATGATAATGGTTTTAAGCTAAGAATATGTCAATAACACATCCTCAGCAGAGTCTTCTGCAAAATATCAACTGAAATCCCTTCAAGAGATAACAGTGGTGATAAGCCAGAGTGGCAGAGAGGATGCAGAGCTGATCCAAGCCTGGCCCAGACACGGTGCTTCAGCTCACACTGGAGCTCCTTTTCATTTCCCTGCCTGCAGGGAGGGCTGGGGAAGCCTTGCCCAGCACCGAGCCTGCAAGGGGCTGGAGGCAAAACCAACCAGTTCTGCCTTGTGCCAAACAAATCCTGCACGGAGCAGAGCGGCCTGAACACCTCTGCAGATATCACAGACTCCAGGGGACTCCAAACCCCCTCCTGAAACAGAAGGGGAACACTCTGGGAAGGGCCCTGGCCGTGTCCCTGCTGAGGGAACTGACACTGCTCCATGCCATGCCATGCCATGCCATGCCATGCCGTGCCATGCCATGCCATGCCATGCCATGCCATGCCATGCCATGCCATGCCATGCCCTCCATGGGACCAGCACCACGCTCCCAGCCCAGCCCCTGTGTGCTCCCTGCTCCTCTCAGAGCCACCCTCTTCCCCGGGCACCCTCAGCACTGCTCTGACACCCAGGCACCCCAGAATGAGGCAGGGCTCTCTCCTGCCTCTCCATTTCCTCTCTGTTTTCTTGTTTTAGACCCAAGTCAGACCCAGCTCCCTCCCAGCAGGTTCCTACCCACGGGCAGGGCAGGGCAGGGCAGGGCAGGGCAGGGCAGGGCAGGGCAGGGCAGGGGTGGGCAGCAGCACCCAGCAGCCCCCAGCCCCGGGATCACAGTGCCTCTCCTGGATCCACAGCTGTCACCAGAGCATCTCTGCTGTCCCCCCACTGCCCCCAGAGCATCCTGAGCCCACCCTGAGCTCTGCAGCCCAGCCCTGCCCCGTGGCAGCTGCTTTTCCTCTCCCCTTGCAGTGTGACCCCACAGGAACCTCCACTGCTGATGGAGCTCTGGCCCCGTGCTGCCTCCTGACCCCACACGAGGCCTCTCGGGCTGGCAAGTGGTTTTGGGGTTCTGAGGACACTCCCACAGAAAACTACTTCAGAGGAAAAGCAAAACCTCTCAGAATTTTCCTGCTCTGCTGCGTGACATCTTAACTCCCTCCAACGTGCATGAACAGACGTTTAATGTCCTCACATATATTTTGTCCTGGTTTCTCCTGCTGCTGCCTGTCCTCTTTCTGCCCTCCTGGCGCAGCAGCCACCGAGTCTTGTCCTTAAAAACACACGGAACAGCCAAATCACAGCTTCCTACTTGCAAACGGCAGCAACTCAGCACGTCTCAAAGGCTCCCGGCCAAAATGTGCCTGCAGTTCTCACTGGCAGCACAAACCCCAAGTGGCAGAGGATGGTGACAACGTTCCCCTAACGCCAGAGCCTCGTCTTCCCACCTGCCCACCCAGGTCCTGACTGCTGAGGAAAGTGCCCCACCAGGCACTGCTCAGCCCCAGCTCCTGCTCTCAGCAGCGCTGTGCCAGCTCCTGGGAGCTGGGCCTGGGCAGGAGCCCCGGTGCCAGAGCTGCAGGAACTGCTGTGGGAATGCTGCTCCTTACGGGGCCAGCTCCCGCAGCTCAGGGGGTGAGGGGCACAGGGACAGCCTGGGGGTCCCGGCAACACTGCTGGACCCGCCCCAGGCTGCACCCCAGTGCCCTGGGGGCTGGGACACCAGTGCTGCACTGGGAACGGGCTCACACCTCCATCTGGGCTGTCCTCCAGTGAGGAAATCTCATTTCGCCCTCAGCCCTTCCCTCCCTGCAGAGTGGGGAGAGGCCCCTCCTGTCCCATTCCCGTCCCCCTCCTGTCCCATTCCTGTCCCATTCCCGTCCCCCTCCTGTCCCCCTCCTGTCCCCCTCCTGTCCCATTCCCGTCCCACTCCTGTCCCATTCCCGTCCCCCTCCTGTCCCCCTCCTGTCCCCCTCCTGTCCCATTCCCGTCCCCCTCCTGTCCCCCTCCTGTCCCCCTCCTGTCCCATTCCTGTCCCGTTCCTGTCCCATTCCCGTCCCCCTCCTGTCCCCCTCCTGTCCCCCTCCTGTCCCATTCCTGTCCCCCTCCTGTCCCCCTCCTGTCCCGTTCCTGTCCCATTCCTGTCCCCCTCCTGTCCCATTCCTGTCCCCCTCCTGTCCTATTCCTGTCCCATTCCTGTCCCACTCCTGTCCCATTCCTGTTCCCCTCCTGTCCCCCTCCTGTCCCATTCCTGTTCCCCTCCTGTCCCCCCAGGGTTCAGCTGAGCAGAGTCTGCAGTCACAGACCCACTGAGGGTGGACCCTGGGCTCCGGCCCTGCCTACAGCACCCTGGGCACGGCCCACACCACCCTGGGCACTGCCCACACCACCCCTGGGCACTGCCCACACCACCCTGGGCACTGCTCACACCACCTTGGGCACTGCTCACTGCCCACACCACCCTGGGCACTGCCCACACCACCCTGGGCACTGCTCACTGCCCACACCACCCTGGGCACTGCCCACACCACCCTGGGCACTACTCACTGCTCACACCACCCTGGGCACTGCTCACTGCCCACACCACCCTGGGCACTGCTCACACCACCCTGGGCACTGCTCACTGCCCACACCACCCTGGGCACTGCTCACTGCCCACACCACCCTGGGCACTGCTCACTGCCCACACTACCCTGCGCACTGCCCACACCCCCCTGGGCACTGCTCACTGCCCACACCACCCTGGGCACTGCTCACTGCCCACACCACCCTGGGCACTGCTCACTGCCCACACTACCCTGGGCACTGCCCACACCACCCTGGGCACTGCCCACACCACCCTGGGCACTACTCACTGCTCACACCACCCTGGGCACTGCCCACACCACCCTGGGCACTACTCACTGCTCACACCACCCTGGGCACTGCTCACTGCTCACACCACCCTGGGCACTGCTCACTGCCCACACCACCCTGGGCACTGCTCACTGCCCACACTACCCTGGGCACTGCCCACACCACCCTGGGCACTGCTCACTGCCCACACCACCCTGGGCACTGCTCACTGCCCACACTACCCTGGGCACTGCCCACACCACCCTGGGCACTGCCCACACCACCCTGGGCACTACTCACTGCTCACACCACCCTGGGCACTGCCCACACCACCCTGGGCACTGCTCACTGCTCACACCACCCTGGGCACTGCCCACACCACCCTGGGCACTGGGCACTGCTCACAGCCCTGACCCTCAGCCCTCCCTCCGCAGCTCCAGACAGCCCCAGCCCCTCAAGGCTCCCCTGGCAGGAGAAGCCAGGAGTGGAGGCAGCACTGGAGGTGCCCCTCAGCAGTCCCTGGCACATCCTATTCAACCCGTTCAATCAGTTGTGGTTGGGAACGTCCAGCTGGTGCCGCCACTTTGCTCCCACACTGCAGCTCCTCTCCGGTGCTCCCACAGGAAGCAATTCTCAACCCCCCTTTATTTCCCTTTCATTTCTACTCTTCCTTTGTCTTTCCTTTAGTATTTGTCACCTTTTTCAGCAGCCCCACCTGCTCTGCCCCAGCGGCACGGAGAGTTCCCTGAGCACTCAGAGCACCGTCTTTAATGAGATCCAAGGGCCATTTGTTCTACATTAAAGCAAGGACGTTTCCAGCACGCCACTGATGTAGAGAAAAATGCTTAATCCACAGTTTTTGCAAAAATGCTTATTATTATACATTTCTGTTGACACACAATAAAATGGAAAATTAATTATATTAATGCTTTTATATCTGCCTACAGCTTTGTGTTGTCTTCTCACTAATGGAAGGGGGTGGACCATGCATCTTCAGTATTCATCCTGCAGCCCCTGCATAATATTTTTTTAATTAGAAAAAGAGCATGTGCTTGCAAATGTGCATTTATAACACACAGTTCTTGTCTCTTTAAATTGATCGGTCAGGGCAAGACTATCTTCTGAAAGCAGAGCTGATCCAAGGCAGCTTGTTATCCTGAAGTGGCTTAGAATGAGGGAAAATCTGAATCATCACGGAATCCCAAACTGGTCTGGACATCACAGCCCACCCAGTGCCACCCCTGCCATGGCAGAGACACCTCCCACTGTCCCAGCCCCTGTGTCCAGCCTGGCCTGGGCACTGCCAGGGATGCAGGGGCAGCCCAGCAGGTTTTTATTGTGCAGGGTGACAGGACAGCACAGTGAGCACAGCCCGGAGCCCCAGCTCAGCAGCAGGGCAGAGCAGTTCAGCAGCTGAAGTCAAACACTTGTTCCTAACATGCTCCCAGTGCCCCACAGCTGAAAGTCCAATCCCTCGAGAGCAAGCCTGGATGACAATGGCCCATCTAGAGGCAGATCCAGGAACTCTGCTTTTTCCCCTGAAAACTCCTTTTCAGAGCCCTTTTTCATGGCACAGCCACGAGTCCACCTTACCTAAGCTTTGAGGAAAGGATTAGCCCTTTATCTTTGTTTAGCTCTCTTATGAGCCAATAACTTCTTATGTTTTCTGTTATTTGTGATTGTGGAAAAGTTCTGCTCCTGCCAAACCCAACACACGGCTCCCAGTCTGGAAAGGGCAGTGACGAGAGGGAGCCCAGCTCGTGTGTGTAATTTGGAGAGCATTCCTCTCCGAGCGCCTGCCAGCCCAGAAACGCTGGCATTTATTTATCCTCCTAATTCCCCAGCTGGTCCAAGGACCAGCATCTTCCAGTCACATTACTTGGTGCTGCTTTTCCCCTCCTGAAGCCTCAGCATCAGTGGACAGTGGTTTCCTCATCACATCTCGTGTGCAAGGCAGAGCAACACAGGGCAGGGAAGAAGGATGAAAGAAATACAAAATTCTGAGGGAAACTCAGTACCCAGCTCATTTAGGCCCTAATTAGATTGCTGCAGTGATATTAATAATGCTAACAATATCAAATCATCCTGCTCAGGTTCTGCTCAGTCAGTTGGGCCCTAAAAGAAGTGCAGATGTACACAGAAAATTAAGAATGGCTGGTGGCAGTGCACACTGCCAGGGCAGCAGCTGCCTCCCAGGGCAGGGAATTTTCTCCCCACACTCAGGGCTGCAATCCCTCTGCAAAAACCCTGCACTGGGGAGGTGGGACTCACCCCAGCTGAGGGGCACCACGAGCTCCCGGCCTGTCCCGCCCCTTCCAGCTGCATTTTTGGGAGGAAAAGGCCAAAATCTGGTCTTGCAAAGGGAGGCTGAAGCCTGTACAACCCTTCCCCAGCCAGTCAAATACAGGCCCTGCTACACCGGGATGCAATCCCTGAAATTCCCTGAAATTAGCAGTGGGAAGCAGCTGCTCCGTGCTGCTGTTCAGGCACTCCCAGATGCCCCGGCCAGGTAAAGGTGGGATTGCCCAGCAAACAAGGATGCTCCACGGGGATCATCCAGCAGCACTCGCACACAATGTACGTTTTCAGTTTAATGGGAGAAAAAACCAAATAAAAGAGGCAAACAAAGCAAATAAAGGCTGCCTCTCAAGTTGTTTCAGAGCAGACTAAAGACCCTTTGCAGCTGTTTATTCGGGGCCATTACTGCCCATCATGTGAACAATTAGCTGGGGACACATGAAATTCCACGTTATACATCTGACATTTCAGTCGCCGTTTCCTTCAGAAATCAGTATTCAAGGGCATTTAAATAGTGATTATTTCTGACCCACTCAATACATGTGGCCTGTCAGGAACCTCTATGCTTTGCTTAAATGCTGGAAACTCCAAGGGCCGCTCACACGGGCCTGATGTGAGCAGAGCTTTCAATCACCCGTTGTGGGATTTCTCTCTCCTCCCTAAAGCAAACAGGCACAATTTGACACATCTGTCATCATCTCTGCTCTACCACCCTCGGCACTGGCGTGGGGACAGGACCAAAATTTCATTTTGCAAAACACAGCTGGGTCACGTTTGGGATCTACAGAAGCAGCTGAGCCGGGAGTTCCCAGAGCTGTTCATGCAGTGTATTAAAGGAGTTTACTTGCAAATTTGATCAACACAAATGGAGACAAAGCAGCGAGTTTTGGCTGCTGTTAATTGTCAGCAGACTCTTGGCACCACTGGCAGGTGCCAGCCCCTGATCTGCCACTAGAACCTGGGGCAGGTGAAGTCCCAAAGCTGCAATCCTGCTGACTGCCCCCGGTCTGGCAGGAGTGCCAGGCACTCACCACTCCCAGGGACAGGGATATTCAGCAGACAAACAAGAAGAGATGAGAAAGGAGACCCCAAAGAGAGGGACAGCACAGGTGCCTCAGGTGCCCTGGCCTCTCCAGACATGAACCCCACGCTGCTGCCCCCTCCTCCCAGACAGAACTCACTCCCATCTTGCCAGGGAAAAGGCACAAGGGTCTGTGATCCAGAGGCACAAAGCCAATCATCTTTTTGATAGTTCCTGGACTCTCCTCTCCTGCAGAGCCTCGTCCTTGCCCACAGCACTGCCCACACGTGTACTGTAAATGCAGGTGAGCCCAGTGGGAAGAAATGCTGATGTGTGACTGCAGCTCAGAAGGCTGAATGATTTCTTTATTATAACTATGCTATCATACATTCATATACTATTTACAGGAGATACTAAAACTACAAACCTACTGTTCTAACTCCCAAATCTAACTCACAACTCGTGACCCTCTCTGAGAGCTCAGCCACAGGTGGGTTGGATTGGATTGGATTGGATTGGATTGGATTGGATTGGGTTGGGTTGGATTGGATTGGGTTGGGTTGGATTGGGTTGGATTGGATTGGATTGGGTTGGATTGGATTGGATTGGGTTGGATTGGATTGGATTGGATTGGGTTGGTTGGATTGGATTGGATTGGATTGGATTGGGTTGGATTGGATTGGGTTGGATTGGATTGGGTTGGGTTGGATTGGATTGGGTTGGATTGGGTTGGATTGGATTGGGTTGGGTTGGATTGGATTGGATTGGGTTGGGTTGGGTTGGATTGGATTGGATTGGGTTGGATTGGATTGGGTTGGGTTGGGTTGGGTTGGATTGGCCACCAGCCCCAAACAATCCTCACCAGAATCCAACCAAGCAATCACCCCAGGTAAACAATTCTCCAAACACATTCCACATGGGAAAACAATATAAATTATAAATTTATAAATATAAATTGTTTTCTCTTTCTTCCCTCTGTGCTCCTCTATGAAAAATCCTGAAAGAAGGAAGAATGTGCCTGCCACACACGTGCCCACGTCCCTTCAGTGGGGAGGGCACGGACAAACAGAGGATTATTCTCCACCCAACCTCCCTGCCAGGGCAAGGACAGACACAGACATAAACCATTTGCTGCCACCTCCACAGCCCTGGAGATGAGCCCCAGAGGGAGCAGCCTGCACCAGAGGTGACAGAGGTGCCCCAGGGATGCTCCTGGGCAGGAGCTCTGGGGGCCCTGCTGGGCTGGAACGAGGGGGAAGAGGGATGGAAACATTGGGCAGAACTCAGCTGAAGAACCCAGTGGGTCTGGCTGGGAGCCTGAGCTCCCTGCTGGGTTAGCTGGGTGGCACCCAGTGCCCCGTGCTGCTGAGGGGGCTGTGCCCACGTCCCCCCTGGGAGCTGGGTCCTGTGCCAGCAGCACTGCTCTGTGCACAGCTGAAGGGCTCTGCTCTCCACAGCTGGGTGAACTGCTCCAAACACAACAAAGCACATCTGTCACTGAAGAGCCTCTTCCTGCTTTCGCATATTAAATAAAGAATATTGCACCCTCAATAACACACAAACTGACATTGTTACTCCTGCCAAAAGCAACCCAACATGTTCATTAGCCATAAAATATCCCAGCAAAGCATTTGCTCTTGAATATATTTGCTGACAAAACCACATTAGCCTCACAGAAAGGCTTTACAGAGGATGTGTAGGCACAGAACCAGCACCTCTTTTGAAGACCAGGTGATTTATTTTTTAACTCCCAATTCTTACATAACTCATTCTCAGAGTGTGTCTGCCCGCAGGCCCGTGGGAATGGAAGGGAACAACACAAGACAAAGCAAAACCTCAAGTCAAGTCTTCTGCTGCATCACTTTTTTGCCATCATAGCTTTTCTGAGCTCCTTACAGGCCAGTGTTCTCCTGTCTTTAGCACATGTGTAATCCATCTCAGACTCCCTCAGCCTGCTCTCCCTCAGTGTTTATATCCCACAATGCTTTCCCCTGTGACATTCCCAGAGCTGCAGCAGGATCCCAGCGTGTTGTGCCCTGCCAGAGCTGATGGAGCTGAGCTGCCTCGCCTGCCGCGGGTGCTGCTCTCACGCTGTTGTTACTGCCTGGCCGAGTGGTCAGTCACACAGAGGAAATGACATTTCACCTCCTCAGTTCCCAGCCTGGGCTGCTTTGCAGAGTGAGGGGCAAGATTTAACCGTTGCCTTGCTGCTGTGGTGCAGCACAAACCTGCAAGGACAGCGTGCCCTGGCAGTGAGAGCTGCAGCCCCTTCCTGTGGCCCAGCAGCCGCCCTGCCTGGCCCAGGTGGTTCCCATCAGGTGTTCTGAGCCTGTGCCCTTGTCTGATAAATCCCCTTCCAGCAGCCAAATGCACCAAACCCTTCTGCAGTCCCACAGCCCCCAGTCTCATCCCAAGCCCCCCCCCCAGTCCAGCTGCAGTCACAGCTTGTGCAGGACCCGTGTGGTTTCAGCCCACTGCCTGCTCCATCCCTCCTGGGGCAGGGAACAACCAGCATATGGCCATGCAGCGGGCCAGTGGTTTGAAAAATTCCCTTCCACTTGGCTGTGAGTTAATTCTGCAAGTTTAGATAATTAAAGGTGTTTGTGCCGGTCACGGCTGACATGAGCAATGAGAGATTGCAGAACTTAATGAGGGAACAAAATAAACAACATCCATTACTGCAGCACACACCAGGGCTGCTGCCACGCTGGCCATGGTGGCCACAGCGTGGCACTGGGAGCAGTTTTAGGAACCCAGGGTGGAGTTAGCTCTCAGCTCCTCCCTGGGCCACAGCCTGCTGGGCTAACCCGGGGCTCAGAGAGGCCCAGCCATGGCCAGCAGCTGTGCACACAGGCTGCAGATCCTTCTGCAAGGACTCTGCTCTGCACTGAGCAGCATTAGTGCTGGGAAACAATCCCCAGCACCCCAGACAGCCACCCCGTGAGTGGCACTGTCACCACCAGCCACCCAGGGACTGATGTGACACCTGCAGGGACAGGACCGGGGCAGCAGGAGATGCAGAGTGTGTGTCCCTAACAGTGCCAAACCCAGAAACTCCATCTGCTTTGAACACATTCTGCTCCAAAGGAAAACCCAGCAACAAACCCAAGAAAACAATGAACAGAAATCAATTGGAACATGTTATTTTAGAAAAATACCATCTGTTGGCAGAATATTCCTGAGCAACAAACATCACTGAAGAGGTGCTTGGATCCAATTCCAACTCAAATATTTTATCAAAAAAAGGCAGGTACAGCCAGGTCTCTTGCCAGCAGGTTAGACAGATAATTACTCTCTTCACCAGCTCACTATTCATAACATTTATTTCCTAATTCCCTAACAGAGATGTTTATGGCATGTAAATTGATTAGTCTGAGCCCAAACATTCAGGAGGCGTTGAAGTGAGCAGGTTCCACATAAATTGCACAGAGGATTACAGAGTCATTCAATGTACTTCTGTTTGTGGGGAAAAAAAGGACTGCAAGGGTGGAAGTTCCATCCCACGCCCGTGACAGTGCTGTCCCTGTCCCTGTCCCTGTCCCTGTCCTGCCAGCAAAGGCTCCCCCTGCTCCGGGGGCAGCACTGACCCCCAGCTCGCCCCAATCCCCAAACCCTGAGCTCCAGGGATCTTACTGCTTCCAAGCAAGGCTGTATTCCACACTCTGCTCCCCAAGGCAAAGAGCAGCTCCTTGCCCTGGGAGCAGGGAATTAGGCAGGAGCCCACGCCACGTCCTCGGGGGTTGATGAGGGGAGCTGGGTCCATGAAGAGCTGTGTCCATGGAACCACACTGATATTATCAATACCACTCATCTCCCAAGCACTCGTCTGGCAGGGCTGCAGACACAGATCCCTGACTGCTGGGGGACATCAATAAAAGGGGAGGCACTGGCAGCAGCCCTGTGGGGGCTCCGTGGAACCACAGCCGTGTCCCAAACCCCGCTCTGCTCCACGGCCCCGAGCCACCTGCAGTCCCAGGGCACACCCAGGAGACAAGGCAGGTCTGCTCCTTTCTCCCTGTGTGCAGGGAGATGTCTTTAGGCATCTCTAATACGTATTTCTTTCTGCTTGCAAACCAATTAATGAGAGGAATGGCTCCCTTTAATCTGGAGCTCACAGTCGGCCCTGCCCGATGCTCTGGGAGGGAGGCACGTCTGGAGCACGGGCTGCCTGAAATCTCCACAGTGTAATAAGGGACAGGACAAGGTGTTTGCCATCGCCAGCCACGGATTCACCTCCTGCAGCCATGCTGAACATGTGCTGCATGGCCCCAGTGCCCCGTTACGAGCCAGAACTCCGGGCTGGCAGAGCCTGACACGGTGGAGACGCCGCTGCAATTAAGACACGACAGGATGCACCCAGTGCAGGCACTAATGGCCTTATTACAGCATTAATTAGACAATCAGACTGAAAAACAGCCCCACATCAGCTTGCTGCAGGAAGACCTCCCTCCCCAGAGGCAAAGCAGCAGGTCTCACAGAGGCAGCTGGGTGCCCCGAGCTGGGGGTGAAGGACGAGGGCAGCGTCCTGCCCGTGTGGGGCTGTGGAGAGAGGGCTGAGGTGACCCCACAGCTCAGCTGGCTGCTCCCACATGGGACTGGGCCAGGAGCCTGCCAGGGAGAGCCTGTGGTGTCCAGGCAGCACCTCCAGCCCATCAGGCAGGATGCCAGCACCCCACTGATGGCAGGAGCAGCTCGTGCCCACGGGCAGGAGCCCGGGCAGGTCTCTGCAGCCTCAGCACGAGGCCAACACCTGGAAAAAGCAGGTTCAGCAATTTCACAGGGAATGTTTCCTTTACCTATTGATTTTGACAGTTCTGGGATACTTGCACAGGGGGTGGGAGAACATAATAAACCTGGGACCTGCTGAGTTAACTGCACCTGGAGAAAGAGAAGCAATATCACCAAATTTCCCAGGAGAACCTGTGCTTCCTCTAGGAGCCATCCATTTCTTCCTCCTTCAGGCACATCAGTTCCTCCAGGAGAGATGTGTTTGTGTTTGTGTCAGGCACCTCCAAGCACGAGAAGCTGCATTTTTAGGAGCCAGCAATGTATGGGAGCTGCTCAGGCAGCTCCTCACATTCCTCCTGTGCCCCTTGTGCAGCAGCTCCAAAGGCTGCCCTACAACAGCAAGGACACCTCCTGAGCTGAGCTGGGGCAGAGCAGGGCACAGAGGGGTTCATTCCTTGTCTGAGATCCACAGACAGGCACCAGGACCTCCACGTGGAGGCAGGACCTGTCCCCTGGCCACGCTGCCTTCAGCCATCCTCACCATTCCCTGCTGCTGGAACCACACGAGCCTCAGATACAAAGGAAAGCCCAGCCTAAGAACAAACTGAAACGAGCCATTGCAAAAGCAAAGCAGCCCAAACCCAGCTGCTGCACAACACTCCTCATCCTCCCCAGGGCAGACTGGCTCCTCTGCAGCAGCAGCACCTCTGGGTTTCAAACACATCAAAGCTGCAGCCAGTGCCAGCAGTGCCCCCCCGAGGCACGGGGGGCAGCCCCCCAGAGCCCCAGCCTGGTTAAAACACAGCTCTCCCCGTGGCCAGAGCATCTCTGCCCTGGCTGCATCAGCCGGATCTGCTTTCCACCGGCGCCGGGGGCCACGGAGCCGTGCTCCAGCAGGGCTGCAGCCAGCCAGGTTCTGAGCCTCAAATCCAGGGCAGGAGGATGTGAACGGCAAACACTGCACCCCAAATGTGCCAGGAGGGGCTGGCAGAGCTTGGCACAAGGACAGGGGTGGCACCTGGCCTTCCCTGGCCCCCCGTGGGAGGTGGGTGGGCAGCTCAGCTTCACACCCTTGCTGCAGGGAGAACAAAGCACTGCCATGGCTTTGCATGGAGCACTGGCCAGGCCCCTTAAAATCAGACATCAGCTCATTTTCTCCTTGCACAGACACCTGAAATACAGCCAAAACTGTCTCTAAACCGTGCACGGGGTGCTGGGCTAAGCTCTGCTCGGCTGGTGGCTGCCAAGCAGGCAAAAGGAAACGGGGTGAGTGCACTGCCCTCACATAAACTGCTATGTCCCAAGTTTGCTGCAGTGAACAGTCATCAAATATTTTGTTATCTGACCTGAGATACAGGCAGGTGTATTCATAAAGCCAGGTTTATCAACAAGAAAACAGCAGATTTGAGGAGTCCCAAGGAAGCTGCTAAAGCTCTCCTCAGTCTGTCTGCTAACACAAGCAAGAGAGAGAACACTGCAACAGCAGTTACTCTGCAATCTAACACGAAAAAATCTGGTTCAGCTCTCCAGATTATTCCAGCCTGTGCCCACCATACCCCAAAAAGTACCACGAATGGGACGATGACCTTTGTTGAAGGCACCCACAAGAGACTGCACAGCAGCAGCCCTGCCAGAGGAATCCAGCAGTAAAACACTCCTGCTGCTCCTTGCAATGAGGACGATGGCAAAGAAGAAAATATTTACTCACCTAGCTGGTCTCCTGCAGCTCCTCCCCTCCTGCCTCTGGGGCCTGCAGCGTCCTTACCTGTGGGGCTGTGAGAAGAGCTGTTCCCGTTCCCAGGGAAATGCAGACACACAGGGCTCACCCACACTGCCCAGGGTGCCAAAGCTCTTGGGACACAAAGCACCACGGCACAGCTGCCAACCCCAAACCACACAGCCCCACACAGCCCTGGCCTTCCCCTCCTGTGCTGTATTTGAGAAATAAGAACTGGGGAAACATCCCCTGAAGAGTGATTGCCACAATAATGACTGAAGACAAATCGCATCCCCTGCTAGTTTTCCCTGGGATGCATTTAATGGAATTTATTTTGGTTATCTCCAGGAATCCTTGACTTCTCTAGACTCCACAATTGTCTTTATTATTGTAAGAAATAATCCAATAATACAGAAGGGACTATCTTAGATATATATTTGTGTGAGAAACTGGGACACTTGAGTGATTAGAAGGGGAGTTAGTGAGAGAATCTCAGCTACTGAAATGACCCTGTGGCCATGAGGCTACGAGGGTGAGGAAAGAGGTCTTTTTATGGAAACATTTAACACAACAACAGGAATACAAATCAAGCTCCATTAATTTAGCTTTAAATTTTAATGGATCAGGATGTGCAGTTTACATAAAGAAGGATTTGCTTGATAAAATATTAATATTTTTTGCTAAAAGAACTGTAAACTGCAAGTTAATATAGGTTTCCTTATATAGAACATCAGAAGTTGAAAAGCACTGAAAGAGCAGATCAGACACAGAAAATAAAAATGAGCCAAAATTCAAGGAGAATAAAGTATTGTTTGTGATCAGCCTCCAAGAGTGGACCCTCAGTGACCCACATGATTTACCTGACTTAACAAAAACCATGAAAACATTAAAAATAGAAAGTGTCGGGCCCCTGGTTCTGCCGCAGGGGATGGCTGTGACCCCTGAGGGCAGCCCATGGCTGTGGGCCAGGCACAAAGGGCTGGGGGAGCTCAGGTGTCCCCACAGGTCACAGGGCCAGCCCCAAGTGCAGCGTGTGACACTGGGGCCAGAGAGAGCCCCGGGCTGGGAGCAACCCCTGGGTCACCCTGGGGTCACCCCTGGGTCACTGTGGGGTCACCCCTGGGTCACCCCCTGGGTCACCCTGGGGTCACCCCTGGGTCACTGCGGGGTCACCCCTGGGTCACCCCTGTGTCACCCTTGGTCACTGCAGGGTCACCCCTGGGTCACCCCCTGGGTCACCCCCTGGGCCACTGTGGGGTCACCCCTGGGTCACTGCAGAGTCACTCCCTGGGTCACCCTGGGGTCACCCCCTGGGTCACTGTGGGGTCACCCCTGGGTCACCCCCTGGGTCACCTCCTGGGCCACCCCTTGGGTCACCCTGGGTCACTGTGGGGTCACTTCCTGGGTCACCCCTGTGTCACCTCCTGGGCCACCCCAGTGTCCCCTCCTGGGTCACTGTGGGGTCACCCCTGGGTCACTGCAGAGTCACCTCCTGGGTCACCCCTGTGTCACCCCCTATGTCGGCCCTGGGTCACCCCTGTGTCACCTCCTGGGCCACCCCAGTGTCCCCTCCTGGGTCACCCCCTGGGTCACCCTGGGTCACTGTGGGGTCACCCCTGGGTCACTGCGGGTTCACCTCCTGTGTCACCCCCTGTGTCACCCCCTGTGTCACCCCCCATGTTGGCCCTGCGTCACCCCAGTGTGTCCTGGCCACCTCTGGAGGGGTGTCAGGGCTGGGCCATGTCCCACAGCCTGTCCTATCACCCTTCCAAAGGACATGTGGCAGCTGAGGCAGAGAAGGAGCTGCAGCACACCAAGAATTCCCAATGCTCCCCCCGGGGTGGGAGGGCTGACTGAGGGAGGAAACCCTTTTCCCACAAATACCCCTTTCCCCTCAGGAATACCTTGATCTTCCTCGGGCCGCGTGGCTGAAGAGCCCAAGTGACCCAAAAAGGGTCTTTGGTGTTAGTAACGCTCCACAGGGAGCCACAAAACCTGGCCCCCTTCTCCAGGAGCCTGAGGCAAAGTGCACAAACCAAGCAGGGATCCTGGAGCCAGCCAGGCTCGGAGGGGTGAGGCTGACACGGTCTCCAGCATCCCACCCACCACTTCTGGGTTTTTTTTTTTTTCTGGGAAACATCAAAATGTGTTTGAACACCTGCTCCTGCGTGCCTGTTTTCCTCTAGGCACCATCCCAGAAAGGCCACCTCATCCACACGGATTAAAAGCACCTCTGGAGAAGTGACTCACTCCAAAAACATTTCATTCCAGCTTTCCAAAGACAAGAAAAACCGAAAAGCATCTGCAAGTGAAAGCCCAGTGGTTTCAAACTACAACAACCCACAGCTTCATTTCTCAAGCTGGCAACTAGGGACTGCAGACATGCAGAAGTAAGAAAATTTGCACGAGCACCTCATGTCTCTGTTAGTCTGAGGAGCTCTGGCTCTCTGGGTACAGCGAGGAGGATGCAGGACAGAGGAGAAGGAGACAACGTGCAAAACCCCCACTGTGGAGCTGTGAGGAAACAGCAAAGATCCCTGCTGGCCCCAAAGGAGCAGGGGGACTCACGTTGAGCTGCAGGTCGTCTGTCCACTGGCCCACCAGGCGGTAGCCGGGCGTGCTGGTGTTGCTGCTGTGGTACTGGAAGATGTCGTAGCGCCCCGGGGCGTCCCCGTTCTTGTTGAACATCACTGGAGTGCCAGCACTGCCTGGGGGAAGGAAACAAGACAAAATCCAACCACCCAGCAGCAAATCCTTAGCCAGTCGTTTGTCTGAGCTTTCTTTCACACTGGAAACGCGCTGCGGGCCAAGGCCCCTCCATCCTGCAGCCATCCAGAGCGGGCCCTGGGGACGCTGCCATCACCCAGCCCTCTCCACAGAGCCATCCCTGCCCTGCCCTGCTGCCTGCACACCCACACAGCACGCCCAGGTGAGCCTCACCTCACCCTGCCCTGCCCGAGGCCACAAATGTCAGAGGGCTTTTCTTCCTGCCCTGCCTCCCATCTCCCCGTCCCCTGGGAGCTCTCCCGTAAAACCACTCCTGTGGAGGCAGCCTCTAAATGCTGCCTTCCCCCTCCAGAAAACGGCCCAGCTGCTTCTGAGAGAGGCTGCTGTCACAAGCCAGCCTGGACTGGCATCCAGGAATAGCCTCCTCCTCCTCCACAGCATGTTCCATTCCGTCATCGAGAGGACAGAGCAGCCTTTGGGAAGAGCATTCCCAGTGCACTCCCTGGGCTGGGAAGAGCATTCCCAGTGCACACCTGGATTTGGGAAGAGTACTCCTTGTGCACTCCTGGATTTGGGAAGAGCATTCCCAGTGCACTCCCTGGGCTGGGAAGAGCATTCCCTGTGCATTCCCTGATTTGGGAAGAGCATTCCCTGTGCAATCCCTGGGCTGGGAAGAGCACTCCCTGTGCACTCCCTGATTTGGGAAGAGCACTCCCTGTGCACTCCTGGATTTGGGAAGAGCACTCCCTGTGCACTCCCTGATCTGGGAAGAGCATTCCCAGTGCACTCCTGGATTTGGGAAGAGCATTCCCTGTGCACTCCCTGGTTTGGGAAGAGCATTCCCTGTGCAATCCCTGGGCTGGGAAGAGCATTCCCTGTGCACTCCCTGGTTTGGGAAGAGCATTCCCTGTGCAATCCCTGGGCTGGGAAGAGCATTCCCTGTGCACTCCCTGATTTGGGAAGAGCATTCCCTGTGCACTCCCTGATTTGGGAAGAGCATTCCCAGTGCACTCCCTGATTTGGGAAGAGCATTCCCTGTGCACTCCCTGATATGGGAAGAGCATTCCCTGTGCACTCCTGGATTTGGGAAGAGCATTCCCTGTGCACTCCTGGATTTGGGAAGAGCATTCCCTGTGCAATCCCTGATCTGGGAAGAGCATTCCCTGTGCACTCCCTGATTTGGGAAGAGCATTCCCTGTGCACTCCCTGATTTGGGAAGAGCATTCCCTGTGCAATCCCTGGGCTGGGAAGAGCATTCCCTGTGCACTCCCTGGGCTGGGAAGAGCATTCCCTGTGCAATCCTGGATTTGGGAAGAGCATTCCCTGTGCAATCCCTGATTTGGGAAGAGCACTCCCTGTGCACTCCTGGATTTGGGAAGAGCATTCCCTGTGCACTCCCTGATCTGGGAAGAGCATTCCCTGTGCACTCCCTGGGCTGGGAAGAGCATTCCCTGTGCACTCCCTGATTTGGGAAGAGCATTCCCTGTGCACTCCTGGATTTGGGAAGAGCACTCCCTGTGCACTCCCTGATCTGGGAAGAGCATTCCCTGTGCACTCCCTGATTTGGGAAGAGCATTCCCAGTGCACTCCTGGATTTGGGAAGAGCACTCCCTGTGCACTCCCTGATCTGGGAAGAGCATTCCCTGTGCACTCCCTGATTTGGGAAGAGCATTCCCTGTGCACTCCTGGATTTGGGAAGAACACTCCTTGTGCATTCCCTGATCCGGGCTCTGTGGCACTGCCACGGGAGTGTCTTGGCAGAGCCAGAGCAGGACCCTAAATTCACTTTATTTACCGTGTACTCAAGTGACAAACACGGGCAAGTGCAGGGCAAGGGAGTCCCAACCCTTCCTGCTGCTGGCAAAGCCTGGAGCTGCCCTGACACCTGACCTCAGGTGAGCTCTCAGCAGGACACCTGCATTTGAATCACCTCAGCACTGGCTGGGAACCTTCCCAAGAGGAGAACTCAAAGCACTGCCTCATCTCCTCAGAGCTCCAGGGGCAACCTTCCAGGGTGACATTTATTTCCAGACATATTAAAATAGGTTTCGGTAGGGTAGAGTAATATTGTGTCAAGATTGAAGATTATGACAATCCTCCAGCATATCTATATTCAAAGCTTCCTCCTCCTGTGTAACTTTTTCCCCCTAAAGCAATGAAAAATCTCTCCTGTTGTAGCACTGAACTTTAAGATTATCGTTTTCTTCATGATTCCCATTCTTCATTGAATTCCAGGGAGTGAAGAAAAGATTTGAAGGAGTGAATTAGCATAGTCTCCATTCCAGCCCGGGTAAATTGTTTCCTGTCTCTCCTACAATCCTCTGAGATCAGATACAAATTCAGTTCAAAGGCTGGTACAGAAAATCTCCCACTGAAATCTCTCCTCGCTGGTTCCTAGTGAGCACCAGGCAGATATTTAATTGTCATTACAGATTCATGTAGCCAGAATACATTTGAGTGGAAACACTTAGAGTCAATCAGAAGCAATGGCTGTAATTCCTTGGCTCCTCAGAAAGGCAGCAAAGTGCTAAATGGGATTTGGCTGATCACGACTCTTAGGGCTGCTTAGGGTGAGTTAGGCTCAGCTTTGTCAGAGCCGACAAGAAAAGGACATCTGGAACGGCAGGAGCTCAGGTGAGGCTCCCAAAATGCAAGAGACACGCAGAGGAAGGTCCAGGGCTGCTGGTCAGGAGGCAGATGGAGGATGGACACCACTGTCACGGCCACGCCACAGCCAGCGCTGGGACAAACCCTCAGGGGACACAGCCAAGAACACCCCGCAGCACGGGGACAGCTCCCCAGCCCCCAGCAGGGGCTTTTGAAGTGGCCGGGGGTGCCCGTGGCTCCAGCAGGGCTCACGGCACCGCGGGCTGGGCACTGCAGAGCCCCCGGAGGCACCGTGCCACCGTGCCCGGCTCTGCACGGGGCCAGGCAGGAGCGCACGGCGCTGGCAGCGCCCTGAGCCGCAGTGACACAGCCAGGCTGGGGAGGATCCACGGAGCAGCTGCGAGAGGGAAGCACCGCTGGCCTCGGGGCACGCAAAGGTGTCCCGCTCCTGCCTTGGAAGCTGCTGTAATTGGGCTCCAGCCAAGGCTCTGCTCAGCAGGGGCCAGCCCTCCTTAACCTCTGGGTGAGGCTCTGGAGCCCTTTCTGTGCCGCCTGTCTGCAGGCTCTGTCACTCCTGGTTTGCATCACTGCAGCCTTCCAGCCTCAGCTCAGGCTCCTTTCATGAAATAATGAAATTAATAAAAAGTGATGTATGAAAACCTCATCGCAGAGAGGAAACAGGTGTTTCAGAAATAACCCTTGATCTTCCAATCATTAAAACATGTCGTTATTTCACTGGTTTCACTGATCATTTAGGATTTATTTTCTTTCTGTTACGATTTCCCAGATTTTGCTGAGCCCAGTAAGCAGTTCAGAACCTCTGCCAGTCTCCAGGCTGCAGCTTCTTGCTCATGCAGAGCTGTGACAATTTAATTCAGTTCCCAACAAAGGAGCTGCCTTCTCCCCACACAGACACGGGGCACTTGACACCTGCAGGAAGCCCTCAAACCCAGACACAATCTGACTGAATTTGCAGGGTTTCGATCTCTTAATCACTGCAAGATGAGGAATGAATTATGGAGAGGAGGACAGGAGTTACACAGGTGTCACCAGCCAGGGTGTTTGTCACTCAGGGCACGTTCCTGGCAGTTTGGGCACCCGAGGGGCTCCCATGAACAGCATCTTCAGCTTTTCACTGGCAAAACACAGCTGCGCTTCAAAACTTCCAGAATTTCACTGTGTGAGCACTTGAGGTTTAAAGTCTTCCATATTTTGGGCCTTTTGTCCTCCAGGACATGATCACAAAATGCACACTGAGCTCCTCACTCAGATCCAGCCTCTCTCCAGCACAGCCTGGCTCCAGCCCTGGCTGCATTGATGGCAGCACCTCTGCAAGGAGGGCAAGGCCCAAAGCAGGGCCAGCAGGGTGGTCCCAGCTCAGGACAGGGCCAGCAGGGTGGTCCCAGCTCAGGACAGGGTGGTCCCAGCTCAGGACAGGATGGTCCCAGCTCAGGACAGGGTGGTCCCAGCTCAGGACAGGGTGGTCCCAGCTCAGGGCAGGACCAGCAGGGTGGTCCCAGCTCAGGACAGGGTGGTCCCAGCTCAGGGCAGGACCAGCAGGGTGGTCCCAGCTCAGGGCAGGATGGTTCCAGCTCAGGACAGGATGGTCCCAGCTCAGGGCAGGGTGGTTCCAGCTCAGGACAGGATGGTCCCAGCTCAGGACAGGATGGTCCCAGCTCAGGGCAGGGTGGTCCCAGCTCAGGACAGGGCCAGCAGGGTGGTCCCAGCTCAGGACAGGGTGGTCCCAGCTCATGGCAGGGCCAGCAGGGTGGTCCCAGCTCAGGACAGGGTGGTCCCAGCTCAGGGCAGGGTGGTCCCAGCTCAGGACAGGGTGGTCCCAGCTCAGGGCAGGATGGTCCCAGCTCAGGGCAGGGTGGTCCCAGCTCAGGACAGGGTGGTCCCAGCTCAGGGCAGGATGGTCCCAGCTCAGGACAGGGTCGTCCCAGCTCAGGACAGGGTGGTCCCAGCTGCACGGGGCTGAGCAGAGCTGTTCCCCAGCAGGAGGATGCCCGGCTCTGGGGCTGGGGACACTGAGAGCAGCAGCAGGACAGGCCATGCTGTCCCTGTCACACACAGCTCCACTGCCCCACCTTGGGAGGCAGGAGAAATCCCCTGGAGCAGCAGGGAGCAGGGATCTGCTCACAGAGCAACCCCTGCCCAGCCCCAGCTCCATGGTGGGGGTCAGCAGGGGACAGGAGGGATCAGTAGGTGACCCAGGGGGTGTCAGTAGATGACAGGGGGATGTCAGTAGGTGACAGGGTGTGATCAGTAGGTGACAAGGGGTGATCAGTAGATGACAGGGGGATGTCAGTAGGTCACAGGGGGGTCAGTAGGTCACAGGGGGTGTCAGTAGATGACAGGGGGTCAGTAGATGACAGGGGGTCAGTAGGTCACAGGGATGTCAGTAGGTGACAGGATGTGATCAGTAGGTGACAAGGGGTGATCAGTATGTGACAGGATGTGATCAGTAGGTGACAGGGGTGTCAGTAGGTGACCCAGGGGATGTCAGTAGGTGACTGAGGGATGTCAGTAGGTGACGGGGGTCAGGCGGGGGCAGCAGGTGCCCGGGGCCGTGTCTCACCGTTGAAGTTGACGCTGCGGATGTACTTGAGCAGCCTCTTGCCCCCCGCGTGCTCCATCTCGGGGCACAGCCCGGCGCTGTCGGCGCACAGGTCGCGGTTCATGTGGTGCAGGGCGTGGGCCATGGCGTACACGGCGTCGATCACGAACTGCACCTTCCCCTCCTGCTCGTAGGGCGAGTCCTTCCCGATGCGCTCCTGCCCTGCGGGGACACGGGGGGCACTCAGGGCCAGCGGGGACAGCGCTCCCCTGGCACCGAACGCCAGCGGAGCCGCGCAGCGCTCGCCGAGGAACCGCGCCTTCGGTCAGCACCGTAAAACGTTCTGAGCTGCAGCGTTATTAACGAAAACATAACCAAACCTCCGTCCTTGCTGCCGGAATCACCGACTCTTCTCGCGAGTTACTCTCTGTAATCCAGAGAAACCAATGCTGCCCTGCTCGCGATGTGAAGCCCGAGCCCGCAGGGAGCTCCTCAGAGCCAGCCCCGGGCTCGGACCGCTCCCAGAGCCCGGCCCTGGGCCAGGAGAGCACTTACAGCCAGGCACAGCTGGAATTTAAAACCTGGTGTTCTGTTCTGCTGCAAATCCCGGGCTCTAACTGAAAGTCAAAGCCGGATCAAGGGAAGGAAGAGTCACTTCAGAGAAGCCACCGAAGGGGCTGCGGAGGACTGAGGGACGTGCCGGCAATTAACGGGCAATTAGCGGGCAATTAACGGCACCTCGGGATGCTGCCGTCACTGTCACCACTGCTCCCCAGCCTGCAGAGCCTCAGAGGCCCTGCCGAATCCCGTGAGTGCCTCTGAAATCCCGCAGCAGGAGAGAACCTTTGGAATCCCCAAGCTGATCCGTGCTCCGTGTGGGAGCCGCTCCTGTGCGGGAAGCACGGCCGCGGAGAGCTGTACCCCGGAGAGCTGTACCCCGGAGAGCTGTATCCCGGAGAGCTGTACCCCAGAGAGCTGTATCCCGGAGAGCTGCACCCCCGAGAGCTGTACCCCGGAGAGCTGTACCCCAGAGAGCTGCACCCCGGAGAGTTGTACCCCGGAGAGCTGCACCCCGGAGAGCTGTACCCCGGAGAGCTGTACCCCGGAGAGCTGTACCCCCGAGAGCTGTACCCCGGAGAGCTGCACCCCCGAGAGCTGTACCCCAGAGAGCTGCACCCCGGAGAGTTGTACCCCGGAGAGCTGCACCCCGGAGAGCTGTACCCCGGAGAGCTGTATCCCGGAGAGCTGCACCCCCGAGAGCTGTACCCCGGAGAGCTGCACCCCCGAGAGCTGTACCCCAGAGAGCTGCACCCCCAGAGAGTTGCACCCCCAGAGAGCTGTACCCCGGAGAGCTGTACCCCAGAGAGCTGCACCCCGGAGAGCTGCACCCCCGAGAGCTGCACTCCAGAGAGCTGCACTCCAGAGAGCTGCACCCCGGAGAGCTGCACCCCAGAGAGCTACACCCCCGAGAGCTGCACCCCGGAGAGCTGCACTCCAGAGAGCTGTACTCCAGAGAGCTGCATGGCCCAGGAGAGCTGTACCCCAGAGAGCTGCACCCCCGAGAACTGCACCCTTGAGAGCTGCATGGCCCAGGAGAGCTGTACCCCCAGAGAGCTGCACCCCGGAGAGCTGCACCCCGGAGAGCTGTACCCCAGAGAGCTGCATGGCCCAGGAGAGCTGTACCCCCGAGAGTTGAGCTGCACCCCCGAGAGCTGCACCCCAGAGAACTGCACCCCGGAGAGCTGCACCCCAGAAAGCTGTACCCCAGAGAGCTGCACCCCCGAGAGCTGCATCCCCCCGGGCACGGAGCGAGCACCTGGGGAACGGAGGGGCTCTGCAGGTGGAAGAGCAGGGCACGGGAACTCAACCACGGGCAGGCAGCAGAGCTCAAGAGCAGGGATGGAAGAGGTGAACCTAAACACTGGAAGTTTCAGGCTCCAGCCTTAGTCCCTCCCTGGCCCTGGGGCTGCAGAGGGAAGTGTGGCCTGGTGGCCGTGGCCTTTGTGCTCTTCTGGCCACCTGAACAGGTCAGGGGGCTCTGCAATTAGGCAGCAAACCAAGCAGGATTTTCAGAGCCTGGAACGAGGCACTGCAGGCTGAGAATCAGGAATCTGATTTATTCCTTTCCCCTGAAACTGTCCATTTGTCCTTGGCAGTGCCCAAGGCCAGGTTGGACACTGGGGCTGGGAGCACCTGGGACAGTGGGAGGTGTCCCTGCCATGGCAGGGGTGGCACGGGATGGGATTTAGGGTCCTTCCAACCCAACCCATTCCATGCTTCCATGATGGTTGAAGCACCCTCTACCAAAAGCCGCCCAGTTTTGAATCTCAACACTTCTGGAAGCCCTGAAATCCTGCAAACAGCTGAGCAGAAAAAGCGAGTTTCCAGCTGGTGAAGTTCCAGGCAGGGTCCTTTTCATTATTCACTCCCTCTCATTGATTACAGAACTTATCAGGATTTCAAGCCCTGACAAGGAAAATGCCTTTAAGTGGTTTCAGCTCTGTAACCAAATGAGCAATGCAGCAGGAATGGATGCCAGGGGAGGGGATTGGGATTGAAATGCTGCACACAAACAACACTGATAAGCCACAGCAAGTTCCAGAAGCACGGCCGGGCACACGCACAGCAGGAGGAAAACCTGCAGCAGTGAAGAGATCTGGGAGAGGAACCCAAGCAAAACGCACCTGGAAAAACCTGAGAGCAATGTAACTGTCCAAACACGAAAATAGTGAAGGTTTTCAAATCTCAGTAGGATTTCCAAGAACAAGGATGCTTCCCTGTGCTGGAACAGCCACTTAGCTGGGTAATAAACATCAAGAACTGTGCACAGTAAATCCAGATGTGGAGACAAATGTAACTGCTCACCCCACACATGTCTGAATGTACACAGCTGGGAGTGTGCTGTCCTTCACCAAAACACAGGCTGAGCTACCTCCTAAAGAGATTGGACTGCAATTAGAAGTTGAACCCAAATCTGAAGCAGCAAAGAACCTGCAGAGCAAATGTTATGATTATGAAATGTTATGGGCCAAATATTCTGCAGACTTCAAAAAAACCCAGCAAATAACCAAATTAATAGGCCTGTCTGAACAGTGTTCCCTCCAGTTTGTGTCATCCTCCTGCTGTTGCAGTGAGCAGCAAATCAGGCCCAAAGTCCATTTCCAGGCAGGAATAAACCAGAAGTGATGGGCACAATTTTAATTCCAACTTCAATATTATTGTGGGGAACATTTCCCCCTCCGAGGCTGAGCTGAAGAAGTCAGGCAGAACGTTTCACCACAGGCTCCAGGAACAGCTCCCGTACAATGGGAGTGCAGAAATTCAATTATTAATTACTCTGCAAGAGAAGGAAGCTCCCAAAAGGCACCAAGTTCCTCCAGATGAAAGCAGTAGGAGCAGTGCTGTGGGCGCCTCTGGGGAAGGGGCAGGAGAGACCAGAACCCCCAGCACAGACCTGTCAGGACATCCTGGGGGTCCCACGGAGGGCAGGCTGGAGAACCAGCCTAAAAAATGGGTGCAGCAAGAAACCACGAGCCCCTCTGTGCTGTCAGACCAAAACCATGGAAAGTACAAACAAAACCCATCCACACCATTTCTGCTCCTCTTTGAACTGCACCATTTCTGTCTTTGAGAACTGCACCATTCCTGCTCCTCTTTGAACTGCACCATTTCTGTCTTTGACAACTGCACTATTTCTGCTCCTCTTTGAACTGCACCATTTCTGTCTGTCTTTGAGATCTGCACCATTTCTGCTCCTCTTTGAACTGCACCATTCCTGCTCCTCTTTGACAACTGCACCATTTCTGTCTGTCTTTGACAACTGCACCATTTCTGTCTTTGAGAACTGCACCATTTCTGCTCCTCTTTAAACTGCACAATTCCTGCTCCTCTTTGAGAATTGCACCATTTCTGCTCCTCTCTGAACTGCACCATTTCTGCTCCTCTCTGAACTGCACCATTTCTGCTCCTCTTTGACAACTGCACCATTTCTGTCTGTCTTTGAGAACTGCACCATTTCTGTCTATCTTTGAGAACTGCACCATTTCTGTTCCTCTTTGAGAAGAAGGTGCTTTTTTTGCTGGTTTTTCTTTAACGTGGAGACCTGCAGGAGCCACACACCACCGTGATTTGCTTCAGCAGTGAAGCAGCTGACGCCTGGGACACTTGAACACAACGTGATTTCAGGAGAACACACTTCTGTCCCACGGGTTTGCAATGAGTACCTTGGGATGTCAGGAGAAGGATGAAGCACAAAAGCAGTTTATTGACACGAGCATTTTTTGCTTCCAAAGGATCTATTTGAAGGTGATGACAAACAGTTTAACCCCCCCCTTCCTACTCGAGGCTCAAGTGCTCATCATCCTGATTCCTGAGAGACGCGGCGGCCGGGGCCGGCTCCAGGCACATCCTCGCAGGAGAACAACGCTGCAGCAAAGGCAGGGAAAAAAGCTCCAAGCACAGAGTGCTGAGAACAGAGAGGGAGAATGGCACTTGTTCCACCTCCCTCAGACGCCAGCAGTGAGATGCAGGTTTGAGAACTGCCGGGCTCCCTCCCTCGTCCCCGCGCGGAGCGGAGCAGTTCCCACTGCCTCTCCTTCAGCTGGTCCCTCTGCACTCACTGCTATCACCACACCACACAGGGCATGTCTGAGGAGGGATAAATAGTATCTCTAGGACAATTTTTATGGCATGTAATTCACACAGACAGACATCAAAATCCCCTCCGTCGGTGCTCACGCGAGATGAGTTCAGAGACTGCTTCAGTTCCTGAAGAATTGAACACATTTCCAAAGGGTCTCACACAATAGTGCTGCTGAGAACCTGGTGATAGTCATCATTAACAAGAGATTTAATTTAAAGATTGTGGAGTGCTCACGGTATCAAACAGGCAGCTCTTATTTGCACAAGGTGGAATTCGGCAGCTGGGGACGTGCTGGCAGAAAAATATCCACTGCTCATCCACCCCCAGCACCATCACACAGCCCTGCCTGGGGACAGCCACTGCCCCAGCCCATGACCCAGCCTCTGCAAATACCCTCCCTGATGCTCACTGACAGCACAGACCCTGCACACGCTGCCCTGAGGGGTCTGAAGGCTTCTCCACATAAGTTCTTTACATGAAAATAGCTGAGAGCCTGGGCTCGAGAGCCACCAACAATATGCCAGGGTACATATTGTAATTTGGAGGAGCAGAGGATGACAAGGAGGCCTCTGTGCAGTGAAATCCCTGCACTGTCACCTGACAAAGCCCTGTAACAGCTGTGCAGTGACAGAATCCCCTGGCCCAGCCTCAGCTCTCATTAGAGACAAAAGCTTTTATCTCAGCACCACCCAGCAAGCCCCATGGGATTTCTTGGGGAAGGCGGATGAGCTTTTACATTCCTCCTGCTCACCACACAAAGCATTGGGTAACGCTCCAGCCCAAACTCTCTCCACACTCCTCTGGGCCAGGACCTGTGTCCAGGAGTGCTGAGCTGCTCCCTCCACGCTCCTCTGGGCCAGTTTTCAGTCAAAGTGAAACAAATAATCCCATGAACTGATTTCCCCTGATCACAACACAAGGCAATCATCCAACCTGACACATTTCAGCTGCTGCTGGGACATCTGAAGCGGCTGGGGGAAGGCTGGGGTGGCCATCAGGTGACAGCACTAGCTGTGGCTTCTGTGTCACAGAGGCACATTCTGCCCAGCGCTTCTCCAGGGTGTTCTAGTCATGGAATCATGGAATCCCAGAATGGGTTGGGTTGGGAGGGACCTTGTGGATCACCCAGTGCCACCCCTGCCATGGCAGGGACACCTCCCACTGTCCCAGGCTGCTCCCAGCCTGGCCTTGGGCACTGCCAGGGATCCAGGGGCAGCCCCAGCTGCTCAGGGCACCTGTGCCAGGGCCTGCCCACCCTGCCAGGGGAAGAATTCCTTCCTAAATTGTTCCATCCTCCATGTAAAACAAACTGCAGCCCCCCTTCACTGAAATAAAAGCATTGCTGGCCCCACATTGCCCAGCAGAGGAGGGGAAGGAGGAGTTAATTAATTACCTGTGCATTTCCGGTCCGTGTCCTCCTTCTTGGAGCCAGTGATGGTCAGCTTGCAGTTGAAGTTCTCCTCCCAGTACTCTGCAAACCACACGTTCCTCCTGTTGTTCTCCAGGGTGCGAGAGGTGAAATAGGTGTCAAAGCCTGCGGGAGGAGAGGGCAGGGTGAGTCCTGGCTGTTCTGCACTGGGCAGCTGCAGCCTGGGCACAGACAGAAATGCCCGAGGCACTGCCCTCGTGCCTCCCTCGGTACCCAGCACACGGCTCTGTCCACGTGAGGGCACCGTGGCAAGAGAGAAAATCCACGTTTCCTCACCAGCTGCATCCTGCAGGACAATGACCCTAACTACCAGGTGTAAAACTGGGCAAGACAAATGTAAGACAGACCAATATTTCAGAAAGTTATAAGGAAAATGCATGGACTAGAGATGTAACAATAAGGAGTGGAAATAAATGATCTTGGGCTGAGCTTGACACTAATTTTGCTCTTGGCCTGCCCAGACTTCCAGGGGAGGCATCTCCATCTCGGCAGGCTGTCAGCAGCAGCTCTGTGCACACAAATCCCCCCTGGGGCCAGCGGCCAGCACCACCCTCGCACATCGTTCATACCCTGCCGCTGTCCCTCTGCCCTCCGGTGTGCCCTGGCCAACGAGGCTTGCAGGGGCACACATCAGTCAGTGCGTGCCTGTGCTCACACACACAGCCTGCTGTGCTTTCTCATGCCTCTTCTCTGGCAGCAGCTGCTCGGAGGGAGCAGTGGCACAGCCAAGAGCTCCTGGCACAGAGCAGGGCAGCTTTGTCACCTGCGTGTGCCACCTGTGCTCCAGAGGTGCCACGGACGGGCGAGGCTGTCCCAGCCTGCAGCCCTGTCACAGGCTCCTGGCACCCCAAACCCTGCTGGCTCCCCGGGCTCTCCAGAGCCAGCTGTACCCTCCCAAAGCTCGCTGCCCCTCTGGAGCTTTGTGCCTGTTCTCCCAGGGAGCTGTGGCAGCCCCAGCAGGAGCAGATCTCACCTGTGCTGGGGCTGCAGCGGGCAGCAGCAGAGCTCTGCTGTTGCCCTGATTTTTAAAAGTGTGAAGTTTTCTTTTCTAGTTCTTTTTGAAAGTTTTAAAGTTCTTTTAAAAGTTTTCCATGCCTTCTGATGCTTACATATTTCTACTGGAGTTCTCACGCTGTTCATGTAAATAATGATTGTTTTGCATTCTTCTTTGTGGGGGGAGAGAATTGATGGATGTTGGTTTGACCAGTGTGGTTGGAGAGGTGGCAATTCCGTCCTCCAATCCACGGCCACTTTTGGAATTCTATATATTGCGAGGTCAGAAATAAAATTGGCTCTTTTTCTCTTTTGAACTTACCAAGCTTCTGTGTGCTCATTTCGTGTCCAATAACGACACTCTGCCTGCACCCAGAGCCTCTGCCCCTCAGGGGACCCTCCCACCTGCCTCCCAGGCACAGGCACAACTGGAGCTTCTTCTTTCACTAAGGAAGTTGTGGAGGAATTCAGATACCCAAATCCAACCTGGGTGAAGCAGACCAGGGGTGGAGAGGACCTGAGAGTGCTGCTGTGCCCAGAGGAGCCCCAGGTGAATGATCTGCCACCCTACAGGTGCAAACCCCCTGGGGATGGGCATCTCAGGGGATGCTCTCCCACCCCGGGCACCCCGGGAGAGGAGGGTGCAAGGATGGCAGCAATGAGCTCTCACAGCCCAAGGCACCCCTGGCACTGCAGCATCCCACGGCTCTGCAGTCAGGAAGGGCTGCAGAGGCACGTTCCATGGAAAGGGGAACCTTCCTGGAAAAGGGGAACCTTCCTGGAAAAGGGAACCTTTCCATGGAAAGGGGAACCTTCCTGGAAAGCAGAACCTTTCCATGGAAATAGGAACCTTCCTGGAAAAGGGAACCTTTCCATGAAAAGGGGAACCTTCCTGGCACTGCAGCCAAGGACTTCCTGCTGCAATAGGTGGGGAAAGTGACTCAGGCTGGCACAGCACAGCCTGGAGCAGAGTCTAAGGAAAACCATCTGGCACGGTGGAATTAGCACGACAGTCCTTCCACCAGGGAGAAAACCAGCACAAACCCCGTGTTTTCAAACTGCAAAGCAGACTGGGAATGGAGTCTGTCACCAGATGACACAAGGAAAAAAGGACGCACCACTGGTCACGATGAAGAGACTCATTTATTTTTTCTGACTCCAATCTTTTACAGTTCTCAAAAGGTGCCAGTGGATTGGAGGGTGAACGTGCCACCTCTCCAAGGACACTGGACAAACTACCTGTACATCAAATTTCTCCACCTCTATGAAAGAATTCAAAACAACAGGTTGTTTACAGAAAGTCGTGTGGGAAAGTTCTCTACAAGAATGTCAACTCAGAAGGCTTTAGAAAACTCTTGATAACCAGGGCGACAGGGGTCAGTCCCCGTTCTCCCTGCTCTGTGTACCAGTGACCCAGCTCTAGCCTGTGCTTTCCCAGGGCTGAGCCTGCTGCTCTCCACACATCCCCGGCTCCGAAGGCACAGCCCACGTCATCCCCAAACACCAGCCAGCAACACCAGCACCGAGGCCTTCCAGACACAGGCTGAAAGCTAATGAAAATTTTACCTGCAGCCTCGCCAGCAAAGGATGCAGTTCATTACGACCAGAAGTAGGTGCCTCCTACAGGAGAGGCAGCAGGAGGGTGCCAAGCCCAGAGCACAGCCCCAGCCTGAAGCACTGCAAGCAACCCATGGGAAAATGTAAGAAAACCACCGGAGCAACCCTCAGTGCTGGGCTGCAGATTTACTGAGTGCTTGGCTGCACTCTGTGAGCTCCACTCGACTCCCCAGCCCTTCACGTGGGGACTGCAGCCTGGAATGAAACCTTGCCAGAATGAAATGCACCCAAATGTAGGAAAAGAGAGACCCCGGGATGGCAGAGACCCCCATCTCTCCCTGCTCTGTTTGTCCCGAGGCAGGGATTCACCTGGGCCTGCCACAGAGTGAGTAAATAATTGGTTAAAACTCCTGGGACACCTGTTGCAGCTAACTAATGCCAAATTAGTGATTTAGGAACATTTCTGTGCTCTCTGGAAGGGCCAGCACTATTTCTCTACCCAAACCGTTCTGTGAGTCCACGATTGCCATTTATAGGATTAAATTTCCTAAGGAAAATATTCTCATGGATGGGTCAGAAGAATATTCAGAAAGCAGCCAGGTTTTACGGACACACAACTGAAACGTTTTCCTGTAAACCTGTGTGTTTTGGTTTTCCTCCTAATGAAAAGAGCATTTCAAAGGGGATATCCAGTCCTAAGATCTACAATATCCATATGGCTGGGAAAGAGCACCAATAAACCCTCCCCACGTGCCAAACTCACTGACCTCTGGGGAAAGTGCTCTGTAACTTAATAACACAAAATCAATGAGTCCTGATAAAACTGTAATAGAATTCCCTATGAATTACTCTGAACCTTTACAGATTTAATAACAAATAATAACATTCCCATTGATTGCTTTAATGATCCCTCTGCATTCACGGGCAGGAATATGGATCCCTATTAAAAAGGGAATGATTTTTACCACTCTTTTCTGTTGACTGGGCCAAGAGGGTGAGTGACAGCGGGATGGGTTCAGGGCTGGACAGAGCCCTGGTCACTCCCAGGGGTCAGCCCTGTGCAGCCAGCCCTCCTGCACTGCAGATCCTGGCAGGTCCTGCAGAGCCCCTGCCAGAGGCAGCCCCTGGACACGGCCCTCCCTCCCAGCCTGCCAACAGGGATCTGGCATGGTTTGGGCTGGAAGGACCCTAAAGCCCACCCAGAGCCACCCTGCCATGGCAGGGACACCTCCCACTGTCCCAGGTGCTCCCAGCCCTGTCCAACCTGGCCTGGGACACTGCCAGGGATTATTTTAGCAGCCAGGACTGTTCCTACTCTTCCCACAGCGCTGTCCTGCAGGCCCATCTGTGCCACTGGAAATCCCAAATGCTTTTAGACCCTTTTTAGGACTGAGCCTGACCCACGAACACTCAGGTGAACAAGGCAGATGTTCTGACCACACACCTGAGCCTGTGCTTCACCTTTCTGACCCCAGGACATGCAGACAGCTCACACCCACAGAGCTGAGCTTGAGAGTGCTGGGCTCAGAGGCTCTGGGGACCAGATGACCCAACAAAACACGCTGGATGCTTAAATGCAAACGCAGGAACAATCACTTCTCACCCCTGTTCGTGACCAAGCACTGCACTGGTGTGACAAGATTTAGTGATTCCCCAATGTTCTCCATATTTCATACTTTAGCAAATTACTTTTTCAGCAAATACCTCTAAGAGATATAAATAGTCCTTTTATGAGATTTTCCAAATTACAATGAATCTCTTATTACTTCAAATCACTGTGATTTGATTAAATCATTATTTTTACACACAGAAAGATGATACTACCTAAAGGGTTCATTTATTTTCCACCACGGGATAAATACGTACATGAACTACATTGTGATGAGATGAGGGGAGAAAAGGGGGAGTGTGGAGGGGGGAGTGGGGGAAAGGGAGAGGATCCCAAACCCTGTGGAGGAGCTGGGCAAGTCCAGGTGAGGGACAGGGGCAGCAGCACCAGGGATGCTCAGAAGAGCCTCTCGAGTGCCAGCCAGGAAATAAACCCTGCTGACCCACTGCAAACCCCAGGTGATGGGTTTCTAACCCGAGCCTGGCCCCGCTGCCTCCCTGTGATGCCAGGTCCTGGCTGGGCAGGGCTCGGCCCCCTGCCAGGGCTGGGAATTGCTCATGCTCGGGAGCCAAGCCAGGCTGGGGCTCTGCCACGGGCAGTGGCACCTCGGGGACTGAGGGAGCTGGGTTTGTCACCAGGAGGGCCAGGAGCACCCCAGGGACAGCCTGGCAGCAGGGGTTTGTCACCAGGAGGGTCAGGAGCACACCAGGGACAGGGACAGCCTGGCAGCAGGGGTTTGTCACCAGCAGCCAGGAGCACCCCAGGGACAGCCTGGCACCAGGGGTTTGTCACCAGGAGGGTCAGGAGCACACCAGGGACAGCCTGGCAGCAGGGGTTTGTCACCAGGAGGGTCAGGAGCACACCAGGGACAGCCTGGCACCAGGGGTTTGTCACCAGGAGGGTCAGGAGCACACCAGGGACAGCCTGGCACCAGGGGTTTGTCACCAGGAGGGTCAGGAGCACACCAGGGACAGCCTGGCAGCAGGGGTTTGTCACCAGGAGGGTCAGGAGCACACCAGGGACAGCCTGGCACCAGGGGTTTGTCACCAGGAGGGTCAGGAGCACACCAGGGACAGCCTGGCAGCAGGGGTTTGTCACCAGCAGCCAGGAGCACACCAGGGACAGGGATGGGCTGCAGGAGACAGGCAGGGGCAGCCAGGAAAAGCAGATTTTCACCCTGTGAAGTCGAGGTGAAGTCAGGGGATGCAGGGCTGGGCTGGCACCAGTGGCACCAGCAGCAGCCAAGGGAAGCTCCCAGCACCCCCAGCAGGAGCAGCCTGTGAGTCCCAGGTGCCACCAGCACCAACACAGCAGGAGTTTAGAGGGACCTGTGTCACCTCTGGCTGGCCATTGCACCAGCACACGCTGCAAACCATCCCCTTCGTGTGTCACAAGGGACTTCAGGGGCTCAGGGCTTATTTAATAAGGAAAATCATTAAGCCTAATTAAACCACGGAATTATTGAGCCACTGCATTTGCCATGTGCCTCGAGTTCTCTCATTGTCAGCCCAGGTGGGAGCAAATCCAACATATCGACCCAATTTCACTGGAGCAGGGATTTGATCAGTTTATGATATTTTTGTTCTTCTATTTAGTCCCAAGGATGTCCACACTACTGACAGCCAGTTATTTACCCACACAGTAAATCACCACCTCCTATAATTATTGATGCCAAATGAGTTGAAAGCAGCTACTCAAACACTTTTCCAATTTTCCTAGCATTTAACCCAAAGCAGTTTCATTTACTGGCATTAAATCGGGATAGAAGCATTAGCTGGGGAATGACAGCATCAATTTTAGGACAGCAAATCTCTCTGCAGATTTTATGCTGCTGCCCAACCTCACACTGTGGTGTGGTATTAAGACAGTCTACAGATTTTTTTTTTTTTTTGACCTTTTTGCTCTGTAAAAAGGCCATAAAATAAATGATTTCATTAACTTCCATCACGCCATGAAAGTGCTTTGCAGCTGTTTTCTTTTTCAATAATTGCAGATTGTAGCTGTGCAGAAGGGGGTTTCAGGTGGTGTCACATTTGACTTTTTCTATCCATGACATAAACCACGTGCAGAGGAAATTCCACTGGGGGCAGATCTGGGACTTTTGGGCTGTTCTCTTGGGAAATAGATAGATACTGGCTGAGTGTCACCCTTGGTACCACAATATCAAATACACAGCTGCAGCGGGATCCTGAGCCAGGTGCTGCGTGAGGCAGCCCTGGCAGGGAAAGGTTCACACACGAGTTGTTATTATTCATTATTCCACATTTCACAGCCCTCAGGCGCCTCTCCCTCCCTGGGAGCTCCCGTGTGTACGGCACCAGCAGCACAAGCCCTGAGTTTGTCTCTGTTTCCATCTCCAGTGGCCCAGCTCAGCTGGGTTCCCCTGCTCAGGGGTTCCCCTGCTGCAGCAGGGCTGAGCAGAGCCTGGGCTCGGCCCCAGCTCGGGTTCTGCTGCTGCCCTGGGCTCTGGGCAGCCTCCCTTGGTCAGGAACCGCAGAGGACAGCTCCAAACAGAGAGCTCAGAGAGCTCCAGGCCCCCAAACCCACCCAGAGCCTGCATTTTCTGCAGCCCAGGGGGGCCTCCCAGGCTGGCACAGGGATGAGGGCACCCGGGCTGGCTGCACAGCTCAGCTGAGCACTCCACCTCTCCCTCCAAGGGCTCCTGCTGCAGGAGTGAGCAGCAGTTCTGAGAGCTGCAGAGTGCCAGCCAAGGGCCACCCCAGCCACGCCTGGCAGCTTTAGCTGCACCTCCTGGAGCAGAATCCTGCCAGGAATTCTTCCCTTCCTGCTGCCCGCTTACTGGAGATGGGCAATTTGTTTTGCCAGGATCTTTATCCGTGAAAAAAAAAAAAAAATCCTTTTCCTCACACCTGAAGGTGAGCTGGAAGCTGTTCAGCAAATAACAGAGCAGCTGGGGCTGCCCCTGGATCCCTGGCAGTGCCCAAGGCCAGGCTGGCCAGGGCTGGGAGCAGCTGGGACAGTGGGAGGTGTCCCTGCCCTGGCAGGGGTGGCACTGATGGGATTTAAGGTGACTCCCAACCTCCAGCTGGATGTTTCTGCCCACCAGTTTCCCAAGCTCCAGCTTCCCAGGGGCTGCTCCACAGATGGCCTGTGCCATTTGAATCGTGCAGAGCAGCAGAACCTGAGATGCAGGAGGTCAGAATGCAGAACATGAGGGAGCTTTCCTCCCCGCCCAGCAGCCACTGACAAAACGCCCCAGCCTCTCCTTCCAACTCCAGTCACTCACTGCATCATTTAAATCAGGGTGAAAATACAGAAATCCCTCTCTGCTGGGATGCAGAGACTGCAGCAGCTCCCGGAGACGCTCAACAGGTGAAAATTGTAATACAGAATGATAATAAAACCAAAATGCAAGGGGCTGCTCTGCCCAGCCTGGCTGCACTGAATCCTTCAGAGTTAAAATCACAATAAAGAGTTATAATAAAACAAAAATGCAAGGGGCTGCTCTGCCCAGCCTGACTGCACTGAGTCTTTCAGAGTTAAAATCACAATAAAGAGTTATAATAAAACAAAAATGCAAGGGGCTGCTCTGCCCAGCCTGACTGCACGGAGCTCTTCCCACGCCGAGCTGATTTCCTCCCTGTCCCTGTCCCTGCCTGTCCCTGTCCCTGTCCTTGCCCATCCCTGTTCCTGTCCCTGTCCTTGCCCATCCCTGTCCCTGTCCCTGTCCCTGCCTGTCCCTGTCCCCCATCCCTGTCCGTGCCCATCCCTGTCCCTGTCCCTGCCTGTCCCTGTCCCTGTCCCTGTCCCTGCCTGTCCCTGTCCCCATCCCCATCCCTGTCCCTGTCCCTGTCCCTGTCCCTGTCTGTGCCCATCCCTGTCCCTGTCCCTGCCTGTCCCTGTCCCTGTCCCTGTCCCTGCCTGTCCCTGTCCCCATCCCTGTCCCTGTCCCTGTCCCTGTCCCTGTCCGTGCCCATCCCTGTCCCTGTCCCTGTCCCTGTCCCTGTCCCTCCCTGTCCCCGTCCCTGTCCCTGTCCTTGCCCATCCCTCTCCCTGTCCCTGTCCGTGCCCATCCCTGTGCCTGTCCGTGCCCATCCCTGTCCCTGTCCCTGTCCCTGTCCGTGCCCATCCCTGTCCCTGTCCCTGTCCCTGTCCGTGCCCATCCCTCTCCCTGTCCCTGTCCGTGCCCATCCCTGTCCCTGTCCCTCCCTGTCCCCGTCCCTGTCCCTGTCCTTGCCCATCCCTCTCCCTGTCCCTGTCCGTGCCCATCCCCGTCCCTGTCCCTGTCCGTGCCCATCCCTGTCCCTGTCCCTCTCCCTGTCCCTGTCCGTGCCCATCCCTGTCCCTGTCCCTGTCCCTGTCCCTGTCCCTGTCCGTGCCCATCCCTGTGCCTCGCTGCAGCAATGTCAGCAGCAATGCAGGGTGTGCCCTGCTCTGTGCAGCCTGCCCTGTGGGTGCCAGCTGCCCCCAGGCACAGGCAGAGCCCCAAGCACAGCCAGCTCCTGGCTGGCACGGGGACACGGCTGGGGACACAGCAGCTCTGGCCAGGGCTGCCCTGTCCTGGGCACGGCTGGCACAGGCTCTGCAGACACTGCCAGCCTCCCTGCACATCCCCTGCAGACAGACATGCCCGAGGAAATGGGAAGGGACCCCAAATCCCATCCAGAGCCACCCCTGCCCTGGCAGGGACACCTCCCACTGTCCCAGGTGCTCCAGCCCTGTCCAACCTGGCCTTGGGCACTGCCAGGGATCCAGGGGCAGCCCCAGCTGCTCTGGGAATTCACCCTGTGCCAGGGCCTCACCACCCTCACAGAGAATTTCTCCCCAGAATCCCATCTAAACCTCCCCTCCTCCCTCACTTGTCCAGTCACCCCCTGCTCCTGTGAAAAATCCCTCCCCAGCCTTCTCCCAGCCCCCTCCAGGTAAAGGAAGGGGCTCCAAGTTCTCCCCAGAGCTTCCTCTTCTCCCTGAGCAGCCTCAACTCACTGAAAGCAGAACCCAACCCCCTCAGCACATCCTTCCCTTTCTTCCCCAGGGGCTTTCACAGAACAGAAGCTCCTTGCTGTTTGACAGTGGTTTCCTGGCTCCCAGGCAGCCTGAGCAGTGCTGGAGAGAGCAGGGAGGGGGGCACAGGGAGGGCATGGCTGCTCTCTGCCTCTCCCCCCTCTCTCTGCCCAGCTCCCCTCGTGCACAGGCACCATCAGACACGGCCACAGCAGCTGCTCACACCCAGCCAGGGAAACCAGGGGTGCTCCTGGGGCTGGCAAACCTGGAGCCCTCCCCAGGCTGCCCCCAAGGCCAGGGGCCCTGCAGGGGACACCCCCAGCACCCTCCTGCCAACTCCCTGCACCCCTGCCGGGGAAAGCAAACCCCATTGCCAATTCACTGCAGGATTTCAGGAGCAGAGCACCCTCCAGGCGCCCATCCCTCATCCTGCAGGGCTCTCCCACCCCCAGCAGCCCCTCGGGGGTCCTGGCCAGCCTTGGGGACCCCCGGGCCAGCTCCTGGCTTGGGGCTCCCTTTGCCAGGGCCCCTGGAGCCCACCCCGAGGGGCAGCACGTGCCTTTCCAGGAGGATCAAAATCCAGCAGCTGCTGAGGGGAGGCTGAGCCAGGGCTGCCCTGGCAGAGCCACCCAGGCCTGGCCCTGCCACAGGTGCTGGGGCTGCCTGGGTGGAAGGAAACTTTTAATGGCTCTCAAGTCACAAGATAATTTGTATTCCCCTCTCTTCATACCAACACATTACCCAAATACATTATTTCCATAATGAGGAGATGAACATCTGTGTGGCTTCCCAAAATTTCAAGTGGCAATACTCGAGACAAGTATTCCCTCTTTGGGACTGACACATCAGCATTTCAAATAACTGCCACAACTAAAAATATCACTTGAATCCCAAGGAGGTCAAAGACAGTTCAGGTGTGGTTTAGATTTCGGGTTTTTTAGGTAAGGCAAACCAATTTGATTCCGCGAAATCGAGTCGCTGCAGTGTTGTACCAAATCATTTGTACTTGGGCCTGGTGAATGAGGTGCTCAGTGCAGGAGTGGGAAAGACAAACACCTGAAGCAGGGTTGTGTCCCTGAAAGCTGCTGTGGGAGCCCAGAGCTCTGGCTCAGGCCCCCCATGGCAGCAGAGCAGCCCCAGCTCTGGTGGCTTCACCTCCTCCTGCCTTCGGTGCAATAAACCTGCCCAAAGCCCCCGAAAAACCAACTCATCCCATTAGATCTGGAATATTCTTTGGAAATTCATGCTCTGGGAAGCAGCAGTTAAAGAGAGAAGCAGAAAACAGAAGGTGAAGATGAGGGCGAGAAGGATTTCTGCTTTGCACTGGGACTCGATGTCGCAGGGCCCTTCCCTCGGGGTACTCCGTGACTGGACAAGGGGCTGAGGGCTCCTGGGCACGGGTGGGCACCCAGAGGAAAGGACCTGAGAGGGAATGAGCAGTGGAAGCCTGCAGGGCAGCTCAGGGAGGTGGCCCTGTGGGGACCAGCGAGTGTCACCCCTGCTCAGCACAGCGAGCCGGGCTGTACCTGTGCCACGCAGGTGCTCCTGAGCACTGTGGCAGCACAACACGGGCTCGTTAGGCCTCATCAATATTCACAGGCAATTACACCGTCCTTCTTTCAGCAGCAATAATCAGTCTGAGGCGCCGGGCTCGCTTCCTTCCCGCCAGTTCTAACACAATTCATTGCCTTTGGAAGGTGGCACACAGCAGCAGCAGCCGCGGCTGAGCCCCACGGAGCTGGGAGTGCCCTCTCAGAGGGGTTTCTTGGCCTTTTTTTTCCTGCTGCACTTTTCTGCATTGCACTGGTGGAAGGTTCAGCCTGCCTGGCCCTTCTCTGCCAAGTCCCTGGTGTGGTGAGTGAGCCCAGCAGCTGTGTGCTGACAGGAGGAAAGGCTCTGCTAGCACCCAGGGGACTCCCCAGATGGACAGTGCCATGTCGTGGGAGTAAAGCTCTCCTGTGGCAGGCACACTCTTCTCTCTCTCAGGATTTTTTCATAGAAGAGCACAGAGGAAATAAAGAGAAAACAATTTCTATTTCTGCTCCTTGTTTTCCCCATGTGGAATGTGTTTGGAGAATTGTTTACCTGGGGTGATTGCTTGGTTGGATTCTGGTGAGGATTGTTTGGGGCTGGTGGCCAATCCAATCCAATCCAATCCAATCCAATCCAATCCAACCCAATCCAACCCAATCCAACCCAATCCAATCCAATCCAATCCAATCCAACCCAACCCAATCCAATCCAATCCAATCCAATCCAATCCAATCCAATCCAATCCAATCCAACCCAATCCAATCCAATCCAATCCAATCCAATCCAATCCAACCCAATCCAATCCAATCCAACCCAATCCAATCCAATCCAATCCAATCCAATCCAATCCAATCCAATCCAATCCATCCAATCCAATCCAATCCAATCCAATCCAATCCAACCCAACCCAATCCAATCCAACCCAATCCAATCCAATCCAATCCAATCCAATCCAATCCAATCCAACCCAATCCAATCCAATCCAATCCAACCCAATCCAATCCAACCCAACCCAATCCAACCCAATCCAATCCAATCCAACCCAACCCAATCCAATCCAATCCAATCCAATCCAATCCAACCCAACCCAACCCACCTGTGGCTGGGCTCTCAGAGAGGGGCACGAGTTGTGAGGGGTTAGATATGGGAGTTAGAACAGTAGGTTTGTAGTTTTAGTATCTCCTTTAAATAGTATATTAATGTATTATAGCATAGTTCTAATAAAGAAATCATTCAACTTCTGAGCTGGGGTCACACATCAGCATTTCTTGCCCCGGGCTCACCTGCATTCACAACACCCTCCCTTCAGCTGCACAGAGCAGGGCCCTCCCTGGGCAGCTCTCAGCTCTCACCCTGCAGCCACAGGGGCTGTGGTTTGCAGCCCAGCAGGGCCCAGCCCATGGATCTGCTGGCTGCTCCCCGTTGCCAGGAGCCAGCCCAGGACAGCAGGGAGCAGCTCCTCCAAACCCCTCTCCACCCCTCTGCTGTCAGGCAGGAAACACCTCCTGAACAGACCTGCAAAGCAGCAGGAGTGAAGTGGGCACTCCTGCATTCCTTGTATCATCTTTAAGGAAATTATGTGTATTATTCTGAGCATTATTTCCTAAACTGCTGCTTTCCAAAGCCTGTAATCAGTGAGGCATTAACAATACAGACTGGAAGACAAAAAGGCAGGGAAACAAACAAGGCAAGCCTTTCAAAGCCCTGTTCACCTCCCAGAATGAGCCCGGTTCTCTGTGTGCCTGAGCCTGCTCACCCAGGGCTGCCAGGAACACCCTCCAGGTGTGCCAGGGGTGTGACAGAGGGGCTGGAGCCTGCAGGGACCTTTGCTGGGATGCTCTGGGTGCCCCTGGGGAGAGCCAGGGTGGGGACCAGCTGCTCAGGCAGGACACAGCCACCACAAACACGCGCCACTGGTGCAGGGAAGGCACTTCTGGGGGTCATGCAGACTTTTCATTTGCTCCTTGCAAACTCTGCCCCATCAGAGCCTCCTGCAGGAGGGTGCCCCGGAGCTGCCACACACAAACAGCTTTTTAAAAATACAACCCTTCCCTCCTGGCTGGAAATAGCCTGCCCAAACACATCCAGCTGACAGCTCCCACGTCACATCACCCAGAGGAAAACTGGTCTGGAGGAGCTGCAGTTCAGGGTATCCCCCAAGCACTGACCCGTCTGCAGGGTGCTCCTGGGGGGGTGATCCCATGTAAACATGTCTGCAGGTGCTCGTCCCTCACTCAGCACTCCCACGCCAGCTGCAGGGTCCTGGAATCACACTGGAATCCAAGGGAGGGTGCCTGCCAAGCCCGGGGAGCAGTGCCCACCCCGCAGACCTGGGACACAAACCCCACAGCTCAGCAGCAGCTGGGCCCCAGAGAGCTCCTGGTTCTGGCAGTGCCAGCTCTGCTGGGGGCTGGCTGAGCAGCTCCTTTCATTTCAAGGGATCCAGAGAAAGCTCCTAAATCTCTGTTTTACGGCAGTTCTTTATGGTCCAATTAGAGCTTCCCACCTCATTTCTGTGCTGGGAAGCAGCAGCAGCAGCATTTGGTTCAAGCCCCATTTGGGACAGGATTTCTTGTTAATGCCCTGCTGGTTATGGGCTGTGTCCTGCACTGAGCAGTGGCAGATAATTCTCTCCAGTCCTCCAAAACCGTCACAGCTGTCTCCCAAAGCCCAGGGGAACTGAGGAGCTGAGCCCCACAGAGCAGCCAGGGGTCACACAGCAGGATCCAGAGTGTCCAGAGCAGGAGGGGAAGGTGTCCTGGTGAGAGCCCTTCTGCAGAGCTGCCTGCTCAGCCCTGCAAGGCTCAGTCCCACAGGGATGTGCAATTCTCCTGGCCCTGCCTGCCCCAGCCCCCAGCACTGCACACATTCCAGCAGAGGTTACCTGCACCCTGTGGGAGTCCAGGACACCCCTCTGGCTGCCCTGGCTGGCTCCAGACCCTGGCAGGGGGCTCACAGACCCTGGCACAAAGTCAAAAACACCTGTGGCTTCCATTTTAGCCCGTGGGAAAAGCTGCCAGCTCTGTGTGAGGAATTACAAACCACAAGGGTTTGAGCAGTGTGGTAGTTGAATTAACACAGGGTGGAAAACTGGAATTTTGGGGTTTTTAGAATGGGGTTCAGGGGGACAAGATGGAGGGATTTGGGTGTGTCCTGACCTTCTTCTCCTTCTCCTTGCCCTCCATGTCCTGCTGTGCTGGTGACACTTTTCTGTTGGTTTCAGGCACAGACACACTGTCCAACATCAATGACAGACATTGGCACGTTATTGTAACCACGGCACACGGAGTTTTTGGTATAAAATGTGAACACTGCCCTGAGGGCAGACAGAATGCCATGGCCGAGCTGCTGGGCAGAGCTCAGCAGGGCAGAGAGAGAATGTTCTAGAGAAGGGAAAATGAATAACCTTGAGAAGCCGATCCTGCACATTCAGACTCCTCCTTTGGCTGTGGGGCTGGGAGAACAAGGACTTTTACACTCTTGGGGTCATCCCAACACCCAGAGACACACAGACCCTGAGAGCACCCCAGCACTGCCCTGTGCCCCTGCCCCAGCCAGCCTGGAGGGGACAAGGAGCCCAGAGCTGCAGCCCCTCAGCAGAGTGGGAGGGAAAACAGCTCAGGGGGATGAGAGGAGAACTCAGGGCACGTGCTGGGGCAGGCAGCAAATCTGGGTCCAAACTACACCTCTTGTGCCTCTTCCCTTGGGATTGGGGTCCCCTCTGGCTTCTGGTGCTCCTGGGCTCTGCTCCAGCCAGGCTGCAGCCCCACAGCCCCCACGGAACAAACCCCTGGAGCCACATCTTTCCATCCCAGTTCCTCTCCAAAGCACATGGCTCACGCCCCGGGGACACAGAAAAAGCTGGAGAACAACAGAGGAGTGGAAAAGAGCCCGCACCAGGCTGTAAACAAACAGATAAAATTCAAAGGGAAGGATTTTACAAGTATTATTATGCAATAAACACTGGCCTCCTGCTCCCCTGAGGGAGAGGCAGGAAGGGCTGTGGGCAGCACATCATTCCCAGGGAATATTCCAGAGAAAAATGAACCCTCAGCTCCTTCCCTTTGGTGCTCAGGGGCTGTGAGGGTAAAACACTTCAGAGCCCTAAACAAGGAGGGAATCTCATTCTCAGTATTGCTTAAGTCACCACTCTTCCTTTGTTTTTTCTGAAGTTCATACTGCCCAAATAAAAAAGGAGCAAAGCAGCTCTTGTTGGAAATGAAAACAAAACAGGATTCACATCTCTTTGGAAGACAGACAACTGAAAATCCCAGGGCCAGTTTTGTTGGTTTGCAGCGCTTGCAGTTTTTAATTTTTTAAATATACAGGCTCATCCCTGTGCTGGATTTGAGCTGTCCCTCAAACTTCTTGCCCAGAGCTTCACAAACTCCAGCCTCAGCCCCATCCCCAGCCTCTGGAACTGACCCATGAATCTGAAATCTGTTTGAATCCCACTGTTCAGCTGCATCAGTTTTGAGCTCAGACAGTAAAGACTGCTTTTCTCCACATCAGCAAAGCTTTTGCCAGACTTTGTAAATAATTCAGATCAAATCTCTGTACTAGCCTCTGTATTTCTGCTCCAGCTGCTCCCCTCCTTGGTTCCATCTCCCTGGGAGCAGACAGAGCACACCCGAGAAAGGGCAGGAAGAGCCTTCCGGAGGGAGACAGGAGAGGAAAGCCCAGAGCTCTGCTCAGCCTAACACTGGCTGCAGCAGCTGGGAGCTGCCCACCCCACAAACCCTGCACGGCAAAAGGGACAGGAACCAGAGGGAGGAGGAGGTGAGCAGATCCCTCACAGCTGAGGTTAAGAGGAAAACAACTCCTGGGACTCAGGATGAGGCTAGGGAATCTCCTCTGGTGTCAGGAGGGCCCAGCACAGAGCCCCAAGGAGCAGGGTAGAGCATCCTGCTGCACAGCTGCTCTCTGAGCAAACAAACAAATCCATACAATCTCCTCTTTTTCCTCTGGAAGCCTCTCCAAGCCTTTCAAGTTCCCTGTACCTGGCTGGGCTGGCACTGGAGCGTGTTCCCAACTTGCCAAGGAGTGATTCCTCTTTCATGTGCACTTCTCTGGCTCACTGTCTACTGCAATTATGCAAATAAAATGCAACTTTATCCTTTCAGCATAATTACATCAAACACAATCAGGCTATATTAAGACTGACTTAAGAGGAATGAATTCAGTTCATCTAATGATTTCCTAAATCCCCCCCATGGGACTGTGGCAAAGAAAATTCTGTCCCAAGTGTGACATCAAGTACCAAGACAAATAACTGTGGATCTGGGGCCTGATCCTACAAAAAGCCAAGCACTTCAGGCCCCCTCTGGAGTCACAGGCTGCTGGGATATCCCCACTGTCAGAGAAGCAGGAACGTCAGCTGGTGCCTGCGTGCACAGGTGTAAAACCACAGCACACCTGCACTTCACACCTGTATTTTGAGCTGAAGTCATGCCTGGGGGCGAACAATAATTTGAAAAATGCTTTTTTTTTTCCTGTGCAATGAGCGTTTCAGCTTATGACCCGTGTGAGCAGCAGCCCTGCAGACAAACCCTGCTAAGCCATGAGTGCCGTGCACCCCCAGGCTCGCAGGCACACCCACGGCCAGTGAGCTGAGGCTCCCTGGCTGATTAGCCAAACATTATTCCCTTCACGTGGCAGAGGCAGTGTCAGTATTCAGGTCAAGGCACGTGAGCTGCAGTGCTCTCTCTGCTTGAGCAAGGCTTCTTAGGAGCCAACATATCCCAAACACTGCGTGGGACAGCGATAAAAGGAAAGGGAGAAAAAGACGAGATGCTTTTGGGGAGTAAAACAAGGGCAACCCCCTCACTCATGACTCTGGCACAGAGTTCTCACTAAATGCAGTGGGAATTGAGCTGTGGCCCTGCCCTGGAGCCCCGGGATGCTGCACGGGAAGGAGCTGGGCTGGGCCCTGCTCAGGGCACCGAGCTCCAGCCTGCTCCTGCAGCTTGGCTCCTTCCGTTTGCAGGGAAAACCAAGGTGCTTTATTTCTTCTATTTTATGCCCTCATCTAAAGCAGTGCATTGCTGCATTTTAGATGTTCATTTCTGGATGATGAAAGACTGACATTAAAGTGTCCAATTCCTTTCTCTGGGCCTCGTGGCCAAATGAAATTCAAAGGACACAAAGGAAAGCAGAACAGCCTCCAGCAGCCTGGGCATGAGGAAGGCAGCAATCCAGGGGGATCTGAAACATAAACTTTAAGAGATTTAGAGATTTTAGAGGAGCTAAGATTTTAGTTAGAGATAAGCCTTACTAGAGTTAATTAAAATAAAGGGATTCTGTAAGTAGGCCTTGATGAAGTTAAGAGTTAGTAGTTAACTAATAACTGATTGCTTGCCAACATAATGTTTAGTTAGCTGGGTTTATAATGAAGAATACAGAAACTGACAAACAGCTTTTAGGAACATGAGACAATTGTGGGCCTCCTCTGCTCTGAAACCAATTGAAGACAAGGAATGGGAGTTCTACCAAGGTTCATTTGTCATATTTGCATTGAAAAGGTAGAAAGGTCAGAATGAGGAAGACTTCATTTACTTCCTCATTTTGGGACCCCTCCCCATGAAAGGGAACACCGACCCATTTCAAGGAACTAACTACGCATGCTTAATAGCTTTTGGAATGATTAGCATAGGAAGCAAGGAATGGGATGTACCAAATGATGAATATGTATTTGTATTTTGGGTATTCCATTCTGGTGTGGATAAAAGGACTCTGTAATCATCTGAAAGGTGCAGTGTGCATTTGGGAGCTGTCCCACACGCTGCCCGGCGCCGCAATGAACATACACGTTCTAACTTTAAACTGTCAGAGAGTTTTTGTCCGTCACAGCTGGATATCAGTGCTAGATCAATATCCAGATTTCTTTAATAAATCAGATCAGGGCCTCCCTGGGCATGGAAAGACCAAAGCCTGGGCATTCCTGACATGTCCACTGGCTGTTCTCCTGGGGAATGGGACAGACGTGGGATCAGCCTGAAAGGGGAACGCGGGAGCTGAACTGCTCCAGCAGCACCGGGATGAGCTCTGCTCCCTGAACTGCCCCTCCAGCCCATGCCAGCAGGAGCAGATGGCACATCCAGATGGCATTCAGGGATGGCTGGATGGGGCTGGGAAGGGCAGGAACCAGCCCGAGCCCCTGGCGTGGCCAGGGAGCAGGCAGGAGCCCTCTGCTCTGCACAGGGGCACCTCAGCCTGCCCCCCTCCCCGGCACAGCTCCCACTCTGCCCAAAGCTTTTCCTTCCCAGGAAGGAACACACAGACCCCAACACGTGTGTCTGCTCCTGAAGGACACCTCAGGTACAGGGATTTGTAGGCAAAATGGCATTTAGGCACCACAGTAATCCCCCAGCCTATGTGGCTACAAGTGCAAAATGCACCCAGGCTGCTCCAGGCACTTCTCCACTGAACGAGGAGATATTTGCAGGCTCAAGAAACACAATTTTTTTGCAGGTACAGCCAATACACTGATATTCATACCTCTAATTTAACTGACTTTCTACACCTGAGCTCTCTCACTCTGCCATCCTCACTCATTTTGCATCCAAAACCCCCTCGTGCTTCCCATGAGGGGTTTAATGTGTAACATAAAAGGAAAATATTTTAAAACAAACAAACGTGGGAAGTTTTTGTTTCTGTGTACTGTTGACAGAATTTGCGTTTCTGTGTCAGAAACCCTCAGGGATGAATACAGGCAGCGTAAAAAGCTTATTAAAATATCCTGCTTTTCAGAAACAAACCACTTCATTGTCTGTCAACGTTCTGTATTTACGGAGAAATAACATCCAAGAGTGCCTCGGGGGGCTAAAAAATGTAAAAGAATGAAGCAGATGATCTACCTGAGAGGAATAACTGATGAGCAGGGAGTGCAGGCACAGGGAGAATGCAAATATTTGGTTTTCCGGGGAGTGAAGACACCAGAACCCATTTTAATGTGGGCAGCGTGTTCGAGGACTGGGCCAGCAGAGGAGTTGGGTTTCTCTGCTCAGTGACTCCCCTGGAAACAACTTTTCCTCCGTGTTCAGAGAACACAGACTCTGAACAACCTCTGGTGCCCAGAGGAAACCGTGTGGACGCTGAAGCATCTTCACCCACAACAGGATTAACAAACTGAGGTGAGATCAGACAACGAACACTTGAGAGCACAAAGGAAAGTCGAGAAAGAAACAGAAAATTCATTCAGCACAACAAGTTTCCCCAAATTCGCCATACACACATCTGTACAGGTGTGGCTATTTCTGAAGCACACAAGCAATAGGGATAAATATAGTGCTTGATCTGAAATAAAAGTGAAGATGAGTTTAAACGGAAACCACTGACCAAAAAATGAAGCTTTAGTCCTTGAGTAGAAAACTTCTCCTTTGCTTCAGAGAGGAGACCTGAATTGCCCAAGAAGCCCCCTCCCCTGCATGCACACGAGAGGCTCACATCAGTTGGGTTTTTCTTCCCAAAAACCCCTGTCACACCCTCCCAAGGTCTGAAATCAGGTCTGACAAGCAGCTGCGGGCAGCTCCTTCCCTGTCAGAGCCCAGCACATCCCTGTGGCTGCCCTGGCTGGCTCCAGACCCTGGCAGGGGGCTCACAGACCTTGGCACAAAGTCAAAAACACCTGTGGCTTCCATTTTAGCCTGTGGGAAAAACAGCCAACTGTGTGTGAGGAATTACAAACCACAAGGGTTTGAGCAGTGTGGTAGTTGAATTAACACAGGGTGAAAAAGTAGAATTTTGGGGTTTTTAGAATGGGGTTCAGGGGTACAAGATGGAGGAATTTGGGCTTGTCCTGACCTTCTTCTCCTTCTCCTTGCCCTCCATGTCTCGCTGTGCTGGTGACACTTTTCTGTTGGTTTCAGGCACAGACACACTGTCCAACATCAATGACAGACATTGGCACGTTATTGTAACCACGGCACACGGAGTTTTTGGTATAAAATGTGAACACTGCCCTGAGGGCAGACAGAATGCCATGGCCGAGCTGCTGGGCAGAGCTCAGCAGGGCAGAGAGAGAATGTTCTCGAGAAGGGAAAATAAACAACCTTGAGAAGCTGACCCTGCACATTCAGACTCCTCCTTTGGCAGCACCGGCTGGGAGAACAAGGACTTTTACACTCTTGGGGTCATCCCGACACCCAGACCCCGACACTTCCAGAGCTGGGAATCAGCCTCGGGTTTGCACAGGAGGAGATTCAGGGAGAAATCAGGAGGTGGAGAGGCATTCCAGGGGCCTGGCACCGTGTGTGCCCCCAGGGGCACCCCCAGAGCCTCGGGAGGACAGGCAGGAGCAGGGGCAGGGAGGGGCAGGCTCTTACCCTCGATGGTGGCTCTCTTGGGCAGGATGGTGATGGCTCCCTCGGCCACGTCCTCCTGCTGCAGCAGCGGGCTCACCTTGGAGCCCCACGTGTCCGAGCCCACCCACAGGAAATGTCCCACCTGATCCGCCCTCTTGGCGGCCGCCAGGATCTGCCTGTGGAAAGGAACGCTTGGTTTGCAACGGGATTTCACCGGAGCGTGGCGCTGCCCCAGGAAATGGGGGTGCAATGGCAGAACGGCTGCACCCGACGGGCTCAGAGGTCTCGTCCAGCCCGACTGAGGCTGTGATGAGGAGGAAGAGCACATTCCTGAACCCAGCAGAGCTCAGGGGCCGGCACACTCTGTATCACCAGGGCTCTGGGCAGCCTGGGCCAGGGAAGGGTGGAACTGGATGATCTCCAAAGGTCCTTCCCAACCCAAACCGTCCCATGAACCATGCAGCAACAATGGGACTTCTCTTCAAATTCACCCTATATCCCATGGCTGAGTGATTGATTCCACTAAAACTCAAGGGTTTTTCCATTGACTTTACTGAAACTTTCCCCTAAATTCTTTTTGTCTCGTTTTGTGGGACCAGGCCTCTCAGCAACTGGTGATTCCATCACAATTTTAAACTAATTTCAAATTCTGGACCCAGAATACGCAAGCGAGTAATGAAATTTAAAATATTCTTTGTGTTACTTTATGAGCCCGTTCCATGTGGTTTAACCTTGAGCATCCAAGTCGCTTTATCACTATTAACTTTCATTTGCCATAAAATAGAGCTGAATTAATGAATTACAGCAAGGAGAATGAGCCTGGAGAGAGGGGGGGCGTGTTTGTAGTTCCTCTGAGAGGAAAGGTCAGCTCTGCCACCCCATGCCAGGAGAAGCTCCCAGATCCCGGTCCCCATTCTCCAGCACCCATGAGCCAGGCAGCAGCAGCCTCGTGCCTGGTGCTTCCCCACATTCCCAGCTCCACGTATCCCCGTGTGGCTCCCACCACAGGCCTCTCCGCGGCTCTCGCTCCCCGGCAGAGCCCAGGGGATGGGGCCAAGCCTTACCTGATGTCCTCGTCGTTGGCGAAGATGACGATGGCCCTGGCGTTGGGCGTCTCCAGCAGCTGCCGGATGATCCTGTCGAAGTCGATGCTCTTGTCCTTGCGGTCCTGGGGGATCTTCAGGGACTGGGCGATGCAGAGCCCACCTGTGCCAGGGAGCAGAGCACAAAGGCACCTTCAGAGGAGGGCGGGGAAACGTCAGAGCGCCCAGCAAAGGCCGTGGGGAACGCACGGCCCAGAGGGGAGCCTGGAGGGGAGGAACTCTCCCAGGATCACTGCCCTTCCAGCTCTCCATGGCCACATCCTGAGGGATCCATGCAATTCCTGCTCTGGCAGCACAGCCTGCATGCCTGGCAGGGTCAGGGATTACACAGACTGTGCCCAACCTGCTGTTGTTGGACACGAAATGAGTACACAGAAGCTTGGTGAGTTTAAAAGAGAAAAAAAAAAAAGCTAGTTTTATTCAAACATCTGGTATTTATAGAATTCCAAAGGTTTGACTGTGGATTGGAGGATGGAATTACTACTTCTCTAACTACACTGGTCTAAAGATTAATCAATCATTTCTCTCTACCCACAGAGAAACATGTAAACTATTTTATTTATATATGAAATTGTGTGGGAACTCTGACTCTCAAATATGTAAACATTATCAGAAGGCTGAAGAAGTTTTATGAGAACTGTAAAACTTTCAAAAGAACTATAAAAGAAAACTTAACACTTTTAAAAATCAGGGCAACACCAGCCCACTGCAGAACAGCAAAATAAAAGCAAAGAAATGGGCAGTGGAAGGATGAAAAGGAGAGGAATTAAAACAGGATAAACAGCAACCTGAACAAGCCTGAACTGATGCATAAACCCCCAAAACAACAGGCTGAGAGGCAGAAGGTACTGACAGGGTACTGGGCAGGTTTATCTCAGTGAAGGGCTGAGATTCTTTTTGTTTTTGCAACTTGAGGGCTACTGGGGGAAAATGCTTGCACTGGACTTACCTGGAACAGGAACAGCCAAAGTGGAGATATGGACAAAACCCACACTGTGCAAGAAAACCCCTCAGCATTCCAGTGCCCACCACCAAACAGGATGGAGAGACACCAACAGAGAAACCTCAAGACAAAGTCCGTGAAAGGGACTTCTCATAAACACCCAGAGAACACAGCAAAGAGCATCAGCACAGCCACAGGTCCTGCAGCCAGACCAAAACCCACCTGCTTTTAGCACAGCTCCCATACTACAGCTGTCTAGTTTGTTAAAAAAATTAAAAAATTAAAAATCCCATCTCCACTGGCATTCTGGTTGTTGCTGGCAGATGAAAACACAACTTTTGCCTTAATTATTTTGTTTCTCAGTAGTAATCACTTTCATCTTTTACGGCATCTTTGATACCAACCTGCTCACCATAGTGCACAGTGCGTTAATTAATAACGTATCAGAGCTCCTCATAAAAACCAGCAGTGGGGATGAGTTAATTAAAAGGCAGCAGGACAAGGGAGAGATTCACAGATAGGCTTTAAAACCCAGATTTAAAAGTCCTGGTAACTGAAGCACTGGAGAAGGTGTTGGAGGGTGAAGGACCTGGAGGAGGAGGCTCAAGCCCTGGAGCATCGTCCTCATCCCAGGGAAAAGCAAACCCGGAGAGAACCACGGGAAAACCAACTGGGAAAACCAAACTCCTGCTTGGAAATGGTGAAATGCAGCTCCTGTGCCCATCCCTGAGCCCCTCATAAAGCAGCTCAGCCTGCCTTTGCCTGGTTTTTGACAGAGGGAAGCTTAGCTGCAGCTGCCTGAAGGCAGAGGAGCTCTGCTGGTCTGGCTGCTTGTTTCAGTGGGGAGAAATGAAACAGTGAACAGGAAAGGCAGGAAGAGAATAAAGCAGAATAATAACCCCCAAGTTTTTCTCTGGCTCACATAAAACGTTTCATTTTGTTTCGCAATTATCACAACCTGGACTTTCTGCAACCTTTTTTTTTTTTTCCCTTTAAAAGCAAACACTACTGAGTTTTAAAAATAAGCTTCATTTAAAATGAAGATTGAAAGTCTCACTGCCGGCGAGTTCAGAAACCTGAACAGTTTTACATGCTCTATTTTCCCCAGTCAGAATTAGACAGAATGAACCCAAGGCCACGAGCAGTGTTCTCCAGCTCTCCCAAAATGTCCCACTTGGCAGGGATCCCACAGGCAGTGGGAGAGCTTTCCCAAAAGGAGCAGATGCCATGGTGCCCTGCTAACCTTGGCACCACCTCTGCTAAAGGAATTAAGGCTAAGTGGCAAGGAGGAGTGACACAAATGGCAAATATCAGTGTGCCCTCTGTCACCCCCTGGCAAGCAGAGTGCCCGGGGAATTGGGTGTCTGTTGTCCAAAAGGCACAGTGGAATAAGTTCAGCCTTCACATCCTCATCCCACATTCCAGCACAACAGGAAACATGTGCACAGTTATTGAAACTGTCAGGTTCATTCACAGCACTTCTGAGGGAAAAACCTCCGAGGGAATTAGGTGGTAAAAACATGAAAGTTGCAAATTCAGGATCTTGTCACAGGATTCCTGCAGTAACTCATTACCCCTGGTGGCCTGGAGCAGTGACAAATGCTCCAAGCAGCACAAAGTGCCTGGCCAGGGATGAGAGCCTGGGAGCAAAGACACCCTGGCACTGAGCAGGGGCTGCTCTGACACGTCCAGAGCAGCTGGGGCTGCCCCTGGATCCCTGGTGGTGCCCAGGGCCAGGCTGGCCAGGGCTTGGAGCAGCCTGGGGCAGTGGGAGATGTCCCACCACTCAGGAAATGTGGAACAGGAAGATCCTCCAGGTGCCTCCCAGCCCAAACCATTACGGTTTGTGTGTCCCACACCATGAACTCAGGCTGTTGGGATAAAGGGTCTGTCCTTGGAGCCCATGCACCCTCAGAGAGGGTCACCCACCACTCACAGAGTGACAGCCACGGCATGAGCCCTCCGGGGGATGAGCACGTGATGGGAATGCCAGTCCTGGGAATGCCAGTCCTGGGAATGCCAGTCCTGTGTCAGAGCCTGGCACGCAGCTCAGGGGGCAGCCAGGGGCAGCCAGGACCCAAAGCAGCAGGGAGCACACGGGCTGGGGGCACAGCAGAGCCTGAGCCATGCCCTGAACCCTGAGCTGTGCCCTGAGCCCTGAGCCATGCCCTGAGCCGTGCCCTGGCTGTGCCCTGAGCTGTGCCCTGAGCCGTGCCCTGAGCCCTGAGCTGTGCCCTGAGCCGTGCCCTGAGCCCTGAGCTGTGCCCTGAACCCTGAGCTGTGCCCTGAGCCATGCCCTGAGCCGTGCCCTGAGCCGTGCCCTGAGCCCTGAGCTGTGCCCTGAGCCCTGAGCTGTGCCCTGAGCTGTGCCCTGAGCTGTGCCCTGAGCTGTGCCCTGAGCCCTGAACCATGCCCTGAGCCGTGCCCTGGCTGCTCCTGAGCTGTGCCCTGAGCCGTGCCCTGAGCTGTGCCCTGAGCCCTGAACCATGCCCTGAGCTGTGCCCTGAGCCCTGAGCTGTGCCCTGAGCCCTGAGCCGTGCCCTGGCTGTTTGTGCCCTCTGAGCCGTGCCCTGGCTGCTCCTGAGCCGTGCCCTGGCTGCTCCTGAGCCGTGCCCTGGCTGTCTGTGCCCCCTGAGCCGTGCCCTGGCTGCTCCTGAGTCGTGCCCTGAGCCATGCCCTGGCTGTTTGTGCCCTTTGAGCCATGCCCTGGCTGTCCCTGCCAGCCCTGAGCTGTGCCCTGAGCCGTGCCCTGAGCTGTGCCCTGGCTGCTCCTGAGCCGTGCCCTGAGCCATGCCCTGGCTGCTCCTGAGCCGTGCCCTGAGCTGTGCCCTGAGCCATGCCCTGGCTGCTTGTGCCCCCTGAGCCGTGCCCTGGCTGTTCCTGCCAGCCCTGAGCCGTGCCCTGAGCCGTGCCCTGGCTGTTTGTGCCCTCTGAGCCGTGCCCTGGCTGCTCCTGAGCCGTGCCCTGGCTGCTCGTGCCCCCTGAGCCGTGCCCTGGCTGCTCCTGAGCCGTGCCCTGGCTGCTCCTGAGCTGTGCCCTGAGCCATGCCCTGGCTGCTCCTGAGCCGTGCCCAGGCAGGCAGAGCCCCCAGGGCTCTCTGCAGCCGGAGCTGGCACCCAGCAGGCAGCGCTGGCTGTGGGGATGCCCGAGCTGGGAAGGCAGAGCTGCTCCAGTGCCATGGATGCCCGTGGCCGGGTGCTGTTTGGCTTCTGCTACAGCACTGGGCACGTTATTCTGCTTCCCCAAAACTCTCCAGGAGCTGTTTTTCTTATCACCACTTAATTGGATTATCAGGTAGCAAAAGAGACAATTTAACACTTTTTCAGCTGATTTATCTGCAGAGATCCTTTTGGGGGGAATCACTTTTGGCAACACTGAAAACATCACGTCGCAAAGTTATGTTGGTGCTGATGATTATTAAAAGGAACTCTCAATTAATTTGATTAATACGTTCCTTTAAAGTTAGCAGCTGCCACGAGCTGCCTCCTGGGTGTTTATCAGAGTTCTGGGAACAACAGACAAAGCAAAGCCCCTGGCACAGCTGGGCTGCTCCTCCCCTGGCAGTGATTCCAGGAGCTCCCTCACTGCCCACCAGCACAGGAAACACCCCAGCATGGGGATTTTAACGATGGAGTGCTGGGAGGGGTGAGAAAAGCTCAAGCACAGATGGTAGCAAGACTCTGTAAAGTAAGCAATCAAAATTAAAAGTCTTCAAGTGCAGGAGAGCTCTGACCCCTCAGAGAGAGCCTGCCAGGGAGCTGCTGCACCCCCACGATGCTCCAAAGGCAGAGCCCACACCACACAAGGGGAAATAACTCAAACACTTTAACTGGAGTTTGGGGGAGCCAAAGGAGGGGAATTAACTGGGGAAGAAGCAAAATAAACCTCAAAGGCACAGAGCAGGTTTTCTCCAGTTCATTGTACGTTTTCTATCTCACTCCTGGGTTCTGGCATTTCCTGCCATTCCCTGCATATACAATTTATGAGCTGCAATGAATTTGACTTGTAAACCTCCTGCATTCTGCAGATGAGAAACCAGTGGCAGTAAGGCTGAAAACGGAGTTTGAAGGAGTCAGGATCCTCCCCATGTGAAAACCTGGACAGCACAACTGAGGAGAGTTCCCTGATAGAACAGAATCACATCCCAAAGAACCAGAACGACAAAAGATCATTTTATAGTCCTGAAATGCAGCTGGGGCTGCACCAAACTCCTCAGCAGGGACGGAGTTGTTCAAACAAGTGACACAAACCCACCAAATGCTCAAAGCCAGAGGCTGGAAATCCATCTGTGACTCACATGTGGCTCTGCTGCAGCAGCCACGTCCCAGGGAGGGGTTTAGGGCCAAGCTTTGGTTTATGTTTAGCTAAAAACCAGAATGAACCCACATTCCAGGACCTGCCATCAGCCTCACAAGAAACAGTCAGATCTTCAGGAAGTGATGTGAGTGCAGGAAGATTTCCAGTCCCATTCCCAGACCTGCAGAATAAACCAAGAGAACAAAGTGATCCTGACCTGGGTGTGGAATATCCCCTGTCCCATCCTGGGACAAGGTGCCACCAGCGTGGGAGCTCCCCAGGGGCTGCTCTGAGCCCACCAGAACACTCCCAGCACGAGATCCCTGGGATTTATCCAAGGGCTCCAGCCCATCTCCTGGGATGCAGAGCCCCAGCTCTGCCCCTTGCACCCCAAAGGAATTCCAGCCTGTGGAACTGAGCTGAGGGACAGGAAAGCTCCTGCAGCCAGGAATGGGAATAAATAAAGTGCTTCATTCTGCCCCGCAGTGAGATCAGGCAGGGCAGGCTCAGAGGGGCTGGGAGGGGCTGGAGAGGCTGGCTGGTGCTGCTGCACCCACCAGCGGGGCTGGGAAAACAAACAGAGAGGCCAAACCAGCACACAGTGTGCAGGGTCCTCAAGAAAAAGGAACTTGGAGTTAAAACGTGGCCTGTAGAGAGACCCAGAAATGCCAGCTGGGCCCTCGTGTCCTGAATCAAAGCCCTGATGAGGCTCTGGGTTGGCTGTTTCTTCACTAGAACAATTAATGTCCTGCTCCCTAGGAACGCTCACTCTCCTGCTTGCCAAAGAGCTCCAAAGTCCTTGCTTATGGCAGTAAAAGAAGTTTGCAGCTGCCCTGATCTGCAGAGGGGCTCGGATTGAAATTACAGCTCCAGAGCATGGTAATTCAATTGTAAAAATGGAAAGTGCACCAATAATAAAATTACATTAACACATGGAATGACAACAATTTATCCAAGGAAAAGGATCCCTGTGGATACCCAACAGCTTTAACTTAGAAACTTTCTACACATGAAGAAGCTACTGAATCACTTGGAAATTTCATTTTCACTAATTTTGTTTATTGTTTCATTTTTTCCCATTAGCCCTCATCATAACCCAACAACAGAACACCTAAACTAATATGGAAGACTAATATTTCTAGTATGTTATTCATTAATGCTTAATTCCATTGTGTCAGACCTTTGCTGCATATTTAATGACATTCCTGGTGTGTTTTATCACCTCAAAATTGTCCTTTATTATGGCACTTAAACTCCAGCAATATACAAAAAATTAAGACTCTCCTTGGGAACACTAAATTAAATTATAAGAATGGTGTAAGATGACTTTGAGAGATGCAGGAAAGCTCTGCTGGTGAGGCAGAATAGAAGGAAAATGAGGATGTGCTGCAGGAGCAGGAGCTGCCTGTGCCTGAGAACAGGCTCAGCCCAGGGCTTGGCTGCAGAAGGGATTGGGAGCTTTTGGCTTCCTAAAATCTGCTACAAAGGTGCATTGGAGCCACGCGGTGAAGCCGTGCAGGAAAAAGCAATGGAAGATAGAACACTTAAATCCCTTTTGCTGGTGCAGCTCCGTGCCAGGAGTGCTCCCAGAGCTGGCCTGGGGCAGAGCCCTGCCCAGAAGGGCCCTGGGATCCACCTGACAATGAAAGTTACCCCTTGGAAGGAGGTGGGATTGCAGGGAACCAAGAAGAAAACCCCGAAATGGATGAACCATTTCCAGCCCTAAATGGAGGAACCATTCCCTGTTTTGTCTGAAAGGCCCAGAGCAGGAAGCTCCTGAGCTGAACACCTTTATTTATGCTGTCACTCCTGTCCTTCACCTGTTTCTAACAACCAGGAGGAAAGAGAGACCCCAGATTCAGACCCCTGGGTTAGGGTGGAAGGGCTGAGACTGGAAATCTGGGGATCCTGTGGGATCCTGGTCCTGGGGGCACCTGCTGAGCCATGGCATGAACCACCCCGGGGGAAAAGCGTTTGGTCTGATCTCAAACAGCACAAAGCCCCAAATCCTGCCAGGGCAGAAGAGAATCCCAGAGCTGGGAGAGCCCCCTGAGACCCAGCTGGGAGCCCAGCACCACCCCCTGGCCCCCTCGAAGCCTCAGCCCCGTCCTTGCAGAGCCTGAGCGCAGCTCTAGAGCATCCTGAGCAGGAACAGCAGGGGCAGAGCCCCCCGAGACACAAACAAAGCCCCCAAATTCCCCCTGAGCCAGGGAGAGCTCAGGACAAAGAGCAGCTGGGAGAGGCAGCCTGCAGCTGCTGCAGAAACCCTCCACGCTGGCAAGGAAGGGAAATGCTGCAGCACAAGCACGGGAAGCAGCCCCTGCTTTCCTGGAAGTGCTGGGATTAAGGCAGAACCACAGAAGGGTTGGAAAAAATCTTTAAGAGCATCGAGTCCAACCATTCCCCAGCTCTGCCAAGGCCACCGCTGCCCCATGTCCCCAGGTGCCACAAGGGCTTTCAAACCCAGGATGGGCACTCCACCACCAGCCCTTCCAATGCCTCACCACCCTTTCCATGAAGAATTGTCCCCAAAATCCACCCCAGCCCAGCCTGAGGCCGTTCCCTCTCCTCCTGTCCCTGTTCCCTGTTCCCAGCCCGACCCCCCCAGCTGTCCCCTCCTGTCAGGATCTGTGCAGAGCCACAAGGTCCCCCCTGAGCTCCTTTGCTCCAGGCTCAGCCCCTTCCCAGCTCCCTCAGGAATTCTCCAGCCCCTTCCCAGCTCCCCCAGGAGTTTTCCAGCCCCTTCCCAGCTCCGTTCCCGGCCCTGGACAGCTCCAGGCACCCTCGGGCAGCGCTGTCTCTGCAGCCCTGTCCCCTCCATGGAGCCCTGCAGGTCACTCTGTCACCTCCCTGGGGCACAGGGGCAGCTGTGCCCTGCTGCCCTGGGTGCCAGGCTGCCCAGCCCGGCCCTGCAGCTGCCCTGGCTCCTTGCAGAAGGGATTTCCTGCCAGCTCTGAGCTGGGAGCTGTGGGGCTCAGGGAGCTGCTCAGTGCCGGGCTGCTCCTGCAGGGACATCCCCCCAGCAGTGGCAGTGCCACCTCTGGGTGCTGAATCATTACACAGCACAGGATGATCTCCTGGAGCGTTCCCACATTCCCAATCCGTTTTGTCTCGGGGAAGGAACACGGCGTTTCAGCTGCTCCAGATAATGGCACTGCTGTGCCTGCCGTGTCAGGGCATCAAAGACCTGTCACCTCCTCAGGGAGTGACAAATCCAGGGAGCAGCCAGGACACTGTGAGACATCTCCGTGGGAGGGCAGGGAGGAGAAGGGATCTTTGATAGAGAATTTTGGAAGGAAACACGTTTCCTCGTTTTTCCACCCAAGAAGAGGCCAGCATTTACAGCACGACAAAATTCTTCCACCCTAAGCCCAGTGCCAGGCTTACAAAAAGCTCTGCAACAGATCAGGGACACGGAACAAGGCCCACAAAGGGTCAAAACAGGGCTGAAGAGTGGGACCTCAGGGGACACTCCTGTAACCAGCCCCAGGCTGCTCCCCATCCCTGCCCCTGGGTCAGAGCTGCAGGGCCAGGGATGGGGATCCAGCTGGGATCACTGCCATACCAAACCAGGTTGTGGCAGGTCCCGCCTGGGTTTGGGTCACTCCTCCCTTGCTGCAGCACATTTTGCCTCCAGATCCATGCCCAAGGTCGTTGCTGGGAGCTCACACAGTGCTCACTGTTCTTCTGGGACTCAAAATGGGCACATTCAGCAAAGCTGGGAATTGTTTGAACAGGTTCTGTCCCCAGCCCTCACACAGGGAAATGGAAAATAGAAACAGAACTCTATAATTCCTTGGTCTTTTCTAGTCCTTCTCACAATCCCCATCTCCTTCACACTGGAGTAATGTTCTTAATGTACTCGGCTGAGCCTTAATGACCCTCTCTCAAATGAGTACTAAAAATGCAATATAGCTCAATAAAACCACTCCTGCAGCCTGGCAAAGCCCAGCCCCTGCGCTGCCCGGGCATGAGCCACTCAATTCCATGGAGCTCTGCCACCAGAGGCTGTGAAAGGCACAGGAGGTAGGAGCAAGCTCCGGGCAGGCACTCCAGGATCCATCCCAGCAGTGCCTTACCCGATGGAAAATCTCCTGTCAGATCCCAGGCAGACACCAACACTCAGCTGGGGACTGGGCTGAGAGAGGGACCCCGGCCAGGGACACCCAGGCCAGGGCTGGGAGCAGCCCGGGACAGGGGGAGGTGTCCCTGCCCTGGCAGGGGTGGCTCTGGACGGGCTCTAAGGTCTCTCCCAGCCCCACTCCCTGTTCACCTGCTCGCTTCTCCCAGGAAGCCCCAGAAGAGATGGAATATGGATATTCCTGGGTGATCCCAGCACAGAGCTCCTCACTGCCTGCCTGCCAAAGAGCCTTTCCAACGAGCAGCCCGTTAATGACAGGGGGATTCTCTTCATTTGGTGCTGGACTTGAGAGACCTAGGAAATACCTGCCCATATCCAGAGTGCCCAGAGTGTTTAACTGAACAGGGATTGCTGCAGGAACCATCCCTCCAGGAAAGCCCTAAAAGCTTCCAAAAAAACCTCATCAATCTTTAAAGCCTCCATTTCCCTGGTGCTGCAGTCCTGATCTTACGACCTGGGCATCCAGACCTGTGACACTGCAGGGGAAGCTGCACTGTGCTACACCAAGAATAAACCCAAGGAAATTCACTTTACAGCAAAAACTTCGGAGAGTCAAAATATGAATGCACCAGAAATGAGGTCACAGCCTCAATCCATCAATCAATCAAGCAATCAAACTATCTATCTTTAAACAATTTTTATGCCACAAAAAGGTTTTATCACTGCTTTTATTTTTTTTTTTTTTTTTTTTTTTTTTTTTTTTTTTTTTTTTTTTTTTTTTTTGTGGAATCTTGGTAGGGCAAGGCAGCACCAGGAAATCTGGGATTCACAAGACAAGGCCAAAGACAGGATAAGGAAGAATTATGATGCTGAATGTGCCCCTTTCCCTTACTGTGGGGCACTCCTCATATTAGTGCCAACTGCATTGAATTTCCTTCAATTATTTGCAGGCAAATTTCACTCTGTCCCCCTCCAGCTCCTGCCAGGCACCTGCAGGGTGCATTATCCCACATTTAGCACGTCCCATGGAACTGAGGAGGTCCAGGGCTGCCAAACTCTGTGTGCCAAGCAGAGGGGTTTGTGTGGCTCTGCAAATCCCTGCAGGATGGGGCTCCCACTGAAACCTCCCTGCCAGACCTGGCTGCTCCTCGTCCCACCAGGACTGGCCCTGGGAGCTGCAGCTCCTCCACTGTGGAATGAGTGAAAAGGGCCAGCCCATTTCCCCTTAAAAAGAGTCTGACTCGTACGGAGGAATTTAAATGATGTTCTGAGTGTTACACAAACGAAAAGTAATTAAATCAATGTAACTTCTAAGGAAACAGATGTTAACTGCTATTTCACATAAGACATCCACTTCCTTTCTCTTTAATTCATTTTGTGGTCAGAAAAGATGACCAAAGTTATCTTTACTTTGCAAAAACTACTGCAATGTGAGTGAGGGAAATTAATACTTTGATTAACACTTTTAATATTTGAAATTAATTTCAAAGCTTCGCCTCAGTTTCCAAGGTTTGTATTAATCATTTCTCCCAATATTATGGCATATTGAAAGAACTTGATTAGATCGATTCCAAAACAGAGAGTGAAGAGACAGCTCAGCCACCACTGATTCAATTCCTCTCTGGCATTCCAAGTCTACCTACTCAGGGAACTTGCACTGCGGAGGAGCTGCTTTGCTACCACCTCTATTCTAACAGAAAATGTGGAATTTTCGATGCAAAATTCTCTTTCTCAGAGCTCACACACAGAACAGCTCATTCCAGGGCTGGGATCTGGGGATGGGACACCCACAGAGCTCTTGGCAAACCATGGCTGGTTGGGAGCTCTGTCACTCACAGAATCAAGGAATGGTTTAGGCTGGAAAAGCCCTCTAGGATCAGAATCCAACCATTCCCCAGCTCTGCCGAGGCCACCACTGACCCCTGTCCCCAGGTGCCACATCCACAGGGCTTTCAAACCCCTCCAGGGATGGGCACTCCACCACCAGCCCTTCCAATGCCTCACCACCCTTTCCATGAAGAATTATCCCTAAAATCCTCCCTGAGCCCCCCTTGGCCCAGCCTGGGGCCGTTCCCTCTCCTCCTGTCCCTGTTCCCTGTTCCCAGCCTGACTCCCCCTGGCTGTCCCCTCCTGGCAGGAGCTGTGCAGAGCCACAGGGTCCCCCCCGAGCTCCTTTTCTCCAGGTTGAGCCCCTTCCCAGCTCCCTCAGGAGTTCTCCAGCCCCTTCCCTGCCCCTGCTTCACCCCTCAGAGCAGTGCCCTGGAACAGACCCTGCATCCCCAGGGGAGCTCTCCTGAAAAAGCACCTCCATTTACAAGTCATGAAGCTGACTTTTGCCCTTCCGGCTGCCTCTCTCAGAGCAGAGCAATGTTCCCTGCATAAAAAATAAAATAAAAATAAAAATAAAGGATGAAAGCAGAATATCCACAAAATTCCAGCGAGCCTTGTTTAAGCCACTCGCTTTCAGTTGTTCTGAGAGCTCCTCATTCTGGGGAAATAAATGTTTTTAATTAAGTTGGCTGCACAGCTGCTGAGGCCAGAGCTGAGTGCCAGAGCTCCGGAGCAGCCCCTGCCCATGCACTCCACGGTGATAAAGCAATTTGTTGAGTCATGCTCTTTTCCCTCTCTCCAATCTTGATTCCCCAGACAGTGTCAGTTCTCCATTTGTTAATCCATACTTAATTTTTAAATCACGAAAACATCGTGGCTTTAAAGATAAGCTTTTAAAGCGCCCTCCTACACAGTCTCTCCTGCCACCTCCCGGGACGCTGCTGATAACAAGCAAGGATCAGGCACTCCAAATGTTAATGAAGGAGCTGCTGCTGAGAGCTGGGAGGTTCGAGGCCAGGTGAGGGATGGGAAGGGACACCTGGGGAGGAGCAAGGCTGAGCAGGAAAGAGCAGGGAAGGAAGGTCAGGAGCTGGGGAAACGCCGCTTCCCAAAGGCAGGGAGAGGGAAGGAGCTGTGCCAGCTGGGGGTGAGAGCCCCATGGCACAGGGGAGGGCAGCTCCCCAAATTCCAGCACCCCTGGAATTGCCAAGGGCCAGCACAGCCCTCCACACGTGGAGAATCCTGATTTTCTGTGCTTCCAAAGACATGGAGGAGCCCTGCTCCCTCCGAGCGTCTCAGTAAAGATTTTTAAATGTAAACCCGATTCCTCTAACACTGGGAAAAGAGCCCTATTAAAACTACAGTTACTTTGATGATAAATTTTAATTGGTGCTATCCACAAAATGCTAAAATAATCTGATGGAGGAGGCGAATTCCAGCTGAAACAGCAGAACATGTAAATCCTCTGCCTGATTTACAGATCTTGGAGGCAAATCTGGAGCAGTTCCCTCAGCCTTTCATGCAACATTTTTTAGTTTTCTCCAGAAAAGTTACACTGCCAAGGAGACACCTCTTTTTTGGGTAGATCCTTGTTAAGCATGGAACTTTCCTACTAATTGAGCAGCCAGCCAACACACCAACTTGGAGATGCACAGTTTGCTGCAATCTGAGCTACAGCATGTGAAAACCTCGGGATTCTTCTCTAAAAAGAAATAAAAGCATTTCAGCAATGGTTGAAAGAGAAATGGAAACACTTTTTACCTACCAAAATATGGAGTTCAGTGTTGTGTGTTTCCCCTGCCACAGCTGAAGGCATCACTAACACCTAAAACAGAGCAGAGAGCTGCACTTGCACATTAAATGTGTAGAGGCAGGTGCAGAGGCAGGGCAGGTTACAGCATCTCCTCACAGAACGCGGTCCAGAGCACGCACAGCACTTCAGCCCAAGGAAAGTCCCTTTTCCACACCAAAGAACTAAAGGTGGGCAGACATTTACTGGGGAGAAAGGCAACAGAAGCCTCGGGGCACTCGGAGCCCTCCCAGATGCCAGTGACTGTTCTGGCACAAGCCCAAGGAGAAGAGGCAGAACGAAACCAAGGAAAATTCGGAAGTGGGAGGAGCAAAGGGAGAGCATCTCCTCTAGCACAGCTCCAGTCCCACTGCCTGCAGGTCCCCAGGGATGCTGAAATGCTGCCCTGAGCAATCCCCTCCCACTGCTCTGCGGGCTCAGCAATGCCCTGAATCAGCTGTGCCTCTGGAGTGGGCCTGAGGGTCACTGGTGCAACCAGAGTTCCAGACAGGGCACGCAGGGTCTGCTTCAAACCAGCAGACTCACTGACTGACTGATGCACTGGTTTTCAAGCAGACACTCAGAACAGCCTGAAATTTCTACTAAAACTGGGTAGGGAAAGAAAGTAAACTCGAGAGAAAAAACAAAACTAGAGAGAAAAACTGAACCAGAGAGGAAAAACAAAACTAGAGAGGAAAAACAAAACTAGAGAGAAAAACTGAACCAGAGAGGAAAAACAAAACTAGAGAGAAAAACTGAACCAGAGAGGAAAAACAAAACTAGAGAGGAAAAACTGAACCAGAGAGGAAAAACAAAACTAGAGAGGAAAACCGAACCAGAGAGGAAAAACTGAACCAGAGAGGAAAAACAAAACTCGAGAGAAAAACTGAACCAGAGAGGAAAAACAAAACTAGAGAGAAAAAACAAAACTAGAGAGAAAAACTGAACCAGAGAGGAAAAACAAAACTAGAGAGGAAAACTGAACCAGAGAGGAAAAACAAAACTAGAGAGGAAAAACAAAACTAGAGAGAAAAACTGAACCAGAGAGGAAAAACAAAACTAGAGAGGAAAACTGAACCAGAGAGGAAAAACAAAACTAGATAGAAAAACTGAACCAGAGAGGAAAAACAAAACTAGAGAGGAAAAACAAAACTAGAGAGAAAAACTGAACCAGAGAGGAAAAACAAAACTAGAGAGAAAAAACAAAACTAGAGAGAAAAACTGAACCAGAGAGGAAAAACAAAACTAGAGAGGAAAACTGAACCAGAGAGGAAAAACAAAACTAGAGAGGAAAAACAAAACTAGAGAGAAAAACTGAACCAGAGAGGAAAAACAAAACTAGAGAGGAAACAAAGAGGAACTGAGGGAGAGAGCGATGCCCAGGGACACAAATGCACAAACAAGACTTGCCCGAGGCTGTAACTCTGCTCTGAAGCTGGCCAGGCAAAACCACGTCCTGATCAATACTTTTTGAGACAGATTATATCTCATTAGGATCTCCTGCTTCGTTTGCTGCTCTTTTACCTTTCCTCCCAACGTCTCGCAGTCCTTGGCAAAGGAGACCTGCCCTCTCTGAGAATAATGCCCACAGGCCCCTCCTGGAGGGAGCTGGGTGCAGGGGGGTGTGCTGCAGGCTGCAGCAGAGCGGGGCCTCTCCATCCCCTCCGTGCTTTTGGGAGCCCTGGGCTGCCCGGGGCTGGGGGAGCAGCGATGGGGGCAACGAAATTCCCAAATAACAGCAGCCAGAGCCACCCACCCTCACTGAGCTGTACCTGCACACGCAGGGGCTCTCACACACGGCTTTCTGCTGCCTGCCTGTCCACACAGCCCCAGGGAGCAGCTCCCGAGCTCCTGGGGATGGGTGTCCAACAAAACCACCTCCCCATCCCGCAGACCTTCGGGAGGAGCTGCCTGGAACCCGCCTGGCACCCCCCTCTGTGCCCTGCCCTACCCCAGTGGAGCCAAGGTGACTTCTGGAAGTGCTCCCAGGAACCACCTGCAGCTGCTGAAAGCACAGCTGGGTGCACAGGGGAGAGCTCACAAAGTCACTCCTGCTCCTGGCGAGATGCGAGGAAGGAAGGGGAATTCATCCTGCCAGGGGTTGGCTCCTTGTTGTCCTGTCTGAACTGGCTGCTACACAGTGCTTTCCCTGCACCCAGCAGAAATTATTTCCTGGGGAAAAAAAATGTAAAAGCTTTAAAACGTATTTTAGAAAAAGATAAATCCATTAGAGTAAGTAAAAATCAAAGCCCCACCTCCCACAGCGCTCAGGCTCCAGACCAGCTCGGAGCCTGAGAAGTCCTGAATCACTTTCAATTTATCATGAGATTGTCAAAGGTGAAAAGGTTGAATTTGGTGGCAGTGACTTCCAAATTCGAGTGGCTGTATGTGCCTGCCACTGGAATGGGAGCTGAAGTGAAATCACCCTGCTGCTAACAGCTGGAAACGACTCCCAGGAGTCAGCCCCTGCTCCTGGAATGCTTTGATGGATTAAATTCCCAGAGATTTTACTGCAAATGCCACTTGTGCCTCCTTATTTCAGGGAGGATTTCATCTTGGCTGCAGTGTATTTTCTGCAGACAAATTTTCTCTCTGTCGCTTCCTCCCTTCATTTGACAGAAACAGAACTCCAACTTAAATAGCAAAACACCCATAATTTTGTATCAAGGTTCTCCAATCATCTGAAAAGTGGTGGTTGATGCAGCCAGTTCAAACCCTGTCTGGACAGAAGATGTGCTGGAAATACAACTCAGAGATCTCCTGTTTCCATGGTAAATGAGGATGAACAACACGAAATCGGGAGAGAGGAATGTGGGGAAAAAAACCCAGCATCATGGAGAAGGGAAGTGCCCAGAATTAGGCTCGTTAAGGAGTGGATGTGTGCCACAATAATTACATCTCTCAGTGGGGCAGGGCAGGGGGCTGGATGGTGCCATCCCCTTGTGGCACCTGGGGCTGGTGCTGCCCCAGAGCAGAGGCTCCTGCTCCGTGGAGAGCTCGGGATGCCTCAGGATCTCCTCATAAATCACAGAATGACAACGCCAAACTTGCTGATTCCTCAGGAAAGGAACCTTCCTGATTCCTCTGTCACCCCCAAACCCAGCAGTGGGCCATCACCTCGGGTGGGACTGAGCACACAGCAGCCCCAAAGGGAGATGGTGCAGGATGTGCTTCAGTGCCGTGGCAGTGTGGACATTCTCAGTTCAGTCAGAGAGAAAAAGAGAAAGATTTCTGCCAGGCTAAGCATGGAAAAAAGTCCGGGAGGGATGTAAACAATTGATTATCTTGCTTTCCATTCATATTGTTTATAGATCTGTTCTACCACGCTGACCCGAGTCCAGTGTGCCAATCAGGTGAAATGTGTTTAAGACCAATAAAATTAATGTTCACGATGTTCTCTATTAAAAAAAAAAAGTACTTTTAAATAAACACTCGTTCACCTTCTAAAATCATACAAGTCATTTCTCCTGTCCCTGGCTCAACAACACCACGGCAGCACTTGGTCTAAGGCTGGCCTTGATCTTGAAGGTTTTCTCCTGCCCTGAGGCACTGTGGCTCTGCACAGTCTGAGCTCTCAAGAAGACACCTTCCTGTCACACAGCTCATGGAGAAGTCTGTCAGACACAGAGGGCAAGAGAAGAAACCTTCCTACTCCAGGCCAGCACCCACCCCTTCGTCCCTTCACGCTTTCAGACACGGTCATGGGGGTGCTTTGACAGAACCTCTCCACTGGAGGTAACTTTGGGCATTTCTGAGGTGACAGGAGTGCAGCTCTGCTGCACAGGTCAGTGCCGGGGGCCGTGGTCAGGGAGGGTCACGGGGGTGCCAGGAGCACCTCGCAGGCACAGGGGATCACAGCTCACCCTGCTCCGAGCATTCCAGGGGCCAGCTGCAGTCAGCCAGGCAGGAGACACCCAGGAGAACGACCAGCAGTCACCCTGCAACGCCAGGCAGCTGGGGCTGTGTCCTGGGGACACCCCAGGAGCCACCCTACAACGCCAGGCAGCTGGGGCTGTGTCCTGGGGACATCCCAGCAGTCACCCTGCAACGCCAGGCAGCTGGGTCTGTGTCCTGGGGACACCCCAGCAGTCACCCCACAATGCCAGGCAGCTGGGGCTGTGTCCTGGGGACACCCCAGGAGTCACCCCACAATGGCAGGCAGCTGGGGCTGTGTCCTGGGGACACCCCAGGAGCCACCTCCTGCACCTGCAGGGGGCCAGGACCACCCCCAGCTCACAGAGTCAGCTCTGGAGCTTTACAGCCCCAGCAGGCAAAGAAAAGGGTCACACCATAAAAGGGTCACACCAGCAAAAGGGTGACATCAATTAAAGGGCCACACCAACTAAAGGGTCACATCAATTAAAGGGTCACATTAATTAAAGGGTCACATCAATTAAAGGGTCACACCAGCAAAAGGGTGACATCAATTAAGGGTCACCCCATAAGAGTCACACCAGTAAAAGGGTCACACCATAAAAGGGTCACACCATAAAAGAGTCACACCATAAAAGAGTCACACCATAAAAGGGTCACACCATAAAAGGGTCACACCAGTAAAAGGGTCACACCATGAAAGGGTCACACCATAAAAGGGTCACACCAACTAAAGGGTCACACCAATTAAAGGGTCACACCAGTAAAAGGGTCACACCATGAAAGGGTCACACCAGTTAAAGGGTCACACCAATTGAAGGGTCACACCATAAAAGGGTCACACCATAAAAGGGTCACACCAGCAAAAGGGTGACATCAGTAAAAGGGTCACACCAACTAAAGGGTCACAGCAGTCCACAGGAGCCTGGGGCTCGTTAGAAACCTCTCCCTAAAGTCTTGCTGCACGATGATGACGCAGGGTAAAGGGTAGAACTCCCAGGAGCTCAGAACGAGGGGCTGGAAATGAACGTTGCAGTCCCTGAGAGTCTCCAGGTGCTGCAGGCAGCAGTGAGAGCCAGGCCTGAGCAGGTAGCACAGAGCCACGTCTGTGGCACACAGCAGATGGCATTGCACAAACTGCCTCTGGATGGAAGATTCGTCCGCTCCAAGAACTGTTTTTTTCCAAAATCCAAATAAAATGTAAAGCGCAGTAATCAGGACAAAGGATGATGAGGCCACAGGCAGCTTTCAAGTGTGGTAAATGCAAATGGGTCTAGTCTGTTCATTAACACAAGAGCTGTTTATGGGGAATTTACTGTAGTGGTCCCATCACTACAGTCCCCAAAAGGAAAAGAAAACGATCATGCCCAACAGAAACCAGGATTTTCTGTTGCTTCACTAAAGATCTACATTCCTGCCTTCTGAAAGTGGTGCCTGATTGCAGCTGGAGCATCCGTCACAAAAACCCCAAAATCATTCCAGAATGGTCTGAAATGACAAGTACCAGGGCGGCTCTGGCTGTGCCTTTGCAGAAGCCCAGACCTGGCGGTAGCAGGGAATGGAACCCACACAAGCACTTTGCTCCCCAGAAGGTTAAAACTTCCTCTGTTAAATCCCCTTGGTGTTTGCATTTGAAATTCAGTCCTAGCCCCGTGTTCTTGCTGCCCCTAAACCCAGCTGAGGCAGCAGCAGCTGGAGCTCCCCAGAGCCCAGCACTGCAAGGGCAGGGGGAGCAGGGGGCAGGGTGGGATGCCAGTGCTCCCGGGGCTCAGAACGTGCTGCCCTGAAAAACCCAGCCATTTCTGACAACCCCTTCGTGGCTTCTGTCACTACAGGACACGAGAAAACACGACCCACGCCTCTGCTCTTGTGAGGGCAAAAAGGGGAAGTTTATTTCTGACTCCAGCATTTATAGTTCTCCAAAGGTGCCAGTGCATTGGGAGGTGAAGGTGCCACCTCTCCAACCACACTGCACAAACCACCAGCCCATCAAATGCCTCCTCCTTCATGAAGGAATGCAAAACAGTAAGTTACTTACAGAAAGTTGTGGGAGAAAGTTTGCTGCAAGAATGTAAACTCAGAAGGCTTTAGAAAATCTGATTTAAAAATCAGGGTGGCAGGTTTCAATCCTAGCTGCCCTCCCTTCAAGCAGCCCCTTTAGCCGTGAGGGATCCCAGAGGAGATGGGCTGCTGTCCTCAGTGCCCTCACTGCAGAGCCAGCCCGTCCCTGCTGCCAGGGCACTCACTGCCCAATCATGCCTCCAATCTCCTGGCTGCTTTCAGAAGAGCCAGAACATTTTCCAGAGGCTGCAGAGGTCCCCCGAGCCCAGCCATCGAAGAAAATGAAAGATAATTCACAAAAATCACGCTGAATTTCCCCTAGATGATCAGCACTACGGCAGTTATCCGTTTTTATGCTACTTTCACACATCTGTTTGTTTCAGGTGAATGGCAGCTGGGATTTTTACCACCATCATCTGGCAGAGGGTCTGGAGGAGAGGTGAGGAAAGCACAGTGCTGAGCAGTGCCTCAGGAACCCTTCTGGGACAAAACAGAGTGGGTCCCCGTGACGTTCCTACTCAAAGCTTCTTGTGCTTTCTGTTGATTTTTCTTTGGCAATGTCACTTTTAATAACAGGTTCAGAACCAGGCTGACCTACATAATCCTTCTAGCACAGAAGCACATGCTGCCTCCCACTATTTTTGGAGAACATAAATGGAAATGTCTGTGGCTTGCTTGGTTATCGTGTCCCTCTAGAGCTATAAAAATCAAATTGGAACAAATGTCCCAGGCTTGTCCAATTCACCAGACAAACTCACAGATCTGTTCTTTTTTTTTTTTAACAGAAGGGCCCAGCAATGCTAAAGGGTCTGATTATTTCATATCAAGGCATAAATCTTCCTGCTCCACACTCAGATGGCACCGGGGAACTCCAGTCCCCAGAGCTGGCCTCAGGAGGAGCTGGAACTGCTCCCTCTCTCCCTGTCCAGGGTTACCAATTTAGCAGAAGAACCCAACACAGGGAGATAGGATGGATGGCAGATGCATCAAGGTAATTTCAAGCCTTTTTCCTATTATTCTGTTGCCCTTTAGTTGTCCTGAACCAGCCCTGCCACAAGACAGAGCTCGTGTTTTCCTTTCTGGCTTTCCCCTTTCCTTTCCCTGGGCCACAACAGCTCCTGCCCACAGCCACTGCTCCCAGGTGCAGCCTGAAACCAGCAGCTCACGAACTGAAACAACCCCTGCGTTCTTTGGCTGCATCACATCTGCTTTGGGAAGGTACAAAAGGTGCCCAGGCTGCCCCAGAACCCTCGGGGTCAAACAGGTATTTCACAGCTTTACCCTGCAGCATCCCCCCAGCACCCCCTGCCACAGCCCAAAGGGCAGGGACATCCAGCTGGAGGGACAGGGACAGGGACACCCTGCTGCAGGGACAGGGACACTGCTGGAGGGACAGGGACACCCTGCTGCAGGGACAGGGACAGGGACACCCTGCTGCAGGGACAGGGACACTGCTGGAGGGACAGGGACAGGGACACCCTGCTGCAGGGACAGGGACACTGCTGGAGGGACAGGGACACTGCTGCAGGGACAGGGACACTGCTGCAGGGACAGGGACACCCTGCTGCAGGGACAGGGACAGGGACACCCTGCTGCAGGGACAGGGACACTGCTGGAGGGACAGGGACACTGCTGGAGGGACAGGGACACTGCTGCAGGGACAGGGACACCCTGCTGCAGGGACAGGGACACTGCTGCAGGGACAGGGACACTGCTGCAGGGACAAGGACACTGCTGGAGGGACAAGGACACCCTGCTACAGGGACAGGGCCCGGTGGGGCTGTGCCCAGAGCTGGTCCTGCAGAGCCCTGAAGAGCCCTGCAGATGGGAAACCACAGCCCTGCAGATGGGATCCAGAGCCCTGCAGATGGGATCCCACAACACTGCAGATGGGATCCCAGAGCCCTGGTCCTACAGATGGGATCCCAGAGCCCTGCAGGAGAGCAGTGCCCTGCTGGGAAATGGTTCCAGCTGCAGGTGTGGGGCCAGCCTGGCACGGAGCCCCCCCCCCCCCAGCTCCTGGCCTGTGTACATTCTCCAGAGCCACCCCCTGGGCTCCCTGGCAGCCCCAGGAACTCCCCTGGCAGCCCCAGATCCCCCCTGGCATCCCCAGGAACTCCCCTGGCAGCCCCAGATCCCCCCTGGCATCCCCAGGAACTCCCCTGGCATCCCCAGGAGCCCCTCTGGCAGCTCCAGGAGCTCCCCTGGCAGCCCCAGAGCCCCCCTGGCATCCCCAGAGCCCCCCTGGCAGCCCCAGAGCCCCCCTGGCAGTCCCAGGAACTCCCCTGGCATCCCCAGAGCCCCCCTGGCAGCCCCAGAGCCCCCCTGGCAGCCCCAGGAACTCCCCTGGCAGCCCCAGGAACTCCCCTGGCAGCCCCAGAGCCCCCCTGGCAGTCCCAGGAACTCCCCTGGCATCCCCAGAGCCCCCCTGGCAGCCCCAGGAACTCCCCTGGCAGTCCCAGGAACCCCCCTGGCATCCCCAGAGCCCCCCTGGCATCCCCAGAGCCCCCCTGGCATCCCCAGAGCCCCCCTGGCAGTCCCAGGAACTCCCCTGGCATCCCCAGAGCCCCCCTGGCAGTCCCAGGAACTCCCCTGGCAGTCCCAGGAACCCCCCTGGCATCCCCAGAGCCCCCCTGGCATCCCCAGAGCCCCCCTGGCAGCCCCAGAGCCCCCCTGGCAGTCCCAGGAACTCCCCTGGCAGCTCCAGAGCCCCCCTGGCAGCCCCAGGAACTCCCCTGGCAGTCCCAGGAACCCCCCTGGCATCCCCAGAGCCCCCCTGGCATCCCCAGAGCCCCCCTGGCAGCCCCAGAGCCCCCCTGGCAGTCCCAGGAACTCCCCTGGCAGTCCCAGGAACCCCCCTGGCATCCCCAGAGCCCCCCTGGCATCCCCAGAGCCCCCCTGGCAGCCCCAGAGCCCCCCTGGCAGTCCCAGGAACTCCCCTGGCAGCTCCAGAGCCCCCCTGGCAGCCCCAGAGCCCCTCTGGCAGCCCCAGAGCCCCCCTGGCAGCCCCAGAGCCCCTCTGGCAGCCCCAGAGCCCCCCTGCTCTAGGATGGGGAAAGCAGAGCTGCAGCAGCCCCGCGGCACAGCAGGAGCTGCTGGGAACATCGAGACGCACAGAAAGGAATTCCCGTGCCCAGGGCTGAGCCATGGGGTCGTGTCCCCCCCCCTTTTCACCGTCCACACCCTGCCCCAGAGCAGAGGCTACAGAGTCACAGGGGACAAAGCCTGGAGTCCCCAACACGAGCTGGAAATGCCCCGAGCTCCCTCCCGGCTCCCAGCAGCTGCCTCTGTCCCGGGGGCTGCCCCAGCGCCCGAGCCCGCGGCCGCTTTGGGGCTTTTCTTTCTGCAGGTGCTGAGGGAAAGGCCCCAGCAAACCCGGCCCCGCAACTGGAGATGCGAAACACGGCAGCAGAATGAATCCCAACAGGAATTTTCTGCACCTCTCCCCGAGGCTGCAGGAAGCAATCCCCCATCAGCAAAGGCAGGAGCAGGGGGAGCTCCATCAGCAAAGGGGAGCAAAGGCAGCGCCAGGCACCGCAGCTCGGGTGAGCAGAGGGAGGGCAGGACAGAAGTGTCACCTGCCTGGGGAGAGCACCAGGGCCACCGAACCACCCAGAAACACACAGCAAAGCAAGCTGCACCCTGCCCTGCTGCCAGTCCAACCCTGCCCCGCTCATCCCTGTGGGTATTCTCAGCTCAGTCAGAGAGAAAGAGAAAGGTTTTCTAACCAGGCGAGAGCCTGGGAAGCAGTTGGGAAAGAATGTAAATAATTCTCTAATCTACCTTGTTATTCACATTGTTTATAGTTATGCTCTGCCACTGTGTGCCATTCACTGCCCACCAATGGTGTGGGGTGTTTTTACTCTAAGACCAATGAAATTCATCTTCTCGATGTTCTCTATGTATAGAGTGGTATATTTGAAATAAATCAGAGCTCATTTTCTTTGCCTCCTGATCTGGAGCTCTCTGTTCCCGTCCTGCTCGACAGCGACACATCTCCACTCCCAGCCCTCCCTCTGACACCGGCTGAGAGAACCTTTCCCCCGCCAGTAATCTTGTTTATTCTAATAAAGAGTCACTGACTAAAACAAAACCCCGAGAATTGACTGTTGACTCACAGCTGAAGAGAAATTCCCATAGGCAAGTCTTTTTAGCGTTCCAAAAGCATGACTAATTCAATTAACACCAGCCAGAAGAAGATTATGTAAAGCTACGAAGTTACACATCTGTGTATGTATAGAATAAGTAACAGCTACATGTAAGGAACACAGGTAAGGGCTGCATGGTTTGCATTTTGTATCTCAAATACTGCTAAAAACATCTTTAGTGCCAGTTTGACTCCGGGAGGCGTTTACAAATTTTCAGACATATGTGAAAATAAAGTTTTAGAATCGTGGGGTTTTAATTACCTTTTCTTTATTCAAATCATTACTGGATGTTGTTATGGCAGAGTTGTCTCCGTCCATCAGTGACTGTACACGTGCCAAACCACTCTCCACCCTTCTTCTCCTTTTTGGCTAATTCAAAATCTCCATAAATCTCAGGAAAAGAAAAAAAAAAAAAAAAAAAAAAAAGCAAGGAAGTGGAAAGGAGCTTGTCTTGTGGATCACTCATGCAAGGAGAGAACTCAGGATTGCCCTTGAAAGTCTTTTCTGAAGACTTCACAAGCCCAGAGCACAAATAAACTCTGAGCCTGGAAGTTCCTGAGCCAGAAAACAAGTTCTTGTGTTTTCCTTTGACTCGAAAGCCGGAGGTTCATGAACCCAACCAAGCAGTGAAATGAATGTGAACTCTGGGCTGGGGCAGAGCAGCAGAACCAGAGCTCTGCTCCAGAACCAGAGCCCAAACTGGGCACCACGGGTGACGTGGCCTTCCCTGACCAGATCAAAGAATAGGAAAGGCTTTCAGAACAAGCCCCAACTTTTCTTTCCTGTAAAAATCTTACAAATCTCCTGCCTTGGGTTTTCCATCAGGCTCGTTTAAAATTCCAGAGCAGCCAGAGCAAAGCTGAGCTTTTCCCACCAACACACACCGAGGCAAGATGAAGCTCCACGCTCACATCACTTCTGCCTGAAAAATGAACTTACAGGGAAGGTGATGTACTTTTTACAAAGGTGTGAATTAGGGCTAAGTGAAACAAATCCCACCAGGAAACGTTATCTAAGCAGCCGTGGGGGCTGATCCTGGAGCAGCCAGGGCTGGGCTGGGCACAGCTCCTGCTCAGTGCTGCGGGCAGTGCAGACCCTGCAGCCCCTGGCACACACCCCAGAGCCACGGAAAGCCCCAGAACCTGATCCTGCAGCACACCTGCATCGCTCACATGCTGTCCTCAGGGAGGTTCAAACTCTGCTGGGAAGCTTCTCTGCTCTGTGAGCTCAGCCAGCCTGGGAGTGCTGCCCAGCAGCCACGGCAGAGCCCTGGGTGACAAAACCCCTCCACAGCTGCAGCCAGGGCTCTGGCCCTGCCACCCTGGCCCTGTGACCCCCCCTGTGTCACCAGGGAGCTCAATGACCCCCCCTGTGTCACCAGGGAGCTCAGTGACCACCCCTGTGTCACCAGGGAGCCCAGTGACCACCCCTGTGTCACCAGGGAGCCCAGTGACCACCCCTGTGTCACCAGGGAGCTCAGTGACCACCCCTGTGTCACCAGGGAGCCCAGTGACCACCCCGTGTCACCAAGGAGCTCAGTGACCCCCCCTGTGTCACCAGGGAGCTCAGTGACCACCTCTGTGTCACCAAGGAGCTCAGTGACCACCCCTGTGTGCCCAGGGAGCTCAGTGACCCCCCCTGTGTGCCCAGGGAGCTCAGTGACCACCCCTGTGTCACCAGGGAGCCCAGTGACCACCCCTGTGTCACCAGGGAGCTCAGTGACCCCCCCTGTGTCACCAGGGAGCCCAATGACCACCCCTGTGTCACCAAGGAGCTCAGTGACCACCCCTGTGTCACCAAGGAACTCAGTGACCCCCCCTGTGTCACCAGGGAGCTCAGTGACCCCCCCTGTGTCACCAAGGAGCTCAGTGACCCCCCCTGTGTCACCAAGGAGCTCAGTGACCACCCCTGTGTCACCAGGGAGCTCAGTGACCCCCCCTGTGTCACCAGGGAGCTCAGTGACCCCCCCTGTGTCACCAAGGAGCTCAGTGACCCCCCCTGTGTCACCAAGGAGCTCAGTGACCACCCCTGTGTCACCAGGGAGCTCAGTGACCCCCCCTGTGTCACCAGGGAGCCCAGTGACCACCCCTGTGTCACCAGGGAGCTCAGTGACCACCCCTGTGTCACCAGGAGCCCAGTGACCCCCCCTGTGTCACCAAGGAGCCCAGTGACCCCCCCTGTGTCACCAGGGAGCCCAGTGACCACTTCTGTGTCACCAGGGAGCTCAGTGACCCCCCCTGTGTCACCAGGGAGCTCAGTGACCCCCCCTGTGTCACCAGGGAGCTCAGTGACCCCCCCTGTGTCACCAGGGAGCTCAGTGACCCCCCCTGTGTCACCAGGGAGCCCAATGACCACCGCTGTGTCACCAGGGAGCTCAGTGACCACCCCGTGTCACCGGGCAGCACGCCCAGGCACCTGCTGGACAACTCCTGCCAAGCAGAACCAAGCAGGAGTCGGGGGAGTTGCCCTTTAAAAAAACCATTTTCAGTGATCATTTACCACACAGTAATGTTGTTTTGATTTCTGAAAGTGTTTTTTTTTTATAGTTTTTTAAAAACTTTCAAAAGAACTATAAGAGAAAACACTTTTAAAAATCACGGCAACATCTCACCCTTTTTCGGTTAAGAAAGAAAAAAAGAAAATGAAGAATATTGAAAAAGAAAACACTTTTAAAAATCAAGGCAACGCAGTAAGATCTGCGCCCTGATCCACCCCAGATCCACCCCAGGCTGGGCCAGCGGGGTGGGCAGCACAGGGCTCTCACCCTGGCACACAACAGCCCGTTCCTGCTGGCACACACCCGGACTCAGCAGCTCCTTCCCAAGCATTCCCTAATCCCAGCAAATGGGCTCTGGCAGCAGAAGAGCACACAGCTCCGCCCCGGGCTGCCCGGGCAGGGGGATCCCCATCCCTGCAGGGATCTCACAGCCACCCTGGGGATGTGGCACCTGCGTGTTGGGAATGCAGGTGAGCCCAGGGGGAGGAAATGCTGATGTGTGACTGCAGCTCAGAAGTTGAATGATTTCTTTATTATAACTATGCTATAATGCATTCATATACTATTTACAGGAGATACTAAAACTACAAACCTACTGTTCTAACTCCCAAATCTAACCCCTCACAACTCGTGACCCTCTCTGAGAGCCCAGCCACAGGTGGGTTGGGTTGGATTGGATTGGGTTGGGTTGGGTTGGGTTGGATTGGGTTGGGTTGGGTTGGGTTGGATTGGATTGGATTGGATTGGGTTGGATTGGGTTGGGTTGGATTGGGTTGGGTTGGGTTGGGTTGGATTGGATTGGGTTGGATTGGGTTGGATTGGATTGGGTTGGATTGGGTTGGGTTGGATTGGATTGGGTTGGATTGGGTTGGATTGGGTTGGATTGGATTGGGTTGGATTGGGTTGGATTGGGTTGGATTGGGTTGGGTTGGATTGGATTGGGTTGGATTGGATTGGATTGGGTTGGATTGGCCACCAGCCCCAAACAATCCTCACCAGAATCCAACCAAGCATCACTCCAGGTAAACAATTCTCCAAACACATTCCACATGGGAAAACAAGGAGCAGAAATAGAAATTGTTTTCTTTCTTCCATCTGTGCTCCTCTATGAAAAATCCTGGGAGAGAGAAATGTGCTTGCCACACCTGGGGACACGGGGCCATTGCTGGCTGGGCCTTTCCAACTCCAGCCACTCTGATTATTCCCACAGGAAATGTTCTGCCTGGGAGTTTGCAAGTGCAGGGTCACAGCAGCAGCCACTCCTCTCCAAAGGGGAATTGACACAGGCCAGCCGTGGCACAGCAGGGACAGTGCCCCTGCTCCTGGCACACATTGGCACAGCAGGGACAGTGCCCCTGCTCCTGGCACACATTGGCACAGCAGGGACAGTGCTGTGGCTCCTGGCACTCTGTGACACAGCAGGGACAGTGCCCCTGCTCCTGGCACAGTGTGGCACAGCAGGGACAGTGCCCCTGCTCCTGGCACACACTGGCACAGCAGGGACAGTGCCCCTGCTCCTGGCACACACTGGCACAGCAGGGACAGTGCCCCTGCTCCTGGCACTCTGTGGCACAGTAGGGACAGTGCCCCTGCTCCTGGCACAGTGTGGCACAGCAGGGACAGTGCCCCTGCTCCTGGCACTCTGTGACACAGCAAGGACAGTGCCCCTGCTCCTGGCACTCTGTGACACAGCAAGGACAGTGCTGTGGCTCCTGGCACACATTGGCACAGCAGGGACAGTGCCCCAGCTCCTGGCACACATTGGCACAGCAGGGACAGTGCCCCTGCTCCTGGCACACATTGGCACAGCAGGGACAGTGCCCCTGCTCCTGGCACACATTGGCACAGCAGGGACAGTGCCCCTGCTCCTGGCACACATTGGCACAGTAGGGACAGTGCCCCTGCTCCTGGCACTCTGTGGCACAGCAGGGACAGTGCCCCTGCTCCTGGCACACACTGGCACAGCAGGGACAGTGCCCCTGCTCCTGGCACTCCGTGGCACAGCAGGGACAGTGCCCCTGCTCCTGGCACACATTGGCACAGCAAGGACAGTGCCCCAGCTCCTGGCACACATTGGCACAGCAGGGACAGTGCCCCTGCTCCTGGCACTCTGTGGCACAGCAGGGACAGTGCCCCTGCTCCTGGCACACATTGGCACAGCAGGGACAGTGCCCCTGCTCCTGGCACTCTGTGGCACAGCAGGGACAGTGCCTGAGCTCCTGGTACTCTGTGGCACAGCAGGGACAGTGCTGTGGCTCCTGGCACACATTGGCACAGCAGGGACAGTGCTGTGGCTCCTGGCACAGTGTGGCACAGCAGGGACAGTGCCCCTGCTCCTGGCACACACTGGCACAGCAGGGACAGTGCCCCTGCTCCTGGCACACATTGGCACAGCAAGGACAGTGCCCCAGCTCCTGGCACACATTGGCACAGCAGGGACAGTGCCCCTGCTCCTGGCACTCTGTGGCACAGCAGGGACAGTGTCCCTGCTCCAGGCACTTCGTGGCACAGCAGGGACAGTGCCCGAGCTCCTGGCACTCTGTGGCACAGCAGGGACAGTGCTGTGGCTCCTGGCACACATTGGCACAGCAGGGACAGTGCTGTGGCTCCTGGCACACATTGGCACAGCAGGGACAGTGCCCCAGCTCCTGGCACAGTGTGGCACAGCAGGGACAGTGCTGTGGCTCCTGGCACACATTGGCACAGCAGGGACAGTGCTGTGGCTCCTGGCACAGTGTGGCACAGCAGGGACAGTGCCCCTGCTCCTGGCACACACTGGCACAGCAGGGACAGTGCCCCTGCTCCTGGCACAGTGTGGCACAGCAGGGACAGTGCCCCAGCTCCTGGCACGCCCTCCTGGCACCCACCCAGCACAGTGACCCATGAATGCAGGGTTCAGGGAACGGGGATGAGCGGGCATCAGGCTGGAGATCACAGAATGGTTCGGGCTGCAGAGCTGCTCCTGGCACTGGTGGAGAGCCTCCAGCCCCACCGTGCCGGGACAGGGACAGTGCAGCAGAGCAGGAGCTCGGGGCTGTGTCCCTCACACAGCCACGCTGCCAGCGAAGGCTCCCAGAGCAGCTCTGCCCTCCTGGGGGCACAGCACACCGGGGCACGGCCGGGCAGTGCCACCCCAGCCCAGCCAGGGCTGCTCTGCTGGGCTCAGGGGAGCTGCCAGGGCTTTTTTCATGCCATGCCTGAGGGAAGCTGGCCCCCAGCCCCCCGCAGGGGGGGGAACAGCAATCTGTACAGCTCATGGAAGCGTTAGAGCCCCTCACAAGAGCTCCCTGTTCTGCTCCCTGGGATTGCAAGTGCCCTGCAGGGCTGCACGCCAGCCCAGCCTGCTGCCAGAGCTGCAGGTGCTGCAGGGAGAGCTGGGCTGGGCTGGCAGCTCTGGCCTTCATCTGCCTCCTCCTCGCTGCAGCTGCACGGCCAGCGTGCCCTTTGTCTTGCCAGCGCCTGCTGGGCGTGCGCTCCAGTAAATCACTGAGGGTAGATTTAATTTCGTGGAGCTGATAATGAGCCGAGCTAGATATGGATCCTTTCATTTCAAAGTCTGCCTTGCAATTTAATCAGCCTCCACAGCCTCAGCACCAGCCTGAAAGTAACGTGGGATGGTTGTGATGGTGAATGAAGAATGGAAAAATTAGAGAAGAATTAGAGTAATGATTTTATCAGAAATACTGAGCTGCTGCCTGTAATCAAGTTTCACTGCAATGTGCTCTCTCAACACGCTGGTGTCTCTGGGGAGGATCACACACCTCCAGCAGCAGCCTTGGGGTTTGTCCAGTGCTGAGTAATTCCAGCACAGCTCCTCTCCACACAGGACACCAGGAGACGAGCACCACTGCTGGCAGCAATTCTCCCATTCCTCGTCTTCCCAAGAAACATTTCCATCAATGACGTGACAAGACATCCCAGCCACCCTGCCATCCCCCAGGAATGTCTCACCCCCATCTCCAACTCCAGATCCTGGGGGGTAATTTGGGTTTGCACCCAGTGCCCTGCAATGGTCAAAGCAGGGCTGATCACAGAGCAAAGGGAAAAGTCATGAAATCGTTGGGAGGCCCCAGGCAGCCCCAAATTTGTGCTGGGGAGCTCCAGGCAGCCCCAAATCCACTGTGGGGAGCCCCAGGCAGCCCCAAATTTGTGCTGGGGAGCCCCAGGCAGCCCCAAATCCACTGTGGGGAGCCCCAGGCAGCCCCAAATTTGTGATGGGGAGCCCCAGGCAGCCCCAAATCCACTGTGGGGAGCCCCAGGCAGCCCCAAATTTGTGCTGGGGAGCCCCAGGCAGCCCCAAATCCACTGTGGGGAGCCCCAGGCAGCCCCAAATTTGTGATGGGGAGCCCCAGGCAGCCCCAAATCCACTGTGGGGAGCCCCAGGCAGCCCCAAATTTGTGCTGGGGAGCCCCAGGCAGCCCCAAATCCACTGTGGGGAGGCCCCAGGCAGCCCCAAATCCTCAGTGGGAGCCCCAGGCAGCCCCAGATTTGTGCTGGGGAGCCCCAGGCAGCCCCAAATCCACTGTGGGGAGCCCCAGGCAGCCCCAAATCCTCAGTGGGAGCCCCAGGCAGCCCCCTGCCCTCGGGCAGCTCAGTCCCCACCTGCAGCCCCTGGACTCAGGCCACTGCCAGCCCTGGAAGCGAGAGCTGAGCTGGGAGAGGATTTTTCCCACATGGATTTGCCATCACAAGCAACACAATTTCCATGGACTGGCTGGTTGGAACAGAGAGAGAGAGAGCTTCCCGTGGCTGAGATCAATTCCTGACACAACTGCTTGGCTGAGCAGAGGACAGATCTGCACATCAGCTCCCAGCACCAGACATTTCCACCCATTTGCTGCTACAGGAAAAATCCTGCATTCACAGCCAGCTGCTGATACACCTGTGCACATCCACCTCCTGAAGAGAAGAGCAGCTTAAGCACTAATGACATCCAAATTAGATCTTTGCCATCTTTGATGTTTATGATTCTCGGCTCCTTTCTAAGGCAGAGATGTCGTTTGAGATTAATCAATAGCATTCTGCTTGGAGAAAGGCCTTCTGAAGCTGACAGAACTGCACAGCTCTGCTTGGAGACCTGCTCGAATCCGAGGAACCAGAAAAAGAAAGTGTTTTACTTCTCGTGCTGGGGAGGGTGCTGAGATTGCTGAGGAAACCAAAGAGCGGCTGCAAACACGGAGTGATCTCACTGCTGATGTGCAGCACGGGGCTGGAAGCAGGGGGAAGCTGCATGTGTGACTGTGGTGCAGCTCTGGGCTCACTCAGCAGTCAGAGATTAGTAACACAGAATCAGAAATATCCCAGGGAAAATCAGAGAGGTGATAACCCCTGGGCTCAGTCATTGCATCTCCCCAAGACACGCTCTGCCCCCACCCTGACAGAACCTCCTCAGCAGCCAGGGCTGCCCCTCAGCAGGAATTAGGTGCAAATCCAGCTCTGAGGCTCTGCAGGGAGGTGCCAGTGCCACCCTGGCACTGTCCCCGTGCAGGAGGTGCCAGCTGCTGCCCACGGGGCCCCTGTCCAGCCACGAATATTCCTGCAAGCAACTGGGTTTTGCTGTATTGGGTTTTCTGGGGGATTTTTCTGAATCTTGGAGTGCCAATGCTTTTCCCTGTTTGGCACTGAAATCCCAGACTGCTTTGGACTGGAAGGACCCTAAATCCCACCCAGTGCCACCCCTGCCATGGCAGGGACACCTCCCACTGCCCCAGGTGCTCCCAGCCCTGCCCAGCCTGGCCTTGGGCACTGCCAGGGATCCAGGGGCACCCGGGAAAGCTGAGGAGGTGATGAGTATGGAACAGAGGTGTCTGCTGTGAGGTGAAGTGCAGGATTTCCTCGGGCAGCAGAGCTCCTGCTGCCCTTCCCTCAGGATCTCGAAGGCAAGAGCAGGAAGGGGAGGGAAGCAGGGAGAGAACACAGTGAGGCTTTAAGAGGAGACGGTGCTTTTAACGAGTTGGGAGGTCCTCAGCGAGCAGGGCTGTGATTTGCTGGGTTGATTGCTCTGAAACCCCGGCTCTTGCATTTGTTCTTGGAGAAGTCTGAGGGAAAACACTGCATCAGAGAGCCCCATGCACTGCAGCAGCACTGGCACAGCCTCCAGAGGCACGAGACCCAGGCATCTTTGCAAATCCCCCCCAAAGTGCTAATTGCTTTTTTAGGGTGTCCTGCAGAGCAGGGCACTGTAGGGCAGCTGTGTGTGAAGGGTCTGGAGAGGGGCTGGGCTTCCTCAGAGCTCCTGCAGAGCTTTTCCAAAGGAAATGTTTGTTGCAAGGAAAAGTTTGGGCATGCAGACTTTGGCTGTGACAGTGTGAGGCTGCCCCCCTGCCTTCCCTCCTGCTGCTAATAAAGAAAAGTTCTTTGATTACAGCACATGGGGGTCAGCTCTGGCTGTCCTGAAGGAGCTGGGCTCTCCTGAGAACAGCAGCACAAGGAATGAACTGCAACGGGGATCCTTAAGAGGCAAAAATTCCAGGGTGGGAATATCCAAGCTCTGATTCCTCCTGGCTCGGGGTAAGCAGGACTGTCCTGATCACCCAGTTTGAGCTGGCCCTGGCACAGGTGCCCAGAGCAGCTGGGGCTGCCCTGGATCCCTGGCAGTGCCCAGGGCCAGGCTGGATGGGGCTGGGAGCACCTGGGACAGTGGGAGGTGTCCCTGCCACGGCAGGGCTGGCACTGGATGGGATTTAAGGTCCTCCCAACCCAAACCTTTTTGAGGAGCTGCAAACAGAACCACTTTTGACACCCAAAGTGTCCAAAGGCACCTGGCTCACCCCCCACACTCCAGACAAATGCTGCTTTGGCTAGCCCAGCTGGCCCAGGCCAGGGCTGGGCTCCTCACCCAGCAGACAGATCACCTGGGAGCACTCCTGGCCCCCGGGCACCAGAGCTGCTGGCCCAGGGCCACCCTCTCCCACCTGCCACAGCTCAGCCACAGCTCTGAGAGGCTGCACCCATTTCCCTGCATGCACAGAGCTGCAGCTCCGGTCAGCTTGAACAGAAGCCACAAATGCTCCGTGCTCTGGGGAAAAAAAAAAAAAAAAATCAAGGTGCTCTCCTTCCTTGATCCAGGCTCAGGTGTCCAAACATGAGACTTCAAGTGGCATTTGCTTTTGCCATTGAAACAGATATGAAAAAAAGCCCTCCCAAGGAATAAGAGAAAACTTGGCAAAAGGCACATGCTGCAAAAATGAAAGGCCATTCCTTAAGCAGAGCCCCTGCCATCCAGCAGTGATATACCAGCAGTATAATCTTAATTAGCCAATAAAAGTTTTTAGACAATCTGTCTAGACTTGCTTTTGCCTGGACATAAAATTGGCTTTAAAAGAAATATATAAACAGCAATGAAACATCAGTGAAGAGCTGTCAGAAAAAGCTCCCTGCCGCTCTACATCTGCACCCTGCTCTTCTTAAAACATGAGCATTTATGCGAAATCCTTCAGGTTTTGAAGCACAAAAGCTGCTGTGTTTGGGCTCGGAGCACTGCAAGCTCAGCCAGCTCGAGTCCCTGGAATCCACAGGAGCACAGCTCTCCTGGAGAGCTCCGAGCAGCACAGCCCAACAGCCCGGAGGAAGGCAAGCCCTTACAAATAATAACTGAGAACAGCCACGTCTGGGCAGCTCCTGGGTTTGTCCCTGCCTGCCCCAAACAAGAGGGACAGGAGTGGGACCAAAGCACAGCACAGGGACACTTGTGAGGAGAGAGAAGGGAAAGAGAACCAAGCCATCTCAGGGAAAGTATTGGGCTGGAAAAGGAACAAAATACTGAGACAAACTGAGGGACAATGAAAGGGCTGATTAGACTTTGTGGATGAAGGGGAGAAACAAAATACACCCAGGGAATTAAATGCCAGTGTGTTTTAAATAGTGCTTAAAGGGAATTCCTGTGCTCAGAAAGCTCTCTGAAACATTTCAGCTTTCTGTGTTCCCGCTGTCCCTGGTCCCAGAGCAGGGTGAGCAGCAGGACGTGCTGCTGCCCAGAGCCCCAGGCCACCCAGCAGCAGCTGCAGCTCCTGCCTGAGCTGCATTTCCACGACTCAAAACAAACCTGTGCCACCTTTGTGTCTACACAACGGAACACACGCAGAGACTTTGTCTCACCAGAACACAATAATTTGCTTTTTTACCCACTTTGTGGTGTTAACAGCCCCAAAGGCTCTGAGCAGGGAGTCCCGAGAGCCCCACGATCCAGCAAACTCTGCACAGCCCTGCCCAGAGACAGGGAGGGCACTGCCAGCACCCCCCACTTTGGGCTCAAACAGGGCCCTCGGGAACACGGTAAAATAATGCTGGAAGTCTCCAGCACGGGACTGCTTTGAGCTGAACAAACGCAGATCTGGAACCGCCGAAGGGAAGAGGAGCAGCCCAGCCTGCAATCCCAGCTGATGAACATCCATCCATTATCCATCATCCATCCATCCATCCATCCATCCATCCATCCATCATCCATCATCCATCCATCCATCCATCATCCATCCATCCATCATCCATCATCCATCATCCATCCATCCATCATCCATCCATCATCCATCCATCCATCCATCATCCATCCATCCATCCATCCATCCATCATCCATCCATCCATCCATCATCCATCCATCCATCATCCATCCATCCATCCATCATCCATCCATCCATCATCCATCCATCCATCCATCCATCCATCCATCCATCCATCATCCATCCATCCATCCATCATCCATCCATCCATCCATCCATCATCCATCCATCCATCCATCCATCCATCCATCCATCCATCATCCATCCATCCATCATCCATCCATCCATCATCCATCCATCCATCCATCCATCCATCCATCCATCCATCCATCCATCCATCCATCATCCATCCATCATCCATCCATCCATCCATCCATCCATCCATCATCCATCCATCCATCATCCATCCATCCATCATCCATCCATCCATCATCCATCCATCCATCCATCCATCCATCCATCATCCATCATCCATCCATCATCCATCCATCATCCATCCATCCATCCATCATCCATCCATCCATCCATCCATCATCCATCCATCCATCCATCCATCCATCCATCCATCCATCATCCATCCATCATCCATCATCCATCCATCATCCATCCATCCATCCATCCATCATCCATCCATCATCCATCCATCCATCATCCATCCATCATCCATCCATCCATCCATCCATCATCCATCCATCCATCATCCATCCATCCATCCATCCATCATCCATCCATCCATCATCCATCCATCCATCATCCATCCATCCATCCATCCATCCATCCATCCATCCATCCATCCATCATCCATCCATCATCCATCCATCCATCCATCCATCCATCCATCCATCCATCCATCCATCCATCCATCCATCATCCATCCACCCCTGTAGCCCTCCCAGCAGCCTGGCTCTGAGAACACACCACTCAGGATGCTGTGGGGCAGCTCCTGTCTCCAGCTCAGCTACCTCCTCCCCAGGATAGGGCCCAGCAGCGTTTCCAACCCTGCCTTGACAGATGCCTTTCCTCAGAACGCGCAGGGAGGACTGAAAGCCCACTGATCCCCACTGCCAGCGCTCTGCAGTGGGCACAGATGGATTTTCTCCTGGCACTGAACGTTTCCCCCTGCACGAGGAGGGCTCAGGCACCCTTGGGGTCACACCAGGGAGTGCTTCTGGCTGCCCAGGAGATCAGCAGGAGGGCATGAACAGCATCTCCCAGGAGTGTGGAGGGGCCGGGGCGTTTGTCATCCTCACTGTCTGAGGAAGGGTGAGCAATGAAGGAGGCAGGGGAGGGTGTGATGGAAGAGGCATCTCGGAATTATTTATGTGCTGCTGCTCCCCCGGGGCTGGGAGAGCTGTTCCCTGCACAAAGGGAAGCCCTGTGAAGTATGGAGGCACAAAGTGAGGCAATATTTCCTGTCTCCTCCTGGGACACAGGACCTCGGCGACAGGAATGGGAATCACTGGCTGCATCCCATTATCTGCTGCCCTCCACACTCAGAGCTGGTCCCGGACACACTCCTGACAAATCCACCCTGCTCTGCTCACAGACATCCCCTGGGAAGGCCTCGTGCAGTCACAGCACTTCTGTTTGCCAGGGGGAAAGCCAGAGTGGCAGCAGGGCCTTCCTCTGCAGCAGGTTTTTATGGAACTCACTGGGCTCCTGCAGGAGAGCTGGCAAGCAAGGGAGAGGCACCAGAGGTGAGCTGGGATTCCCAGGATCCACAGGATCCACGTGTCCCTCTGGGCAGGCTGGGAGGCAGGGAAGAGCCAGCTGAGGAGCAAAGGCTCAGGGACAAACCTCTAGGAAGCCTGGTTCCCCTGCCCTGGGCACAAAAGAGAGACTTTGGGAAGAATTCCTGCCTTGTCTTCTAGAAGTTTTAAGTTTTCACAATCAAAGTCAACTCTGCTCCTGAAATCAGGTGGGGTTTTTTTTTGTTGTTTTTTTTTTTTTTTTTTTTTTTTTTTTTTTTTTTTTTTTTTTTGGATTAAACAAAAATGATTTTCCAGCCCACTCTCTCTGGCAAAGCTTCCTTACTCGTGGATATTTTTTTCCCAGCCACGGCTCAGTCTTTGCAAACCCAGGCACTGGTATCCACCTTTGTTCTGCAGCTTTTCATCCTCCCTCTCCTCAGCCCCATTCCTCCCTTGCTCTTTCCACAGACTCGTTCCTTTTATTGTTCTCTAGCCCCAAACTCTCTCCTTTCCCCCTGCTCCTCCCCAGAGCAGCAGCCTCTGCACTTCAAGGGGGTTTTCTCCTCAAGCTTCCTAATGCCCATTAACAAAGTTGGTGTCCACTTCCTCAACATCTCCACTTGTCCCCGGTGCCCATCCTCCCCAGCAGCACAAACTGCAGCACAAACAGCCCTGCTCCCGTGCCTGCCACTGCCCTGCAGATGCAGAAATGCTGCCCAAACCAAATGGGAACAGCTGGACTGAAGGAAGAACAGCAAAGCAGCACCTTCCCTCTGCACCCTGCAGCAGCAGGAGCCTCCCTGGGGTGTCCTGGGGGACATCAGGAGCTGCAGGGCCTCTCCCTGCTTCGTGCCACCCAGGGCTCCACGCGTGACGTCCTGAGAGCACGCTGCCCTTGTCTGCTCAGCAGCAAGAACTGCCTGGGTTGTGAGCCCAGGGGGAGGAAATGCTGATGTGTGACTCCAGCTCAGAAGGATGAATGATTTCTTTATTAGAACTATGCTAGAATACATTAATATACTATTTAAAGGTGATAATAAAACTACAAACCTACTGTTCTAACTCCCATATCTAACCCCTCACAACTCGTGACCCTCTCTGAGAGCCCAGCCACAGGTGGGTTGGGTTGGATTGGATTGGATTGGATTGGATTGGGTTGGATTGGATTGGATTGGATTGGGTTGGGTTGGGTTGGGTTGGGTTGGTTGGGTTGGATTGGATTGGATTGGATTGGATTGGATTGGATTGGATTGGATTGGATTGGATTGGGTTGGATTGGATTGGGTTGGATTGGGTTGGATTGGGTTGGGTTGGATTGGGTTGGATTGGGTTGGATTGGATTGGGTTGGATTGGGTTGGATTGGGTTGGATTGGCCACCAGGCTCAAACAATCCTCACCAGAATCCAACCAAGCAATCACCCCAGGTAAACAATTCTCCAAGCACATTCCACATGGGGAAAACAAGGAGCAGGAATAGAAATTGTTTTCTCTTTCTTTCCTCTGTGCTCCTCTATGAAAAATCCTGACAGAGAGAAGAATGTGCCTGCCACGTGCCCATTTCAATTTCATCCTGTCCTTGAGATGCAATCTCCACGAGGTCAGTAAGTGCCATAAGAAGCAGATATTTACACTGAAGTGGCTGATGGTCTGAGGGAGCAGCAGCCCCTGCTCCAGTAGCACTCCCAGAGTAGCACTCTGGAGCACATTCCCATTTCTCAGAGAAGGGACGAGCTGCTCTCACACCCCACCCAACACAGCCACAGAGGCAATCACCCCACCAGGGCTGCCTGTTCTCCTCTCATCTCCTCCCAGCTCTGCTGGGCTGATTTCTCAGGAGGCTCTTGGGGCAGGAGGGATTACTGAGCTTCCACCAAGAGCTCCAGCACGGGCAGAGCCCCAGCAGGGCACACCCAGCCCTGGTGCCCATCAGCTCCCTGCCCTCCTGAGCCAGGCACAAGGGCCCTGGCAATCCTCACCAGCTACTTGCCTCCCCAGGATGGCAAAAGGTAACAAAATACATCTATCACTAGGCACCAATGGTCGGATTTGGTTTTAATTCAAGCTCTTTCACAATGTGCTTGTGTTTGGATGTTTCCAAAGGGCAGCTGAGACCTCACCCCTCCTCTTTTCTGAGCAGGGAACAGAGCCAGCCCCCCAGGACACCTGGGAAGGCTCAGGAGGAAGAGCCCTCGCTCAAGAGGTGGAGACTGCAGCCACAGTGTTTTGGTGATCCAAAAACACAGCCTGTGCCTCAGGGGCTGGCAGCACCTCAGCCAGGCTCAAGAGGAGCTTTAAAGTCCAGTCAGCACCCTAAGGACCTCACCCTCCCCTCTGCACTGCTCACAGGTTCCCACAAGAGCCACAGCAGCTCTGAGCACTCACAGGGACAGATTTTGCTTTCCTGCTCTCAGAAATTCCTCCAAGCTCTCAATGCAGCCCCAACCACTCCTGAGGATCAAGGCCAGGGCATCTTCTCCCAGCTCAGCTACAATTAACAGGAAATCTCATTAACCCTGCCAGACTGCAGCACACAACACGAGTCACTACAAACTCAGACAGCAATCTCTCCTGGCTGGTTTTATCTGAAATGCCAAAACGTTTGTTATTTGACAACAAGAGGGAGAACAATAGATTTCATAATGTTGCTGTTTAACATCACTGCACACTGAAAGGACACGTGCCTGAGTACTTGGGAAAAGTGGGAAGGAAAATGGAAAAGACTTGAAGTGCTTGGATATAAATGACTCGATTTTATGAGTGGTTTATCCATTTGTTTTTGCTGTATTTGATCCAGAAAACAGGCTCCCAAGAGAATGAATAAAGGCTACTCCCATCAAAGCTGAATGACTGAACACAGCCAAAGACAGAGGGACAACACTGAGCCCCCCAGGAGGGGTCTGCAGGGCCAGGAATTCCCTGGCAAACCTCCCCAAACCTCCACCTGTCCTCTGCACTCTGCACACCCTCCAAAGAGCCCAGACCCCACAGGTCTGCTTTGCTGAGGCTGCCCCTTCAAAGCCGAGCTCACAGCCAGGTGTGCCCTGCCCGAGGGGCTGCAGGGGGAGATGCTGAGCCCAGCCTGCTGCCCTGGGCAGCACCAACAGCTCAGCCCATCCTCCTGGAGCCCAGCCCATCCTCCTGGAGCTCATCTCATCTTCCCGGAGCTCAGCCCATCCTCCTGGAGCCCAGCCCATCCTCCTGGAGCTCATCTCATCTTCCCAGAGCTCAGCCCATCCTCCTGGAGCTCATCTCATCTTCCCAGAGCTCACCCCATCCTCACAGAGTTCACTCCATCCTCCCATGGCAGGCACACTCTCCTCTCTCTCAGGATTTTTTCATAGAGGAGCACAGAGAGAAAGAAAGAGAAAACAATTTCTATTTCTGCTCCTTGTTTTCCCATGTGGAATGTGTTTGGAGAATTGTTTACCTGGGGTGATTGCTTGGTTGGATTCTGGTGAGGATTGTTTGAGGCTGGTGGCCAATCCAACCCAATCCAATCCAACCCAACCCAATCCAATCCAACCCAACCCAACCCAATCCAATCCAATCCAATCCAATCCAACCCAATCCAATCCAATCCAACCCAATCCAATCCAATCCAACCCAATCCAACCCAATCCAATCCAATCCAACCCAACCCAATCCAATCCAATCCAATCCAATCCAACCCAATCCAATCCAATCCAACCCAACCCAATCCAATCCAATCCAACCCAACCCAACCCAACCCAACCCAACCCAATCCAATCCAATCCAACCCAATCCAATCCAATCCAACCCAATCCAATCCAACCCAATCCAATCCAATCCAACCCAACCCAACCCAACCCAACCCAATCCAATCCAATCCAACCCAATCCAATCCAATCCAACCCAATCCAACCCAATCCAATCCAATCCAACCCAACCCAATCCAATCCAATCCAATCCAATCCAACCCAATCCAATCCAATCCAACCCAACCCAATCCAATCCAATCCAACCCAACCCAACCCAACCCAATCCAATCCAATCCAATCCAATCCAATCCAACCCAACCCAATCCAATCCAACCCAATCCAATCCAATACAATCCAACCCAATCCAATCCAATCCAATCCAACCCAACCCAATCCAATCCAACCCAATCCAATCCAATCCAATCCAACCCAACCCAATCCAACCCAATCCAATCCAATCCAATCCAATCCAATCCAACCCAACCCACCTGTGGCTGGGCTCTCAGAGAGGGTCACAAGTTGTGAGTTAGATATGGGAGTTAGAACAGTAGGTTTGTAGTTTTAGTATCTCCTGTAAATAGTATATTAATGTATGATAGCATAGTTCTAATAAAGAAATCATTCAACTTCTGAGCTGCAGTCACACATCAGCATTTCCTCCCACCTGGCTCACCTGCATTCCCAACACCCTCCTGCTCATTTCTGCTGGGGGGGACCCTGTGCAGTGCCTGTCCTTGCCATGAGTGCCCCAAACCCCTTCAGCAGGGCTTTGAGAGGAGAACTGAGATTTTCATCAGCCTCAGAACGTAAGACCAAAAGGAACACATGAGGATTTTCTGCCTGGCACTAGGAATCAGAGCTGTGCAGCTCCCCCCTGGCTCTGATCTCCCTCCCACGTTATCCAGCACGGATTTGTGCTAATGGCATTCCCAACAGACAGCACAAAAATTAACTCCTATTACAAAACTGCAGCTTCAGGATGAGAGCAGGCAGCAGCACAGACCTACAGGAGCCTCCAAAAGTGCTCTGTGAGTCACGGGGGGATGACAGAGCAGCTCTGGGCTTCCACCAGTGTCAGCTTCTGTCAGCAAGGCTGAGTGAGGCACAGAACTCTGACACCACTGAGGGGGCCAGGGAGCCTCAGGACATGAGTCAGATCCCCAAAAACCCCAGCAAAAATTCAGATCTGAGAAGCACAACTCAGTGGAGAAAACAAAGAGCAAGGCTCTAGGAAGAGTTGTTGCATTTTCAGTTTTCGGTGGGGAAAAGGGTTTAAAAAGCCTTTGCTACAGATAACAAACCCAGAGAAAAGAACTTCTGTAATGAGTACTTAATTGCAGGCCATTAATCTGTAAAGAAACCAATGAATTGGGAGAGGATGATATTTGCTGCACAGGCTGTGATGTAGTGCAAAATAATGGCTCACCTGATCCTGGGGGAGTGACACAGAATCATGGAATGTCCTGAGCTGGAAGGGACCCAGAGGAGTAAAAACCCAACCCCTGGGCCTGCACAGACACCCCAAATCCCACCCTGGGCATCCCTGGCAGCTCCTACAGCCATGGGGCCGTGCCCATTCCCTGGACAGTGCCCAGCACCCTCTGGGGCAAGAACCTTTCCCAAATCCAGCCCAAATCTCCCTGGCACAGCTCCACTTGATAAACACAAGGACCAGGTGTCTCACACAGCTTGGTGCCTGCGTGGATACACAGGGGGTTTGTAGCAAACACAGAGCTAAAGGGAAAAACAAGATAAATTCAAGCTTCTCTTGAGAAATGCTGCTGGGGAAGCACTGCTGGGAAAATAACTCTGCTTATGAGGGCAGGAGGGGCTGAAAATCAGAGTGGTTTGGGTTGGAAGGGACCCTAAACCGTCTTGTTCCAGCTGCCATGGCAGGGAGCCGTGTGCAGGGTGGGGCTGGGGGCTGCAGCTTCTGTCTCTGAGCAAAGCCAGCTCCTGCAGGCACAGAGCTGTCCCCAGCTGTGCCAGGGCCAGCTGTGCCAGGGCCAGCTGTGGGACGTGGCACCGAGGAGTTCCAGCAGGGAGATCTGCCTGAGAGCAGGGGGGTGTCACAGGGGTCGTGCCTTCCATGCTAAAGGGGCCTGGAGGGCGCTCTGAGCTCTGCCCTGGAGGGTGCCAGTGGCTCTCAGCAAGCACAGCACTGCCACTCCAGCCTGCAGCAGCAGCCTCCCCAGCCACAGCCAGCCCTGCCCAGCCCCTGTGTGCACTCTCAGAGAGGGGTGCCAGCTTCCCCAGAGCCTTTCCCCAGCCCCTGTGCCCAGCTCTCAGAGAGGGGTGCCAGCTTCCCCAGAGCCCTGCCCAGCCCCTGAACCCTGTGTGCACTCACAGAGAGGGGTGCCAGCTTCCCCAGAGCCCTGCCCAGCCCCTGTGTGCACTCTCAGAGAGGGGTGCCAGCTTCCCCAGAGCCCTGCCCAGCCCCTGAACCCTGTGTGCACTCACAGAGAGGGGTGCCAGCTTCCCCAGAGCCCTGCCCAGCCCCTGTGCCCCTGTGTGCACTCACAGAAAGGGGTGCCAGCTTCCCCAGAGCCTTTCCCCAGCTCCTGTGCCCTGTGTGCACTCACAGAGAGGGGTGCCAGCTTCCCCAGAGCCCTGCCCAGCCCCTGTGCCCTGTGCCCAGCTCACAGAGAGGGGTGCCAGCTTCCCCAGAGCCCTGCCCAGCCCCTGTGCCCTGTGCCCAGCTCTCAGAGAGGGGTGCCAGCTTCCCCAGAGCCTTTCCCCAGCTCCTGTGCCCTGTGTGCACTCACAGAGAGGGGTGCCAGCTTCCCCAGAGCCCTGCCCAGCCCCTGTGCCCTGTGCCCAGCTCACAGAGAGGGGTGCCAGCTTCCCCAGAGCCTTTCCCCAGCCCCTGCCGAGGCTCAGCACATCCCCAGCTGAGCTCTGAGCACTCAGATTGTCCCTTCTGGCCACCCTGCCCTGAGCCAGCCCTGCCAGGGCCAGCCTGGGAGGGAGGAGGAGGATGGACGCACATCCTGCAGCTGCAGCCCAGGAGGGAGAGAGCAGCAAAACCCCACTCAGCTGTGAAAATGGGCCATTTGGGGAGAGCAGAACATTAATAAATGCACTCCAGATCTTTCATTTATCTGTTAGGAGGCATTCAAGTGGTCTTTTGCTAACGACTTCAGTATATATATTTCTTACAGATAGCAATTAACCTTCTGGTACAGATTAATCTTTTAAAAAAAATCAAAGATGAATTAATCTTTGAAATTCAAGTATTCAGTAGTTTCATTAATAATCTGAAATTGTCCTTTAGATTTCCCATAATTAGACCATTCCCCTAATTTATTAATCCCAAAGACTGCAGAGCATGTTTCAAATCTTCATCTCCTGCCACAATGACATATTCAAACTCGCTTGAAGTGCTCATAATAAAAGTCACTTTGTGAAGAATTATTAACTCAGAGGATCAAGCAAAGTCTTTATGTGCCGAAGCATATTTGAAAACTAAGCAGGGGAAGCGCTGTCTACTGATCCTCAGATTTCCTAAGATCCCAGCTGATCAGAAACAAGTTTGGATGAAACACTGCCTTTAGGATAATGAGCCAGGAGGCCAAAGCCAGGAAATGTGCTGGCACACCAGACCTTCCTTTCTGCCAAGGGAAGGTGACTGTGAGAGGCCCGACAGCTCTCTAGGAGCTGACAACCACTGCTCCCTGCTGGGAAATTCAGATTTGGGCTGAATTCCCTCCAGCCTGGCCTCTGGCAGATCTGCCTGGTCCATGGAGCCAGGCAGGGACTGTGCCCCCACCCCTGCCCAGCTCTGCTCCCCCAGTGCCAGGTCCAGCCCTTTCCTGACCCTTCCAGGGCTGGTGACTCCCAGTGCCCTGGGCAGCCCCTGCCAGGGCTGGCCACCACGTTCTCTAAGGAGTTTTCCCTGATCCCCACCCTGAGCCTCCCCTGGGGCACCCCGAGGTTTCCTCTGCTCCTGTCCTGCTCCCTGGGCACAGCCCGACCCCATCCAGCTCCATCCTCCTGCCAGGGAGGCTGGGGGGCAATGCACAGCTCCCCTCAGTGAACAGCAGGAGTTTGAGCTCCCTGAGGATGAGCTCACAGCCCAAATTCAGGGGACAAGGGGAAGGTCAGGAGCTGCATCTCCAGTCAGCACTGCCCCACTAAACCCCCCAACAACAGCATCTTCTGACACTTCCCAGGCTTTGAAACCTCCCGGGAGCTTGCTGACAGGTATTAAATCCCATCAGAGCTTCACCTGAGCTGAATCTGCGAGGCACAAGAAGCTGAGCAGAGCCCTAAGCAGCGCCGGGGATGGGATTATCCCATCCCGGGTCTGAGGAGGAGCTTTAGGCACCATCCCTGTCAGTGCCTTCATCCCCCAGGCGTGCCCTACATCCCGCTGCTCACAGAGCTGCCGGGAGCACGGCACTGCTGGGGCTTCAGCCTTTGCTTTTTCTGCAGGAGGCTGAGCTTCGTGTTGCCTGCATGGACAGCTCATGGAATAAATGTGATTCTGCACGAGGTCCAGAAAATGGGATCCTGTTCTGCAGCCAGAGCCTGTCCTTCACACTGGGAACACATTTCGGGTATGAGTTTGCAACAGTGGATATTTGCAAATAAAGTCAATTTTAAATTCCAATGAGCGCTGGCATTTGTCACTTCCTGCTGTATTAAATCCAAACCCATTTGCTTTAATACCACATAAATATGCATTTGTAGGAACAGAAGAATTTATGCAAATGTGGGTTCCGTCTGTGACACCAACGTAAGGAAACAATCCCAGCTCCCCCTCTCCAAGGCCCCTTCCTTTCAGCCCAGTAACTTTCCCTGCTTGTTCCCTGGAGATGCTGCCAGGAGGGACCCCTCAGTTTGGGACATTTGGGACCCAGCTGGGGCCTGTCCCTGTTGTAGATGTTGGTGAACCCAATGGGAAGAATGATGATGTCTAACTCCATTCTAGAAGGCTGAATGATTGCTTTATTATAATTATGTTATAATACATTAATATGCTATATAAAAGAGGATACTAAATATTGCATGCTACTTTCTCTAACTATCATATCTCATTCACTCACAACTCGTGACCCTGTTCTCCAGAGTTTAGACACAGGTGGGCTGGATTGGCCATCAGGCCCAAACAATCCACCATGATCCAACCAAGCACTCACTCTGGGTAAACAATTCTCCAAACACATTCCACAAGAGAAAAACAAGGAGCAGAAATAGAAATTGTTTTCTCTTTCATTTCTTTCTGTGCACCTCAATAAAAAATCCTGAGAGACAGAGAAATGTGCTTGCCACATGTCCCCGCAGGCAGAGCCAGTGCTGTGGGACCAGCCCCGGGCATGGGGACCCCTGAGCTGCTCCAGGGCAGCTCCTGCCCTGCCCTGGCACTGAGCTGGGCACTGTGCTGCTTTATTTAGGCAATGCCAGGCAGGTTCAGGGTGGGACACCTGAGAGTTCCGTTTGGGGAGCACAGCACAGCTTGCCTTGCCCCGTGCTGATGGGTTCTCTCAGCAGAGCCTCTGGAGGCAGCCCTTGCATTTATCACCAATAACCAATTCCATCACCTGCTGCTTTCTCCTTCCCAGCACAGGAATCAACTTCAAACACTCGAGTTTCCAAACCCTTCTGAACGTGGACTGCAAATCAGCTTGCCAAGGACTCACACCCAAGGTCTGGCACGGCTCATCCCACACCACTGGGCCTGGGGGCTCTGCATCCCACACCAGCAACCCCCGAGCCTTCGAGGGAAAGGCTCTGAACTGCCTCCACCGAAGTGGGCAGGGAAGTGCCAAAGCAAACAACCCAGATCAGGCTGGCACCGACGGTGACACCAGCCAGGCTGTAAGCAGCTCACAGCAGAATTCCAGCCTGTGGAGACACAAAAGCTCAGCCTTTCCAAATCTGGCTTCTCCCCATGCCAACACAAGGAAACCTCAGCCAGTGCAGCAGGAGGAGCTCGGTACAACTCCAGGATTTCTGTTTTCCCCAGAAACGACTGAAAACCCACTGGGGGTTCCCACTCTCTGAACCTCCACGGGCAATTCAGGAGTGACAGCATCCAGGAGCCATTGCAGAGCATTGCAAAGAACTGGAGCAACTTTGCAATCAAATATCAGCTCTAGGAAAATACGATCACAATTGGCACAACACGACATTCACGAGTCCCGCAGCGCTTTCTGGAGGGAGGACGGGCGTGGCCTACCTGCCTCTCTGGAAATTTGCATGAAGGACTCGACTCCTTTTTCTCCATAATTCCCTTCAGATGCCAAAGTGGATACATAATTCCATCCCAAAGCTTTCACAATGTCCACCATTGCTTGTGCTTGGAAGGAATCTGGAGGAACCACCCGTGAGAAGAAATCATAGCGCCTGTCATCGCTCAACTCTGGTGCAGTTGAGGCATAACTGATTTGTGGGATCTGTAGAAAAAAACAATTTCTGATAAATACACACATTCACATACTCATGGCACTTCTTGCAGCAGCAGCTCAAGCACCTGGCTTGAGCTGAGCTTAGGCTTTGCTGTGTGCAGCTGCAATTCTCCACCACGTTCCCCTACAAGGTGCGAGCCACAGGAGCAATCCCTTCACTGGCATCCAGTCCCCCAGATAAAGCTGTGCACCCGCTGAAGCCAGCTCTGTCTGTGCACAGCCATCACTCCTTGCTGTGAGGCCATCAAATCAGCACACAAACCCCTTGAACCTCTCCCTGCCCCTGTCTGTGTGCTGCCTTTGCCAGGCTTTGGGATCCTGGCAAAGGGAGCTTAACTCTGCACCTGCCAGCACTGCCTGAAAGCCTGGGACACCCTTCCTCAGCCTCAGGAGGATGAAGGCTCCAGGCTTAAGGAAAAGGGGTTTAGTTTTTATTCCTTCTGATGAAGAACAGTGTGAAGGTTGCTGAGCAGGGACACTGTGTCCCAGACACAGCCTGGGCACCACTCAGCTCTGTCCCAGCAAAGCAGCCACAGCTTCCCCTTGTCCCAGCAGAGTGTGGAGGAGCCTGACACTGCCCTTTCCAACAGAGAGCCCAGAGCAGTGCTGGGGCTGTTTTCCCCTGGCTACCAAAGGCCCCTGAGCAGTTCCTGAGCTCACAGGACATTATTCCCCAAGCCCATTATGCAATTGTTTGAGTAACAGTCTGGGACTGCTCCTGAAGTTAAGGAACCTGCCCTGACTCTCACTGGAGACACCAGGGAGGGGAGAGAAGAGGTTTGCAATGCACACAAGCACCATCTATTTAACACCTGAGCCCTGCAGCCTGAGCACAGGCACCTCCTGCACTCTCAGGTTTGGTCTCTGCATAGCACTCCACAAGCATTTATCATCCTACAAGTATTTATCAGCTCTCCTGCCTCCTCAGAAAAACAGACACTGGATTACCCCAGGATCAGCACTGCAAAGGGCTCAGCACCTTTGGCTCCATGGAGAGCAGGGGAGAGGAGAGCAGATTTCCCCAGAATTCACATTATGTCCACACAGGCACTTGCAGCCCCCACAGCACAGGACAAGCAGATACCAGAAGCAAAATCACTGCTGGAGAGCCAGAAGAGTGAACAGAGAAATGAACTTTGCATGGAAAAATTATTAACTACCCCAAGAGCTGCTATGCAACCTAAACAAAGCCAAACTGTCACAGAATCATCCATCTCCAGAGCTGGAAGGGACCCCCAAGGACCATCAGTGCAGCAATCCCACCCTGGGCCCGGCCTGGAGCTTCCTCCCAGGGTGCTGCCCCCTCACCCCTGATGCCTCAGGTTTAGCTTTTCTATTTTTCATATTCTGTGCTGCTTTAGTTCTGGGCTTCATATCAGGGGATGGTGAGCTCTGTGCACAGAGCAGGGAGACAAAACAATTCCTGCTCCAGCTGGGCACCAAGGACAAATGATCCAAAGCTCAGGCCCAGGAGCACAAACAGCGTGGGCTGGAGAGAGAAAAACAAGCAGGATGGGAGTGCCTGGGCTAAAGCTGGAATGGGACAATGAACTGCAAGGTGCAAATGGAGCAGAGCTGATCCCAGTGAGAGCCCCCGGGAGCGCTCGTGCATTTTGGGACCATTTTGGTTCATCTTGGCTGCAGCCCTGGCTGGGCTCTGGTGCTGCCCAAGGTGGATCCACGGAGGAGATCCTTGGAATGAATCCCTGCTTTATTCTGTGACTCTGCCCAGCCTCTGCTCCAGGGCAGCCCTCACACAGCATCACCCCAACTGGTGCAGGGCACAGGACCTGCTGGGCACCCTGGCCAGCAAAACCAGGGAAATTCGAGTTTGTCCCTGCCCCAGCTGCTGTCAGCAGGGCCTGGTGACCTCTGGGGGGACATGGACTGGTCACCCACTGTGACACAGACAGCAGCCAGCCCCACGCAGAGCAGCGCTGGCACAGCCCAGGGCTGCTTTCTGCAATTAGCATAAAAGTGAGGCTGAAATACCACTTCTGATCTGTGGCACCTCTTTGTACTCCAACTTGCCAACAACTGCTTTTTCAACTAAAAATCAAAAGGAGCACATTCTGCACTCTTACAGCAACCAAAGCTTCTACAGAATTTGCTGCATTGCTTATATTCCTGAGGAGACCTTTTGGATTTTAAATCTTTTTCCACTGTTCATAAAATATTAACTACTGCTGGCAGCTTCAATCACTTGGAGTATAAAAAGCAGGTATTAGATGTTTTACCAGTGTTTCTAGCAGGATATCTAAAAGCAACATAAAGTTATATATATGTGGCAAGTAGAACTTTCCTCCCGTTTTGTTTAAATTCAGGGAGGAGAGTCCTTCAGTGGGTGTGACAGGGACTGCAGCCACCAGAATTCCCTGCCCAGTGTGTCAGAGCTCCTTGCAGACACCTGCTAAAGGCACCTTCTGCTCCTGCCCAGCTGCCCGTGCACACCAGCAGCATCCCAGTGGCCAAACTGGGCACCCACTGCTAAAAATCAGCTCAAATCTAAGTGCTGCCCACCAGGGCACTCCACATGGGCACCTCCAGCTCCTGCCAGCACTGATGTGCACTTGAAAATAAAAATGGGTTGCTGCAGCTCATGGAGACCCAAGGGCAGGCTGGGCAGTGTCCCTGTTCTCTGCCCATGGTGTCACTGTGCAGGGCCAGGGGACACCCAGGGAGGTTTATATCAAACTGCTCTGCTGGGGGTTCTTCAGTTATCCAGAGAAATCTTTTCTGCCTCTTCACCGTTCTATTTTTCTCGCGTTTTGGTAAAGTCTTTTCTTTATCATCAATTCAAAGCTGGAGTTGAAAGAAGCAAGATTTCTCTTCCATCACATTTTGCCCATTTTCTGTTCTGACACATCAAAAGGCCCCAGAGAATCAGGGTGTGCTTTCCAAAAGGCTCCAGCACCTTGGCAGAAGGGCCGTGATGCACACAGCCCAAGGGACCCTGATCTCCTGGCCCTGCCTCCAGCAGCACAGCGAGAGCTGAGCTGGAGCTTTCTGAAGGACACTGAGGAGCTGGCAGGTGAGGGAGCATTTCACCTGCGTGGGAAGCAGCTTTTCCTCAAGCCCTGTGCTTGCAGGACCGTGCACACACCACGCTCAGGAGTTCCACATTTGCCTGGAACTCCATTTCCATGGTGTGCCTGGCTGATGCTCTGATTACAGCAAGGGGCAATGATTAATGCTGGGAACATTGTCTTAGTCAGTGATTAATTAATGTTAATTCATTTCTAACACTGACCATTATTCTTCATTTGTTTCATTTTCTCCTGCTAATGAAGAGCTGTCTCTGGGTCGCACTTGTCTTGCTCAAAAGCAGCTCGTGCTGGGGAGCAGCTGCAGCAGGAGCAGCACAAACACACCGGGAGCCACGAGCCTCCTCAGCCTCCCCTTCCAGCACCAGACATCCCCCAACAGCCAGCTGGGAGCAGCTCACTGCAGAGCAAAGCCCCACTGAAACTGCTCACTGTTCAAATTTTCCATTCCAGACTCAATCCCAAATCTTCCTTCTCTCCCTGCTCAACAGACCCTTTTTCCAGGAAAAGTGACAGAACGTTTGAGTCGCTCACCAAAGGCACGTGTCTGGTCCTGGAACAGACAAACCCCAGTGCCAGAGCACACAGCAGCCCTCCCTGGGGCTGCAGGACTGCCAAAGCCTGGCCTGCCAAAGCCTGGCTTACCAAAGCCTGGCCTGCCAAAGCCTGGCCTGCCAGCCCAGCCTGACCTCTGCCCCAGGGTCACCCCCAGCCAAGCACCTGCAAACACCCAAAACACAAACAGTTCTGCAGGGACTGAGCTCGGCCCCTCCTCAGGCACTTGTTAAAGAGGATGAGGATGGTGCACCTGAGCCAGTGACAGCAGCCAGGACACTTCAGAAAAGGCAATTTCCCTGAGGGCCTCGAGTAATTCAGATCATGCAGGAGGGCACCTCCTGAGACATTAATGAGCTCCTACCAGGGCAATATGAAGTTCACAGTTTGCTGCATTTTTGCTTTCAGTTTCCTGTGAAGGTTTTCTGATGTGGTTTCCTGGCAGTAGGGAAACCCCAGCCTGCTCTGGCAGAGCCCTGGAACTCCAGCACGTCTGGCAGGGCAGTGTCAGGCTACAAACACTGCAAATCCTCCCAGCTTCACCAAAATGAGCTGCCTGGAGCCTGCACCCCGCTGCAAAACTCCGGTGTGAGCTGATGGGTGGGCAACAGCCTGGGGTCTGTCCAGGGCTCGGGTTTTATTCCTGTAGAAACCCATCAGGTCAGGATTCCGACCTCAGTTAGCACAGCTCCTCTTTGTGCCCCATCCCCATCTCAAACTGCAGAACAAACAGCTGAGCTGCAGAGAACTGCTTCCCCTGTCTGGAGCTCAGGTTTCTGAACTTTCCCCCTGGCTGTTATCTCTGGGCAAAACCCCTCCAAGACTCTTCTCATTCTCACCTCGCCTTCTGAACAGGAAGCATTTCTGGCAGGCAGTTCTAGAACTCCAGATACCCTCGGGAAGCTGTCCCTGCCCTTGGCAGGGGGTTCAACACACCTTTAAGCTCCCTGGAACCCAAACCATGCTGTGATTCTGTGGAAATTTCACCCAGTACACGAAATGAGGTCAGAGCTTGTGAAGATAACAGGAACAGAAGCTCCTGCTGCTCTCCAGGGGCTGGAACTGGAGCTCAGCATTTCCTCAGGAGAGAACATCTCTGCCTCCTGCTCCCCTCCTGCCCAGCCCTGCCAGCCACCAACCCCTGCCCAGCGCTGGCAGGACCCTCCCAAGGTGTCCTGCAGCAGCACCTGCCCTCTCTCTGCCCTGAAAACAAACATTCCTGCAGGTTTTTCTGCAGGGCTCTGTAAGGAGCTGGGAATTGCACCCCCAGCAGCCTCGGGCCAGGATGAGAACAATCCCTGCCAAAGCACCTGGATGGTGATCCCTCCTCATCACTCATCCTCACCGTGCACTCCCAGGTGGTTTTTACAGCCAACAATCAAATGTTGCCAGCGAGAAAGTGAGGAAGAACAATTAAGAAAGTTTTTTTTTTTTTTTTTTCATGTAAATCCCTTTCAGGAGCAACAGCAAATATTTCTGAGCAAGGGAAGGAGCACCAAGAGAAGAAACCCAGAAATGATTAATTTTGGTTATATCTGCAGTGGCTCTTCCCACCAACCCTCCCAGCTGGGGAGCTCCATCTCCCACTCCCTGCCAGTGTAAGGATCAAGCAGCCATGGTGCTGCTCAGCAACACCTTTCAAAATTCCCAACTCCTCATTCCCATTATTGTTATGGATGGAGCCCATTACTGAAACAAACACTTCCAAAGCTGCTTTGGGTCTCTCAAACAACTGCCTTCCTAAGTGAGCACTGTTCCTGTTTAATTCATTTCAAACCTGGCAAGAGCCCATTTCCAGGCACGCAGATCAATCCTCATCCCCACCACAACTGTCATGAAAAGTCATGAAAAGACATCCTGAGTGATACTGGCAAGCTGGGAGCCTTCTCCATATCTACAGGGTCTTTCCTGCTTCCTCTCCTCGAGTGAGAAAGTACTCCTGAACAAAATAATTGTAGCAATTAAGGGACAATAATTACAGCAATTAGTACTGTCCACATGGCTCATGGGAGCACTTCATCAGCTCAGACAGCAGGAGGAAAGATCATAAACAGCCGGTAAAGTGAGATGTGCCCATAAATGTGAGATCTCCTGTATTTCATCTTGATGGCCTGTGCCTGGACCAAGGTCTGCTTGTGACAGTGATGAGCTTATGGCACAGATTGGTTTTTTATAGAAGAACAGGGGGTGATTTCTTGGCTTTTAAATGCTAAAAGAACCTTGGACTTGAAGAACCTGACTTGAAACCAGGAGACCCAAAATGGTAATGAAAATGAGTCACAGCACAAAAATAGACATCTTACCCCCTTCTTAAGCTGTAGCTAAAGCTGTCCTTGAATAAACAAGGACATCATCCCTGTCTCAACGTGTTCACATACTGGGGATTAGGACTGAGCCATTTATACTTTCCTAGGGATGAATTATTTACTAAAATGCTTTACTTTCCATCCCAAGGCCAGCCTGGATGGGGTTTGGAGCAGCCTGGGACAGTGGGAGGTGTCCCTGCCATGGCAGGGTGGCACTGGGTGGGCTTTAAGGTCCCTTCCAGCCCAACCCGTCCTGGGATTCTGTGATTCTTTGCCACTGGCAAACAGCATCCTTTAGAGTTCAGCTCCTTTGAGCTGGGCTCGTGAATCAATTTAAGACGTTCCTGGTACTCAAAAATAACTCTGTGAAAGCTGTGGAGCAGGCTGTGCCAGGCAGCAGAGCCCCCAGGGCACGGCTGGGACAGAAACAGAGCAGCTGGAGGGGACAGAGCAGGCTCCAAGCCCTCTGTCCATCTCAGGTGGGCTCAGAAATAGGCGAGGCAGGAACTGAGCTGCTCCCTCTCTCCCTGCCCTGCTCCAGCACACCCACAGCACCCCAAAAACTGGCTCCCCTGCGTGCAGGTGTGTTATAAATGAAAAATGATCCAGCCAAATTAAAAAAAAAAAATAAAAAGAATTTATTTTAGCAATAGAGATCTAACTTAGCCAGCCACAAGGAAAAGGGCAGCGCCGAGCCCGGGATCGGTGCTGGGTGCGAGACACAGAGATCAGCCTCAGCAGAGGTTTCACTCTGTGCTCCCACCCCACCAACCTGGTACAAGCGATTTTTATAGGGAAAATTTTGCCTGAAGCCAGGATTTCGGCATCCAGTCCTTTGTTTCATTCAGAGTCCCAGACGTTGATGAGATTTCCTTCTCGGCGGCGAGGCAGAACAATTCGAAGTCCGGAAGTCGTTGAAACCCTTGATGAAATTTTTGGGAACACGGTATTCACATGTCTCGGGGGATGTTCCTGATGTCCATCTCGGGTCGTTCACGCCATGATCAGCGCCTGGGTGTCTCCTTATCGCCTCAGATAAGGCCCATGTCCTGGCGAGCCACATCCCTTTGCTTGTGAATCGGGTTTCAACACACACCTGCTTTTGCCTGAGAAGGGGGGGGGGCTTCTAATGGCAAAGGGAACATCCTAACAACTATTTAATATTATATATTTCATGCAAAAAAGTGGCGTGAATTATACCAGTTACATTGAACAGGTGTGTCTGCCCGGCCAGCCCAGCCCTCGCTGGCTGAACTGCCGGCTGTGAAAAATGCACGTGTCACGATTGGCTTTTCGCAAATATTACAATCAATATTGTACGTGTGATGTTAGGAAGGCATGCTGTAGTAATTCTTTTAAGTGGTGTGTTAAATGTAGTTTTAGGTTATAACGCAATGTTAAAATAGAAACTCTGCTATGTAAGATGCTTTTTAACCAGCTCAAGAAAGGGATGAGATAACCAAGAAACTCTTAGCACAGAGATAACAGCGACAGGGCACACAAAGAATTACGGCCTCCTTATCAGAAAAGACAAACATCCTTCCACCTTCTCTCCATCTTTATGGAACCACCAGGATTAAGGGGAAGAAGTTGACAAAATCCAGAAAAATTCTTAATTTGCAAGGAATTTCTGCACCATGTATGAGATAGATGAATATGCAACAGGCTGTTGCTTTTAAGGGTTATTCCTTTGTTCACAAGGCGTGGTTTTGGCAGCTCAGTGCCCAAAAACATCCGGACATCCGGAATTCTTTGCTTTTTATTGTCTTGTAATTGTCCTAGCTCTAAATTTTTATTGCTCTAATTGTATTACTGTTTTTATAACCATTTTATTATTATTAAACTTTTAAAAATTCTAAGAACAAGTGATTGGTGTTTTTCACACCAACTGCTCCAGTAACCTGCCAGACCTTGGGACTCACTCTGCTTACAAGCACGCCTTGAAAAACACGTCCAGAAAGCAGTATTTGAATTCCTACTGCCATGGAAAAAGAGTTTTAGATACACACTTGCCTAATTTGTGTGCGCAAATTCCTCTTTGTGAATAAAGCTGTGTTTATGTAATCAGGAAGATCCTGAGCGAGCACTTCCCAGAAGTAAAATTAACTGGTATTTATATTACTCCCATTTTAATTTCTCTTGGTTTATCTGCACTGTGATTCAATAACATCGGGCAAAAAACCTAATTTATAATTGTTAATTGCTATTTCCAAGCCCTTGAGCTTCAGCCACCCTTCTTGGAGGGGAGGCTCCTGGAGGGCACCAAGCCTCCCAGCCCTTGGCATGGCAGAGGGGCCCTGGGCAGGCAGGACAAGGCACAAACACCGGGGCCACCCTCCCTGACACACAGGAGCCACATTTCCCCTGGGGGCCACAACAGACACCTCCAGGAACAGAGAACCCCATGCCAAAGGGGGATCTTCATCTCCTGCACCACAGGGATTATTGATACCGAAGGCGCGGCTACAAGTCCGACACTTCCCCATTTAATGTTTTAAAGTGAAATATTCAGCTTGCTGAGAATTTTAGCTGGCCTGCCCATAAAGCAGCCTGGCAATAAAGCCTTCCTGGGCTGCAGATGCCGGGGATGAGCTATGAGCAGCACAGCACTAAGTGGAACATTCCTCCTAGGATCCATCAGCTCGAACATCCATGCTGCTGGCCCATCCCGTGCAATGCAAGAATGCACAGCTCTTCATCTTTTAACTGCAGCCCCGGTGGCTGAGGGCTGCACAGCGAGACTGAACTAATAGATGGCACTTTGCTGGAGGCACTTTGGGATCTTAACAAAGCTTCAAAGGATCCGGGCTGTTGGGAGCCAATTCTTCAAGCCAGTCCGGAGCTGAGCTCATGTAAGGTGATGAGAGCACCTTCAGGGAGAGGGGACCCTGCAGCCCTTTCGTGGGGACAGTTTTGGGGTCAGATGCTGCACCCAGGCCGTTCATGCAGCCAGGCTGTGCTCAGCCTCCTGCTGGGACTCAAATCCAGCCTACAGGTAACACCCAGGGATATTCTGTCACTCTGACCCCAGCCACACCACAGGCTCTGCCAGAACCACCCCGATGCTGTGTGAAGAAGTTCAAAAGAGAGAGTTCTGTGTGCTCTGAGGTTGGGCTGGGTCTGCCCCAGGGGCTGTTGACCCCTACCCCAGCCTGAGGAAGCACAAGCACCACCTCCAGCAGACAATGGCATTCGGAAGGGAACAAACCAAGGTCTGGCCACCAAACGCTGCAGAAAACAAAAGAACTTGTGCCAAAAAAGCAAAACTGCAGCTGCACTTGCAGCCCACTGCTAAGAGCAGGATTAATGCTTGTCCAACACCCGCAGGGGCCTGGGAATGGAAAGGATGCTGGGGTCCCATTTTGGAAGGGCTGCTATCAGGATTTTCTGTGTCACACATGGAAAGTCTTGTCCTTGCGCTGCTCCCTCCCTCCCCATGTCCTTGACAGGACAAGGGGAATGGATTTAAGCTGTGATTTGGCAAATTTAGATGGGATATTGGGAAGGAATCCTTCCCTTGGAGGGTGGGCAGCCCTGGCACAGGTACCAGAGCAGGGTGCCAGGGCTGCCCCTGGATTCCTGGCAGTGCCCAGGCCAGGTTGGACACTGGGGCTGGGAGCACCTGGGACAGTGGGAGGTGTCTCTGCCACGGCAGGGGTGGCACTGGATGGGATTTAAGGTCCCTTCCAGCCCAACCCAAACCTGTCTGGGGCTCTGTGTCTGTTCTATGCACAATGGAGGGAGAGGAAGGGCTTGTCTGCCTCTGCCATGCCCTGAACACACCCTGCAAGCTCTTCTGGATACCAAAATATATTCCCATTCCTCCGGTGTTCAGATTGGCACCAGCCAGGGCATTCTCAGAAGGGTTCCTGTCACCATCCAAAGTGCTGAGCAGAGACTCAGGGTCCCTACCCTCAGTGCTGGCACTGGTAGCACTGGGTGATTCCAGGTGCACCATTCCACATCCCTGCCTGCATTCCCAAAAGCTGAGCAGTGTCTCTGTGGGCAGAGGCCATGGATGGACACCAGGCACACACGTTCTTGCAGTGATTGGAGTGCCCACATCCAAATACAGACTCACCAATTCTAACGCTTTGGAAAATAAATCAGAAGCAGAATATAAACAGAGTGGAGCAGCTTTTATGTTTTATTTATGTGTACACACTGCTCCATTCATCCCAAACAGATAATTGAACCTTATATTGTCTCTGCATATTTTAAAAGGTTTTTAATCTGCAAGTATAAATCTCATTGATTTTGAAAGTAGCCCGATAAAGACAACACCAGTAACGACTCATTCAGCAGCCAGGCTGAGACAGAAAATGTTCTTGGTGGCAGAACACGGTTCTGTGAAAGCAATCCACAAACACAGACACAAACCCAGCCCAGTGGAAACAAACTGCAGTGTGCTACAAGGGGAAATGATGGTCCTGCGAGCTGAGTTCTTGGGCTCAGTGAGAGCTGTGGGGCTCGGCTGTGAGCACGGCTCACAACTGCACTTCTGGGGCAGCATCCACGCTTGTGTCGTGGGAAGTAAGGCTGTGATTTGAATATTTATTCCTGAGTCTTCAATATAGCCTAGAGTCTGACAGCCAAGGAGAATGAAGCCTCTGGCCTTGGTGCCCTGACAGAGTAACACGTCCGAAATCTGGCAGTACAGATTTAGCTGCATTGAGTGGTAATTTCTAATTTCAGTGTACAGTTAAACTTCGGGCAGGCAGCTCGATACCACAATGAGCAAACCCAAGCTCCTGTGAACAACTTCCACCAAACAGATATTGCCAAAGTAGGAGCCTGCTCTCATTAAAATGTCAGAGTGGCCTCACATTAAGGGAGAGGCTCAGATAATGTGATCTCCTCCAGCTCCCTCTGGATCCTCTGACACCCCAAGGGAACCAGCTGCATTTCAAGCAGTAAATGATGTTTTAAACAGGGCTTCTGGAGCTCATTTCCCTCCGTGCAATATTGGAAGTATTTTTGAATTTAAAAATGTGTCAAATAATAAAAGCCCCCGGGTTTTTAATGTGCTCACACACTGTGGCTGAGTGAACGGTTCTGCTTGAGCTTAAACTGTCTGGTTTGGATTGGCACTTCATGAAAAGCCTGAGGCAAGAGGAGAGCTGTGAATTATGAAGAATCTGTGTAAGCTGCTGCCTGACCTCCCTGCAGCCCTGGGCACCCACACCTAGAGCCTCTACAGGTTCCTCCTCCTCCTCCTCCTCCTTCCCCCCGAGGTGTCCCCACACCCGCAGCCAAAGCTCAGGGTGAGACCTGCTCACGTAGCTCCAGCTGGAGCTGAGCGACCCAGAGCTGGAAAATGAACCCAAATTTATGAGCAGAGCCACAGAGCTGCTCAGCCTGCCCTGGTGGGAACAGAGAAATTCCCCGAGCCCAAGGGCTCCTGACGGGCCCCACGGGCTGCCAGGGAGGGCACGGAGGCACAGGTGGGGACAAGGGGCCACACACCTGTCCCAGGTGCTGAGCCACAGCCCGGGCACGGCTTGTGCTGCTGTCCTCGGGCAGGAAGGGACAGTGCACAGTCTGACTGGGTCTGCTGGACAGGCTGGCTTGAGTTCCTGCTCTAAGCTGATTCCAGAGACGTGGCATGGCCTACATGGTGAAATCTCAGCCATCCCTTCTTCATTTTCCCTTTTCTACCAGCACAAATCACCTCCTCCTGCATCGTGAAACCCAGAACAGCATTTCAGAGCATCTAAGATGCACCAAGTGGCAAGGGCAGGCAGGAAGGGAAAGGCCCTGTGTAAGAGCAAGGGCCCAGCTGGTGTTCTCACCTCACGACCCTCACAACCAGTGTGCAAAACTGCAAACTCCTGCAATTTCAGCAAACACTCAGCACAAACGTGTTCCCAGAGAAACGATGATTTGCTGCAGGCAAGAACAGCCTTTAGTTCAGGTGCTCATTGCTGCTGGAGTTCACCCCTGGCACGCTGTCCGTCCCTCCAGCCAAAGTTACCAGCTGCTCAGCAAGGAGCTCTCCACCAGAGATAAACCACTAGGCTGGGAAAGCACTCCAAGATCAAGTGCAACCCTTCCCCAGCACTGCCACTGCCCCCTGTCCCCAAGTGCCACATGCACAGGGCTTTGAAATCCCCCGGGATGGGGACCCCACCCCTGCCCTGGGCAGCTGTGCCAGGCCTGAGCAGCCCTTCCCATGGATATTCATTGAATATATCCACATATATCCATCATATCCATGGAGAAATTGCTCCTGATATTCAACTTAAACCTCCCCAGCCCAGCCTGAGGCCGTTCCCTCTCCTCCTGTCCCTGTTCCCTGGGAGCAGAGCCCAAATCCCCCCCAGCTGTCCCCTCCTGGCAGGAGCTGTGCAGAGCCACAAGGTCCCCCCTGAGCTCCTTTGCTCCAGGCTGAGCCCCTTCCCAGCTCCCTCAGGAGTTCTCCAGCCCCTTCCCAGCTCCCTCAGGAGTTCTCCAGCCCCTTCCCAGCTCCCTCAGGAGTTCTCCAGCCCCTTCCCAGCTCCCTCAGGAATTCTCCAGCCCCTTCCCAGCTCCCTCAGGAGTTCTCCAGCCCCTTCCCAGCTCCCTCAGGAGTTCTCCAGCCCCTTCCCAGCTCCCTCAGGAGTTCTCCAGCCCCTTCCCAGCTCCCTCAGGAATTCTCCAGCCCCTTCCCAGCTCCCTCAGGAGTTCTCCAGCCCCTTCCCAGCTCCCTCAGGAATTCTCCAGCCCCTTCCCAGCTCCCCCAGGAGTTATCCAGCCCCTTCTCAGCTCCCTCAGGAACTCTCCAGCCCCTTCCCAGCTCCCCCAGGAGTTATCCAGCCCCTTCCCAGCTCCCTCAGGAACTCTCCAGCCCCTTCCCAGCTCCCTCAGGAATTCTCCAGCCCCTTCCCAGCTCCCTCAGGAATTCTCCAGCCCCTTCCCAGCTCCTTTAGGAGTTCTCCAGCCCCTTCCCAGCTCCTTCAGGGATTCTCCAGCCCCTTCCCAGCTCCTCCAGGAACTCTCCAGCCCCTTCCCAGCTCCCTCAGGAGTTCTCCAGCCCCTTCCCAGCTCCCTCAGGGATTTTTCAGCCCCTTCCCAGCTCCCTCAGGAGTTCTCCAGCCCCTTCCCAGCTCCCTCAGGGATTTTTCAGCCCCTTCCCAGCTCCCTCAGGAGTTCTCCAGCCCCTTCCCAGCTCCCTCAGGGATTCTTCAGCCCCTTCCCAGCTCCCTCAAGAGTTCTCCAGCCCGGTTCCCTGCCCTGGACTCCTCCAGCCCCTGCAGGGCTGCCCTGCACTGGGGGAGCAGCAGGAGCTGCCGGGGGGGGCTCAGGGAGGACAAATTGTTCATCATCTGCAAGGGCAGACATCTCCTCCTTGGGGTCCCAGGCATTCCAGACTCCTTCAGAGCGTGTGGGAGGCACGGCTGACCCGGGCTGCGCCGGGGACACGGAGGGATTATATTTAGCCTGCCTTTGATTTCATATTTTCTTTAATCCAAAATAAACATCATCACAAGTGAAAAGGCCTGTTGTGTCCTCTGAGCATCAGAAACAGAACAAGGTCCTTCAGGACGCAGACTGGGTATAGAGCAGAGAGAGAAAATGCAGTGAGGAGAAGATGTGAGCCAGAATGGATTGTAATTATGGCAGAAATCTGCATTTGACATTTCTCCCACTACATATCCAAGAGTTATAGGGTATAATGAAGTTCCAGTGACTATCTATACCTTTTATTCCCTTATATTTCATCTCTGGCCTTTCACAAAGTGCATCATCACCATGTAATTCTACAGATATCTAAATATTTCTGCATTATTACAGGAAAAACCACAAGGCAATCACACTTCTACCTTCACTGGTTTTCTCCACCTCAACATTGAGCTTGCCAGCTAAATAATTACATTTCTTCTTATCTAGCTTGTGGGAAAACAAATTTAATAACAGAAATACAGTCAGAAAGACGAATACTTAGGGGAGAATAATTTTCAGACTTAAACTTCACAAGCTCAATAGATTATTCTGGACACTGGATAATTACTCTGCATGTCTTTATCGCAAAAGTGCCCGGACATTCTAATTAATCCAAATTACTTTCTAAGGGCCATGTTATTAGACTCATGCAGTATTTTTATTTTTTTTAATGGTCTCTAACAGCTCGGTCTTACAGCACCCTGATGGAAACCAGAGCAGAGCAGCTCCTTCCCCTGCCTGGAGCCAGCCCAAGCCAGCAGAGGAGCCCCATGAATGCTGAGGAGCAGGAAACCTGCAGGAAAAGCTGCCCAGCCTGATCAGGGTCTTCCTTAAAAAATAAAAATCGGTGTCCAGTGCCAATTTCATCAGCAGCACCAACCCCAGCCCACAAGCTGTGTCCATGATAAAACTGATCCTAAACCACGCCAAGAAACAAAACTGATCCTAAACCACGCCAAGAAACAAAACTGATCCTAAACCACGCCAAGAAACAAAACTGATCCTAAACCACACCAAGAAACAAAACTGGTCCTAAACCACACCAAGAAACAAAACTGATCCTAAACCACGCCAAGAAACAAAACTGATCCTAAACCACACCAAGAAACAAAACTGATCCTAAACCACACCAAGAAACAAAACTGATCCTAAACCACACCAAGAAACAAAACTGATCCTAAACCACACCAAGAAACAAAACTGGTCCTAAACCACACCAAGAAACAAAACTGATCCTAAACCACGCCAAGAAACAAAACTGATCCTAAACCACACCAAGAAACAAAACTGATCCTAAACCACACCAAGAAACAAAACTGATCCTAAACCACGCCAAGAAACAAAACTGATCCTAAACCACACCAAGAAACAAAACTGATCCTAAACCACGCCAAGAAACAAAACTGATCCTAAACCACACCAAGAAACAAAACTGATCCTAAACCACACCAAGAAACAAAACTGATCCTAAACCACACCAAGAAACAAAACTGATCCTAAACCACACCAAGAAACAAAACTGATCCTAAACCACACCAAGAAACAAAACTGATCCTAAACCATGCCAAGAAACAAAACTGATCCTAAACCACACCAAGAAACAAAACTGATCCTAAACCACGCCAAGAAACAAAACTGATCCTAAACCACACCAAGAAACAAAACTGATCCTAAACCACGCCAAGAAACAAAACTGATCCTAAACCACACCAAGAAACAAAACTGATCCTAAACCACACCAAGAAACAAAACTGATCCTAAACCACACCAAGAAACAAAACTGATCCTAAACCACACCAAGAAACAAAACTGATCCTAAACCACACCAAGAAACAAAACTGATCCTAAACCACACCAAGAAACAAAACTGATCCTAAACCACACCAACAGCCACTTCCACTGACCGCACCAACCCTTCCCATCTGCACCTGCCTGGCTCTTATTTTTGCAATGTTATTTCATCATTAGTTCAATTTTCAGTCATTAAAAAAGGTTCACAATTCTCCACAGTGTCCTTGGGAAGCTCCACGTGCCGAATTTGGTGTAAATTGCTGTCAGTATTCAATAAATGGGATAGTCAAAGAAAACACCTGGGCCTGGGGCACACCTTGTGGTGTGGTTTGTTGTCTCTCCTGAGAGCAGAACTGTCAGAGAAGACCTGACCTGTTACACCTGCCATGCTGCACAGAGCTGGCCTCGTTTGTAGCTTGAAACAAAAAGAGTACAAAATAAAAGAGCAAATGAAGCCACAAGCACTCCTATTCTAAAACACGTTCAAACCAAACTTGATGGTTTCTCCCTGCAACTCCTTCAGCAGAAAGAAACCAGTCCAGGCACTCTGGAAATGTGCATGGTACCTGGAGGAGCCTCCCACCAAAGTTTGGAACAGCTTTGCCTGCAGCAGCCCGAGGATTCGGGCTGTGTGGCACGGGATGGGCCCCCAGGCAGCACCTACAAACTGGCTTCAAGCTCTGAGACATCGGAGTGAAGGGCTCGTGGGCAGCCCTGGATTGCCCTGCCCTTCCCTCCCAGGCTCCTGTTACACGTGGATAAAGAGATTGTAAGAGAAAGGCCTTGGAAAGTCAGGCCTTGCTCTGCTGAATTACCAACAGGCTTGTAGTTCCCATAAGGAAAAATGAGTAGAATGAAAAACACTAACATCACAAATTATTCTTGTAGAGAAAACCAGTTTACACCTGCAAAAACAAGAAATCTGTTCCATGAGAATCAGTGAAGAAAATATATGAACCTATCTAGAGAGGGAAAATTTGACAGACATATTCAATGGCCCTTACCAAGCAAGGAGCTGAGTTTCACTGCATTGCTGAGCAATTAGGTTTAACACAGAGCCTTCTGCCATTTCCTAGAAATACGAACTATGTGAATAAAGAATTGGCTTTTCTGTGTGAAAACGGAGTGCCCAGGCTTTCCCTGCCCTTCCTGCCCATGCCTGTCCCAGTGCTCAGGATTTCCCTGCCTATGCCTGGCTCCCAGTGCCCAGGATTTGCCTGCCCTGGTGCCCAGGATTTCCCTGCCCATGCTCATCCCAGTGCCCAGGATTTCCCTGCCCTGGTGCTCAGGATTTCCCTGCCTGTGCCTGGCTCCCAGTGCCCAGGATTTCCCTGCCCTGGTGCCCAGGATTTCCCTGCCCTGGTGCCCATCCCAGTGCCCAGGATTTCCCTGCCCTGGTGCTCAGGATTTCCCTGCCTGTGCCTGGCTCCCAGTGCCCAGGATTTCCCTGCCCTGGTGCCCAGGATTTCCCTGCCCATGCCTGTCCTAGTGCCCAGGATTTCCCTGCCCTGGTGCCCAGGATTTCCCTGCCCTGGTGCCCATCCCAGTGCCCAGGATTTCCCTGCCCATGCCTATCCAGTGCCCAGGATTTCCCTGCCCTGGTGCCCAGGATTTCCCTGCCCATGCCCGTCCCAGTGCCCAGGATTTCGCTGGCAGCTCCGTGCAGGGCTCTCAGCTGGTCCTTGCACAGGGCAGGGGAGCTTCGGGAGGATGAAAGCGATCTCTGTGACGCTGAAGCCCTGAAATGAAAGGCACAGGAGCCATTTCTGGCAGGCACTGAGTATTTCAGGATCCCCGCTCTGTGAGAAGGCTGCTGGTGCTGGGAGTGCTCAGAATTCCTGAGGGGTTGATTCCGCACGGTGCTGAACGAGCTGTTCTCCCCCGGAGAAGGGAGGATGCGAGATGCTGTGTTTTCCTTTCGTGACAGAAGAGCGTGTGTGGAGCATCCCAGGCTGGGCTGGTGCAGGCTGCCAGGGCCTGCACGGAGCTGCACACAGCCCACAGCTGGGAGAGCTGATGCACGCGGTGAGCACGCCATGAACGGCCCTGCAAACACTCCTGCATCCGTATTTATCACATCAGAACGAGCACCACGGCTCTGGAGATCGCCTCATGTTTATGCATGCGCAGTTTAGACCCTAAATCACCGCGCTTTTTTTTTTTTTTTTTTTTTTTTTTTTTGAATAGCTGTTTCTGAAAGGAAGTTTATGCGGAATGTCGGGTGTCAGATCATTTTGAACAACTGACTGTAACAGGTCCTCATCAGCTCTCCCGACAAACGGAGCAGCCGGAGGGGCAGGGATGGGGATGGGAATGGGGATGGGGATGTCCCCCGTCAGTCCCTGACCAGCAGGGCCATCCCAGCACGTCGGGAATCAGCCAAGCTCCACCACCCCGGAGCCGCTGCAGGGCTGGAGCTCCCTGCAAGAACAGCTGGACCTGCCAGCCGCGTTCCTCAAACCGGGAGAGGGGCGGGAGAAGGGGGATGGAGAAGGGGGCTTTACTCTGCACTTGGAAGTACGTGGAGAATCCAAACGCAAGCAGCGGCTCCAGGGACGCCGAACGCCCCGCGAGCTTTCCCAGGCAAGCCGGGGCTGTCTCATTTCCCTGCGCTCAGCCGGAACCGGCCCCGAGTGACAAATGAACCCCCAGACATTCCTCCAAACGCTTCTGCACCTCCTGCTCCGAGCCCGTGGCACAACAGCGTTCCACGGGGATGCCGGCGGTGGCTTTGGAACGCCACCCCCTCACCCTCAGCTCTCACAAGCGCCTGCCACATCCCCCGCTGCCAGCCTCAGAAACGCGCACGCACCGCGTTTGTTTCCTTCTCCTTCATTACACCTCCTTTCAATTCCCCTCCCTCCAGCTATTTATTCCTCTGGAGGGCAAAAGCACGGCGCAAAGGAACAAGCCCCCTGTGCATTCTTCATCAAAGATCTGCAGAGTGGCTGCTAATTACTGCAGCGGCAGCTCTGCCCTGCCCGGGCTCGGAGGATGGAGCTGCCGGCTGTGCCAGCCCTGCAGCCTGCCCGGGCTGCGCAGCCCACCAGCACTGGAGCGGTTTTCTGAAACGCCGTGTTCTGGTATCACAAGCAACCAACGGGAAAATTAGCATTGTAAAACCTCAACCTCATTTAGATAAGCACCCTGCGAATCCATCTAATTTGTACACAGAGTCATTATACGGTCACAGCCGAGCGCCTCGAGCCTCCTCCTCCTTTTCTCCTGCTCCCCCCTCGCTGCTCAAACACCGGAGCTCCGGGAGTGTCCCGAGCCAGCCGAGTGCTGCTGCCAGCCCGAGAGCAGGACAGGGCTGTCCCTGCCGGGCACTGACCGTGCCAGCTCTGCCCCTGTGCCAGCGTGCTGCCACCTCCCCGCGCTCCAAACCTTCACCAGTCCCCCAAACATCCTCACCCGGCTGCTCACGGGGCTCTTCCGGAGCTGCACAAGGGCTCTGAGCCCCCCTCCGCTATCACAGCACCTGCTCCAGGTACTCCTTGGGGAGTGGTGACACCTGTGGGCACAGGCAGGACACCCCCGGAGTGGCACAGGTACCAGGACACCCCCGGAGTGGCACAGGTGCCACACACCCTGGCTGCAGAGCTGGCAGGGTCCCTGCCCCATTCCCACTTGGGAACAAAGCACCTGTGGGATTTGTCTTCCTGCAGACTTCTCCACAGGCAGAAACGCCAGAAGATCTCAACATCCGTTCTGACAGCTTGGGGATCTCCGTGTTTGATAACAGAAAGCTGACAGGGAAACTCGATAAACAGAAATCCTTTGCACTTCCACACTGTCCCGGTCCATCTGCATCGCCCCAGACACGCAGGAGATCTTTATCTCTCCAGGTGCTTACACCACTTCCATCACCATGGCACCGCAGAGCTCTCGACTCTGTAAAAATAGAACTAGCATTTTCTCATTGTTTCTTCCTTCCAAGCTTCCCGGAGAAACGCTGGGATCACTTATGGCTTTATTTTATTTATTCTTTTGTTTGTGAAAGAGGCTGAGCAAAGCACTTCCCTTCCTGCCAAGGAAAGGCAAAGAAAAACGAGGGGAGGGTGCAAAGGAATTTAAAAGGATTGTCTGTGCTGGTGTAGGGTCCCAGCATGTGTGGGTGCTCAAACATCCCTGGGGTGCTTCCCCATCCCTGCCCAGCTCCAGACTGCAGCAGGTGGGACGGGAGAGGGGGAGACAGAAAGGAGAGCGCTGTGGAATTGAGAGCAATCCTACAGAGAGCCTGGATTAATTAATTAGTGCAGACATCCCGGCTCGGGAGCAGCCACTGCAATGCTGCTGCATTTTCTCATCACCTGCACACGGGGAGAGCCAGGCTGGCACAGCCCCAGCCAGGGCACGGGGGCTCTGCTGGCCCAGGGATCCCAGCCACAGGAAATGGCAAATCCATCCTGGCACGGCTCCGCACCAAGGGGACAAATGGTCTTTAGTTCCCCTTCCTTCCCCACTGCACCACCTTCCGTGCTTCCCAGGTTAGAGAAACAGCTCAGGGTACGATGGGAATTCTCTGTGTTTGCTCTTTCACCACCCCTCTCAACAAGCTTTTTGTCTAATGAGACAGCAAGGGCCGTGCAGATCTCTTGACAAGTTGCTCTCCATCCCTGCAGCCTCCTGAAGGTGTCCCTGACACAGGCCCAGCCCTCAGGCGTGTGGAGGTGGCCAGTGGAGCACTCTGTGGAGCACTCTCGAGCTGTGCTGAGCTGGGGGGACAGCAGGGCTGGCCCCTTCCCTGGGGGCAGCCCAGGGGGCTCAGTGGAACACTCTGCATGCCTCTCCAGGGGGGACCCCCTGAACCCACCAGGCCTGGTGCACAAACGTGTCCCCAAATCCTCTGTGCTCTGCACCCACAGGGCCATTCCAAACCCAGCAGGACAAAGCAAGGACACCCCGAGGGAGGGACAGCTGTCCCCCCCTCTGCTGTCCCCAGACTGACGGCACCAGCCCCACCACGTTCATTTTACAGCTCTCAGTGAGAAGGGGGAAATAAAATGCCACAGCAAAGCTCCTCAAACCAGGCAGGATTGTCCCAGTGGTACCCTGCAGGACTGGGGGAATGAGAAGGAGCAAACTCTCTCTGAGCACCTCTCCCAAATCTGGGCCAGCGCGGAGGAGAATTCCCGGCAGAGCCCGGCCTCTCCTGCTTCCTGCAGAACACTGGCAGCCAGGAACTGACTGCACACCCCCCCAGCCTCCCCAGCCCCAGCTCTGGGGCTCCACAGCCCCACCCCGGGCTGGGACACCCCAGGCAGCTCCTCCTGGGAATGGCACAGCTCCAGCAGAGCGCCCAGCACCCTGCAGCTCACACTGGTGGCCACTCTGAGCACCAGTTAACCCCAGAGATTTATCCCAGCCCATTTTGCCACCATAATCGAGCAGGAAGAGACACTAATTAGCAGGGAGCTGTTGCAGGGATGCATGAATATTAATGCCACCGTCCAAACTAATTTCCCCAATTACTGCTGTTACAGCAGCTCCATTACAATCCATAAACCCGGATTGATATGAAGATCTCCCTAATAAGGGAGTGAGAACAACTGCTAGAGAGCTCTACCACGCCTCAGCTGACACTAACAAGGTTAATTTTTCCCCCGTAGAAAATCACAGAAATCTGTAAATATTTTAAGAATAAAACCAGCCTTTCCCTCCTGGTATAAATACTCTGCTGTAAAATCCACAGGGAGTTCCCTTCAGCACAGCCCGAGCTCAGGGAAGTTTGTGATCTCCTGAACTCCCAAGTGTGGAGCACTGAACACTGAGAGAGAGAAAAGCCCATTAAACCAATGAGCTGGCTCCTGGTTTGGGATCTTTATTCCAGATTTCACATTGATACTCCCCTCTGAAGTGTCTGTGCTCAGGAATTCATCAGTCTGTGACATGGCTGAATGATTATATGACATGTTAGAGCTTAAATGCACTTTATTATGCATAAAGCATTACATTTTTTGTATTTATTTCCTTTTGCAATGCTTTTTTACCCCTCTGCAAACACAGCCAGTACTTGGAAATGATAAAGCTCTGCAATGACAGAAGAAGAAGACTCTGCAATGACAAAGAAATTAAACCTTTTTCCTGAGGAAAAAGAACCATTATCAACATTTACATACATGATTGAGTTAGACTGATTGAGAGCAAGGGTAAAACACCACCTCTGCTCCTGAAGATGAGCAGTGCTGGACGTGCACCATGCCTGAATTACCCAGTCCCTGCAGATCCACAGAACTGATCACATCCACAGCCCTGGGAGACATCACCAGCGCCTCACATCCAGTCACAGCAGCAGGAATGAACTCCCAGCCGAGAAAACACATGCATGTGATGGTTATGAACTCCCAGTTCTGACTGACCACAGCCCAAAGCCCACCTCAAGGGACCACAAGCTCTGCAAGCCCCCACACCACACCCCCCCACTGAGGCAAAGACTCGTCTTTCTTCCTAACTGAAAGGGAAAGACGGGAGCAGTGGGCAGGACAAGGCAACAGCACTTTCTAGCAGACAAATCCCAGAATATTTAGGGTTGGAGGGAGCACCCAGACCAACCCCTGCCCAGGCAGGGTCACCTGGAGCAGGGACATGTCCAGGTGGTTTTGGGATGGCCCCAGAGATGCTCCATGATTCCCTGGGCAGCTGCTCCAGGGCTCTGCCCCCTCCATGGACAGCAGCTCTTCCTCATGCTGAGGTGGAACTCGCTGTGGTTTGGTTGACAGTCAAATGCCTGCTAAAAACCAGCTTTCAGTGATACCCCGGGCTCCTGAAACAACCAAACCTGCCCTCAGTCCTGCCGCCTTCTTCTACCCCCAGACCTGACTGAACATTGAGCCCTGCACTAACCCTGGGCCTGGTGCTTCTCAGAGATCTTTTACACGCCAGGGAAACAGCAGCACAGCGTAACAAACATCAACACAAGCACAGGGGCTAAGCACAAATTTGTTTTCCTGGTGCTTACGATACACAGAAGTAGGGAAACCCCAAACAAAGCAAAAAAACCCTCTGGTGATGATCAGTGACAGAGGAAGGTGTTAAAAATCACGTTCAAAATCGCGTTCCAAATGCCCCAGATGAGGCTGTGCTGGACCAGATGCGAAGCTCAGGAAATGCTACAGCATTTGACACGATCTCCAGCTTTAAACCCCAGCTTCTCTGGGAGCAGCGTGCAAACACAGGAGCCTTTGAGAGGCTTTTTTTCTCTGCTTCCACCTGCTGGTCAGACCATCCTCAATTCACGGGGGATGAGCCCTGCGGGTGAGGAGGGGCCCTGGCCAAAGCCCCGCGGCTGCTCTGGAGCTCTGTGACACTCCCAGAGCAGCGCAGTGGGACCCGCAGCAGCCCTTGGCTTTCGGGAGGTGCAGCCCCGGTGTCACGGCTTGCAGTTGCTGTGTGGGTGATGGCACATTTCTTCCTTTGCTGGTGGTGCAGGAATCCCCACCGAAGTGCTGGACACTGCATTGCACATGACATGAACAGACAGAGAACCTGAAACGCAGCCTCGTGACAGCGCCAGCATTTCCGCGCTAACGCCAACAAAAAGAGTTTTACAAATAACAGTTTTGGGGGTGAAAAGCAGTCCCACTGTATTTCAGAAGATTTATGTTTCCAGAAGGGACACTGACTGAAAACTGGAAGAGGCTGGTGAAAACTGTTCCTTGAGATAATTGCTATTAATGGCTTTCCTGCAGGATGAACATGGAATTAGAGCCCGCCTCTGTTGAGATGTGCTCTCAAGTACCTCAATCAGCTGTGCACCCACAGCTCCAATTCATCAGCACTCACGTAAAGGACAAGGATGGTTTGCACAGACACGGAAATCCTCCTGCCATCCAACAACACGAGACCCTCTGCACCTTCTCCCAGGGAATTACATCCCAGTGCCAGGCTTCCAACAGGCACAGCCCAGCCGGGGAGCAGCAGGGGAAACACTGCATGGATTGCTCCCCAAACTGCCTGGTCAACAGGACAACAGGGGACAGCCTCAGGCTGTGCCAGGGATGGTCAGATTGGACATTAGGAAACATTTCTTCACAAAAGGTTTGTCGAGCCCTGGCACAGTGCCCAGGGAAGTGGTGGAACCACCAGCCCTGGAAGAGCTCAACACTCAGGAGGATGCGGCGCCTGGGGACGTGGTTAGTGTGGGGAAATGGCTGGACTGGATCTTAGGGGGCTTTTCCAACCTAAAGGATTCCACCATTTGGAACAAGCAGGGAGGTGCAGGAGGAGGAGAGGATGAGGAGCAGAGCTTCCCAGCCCAGGGCTGAGGCAGGAAAGTGAATTTGTTTCTCTCTCTTCTTGCTCATCAAAGCTGCAGCAGGGCTAATTGGCTGGAATTGAACTGGAGGGCTCAGGAGCAATAACCCATGCACATCCAGACCAAACCAGCACTGAAATTGCCCTGACCTGCCTTGCAGCTGCCTGGATCCTTTGTCACAGCTCCTTTCAAGTCCCTCTTTCCCACCAAGGACCAGCTCTTTGGTTCCTGCCCCTCAAGGCCTGTTCAGCTTTTCTTTTCCTGGCTCTCTTTAAAGACACTGCCTGTGATTCCAGGCCTTTCATACTTCTCCCTTACATATCCCTGCTCCATCTGGCACTTGCAACACCTTCCAATTTAGACTCATCTGGAATGAATCCAGCAACAGCTTCAGAAATACTGAAGCAGATGCTTTAAACAATGTCTCTTCCACCTTCTGCACTGATGGGGAAGGAGGGAGCCGCCAGACCCTCCTGCCCTCTTCACCAAGGAGCACTCCCAGGTCTGCTGGAGGATGGAGCACTCGGACTGGGGCTGGCACAGCTCCCTGGGGGGGCTCTGGGCACGGCCACCAACTGCTGCTGGGCAGTTCCCATTTCCCTCATTCCCAATCCGTGGCACGTCCTCCCTCCCCTACAAACAAAATCCCATCTGCTCTCCCATTCTCCGCTGCCACCGTCTCCCTCCGTGTCTCTGCTGTTTTCTCCTTCTCCACACCCGCTGCCAGAAGGCCCGGGTGACAGCCAGCAGGTGGGTGTCCCAGCCCTGACACAGCTCCCGTGGGTGTCACAGGGACCCTTCCTGATTTCCAGCACCCCCAAAGTGCAGGGCTGAGGCCCTGGCTGCCCTCGAGCCCACCCCAGTGCCGTGGGGAGGAGCAGGAGCTCAGGGTGGGGCTCCCTGCACTCCTCGCAGGGATGCTGCTCAGTCCTGAGCAGCTCCTGGACTTGCACATCTCCAACCACCTCCGAGGCTGCTGGCACGACCCTCGTGCACAAACACCCAGGAGTGTTTCATTATTAGTGGCAACACTTGCAGAGATCCAAGGATCTTTAATTATCAGAGGCATCCGTCACAGACTGCAGCTCCACGCTCAGCACCGCTGCCTACTCAGCAGATCCACCTCGGATTTACTGAAGTGCCTCTGTTCTCTCTCTGTTTTCTTTTCATCTCCCCGATTATTGCCCATCATTCCCGGGAAGCTCCATCAGTAATTCAAGCCAGACTCCCAGCCTGGCTCCTGGGCATAGCGAGGGTGTGCTGCAGCATTGATCTGCCTTCCTGTGTGCTGCAATAAATATCAATCAAACTCCTCATCCTTCCCACTTCTAAATGCAAACCCATTGCCAAAGAGCGAGCCTGAGCCTTCGAGTGCTGCTGATCCCTCAGCTCCATCTATAAACCAACTCGGACTTCCCTACAGAGGAAAAGAAGCTGGAATTCACCTGCATGTGGTTTCAGGCTGCACCTCAGATCCTGAGGAGGATGGAGTGCTCCACCTTCACACGGAGCATCCTCAGGGGCAGCCCTGCTTCAGCTCAGAGCAGTTTGGTGCCAGCTGGGTCATCCAGGCTGGGCAGGAGCCTGGCAGGGTGAGACTCCCCAGGTAATCAGGGCCCTGCAAGTCCCCCCAGAGCTGTGCCCCTCTGGCATGGTCCTGCAGCACCGTGGGAGCTCTGCCAGGACATGGCCAGATGTGCCCTCGTCACACAGCCCAGGGGTTCTCATGGCTGGGAGGATTACAGAGCATGTGCTCTCTCTTACAGGACCACCCAGAAAGCTGGAGAGCAAAGTAAGAGGGAGAAGGAGCAGCAGCCAAAGGATGCAGGGAGATCCCCTTGCTCACCCCTCCACAGCCACGCTCAGTCCCCCCTGTGCCAGGACGGATTCAGGAGCTGCAGCTCCCAGAGGGACATTTGGGAGCACCAGGAGGTCAAACCCACATTCCCTCCAGCATCCACCCACACCTGACCACCCTCTCAGCTGGTGACAAGCCCACTGCAGCCACGGGAGCAATTCTCATTAGGTTAATTATCATTTATCCCAGGCTTGGAGCGGCCCCGGGACCGCGGGGCAGCGGCTGCGGGAGCCAGCCCAGCCCAGCCCACCTTGGGCTGCCACGCTGGCACTGAGCCCTTGTCCTCAGAGGTGCCCTGTGACGGTGGCAAGCGGCCCTGGGCACATGCCAGCCCCTCACACCTGGCAGGAGGCTGGGGGTGAGCCCCCCTAGAGGGACAGAGCCAAACCTCCTGGCCAAGAACACTCCGGGAATTCATTCCGCCCGCTGCTCCCCTTCCAGAGCCACCCGTTCCCAGCTGTCCTGCCAGGAGCAGCGGTTTGAGCAGCAAGCAGAGGGAAATGTGGCACTGAAGAAGCCTGGCAGTGCCCAGAGGGGCCAGGACGGTGGGCACAGGGCAGGGAAGCCTGGTCCCTCCCTGAGCAGCCCCAGGCACAGAGACTGATCCCACACCTGCAGGCAGCAGGTAATTGTGCAAGAGTGAGCGCGAGCCCTCGTGCATGTAAATGCTGAATTAAGCTCCGAGAAGAGAAAATCACAATTCCTGTAGAGCCCAAGCCAAAGCTGCTGTAAAACCCCTCCTTCACAGGGGTTCTGCTGCAAAGTGCCTCACATGTAATTAAATGATATGGATAATAAAAGCCAGGAATCAAAGGGAAGGCAAAATAAAGGTTTGAAGGTAAAAGATGTTTTCAGATCTGATTTCAAAATGATGGTGCATAAATGGAAAAGCAAATTTAACAATATTACTGTACTCTATCATTAGGAGAAAACGAGAGCGATTTACTTATCACAAAACTGCATTTTTTTAAACAAAACCACCACTTAAAACAAAACGTATCTTTGATAGAGAGACCGTCAGAGCTGGGTTATTCACAGCCAAGCAGACCGAGGGGAGGTTTCAGGCAGGCTGTCCTGTTCTCCAGGCTCTCTGTGCGCCAGGGGAGGGCAGGTGGCACCGGGACATTGGCACAGGGGGGAAGAGAAGGGGGAGCTGCACCTCTGACCCCAGCAAAGGCACCCTCGGGGACACCCAGGGCACGTGAGATCCACCACAAACCCCTTGGCCAAAGGTGAGACCTTCCCACCCAGCCCAGATCAGGCTCAGGGCTCCCTGCAACGTCCCAGGCTCAGGAGGTGGCACTGGAAGCGCTGAGCTGAGCCTCATCATGAAGGTTTATGGGTTCAATATAAAGAAAATGCAAGTCAGCTTTTGCTGCCCACAAGCACCACGACTTTGTTCTGCATCGTGTGTGATCTGCAGCTCCCCACCACTCGAGGGAAATGCACAAACTGCTGGAGTTAAGCAGCGTTTTTCTCCTCATCCCCCAGCAGCCCTGGGGGTCAGGGCTCTCTGTCCCCCGAACTCTCCCTGCAGGGTAGGAAATGTGCTGCATTTGCAAGCACATCACTTGCTCTCACACAAACAAAGGAGCACACGAAGTTTGCAAGGTGACTTGCCAAAAATCTCTGTCTGGTACCGATTCTCCTCGCTCCATAAGTTTCATAAGCCAATAAAGCTCTTTTATGACAGTCTCACACCACAGTCTCCCTCCAAACCCAGCCAGGTGTGAGGTTCTCCATAAGCTGCACCAGCCTCACACTCAGTCACTGCCAGCCCAGGTTTAGATTAAGCAGAAATTTTTGAGTCATTCCAATACATTAAAGTTATGCTACCGAATTTATTCTGTCCATGTGGTGCCTGAATTGTTCTTTCCAAACTCCCTGTTGCTGCTGAAGTGCCAGAAACACAACCAATGCCCAGTGTCCTCCTGCACCTGGAGCACCTCGAGGAACCAGGAGCACAGAAATCCCACTGCAGGTCACGTCCAGCAGGAGCTGTCCCTGCCCGTGGCACGGTTTGGGACAAGGTGATCTCTAAGGTGCCTTTCAACCCAAGCCACTCTGGGATTCTGTGACACAGGCTACCCCAAATTAATCTCATGCCCAGCTGCTCTGACCCACACGCAGTCACCACCATCAGGGATTTAGTTGCTCCAGCCCAGTGAGCTCCAGAAAGCAGCAGCTCCCACGGCGCGCCGGGGGAAAGCTCAGCAGGGGCAGAAATGCAATTCCCAAAGTTAACAGCACACAGAGCCCAGGCTGCCACCGTCCTGCTGCTCCTGGGGCAAAGTCAGACACCAAGGAGCAGTTTTTTTGCTCTGTGAACAAAATCATGGAAGTGCTAAGGGTGAAGAAGATCTCCAGGATCCCTGTCAGCCCAGCAGCACTGCTGTGTGCACCATTGCCCCGTGTCCCCAAGTGCCACATGCACAGGGTTTTGAAATCCCCCAGGATGGGGACCCCACCACTCCCTGGGCAGCTGTGCCAGGCCTGAGCAGCCCTTCCCATGGATATTTATTTGAATATATCCATATATATCCATGATACTCCCATGGATATTTCCATTGATATTCAGTTTAGACCTCCCCAGCCCAGCCTGAGGCCGTTCCCTCTCCTCCTGTCCCTGTTCCTGGAGCAGAGCCCGACCCCCCAGCTGTCCCCTCCTGACAGGAGCTGTGCAGAGCCACAAGGTCCCTCCCGAGCTCCTTTTCTCCAGGCCCACATCCCCAGGAGCAGGGCTGTGCCTGTCCCTCCCCGGGCTGCAGAGCTGATGCTGACACAGCCCCCAGCCCCTGCAGGACAGCCAGCAGGGGCCAGGCAGAGCCTGAGCTGCCTCCCAGAGCCAGGGCTGCACCCCAGGGAAAGCAGGAGTGCTGGAACACAGCACTCGAAGGGATGCCAGATGCCAAGGGGCTTTTGATTTATATTTAATTGCTGAACTCAAAGAAAGCCCAGAAGGAACGCGAGGCAAAGAAAGGAGATGAGAGATTCAGCTCGGAGGACTCCGAGTGATGCCAAGGATTTTCCCCTCCCGAGTCCTTCAGACAACACTTCAAACACGGGACTGCAGTCCTGAGGTGGAAGGAGCTCTGGCAGAGCTGGGCAAGGTGTGCAGCCTGGCAAGCTCAGTGCCTCACAGCTGGGGAACAGCAGGATCGGGGGGATGTTTTCAAAGCACACCAGGATGAACAGAGAAAATAAAAATAAAAACAAAAACAAAAAAAAAAAACAAAAATAAAAATAAAAATAAAAATAAAAATAAAAACAAAAATAAAAATAAAAACAAAAACAAAAATAAAAATAAAAATAAAAATAAAAACTGAAAGAGAAGCAGAGCAGAGGCACAGGAAGGTAACACTTGTCCCAGTCTGTTTGTGGGGACTCAGGCTGGACATCAGGAGCAATTTCCTCCCTGAAAGAGTGGCCCAGCACTGGCACAGGCTGCCCAGGGAGGTGGTGGAGTCTCCAACCCTGGAACCTTCAAGCAATGAGCAGACACTCTGTGATCTGGTTTGGAGGACATGGGGTATCAGTCAAAGGCTGGACTCGTTCTTGGAGGTGTTTTCCAACCCTAATTATTCCATGATGCTCCTCCCTCCCGTCCTCACTGCTCTGCAGCACATACACCCAGAAGGAAAAACTCATCTGAGATGTTGGGATTTTATTCTAGACAAATTTTACAGTAAAAATTTACCTGCATCAATTCCTGTAGTCTATTTTTCATTTTTCTGCTAATGAAGCTTTTCCTCTGAAACTCAGACAATAAAACAATTCCGCTGGTGAGCAACGTCCCCCATTTACAGTTCTCAAAGCACTGAAGGAATCCATCAGAGCATTTTCCAACATCAAGAACGGGTTTTGGCCCAACCCTCATGAAGCCCAAACAAGCAGGGTGAAGCAGCAGCAGCAGCAGCCCAGGCAGGAGAGCCAACAAAGCAGGAACAGTGAGCAGCCTGGGGGGACATTCCCTGCCCTGGGCCCTGCCCAGAACGTGCCAGGCTCTGGGCCAGGTCAAGGCCAGGATCAACGGGGCTGGGACAAGCTGGGACGCTGGGAGCCGGGCACTGAGGCCAGGGGCTGTCGATTTCTCTCGGGGTTCTGAAGGTCAGGGTGACCCCAGGATTGTAAAGAGTCTTTTCTCCCAGCCAGAAGCCAGAGAAGGAGCCTGGAATGCTTCTGATTGTGCTTTCAAGGTTGTTTATTTCTTCTCATCTAAACGTTCTTTATCTGACCTGCTGAGCTCGGCCTAGCAAGGAGGCCATGGCATTCTGCCCTGCCCTGTCGGGTGGTGTTTACATTTTATATCAAAAGTTACTTATAGTCTGTTTGTAACAATGCACCAATGTCTAACATCTGTGCTGGACAGCGTGTCACCATCCCAAACCCATAGAAAAGTGTCACCATCACACCAAGACATGGAGGAAAAGAAGAAAGGAAAGAAAGCCAGGACACACACAAATTCCTCCATCTTGACCCCCCTGAACCCCATTCTAAAAATCCCCAAAATTCTACTTTTCCACCCTGTGTTAATTCAACCACCACACTACTCAAACCCTTGTGGTTTGTAATTCCTCACACAAAGTTGGCAGCTTTTCCCACGGGCTAAAATGGAAACCACAGGTGTTTTTGACTTTGTGCCAAGGTCTCTGAGCCCCCTGCCAGGGTCTCGAGACAGCCAGGGCAGCCAGAGGGATTTCCTGGACTCCGACAAGGGACAAAGGGAAGGAGCTTCCCTGATGCTGTGGAGACAGGAACAATTCCAGGAGAAAGAAGATGATGTGTTATATTAAAATGCATTTCCCTGAAAGCTCGGGGTCCCTCATTGAGAACACCAGCGGCAGAAAGCCTCCTTGTGAGGATGTGGGAGCCCAGGACATCCCTGTGGCTGCCCTGGCTGGCTCCAGACCCTGGCAGGGGGCTCAGAGACCTTGGCACAAAGTCAAAAACACCTGTGGCTTCCATTTTAGCCCTTCCCATGGGAAAAGCTGCCCATGGGAAAAGCTGCCAACTCTGGATGAGGAATTACAGGCCACAAGGGTTTGAGCAGTGTGGTAGTTGAATTAACACAGGGTGGGAAAGTAGAATTTTGGGGTTTTTAGAATGGGGTTCAGGGGACAAGATGGAGGGATTTGGGTGTGTCCTGACCTTCTTCTCCTTCTCCTTGCCCTCCATGTCTTGCTGTGCTGGTGAGACTTTTCTGTTGGTTTAAGGCACAGACACACTGTCCAACATTGATCTCAGATATTGGTGTGGGAACTGTAAACATGGCACATGGAGTTTTGAGTATATAATTGGCACCTGGCGAGGCTGAGGGCAGACTGCCATGGCTTCTGCACTGGACAGACCTCGGCAGGTCAGAGGCAGAATGTTCTAGATAAGGAAAAATAAACAACCTTGAGAAGCCGACTTTACGCATGCCAGACCTCTTCTTTGAGAGCTCGGGCTGAGAGGAAAAAGGACTCTCACAATCTTGGGGTCATCAAGACACCACAGAGACAGACCCTGAGATGAGAACAGCCCAGTGCTGGGGGAGAGGGGAGCTGGGACCCCAGGACCCCGACAGACCTGTCCCAGCCTGCAGCTGGGGCACACAGACAGGAGGGGCCACCTCTGTGCAAGGGACAAGCAGCTTTATGGTGCCCTCAGGAAATACACATTAAAAGTTAATTCTCATAAATATCTTTTACAGCTTGCAGCACTAATTACATTGAATTCATTTAGTTCTCAGGCCGTTAAATAAAGTTTTTCATTGATTTACAGATTATAGGTTGATATATCACGGCAAAGCTCCTTCCTGGTTTATTACGCCCCTTGAAGCCTTTTTAAAAATGTTATTCAGTCCAAAATCAATAGTTACACTTGCAAAGGAAAAAATAGCAACGTGAAAAGACTCCCAAAGGGAAGCTTTAACCCCAGGGTGAATCTTACCCAGAGCAAGAAAACATCCCAGTCGTGAAAAATGGGACACATGGATATGGAAATACCTGACCAAAACCTCTCCAGTTTGCACCCTTTCCTCGATTCATTCCCCACAATATTCTTTTTTCCAATAAAAAAGAAGATAAATCTCTCCAAGGCTTTTGCATTTCCAAATCAGAACACACCCAAGGTTTCTGGCCGTTGGATTTGTCCCCATTTGGATGGGGTTTTATGCAGTTCTCAACCAAGAGTGGATTCGTTTGGAGAAGCATGACATTTCCCAGAGAAAGGGGGAAATCTCTCCAACATGATAATTATGTGGGGAAGAATGCATCTCCCAGATCAGGCCTCAGCAGAGCAGCTCTGCTCGACAGCTCGGAGCAGTGCAGGAGCTGTGAGTCATCAGCCGGCTTGGAGATGCTCAAGAATGACTAATTTGAATTTTAAAAGGGAAAATAAAAGGTTACATGCTTGGGGATGCAGGCCATAGGCAGCTCTGAGGAGATGTGGCAGATGAGAGGGGAGGGAGGAAGCAATTCCTGATGGAGGTGCCAGGGAGGGCATTTCTCCTTGCTGGGGAGGGTCCCCGGGCTGTGCACCCCTGGGCTCCAGCTCCCTGCTCACCCGTGGGTGCTCTCACCCTGCTGCACTCCCACAGCAATCAGTAACAGATGGGGGAGAGAACCACAGCATTTTGCACTGATGCTTGTAGGGATTCATCCCTGGAGAGGGGCAGTGGCTGCAGGTGAGGGCCAGCACACAGGGAATGGGATTTTGGGGAGCAATTCCCCCCTCTGAGGCATCTCCCCCACACCTTCCTCTGCTCTGCATCCTTCAGCTGCCAAATAATGACACAAATATTCTCCACAGCTTTAAAAATGCCATTAAGGGAAGGTAACTCAGAAACACTGAAGTTTCAGACTGTATAACTTTCCTGCCATGGGAGTATTTAAATTGCATTTTGCTGCCCGTGATGGATCTGTCACCCCAGGAGCAGCAGAGCTCCTGAGATGGGCTCTGGGAATATTAAAGAAGCTCTGCTACAGGTTCATATATTTCAATCTCCTCTGTCTCACTGGGCAGGCATTGCCAGGGCTGGCAGCTAAGTGGGTAAAAAATTAGCTATTTATTTATTCCCTCCCCCTGCATGCTCCCAGTAGGAGTATCACAGTCACAGGCACTGGGGCTGAATCTAATAACAGATTCTCTGATTGTGTTAACTGGCTTTTCCTGGGAGCAGAGTGGGAGGTTCTGAACTGACACTTTTATTAGGTAACCCCTGCTCGTGTCTTCACCTCCTCCTGGTGCCCCCAGATCCCAGCACCCCCTGAGGGCTGTGGGATGAACCTGCCACGGCTGGAGAGAGGTGGTGCCCTGCTGAGCCCCTGGGCAAGGAGTCCCAGGCTGGTTTGGGATGGCAGGGACATGAAAGATTACCCAGTGCCACCCCTGCCAGTGCAGGGACACCTTCCACTGTCCCAGGCTGCTCCAGCCCCAGTGTCCAGCCCGGCCTTGGGCACTGCCAGGGATCCAGGGGCAGCCCCAGCTGCTCTGGGCACCTGCACCAGGGCTGCCCGCCCTGCCAGGGAAGGATTCCTAATTTCCACTATTCCCTCCATCCCTGCCCTCTGGCACTGGGAGCCATTCCCTGTGCCCTGTCCCTCCACGCCTTGACCCCAGTCCCTCTCCTGTTTCCCAGCCCAGAGCAGGGCAGGTGCTGCTCCTCCTTCCTTCCTTCCTGCACAAAGGTTGGACTTGATCTTGGAGGTCTTTTCCAACCTTAATGATTCTGTGATTCCGCAAAAAGCAGGTCAGTGTGTTCTCATTAAGGAGCTCACTGGGGCTCACTGACCCCTCGCTGCACTGTGCAGCTCGAACAGGAATGTGACTCTACATAAGAACGGAGCCGACTCTCCCCAGCCATTCTCACCTCGCAGGATTGTTATTCACTGCAGCTCAGCCCAGCCTGAAGAGGAGCTCTTATTACAACTCGCATGATAATGAAGGTTTTTCTTTACCCGAACCCACTTCAGAAAGAACAGTATCAAAAATGGCACTTTTCATCTAAGCAGTGTTGTGCTAAGAAACGTGTCCTCCAAACCCCTATGAAAACAGCTCGCTTGAAATCAAGCCAGTTGCTTCCTACAATACTCAGTGCCCAAGGCATCGACTGGTTTTGAAGATGACAGCACACGATGGCCCTGCCCTGGTCCCACAGCAGCCCAGCAGGGCTGCACTCACAGCATTCCTCCTCCAAATTCCCATTCCTTCCAAATTCCTCCTGCAGAGGAATTTCCCCACCAGCCAGGGCTGCCCTCAGCTGTGCCCAGGGGCACCCAGACACCTGAGCCCACTGTGAGCTGGGACTGCAGGCCCTGGCCAGGTGAAGATGCAGCTCCTCCATTCCAGGCTGGAGAGGGAGAGGGCACAGCCTGAAAGGAGAGCCAGCGCCTTGTCCCTGTCACCCTGTCACCACAGGCTCCTGGCTCACAGCCCCCCACAGCAGCGAGAACCAGCCCCTGCAGAGAGCCCACCTCAGCTGAGGCTGCCCAAGCTCTAAGAACAACCACGCTGAAGTAATTTCTCAGAACAGCCACACTGCAGTAATTTCTCTGTGCTTTTGTAGCTGTTTAACCCCCCTGAAGCAGCAGGTCCCTGGTGGGAGGCAGAGGAGCTGCCCCCATTGCACTGCAGTGTGGGATCCTGGCTCCAGGTGTTCTCTCTACCACTGACATGCATTGTAAGAGACAAATCACCCCTGGCTCCTCACCCACGTGCACTGCTGGGGAAGGGATCACAGGGATCAGCGAGGTTGGGAAAGACCTCTGAGATCATCAGGTGCCACCTGGCCTGGCCACTAAAGCCCATCTCCATCTCCTGTAGCTGTTCTGTGAGCACCCAGGGGTGACAGGAGAGGAAAGGCAGTGCAGAACACGTGGGTTCAGACATAGCTCCAAGGCTCTGGAATGTGCAACATGAGCGTGTGATGCACGAGGAGCAGCAGAGATCCCAGCTCAGCTGCACTGCCCACATTCACCCCTGGAAATACCGGTGTGCTGAAACCCCTGCGTGTAACCACACTCAGTCGCAGTGCACTCCAGCAATAACCAGGGCTGATACCTCACCTGCATCCTCTAGGGAAGGGGTTTAGAACCTCACCATCTGCCAGAGGCTTGGAAACTTCCTCCTGCACCACCTCCCTCTGAAGTTTCCTCTCCCTGGCACTGTGGTGAACATTTCAAAGCAGACGTTACGCTTTCATTTCAATTATTCTCTTTTTCTCCCCTCTGTTTTCCAGGGAATGTCAGTTTTCTCCTCAGAATGGTTTATTTTATGGTTTCAGATAAGCTTTTAGGGATATTATAGGGCTGCTAGTCTGGAGCAGGCTCATCACACCCTCCCCAGTGTTTGATGCTGCCCTACTTTGAGGCTGTCTTACACGGACTATATTAAGCACACACATGCAAAAATGTTCCCTGTGATGTCTGGGTGCCTTGGAAAGAAACAAGTGGTGAAACAATTCCAAACAGGGCACACATTTCAGACTGACAAAATTATCCCCATCAGCTGGGGCAAGAAACCTCAAATTATCTCATTGATTAAAATCACATCCTTCCTCCTGCTGATCACACGGATAATGCACCTTATTTATTTGAAAACAACCAACTCTGCTAAGTAGTACCTCCTGAAATTGAGCTCTCAAGATGAAATTAATGCCATTTGCTGTTTGAAACAGAAGGAAGGTGCATGTGAAATACCTGTCTGGGGATGCAGAAGGAACATTTAACTTGGAATTCATAAATCCTTCCCTGACACCAGCAAGCTCAACAGAAAGCTCTTGGTAAATTCCTTTAAATTGAAATCTTAAGTGCTTTAAAAATACAAAGTATAACTTCCGTGGTCTTCAGGTACCAAAGAGGCACCTAAATATCAAAAACTCACGGAGATGCTGTGGCTGGCCCATCCCTGGAGGTGTCCAAAGCCAGGTTGGACACTGGGGCTTGGAGCCACCTGGGACAGGGAAAGGTGATCTTTGAGGTCCCTCCCAACCCAACCCATCCTGGGATTGCAGGATTCCACAATTCTTCCCTCGAGAGAGCAGCCCAGAGGATGGAAACCAACTTCACCCTGAGGAGAGCCAGGAGTTCCCCAGCCTGGGCTGCCCAAGATCTGAGCCTCCCTCCCCAGCTCAGAGGAACAACAGAGATTCTGCCACTCTAAAAGTCAAGAGCACTGAAAGTTTCTGACAGCAGCAATTCAGTCTCTCAGCTAAATGGAGGAAATAGGCAAGAAAAGCAAAACCCAGGACTGGTAGCTGTAAAATTCTGTAGAGCAAATGTCAAAGAGTAATTAAGAAGAAGGGAGGATTTCTGTGGACCTGAATGAATAATGAGGAAGGGAGCTACTGTTGAAGTGACACTGCTTAATAATCTCATTGTAAAAACAGAGAAAAGTTGCATTCAGGGGAATTATTTTTAATTATTTTGAATTGGTAGCTGGAAAATGAAAGGAAAATGGGTGCTTGTGCTGTTAAATGCCACTAATGTACAAGGCTCCTGAACAAAAAGGCTTCTCAATTAAAACTCTCAACTCAGGGCCATCACTTATCAGCTGAAATGCATTTTGTGCTGCCTTCTCTTTGGGAACTGCTCATGAATTGGGAAATTCAGAGGCAGATCCATGAACTGCTGGGCTCCGTCCTCCCACGGGACCAGGTCCCAGGGCTGCCCTGGGCTTTGTGCAGTGCTCCAGACAGAGCTGGGAACAGAACAGACCATCCCATGCAGCCTCTGCCCCAGCTGGGGGGCTGGAAAGAGCAAAGAGGTGGTGGGAACAGAATGCTGGGTTGGACCAGCGAGAGGCACCTTCATTCACACCTCACTGGGAGCCAGGCTCGCTCAGGCCATGCAGTGCCAATGAAGCACTGGAGACAAGCAGCTCTGAGTGGACCTTCCTCCATCCAGCACCTCAGGGCACATCCCATCCTAGCACACCTGGTTTTACTCATGCCACAGGGAAAAGGTGGGATGAAACTCCAGGAGTGCCAGGAAAACGCCTCGGAGCCGGTGACTGCAGCACGGAGCCGCTCCCTCCCAGCCCCGCTCCCAAACTGCTGTTTTCTCAGCAAATCTGAAACCCAAACTGAGCCTCTCCTCCCTGTCAGAAGCACTTCTTCCCCTGCCCTAAATTAGAGATGTTCGACAGTTCCGAGAGAGGAGTGTTAATTATTAATAGGAATTACCTGGATTGATTCGCAATTACAGAGCATTATTTTCTATTACATTGCAACAGGACTGCAGGAATTCCATTAAACCCAAAATGAGGATCATCAATTCCCATTAAGACACACGCAAACTGAACACATCATATCTCCGTTGAAGCCAATGATTTCCATTGTCCATGAGTCCCCATGAGGAGTGGGCTGGGGTGACGCGAGGGCCTGTCCCCATTCTGGGCTCCCCAAAAACCCTCTTTGAGCAGCAAACCCTGCAGAGCAGCTCCCATGACCTCTGTCCCCACACGGGATCTCTTCCCTGAAACCTGGCCCATAAAAATTGACGCTTTGGGTTCCTTCCTCCTGATGAGCAAAAAAAGAGAGGGGAAAAATGTCTCTGCAGTGCCTTTCCAAATGCTTTTCCTATCAGAGCCATTCCAACAGGTGCTCAACATAACTCACTCATTCCCTGCGTGGATATTTCTGCTCTGAGGCTATAACAGAGCATGTTACTAAACACTAAAATAGTCATTTATTTCTAAACTTTCTGCAGGAAAGTAAACAGTGGATGTAAACAGGTTTTTTCCATCATCTTGAAGTGGGAGAGACACAAACAGGGTCTTTTTCTACCGAGAAGGCCACATAAATCACACACAGGTGGTACAGCAGAAATGTCCAGATGGTTATGCTTTTTTTGTAAGATTCTCTTTTTTCCCCTACTGCTTGTGATTCTCATTTTTAAGTGCTGTTTTAATTTTTCAAGGGCTCTTTCAACACCAATTGGATGAACTATACAGGCCAGCATCCCGAAGACAAAGTTAATAGATTAAAGCCCAAATAAAGTGAAAACACTGTCCCAAAATGCAGCGGCAGAAATCTCCAGTCTGGCTTCAGCAGGCAGCTTCTCAATAAATAAACGCTGTTATTGCTGATAAAGACGTGATGGTATCTCCAGCTCAGCCAGTCCCTGCGACTTTGGGGACTCTGAGAGCATCGACAAAAGCCACAGCTCCTGTCACGGGGAGTCCTTGACCCCAGAGGAGCCAGGTGGGAACTCCTCCCTCCAGGTGTTGCACCCATGGGTGGGACCAGCCCCAAAGCCCTGCCCCAGAACCCTTTCCCTGCTCACACTCAGCTTCTCCTCCCTCCATCAGCCCTTGGGCATTTCTCCCCTCTCCCTGTGTAGGAAGAAGAGTTTAACAAGATCCTGGAGCAGCTGGGTGGGCTCTGCAGTCCTGCTCCAGCCCGGCTCCCTGGGATGTGGCTGTGCAGGCAGGGAGAGGGGTGGGCACAGGACAAGGATTTGTGCTGATCTGGAGTGATTCCCTCCTCTTCACTGCTGCCTCTCCCTCCTCTGTGACCCCCTTGTCTCCCAGGCCACAGCCATTCCCTGTGAACACGTGAAAATCCCAGATTTTTACAGTTTTTGTGCCTTTGGATGGTTAACAATCATTTGGGGTAGTGGTTTGATGAACCTGAAGATCTCGACTTGCGTCTCCTTCAATCTGACCAAGCCTGGCCCAGTCCAGGAAAACTGGAGGGGACACTCAAAACTGGGGCACCAAAGGAAAATGGAAAGCGAGAGGAGCCAAGAGCAGGTCACAGCTACACTGAGAAGCACTGGAAGGCAAGAAGCCAGAGGAAAGGTGACAATAACTAAGTGCATCAATCGGTCAGGGCTGCTCTGAGCAGGGACAGACAGCGAGCTTTGCTGCAGCAGCAGCTGCCTCTGAGCGTGGGCTCCTTGCCCTGCCGAGTCGGGCACGCTGTCCGTGGAAATGTGGAAATGAACATTGAACCCACACCGAGAGGTCAGGGCTGAACACACCGAGCCCAGACTGTGAGACAGAGTGAAAATTTAACAGGGTAGAAATCCATTTGGATTTAGATGAAATGTGCTGCTTTGAGCTTGCTAGCATAAGTAAAATATGCTGTTTAGTCTGGTAACTGCAGCACTGGCAAAACAGCCCCAGCTGAGGAGAAAGAATGAGAATTTCCAAGCTAAAGAGATAAGAAAGACTCCTCGGACCTTGAAACAGACAGCGCAGAGTGACCCAGGAGTTCTCTCTGTACTTTCTGACAAAAACTGAGTACAAGTGTAACTAGCTGTAGGTGTAACGTGAAATCAGCAGAATGAATACATGAACCTATTGTGAAACTCTATGAATATGTAAATTAATAAGAGTAATAGAAAAGGATCAAGAGTTTTCAGGGGCACGCATGCCCTTTGAAGAGGAAAGATCCCTCACATGCGCCCAGCGCTGCAATAAACATACCGTACCTACAAATCTCTATAGGAATTGTGGGGTCTGGATTTTTCACCACAATTCAACTGCTCCCCAGGGAGCAGAGACTGACCCCAAACTGGATTCAATCCCCCCTGACAGGGGAAGGAATAAAGCAGCAGCGACCCAGGGACAAGGGCTCGGTGGCAGAGTCTGCGGGGGCACGAGGAGGACCCACAAGGAGGGAGAGCAGAATTAGGTGCACAACAACGAAGATTTCAAGAGATGTAGCTGAGAAACAGAACCCCCTGAACCTGTTCTGTGTATTACCCTGAAAACCTACAGATCTGGAATGTCTGGGAGAGCAGGCACTACACACAAGGTGAGGGATTCACTTACAGATTTGAGATCTCCATTCTACAGAAATCCAACACCTTTTCCCACAATGCACTAAACCCAGTAACTTTTAAAATCCCTCAGAAAAACATCACTTTCTGCTACAGAAAGTTTCAGTCAAGTTGAGCCTTAGTGATCATCTAACCTTGAGAAATTGCATCTTTTTTTTGGATGGACTGTAATAACTTCTGAGTGACATATCTGATCCACTCAGAAATGTCTGGGAATTAAGCAGGCATCAGTAGGCAGAGTCCAATTGATTTTGGAGAAAGCCAGGAAAGAGCAGAGTAAATGAGGCACATATTACTCTCTTTATCTGGTTAGCAGATTAATTTCCTCCAGCATCTCTGTAATCATTTATAAATAGCTGATGGCGGCTTTAGAAAATAAAAAGAAAAGAAAAAATCAGTTCAAATTGACATCTCAAAGCCTCACTGCCCATGGAGAGAAACTTAATGGGATCACAGCATGGGCTGAGGGTGCTCTCATGGAATAATTTCAGTGGGAAAAGATCTCCGAGATCATCCAGTCCAGCCTTTGTGGGGATCCCCCAGTTCTGGAGACTCCAGGGCACCTCTCTGGGAGCCCAGGCAGTTGCACCAGAGCAGCAGCACAGAGCCCAGGCCCACACTGGGATCCTGAAATTGCTGTGGGAGAGCTGTGAGTGCAACCCAGAGCAAATAGGAGGCGTGTGCTGCTGTCTTCTCAGCACTGCCCAGTGTCACTGCACAGCCTGCCTTTCCTGCTCTGACAGAGACCTTTTCTGGGCACCTCTATTCCTTGGCAAAAAGAAATAACGCTGAAATCCTCTCTGGCTGCCTGATGTGAATTAACCCTTGAGACCAAGCATCTGTTTATGCAACATTAAAGTTCCCTGAACAGAAAAAGCTTCTTGCAGGGAGTGATTGGGCACAGGGAGCCTTCCCACTCCACACTGCTGAAAACCCATCCAGCAGTCAGAGCTGCTATCATTCACGTTGACTCCAAGATGTTTTCCTGCCAGAGGAATGTGTTTTTCCAAAGGGGCACCAACTTGAATGGAAATTCCCTATACAGCAGTACTGCAGCAGAGATCCAGTGTCACACCAGTAAAACCAGTTCCACTTCTTGAGATTCTTGGTCACAATGCACCTTCCCAGAGCTCCCTTCCCACTAATGCTGATCATTAACGCGTTATTTATTTGTTATTTACCATTTTCCCTCATGAATCCACATTCTCTGAGCAACCTGGAGCTCATCTCACTGGCTTTACTGGCAGAAGTCGCTCTCCCAGAACCCAGATGTCTCTTAAACACCAAGAATGATCTACTAATGGCTTTATGGGGTTAATTAACTGTTTCTTTTTCGAGATAACGGAATTTACAATGAGGAACATTATCTTTAGTGCTACCTCTGCAAACGGAGAATGCAGGATAATTGGTACTGCCTGCTATTGCCCATTATGCACAGAATTAAGGCAGGGAATTTACACACAGTGATTACCACTGGTGTTTTATTACCTCCCATTCTTCTAATGGATCGCACTTCACACAATGGATGTACAAGGAAACTGCTCCCTGTCTTTTCCTGAAGTGAGCATTCTGCTGCAGTGCCCCATCTTTAGCCCTGAGGGTTTCTTTGCTGATAAGGAGCCCACGTCTCTCCCAAGCTTGGGGAAAGCATTAACTGCACTCTGCATCATCCTAAAGCCTCCAGGAACATCCAACAGCATATAAAGTGATGCTCTATCAATTTGGGAGAGTCCAGAGGTGATGAAATGCCTTAAACTTCATTTCAGCTAAAACCCTTGGAAAGGCCTGGAATGCTCCAGGCCGGAGATGCTGACAAGCAAATCAGGTCACAAATCCCAAAACAACTGACAGGAAACCAACCACAGACTTGTTTTGTTGCTAAGAGCAGGGGGAAGTGCACAAGCAGCTGGATTTTACTAGAGGAAGTAACTTGGTGCTGTGGGTGCAGTTTCTGGTGTCCCTCTGAGGGCCCTGAGCCTTCTGCCATGGAATTCACCACTGATTTGGGCTGGAAGGGACCCTGAAGATCATCCCATTTCAGCCCTGCCATGGCAGGGACACCTCCCACTGCCCCAGGCTGCTCCAAGCCCCAGTGTCCAACCTGGCCTTGGGCACTGCCAGGGATCCAGGGGCAGCCCCAGCTCCTCCAGGAAATCTGAGTTCCCTTACAAAACCTCCAAGCTGAGCTCTGGCTCAGCAAATCCTGAGAATCCAAACTAACACTCCCAGGAAAGAAAGCCACGGAGGCAGCGTGAGGGAAGGCAGGGTGCAGCTTTGTGACAGAACAAGCCCCACAGACAGAGCTCTCTCTGCTCCAGGGAGGAAACCTCGGTGACACTCATGGTGGCACTCATGATGACACTCATGGTGACACCCATGGAACTGTCCCTGTGAAGAGCCCTCCCCGCCCTGCCCAGCCTTTCCCTGTCACACACACCCAGGGCTCTGTGTTCCCGTGGCCCTGCCCCAGGCATGGCTGGGATCCAGTCCCCTGGGCTCAGCTGGGGACTGCAGGGATGTGGCTTTGTCTCCTCAGGACTCAGCTCCTCTCCTGCCAAACCAAACCCAGAGAAGGCAACATGAAGGTGCTGCTTGCTCCAGGAATACACGACATTTCTGCACTTCTTTTTCCATAAAAAGCAGTAACATGAAGCTCGAGTGGGATGTTTTATCCAGCAGAAAGAGGAGTGCTCACGCCTGCTCTAAGTCAGCAGTTTTCCACCAACAGCCACCACTGCAGGGACGGCCCAAGGACCTGTCCTCCCATCTTTATTTGGATCCCAAGGGACACAAAGAGCAAAGCCCAGCCCACCTGTGCAGGATCCTGGACAGGGATCCACCCTGCCTCAGCCTAAGGAATTCCTTCCCCACATCCCTCCCCTCTGTGGCTGCCAGGTCTGACATTCCAGGGCTGCCAAGCCCCACTGTAGTTTGGAAAAGCTTTTCTTTATGAGCCAAGTGGCTGCAGCTCCCACACCGCAGGGATGACCCAGGTACCTGCTCTGCTCCTCCCTCCTCTCAGTCAGGTGTGAAAGCACTGAGAGCCCGGGCCAGGGCCTCCCCACCCTCTCAGGGAAGAAATCCTTCCCTCGATCCAACCTAATTTTCCCTGTATTTAAATGCTCCCTGTATTTATTGCTCTGTGTTCAAACCCCAAGCAGATGTCCCCACCTCCTCCCTTTGTCCTCGCAAAGACAAAGCGTGTGTGAGACACAGCAAAATCTGTTCAGGATATTGCCCCATCCTGGAAAATTGTTACAAACAATTTCTAAGCAAAACCAAGCCAGATATATGGCACTTGTTGTACTCCTCCCTTCACCAAAAGCTTTCTGCATTCTGCTCATCTCTGTCCCCCAATGACAAAGATGGCAATGAAGCTACAAACAAGCTGAGTGCATTGTAACTAAAGCTAAAGGGTCCCAAATTAAATCTGAGTAGTGTACAATTTAATCTGTTTTCCTTTTTCCTACAACTAAAAAAAAAAAAAAAATCTTAAATTGTGCTTCTGCAGTTTAAGACATCAGCAAATTCTCTAATTGCTTTCCAGAGCCATTGTTATTTTATGAAGGGACTCTCCATCCTCCATGTTCTACAGCTGGAAAATTAAATTACCCTTTGCATGCAACGTGCACAGGAACCACAGGCACATTTCTGAAGAGACACTGGGATATTGGGAAGGAATTCCTGGCTGGGAGGGTGGGCAGGCCCTGGCACAGGGTGCCCAGAGCAGCTGGGGCTGCCCCTGCATCCCTGGCAGTGCCCAAGGCCAGGCTGGACAGGACTGGGAGCAGCTGGGACAGTGGGAGGTGTCCCTGCCACGGCAGGGGTGGCACTGGGTGGGATTTAAGGCCCCTCCAACCCAAACCATTCCAGGATTGGAAATCTCTGCACATCCAAGTGTCTGTGGGTGCTGTCCCAGCCCAGCTCCAGCAGATCCCCTCCAGAAGGGAACCCCTCAAGCCATTGCAAAGCTTTCAGGTGCCCCCTTTGCCCTGGCCCAGCCAAACCCAGGCAGAACAGGGGAGTTGCTGGGAGGGCTGGCACTCTATTCCCTCCCCAGCAAATACAGCTCGTTCGCACACACAGACTCATCCAGCTTTTTCTCTTTTCAAAGCAATAATTGATGGGCAGTTTCTCTTCTCTCCCAGTGCTAGTGTGCACTTCCACAGGAGTGCTCTGTGCCCTCTGCCCCAGCGAGGCTGCTCCTGCTCAGCTCCATCCAGCCCCCTTCACTCCCCTCACCAGCTTTTGTCACCTTTGGTTTTCACCCACTCTGGGGACAGGCAGCACATCAGGTCCGTGGGTCCCCCAGGAGGAGCAACCTGGTTTTGCTCCCCTCTCCTTTTTGTTTTTTCCCCTTCTTAGACACCTGCTAATCCCCCCCGAACTCCTTTACGTTGTTAATCATATATCAAAGCCTGCCTTGACCTTCCCTCATCCTCTCCCTCTGCCGTGGTGCATAATTAACTCACGGTGACAACTGCCTCTTCCACAAACTTCTGCCTCCTCTTTGAGTCTGCCTGACGAACAACAACAGTTAAAGCTGGCCTTAATTAATACATTGTTCTCGCGAGTTGACTGCCCCATTTCCACACCCATGAATGCAACAACCATCAATTCACGGATATCAGAAGTTTAGGGAATAGGCACAAACTCGAGTGCGTCACTGCAGAGCTTGGCAGAAAATTCCTTGATCAGATCCTTATAAATCCTCATCTGTGCTGCCACAGATTCATTTGGGGTTTGTGCTAATTCACTGCAGAGTCCTGTAATCCCTTGTCATAAATATGAGGGATTTCACCCAGCCTATTAAGCTGCAGAATTACAGATTGCCAGGGAGTAAATCATCCCCCTTTTCCAGTCACACCAACAAAAGGTTGAGAAAAATTACTCATTCATTTTTATAATCCTTTAATTCTCATGGATGTTCCTCTGGAAATTGATTTAAATTGATGAGTCACAGGGCACGATTGGTGTGAATTTTTCAAGCTGCAGACGTTGCGATGGAGTGATCTCAGCATCCAGCCCTGTGCCTACCACAGCTCATCCCTCTGCCAGGCCTGACACACTGAAAATTCAGGATCCAGCTCCCGGGGCTGGCAGAGCAAATGGGATTTAATTACACGGAGCCTGACCTGTCCTGACACTTATTTTTCTGTTGCTCAGACGGATGAGAAGGGCAAGGCAGAGGCAGAAATTCACCTTCTGCAGGTGTCAGTGGCTCTGTGCTGGCCTCAGTGACACTCTGTGCCTGTCACACATTCCAGGGACAACGTGCAGCCGTGAGATCCCACAAAATTCCCCCGTGGGGAAGCCCCAGGACCCCAGGCCCCACACAGAGCATCTCATCCAGCTCCAGGCTGCCCCCAGAAGTGAGCACCTGAAAGGACTCGGCATTAGGCACAGAAGGAAAGCACTTCCCAACTCTCCACGTCCTCTGCTCTGCCAAAATAATGCCAAGAGATTTTCTCCTGCTCTGGGCTAGTGCTGGTCAGCTGCTTCCCAAGAGATATTTGTCTGATATAATTCACACAAGGATAAACAAAACTAACCCCCTGACTCGATCATAATGACTCTTTGCCTTCTTTTGTGACTGGAGAGGATCTAAATTTCAGAAAAGATGATGAAAAGCTGCCGGCTTAGCCTGAAAGATCTCTCACAGAACCAGAAGACTGGTACAGATAATTCAGTTGTCAGTACCACATGAAGTTACCACCCTCTGCTGCTGGGAGTGGACTCAGAGCCCGTGCAGCAGTGCCAGCACACAGATACCCACACTCAGCTCTGGGAATGGCTTCAAGTGCCTCACATCTCACCTGGCCAGGTTCTGCCTTTGGCCTGGGTCTATCCATTCAGCACAAGCAGAGCACACGAACTCCACGTGCTGGCCAGGATGTCCCTGTGCCCTGGGGACAGTGGCCAGCAGGAAAAGGAGACAAATGCAGCCCCCACGAGCTGTGAGACAACCAGGTCATTTCTACAGAGACACACTGGCACTGCCATGCAGGGGGAGCTAGGATTCCCATTAATATCACCCATGTTTGCATTCCAGATGTTGCTGGAATATTCAGCCTCTGGCATTCAGTGTTTGCACACCACAGCTGCCTGTGGCATCTCCAGGCACTGACCATGATTTTCTGGCTAAAACCCCAGGAGCCTTTAAGTTCAGAAATTTCCCTGAGTGTGCAAAACACTCCTCTCAGGCTGTGAACCCCAGCACAGCCCCAGCTCCCATTAGCTGGATATACAGCCTGGAATTACCCCCAGCCACAACTGCTTTCTGCAAGGGAATCTCTTCTAATTTTCGTTTGTCCCTGTGCTGAAAACCAATTCATTACCAGGGGGACAGGAGCAGTGAAATTCCAATTAAATGTGCAATAAATTTCATTTTATTCCTTCAGCACAACTTTAGCAGAAGGAGCTGCCACAAGTCCTGAGAGCCAGAGCAAGATGAGCTTCAAGGTGCAAGGCCTGTACCAGACGTGGAAACGACATCAGTAAATCAAATACACGTGAGCAGATCAGGTGTGCTCTGCTCTCACTGGAGCCAATAAACAATGACATCCCTCACTCTTCAAGGGGCACATCAGAGTCCTGCAGGCTGAGCCAGGCAAGTCCTGCTCCAGCCCTGCCCGTCCTGGTCAGCCATGGGTTTTGCCATCCCAGAGCAGAGCCACGGGGTCACTGCATCTGGCAAAGCCCTCCCAGCCCATGGAGTCCCACCCTGTCCCCAGCCCAGAGCCCTGAGTGCCACCCAAGGATGGGCACTCCAGAGCTCCCCGGGCCTGAGCAGCCTCCAGCAGAGAGCTCCTTACACTCCTGGACCGTGGTGAGGAGGAGTTTACTGTCAGACAAGGCACAGACAGAAATATAGGACAGCAACCCAGCTGGAACATGAGAGGACCTGACGTGAAAGCCACTGACAGCCTCAGCAGGAGGAGCTTTAATGACTATCCCAGAATGTACTCGTCGCTCTTCCTCCCCTTGACACAGTTTGGAGTGATTCCTGCAGTTTCACAGGAGGTTTTTGCCCACAGCTGGTGTCCCACAGCTCTCCTCGTGCTCCCGTGGGTGCTGGGGACACCTGGAGCTGCAGCCCCTGGTGGCAGCCCAGGCTGCCAGAGGAACCAGCACAGCTGGGCACGGAGCAGCAGCACTTGCACAGGAGCCAGGAGGGGCTGAGGGAGCCCTGGGGCAGCTCTGCAGCCCCCACACACCTGTGTGTGGCTCAGCAACCCTGCCCAAAAGGCAGCCTGAGCCAGGATTTCACCTGTGCTCCCACGCTGCACGCGCTGAAATCCTGGCAGACATTCCCAGCCCCGGGTCCGACAGAGCCAGGGCTCCCACGCAGGGGCTCAGAGGGGGAGTGTTGCAGGCAGCCCCAAGGCCTGTGCACGTTACTGCCCCGTGGAAGGCAGGAGCCTGAGAAGGAGAGGAGCTGACACGCGGACGGCGGCTCAGGACACGTTACACAACAGCTCTGCTGGGCAGAGCTGCCCTGGCCTGCAGCCCCCACGGCACTCACACAGCCAGGGCAGCTGCAAGCCAAGCATCACCAGCCCTCCCTGCTCCCCAGCAAACCAGCCCTCCCAGCTCTCCTCATCGGCAAGAACTAAATTAGTCATGCCCTGAGATTTGCATAGCTCCTGGGGGAAGCAGCCAGAGCACGCTCCCCACTGCCCCTGATTTCCCAGTCTCTGATTCCATGGGGAAAGAAGAGATTATGGAGTACCCAGTGCTGGAGTCAGTTAGAGTGTAAGTCACTCTGGAAAGAGACGAGTCTCTTCTCCGTAACATTAGTCTAAATCAATAAAGTTCTTCTCAAAAATTATCTTTGCAAACCGGATAGTCTGAACTCTGAAATCTGATGAATGCAATACACGAGTGCTTTGTGCATCTGATACCACGGCTCTTTGATGTAACTCCAGCACAGTATGGAAATTATAAACTTCCTGACTGAAATTAAAATTGCTTGTCTTAAATCCTGCTCACAAAATCCTGGCAGCATCACAGCGAAATTGCTCCACGTGTTAAAATTGCTCCCAGGATCCAAACCCAGCTGGTAGGACCCAACCAGCCATCCCTGGGTGCCCACCCTGAGCAGAGACAGCAATTCCCCTTTGGAAAAATCAGATTTGTCCAGTGAGGCTGACTGGAGGCACAGCAAGCAGACAAAAGGCAGAAAGAGGAGGGACAGGAGGAGAGACTCCAGTGCTGGACAGAGCTCCTGAATTTGGTTTATCATCAGCAACAACAGAACCTTTCCTCAGAGCTGCCCCCACAGCAGAGGAGCCCGGTCTGTCTCCTGCCACCAGGGAATTGCTTTTCCAGGCAGCTCAGCCCCATTTAGCACTCAGCCCGCAGGAAGGATAATGCAAACAGACTTCATTGCTACAACTGACTGACTGGGAGGACACAACTCTCAATAAATCTAATATTTCCAAGTGCTCTTCCTGCCAAAGCAGCACTTTGGATTTGTGTCGGTTACAGAAGTGAGCAATAATGCATTTTAGATCTAATAGTCTCTCCAGCAGAGGCACCTCGGAGTGCTGTGCCAACACTAAAGAACTACAGTGGTAGGAGGCACTCAGGGACAGATTGCTTCCCCCAAACTGAGACAGTGCAACTCCCCCAGACTGAGGGAACAACTTCCAAAAGCCGCCTTCCACACACACCACAACCCACAGCATTCAGAGGGAAACCTGTGCAGAGAGCTTCAACTCCTGAGCTGAGACTCCAGCAGCACACGCGCTCCTCAGAGAGCAGCCCTGGAGCCCCGAGTGACTCTGGGATCGTGTGAGAGATTACAGCACAAGCCTGGGCTTCAGAAACCTCTCTGGCTGCGTTGGTTTGCTGTGAAACGTGAAGTCACCAGCACTAGAGCTGTGAACATTTCCATCCTCCATCCACAGCAGTCGGGCTAAACAGGGCAGCACAAGCCACAAAAGCTGCCTGGCTCCAGAGCCCTGCAGGGAGGGAGGATGGCAGCGGGCGTGCAGGAGCTGGAGCGAGCAGCACAGACGCCTCTCCCAAAGTCAAACACATCCCTGCCAGGTCTGGACTGACCTGGAGGGCACAGAGGGACCCCTCTAAAGCACGGCAGCCCCCGCTGTGGCAGGGACTGGGGTGAGAATTCCGTCCCCAGGGAGGGAGGGAGGAAGGGCTCAGCGTCCCTGCTGCTGGCTGAGCAGTGCCCTGGCCCTCTGGGTCCCAAGAATGATGGATTGGGTGAATCTACAGCTGTTGCCTCAAGCGCTCGAGGCGGGGAGAGTTATGTGACACTTCATCATCAGTATGGATTCCACAGAGCGAGAAACCCGCGATGGCCAAAAAATAATCTCCCATTCATCAGGAGCGCTCCAGGAGCCAGAGCAGCCGGGAGAGCACAATGATTTTTGATGTTCATTGACTCTCATGCAGCTCCTCAGCTCAAAGGAAGAATGGCTCCTTATTCTTTTTGATTCCTGGATCACAAACACCCTTCCTCACAAACTCTGCCTGCAAGAGCTGCACTTTCGCTTTGTCCTCTGCTCCACCTGACTTCCCCCTCATTTTTAAGTGTAACGGATTTCTTTTTTCTCCATCTATAAAAATAATATTGGCAGCAACATCTGACCAGAGCTCTTGGCTGCTTTTCCTCACAGAAATTGCTGTGACTCCAGGGTACTTGTGCTGCTGCCAGAGCTGAGTCCCAGCAGCTCTCGGGCTGCAGGACCAACACCTCAAACACTGATGTCAAACACTGTCACATCTTTATTTTTGGCACATCAGAGATCGTATTTCTATTGCCGTCTCCAAAACTTTCAGAGGCTTTATAGCCAACAAAGCAACGATAACCTACACGGATGATCAGCATTCTCTTAATGAAAGACATTCCAAGATTCAGCTATAAAAGATGCAAAACTAAGTGCGCTCACTCTGCAGGAGTTTTGATAACTGAATTTATTTCTTTTTCTCTACTTAACCTTGGGAATGTAGTACTGCCACTAATGACTGCAACAGAGAAGGAAACTGTCTTAATCTGAATGATTATGCTCCCTCTGTTGCCTGGAGAAATGGATTTAAGTAGTTTACAGGAATTGCTGGGTTGTTTGTGTTGGCTCCAAGCCAGAGGAGTGCTGCGAGCCACACTCGCCCCTCCTCGGTGGTTCAGGGATGCCACCACAGCTCTTGTGCCTGCATTAAGGGGCAGGAGAACCTTGCTGGCTTTTTGGGACAGACAAATACCTCTCTGAAATTTCGAGTTCCACTGACGGGTGCGGGGGGCATGAAAGCTTCACAATTAAAGGGTATATCCTGCTTTTTTTGGCCGCTCTACAGAAATACAAGATACAGGGGAAGCTGTGCCTGGTGCCAGAGGAGCGTGGTAAATACAGGCCTGAAAGAGTGGTGGTGCTTTGATCACTGCTTCCCTTATCAGCCCCCGGCTGGAATTACAGCCTAAGCTCCTTACAGGGAGCTTTTCACTGCCCTGCATTCTGCAAGAGCTGCCTCAGGTCTTAGAGAAAGGTTTAATCTTCAGCCCACTGAGAAAGGCAGTGCCACCGTCCCTCTGCCTTGCTTCAGAAGGTGGAACGCTGGTCAGTGAAGTACCTGCACTTGGCTGAGCAGCCCGGGCACGGTGCTGGGGCAAGCAGCCTGCCCGGGGAGTGCTGCAGGGAGCGCACACCCTCCGCTGCTGCCCCTCAGTCATTAGCCAGCCGCAGTAATTAGCCCCCTGAGCTGGCACGCTCTTCACCCTCCCAAGCTCAGGGGGAGTCAGAGCCCTTCCAGAGCCCAGCGTGGTGCCACAGCTGCCAGGGCCCAGCCCCAGCCTGGCCTGCACATCCCAAAGGGAGCCCGAGTCCCTCCAGGCTGCCAGAGCTGCTGGATTTCATTAAAGAGCTCCACTCTGAGATAAGAGTGAGGGGAGGCTCCTCGGAGAGCCCTGCAGCCCAGACAGGCACGCCTGCAGCCAGTTCCACTAATTAGATAATACATTACCATGAGGGCACTATTTCACTCCTGACACTTTATTTTCCCTCTGCACAGCCACATTTCCCTCAGTAGCCAGCATCACTCAGCTCGGTGAAGGGCAATTTGATGCCAAGGAAATCAGGAGTGAGAGAGAGGCACATAAAGCACGAAGAGGCGCATTAGGAGCGGGGAGAGCCTATTTCTTAATATTTCCTTCCTTCTTATCATGCCAATGACATTAGATTGGGCAGGCAGAGGGCTCCATAAAGCATCTAATAAACAATTAGGAGCGCCAAAGGCTCCCTCAGCCGTTTGTCTGGAGTTCTGTGCTAGGTGGCTCCAGCAAGGTGTGGAGTGTGTCTGTGCAGCTGTCCCAGCTGCTCCCAGCCCTGTCCAGCCTGGCCTTGGGCACTGCCAGGGATCCAGGGGCAGCCCCAGCTGCTCTGGGAATCCACCCTGTGCCAGGGCTGCCCACCCTCCCTCAGGAATTCCCTTCCAATATCTAAATTGAATCTCACTTACAAAACCTGTGTTAGGAGCTGAACAGTGACCTCCATCCATTTATTTATTTAACTGGATTCTTCAGGCTCCACGCACACAGGGCTCGCTCGAATGAACAATTACATAAGGAAAAGAAATCCAGACATAAACTGCCCTCACCTCTTGCAATTACCTGGGAAGAGCCTTAATTACAACAGTGCTTGAAAAATACCTTTAAAGACAAAATTATAGCTAAAATTAGTATTTTCCTTCACTGCCAGTGCCCCACACTGGTGTTTCTGAACAGGCAAGAGAAGCACCTCAACACAAGGGATGGACACCACAGTGCCCAGCACTGGTGATGGTCACATCCTCAGCACATCCTGACCCAGGCCATCTCCATCCCTGGGGAAAATCTATCAGCACCACGAAGGCAGAGCCATGGCACACAGCAGCGAGCTCTGGGGCAAGGACGCTGACACGAGCTCAAAGAAAGGACAGAGCAATTGCACTCTCAGAATTTAATTACACTGTGAAAGGGTTTAGAGTGTTCCCAAGGCTGGACATGGCTGGGAGGCTGGTTTAGTTTGTGTTATGTGCAGAAATGGCGAGTGCTGGGTCAGACCTCTGTCTTTATCTTCATGGGGACAGCCCTCAGAGGGAGCTGTGCCTCTGGAACCAGCACAGGGCTCTGCCAAACCGTGCTAGAAGCAGCTCAGGGGACGAGCCCCGTCCCCACCTGCCTCAGCAGGGGGATGGCAGGAAACCAAACGTCCCTGCAAAGCAGGATTTATACCCAAACACCACTGCAAATTCCATCCAGCCTTCGTTTGCTCCCCTGCTGGCTGCTCCAGGCCCCGGCCCTGCGACCCCCCAGCCCCACACACGAGCTGAGCCCTCCGTGGGAGCCAGGGGTGACTTTCTGCAGGGTATCTCAATGACTGAGTACACAAAAGCAGCTGAAATCCAATTATGATCCACTTGGATCCCCGCCAACCTGCAGATGAAGTTGCCAAATTACTTTCCATTAACTTTTATGTTTCCCAGAGCCGTGCAGCGTTCACCCCAGCTCAGCCCTTTGCCAGTAAGTGTTTAATTGCCAGCCTTCCTTTTCCAGCTCTCTCAGGGTGGTCTGGTGGCCCTGCACCCCTTGTGTCCCCTGGGTGCTGGCACACAGCGAGGCACAGCAAAGAAACTGCCCAATGCGAAAGGCTTGGCCCAAAAATCCACCTCAGCCTCGAAAAGAACCCTTCCCTCAGCTCCCAGAGTCCCAGAGGGAGCAGCTTCATACCAGAACATGCCCCAGAAATGCTGGATGTGTGCCCATTCGTGGGCAAAGCCATGGAGGCACCAAGGAAAACCTTTTCTCCAGGCACCATCCTTGGAAGATTTTGGGGCTGAAATGGATAAACCCCTGAGCACTCTGGAACAGAGACCCCCAGGCCTTCCCAGCTGAGTCCTTCCATGATTACAGCAACTTCGACTTGCAGCTCCCCTCTTTTCCTGCATCCACACCCCCCATTTAGGAATTATCAGTGTGTGTTTTCCCTTGTGTGATGTCCAGCTTGGTGCACGTTTATCACTGCAGTGAGATCCAGTATCAGCCTTGTCGAGGAAAAAAAAAAAAAAAAAAAGTGAGAAAGATGCAGGAGAGTGGTGAAAAATGTGAGAGGCTTCCAGCCCAGCCACTAAGGAAATTTAAGTGGTCTGATGTCAAATCATCACCATTTCTGTAAGCAGCAGGCTGTCAGCTGATGGATGAGGATGCACAAGCATCTCTATTCCGCAGGCAGGAGAGGGACTAAGGCTAAAATATCACCGTGCTTGGTGTGACAGTCTCACTTAAAGTCACCAGGTTTGTCAGTGTTTGCCTTTGGAGGCCTGTGCCACAGAAATTCAGTTATCCAGCTTAGAAAATTTGCCTTTCAGTCATTCTGCTGGGCTGATTAATTAGGCTCCTTCAGGGAAAACATCTGAGAAACAAAGATCTAACACCTGATTTATTCACTCTGGGCAGTGTCCCACCCCTGTGTTGGCACTTGTGCTTCAGTTAAGAGCCCTCCACACCAGGGAGAGGAGGGCAGGGCCATGAACTCTGAAATGAGAGGAATCCTGCTGCTGGGCACTGCAGAAATGTGGCAAGAAAAAGGTCTCACCGTGTAATTTCTGTCCCATTAAAATCAGCTTGTTCTCCCTGGGGGTCACTTCAATCCCAGCATTAGCCGCACATTTCCGACACACAAAAAACGCCTATTGAAAACCCACACTTCCATTAGCAAATCCTCATTTACCTGGGATTTTTCTGCCCGGTACTTTTCCTGCCTGCAGGGGCAGAGGCTCGCGGGGTTTGCTCGGATAATACTGGGAATCTATAAATACCACTTTGAAATATCCTCTTTGATAACATCAGGCCAGATTTCAGAAGTTATTTACTCCGAGCAGCAGCTAACTCTACAAATAATCCTGCCAACTGCTCCAGGATTTCTCCTACGCCAGTGGATGATGGTGGCAGGGCCAGGCCTGGGGAGGTCAGTGGTGCCTCCCAGCTGACCTGGTCCAGCACGGGCTTGTCACCACCACCTGTGCCCGTGGGCAGCCTGGCACACACAGCCCGGGGGTTTGAGCTCTGCTTTCCCACCAGGAGGTACCCGAGTGCTTTCCACAGCAATTCCACAAGAATTTGGCTGTTCCCAAACAACCTCAGGCATCAAACCCAGAGGCTGCTCCAGCACAGGGGATGCACAATCCCTTCCCTGCTTCCTTATCAAGGAGGGCCAGGGCTGTGGAGGAGGCAATATACCAGGGGCAAAACCATCTTTTATTCCAGCATCATGGAATCTCTGAGGTTAGAAAAGCCCTTCAAGAGCACCGAGTACAATTATTACCCCAGCACTGCCAAGGCCATTGTCCCTGCAGACCCCCAGCTGGGTATTAATTAGCATTGACTGCATGATTGCAGAAGGCTGATCAATTGCTTTATTATAACTTATACTATATATTATACTGTCCTTATTAAGAAATTCAGTAACCCTCACAGCCTGTCCAATCCAGCTTTGACCTAATTGGTCAATCCATCCAAACACCATCCAGTGTCCAATTAAGAAACCACCCTTTGCTACACAAATCCCCATGACACATTCCACATGTGCACAACAGCAGGTGCAACAAGTGGAGATAGGAATTGCTTCTCATTCTTTTCTCTGATCTTCCCACAGCCTTCCCTGGGAAAATGCCTGGGTGTGGCAAGCACATTTCTCTCTCTCTCAGGATTTTTTATTGAGGTGCACAGACAGAAATGAAAGAGAAAACAATTTCTATTTCTGCTCCTTGTTTTTCTCTTGTGGAATGTGTTTGGAGAATTGTTTACCCAGAGTGAGCGCTTGGTTGGACCATGGTGGATTGTTTGGGCCTGACAGCCAGTCAGATCTACCTGTGTCTGGGCTCTGGAGAACAGGGTCACGAGTTGTGAGTTAGTTAGATATGATAGTTAGAGAAAGTAGCATGTAGTATTTAGTATCCTCTTTTATATAGCATATTAATGTATTATAACATAATTATAATAAAGAAATCATTCAGCCTTCTGAAATGGAGTTAAACATCATTCTTCCCATTGGGTTCACTGACATCTACAACACCTGGGGAAGTCTGTGCCTGCTCCCTGTGCCAGAGAGCTGCCCCATGTGCCCAAGGGCTTTGAAATTCCTCCGGGGATGGGGACTCCACTGTCGGAACCCAAGGTGTCCCTCAGACACTCTGGGATGTTCCAGGCCCAGGGCAGAAGCCTCTGAGACCCTGGCAGGCAGCCAGAAACCCCTGTGGCTTTGAATTTGACCCATGGAACAATTTACCAACCTTGCAGGAAGAACAAGAAATCACAAAAGTTCAGATATAATAGAAGTAATCACAAAGTAAAAGGTAGGATTTTTGAGTGCTGTACAGGGGGGTTTTAGGCCTTGTGCAGAGGGGTCTGAGTTTTGTACATGGGGGTCAGAGGTTCTGAGATGGAGGGATTTGGGCGTGCCCTGTCCTCCTTCTTTCTCCTTCCTATCCCCCATGTTCTTGGTGATGTTGGCACTCCCAGATTGGTTTAGAGTAGAAAGCCACTGTTCAATATAGGTGATAGGCATTGGGGAAAAACTATAAACATTTAATAGGTAATGTGTGATATAAAAGATGGCACCAGCCCCTTGGGTGGGAGACGCAGAGGGAGAAGGAGTCAGGGACAATGTCAGGGAGTCTGTGTGCCTTGAGATAACGTGAAATAAACTGCCTTGAGACCACACGACTGAAGACTGCTGAGTCTTTCTTTGAGGGCCCGGGTTGGAGGAGAGACTTTACCACCACCCGGGGTCACCCCGATCTGGGGGAGACTCCGACACTCCACCACTGCCCCGGGGATCTGCTGCTGGCAGCCCCAGACCCCAGCCCAGTCAGCAGGCTGGGAACGCAGAGACATCCCTGGGAAGTTGTCCCGGGCACGGCAGCTCTCCCGGCGCGGGGAGCGCAGCAACCCCCGAGCAGCGCCGGGATCTGCGGCGCTCCCCCTCGCACTCCAGCCCTGCCCCAGGCGACGCTCCCTGGGGAGGATGCTCGGGCCCGTCCAGGAAGGGAAGGATGCTCCAAAGGCATCCCCGTCCTGCTCAGTCTCACCTCCGGACTCACTTTAGGGGCACAGCAGCCCCTCCAGGGAGGTGCCACGGGCACACGACCCTCAGCGCGCTGCTGCTCCCGAGTGCAGCTCCTGCAGGAGCACAGCCCCCGAGCCAGCGCCCTGCCTTCGGTCATTCCAGCACAATTTCTCCCCTGCTTTCATGTTGCTTTTCTTGTAAAAAGAGCAGAGGGCGGAGTTGGGTTTCTGTTGTTTGTGCTCAAGACTCATTAGAATGTGCTTAGGGACCTAGCTGTTTTAAGGGGCTTTTCAAGTTTTTTTCCCTTGTTTTTCAGACTGATTTACTTGAAGGATCATCAGGGGACCAGCCCACACGTGCATTTCATGCTGTATCGCTTGGTTTTGAACCAAAAGCAGGATTTGAAACAAAACTGAGTGGGTTTTTATGCTGAGCCACGTTAACAGATGCAGCAGGCGAGGACTGGATCCCAAGTCAGCCCTGGATCTGCAAGGAAAAGCCTGCACCGATTACTCTTGCAACCATAGAATACCCTGAATGGGAAGGGACCCACCAGGATCCCCCAGCCCAGCCCCTGGCCCTGCCCACACACCCCAAATCCCACCCTGGGATCCCTGGAGCGCTGTCCAAAGGCTCCTGGAGCTCTGGGGCTGTGCCCATTCCTGGGAGCCTGGGCAGTGCCAGCACCCTCTGGGGATGAAGCTCTCCCTGAGCTGCAGCCTGAGCTGCCCTGGCCCAGCTCCAGCCCTTCCCTGTCCCAGAGCAGAGATGGGAGCTGCAGCCCCTGATCAATCTCCCCTCAGTCCCCTCTCTCCAGCCAGGTGCCCTCAGCCACCCCTGATCTGGCCCCTCCAGACCCCTCCCCATCTCCATGGCTTCCTTTGGCTACTCTCCAATGGCTTTAATGTCCTTTTTTAGACAGAAGTGCCCCCAGGACTGGGGGTGAGGCCAGCCCAGTGCAGAGCAGAGGGGGACAATCCCTCCCTGGATGCTGCTCCTAATCCCCCCAGGACAGGGATGTCCCCCTGGCTGCCAGGCACTGCTGCCTCCTGTTGCACTTGGCAGCAACCAGGACCCCCAGGTCCTTTTCTTGCACACACAGGGGATGAGGAAATCCTTCTCTCAGAGCCCCAGCCTGGCCTCTGGGACACATGGGCAGGGAAAGCTGGGCTGAACTGGAGCCACGTGTGATTCCTGAGCACAGGAGCGTGGGGTGGCTGAGGAGAGAGGATCCCTCACCTGCAGGCAGGGCCGGGGCTGCTCAGCCCTGGCAGACTGAGCCCAGCTGCACACAGCTCGCTGGGAGTGCTCTGGAGCTGGACTCCAGGACTGTCCCTGTCGAGCAGGACGGGAACAGAGAGCTCCAGATCAGGAGGCAAAGAAAATGAGCTCTGATTTATTTCAAATATACCGCTCTATATATAGAGAACATCGTGCAGACTAATTTCATTGGTCTTAGAGTAAAAACACCCCACACCATTGGTGTGCAGTGAATGGCACACAGGCAGGACATATCTATAAACAATGTGAATAACAAGGTAGATTAGAGAATTATTTACATTCTTTCCCAACTGCTTCCCAGGCTCTTGCCTGGTTAGAAAACCTTTCTCTTTCTCTCTGACTGAGCTGAGAATACCCACACAGGACCTTCTGGAGAAATAAGCACTGCATGAAGGACAACACTGACCTACATTCCATCCTCGTGGAGCTGCTCCAGAGCCTTCCCAAGAGCCCCAGCAGAGGGAAAAGCACCGTGCAGAGCCAGCCCTCCAAGGTGGGGAGCACGAGGAGCTGCTGCAGGCTCAGGAGCTGATTTGCAAGAATTCACAGGAAGGTTTAACAGCTCTTTTATCTTTGGCTCCCTTCTGGTGTTATTTCAACATTGATTTGCATAGTCAATATAAAACTCTTTACATCTAAACTGCCTGCAAGGATGACACCATCAATCCTCAGCTCTATTCACAAAATTTATTATTTGTTTCAATTTAAGAGAGATCATTGCCGGATTACACAGTTGCTGATGAGGATTTATATTTACATTTACAGCAAGCAAAATACATGTCTTCGTTTTTGTTTTTTTTTTTTTTTTTTCTTAAGTCATCTCCACCACTGTGAAAGAGGGAACCAAAATAAAATCAGTGTGTGCACTCTCCTGAATGCCTGCAGATCCTGTTCTGCCTCATCTTTCCTTCAGACAATATTGCAAATTAGTCAGCATCTGTATCACAGCAGAGCATGAGCTCGATCATGAGGCAGAATTAAAGGGTATTACTGAGCCAGCCTTAATCTCACATGGCTGTGAAATGGAATGCTCAGATGCGATGGAAAGCTGGGATGCACGAGGCCCCCAGTTGTGCCTCTGACGTGCCAGAAATCCACCCCAGAGAGAAAACCAGAGCAGCAACACCCAGCCATGGCCTGACCCCCTACAAGTGTCAGGGTATGGAGAACAAGCCTGGAGAGATTCACGGGCAAAGGAACTGAGTTCAGCAGGTATCACACTGAGCCAGCCTGACCTGCTGAGCAGCATCACGCCTGTGATGCAGCAGATTTCACCAAATAAGTCTTTTAGCACAAATCTCATGGGATTTGGAAAAAAAAAAAGAAAACCACCAACCCACAAAATAACAGGGATGCATCACCAAACCAGCTGAACTCTGGTTTCCCACGTAACTGAGGAGAGAAAATAACTGAGCTGTGATAATATTCTACATCACCCACAGAAGTTCATAAAAGTTACAGCTTCTCTGAAATAAAAGGAGTTTGAGTGTGAAACGACCTGAACAGAAGCTGAGTGGTGAGTTCTGCCTTGGAAAAATAAAGCAGAATTGTTTTCCAGGACAACAGCAGGAGGAATGCTCCATCCCCACTGCTCCCCGTGGGCAGGTGGAGCTCCTTGGAGCCCTGGTGTGATCACACCAGGAACCTCCTGCCTGCCTGGACCTGCCAACACCTGCACTGCCCCCCTCCCACAGCAGGAACAGGCAAAAACATCCGTCCCAAAAACACCCAAGTGAGAACTGAGGTTATCTGAACTAATGTGCAAAGCAGAAAATGTGCCAGCACAGCCAAAATCACTAAAGCTGATCAGCAAGCTGCTCCCAGAGCTCCAACTCCAGCCTGGATCCACCTGAGCCTGACATGGGGCCAGTGGGGAGCAAGGTTGAGTTCATTTTTCTGAATTATCACCTCCAGAAATAACAGATCCCGTGACAAGTGATCCATGACCTAAACAATCACCACATGATTAACAGAGTTGAGAGCAGCTCTCTCTCATCAAACCTGCTCAAAGCAGGATGAGCCACGGCCTCACTGATCGTCTTGAAGAAGTGAATCATGCTCCAATGTGTCCTCATTCACCTGGTTTGTCTTTTTTCTCCCCCTGTATTTTATTTCCAGTTACCTGCAACTATGAGAAGTGTCTTAAAGTGGAACAGCCCTGGCACAGGTGCCCAGAGCAGCTGGGGCTGCCCCTGGATCCCTGGCAGTGCCCAAGGCTGGTTGGACACTGGGGCTTGGAAGGGACAGGCAAGGGCAGCCTGGGACAGTGGGAGGTGTCCCTGCCATGGCAGGGGTGGCACTGGGTGGGCTTTAATTCCAGCCTCCTGTGCCTCAGAACCCCAGAGAAGAGGTGTTATCCCAGAAAGTGCAGCTCTCCAGCTCCCACTGTCACTGCTCTCTGTTGCTGGAGCAGGCAGGGAAGGAGCCCAAGGCCAGCAGAGCATTCTGACATTTCTTGGTTTCACCTGTGCTTGCATCAGCCTGGTATCAACTCACTGACTGCAGGCAAGGAGAAACCCGACCCTCCAAGCACCTCCTCAGTACCTGTTCCAGGATTGCTCAGACCCAAGGCAGTGATACAGATCCAAACTGAGCAATCTGACCTCTTACTCACTGCCAGACAGATCTGCCCAAGGCAGCTTTGGTGCAGAGTCACAGCAAGCTACAAATGCAAAGATAAAGACCATAATACTCAGGCAGGCAGAGGACAGTTCAAATTTCCAACCACAGAGGTCCAATCCCCTCCTTTTTGCAATCTGAAGTCTGAGTCTGCATCCTGCTCAGTGCCACATCTGCTACTGTCACTGGAGCCACCTGAACCTCACAGCCACATCTTCTGCAAAGCACAGGCTGCTGCATTATTAATGCATGGCCAATAAAAACAACTTGTGCCTTCCCTTTTATTTGTATTTGCTCTTGTTTTGTAGCCTTTAACATTTGTCTTGGGCGTGCCTTTTAGCTGAGCTACCCCTGCAGCTACAGAGCTCCTGGCAGGGTGCAAACAGCAGCAGGGCCTGCTCGTGGTCTGCTCCTGTCCCAGCCGTGCTCCCATGGCCTGGCAGGGCTCACAATGCCCAGACTGGCACTGGTTATCCTGTCCCAGATGTGCTCCCATGGCCTGGCAGGGCTCACAATGCCCAGACTGGCACTGGTTATCCTGTTCTAGCTGTACTTCCATGGCCTAGCAGGGCTCACAATGCCCAGACTGGCACTGGTTATCCTGTCCCAGCCATGCTCCCATGGCCTGGCAGGGCTCACAATGCCCAGACTGGCACTGGTTATCCTGTCCCAGCCGTGCTCCCATGGCCTGGCAGGGCTCACAATGCCCAGACTGGCACTGGTTATCCTGTCCCAGCCATGCTCCCATGGCCTGGCAGGGCTCACAATGCCCAGACTGGCACTGGTTATCCTGTCCCAGCCGTGCTCCCATGGCCTGGCAGGGCTCACAATGGCACTGGCACTGGTTATCCTGTCCTAGCTGTACTTCCATGGCCTGGCAGGGCTCACAATGCCCAGACTGGCACTGGTTATCCTGTCCCAGCCGTGCTCCCATGGCCTGGCAGGGCTCACAATGGCACTGGCACTGGTTATCCTGTCCCAGCCATGCTCCCATGGCCTGGCAGGGCTCACAATGCCCAGACTGGCACTGGTTATCCTGTCCCAGCCGTGCTCCCATGGCCTGGCAGGGCTCACAATGCCCAGACTGGCACTGGTCACTCAGAGAGGAGTCAGACACAGCAGCAGGGCAGTGGGGTCAGTCAGCCTTTGTGCCCAGCCTGGGCAGAGGCCACGGGCACGCCTGGCTGAGCAGCTGCCAAGGGGGCAGATGTGGCTGAGCCCCCCCCAAGCACTGCAGCTGCTGATTGTTATCTGAACACAAAGCACCCCAAAAAGGCACAGACTGCATGAGCAGGGCCAGCCCAGGGCTGTGCCAGGAGCCCACGGCACTGCAGGGCATTCCAAACTCCCCGAGCAGACACTGATACGGAGGGCAGGGATACTGGGAAGGAATTGTTCCCTGGCAGGTTGGGCAGCCCTGGCACAGGGTGCCCAGAGCAGCTGTGGCTGCCCCTGGATCCCTGGCATTGCCCAGGGCCAGCTTGGACAGGGCTGGGAGCAGCTGGGACAGTGGGAGGTGTCCCTGCCATGGCAGGGGTGGCACTGGGTGGGATTTAGGGTCCCTCTCAACCCAACCCATTCCATGACTGGCAATAAATTCTGACAAGATTATGGACCAGACCTGCCCCAGTCTCCCCCACAGGATGTTCCTGGAGCTTCCACACAGCTGCTTCCCCCGAGCTGCCCCAGCCTCCAGCTGCCCTGGGCTCCCGTGGGTCACACACGTGGAGAAGGAGCAGCCCAGCAAAGCTGGGATGTGTGCCCAGCCCTGCTCCAGCGAGAGCAGCATCCCTGCTTTGCATATCTGTTAAACCTGATTAAATACTGCTTAGTCACTTCCAGCAGCCATGGGAGAAGTGACCCAGAAATGAGTTGGAATACATGACACGTATTCATCGTTGCTTCTGCTGCCAGACATGGGTGAAGCAGCCACCAGTGAAGAAAAAAAACCATATTAATTTCTCCCTCCATTGCTCCCCTTCACCTCCTAACATGAGTTTCTTTCACATTTTAAGATAGTAGAACTTGTTTTGCAAAATTAAACACACGCACCAATGTAACAGCAATTCCCTTGTGGTCCTGGAGTCACCAAAACCATCCAGGATTTGCCAACATGGCAAAAATTCAAATCCTAGTTCAGTCAATTAAGAAATGAAACAGCCTCAATTCAGCCTCTTATATGAGCACTCACTCAGGATAAGGCTGGATCAAGCTTAATTCACTTCCAGAGCGAGCTAAACTCACCCAAACCTCAGTCAGCTCTCCCACACCAAGAGCCAGTGTGGTTTAATAATCTGACCCAGGATTCATTATTACCTTTAAATTGTGTTTTAGTCCAAGGCCATCCCCTGGAACAGGCCACAGCCATGCCCAAGAACATGCAACAGTGGAGGGTTATTTTATTTTAATGCAAACATTCACAGTCCCAGTCAAGACCCAAAAACCCTCTTGGAGCATCCAAGTCAGTTCATTTTAACATTTCTTCACTCAGTTATATTTCCAGACAGAAAGACCCAGTAGGAGCATATTTAATCTGAGCAGCATCTTGTGATGATTTATGTTAATTGATATTTAATGGGGTAATTTTAGCCTGGTGCCATTAGCTTTGAAACCTGAGAGATTAGAAGGATCTTACAGTGGAGCTTCTCCATGTACAGAGAAAATTGTGAAGCCAGAAATGCTGGAGTCTCTGGAAGATCAGCCAGATCTTCTGCAAAGTGGATGAAGAGAGACCCTTGAGAGGCAACATTTTGGAATTCCTCCTCCTTGCCCTGGACTGAGGGGGAGATGGGGCGGGGGGAAAGTGGCACAAGCATGGGAAAGGGAGGGAGCACCCCTGAGCACAGAAATGGAAACCCAAGGGTGCAGGGAGTGAGCTCATCACATCCCAGCATGGGACCTGCCATGAGGAGTCACAGAACCACAGAAACCTGAGAAATAAACCCATATGTGAGCACTGAAATTGCATTTTTAACTCTCTTCTCCCCCAGAGCAAGACAAATGAATAAACCAGATGCTACAGGACCTTCCCACACAGCAGAACAACCCCTGGACAGTGATTCACTTCACATTATCTCTGATTTTTTAACAATCCCCTGTTGACAGCTACTCCACTTTCACACCATTTGAAACCTAGCTGAGATGAGTAACCACATCTTTCAGTGCCAACCCAAAGCCAGCCCGAGGCCCATTTTCCTGCTGTGCAGGTGCTCCGGGGCCGGAGCAGCCACCCAAAGGGTCTGCTCTTCCTTCAGGAGAGGGGAGGTCACTGCAACCTTCTCCTCCTTATTTTCCCCTTCTCTGTGTCAGGATCACCTCAGTCCTTTGTACTGCATAATGACAAACCCTTCCCTCCCCTTCCCCTAGCAAGGCTGCTCATTTAAAACACTTTTAAGTATATTCCTTTCATTTGTACATGAATATTCTCCAGGCAGGGGGAAGAAGAGGCCAGAAATGGGACTTGCTGTAATGTGGGCTGATCTTGTCATTTGCTGCTCGTCGTTTGCACCCCGGCTGCCTCTGGGGGGCACAGACCTGGCCCTCTGGGGGGCACACACCTGGCCCAGCCCAGGTCAGCCTGCAGGGTTCTCCCACCAGGACACATTTCCCCAGCTTGGGTTTCACTGCCAGCATCTCCCAGTCCCCGCGGAGCCGCACGCCTGCTCCCAGCAGAGCTCCTGGAAGCCACGCCAGCTGCGGCCCCTCAGCCCGAGGCAGGGCAGACGGCGGCAGTGGGGCACGGAGCAGGAGGCACCGGCAGGCCCTGGCAGCACAGCCCTGCCTGGCAGCCTGCCCTGGCTGGGTGGAACGCATCCACTGATTTATTAAAGAAATCTGGATATTGATCTAGCACCGATATCCAACTGTGACGGACAAAAACTCTCTCACAGTTTAAAGTTAGAACGTGTATGTTCATTGCGGCGCCGGGCAGCGTGCGGGACAGCTCCCAAATACACACTGCGCCTTTCCAATGATTACAGAGTCCTTTTATCCACACCAGAATTGAATACCCAAAATACAAACACATATTCATCATTTGGTACATCCCATTCCTCACTTCCTATGCTAATCATTCCAAAAGCTATTAAGCATGCTCAGTTAGTTCCTTGAAATGGGTCGGTGTTCCCTTTCATGGGGAGGGGTCCCAAAATGAGGAAGTAAATGAAGTCTTCCTCATTCTGACCTTTCTACCTTTTCAATGCAAATATGACAAATGAACCTTGGTAGAACTCCCATTCCCTGTCTTCAATTGGTTTCAGAGCAGAGGAGGCCCACAATTGTCTCATGTTCCTAAAAGCTGTTTGTCAGTTTCTATATTCCTCATTATAAACCCAGCTAACTAAACATTGTGTTGGCAAGCAATCAGTTATTAGTTAACTACTAACTCTTCACTTCATCAAGGCCTACTTACAAAATACTTGTATTTTAATTAACTCTAATAAGGCTTATCTCTAACTAAAATCTTAGCTCCTCTAAAATCTCTAAATCTCTTAAAGTTTATGTTTCACCACAGCAGCACTGGGATAATTCACTGCCCAGGGCACTGGGGCTGAAGTGTTTCCTAGGGCAGCCCAGCCAAAAGCCTGGCAGGCAGCAGGGCTGGGCAGCAGGGCTGGGCAGCAGGGCTTCCCGTGAGCTGCCAAGGCCCTGCCAGCCCCACCAGGCCAGCCTGGCACAGCCTGCTCCCTGCACACCGTGCTTGGAAAGGAAAAACATTCTGGGAAACAGCAACCCACCAGCACTGCTTAAACACAAGTGGCTTTCTGTGGCAAGCACGTTTCTCTCTCCCTCAGGATTTTTTCATAGAGGAGCACAGAGGAAAGAAAGAAAAAAATTTCTATTTCTGCTCCTTGCTTTCCCGCGTGGAATGTGTTTGGAGAATTGTTTACCTGGGGTGATTGCTTGGTTGGATTCTGGTGAGGATTGTTTGGGGCTGGTGGCCAATCCAACCCACCTGTGGCTGCACTCTCAGAGAGGGGCACGAGTTGTGAGTTAGATAAGGGAGTTAGAAAAGTAGGTTTGTAGTTTTAGTATCTCCTTTAAATAGTATATGAATGTATGATAGCATAGTTATAATAAAGAAATCATTCATCCTTCTGAGCTGGAGTCACACATCAGCATTTCCTCCCACTGGGTTTGCCTGCATTTTACAATAGCTTTCAGCAAAGTCCGGGTCCAATTCACTCTGAGGATGGAAAGGCCCAAAGGAGGCCCAGCCCTGCCTTCCCCTGGTGGGCTGTCCTTGGGCATGAGCCCATCCATCCATCCATCCATCCATCCATCCATCCATCCATCCATCCATCCATCCATCTATCCATCCATCCAGTTTCTCAGCCTGGACAAGCAGCACCTGAGCTGCAGATCCAGCCCAGCACCTTCCCTCGGGGAGGTGGCAGCAGCTCAGCACCAGCCCAGGGTGCTTACTGAGAGCATCAGCCAAACCCTCAGGACTGAGAGATCATCTCAGATATTCCACACGAGCATCCCAGCTGTTCCTCTCCGGGACCACCCGAGCTCATTGTGAATCGCTTGGAAAGCTTTGACCTGGCCAGCACAGCCCCCCCACACAGCCCCTTCCCCAGCTGGCCCCCCAGAACAAACATGCACTCTGTATCACAACAACTCCGCTCTACTTTTGCTCAGCCAGCACAGAGTTATCTGAATTACCACATCATTCACGGAAAACAAAGATATTGTCATGAAATGCAGATTTGAAGGAGAAAGGCGTTCTGTGGGTGAGGGAGGAACCCACAACATGACAGAGCTCCCAACTCAATGCCCTCCTTGTAGGGAAACACTCAATGCATCATTTCTGATCAATTGTACTTTCAAATCACTTTCTTATTTATGGGTGACTGAGAAAACACTTGAGCTGGCAAAATAATTCACATTTGTTTGCACAGACGAAACCAAATTTAATAATACAGCCCTTTTTTAAAATAAATAAAGTCATGCATTACAAAATGTGCATTTAGAGTCATTCTCTGTAGAAAATTCACAGCATGAACTCCAAAGTGCTCCTTTCCCTCCTCTGAAGTGAAAACCTTTCCCAGTGTGTGCGTGATACACGTCATACTCCACTAATAACAGAAGCAGCACCTGAATTTCTGTTGCTCCTACACATTTAGATTCATTAATGGCAAAAATTCCATTCAGCTCCCGAGACCCAGAGCAAGGTTCTGGCAAAGCCTCTCATCAGTGAGCAGGAGAGGAGTGAAAGTTCCTTCTGCCAATCCAAGGGGCTGTTTAACAGATCTGTGGGTCTGAGGAGCCAGAGGATGAAGATGGGAATTACTGGGGACAAAGTCAGGTCTCAGATACTTCACAGCAGGGGAGAAACACTCCTTGGGAACTCTGAACCATGTAAAAGCACTGAAGTACCCTGGGAGAGAAAAGCTAAAGGGTTTTCTCTTGAGATAACTCGCTGAGATTCAACCCAAAGAACAAACTCTAAAAGCACAGACCTCACAATGACTGAAAACCCATCTTGCACCAGCAAGAACCACCCCAAGCCAGCTGGAATCATTCCTACCTGCACCAAGGTTCCTTTCCCTGGGCTGCTCTTCCTCTGAGCCTCTCCCCTCCCCACCCTGCTCCTCTCTCATTTACCCCCTCCCTCATTAGCCCCCTCTAATTGGGGGATTTCCCCTCTAGGGAACTGACCCCACCCCTGCCAGGACTCCCCCACTTCAGCCCCATTTCCCCACCTGCTTTTCGCTGCTCCCTCCAGGACACACGGGATGCCTCCTGGGGACATTGCCGTGTTCTCCTGCCTCAATTCTCCCCTTCCTTCCTGGTCTTTTCCGAAGGGAACAGCACTGAATCCCCGCTGTGCTGGCATTCTGAACCTTCACTGGCAGCCCAGCTTTGCCAGCGAGCAGCAGAGGTGCTCCAGAAGTCCTTGGCTCGTTTTCCCGAGGCATGAACTGGCACCGGGAATCCCAGCGTGCTGGGAGAGGCAGCAGGAGCTGCTGGAGCCCCCGGGGAGAACTTCTGCTCCCGAGGGGCTGGGAGCATGCCAGGGACACCGAGCCTGGGGGGTGGGAAGTGTCCTGGGGAGCGCACCCAGCTGCGGAAGGATGCTGGCGGCTCTCTCGCAGGGATTCCCACTCTGCAAGTCCCCCCCGAGCGATTCCCCGAACCCGCTCTGCCTCCGGAGCTCCACCTGCACGGGCAGACACCGCACGGTGCCCAGCCCCTTGGTTTTTCCTGCCTGCACGGGAATTCTCCAGAGCGGGGAGCGCCCATTGTGCCCCTGAACAAAGCCCTGAGCGGGGCCGTGGGGCTGGGGCTTTCCAGTCCAACGAAAGCCCCAAACACCACCCACCAACCCCAACCCAGCCGGCACCAGAGCAGAACAAAGAGCCCCCAGATGCTGCTGCTCACCTTCCCTGCACGCCTGGAAAGCGCCTCAAGAATCATTTTTGTGGTTCCTTATGACCCTCAGAAAAACCCCAAACCTGGGAACGTTGCAATCATATATAATCGTTCATTTATATAGATGTTTATTTTTTTAATATATTTTATGTGTGCCCTGCATTTAATTTTGCCCCCAAATGTTCTTAGGGGATTTGCACAGTTATTTTAACAGTCCTAATTTTAAATTCATTGAAATGCATTTATGCACCTTTAGACTGAACTCATTCAGGCATTTACACCACAGTAATGAATTGTAGGACAGCACTATAGACACAGAAAGAAATGCTTTCCTTCTGTAGAGTTTATATTTCTAAATTCAATTGTGGGGTTCATTGGCATGCAAAGAGTCCAGGGACCTTTGTAGAACAACGACATTTAACGATAAATGTTTAAGAAGATACACATTGAGAAAGTCTCTCCTATTTGAATGTCAGGAAATTAGAAATATTCTAATGAATTCCATTTTTTCACATCTTTCATCAAAGCCTTTGTAAAAAAGGTCACTGTCTTCACTTGTTATTTTAAAAAGCCTCCTGCAATTTGCCTTCCTGCCATAATTAGTGGGAAAGTTCCCACAGCACCACACCACAACAGTCCAGGGGGACTCTTCTTCCTCCTGATTGTCAACAAATTTCAGCATCCAAAGGCAAAAATGATGAATTTCAGAGGCATAATGAGGCCGGTGGTCACAGTCAACATTACATAAAGTATTTGCATTTCATGCTTTCTCTGAACTGGGAGCTCCCTGAAGTCTGACAGCCAGAATATGCTGAGATGAATTATTATTTTATTGACATTTCCAAACTACTCCTCTCCTTTTTTTTTTTTTTTTTTATTTCCCCTTTAGACAAAACTGTTTGAAACCACTTTGCTGGATCTGACCCACATTTCAAAGAGGTTCTGCTCCTTGCTGCGGTGACTCCCAGCTGCAGGAGCCTGCTCACAGCCAAGTTTTTCATCTCCTTATTGCTCATTCAGGTTTCATCCCAGCCCCAAAATCCAGGAGCTGTTGGATGCCAGGGATCTTTGATGGCTCTGGGCAGCACTGGTTTAATGCAGAATAACAATCAGCACCCTGTCCCCCACCCAGGGCAGGGCTGGCCCTGCTGGGGGCACCTCAGTCCCACCCAAATGGGAGCATTTGGGGCTCACTGCAATCAGAATCCACCTCCAGCCCTGCTGGGGCACCTCAGTCCCACCCAAATGGGAGCATTTGGGGCTCTCTACAAACAAAATCCACCTCCAGTCCTGCTGGGGCACCTCAGTCCCACCCAAATGGGAGCATTTGGGGCTCTCTACAAACAAAATCCACCTCCAGCCCTGCTGGGAGCAGCCCAGAGCAGCTGGGGCTGCCCTGGATCCCTGGCAGTGCCCAAGGCCAGGTTGGACAGGGCTGGGAGCACCTGGGACAGAGGGAGGTGTCCCTGCCATGGCAGGGGTGGCACTGGGTGGGATTTAGGGTCTCTCCCAACCCATTCCATGGTTCTGTGTCTCTTTCCCTGTCACTTCCAAAAGGCTCCAGCCCCACTGGGCTGCTGTAGCAGCGCTGGGAGGCCTCGTGGGGAGGGTTTCTTGTGATTACCAAGAAATCAGGCCCTGAAAAAATAACTCCCAGACATTCCATCTGCATTTAAAAGTCAAGTTCAATCTTCCCTTATTACAGCTGCAAAACCCCTCACTATCTAATTCAGATAAAGTAACAAAGCTGTACTTCCAATGATTGGAACTAAATGCAGTTAACCTTAAAAAGTCACTTTTACAAACAGAGCAGATTTATCTGGATTTAAATTTTAGTTCTTGTGCAAAGGCTTAAGAACAGGTTTCTCCCCATTATTCAATTTAACAATAATAATAAAAACCTCCATGACAACTATTACAAAAAGACTCTGATAAAGCCTGAAACCTTTTTGATAATGAAACATACAATTTCCCTGGTTGAAGCATAATTCCCCAGGGAACATTTTTAAAAAGATACAGTAGAACTGTCGTGTCCCAGTTGTTAATGTACAGAACCACACGTGAGAACAGCACATGGGAAAAGAAAAAATCAACTTTGAGAAAAGCTAAAGAAAAAATCATGGGCGGGAGAGAGGAGACAACTGCAGTGTCTCATTAGGGCAATTAGAGTCATTAACGTGGGAGAAGTAGGAAGGGTTCCCAGGCTGGGCTCAGGTTGGGTTTCACCCCGGGCGACATCCAGTGCCACCTGGGCCGTTCTGGGGTGCAGATCCCTCTCCAGAGCTGGCACTGCTGCCCCCCTGGGCCTTCGGGCAGCTCCCTGCCTTTGAAACAAGTCCACAGCCACTGTCCCCAGTGCCCCCGCAGCCCCAGTTCCACAGCCACTGTCCCCAGTGCCCCCATGATTTATTAAAGAAATCTGGATATTGATCTAGCACCGATATCCAGCTGTGACGGACAAAAACTCTCTGACAGTTTAAAGTTAGAAAGTGTATGTTCATTGCGGCGCCGGGCAGCGTGCGGGACAGCTCCCAAATACACACTGCACCTTTCCAATGATTACAGAGTCCTTTTATCCACACCAGAATTGAATACCCAAAATACAAATACATATTCATCATTTGGTACATCCCATTCCTTGCTTCCTATGCTAATCATTCCCAAAGCTATTAAGCATGTGTAGTTTGTTCCTTGAAATGGGTCAGTGGTCCCTTCCATGGGGAGGGGTCCCAAAATGAGGAAGTAAATGAAGTCTTCCTCATTCTGACCTTTCTACCTTTTTAATGCAAATATGACAAATGAACCTTGGTAGAACTCCCATTCCTTGTCTTCAATTGGTTTCAGAGCAGAGGAGGCCCACAATTGTCTCATGTTCCTAAAAGCTGTTTGTCAGTTTCTATATTCTTCATTATAAACCCAGCTAACTAAACATTGTGTTGACAAGCAATCAGTTATTAGTTAACTACTAACTCTTAACTTCATCAAGGCCTACTCATTCATTTTAATTAACTCTAGTAAGGCTTATCTCTAACTAAAATCTTAGCTCCTCTAAAATCTTTAAATCTCTTAAAGTTTCACCCAGAGCCCCAGTTCCACAGCCACTGTCCCCATGTCCCTGCAGCCCCAGTGTTCATTCCCAGCAGATGAACGGGACACAACAGCAGCAGCACCCATGGATGGGGCTGCCCCTCCCTGCTCAGCTCCAGCCCCACCTCAGCACCTCCATGCCAGGGAGGAATCCTGGCACGGACACGATGGCACGCTCTGGGAGAGGAACAACCACCTGGGATGCCAGAATAACCAGCCTGGGTTAGGGAATAAACCCGGGAGAGGCTTGGGAAGTGCCAACCCCCCGTGGGATGGGTGCACAGGCCCCAGCTGAGCTCAGGGATGGCCTCCAGCACAGGCAATTATCCTTCCACACTCCACACAGCACACCAGTACCACCTTTTACTACTTAAGGTTTTATTCAGCAGCTTTTTGTACCAATGAGTATTTTTACATAGAGAGCAGGAGATCTCTTTACTTTTAATGTGTCTTCTTTCACTTCTCAAAGCACTAAAATGAATGAAAGTTTTAAAATTGCCTATAAAATATATAGGTCACAAGCTTAGGTTCCTTCCTGGACTGGAGAAAGGCATGGGAAATGTCCTGAGCATCTCAGAGCACATTTTCCTGCTTTAGCCATTGTATTCGTGTGACTTTTAATATCCCAGCTCCTGTAGCCAGGAGCTACCATGAGAACCTCCACTCTCATTAAAATAACTGTTCGACCAGGGGTTTGTGTTTTGGGGTTTGAGGCAGGTCTGTGTCTGCAAGGTTTTAAAAAATTTGTATTTTTAAGTTTTTTTTTTTTCTGTCGGGGTAGGGGACTTTTTTACAAAAAAATGACAGTTTGTGAAGTCCAAAGAGTGTGATCACATCTTAAATCAAGCACATGGTCCCACTCCTCTCTCTGTTTGTGGCTTTTGGCTGCTGTCTCACAGGACCTCAGAGGTGCTGCTGGTCACAGTCACCAGCCAGGCTGTGATCTCTGAGCCCCAGAATCACGTTCCTGTCAACAAGGCGTGAATTTAAAATCCCATTTGGAGCGACAGAATGATAAAGTGCAAAGCGAGGGGAAAAGCCAGCTCATTAACCTGACAAATCCATTCTAAGAGAAGGACAAACCAATAATGCCGGGATGCATTTGTCTGCTGGGGTCCATCCCAGCAGTGCCCCAAATCCCCGGGCTGGGCTTGGCTCAGCAGCTCGAGCTGCCAGCAGTGAGCTGGGCCTGAGAGGCTCCAGCACAAGGTTTGTGGAGCTGCAGGGCAGGGCTCTCCTGCTGCACGGGGGGATCAGGTTTGGCAGGCAGACATTAGAGATCTCTTGGACCCCTTTGTGCTGCCAGGGAAAGGCTCTGGTGTCGCCCTGGTTATCAAGAGTTTTCTAAAGCCTTCTGAGTTGACATTCTTGTAGAGAACTTTCCCACACAACTTTCTGTAAATAACCTATTGTTTTGCATTCTTTCATAGAGGTGGAGAAATTTGATGTACAGGTAGTTTGTCCAGTGGCGTTGGAGAGGTGGCACGTTCACCCTCCAATCCACTGGTATCTTTTGAGAACTATAAAAGATTGGAGTCAGAAGAAATAAATGAGTTTCTTCATCGTGACCAAGGCTGTGGTGTGTCGTTTTTGCTTGTGTCATCTGGTGACATGCTGATCCTCGGGCAGGTGTGGCATTCTCCCAGCTCTGCTCAGCCTCCTTTGGCTCCTGGCCGGGCCAGCCCCAGCACAGACTCTGTTCTGCCAGGGCACAAACCAGGTTTCACCTCAGACACTCCCAGGTGCCATTCCCTCGATGGGAACGTGCACCTGAGCAAAGCCTGCACCACCTGACTGCCAAAACCCCGGGCACTGGCACTGCCCAGCCACGGGAACCCAGCAGAGATCAACCCCTGAGACAAGTGGACAGCTTTCTCTTCTGCATCAGGAGACGCCTGATGAGCACTGCCAGAGGTCCAGCAGAATTCCTCCTCCCAAAGCTCCGGGAGGAAGTGTGGGGCTGGTTATTTCCAGGTAGATTTTGCGTTTGTCCCTGAAAGAACACGAGCCAAACCCCAAGGTACCACTGTGCTGACAAATCCACTCCAGGCAAAACCCAGCTCTTTATGCACTGTCACTGCAATAATTTGTATATTTTTACTGATACATGGGCAGGGAGAAGCCCTGGCTGAGGTCAAACCCTTCCTGGTCATCTTTCCCAAGACAAATCCTTAGCACAGTCCTCACTGGGAAGGATTTATAGATCACACACAAATTCTGCCAAGTTACACACCCATTTCTATGACAGGCTGTATTTTATAGATCAAAAAACCCCAAACAATGTCTTCCAGATATATCTGTTATATCTGTGACGCCTGAAATGAGGATGAGCAGCATGGCTTTAAAATAAAACGGGAAGGGCTTTGTGGGTTTGGCATCTGCCAAAGGATTCAGGTTCAATAGCACAGACACCACTTTGCCAACTGTTAAGGAAAACAGATTCCAGTTGTACCACATTTCCCTTGATTTATATGAGCACTGGGAGAAAGATGAGGGGAAAAAATAACCTGCAAAGAAAAAAAGAAAAAGAAAAAGAAAATTTTTACCTTGTTTTGCTGTTCTGCTCGTGAACCTGCCAAGTTTGAGGCTGCAGGAGCTCCCCCACAGCTGAGCACAGGCACAGCCAGACCCTGCTCCTGTGGATCTCCACACATCCCTGGGCTCTGGGAGGTCCCTGGGCTGTCTCTGGGTACCAGCAGGGTCCCTGGGGCTGCAGGGGCTCATTTGGGAAGCTCATGGGACTGGAGTGGGATAAAAATCAGGTAAAAATCACATCTCTGCTTCCCTGGGCTTACACCAAGCACTCAGCTGCTGCAGGCAGGAGTCAGGTCATGCACTGCTTTTTGAAATCAGGTATTGCCTTACCCAGGCCTGACAGATTTCCTGGACTTTGCAAACTAAAGCAGGTCCTGGAGCAGCCCTGGGTTTGCCACTGTTCCCCACCACCCCCAGGAGAAGCAGCACCCAGCCCAGCAGCAGCAGCCCCTCATGCACCCAGACAAGCCTGGGGAAGTTCTCTGTCCAAATTAGGAGTAAAAATAACTTTGCTAAAGGGGCCAGGAGGGAGCAGTCCCCGTGCTCCCCCCTGCAGCTCGCAGCCCTCCATCCCCAGCACAGCCTGAGCCCATTAGGGCCAATTCCACCTCTCCCAGGGCTGCCTCTCCCTGCCAGGCCATTTGCTCCCTGCTTTCTATTTTTAAAACTGCTCCAGCTCCTGAGAGTGTTTTGTTCAGTGCAGTGACAGGCTGTCACTTACCCGAACATGCCCCTTCCCTGTGCTCAGCGTGCCAGGGAATTCACCCAGCGCTTGGACACTTCCCTGCCAGGCTCCCTGCAGGGCAGGAGGGAGCTCTGCAGTGCAGCCACTGGGTCCTGGGGCACGGCACCCTGGAATGGGTCGGGCTGGATTTAAGGGACCTTAAATCCCATCAGTGCCAGCCCTGCCATGGCAGGGACACTGCCACTGCCCCAGGTGCTCCCAGCCCCAGTGTCCAGCCTGGCCTTGGGCACTGCCAGGGATCCAGGGCAGCCCCAGCTGCTCTGGGAAGAGGGAGAAGCACACACAGCACTCACAATCATTGCTAAAATATTCACTGTGAGGAAGCAGCAAAGGCAAAGCAAAGCAGGATTTCCCAAAAAGCATTGCCTGAAGTCTGCCCCAGTGCTTGCTGCACAGAGGTGCCACAAACAGCCAGTCTGCCCCCAGCTGTCACCCTGCTCTTTTAAAAGTTTTAAAGTTCTTTTAAAAGTTTTCCATGCCTTCTGATAATGTTTACATATTTCTACTGGAGTTCTCACACTGTTCATGTAAATAATGATTGTTTTGCATTCTTCTTTGTGAGAGGAGAAAATTAATAGACTGTTGATTTGACCAGGGTGGTTGGAGAGGTGGTAACTCCATCCTCCAACCCACTGCCACTTTTGGAGTTCTGTCTATTGCGAGGTCAGAAATAACATTTCCTTCTTTTTCTTCTTTTAGATTTTGGAGTGAGTGCCTGAGTTATTTTGTGTCCTAGTGCAACACCCAGCAGCCGGTGGGATTTTAACGAGCTGCCACAGCTGCTTCCAGGTTTGGAGCAGGGATGCAACCCCTCAGCTCCTCCTGCAGTCCGGCCTTGCTGTGCTGGGGCTCAGAGCAGCCCCAGCTCCACTCCAAAGGCTGCACTTCACCCTGCAGGGCTTTTCCAGCCTTTCTGATTCCATGATTCCCAGGCTCAGCTCCTGATGACCAGGAAAGAGCCATTACACGTGGAAATGGGAAGCTGAGGGCTCCAGCAGAGGGGCACACCCAGAATCAGCCCCGGGCTGTGTTTCCATGCCCACATCTGTCCCAGCAGAGCCATGGGAGCACAGCTGAGGAGGCACCACCAGCGTTTCCCTGCCAGATGGAGCAGCACAAGCTCGGCTGGGCTCGAGCAGGACATTTTTACAGACGAGTTCTCAGCCCCATTCCTCAGTGCTTTTGTGCTCAGAGTTATATTATTCTCTTCTGAAATGCAAAGAGATTCTTCCTGAGAAAATAGGCACAGGGGTGGAAGGCATTTTTTAACAACAATTCGATTCCCCAGCAAAATACATTTTTCACAGGTGGGAAAAAATTGTATTTGGGATTTATTTCATTTCTTCATGGATTGAATGCTCTTCACAGTTTACCACATCACTGAAATATTCCTGAGGAAGGAAAGTGGCTTTTCCAGGGACTCCATTCCTCTGCTCTGCTCCTGTTTCACGCTGAGTTGTTGGGGATCCTGGTGTGTTACAGAAGGACTTGGGATCCTCCATGGGGCTGGACAAACCCAGGCCATTGCTCATTTCCACGTTTCCAGTTTGGCCAAACGAGCTGTCACTCCCTCAGGGCTGCTGCCACCCTGGGCACTGCAGGCAGATGGAAAATTCACCTTTTTGTGTCAGCGTCCAAAATCCCTTCACCTGGGACACCAACATTCTGCTGCAGGAGATGAACCAGGCAACGAGCCCCCAGCACAGAGAATGCCAGGGTCACTGAGGCTGGCAAAGCCCTCCCAGCCCAGCTGTGCCCTGTGCCCACCTTGTCCCCAGCCCAGAGCCCTGAGTGCCACCTCCAGGTGACACCTGCAGGGATGGGCACTCCAAACCTCCCTGGGCAGCCCCTGCCAGTTGTCCATCCCAGTTGTCCATCCCAGTTGTCCATTCCAGTTGTCCATCCCAGTTGTCCATCCCAGTTGTCCATCCCAGTTGTCCATTCCAGTTGTCCATCCCAGTTGTCCATTCCAGTTGTCCAAGGTTTGCTGGGGAATCAAAACATCTTTTCCTCCTTTGCAAATCCTCCACTGCAGCCACAGTAGACACATCTCAAAAAGATAATTTCCTTTGCATCATCATCCATGGAACGGGTTGGGATGGAAGGGACCTTAAGGATCATCCAGTTACTTGGAAATTTTCTGTACAGCTGTCAGATAGAAAAACTACAAACCCACAAAAAGTCGTTCAATTAATTTTTATTGTCAATATAATTTCTGTGCATTCAAGCCCTGCCACAAAATGACCTGCTTTAAAAATCACTAAACCATCTCTATTATTGCTGAATTTTATTCCTGCAAAAATAACAACTTCCTGCCAAATTTGAGCTGACAGTTTGTCTTTACTTTTGTAGTTATTCCTGCCACTTTTTATTAAATGGAATTTGGCCTTGATCCTATCCATTAGGACTCAGTTTTGATGGGATCCACATGGGAAACAACTCCAGGCTCTCAGTCCTGTCTGTGCTGGGGGAGATGCTGTCTGTGCTCTCAGGAGCTGCCAGTAAATCCCAGTGCTCAGTTCCAGCCATCCATTCCATTTACCTGCTGTTTTTATTTCAGCACCAAGCTGTGGGTAGCAAGAGGTGTTTCTAAACCAGCAAATGCTGTCCCAGGACACCAGGACATCCATGGGGACAAGGGCTCTGCTCTGACACCTGCAGTCAGTCAAGCCAAGCTTTCTTTGCCCACGAAACTTTGACTTCTAACATTGACTGGTCTGTGTTTCTCTCGAGACAGCTAAAAATAAATTTGTATTTCGAAAGTTCTGATGCACCACAACACATATTTATAAATTTCTTTTGGAAGTAGATTGGTGTGATGTTGAAGGCCCCATAAACAGGGGGTGCACAGAGGGATCCCAGAGCCCCCCAGAGCTGCACCCCCCACCTGCAGCTGATCTGAGATCTCACACCAAGGACCCCAGGGGTGGGTGTGACTGCAGACAGAACCTGCTGCACTCCTGAGGCTCAAATCCTGCATTTGCAGAGAGGAAGAATTCCTGCTGTGCCTCTCCTCCCTGCCACAGCCTCCTGAGGACAGCCCTGCCAAGGGGCAGAGCCCTCCTGTGCCACCAGTGCTGCTCAGAGCCCTGGCACTCCTCTGCTCTGGGTGCAGAAGTGCCACATGGCACTGTGAGGCTGAATTGAATGGCACGGAACAAATCTGCATTCTGCTGGATACACCATTACCAATATTAAAATATTTATGAAACAAGAAATTTATTAGGAAGTTCGTGGTCTATGGGCTTGCTTTGCTCTACACAGATCCTACAATGGCAGGATCACAGCCTGCAGGACAGCTCCAGGATCACACCTGGGCAGCTCCAGGATCACACCTGGGCAGCTCCAGGATCACACCCAGCATTGCAGCTCCAGGATCACAGCCTGCAGGACAGCTCCAGGATCACACCTGGGCAGCTCCAGGATCACAGCCAGCATTGCAGCTCCAGGATCACACCTGGGCAGCTCCAGGATCACAGCCAGCATTGCAGCTCCAGGATCACACCTGGGCTGCTCCAGGATCACAGCCAGGCAGCCCCAGGATCACACCCAGCATTGCAGCTCCAGGATCACACCTGGGCAGCTCCAGGATCACAGCCAGCATTGCAGCTCCAGGATCACACCTGGGCTGCTCCAGGATCACAGCCAGGCAGCCCCAGGATCACACCCAGCATTTCAGCTCCAGGATCACTCCTGGGCAGCTCCAGGATCACAGTCAGACTGCTCCAGGATCACACTCAGCATTGCAGCTCCAGGATCACACCTGGGCTGCTCCAGGATCACACCCAGCATTACAGCTCCAGGGTCACAGCCAGACTGCTCCAGGATCACAGCAGCATTTCAGCTCCAGGATCACTCCTGGGCAGCTCCAGGATCACACCCAGCATTGCAGCTCCAGGATCACACCTGGGCAGCTCCAGGATCACAGCCAGCATTGCAGCTCCAGGATCACAGCCTGCAGGGCAGCTCCAGGATCACACCTGGGCTGCTCCAGGATCACACCTGGGCAGCTCCAGGATCACAGCCAGACTGCTCCAGGATCACACCTGGGCAGCTCCAGGATCACACCTGGGCAGCTCCAGGATCACAGCCAGACTGCTCCAGGATCACACCCAGCATTGCAGCTCCAGGATCACACCCAGACTGCTCCAGGATCACACCCAGCATTACAGCTCCAGGATCACACCCAGACTGCTCCAGGATCACACCTGGGCAGCTCCAGGATCACACCTGGGCAGCTCCAGGATCACAGCCTGCAGGGCAGCTCCAGGATCACAGTCAGACTGCTCCAGGATCACACCTGGGCAGCTCCAGGATCACACCTGGGCTGCTCCAGGGTCACACCTGGGCTGCTCCAAGATCACAGCCAGACTGCTCCAGGATCACACCCAGCATTTCAGCTCCAGGATCACACCTGGGCAGCTCCAGGATCACACCTGGGCAGCTCCAGGATCACTCCTGGGCAGCTCCAGGATCACAGTCAGACTGCTCCAGGATCACACCCAGCATTACAGCTCCAAGATCACACCTGGGCAGCTCCAGGATCACAGCCAGACTGCTCCAGGATCACACCCAGCATTGCAGCTCCAGGATCACACCCAGCATTGCAGCTCCAGGATCACAGCCTGCAGGGCAGCTCCAGGATCACACCCGGGCAGCTCCAGATCCCAGCCTGTGAGCTGGCAGCAGTGCAGCAGCTCCAGCAGGGCACTTCCCTGGGCTAAGGCAGCGTGCCAGCTGCCCGGGCTGTGCCCTCCCTGCTCCTGCCAGCACCCCAGCCCTGCTGGCACCGACCTGGCCATGGCAGCACGGGCTGTGCTGCTGTGACAGGAGAGCTGCTCCTGCACAGCATCCTCCTGCAGCAGCCTCTCACCCTGCAGAGCCACCACCAACCTCTCCATGTTCTTCCCGTGTTTCCAGCAGCTTCAGCCTCTCTCTCCCCACGCAGGAGCAGCCAAGCCCAAACACAGCCTGTTGCTGGTGCTGCTAAGGCCTCTGAGGTGGCTCAGGATTCCTAAACCACATCTCTTCTCTCTTTATCCCCCATGACTGATTGCTCTGAGCCCTAACGTCATCTTCATGTGAGACAGGCAGGATCAAAAGCCAAACAGGCAGGTGCACACCCAGGTGCTCCATCCTCTCCTCACCCAGCACAGCTCTCCCCTGCCCAGCCCAAGCCCTGAGCAAGACCTTACAGAGACAGCTCACATTTACAGCATCAGTAGGTACAACAATGATATTTTTGTATATCTATCTATACAGATATATATAAAAACACGCAGATACACAACCATGCTCAGAGGCATTCAGCAGAACCATCATCAGCATGAAATCTTGTGACCTGTGACCGCTCCAAAGCCTCCCCTCCACCCCCACAGCTCAGCCCATCCTTTTCCCAAAAACCCAGACCAAAATAGAGCTGTTGGATGTGCCCTGAATGTGCAAACACTGGACCTGCAGCACCTCAGGGGAGGTCTCCTCTTCCCAGTGTCAATCAGGGGCCAGGCAGCCCAAGTGCCTCGCTGATCCCACGGCCCAGAGAAGTGATCTCCAGCCAGGGGCACATCCCAGGGCTTTGGGAACATTTGCCAAGCTCATTTAGAAGGGCTGGGAAGGGAGGCACCGGCCAGCATCACCCGACAGCTGAGGCATAAGAGAATGCCCAGCACTCACACAGCATCCTAATGCTCTCCAGATCCCAAATGACACAGCAAAAGCGTCCTCAGCACCACAGCCTCAGCCACAGGCACCTGGGGCTGCCCTCTGTCAGCCAGGGGCACTTTGTGCCCCCAGAAGGGGTGGGATCCCTGTGGGAAGCTCAGGTGTGCCCCGTCCTGCACCTGACACCGGCTCTGCTGCAAAAGGCTTTGCTCCAAAACACAGCCCATGGAGGGGGACAGCCCCGAGCACCCACAGCACCCCCTGAGCTGCCAAAGGAGGGGCACCCACAGCCCATGGAGGGGGACAGCCCTGAGCACCCACAGCACCCCCTGAGCTGCCAAAGGAGGGGCACCCACAGCCCATGGAGGGGGACAGCCCTGAGCACCCACCCTGCACCCCCTGAGCTGCCAAAGGATGGGCACCCAGAGCCCATGGAGGGGGACAGCCCTGAGCACCCACAGCACCCCCTGAGCTGCCAAAGGAGGGGCACCCAGAGCCCATGGTGGCCCTGGGGACACGGGGACACCACAGAGCTCCAGCCCACGCTGACACCAAGAGCTGTCAGCCTCTGCTCCTGGCGCAGAGCCGGGGCTGGAGAGCTCTGCAGGCTCTGAGGGCTGGGCTCACTCCGGCCAGGGGCAGCACAAGGGCACTGCCCAGGAGGGAGCTGTGGCCTCGGGTGGGGCAGGGCCACCACCTTCTCCTGGTCCAGAGCAGGAGCGGGCTTTATTGCCATTAAATTGGTGCTGGCTCAGAACAACTGCACTGCCTTGAGCAGAAGGGCTTGGGAGGACCTCGTGAATCACCAGTAAGGAGCAAAGCTCAGGCAAGCCTTGTTCTCCTTCAGATCTCTCTCTGCCTGGGTACCTCTCACCACACTAATGGCCTGGCTATATTGGATTCCAGGCTCTCCAAACAGCCTTAATTACATGCTTCGTATCTCCCAATATTATGATAAAATTCATCATAGTCCAGCGTCTGGGACAGTCAGCATTGTCACTCATTGAGATTAATTTGAATACAGCTATAAATAGAAATAACAACATCTGATCTTATGAAACAGAGTATTGTGCTGGATGGTTTTAGTGCCTCCAAGCAAAACTCATTTAATAGAATAAAATATGGAACAGAGTACATGGAGTTTTGTAGTATTACTGTTATGAGATTCCAAAGCAGATCAATAATTCTTATATAGAAATTAATGCCTTGAAATGATCCCTCCATTTGTCATTCCAGAGAGGTCACCTTATTTTGTTTCAAAGAGTAAATTGGGAATTGCACAAGTGAACTTGCTGAAAACCTGCTCTCCCTGTTCCTGCACCCCTTGTGCCAGTCCCAATTATCCCTGAATCCTCTGCCCATCGTCCCTCCCCGTGGATGAGCATCCCTCTCCTGGCAGAACCACTCTCCTTCCAAATGACCCACTGCAGTCCCTTCTGCCTCAAGAGAGACACTTGAAAACAGGTTAAGAGCCAAGATTATTGCTCAAATTGAATTTTGCCTTGTTGAGAAAATGAATTTTACCTCCAAAACACAGCGTTCCAGAAAAATACATTCACAGCACCTCCAACCTCTCATTAGTGACTCCCCATGTGGAATTCCTGAAGTGAGGATTTTCCTGGCCTTTTATTTATAGAGGAAAAATCAGATTCCACATCTCTGGTGCAGCCTCACAGCTGAGGCACAGCCCTGCATGGCTCAGGGTGCTGACACACATCAGGGCCTCGCTACCAACGAGGACAAATACTTAGAGGCTGCTGAAATGAAAGCTCATTAAAGAACACAAAGCCCCTTTTTTTTGAGAAGAGGCAAGGAATTAAAGGTTGCTGTTTCCTATTTTCAGCTTTTTGTTGCGTTCTCTACCTGAGAAACTGAAAAATGTGGAGTTTCCTGAAATACCTTTTCTAAAATGAATCATTCCTCCATTGCCTAAAAAGTATTGTCCTGTTTGAAGTGAGGAGAGGAAAATGCAAGGATCAGGTCAGGAGTTCACAATAAATTAGCATCCAGAGAAGAACACTGCTGAAATGTGGGAGCTTTCTTCCCAAGCCCCAGTGAGAGCCCAGGTGCTCCCATCAATGAAACCTCCCCAGCATCTCATCAGGGCAAGGTCGGCAGGAGGGGCTCAACACGTGGACTTGGAATGGAAATTACATCCCATGGAATGGGCCCAAATCCACATTCCTGCAAGAAGCTTGAACTAAGAGATGGAGGAACAACCAGTTTGCAGACATTTTCCTGGGAATTACAAGGAGTTCCTAGAAACTGATCAGATCAGCAGGGATTCCATTCCAACAGATTCCAAGGGATCTGTTGGAACCGTGGGATCACACATGGCTCTGTACATTCTCACACAGCCCTGCCCTTCCTTCCTGTGCCCGAGGAGCATTCCCAGCAGGAGCAGGCTCCAGTGCTCCCCCTGACTCCCTGGAGCAGCTGAACCCCAGCCCCATCCCATCCCATCCCCATCCCATCCCATCCCATCCCATCCCATCCCATCCCATCCCCAGCAATCCCAGCCCGACAGCCTCCCCCAGAGAGCCTGGCAAAAGTGTGTGCATTTTGCAAGAAAAGAGCAGCATCCAGCTCAGAGCTGCACTTTTAAGCTCCCTTCCTTTCCAAATAATCTCATTTTTGTGATTACTGTGTCTGGAGCAGAAGGCAGGACTGCAACTGTCATCTTCCTCCCTCGGCAGGAAGGAAAGGCAGCCAACACCCCCAGGGAGCTCGGGGATGTTCCAATTTACACTCCCAATCTCCCTGCACTGCCTTAGCCCACTTTGCTGCAAAGTTCCCTGGAGAGGCTCAGGAACAGCCCCCTCTGGGCCACCAGAGCCACCCCTGAGAAAACCCCACAGGGATTTAGACAAGAACAAAATTATTCTTGATTGACTCTTTCAAATTGCATCCACCGAGGACACCAACCTGAAGCAGTAATTTGTTCATTATTAAAGCCTGTCATGAGAAGTCTGTAGGGAGCACAAAAATAAGCTTTCCAGCATTAAAGGAGAAATCAGGGTGCTGATATTCCCCGTATTGCATGGTCTGCTTCCAGAAAATACGAAACACCCTGGCCATGGTTGTATCATGGAGTTCCATTTGCAGGGAAAGCTACGACCCTGCAAAGGAACAGCATTTTCTCCAAAGCAAAACCAGCAGCCTAAAACCATCCTGCCCGAACTCCCCGGTGCATTTGGGAAGCAGCTTTCCAAATTATTTTTGGTGTTATTTTCAGGAGAGATATTTAATTTATGACCGGGCTGCTCTTTACTGGTGTGTGCTGATAGGATTGTGTTGGACAGCAGTCCCTGCCTTTGACACACTTGAGTGTTGGTGCAGGGCCACCAGCAGCCCCAGGCTGATCCCCCTGCAGCATCGGTGCCAAACCCTGCCCGGGCAGCCCTTCCCAGCGCCTGGGGTGGGACACAGCCCCAGGGCACGCAGTCACAGAGGGCTGTGCCACTGCCCCAACTGCCGGGGCACTCCTCTGATGGATGGGGTGAAGGCAAAGAACAGAGATGGAAAAGAAAGAGCCCAGTCCCCCGTCCTGGGGAAGCCATGGCCACGCTGGAGGAGCTCCTGTGCGCTCAGACATCCTGCCCTGCTCCTGACCAGCCATGGCTGATGCTCCTCACCCATCGTTTTAACCCAAGGGGCTCCAGCAGGTCCCACCGAGCCCTTGGCAGGGGCAGACACTGAACCCAGGGGTGCAGCCTGCCCTCCCTCCGACGCCGAGCTTGCACAGGGCACTTCCATCCCTCCTCAGTTCGTTCTGCAGTCCTCCCGGAGGGGGCCTGATGAGGCATCCTGCCCCACTGGCACTTCCTGTGCCCACCCACACGTCCCCTGGGACCCAGCAGGAGCAGTGACCAGCCCAAAATCTCAGCGTGGCTCCACCAGCACCAACGCTTCAGCTGGAGAAAGGGAGAGGCAGGGCAGCAGCTCCCCTGGGCTCCAGCAGGACTGCCCCACGCTCCTGGAGGAACCCTCCCACCCCAACTACTCCCAGGCTCTTTTACCCACGGAGCAGTTCAGGGGTAAGCGAGGGGAGAGCTACAGAGGCAGGGAGGGGCTCTGAGCACACAGCAAAACGCCCAAGTGTCACTCATGGAGATGCCCCCATCATTTTTTTTTTTCAGCCCAGGAAAGCTCCCCCAAAGCCTGCAGCAGGAATTGCAGGGATGAATTGCAGCCAGAGGAGCCCGGCACTGGCTCTCCCTGCTGCTGCACCTGTTGGCCGTGGCCGCCGCTGCGCCGGGAACGGGGAGCTGCAGGCACGGATAACACAGCCTCCCATGCAGAGAGGAAGATGAACAGCCTGCATGGCTCTGGCCCCTCGTGGGGAGGAAGCTCCTGAAGCACCAGGAGCTGCCTGAGGAGCCCTGCTGTGCCCTGGATGGGTTCTGTATATCTATAGATATAGATTTACACCGATCTTCTCCCCACATTAAGGCACAGCAGAAATACTTCTCTCTTCCAAGATATTGTCAGAGAAGCAGAAGCTCCATTAAGATTTCTTTGCAGGGCCTCTACAGAGCTTTTAGCTTCCAGATGTGAGGGAAAAGCCACTTTGGGCATGCAAGTAAGCATTCAAGAGCCATCCACCGGCCCCTCACCCACTGCCCCAGGCAGCAAATCCCACAGCGACCCCTGAGAAAGAAGCTGGCTGCCACACTCAGGAATTTCTCAGAGAGTTCTGAGGTTAACAAGATTTTTGTGATTGGTTGGTACTTGGTTTTCTTCTTTCAACTAACTTAGAGCTTCTCATCCACCCACACACAATGACACTTAGTTGTTGAACAGGTCCACTTCTCCTACTAAAATAGTTATTTTCTATTTCTCTTTGGCTGAACATGTTCTAAATTGTATTTTGAAGCAGGAGAGGACTACAGGGAACAGTTTTGCAGCATGAAAGAACCACTTCCAGGTGGCTCATCCAAGCTGCAAAATATATATTCAGTAAAATCCCTCAGTATGGGCCAGTTCCTGCTTTCTGGATGATTTGGTTAAATTGCAATTTTGAACAGATGCTTAGTCACAATACATTAAAATATTTAGTTTATATAAATATCTCCACATGGAGAAACTGTCCAAACATCTTATTTTCTGCAAACTCCACTCCGTAACGTATCGCCAGAGGCTTGGCAGGTATTGTGGCATTATCCAAAAGGCTCCTGGCGCCTCGGTTTCCCTTCTGAAGTGGAGCTCGGTAGGGAGTGCCCCGGACTCGCTGTGGGATGAGAACCGGAGTGGAAGAGCCGCCTCCTCCCACCCTCCTGGCTGGGGGCAGCTGCCCGAGCCGTACTCGAGCGCAAGTTCGGCAGCGCTCACGTCGCTCCGGCCGCCGGGCCCCGCAGGACGGAGCTGAGCCGCTCTGCAGCCCGGGCAGCGGGCACGGAGGGGCACGGCCAAGGCACCCACACACCGGGGCAGATTCCGCACAGGAATCCGCCAGCCATGCGCTCGACTCTGCCAGGAGGGGAGGCGAGCAAGGCAAAGGAGCAGCTCGTTGGTGTTGTGCCAGGGAAATGGCCCGGGCACAGCCCGGCCGGGCAGAGCCGAGGGCGGCATCGCCCCGCTCGCCTCGGGCGCAGCGGCCGGAGATGGCACCGGCAGGCAGATGGCAACGGGGAGGCTCGGCTGCCGACAGCACCGAGCACGGATTTGCCGTGAAAGCCTCACAAGTTTCCAGCTGGGAAAAGCGGGGGATCTCTCCGCCCGCTGCACAAAAATAAAAAAAATCCCTCCACCACCTTCCGCATGCGAAGGCGTAGGACAGGGAGCGAAGAACTCCGCTGCTCACGATGCATCTGGTGGCGCTTCTGTCACTGTCACCGCACCCGCGATCGCTGCCGAGGAGCACCCGGCGCTCGCTGCGGGGCCCGGCGGCTGCAGCGGCGCCCCGGGGGGACACCCCAACCCTGGGGGGACACCCCAGCCCCGGGGGGACACCCCCTCATCCCGGGGGATCAAACCAGAGCCGGACAGATGGCCTCGCACGGCCCCGGGGCAGGAGGATGTGCGGGGGTGACAAGTGTCCGTGCCCCGACACCCACCGAGGAGCGGGGCCGGGGGCGAGACGGGCGCGATCGCAGCGCGAACGGGGGAGGCGAGGAGGGGGAGAACGGGCAGCGCTGCAGCGCATCTCCCCCGCACACACACACACACACACGCACACACGGCTCTCTAATCCTCCGGCTCTGCTCATCCCTGGCTCCTCCCGGAGCCGCCGGAGCCTGGGGCGGCGCGGAGCGGCGCTCCCGGGCTGAGCCGCCCCCGGTGCCCCCGCTCCGGCCGGCCGGGCTCGGGAGGGAGCCGGGACCCGAACCGGGCAGGCGCTGGGTGCTGGGACTGCCCCGCGCAGCCCCGGCTCAGCCCGAGAAAGCCCCTCCTGACCCTCTCCCGACCCCCCCGCGACCCCCGGGCCGGGGTGGCCGCGGCCTCGCCAGCCCTGCCCGCACCGCCGGGATTCCGTGAGCGGAGCGGTGCCGGCCGTGCCCCGCTGGGATGCCGTGCGCCCGCATCCATCCCCGCCGAGCCACGGCTCTCTCTAACGCAAACCCAGCGCAACCAGCGCCTCTTCTCTTCCTTTTTTTTTTTTTTTTTTTCTCCTCCTTTCCCTCCGGCATTGCTTCGTGCAAATGGGGCGATAAATCCAGAAAGCGCCACGCACCGTGGAGAAGGGAGAGGGCGGCGGGGAGGGGAAGCAGCTGCTCCGGAGGGAGGCGGATGGAGCACCTGGAGAGGCACAAGGGGAGCCTGGAGCGGCGGAGCCCCGCGGCACGGCCCTACCTGGAACAGCCGGAGGATGTTGGCCACCATAATGGACACGGAACTTCCCGATGCCCCGATCACTCCAACTACTTTCTCCGGCTTGACGAAGACGGGCGGCTCGCCGTTGGTGCACCTCACGTCGGAGGTGTCCTTCTGGATGAGCGCCTGGACGAAGGTGAGGGACTGCTCCAGCGCGTAGGTGTCCCGGGAGCAGGTGTCCAGGATGCGGGCGCCCAGCGTCACGTTGGGCAGCAGGTCCGGGTCGCTGTTGATCTGGTCCAGGGCGTAGAGCATCGCCTCCAGCCTGTGGATGCCGTTCTCCTTCTTGATGTCCCCGCAGGGAGAGCCCGGGGGGCCCTTGGCGTGCACGGGGAAGAGGCCGCCCAGGGTGATGTCCCCCTCCAGCCGGATGGAGTGGGGCGCGTACATCTCCTGCCCGCGGGCCGCCTCCCCGAGCAGCAGCTCCAGCAGGCAGCAGGGCAGCTCCAGCAGCGCCAGCAGCCGCAGCACCCTGCCCGGCCGGCCCATGGTGATGCCGCCGCCGCCCCCGGGCGCTGCCCCGCGCTCCCCGGGGGCCGGGCCGGCCGGGATGGCCGGGGGAAGGGCTGCGGGTTCGGCCGCCGCCGCCCTTCGCCCTGCCCTGCCCGCCGCGCTCCGGCACCGGCACTGGGGAGCGCGGCGCTGCCGCTGCCGCTTTAAACGGCCGGGGCCGCCCGCCCCCCGCCCCGCCCGCCGCCGCTGCGCAGCGCCCGCCGCACCGCCCCGGCCGGCTCGGTGGGCACGGGCATCGGCGTGGGCACGGCCGCGGGCACGGGGAGAGCCCCGCGGGGTCCCGGCTCTGCCGGCGATGGGGGCTTGCGGGACGCGCTGGGGACGGGGGAAGCGGGGGGAGCGCGGCGGCCCCGCTGCCCGCTCCCCCCGGGCTCGGGCAGCGCGGCTCGGGAGCGCCCGCCAAAGGCGCTGCGTGGGGGATGCTCGCTCAGCCCCGCCGGAGCAGCAGCAGCAGCAGCAGCAGCAGCAGCAGCAGCATCCTCCTCCTCCGCCTCGCTCTCCCGGCGCGGAGCGGAGCGCCGCGGGCTCTGCCGCTCGCGGGGCCCGGCAGTGCCGCCGGGGACAGCCGGGGACAGCGGGAGCGCCCGGCCAGCCCAGGGCATCCACAGCATCAATCCGGGTTGTGCCGTGGGAACGACATCCTCCGCCCGCCGAGGTGGGTACCAATGGAGCGGTGAGGAGGAGGAGTTTGGATGTAACCCCGTACTCCCAAAGCCGAAGTAATGCAGCTGAGCTCGTTCTATTTTAAGATCTCCAGACCCATTTTTCTTCTGCACACCCAGATCTCGAGGATGCTGGAACATCCTGGTTTTGTTCCTTTTACTCCAAAACTCTGACAACCCAAAGGGTGTCACCTGTTGCCATTCCCTCCTGACCAGCACATCCACACCCTGGCATATTTCCAATTCCAGCTAATGCAGAATGCATCTCTCAGATGTTCCCACCAGACCAAGCACATTTTTTGGAAGCAACCTTTAATTCCTCCTTCATAAATACCAGACCAGGTGTAGCTGCTGTTCATCACGTGGCCTCTAACACGCTCTGGGCCAGCACAACCCGTGTGTAGGAACCTGCCCAGTCACAGGATCACAGACTGGTTTGCATTGGGAGGGACCTTAATGATTGTCTCATTCCACCCCTGCCATGACAGGGACACCTTCCCCTGTCCCAGGCTGCTCCAGCCCCAGTGTCCAGCCTGGCCTTGGGCACTGCCAGGGATCCAGGGGCAGCCCCAGCTGCTCTGGGCACCTGTGCCAGGGCCTCACCTCCCTCAAATCACCCACACATCTTGAAAAGGTGATTCCCTTTACACTGCCAGCCACAGAATGGGTTGGGTTGGGTTGGAAGGGACCTGAAGGACCACCCAGTTCCTCAGAGATTTTCCATAGTGCTGCCGGACTCCCACCCCTCTCCCAGTCTCTGCCAGCGGGGTGGAGCTGAACCAGCCCCCATCTCCATCCCTTGCACACACAGCCCAACTCCTCACATCACTTCACCTGCTGCACAGTGGGATTTCCTTCCCAGTTCTCCCTTGTTACCACCAGCTCCATCCCCTTTTCCATCTCCTCCCAGGGAGAGCTCTTTAGTGCTTATTTACCTCCTGCCCACTTAAAGCTCCACAGTCAGAATCTTACCTCTGTTTATTATTATTATTATTATTATTATTATTATTATTATTATTATTAAATATTCTGACTCTTGTGATTGGAGCCTCAAGTTTGTCTCAAGTGCTCCAGTTCAGGAAGGATGTGGAGCTAAATCACTCTTCTAATAAATCCCATTGTTTTGCTGGAAGTCACCTCATGATTTTGAAAGCTTCTTGGTTTGGACTGGTTTTGTTTTCCCTTTGGGCAAATCTGCAGTTATTCATACATAATCACATAAACTTCTGTCCTCTCAAAGTCACAGAAAACCCATCTGCTCTCCACTTCATCCTCCCCTTCCTCACACCCTGGTTTTACCTAAAGAATGAGTGTCCAGATTCCACACCAGGTTCCCTAAGGAGCACAGGGCCTGCCACAGCTGATCAGGGCAGCCCCAGGGTCCAGCCCAGCCCTGTAGCTCATCTTGCATTAGCAGCAGATGTACCAGAAGAAAAGGACAGAGTTTTGCAGTATGCAGATGTCTTTATTTTCTTCCTGATTTTGTTGGTTTAACCCCTGAAGCGTGAAAGATTATTCTAATTACTTTACAAAAATGGATACAGTAATCTCTACTCTGGGTACTCCTGATATCCATAGAAGCGCCCAGTCCCTCTCCCACTCTGCCAAGTACTTGGCTGCTGTGCTAACAAGCACCACTGAACATCTCCTGAAAAATCCTGTTGATCAGTTTTCAGTTTCCTGCCTTTTAAGTTGAACTCTTCAAATTGGCAGTGCTCTCCTTCTCATTGTACCTGAGCCCCATCCCCTCTGTGCTCTGAGCTACCTACACCCAATCTGGCCCTCTCAGACAGGAAACTAAATATAATAACAGCCTGCACATCACTCACTGCTGTGATTTCCTTGGGAGAAATATCAGCCTCCATGATCTGAAAGGCCTTTTCCAACCAAAAGGATTCCATCATCCTGAGATTGCGCTCGGCTTGCTGAACACCTGGGGTGAGGCAGTGCTGACTAAAGCCAGCAGTGAGAGTGTCACACCTGTGCTGAGCAACATCCCCTGTCCCACTGCACCTAAAGGATCCCTCCCCTCCCTCCCAGCCCACCTGGAGAGCCGCAGAGCATTCGGCATTCAGAGCATTTGGCACTCTGAGCCTCACTCAGAGCATTCAGCACTCAGAGCATTCAGCACTCAGAGCATTCAGCACTCAGAGCATTCAGCACTCAGAGCTCACTCAGAGCATTCAGCACTCAGAGCATTCAGCACTCAGAGCATTCAGCACTCAGAGCCTCACTCAGCATTCAGCACTCAGAGCATTCAGCACTCAGAGCCTCACTCAGAGCATTCAGCACTCAGAGCATTCAGCACTCAGAGCCTCACTCAGAGCATTCAGCACTCAGAGCATTCAGCACTCAGAGCATTCAGCATTCTGAGCCACACTCAGAGCATTCAGCACTCAGAGCCTCACTCAGAGCCACACTCAGAGCATTCAGCACTCAGAGCCTCACTCAGAGCCACACTCAGACTTCAACCAGCAGCTCCTGAGGAGAACTGAGTCACGGCCATTCCCCCTCCCAGAGCCATGAGTGTTTCCCCACACGCTCAATCCCAGGAAAGCTGCAGGTAATCCTGATGGGCTCAGGAGGGGGTGCTGGTGCAGGAAAGCAGCACTTTATGTCTTTGATGGGACATTGACAGGAGCAGATGGAAATGGGGGAAATCATTGCAGTGTGAGTTTGTGTTTCACTGCACCGTGAGTCACTGGTGTGCCCAGCCCAGCTCCCAGCACAACTCTGAGCTCCCAGACTCTGAACAAGTCTGTACCTTCAACCTTGGGAGCTCTGTCCTCACCCCTGCACAGGCTGGGGGCCCCTGGGGTAAGAGTGGAGCAGTTCTGCTTCTGTCACCCCGAGAGTGACACGCCAGGGAGCTCAGCACTGGGGTTTGATGCCCTGCTTCTGCCCCACATAGGCCCAGGCACCCAGAACCAAAGTCCCACCTGTGTCTCTCCACCCACAGCACCCTCCCATTGCCTGAGGCTTTGCAGTGCTGGGGACACTCCATCTCCCCCTGGGGAGGTTTGCTTCACCAAAAACAGAAACCCAAAAAACACAGAACAAATCAAAAATTCCCCAGAAAAATAAACCAAACCCAACCCAAGCCTGATCTTTTTAGCAAGAGAATTTGTTTAGAAGTAAATGCTGGTTAAACACATCCAAGAGAATATTCAAAACCATTTCTTAACTTGCCTGTCAAATAAGACTCAGCCAAATTTCTACTGGATAAGCAAAGACTTTGCCAGAAAGGAAGGGGCTCGTCGCTGGCATCCTTCCATGGTGTGATCTCCATCACAGGAGGATCTACTGTCAGAGCTGCTGTATAATTAAACATTGCCTTTATCTGGGCAGCTGGCAGAGCAGACACAAAATCCTGTTACAGCCAACCAGTGGAAGCAGCCCAAAGAGTGATGGACCAGCAGGAAGGAGGAATAAAACAATCTTTCAGATATTGGGGATGTGGCAGAGGCTGCTGTGCAGGCAGAGGTCAGCTTGGACAACTGTAATGGACGTGGTACAAGCAATTAATTTGTTGGGTGAAGTCAGGCTCGGGAAAGCAGCCAGAGCTCCTGCTTATCTGCTGTTCAGAAAATAATGGATTTTTGGAGCAGAGGCCAGTGAAAAGCTCAGATCCTTAACTCAGGGCTTTGTTGTTGCTGTTTACAAAGAGAAGGTGTCAGTGAGGCTCTGGTTTCCAGGGAGGACAGGGGACAGCAAATTCTCCTCAAGGATATGGTCGCTTAGATACCTTGCTAGATCCTTATTTATGTAAGAGAAACATTACTTTTACAATTGTAGCTTATTGAATTATAAAATATTAAAATATATTAAAATTATAAATAGATTGTAATTTATAAAATATATGAAGTTATTAAATCTACAAGACATTATGGATTGTTTCCAAGAAAAAAACTGCAATGAACACATTGTGCTAAAGTATCTGGGCCTAATTCTCTGTTGCAGCAGTGGTGTGACCCCGTGGAAAAGCAAAGCAGCTCTGAGAGCCAACCTCAGCCATCCCGTGGGGAGAAGCATTTCCCTTCCTTTGGTGCTCTCAGAGGCCTCAGCATCACACACAGAGTTATTTTCCATTTGCAGGCACCTCCCGGGGGCTGCCTCCTGTGCCCTGGCTGCTGCCACGGCTTTAGGAAGCAACAGGCTCTGGGAGGAGGAGGAGGAGGAGGAGGAGGAGGAGGAGGAGGAGCGTTGTAGATGTTGGCGAACCCAATGGGAAGAATGATGATGTCTAACTCCACTTCAGAAGGCTGAATGATTTCTTTATTATAATTATGTTATAATACATTAATATGTTATGTAAAAGAGGATACTAAATATTGCATGCTACTTTCTCTAACTATCATATCTCACTAACTCACAACTCGTGACCCTGTTCTCCAGAGCCCAGACACAGGTAGATCTGACTGGCTGTCAGGACCAAACAATCCACCATGGTCCAACCAAGCACTCACTCTGGGTAAACAATTCTCCAAACACATTCCACAAGAGAAAAACAAGGGGCAGAAATAGAAATTGTTTTCTCTTTCATTTCTCTCTGTGCACCTCAATAAAAAATCCTGAGAGAGAGAGAAATGTGCTTGCCACAGAGGAGGAAGAGGAAGAGGAGGAGAAGGAGGAGGAGGAGCCCTTGGCCGTGAGCTGAGGCCAAGCTGGTGACATCCAGTCTGGACCTGGCAGTGCCAGGTTCACCACTGGATTGATGATCTGAAGGTGGATCTCCATGATTTTGTGACTCTGTGCAGCGCGTGGTTAAAGAGTCCCGGAGCAGGGATCAGGTGCCACCGTTCCCACCCCAGGGAAGGAGCAGAAGGGCAGGGGAGGAAGGCCCTGCACTTCCCAGGAGGTTTTGGGTGCTCTTGCAGCAATTCCCCTTTCTGAGCAGGAGCTCAGGTCACTCCACACCTCTGCCTCGGGGACAGGGCAGCTCCCACCCCTGCAGCCCCATCCGTCCCATCCATCCTGCCCGGGCTCTGAAAGCCATCCAGGCCTTGGAGAGGAATGCATCAATCAATTACACAGGAGACACCTTCCAAGCGTTCCTTGGAGATCACCAATCTTTCAAGCAGGCAGCTCTATTAGATGGGCACTTCAGCCAAATCATTAAACTCGCTGCCAGTCACAGGGAACAATAACTTCTTCTTTCCAAACACTTATTATTCTCTCAGTTACTTATTTACGAAGAATATTTTGATTCGCTTAATGCTTGGAACATCTTCCTCCACTGCTGAATTAGAGATGATGGAATTGCACATTCAGGATAATTAAATAAGACAGCTTTCTCCAAATAATAATAGTGTTGTAATGTCAGACAATAAAGGGACCCAGCCAGCTCAGGCAGGTCTCCTCCTCCCCTTCTGGCTGTGCTGCCTGGACTTTTCCAAGGAACAAAGTGGCATTAAAGCCGATGGAATCACTCAGGATGCTCTTGAGAGGCTTTTCCCTCCCTGCCATCAGCGCCCCTTTTTCTGTCCTTTACAGCTTCGCCAAATTTTAAGCAAAACACTTTAAAAATACTTGATAGATTTTTTTTTTTCCCCCCAAAGAACACTGACAGAAAATGCTTTATATATTTCTGAAAAATACCTTTAACCAGTGACATCTATCCCAGCCCCTGGTTAGGGCATGGCACTCGGTCCCCGTCAGGGGAGATGGACACACAGCGAGGAGCTTGTGAAGCTCCAGGCACCCTCCTCCTGCCAGCCCCTGAAAGAGCCCCAGCTCCTCCGTGGCACCAGCCGTCCTGCAGAGCCCAGCACTGCCAGCACCACGCTGGGATTGCTCCCGGGCCAGCCCCACTGCCCCGCAGCCCTGGCAGCCTGGGCACTGCCCAAGGGGATCCCGTGGGGTGGGCAGAGCTGCAGTCTCCGCAGTGCCACCGGACCCACCCGGCTCACATCCCTGGAAATGAGTCCCTGACGTTCTGCCATTGCTGCCCAGAAGTTAATTGCTCTCAATTACTCTGTTTTTAAAGGCAGGGTGTGCACAACAGCGCGGGGGTTCTCGGAGGGATGACTTTGCCTGTACCGAATGCAGGTCAGAAAGGCTTTGTTTGGAAACTGCTCCCGCAGCCTGGGAGCCCGGTGCTCGTTTCACATCAGCAGGAAAAGCCTGGACACGGAGCCACAGAAGCGAGGAACCCCAGCCTGGTTTGGGGTGGAAGGGCCCCGAGAGACCAGCCAGCCCCAAACCCTGTGCCATGGCAGGGCCACCTTCCATAAGCACACGTCTTCACACTCACACCTGCCTGACTTCCCAGCTGTGTCCTTTTGGGAGTTTTAATGGTTTTTGCTGAGCTGAAGAGAGGTCACTTTAGCAGAGAAAAGAAACATCCTGGGAACTTCATAGATTTTGTTGTTTGCTGTAATAGAGTGACAGAAAACTCCACTTCATGCATTTAGGCACCAAATGCATCCCCTTTTGGACCAGCCCAGCCCAGTTAGCCCCAAAGCACTGGACACTGGCTGCTGTTCCCTGATTCTCCAGGAGCAGTGATCCCAGGGGAGTCCCCACCGGAAGGTGCTGTGGTACCCAGTCCTGTCACAGCTGGCACTCTGCTAATTAGTCCTGACAAAGCCTGATAATGAATCATTGAGAATATGAGTTAAGCATGAAATAAAGCAAACAGCAAGGATCTTATGTAATTCTTCCTACTTCAATGGCTGCAGGAATTGAGTCATGAGATTGTTTTGGAACATTTTATGACACAAGTCAGGAGAGCTCTTTGTAAATGAAGTTTTGACTTTCTTTCTTTAAGGGCTCTTCATGGCTGTGCACATTTTGTACAAGTGGAGATCTTTTCCTCATCTCTTTTATTTATTCCCTTAATGCCCTTCTTCATTCATTTTGTAGCAAGCCTGGTCTGTGCAAGGCTTTAGCCTGTGTGCAACAACAGCAAACTCAGGCAAAAAACATCGACAGCCTGGTCTCCCCAGGTAATGCTAACAGCTCCTTTCTGTTGGTGTGGGCTCAGGGTAGAGATTTTTACCTTTATTCTCTTGCTCTGATAGACTGGCTATCAGACAATCCTGCCTTTTCCCCATTTTCTGGTACTTAACCATGCCTTTCTTTCATGCCCTATCATACTCCATGAAATGAATTTTCCCCTGGCTTCACCTCTCTCAGCACTCACCTGGTGGGCCTCTGGATCCTGGTGTTCATCTCTGGGGGAGCCAGCTCTGGGTCCTGCTGTGCCATGCTGCATCACTCAGCTCAGCCCAACCCAGCTCAGCTCAGCTCAGCTCAGCCCAGCTCAGCTCAGCTCAGCTCAGCTCAGCTCAGCTCAGCCCAGCTCAGTTCAGTTCAGCTCAGCTCAGCTCAGCTCAGCTCAGTTCAGCTCAGCCCAGCTCAGCTCAGTTCAGCTCAGCTCAGCTCAGCCCAGCTCAGCTCAGTTCAGCTCAGCTCAGCTCAGCTCAGTTCAGCTCAGCTCAGCTCAGCTCAGCTCAGTTCAGCTCAGCCCAGCTCAGCCCAGCTCAGCTCAGCTCAGTTCAGCTCAGCCCAGCTCAGCTCAGCTCAGCTCAGCTCAGTTCAGCTCAGCCCAGCTCAGCTCAGTTCAGCTCAGCTCAGCTCAGCTCAGTTCAGCCCAGCTCAGCTCAGTTCAGCTCAGTTCAGCCCAACCCAGCCCAGCTCAGCCCAGCCCAGCCCAGCTCAGCCCAGCTCAGCTCAGCTCAGCTCAGCTCAGCTCAGCCCAGCTCAGCTCAGCCCAGCCCAGCTCAGCCCAGCTCAGCTCAGCTCAGCTCAGCTCAGCTCAGCCCAGCTCAGCTCAGCCCAGCCCAGCTCAGCCCAGCTCAGCTCAGCCCAGCTCAGCTCAGCTCAGCTCAGCTCAGCCCAGCCCAGCCAGGGCACAGGCACAGCTGGGTCTTTGATGAGTCTTGTTCCATCCAAGCACACCATGTGGGGCCATGGAAAAACCTCTCCAAGGTCCTTCCATGGGTGGGATTGTGGTCTAGCACCAGAGGGTTGAGCTCAGGGTCTACCCAGGAATTTTTGATTCTTCAAAACTCACAGTGTTTTCCACAGAAAAAAAAAAAAACAATTTATAGGGACTGGGAACATCTCCATCACCTATGAACTGCTCTAATAATATTGTTTTGTTCGAGATGCCTCGCTATTGTGATGAATGAAATCAGATTTTTCAGCCCCCATTCAGGGCTTTGGGAAATGCAGGTGCTGAGCTTCCTCTCTCAGGGAACCTGGGGCTAATGAGAGCGTTCTAGACTGGTGGCTTGAGCTAAAGGAGTGGAGAAAGGAACTCAAAACAACCTGGAGTTACCACAGAACAAAATCCAGCCTGTCATTATTTCTCCTCTTGTCAGAGCCCAGGACACCCCTCTGGCTGCCCTGGCTGGCTCCAGACCCTGGCAGGGGGCTCACAGACCTTGGCACAAAGTCAAAAACACCTGTGGCTTCCATTTTAGCCCTTGGGAAAAGCTGCCAACTCTGTGTGAGGAATTACAAACCACAAGGGTTTGAGTAGTGTGGTAGCTGAATTAACACAGGGTGAAAAAGCAGAATTTTGGGGCTTTTAGGATGGGGTTCAGGGGACAAGATGGAGGGATTTGGGCGTGTCCTGACCTTCTTCTCCTTCTCCTTGCCCTCCATGTCTCGCTGTGCTGGTGACACTTTTCTGTTGGTTTCAGGCACAGACACACTGTCCAACACCAATGACAGACATTGGCACGTTATTGTAACCACGGCACACGGAGTTTTTGGTATAAAATGTGAACACTGCCCTGAGGGCAGACAGAATGCCATGGCCGAGCTGCTGGACAGAGCTCAGCAGGGCAGAGAGAGAATGTTCTAGAGAAGGGAAAATGAACAACCTTGAGAAGCCGACCCTGCACATTCAGACTCCTGGGAAACGAGGCGTTTTACACTCTCAGGGTCGTTCCAAAGCAAAGCAGACCCCGACACCCTCTCTGTGGGGAGCAGCAGGCACTGGTGGAGCCTTCAGTGAGCTCCAGAGGGCTGGGCTGCTCCTCCCGGGGCAGGAGCTGTGCCTGAAGCAGCTGAGCTCCTCAGTGAGGCACTGGTGGGGTGGGCTGCCAGCCTCAAAGCTGATCCACTTCCACCCAGGTCGATGAAAACTCATTAATTTCGAAGACTGGAGCATTAATTTGAGATCCTTTGGCAGAGCAGGGGGAGGCAGTCTGGAGAATTAAGGAGCACAGGACAGAGCTGGGCACGAGCAGAACCAGGTTAAATTCCTCACACGGGAGATTAGGTGGGCCACAAGGTTACAAACAGCCTCTGAGTGTGTGCAGCAATGTTTTTACACCCAGAGAAAATGGATTTTATCCTCAATTAGCCCAAATCGAGGCCTGCCCTTAGCGGGGTGTTCAATGGCTCAGGATTCACCACGGTACAAATTGCAGTGCCTGAGGGTTAAAGAGGGGACCTGCCTCAATACCCTCCCAAAAAATCCCATCCCAACTTCAGCCACGCTCATGAGTCCCTTTGGGAGACAATTACTGAGCCAGAAAAAGGCTTTTATGAAATCCAGCAGGGCAGGGCTGGCTGTGCCTGCACAGAGCTCACCTTTTCCAACTTGTTGGCACTTGGCTTCTGTTGGGTCCTTCAAGAGAACCAAAACACTTTGTCTGACCAAAACTAAACACACTGGAATGAATATTTAAAAGATTTTCCTTATTTTTTCCCAGTTAAATGGAAACATACATTATAATTTCTTGATATTATTGAGGCGTTTTGTTGAAAAAACGGTGTCAAAATGCCTCTGTTTCCTGTGCAAGCTGTAAGGCAGCCCCTGGAGCTGTCCCTGAGGGCTGGGCTGTGTCACCAAGCAGGGGCTGGGCTGCAGAGTGAAGGTCCTGGCTCAGAAGCCAGCACCCAGCAGGGCACAGCCCTGACCTTTGCTTTGGACAGGATGGCCAGTGGATTGAGTTAGGGATGCTGCAGACCCATCTCAGTTACCCACAATAAATCCATTTTCCTCACTTCAAAAGGACACCCCAGTGAAAAGCAGGGCATGGAAAGGGGATTTGGGGCATTTGTGCAGGAAGTGCTCCCCCAGCTCCTGGTGCTGCTGCAGGCTCCAGCCTGGCTCCATCCCTGCCCTCCCTGCAGCCACTCCTCCTCAGAGCCACAGTTAAACACCCAGGCAATAGTGCACCCCAGGGCATTCCTGCCTGCCCCTCTCCCAGCTTCTCCCAGGTGTGAAAGGAGCTGCTTTGGGCCGAGCACCTTCAGCAAGCATTGCTTCATTGTGATATGCAGAGCTGAAGCCCAAATCTGATACAGATATTGGATCAAACCTTGTACTCCGTGGCAATCTAATTTTATCCTGACATGTTGATTGCTCGCTCTTCATCTGTGGCTGCTGTCCCAAAGGGGCTAAGTGAGAGGAGCTGCATTTTTATTTTTTTTTTTCCTTTCCTGTAAGATGACATGAAATAAATTCAGAAGAACACACACAAGAACAATGTGGGGTTTGTTATTCACAAGACAGCTCTGAGAAGGGAAAAAATTGGAGCTGAGATTTGTGAAGGATGGTACAAAATATGATGGAATTTCTGACTAATAAATCACAGAGAACCATTCCAAACCAAGGGAACTGGTCCATGCAGGGGCTTTTGAAAATCACTCTGTATTGTTCTCCCTGCTTTCCAGCAGGTGGGAAATGTGGAATTTCTTGGAAAAGCCAGGCCTGTGACTGGGCAGATGCTAATGGGGAATTTACAGCTCCCAGACCAACCAAATCCAAGCCCCAAATGCAGGTGCAGCGTTTCCTCAGGGATCTGGAATTTCGAAGGGAGGAATGTCCCTCAGAGGCACACGCAGCACCTCAGGAAGCTTCGTCACAGTGGAGAATTAATTACCTGCCATTTAAATAAGGGCTTGCAGAAATTCAAAGGATTGTCACAGATTTCCATGGATATCAAATTCCAAATATAAAGCTGAGGAACACCAGCAAGGGGCACAGCACCAGACCTGAACAGCAAAAGCAACAAGAGCCCTTGAAAGCACCAAAGCAACGGCAGACAGGAGAAGAAACAAGCCCCGTGTCAGCCAGAAAGCCCCAATCAGGAGATCTCTGGGTGAAAAGCACATCTCTCACTCAAACACTGGTGTATTTTAACAGAAAAAGCCCATAATGAAACAATTTTCCCCCTTTAGTTCTGCTAAAAGCAGCCAGTGCTGAGCTGCTGCTCTCCCCAGTTGACCCCTCAGTGCAGTGGAGGATCCCTGGCCCATCTCTCTGGGCATTGCCCTGGGGGTCACAGGTTCAGTTCAGCAAATATTGGTCCTGCTAATGAAAGAGGAAAACCTGGTGTCAATATTTGCACAGCCAAAGCGCTGCCCTTAATTTTCTTGCAAATATTTAAGGAAAAAAATCAAACAGAAACTCACCTGCCCGTCAGGAAAACCTCATTTGCAGCACTGACAATCCAGAATTTCTCACTGAACCTCTCTCACTTTAATAACCCGAAACTTAGAAGTGTTTCTTAATTTTAGCAGCTTTTTTTTTTCTCTTGACCCAGATACAAACAAGCTTTTACTACTGGGAAATGCAACGTTGATGCAGCAGGGCTAAACCCATCACTTATTTTTGTTTTAAACTTGGAGAGTTTCTCTCCTTCCTCGTTAATTACCCACCTTGATGGTGCTCTGCATTCTCTCTACGTTTAGAAGGTGTCTCATATTCCCACTCTGGTTCCTCCATTAGCTCAGGGTCCAACTCTGCCTAAATCAAACTGAATATTTAAGACACACCAATGGTGGCTCAGGGTTGGCGTGAGTAGACAAGAATAAAATTGCTTTTTATAAGGTTTTTATTAAAAGCGATTCAGTTTGGAGAACCAGAAGATGAATTAAAAGAGTGATGCTGGGCTGTGTGTTAATTGCAGACAGTTAATTTAATTAGGGGTGGCTGATGAGTGCAGGGCAGTGCTGGCTGGAGACTGTGTGGGCTCCAGCTCTGCCACAACCATGGAGAACAATCCATGTCCTCAAGACATCCCCTAATTTTTCTGGTGGTTTGACTCATTAGCAACTTTCCTTTTCATGCTCTTTGAGGGGGAAAAAGAGGAAAAAAAAAAAAAAAGGCATTTTGGAGAAGAGAGGAACAAGTAAAAGACAGGAAAACCCATGAGAGCACTTAGGGAGGAAAAAGCCCTCCTGTGTTTCTGGTGTTTCCTCCGTAACTTTTCCATTTACAGCCGGTGGCTCCAGCAGCAGGGGTTACATAAGGCAGCCCCAGCACTTCCAGAGGGCACAGCCTGCCCAGCCTTGGCTCTGGGGAGCCACAGGAGTGTGCAGGAGCTTTTAGTGCTTCTAAACAAGGCATGAATTCCAAACGGGAATTCAAATTCAGCCCCATAAACCACCAGCTTCCCGTCAAAGCAACGCTTGGGAGTGGGCTGGATGAAGATGTGCTGAGGTAATGTTTGAAATCAAAGTAACCACTGACAATCCTCTTCAAACACAGCAAATTTCCATTATCCTCACTGCCAGGAAGGAGAATCTTCCCTTCCAGAATGGGGATTTTTGCCATTACTTTATGTCCTTTTCTGTTTTTATGAGGCAAAAGTTATGAAGGCATTTCAAACATGAATTACCTGAAATGTCTGCTTAATCCCCACCAGAACTAGGCTGGAATTCTTTAGACTGGAGTGTTCTAGAGTTAATTTTCCATTTCTCTACCAGTGAAATTGTGGATTTGTTCAAATCTAAGGAACATTTAAGGTTGGACTCGATGTTCTTGGAGGTCTTTTTCAACTGTGATCATTCTGTGATTCTGTGAACACAGTCTGAAAAATCAGAAGGAAAAAAAGACAATTAATGCATTCCCAGAGGGAAGCAGACCCATTCCAGCTCCTCTGGTGATCGAGGGCTGCACGTTGGGTCTCTCTTCAGTCAACGCCTTCTCCTGGTCCTTTTGCTGTGTGTTGGGAGTGCTCCAGAGCCAGTGGGAGTGTGGGCCTGGAGAAGATGGAAACGGGCTGGATTCCACGTGTTTACAGAGAGAAGAACAATCTGCACCCTCTCCTGTAGAGGAGAGGCCTCTAGAGAAGTGCTGGAGGAACAGGACCATGAAGAAGCAAACCCTGGCCAGCCAAGAGCCACACCAGGCAAGTTTAACAGCAGCATTATTTAAAATTATTTAATTGACAGTGAGTGTGTAATCTAAGGCTGCACTGTAAGCAGAAACCCACTTGAGCCAAATTGCTGTGACACAATCGTTTGCTGATTAATCCCCAAAGTACACTTTAAAGGACATAGCCAAAGACTTCAGGACAATGGCCTCATTTTTACTGTGCCACATCGTATTTTTCATTTACGAGAGCAGTTCTTGTTAAAGACCTGTAATTTCATCTTTGGTTCACCCTGCGAGAAGTCTTTGCCTCGTCCCAAAATACTCACTTAGAGAAGCTTTCACCAAAAGCTTGCAGCCAACAATAAAAACAATCGCCCTGAAACCACCCTCAATTTGGGGCACTTCCATCAATCCAGCTCCTGCTGATGCTCCCGTTGGAGCTCGGGCTGTTAAATGATTTCTCACTTTCATCCTCGCTCTGAAACTGCACAAAATTCTCACATTTGGGCACCGCTGGAAGCAAGAACAGGAAAGCTGCCAAGCTCCTGGGTCCCCGTGCGAGGCAGGGAGGATTTTGCCCTAAATGTCCCCATTTCCATCACATCCCTCATGCTAATCGAGTTTTAAACCTCGACTTGAGCTTCCTGTTGGCAGCTCCTGGCCCACCACACCATCCGTTCTGGGGCCATTCGGTGTCTCCTGGGATCTGGGTTCAGCTCCAGGTTTTCCACGCTTTTCCTGTGCAGGACTCCAGGGAACGATCTCATTCCTTGCTGCTGCAGTTCCTCTCCCTCTCAGCAATAACAAACCCACTAATTCACATCGCTCCAAGACACGAGAGCCATAGCAATAAAACTTGCAAACAGAGGAGAGAGAGAGAAGCACGTAAATATGATTCAAACCTAAGCTGAAGTTACTAAAATCCAATTGAATTCAAATTTCTTTTCCTCCTTCCCCTGGCTGATGTTTCCCCAAAGCTACTCCCTTGAATTACATGTGCACAGTCACCCTTCATTTCCATCAGCTGCATTCCCACGTTGGAAAAACCCCACCAGCTTGTGTTGCTTATGGAGAAAATAATTTAAATGATGGAGGTTTTGTCCAGGTGAGTTCTGAGAGCCTGGAATGACTGAACAGCCAGGGATGCCTCTGATACTGGAAGGGTTTGCAGGAATGAGACCCAGCAAATGCCTGACCCCCATTTCAGAGCGTTTATAGAAGCACAACAAAGAGCTTGAGCAGTGGTAGCAACCAAAAAAAAAAGGGCATGAATTGGGTTTGGAGAAGCGTGGGCAGTGTCTCACCATCATCAGCCCAAACCCTCCTGCTGGAGCACAGGCAGGTGACCAGAGAGGTGACATCTGTAAAGTGCCCGTGCTGGGCTGACACCAATGCTGGATTCGGTGAGGCTTCGGTTGTTTCCAGGATTTCAGGCCTAGGGAACAAGAAGGATGTTGGTTAGGCTTGGTTGGCAGCACCACTGTCTGCTTCTTATTGCCCAGGAAACGTGGGTTTGTGGCAAGCACAGCTTCCCAATTTAATGGGATTTTTGGCGGGATGAGAGAATTGACCCTACAGGTGGTGTTGAACACAGACCTTCCAGAACCAACTGCAAAATAATCTCAGATAACCAAGAAATTGCTGAGATCCTCAAAGATCATCCACTGTGGGGTGGAGAGGCCCTGGAAGGGATTTCCCAGAGCAGCTGGGGCTGTCCCTGGATCCCTGGCAGTGCCCAAGGCCAGGCTGGACACCGGGGCTGGAGCAGCCTGGGACAGGGGAAGGTGTCCCTGCCTTGGGAGGGACACCCAACCCAACCCAACCCAACCCAACCCAACCCAACCCAACCCATTCTGTGATTCCCCTACAGAGCACACACAGTAAATACATTTTTTTGGAGCACTCTCATCCAGGGTCCCCTCCAGGGGCAGTGCTTTGGGTGCAGACACGGGGGCGGGGGTGACCCAGGGGTGGCTCCAGCTCCAGGAGTGACCACAGGATCAGCCCCGAGCTCGAGCTGAAATGTGAAATCCCCCCTGTGTTCCATCAGCATGTGTGGAGGCCTCTTGCAAAACCAGCCCTAATATTCAAAATTTAGCAACACCATCTGTTAGAGACTTTGTTAAATAAAAACAACTCATTACCGAACTTAGATCTGGGAGAAGGATCACTTTCCTTCACATACAACTGATTTTCTTCAGCTGGAAAAACACAAATAGTTGTTTCCCAGCATTTCTGAACCGTTTCCAAAGGTTTCTGACAGCAGCCACGTTCCTAACCTGTAGCCAAAAAAATAAGTGTACTATTAATCTGGAACTGGCAGTAACTCCTGACATTTGAATTATGTTGCTGAAAGGTGTCTTTTTACCAGCTGGTAAATAACGATCCCCTAATTACAGATATAAATCTGGGGAGGTATGAAGAGTATGAAGTATTTTCATCAAAGTGATGAAAATGTTTAATAAAATATGGCCCAGAAATGGAGAATGTGATTAGATTCAGCATCTTGACCACGGGGGTGTTGTGGGTCTGCTGCCAGAACCACAGCCCCTGAGGATGGCACACCTCCCTGTCCCAGATATATTGAATTGTCCCAAGAAATCTGAGCAACCAGTGTGGCATGGAACCCTTCTTACCCATCCAGGTTCTTATGGCTGCTGCAGAGAAGAGCATTTGTGATGTGCTCTGCTGATAATCAACAGACCTTTATTAATTTTGTTTCTCCAGTGAAGTTTGATGAAGATATGGTTTCCTTTTGGGGCCTGGAATTTGTCACCTCTGTGATTCAGACTTATGTCATAGATCTCTAATGACAGAAATTGGAAAGAGCTCAAAACTGTCGTTTATTTTCTTAATACTTTTTTAAAATCACTTTTTAAAATTCTATCCCAAGTCAACTATTCTACAAAAGCCATGGCAGCTTGATCTGAAATGGCTTTATTTTGGTGCTTCACTTTCAGTTTTTTTTGAGTATTACATTTATTCATTATAATTTTTTGTTGGTTTTTTGGCAGTGGATAAAGACAAATTCTTTTACTTGAGATGGATTTTTCTAATTGTAGCCTCACCAAAAATCCCCAGCAGAGCTTCTCCAGTGACTTCCACAAGTCACTGACTGCAGTTCAAAGCCTGAGACAAAACTCATCCAAGTGCCTGCATGGAAGAGATCTCTGAGGTGACTTAGTGAATATCATGGAATGTCTTGGGATGGAAGGGACCCACCAGGATCCCCCAGCCCAGCCCCTGGCCCTGCCCAGACACCCCAAATCCCACCCTGGGATCCCTGGAGCGCTGTCCAAAGGCTCCTGGAGCTCTGGGGCTGTGCCCATTCCTGGGAGCCTGGGCAGTGCCAGCACCCTCTGGGGATGAACCTTTCCCAAAAATAGAACAAAATAGTACATACAGGTGTATATACCATATATTGTAATTTCTAACACAGCCTGGGGAATGGTGAGTGACCTTTCTGACTACTGAGACACAGCACAGCTCAGTCCAGGCTGGATTTCACAGCTCATGATTGTAATTATCAGCCACAGCTGCGATTTCAGCCCAGCTCTCTATCCCACTTCTACAGCTTCCTCTCAGCTGAGCCTGGAAGGAAAACTGACAGGCTCAGCCTCCCTGCCCTGCTGCAGGGAACGAGCAGGGAAGTTCATTCCCAAGCTGCCAGTGCAGCTCCTTTCTCCAGCACTACATTCATTAACTCTGCAGCACAACACCCAAATTACTCCTTTTTAGCTTCTGCAAAGATTTTCATGTCATGCTCGGGGTGGTTCCATCTCATTACTGCTGCTTCTTCACTGTTCCATTATTGATGCACAGGCACTGCCCATACAAGGATTCATTAATAAGTCACGTTCTTAAATCCATGTGTTCCCCTGAAAGGAAGGGATCTCTGACATAACATCTGCCTGTGTGCAAACTACAAATTACAGTAGTGAGACTCTGCTTCTGCTCATCCCATCCCACCCCCTGCCAGGGCAGGGACACCTTCCACTCTCCCAGGCTGCTCCAGTTCTGTCCAGCCTGGCCTTGGGCACTGCCAGGGATCCAGGGGCAGCCACAGCTGTGCCAGGGCCTGCCCACCCTCAAATCACCAATCCCACCACCCTCAAATCACCAAAGATCTTCACAGTGCAGACCTTACTGGGGCCATCTCTGGCGTGGGGATGAAGAACAAGCCAGGGGATCACTGTGCATTTTCTGGTGACCAGCACCACCCTTCCTCAGAGCTCTGCTCAAAAGCACTCCCCAGCAGCCAGACTGAAACCCAAACAAGGACCCAGCCCCAACCCAGACCCTGTCGTTTCCACACCAGTTCTCTGGGCTGGGCACCGCTGGGGATTAAACCAAGAAATGGGGTTTTAGGAGGAAACCTCGTACAGCAGAGGCAGAGCTGGGCTGCAGAAGCTGGAGCTGGCGTGCAAGGCTGAATTAATAGCTTAATGCAATTCAGTTCCTACTGGTTGCCTGGAAACTAACTTCGAGAAAAAAAAAAAAAAAGAGGAAAAGCAGAAACCATAATGGGTGTAGAGGGCTTAATAGGGAATTATTGATGCCACCAGACAGTCTGACAGTCTGATGGATTTCTAACAAAATCACTCCAAATGCTCCTTTATTATCATTATATGTTTTCTTGAACAACAAGGTCCAAGGCCAAAGGAGAGGAAATATTCCTGGCGCTGGGGTTAATGCCAGGAGAGGCTGCTGTGTGCCGGGGGCAGCCCGGCTGCTCTCCCTCCGTGTTCGGGCATCTCGCTGCCGACGCTCTCCAGCAGCAAACACAAGGAGGCTCGAGAGTCGCTGCCCGAGTCATCCGGCTGGAGTGAGCCCTGCAGACCTGCTCACAGGCAGGAGCTGCTTCCTTCCAGCTGGAAACCAAAGTGCTCGGGAGGCAAAGCCCGGCTCTGACAAGCACTGCCCCGGGGAGAGTTCAGTGGATGCTCATCGCTGTGTCAATGGGGAGGGGAGAAAACACGCCCTGCAAAGTTCCTGCCACCCCAAAGGCTGTGGGGTCCTTTGGGCTGAGGAATCTCACCAGAGCCTGCAGGAGATGAGGGATCACGGGCAGGAAAAGGGGACCAGAGACAGCTGAAGCAGAGGCTGGTTTTGATGGAAAGCTCCTGTTCATCCCAGTAAGGACCTCATCCATCCCAGTAAGGACCTGCCAAGTCTGGAAAGGCACGAAGTTAACTGTTAATGATGCATGTTTTACTTAACGAAGGAAGCAGCTCAACAGTTCTGGCATCACAGAGCAAATCCTGTCCCTGCAGCAGCCCCAGGTCACAGGAGCATCCCCCGGAGCAGCTCTGACCCCCAGACCCTGGTGCCCAGTTTTCCATCTTGGAATAGTGCAGGTTTTATGCTGAGTATTTTGGACAGGAATTAGGGCTGTTTAATTACCTTACCCTTCAGATGAGCATCCACCTCTGTGCTGGCCACTTTTGGATGTGTAACAAGAGCACTGAGAGCAGCAGCCCAGAGAACAGCAGCAAGGCCAGCACGGCGAGGCTGCTCACACAAACCCTCCCCACACAAACACCCAGCTCTGTGCCTCAGGGACAAACCCGGCAGCTTTTCAGGCCTGAGGACCATCAGATGTCAGAAACAGCTCCTGTCTCTTCTCCCATCTCGGAGGTGCATTGTACAAGGGCTGGGTAATGGAACTGTAATATAGAACATATTGTAATATAGAACAGTGCAGGGCTAATTTTGAGTCTGCTCCTGATTTATCTGTGATGTGAAGATATTCAGTAGATACCTCGAGAGCATTTTAAATAGTCTCTAAATAAAGCAAGTCATTATTTCTTGCTAAAAATGGGGTTTAAAATGAGCTAGTTACTGAAAAAAAAAAACAACAAACTGTAAATTGTTTTCCAATTCCATAGGTGCCTTTCCTGTCTCCAAGTGATCTGTGGTAATAAATTACCAACATGGAGATCAAATGCCCCAACAAAATTATTTAATGACTTATAGAATGTACATCAAATCCCTACAACCCAAGCTAAGACAAACATAATCACACACCCTTTTAATTACAGTTCTTTAGACACTGGGGTACACTGGGGTATAAATAGAATTTAGTTCCTCAGTTCACTTATTTTTCACTTATTTTTCATTGTTATCCCATTACCCACAAGTTCTATTTTCCATGTATCTCTCTTTTTTTTTTTTTTAGGAGTTCCTGAACCAACAAACCTGGAAGGTGGAGCTGTTTGAGCCCTCAGTCGTGAGAGGAATTTCTGGATTTTCCAGAAGGAATGGACGGGAGGACATGGGTTCCAGGCTGAGGAGCTAAAAAACCTTTCAGGTACAGCCTTCCCTCCGCAGCAGTGTGGATTTCCAGGAATGTCCCCTCTCTGCTGGGAGTGTTTGTGCCACAGCCACAATGTGAGGAGCCAAGGAAGCAGCACAGCCTTCTTGCCCTGCTTTTTAAAAGTGTGAAGTTTTCTTTTATCGTTCTTTTGAAAGTTTTAAAGTTCTTTTAGAAGTTTTCCATGCCTTCTGATGTTTACATATTTCTAGTGGAGTTCTCAGACTGTTCATGTAAATAATGATTGTTTTGCATTCTTCTTTGTGGGAGGAGAGAATTGATGGATGTTGGTTTGACCAGTGTGGTTGGAGAGGTGGTAATTCCATCCTCCAATCCACTGTCACTTGTGGAATTCTATAAATACCAGATGTTCAAAGAAAACTCTCTCTTTTTTCTCTTTTAAACTTACCAAGCTTCTGCGTGCTCATTTCATGTCCAATAGTGACACAGCCTCACCTTGGGAGGGACCTGGGGCGCGAGTGGATCTTCTCCCATGGCAATTTCCATGGAAACAAACTGCTTTAATGGGAAAACATCTGGTGAGAACGTCCCCCCCACCTCCTCACACCTCCCCACCAAAACCCACAGGCACCAGGATGGCCACGGCTGCCCTTGATCGATGATCGACAGCTGGGCTTGGTCTCAGAGGCCTTTTCCAGCCTTAGCAATTCCCTGATTCCCTGAGAAATGGGCACTGGACTCACAGGACCCTCTCTGTCCCAGTGAGACCCTGCAGAAGGGGAAGCACTCCACATTCCCAGCCCTCGGGCTCTAAGCCAGGCACTGCTGGAATTGACACCCTGCTCACCTGGAGGGGGTTTCCCTGGGAAGAGCAGGAGTGGAGCCCCCTGGCCATGGCCCAGAGCCTCTGGAGCAGGGCTGGGGGTGCCAGCCAGGCTGCCAGGCTCAGCAGGGGCAGGGCCAGGGGGCTCTGCTGCCCCACGGCATTCCTGCAGCACCAGCACGGGATGTGGCAGGCAGAAACAACTGGGCAGGACATCTGCAGCAGGACTGGCAGCCAGCAGGCTCCCGTGGGACCTCGCTGACCACAGTGGTCTGGGGAGTGCTTGAGCTGGGCTGTGCAGAGCAGAGCTGGAGGCAGCTGCTCTTTCTGTCCCTGCCCAGCTCCTGGAGGGTGGGATCAGCCTGGAGCCCAGCCAGCTCCACGCCAGACAGCCCTCATCAGAACCCCTTAATGAAAACTGCCGTCTCCTCCTTGTCATCTTGGAACTAAAGTGATTTATCTGAGCTCAGGAGCTGTCTCCAAGTTGGTAAACTTTTGATGGTGGACATCATGAAAAGCATCCCTGAGCCTTTTCTTCTGGGAAGAGGGAGATGTCCTCCTCAAGTTCAAAAATGTCAAGGTCTTATTTCTTCATAGTTGCTGGAACACGTCATTCCGAGGTTGTTACTCTGCAAAATAATTCATAGATTCCAAATACTGATATTTATAGCTGAAGCAGAACTCCTAAAATCTCGTGGTTCTAATGGGAATGTTGGCAGGTCCTTCATTATGTCACAGCGAGCAGCGGTGTTAAAAGTTCTGGAATCAAACTATCAATGCATGATAAATGGGGGGTGAGCTGCTCGTGTCACACCACTTATTAAGTTGGTACCATAAATTATTGCACTGTAAAAATCAATGTTTACTTCAGACTTCCCTCCCATATTTTCACTGCTATTTTCTAGAATTCATCTAAAAAAACTACAAGAAACAAAAAAAAAAAAAAAAAAAAAAAAAAGGAAAAAAAAGAAACCCAAAACCACGTGAAACAGGAAAATTAATTTTCTCAGGCTGAATTGTTCTCTATTACCTAAACAAAACAACAGCTGAGAGAGTTGCAGTTATTAAAACTAGCTAGACAAGAAAGGATGAATTGGAGATAGATCAGACCATGGAGTCAGATACTAACCAAAAATTCCAAAAGCTTAATTTAGGAAGGTATGATTTGTTTGGGTTTTTTTTTTTTTTTTTGAGAATGAATCACTATTTATCAGCCAATTTTAACTTTTTATTCCCAGATGATACCTCCAAGGACACAGTTAGTGTAGCATGAGTGTCCCTTTCATGTCAGGCACGATGTTCTAAAGTTAATTCTCCTGGATTTTGCACAAGGACAAACATCCACTGCTGGGGCAGGACACCCTCTCGCCCTGCCCTGCTCTGAGGGGATGCTGAGAGCTGCCAAAATCTGCCTGGATGGCACAAAGTGAGGAAAACCCTTCAATTCCTTGTCCTGAGCTGTCTCGGACCGCTGGGATGCGCGGCCCTTCCCTCCCTCCCCAAAAGACTTCCCCCCCCTATTTAGCATCCAATCCCTGTAGCTCCAGGGATGTTGCACAGTTGTTAAATCCCGCTGGGGAAAACTCAGGAGCAGCAAAGGCCAGAGGGATTTGTGTGGGAGGAAATCCTGTGGCCCTGTTTGCCCTGCACAGCCACAGGTGAGCTCGGGATCACGCCTGGCCCGCAGCTGCAAAAGTGCCACACATTGAGGAGCAGCCTGGGAGGTCCCGTCAGCAGAAACAGCAAGAAAAACACATTTTCTAGGTTTTACACCCAAAGAGTGGAGCTTTTTTGGGAAAAAAAAAAAAAAAAAAAAATTGTCCCTGGTGTTTCTGCCAGTTTGGTTTCAGCTTATACTTGGCAGGAGCTGCACGCCAGCAGCGCGTTCCTCACTTTGTTTTGATAGACTCTGTCTCCCAAAATCTGAATTTTTGGGGATTCCTCTCCTCCAGCTCAGCACCCAACCACTTCTAGAGCGTTCCTGCATTTCCCAAAGCTGAGGGCTGCGTTCATCAAGTGCCACCTACAAAGCACAGGCTGGCAAAAATCTCCTTTCCTCCAGGCCAAGCACAGCCCCCGATTTATTGCTAATAAGTCAGAGATTTCGCAAACAACAGCATCAAAGAGCACATTAGCTCTACCTCTGAGTGAGCACATCCCATCTCCGCCGAGGTTTTATGACAGATGATTCAAAGGGGAGAAATTAAGAGGCCTCAGAAGCTTTTATGGCTTTTCTTACCTCATCTGTGTTTGCACGCCAGCGGGAGCGGCGTGCCGGCGGTGCTGTGCTTGGCTGCCCATAAATAACGGGGCAGAAGCAGCCAGGTGTCAGTGAGGGCTGCCTGCAGAAACGGGAGAGGGAGAATTCCCCCCTCACACAGCACAGGAGAGGCTCCCAGGCGGAGCAGGAGGCACCAGAGCCTGGGCTAGGTAGGGGCACCTGGGGGATTTGGGATTTAAGCAGGACCCTGCCTTGGTTTGCTTGCTGGCCGCCCACACTCTGGGATTTTGGGATTCCCCTGCCCTAAAAGAAAAAAAAAAAAAGAGAAAAAGTCTGAATTTTGCAAGATAAAAGCTTAATATTTAAACTTTACCCACCTTTAAAAGAAGAGACTGAGGAAGAAGGTATGGCTGCCTATGACTTAACAGCTTCAGCAAGGATTCTGTGCAGAGTGGAGGAAGGAAAAGGCTCACAGGCCTGCCAGGAAAAGGCTCTGAGATCTCAGGTCAAGATTCCCCCATCCTACAAAGAAACATTTTTAACCCTTTTGGGATTAAAAACCCCATGGTTGTTGGCCATGCCACAACTTAATAGGGGGTCCTAAAGGTCGAGTACCCGTGCTTGTAATTGCCCGGGGCTTTAGCAGCTCTGCCAGGCAGGGTTTTGCAGATGCACAAACTCATTCATCTTGCAGGTTCAGGGTGCATCTGCAATCTTCTTGCATCCCACATTCCTACCTATTACCTCCAATTTAGATCATCTGCCTCGTTTTCTGCAGAGGGGATGTGAGCCAGCGCAGCTCCTGCCATGGAGCCTGGCTCCTGGCTGACGTGAGCAGAGAGCTGTGCATTCAAATCAAAGGAACGAGCTCTGAGGAGCCTCTCAGACTGTCCTGAGAGCACGGCGTGGCACGGAATGAAAAATCACACATCTCCTTCTCTCTACAGCTGGGGAGGTTTAACTAATTAAACCAATTATTTTGCTGTAACAATATGAAATCAAAGGGTTGGGTTTTTTTCCTTAAAAGTAATGGGCAGAGGCAATCTGAGCTAATCTCGTGTGTCAGTCTGGAGGAAGGATGTGCTGCAGAGCTGCTCTGGGGCAGATGTGTAATGAGTGACTGCATAAAGCCCGTGTGCCTCAGCTGGGGCTGTCCTGCACATCCCATCATTCTTTACAGCTCTGGTGGGATTTATTGCCCATCCCTTGATGTTTATGTACCCGATGGACAAAGACTTCTCAGAATCCCAGAATGGGTTGGGTGGGAAGGAGCTTTAAATCCCATCCCACCACCCCTGCCAGGGCAGGGCCACTTCCCACTGTCCCAGGCTGCTCCCAGTTCTGTCCAGCCTGGCCTTGGGCACTGCCAGGGATCCAGGGGCAGCCCCAGCTGCTCTGGGCACCTGTGCCAGGCCTGCCCACCCTCCCAGGGAACAATTCCTGCCCCATGTCCCATCTAACTCTCCCCACGAGTGTTTTTCGCACAGTTTGAGGAGGAGGGGAGTTCCACTGAGTTTTGTGGTGTCCAGGCTCTGCAGCCCCAGGCAGGATCTCCCTGTGCCCACAGCTCCGGCGTTTCCATCCCAGAGGATCCACTCCTGTGCCCCAGAGGGATGGAGGCAGCACAGCCCCTCAGCTGGAGCCTCTCCCCATCCCGAAGAAAAGCTGTGCTGGTGCCACCTGCACCTCAGGACTCCTGTCCTTGGCAGTGAGTGAGTGAAGCAGTTTTGCTTTGGTTTGCAGGCAAAGATGGATGGGCTAAAGGTAGCCCAGGCAGGCTCCAGCCCTTCCCCTGCAATCACTGCTCAGCCAGGTGTGGAAGTGCACAGGGACCTGAGGATCTCTAAGGTCCCTTCCCACCCAAACCATTCTGGGATTCTGTGCTATTTATGTCTCAGAGGTCCTAATTTACTTCCTGCATGTTACACATATTATGCTCAATTTTAAAATAGTACTTCTCTTTATATTATTTTTAATTAGGTGCAACATTTCTGGGGTTTTTTTTGGTTGTTGTCCTGACCTTTCCAGAGCACTGAGCTTTGCCAGCAAACCCAATCATTTGCCCATGCTGCACGAAGGCAAAGCTAACTGCAAAATAATATTGGTGCCATCTATTTATAGCAGATATAAAATCCCCCAGGAAGCTGGTAAATCCCCTTCTCTGTGCTCAGATACGAGGGGCCACAGCTTTCCTTTCCAGTAGGGTTTCATTATCCAATACTGGTGATTGATGCTATTCCTGAGTAATCTTTCAGATAAATGAGCCCTCCCCATCTCATTTCCATAACTATTTTATCACCGTGTGAATTAGTTCCTCACACTTCTGCAGAGTTACCTCTCCAACAGGAATTTCTTTACAGAGCAATAGAAACATCCAGCAAATAAAAAATGTCCCAGCAAGTGCTGAATACCTCCCAACAAACCTCAGATTCATCTCTTTTAACAATTAAAATATTGACATATTTTCATCCACTCCTTTCTCAACAGGTGAGAAAATGCAAACCAGGAAACAAGGGCCAGGCAGAAGGTAGGGATGTTTTCTAGGAAAAGCAGTGGTCATCCAATAAAATCCAATCCAGATGTGAAATCCAACTGTGTGAAAATCTTCCTTTGTCAATACAGGAATTTCCTGAAAGATCTCTTCTTTTTGGAAAACAGCTTCAAACTAAATAAAAATCAGCTTCAGAAATGGAGTTTAGAGGACCTGTAGACAAGAAAAGCCATTTGTTCTAAGGCAATCTGGGATTGCTTAGATTGGTTCCCTCAGTTCTGAGCTGAGGAAGGTGTGAAAACAAGCAAAGAGTGGGACAAGATTTGACTGCTCTGGATGAAAGGATCAATTCCAGGCGAGTTTCTGTTCGTGCTCACTATAAACCCATTTTTTTCCAGGGTCTCACATAAATCCAAATGTACTCTGGCACTGAATGAAGAATGGAACTGAAACCAGGCTGGGGATTTGGGGCTGTGGGTGGCCACATTCAGCAGCAGAGGTCTCACACCCCATAGCTGGTATGCATTTAGGATGCTCTCTTCACCAAAAAAACTTATATTTAAAAAGAAAATAAAATATGTTAAGCCCTTTACTAAGGACAGAATGTGAGATCAGAGCAAAAACCAGGTGTGGAAAACTACAAGCATAATTCCACTGCTCGGATATTTCAGTATTTTCAATTTAAAAGTCATTCTTGCAAAAAAGCTGCCACATCCATGACTTGACCAGTGCCATATATTAAAAAATGTCCTTCAGAATTATTTTAATCACAAGAAATGTTCCCAAACCAGGTTTTCAAGCATTATCTAATGGCAGTATTTATCTAGAAGAGCACTGGTGCTGCTGGCAGCTCTGGAGCTTTGGGAATTCTTATTGCTCCTCCAGAACAAGGGCATAAAGGCACAGCAGTCCTGGGGATGGAGAACACAGGGACTGCAGTCACAGAATCCATAGATTGCCATCGAGGTGAATCCTGCAATTTATTGTTCCTGCAATAAAATCACAGGACTTTGTGTCACCACTCCAGGAGTTCAGGGGGCACGGAGCTCCTTCAGATTTCTCTCTGCTGGCAAACAAGGCTGTGCACTAACGATGGAATCATTTACATTTCTGTCAACCTGATGCCAAAATGTCCTCATAACTTAAAGAAAACCAGCTTGGTGACATTTGTGTAAACTATAAGGAATTGCCACCTCTTATAAATCAAGATTTTTGTTGAAAACAAACTCATTTGCCTCCATATCCTGGGACCTCATTCCTCATGTTCTGTGTTTGTTCCTCAGCCTTGGGAGGAGCTGAGTTTCCACTGAGACATCTTTCCAGCCTTTGCTCCCACATGTTCTTAGATTTCCCATCAAATTTTCTGTTTCTATAGAAAATATTCATGTTTGCACAGAGCCTGGCATTACCTGCCATGCAGGTGGAGCTCAGCCTTCCCAGCTCCCAGGGGTTTGTCCCCTGCAGATCCCTGAGCGAGGACACTCTGCATGTGGAAATGGGAAAGGACCCAGCAGCTTTCATCCTCCTCCACTCCTCCTTGAAGGATTTCCTTTCCTTTGGAATGTTCTCTCTGAAACTGTGCCAAAACCAACAGCATTCCTCAAATTCAATTTGTTATTCCTTGAACAACAGAAGAAAACATAATATTCTTGGGAATATAATATGCAAAACATGCTTGGGTTTATTATTTGAAAAACTCAGACAGCTTTGCCTATGGAGATAAGGGAGAGCAGAAATAACATTCCCTATGCAGAAATAACATTCCTTATACAGAAATAACATTCCCTATGCAGAAATAAAGCTGTTTTTCTCAGCAACACCCACAAATGCTGTCCCAGGTGTTTCCCTGTCCATGGCTGGACACATCACATCCCTTCAGGAGCCACGTGGCTGTGAGAAGCATTTCAGGGCCCGTGGGGAACTGCCCAAATTTCACCTTGCTCCCTGCTCCCATCCCCAGGGGGCTGCAGCAGCTCTCTCCTGGAGTCTGGGTCTGATTTCCCCATTCCCGGAGAATCTCATTTCCCCATTCCTGCAGGATCTGACTTCCCCATTCCTGGAGAATCTGATTTACCCATTCCTGCAAGATCTGATTTCCCCATTCCTGCAGGATCTGACTTCCCCATTCCTGGAGAATCTGATTTCCCCATTCCTGGAGGATGTCATTTCCCCATTCCTGCAGGATCTCATTTCCCCATTCCTGGAGGATGTCATTTCCCCATTCCTGCAGGATCTCATTTCCCCATTCCTGCAGGATCTCATTTCCCCATTCCTGGAGAATCTGATTTCCCCATTCCTGAAAGATTTGAATTTCCCCATTCCTGGAGGATCTGAATTCCCCATTCCTGAAGGATCTGAGTTCCCCATTCCTGGAGGCTCTGAATTTCCCCATTCCTGAAGGATCTCATTTCCCCATTCCTGGAGGATCTGAGTTCCCCATTCCTGCAGGATCTCATTTCCCCATTCCTGGAGGATCTGAATTCCCCATTCCTGGAGGATCTGAATTTCCCCATTCCTGAAGGATCTCATTTCCCCATTCCTGCAGGATCTGATTCCCCCATTCCTGCAGGACCTGACTTCCCCATTCCTGGCAGAGCTGCTGTGCTGTCCCTGCCCGCGGCAGGGGTGCAGTGAATGGCTCTCTGAGGTCCCTCCCAGCCCAGCCCAGCCCAGGTTCCCGGGCACGGTGCCCATCAGTCCCAGGCACCAGGGCAGCATGGGGGATGCTCCATGCCCGAGCTCTGGGGCTGAGCCAGGGCTGTGCAGGAGGAAGGCAGGAGCACGGACACAAGTGCTGCTGATTCAGCACCCGCTTTGCCTCTGCGTTCAGGGCTCTGTGGGCAGCTCCAGGCTCCCTTCCCAGCCCGGAGCAGCCCCTCAGGAGAAACTCTGCCCTTGCACGGGTGCACAAGAAATCCCCACACTCAAATCCAGGCCAGCCTCCTCTTGGAGCCCTGGATGCCACAAATCAAGCAGCAGCACTCCACAGGCTGCTGGACTCCTCTCCCAGCCCTCACACTCAGCCAAGAACTCCCACAGAAACGCTTTTACATCTCAAGACTACTTGAGAGGAACCTAAGTACTGCACTTTCACTGCCAAATTTAATTTCTTCGTGGAGCTCTCAGCTCGCTTAAAGCTTGCCAGCCTCTCTGAGGGCTGAGAGCTCCTCAGGGCACGGCCTGGCCTGTGCCATGGAGGCAGAGCAGGCCGAGGAGCCCTGCACTGCCTGCCCTGAGCCCTTCTCCTGCGTTCAGAGAGCAGCTCAGCACCTCAGGTACATCTCTGTAGCTGCAGAGTCACCCTCCTGCAAGGGCAGCTCACAGGGACCCTCCGCAGTGCCGGGGTCACCGAGGCTGGCAAAGCCCTCCCAGCCCAGGGAGTCCCAGCCGTGCCCCGTGCCCAGCTTGTCCCCAGCCCAGAGCCCTGAGTGCCACCTCCAGGGGACACCTGCAGGGATGGGCACTCCGGCCCTCCCTGGGCGGTGCCACGGCCTGAGCAGCCTTTCCATGGAGGAATTCCTCCTGCTGTCCAGCCCGGAGCACTCTGGTACACGTTGAGGCCGTGTCCTCTCATCCTGTCTCTCATTTCCCGGGAGAACAGGACCCCCCTGGCTGTCCCCTCCTGTCAGGAGCTGTGCAAGGTCCCCCCCAAGGCCCTTTTGTCCAGGCTGAGCCCCTCGCTGCTCCTCACACCGCGGCTGTGCTGAGCCTTCCCCAGGCTGGCTCACGGGAAGGGGACAGGGCAGATCCTCCTGGGTGGATTTTCATGGTTTGTCGTGACAGAAATCCTCCAGAGAACAGGGAGCGAGGACTGAAACGGAGATGGTGCAGTACCCAGAGTCAACTGGAGAAACAAAATTAGAAACAATCTGTGTTTCAAAAATGTGGTCAACAGAATGCATCACCATGACAATTCTTGCTAGAAGCAACAAGAGAGGCTTGCTGGCAGTGCTGGAGGGCTGGTTCAGGAGTGAAGATTCATCAGAATGCAATTTACAGCACCAAAAAAAAAAAATATATCTGTAGTGGCATTTCATTGACTTTTATTCTTAAAATGTGAGAACTAGACTGAAGAAGCATTACCTTACACTGAATTCTGTGAAAATCCTGATCCTGACGGAAAATCAGAGACATCTTTAGCATGTTCCTTAGTGGTTGCATTCCAGACAAAGCTAAAATAAGGATCAAAGATTCATATCACAGATATAAAATAAAATCAAACGAGAGTCTCAGATTAAGGCACACAGAGGTGGGCTTTAAATTATAAATATGGTTCTAAAAGGAAATGTAAAGAAAGGATTAAGATACCCATGCACTGAAAATTAATTCCTTTTAAAGGTGCCACCATGTCCCAGCTCCCAGCTGGAGAGAAACACAACTTGCTGCACTTTTTACTGATGGCTCTCTCCAAACATCCCATTCAGGGGGTGGATGTCCCTCGCCCCCAGCTGCCCTCCCTGGCACGTTGGGTGAGGATTCAGAGCCACAAAAATGGATTGCTTTCATTTGGGGCAGCTCTCCTGACAGACGAGGTGACCCAAACGTGTTTGTTTGCGTGCTGGAGGGGAGAGGGCTGAGCTGGAAAGAGAGGAAAAAGGGAGCCAAGGAGTCCAGAGCAGCTGGGGCTGCCCCTGGATCCCTGGCAGTGCCCAAGGCCAGGCTGGACACTGGGGCTGGAGCAGCTGGGACAGTGGGAGGTGTCCCTGCCATGGCAGGGCTGGGATGGGTGGGATTAAGGATCTGAACTATTCTGGGATTCTATGATCATACAAAGCCCCAAGGAAACACAGCAGTGTTCTGTTGACAAATGAAATAAAGAGCAGCTCTGGCTGGGGGTGGAGGTGGGATGGAAATCACGTCTCCACCTCTGGAGCTTCACCCAGCAGCTCTCCCTCAGGGGTTACTATTTACTACATTTTAGGGAGTGCAGGCACTGAGGATAAATTTCCTCTCTTAAGCCCATAAATCTCTGCAGGTCTGACTGAACGCTCAGCATGGTATATGTGTGTGGCTGGGCTGACCTTGAGCTGGGGGAAAAGTTTGTTAAAAAACTTCTCTTTCTGGAAAAAAACCCCACTGCAGGCTGACAAATCCTGCACAACTGTCCATCAATCGCCACAAGTTGTCTTAATTTTTTAGTGCCTAACTAACATTTCTTTGTCATCAAAATACTGCGTGTCAAATATTTCATTTGGAATGTTATGCTATGTTAAAAAATAGTAAATCACTTAGCAACTAAAATGAAATCTCTAATGCGAGGTCAAATTGGTTAACTTGTTGATTCTGGGATGAAATAACAATTTTTTTATCATTTTTGCTTTTAACAAAGCTTTTTGTTTTTTTCTTCTCCCCCCAGCCAATTCCGAATTGCCAGGGAATAAAATAAATATATTACCCCCAGATAGGTAGTGTATAAGTAATATATGGCAGAGTTATAATAGAACACTGAAAAACTCCATTACGTTGCTGTTCCTTTGTCAGAGGCAGGACTGGTTGGAGCAGCACTTGTATATCTCAGTGATATCTAATTCCCAGGGAAAACCTCCCAGCCCCGAGGCACAGCAGCTGCAGGCACGCAGGACCATCAAACACTGTCAGCAAAGGGATTATTCACAGAGCTGCAACGGGAAAGGAAACAGGAGGAGAGACAACGTCTGTTACAGTCATCACTGAAGGTAACATGACTTCACCTCAATGCCAGCTCGGCCCTGCTGGGCCCAGCTCAGCTCTGATAGACCCAGCTCGGCCCTGCTGGGCCCAGCTCAGCTCTGATAGACCCAGCTCAGCTCTGATAGACCCAGATCAGCTCTGATGGACCCAGATCAGCTCTGATGGACCCAGGTCAGCTCTGATAGACCCAGATCAGCTCTGATAGACCCAGCTCAGCCCTGCTGGACACAGCTCAGCTCTGATAGACCCAGATCAGCTCTGATAGACCCAGCTCAGCCCTGCTGGGCCCAGCTCAGCTCTGATAGACCCAGCTCAGCTCTGATAGACCCAGCTCGGCCCTGCTGGGCCCAGCTCAGCTCTGATAGACCCAGATCAGCTGTGCTGGACACAGCTCAGCTCTGATAGACCCAGATCAGCTGTGCTGGACACAGCTCAGCTCTGATAGACCCAGATCAGCTGTGCTGGACACAGCTCAGCTCTGATAGACCCAGCTCAGCTCTGATAGACCCAGGTCAGGTGTGCTGGGCCCAGCTCAGCTCTGATAGACCCAGGTCAGGTGTGCTGGGCCCAGCTCAGCTCTGATAGACCCAGGTCAGGTGTGCTGGGCCCAGCTCAGCTCTGATAGACCCAGCTCAGCTCTGATAGACCCAGCTCAGCCCTGCTGGACACAGCTCAGCTCTGATAGACCCAGCTCAGCTCTGATAGACCCAGCTCAGCCCTGCTGGACACAGCTCAGCTCTGATAGACCCAGATCAGCTCTGATAGACCCAGCTCAGCTCTGATAGACCCAGCTCAGCCTTGCTGGACACAGCTCAGCTCTGATAGACCCAGCTCAGCCCTGCTGGACACAGCTCAGCTCTGATAGACCCAGCTCAGCCCTGCTGGGCCCAGCTCAGCCCTGCTGGACCCAGCTCAGCCCTGCTGGGTGCTGTCCACGCAGAGCTGGGGTGACCATTCACAGCCACCACTCTGTCTCACCTTCCCCCAGCGCCTGGCACAGACAGGGCCACATTCAGAAAAATGCAGTGTTGGGATTTTTCCTGGAGCAGGGCTCTGCCAGTGACGTCAGCCTTTCCCCAGTGGTCCCAGTTGTCGCCGTGGGCTGGGCTGCCCAACACCTCCCTCGTGGAGGGGAGCCTGGCCCCGGGTGACTCACGCTGCCACCACCGAGGTGACAAAGTGCTGCATTTCCTCCGCAGCCCGTGGCACGGTGCATCAGTCAGAGAGGGGGCACAGCTCCAGCCCCCCCGCTCTATTTATGGGTGCTGGGAGAGAAAAACATGCTCCTGCCACATTTTAAAATAAAATCTATGTGAGTTCGGTGAAAAACACCAGATGACTGCACACAAGGATGAGGGGATATTAATGCAGACAGTGACACCTCCAGTTCTTGTGCTGCCTGGAGAAGGCACCAGCAGAGCTGCCAGCCTGGCCTTTGGGCACCTGGTTCCTGCCCTGGCTTCAGCAGAGGCTGGGAAGGGCAGGGACACGCTGGAAACACCAGGAGCACCCAAAAAAAAGCACAGGCAGGCCAAATTCTGGTCTAGCTTTGATGCCAATCTGGCAAAAAAACCAGGAACGCCGGGAAATTTTGAAATATTTTCCTTTTTCAGGCATTTATAGATCTACGAAAGGCTCATTGATGCAAGTGAAACAGCTTTGGCTTTCTAGTATTTGTCTAAAGTAGCAATTCTTCCAAGTATTTTACAGGATGTTCAGCCCTTCAAGTGAAGCTGTACAGCAGCAATTATAAAATGCAAAGGGCAGCACTGCTCAAACGAGAGACCTCAGCCACAGAGAGGTTTCAGCTTCTCTAAACCTCATTTGTAAGCAGGGACAAAATGGAAGAGTAAATGGAGGAACCTGATAGCTTCATGTCAGAAAAGACATGAACCGTGACACAGCAGTGTCAGCCAAAGGAAAATGAGCTGTTAAAGCACCTGGAGTGGAACAACACACGGTTTCTGAAGTGGCAGATTAAAAAAAAAACCTGATAATGGGTCACGAGTGATGAAATTTATGCCTTGTTTCTGCCGTGCACTGGGACTTCCACTTTCAGATCTGCAGTCAGAACAGATTAGATTGCCTCCAAATGAAAGTGTCAAGGTAAAACCCAGCAAGTGTAGTTCAACAGCTCTGTAAAAACACTGGCAGCGAGGGAAACAAGAAAACAAACCTCATTCTGCTTTTCCTGCAGCCCCTGCACCTGGAGAACAAGGCTTTAACAGAGGCAGCAGAAATGTGAGAAAAGCCCAGGGCCTGCAGCAGCGGGGTGGAAGGAGGCCTTAAGTGCCCGTCCAAAGATGTTAAATAAGATTTTTTGGAACTAAACCATGATTCAGCCTTTCTAATATCACATAAAACTAAAAATTGAAAAAAAAGGTGAGGGGTTTTTTATTGACCTTCAGGAGGAAAAATCCTCTGGGTGGCTGGTGGCCACGGTGGCTGCAGAGAACAGGCAGCTCCTGCTCGGCTGATTTCTGAGCAAACCACTCTCCCAACCATTTTTTTTCCCCTCCTGCTTCAAGCAATGCCTCAGCACAATTCAACAGCTTCCAATTCGCTAACTAAAATCACTCCAAGGTCTTTATTTTTCTAGGGTGAGAAGGGCAAAGGACAGCCCAGAAGCATTTCTGCGCTGAGGGCTCCGTAACATTTGTCTGGCACAGGACGTGTCTCGGCACAGCCAGGGCACCCACGGTGGCATTTCCACCTGGCTGGGCTGTGTCAGAGCCCAGCACATCCCTCGGGCTGCCCTGGCTGGCTCCAGACCCTGGCAGGGGGCTCACAGACCTTGGCACAAAGTCAAAAACACCTGTGGCTTTGATTTTAGCCTGTGGGAAAAGCTGCCAACTCTGTGTGAGGAATTACAAACCACAAGGGTTTGAGCAGTGTGGTAGTTGAACTAACACAGGGTGGAAAAGTAGAATTTTGGGGTTTTTAGAATGGGGTTCAGGGATACAAGATGGAGGGATTTGGGCGTGCCCTGACCTTCTTCTCCTTCTCCTTGCCCTCCATGTCTTGCTGTGCTGGTGACACTTTTCTGTTGGTTTCAGGCACAGACACACTGTCCAACATCAATGACAGACATTGGCACGTTATTGTAACCACAGCACACGGAGTTTTGGGTATAAAATGTGAACACTGCCCTGAGGGCAGACAGAATGCCATGGCCGAGCTGCTGGGCAGAGCTCAGCAGGGCAGAGAGAGAATGTTCTAGAGAAGGGAAAAAAACAGCCTTGAGAAGCTGATCCTATGCATTTCAGACTCCTTCTTTGGCTGCCTGGGTTGGGAGAACAAGGACTTTTACACTCTTGGGGTCATCCCAACACCCAGACCCCGAGAGGCTGGAGGTGGGAAGCTGCACTGCCTGTGGATATCCCCAGTGCCACACTGTGGGGAGGAGAAAAACTCCATTTCCTCCTGACCCTGGCTGAGTTCTGGCAGAAAACCCCAGGCCTGGGTTCATGATTTCTGGAGCTCGGAGGAAGCGGTGGATGGAGCCCGACCCCGCACCGCCTCCCCTTCCCTCGAAGCTCAGGGCAGCTTTTGGAACTCTTATCAATTGAAACAAGAGATCTTCCTCGGATCATAAACTCTGAGGGGAATCACTAAATCCTGCTCTTTTATTGTGCTGACCTTTAGACCACCATCTGTCTTTTGGCTCTTCAGTTTATAGATGAGAAAATACCAGGAGGTGCCGGCGCAGCCGAGCTGCTCCCTCCACCACCACACACACCTTAAACCCTTCAGCACTGAGCTGGAAGTTACATTTTTATTGAGTGACTGCTAGAAGCAATGGATAAGAAGGGAAAAACACCCTGCTCAGTTATAACCACTTTTAGTTAATGCCAGTGAGCAGGATTTTTTATTTGCTTACATCATCTGCTGCTGAAGTCCTATTTTCTCTGTTAAATCTATGTTTTGAAAAGTCCTTGGCATTTTAATTGGCTCAATATTTCAATTCTCTGTCAAAAACGAGACTTGCTGAAAAAACATCACCTGATTTCTCCATGGATTCCTCTTTCTCAGAGCCCCCTAAACGCTGCTCCCCCTGGGCAAAGGTTTGCAGTGCACTGGCTGCAGTTCCCACCTAAAGCTCTCCCTCTGCAACAGTCTGGCAAATCCAAAACCATCCCCACAGCATCGGGCAGGAGCACTCTGCCTGCACCTGGCTCACGATGAGGGATTCCAGACCCAGCTTTGCCTTTCTTCTCCTCCACCGAAGAGCGACAAAGAAAGAGGCAGAAAAAAGAAAAAGCTACAAGTGGCTGGAGCTCTGCAGAGCTGGAAGATTCCTCATGGGAGCTGCAGCTAGAAATGTTACCTTTGGTGCCCAATTGCTCCTTTCCTGCTGTCCATCTCTGCACAGCTCCAGTCTGGATATTGGGATGGTTCCCCCTTGGAACGGGGTCTGGGGAGCAGGGACGAGGCACCACAGGAGGCTCAGGCTGGAAAAACCCTCAGAGACAGCGAGTCCAACCCTGCCCCAACCCTACCAAGGCCACCAGTGCCCCCTGTCCCCAAGTGCCACCTCCACAGGGCTTTTAAACCCCTGCAGGGGTGGGGACTCCAATTCCACAAGGATTGAGCCCAACCCCTGGCTCTGCACAGGGCAGCCCCAAAACCCCCCCCCATCTGAAGGTGCTGCACCCCATGGAAGCATCACACGCAGTGAGCACCTGCCTCACACCAGGGAAACGCTTGCAAGTGACAATTATTTCCATTTAATTTAGTGGAAGTAGCGACAACCCCATTTTTTCCCCTCAGCACTGCCCAGAGCAGCCTCCAGACATTGTTACCTGAGGGCTGGGATGAAGCCAACAACCCACCCCCCAAAAAGGCAGCACCCTGCAAACAACACTCCTGTTTCCAGCTCCCGAGGACTTAGACATGTTCCAAAGTTCTGCTGCATTTCAGCCATTTTGCATTATGCAACCCCCAGTGTTGCATTTTTATTTTCTCCCAGTAACCTGTGCAGGTTGGAACTATTAGGATCTGCCAAAGCTTACCCATTTTCAGATGTGTCAGAAGAAAATGAGGAAAGCCAGAGGTGGCTTTTTGTAGCAGCAAATAACAGTTTGCTTGCTTCAGTAAGTTAGAGGTTAATGGCTCTGCATGAGAAAACAAGGATCACGGCCAGTTCTGAGCAAGATTCCGTTTCGAGTTGCTTGAAAACTGGAAAGAAGGTCAGCACGCCCAGCCAGGTTCCTCTGTGCTTTTGTTTTATTCAGCTTTGCAAATCAGAGCTCTCTTCATTGCCTCAGTCTCTGGTGGGAGAGCAGGAAAAATGAAGTTGCAAGGCTGAAGTGTTGTGTTATTATGTTCCCCATCTCATTATCTAAATTGCTGTGCCACGAGCGGATCCAGCCCAGAAGCCTCTCTTGATCTACAGCTCGGGGACCAGGGCTGCTGGGTTTTTCAAGCCCTGGGGTGTGCACACGGGGCTGGAAGCATTTGGAAATCTGTTTACAAGCTGTCCAGTGTAATTGGGAAGGATTTTTCTTGTGCCTTCGAGGTCACGCACATCCAAAGGTGAAACTTGCTGCAGCAGCTGTTCTAAAAGGATCAGGGAGGGAGAACAACTATTTGTGGCCTGGGGATCAGGAAGGGGGAATCCCCAGGGAACTGTAAAGAACTAAGAAATCATGTAGATGATGCACCAAGAACAGGGTGAGTCAGGAGAGGAGAACCTGGGAAGAAAGTCAATGAAATTGGAACAAATTGCATATTGAAAGAATTTCTCAATCTCCACAACTTCCATTCCTTTGCTTTGCCTTCTCTCACCTATGGATCCCAGCTGGGAGAGGGGTCAGGGCCCTGCCACCCCCTGCTCTGTTTGTGGCAGACCTGACCCACCAATTCCACTGGAGGCTGGAAACTGCCTCTGGATTCTCCATGGATTTCCTGTGCAGGAATCTCAGGCACAGCATTTACAGCCTTCAGAGATGATTTCCTCCCCAGAGCCGTGCAGCCACGGGGGCAGAGAGGTCAGGGACAAAGCGGGGGGCAATTAACAGGAGATCATTCCATAAGTGCATCAGTAATAAAGGGAAACTGAAAAAGGAGCAGGGAAAGCCATTAACCAAGGAAGTTGAGTGTTTAATAAGCTTTCCTTGCCTCAGTCTTCATGAAAAGGCTAACTGAGAGCAGATGGTTGGCACAATAATGCTGGAACAAAGAGGGAAGTTTATAATCTCCCACAAAGGCAACGGGGAGAGTGCCTGGCTAATTTAGATGTTTGCAAATTGGTTATGCTGATGAACTTTATCTTTGCATGCTTAAAGGAATCAAGATCAGAGTTTGAACTGTTCTTGGGGAAGGCTGGAGAGGGAGAGACGGGGAAAGAGGAACCACATCTTTAGGATCATAAATCGTTGAACTTGGAAGAGACCTGAAAACTCATCTTGTTCCCCTGCCATGGCAGGGACACCTCCCACTGTCCCAGGTGCTCCCAGTCCCAGTGCCCAGCCTGGCCTTGGGCACTGCCAGGGATCCAGGGGCAGCCCCAGCTGCTCTGGGCACCTGTGCCAGGCCTGCCCACCCTGCCAGGGAACAATTCCTCCCTAATCTCTGATCCAAACCTCTTTCTGTCACTTTGAAGCCCTCCCCCCTTGTCCTGGCACTCCATCCCTTGTTAGCAGTCTCTGTCCAGAAGGACGAAAGGATATTGCTTTACATCCCAGCTCACAAGACACCCATTCCCAGAAAATAAACTTTCAGTAAAAGCAAAAAGCCTCGCAAGGTGTGGGCAGCAGCAAACGGCATTGCTGGCCTGCACCCTCCCATGGGACACTAAAGGTTCAGAGCTTGGCTTTAGCCCTCTGTTCCACCCTGGCCCGTGGTGACAGAGCTGCTGGGAGACCACTCCTTTCCAGAAACAGCCCTGCTGAAAATGAGGAGATGAATCAAGTTGCTGAGAGACCTACCTTGAACTGAGCATTATTAATTTCTTCATTAATGACTTGCATGACAGAGGAGGGGTGTGCTGGTTAAATTGGCTGCTGGCACTGCGAGCACACGAGAGCAAGGGATTAAAATCCAAAAAGGTCTTGGCATTGCAGAAATCACCTTTAAAGAACACCTGTTATTGAAGAGAGACAAAGCAGACCCACAAAGCAGAAATAATCAACAGTGCCATTCCAGGTGGGGAAGGGAGCTGAGGATGAGGCCATTACCCTGGGACAGCAAACAGAATTGTGGCCATCAAAATATGGGGATTGTCCTTCTGCTGGGCTCAGCCCCACCAAGTCCTACGTGGGCAAATGTAAGCTGCTTTACACACTCTGTGTTAGTGAAGCTGTGAGTGAAATGAAGGGAAGCGAGGGAGGAGGTCAGAGGTCTGGAAAACATCCCCAGTGGATGAAGTAAAGTTGGGGAATTGAGCCTTAAACCAGAGACTGAGCTCAGAAACTGCAAATACAGTCAAGGTTACAGCAGAGACAAAACCATGAGCTGTTGTCCCCCTCAGGCATGACCTGAGGAGGAAGATGAAGGATAAATCCCAGGGAGCGCCCTGGCCCTGGGCACAGCAGTGAGTGACCAGCAGAGCTGTGAGTGACCAGCAGAGCTGTGAGTGACCAGCACTGCTCCGGACACAGGGGCCCTCCACTGCCCACCCTGCCCAGCCAGGAGCTGACACTGACCCCCAACACCCTGCAAACCATCTACCAACAGCATCTTGGAATGTGACATGAAAGATTCAGGAAGGTCAATTAAGCTGTTCATGGATATTTAATAATAGGGAAGATAAGAAAAATAACCAAATAAATGACTTGTTCTGAATTATCCCTCCATTCTACCTGCAGTTCATTACTGACTCAGATTAATGAACGTTGAAAAGATATTACTCTCGTCTGAATACTCAGACTTTGCTACCTGATTGCAATTTTTGAAATGAAAAATGCAGTATATCAATTCTGGATGAATTTTTTAATAGAGTCAAATGCCAAAATGCCCTCCAGTAGCAGAGCTGTCGTTTAAAGTGATCACGTTGCTCTCCCAGGCTGTGAAGTTCCCAGATTGCCCGAGTTCCCTGCTGCAACACCAAACAATGGTTAACGCAGGAATTGCCTGGGGAACTGGGGCTGGAGCCGGGAATCGCCTGCATTCCTCCAGACAGCTCAGCACACCTCAGCTGGGGCTGTTATAAATAGTGAGAGCTGTGAAAAGACCTAACCCTCCCCTCAGGGTTTTGCGGGCTCATTTTATTCATTTTCACCTTCAGCAAAGGAGTGTTTGCCAGGGAAAATGCTTTTGAACTTAGCAAAAAATAAAACCTGTGAATCACCAGGGAAGCTGTGAGGGAAAGGTCACCAACTGGCTTCTCCAGACATCTATTTCATCCTTGTAGGACCCGGGCTCCTTCATGTGATCACTCAGCTCTAGATTTTAATAGACAGGACTTGGTGAAGGTGAGAATCTGGTGTTTCTCCAGGAGAAGCAGAGGGGAGGTGACAAACAGCTCCGTGCTCAGTGCCAGCTGATTTACTTCCCCAGCTCCTGCTAAATGATTTACTCCAATTGCTCAGCTCGGGAAAGGGACCAGGACAGAAGTCCTGGGATGAGTGACTGGGTGAGCCCTGGGACCCTCAGGCCAGCCCAGGTGAGGGGCTCAGCCCTCCCAGGAGGGACAGCCCTGCACACAGGCTCGGGAGGGACAGGACAGCAGCAGCAATTCCTCCAGGGAAAGGCACTCAGGGACTGCCAGGGCTGCCCACGGAGGTCTGGAGTGCCCGTCCCTGGAGGGATGGATGCTCCTGCTCACCCTTTCTCCCCCTCCCAGGCCGGGCCGTGGTGTCACAGCTGGCAGTCACATCCCTCCAGGAGCAGCTATCCCAGCATTTCACTGCTTTCCTTCCCCAGACAGCAGCTAACCCCCCTGGCATCGGGCTCTAAGTCCCCTTTTCAGGCAGAAGCCCACCAGGTCCACTTCACTTGGGGCAGAATTGCTTCTTTTAGCAAGAAATGCTCTCTATCACCCAGAAATCACCTGGTGCCTCTCACCCACCCGCTTCTTCCTCCTATGCTGAGGTGTTTCTGCCCAGCTCCTCAGCCTGCTCCCCTCCTCCAGCACTCTTTGCATGGAACTGAGTCCAAACCACGTTTTTCCAGAAGCCCCACAATTAACACCCCCTCCCCTGAGCCCAGCTGTGTTTATGACCTGCCTGATGGCCTGATTTCTCCCCCTGCTGCTTTCCTGGCCAGGTGCTGCTGCCAAGCAGTTCCTGATGCCCAGGCTCTCTCCTGCTTTGCCTTAGCACAGCCCTTTCCTCTAACCAATTCCATTTTGCTGAGAGTTTTGGAATTTCATTCTCTCGGGGCTTTCTCTCCCTCTGTCAAATCTCCGTGATTTTCTCTGTGAAATCTCCTTGGTTTTTCAGAGACCAGAACAGCTGCAGAATGCTCAGCATTTCAGTGGGTACCACAGGAGCCTGGCTTTGCAGGGAAAACAGGCCAGGCTGGGAGAAGGAAACAGGGACGTTTCCCTTCGCCAGGCAGGTGAGCCCACGCTGGGCCTGAGCAAGCACAAATTGCCAAAATGGGAAAATTGGATCCAAGATCCTTAATGGCTGGGCTGAGGTGGAGATTGCTCTGCCCATTTCTCCCCAGCCCTGCTCCACACACCCGGCAGATCCAAGGAATTATCCCTGATAAATGATTTGTTTTCCTCCTGCTGCTGCTCAGGTGTCGCTGGAGCAGGAGAGTGGAGAATTACAGCCCGTGCTGCTGCTGCTATTATTATTATTTGGCAGTAATTCCTCTAACTTTCTTCCCTGGAGGAAGGCACAAGGAGCTGCTCTCCTGCTCCCAAGGTCATCCCACCAGAAAATATTAGCTATTTACTTCTATTAGTTTCAATTATCGAGCTGCAGAAAACCAAATAATAGCAGATTTACACCATTTCAGGGCCTGCCTTAAATGCAGGGCTGGAACATTCACCCCAAGGCAGGAGCAGCTCCAGGGAAGTCTGCACAAATCCTGCTGGCTCCAGGAGGAGGATGGGGGGGTCCCTGCTGCCCCAGACAGGCTGGGGGAGGCTCCGGCCCCTCCGTGTGCACACCTCGTGTTTACAAAGAGCAACTCAGAGAAGCTACAAAACTCCAGAGATTAGACTGGGTCTGGGGAGGGCCTGCCCTCCAAATAGTTCCCAGCTGGTTTTACACCGACCCTGCACTGCCACAGCATCCCCAGCCGCTGCCACTGCCAGCATTGCTGGGTCTGCAACAGCAAAATCGAGTTTCAGCTGCTCCCACAGCACATCATGGACTAGAACAGGTAAAATTTGCAATACACCACCAATGTCAGTGGGAGTTGGAGGGGAATTTAAGGAAAAAACCATTTAGAATTCAGTTCTAGGCAAAAAGAGTGACTAAATAACAAGATTGATTTGCCAGCCCAAGAGGAAATGGAAAAGAGCCCAGACACTCAGCCAACTGAAAATCCAGTGACTGAGGGAGAGGGAGAACTCAGAGGGAATGACCCTGAAATTCTTTTTTTTTTTTTTAATTTTAATTTCCAGCCTGCTTTATTCTTGCCTTAATTGCTCAATGGGAAAGCACGATTCTGAAAGTGCTCCTAAAGTGATTTTTCCCAAACTGTTACTCAAATTATCCACAGTCTAAGGCAAGCCATCGATATGAGTTATAGCTCTTGGTATTAAACTACCAAAACAAATTATTAGCATATAAAAACTGATCTGATCTATTCAGAGGCGTTGCTGTGAAATATGGCCCTTAGCACAGTGCACCTATCTGGGATCATAAAACTTGTCAGAGGTACCCAAAGTTTATTGCCTTGGAAGATTCATGCAGCAACCCCAGAACACTTGATTTAGGTCTGAGCAGCCGTTTGTAATTCTTGCAGGCATGCAAGCAGTTCAGATTTATTTAAATAGAGAAAAAATAATTTAAGAAGACAAAGCAGCCTTTTCTCCTAATCAGACGAGATAGAAATTATTTCAAGGCACTCTAAGGAACAAATTTGTCATTTTTCTTGCTCTAATTGTATACCACCATAAATCCTTCCATGTGAATTCATTTCTTAAACGTAACAGTTATTTATTAACACAACAAAGCGTGTTCTCACTGTGCTAATGTGCAAGCCAGTGTGATCCACCCCGGTGAAGTCATGACAATTATTTGCTCACTGTCTGGGCATTGTGAAGCTCTTGAGGTGTCCCTGTGCAACCTCTGGCCCCCAACTCTCAGAAGAGTTGTTGCTTTCCTCACCCAGCTCCCCCAGAGCAGGGACTGCCTGGGAGACTCTGAAAAAACCCCATTTCTTTCACTGATGTAGCTCTGATTGAGATTTGGCTGCATGAAGGAGGAATAGGGAAATTTCTTAATGCAATAAAGACGTGAAAGAGAGAGAAACAGCAGCAAGCGGAGCGGGCCATAATAACAAAATCTCTGCCAACACAATTTCTGAGCAGCTTGGGATGTAACCACTGCTTCCCCCTGACAGCCTCTGCTGGAATCACCTTCCATTCCAGAGCTTTTAACCAAATCTCAGGGAATCCAAAATGGAAACAGCTGTTTTTAGGATGCATCTCCTCCGAGTACACTGCTGCTGCTGCTCTGGCTTCGCACACACTCCCAGGGAAGAAAAGCAAAGCCCTGTGCGGGATCTGTCCTGGAGTTCCTGCTCTCTCCTGCAGTGATTAAAAGGATTAACTTCAATCGTCAGGCGTTGTAGTGAAAAGCACCGAAGGCTCAACACTTAATTACAAAGGGAAACATAAAACCGTGGCAATTAACCTTTGCTTAAGCTCGCAGCAGAAAGGCAGGCTGCAGCCTGCTCTGCCTGCTCCCGCAGAGCAGACCTTGGCCAGCTCCCTGCCCTCTTCCCTGCCCCACGATGGGGTCGGGATGCCGGGGGGGTTTGCTGCCAGATAAAGGGACGCTCACCAAAGCAGCCAGAGGCTACGGAGAAAGGCACCTTGAACATCTGAACAATCCCTCCATCGCTGAAAAGCCAGAAAGAGAGAGAAAGAGGGGAAAGGTACAGCTACCAACGCGGAGGAAATCCTCACTGCTCCGGACAATGGAGATTCTCTGGAGGCGACAAGTCGGAGCGCCACTGTCCGGAGCAGTGAGGATTTCCTCTGCGTTGGTAGCTGTAGCCTTTCCCCCTCTCTCTTTCTGGCTTTTATCTCCTTTCCTGCTCCCTCTATCGCATTTGCTGTTGGCCCTTAACAAAGGTGCGTTAGTTGTGATGGAACTGCTGGTCCCCTGCTGTTTGCCTTTTGCACTTTTGGGATGGGTGAATGAACCATCAGGACAGCCCCTCCTCCCAGCGGATTGTGCCACCTGTTCACAGCCCAGCAGAGCCCCCCGTGGGCGGGAGGGCACTGGGAGCACTGGGATGCTCCCGGAGCCGGGGCAGAGCCCATCCCCACCTTTCAGAGCCCAGCGGTCTCAGCTGAGGCAGCGTTTGAGCACTTTGGTTTGTTCAGCTGCCCAAGGGGGGGAAAATCACCTCTTTTCCTTGGAGCTGAGGGTAGAATTCCTGGAATCACAGAGTGATTTGTGTTGGAAAAGACCTCTGGGATCCTGGGCTCCCGGGCAGGCAGGAGAGCTCCATCAGAGCTCCACCTGGACTCGCTGCACTCGGGTTCTGCTGGGATCCCAGAGCAGAGCATCCCTCACTGCTGGCACTGCCAGCAGCCACAAATGATTCATTCCACTGCCACCTCAAGTGCAAACAGAAACGTAAGGGACCTCCTCGTATCCACGGGCTGTGACAGCATCACAAGGGAGCAGCTTCCAGGAAGGAATTCAAACTGTCAGCACTCCCCTCAAGGCACCCGAGCCCAGGAAGGCTGGCAGGGACAGCAGCCCCATCACCAGCTGCCAACAGCCCTGAGCCCAGCCTGGGCAGCAGCACTGCACCAGGATCTGGAGCTCATTCAAAGCTTTCATGCATGGAGAGTGTGAGGCAGCAAAAAACCTCTTGGTTTTTTTTTTTTTTTTCCTATAAACTACATGGCTGCAAAGGTGTTTAAAATTACCAGGACTTCAAATTATGGTGCAAAATCATCTTGCAGTGTTATCTTAGAGCTGTAAAATGGGATATGCCAGCACAAAAGATGTAAATTTAGTATGATAATATATAATATATATTCCAACCCAAACCATCCTGGGGTTCTTTAGGGCCACAGGAGTGGGGCTCCCTGGAGCCAGCAGGAATCCCATGGTTGTACGAGACCCTCCACCAACCAACAGCCAGGAAATGAGTGAACAATAAACACAAACTGTCTCTGAAGGAGGCAAAAAGACCTAAATAAATCACAGCTTAAACCTACTCCTACTTCTGTTCACGCAGCACCAGCCCAGATTTCCCACTGAGAATAAGGTCAACTTGAAAGCAAAGATTTAAGAAATGCAAAATAGCAGTAGTTTTATCAGCTGGCAGCACTGTGGAGGCTTCAGCTGGCAGCACAGAGTGCAGCCAGGCACTCTGCACACAGCCCCCAGCCCTCACCTCCCGGTCACTCCACGCTGCCCATCCCGGCAGGGAGGGAGAGCCTTGGGATTCTTGATTGCAGGAATCCAATCCCGGGCTCCAGAGCTGCCTCCGGGTGCTGCACGGGATGGAGATGGATGGCTCTGTCCCCAGCCTGCTCCTGGGGGACTGCAGGAACCTGGGAAGCTGGTGAATGTTAAGGATTTTTCTAAATGGCTGTCAAGTTGTTTCCAGAGTGCAAGTAATGAAGTCACTCCTCTCTATTTGTTTTGTGTTCAGCCTAAACAGTGATGAACTCGAGGCTGCAATATGTAAAAGCCCCAGATTTGTGTGTGTGAGGCACTGTTTGGACAAAACAAAACTAAACTGGGGGGAGAGGGGGTGTTTAACCTGGAGAAGAGAGGCTCAGGGGACCTCTCACTCTCACAGATCCCTGGCAGGAGGGTGCAGCCAGGGGTCCACGTCTCCTTCCAGGGAACAAGGACAAGAGGAAACGGTCCCAAGCTGTGCCAGGGGAGGTTCAGCTTGGATATTGGGATATTTCTGCACCTAAAGGGCTGTCCAGCCCTGGCACAGCTGCCCAGGGCCATGCAGGAGTCCCCATCCCTGGAGGGATGTAAGAGACCCGTGAGTGTCACACCTGGGGACAGAGGTCAGGGGTGGCCTTGGCACTGCTGGGGAACGGTTGGAGTTGGTGACCTTGAGGGCCTTGTCCAACATCAGCAATCCCATGGCTCTGTGATTTGTCCCTCTAAATCCAGTTCTGGGATGTTTCCAGCGAGGTGAGGGCCCCCATGTCCCGAGGAGAGCAGAGGTGACCCCAGGGCACAGCCCTGATGGGGACAGGTCCCTCCTGGAGCCACGCTGTGATCCAGAGCAGCCGTGTTTGATGGAGCCAGGGCCCAGAGCAGGGAATAATCGACTCCTTCCATGGATCCAGAGCCCTCTCCCTTCTCTCTGCACAGCAGCAGAGCTCCCAGCAGAGCTCCCAGCAGCTGCTCCCTCCTGCCTGGAGCACACTCTGCCCCTTGCCAGCACCACAGCGGCTCCGGGACGCTGGGAGCAGCAGGAATGGCACACACAGCCCAGGAACACCGAGGGAACACCGAGGGAACACCGAGGGAACACCGAGGGAACACCGAGGGAACACCTCCTCACACGTTTCCTGGGCTTTCTGGAAAGAACTGCCCCTCTCCTGAAACAGCCTGAAGGAACAACAAACGCAGCTGCTCATCCTTCCCCCGGCAGGGAAGGCAGCTCCTGCTCCCCTCCCGAGCTCTGCACTGACCCCTGGGGAGGTTTCCCTGCCTTCTCCTGTTCATGCCTTTTCGGGGCTACCTAAAAACAGAGGCCAGACAGAATTAAGGGATTAAATAAAATAAAATTAAGGGAATAAAAAGCAGTTATATTTTTTTGAAGGACATTCAGGTACATTTAGGGCAGACAAAGCCCCCAGGGGCTACACCCAAAAATGGACAATGGGTCACAGGTTTTTATTTTTTTATAAGTTTGGTCCATTTGCACACTGGGGGTGAATCTCCCAATTACAGCTTTGGATTTTGAAGCCATTTACCCCAGGTTTGCTCCCCCAAGTCACTTTTGTTCCCATCTCTCAGGGCTGAGGCAGTGAGGTGTCCTTGATTGCCAGGCCTGGAGAGGAATTGTTGTGTCTGCCCCAACTGGGGAAGCAGCAGCTCACACTGAGTGTGGAGTTTGGAGTTACACACTGAAGAACTGCAGGGTTACACCCAGATGACAAACACCCAAGCTGAAATCCCGAGGCAGCAGTGTCCCCAGGCAGGTGAAGTGCCCAGCACTGGGCAGTGTTTCAGGAGGAAAGACACATTTCCTGGGTTATTTGCCTTTCTTTCCCCACCTCTTTTCTTTCTAGAGCATCTCTTTTTGGTGGCTTTCCTTCATGCACTGGGTTCTCCCAGGGAAGAATCTCCAGCGCCCCAAATATTAAAGCCAAGAGGGTAAAGACACAGATGCAAGGAGGGGATTGTGCTGGGTTAGAGAGGCAGAAATGCAGAGCAGCCACAGCAAACAGCAAAACTCAGGGAGAGAGCAAAGCTCAGGGGAGCTCCTGCTGCCCATGCTGAGGCTGGGATCAGAGGTGTGCAATCAAAGAGGTGCAATCAAAGCCCAAAAATGCTCTTCCACCTGCAATCAATGGACGTCACGTGGCTATGGTCAGCCTGCAGAGGAGAAGCTCCAGGGAGAGCTCAGAGCCCCTTGCAGGGCCTGAAGGGGCTCCAGGAGAGCTGCAGAGGGACTGGGGACAAGGCAGGGAGGGACAGGACACAGGGAATGGCTCCCACTGCCAGAGGGCAGGGATGGATGGGAGACTGGGAATTAGGAATTGTTCCCTGGCAGGGTGGGCAGCCCTGGCACAGGTGCCCAGAGCAGCTGGGGCTGCCCCTGGATCCCTGGAAGTGCCCAAGGCCAGGCTGGACAGGGCTGGGAGCAGCTGGGACAGTGGGAGGTGTCCCTGCCATGGCAGGGGTGGCACTGGGTGGGATTTGGGGTCCCTTCACCCGAAATCACACAACAACCCAATGATCCCCCATAAACAGGAGGGGTTTATTGCACTCACCAGGGAAAAAAAACTCTTCTGGCTGGTTTTGGGGTCCCCAGCACTGGAGGGAGAGTGATCCCACAGGACATGCAGCCAGGAAGAGGCTGCACAGACAGCAATATTGCTGTGCCACGCTCCAGGGGCTGCTGCAGTGAGGATCCAGGAGCTCTGTGTGCAATCCACTTGTAATGAGATACAGCCGAGACTGCTCCCAAGCACAAAATCTATTAAAGGATATTCCAGGGATTCTCAATGAAGTTACATTATCTCAAGTTAACACCCGTTTAAAAGCACATTATTCACCCTTAACCCTTCCAGCCTTTGGTGCTCTAAGGAAAGCCACAGCCTAGTTGTGCCACTGAGAGTCAAATCAAGCCCCAGCCTCAGTGCACAATCTGTTTTTCAGTCAGTAGGGTTTGCCTGCCACACTAACACCCAGCAGGGTCCCAAAAATAACCCTCAGTTATTTTATGGGGGAGGGGGAGTGCAGCCTGAAAGCCAGCCCAGCTGCACCAGCATTCAGCAGATGTCCCTGGGGTGCCCTGGGAGCTCTGTGCTGGGGCTGGCTCCTCCTGCTGAGGGATGTGCAGCTCCAGGGCTCCCTCTCCTTCATCACTCTGTCCTTCATCACCCGCTGACACCCTGCTGGAAACCCTTCTGCAGCGTTTGGGGTGTCTCTGAAAGGCAGGGACAGAGCCACGTCACACCCCAGACACGGAACCTTGGTGCCACAGCTGGAAGAGGAGCGAGACCCCTCGGCCCTGGGCTTGGAGGGCTCTCAGAACAGACTCAGGAGCTGCTGCCCTCCACCCTGGGGTCAGCCAGCACAGAGGGCTCCAGGAGCATCCTGCCCACAGGTGTTCCAGGCTCTGGCTGAGCACAGGGGCTCTGCTGGCTCTGGGGTGCAAATCAATCTTGTTATTTAGTCACTCTTTTTGCCTAGAACTGAATTCTAAATGGTTTTTTCCTTAAATTCCCCTCCAACTCCCACTGACATTGGTGGTGTATTGCAAATTTTACCTGTTCTAGTCCATGATGTGCTGTGGGTCTGGGGGCTGCAGAGAGGGCACTGCAGGAATTCAGCCCTGAGGAGGAGGAGGAGGAGAACCACAGACACAGCCAGGCCCCAGCAGCAGTCCCAGACCTTCTCCCGACTGGGGAAACAGAGCCCAGCTCATTTCCTTGTTAAAGAAAAGGAACAAAACCCAGCTCTCCATATTCCACAATACAGAGAGAGACACACACAAAACAAACAACTCCAGGAGTTTTGCGGCTCTTTTTCTGATCCATTCAAGAAGTATTAATTGACCCAGAATTTTGAAAATAATGTCAAAATGACTGGCAAAGTATTTACCATCCATCAGAACTAATTCCCTCCGTGGCAGCTATTACAGGGCTCCCAGAATTATTGGCCTCACCTGCAGCAGATGCAATCACAGGCGAAGGCTGAGCACACGGACAAGCAGCTCGTAATTTCCTACTCATCTGACCCTGCAACTTGGTAATTTTCTCTTTTATAACACTCTATGAAGAGGAGGGAAGATGATGAGTAGGGTAAGGAAGAATAGGTAACAGGAGATAATAATAAAAAGAGTCAGAAAAGAGGTGATCCATAATTTACCACGAACAGCAGCACAAGGACTTCAGGCTTTACAGGGAAAAGCAGGAACAGAATCTACATTCTCAATATGGACATTTGCCTGCACTGTGGGTCCTTTCTCTTCACTTATTTCAGAATATACTTTTTAAGGATCTATTTCAGCAAAAGAAAAATACTTTTTTTCCTGTGAGTGCCTGGTGTTGCTCAGGTGCTCTCCAGCCCTTTGGTGGAACCCCTCAGCAGCTCTGGCACTGCAGGGAGGGCACTGCTGGGGAGCAATGACAGGAATGGAAGTGCTCAACAAGACCCAGCTCATCCTGACTTCCAGTTCTGCATGCTCTGCTGTACTTTGACATGGACATGAACTCACAGCAGCCAAAGGTGTTACTGCCAGTTCCTCTGGCATCACCTTCAAAGCCTGACAGGTGATGGTGGGAATTTACTTGAAAATGCTTTGTATATTTATTTAAAAAAAAAATTAAATATATATAATTTTGGTGAGAAAATAAGCACAGTGGAAAAATATTCACCTTTCTAAACACAACTCAGAACTGAAATTCAAGATATTCTTTCTGCCTTACTCCCTCTCAATCTTCTTTCCTTACTTTTGCTATGAGCACATGGGTGAAGCTAATTGCTCTTAACTAAAACAACTCTGATTACTGATGGAATTCACAGCTGAAAACCACCTCAAAGCTGCATCAAGCCTCTCCTTATCTTCAGGCAACCACTTTCATTCCTCATGCCCCTTCCCATGGCTCCCACACCCAAGGCATCCTCATTCCATGGCAGGAAGGAGGATTTGCCCCAGGATCCCAGTTCCTAAAGGAGCTTTTGTTCCTGGTTTTGTCTGCCCTGACAGAAAACTGCTGGGGGTTGAGCACCTGAGGGTCTTACAAAAAAAAAAAAAAAAGCCTGAAATTTGGATTCCTATGAGAAATGCAGCTCCTTAAACAAATCCTTTTTTTAAAGCTACAGCCACGGGAAGATTTTCAGACTGGCAGAGCAGGGTAGTAAATAATAAGCTTCTAATAAACTTCTTGGAACAAGTTTCCAGCAGATCTTCCCACTGTGAGCCACACAGGGAGCTCCTGGCTGGGACATGGGGACCAGCAGCACCTCCAAACCTGGAGGCCTTCAAAAAGCCCAGGGAAAAAGCTCTGTGAGGTGGAGACAATGAAATGTGAGGCTGAGGAAACCTCCAGCAGCATTACCCACACAAAAGCTCCCTGGGAAGTGTAAATAAATCTGAATATTGTGATTCCCAGGGCTGCTCTCATTTCCAGTCTCCAAGGACACCTAGCAGGGCCCTTCCTTTCACTCTGAATAGCTGATCAGCAAATTAAAGCACTTTCATTAGCTCCTTTTGTTTGAGTGGGAACTATTGTGCCGAGCTCCCAAGGACTGCAGCTGAGGAACAATATCCCAGAGCCACCACACAGATCATCTCCAGTGCTTGTGCACCAGGGCCCTTTCCAGCTGAGCTGAATTCTTCAGTTTCCTGCCTATCACACCAAGTAAATAAAATCCAGAGCGTTTTGTTGGTAAATTCATGTAAACTGGCTGGGAAAGGAGAGATGAGAGGAGGTGGGGAGAGGGGAGCAGCAGGATGTTCCTCAGGAGATCTGAGCAGGGCCAGCAGGACAGGGATTCTGCCCCTCCCAGGTGAGAGCCACCTGCAGAGCTGCCCCAGCCCTGCCCCAGCCCAGGGAGGAGCTGGAGCTGCTGCACAGAGCCCAGAGGAGGCTCCAGGGGGATCAGAGGGATGGAGCAGCTCTGCTGGGAGGAAAGGCTGGCACAGCTGGCATTGCTCACCTGCACAGGAGAAGCTCTGGGTGAGCTCAGTGGGACCTGAAGGGGATCACAAGAAAGATGAGAGAGGCTGTTGGCAGGAGATGGAATGACAGGACAAGGGGGAACGGCTTCAACCATGGGAAGAGAGCAGATTTAGGTCAGATATTAGGGATGAATTCCTCCCTGACAGGGTGGGCAGCCCTGGCACAGGTGCCCAGAGCAGCTGGACCCCTGGCAGTGCCCAAGGCCAGGCTGGGCACTGGGGCTGGAGCAGCCTGGGGCAGGGGGAGGTGGAATGGGATGGGCTTTAAGGTCCTTTCAACTCAAACCATTCTATGATTTTCTGATCCCCGACCCCAGCTTGCCAAAGGAACCAGGGAATTTCTGTGGCACAAAAACAAGTGAGAGCCAAGCCATTCACCTGCAGTATTTTTTGTAGATATTTACCACAGACTTGCAGGGAGGTGCACTTCCACAATGTGAGTTCACGCTGCCTGAAGTTCTTGTTTCAGTTGTTACCTGTGCAGCTTCCAGCCTCATTAAATTATAAAATACAGTTCTTCAACGAACTCAGCTAATAAATGCAGAGATGCTCCTCTGTTCCCTTGGAAAAAAAAAAAAATCTTCCACGTGACTACAAGCTAGGGATGGAAAAACAAAATCCCAACAAAGCATAAACCCAAACAGTTCCCAGAGAAAGCCAGCGTGCTCCTTTTTTAACACATGAAAAATTATCACAATCAAATCCCATTGTAAAATGCACTTCTGAGTTTCTTTCCCTGGCTTTACTACCTACACTACTGGGATTTTTTTCTTTTTCCTGAAGTAGGAGCCAGTATCTAAATGAGAGGCAAATTGATGATATACAGCTGGAAAAGGGCTATGAAAAAATAAGGGGCCAAAATTTATCTCCATTGTTACACACCATGAAGCTCGTGTGTTATAAACAGACGTTGTAACAGAATAAATCAGAATGGCAGCAATGAGCATAATCCTGATTCTCCGTGGTCCAGCCTAGAAATCAGGAGTCAGGATCCCGTTTTCCTTGGCATTGAAAGGAATAGGGCAGAGGAGACAGGTGGAGAGCAAATAACCCGGGATGGACAGGAGGGAAAAGCAGAGAGTGGGAGACAGGACAGGGGAAAAAAGAGGGAGCAGGAGCTGGAGCTGTCATTTCCCGAGGCAGGGAGGAGCTGCAGCCACCAGGGCACGGGAGATTCCCAAAGGGATGCCAGGGTTAACAGAGCAGATCACAAAAACAACGGGAATAAAGGAGCTGAGCCCTTCCCAGGGCTGAGGGGAAGCACTGGCAGAGCAGGACATGGCATGGAGAGAGCGTTCCTCAGCTTTTGCAGGGAAAAGGGGCTTTGGATGGACAGGGATGGATGGCTGCCCCAGAGACAGACATTCTGTGCTCGGGAGGGAAGGAAATCCTCCTGCTCTGGGTGAGGGCCAGGGTGGGCTGGAAAAGCTCCAGTGCAGCAGAGCTCGGGGCCAGCAGCACCAGCAGTGAGGGGGGAGAAGGGAAAATGCCAGGATGTGGGATCTGGGATCAGGATCTGGGATCAGGATCTGGGATCAGGGCGGGCTGTGGGGACTGGCCAGGGAAGGACAGCTGCAGGGGAGGCAGGGACAGCATCAGGACTCCCATGGAGCAGCCCTGGGCTGGCACGTGGAGGAGCAGGGCCATGTTGGCATTTCCAGGGGGAAAAGGCTGCACTGAAATCCAGACCTCAGTACGTGCCAGAGGATCCACACAGGACAGAGCACTCCTCATTCCTGCCCTACGAGTGGATGTGCTTTATCCAACACCTTCCCTTCCCTTCCCTTCCCTTCCCTTCCCTTCCCTTCCCTTCCCTTCCCTTCCCTTCCCTTCCCTTCCCTTCCCTTCCCTTCCCTTCCCTTCCCTTCCCTTCCCTTCCCTTCCCTTCCCTTCCCTTCCCTTCCCTTCCCTTCCCTTCCCTTCCCTTCCCTTCCCTTCCCTTCCCTTCCCTTCCCTTCCCTTCCCTTCCCTTCCCTTCCCTTCCCTTCCCTTCCCTTCCCTTCCCTCCCACACCTCAGTGTTCTATCACAGCCTGAGGTGCAAATCTCCATTCCAGGGCAGCTGCCTCGCTGAAAGGCAACACACAGCAATTCCTAAACAATTCCTAAACAATTCCTTGAAAGGAATTACAGGGATTTTTTTTTTAGTATTTTGTGGAGGTGTTTTTCAGGAGGAACCAGCACTGCTGGGGGCCAGGTTTATAAAATGTGTTACCTGCAGAGCACCTGCCCAGTGCTTTCTGTCCCAGCAGCTCCAACCCGGGGAGAGCTTTGCCTCTCCTGGCCAGAGGATGCAGAGGTGGGAGAGGCAATGAGACCTCCTTTAATACCCAATAAAACCTTCTTTAACAGCCACTGAAACCTCCTTGAATACCCAATGAAACCTCCTTGAATATCCAGTGAAACCTCCTTTAATATCCAGTGAGACCTCCTTTAATATCCAGTGAAACCTCCTTTAATATCCAGTGAAACCTCCTTGAATATCCAGTGAGACCTCCTTTAATATCCAGTGAGACCTCCTTTAATATCCAGTGAGACCTCCTTTAATATCCAGTGAAACCTCCTTTAATATCCACTGAAACCTCCTTTAATATCCAGTGAAACCTCCTTTAATATCCAGTGAAACCTCCTTTAATATCCAATGAAACCTCCTTGAATATCCAGTGAAACCTCCTTTAATATCCAATGAAACCTCCTTTAATATCCAGTGAAACCTCCTTTAATATCCAGTGAAACCTCCTTTAATATCCAGTGAAACCTCCTTTAATACCCCATGAAACCTCCTTAAAAATTCACTGAAACGTCCTTTAACATCCAATGAAACCTCTGTAAATATCCAATGAAATCCCCTTAAATATCCACTGAGACCTCCTTAAAAATTCACTGAAAGCTCCTTCAATATCCAATGAAACCTCCTTAAAAATTCACTGAAAGCTCCTTCAATATCCAATGAAACCTCCTTAAAAATTCACTGAAACCTTCTTAAACATCCAATGAAACCCCCTTAAAAATTCACTGAAACCTTCTTAAACATCCAATGAAACCCCCTTAAAAATTCACTGAAACCTCTTTTAACATCCACTGAAACCCCCTTAAAAATTCACTGAAACCTCTTTTAACATCCACTGAAACCCCCTCTACCAGCCAGAGCCCCCTCCAACATCCCTCCCAGCCCAGAGCTCTGTGACTCCATGATTCTCTGTGCTGCTCTCCTCTGCTCACCACACATTTGACCTCAGGGAAGAAGTGACTGGGAAAAACAGGCCTAGGAAGAGGGAGCATTTATTTTCTGGCATAAATATAATAATATTAATACAGTAAAATCTGCCTCAGAAGCTGAGGGCTTATGTATTTCACATTTTGTGTATTAAATATTTAAAATCATGGAAATGTTTACTTAGATACTTATATTTCATGGACTATAAAACAATAATAACCAACTCCAAATTAGTAATTTCCTTTCAGATAATAAAGTCACAATGAGAAAAAATTTGTAGCTTCCAGTTGTTCCAACCAGTGTTTGAAATGACATGAAAATCTCTTCAGCAGTCATTACAGCCTAATTGCTTTGGAAAGCTGCAAGAGAATTACCACAGCTTTTTGCTGCTGTTTGTTTTGCTAAAGGAAAGTTAATTTTATTCAAAAAAATATTAACTATTTCCATCTCCTTATTCCTACAAAGCAGAGAAGTGAATTGGGAATTACTGTTCAATATTATAGAATCATTAAGGCTGGAAAAGACCTCAAAATCCCCAAGTCCACCTTTGATTATCAAAGTCTATCAAAAGACTTTTCTACAAATGGAATCACGCAGCTCATTTCTCCTGAACCTTGCAGAGAGCAGCTCACACCTGCCAGGGTGTGCTGCCTTGAGTTTGCTGCCAGCGTGCATTTGGAGGTACACTCAATACCCACGTGCAGCTTTGCACTCCCACTTTGGTGTGCAGCTCATGCATGATGCCTTTCCTTCTGCAAACACAAAAGGGAACATCATGAGCAATGGTATTTTTATCAGTACCTATTGGCATAATCATCTGGTATTTAAAAGCATCCTTACGTTTCAGCTAATTAAGAGGCTGTATTTTATTTCTATTATTTGGGGGACACTCAAATTCCTGTCTGATGCTGAAGCACTCGGGATGCCACGTGGGATTTTTCTGGCAGTTTTAAGAAGCTTTTTAAAGAAAAAGTACTGGGGCTGGAAGACAAAAAGCTGAATGTCAGTTCAGGCCTGAGCCTGGGCTGTGCTGTTTTCCCCCTGGCAGGAATTCCCTGGGACATTTCCAGCACAGTGGGGCAGGCAGCACCCCCAGCTTCCCCAGCCTTGCCTGCCTGTGGGGCTCCTCCTGCTGCAATTCCTGCAGCTCCTGGAACAATGGGAAGAAAATTCTTAGAATCCCAGAATGGGTTGGGTTGGAGGGACTTTAAAGCCCCACCAGAGCCAGCCCTGCCAGGGCAGGGACACCTCCCACTGCCCCAGGCTGCTCAGAGTCACATCCAGCCCGGCCTTGGGCACTGCCAGGGATGCAGGAGCAGCCCCAGCTGCTCTGGTACCCGTGCCAGGGCTGCCCACCCTGCCAGGGAAGGATTCCATCCTCATAAACCCCCTTGGGCTGGAGGGTGCAGACCCCAAAAGTCAAACCTGCTCCTGCTCGTGGCACACCCAGCTGTCACTATTGGACATGAAAAGAGCACGCAGAAGCTTGGGGAGTTCAAAAGAGAAAAAAGAGTCAATTTAATTTCTGGCCTCGCAATAGACAGAACTCCAAAACTGGCAGTGGATTGGAGGATGGAATTGCCACCTCTCCAACCACACTGGTCAAACCAACATCCATCAATTCTCTCCTCCCACAAAGAAGAATGCAAAACAATCATTATTTGCATGAACAGTGTGAGTGCTCCACTAGAAATATGTAAACATCAGAAGGCATGGAAAACTTTTAAAAGAACTTTAAAACTTTCAAAAGAACTAGAAAAGAAAACTTCACACTTTTAAAAATCAGGGCAACACCCAGCTGGCAAATAAAATAGCCAAAGAACATCCCCATGCCCCGAATGCCTCGGTGGTACAGAGATCTCATCAAACCAAAGACAATGTCCCTGTTTGGGTTTTTCAGTTGGTGTTTGGGCATCATTAGAAGCCTTAACCATCACACAGCACTCTAAGCACTCTAAAGAGGTGATGTTCCCGTGCTGCTGCTTCTTCCACAAAGAAAAACACCCCCTAAGTTAAAGAATTTCAGAGAAATCTGTTCAGCATTTAGCCAACATCCTGGTTCCTCCAGGAGCTCACAGCAGCAGCCAGCACCTAAGTCACTATGATTCATTGGATCAATAATTCTAAGGTCTTGTACCTAAAAGGTTGAAAAATGTGATCTAACTTGGCAGAAGAGAAATGATTGTAATGTTCAGCAAAACGGTTAATGAGGCTTGGAAAAAGCAGATTTTGAGGGGAGAGAAATATGTCCAGGTTTTACCTTGCCCAGAGCTCCAGCAGAACGTTCCCTCCTCAAGGTAACTCTGCAGCTCCACAGACACCTTCAGATTTTCAATATTTCCACTCTTTTACTGGCTGCCCTTTCCCTTTTCCCCATTTCCATGCTCTGGAGGACCTGGTCTCTTTTCCAGCTCCCAATATCCCATGACATTTCTCACTGAATGCTTCATTTCAGTAGCTCAGTTACATAAAGGCACAGAAATGCTTTTTCCTTCTCCCCTACCTGCAAGCTTTATTTTAAGTCCTTCTTTTTTCTTCCATCCCTTACCATCCGAACCCAAATTAAAAAAAAATCCTTTCCCAGATCCCTGTTGCACTCTTGGACTGCCCTCAGATAAGAAAATGCCATCTTAAGCTCCAGTATTTGTGCTCAAAGCAAAACAAATAACAGCGATACTGGGAGCCAGCACTGGTGCTGTTATTTTAGCATTTCATTATTCTAAGGGAAACAGACACTGGCAACTCCAATTTCCTGGTCCATAAAGGCACTTCCCACAGGCCAGCCCCATTTGGGGTGTGGAGGGGGGATCTGCCCTTGTCCCTTACCTGGGGCTCATCCTCACACCAACAGTGTCACTTCAGCCTGGAGAGGGAAATGTCAGAGGAATTATTTTTAATTGTTCACCCAGTTCGGGGAACTTTGAAAGGGCATGGAGTGTTAGGGCAACAGGGAATGGATTCAGATGGGGAGAGAGCAGGTTTGGATTGGATACTGGGGATAAATCCTCCCTGGCAGGGTGGGCAGCCCTGGCACAGGGTGAATTCCCAGAGCAGCTGTGGCTGCCCCTGGATCCCTGGCAGTGCCCAGGGCCAGGCTGGACACTGGGGCTGGGAGCTCCTGGGACAGTGGGAGGTGTCCCTGCCATGGCAGGGGGGGATAAAGGGATCCTGAAGGTCCCTTCCAACCCAAACCCTTGTGGGATTCTGTGAGAGCCAAAGCCCCACTTTGCTGCTCCTCGGGGCAGCCTCAGCCACACCTCTCTGCATCTCAAATCCCCTTTCCCAGTGGCTCCTTGTCTCCCAGGAGCTGAGCCCAGGGAACGTGCCTGGGCAGCAGGGAAACGTCCCCTGTTTGTCAGGCTGTGTTAGCTGGAGATCCCTCCCTGCTCCCAGAGCCCCCACAGCCCTGGAGCTCACATCCCCCCCCTCTGCACAGCATCCTGCCCACGGTGGAGACAATTACATGTTTCTGATCTCATTTCTATAATTCACTTCCCTATCTAATCAACAATTATCCCTAATGAACTTTCCAGTGCTCATTCAAACTCAGCAGCTTCTCCTTCCTCGAGTGAGACAGAAGGAGAGCCCGGTGGCTCCTGGCATATCATGTTTTATGGAGTGATTTCTGAATGATCACACTTGAATTTTAAAGCTGTTTAACAGCCAGAGCAAATGGCAGGCAAAGGAACTGAAGTGAGGAGTATGACCTATGAAAACGATGCAAATTCATTGGGAAAAATCCGTTATTAGGGAAAGGTCTCCTCGTCACAGCCCAATAAATCACACTGTAAAAACACAGCACAACTGGAAGAGCAAATAGTTGTGTAATTCTGTATCCCTGCAGTCCTCTGAATGGGAATAATGGTGTAGGCAAAAGGAAATATTTGTGTCCTGGTTGAAGGTGCGTGAAAATGTGGAATGGGTTATGAATGACCCTGTTATTGGGGACCTCCCAGAGAAATAACTCAGAGACTGCTGTGAATGGGCCCCTGGCTTAACTGGCTGCCCAAATTCTAAAGCCAAGGTAATCCAGCTGCTGTCCCCTTATCACAGATCCCACTGCTCCCAAATCCCTCTGCTCCCAAATCCCACTGCTCCTAAATCCCACTGCCCCCACATCCCACCGCTCCCAAATCCCACTGCTCCTAAATCCCCCTGCTCCCAAATCCCCCTGCTCCCAAATCCCACTGCTCCAAATCCCACTGCTCCCAAATCCCACTGCTCCAAATCCCACTGCTCCCAAATCCCACTGCTCCCAAATCCCACTGCTCCCAAATCCCACTGCTCCCAAATCCCACTGCTCCAAATCCCTCTGCTCCCAAATCCCTCTGCTCCCACATCCCACTGCTCCCAAATCCCACTGCTCCCAAATCCCACTGCTCCAAAATCCCACTGCTCCCACATCCCACTGCTCCAAATCCCACTGCTCCAAATCCCACTGCTCCCAAATCCCACTGCTCCCAAATCCCACTGCTCCAAAATCCCACTGCTCCCACATCCCACTGCTCCCAAATCCCACTGCTCCAAATCCCACTGCTCCCAAATCCCACTGCTCCTAAATCCCCCTGCTCCTAAATCCCCCTGCTCCCAAATCCCACTGCTCCCAAATCCCACTGCTCCCAAATCCCACTGCTCCAAATCCCACTGCTCCCAAATCCCACTGCTCCAAATCCCACTGCTCCAAATCCCCCTGCTCCCAAATCCCCCTGCTCCCAAATCTCCCTGCTCCCAAATCCCCCTGCTCCCAAATCCCACTGCTCCCACATCCCCCGGCTCCCACATCCCTCTGCTCCCAAATCCCACTGCTCCCAAATCCCTCTGCTCCCAAATCCCACTGCTCCCACATCCCTCTGCTCCCAAATCCCACTGCTCCCAAATCCCACTGCTCCCAAATCCCTCTGCTCCCAAATCCCACTGCTCCTAAATCCCCCTGCTCCCAAATCCCCCTGCTCCCAAATCCCACTCCTCCCAAATCCCACTGCTCCAAAATCCCACTGCTCCCAAATCCCACTGCTCCAAATCCCACTGCTCCCAAATCCCACTGCTCCAAAATCCCACTGCTCCAAATCCCTCTGCTCCCAAATCCCTCTGCTCCCACATCCCACTGCTCCCAAATCCCACTGCTCCCAAATCCCACTGCTCCAAAATCCCACTGCTCCCACATCCCACTGCTCCCAAATCCCACTGCTCCAAATCCCACTGCTCCAAATCCCACTGCTCCCAAATCCCACTGCTCCCAAATCCCACTGCTCCAAAATCCCACTGCTCCCACATCCCACTGCCCCCAAATCCCACTGCTCCAAATCCCACTGCTCCCAAATCCCACTGCTCCTAAATCCCCCTGCTCCTAAATCCCCCTGCTCCCAAATCCCACTGCTCCCAAATCCCACTGCTCCCAAATCCCACTGCTCCAAATCCCACTGCTCCCAAATCCCACTGCTCCAAATCCCACTGCTCCAAATCCCCCTGCTCCCAAATCCCCCTGCTCCCAAATCTCCCTGCTCCCAAATCCCCCTGCTCCCAAATCCCACTGCTCCCACATCCCCCGGCTCCCACATCCCTCTGCTCCCAAATCCCACTGCTCCCAAATCCCTCTGCTCCCAAATCCCACTGCTCCCACATCCCTCTGCTCCCAAATCCCACTGCTCCCAAATCCCACTGCTCCCAAATCCCTCTGCTCCCAAATCCCACTGCTCCTAAATCCCCCTGCTCCCAAATCCCCCTGCTCCCAAATCCCACTCCTCCCAAATCCCACTGCTCCAAAATCCCACTGCTCCCAAATCCCACTGCTCCAAAATCCCACTGCTCCCAAATCCCACTGCTCCAAAATCCCACTGCTCCTAAATCCCCCTGGCTCCCAGGGACTTGAGAGCAGCTGGGAGCAGCTCCTGGGCAGTCCCTGCTCCCAGGGCAGGAGGACAGAACCAAACACTCCCAAGTTTTGGTGAATTTTCAGGCAAGCACCAGTTGCAATTATTTCATCTACAACAGGGGTTTCTTTTGTTTGCTTGTTTTTTGGGGGGAAAAATAAAAATAAAAGCAGAGCTGAGTAATTTCAGAAGAATCCTGACTTGTTTTGCTTTCCCAGGTACAACTTCCCCCCTGGAAACACAATAAATGCATTGTGATGGAACTACTGCCAATTGTAACACAACCAAAAGGTACTGCAAATATTAAAACACGGTGTAAAACCAGGGTCAGAGGTGTAAACTTCTCCTTCTATGTATTTATTTTCCAACACATGAGCTTGCAGTCCTGGCCACGTCAGGACAGCTCAGACCTGTGAATTATCTGATCAATAGCAAACAAGAATGGAAGCATTTTCAGTTCACTGGCAGAAGTCAAGAACAGAGAAATAATAACAGCAGCAGTGATTCAATCAGAGGCAGCTGTAGTAGGTGGCACCACAACGTAGGACAAATGTCAAGCAGGCAGACAAATGGCCCTGCTGAGGGGAGAAAGCAGGACTTATCAGAGTGCCTTTGGAAAGGCTCCGGGGTCAGCCTCCTCCTCCTCCTGAGGAGCTCTTGGTGCAAGAAAAAAATTACTCATGGAAGCAAAATCATGTGAGGCTGCAGCATTTGTCAAATTCATGGTCCCAATTTTTAAGCCACGGTCACGTCGACCTTCCTGTCATTTTTACTGGAAAACAAAGAAAGGAAAAAAACCACAGAGCTCTGGAGCAGGCAAGAGGAGCTGTTCTGTAAATGCCCATGTCTGCAAATTCCTCCTTGCTTAGCAAGGAGATTTTTCTTCCTCTGAGTTTAAATTAATGAAAAGACAAATATGTTCTAAGTGGCAGGGGTGAGGCAGTGTCTCCCGTGACAGAAACAGTTCATTCTGTCTGAAGACAGATCAGAACAGGCTCTGGGCTGTCCAGTGCCAGACATTTACTATAAAACATTCTGTTCCCTTTGAGCAGAGGTTAAATGGGGAGTGCAGCTGCACTGGCACCTCCCTGGCAGCGCTGCTGCCCCTCAGCAGAGCTGAGCCAGGGCTGCTTCAGCCTGGGAAGGGCTGCTGCTGTTGGAAGGATGTGCTTGCTGCCCGTGGCCTCAGCCCAGCTGAGCTCAGCTCAGGGAGCAGCCCAGCCCAGCCTGCCCCAGCACAGGGGAGATGGATGGGGAAGAGACAAATCTCATTTGTCTGCAAGAGCTGTGAGAAACATCTGGTGGAGAACTGGCTGGAGGGTCAGGGACAAAGGGACAAAGGGACAAAGAGACACGTGCTCCAGGCCAAGGGCAGGAAAGCCCAGAGTTATTTAGGCAATTGTCCAAAGCTGCCCCCAGACAGCCCTGCCTGTGTGGGGGCACCAGCAGTGTCCCCAGCCCTCAGGGGTCTCAGAAGCAGCCAGGCTGCAAAAGCCCTCTAAGGCCACGGAGCCCAAAGTCCCCTCGCCACTGCCACGGCCACCTCCAGCCTGTGTCCCTAAAGCCACATCCACTGGGGTTTGATGGGCACCCCTCCACAAGGAATGGGCAAACAGGGCTGGGATTGAACCCCAAACTCCTATAAACAGACTGGTGTCACCCCAGAACCCAGAGCTGTGCCAAAACCCGGAGCTGTGGCTGGCCCTGGAGCTGGCAGGGGATCAGAGCAGCAGGAGGGAACCAAAGGGGGACTCCCCTGTCCCAAAGTCCCCCCTGGCACTGGCAGGCTCCTCTGAACACCCCAGCCTGGGTTCCCAAAGCTTTGCAGAACACAGGGCCCTACAGACCCCTCTGGGCTGGGATGAGCATCACAGACCCCTCTAGGATAGAATGATCCCTACAGACCCCTCTGGGCTGGGATGATCCCTACAGACCCCTCAGGACAGAATGATCCCTACAGACCCCTCAGGACAGAATGATCCCTACAGACCCTCCTGGGCTGGAATGATCCCTACAGACCCTTCTGGAAAGGAGTGATCCCTACAGACCCCTCTGGAAGGAATGGTCCCTACAGACCCCTCTGGAAGGAATGATCCCTAGCTCTGGAAGGAATCCAGAAGGGTCCCTGTTCTGGGCATGCAGGGTCTCTCTCCGAGCCCTCCCAGGGTGCAGGACTCTGGATATTTCAGAAATTGTTATTGTCAGATCCCTGCCCAGGGTCAGCTGTTTGTTTCTTGTGGAGTTGAGGTACTTCCCTCTTCAGAAGTTATCACAGAGGATTTATTTAAGCTACAGAAATCCCTGTGGACAAGAAATCCCAAATGCATCAGGCATCAGGATGTGGGAAGCTGTCACTCAGATTTATTGGATGAATGCTTCCCAAGTGCTTTACAACCAGGTTCTCTCAAAGCATTTGGCTCTGACTGCACAGGAACAGAACAGATCCCATCCTTTTATCCAGGTGTGTTTGTTTGCTCCTTCACTTCACAATTTCCTTAGTAGAATCAAGCAGTGCTGCTCGATTCAGTGCTTGCTGCTCATCGTGCATTGAAAGATATTCCACAAAAAAACTGCTGGAAAGATGAAAACCTTCAGTGAAATAATCTTCCCAATCACTCACAGGGTGCTGCTCCCCATCTGCCTCTCCAGATCACTGCTGAGGGCAAATCCTGCTTTAATCACACCTGTTCACAGGTGTGATAGACTCCCTTATCAAAACTCCACATTCTCCAGAAATATTTCTCACTGCCTCCAATAACAAGAGTAAAAAAAGATCTTTTCTTCCAGCACAGTGCTGGGCCCTGCAGGGGTTCTCTTCAGCCCTTTCCTAAATGCTGAGTGGGGGAAAAGTTGGAATCCAGTCCTGGGAAGTGTTCCCAGAGCAGGCAATGGGATTCTGCTTGAGTGAAGCCTGAAGAGTTCAGCTAATTGTCAGTAATTTTCTCCTTTCTTGTCCAGCATGATGAAAATGCCGTGGAGGAGCAATCAGCGTGCTGGGAAATTACATAGTGAGGAGAAAATGGGAGATTTCCTTGTGGGTCAGGGCTGCTTCGAGGGGCACCTCCAGTCTTGCACAGATTTAAAGGGGAACTTTTCCAAATTCCTGCTCACTTGCCAAGCTATCCTCAGCCAGCACCTCCTTGATTTCCTCCCAGAGCCCTGGGAATGTGATGGCTCTCACAGCCCCAAAACACCCTCACCTGCCTGCTGCTCTCCTCTGGGACTCGGCCACACCAGTGCTGGAAATGCACCACCCCCCAAAACACCCCAAAATCAGCTCTTTTCCATCCCCTTCCAGTGCCACAGTCCCTGGAGACACCTGGAGATTTTTCTCTCCAGTTTTATCCTGCCTGCTCCTTGGTCCACGTGGAGAAAACAGAGCCACCCCTCTCCTAATGACAGCCCTTCTCTGCTGCTGACGAAGGGGACAGAGCTGGGGAGCCCCAGAAGGGCACAGCAGGCCTTGCACAGGGCTCCCAGCCCTCATCCTCTGGGAATACTGCTCTGCATCCCCCCAGGAGCCAGCTGGCCTCCTTGCCAGCCCCGTGGTCCTGGAGTCGCTGCTGCTGCAGCTGCAGAAAACAAACGGATCCCTGGAGAGCTCTGCTGGGGCATGGACTGACAGGACACCCTGGCAGTGCCAGGGCCAGGCTGGGCATGGGGCTGGGAGCACCTGGGACAGTGGTGGGTGTCCCTGCCACGGCAGGGCTGGCACTGGGGGGGATTTAGGGTCCCTCCAACCCAACCCAACCCATCCCGGGATTCTCGTCCTGCTGGGCTGCTTTAACCAATTGCCTGTGGGATCCTGAGGAAAGGCAGGCTGTGAGGGTGCTGAGGAAAAGGGAAAGGCTTTCCCACACCTGATCTGATGGACATTCCCTCTGAGCTGCTGTTAAAGCACGTGCTCCACGCTGGGGCTGGCAGAGCTGCTCCGGGCTCTGGTTTTCAATGGAAGATCCACAAGAACATGAAAGTCCTTCTCTTCCTCTCTCATCTAACACTGTGATTTCCCAGCTAGGGCCGAATTCTTTCATTTTTGAGTTTCTAAGGACATAGTCTTATCCTTTTAATTTTCATTACTGCAGCCCTCCCAGTCAAATCCTCCCTCCATCCACCAAGCCTCCCCTGCCCCAGCAGTTCCTGGCAGCTTTTGTGGGACTGCAGAGGTTCCATCAGCTCATTGCCAGCCTCCAAACTCCTCCTAACGAGCTCTAGCTACTCCAGCCCTGGAGAGCAGCTCTGCCTTCAGCATAAACCACCCCTAATTAAACCCCTGTCCTCCAAAGAGCTGCTGAATGGAAAAGCCTGAGCAGAACGACTGGGAACTTCTGTCTTTTGGCCCTGGCCTGGGTTCTGCAGCTCCTGGAGGAGGAATTAGCCTGGAATTAGCCTGGAAGTGCCCGTGCTGGAGGGGCTGGCAGGCTGCAGGGTGGCCCTGGCAGCTCTCACGGCTCCACCACCCCACGGGCTCAGTCAATTAATTTTGTTGCACACCAGGACGTTCCAGCTGGTATGGGCTGATTAATTAACAGCCCTGAGATGCTGCTGCTTTGCTATCAAGCACACTGAGAATTAATTTGGGTGCCTTGTTATGTAGGCACACACATAAAAGCACTCAGGGGTGACCTGGCACAGCGCTGGCACCACGAGTGTCACTCACAGAGGGGAACGAGGCCCAGGCAGGAGCAGGCAAAGAGCTGGGGGAGCTCTGGTGGCTTCAATTCACTCCTCCAAGGGCGTGGATAAAGGCCTGGAGGGACAGGGCACTGGGAATGGCTCCCACTGCCAGAGGGCAGGGAAGAATGGGAGATTGGGAAGGAATTCTTCCCCTGGCAGGGTGGGCAGCCCTGGCACAGGGTGCCCAGAGCAGCTGGGGCTGCCCCTGGATCCCTGGCAGTGCCCAAGGCTGGGCTGGACAATGGGCTGGGAGCAGCTGGGACAGTGGGAAGTGTCCCTGCCATGGCAGGGGTGGGATGAGATACCTCAATGTCCCTCCAAGCCAAGCCAAGCCATTCAGGGGTTCTGGGATAAACACAGATTTCAGTGAGCTTTCCCCATGTCCTGCACTTGCCCCTTCCTACTGATACCCACGCCACAAAATCTTTCATAATGATTGAGCTGCAGGCTCGGGCCAGCTCCAGGCTGGTTTTGCTGGGAGCAGAACGAAGCTCTGTGGGGTTTGTGGGGTTCCTCACAGCCTCTGTCCATTCCCTGACGTGCAGCTCTGCCCTGGCCCCAGCACAGACATCACCCCCAGCCCTGCTCTGCCCTGGAGCTGTGCTAACGAGCAGTGCGTGCACAGATGCTTAGATATCTAGGTACTTATATATTTGCATATTTATATCTTTATAATTTCCATATATTTCAATTTATATACTTTTGTAAATTGTATGCCTATATAAATATATTTATATATTATATGTTTATATATTTCTAGAAAATATTTATATATTTTATATATAAATATTTATTTATTTATATAAAAGCAGGGGGAAAAAAGCCTGCATCACTGAGGCTCCCTGTGCCACAGCTCAGCCTCCCCCAAACACCAAGTGAGCAAAACCTAAAAGCTGATCCCAAAGCTCCTCCTGGGGCTCAGGGCTGGGGTTCCCCCACGTGTAATTCCCTGGGGAATGCTGCTGCTCCCGGGCATGCTGTGGGGCACAGGAGGGCACATCAAACCTGCTCACCTCCACGCAGGACACAGCAGCCCAGAACCGCAGGGCACGGCAGAGAAAAATCCCAATGAAACCAGCCAGGAGCCGCTGGCAAAGCTCAGCTGCCAGCTCTGGTGCATTCTGCCCTCCTGCAGCACGTCCTGGGCTTCACGTGAAATCAGCTGCCCCTCAGAATTGAACATGCAATAGTTGATAATTCACGGAGTCAATCCCAGCGTTGTCCTCTGGAGAACATCGACGGGACTGCAGCATCCCCAGCCTGCAAACCCTTTGCCCCCTCAGCCCAGGAAATCAGCTCCCCAAAGCAGCACCAGGCAGGCTGGAAATCCAATGTATTCCCTTCCCCATCCTGAAATGGCTTTGGTGGCACATAATTTTTCTTTTTGAAGGATTTCCTCTCTGCCGACAAGTAAATAAATGTGCAACTTTCCGCTCCTTTTAGTGCCCAGAAGAAAAGGAAGGAAGAGAAAGGAAGGGGGAAAGGACCTGCAACAGGTTTGCAGAATATCCGTTATTCATTTTCTGAAGCACAACAGGGACACTTTATAAACTAATCCAGCTTTACACGGCGCAGCGCTGCCTTCACTTCTGTGTTATTGGATAATTTGTCAGTTCTGGCACTTTGGCAAGTAATCAAGTAAGGAACAACTACCAGAAGCAGAAGGAAATTACTGGATCTGGTTCCTCTTCCTCCTCCTTCTTGTGTTCTAAACATAAGCTGATTTTAAACAAAACACTGTTGGCAGAAACAAAACAACCTTTAGGATTTATGGAAGACACAGCACCAAAATAAGATGCTTGTGTTTGAGGGGGTTTTGATTTTGCTTTTCCCCCCTCCTTTCTCCCCAGATAGATCACTTTCCATTAAGTGCTTTGAGCTGAACATGGAAAATCTTACTCCCTGCCCAGGTAAAGCTTCACTTTGCATAACTGGTAGCTGGGAGGGAAAAGAACATCGCAGTGACTCGGGATCAGCTCCGGCCACTGAGCACGGCCACGGCTGCAGCTGCTCCCAGGGAATTCTCCTGAACCTAAAACCACACAAACCCCACGTTCCTGCCTTGTGCCACCGATGGGAAATGGGGTCACACTCCCAGTGCAGAGGGCAGGGGAGGGAGCTGCTGTTGGCTGTCTGCTCCAGGGAATCCCGTCCTCCAGAAAAGCCTGAAAGGCTTCAGAGCATCCCCCGAGGCTCTGAGAGCTTCTGCTGCACCTGGGGCTTCCAAAACAAATCTGAATTCTGCACACGCACTAGAGGGGGAAAATAAACATCACTGCAGGGAGCACTGGTGCACTAAGTAGGTACAAAGTCATCGATGGCCACTGAAACAACAGCTGGACTTGTCTTGGAAATGAAGGGATCACTCAGGAGGTGCAGACCTTTTAAATGATTGTGACAGATTAGGAGCTGGTTGCACAAGACCAAGAAACCATCAAACAACCAAAGTTTCTGCATCAGGCGCTGGTTTCAGGCCTGCAACTCCCCGTGTCGCCACCAACAAAGAAAACGAGAAAATCCAGAACAGGGATTTGGAATGTGGAATTCTCTTACTGCAGGTCCTCGGTGAAGGAAAGAAATCATCATCCCAAATGAATGAAATGGACAAAGAAACACAGATGTTTCCACCTCTGCACTGGGAGAGTAAAAAATGAACACCTCTCACAATGGCCCCAGATCTCCCTCCATGCCCAGGATTTGGGGAGTGACAGCTTCATGAACAAGAAGTTGAGCAGGAAAAAAAAAGACTCTACAAGCCAGACTGCAGACTGTGCTACCCAAAATCCACGTGGATACCACCTCTGAGGAGGTGGGCAGTGACCATGGTGGTGCTGGGCTGGACCTGCTGATCTCAGAGGTCTTTTCCCACCTGAATGATCCCATCATTCTGCTCCTTTCCAGAACACCTCCCTGGGAAAGGCATCCACAGCCCCACAGGCACGAATGGAGGGAGCAGCAAGGGCAAGGAGGGGGGGGGGGGGGTCTGTGACATCCATCCCTGCATCCATCCCTGCATCCCCAGAGCTCCCAACAACCACTCCTGGTTCCACCTTGCACTGCTGGACTCTGCTCAGGCAATTCTGCCTTTCAGTGTTCTCTTGCATGACAGTGATCCCACCTCTGCCACTAATTAAAAACCTTCTTTGTCTGACAGTGCATTTGAAAAATGAGATAATGGCTCTCGACTAAAGCACTTCTGAGAGGAACACCCAAGTGCACAGAGCAGCAGCAGTTGTGTCCAGCTCTGCACAAACACAGAGTCCAGGCCTGGCTGTCATTAAACTCCCAGTCCAGGTCCCTGGAGCTGTGCAGGGCCAATCCCACACCCAGCTCCCAGTTCTCAGGGAATTCTCTCCCCCAGGCTGGCACCTGTGCCCACCCAGCCAGCTCCACAAGCACTGCCCAGGAATGTCAAGGTCACTGCTGAGCCCTGGGGAAGTGAAAATGGAGTTGGATCATTGCTGCCAGAAATCTGACTCTGCTCTGACAATTTAGTAATAGAATTGTGCAGGGATGGTGACACCATTTCTTGTGTTCCCAGGGTAGGGAGAGTGTGCTGGGGGAAGTGCAGCTACTGCAGCAAAGCAAAAATTGCCACTTCTTATCCAAACCTTCCAAAAACATCTTATAATCCCCTAGTTTGTTATCATTTCAATTTTTAAATTCATTTTTGTTTGGCTAGAATACTAAAAAAAAAAAAAAAAAACAAAACCCCACAAACTTTCAAATATCTTATCGGGATAATTTTCACAGCCAGACCAGAGAAGAAGCATTGCCTGAGTCTCTCTGACAAATCTGAGCATCCACAATAAACAAACTGTCAAAATACCAGCAGAGCTCACCAGTTTGGAGAGAACCAGGATCTTCCAGCCCCTTTTGGGGAAAAATTCCTGTGGAAAAACCTGCAGAGCCAGTCCCACACCCTGGGTACCAAAATTCTCCATCAGGGCATGGTTACCTCCAGAGCAAAGGGTCCCAGGCTCAACTTCCTCAGGCACGAGGGTCCCCGAGCCCTGGGGGTGACAGAAGTGTCCCCCCCTCCCCGTGCCCAGCCCAGGCTGGCTTCCAGCTCCATTCCCACTGTCCCTGTGGAGCTGCTGGCTCCACGTGGCTTGTGCTTGGGGAAACACAGCATTGGTAGCAGCTCCTAATTCACCAAACGCTCAAACCCCAGAGCAGGGAGCTCAGCCTGCCCTGAAGCTTCTGGCCAGGCTGTGCCACCTAAAGCTGCTCAGGAAGCTGCAAATCACCTGTGGTAATGGCAAGAAAATGCTTTTAATTTTCAATTGTGGAAGAGGAGTAGGGAAAAAAAAAAGGAGGATTTCCAGCACCAGAGTAAAAACAACACGCTGTTCTAGTGAAGTTCCTTTGAACATGGAATTCCATCAGGACAGAAACTACTCCTGGCACTTTCCTGCTGAGGCTGGGCCACAGCAGGGCAAGAGCAATGAGACATTGAAACCCTCTTAGGTTTGAGGAGACAAACTCAGCAAATCAAGCAGGGTCACCTAAACTTCAAGGCAATGCTGGTGCCACCAACACCAAACTTCCAATACCTCTCCTAAAAAAATCCTGAACACAAATGTTATCCCTCAAACTTTTAATAGAGCAGGAGAAGAAAGTGGACTGTGCTGTCCTTGTGTCACCACCTTTCTGAGAGCTGACAAGTGCCTGAGGGAAAGATCTGGGCTCCTCTGTTCTTCCCTCTTCTTTTATCCTTACTCTTTCTTTTTTCTGTTTCTTTTTTTTTTTTTTTAATTTTTGTTCTGTATCTTTCCTGCCTTTGTGCCGGGCAAAGGCTGCTCCTGCTGGCTGAGGTGGAGCCTTCAGCAGTGCCCTGACCACCCAGGGAGGGGCAGCGAGGCCAGGTGGAGCCCAGGACACCCAGGAGCACACCCAGGACACTCGCTGGCCCCTCTGCATCCTCCAGCCTCTGCCTGCTCAGCACAGAGCCACCCCCAGCCCAGGTCATTTCCTCTGGTCAAACAGAGCCTCTGAGCTCTGATCATTCCCAGGCTTACACCAAGGCAGTTCCTGCTATAAATCCTACAGGCAAGGATGTTGCTGAAATTCTTTCCCTACAGTCTGCAAGAATTTTACCTGTTTTCTTTTTCCATACTTCAAAAAAACCTTTACAGATACTTTCCAGCAGAGCTGTTGCAGCCACGTCCAGCCCCAAGCCCTAAAAAGCAGCAGCCATTTACTGGTAATGCCCCTCTATTTATTCACCGTGGTTACTCTGGGAAAACACGTGGGAAGAGGAGCCCGTGGCTTTGAAAAGCCATTTCCCGGCAGCCTGGGCGACTGCAGCAGCCCACAAGTGTTTTATAGCCACCCTTGTTGTGTCCCAGCAGATAAATCTGCTCTCAGGACAGGCAGCAGCTTCCCCGAGGTCTTGCAGGAGCCCCTCGCAGTTCTGGATCCTCTGCTGAGAGAGGCCCAAGGACACAAATTGGGCTTCCCTGGGTGTGGGTCTGCAGCCCCGAGCTGGGCAATTCCCCCTGGCAGGGGAGACCCTCCTGGAGCAGTTCTGTGCCAGGAACCAGAGATGCATTGGACTTCTTCAGTCTCCAGCTTCTGTTTGTTGTTATCTTATCAAAACTTCAGCGCTGTCTGCAGCAGACTCTGCGTGCAGGAAAAACAGCACAAAAATGGCAACGACCTCGTGCTGCAAGGCCTTTTGAGCCTAATCAAAAACTAAGCTGCCCAGTTAAGAAGTGACACCTAAATTATTTTCCTTTCTAACCCAATGACTGACCCCTAAAGACCCGCTGTGCGGATTTTTCTGCCCAATTACAAGACACCACCCAAACCCAAGAAGAAAGGAGAAGAAAGGAGAAGAAAGGAGAAGAAAGGAGAAGAAAGGAGAAGAAATGAGAAGAAAGGAGAAGAAAGGAGAAGAAAGGAACTCGAGACAACACCCTGTACCCTCCATCTTGAACCCATCTAGAACATCCTAAAAATCCTAAAGCCTGAATTTCTCACCCCTGTGACACACTACACTGCTCTCTACAATCTCTACAATCTATTTCACACTTTTCTGGTCTCTGGTTCACCTTGAGGCTTTGGAAGTTTTCTCCATGAATGAGGGTCAGAGTCAGTGCTCCCCTGGGGGTCAGGACACCCCAGAGCAGACACAGAAATATTCCAGTGCCCTGGGTTTCCTCACCTGGGCTGGGCTGTGGCTCTGCTGCAGGGCAGGAACGTGCTGTCCTTCTGCAGCAGCGATGCTCGGACAGGGAGGGATTGAGGAGGAGCAAACAGCCCTCAGGGCTGCAGGAGTCCAGCAGGAGGATAAGTGGATGCATTTCTTTTATCTCGCTTTGCTCCTGGAGTTTCACTTCAATGCAAAAAAGAAAAAAAACCCAAACAATGGTGCATGAGCACAATTTAAATGCGTTATGTTAGGGGGATAATCAGAATCCTTAACTTTGTTTGATGCCAAAGCAGTGACACAAACTGTAACCCAATAAAGTTAGTTCAGAGCTTGAGCTGTCCACGACCCTACCCTCAAAAAAACCTCAATAAACCAAAAAACCCAAAGTTTTCTGCGTCTGTAAAAAATCGCCATTAACATCAATATTTTAACAAACACAAACGTAACCTTGATTTTAAAGCTTTGATTCCAGCTGCAGCTCCAGCACCGTAACCATAGAAATAATCCAACCCCCTCCTACTAAAGCCACGTTTGTCCTTGATCGTTGTTTTTCTTAATTGAAATACTTGAGCCACTTGGAAGCAGATTGCTTTGCAGCACAATGTATTGCAGAAAAGTTGCTTCATTTTCTAACCTGCTGGTACACCATGTCCTACATTTTCCCAGTTTTCTGGGAAGCTCCTTAAAGGCATCTTTAATTTTTCACAGCTCCCTGGAAACGTGAAAAGGAAGGAAAAGGTAGGTCATAGTTTTGGGCATCCCATTTTTGGCGGAGCTCTCTGAACTCCGCGGCTGCGGCGGCGCACGAAGGGTCTCTGTGAGCTGGAATCTTATCTAAGCAACTTCCGAGAGCAGCCAGGCTGGTTCCAGCAGGGGCAAGGAGTTATTTTAGCATTTCCCTGGGGACAGTGGCACCTGCAGCTCTGCCCTCCCTGCAGGGTTTGTGCCAGCCCGGCCCCACCTCAGGGACGCTCCTGGGGCCACTTCCACCTGTAGCTGCAGCCCCAGGGCCGCAAATCCATGGATCAGCGTCCCCGAGGCGCCGGGGCAGCGCTCACGGGGGCCCCTCTGCGCCGTGCACAACCTGGGACCTGGAGGGGCAAAGGCAGCCTGTGGCGCTGATGTGCAGGACAGACAGACAGACAGACAGACAGACAGCCGTGAGGCTGTGCACGACAGACAGACAGACAGACAGACAGACAGACAGACAGACAGACAGCCGGGAGGCTGTGCAGGACAGACAGACAGACAGACAGACAGCCGTGAGGCTGTGCACGACAGACAGACAGACAGACAGACAGACAGACAGCCGGGAGGCTGTGCAGGACAGACAGACAGACAGACAGACAGCCGGGAGGCTGTGCACGACAGACAGACAGACAGACAGACAGCCGGGAGGCTGTGCAGGACAGACAGACAGACAGACAGACAGACAGACAGACAGCCGGGAGGCTGTGCAGGACAGACAGACAGACAGACAGACAGACAGACAGACAGCCGGGAGGCTGTGCACGACAGACAGACAGACAGACAGACAGACAGCCGGGAGGCTGTGCAGGACAGACAGACAGACAGACAGACAGCCGGGAGGCTGTGCAGGACAGACAGACAGACAGACAGACAGACAGCCGGGAGGGTGTGCAGGACAGACAGACAGTCAGACAGACAGACAGCCGTGAGGCTGTGCAGGACAGACAGACAGACAGACAGACAGACAGACAGCCGGGAGGCTGTGCAGGACAGACAGACAGACAGACAGACAGACAGCCGTGAGGCTGTGCAGGACAGACAGACAGACAGACAGACAGCCGTGAGGCTGTGCAGGACAGACAGACAGACAGACAGACAGCCGGGAGGCTGTGCAGGACAGACAGACAGACAGACAGACAGACAGCCGTGAGGCTGTGCAGGACAGACAGACAGACAGACAGACAGCCGTGAGGCTGTGCAGGACAGACAGACAGACAGCCGGGAGGGTGTGCAGGACAGACAGACAGACAGACAGACAGACAGACAGCCGTGAGGCTGTGCAGGACAGACAGACAGACAGACAGCCGTGAGGCTGTGCAGGACAGACAGACAGACAGACAGACAGCCGTGAGGCTGTGCACGACAGACAGACAGACAGCCGGGAGGGTGTGTGGGACAGACAGACAGCCAGACAGGAGGTTGTGCAGGACAGACAGACAGACAGCCGTGAGGCTGTGCAGGACAGACAGACAGACAGACAGCCGTGAGGCTGTGCAGGACAGACAGACAGACAGACAGCCGGGAGGGTGTGCGGGACAGACAGACAGCCAGGAGGGTGTGCGGGACAGACAGACAGCCAGCCAGGAGGTTGTGCAGGACAGACAGACAGACAGCTGGGAGGCCGTGCAGGACAGACAGACAGACAGACAGCCGGGAGGGTGTGCGGGACAGACAGACAGACAGACAGGAGGCCATGCAGGACAGACAGACAGCCAGCCAGGAGGATGTGCAGGACAGACAGACAGACAGACAGACAGCCAGGAGGGTGTGCAGGACAGACAGACAGACAGCCAGACAGACAGACAGACAGGAGGCCATGCAGGACAGACAGACAGACAGACAGACAGACAGACAGACAGGAGGCCATGCAGGACAGACAGACAGACAGACAGACAGACAGACAGGAGGCCATGCAGGACAGACAGACAGACAGACAGACAGACAGACAGGAGGCCGTGCAGGACAGACAGACAGACAGCCAGGAGGCCGTGCAGCACAGCCAGCCAGCCAGGAGGATGTGCAGGACAGACAGACAGACAGCCAGGAGGTTGTGCAGGACAGACAGACAAACAGACAGACAGGAGGCCGTGCAGGACAGACAGACAGCCAGGAGGTTGTGCAGGACAGACAGACAGCCAGCCAGGAGGCCGTGCAGGACAGACAGACAGACAGCCAGGAGGCCGTGCAGGACAGACAGACAGACAGCCAGGAGGCCGTGCAGCACAGACAGACAGCCAGGAGGCCGTGCAGGACAGACAGACAGACAGACAGACAGACAGCCAGGAGGCCGTGCAGGACAGACAGACAGACAGCCAGGGGGCCGTGCAGGACAGACAGACAGCCAGGAGGCCGTGCAGGACAGACAGACAGACAGCCAGGAGGCCGTGCAGGACAGACAGACAGACAGCCAGGAGGCCGTGCAGGACAGACAGACAGCCAGCCAGGAGGCCGTGCAGGACAGACAGACAGCCAGGAGGCCGTGCAGGACAGACAGACAGACAGCCAGGAGGCCGTGCAGGACAGACAGACAGACAGCCAGGAGGCCGTGCAGGACAGACAGACAGCCAGGAGGCCGTGCAGGACAGACAGACAGACAGACAGACAGCCGGGAGGCTGTGCAGGACAGACAGACAGCCAGACAGACAGGAGGGTGTGCAGGACAGACAGACAGACAGACAGACAGACAGGAGGGTGTGCAGGACAGACAGACAGACAGACAGACAGACAGACAGGAGGGTGTGCAGGACAGACAGACAGACAGCCAGACAGACAGGAGGGTGTGCAGGACAGACAGACAGACAGACAGACAGGAGGGTGTGCAGGACAGACAGACAGACAGACAGACAGACAGCCAGGAGGCCGTGCAGCACAGCCAGCCAGCCGGGAGGTGCTGCCTGCCAGCAGCACAGCCCCAGCCCAGTGCCGGGCGCTCGGGGACGCCCTGCCCGGGCAGGTCCCCGGGGGGCTGCTCCAGCCCCCAGCCCGGGCCGCAGGAATTGGATTGAATCACTTGAAGTGACATTTCACCAGCTCAGCGCTGCCAGTCCCTCCTGAGGAATTCACATCACACCAGCTGGGCAAAGAACACGATGAGAACACAGAGGAATAGCTGTTGAAATTCATAGCATATATGACATTTTCTGGTTTTTCTCTCTACAAAGGTGAAAATCTCCTGGCCGTACGTGAAGCAAAGCAGCCTTTCCCTGCTTTTCCTGAAATAATAAAAATCTCTTTATTTTCTTCTCTTTTCCCTCTGATTAAAGCCCACTGTGAGAAGACTTCTAAGTGTGCACCACTAAATTCAAAATGGGAACAACAAATAGGTAAAATTTGTATACACATTGAAATATTTTAAATGAGTTTAACGAGTTTAAAACTCAACATTTAACAACCTTTTCATGTATTTAACAAGCAACGAGGGGAGGTTTATATCAAAGTACCCATTTCCAGCAGAGGAATCTCCAGCTGTTGAATGAGAAGTGTCTCAGCAAGACTTGTTTGAATATTCAAAGTGATCTGCAGCAGATCCCAGTATCACTAGAGATGATACATGAACATCAGTGGATAATATGAGGTAATTACAGGGATTATCCCACCCCTGGGACAAAAAAAAAGGGAATTTCAAGCACTCTTTAATCTCACTGGGACAGGATGAACCTGATGATAACCGTATTTTGTTCAAAAGAATTACTTGTACTAATTAAAGATGAAGGTGGCAGTTCAGAATCTATTCCTGACTGTCATTTCAGGTGTCACATCAATCTATTCCACTGAGAAAATAACAATCCAAACGCTCCCTCAGTCCCAGCAAGCCAATCTGTGCTAGAAAATCACTTTGCTGCTGCTGCTGCGGGTTTTCTTTTAGGCACTCTGCTGAACCACAACTGCCCTGAGCAAAGGCAAGTGGATTTACGAGGTAAAAAAGCACCTGGGCACGGGCTGTGAGCGGCCTGGAGGGTCAGAGCAGCTCCAGAACGGCCACGGGATGGCCAGGAGCCAGCCTGGGAAGCAGCAGGATGCACCCCAAACATCTCAGGTGTGCAGAGGGCAGGAGCAGGCACACACCTGAGGCCCTGCACACGCTCACCTGGACACGCCCACCTGCACACGCCCACCTGGACACGCCCACCTGGACACGCCCACCTGGACACGCCCACCTGGACACGCCCACCTGCACACGCTCACCTGCACACGCCCACCCGGACACGCCCACCCGGACACGCCCACCTGGACACGCCCACCTGCACACGCCCACCTGCACACGCCCACCTGGACACGCCCACCTGGACACGCCCACCTGCACACGCCCACCTGCACACGCTCACCTCAGTGCTTTTGTGCATCCCCGAGATACTCAAAGCAAGAAACATCTGGAGCTGCAGGAAAGGCTCACTCTCCTCCCAGGCACCTTTGGCTGGGATGTTTGCCACAGGGAAATATGGATCTGTGTTCCCAAAGCACTTCGTGGAAACAGCCTGGTGCTCAGCCCTGGCTGTATCCCCACGACTCAGTGGGCTGGGAATTCACCTAATTCCCAGAATCTCCTGGATGCTCTCCTGGGAATTCCAGAAATTCCCAGAATCTCCTGGATGCTTTCCAGGAATTCACCTAATTCCCAGAATCTCCTGGATGCCCTCCTGGGAATCCCAGGAATTCACCTAATCCTAATTCCCAGGAACTCCTGGATGCCCTCCTGGGAATTCCAGGAATTCACCTAATCCTAATTTCCAGAATCTCCTGGATGCTCTCCTGGGAATTCACCTAATTCCCAGAATCTCCTGGATGCTCTCCTGGGAATTCCAGGAATTCACCTAATTCCCAGAATCTCCTGGATGTTCTCCTGGGAATTCCAGAAATTCCCAGAATCTCCTGGATGATCTCCTGGGAATTCCAGGAATTCACCTAATTCCCAGAATCTCCTGGATGCCCTCCTGGGAATCCCAGGAATTCACCTAATCCTAATTCCCAGGATCTCCTGGATGCCCTCCTGGGAATTCCAGAAATTCACCTAATTCCCAGAATCTCCTGGATGCTCTCCTGGGAATTCATCTAATTCCCAGAATCTCCTGGATGATCTCCTGGAAATCCCAGGAATTCACCTAATTCCTAATTCCCAGAATCTCCTGGATGCTCTCCTGGGAATTCCAGGAATTCACCTAATCCTAATTCCCAGAATCTCCTGGATACTCTCCTGGGAATTCACCTAATTCCCAGAATCTCCTGGATGCTCTCCTGGGAATTCCAGAAATTCCCAGGATCTCCTGGATGCCCTCCTGGGAATCCCAGGAATTCACCTAATCCTAATTCCCAGGATCTCCTGGATGCTCTCCTGGAAATTCCAGGAATTCACCTAATTCCTAATTCCCAGGATCTCCTGGATGCCCTCCTGGGAATTCCTGCAGGAGCACAGCGTGGAGATGGGGTGAGGAAAGGTGAGGACGCTCTCTGAAGATGTTAAAAATCCCAAGGAATCCCTGTTCCCCAGGAAGTGCTGGGAACCCTGGCTGCTCCCTGAGCAGCTCTGGCACTGAGGCAGTTCTTGTCTGCTAAAGGAACAACGCTGCCCAAAGTCCAGGTTGCTTCTCCACAAAAACAAACTTCCCACCTCGCTGGGAGCCAGGAGAAGGCTCTGGGGCACGAGGAAAGCTGCTGGAACAGGGATCCTGACTGTGTCTGTCTGTCCTGGCAGACAGAGCCCTCCGAGCTGCCAGGGAGGCTCTTCCTGGGAGCAGGGGCCAGGCTGGCTGCACAAAGGGAAGCTGGAATTCTCCTGAACCAAGGACATCCATTGCACCCCCCTGAAAGGTCACTCCAGCCCCCACAGGGATCTTTTGTGGCAGCTCTTCAAACAAAAGCAGCCAAAGGAAGCCCTCAAGGGAAGGAGAAGCTGCTGGAGTTGTTACCAATCCATTCCCCCTTTCGTAACTCCAATCTAAATCATTTTTCCACAGGCCAAATTCCCTCTTTCGAGCCTCCATTTGAAGGACCAGCAAGAGATTTTTTTTTTTTTTTTGGGTCTAATTGCATCCATCACATTTCAACAGCTCCAAGGCCAGGTTGGACACTGGGGCTGGGAGCAGCCTGGGACAGTGGGAGCTGTCCCTGCCACTGGATGATCCTTAATGTCCCTTCCAACCCAAACCAGCCTGGAAACGTGGGATTCTATTTGCAAAGCTTTAAAAAAGCTACCAAATAAGCCCCAAATCCATTTGCACTGGATTAAAACAGTTCTTTTTGTTAGCACAGACAGCTGGAATAAATATGGACAGCCACAGAAGTTGTGTGGGACAGAAAGAACTAGTTCTTATTTGAGTGAAATAATAATAATAATGAATTTGATTACCAGCAGTGTATGAGCAATCCTTTTCCCTCCTCGAGTTCCCTGCCTCATGTAAAAATGATTAAAAGTATGATTTACTAGGCAGTCTGTGGATTTAACTACCATTACCAAATGGCAGCCATGGTTTATGAGCAGTTAAAATGCAAATATTTGTTATCCCATCTCACTGCTGGGTTCAGTTTTGCTGCACAGAGTCATCACTAAGCTGCAGTACAATGTCTGCTATATCTTAGTTAGCAAAAACCCCCAAAATAACAAAAACCAACCACTCATTTATTCAACTTCCCAACATTTATATTCATGTTTGAATTTAAAACTCACTTTCCATGAATATTCTTCATTACCTGTCTCCACAAAGGTTCTGCCTGATAAATTAATTGGCTTTGAAGAAAACAAAACAAATTCAAAGAAAGAGAAAAAGCAAATTCTATGTGGGTTTTCCTTTTCCTCCCACCCCAGATCCTCTCCTGCCCCTGAGGCCCCTCACCTCTGACAGGGATATTTTATATTTTATACCTTCCACGCTGCCTGGGGATTTCCTGAGGTGGAGAGGGAAAACATCCTGAGGAGCTGCACACCCAGAATAAGGCAATTAAATGATTTTATGTCCTAATTCTGACACAATAACACAACAGTTATCAGCTAACATGATCTTTAAAGCTGCTTGATCCTTAAAGCTACTTGTAAAGCTTTTATTGAGCAGAATAAATCACCCCAAACCCAGCCACCTCCTTGTGCAGGCAGCAGGAGTCGGGAGCATCCGTGCCATCAATCAGGAACAATTTGATCGATAACTCTGAGCAGACATTCCCAATTTTTGGCTTAAAAAAAAACGAACTCGTAGAGGAGAGCTCAATTATTTCTTGCAAATTAGCGCAAAGCACACGTGCAGAGGTGCAGCGGGGCCTCGGGAGCAGAAGTTCCCTGGGAGATGGGGCAGAGTCACCCGGCAGAGGAGCCACGGAGGGCAGGGGCTCCCCAGAGCCCCCAGCAAGCTGAGCAGGAGGGGATCTGCAGGGAGATTCCCCGGGGTGGGCAGGGGCTCCAGCACACCTCCCTGCCCCCGAGTCCTGCCCCGAGTGCACCTCCAGCTCAGGAATGCTCTGCCCAGCGCCCGGAGCCCTGCGCGCAGCACCCCGAGCAAAGGAGAGCTGTAAAGGCAAATTCCAGGGAAGGCAACGGTGCACAGATGTTCCAAAGCACTTCTGAAGGGAAGGACGCTGGCAGAAATGGAACAAAAACCCCTCTGAGGTCTGAAAGGCAGGGAAAACAAGCGGGAGAAGATTTCCTGTGCCCTGCTCCTTCGGAGAGCTGCCTGGCACAGGGCAGGACGGGGCTGGCACGGGCAGCTGGCAGAGGCTGCAGCCTCCTGAGCTGTCTGAGCGAGCATCAGCTCTGCCTCCACGCTGATAAATGGGAATTAAACCTTTCCGTGGCTGGGATGGAGCTTTTGGGATCACGCTTCCCAAAGAGCTCCTCTCCAGATGCTCCGAGGCAAACCCGCAGAGACAAATGGGGACAGACAAACGGACACGCCTCAGGGGTGGGGGGCAGAAATGCTCTGTGCAGCCTCTGCTGCCTTGGCAAACAGCCACAAAAACCACAATTTTAATCCACACACAGAACCCGAGTTGTGCACAAAACTTCTATGTTAATAATATCTCTTTGATTCCATCAATTAATAACGAATTCCATACTTAATAACGTATCTTAGATTCCATGGATGTTGTCATCAGGTGGAAATATTTGCTTGTACAGAGCTGTCATGACACTATTTTCCTTTGGGAGACTCCCCAAAAGCTAGAAGGAAGTGAGGTAATTACAGTATTGAAAGCAGACCCCACCACTTATTTATTATAGCTCTCCCTCTGACAGAAGCACTTGGAGATTTTAATTAATTCCACCTAACATTTAAACACCCTGTATGTCTATAAACAGGAGGAGGGGGTGTTTATCAAGGTGCTGATTGTATTTATCCCTCAAGCCTGGGTGCAATTCAGCCCAGGCTGGACCTTGCTGCAGGTGCCACCCGTGAGCTGCACCAGAAATGGGAGCGTTCATTCCTGAGGCTGCCTGCAAGAATTCAAAATGCAGCAGTGTTTTTTATAATAAATAAAAATAATAATAATAATAAAATACCTGATATTTTATGCCTAAGGTGGGGTGGGAGGAGGAGGAGGGAAGGAAAGGCCACAGGTCCAGAGCTGCTGGTTTGCAAACACATGAAAGGCCCTTAAATGCCATTTCTGGAGGGGTTGGTAGCCAACACTGCAGCTGGCTGGAGCTCTGCCTGAAATGGATATTTCTTAATGAAGCTTTTAAGTGAAAGCCCTGAAAGACTCAGAACTCATCTGGAGTGCAGTGAATTGGGAGTTTTATCCAAAGCCTATCAAAGACTCCCAGCACAAGCACAGTAAGTGGCACATTTAGTTCAGATTATTTATTTCCCCTACACTAAACACAGTTTCCATAACCAAAGAACTACTAGATCACTCTGTTCTTTCAGGGGATATTTCACCTGTGTTTACTAACTTAAAGATGTTGTTGTCTTGCACTGAATCCTGGGCTTGGTAAATTTATTGTACTAATTTGCATTATTCCCCGTGGAAATGGCTTTAATGGGATGAGCAGGGCTTGGAAATTAGTGAAGGACACAGACCCAGAAAGGGGCCCCAAAACTTCCTTAAGTGCATGGCAAGGCAGGGGTACATTATCACCTCAGAAAATAAAATAGTCAAGGTAATTTTCTTTCCTTTCTTCCTTTCACTTGTTATTTAGCTTTACATGGATAAAGGTCCAGTGAGACTGAGGAAAACTCACTCGCTGCCAGTTTGCCAGGAGCATTAAGAACCATCCACTTTTGGAATTAATCTTCCCTTCCTTCTTTAAATTAACTTCTGGTGATCAAATACATCTTTCAGCCTGGTCTAGAAAGGCAAAAAAAGGAAAAAAAAAAAAAAAAAAGAAGAAGAAAGGAAGGAAAAGGAAATGGGGCATTTTTCCATAAAAGAAGAGCTGACACTGACAGGTTTTGGTTGTAACTGGGATCAGACAAGGCAGAGCTGGACCATCAGACAAGGGAACACCTCCTTGCACAGACATTTGATGGACAAGCACCGATCCCAGATGTCAAAGCAGCCCCTAAGAGGCTGGACTGGATTTATACCGAGGTTGTCCCGTGAGCAAGGCTGGGAGGACAAGCACAAATTCCCAGATGTGCTTCCCAAGGCATGGGCCCTGCTGGAAGGAGCCCTCAGGAGCAGAAATTGCTCCATGAATCATTCCTGGCTCCCCACCCAGCAGTGCCCCTCAGATCCTGAGCTTTCCCTGCAGGACAGGGGGCTGAGCTCCAGCTCCCAGCCTGCCCTGGCTGCCACAGGGTGCCAGGGGTTCAGGGTCCCTGGAATCTCCAGTAATTGTCGTTCTGGGTCGGGATCAAGGTGCAGGAGCAGGGGCAGTGAGCCCAGCTAAGAGGAGCACTCAAAGAGAGGATGAAGGGCTGGGAAATCCCAGAGCTGCCATGGCTGGAGGCAGGGAAAGCCCAGGCTCTGCAGCCACAGCCTTCTGTGAATTAATGCCCCCAAGTCTGCACCTCCCTGCAAACGGACTCATCTCCTGCTCCCTGCTCCAAAACATTCAGTCATGGCACGAAAGCCAAGGAAAAGCATCAAAAATTCAGTCAAAGAGGACAATGCTCATTCCCTGTGGCAAATTTGTCCATGAAGAATTGAGGCACTGGATGGACACAAGGGCTGAGTGCTTTAAAGGGCTCCTACAAAAAGCAAATAAAGAATCCCAGGATGGTTGGGTTGGAAGAGAACTTAAATCCCACCCAGTGCCAGCCCTGCCATGGCAGGGACACCTCCCACTGTCCCAGGTGCTCCAGCCCCAGTGTCCAGCCTGGCCTTGGGCACTGCCAGGGATCCAGGGGCAGCCCCAGCTGCTCTGGGCACCTGTGCCAGGGCTGCCCACCCTGCCAGGGAAGGATTTATCCCCAGTATCCAAACCTCTCTAACTGAAGTTCCCAGAACTAAACACACACACAAACCAGGGTGCATGAAGTGGTTGCAAAGCCGGGTGTTTTTTCAAGAGAAACTTCAGTGTCTGGTCAACACCAAACAAAAGGAGAATTGAAATCAAACTGTCACAGGAATAAAACTCAGTTGAAAGCTTCTGTTTGCTTGTTTAGGGGTAAGTGAAAATTCGACATCCCAATTTCCAGTGAACATCACAGGAATGCAGTTTAAATCCCATTTACACTTCCCCTGTACTTCCAAACTCACACTGAGGAATCTGAAATAGTCTGAAGTAACTTCACCTTCCAGAGAGGGAGACAGGTGATGGCAGACTTAAATATTAGAGGTAACAGAGCCTTAATAACGGTGAAAGGAGAGTGCTGCAGATGGCAGAAGCAGTGTCAGTAAATCAGCAGAGCTGTACAGAGTAACCCCACTGGAGCTGCAGCAAGGCCAGTGACAAGACATTTGAATTAGAAGGGAGCTGTACTGAGTGCTGTAACACACTGAGCGTTCATCTCCATTTAACTGTAAATATTCATTCAGAGCAGCACAGAGTGCTGGGATAACCAAGCCCTTTCCACACTGCTGAGCAGTCACATCCACCAAGGCTGCTGGGAAGTCACTTGTCCCATGGACAAACTGGTTCCCAGGCAGTGCTCTGGGCAGCGGGGCCAGCTGGCTTTGTCCTCGGCTGTGGGACAGGGGACATCCCAACCCTGCCAAACCCAGGCGCTGCTGTGGCTGCTCCAGCCTCTGCTGAGTTACAGAACATGAATAAAACTGGAACAGAGACAGGGCTGGGTCAGCCTGAGAGACCACAGCAAGTTCATAAGGTCATCTCAAAAACTCTGAAGAAAAAGAATTAAAAAAAAAAAAAAAAAAAAAAAAAAAAAAAAAAAAAAAAAATCGGTGTAGCTTCAGCTCCCTGTAGTCCCTCAGGTTTCTGCCAGCCGGAGCTGTGCTCTGACACAGAAAGCTCATTCAGGCACGATTTCTTTTTGGTTCCATTCCAAAGCAGCACAGAAATGGCTTTTTACCTGCAGAGAAAATTAAAACCTTCCAGCAAAGCTCTCACCCCGTTTGGGACACATTTACTGCAGGAGCTGCATCTGCGCTGGGGCCGGGGCTCCCTGCCTCGCTTTTTTGGGATGGAGCAGAAGCGGGAACAGCTCCGGGCAGCGGCAGGAATTCCCCTGTCCATGGTCCTGGCAGGGCTCGGGCACGGCGCTCTCCACTGGGCAAGGTCGGGGCGCGATGCCTGGAGCCCAGAAAGCCCAGGGGGAAAATGAATAAATAAATGTATTACGTGCGTGTCTTAACCAGGATCCAGCTGGGCAACTCTGTAATGCGTTCAAGGGAAATGCGGGGAAGAGAGGACGTTAAGCAGGGTAATCCCTATCAGAAGGGTGTAAAATATCCTTCTATCTGTCAGAAACACTGAGCTGTCAGCAGCCTAAAAGTAATAAAGACAGATCTCAGTTTCTGTCAAATCAGACTGACACAAAAAAACTTGAATATCAGCGTAAAAGGGGGGGAAAAAATCAATGTCAATCCATTTCTCCACTCAAAAGCAACAATCTAACAAGACAATTTGAGCTTTAGCATGAAAATGATTACTGAGAGTTCTTTAAATGTGTTCTGCAAGAAACTGAACCGAAGGGATTCACTTCAAAACTGCCACTTTCCTAACTGAGATTTCCATAAGTCCTCTATTATTTCCAGAGACAGCAAGCACACACCAGCCATGGATCCTGCAGCTACTGTTGCTTTCCTGATAAAGAAGAAAGCCACAGGGACTGGAACTGATGCAAATTAGGGAGATTTCTTCCCTGGGCTGAATAACTCCCAGGGCCACCTGCAATTCCCAGATTTCCACCCTTCTCAGTTCCCAGCTGTGGCCCTTGAGCAGGGAGGATGTTTTCCACCTCAATCACAGCTGCTGGAGCATCATCACGCTGATACTCCAGAGAAAGAAAAGCTCCACCAGAGCACATTTCCCTCACTTATCAACCAAGCAAGCCCCAGCAAAGCTCGGCCCAAAAGCACGAGCCCCGTTTTTAAGCCCTCAGTAAGATCTCAGTGATACACCCAAGTATGACACGGTGCCACACCAATCTGCAAAATAACAAATCCAGCAAGAAAAACCTCCAGGGAAGAGCAGCAGCTCAGTTCCACGGGGAGAGTGAAGGACACAGATGTCCCGTTTGTGTCCTGAGTTTTGTCTTGTCCCAGCAGCCCCAGCTCCTCCTGGTGTGCTGGTGCCACCCAAGGGACCCTGGTGCTCCCCAAAGGGACCCTGGTACTGCCCCAAAGGGACCCTGGTGCTGCCCAAAGGGACCCTGGTGCTGCTCCCCCAAAGGGACCCTGATACTGCCCAAAGGGACCCTGGTGCTGCTCCCCCAAAGGGACCCTGGTGCTGCTCCCCCAAAGGGACCCTGGTGCTCCCCAAGGGACCCTGGTGCTGCCCAAAGGGACCCTGATACTGCCCAAAGGGACCCTGGTGCTCCCCCAAAGGGACCCTGGTACTCCCCAAAGGGACCCTGGTGCTGCCCCAAAGGGACCCTGATACTGCCCAAAGGGACCCTGGTGCTGCTCCCCAAAGGGACCCTGATACTGCCCAAAGGAACCCTGGTGGTGCCCCAAAGGGACCCTGGTGCTGCCCAAAGGGACCCTGGTGCTGCCCAAAGGGACCCTGGTACTGCCCAAAGGGACCCTGGTACTGCCCCAAAGGGACCCTGGTGCTCCCCAAGGGACCCTGGTGCTGCCCCAAAGGGACCCTGGTACTCCCCAAAGGGACCCTGGTGCTCCCCAAGGGACCCTGGTGCTGCTCCCCCAAAGGGACCCTGCTGCTCCTGCACACGACAGGGACTGGCCATGGGGTGCACAAACAGCCCCTGCCTCCCCTCAGCCCCAGCTTCTCCTGCCAGGAGCACCCCCTGAGCAGCTCTGGCTGCTGCAAGCCCTGCCCTCCCCTCCCTCCAAACTGTGCCCGGGCTGCTCAGCCCTGCCCTCTGCTCATCCCAAAGCCTGCCAGGGATGCCCGGGGTGCTCCAGAGCCTTGGATCTGGACTGGCAGAGGGAAGCACCTCAGCTGGCCCTGGCTAGCTGGGAGCTGGGTGTGGGACCCAGCAGGGCACTGAGCAGAGCGGAGCAGGCACAGCCCCTGCAGCCCCAAACACAAATCCAGGCTGAGTTTTTTATCCAGATGTTTTTTTTTTTAACAGCTATGGGATGTTAAAAAAAAAAAAAACAAGGCAAAGGATGTCACTGACTGGGCAAGCCAAGAGCTGGGGTGCAAACCCACTTGTGCACTTGGTTCAGATCAGAGCCAGCTGTCAGGACCTGTGCATGCCCCAGCTCCTCCTCCTCATCCCCCAGCTCCTCCTGCATCTCCCACAGCCCCCAGGCTCAGGGGGCAACGTCTCCACGGCCCCCTGACCTGAAAGTTGGATTTTATCTCAATAATGCACTGTGGTCCTTTAGAATCACCAGGCTACAATAATTTCCTCTGGCAGCTGAAAAGGAATTTGCACATAATGACATGAAATAGAAGTGGGTTTTTTAGCTGGGTTGTGGGAAAAGCTGTAAAAATACTATTAAATGATTTAAAAAAAAATAAACCAGTGAACTGCATAACTTGGAGAAGTCTTTTCAGCTTTGAAAAGGCTTCTGATTTGAGATCTAGCCTGGTAGAAGACATCATTCTATTGAGCTTCATCCCCTCAGAGGGCACAGCCTGAAGTGATGAGCCAGACCCTGGTCCTGAGCCCAAGCCCTGGAAGTTGAAGGCAAAAGCTGTTCCACTGCCCAACTTCCATCCAATAAAGTAGCAAACAAGTTCAAAGCACAAGGTATCACTTATGCAGCCACATTCTGAATAAACTGCTCACAGCACACGCAGTTCTGCTCCAGCCACATAAATCATTCCAGACTCTGGCAACGGGCAAGAAGGAAAATAAAAATTACACCCAGTTATGAACTGAAGGATATCTTTAATTGCTTTGTGGCTAAAAGCAGAGCTCAGCACAGCCCAGCAGAAACCTTCAGGTGCTGCAGGTGGAAAAGCAGCCCCGTGAAAAGGTCAGCAACTCCTCACACACCCCGTCAGCTCCCATCCAGCTCAAGAGAAATGCAGCAAAACCCCTTCTGCCCCTGCTGCCTGCAGCAGATTCCCTCGGGATGGCCACGCACTGGAGCGCTCCACGTGCACACAAACAGGGGGCATGGAGAGGGACTTAGCCCTTATTGAATTTTCAAATCTGATTTTTTCACCCCGCAGCACTTTGAGATTGAAGCCATTTTGCCAGGCTACACCGAATCCTTTTAATGATTTCTTTTTGGCCATGGGAGGCGTGGATTGCTTGTTTCCACGTGCATTATCCAGGCATTAGGGAGGAGCATCCACGAAGCTTGAACCATGAAATTCAAAGTCCATTGAAAAAACAGTCCAAACATTTCTTAAACATCAAAATACTACGTCACCAAAAAAGGCACATGAAATATATGTGAGATATATATATATATATATATATGTATATATAATATTTTAACCAAGTTGCTTGAATTTTTAACTTTTATAACAAATCAATCCCAAAGCAGAAATGAAAAGCACTTCATGCACGTGGCCCCAGATGCCACAAGTTACATAAGGCCCTGGAGGAATGACCATGAGGGCAAATGCTCACTGCACTTCACTCCCTCCCCTACACTGGCTGCTGCTCCTCCGTGTGGAACAGAGCTGTGCCTGCAAAAAATCCTCGTGTGAAGCCCAGAGAGAAATGTCAGGCTGAGCTCAGCCCCAGCTTACAGGCCCTGTTCCAAGCGTGGTTTCAATGGCAAAATAAAGCATTATTGGGTTGGTTTGGCCCAGCTGAGCTCTGCCTCACTGCCTGAGCCACGGGGGCCGTGTGGAGCTGCTCGGAGCCTCTCCCAGCTTTGGGATTAAACAATGCTGGAGTCATGAATAAGCAAAGCCTTGGTGCTGTGCTGAGCCACAGCAAAGATAGGAAATTGCAGACATATCACTGCTGACAGGGCTAAGCAATAGGTGATTCAGATAAGTGGGGTTGGAATAAAATATGATTAAAGCAGTCTTTCCCATTCTGCTTTGATTTAAGAGTACAAAGTGCAAACTATTCATCTTCTGTCTAGAGGCAGTAAATCAGCTGATAAGAGAAGTGAAATGTAAGTGGGGTGCCAGGGAAAGCAAATCATCACGTGCCAGCCAATTGCTGGTGGAGAGGAGGAGCACAGGGTGAAATAACAATGCAGAAGCACCGACCCCGGGCAGCACCAGCGTTTGTGCAAGGTTAGGAAAGCACAAAAGGTATCACAACCACAACACTGGAGGAGGGAGGAAAAGAGAGAATATCACAAGAGCTCTGGCTCTAAGGCAGGTTCCTTGTTCAGTTTCCTTTTGATTTTGCCAGCGTATCACAGAACTGATGTGTTTTAAGGAGTAGCAGAGGAGCTGCTGAGGAACCAGAGGGACTCTGGGGTTCTGCAGAAGGAAACACCAGCAGCTCCCCTCCAGTTCTGGGAGGGTGCTTATAACCAAGGCTAATTTCCATTTACTACGGGTTTGAAGGTCAGTGATTGTCCTCCTCAAAGGTAAAATCCATCCCTGCAGGGAGGGTGAGCCCAGCAAGGGAAGAACCCGGCACAGTTCCCACTTCTCACTGTGTGAAAATAAGGGAGAAAGGGAAAAAAAACCACAAGCAGAGCACTTGGTTCATTCAGGTGTAATTCCCAAAAAAGTGCATGAATAAAACAACTCAAGACTAAAAAAATGGAGAATCCAAACCCTAACTCACACTTCCTTTCAAAGCCTGCACTTTTTTTATGTTCAGTTGAACGTTATTTTGGTTATTGCATGACAGACAACCTAATCACAAAGTGTTTGCCAAAACTGGTGGGATTTTACCAAAACCACGTTGTCATTCACAGCCACATCCTGGCACAGACAGGGATTGCCAAGGCTGGCTTCACACTCAGCACAGTGGGACACAAAGCCTTTTAAATTTGGCCAACGCCCTCCCCAGCCCCACCCCATCTCTGTGCCCACAGGACACTTCTCCTCCTCTGGGAGGTTCTAAGAAAGGGAACTCAATGGGAAAGTCCAGGTGCAGCAGGATACACCACTACTGTGTCCCTTCCTAAAAACACTGATTCCATTCAAACTTCATCCTGCAAACATTCCCAGCCCACCTGAGGCAGCCCTGGGCTGCTCAGGGCAAAGCTGCACCACAGCCAAGTGCCACAGGTTTCAAAGATGCAGCTGGAGAAGGTCTCTATTTTAAAGGAAATCGTTAGGCTGAGGGTAAAATACCATATTGAGCTACTGAGGAACAGACTATGGAGCCTCCTGAGGAAGGATCAATGTGTCAGGCAGGAAGGGATGGAGCCATGAAGCACAATTGGCATTCTTCAGAGAAACAGCAAAGCAAAATGAGCTAGAAACGAGCTGAACGGGTGAAATGAAGGGGATAATCCTGCATTTTTCACAAAAGCCTACAAGCAGATTAGTTGCCAGCACCAGCTCCATTCTTGCAGCAGGATGGTTTGGTAATTATTTTGTTCTTCAGCCATCTTGTGAGTGAGTAATGACAATGAGAATCCCTGCACTGCCTCACCTCTGCTGCACAATTAACACTTTTTGCCCTCACATTTTACCTGCATGACAGCCAAATTCTTTGTGGGGCTGGGGCTGGTGGGATGAGGCTGTGTCCCCAGCAGGGCAGGGAAGGGCCTGTGACTTGGGATAATCCCTCAAAGCTGGAATTCCTTGACGTGCAAAGCCACCTTAGCACTGGGAATACAAGGGACATAAAAGCGATTCCCAGTCAAGGATTTATTCCTAAAACAACACACAAAAATACCCTTCATTGACTGAATTGGACCATAAACCTTAAAGCTTGGGGGACGTTGCTTTGGGCTCTGCTGCCCAACACGAGATCCTGGCACTGCCAGGACCAGGCAGAGGAGCAGCCACCCCTGGCCAAGCACTGCACCATCCTCTGGACACAACACATCCCTCTTGCAGCGGCATTTTGCAGCTGAGGAGGATTTTTTTGCTGAGTTTGCAAGCCTGGGAAGGCCAGCAAACCCTCTTCAGGCTTATAAACCCCATGTCGTTTCCACAGGTCTGTGGAAAAAGTATTACCTGCTGTTTAACTAATGTCAGCAGTTACAGGAAGGGGAACAGAGAGAGGAGGGAAGGGACAGAAGGTATAAGCACATCTGAGCCTTCCTGATTTGGCTTAAAACTCCACTCCTACTGGAGGAAGCTGTATTAGGGTGGATATGAAAGTGGCTGCACTGGAGCTGGGTTTGGAGGCTCCTCTGCTCCTGCCAAAGCCACTTACACGGGGAAAATTAATCAGTTCCACCAAAGTGCCATCCAGGCGAGGATCCTGGGTCAGGCTGGAGCTTCTACCAAGGGCTGGGCATTGGCAGAGTCAGACACAGCAAAGGGGGTGATTTAAGGGCACCTGCAGCCCCTGTGAAAGCCCAGCTCACACTCTGCACATTTAGACAGAAGAGCTTCTCTGTGTCCCTTTGGTCCCCAGCAGCGCTCAGCCTGCACCTGTGTCATTTCCAGGGTCATTATGGGGCTCTCTTGCCCAAAGGGACCCGAACTGAGGGACTCTGTGGTGCAGAGTCCCCTCCTCGGGGCTCCTCTTCCTCGGATTTACTGTCGATGATGGGCAGACAGTGACAGTGATAATCCTGCCCCTGCACTCCCCCGGGCAGGGTCTGCTCAGGAACACCTCCAAATCCCTTCTGGAGCTCTCCTCAGTGCCCTACTGAGATTGCAGCATCCCCGGGCAAGGCACTTCCAGCTCCCACCCTCGTTAATCCCAGCCCATCAAGCAGATGCTAAGCCGGGTTTGCCAGCCCGGGGGCTGAGCTGGGTTTGTGGCGTGGTTACAGAGGGAGGCTCGGCCACGGCAGCTCTGCAGAGAACTGCTGGCAGGAGCTCAGCCGGGAATGAGCTCCTCTCTCCGAGGGGAAGGAGATTCCGGGAGCTGGATCCCGCTGAGCACAGCCCCACGCTCCGGCACCTGCACACGCCGCCCGAGCCAGGGCTCACCTGTGCAGAGCAGCGCTCCGGGCAGCGACTAAAGCCCTGAGGATTGCTCCCTCCCTGCCTACCGAGAAGTTCCTGGCCGGTTAACCCCTGAGCTCCCGGCCCGTTAACCCCGGAGCTCCCGGCCCGTTAACCCCTGAGCTCCCGGCCGGCTCACCCGGAGCGGGTCTGGCAGCGCCCGGCAGGAGCTGCGCGGTGCCAGCAGCGCTCCGGCGACCGCAGGGTGACACCTACTGACACCCAGAGCCCTGCCCGCGGTACCCCCAGCCTTCCCAGAGGGATTTCACACAGCCGCAGGGCTGGGGAAGGGAGCAGCGCTCCGGCAGAGCAGGGGGACCCGGGGACAGAGCTGCTGCAGCCACGCCAGCAACCGGGACACCCCGGTGGTGTCACTCAGCAATAACCGGGACACCGAGGTCACCCCGGTGGTGTCACCCAGCCCCAGCCTCAGGCTGGGGGAGGAAGGAGAGCCCCCTGCAAGCAGGACTGAGCCAAGGGAGATCAGCATCACAGAGCGATGCGTTCCGGGGAAATATCCACCTTGAAACGAGAGCATAACTGTGGAGCATTGTAAATGTGCTCTCAGGGAGAGCATATCCATCCGTTATCTGGGTACTCAAAATGCTGCTGGGAGTAGAAAATAAACAGTGAAGTGCATTAACCTAATCATCACCGACCTGTGATTAACCTCACCATCACCAGTCTGTGCTCTGTTGGTTCCAGTCCCTACCCCAGAAAAGTTTTGCTGAACCAGGACTTAGGAAAATCATAGCAAATAATTTCAAATGTTAGCAATTTTACTAAGGCAGAAATAATTTTTGCTGTGTCACACCACCTACACAAAGCAAGCACAGAAACAAACCCAAATGAAGCTTTGGGCAGCCTCAGTGACCTGATTTTCAGAGCCCACTTAGGAGCAGATAACAGGATGTGATTTGTTAATGAATATATTGGTCACCATCAGCTCTGGTGGCCGTGGAAGGAAAAGACACAACTTCTGTGACCGTGTTTGGATCAGAAGGGACCTTAAAGATGATTTGTTCCACCCCTGCCATGGCAGGGACACCTCCCACTGTCCCAGGTGCTCCCAGCCCCAGTGCCCAGCCTGGCCTTGGGCACTGCCAGGGATCCAGGGGCAGCCCCAGCTGCTCTGGGCACCTGTGCCAGGGCTGCCCACCCTGCCAGGGAAGGACTGATCCCTAATATCCAACCTAAATCTCCCCTGTTTCAGTTTGAACCATTAGCCCATGTCTTGCCTCTGCAGTTCTGGTGAAGATTCCCTCTCTCCTGCCCTTCCCAGGGCTGGGAGGATGAGCCCCTTCCTTCCCTGCAGCCCTGGCTGCCTTTGCCTGCAGCAGCACTGACTGACTGTGTCCTATTTCCTTCATGTTGTGGCGCAACAATTCCAATTCAATGGAGTAATAATCATAAATTTTCGGTATGGGAGCCCAGAATTGACTGTTAACTCTTTATCCATAACAGAGCCTTGCTGGGGAAGAAAAGCAAACGCTGCTACAATAACCTTCAAAAGAATTGCCTGTAATAATTACTTCCCATGGCATGAGAACTTCTTCAGCTGTTCCACGGGGTTTTGCCGTGATTACAGAAAGCTGCAAACTCTGACACAGAAACACATGGATTCCTTTTTTCCCTTTCTTGAAATAGCACGGGGAAAAAGCCCTTTCTGTTCTCTCCCAGCTCCCGAGCAGATGGTGATGCAGCACCACCTCCCACAGCCAGCTGGAAGCCCCGCTCCGGGAGAATTCCTCCCCCGGCTCCGCCTGGGAAAGGAGCCGGCAGCGGGTGGGAGGTGCGGGAGCCCCCGCGGGGATGCCCCCGGCCCCGGCAGCACCCAGCCGCTCCCAGATGGGCTCCTGCCACCCCAACACCTCCACTCCCAGCTCCGTTTGAGCTCCAGCAGCTCCCAGACCCGTCCCGTTTTCCCTTCCCTCCCCTCAACCAGCTCAGCTCCATTCCCACCCTGTGGGAGCCCAGCACACCCCTCTGGCTGCCCTGGCTGGCTCCAGACCCTGGCAGGGGGCTCAGAGACCCTGGCACAAAGTCAAAAACACCTGTGGCTTCCATTTTAGCCCGTGGGAAAAGCTGCCAACTCTGTGTGAGGAATTACAAACCACAAGGGTTTGAGCAGTGTGGTAGTTGAATTAACACAGGGTGGAAAAGTAGAATTTTGGGGTTTTTAAGATAAGGGATTCAGGGGACAAGATGGAGGGATTTGGGCGTGTCCTGACCTTCTTCTCCTTCTCCTTGCCCTCCATGTCTCGCTGTGCTGGTGACACTTTTCTGTTGGTTTAAAGTACAGACACACTGTCCAACATCAATGTTAGGTATTGGTAATAAATTGTAAACACAGCACACGTAACTTTCGGTATAAAAGGTAAACACTGCCCGAGAGGCAGAGGAGAATGCCATGGCTGCCTTGCTGAGAGGATCTCGGCAGGTCAGAGAGAAAATATTGTAGATAAGAAATAATAAACAACCTTGAAAAAGCAACTGGAAACATTCCAAGACCTCTTCTTCAGCGACGTTCGGGCTAAGGAAGCAAAGACTCTTTTTGGATCTCTCTTGGGGTCACCCTGACCTATAGGAACCCCAAGAAAGACAGAACTCCACACCACTCGGCACAGGCCATGGGAATTTCCCCTTTCCTCTTCCCTTCCCTGCCAGCTCTGTCCTTCACAGAAAGGATTGAACATTTCTGCCACTCCTCAGCATCACAACCCGTCTACAGCAAGGCAGCATTATTTTTCACACAGCGAGCACAAAACTGGGAGAAAAAACGTTCCAGAATCATCCCTCTGCTGTGCCAGGTCTCTCTGGCAGTGGGAGAGAGCAAGAGGAGTGGAACTGGCTCTGCCCACCCTGCTGGGTGACCCAGGCTGCTCCCCAGAAAAACAACACAGCCCGGGGAACGGTGAGAGGAGAGATCCCACCCTCCTGGGCTGAAATTCCTGCCACAAGTGAGCCAAAAAACAACCCCAAGCAGCCTGATCAGCGGCTGAGATTGCAGCCATCAGGTCAGGTGAACACACAGCATCTACCCCCAAATTAACTGCCTTTGGAAACACCATTGTTTAGCCACACGAAAGCAGCAGGAGGCTCAGCAGTGCACAGAAGCAGGGCCTGGACATTCAATTCCTCCCAAAGCTCAGCTCTGTTCTGCTGGGCCTTTCCCTGTATTTTTCTGAAACGCTGGCAAAGCGACAGCTGCTGGTTCTGATCAAGACAAGACCACATTCAAGCACTTCAAAAATATCCTCCCTTCTGTAAAGCACAAAGGGCTTTAAACAGATTATATTTGTATACAGACCAGCACCTGGTTTGGGCAATAATTATCCTCTAAATAGAAATTATCCTCTAACATTTGTTGCTACTATATAAAAGGAGCTCTGCTCTGATCAATAATTAGAAATCAATTACAGAGCTCTGTGTGCCAGTGATGATTGCTCTCGTGATTTGGGCACCTCTTACCAGTATTTGTAAAGGTGTTAATTCATCTTAATAATTCTTAAATCATGTATGAATACAGAAGTGCCCGTGGCATTATTCAATTCCTATTTAAGTCCAAGGAAAGCTGCCTGTTTAAATTATACAGAAGTTAAATTTCTCCTGAAAAGCACTTTGAAGTGATTCTGTGCAAATACACATTTGCCACGAAACCACCTCTTTTTTTAAACAGGTAACCTGGCAATGCTGCTCTGATTCAGGCTCTGGAACCAATTCTGCTTTTCTTCTCCCCAGGACGTGATTTATAATTTTTGCTTTTCCTATTAATAAATCCAAGGCCTGGGCAGTGCTTTGGCTCAGGAACAGCCCCAGGTGTGCAGTGATGAGCACTAAAGGGATGTGTTCATACCTCAGCCCTACTGACACCCTCCTGAGGCATAAATCCCATTTCTCTCACCTCCAGGGGCTGCTTCACTCTTCATTTCTCCTTAGAGACATTTTTAGTGCCCCAAGAATGTTGGAGTATTGAGAAATGGACATTCAATTGTCAAAAACTTGGCTGTTTCCCCATTTTTTTCCTTGGAAACCAGGCCTGAATTCAGATTCCTGGGACTGCCCATGGCTCCAGCCCCAACAGCTCCCACCACTAAGCCCTGGACAACATCCTGTTCCCTCATTTTCTGACACAGATATGGGAATTTCTGTGCTCTATTAGAGGAAATCCAGGGCTTCCTCTCCCAACAGATTCATACATTTCAGTTGTATTTTTTCCTTCCCCTATAAGACAAACCTACCGCACCGTAATTCTCAGATGCTGGAGCTAAAGTGGTCCTCAGACTCCAATAAACAACCAAAAAATAGGGTTGGGTTCACTTTTCAGCAATAGAGACAATTTCCTGAGTGGCTCTTTGGACTCCAAGTACAGCCCCAGGCTCCCACAAGACCAGATTTAAATACAAAGCCAATAAAGGTTCCTCCTGCACAGTGATCCATCACAAAACCCTGAATACCACAGCCCCAGCCACATCCAAACTGAGGAGCCCCAGGGGCACGAGAAGAGCCCCAGGATGCAGTTCCAGCTTAACTGAAACAGGCACACCAGGAGAATTGAAATGTACACTGAAAACACAGGGCTCCACCTACCAACAGCATTAATGGGAACTGTAAAAAATTCTGCATCATTTCAAACTCTAATTCAAGATTTTCAATAAAGGCCTCAGAAAGTGTTTCGTGTCTGTTTAGAGATCTGCCTTTGTTCAAAGTTGCCCTTCTAGCAGAACAACATAAGGGGGGGATTTATTTCCCTTGCCAACTTCAGCGCCCACAAACTTCCACGGACGCGGAGAAAACGGGAAGCAGAAGCAGAGCCAAGGGAGCAGCTGTGACAGGAGGGGCAGTGCAGGTCAGTGACTGCAGAGTGCAGCCCAAAGAGGCCAGCCCAGCTTAATGAAACCCCTCTGTGCTTTTGGAGACCCACATTTGGCTTTTCCTTGGAGCATCCCTTTGTCCAGAACGGAAAAATGAGATTTCCCCTTCGCCAAGCCTTGCAGCCTTCCCCCTGCAAGGCCCTGTGGGACTGGCAGAGCATTAATTCCTTTATTCCTACTTTGGAGCAAACAACCAAGGGATTGAAAATCATCTCGTTGAATTACTCAGGGCCATTGCTAATTTGAGGGGTTTGTGTGCTTTTCCTTCAGCACTCCGGGTGCTGAAATGGAAACGTCTCCCAGGCTCTTCCCTCTCTAAATTACTCCTCAGCCACCTTTGCTTATCTCTATTGTTTCTGAGAAAAACCTGTTCCTTTCCAGACATCTGCACTGGTGATAAAGGGTGATTGAAAAGCTTGGCCTGTCAGATAGGGAGCTGTTATCACAGCTTGATTTGGAGCTGTGGAATTACACTGGATAATAGCAGCTCCAAACAACACTCCTCTCAAATGAATTTATGAATGGCCTTTGCCAGATCTGAGGATAAACTCGTGGTAATAGGAAAGAGGCTGTGAGCTGATGGATCACCCCATCATCCATGAGGCCTGGATATGCTTATGCTGCACTGGGAATTTCATGGATCAGGAGAAGTCCCTCTACACTAATTAAATGCCACAGATAAACTCCTTCCATTTTTAAATAATTTATCCTTCTTTCCATTCGGCTGAAGCCTCAGGGAACAGAACAGGATGTGGGGACTGGAGGCACATTCCTATCTGGAGTTCAGTTGCCTGTGGCAGTGGAGAAACCCCTCCTCATCCTCGTGAGCAGCAGCTCCAGGCCTGCTGCTCCCAGGGCAGGCAGGAGCAGGGACTGCCCAGCAGCATGGGCTGCTCAGGAGCCAGCTCAGACCTCTGGGGCTGGTGAGGAGAAAAAAAATCCACAGTGCCTTGTGCCCTCAGCAGGCACTGGAGGGTCCCAGCCCCACTGCCCACCCTGAGCCACCCAGGGCAGGAGCAGCAGAGCTGGAGACAGGCAAGGACCTCTGAGGATGAAGGAGTTCACAAACCCAGGTACCTCCAGAGGGGGATTTTTATAACCACAGAGGCATAAATGCCCCCCCAAACCCTTTTGCCATCAGCCCATCCCACAGCAGCTGTGGCAGCTGCCCCAGCAGTGCCCTGGCAGGGTGCTGTGAGGACAGCTGTGGTGCCACACACACGTTAGGGAATTGCTGCCTTAATAAGATGCTCAGATACAACATTAATAGGATCTGACATCCCATGGAGAAAAACAGCAAAGCTCCAGAATTTTAAAGAGGGAGCCACGAAGCCTTGAGCAAACTCGAGACTGCCATGAAAGCTTGACTGCCTTCGTCTTTAGGACTCTCAGTTGGGATGGGCTGGGACAAATCTGTCCCCATGCAGGAGATGAAAGGTCTACCAGGAGGTCACCCAGCCCACCTCCTCCGTGCCCCAACAGCAAATAAACCATCTCAGCATGCAACAAAGATCTTCCACAGCTTCTCTACTCAACCACAAATAAACCCACAACACTGGAAATCATGAACTCAAAGTGTCTGTGCAGTCTTCCTTTGGCCCTAAATAAAATTTATCGCCACAAAAATATTGTAGGATTATTTAACGACAGGAGAGCGTTTACATTGCCAGACAAGAGAATGAGTTCACACAAGAGGCCACGGTTGGCTGAACAAAATAACCTCCAGTTGGTAGGAAATGAATAATCTCATTACTCAGGTGAATCAGCTCCTCTGAGGTGAGGCACAAACACCCTCCCTGGTTTTGGATCTGCAGGGCAGGGCACGAGGCTCGCACTGAGACAGACATCAAACGAACTCACAATTTGGGAATTACAGCAGATAATTCCCACCCTTTTCTCCCCCCACCCCAGAGCAGGGTTTCATGGATAACTGGGGCACAGGAAGGGTGGCATTGCCAGGGACCAGCCGAGCTCTTTGTGGCTGCAGCTGGACCTCCTCCCGTGGGTCAAACTGCTCAGCACAACAGAAACAAAAACACCTCTCAGCCCTGATGTGAGACTGAGTAAATCACAGAATCCCAGGATGGGTTGGAGGGACCCTAAATCCCACCCAGTGCCACCCCTGGGACACCTCCCACTGTCCCAGGCTGCTCCCAGCCCAATGCCCAGCCTGGCCCTGGCACTGCCAGGGATCCAGGGGCAGCTCCAGAAGATTCCACAAACATTCCAGTCCGTGTTCCAGGTGGGAGGAAAGTCCACGCTGGAGATGAGGGTGGGATCCTCCTGCTCCAGAGGCTCCCGAGTGAGGCACAGCACAAGGGGCACACTGAGCACAGGGACTGGAGCCAGAGGAGAGGGATCATGGTGGGTCACAAAAGAAGATACAGCCAACAGCATCCCTTCTCCTACTGTCCCACAGAGAGCCACTGAAACACAGTGAAAACACACCCAGAAATCTGGCCATAAAACTCTTGCTGTGGTTACTGCAGCCCCCAGACAGCACCAGGGCAGGGAGGAGAGGGAAAGAGCAGCCAGGCTGCTCTGGTGCTGCCCAAAGCCTGAAAATACTTTAGGAAAACTTCACTGCAGTGGAAGTTTCCTAACGCCCTAAGGAGCTCTTGTAGGGGTAGCCACAGCCATCACTTTGGTGTTTAACAGCCTCCCCAGGAGCTGGATTTATGGAACAAACCTCAGGCTGGCATCAGCAAGTGCTTTCCTGCTCTTGCCTTCTCCCAGCCCTGATGTAAGACTCTTTCTCTCAGAGAGCAGACACTTCCATTTACAGTAAGGTCATTAAAAAGATCTAAAAAGTGAAAAGGAGTAAGTTCTTTAAAGCTACTCCATCTCTGCCTTATGTAAGTCTCCTACAACCACTCTGCACCTCCGAGCAGCTCCTCCAGCCACGTTCCCGGGGCCTGGCTCCAGGGGCAGCTCCACACGGATGGAGTGGCTGCAGGACCAAGGCCTGACATGCTTTATGAGTTAATTTGCTGTTATTTAGGGCCCTGCACAGCAGCACTAAATCTTCACATCCTTTTTACTGCTTTAAGTAATGCTTTAACTTCTTGGTAGCCACACAAGCTGGTGTTAATCCTTCCCTATTTATTTGTTCAACACCCTGGGGAGCTGCAGAGCACAGCCTTTGCTAGAGGACGAGCAGTCCAATCTAAGTTCTGGAGCTCGACTCTTTCAAGGCACTTTTCCCAGTCAAGTACAGATAAGAGAACAGGAAATAAGGGGGGGGGGGAAATTACAACCCCCCCAAATCCATTAAGTGCTCTCCCTTTGGAGATAGCTGCTTTATTTCATAACCAGATGAACACTTTTCTACCTGAGTCACCCAGCTGAGGGACAGGACAAGTGTCCCCTGCATTTTCACTGATTCTGCTTTTCTTTATACCAAGATCACTTCCCCCTAACGTTTCTGTAGTTTCCTACAGAATCTATACATTAAGAGGTACCTGGATCAGTGCACGATAAGGACAGAAGGAAAGACATCAGAGCAGGTGTAAGATTGATCAGGACACCACCAAAGGTCAGAGCTACACAGGTGAGCTGGCCATTAATGTGTGGGTGATACAAGCCAAGATAACACTGGGTGAGTCACAGAAAATCTCCCCAAGTGTGATCTTGCTAAATCCATAAACACCACAAAACACCTCACCTTTAACTCAGCTCTTTGAAGCTCCAGGTTGGAAAGGTTTCCTTATCTGGGGAACGTTGGATAAATCGATTAATCCACAAGTACATCAAGTGCCATCCTGTGCTTAGTGCTCAGAGAGGTTTCTACCCATGTCTTAATAAAAATCCAGGATGATGTTCAAATCTTTTTCATTTTCAGTTCAGACTTTAGCAGTTTTATTAAAAAGTTTACCCTGAAAGCCCTCAGTTCACAGACCACAAGAATCTCAGGCATGGCTGGCCTTGGTTCCACTGGACATCCTCCACGAGAGCCTTTTCGCTTTCCTTTTCTCATTTATTAGCAGGAGTTCTTACGCTTGAATAAACTTAATAGAACAATTTCATTGTCCTACTGCTGCCCATGAAAGTGGATTATTGTTGTTCAGTGGCACCAGTCTCACACGGGGGAAAACGCACGTTGATGGAATTCTGCTTTTATCCAAGAACCCAAAGGCTCCTGCACCCAGACAGCACATCCAGCACAGAGCCCGAGTTTTATACTCAGATTATTGTTAAATAGTGGGGAAACGTCTCCTACTGCACAGGGACAGCAATGAAACAGGGTGATAGAACAGGCTCCTTTTTTATCACTTGCTCTTTGATTTGAGATGTAAATTCTGCCCAACACAATTCTCCTTTTTTTGACTGAGTGAACATGATTTTTATAAGGACAATAAAGACCTAGAGACCAGAGCTAAGCAGTGCTACCAAGAAGGCTAAGCTAAATAAACACGTTAAATGAATAAATACATTACATGGGTTTATCAGAATTCAGGGGAAATTAAAGTTAAGCATTTAAGCTGGACTCCCAGACAGCACCCAGCAATAAAACCAGCAACACCAAACCCTGGAGAGCCTTGGAATGCCAGGAGCTGAGGCTGGAAAAGCGCCCTGAGCTCACAGAGGCCAACCATTCCCCAGCACTGCCACGGCCACCACTGACCCCTGTCCCCAAGTGCCACATGCAGACGGGGACTGCACATTGCCCTGGGCAGCTGTGCCAGTGTTTGCCAACGTTTTCCACAAAGAAACGTTTCCTCATGCCCAGCTCAGACTTCCCTGGCAGAGTCTGAGGCCGTTCCCATCGCTGGCACTCGGAGCAGAGCCCAGTTCCCAGCTGGCTGCACCGAGGAGCCAGGACAGAGCCACGGCCACCAGAGCAGCCCCTGGAGCACCTCCCAGCCCCAGCCCCAGCTCTGGAATCAGGGTTCCAGGGGCTGCAGGAGACAGCTCAGCCGTGGCTGCCACAGCGTTGTTTGAAACAGGACAAGGAGTGTCGGGACCTGTGATATTTAAATGATCCTGATTGTAGAAAGTCTCTTTCAGCCCTGCTGCCAAAGAAGGAGTTGTAATTCATCTGTGCTGGTATTCAAGGGTGTTTATTCTTTCTTATCTCAAATATTTTCTCTGTGACCTGCAGCAGGTCTGTCCTGCAGGGCAGCGTGCGGGGCTCTGCCCCTCAGTGGGATGTTACAAACATTCTGTACCAGAAACCACGTGTGCTATATTTACAATAACGTGCCAATATCCATCACCCGTGTTGAACAGTGTGTCCCCAGCCCAAACCAACAGAAAAATGCCAACAGCACAGTGAGACATGGAGGGCATGAAGAAGAAGAAAAAGGACAAGGCATGCCCAGTTTCCTCCATCTTGCCCCCTTTGAACCCCTTACCCAGAATCCTAAAATTCTACTTTTGCACTTGTGCCACACTAATTACTGCTTATATCAAACACTCAGAGCTTGTAATTCATCCTGTAAGACTGAGAACTCTTTTCCATGGACAGGGATCAGAGCCAGTGTCTCTCGGGGCTCTGCACAGGGGGGCTCCTGACCCCCTGCCAGGGTCCCAGACCTTGCAGGGCAGCCACAGGGATGCCCTGGATTCCCACAAAGGAGGTGCAAACAAAGCAGGCTGGAGCGTTGCTCTGGCTGATGAAAGCGTGTCAGGATGTGCTGCTCAGCAAACGAGGCTGCTCTGGGAGGTGATTAACTCAGCCTGCTCCGATCCGTGCCACAAGAGGCGAGCTCAGAAATAGACACTTTGAGGACTGCAGAGGTATCCCAGAGGTTCCCACGAGCTGCTCTAAAGGCTTTAACCTTTCACCACTGAATGCTGCTTCTGATTCAGAGCGCTCAGTCCGTGGGGAGAAAAAACACCCCTTTTTTTTTTTAAGCTTTACCCAGAGAATATTAAAGCGAACATTTTTTAAATCCACATTAATTACAGGCCAAAAATAACCATATAAAAATATCTCATAAAGAAGGTGAAACTGTTCTGAGGTAGAGCGCATGTGATGAACCAGTGTTTCTAATTAGTTCTAAATTAAAATCTGCAGTAAACTGCCATGAATTATTTAAATTTATCTGGAAAGATAGCAAATTTTTAGGGGAAAAAAAGTTATTTTACTCTGCTCTCTTTTCTCAGCAACAAAGCTGTCTGATCAAAGGATTTCTCCCTGACTTGCCTATTCCACAATGCCACGGCATTTCTCAGATGAGAGCACTGAGCACACAGCAGCACACACTGCTGAGCTCCAGGAGACACTGCTGAATAATTCACTTCAGGAAGAGAGAGATCAGATTCCAGCCTGGAATGAAATGAGAGCTGTGACGTGATGCTACGTGGGCAAACTCAGGCTTACCACAGAATTTATTCAGTTCTGGGGGTTGGCAAGGCCCAGGGTAGAGAGTCATGGAACGGGTTGGGTTGGAAGGACCTTAAATCTCATCCCATCCCACACCCTGCCATGGCAGGGACCCCTTCCACTGTCCCAGGGTGCTCAGAGCTCCATCCACGCTAAAATCCCATCAAACCACAGGAGGGAAAGGTGTCAAGTGATGCTTCCCAAGAACTCGGGCAAACACAAAGGCTTTAAAAAGTCACATGAGCTTGGATGCTACATCCAACAGCCACGCTGGGGACAGTGACCATGACAACCCCTGTGCTGATGGCCCAGAGCCACCCCCACACCCCAGAGTGACAAAGCAGCCTGGTCCAGGTCTGCAGGTCACAGGAGAAACAATAAAAACCCTCTTAGGGGACACAAAGTGCCAGCTGGAGACGAGATCCCCTTCCACACCCTCAACTCCCATATTTCCACGTGCCTGGAAATTCCCTCGAGAACTCCGTGCCCAGCGCGGTGGGGAGTGGAATTTGGTGTGAGGAGCAGCACCCCTGCCCGAGCCAGGGGAGGACAACGCTTCCTAAGAGCACCATTCCTGCACTGCACAGCCCTCTGCTTAATCTCCTCAACACTGTGAGCTCTCACCTCAAAAGCTGGTGGCTGAATGTGTCCCGAGGGGATGCCAGTGCTGCCCAGAGCCACTGCCCTGTCACACCTCGGTGCCACCTGCCAGGGCTCCTTATGCACCAGGGCTGTGATCACAGAGCCAGAGTGCATTACAAACAAACCCCCTCATCCATCCCAATTAGCAGGCATTAATGCAAGGCACAGAGCAGTTTTGGTGAACACCAACTCGACTTCTCGAAGAGGAAATTAAATTGGAATCTTCGCTTCGAAAGCGCTAAAAACATGGGTTAGTTTGGACCATATTAAAGCTGTAGATAAGAGGCAGGTGAATATGACCCCAACCGATTCCTGGGACTTCTGGCAGCTCTGAACTACACCTGCAGCTTGGTCCTGGGGCCAAACTGTACAAAGTGTGCAGAAAAATCTATTCTGTGAGCACTGTAGATGGACACGCCTGAATTCCATCTCCTGATCCTCTCCCGAGTGATCCACTCATGGAGAAGCAGCCAAAGTTCACAAAAAAAAATTAAATTAAAAGCCAATACTCTTTTACTCCATGGGGTTTTTACTCCATTTTCTGCCCCTGCTTTTTTTTGCACCTCCTTTTCTTTCAGTTGGCCTGACCCCAGGGTTTAAACACCTCATTTCCAGTCCCACAGTATGGCAGAGGGAGGGACACGGAAATGTTTTGGGAGCACACGCAGATGAGCCATGCACAAGGGGAAAACACACATAATACACACAGAACCTGTTCTAAAAATAGCTACTGCAGCAAAAATTACAGGTTATTTACCTGCCCATCACAGCACCCACCAGCAGGCAATTAAGCCATTAGGGCAGAAAATCACACATAATTTCCCCAAATTCCAGCACAGTTCCATGAAGGGTGCTGGAGCATCTGCACTGAGAGCTCCAGGAGAGCCCTGGTTCCATGCCAGGGGAACAGAACTCTGTGCCAGGCCCTCCACTGCAATCAGGGGCTGAACATTTTCTCCATGGTAGAGGAGGTAATTGCACATGAAAACAGGAGCTGCAAATAGGGCACAGCACAGCCGGGCAGGCTCAGCCTGGGCTGGGCACTGACATTTTCCCAAGGAAATTGCCAGTTCATCCTCCCTCACCTTTCCAGTTCAGCTCCCAGGCTGTGCCACACAGAGGGAAATGGATTCTTCCCTTTCCATCTTTAAACACCAGAACTCCTAAAAGTTACTTACGGAATCCTAAGGGTCACCCACCAGTCAGATATTCCTCATTACAGGGGGTTTGACCTTTGCTGTCAATTTGCAATTTCTGTACTTAAACAAATCCAAACATTTCCTAATCACTCTTTCCAACAGGAATTTTATGATTAGTTGGATAATTCCTTTAAAATATGCAATTACTCTTTCCTAAAGTATTCATTACTCTCTCAACACAGTATTCTTGAAACATTACAATTTCCCATTGAGAACATATTTCTGTATTCATTTCCATAAGACAGTTTAAAAACTAGATTAATATACTTTCCATTTCCTATATTAAAAAAAATCCTTTTTGATTAAATCTGAGTTAATAATTTGCAATTAATATCTCATTTGATGGGCTTAGGTTTTTTCTTCCCCCTCCTTGAAATTATCCTTACACGGTAGAAATCTTTCATCACTTTATTCAAATTCCATCTGCAAGCCTTGAAATCTGAATTGTGAATAGTTCATAAGATCTATTAGCTCATAATAATCACCTAAGTAGATATCTTATAAAATCATTTCAAACAGCAGAGGAACAGAAAAGCGTGGTAGTCAAAACAGCTGAGAAATTAAAAAATTATCAATAAAAGCTGCTGAGCAATTAGCAACTCTTCGAATTAACCTATTTTGCTAATTTAAAAATAAAAGGGTCCCAGAGTCCACTTAAGAAGACAGCTTGGAAACTTCTTTCCCTATATCCCACTTTTCCAGTGCACAGGACACAGCAGAAGAGAAATCAAATCTCCTGAAGTGCAAAGATGGAGCTGTGAGATGGGCACTCACCCGAGCAGAAAGCACCACTCTATTCTTGGATGGTTTTGCTTCTGTGATGGGAAACCAGGGGTGAAATTCAATTATTCCTCCAAACCTTCAGTCTCCCAGCGTGCAATAAGCCCTCCCAACCTGGGAGTCACAAACCTCATTTCTAAAGGATTTCCACTGGAAGCAGAACTTCATGAAATCGGTGCTTCCAGGGAATCATGGAATCTTTTGCGTTGGGAATCACTTTAAGTTGGAATCCAGTCGTTAACGCAACACTGCCGAGGCCACCTCCAAACCCAGCTTCCAGACCCCTCCAGGAATGGGGACTTTGTACAGGAACAGCTCCCAGAAGCACCATAAATCCCTCTCAGAAGTGCAGTGTTTCAATCCACTCCCCTCAGGATCGCAGCTCACGCTCCCAGCTCCCTTCCTGTCCTTGGAGGAGGCTGCAGCACCCGGAGCTGGGGAGATCCCTGAGCTCCAGCATTCCACAGGGAAATCCATCAGAGCTGCCTCCAGCGGGTCAAGGCTCAGCGCCCCATCCAGAAGATAATTTGCAAAGCTCCTGTAAAGCCTCAAACTGCACACAGCCCAGCCCAGCCCCACTCCAGAGCCCACTGGGGCATTTCCAAACACATCCCACTGAGGCACCATCAACGGGCTGTGAAAGGAGCCACAGCCACACAGCCAGCACGTTACTGGGCAATAAAAATCAATATTCACTTAGGAATCTCTGAGACAAGTAATGCTGGAAATGCTGTCATGGAATTTATGGACAAATACCCAGGCTTTTGCTCATTAGTCCTAATGCCTGCTGGGCAGGGCTCTCAGCTGCCTCAATGTTGCTGCAGTAACATCAGTGTTACAATGGTGAGGCTGTAAATTATTGCCAGCCTTTTCCACACATCAAAACGACGTTTTTATTGCTGGAAAATGATAAATAGCATTCATAGCTGTGCCTGTTTGGAAATTCCTGCATTAGCTCTAGACTAAAACCTGTGCCCTGAGTAAAGGGCAATGTCACGTTTGGGTGTTGGGAGTCTCCTGCCACTCCTGAGAGTTTGCTGGACTGGAACTTTAACTTGGTACAAAAAGAAACCCAGATGGAGCAGGAGACAGGGTTTGTGATCAGCCTGCACACGTCTGCCACTGGCCTGGCTCAATTACTTTGTTGTTTTCAGCGTAATTTGGTCATTTGAAGCTCAAGAGCTACAAAATCACGGCCATGCCTGGGCTCTCCAGCTCCTCTGACGGGCACTTCCAGCCAGCCCACAGCTCTGACTTCTCCTCTGCAGCCTCCTGAGGATGCCAAGCACACCATCCTCTGTGCCCCAGCCCAGTCCCCACTGGCTGCCCCAGAAAACCTCACAGAACAGTGGCAGCTGCAAAGGTGGGAGAGGAAATGCAACAAGCCAGGAAAGCTCCATTGTCCAGGCCCCACAGACACTCCTGAGTGCACCTCCAGCTCCCCTCTCAGAGCAGAGTGGAAATATCTGAATTTTGGGTACTCCCCACTCGCTGCCCTGCTCACCCAGCCAGCAGTGAGAGGGAAGAGAGGCAGGACCCAGCTGCTCTGTCCCAGAACATCCCAGGGACGAGGAATAATCCACATTTGGGTAATTGAGGGCTCACGTGGGGGCTGCAGGACAGTCCCCACGTCACCCCTGCAGAGCCACACGCTCCTCACAGGGGTATTTCATCCCTGAAAAGTGCAAAGGGGCGTTTTCTGAAGGCTCCACAATCCACCACGGGGTTCTGACCACGGAACACAAGATGCACTGAGATTTACAGTGATGTTTTCTGGTCATCCAAAGTTGTAATTTTAGTCAAGTATCACATAATTCATGGAGAATTTACAGGTATCACCACCGGGGAAACATTTCTCCACTGTCTTCCTTTCTTAAAATACAAGAGGTCTGATCCAAAATCAGGTGGGAAATTATATCCTTTGCCACCTCCAGTTTTTTATGGCCATGCTTTTTTTTTTTAGGAAAATCCCTTTACAAGTAACAGCTCTGTTTTTCAAAGCAGGGTACTTGGAAGCAACAATGTTCTGCAGTACAGAAAATATATCAAGGAATTTTCATAAAGCACAATAAATTGATTTGGATTTTCCAAACTAGTCAGATTTACACTCTTCTGATGACACAACGCCTGGAGAAAAATCTATATTATTGCCCTTTTGAGTAACCCCATTGCATCATTCCTGCTCAGAAGCAGCAGTGGCTGCACAAGGACGTGGCAGATGCCAGGATTTATTGGGAGAGAGGATGCACAGGAACACAAGAGTGGGCTGTTAGCTTTTGTGTAATGTCTAATTGAAAACTCTACCACAGCCCCGTAATTTAGGAGATTTATTTTGCACAGAGTCAAAAAAGTGATTGACAAAAGTGCTAATAAAGCAGGACCACGAGGTGGAAAAGTGTCCCCAAGTCTGGCAGATCCAAAGGGCAGCACTGGCTGCAGAGATTTCCAGGGAGCTCAGCACCTCCCCAAATGGCAGAGGAATATTCAGCCTCTCCAACACCGAGGTTCTTGCTCAAATCTGCACTTGTTCATTAGTTTGAAACTGATACAAATTATGCTTAATCCCCAGCGAGTCACACCCATCTCCAATAAGAATTCAAGATACTTCCAAAAACAAAAGCTCATCTTTCTTTGGGGAAGGCTCCTGACTCAACTTCATTTAAACCTCCACATTTGCTATGGTCTCAACTAATTTTTCTTCGTTTTAGAAGGAAACAAAGCTTTGATTTCTTTTTTTTTTTTTTTTTTTATAATTCCAGTGCCATATTCTGCCATCCAGCAAGTCTCCATGATCCCTGTGCCCCTTCCAACACCATTTCCTATTACTATAAATATTTAGGTATTTTTCTTAACAACACATTTCTTTCAGAAGTTCTGCAATTAAGTGAAAACAGATAAAACTGACTGGTCTGGAAATTCCTCAAGATTTAGTGATTTTTGAGGATTGAAATTTTGAGCCACCTTCCAGCTGGATGATAAAATAATGAGCACAGAGACAGCTCCCCTCAAAATAGATTTCATCCATAGCTGCAGGTGTTGGAAAAATAAATAAATGAAGAGGGGAAAAAGCTTTTAAATAAATCCTGGGGAATTCAGAGTTCCCCAAATCATCTTCTCAGTGGTTTGAAGGAAAACCCCTGAGCTCCAACCTGCAGCTTCCCCAGACCCACAGCTCCCTGTCCCTGAGCCAAAAATCACATTTACCACAGGCTGAGCCCGCAATGGTCAAAGGTTCTGAAGGCAAATTCCCCAAATGTCAGTGCCCCTGTTAATCTGGGCAGGCACAGCTCCAGCAGGGAACTTTCCATAGCTCTGCTCATTTCTGCACTGAACAAGAATATTTGCCCAAAGCGAGCCAGCATCCAGAAAAACAAATCTGGGTGCACAAATTGGGGCGTGTGGGAACAAGGAAGAGCAAATAGATCCATTCAGCAGAAAGCCAAGGTCCAGAGTGGACGAGGCTTTTATCCAGAGGAACTGAAATCCCCATAAAACAGGACAGAAAATGTTGATTCTTCGAGTAAAACATAACTATTTCTCAAGTCTGCAAAAGACAGCTGTGATTTGTGCCACAATCTGGAGCATCAGTGACAGGAATTACAACTCCAGCAGCTATACACTCATTTTTAATCCTCAAAAAGAGATTTTAGTCATCTCCTCACAAGCCCCACTGCTGTTAACTTGTCCCATCACAGCCTGACTCTGTTTTCAGTGGCTTCTCAATTATTTCTGCTCTTCTTCCCAAGCCCAAGCTGCACATCTGCATTCTGCTGGGTGTGCCAGTTCAGTATCTGCTCTGGACACAAAATTTTCAACGTCATGGGAATGACCTGAGCCCTCAGAGCCACCACAAGTACAAAAATACCCGTGCAGGTGCTGCTCAGACTGCAAGCCCTGCAGGAGCTGGTCAGAAGGATCCACCTGCAGAGCCTCAGACACGTTTAAAACCACGTTTGGAACCCCTTTGGGCCAGGCTGACACAATTAATAAATGTGGTGATGGGCCTGGTTGATTGGAAATGGAATAATGAAATGAAATTAAATGAAATGCAAATTGATTCAGGATGGAAAGTCCTGGAAGATTTGGCTCCTGTGGGAGGTGCCAAAGACCTTCATGGCTTTCCTTTAAGGGCTCTCCTTGAGCCACCTTGGTTTGGGCAGAGATTCAGACTTCTCCTGACTGCCCACCCCAGGTTTGCAGGCCCCGAGCTGGGCAACTCCCTGGGGGCTCCCCCTGGCAGGGGGAAACCCTCCTGGAGCAGTTCTGTGTCAGGAAAAGCAGACACACAGGACTTTTTCAGGTTCTTGTTTTATTGTTACCTTAGCAAAACTTCAGCGCTGTCTGCGCCAGACTCTGCGTGCAGGAAAAACAGCACAAAAATGGCAACGACCTCGTGCTGCAAGGCCTTTTGAGCCTAATGAAAAACTAAGCTGCCCAGTTAAGAAGTGACACCTAAATTATTTTCCTTTCTAACCCAATAACTGACCCCTAAAGACCCACAGTGCAGATTTTTCTGCCCAATTACAAGACACCACCCAAACCCAAGAAGAAGAAAGAAGAAAGGAGCTCGAGACACCACCCTGTACCCTCCATCTTGAACCCATCTATAACATCCTAAAAACCCTAAACCCTAAATTTCTCACCCCTGTGACACACTACACTGCTCTCTACAATCTATTTCACACTTTTGTGGTCTCTGGTTTACTTTGAAGCTTTGGAGGCCTTCTCCATGAGTGGGGGTCAGTGTTTTCCTGGGAGTCAGAGCACCCCAGGGCAGACAGGAGATATTCCCCTTGCCCCACAGCCCCCATCGCTGAAGTGTTTCACAGGCCTTGACTTTTCTCTGCCTTTTTTCACAACCCAGTGTGTGGCTTCCCCACAGAGCCACACAGTCCTGTGTGGCCTGAGCCAGTAAATCTTCATTATTGAGACACTGATACTCAACTACAAGCACCTTCCAGGGAGAAAAAAAAAAAAAAACCTTATTGCCACTGACAGAAAGGATGGCTGGCAGAGCACAATTTAAGGTAATGAGCACGATTCAGAGCCACAATTAGACAATAGAACATTAAAGGAGAAACATTAACATGTAGCAAATAAAGACATGGCTGCAGCAGAGCTGATCCTCCCGAGTCACAGGCTGAGTGACTCCCACAAAAGTCTGCCATGCAGAATAACCTGGGCAAAGCCCCTTTTGGGGTGGAGGCAGCACCTCTGCAAATGCAGGATGAGCAGATTCCACCTCTCTGAGGAGGGACTTGGTGGCACTGAGAGCCCAGAGGGCGACTGAGCCAACAAAGAGAGAAAAGCAAGATGTTTACAAGCCAGGAGAGCTCCGGGCTGGGAGGGAGGAGACACAAAATGTGTTGGGAACACTCCTGGGGACAGTCCTGGAGCCTGAGCCAGGCTTAGCTGATCCTTGGGCTGGAGCAGAGCAGGGGCTGGCCCAGGTGGCAATGGGAGACCCCAGAGGAGGAAATAAACCTGTTCTGCATGCTTTGGTGAAGGAGCTGGTTTGCTCCTTTTCCACAGCTCTTTGGGCTACTGCAAGAGCTCCTCTCTCCTGTACTGGAAGTGCAGGTGAGCCCAGTGGTTAGAAATGCTGATGTGTGACCCCAGCTCAGAAGGCTGAATGATTTCTTTATTACAACTATGCTATAACACATTCATATACCATTTAAAGGAGATACTAAAACTACAAACCTACTGTTCTAACTCCCAAATCTAACCCCTCACAACTTGTGACCCTCTCTGAGAGCCCAGCCACAGGTGGGTTGGATTGGATTGGATTGGGTTGGATTGGGTTGGATTGGGTTGGGTTGGATTGGGTTGGGTTGGATTGGGTTGGGTTGGATTGGGTTGGATTGGATTGGGTTGGATTGGGTTGGATTGGGTTGGGTTGGATTGGGTTGGATTGGGTTGGGTTGGATTGGATTGGGTTGGCCACCAGGCTCAAACAATCCTCACCAAAATCCAACCAAGCAATCACCCCAGGTAAACAATTCTCCAAGCACATTCCACATGGGGAAAACAAGGAGCAGAAATAGAAATTGTTTTCTCTTTCTTTCTCTCTGTGCTCCTCTATGAAAAAATCCTGGGATAGAGAAGAATGTGCCTCTGCCACACTCCTGCAAACACCTTGCACTTCCCTTTTCCATCCTCACCAAGCCTGGAAGCTCCTGCAGACCCCACACAGCCCTGCAGAGACCCACCCTAAAGGCAGCAAACCTTTCCCCAGGCAGCACAAACCCCACAGCCCCCAGGGCAGCAGCAGCAATCAGCAGCAAGGAGATTCTCCTGGACCCAAGTAGAACATTCCTCTCCAAACCCCAGCAATCCAACTCCAGCCCCACAGAGCGACTCCATTTTACTGCTCCTGTCTGGAGTTAAGTGAAAGATGTTGTTCTTCAGAGGCAACAACAAGAATTTCTGTTAAATACCAGGAACTCAGAAGTAAAAGAGCAGGAAACCAAGCGTGCTTTACGTAGAATGGGAATTTGCAATTAAAAGAGTTCAATCCTATTACACATCATTTTTCCAACAGGCAGCAACACAAAGAGCTGCATTTTCAATCTCGTGTATAATTTTGTACATCTTTGCTCAAGACAGATGAATTTCAGTGTATACAGGGACTGCATGGATGATCAAGGAACAGGAACAGAGGTTGAGATTAAAACAAAATTGCTTATTTAGCCTGGGAGCTCAGCTAGATTTGGTGCCAGTAAATAAATAAGGAAGAGGGAAGGAACAGTTCTACCGTAAGACAGAGCTGCACAAAGGAAAAAGTGAACTGCCTGAAAACCAAGGTGGACAAATCAAGGTTCTTAACAATGACAAAAATTAAGTTCTGGAGTAAAACTTCCAGTTCCAGGGAGGAGGAAGGGAGTGAAGAGGTTCCATCTGTCACCCCCATGCTTCAGTCCTGCCTCGTGGCAGTCTGCACACCTGGAGGGTTATTGGTTATTATTGTTATGGCCTTTATAATATATTATAATGTTATTGGTTATTATTGTTACAGCCCCAGAACCACAGCCCAGCCCGGGCAGGTGAAATGCCAAACTCAGAGAACAACCTCCTAACCCAAAAGGCTTTGATAAAACGTGGCACATCTGGGAGGGCCCCAGCCCCAGAAGGCAGGAACCCCTGGCAGGGATCAGATGAGAGCCCCAGCCAGGAGCAGGAGAGGCTCAAACCCCTTGGGTGCAGTTCAGCAAATTCTGGTCCTGCCCCTGGCCAGGAGCCCTGCTCTCCTCAAAACCAATCTTTCTACACTGGGTTAATTAAAATAAAAGTCCCTGTGACAAGACTCTGAGTCAGCCAGGGCACAGAGATAAAACTTTATAGAAAGACATCAAAGACATTGCTGCCTCTTCTGTTCAGACAGCAAACCACCACAACAGACCTCTCCAAAGAGAAAAAAATGCATTCTACTACGATAAAATATATTTAAAACATACAAATAAACCTACCTGCTTGTTATCTTCGCTCTGCCCACGCTTTCTGCTCATTCCAGCAGCCCCCAGAGGCCCAGAACAATCTCTTTGTGAGCTCAGGGTGTTGGTCAGAGCCCTCCTCACCACAGAGAGACCCCAAACTGCAGCTGAGCATCCCTGGGCTGCCCTGCCTCCCCTCCTCCCAGGTGAGCAGACCCCAGCCCCACCTCTCAGCCCTGATTTGCCACCCCACAGCTTCAGAATAAATGGTGATAAAGCCAGGGGCAGCTGCAGGGTGAGTGGTGGTCGAGCAGCAAACGCTTGTGTCACAGATGTCCAACCCTCAGAGAAAGGGCTGCAGGAACTCCTGGTGTTCAAATCAGAAACAGAATAATATTTTATTTACAAAACAGCCAAAAAAAACCAGCTGTGCTGGAAAAAAATTAATACAGGCAGCAGAGCTGAACCTTAAAAATGATAAACCTTCCCTTATGATTGTGGGATGAATTAAGGACATTTCCAGTCCTTAGCAGAGAAGTTTCCCACACATGAGCTGTGCCAGGCAGGGACACGATGTCCCTCAGCCCTGGGAGCACTCAGCCACCTCATAAAACCTCTCCAGTTCCAGACCCACAGGGCTGGAAGTGCCTCTGCTGCTGCTTTTTAAAAGCCAGCCAATACTGCCTGGGCTCCAGACTGGTTTCAGGTGTGGTAAAGCAGAGATGCAAACCAGAAATTTGCGTGGCTTCATATTCATCAAGCTGGGCATAAACCCAGACACGTAAAAAAACTCCACAGAATTCACATTGATCTCTGTGCTTCATATGAGATATTTGCTTTACTGCCTTCCCCTCCTTTCCTGCTCCACCTGCAGCATTCCATGGGTTAATTACAGCTCAAATTTTTACCTTGCAGCTGACTTTTTCAAAGCCCCACAGAAATCCTCCCTGCACAAGAGCAGAAACATTCTGGGGTTCACCGGGGTTTTTTTTTCTGTATTACAGGAGTGGAAATTAAATGTTCAGGACAATCCTGCAAATATCCTTTATAGCTGCTGTGGGGTTAACGTGAAGCTCTGACAAGTATTTCCACAGGCTGGGAAATGCTGTGAAGGGAGCTGAGCCTGAATTCCCAGGTGGTCCTGGCTCATCTGCAGCACTCCCGGAGATCTCTCAATTGACACCTTGAAAAATGATGATGATCTGCTACAAGTTGGCTTAATTAATTGAACTGTTCAGCCCCCTCCTCCCCCACGTTAAACACCTGATGTGCAGAGTCAGTAACTGGATAATTACAGTGGGAGAGCAGGGACACGGAGGCAGAGGGCAGGAAAACACAAGAGAGCGATTTTTGTTTAAAAAATTCAGTCATCCATTGCAGAGAGCCCTGGATAAATTGAACACATAAACCCCATTTTTGCTGTGTCCAACAAACAAAAGCGTTCAAAGAGAATTTTTCTGTGGAACAGAGCAATATTCTGCAATGTCACTTCAGTGCCTTCCCAGTGCCAGAGGGCAGGGATGGATGGGATACTGGGAATTAGGAATTGTTCCCTGGGAGGGTGGGGAGGGGCTGCAATTCCTGGAGAAGCTGTGGGTCCCTGGCAGTGCCCAAGGCCAGGTTGGGCAGGGCTGGGAGCACCTGGGGCAGTGGGAGGTGTCCCTGCCAGGGCAGGGGTGGCTCTGGGTGGGATTTAGGGTCCCTCCCAACCCAAACCATTCCCTGGTTCTGTGACACCAAGGCCTCAATGTGGAGCTCCATTAATATTTTTTCCTCTTCCCCCCAGATGGGCTGAACTGGGATTTCAAACCATGCTCAGAAATACCAAATTCTGGAGCTTTCCAAGCAGATCCCTCATTACTGCCTCAGGATCCAGGACTTTGTGATGCCCCTGCAGCCTTCCTGTTTCTAATAGGGACCAAATTCACCTTCCAGGATGCAAAGGCTTGGGATGGTGCTGTTCTGATTTTTAAAAGTGTGAAGTTTTCTTTTATCGTTCTTTTGAAAGTTTTAAAGTTCTCATAAAAAACTCCTTCAGCCTTCTGATGATGTTTACATATTTCTCCTGGAGTTCTCACACTGTTCATGTAAATAATGATTGTTTTGCATTCTTCTTTGTGGGAGGAGAAAATTGATGGGCTGTTGGTTTGACCAGTGTGGTTGGAGAGGTGGTAATTCCATCCTCCAATCCACGGTCACTTGTGGAATTCTATAAATACCAGATGCACGAATAAAACCCTCTCTTTTTCTCCTTTAAACTTACCAAGCTTCTGTGTACTCTCTTCGTGTCCAACAGCGACATCAAACTTTCAAAGGAGCTGTAAAAGAAAACGTAACACTTTCAAAAACCAAGGCAACAGGATGGTGCCCTGGTCAGTCTGGAGCCACTGAGGCATCCTGCTTTCAGTAAAATCCCTGTGCAGGCAGCCAGGCTGCTGCAGGCCCAGGGGAGGCTGCTGCTGTGCAGGGAGCAGAGCTGCACATGATTTATTAACCCCGGCCACGCCGAACCCGCGGAGACAAAGGAGGTGATGCTGTGCCCAAAGCAGCTCCCCGTGTGCTCTGGCCACCAGGAGCACAGCACGGCCCCTAAATCACAGCGCTGTTATTTGTACTAAGCACATTTCTCTCTCTCTCTCTCTCTCTCAGGATTTTTTATTGAGGTGCACAGAGAGAAATGAAAGAGAAAACAATGCTCCTTGTTTTTCTCTTGTGGAATGTGTTTGGAGAATTGTTTACCCAGAGTGAGTGAGATATGATAGTTAGAGAAAGTAGCATGTAGTATTTAGTATCCTCTTTTATATAGCATATTGATGTATTATAACATAATTATAATAAAGAAATCATTCAGCCTTCTGAAATGGAGTTAGACACCATCATTCTTCCCATTGGGTTCACCAACATCTCCAACAGTTATTTAGTCCTCAGCAGCCTCTGCAGGGGGAATTTGATCCTCTGCTCGCAGCTGCTCTGGGGTGAAAGGCGGTGTAACAGATGATTCCTGCACGGAGGAGATTCCATCCACAGCAAACCTGCTGCTGCAGGAGGAGTCACTGCTCTCTCAGGCTCCAGCAGCAGCTCTCCTGGCTCTGCCTGTGCTTGTAGAACATGATTTACAGCAAAAAATCAGCTTAAGAGCCGGGCTCGGTGCTGTGTACAACTAATTTATCAGTGCTCCTAGCACTCACATCATTCTTTGTACTCTTCCCAGCTCTGGAACATCTTGATATGCCTGAAGTGAATATGAAATCCTGTCTTCCAGATAACCTGCATTTATTTCAATTCCTGTGTCTCTTTTGTCTGGCACCTTTCCCAAACAAACAGATAAAACACGGCTGTGTCAGGGAATCAGATCCCAGCAGCGGGATGCACTCAGGAAATGCCTGAAGTGTGATTGCCCATCAGAGCAGCTCCTCGCCCTGCCAGCCGTGTGCATCCCTCCCTGGGGCCTGGTGGGAACAGCCAAACCCCTCCAAGGGGAGCAAAGCTGCAGCTTGAAGGTGAAGCACTGTCAGAAGCCTTGGGGCTGGTGGCATTTGGTGCCTCTTGGCAGGGCTGGAGCGGAGGGAAATGAGAGGCAATCACAGCATGAGAGGCTTTGCTGCAACGGGGGATCCTTTCCCTGCCTCAGGAGCTTCAAAACTGAGCCTAAAAGCCTCGCCTGAGTGAGCCTGAGTGAGCCTGAGAGCTGGCACAGCAACTTCCCTGCTCATGCAAGGGGGATGTTGCCTTGGCCAGGTTAACCCCTGTGCTGGCCGTGGGCAGACAGAGCTGGAGGATCCCAATCCCAGCACAATCCCAGCACAATCCCACCCCAATCCCATCCCAGGGAATGACGGAGAGCAGCTGGGGCAGCAGGGGCTGAGCTCACCTCCAGCAGCCCCGAGCCCTCCCTCCAGGGGACACCCACAGCCTCACACAGCCCTGCCCAGCCTCCTCAGGCTGGCCCCTAAATTCAACTATTGATTCAGCCAGGGGGAGCACGAATATGCATCTCCCTGAGCCGTGTGGGTTTAAATGCCAGGGGGATCTGAGTGGGCTGCAGACGAGGGGATGAGCAGTGCCCAGCTAATCCCGTGTTTGCTCAGGCACAGCAGCCCTGTGGGAGAGGTTCAGCGTGGCCCAGCCCTGCCCTGGGCACCCCAGATCACCTTCCTGCCTGGCCAGCACCCTCCACTCAGGATAATGAGACATAAGGAGCTTTTTGGCCTTTTTTTAGAGGCCATCATTTGCTGCTTGATGAGCTGTGCACATCACTCTAGAGGCCGTAAACAGGGGAGGTGGTGAAATCTGGCAGAGTGAAGGGAATAGGTGTAAAACACAGGGAAATGAGAGCACGTTACATAAGATTAAAAATTAAGAGGGTTCTGAGAAGATAGAGAGTGCCTTTTCTTGCCAAGTGGGGCTGTATTAACAGCTAAAGCACGGGAGCACCACAGGGAATCTATCTTATTCAGATTAACCAGAATAAACAATATCCTGGTATGTTGATCTCTCAGACACTGGAAATACATCACAACACACCATTAACCTCCCATTTTGTCTTTCCCATCATGGAATAGAATCCCAGAATGGTTTGGGTGGGAAGGGACCTTAAATCCCACCCAGTGCCACCCCTGCCATGACAGGGACACCTCCCACTGCCACAGGTGCTCCCAGCCCTGTCCAGCCTGGCCTTGGGCACTGCCAGGGATCCAGGGGCAGCCCCAGCTGCTCTGGGCACCCTGTGCCAGGGCTGCCCACCCTCATGTTAAAGATTTTTTCCTAAGATCCCATCTAAACCTTCCCTCTGTCAGTCTGAAGCCATTCCCCCTTTGTCTTGTCAAAACGTTTTCTTCTCTCCAAAGAAATACCAGAGAGATTTTGATTTTATACCTGGTGGGTTTAAGGCTGTTTAGGTGGGCAGAAGTTGACCAAAGGCAAACTGAGCAACAGATGTAGAAAACAAAAGTGCAAGAGCATTTGGAATAAATTGAACCTTCAGGGAAAGAGTCTGTGGCAGCTTTTAAATGTTATAGAACCATGTGGGATCAGCTTCCGAGGGGTTGGGAACCCACCAGAAGGACCCAAGGGTGGCAGTGCTGTGGAAATTCCTGTCTGTGCTCTCCTGGTGGTTTATTCCTTTATTTCCAGGGTGACCCCTGTCCTGTATGGCAGTGTTACTGGGCAGCAGCAAGTTGGATCTAATAATCTGATTTTCTGCAGCTGTTTTGAGTCTGAGGTCCTGTATTGTGTTGGAATAGGTCACCTTGAGCTAATCAATACTGATCAGCTGCCAGGCTCCTGGGAACACAGCACTTGACTTACTCCAGCCTTACTCCTTCTGCCTGCATGGGCTTTTGCTCTCTGTTGCTTTTCAGGAGGACAAGCAGCTCAAAAAGCCAGGTAAAGATTGATTTTCATGTTAAATTCAAGCACAAGTGGTGCAAAACCCAGCACACAAAGGGCAGCCTTGGCTCAGAGATAAGAGCAGACACCAAACTCTGCACTGGCAGCAGCAGAGCTTCTGCTGCCTCGATGGTGCATTTATCAATTAAAGCTCTTCGTAGAATTAGGTTTTTCCTCCCTGTTCAACCTGTTTGTTTCTGCTTTTATTATTTCTGCTTGGTGCTGAGTTGGGACTGGACACAACTTCAGGGTGATGATGGCCACCAGAGTTACTCAAGGGATGCAACAGAGAGCAGAGGTGTGGGACAGTGCAGCACATCCTGCCCTGCGAGCTCTTCTCACCACATTTACTGCTCAAGGCCTTTGTTCTCCTATCCCTGCAGAAAATGAAATTCCCCAGTGCCCTTCCAGAGTTTCTCCAAAGTGGATTTTGCTCTCCTCCGAGCAGTTTCAGTGCCTGTGCACCCCTGCAGCTCCTGCCCCCCTCACTGTCCTGTCCAACAGCAGGGCCTGGCTCAGGACTGTAACTGATGCTGTCCTGGAAAACAGAACCAAAACAATTTATAAAAAATTACTTGGCAGACTGCTGTGCTCTCCTCTTCCCCTCTTTCCAGTGGGGGGATGAGTAACCTTTTTTTTTTTTTTTTTTTGCAAAATCTGGTTCTATAACAGAATCCCAGGATGGTTTGGGGTGGAAGGGACTTTGAGGCCCATCCAGCCCACCCCAGACTGTCCACCCACCTCCCACTGTCAGGAACCACAAATCTCATTCCACAGCATCAAAATGTGCAGGGAGGAGAATTCCCAGCCCTTCCCAAAGCCCTGGGTGCTGACACAGAGCAGGATTTGGCTGCACCCCACAGCTGATCCCTGTGGAGCCCAGCCAAGGGTGCAGCAGTAAGGCAGCTCTTGCTTTGGCTTTTATTCTGATTTTTGCTCACATAGGCAAGAATTATGTTTATTAATAGAACAAATTAAGTAACCAAGTGTTCCCAGTATGTTCAGGACAACCAGGAAAGTGGAGACACCAGGACAACTGCTCCCTCCAGCTGAGTCAGGCAGACCAAACTCAGGAGTGAGGTGCAAGTTCTGCAAGCAGCCTTTCGTAGAACTGGGGGATATCCTGAGTGGGATGGGACCCACAGGGATCAGAGCCCAGCACCCCAACAATCCCACCCTGTCCCTGAGCTGTCCAACCACTCCTGGAGCTCTGGCAGGTGTGGAGCTGTCACCACCCTCCTGTGCAAGGAGAATTTATTACCTGAGGGCCCAGCTCTGCCTTTGTTTCTGGGGTTGGGGTCTCCCCCAGATCCCCGCGTACCCTGGAATCACACTTCCTTCCTGCTGCTTGCTGGAAGACGTGTCAGGAAGTGTTTTACTTGGAAGCACTCAGAGAACATATTGGAAAAGCAGAAAACATAAGGAAAAGCCTGCTCTTGCCAAGAGCTTTTCCTTTTCCATCCCGCTGCAGAGCGACACCCCCCGCCCTCGGCAGATGAGAGAAGAACTCTGGGGTTTGCACAGCCCGAGTGCCACAGCAGCTCCTGGCTCTGGGATCCGTGCAGAAACACCTTCCCTGCTCTAAATCTTTAACATCAGATTAAAAAGAAACGCCAAACATTCATTTTTTATGGATTTCTTAAAAATACAAGATAAAATGAAACCACTTTCAGCTGCTGAAACCAACTCCCAGCTTCAGCTCCCTGCCCCTTGGACTGCAGTAATTTCATATAAATACTGCAAAAGAAGATTTGTTACTACCCCTCATCACTTGCAAGTTTATTCCAAATCCCAAAATACACTGGAATGGGAGCTGGGTCCTGCAGGAGAGCAGCAGGGCACTGTCCCTTGTCCCTCCAGGGACCAGGCTGGGGCTGCCTTCCCCTCCTGGAGCAGGGTCTAAAATCCCAGACTGGTTTGGGTTGGAAGGGAGGAGCAGGGTCTAAAATCCCAGACTGGTTTGGGTTAGAAGGGAGGAGCAGGGTCTAAAATCCCAGACTGGTTTGGGTTGGAAGGGAGGAGCAGGGTCTAAAATCCCAGACTGGTTTGGGTTGGAAGGGAGGAGCAGGGTCTAAAATCCCAGACTGGTTTGGGTTGGAAGGGAGGAGCAGGGTCTAAAATCCCAGACTGGTTTGGGTTGGAAGGGTCCATAAATCCCATCTCATTCCCTCAAACCCCACGGGCACTTTTCTATCTCCTGGAGAGGACTGGGATGGAGAAGTTTCAATCCCTTCTCAGGCAATCCTGCAGCACTTTCCAAGCAAAACTTTGGCTGATGCTGCTGCTGCTGTCACATGAAAACCAGCTTGAACTTTTTTTGCCTCTTAGGCAGAATAATCGGTGCCTTCAAGCTGGCAAAGGAAACAGAGCCACGGGGAGATGGGAAGGGATGTGGGAGCTGGGAGAACAGCATTAATTACACACAGCCTGACAGGTGGAGGAGAAAATTCTACACCGCTCAAAAGGTAAAGAATTAAGAGATGATGGAAAGCAGGGAAAAGTGGTAATTTCTTTGAGCTGTTTAAAGAGTTTACCAGCCTCTTACTGGAGCTCTGTGTGTCAGAAAGAGATGGAAAACAGTCCAGGGCAAGAGGGAAATCTAGAAAATGCACAGATGTGGAATTCAGGAGAACTGGAGCAGACAAAAGTAAAAAAAATAAGGGTGGGAAGGGCACTTGAAACTATTTTAGATGTCAGAATTAGCTGGAAATCCTTGAGAATCCAAGGAAAAGATCTCCACAGCTGGAGATACTCTGGCCCTCACCTGTCAGGGAGGGGTAAGGTACAAAAAACACTTGTGACAATTTCAACCCAGTATTTCCATTTAAAAAATCCAACAGGCACAAACCAATGTTGTTTGTGGGAAAGAGCTGGTGTGAAAACATCCTGAACTGGCAGAACACAAAGCTGAAAAAAATCTTTTCATTCCAAAATATAAAGAAAGAAAGTTAAAATTCAAACTTGATACAGATTAAAGTGTCTTGAAATACCCAGCAAATGGAACCTATTGCTGGCAGGAAAAGCAGCAATAAAGCAAAACCACTCACCTCAATTTGGGCAGGGAAAGTTTCTGAAGTGTTTTGCAGGACAGGAAAACCATTTCACTCAGGTGCTCCTGAGGGAAAGCAGGAGAAAACTGGATATCCAATTTATAAAAGCAAGAAAAGAACACATTGTGATGCTACTTTTGGCTGTGGGAGACAGAAATGAGAGCAGGGCCAGATTCAGAGGAGCAGCTCCCAAACTCGCTCCCACTTCTTATGAGTGACGTGGAGGGAGAAAAGTGAAGCCACTGGAAGCCCTTTGCACCAACAGGGAAATGTCAGGGCCCAAAAGAAAAGGTGTGGAAGGTGAGATGTGGTAAATTAAAAACCTCCACAGCGAGTGAGCAGAAGGTTTGGGTGGGAAGGGACCCTAAATCCCACCCAGTGCCACCCCTGCCATGGCAGGGACACCTCCCACTGTCCCAGGTGCTCCAGCCCCATCCAGCCTGGCCCTGGGCACTGCCAGGGATCCAGGGGCAGCCCCAGCTGCTCTGGGCACCTTATTTCCCCAATATTTTATCTAAACCCCCCCGTTCAGGCTGCATTTGTCCCAAACTTGAAAGGCAGTGCTGCTCTGTGAGGAGGGAAATGAATTCACACAAACATCCATCACGGAGATGGAGAGAGAGTTACCACTGGTATTTTGGGAAAGGGAACTGCTAAATGACTCAGGGTGGAGAAGGGCTATAAAAAGCAATCAAAAAGATTGTGCAAGGATCCCTGGATAGTTTAAAACAAATATTTTAACTCCGCTCTATTTTGAAAGTGTCTGAAAATAATGTGAGAGTGGATATTTTTATGGTGAAAGCAATGGCACATCCTGCTAATCCAAGTTATTTGTATGCAGACAGAATGCCAATCTTGTGCATTATGGATTTGGGAATGTCCTTCCAGCTCTGGTTTATTTAACTCCTTCTGTGCTGCCCTAAGAAGATCCAGAACACATCCACTGTGGTTTGCTCCCAGAGTTGTTCCTGCCTTTCAGCCTGGTGTTTCAGCCCCACAGGGGCAGGAATGCTCACCATCTCCCAGGCTGGATAAAGAGCATTACCAGCATTTAGGAACTCCACATCTGCAAGGAACCAGCTCTAAATAAACCAGAAAAACTGTGGAAAAACTGGAACTTGGGCAAACTCCAATGCAAGGCAATTGCATGGCAGCTGCAAAAGGAGCAGAGGGGGAACTTGAATGGCAACAGCAGAGAACAGGAAAGAATTTCCTCCCAGGGATGGTGCTGCCAGCACCTGGGAGGAGCTGCCAGGGGATGGGTCCTTCCCCCCTGAGCTCAGGGTTCCATGCAAGCACCTCCTGGAAGGTTTGATTGCACTCCCATGTGCTTTCCCAGCTGTTTGAATTTCTGTTTGATATCAAATCTCCTCCTGACTTCCCTGCTCCTGCTCCTCTCTCTGTATCCATGGGATCTGTGTGCCAGGCCTGACACGCTCCAGATGAGAGACAGGAAAGTTCTTTGCTGCTCTCCAGGTTTCTCACGGACCAGCAGCACTTCTGGCATTACAAAAGGGATCTTATAGATGGTGAAAAAAAGGGGAATGAAATACAGCTTGGAAGTTGGATAAAAGAGCCTTGTTTTACCAGGGGAGAAAAAGAAGTAAAGTTGTAGGCAGAGGGAAAGGGAAGTAGATGAGCATTGTGATTCCTGGAAACTTAGCAGGATGTGACTGGAACAAATCATACAAAGCAGGAGGAGAACAGAGGGATTAAACTGTGCTTCTTCACTGCCCAGGGCAGTGGTGAAGTCCCCATCCCTGGAGGGGTTTAAAGGTTGTGGATGTGGCACCTGGGGACATGGGACAGCAGCTGGACTCAATGAGCCCAGAGGGCTTGGCCAATCTGAATGATCCTGGGATACAGGATATTTTGATTTCTTTGTTGGTTTGCATGAGATCCATCCTAGATGGACATAAAGAAGAAACAATTCGAATTCTTCTCTTTTTTTGCCCTGGTTGATATGAAGAGATGAGCACCACTGACAGAGAAAAATCCCACCCAAGTCAGTTCCTAGGGAAGATCATTCCATCAGCTGGAGCTGATTTTTACACGTGAGTGAAGGTTCAGAGGGACCTACACCTCAGCACCTACCAAACTTGTATTTTATCAGCACAACATACTCAGCACTGACATTAGAATATTGAATAAAGCGTTCCTAAAAGGAAAATCTTTGTGAAAACATCTCCTTTTGCTCTCAGGTACCATCAGAGGTGAATGACAGGGCTGTGTCTGTTCCAGCCTTAACACCTGAAACAAAGAGCAACTGCAAAGAAATTCATGGGAAAATGCCCAATTTGCCCACACATTGCTTGAATTCCATGAATGGATCTTTCTCTTGCAGCAGGCACGAGGCAATCAGCCTTACATAAATGCCCTACATCATCCGAGTAGTCACTTTCTGCTCTCCCAAATCCAACAGAATTATTTATAGCCTGCCATGAAATATTCATGGAAAAGTGTCCATTGCCTGAATTTCTGCTAAAGAGTAATTTAGCTTGGGTTTTTGCTTTTCTTGCTATCAGAATAATTTAGGTCAGGCAAGAACCAACACTCTCATTTGCCTACAAAGCCCTTGTGACGAGCATGACAAAGCTTTTGGGGTTGGAGTAGGTATTCTGTAAAAACCACGGTGATCAATGGGCCCAGTCCACCTCAAGTCAATTATTAGCCCAATATTTCCAGCTACTTCAGCCTGCTGAAGCCTCAGAAGCATTTTTAATTACCACAGCTGATTCTCCCCATAGCCAAAGCGCTGTTCCACGGCGTCAGAGCAGGCCCTGCAAATCTGCATTTCCTGGGGCCAGGAACAAACCAGAGCAGCCCTGCCACATCCCCTCCCAGGGCCTGCAGCAGAATCCTCTCCTGTTTGAAACTCCTGAAATAACCACCCCAAAGGCACAGGAGCGGCGTGGCTCCTGCTTTGGGGCTGAATGCAGTGAAAAGTGGTGCTGTTACCCCAAGGGTTGTTGAACAGGAGCCAAATAATGTCATCTTTGTGCTGACATATTTCACAGTAGCATTGAATAAATCTCCTGGCTAAGTTCCCCCCCACCCCCATCTTCAATATTTTATAGATTTTTTTTTTCTTTTACTAATATGCTCATCTTTACCTGCAGATAATAAATATGCAATAAACCTGAAGCAATAGATGGGGGGGAAACATTAAAGTGCAATACAATAAATATATATACGTGTGTCAATGAAAGCTGCATATCCATATATTTATTTATTTATGTGTGTCTTACCAGGAATTATCACTTCCACAGGCTTTGAACTGCCATTTTCCCTCGAAGGAGTTGAGATTTTATGGCTGGCAGATGTCATGAAAACATCTCCATGGCCACCTGCCAGCAGGAGCTGCTCCCACCCTTCCCTCCAGGCTCTCCTCCTGGGCAGGGAGAGCTCTGCAGCTCCTGGGATGTCACTCAGGGTTGGTACCTACTCCAACCCCAAAAGCTTTGTCATGCTCCTCACAAGGGCTGTGTAGGCAACTGAGATTGTTGGTTCTTGCCCGACCTAAATTATTCTGATAGCAAGAAAAGCGAAAAACCCATGAAGAACCTGGGATGGAAACGTCCCCAGACCCTGGGTGTCCCCCTGAGAGCCCGGACTGCCACACGGAGCTGGGGTGGCACAGGGCTGCTCCCTCCCTGCTGGGGTTTGCCACTCCTGCTCCTGGTCCCTCCTGGCAGCCCTGGCACAGCCCGGGTGTGTCTGCCCCAGCCCCAAACTGCCAGGGCAGCCCCAAGGCCACGCTGCCCCTCCCAGGGCACAGGGGATGGATGCTCTGTGGGGCGACAGGATCCCACTCCATCCTGAGCATCCCACCCAGGCAGGAGCCCCATCCTGGCAGGAATTCTGCCTGGCACCCCAGCACAGCCCTGGAAAAAGCCCCGTGGCCAGCTCAGCTCCTCACCTCGGAGCAGATCTGCAAGGAAAGCAAGAGAGCGCCCCTGTTTGTGCATTTCACTTCACAGACACCATAATACTGTAAAAAAATCCTCTAAAACCCCCCAACCAACCCTAGAAATCACCAAACACTATTAAAACCTACATGTGAGAACTTTAAGAGGGTTTTCACGTGATAAATTGAAGTATCTAAAGAACTCCTGTATCTAGAAAAACACATGACAAATATAAATATTACATAGCAACTGTTTAGACAGTCAGACAGAAAAATGCATTTTCAGAATGGCATTGCCTGTCAATCTAAATGTCACATTTCTCAATCAAATTAAAACACACCTCTGAATATTTTAACACTAATTTGCTAAACTTCCCACAGCACAGCAGTTCCAAGCCATTCCCCCTGTTCCTGCTCCCCTCTTGCTCCTGTCAATTTTGCCTGCCTGCATATTAGATGTGTATTTATAATTAAAAGGCAGCCTTTGCTGCACCGTTAGCCCAAAAAGGTTCTGTACATCATATGCTACAGGATGTAATGGATAAATAATAGGATCTATCTCCTTCACCTCGGGAAGCTGCTCCCACACGATGAAGAGGGAATCAGAACAACGCACCTGAATGTCAAGGAGTGGAACAAGAAGAATCAAAAATTCCCTGCTCCTGCACAGGGCTGTCATTACCATTCGAAATAATCCATCTCCCCCCAAATTCCTGCGGATAATGAAAAGGAAGAAGTGTTCTCAGCAAGCAGGTGTTTTTCCCATTGCTACCAAATAATTTAGGGCAGAATGCAATATTTTGACAGCGTGGCTATGTGGGAGTGTGAGCAGCTGTCAGGCAGGAATTCCCCTCCCAGACAAAGCCGTGTGAGAGGAACAATCTGGAAGGACACCAAAGGCTCCCCACCCCGAGGAGGTCGAGCAGAGAGGCAGGATGTGACACACAGCATCACATCCACGGCAGCTGCTTGTTTGTTGTACCAAACAGGGGGAGCTGGGGCCGATTCCCAGTTCTGTCCTCTCAGCCGCCACAAAGCCAGCCCACGGAACGAGCTGGGAGCTGAAATGGTTTGGTGAATGAGGCACTGGGATGGGGATTTGGATTTCACTGCCAGTGAAGGATTTTATGGCACCACTGAAATCCTCATCCCTTTTCTCACAATGCTGGGCTCCAGCCAGCTACGAACTGGGAATTTCAGATCCTGCCTGCCCAGGCAATAAATACCTTGGAAAGGGGAGTGAAAAGTCAGTGGGAAATCTTGGGATCAGCTTGGGCTCAGCAGGTGCAGCCTCTCAGTGGGAGTGCATTCCCCAGCTCCAGGTGAGCATGGCACAAATGGCAGTGGAGCTCCCAGACCCTGGAATTTCACTGTTCCTTGTGCTGGAGGCACTTAAACACCACACACAGGGCTCCTGTTTGTTGTGACCTCGGCAGGGAATTTCCTTCCGACACCTTTCCCTCCTGCAGGTGGGATAAAGGCATCAATACTCAATATTAACCACGTCGGCCCTGCTGAGCAAAGCAGAGGTTTTGCTTTCACATTTGAGCAGGACAGACTGTGGCCAGCCCAAGCTGCTCTGGTGGGTCCCAACCTTTTCCTGCCCCCATTCCCAGGTTGTCACCTCCTGTCCCCTCAGAGTGCACCGGGAGCAGCCTGGGCTCTCCTGGGGCTGGGACCTTCCCCTCCTCCTCCTCCTCCTCCTCCTCCTCCTCCTCCTCCCAGGAGCTGCCTGAGGAACCATGGCCTGATTTAACCTGCACTAATTCCCTCAGTGCTGGCAATAAATATTGGGAATTGCTGGAGAGCACACTCCCGTGGGGGGAAAAAAGAAGAGTTTCCATATGGGCTCAGCCTGGGCTCTTTCCCTCAGGAGAATCTGCCTGCAGATTGAAATAGAAAATAACCCAAATTTAAATCCCAGCATTCCTCTGATTCTCTGCTTTCTTTCTGCCTCTCTCCACCCCCTTTCATAATCATGTTTAAACCCTGCAATCCAAAAGAGCTCTCTCCAACTCCATGTAAATTCACATTCCTGGGAGTTTTTCTTCCAGTTTGTGACAGTGTGATTTGCTGCACAACATTTAAAGCTCCACCATGTCACTTAATCCTTTTCTATTTCAGTAAAAGCACAAATCACAAGTGGGATTTGGTGGGTTAGAAAAGGACAAATCAAAACTAAAAGGCAACATTTCTCTACCTAGTGGAGAGGAAAGGGAGGAAAACAGTTCACCTGTGATAAAACCTGCTTTAATCAGCAGTTATTCTTTAGAAAGACTTTCACTGTAACAGAGATAAATACATTTTAAATTCTTTGAAATATGACACGCTTTTCTGTTCTTCATTTATCATTTTTGTATGAGAACTGATTGTCTTTACATTACACAGCCCCATCTGTTCAAACACAAAGTTACCATTAAATAAACGCCAGCGTTCAGGAATTCAGTGTTAATGGCAATAATTTGAGTGCAGGAAAGCTGTGCCTGCATTCCCAGCTCTCCATGCTTTCCTCTGAGGACTGGTGCATTTCCTCTGCATCCAGCTTTTGCTTTAAATAAAATAAATGTGGCATTTACCTATTGACAAAGCCAAGGGAAGGAATTGTTCCTGCCACCAGCCTGGCTGCTAAAAATAAAGGCAGAGAATTCTAATCTCAAGAGGCAGTTAAAAGAAGCAAGGAAATTCTTCTGCATAACACAACAGCTTTTCCTTTCCCTTTCCAAGTTCCCCTCCACACAGACACTTTCTTTTCCTAGATTTTTGCAGTAGGAGGGAAAAACCCCATTTAAATTTCCCTGCAATAACAGAGATTGCAGCAATAACCCCTGACCCTGCAAAGCAAAACAAATTAGAGGAAAATCTTTGGATTTCAAGGAGTTTGCCCAAAATAAAATCAGAAAACATCTGAGGTGGAGGATGCTGCATAGCAATGGTGGGGAGCAGAGCACTGCCAGAGCCAAGGCTTTTTCCCTGGGAAAAAAACCCAGATCAGCTTACCTGGCCTGAGCAGTAATTAAAACCTGGGATCTGCATCTCCACAGAAAAACTTCATCATGCTCAGAAACTCCAACCCCAGCACTGGGGAAAAAAAAAATCATTACAGTAATTTATAAAATTAGAGGAGCAGAGATGAGGCTTGAAGGACTGAAGTAAAAGAAAGAAGACACAAACCCAATGTCATGGCAGTTTGGGAAAAAACATCCATTGTGAGGAGCAGGAAAACACGGGATAAAAAAATCTAATTATGGACCCACGAAAGGCAGGTTCCAGTTATATGGATTTAAACTCAGCAGTTAGCTTGGGGAGATCAGAATGCAAACAAGTCAAAGCTTTCCCTTCCAACCCAACCTATGGATGGCTCTGTGACATGCGGGCAGCTCGTGTCCTGATGTTCTCCTGGATTGCAGCTGGGGCAGGCAACAGACCCCAGGTTCAGTGAAGGGATAGGAGGGGAAATGCTTGTAAAATCCTCTAAAGTCCTGTCCTTGCAGCCCACTGTCCCCCTGAACAGTCCCCAAAGCTCTAAAGCAACTTGTCACTGCAAGCCTGGACCAGACTCAGTTCTGCTCACTCCCGGGGGTGCTGCCAAAGCAGCTCCTCCACTCTGAGCTCCCACAGGAAACTCCCCCATTGCCAGCCTCTGGAATGACCCCAAGGAGCCCCCAGGAAAGCCCAGGCAGGGAAGAGAGGGGAATGTGCTGTTTGCAGGCTGGAAAAGGAGCTGTGCTCAGAAACAATCCCTGCAGGAATGCCAGTCCCAATGCCCGGGCAGCCCACGCTGGCCTCTGCCAGCCCCTCCTGCACACAGGGATGGCTTTGCAGGAGAGAAGTGGCCCAGCTTGTTAAGCAGCACTTCCTCAGGTGAACACTTCCATTGAAATTTCTGTCTAAAGCCCGTTTCCCAGGGCTCCAGAGAGACTGAGGGGCCTTCAGGAACTCCCCATTGATCCCGGCTGAGTGATGAGGGAATTGTGAAGCCGGAGTTTTGAGCCCTGTTATTATGCCAGAAGAAAAGTGGTGCCTGCAGCAGCTCCTGTGAAGGATCCAGCATTGCCTGGGACAGAGAATTAAGCACAGCTCCCAACACAACTCCCTGGAGAGAGCAGCCACTGTCCCAGCCCATTAGGCACAGAAAACATCAGGGGAAGCTTTACACTTTGTGTCCTTCTCCCAGCCATCAGCTCAGCTTTTTCCCCTCTCTCTCTCCACTTATAAAAGATAAAATCAAGAGAGTCAGGATCCAAAGGAGACTTAATGTGGGTGAAAACAACAACAAAGCCTCTGGCTCCCTCTCAGCAGCCCCAGCAGCCGCTGCCCGGCGCTGATCCGGCTCCTGCGGGCCGCGTGTGCCACAGCAGCTCCTAAAGATTCAGGGAAAGGTGATGAGTCAGTTCCTCTATCTTGATCAAATTCAGCTGGAACTGCAACAGCAGCAAAACGCACTTTTATCTCCAAGAGGGGGAGAGAAATAGAGGGCACAGATTAGACACAAAGGACAGAAGCAGCACATTCCCAAACCTGAGATTCTCATTAAGGCACGAGGAGAGAAAACCAGTGACAAATGTGCTCCGCTGCGAGGCGGATAATGGAAAAGGTAAAGAAAACGTACATTATGCACAGGACATTATAATTCTTTACAGCACAAAGTTTGCAGTGTTTCAGGCTGAGAACAGGGGACGATTCCTGATGAAAGGCTGAGCTGCCTCAGCCCCGCGGCGCCGCGAGCAGCTGATCGTGAGCGCGCTGCTGACTTCCAGCTGGATAAAATACAATGGGAACGCAGGAGAAAAGGGGATTAGACCGTGAAATATAAGTATGACACTATTAAAGAATATTATGATACTTCACAGTGTAGAAAGAATAAAAAGTGGAGTCACTGGGCTGTGAAAGTTCTCCTTTCCTCGGATAAATTCCGAGCGCGGCATTACCTGACAGAGGCAGAGGGAAGCTCTTGCTTCAATAGTTTTTCTAATTTGTTCAATTCCTTAAAATACACTGGGAAGCTGAGCACCTCTCATGACATTTCTGGAGGCAGAGGGGAGTCTCAGTGGGGTGAAACGTGCTGGTGGTGGTCCCCCAGCCAGGCTGGGCTTCACGTCCCAGGGTGATCCCACCTGTGGGACAGCTGCTGCTTCATCCAGAATTTGGGATTTAACAGAGGGAGGTTCCATGGTACCCAACAAACACCAACAGCCCTGGGCAAGAGCCTGAGCTCTTCCCGCAGAGTGGGAAATGGGTGCAGTGGGCTGGACAAGAAGGATAAACAGCAATGCCCCACCTAGAGCAGAACGTGGATCCCACCAGGTGAATCCCACAGATGCTCACAAAATCCCCCCGTGAAAGAAACCCCAATCCCAGCAGTGCCTGAAGGTGCTCAGGGAGTCACCCTGAACGGGCCAGTCACACAATGAAAGCCTTGTTTGGCCTGCAGAGTTTGAAAATGACTCCGTTTCATCTTGAGGGAACTTTTTCCTCCCCTCAGTGTTCATCTCTCCTGTTTTAAAGGCACCTCAAAAAATGTTTTCTGAGAAGCTATAAGTATTTTTTTTAAGCACTAGAGTGCTTTACCATGTGAAAGGAATGCAGAGCTGCCAAACCCCACTGCTGGGTGTTGGTGATGCTGGGGACCCATCACCACACAGCACCTGCTGCACAACAGGTAGTAAAAATCTGCCTCTGCTGGGCAAAAAAAAAAGCCCTTTTTATATAAAAATCACCTTAAAGGCAGCCCCTCAAATGGTCCTAAATATACCAGGGTGGAGTTTAAGCCCTTTCCCAGAGCAAGAAGGAAAATGTTCTTGGGAAATAAGCAATATGCATTAAAATGGAAATTTAGATTACAAACCTTACAGAAATAGATAAAAAGGTTAAAAAATATATATATATTATATATGCTATATCTACTTCCCTGGAAAAAAAAAAAAGCCAAAATAAAGAAATAAATAAAATACCTCACTAACAGCTTGTAAAAGGTATTTGAAGCTCCCAGTTAAAATAAAAAAAAAAACCAAACTCTTAGCAGGCAGCAGAGGACTGGAATAGTTCATACTGAAGGGATCTAAACAAGATAAATAGGAGGCAGAAGGGGATGACACAGCAGCTCATTAGGAATGGTTCACAGAACAATCTTATCAGTGAAAACATTTTCCCCCTTCGTTTTAAGAAAGCATTCATTTAATAGGAAAATTAATTCTGAGCCTTGACTAAACGAAGCCTGGGGCCTTTCGGCAGGGAGGGAAGGAACTTGTTGGCTGTTTGATTTCCAATTTGTGCCCCAGACAAGCCTGGAAACAGCAGAAGTTTGGTTTGAGTTAAAAATCCATTCTTTAATTTTTTTTTCCCCTGGGGCAGCTGGTGCACCCTGCTGCTGTCATGGGGAAAAAGGAAATTGGGGAGCATCCCAGGGAAAATGGGGAGCTGGGAATTAACAGCTCTAATGGTATTGCTGACATTTCCTACCACAAAGGCACTGGTGCAACTCCAGAGCTGGTTCTGAGCAGGCTGAGCTGGACTCAGAGCTCCTGGTGGGTCCCTTCCATTCATATCCTGTGAAAAGCCTTGATTGGTTTTGTTTGCTCTGAATAAAATGTGGCGTTTTGCACTCTGTCATTTTTGGGCACTGAAGCATTTATTTTTTTAACAATCTACCATCTAATTTTTACCTTTTTTTTTTTTTTTTGGAACTGAAATACTTGCACCCACTTGAAATTGAAAACTCCAACATTTCATTTTCTTTTTTAAATATGGGCTTTTGCAGGAGCGATGGCAGAGATTCCGAGGGGCCTGGAGCTGGCTTTTCATTTAGATAAGCTGCCCGTGGCCAGAGAGGTTATTTACCTTATCCCCACCATCTCTGGGCCTGGGACAGCTCCTCGGGAGCATCAGCAAGTCTAAATCTTGTGCTGCCAGGGCAGGGGGAGCTGGGAGGAATTATCTGCCATGTCAGACCCTTCAAACATGCAGTAATTCCATAACCATTAGGTTCCTCCAGGGCATTAATCATACCAGATATTGCAGCAGCCCTTGTCTCCCTCTGCCACAAAACCCGGGAGCAGAGCAGGCTGCACGAAGCCCAAGGAATAGCAAATTCAAAATTAAACATATTCTTCTTCTCTCATAAAAGTTATCATCCCTTCTTAATCCTGCTTGAACAAGAATATTTCCCCGGCCTCCTTCCTCCAGTGGGACACAAACACGGCAGCATTCGATCCAGAATTCATTACAGTGATAGGAAAGGGTAAAGGGACTCCATCACTGCACCTTCTGACAGCCCAGAGGAGCCAGAATCTCTGTGAGCATCAAAACAAAGAATGATCCATTTATTGCACCGATTCTCCATTTAGGACTCGCTTCAGGAGCCCCCCAAGCCCTCAAACCTGAGCCCTGTGTCTGCATTGAGGGAAATGCTTCACGTGATAATGACCTTAAAAGTCATCCCTTTCTCGTGAACAATGAAAATTAACTCCTAAATGAGGAATGTTTCTAATTCCTGGTGGGGAAACTGAGGAACAAAGCATTTCTGGCTGTTCCCTGCAGGCAGAGTGGGGGTGCCCATGGCAGCTCGGGGGCTCCAGATTCATTCCACGTCCCACAGGCTTTCAGTCTGTGGGGTTTGGGTCTCAGACCCAAACATTTTTCCAGAATAATTCCAAACCTGTGCAGCTGCCTGTGGGTGACACCCTCCTGGAGCCAAACCTCAGCCCCTCCTTTCCAACCACCCCTCGGTCAGGAATGGCTGCAAAATCCTCCATCCTCTGCGGAAAAATAGGAAAGGAAAAGACACGAAGGAAAAGACACAAAGGAGGTGCCCAAAAACTCAGCAACCTGCAAGTTGTGATTTTACAGAATCCCAAAATAGTTTGGGTTGGAAGGATCTTAAAGCCCACCCACAGCAGGGACACCTTCACTGTCCCAGGTGGCCCCAAGCCCCAGTGTCCAACCTGGCCTGGGACACTGCCAGGGATGGAGGAGCTGGAAACTTCCACCGTTTCCTTTCTGCTGCAGCAATTCAGTTCTGCTTCTACAACCTCTCTCTGTTTTTTTTCCAGCCCAAACGCTGAACGAACAATCCCAGCCCAGCAGAAGCTCCCGGGAGCCCTGCAGCAGCTCGGCACTGGGATGCTGCTGGGCCAGCCCGGGGAGCTGGCAGGAGGCACAGAACACCTGGAAGCCATCGCTGGCAGCAGCCAGGGCAGCATCAAACACCAGATCAGTGGCAGCAGTGCAGGGCTGCGCCCCCGGGAGCAGCGAGAGGGAAATCCCCAGGAGCTGGGCTGGGGATGTGCTCGGAGCAGCCCCAGAGGAACCCAGCCCAGCCCTAACCCATCGCTGCCCCAGCAGAGCACCAGCCTGGGGGCCCCCACAGCCTGCAGAAGAGCAAAGCAGTTCTAGAAACTCACTTTCACCAAGCTCAAATCTGGCCTGGGTGCGCTGCCAATGCCTCCTTGCACGTTCCTGCTTTGCACAAAGGGAAATAAGAGCAAAATCTGGCCCCCGAATTGCCAAGCAGCTCTCTGAATGCTAATGCAGGCTTTTCAAATATCCAAGTGCATACAAAAGCACAGCACAGGTTTGAAAAACAACCAGAATTGGCTTTAAAATGTCTGCACTCTCTTTTCTGGATGCTCCCCAGGCAGAGCACAGCTCCTCCCTATGGCCAAGGCTGCATTCCAGAGGAAAATCTGGATTTTACCTGTGCTGGAGCCTGGCCTCACACCTGGAGCTCCATCGTGCTGTTCTCCACCCAGAAGCTCCTCAGGTGTCAGCAGAGTTTCCCTGGGAAGCAGGTCCTGGCTGCAGGAGGCGTTTGAAACGTCAGGGGTTGGTCACATCCTGGAGAAGGCTTTTTCAGACTTATTCCAGCCTGGCTAACAGAGCCCAAACCTCCACCACCATAGTCCCAGAGCTGGAGTGACCGTGGGAAAGTCAGTGGCCAGCAGGTTGGACAGTTTCTTTCACAGACTTCTAATAGTTTTTATTATTATCATGTACAGCTCTTACCCCTTAGCACTTTATACCAGCAGTTATTTTAATTAAGCTTCCCAATGTCATGATTTTCATTCAAGCCAATTGTTTCACTGAACCAGCGCCAGCTCATGTTTTTAAAAAATTGATGAGCACCTCTTTGGGACTTGTACACCAGGCAGAAGCTGTGCAGCTGCCTCAGGGCTGTCAGTCCAGACACAAATATTCACATTGTGGCAACGAAAATACCCAGGAATTCTGCTGTACAGCATAGCAACCTGCATGGCAATCAACCAGCAATGAATTACTTTAAAATACATTCAGCTGACCACTTTGAGAACGGGTTGATTATTTTTTTTTTTTTTTAAATTTTAAACACTTGAAACAGCCCCAGCCTCCCTGTCCTGGTGCTCCTCAGCAAGGAGGGAACACTGACTGAGCAGTCAGATAAATTTTAGGGCCCCATTTGGAGGCTCTGAACACGTGCACGATGCACATTAACAAGTATCTCATATTTTATCATCACAGCTTCCCCTTCCCTGCTTATATTGCATTGCATTTTCTTCAGTGAGTCAAATGGGGACAGAATATTCCATCTCTGGGAGGGAGCAAATGTCCCATCAAGCAAAACAGGAACCTGTGGATGAACTTGTGCTCTCCAGACCAGTTCCTCCACAGATAAATAAACCACAGGGAAATTCAGGTTATCAAGTAATTCTCATGGCTTTGATAGACTAGAAATGGAAAACGTGAGGGGAAAATTATCTCCAAGTATTTTAAAGTGACTGTAGAAATAAACTAGTTTTTTGAAATGATAAAATACACAGTGATATTTCTTTTTAAATTCTGATTTTTGTATTTATTAACAACAAGCACTTAAACTTCCACACCCTCACCTTGTATCCCTTTATAAAATTATGCAAAACAGGATTTTCCAAAGAATTTGCAAAAAAATTCGAGAGAAGCAGGAAAATGGGCAAGGTGCTCTCCCACAGGCTCATAGTTCCTTTTTCCAGCAGGTTTTCCTCTCTGTAGCATCCTGTGATCAAAATAAGAACCACAGTGGCCCCTTCCAGACTGCAGAGAAATCATTACACTGACAGATTTGCAGGATCCCATTATCAGGACTTATCAAATATCTGCATTTATATTGGAAAATAGGAAATTGCTGTTGAAAATGAGGCAGAAAGACCGGGATGGAAGGCATTTTACCCGTGCAAAATTCAGGTTAAATTATAGCAGACACATTGATTTCACCCTTGAGGAATGCAGACGCACAGCCCGGGTTCCTGGTGCACCATGCAAGGCGTGATCAAGGTCTGGCCACCAGAGGCCAAGGTTTTCCTGCCTTTCTGTGGAGCAGGGAGGGAACACAGGCACATTTTGTCTCACCTGAGCTGGCACTGGCTCCATGAGTTATTGGCTCTTGCTCCGAGCCAAGGGATCAGAGCTCCTCTGCTCTGCCACATCTGAAACCCTGTTCAGCACAGCCAGTTTGTGAGAGCCCTCCCTTCCTCACTCCTTCAGCATTCCTGACTCTTTTATCCCATTCTCCCAGGTGTTTTCTGGCAGGGGCTGCACTTAACCCCTCCCCGGTGCTCCTGTTTGAGTCCAGGGGAGCTTTGAGCCATGAAAAGCAGGCTTGTGAAGCTTTTATGAGCCAGCAGAAGTCCAGGAATGACACCCCAAAGGGAATTTGAATTTTCCAAAACTTTTTTTTGGCGTCCAGACTCCAGGGTACCACAAGAACCAACTGCAGCACTGATTTTGGGATGTTTTAAGCTAAACCCAGTTGATGACTGGTACCTGAAGTGGTGGTTCTTGGTGAGCTCTCCTCCTCCCCTGCCTTCCCTCGCTGTCCTGGGCGTCCCATGAGTGTCCTGAGGGATCAAGCAGCATTTCACACCAGGGAGGTGTCCCTGCCAGGACATGGGGATCAGCTTTAAACTCCCTCCCCACCCAACCCAACCCATTCCAGCAGCCTTTGGTTCTACAGATTGCAAACATGGTGACAAAAGTCAGAAATTATCCTCTTCCAAAAGCAACAGAGCTGGAAGAATAAGGCCAGCCTCCCCTGACCCTTCCTGGCACAGCAGATCTGCTGTCAGAGGAGCAGGAGGATTCTCCTGACCCCTGAGCCCCATCCCACAGCTCCCAGGTGGGCAGAGGGGAGCTGTAAATCCTCTCTTCAGGCCACTTGGCAGAACTAATCTCCTTTAACCTGCTCTCTTTATGGCACCTCCTTGGGCTGACAAAACTGTGATTTATGGACTGTCAGCGAAGCCCACAAGGCCAATATCTTCCTCCAGGAGTTCCCTTCCTCCAGCAGCTTCCAGTGGCCAGGGAGGGGATTTAAAGGCAGCATTTCACTCTCTGGAGCCTCAGAGCTGCACAGTGTTGCAGCAGCAGCAGCGTTCTGAGGCAATAAAAATGTCCATGTGTTGGGCAAATGAATAAAAAATCAGGGCACTGCTTTGTTGGAGCGCTTTTCCTGTAAGGAAAGAGGAGCGTGGCGTGGAAAGGCACAGCTGGGAGCTGTGGGGAGGTGTTTGTGCACCACTGAGCCCGTGGCACAGGCAGGGACCTGCAGCACTTCACCCTTTATCACCCTGACCGTGCCCTGGGCTCAGCAGCCTCCCCAGGGCAGGGGGGAGGCAGAGCCACCCCTGCTCCGTGGCACCTGCACTGATCCACCCTGAGCTCCCACGCCATCGATTCCCTCCCCTGCCTGCTCCCCAGGGAAGGGCTTGTGTGCTCTTTGTGCAGCACTTACACTTGGGGGCTGAAAAGAGAAGAGGCCCTTGAAGATTCAGGGGATAAAAATAATTACCTTTGATTCTGAAAAATCAATACCTTTTTTTTTTAACCAATCTGGCAAGACCGCGTCCAACTAATTAGTTAAGGAAAAAATTATTTATGTAAGATTAGTACTTAAATGTCTCCAATAAGATATTCATTGGCATAATATTGAGGGGGCAATTGTGGAGTATTAACTGACTTAGCACAGACAGGTCGAAAAAACAACAGCTATTTTCACTTGAAGGGAGTCAACAAGAGAGGAGAAAGACTTTTTACAAGAGCAGGGAGGGGCAGACAAGGGGGAACTGCTTCACAGCGACAGGGGGCAGGGACAGATGGGATATTGGGAAAGAATTCCTCCCTGGAAGGGTGGGCAGGCCCTGGCACAGGTGCCCAGAGCAGCTGGGGCTGCCCCTGGATCCCTGGCAGTGCCCAAGGCCAGGCTGGACAGGGCTGGGAGCACCTGGGACAGTGGGAGGTGTCCCTGACGTGGCAGGGGTGGCACTGGGTGGGCTTTGAGTTCCTTCCAACCCAACCATTCCACGATTCTGTGACTTTACAGCCCACAGCTGAGTTACAGCCAGACCAGGTGATTGAGCCGGGGTCACACAGACCATGTGCAGCAGAGGCCAAACCAGCAGCAGCATGTTCCAGACCAATCCATTCATTTACCCCCAGCTCATCCTTCCTCTCCCCATCCCTGAGCCATTCCTTCAGCGCCACAGGGCAGAGGCTGGAATTCCACAGCGTGTTCAGCATCTCATCCCAAAGGATTCGGCTGCCTTCATCTGAGCAGAGCCATTCACATGCACACGAGCATCTGCACAACTGCTCCCTGGGTGAGAAATATTTCAAAACATGCCCCCTGCAAGGGGAGAAGCAGCTGCCCCCCTCTTTTCTCCTACATGTGTACTTTGCATCTGTAAACCATAAACATATGATAAAAGCACTGCAAACCTCGGTGGAGCTCGGAGGCAAAACCGATCTGTTTTGCTCTGCCAGTTTGAAAATGGTTTTCCTGATGAAACTCATGAGTCTGCTGGAGACTGAGACACAGATGGATGAGCTGAGCATATGATAAACCTGCTGCATGAGTTTGTAGTTAATTGCCCATCATCTTTTTTGTCTCCCCATAAAACATTTCACGCCCACCTTGCACAGTAAAGGTAACCTGAGTGTCACAAACCATTTGTCTCCTGAGCCTTCCCTGCTGCACTCCCCGAGCTCCCGTGCTGAGAGGGCCGTGGAGACAAGACAAATCTGCTGAGCCCTTTTACAGATGAGGCACACTGCATCTTTTATCAAATGATCTCCATTCTCTAATGAGAAGAAACACCTCCCAGGGTCATTTGCATGCTAATATCTTTATTTCTAAAACAATAAGCAGGCTGGGACTCTCCCAACCGACACTGCATTTCCATGAGCCAAGGGTGGGGAGAGGCCAAGGAACCAAGGCCCTTCCCCTGGGCACAGAGGGGACTTTGAGCACACAGAGGGGCAGAGGGGTCCAGGACAAGAATCATTCCCTGGGTGGGAGCCCATCACTGCTGGGCTGTGCAGGGCCAGGAGCTGGACTTGGTGATCCCTGGGAGTTCCTTCCAGCTCAGGATGTTCATAAAATCTCACACTGCTCTGGGGTGGAAGGGACATTAAAGATCACTTGTCCCACCCCTGCCGTGGCAGGGACACCTCCCACTGTCCCAGCCCCAGTGTCCAACCTGGCCTTGGGCACTGCCAGGGATCCAGGGGCAGCCCCAGCTGTGCCAGGGCTGCCCACCCTCCCAGGGAAGGGTTTCATCCCAGCATTTAATCTAAACCTACCACTCTCAGCTTTAAACCATTCCCCGTGTCACGCCACACTTTTGTCAGCAGTCCCTCTCCATCCTTCCTGGATTTCTGCCTTCTTTCTGGAATCACATTTTCCATCCTGCCCTGCCCTCAGAGCTGCTGTTGCAGCACGTGGGGCTGGTGCTGCAGGTACCCCAGGGCTGCCCACACTGCTCATCACCCCTGCATTCCTCTCTCCCTCCTTTTTTTTTATTTTCACTGGGGGATAAAAGCTTGCAGAGGCAGGTCATTTCAGGGCAGCAGTGAGAAAGACAAAACGCTGTCAAGCACCACAGCTCTAAACCTGCCCTCAAAAAGCTCCTCCTGGTGTTTTGCTCCTCCCTGCCACAGCTCGGAGGCAAACAGTGTCACTCTGCCGTGGTGCTGGGACTCGTCCTGCCTCCCCACATCCCTGCTTGCCTGAGCCGAGTCATTCTGGTGGGCAGCACTCACTGAACAGAGGGAAAAGGGGGGAAAAAAGAAACCTCCCTTGCACTGAGTCAGTTCAGAGCAAATGGAAATGGAATTTTTAGGAAAAAACTTTTCACCAAAAGAACGGTTGAGTACTGGAATTGTCTTCCCAGGGAGGTGGTGGAATCACCATCTCTGGATGTGTTTAAAGAAAGACTGGACGTGGCACTGGGTGCTGTAGCCTGGTTGAGGTGTCAGGGCACAGGTTGGACTTGCTGATCTTGGAGGTCTCTGCCAACCTCATGATTCTGTGACTCTGGGAAGCCTTTCCTCCCTCAGAGCAGAGCTGCCAAACAGCCCCTCTGGAAAGCCCCAAACCCTGCAGTGGTGGCAGAGCTTCCCAGGAACCTCCTCCTCAGCAATGGAGCCCAGGAGGAGGAAGGAGCAAAGCCCAGTGGGCAGGAATTAGCCCCACTTTGCCCAGCGTCCTTTCCAGTTCATGGCCCTGATTTACAGGATTGAAACCTCCAGCAGAGAGATGTTCCCTGCTCCCCTCGGGGCACAGATTGCCTTTCCCTGCCCGCAGCAGCAGAGAGCAGAGGAGCTGCCAGCACAGGGCTCCCTGCTCTTGAAAAGCTGCTGGGAACAAGGAGGACTCTGCTGAGCACCTAATTTTGGAATTTGCTGAATAGCAGCAGAAACTGCTCAGGGAAGAGGAACAAACTCTTCCAACATCACCGTGCAGCCTCTGCTGAGGCATTAACAACACCACAGATAACAGAAGTGGGACCTGGATTTGTTATATTGGGTTCTAAATTTATAATATTGATGATATTTTGTTATACTGGCAGCTCTCCAGAGGGACTCACACAAAGTCTTCACCTTGCTAATGAAGCTCATATTTTTTATAGCTGAGCATGCAGACACATTTGGTTGGTTTTGGTTACGTGCTTATGGGTTTGTGTCCTTACAGCTCTCAGTGCATTAAAACTGCATGTTTGCACTGCCCATTTGAAATTTCACCTCTTTTTTTTTAGCCTAAAACTTCGTTTTACTCTATGAAAATATAAGAATAATATACAAAGGTAAAAAATATATTTATCTAAGACTGTGACTGTTGTAAGCACTTGAGAAGCGATGGAAATGATTAAAACCACTCCTGACCTGATATAAGGCCAAGAATGGAAATAATCTGGTTAGCAAGGAATTAGAAAGCCTCTCCCTCTCTCAGGTTTCTGTGGAAGTGCTTCAGAGGTGCCCATTTTTCCCCATGGACCCAAGAAGAGCCATTCCACACGCTCTGTTTTTCTTTCTGGCTGCATTAAAACAAACACTCAATGGAGGGAGTTTTTCCCCATCTCTTTCAAAAGGCTGCCACCATATGGGGGATTGGTTTTAATACAAGGCTTACTTTGGGGTTTTGCAGGTAGAGCTTGCTGGAGCCTCAGCTCAGCCTTGGGCCCAGGAGGGGAACAGCCCTGGGAATTGTGGCACAGAAACAGCTCTGTCCCACAAAGGCTGGGATTACCTTCCCCTTTCTAAACCTGCACTTGCTGCTACACGTGGCATTGGCTTTGTTCATATCTCACCCGTTTGTGTCACACGTCTCTGTGGGTTTGGAACTGCAGCACTCCAGCTCTGCTTGAGGGGAAGGATCCTTGTCACCAGCTCTACTCCCTCATCTTGGCACCTGCTCCATGGCAGGGGTGGAACCAGATCACCTTTAAGGTCTCTTCCAACCCAAACCATTGTGCCACTCGGGTATTCCATGGGAAAATGAGCTCACCTGCCCAGCAGGAGTGTGAGGATACCCTGCATCCTGAGGAATGGCATTCCCAATCCATGGACAGCAGTGGTGAGCAGTGAAAGCTCTTACTCTGAGAAGAAACATGATCCAAGGTAAAACACATTGTCTTTCTATGGGAATTAAGAATTAAAATAAAGAAAATGAGAGCAGGTGAATGAGGCAAGCATAAAGCCTTTTGTTACATTAGAATTTCTCCACCAGATCTGACACTATTCCACACTGGAGCACATCAGCTGAAGAACTAACCCCAAAATAGTACTTGAATTTGATAAATAAAATAAATCCCCATCTCTCAGTGGAACAGATTAAGCCAGAGGTTCTTCCTATCAAGCTGTAAATGTCATGTGAAGATCAAGTTCCCATCTCACATAAGTGTTTGTCCAACAAAGCACGGCAGGGCCTTCCCAGGGAGCTTAAACGGAGCCAGAACCTGCAAATAATCCTGCCCTCAAATTTAATTCTTGCAGACAGGGCAGTGCCAAAACCCTTCCCTTGTCCAGACAAGCACAGAGCACTGCTGAGGCCCAGAGCTGGAGCTGCTCAGCTGATTCAGGTCATTTCCAGGGTGTTCTGCCCTGCAGATCACACCCCTGTGTCTGTGCAGAACCTCGGGGCTCTGGGCACCCCTGGCCTTGCAGAGCGTGGCTTTGGAACGAGAATTGCCAGGCTGCACTGAGCAAGGGTCTGAGTAAGCCAGACTTGGCAGAGCCAGGCCACCAATTGGTGTGCAAAGCAAGAATCCATGAATTGTTCCATACAGGCACCACCCTGTGCGGGGAGGGATTTATGAGCAAGCACAGCCTCTGGGAATCCAATTCTCTCTTCGTTACCGTTCTCCCAAGAGTCCCTCCAGTGTTCAGAGAGGGGTGAGGAACGTGGAGCTTGAGGCAGGAACGTGGACAAATACAGGAATTGGCCTCACAGGGAGGAGAAAGGGGGCTCACATCACCCCGGGTCAGTCCTGGAGCTATTCTGCATGCAGAGTGAGCACACCAGGATAAAAATGATGGCTTAATCTGAAAAATTCATCCCTCGAGCCATAATTATGTGAACGGGAAGGTGTTTTTTTTCCTGCCCCTTTCTTGGCCCAGCAAACTGTTGGAAATAAGATGTCATAGCTCTTCCTGGGGATCCCTCTAGCTCTAAATATTGGAGGAAATATTTCTGGGATTGTATGGAAAAGTTCAAAGTTTTCTTCCATAGCAGATGTGGAGCTTGTGTGCAGTCCTACTCTGGAATAGAAGACAATAAAAGTAATAAATTCAATATATTCAGCTCATCTTACCTGGGTCTGGCTCCACCAGTTCCCTTAAAGCCTGGTGCTGTTGGAACACTCTGAGGATGCCTGCACTGCAGTCAGGGGGTGAAAAAGGAGGGGCAAACAAAGAGAAGAGGTATTGTCCCAGCCCAAGGAATGAGCTGAGTGTGCCCAGCTCCGTGCTGAGCTCCAGCAGCTCGGGCACAGAGCTGTAAAACACCTGGGCTGCACAAACTCCTGGCTTTTCCTCACACACAAAGGAGGATTTTACCACAGAGCAGCTGCTGATGCCAAGGAAACTGGAAAGATAAGGAGTGAGAGGAAAAGTTATTACATTTAAAATGTTATCATTAGCAACAACAGGTTTAAAAAAACCATCATAAACTATTGCCTGCCATGCTCCCTTCCCACTGCCATGGAACCAGCAAATGTTCCGGATGGTCCTGGTGAATGTGGAGCTTAAATGAGGTTTTATCTCCAGTAAGTGTTTATTTCACTCTCCATAAAGTAAAAGGCACCACAGTTTAGAAATAATGCATTCCCAGCCCTGAGTATTATGGGGAACCCATTATTTTTATTGCTTGCTGTGTAAAGGATATTTCATATTTAGAGAACGGAGCTGTTCCCAAATAAATAAGGAGGTAGGAGCTGCATTAAAGCCTTGGTGCAAAATACCCATCCAATTATGAGCCAGGCGATGCAGGAGTGCACTGTACCTGCTCCCAGAGGTTTTATAGCCCTGAGAACAATCCCTTATTTGCATGTGCAATTACTGCAGTTGCATTTGCAATTACATCAATTGTCCAATTACATCAGCTGTGTTTCCAATGAGCTAAAAGGGAAAAAAAAAAAAAAAAAAAGTACTCAGTGCTCTTTGCTGTAATAAAAATGTGATTTGCATTCACAGAAAAAAAAGATTTCTGTTTGCTGGGAGATGAAATTAGACTACCTTGGGGTACTTTGCTTTTTTTTGCATGAAGCCTAAGTATTTCTGTGATATTAAAAAAGGTTGGAGCTGTTTGATAACTTGAGACTGCACAGTAATTTCTTCTCTTGGGCCACTGTAATTACTGTGCAGTTTTCCATTGTCATCAGAGAAATTATTTTACATTTAGAATTAATAGGACACAGTCTCGGGGCCAGTTCCCTTAAAGCTTTCTTTTCCTAATAACTTAGATCATTAGGAGTCACATATATTCCATTTCTAAGAAGTGTGCAAATGAAAGAAGTCTGAACTCCAAGCTAGAATTCTCTTCCCAGCATTACCAGCATCTGCTCATTCTAATAACTCCACAGGTGGTAGGAAATCCCTTAATCTGCTCATCACCAATTTCCACGTGTGAAATGAGAGCTTCTGAAAGTGCAGCAACAATCAGAAAAATACAGAAATGGAATCCTGGATTTTTTTAAGTGTATGGATGGAGCATTTCCAGGATTTTCAGCTCTTTAAGAGTTTAGGAATATAAAGTTTTGCTTATTTTCTTCAGTGCTGCATAAAGGCTGTGATTTTCCCTGTGCTGCACATTTGGGCATCAGCAGAGAGGGATTTCAGTGAGATGTTCCCAAGCCTCTCATGCTGAGGTTGTGCAGGGGACAGGAGGAGCTGGGTGCTGCAGGGCCACCCTGCAAATCCCTTGATTTGGGGCTATTTTGTGTTTTTGCTAAACCCCTGGAAATCCCTTGATTTGGGGCTATTTTGTGTTTTTGCTAAACCCATGGCCAATTGATGCCCCTCAGCCCTGAGCAGGTGCAGGTGACATGTCCAGATGTGGCCAAGCCACCGTCCATGTGCAGCTGAACCTGGATACCCATGGAGAATTTCCAGCAGGGGATGCTGGAAGCCCTGTGCAGGTCCTGCTCCCACAGCCACAGGGATGAAATCCCTCTAACCCCACATTAAAGACTAAACGTTAAAGAAGAAAATAAATCTGCTTTGGTAGATGAATGTTGCACCTGGAGGAAGCAGGGCCTGCTCTCTCCTGAACAAAACAGCAACAAAACCGAGCCAGCGCCTGATTTGCTTTTCCTCTCCTCAGAAACAGATGGGAATAACTCTGGGGAAGGGAAGAGCTGGCTGTGGGTGTCATCTGTGTGTCAGCTAAATTCAGGTTCCTGGTTAGATCAGCCTAACCAGGGCAGACAGGCTCTCTCTGCTGCCTCTACACCTCGAGCTAGGGAAATAAGAAAGGTGGCCTGGCACTGCCAGATCCTTCCCAGGCTTTGGCACTTTTAGACAAATACACATTGATTAAAATGGCCTGAAAAACTGACTCTTACAAAAGCTAGGAAAGCTTATTTAATTGTTACTTCAGGTCCAAAGCTAAACGAATACTTCTGTCACAGAAGAACAAAAATTGAAGGTGTTGAACTCCTGTCAGTTGCTCAGTTTTAACCTCACCAGAGGCAACAGTCTCTGGCTCAGGGGTCTCCTCCTCCTGCACAGTGTTTATCTGGAATTATTTTAATGCATTTTTACCTTTCATATTTGCTGCTTTCAGATGTATTTTTCTCTTTCCATTACTTACCAGCACACACTGAAGTTAAACAGAAGGCAACAGCAGAACAGATCTGCAAACAAAGCTCAGCTATTTCCATCCAAAGCTGCTCCCCTCTCCCCTCAGCCAGCAGACACCTCAAGGAGCTCTGGTCTAGAGAGCTCATTCAAGCCATGAATTAGACCTTGGGAGGAAGTTTTGCACTGGTGAAAATGCTTTTCTTCCTTTGAAATCACTTTCCTTTCACTCTGAAGTCATTAAAAGCGGCGGGATCAAACAACTCCCACGTAAAACGGGAGCTCTCAGCTGAGTTACGGCCCCAGACGTGGAGTTTGTGAGCACTTTCAGTAATTTCTGCACTCCAGCTGTGTTGGAGAGGTTTCCAAAGAACCCTTTATTAACGGTGAGAGTGTCCCTGTGCCCTCTTCAGACACTGAGGATGGTGCTTCACACGCCAGCGCTGGCCCTGGCGCGTGTGGCTCTCCGGAGACGTTCTGGGTGCAGCTTCTTCCTTCCCTGAAGAACAGGAAAAACCCTCAGCACAAAAGACTTAATGCCAGAACATCTTTTTACCTAGTCTGACAATGGTACTGAGGAGCAAGAATCAGTTTTTATACAAGAAAAAGGGGTAGGTTTGGATATATTTCTGAAAACAATAATTTCTCTTGGTGATAACATTCATTCTTGTCTCCAGTCACATTTTGTTTTCATGTGTAATTAGTGTGTAACTGTGTAGAGGGCTCAGATTTCAAACCTAAACAGCAAATGTTATAAATAAAGACCTTCACAGAAAAAAGAAATGCAGCAGCAAAATGCTTTAATTTGTATTTGCCAGTTCTGGGAACAATTGCTGTGGATGAATGCCTGGCTCTTCTGTCAGGGAAACTTTGCTATTAATTCCTCAGCCTGAGAACAATTCTCCACTTAGCAAAGAGCTTTGGGGTATTAAAGCTGGGACAGCAGTTTTACAGCAAGCTTCCACAAAGGATGGGCCAGCAGAACTGTTGGGTGTTTGCCTGGAAGATGGAAACCCATCCCAGAGCCAGACCCAGTCATGGCTGACATGACAAACATCACCTGAAATTCATTAACATCTTACTGAACAATATTATTTTCATTTATTTCCCTTGCCCAACCCTCCTGTCCCCTTTTCCCTTCACATCATCAGCTGCTTCCAGCCCAACATTTGGGTCCCACACCAGGTCTGTGTTTGAACCCCTCAGACAAATGGGTTAATTGGGCTTTAATTGGTTCCACAGTGACAGGAGACTGCAAAGACAGAAGCTCTAGAAACCACTGAGAGCTCCTGGGACAAAAAGAAGGTGGTCCTTATTTTTATATTAAACTCACTTTATGAGCAGCAATAGAGAGGGAAGGTATTTAATTAAATAATGAGGCTTCTCTAGGCATTAAACATTTGGCTTTGAGCAAATTAACTGGATAAATTTAGACCCAGTGAGGGAGAACTGGACTGACACACAAATCCACTCTGCAGTTTAGGAAACAAGCTGGAAAATCAAGAGTTCAATATTAAATGTACAGATTTGTCCAGCACTGAAGATTTCAACACAAATCGTGTGGAACATTTATGACTCGCAGGATTTCTTATTTCTGACTCAGTTTCAGCAGCACTAAATGAAGGAATATTTAGTGATGAATTTGTAAAAAGGAAGCAGTTTAAAACACTATGCATTAAGAACTTAAGTTGACCATCCCCTTTTCTTGCCCTCTGCCTTCTGAGCTCTCTTATTGGAAAAGCAGATTTCCATTAATAAAATCAATTTATTTCACTCTGCCTGTTGAGCAAGAAAAAAAGCTTTGTGCAACTCCCAGCTGTGGCTTTGAGATACCGCTGCTCCCCAGTTCTTGGCAACTTCTCTCCCTTATTAACATGCCTATTTTTATAATATTTTTATGGTGTCTCAGTGTCACAGCGCTCACTGGGTGCCCTGCAGAGGTTCGGTGAGCGCTGTTGCATTTGTAGCTTCTTTCCTCACATTTTTTGATCCTCAGAGCTGCTCGAGGTCGTCCCTGAGCACAGAAAGCCGAGCTCGGTGCTGAGATCGTTTGCCAAAAATAAATACCAGCAAGAACTGAAGAGACACCCATGGATGCCAGGGCTCCAGGGAAAGGAAGGGCCTGTGCAGTTATTTGCTGCACAGCCCACAGGGGCAAAGGTGGACACACATCAGCCAACCCACGTCCTTCCCAAGCCTTTCCTTCACCAGCTGGCACAGAATAAATTTCCAGGCAAATCCCAGCAAAAATTATGGAAATTGCTTCTCCTACCACAGCACGAGGAAAATGCAAAGCCTGTGTTGTCCCATCCAACTGGTAGTGACAACTTTAGCACCCAAAAATAAGTTGTGAGAAAGGAGGGAAGGGAAGAACCATCTGAGCTGACTTACGTGAGTGCTTTTTTTGGCTTGGAACAGGAATTATTGCCAACAAACCCCCCACACTCTGACAGCCAAGGCCACAGCAACCTGCAAAACAAAGCCCAGTGACACAGATTGAAGTTGCCTAAAAATCTGTGAAGGAAAAAATGGTGGCACATCCACTGGCCCAAATGAAAGTTTGCTCCCGTCCTTTGTCCAACAATCAGGTGTTTGTATCACCTCAGAACTCCGAGCACACACGATGAGAGGCAAAGTCCCATAAAACTGATTTCCCATCTTTAACTGGAGCTCTTTGTGCTTCTCTTTGCTGGGTTTGAAAGCAGAACTGAGCTGTGTTTGTTCAGCCCCACCACTCTGTCACCTTCACTGTCAAATCCAGTCACTCCTGACAGATGTAGGACAACCACCTCTCGCAGGAATCCTCTCACAAACAGAGAGATCAGAAACACTCAGAGTGGTTAATTTGCCTTTTTGTGGCAGGGCATTGCTGCTTTTTCCCTCCTTTAATTCAGCACTTTGGTGCCCCCAGTCTCTGTGCTTTGACAGCGCTGCTTCATTCAGCAAAACCCCCAAGCCCCCCTTGCTTCCCGTGATCTGCAACTTAACAATACATATGCAAATGAAATTAGTGCTGGCAAAAATAATTACAGTTGCTCATGGGAGGATTAATAACTGAAGCCTGCCCTGCTTAAGCTGGGGTTTAATTCTGTTATAGGCACTAGAAAAAGTTAATTCTGCTTTCAGTGTTGTGTGTGGTGGTTCAGAGGTGTTGAGTGAATGTAGAGGTAATTAAGTGGAGGGGAGAGGAGGGGGTGTGGGGATACATCCCTGAGCCTTCTACAGAGGAAATCATGGACCCCCAGAAAGGCTGGCATTGGAAGGCACCTTAAAGACCATTTAGTTCCAACCCCATTCCATGCTCAGGAAATGTTCCACTAGAACAGGTTAATCAGAGCCCCATCCAGTATACAGCCAAAAATGTTATATAAATATATATATATACACACACACATACATATCTATACAGAGATATATAGAGATACATAAAAAGATATTAAAATCCACTAGTGCTCATTAGCTGCTGGATGAATGAACAGCACAACCCTTTTCTCCTGGATACACCCCCTGCCATCCATCATGTGAAGGGGAACAGGATTGACTCATTCCTACCAGGTGTAATGATGCTGTATAAACCCTGCCCTCAGGCTGGGAGTATTTAATAAAAGAACAAGCTCCTTTTTACACAACGTTTGTGGGAACAAATCAAATTTAGAGCGGGCTGAAAATCCCTCCCTGGTTACAGCATCCCTCTGCTCTGGCTGGGGGAAGAGGGGCAGGAAGGACACCCACAAAACAGCAGGAATCCAGCAGCAGTGAGTGAACAGGGTGCTGCCCTCCCATGCCAAGGAATTCTCCTCCTTGGGAAGAGCTGGGTGGGAAAACCCTTCCATCCTTGCCTCCCATCCTCCATCAGCACCAGGACAGCGAGCAGAGCCCCAGCCCGGCCAGGGGTGCAAATCCCAGCTCAGGTGAACAGCAGGGAAACCCCCAGATTGCAGGGATTAAGCACCTTACAGGCCAAAATCCCCCGGCTTTATCTGCCTGTTTCCAGCCCCGATGAGCTGGATTAGCCGAGTGCAAGCCGTGGCTACAACAGCTGCTTTTCACCTAGGATTAGCATAGAAATCAATCAGCCCCCCTTCTGGAGCCAGCAAACTCAAACTGGGAGAGCTCCAATGAAAACAACATCCAGGTGGAAAATATGAAAGTTTTATGGAGCCAAGGAACACACGTCCAGGTTGGACATGACCTGCTGCAGACGTGTGCTCGCATTTGTTTAAAATCCACAATTTAGTGCCTGTTCCAGGACTGAAATGAGGCAAAGCTGATGTTATTTGATTAACTTGTGACTTGATTTTAAATTGCTGCACACCTTTAAACACGTTAAGCTTTCCAGTGTTTTGCCAGAGATGGCATTTACCACAACAAACTGCTTTTTTTGCTGTGATATCTTCTGGGAAAACACACTTCATTAGTGGTTAGGATATCTCATTAAGGCCCACAAAAGGGGTCTCAGAAACATCCTCACAAACACACTACAGGCATTTCAGAGGCATTTCAAATCATTGATTTGGGCTTTTCTTTATGGTCAATGTCAGCGTTGAAATAAAGGGAAGAATATCATCAATAATCAGTAATAAAGAAATTTACTGCTATGTAAAGCAGCCAGGTGGGTGATAATTTACAAGAGACATTTATATAAACTCCAGTGTCAAAATACTCTATTCAAAATACTGCAGCCAGACAATATGACAGAACTGTCAGGTCTCTCCATGGCTGTGCTTTTGCCTGACTGCGTTTGTGCTGATTTATTGGGAAGCTGCAGAAATCAGAGCATTTGGTTTGAGGCAGAGGCAAAACCTGCAGGTGAAGGTCACAAAGTCCCAGCCAACCTGACACTTCTCCAAAACTGTGTCAAACTCCCCTTGCAGGGTGCTCCAGTGTGGGAGCCCAGCACACCCCTCTGGCTGCCCTGGCTGGCTCCAGACCCTGGCAGGGGGCTCAGAGACCCTGGCACAAAGTCAAAAACACCTGTAGCTTCCATTTTAGCCTGTGGGAAAAGCTGCCAACTCTGTGTGAGGAATTACAAACCACAAGGGTTTGAGTAGTGTGGTAGTTGAATTAACACAGGGTGAAAAAGTAGAATTTTGGGGCTTTTTAGAATGGGGTTCAGGGGGACAAGATGGAGGGATTTGGGTGTGTCCTGACCTTCTCCTTCTCCTTGCCCTCCATGTCTCACTGTGCTGGTGACACTTTTCTGATGGTTTCAGGCACAGACACACTGTCCAACACCAATGACAGACATTGGCACGTTATTGTAACCACAGCACACGGAGTTTTTGGTATAAAATGTGAACACTGCCCTGAGGGCAGACAGAATGCCATCGCCGAGCTGCTGGACAGAGCTCAGCAGGGCAGAGAGAGAATGTTCTAGAGAAGGGAAAATAAACAACCTTGAGAAGCCGACCCTGCACATTCAGACTCCTCCTGTGGCTGCACGGGCTGGGAGAACAAGGACTTTTACACTCTTGGGGTCATCCCAACACCCAGACCCCAAGCCCCCCAGGGCTCAGCTCCTACGCTGCCCCGGTGCCTGCTGAGCTGTTTCATCTCATGGCCACAGTGCCAGCTTCCACCTGCACGTTACCCCACAGGAAAAGCCAGGCACAACCCCTTCCCATAGCATTAGAACTTCTTTCCCCCCCCCTCCCCTTAGGTAAATTTAAGTTAATTGGCAACTCAGCGGAGCGTCCTTTTAATATTCTAACACCAGCAGTGCTTTGGATCACCACAGAAAAATCCATTTTAGCTTCAAATCCAGTGTGTCCTACAGAAATCCTCATTTGCTGCCACAGATTTTGCTGGTAATTTATTGTGGGTGTGTGTCAGGCACCTAGAGGTGTTCCTGTGTTCCCACATGGAGAAAACACTGCAGAATTTACTCAATCTACAAGCAGGAAAATGGGTTCTGATTTAGTTCTTACTCAGCTGCTTTGGTTCATGCCCCACGCTCAGAGAACCAGCTTTTCCCCTCAGAATAAGATTAACTGCATTTAGACCAACCAGGATTTCATATTAACCCCTTTTCCTGCCTTTACTTTTTCTTAACTGATTAAATTTAGTATTTCTACTTCTACCTGTCTCATTCAAATACTTCTTACCTGCACTTTTTTCCATAATAACCAGAATTTTGGACTTACCTCAGTTATTCACATTAACCACCATAAACGGAATTATGTATTTTGTTTACAACAAGCACCCTTCAGGATCAGATTTTCACCCCAACAACCAGTATAAACTGTGATATAACCACATACAACAGCCTTCAGAGGAAAAAGAGATTTACTCTGCAGTCCTAAATTTAGTAGTTCTTTCTTAAACCATGAAACCTTCAGAAGCGTGGGTCAGTCTCCCCAGTATTCTCAGTTAAAGATTGCTAAAAACCCAGCTTTCAGATATTTCAGTGCACAAACACCACTCCTGCAGCTGTTCCCTGACCAGACTCCGAGGACAAAAATAACTTGTGGAAGGGACAAGTGCTGAAGCACATGGGTGGCACAGCTGTGAGCTCATTAAACTTTAAAAGTGATTTGATTCAGACACTAAAACTCCTGTCTGCAGTTAATCCCACTGCTTATGCAGGGCCCCAGAACGGTGAGAGGGACTTTGATTCTCCTCTTTTCCAGGCGGGCTGGCTAATGCAGCAAAGGAGAGGAGATGGGCGAGGGTGATTAGCCAGGGGCTAAATGAGTTTTGCAGGATCTCTTTGGTGGTGCTCTTTGCTTTGTGCTCGGTGCCACCCAGCATTTGTCCCGTTGAGGCAGATGGGAATGAAAATGACTCCAGAAAGCAAAGAATGAAACTTTATTAACAACTAGCATTCCTCTTTTATAGCCAGGGTCGCTAAGGTGAAGTATGATTGGTGTCAAAGTGAAAACCTTTCACACCATCGGTGCACTATGGATAGCACACGGTGGCAGAACAGATCTATAAACAATACGGACAGAAAGAGAGATAATAAATGGTTTACATCCCTCTCGGACTTTTCCCAGGTTTAGCCTGGTAGACTCTCTCTCCTTTCCTCTCTGACTGAACTGAGAATATCCATAAGCATTAACAGCAGCAGCCAGGGAAGGACAAGGCTCAGGGCTACAAGAGTCTGGCTGTTGTTCCTGCTTCACCCCCTGGCCAGGGATGAGCATCCCTCGTGCTGCTCACAGCCCGGGGAAGCTTCCAGATGGAAATGTGCTCAGGATGGTGGAGAGCCCCTCCACATCCGTGCAGCCCTGCTGCTTCTGGGACATCTCAGGCCATGGGGAGGCCTGGAGTGAGCAGGGAGAGCTCTTCCCATCTCCCACGTCTGCCAGCCCCATCCTCGGATTTCCTGAGAACGGCTTCCCAGGGCCAGAGGGCAGGGATGGCTGGGACATGGGGCAGGAATTGTTCCCTGGCAGGGTGGGCAGCCCTGGCACAGGTGCCCAGAGCAGCTGGGGCTGCCCCTGGATCCAAGGCCAGGTTGGACACCGGGGCTGGAGCAGCCTGGGACAGTGGGAGGTGTCCCTGCCATGGCACTGGGTGATCCCTAATGTCCCTTCCAGCCCAACCCAGCCTGGGAGCATTTCCTCCTTTCTCACAGTCAGAGAAATGCCATTCTCCTCCCCTGGGGTCAGCAGACAGTCACAACTCTCTCTTACTTGCCTCCCTTTTCCTCCCTTCGAGTCCAGGCCCTGGCAGGTGGATCAGAGGCTCTGCCAGGTCACTCTGCCCAGTGGGACAATGCCAAGACCCAAAGGCAAGAGGCCAAGCAGTACCTTGGCAATGGCTTTCCTCAGAGCCAGCTCCTCCTCGGTGCAGGAGGCTCCTTTCAGAGCTAACTGAGCCAGAGGTGTTTCATTTACTGCCTTTAGCAGTGATACAAAACTGCTGCAGGTTTTGCCAATACCCATTAATGAGAATAACTTCAGAGCTCATCTTTGTCTCAGATATCCAGATTGATTCCTGAACACAAACCCACCAGCTATCTGACAGCACTTAATAGTTATTGCTTCTTCTTTTTCTCCCCCCACAATAAAAAAAAAAAAAAAAAAAAAAAAAAAAAAAAAAAAAAAAAAAAAGTTTTCCTCACTTTATTTTTAAAGCTGAAACTTAAAGGAATCTCAGAGAAAGGAAATCTCAGACAATTTCATTGTCCACCATCGGTATTCACTACATTTCATTTATTTATTCATCTCCTCACTGCCAAACAAATGCACCTTCACAGTTTCCTGCATTTATAAGGACAAACTTAAAATTATTTCCTCTGTTTTCCACGTGGCTTTTCTCATGATTAATTTGTTCAGACCTTCAGACAAAAACACCTGCATTTATCTCCTCTGGCCAGGTGGAAGGTACTTATCCAACTATGCATGAAATAAACAAACATACCCGTTACTGCCTGAGGAAAACTGTTCTTTCAAACACAACTTCCAAATTGCTGAAGATGCTTGAAAAAATAATTTTAAAAGCCCCAAAACAATCATGTGATATTTTTGTAATGTGATGTGACCAGCAGGCCAAAAAGCTGACCTTTGACATCATCTGATACTGTTTCTAATGAAAATGGCCTGAACACAATCCCAGGATCATCGAGGTTGGGAAAGACCTCCAAGACCATGGAGCCCCCACCTTGTCACCAGCCCAGAGCACTGAGTGCCACCTCCAGGCATTCCTTGGACACCCCCAGGGCTGGGGACTCCACCAGTTTGAGGCACACACGCTCCACGTGAGCCTCATCCTGAATTTGCTCATTCCCCTGGATAAATTCTGTCCGAGGTGTTAAACACTGATGGCAGCAGCATGTCCCTGTCACTCTGTTACTGCACTTCTCACTGCGACAGGGGGTAAAGGCCAAGCTCCACTATGGTTTAATTTTACTATTTAATTGCAATAAGATTACTTCTTAAAACCTTAACAAAACAGATTTAATACAGATGTTCAGTGGGAGTGCAGCAGGGATATAATTGAGGGCTGTTACCCAGAGAAGCTTCAGCAGCAGAGGGTTATGGTATTTTTAGTGCCCTATTAAAACAGCACAGATACACAGGAACATTTTCAGGGACATCTTGTCACATAAATAACTGGACCATTACTTTCATACATTGTACACTATATAAAATGTTAATAAACCTTCAAAAACAGCCCTACATTATAGAAACATGTTTTATATTCCAGAAAATATTTGGAAGGTCAGGGGAAGCACCTGGGGACCAGGGATGCTGCTGGAGCCAGGAGAGGACATCACAAGTGGGAGCAGCTTCAGCTTCATAAAGCAAATCAAAACATGACCCTACAGAGAGCAGGGGCTCAGGGTGGGCTCAGCCCAGGATTCTCAGTCATTATTGGACCAGAACATCATTCCTCACCAGATAGCATCCATCAGATAAGATATATGAGCCCCAGACAGGTCCAAAATATGTGCTGTGGTTTTCTGGAGTAGCTAAAGAGCAAAACATTTCAAAGTTTGGGCTGTTTCTTGTTTGACTCAGCATGTGAAAGCCATTGTCCTCACTGTGCTCTCCTGAGGAGGGCCATAAATCAGGTAGAAAAGCCCACAGCCAGAGCTCCCTCCCAGTGCTGCTGTAATTTCCAGAACCCTTGCAAGGCTCTGCGAGCCACTGGGGTTTGATTTAAGAGCTCCCATACCCTGCTGGAGCCACAGAAGAACTCTGGGTGAACTCAGCCCTGTCTGGAAGAAGAATTCCAACACCAGAGACAGCAAAATCCATTTTATTCACCAGAGACTTTCTTATGGGCTCAAAGGATGTGTATTTGAGGTTGGGCAAGCACCAAAACCCCACACTGCTCCAACCAGGAGTTCTGGGCATTCATTTGTCACCAAGGGCACCTCCTGAGGGCCAGCACTGATGTGCCAAGTGCTTGAAGCTGCACAGGGGCAGGGCAGAAAAATAGAACCACCACAAAACTCTGAATTATTACTGAAATTCACTGTTTATATTGATCTCCCTTAATAAGGGAAGGGAACAGCAAAGAGGAAAATTATAGAATAAATCAATCATAGAATGGTTTGGGCTGGAAGGAACTTCAAAGAGCATCTAATTCCAACCTCTGCCATGGGCAGGGACATCTTCCACTAGACCAGGTTTCTCCAAAGCCCATCCAGCCTGGCCTAAATATCAAATAGAATATTATAACCCCACACATCATTTACCCCCCAAACTGCAGCACCCTGCCAAGGAATTTGTGAAAAGACTCACTCCAGCCCAGCACAGGGCTGTGTATCACTGGGTACCCACTCAAATTTCCTGTGCAGCAGCAGCAGTTCCTGCTCCCACCCCTCTGCAGAAGCAGGATCTGCTCTGATGTGAAATCACCACACAAAGAAAGGTTCAGAAAGGCACAAAATCCACAGGCTGGGTTTCTTCCCCCCTTGAAAACTGAAGACTGACACAGCCAACTCCAAGCCAAGAAAGGGGAGGGATTGCTTGATTTAAATTGTCCTGTTCTGTACCTGTAAAAGAAGAAATACTTATATTAATCAATTAGGTAAAACCAGGAGGACAACAGGGCTCTCTGCACTGCTTTGTGAAGAACCAGTCTCAGCTGCTGTGATGTTTCAGCAAAATCATCTCTCTTAGTGGCTGACACAAAGCTCACACTTAAGAGGAAAAGAGCATCAGGACCAAGCCCAAATGTTGCTCCAAAAAAAGGGAAATTACTTTTCATTACTTTTGAGCCAATTTCTTCCCCAGCAAACATTTGATGGAGACAATTGTTCATGGCTGATATCAGTGGATTTAAGCTGCAAGTGCTTGGGGTGTCCTGTGCAGAGCCAGGAGTGAGAATTGGATGATCCCTGTGGGTCCCTCCCAGCTCAGGATATTCTGTGATATTTAAATCTGATATTTAAATCCCTGGCTTGCCCAGCTGGGTGCAGAATTCAGGCATTTCACTCCTGCTTCCCTCAGCCAGGAACCCTCAGTGAGGCTGGAGGGATTTTCATTCTGTAGAGACAGCAAACTGCTCACTCCCACTTTCAGAACGCCTGAAAGAATTTTATATTCTCTTTAAAATAATAAACAAATATTCAAAAATCCTTTTTCTAACATCCCCTTTTCTGGTGCTTACAGCTCTCCATCAGCTCCACGGACACACTGAGCAGGGATCCAGGAGCACACCCAGGGGACAGGCAGGGATAGAATTCCTGCTGCTCCCATGGACTCGCTGACTCACTGGTGGAAGCTGCTGGAGAAGGTAATAAAAGCCAAACAGATAATGGCTGCACTGTAGAGAAAATGTTCAGCAATTAAATGAAAATGGAAGATCTTTTATATGTGCTACATTTGCATCTTCTCACCAGGCAACTAAAAAAAAGCCCCATAAAGAAGTAAAGAAAATATTTAAAGTTTACTTTACAAAGTGCTGAAATAAATGAAGGCTTGCATACACAGTTTTATTTATGAAAGTGGAGAAACTAAATGTATTTTTGGAGAGGAATTTTAAAAGTGTTAAAATTAGGCATTTAGGCACTGGAAAAGTGTTCCAGAAGTAACACAGCGTACCAAGATTATCGACTTAATGGGTTCCAAAAACAAATTGAATTAAAATTTTGAAGCTTAGGTAAAGTGCATTAAACACTGATAAATTAATAACATGTAACATGGAAATTAAATAGGAGTTCTGCCTTCATAGCAAACACACATGGAAAACTTCACCTCAAATAGACAAAAATTAAAAGCACCTTGAGATCCATCACATCTTCAGATCACACTGAAAAAACTATTTTTCTGCATTATACTCTCATTATAGTCACTAAAATTAATGTATAACTATCAGAGAGAGAAAATATTAGGAAAAGGGAGTCTGTAATAGTCTTCTTAGGAATTGTATTAACTAATTAATCCTGACAAGCAACAATTTCACTCAAGACTTAACGATTTCAATTTGAGCTCCCAAAGAGCTTCCTGCCACTCTTTATTTCTCATGAGTTAAGTGCTTTTTTTTGGCCAAATGCTGACATTCCCTTGCACCCTCTTTTACCTTAAAACCAACCCCCTTTCCTGTCACTCTCTGCCCGTGAAAAAAGTTGCTTTCCTTCTTTTCTCTAAGCCCTCTTTAACTCCTGGAAGGGGACTTAAGGTCTCCCTGGAGCCTCCTATTCCCCAGGCAGTCACAGCCTCCCACCTTTAAATCACACAGGTTTCTGACAGAGAGGAATTGCAGATTTATTCCATGTCCTGCAGAAGGTAAATAAAGAAGGGAACGCCTTGCAAACACCACTTGCACTTGCTGAGTTTGTTTACTCCCAGATCCAGGTTGCTGCAGGTCCCAGGGCTAAGGATTAGCAGCAGCAAAGGACAAGGACAAAGGGTTTGGGCTGAGTTCTGGGACAAACAAACCCATCTGAGGCCTCAGGGGGGGAAAAATGCAAATGAGCAGCTCTGTGTCTAAATATTGGCTTTCAAAACAAATGCTTACTCGGATTATTCAGGTGATTCAAATTATCAGGGCATTGGCAAAGGGAATTCCTGGAAGCTTTGGCTATCAACTGAAGGAAACAGAGTGGGACCCTGGAAGTGGGTTAAAAAGTTCAGCAAAGCTGTTCAAACACTGGGTGAGATACAAAGGTTCACAGGCATTAAAAAAGCTGGGTCTGGCTGTGCTGGGCTGTTGCTCTGCATCCCTGAGCTTTGTGCCACGTCAGGAATGTTTTCCCTGGAGCTGGCCAGGGTCTGAGGGAGCTGGCTGGCCCTCAGGCCTGAGCTTGGCTAAAGGCAGGTCCAAACCATGCTCCAAATGGGCTGGCAAATCCTGCTGGGGCCAGGGGGGAAATAACACCCAGGGGCTGCTGGGGACACCCCCATTCCACCCACGGTAACCAAGCACTCTCCATGGCTTTCCTGAAAACTTAGTCCTGCCAGCGTGGAAGGGCTGGATCACATAAATAATATGTGATATTTACTAATGGCTGCTAATTGCAGAATTAGTGCCAGGGTAACGAGACTCACGGAATATAATGATGGCCCTAGAAGACACACCTGCTGCTAGCTCAGAAATACTCCTGGGTTTTATAGAGCTCAATTCAGTGCACACAGAACCTAAAGCAAGACAACAACCAGTCCCCTGCTCTTTTGTGCTTAAACAAGGAAAAGTCACCAACTGTCAGTGAGACAAAAAACAACAAAATCTAAATGTATGCCTCCATCAGTTCAGGCCATTCCCCTTTGTGCTGTCACTACAGGACCTTGCAATAGGGCACACCACATTCATACACACAAGTACCTGTATCACAAAAATGTCTTTTTCATAATACAGAAATTACCAAGTGCTCAGAAGCCAGCTCATAAAATAGGGACATTATTCATTTGTAATATCTTGGAATCTAACTTGATTAAAACACTCCTCACTGTGGGAGTAGCTCAGAAATGTGGCTGGGCATTGGACGCCCCAGGCCTGAGCCCTGCTGTCCCCTTGGGGAGTGCTTATGACATTTGATTGATCAGACCTTTGGAATTCCAGAGCTCTGTGCCCCAGCTCAGCCCCCAGCCTTGCCAGGAGTGTTTGCTCAGGGAGATGGATGGGACAGGACCACAGGAGAGGATTACAGGACAGGCTGTAAGGCCTGAGCCCCCCAGTCACTCCTTCAGCTGAGGAGCTCCTGACCTGTTCCTTGGCATGAGCAGCAGCTTCCCAGGGATCACTCAGCACATCTGAGAGACAGAGAGGGGCCCGGGAGTTCTGGAACTCAGCCACTGGCTCAGGCTGAATTTACAGCTGCACGTGCAAGTACTGCACTGCCCAGTGCAAGCAGAGTTTGCAATTCCAGATGGAGTGTGCCTAATGTGAATGCTGTACATACATTTTTAACGACTGCTGCAATAGCTACATCCCCTTTTTCAAAGGAATTTGTGCACTGGTGGGAGAAATTCCATGGGATTCCACAGACACTTGGGCACTTCTGGAACTCTGCTGTTGTATCATCATTGATCTCAGCCTTCCACTGTGACATAAAACCTGATCTTGGACATGAATAGCTCTGAGAAATAACAGCAGATTTGAGATTGGGCACATTGTATTTAATATTAAATAAAGCTCAACATTTCCCTCTTTCTTCCTCTGCTGCTTTATAGATCCAATAACCTTTATCTGCATTCCAGATGTCGGGAGAAGAGGAACTGCTGTTTGCAAAGCATTTGCAAATGAAAAGCACTACATAAATGTAAGGTAAGCTATTACTGCTATAGTTCCTTGAAGCTGATAATACCATTACACCCCCAGGGATGCTGGGCAGCCTCTCATAATGAAGTCTAATTCAGCACAGTGAATAATGAAATTATGCAGAAGCAACAGTTTCCTCTTCTCCTTGAACTAACTGCACTCAACGTGGCTTTCTCTGTTCTTCTCAGACACCTGTGCTGCTTCCAGCGGGACACTGTGTTCTGGGAAAACAAGCACTCCCACAAATATTCAAAATGCAAATGGAAAACCTTTGCTGCTTTAGATTAACCTTTGAAACATGGCATCAGAAAGAAAAAAAAAAAAAAAAAGGGGGGGGGGTTATGGCTTTAAACTGAAAGAGTAAGTTTAGATTGGTTTCATTAAATTAATTGTTCCCTGGCAGGGTGGGCAGCCCTGGCACAGGTGCCCAGAGCAGCTGGGGCTGCCCCTGGATCCCTGGCAGTGCCCAAGGCCAGGCTGGACACTGGGGCTGGGAGCACCTGGGACAGTGGGAGGGGATAGATCCTTAATGTCCCTTCCCACCCAAAGCAGTCTGGGCTTCAGGGATTATTTGTGGTGAAGTGTACCCAGCCATCAGAGCAGGGCTGACACACAGAGCCTGGGCCAGCCACAGGCACACAGGGACGCTGGCTCCAGTGTTTGAAACATAAATCAGTAAGAGGAAATAAGTAAGAATCCAAGAGAAATCAAAAACATTGGATTGCAACAAAAGGGCATCAGTCTGATCTAAATATCCTCAAAGCCAAGCAATCAAACTTGGCCAAGTCTTCCAGCAGATTTTGGGAACCACCAGCTGCTCATAAAGAACAGGCCCCTGAGGGCCCATCAGTATCACAAAAATTTAATGAGCTGGCTTTGGGCATTCCCAGCATCATCTTCCAGGGATGAGAACTGCAAACTTCTGTTTCCAGATTACTGCTGTCCAAATGGCTTCTCCCCAGAAACTGTCTAAGCTAAGGGTACTTAACAGAAGTTGATGAAAACTCAAGTGCTGCCGATGCTGGCAGCTGGCCTGGGCCCAGGCAGGCTGAGGCCCAAACTGCTGGACACCCTCAGCATCCCAGCTGGAGCCTGGCCCTTCTGAAAGGGCACTTCTTCTGAAAGATGCTGGTTTGGCTTGGGATGCTGGACAAGGGCTCTTCACATCTCTCAGTGACCGCCACAGGTGTCACCCTTGCTGAGGAAGAGACCAGACAGACACATGGATGAGGATTCACCTCCATGCACACAGCCCTGGCTCTGCTCATGGACACTGCTGGGGCAGAGACTCGCGCTGACGCTGAGTTACAGCAGATCAAACCTCTGAACTCTGCTGATGGACAGAAGAGTGTCAAAGGCAGCGCTGGGATGTGCTGTTTCCCTGGGAGATGTCACTAGGGATATTCCAGCTGGCATGAAAGCAGAATGGAGTGTTCCATCCTCTGCTTTCACTCCTTAGTCAGAGGTGCTCAGGTGCAGCTCACCTGGTGCAGGCAGGACCTGCCCTCACTTCCTGGGTGCCAGGCTTCCATTTCCAGGTCCCACAGCACAGCCTCCCTGCCCTGCTGAGCCTGCAGCACGTTTGGGCTCAGCAAACCCCTCTTGGTGCCAATCCTGCAGCACGTTTGGGCTCAACACATTTGGGCTCAGCACGTTTGGGCTCAGCACAGCCCTTTGGTGCTGAGCCTGCAGCACGTTTGTATAGTACAAAACATGGCAAACCCTGGATCAAGGAAGAAATGCTGATGTCTGCTCCAGATCAGAAGGCTGAAGGATAGCTTTATTAAAACTATACTATATGACATTAATATGCTATTTAAAGAGATACTGTGCTATTCTACATACTCACTTCTTACTCCCCTCTCTAACTAACTCAAACTCGTGACTCTGCTGAGAGCCCGAGCCACAGCTGGATCCCACTGGGCACTGACCCCAAACAACCTTCACCAGAACCCAGCCCAGCAATCACTGCAGGTGAACAATCTCCACACCACATTCCACATGGGGAAAACAGAGGGGCAGAGATAAAGATTGTTCTCTCTTCTTCTCTCTGTGCAATCCTGAGAGACAGAATTGTGTCTGTCTGTCCAGAGAATGGGAATGTCACACATTTGGGCTCAGCAAGCCCCTTTTGGTGCTGAGCCTGCAGCCTGTTTGGGCTCAGCCTGTTTGGGCTCAGCACATTTGGGCTCAGCCTGTTTGGGTTGGCAAAGCCCTTTGGTGCCGATCTTGCAGCGTGTTTAGGCTCAGCCCACCTGGGCTCAGCAAACCCCCTTTGGTGCCAATCCTGCAGCGTGTTTGGGCCCAGCAAACCCCCTCTGGTGCCCAGCAGCATCTCCCCACCGAGGCCAGCCCCGGCAGGGGTGAGGAGAGGCGCCGTCAGGCCGTGATGAATTTCCAGCCGCGGCAGGCCAGCCCCTCTGCCTCCCGCTGTCGCTTCCACTGACACCTTGCATTTGCTCCTACGTAATCCCGTGTGCCTGTCCCCCGCTGCAGGGAAGGGATTTTTGTATTTAGGAGGTTTCTGCAGAGATTTATGGCTGCTCTTGCCTCGCAGGGCTCGGCCAGCCTCGCTCCACGCGCAGGCCCCGCTCCGAGCAAGGGCCGGTGACGAGGGTTTTACAGCATGAGGTGATGCCTCCAGGAGACACAAATTAGAGATTTAGGAGCCTCTTTGGGCCGTATTTCTGCCAGGCCATCCCTCTGCCCAGCCTTCCAAGGGACAAGGACACGATTTAGCATCTCTGACTCCAGACAAGAGAGGAGCACAAGGGCTGAGAGTTCCTTTTCTGAGCATCCTCACTGTGAGGAGAGGCTGAGGTTGATTTGTTTTCCCATTTTCCTCCTACTAATACAAGCTGTGTTTAACTTTGCCCTAAACAAACTGGAGATTTAACTTTGCCCTAAACAAATACTGCAAGGGACAAAACTTTCCCTCAGTGCCCTGAGAGCTAAAAAGGGAAAAAGGAAGCCAGGCAGGCCTGTAAATGTATTTGTGACAGACACACAGACCTTCTAACGACATGAAATTTTGGACTTTTTAAATAGTGCCAAGCTCAGAGGCAATCCCCACATAGGATTAAAAACACCAGTAAATTCTTTTTCTACCTTGAAACTTGTGCCTGTAGATAGATTACACAAAGATTTCTGTAGTAAATGCTCTATTGCCTTTGTCTCTAACTTGTTTTTCCTTTGCCTTTTTAGTGCATGAAATAATTTTCAAATTATTAGATACAATAAATTCTTCTAGATGTTTACCACATCCTTGGAGGTCTGTATTCTTATCTTCCTCCACAATTTTCCTTTATCCAATCTGAAATCTAAATCATAAAAATAATAACTAGGAAACAACATTAAAATCTCATTGTCCTCTCTGCAAAATCCATGATATTTAACTCAGTTCTCTGTGACCACCTGCTGCTGTACATTTTCCCCACAGAGAAATGACTAAAAGTTATTTTATGAGGATTTTTGGTTTCATAAGAGTAGAACTGCAGAGTAAAAGAGCTGCAGGAGGAATTGCCCCCTAAGATCAGCCCAGTCCCTGCAGCAGCTCAGCTCTGAGTTGTGCCATCATTGTACCTGCCCTGCTCACGTGGGACCTCTGCCTTGCTCCTCCCACGCACACAGGATGGGAATTGTCCCCAAATGGAATGGATGTGGTGCCATGGTAGCTTTCAGCATGACAAACCTCAGAGAAAACAGCCACAAGATTCAGAGCTCCCTTGTATAGAATATATTTCTAAAACCTATGACGTTACCTTGAGGGAGTAGAAGTTAAAGTGGATTTTCAGCCGTGGCAGACAGGCACATTCCTGATCCATTTACCTCACGGAATGAAACACCACCCCGAGGATGGCAGGAAGAAAAACACAAAATAAAGGAATTATTTTACTGCTCACAAAGCCAGTCTGAGACCAGGGTGGTGACCACCCCGAATGTGTGGCCAGCAGCAGCCCCTGGTGCAGAGTCCAGCCAGGGCAGGGCCAGGGCAGCCCAGCGAGCACAGAGCTGTTTCTCTCAGCATTTTGCCCAGCTGAGATTGAGAGCCACAGAAAGGAGGAGCTGCCTTCCTGACACAGCTCTTTGATGGGGCAAAGCACTCACTGTCAACAGCCATAAATCACAGCTCTCCAAACCACCCAGGCACACAAAGTGCTGGGCATCCTTTGCACACCTCAGGGTATTCTCCAAAGGAGCACACACAAAAGGACAGGAGGGAAGGGGCTGTGACAAGAAGAGAGATTTCAGATATATTAAAGGATACCTGAAAAGGCCTGAATGTGACACCCCTCCTCAGCTGCTATCATTTTGATAAGAAACACTCATTTATTTAAATTATGAGAAGTTAAAACCAGACATCAGCAGCCCTAGTCTTTACTGAGGTCAGTGTCCATTGGCCTCCACACACACCCATGGCTGCAGCAAACAGGAATTTGGGCTATGAAGGAGTGCACTGGGTTTTTTCAACATGAGTTTCCCATTTCATGCCCATTCCATTTTCTGTTACAGCATTATTCCCACAACCACAGAGATCTACCGCATCTAAAAAGCACAGCATGCAATCAAATTAATTTTTGAATGTGGAGGAAATCAGGGACTCTTCACTGCAAATTTCGGAGGCGAGCTCAGTTCTGAGGTGCATAATAAGATTCACAGCACTCCTCTAACAACACAGATCAAACATTTACTGCAGATGCACTGGAGGCCACGAGGAGACCCAACTGCAGCAGCTCTACATGGGCCTGCACTCCCTCCCTCCAACACCTTTCCATTTCACTGCTGCTGGAGAAAAAGACCTCGTTTATTTGGAATATGTTTATCCTACCTTGCAGCAGGCCAGCTCTCTTCGGGGTTTCCTTTCTCCTTGTGGCACCCTGGCTGAATTTTAGAGGTGATCTCTCCAAGCTCCCCTCTCTGGATGCTGTCCAGGAGCTCAGCACAGCTCTCCTGTGCCAGCGTTACAGGTGTCATCTGCCAGGGGAACACACTGTGCCAGCCCCTCGTGCTGTTTGCAGATGTTCTGTAAGTGCTCACCAGCGATGAGAACCTGGAAAAATCCAGCAGCAACATCTTGGGATAACGGGTGGCTGCAGTTTGCAAACTGCCATCCAAGGTGGATAATGGACTTGGCAAAGCACAGGCTGGAAGGGAGCAGAGTCTTCACACAAAGCAGACTGGAGGCCACTCAACCATCCAAAAAATGCTGGCATTGGCACCCAGCCTCCTCTGCAGCCAGACAAGCCCAGGGGAGCAGCACGTGGGCACCTTGAAGGACAAGTTCACAACTTCAAGTGAGACCAGCTCCAGTTTTTAAGTTTTTAACAAGAGTTCATGGCTCAGTGCAGAGCTGGGATCTTGCCCAGCACTCAGTGCCCCCAGGGGAAGCAGCACAGCCTGGCACAGCACTCCAAGTCCAGCTGCACTTCACCGAGTGCATCTCCCATCGTGTCTGTCCCGCTCACAGCATCACAGTCTGATCACCACAGGAGAAATCCTGCAGCACCTCTGATGCTCTGCCTCAGCTGCAGGTGCCTCCACTGCTCAAACTGCTATGTGCTAACTCAGAAACATGGAATCACACACTGCCTTGGGTTGGGAAGGACCCTAAGTCCCACCCAGAGCCACCCCTGCCATGGCAGGGACACCTCCCACTGTCCCAGGTGCTCCAGCCCTGTCCAACCTGGCCTTGGGCACTGCCAGGGATCCAGGGGCAGCCCCAGCTGCTCTGGGCACCTGTGCCAGGGCCTGCCCACCCTCAGAGGGAAGAAATTCTTCCCAATATCCCATCTAAATCGACTCTCCTTCAGCTTAAAGCCATTATTTGTTACTTCATAAACTACTTCTGTTCAAACACCTCCTTTTCATTCTGCCTCACTGCATGGAGTCAAAGAGCTGTGATCACCCCTGGAACAGCCATTCCTTTGCCTTGCTCTGGCCTTGCATGCAGAGCAATTTTTTATCTCCATTATTTAGCACTTACAGCATCAGATACTGTTTGCCAACACAGAAGAGGAAGAAAACCAGTGAAACGGGAAAGAAAGGAGAAAAGAGAATTCCAGGTCTGGGTTATTACATGCCAAATTCCTACCCAGAATAAATTTTCACAATGGATCACATTGCAAATGCTGACAGACTCTTAATTGGAGCTCCAGAGAGCTCACGCACAGCTACAGAGCAACCATTTGGAAATGTCTTGTTTAAAATACATTGAGGTTATTCAAAGCAGATATTGATATTCTCGTGTAGTACGAGATGCCAACAACGCCTCGCAGGCATCTCGGAGCAGCAGAATCCTTTCCAGCAGCAGGTGGGATGAAATGCTGACAAATGGGGTGGAAGCAGCACACAGGAATAAACTCTATAATATCCTATTTGTTTCCCCAGCCTGGCTGCTTGTGTTGTTATTTTTCAGGAGCTGGCAGCTGAGAGCAGCCGGAGCACAGCCCATTCCCGCAGCTCCGTCCCACGGGAGCTCGGCAGCAATTTGGGCTCGGCGAGCTCTCCCTGGGAAAGCACAAAGTGTCCCTGGGGCTATAACTGCTGCTGAACAAAGCTCTGCTCTTCCTTCCGAGCAGGTCTGGGGGCAGCTTTGTTAACAGCAGCACCGCTGCCATGCCTGGGACAAGCTGCCAGCTCCCAGCCCGCTGCTCCTCGTGCGGTGGCTGGCACACGAGGGACAAACAGCTCCTGTCGTGCCCAGCCTCACAGGGCAGCAAAATCCCTCCTCTAGGGATGGACTCAGGCTGTGTCAGGTGTACTTACATCTTAGGAAGATCCAAGATGTAAAATCCTTACTCAAGCAGAATGAAATAGGGGGAAAAAAAAAAAAAAAAAAAATCTGCACCAGGTTTTCAAAGCCTGTCCATTACAAAAAAAAAAAATAGTTATTTTGTTCTACAAATCTTGTTTGGGACCCATGCAGGGAGGACTTAAAACACCTAAAGAGAATCTCTTGAGGAGAAGAAGCTCTTTGCAGAGCTCTGATTCTGCACAGTTCGGGCTCAGTGGGAGCCCTGCCAGTTGCTCGGCTTGGCCGGATTTTGGCCGGGCACCACGGCAGGTTTGCTCATCATTTGTCATTATGTTGTCTCAGCTCGTGTTGCCTTAGCCATGAAATGAGACAATAAATATTTGCCTCCCTCCCACAGCTGGGGGGAGGTTTAATAAGCTCAGGCCTGCTCGCTGTCTGTGGGAATGCCAAGTGTGGAATTGCCTTGGGGTGGAGGAGCAGCACAGGTAAATGCAAAGGTCAGGTAAATTGTGCTCCAAATGACCTCTGAGAGGTTCCCTGATCCATGGCTGTTCCACCATGGAAAAGGGTTTTAGGGTTGTCATCCCACACAGCAAACAAGGGTGAACTGACCACAGCACAGACAGAGGACTCAAGGGCACATTGCCCTGAGTGCAAACGTCCTTGAATGGAAGGTAAGCTCTATATTGGGATTTTTTTATTCATTCAGAAACCACAGCATCCCAGAATCACTGAGGCTGGCAAAGCCCTCCCAGCCCATGGAATCCCAGCTGTGCTCGATGCCCACCTTGTCCCCAGCCCTGAGCTCTGAGTGCCACCTCCAGGAATTCCTGGGACACCTGCAGGGATGGGCACTGCAAACCTCCCTGGGCAGTTCCAGTGCCTGAGCGCCCTTTCCATGGAGGAATTCCTCCTGCTGTCCATCCTGACCCTTCCCTGGTGCAGCCTGAAGCCTTTTCCTCTTGCTCCTGGTGACAGGATTGCTGCTCCCTGCCAACACAGGAAGGAAAAGTCAGACCAGAATCTTTATAATCAGCATTTTGCCTTCTTTAGTAAAATATTTTCCATTTTTTCCTCTAACCTGTCCATCTAAGCCTTCTTGGCACCCCATTTCTCCACTGCAGCACCTCCTCACAAATGCTGTCCATGGAGAGGAACCTGGATTTGCTCAATCTGAGCTAACAAACAGCATTTGTTACAGATCCCCCAGGGCATGTTTCTCCTCCCAGGTTTGGGGAGGGATGGGAGGGGGACAGGACACAATGGACATTGAGCATCCTCACTCTTTCTGTGCATAGAGCAAAATAAATTAAGCTGAGGAGAAAATGAAGCACTTTTTTTGGTGAATTTCCAGAAGGGGGTTATGAATAATGCTCTTTGAATTCCAGGATGAAAAATAACTGAGCACAAGAATCAGGATTCTTCTGTCAAGCTGATTCTTTCAGCAAAGGAAGTAGAGAACATTCATTCTCTCTGTGCTGGGTGCACTGAGAGCTTCATCTTTAGGGAAAACATGGGTACATTTTCACCTTGCCAGAGAAATATTCAAGAGAAAACACCCTCAGTGTCCTCTGTAGTCCTCCTCAAAACCCATGGGCTGCCACAGCTCAGAAAATCTGCCAGGTACCCACAGGCTCTGCCCTCCTGGAACCACTTCACTCTGAAGTGCTTCTCCAGCATTTCCACAGCAATTAAATTGAGATTCATGACTCAGATATCCAGAAAAGCTGTTTCACGAATGATTTAAACTCGGGTTTAAGCACAAACTCTCAGAACATTCCCAGACCCCTTGTATTTAGCGTGCCACAGTCTAACCAACGCAACCCAGAAAAATGCAGTCAAATCCATTTAATGGACTGACAGTCTCAGGTTGTGGGTTGAAGGGTTAAAATGTCTTCAGCCTCTGCTTCACTCAAGCACAGAATTTTAATGCTGCCTCAGAGCAAACATCACTTATCTTGTCTTTTACTATTGCAGTTTTTAAGTCTCACTACAATCATTTGATTACACTACAAGATGTGCATTTATTACCTGTGGGTTTCTGAAACAAAAATCACATTTTATGCATCTTTACATCTATAAATTGCTCTTTTTTGTTGTTGTGGTAGAAATCCTACTCACTCAGAAGCAGTTTGCCTTTGAGGGGAGCAAGGACAGATTATTCCCCAATGCTGGTGTGCCCTTGCACAGAATTCAGCTCAAAAGTTTCCCAAATATTTGGGGTCAGCTTCAGAGAAGTGTTTTCTACTTTGCAGGATAATAAAGTCCTTTGCAGTAACAACCATGGGACTAAGTGACAAATACAACTTAATCAAGGGAAAATCTATTTCAAACAGAAGACAAATTGCCTCAGGCCTCAGTAATTATCTCCCCAGGATTAATAATCAACTCTAATTTAATAATTGGCTTAATACTTCCTTTTTCAAATTTTTAATAATTAACCTGCAGTCTCTCAAAAATAATATTCCCAGGCACTTCACAGAATCATGTTATTGAATGAAAATAAAGTTAGATAAGCTGTCACTGGATTAAAAATCAAAGGGTAAATTCTAATCCTTAGAAGGCTTTCACGACACACAGATGTGCAGGGAACAGGAGTGCTGTCACTGCTTGTGTGGGACCAGCATGAGGAGGTGCTGGAATGCCTAAAGCCAGGCTTTAAAAGCAAGGCAGACTAACCCCTGTGAGCAGTGAGGGGAACGGGCAGTCCCACATCCCAAACCCCATTCCCACAAAGCACACCCCTGCCATGTCCTGCATGGATTTGGGAGTTTGTTTGCCATCAGAGCCCACTCAGTGTTCCCTCCTGGCCAGCTAAGGCGGTGCATCATGGACAGCTGGATTTATAAAATGTTTTCAACACCAGAGCAATGCAGGGGCTGCCAAAGGCCAGGAAATAATCAGCTGACGTTGGCAAAGTGCTGGCCCTTCTGCAGTGGGGTCTGGCCATTTTAAATACATTTATGGCTGAACTGCTGAAGGTCATCCCTGGGTATTTTCTTTTCTTACTCAGGCACTTCAAGCCACACAGTGTCTCCTGTGTGGAAGAAGATTTGATAAAGCATTTAAAGATGCTCAGCTCAAGGCACAGACCCTCAGCCTGTGGGGGCTGATCTACTGCAAGCCCTGGGGGCTTCTCCCAACATTTTCCAGAGCTGCCTGATGGTTCCTGACACTTGTGGAGCTGCCCATCTGAAGGGCCTTTCGTTCTACAGCTTTGATATCTGCTGGTGTTTACTAGAAAAATCTCATTCTGAAAGCAAATCACAACGCAGAACTTCACATGGCTTTTCAGGTGTCACACATTAGCTTTAATATTGCTGAGAAATGGGTTTTCCTTTCATGAAATGCCAATCCTCTCCACCAGCATGACACGAAGTGCTCTGATTTCACGTGGCCCTTTCATTCCCACGAGGAGATTGGGAGCTGGAGCTCAGCATCCCCGGGTGTGGCACAGGGACACAGCAGTCAGGGGCTGCTCAGTTCAATCAGTGTGCCTCTCTCACACTGGCATAAAGTAATTGCAAATCTGAAAAGCTGAGGTAGAAATAACAGGCTGAAATAACACCGAGATCTCTGACCAAACTCGCCCACAGGACTGAATTATTCCCTCCTTCAGCGTTGTGAAATCAGCCCAGATGAGGTATTTCATATTAGAGTGGCTGGATCATGTTAACTTTTTGTCATGGCTTATTTCAGGGAAGTTGGGTCTCAAGTCAGCCCCAATTTGGAACTTTGGCAGCACCTGCAAAGTTAAAATGCACTGAGCAGAGAAAGTCTGTTCATTTATTTTCTAATATCATTATGAATCCAGAAATCAGTTACCATCCATTTTATAAATAGAGAAAAATAATAAAAATCATTTAAAAATCAGTCTCCTAGCCTTTTGGGATTGCTAGGTGTCTTTAAAACCTCTTTTCATAATCTTTGTTCACCAAAACATCACTTCCTTTGAGGGAAGCAGAAAGAGCTGTTCTCACACTGCTCCAAAGTCACCTTCCCCCTTCATTTTGCCTCTTTACTACTTTATTACTCTTCTTACTCAAAGTTTCCTACTTTGTTATTACCTGATTTTAAACAGAGCTAATCCAGAGCTGGGAAATCAGATTCAGCTGATGTGGGGGCAGCTGCACCAATTCCTTAAAAACCACCCCCATCCCAGTGAGCACCTCACTGGTCCCACACCAAAACCTCTATCCAGGAGCCACCTCTGTCCTCCCCACCACCAGAGGACATCACAGACTTGCTCCCTGGAGTATTTCCTAGCACAACCTTGTTTTATTTCCCTCTTTCAGTCAATTTCCTTTCTTTCAGTGTTGAAGTTTTCTTTGCCTCCTGTTTAAGGAGGGAGAGCACAACTTGTAACCTCATCAGGTGCTCTTTGCACTTCCCAGCCCCACACACCAGCCCTGTTCCCACTGTCCTCGCAGTGACTCACCAGCCCCTCCTTGGGTTTGTGACATTCCCATTCTCTGGACAGACAGACACAATTCTCTCTGTCAGGATTGTACAGAGAGAAAAAGAGAAAACAATCTTTATCTCTGCCCCTCTGTTTTGCCCATGTGGTGTGGAGATTGTTCACCTGCAGGGATTGCTGGGCTGGGTTCTGGTGAAGGTTGTTTGGGCTCAGTGACCAGTGGGATCCAGCTGTGGCTCGGGCTCTCAGCAGAGTCACAGTTTGAGTTAGGTAAGTAAGAAATAAGTATGTAGAATAGGATAATATCTCTTTAAATAGTATATTAATGTAATATAGTATAGTTTAATAAAGCTATCCTTCAGCCTCCTGATCTGCAGCCAGACATCAGCATTTCTTCCCACATCCAGGATTCACATTTTACTGTACAGGTTTCCCAGGTCAGCTGCACTCTGATTTAGGAGAGACAGGAGCAGAGAACAAATCCATTGCCCAGGTTGAGGGAAGAGCTTTTGGGGGAAGGGCACGTGAGCAGCTCATAAACCTGCCAGTGATCCTGAAGGAGAATCCCTGCTGGGATGGTCCTGGGAGCTCAAAAAACACCAGACCCCCTCCAGCCCCTGCCTGGCAGCAGCAGGAAGGGTTTGCTGTGGTCCTTCCAGGAGCCACATCTCCTGGGCAGCTCTGGGGTTCAAATTCCCAGTTATATTCACCCCTACAGCAGCCCCTGGCACCCCACAGAAACCAGCCCAGTTCTTCCCAGCTCACAAGAATCAAGGAAAAGCAGGATTTCAACCCATTACAAATACAAATAACTCCTGTGTCCAGCAGTCATTCCTTAGTCTGCTTTAAACTCCATTTCCCTTTTGAGCTGTTCCTATCACACAGTGCTCCCTTTGCCCAAACAGAGCTGACATTTCAGGATTCCTCACAGAAATATGTTGCTTTTCCGTTTTTTAACCTGTTTATGTTAATTTTCCCCTTCATTTGCAGCCTCTGAAAGGAAAAAGTGTGCAGAAAAAAGGTGAAAATGTTTTTAAGACCTCCTAGCACTCAATAAAGGCAGGGCTCCAGAAGGCAGAGTGTTCCCTCCTGCACTGCCTGCCCTGGAAATATTGATAGTGTTGTGGGAGAGCTTTTATCCTTCCTGCTGCCTTTTGAAAATACTGATAATATGAATGTTCCCATTAGCAAGAAATATGTCACATCAAAATTAATGGTATTCAGCCAATAACAATGCAACTCTGGCTGTCAGGTCAACTCAGTTCCAGGGCAGCAGAGCAATTCTGCCATCCAAGCCTTATTCAGAGCCAGAGATGAATGCAGGTGATCCTGCCAGGCTGCAGAGCCTTGAGGAGCGTGCCCTAGATCGCAGTGATTAACTGCAGCCTCCCACAAAACCTTCCACTGAGTGCTGGGCACCGTCCTGACCCCAAACCTGCAGCAGCTCCAGGGGGAAGGAGGAGAGTGGGAATGTTGTTACTTCATCTTCTCACTGGTTAGGAAGGGTCAGATCTGCTCCGGGTGTTTGACCATCTTGCTTTACTCAGTTTTAGGTCTTGAAAGCAGGCCAGTGTCCTCAACGTAATATTTGACTCCTTTTTATTGAAATATTCAACAGCAAGTTAAACACTTGCTAGGACAACTGAGATAAAAGATTTCTTTGCTTGCTTTTCTTATTCAAAAAGTACTCTCAAAAGATGAAAATGTGTTAACAGCTTAGCTAAACTGCAGCAAGACCAGACTGAAGGTATCTGCTGCAGCCTCCAAGACTGACATTAAATCTTTATTCTAAAGAAGGTTATGGAGAGATCAATGCTCCAGGGTGATAAAGTGACTGAATCATTTCATATGAGCAGCAGATGTTTCACTGGCAGGCAGTGGACAAAGGGAATCTGAAATGAGGCTGCAAACTGAGGTGGCCACAATGACACTGGCACAAATCTTAAATATTCTGAGTACAAGAATGTGACATTGTGACAAATTAGCAGTGCCAGCAGCTCCTGTGGTATGAAATTCAGTATTAATGACCACAAAAACACAGCTATCCATGCTCCAGACACTTTCAATGTTTCCTGAAGTACCCAGTGGGATTTTGAGAAGTGCCCAAGCATTTATCCTGTTGATATGATTAGATAAACACTTCTGAAAATTGTATTTGGTGTCTTTAAGAACAAGTCTGCTGGAGCTGGTTTGATGAATGCAATAACTTCTAGTTCAATTTAAATCTCCTCCCAGACTAAGCTGCTCCTCACCAGGACTAACCTGGTTTAAATATTACAATTTAAATTCAGAATTTACACCTGGAAAAAATCCTTCTCTGCTTAGCAAACAGATTTTTCTCTTCTAGCTCCAAGTCTTGTGGCATCCCAGCCTAATTGTGGCCAGAGTTTCCTGCAGACCTCTCATTGCATTGGGAATTCTTGATGATTTCCTTTAAGTTTCCATTAGCAATGTTAAGTATTTCTGAAAAGATCAGAAATACCTAACAGAAAAGATCTTTTCTCAGTTTCACTCCCAGTGACCAACACTGGTTCACATTCTCCACCCAGGCCGAATTCACAGACCAAATAAAGCAATTAAACCTCTGAGGAGCCAGCCTGGCACAGCAAGAGTGGCTAAAATCACCTTTGGCTGAAGATTCTTGGGGCTTTGGCTGGTTTAAATCAGGAAGCCCTGAATGTCACCTTGGAGGGGGTGGAGTGCTGACCCCCCAAACCAACAGCAGACACAACACAGGAGCCTGCTCAGGATCCATCACCTCACAATCAGCAGCGCTGGGTCAGGTTGTTAATAAGCAATATAATGAATTAATAACATGAAATCTGAGAGCAATGGCTTCAAAGCAAAGGCTCAGAGCATCTCCTTGATGTTCTGTGAGCCTGCTCCCCCCTGGAGAGCTCCTGGCCCAAGGGTGCCAGATCCTCCCCAGGAGCAGAGCTGCCTCTGGAGATCAAACCTTCCCCCGGAGCTCTCCCTTCCCACTGCTGTGCGAGGGAAAATGGCTCCACCAAGCCCTGCAAGCCAGACTGGAAATATGGGGAAAACAATCAGCAAATTGTTATGAGGAGAACACAGAATTAGATGTAAAATTGCTGTAGACTCGCTGCACTTTCAAAAACCTATTTGGCTGCTGCCACTAGAGAGTGATCTTCCAATATTTCCCTTGCTTTAGAACAAGCACAGTTTGTTTTGCAGTATTTCTGCAAAGAGAAAATTACTCCTGATTATACTCTCTGCAGGAATCTATTTTTGAATCTATTTCTTCTTTTTCCCCCCTCGACTCTCTTTTTTGAAGTTCAGATATGCTCTTTTCAGGCTGACAGTAAAATCAGGAACTGATTGGAGCTGTTCTGAACAACAAAATCATCTCAGAAGCCAAGAGATGATGCGAGAGGCAGGAATGTAAACTAAGGAGCTCCTAGTTTTACACCTGTAGTACAGCAGAAAAATGTCCAAAAGAATCAAATTATAATTCAATTTGTTTAATCAGTCAAATAGATTTATTTTTATACCAAGTGCTTGAGGTTTTTTGAGCCACATTTGCTTCATGAGCCATAAAGAACAAATGTTTGCCATCTGAGAATAAGATTAAAACGACCAGATATTTAATTTATTTATTATATTTAACCATGAGTATTTCTTGAGTAAATGTTCACTATTTAGGATCTGTCTGATTGCTCTTTGACTCCACACTCAAATATAAATTGACTTCATTGACAGATGTCACTGGGACTGTTAGAACTGAGTGAAGGGATCAGGGCAATGCTTTGGAAGGTGTCATAAACCATGGAATTATTAAGATTGGAAAAGACCTTTAAGATCATGAGTCCAACCATCACCAGAACAATGGAGTAAGTACTAAAACAATATCAAAGTTGTAATATGGAAGAACTAACTACTGCTGTTGCTTCATGAATATTTGATGGCAATATTAAAATATTGTAATCACCTCTTCTAGACCCAGCTCTGCTGAAATGCCAATGAGATCAAGGTGATTAAAGGCACCACAGTATCCATTAAAGCTCAAATACCAGCACCAATGATTTCTTTTCCATCACAATTACACTGAATTATTAAAATGTATATTCCATATGTTGTACAGCAAAGTTTTACCTGTGGAGACTTCGCTGGCATGAAAATGCAGATTTTAATTTTGGTTAACAACACAAATGAAGTAAAGACCCCATCAGAGAATGTTATAATTCAAAACATTTTTTCATTGCCATAACAAAACCTGGAATGGAGTGGCAAAGCAGCTCCACTTACTCTTAAGCACAGCAGCCAAAATCTTCCATGGAGAGTGAACAGAAACTGTCCAAAACAGTGTTCAGGGCACCACATCCACACCGAGACAATAACTCATGTATTTTCATTTGAAATAGCCACAATTTTCATATTTATTTTTTGCATGGCCTTGTGAACATCCCCTAATTTCAAAGGAAAAAAAAAAAAAAGTTCAATTTACAGGAAAAACCCCACTATTTATAAACATATTTTGAAGCTTTTGGAACCCTCAGCTCTGCAGTTGTCGGGCAGCTCTGAGTTACACACACTGCTGAAGGGATCTACTGCTCTGGATAAATACTGGTGTAAGAGACTGCTCCATTTCCCTGGGTGTGACACACCTTCAGCTCCAGGGAAATCCTGAGCCCGGGCTGTAACCACGGTCACTGTTCCAAGGCTCTCCTGCAGCTCCAGGGCTGTTTGGGCAGCTGTGTGTGGACACAGCTCCTGGCTCATGGGGGACACTGGGATCCACCTCCAGCCCCATTCCAGCACCAACACCTCCACATTCCCCATTTTCCCTTTTGAACAGCTCACGAGACAAAGGTGATCCCTGGTGCTGTAGGGATTTACTGGGAAAGGGGCAAAACCCCAAACCAACAACTGTGGTGAGTGGAGCATCCCAGAAACTCTGGGCTTGTCCAAAAGGGAAGCAGCAGCAGCAATTGCAGACAGAGACTTCCAGAAGGGCAGCAGGGCAAGGCAGGAATGCTCCACGGAGGGAGGGGCTCTGCCAGCACAGCCCTGCTCACCTGGGATGGAGCTGCAGCCTCCAAGGAGGTTCCCTGGGAATTGCTTCACATTCCTGCATCAGCCACTTCAGGGTCACTGCGTGTCCCCAAGCAGCCAAACCCAGCCTGACCCAAAGTGGCTCGTGGTGCTCCAGCCAGCTTGGCCAGCTCCTCAGGGGTGGGGCTGGAGCGAGTCCCAGGCTGCCCTGGAGCAGAAATGTCACCAGCTGGTCACGTTTGCACTCGGAGAAATGCTCCGGCTGGGATAAAAGATTCCACTCCTCTCGCTGAGCTCTGCGAGCTTTAATGCCTTTGTGTGGTGGTGCTCTTCCTTTGATCTTAAGCACATCTTTTATCCCACAGCCGTCCAGGGGAGATTAAAGGAGGAGACAGGAGGTCAGCCAGACCTGACAGACTTGGTGGCGTCCTGGGATGGAGTCCTGGCGTTGGAGAAGGGAGGAGTGAGTGGCATCAGCTGCCTGGGCTTGTGCTGAGCACTGGGTGCTGCCCACGTGGCATCCTTGTCTCCAGAACGGAGACTGGACTTGGAGGGACAGCTCAGGAGGAGGAATTGTCTGCTCCAGGAGCTCCATGTCCCTGCAGGGAGAGCAGGGATGCTCCTCTGGCTCCGTGTGACACCTCCACGCTGACACAGGCAGGTGTCACTCTCCAGGTGTCCCAGGACAGCAGAGTGGTGCTGCTGGAGGGAAGGGATGCATCCAGAGGGATCTGGACAGCCTGGACTCGCTGCCTGCAGCAGAGCTTTGTCTCCTCAGACATAACTCAGTGGAGACAACAGAAACGTCCTGGACTGTCCCACAGGGACGTGCCACAGTTCTACCCATTCCCACCGGGGTTACTCTTCCTCCTGCTTTGTTCCTCCTGCTCTTTTGTGGGATTGTAAGGTAGGCAAAGTGAAGGCCATTCCTAATTCAGAGCTGCAGAAACAAAAACATCCTGAGGGCTGCGAAGTCTAGCCAGACAACAAACGAAGTTTGGGCAGATCATCTTTTCTCAGGGCTCTCTTTAAGGACTCAAACATCCCACTTTTCCACAGAAATCCTTTTGACCTTAGTTTTGTACATCTTTAGCTCAAGTTTCTGGAGACTTTTCTACAAATGTGCCTGTCTCAGGAGTGAGACAAGTCCCAGAATTGTGCTGGGAAGGGCCTGGAAAATTTTTTAATGGAAAAATTCAAGGGGAGAAATGTGGTCAGTGTAAGGAGCACCAGGGATGAACATCCCAAAGGGCCTTGGGTACTTCAGACCCACCAGTATCAAACCTGAATGGACAGAAAATCAGCCAATTACACCCCTAGGTCAGAAAAAACCCAGGCACAGCCAAAAATTACTTTAACCCCCACTGTGGGCACTCAGAACTCCATAGAATTTTAGGGTTTGCTTTTTTAATTGCCTTTAGAGACGTCTTCAAAAACCTACACTAAAATGAGCTTTTTACTCCAAGCAAGTTCCCAGAGAATGGGGTATTTCTAGAACTGTATCAGCTGCAACTTGTGTTTTAAGGCAAAAATGCTTTCTGCACAAAAATAAAGAGTTTAGTGCAGTACATAAATGGCTGAAATACAGCAGCTATTACAGGAATGGAAAGAGGACTACAATGCCTACATAAATTGATAGCTCCATTTCTCAGTGAGATACACAAGCTGGTAAAATAAACCATGTATTACAGTAATGGCAGAGCACAGGAGCACCTGGAGAGGTCTCTCTGCGTAACAAATGTACATGAACTTGTCTCTGCCATCTCCCAGCACACAATTACTGATTTACCGTGGAGTTTCCAAAGGCATGCTCACAAATGGGAGCTGGTGGGGAAGGCTCTGCTGATAATTCAGTTTTTATCTGCACCCAACAGCAAAGCAAGGCCGGGAAGGGCTCAGCTCCTCCCTCAAACTCAGGGAAGCAAACACAGGGTAAAGGAGCAGCTCCTGCTCCTCTCACCCAGGTAATCATCATTATCATGGGCAGCCACCAAACCAGGACAATCCCCTCTGACGAGCTGTGCCATGCATTAAATGGGCACGTTTCACATGCTGCTCTCCTCAGCCTCTTTTCCCCTTACAGGATTTTGTGGATATTCCCAGTTCAGTCAGAGAGAAAAAGAGAAAGATTTCTGCCAGGCTAAGCCTGGGAAAAAGTCCGGGAGGGATGTAAACAATCTGTGATCTTGCTTTCCATTCATATTGTTTATAGAGCTGTTCTACCACACTGACCTGAGTCCAGTGTGCCAATCAGGTGAAATGTTTTTACTCTAAGACAAATGGAATTGATGTTCACGATGTTCTCTATAAAAGAGAGAAGTGCTTTTGAATAATCTCTCATTTGCCTTCTGAAATCGTGCGAGTCATTTCGCCCGTCCCTGGCTCAACAGCATCAGGATTTTATTTTTTCAAATGGCATTAGCCAGACAAGATAAAAATGGGATAATTAACACATCACCCAGTGCTTTCTCTGCAGAAACCACCCAGCTGCACTGACAGGCCTCTAACACATTCCCTGCTCATTCCTGACTACTAATCCACTTGTGGAGCACTGCATTTGAGAACTGGCAGCATCCCTCACTCGTGCCTTGGCACACAAAGTCACCAGCCAACCTGGCAGGAAAGATCAGGAACTCTCTGCTCCTGCACTGCTCCTTGCTTTTATCAGGAGCTTCAGCTGGGGCCAGGGACCTGCTTCAGCTCCCATGTGTAACCCAAAGCAGCTGCATTTCTGGGTCATTGCTCACAGATCATTTACAGCTCAAAACGGGAGTGCAGGGGGACTCAGTGACCCTGCAAGAGCCAGCCCAGGGTCACCCTGTGGTCAGAGCCCCTTGGCAGCACTGGAAGGAACCAGGAGCCGTGCAAGGGGCCAGATTTCTATCTAATGCTGGCTGGGGCAGCCCAGCTCCAGCAGCCCCAAGCTGGGCAGGGGTCTGGCAGCACTCTGGAGGTGGCTCTGCAGGGGTGACCCCCCCCAGCCCTGCAGCAGCAGCTCCTCCACTCCCAAATCCTGCTACAGCACTCCCAGGACAGTCCCTGGCAGGGAAACAGGACCAGCCCTGGCTGGGTGAGGACACACTCGGGTCTGTTCCCAAACCAGAGCTCACCCACAGCAATGTTAGACTCACCCTGGGCTGGGCTGCACAGCAGGACCAGAGTTCTGCCTCTGAATTCTGCCCATCCTGCAGGACCCAGCTCGGTTTAATTGTCCCCAGGTCCCTGAGGGTTTGGCAGGGTTCTCCTTTCATCCAAAGCTGATTGACCCTGCAAAAATGTGGGGAGAATTGCAAATAAACAAGGCACAGGGCGTTCCAATTTGCAGGAGTACACAGAAAGGTGAATTCATGGGGTTTTCCTTTTGCTCTGTTAAAAATGAATGTGAGAACCATAAACTGTTCTATTTGAATACAATTTCTTTTTTAATTTTAAATGTTGTTTTCCCTCTATCCCCAAGAGCCTGCTGTTCTACAGGATATTGTTATGGCTCAAAACTATTTCTGTAAAAATGGTCTGCAATTCTTGGCAGTGAGGAGCAGAGCTCCACAGAACAGAAAGGCAGCAGCAAAAAGGCTTTGCTGGCTCTGGCAGATCTACCAGCAACCTCGGGCAGACCTGCTCACATCAGCTGCTAAATTGTGTCCCCAGGGCTCACCCGGTGCTCAGCACATTCCTCAGCACAGTTTCACCCCAGCTTTGCCCTCTCTCACCTGTGCCAGGACAAGGAGCTGGCCTGGCTGAAGGAAAGCTGAATTTCTTCAGGGCTCCTGGCACAAACTGGGGTAAATAACCACACACAATCCTTGGGTTTTGTCCTTTGTTCAGTCAGTTTTGTGCTGTTCAGGATGTTCCAATGAGTCAGAAGTGGCTGAAAGCACAGGAAGATGAAGCTGGAGCCTGCCATGAGAGCAGAGTGCCAAATCTCTGCCTGGGAGCCATCCCTGCCCAGGCTCCAGCAGCCCTGCACACCTGCAGGCTCTGCACAGAAGGGATCACCTGGGACAAGGCTCTGCCCTGCTCCCCCCAGGAAAGGTGGAAAGGTGCAGCAGTCCTTGGAGTGCAGCAGAGGGGCAGAACCACCCCCCTCCATCTATGCACCTATAAAAATGAAGATCTATTTTTGAGTGGATGATGAAGCCATTTAGATATTTTGTATTTATCCCATGGAGATGCCATAGGACACACATTTAACCTCAGCTCTTCCACATCCTGACCCCACAGGTACCTGGGAGAGGCAAAGCCCAGCTCCAGCCCCAGCATCCCACACAGCAGCCACAAACCCCACACTTCATCTTCTGGACCAGGTTCTCCTGTATGTGCAGGAAAAGAGGAAAGCAAAAAAAAAAAAAAAGGAGAGTGACCTGAGGGGGCACTTCAGACAGTGACAAGGAAGCCCAAAATCCATAATCATTTGTTTCCAAGACAAAAACTGAAGCAGGAGAAAAAGAAAGCAGCAAATGGGCTTCTTAAAATATAAACTTCTTAAAATAAAATATAATCCTGTCAACTGTTGTCTCACTGTGAGCTCAAGTGCTATGCTAAAGCTGCAAGGTGTATTAAGAGTTGAAGAACCATAAACTCGACCATAACTCTCTGTAATTTACGGCTGCCTGACAGTTTCCTTCTCCTGAGCCATTTACTTGATGTATACCTGACGTCACCTCCAGTGCACATTGAAAGAGAAATACAATGGGATGGGATAAACAAGTTTGCTTGGGAGACTTTCCAAAGTTGGCCTGGAAAGCACACCTGGCTGAGGAACCTTCTCACTCCTCCCCATCCACACATGGCCCTTCCCACACGCAGAGCCTGGGCCAAAATGCAAATTCTGAATCTCCCCTCCTTCCACCCTCTTCAGCATATATTCTAAATATATGTTTGTTTGTTTCCAAGCCAGGGAAAGATTCAAGAGATTTTCCCCAAGGTTCTCTCTGAAAGCTGATAAAAACAACTTAAAAGGTGCTGGGAAAGGGGAGCCTTCTCCATTGCCTCAGTCCAGCAGAGCACTCCAGCACACAGGTAATTTCCAGCACACAAATAATGCCACTGTCAACGGTACTAAAATGCAATTTATAAGATCAAGGCTAGAATATCTATAACCTTTCCTTATAAAGCCTCAAAAATACGATGGAGCCTATTAAAGCAGCTTCCTAATATATATATATATTCCTAATATAGCATCTCCCTGAAGAGCTGATCCTGACCCTTTTCCTTCTGCAGAGCAAATGTTTACTGAAATACTCAACAATTAGTCCTGGCAAGGAGGAAAACCTAAGCCACAGAGAGAGAACCCTCGAGGTAATGAGCTGCTGCTCAACACTTCTGCAGTGCTCTGCCCTGTAATTACCCTGGCCAAGGCTGCACAGCTCCCAGCTCCAGCCCAGCGTGGAGGTTGGATTTATTTTAGCAGCATTCCTGCTCTGCACCACCCTGGGAAGGGTCCATCCATAAACCAGTCCGTGTCCAGCCAGGAGCAATGACAAAGGCAATTCCTAACGCTGCCACTGCAAAATCCTTGCCACCAAGAGCACAGTAGCCCATTATTAGCTTGTCAGGAATCTTTGATTTAAAGGCCATAAAAGCTGTATTTTTTTCCTGGATTTTGCTATCCCAAGGAGTTTCTAGCCTGTAGGATTAAATTGCTTAAGAAGGAGAACTCTCCAGTGCTACCTGCTGCTCTTGGCTCCAGGGCTGTGCAGCCACAGGGTGAGGGAAATGAGGAGTGCAGGGCTCCCTGGAGGGACCAGGAGCAGCTTGGTGTCACCCCTGGGGCCACTGGCACAGCCCGGGGACAGGAGCAGGCCACACACCGTGAGAGACAGGAGCTGCTGCTGCACCAGGGCCAGGTTTGCACCTGCCTGGCACGAGATTTGGGGACATTCAGGGAAAAACAATCAGCTCACCTCAAATCGGCGCAGTACTTCTCTCTTTCCTGTAGAAAGTTACACATGAAGGGAGAACTGGAAAAGGTTGGGAATCACGGAATGTCCCGAGCTGGAAGGGACCCACAGGGACCATCCAAGTCCAACCCCTGGCCCTGCACAGACCCCCCAACAACCCCAATTGTCCAAAGGCTCCTGGAGCTCTGGCAGCCTCAGGGTTGTGCCCATTCCCTGGGGAGCCTGGGCAGTGCCAGCACCCTCTAAATTCCACCTCAGGAACGTGGCTCAGAGGATGATCATCTCTGAAGATCCAGAGACCCAAAGAGAAGCTGAAATGCTTCATTTCAGAGCTCCCCTCACTCAGTCCCTCCTCCTGCCTGCACCCTCCCTCTAGCACAGGACAAGAAGGTCGTTAAGGCAGACAACAGATCTCCTGGAAATTCTGAAAATGAGATTAAAAGTGCCTGTCCCTTGTTATGGGCAGTTTTTCCCAATGAGCTGTTTGCAGCAGATTTTGCAATACTGTTTTCCCATAACGTGTAGGCATCTGCATCCTGTTCTCACTTTAAAATCCAACAGCAGAACCCTCATTTTCCATGTGACAAGAGAATGACTGCCCAGCTTCTCTTCCAGGAGAGCAGAAATGTCTGGGAGGGAAAGAACCTCACCAATTTGGACAGAGCTGCTTCCACCGGGGAAGAAAAGGGTTATTTCCCTTCTGTCAAAACAACCTGTCCTGAAATGTGCTTCAATTTTCTCACAAAATGGACCAGAAGGGAATGAAAAAAAAAAAAAAAACATCAGAAAGACTGCTGAAAAGAGAAAATGTACTCCGCTGAAGAATGATAATATAAGGCAGAAATATTGGGAACTGTTTCAGGGAAAGGAGAGGCCTTGGAGTTGCCTGGTGCAGGTACAACCTTGGAGAACCCTGAATTATAGGACAGAAGCTTAAAGCCCACCCAGTGCCAGCCCTGCCATGGCAGGGACACCTCCCACTGCCCCAGGTGTCCCCAAGTCCCATCCAGCCCAGCCTTGGGCACTGCCAGGGACCCAGGGGCAGCCCCAGCTGCTCTGGGCACCTGTGCCAGGGCCTCACATCCATGAAACGCTCGGAGCAGGTCAGTAACCCCTCTGAACCCAAGTTTCCTTGTAGGAAACCACCAAAATCATTACTGGAACCAAGTCTGGCCAATGGGAGGAAACTTTCCTTGCTCCTGTTTGCTTGGCAGTGCTGGCCCAGCCGGGCTCCTGTGGGTGACACCCTTGGGTGTCCCTCAGTGGCTCCCAACAAATCCCAGGTCAAAGCCAGCGGTGCTTCCTGACTCCTGTGACAGCTCAAACCACCAAGGAGAAGTCCCAGGATTTCCAGGAGCACTCCAGCCTTGCAGGAGGAGCTGTGACCCCAAGGAGCTCACAGAGCAGTCAGAACAGGCGTGAAAAATCCTCCCGGGTTACAAACGTGTTCTGTTTGTGTTTTCAGTTGGGTTTCTTTAAAAATTCATGAGGTCTTGAACACTGCAAAGCGAGTCTGAGCCATTAAAAAAATAACACAGTACATTAAAAAGTACTTGGGTTTTTTCCCCCTCCATAAAAAAACAATGCAGTCAAGTGGAAAAAAACTGGGAGAAGATCTCCTGCCTTGTAAAGGTTCCTGCAGAGCATGAACCACCCCTGCTCTTTTCCCCCATCCATGCCCTTGTTCCCTCTTCAGGCTGGTTCTTCCATGCCCCTGGACCTTGACCTGCCCTTTGGGTTGGATGCCCTGGGAGATGCTGGAGTTTGTCCCAGGGAACACCCAGAGAGTGGAACGAGGCACTGAGACAAACAGATTTAAAATCCCATTAAGCTGTGAGTCAGCAGAGACAAATCAAACTATTTAAACAAATATTTCTGCTTGGAAAGGCAGGGTGATGGCACCCCGGGCTGGGCAGGAGGGGATAGGCCCCCCCGGAGCTCTGTTTATGTGGAAACTCAAGAGTTTCACCAAATGCTTTGAGTTACCGAGCAAATTTCCAGCAGAAGGCAGAAGAGTGGGGAATTTCCATAAATGTAAATAGGAACTCACCACGTTTGGGGCATTGTTTGATTTGCCAGCTGTCCATCAGCACTCTGCTGGAAGCAGAGGGGTTCCTGGGAGCAGCCCCCACATCCTGCCCCCCTTTTCCCCCATCCCTCTCCCGCGTGCCCAGCTGGGCAGAGCCTTGTAATGCACGGTGAGAAACGATTCCCACAGGTGGAATGAAAGAGGCTCCTCCTGTCTGAGGCAGCAGCAGCTCCTGCTCATCACATCTCAGCTGGAGCTCTGCATATCTCATGGGCAGGACAGCCCCACGGCTCTTTGTGTGTTGGGTGAATATTTCCCTGAAAGCAATCCCCTGGAAAGAAAGAAATAAAAATGAATAAACTCAACAGCAGCACACTGAGCAGAACAAGGAGAGCAGAGCTAGAAAAGCTGAAGAGCACTGCTGCAATGCACTCTGCTGGAGGAGAGCAGCAATCCTGGAGGCAAGGTGGGAGATGCCAGTGGAGCAGCCCCCCGAGCCCTGCTGGCTGGAGCAAAGCTCTGTCACCCTCACAGCTCCAAGTGCTGCCTTCCTAAAGCATTCCCCTGAACCCAGACACACCTCAACCAACACAGAGAGGGGCAGGAGCTGATCAAACACTTCCTGAGTGACAAAAACCAGAGAACAGGCACAAAAGTACAAAAAAGCTTCATCCCCTCTAAATTTCAGTGTCCTCCTCTCCCCAGGAGCCTGTAAGAGTGTGGCAGGCACATTCTTCTCTCAGGATTTTTTCATAGAGAGAAAGAAAGAAAAAACAATTTCTATTTCTGCTCCTTGTTTTTCCCCATGTGGAATGTGTTTGGAGAATTTTTATCATTGCTTGGTTGGATTCTGGTGAGGATTGTTTGAGCCTGGTGGCCAATCCAATCCAACCCAATCCAATCCAATCCAATCCAATCCAATCCAATCCAATCCAATCCAACCCACCTGTGGCTGGGCTCTCAGAGAGGGTCACGAGTTGTGAGGGGTTAGATATGGGAGTTAGAACAGTAGGTTTGTAGTTTTATTATCACCTTTAAATAGTATATTAATGTATTCTAGCATAGTTATAATAAAGAAATCATTCAACTTCTGAGCTGGAGTCCCACATCAGCATTTCTTGCCCCGGGTTCACCTGCGTGTACAAAAGAAGAGCCTTGCACCGCTCCTTCCCAACAGGACCAGGGACAGCTCCGGGGGCTCAGCCGTGGCTCTGTGCCATTCCCAGCTCTCAGCAGCGCTCTGGGATTTAAGGAGCAGCTCCAAGCTCCCAGCAGCGGCTCGAACCGCGCCTCCCAGGGAATTCCACTCCCCAGAAGTTACCGGGACCCAAGTCAGGATTTCCTCCCGGCTCGCAGCACAGAAACCTCCGGGGGTGTTTGCAGGAGAGTCATGCAAGCACCGAGGGAAAGTGGGACAGCTTCAACATCCCAGAATTGCTGCTGGAAAAGGGGATGATGAGCATGACCAAAGCACTGCAACAGCCATTTATAAATAATAGTGATGATAATGGGGGAATAATAACTTATTAACAGCCAGGAATAAAGAAAATTTCCATGCTCTAGGGTGCTACTCAATATGAGGAGCCACTCCAGACACCAGCTCATTAACAAATGGTCTCAGTTGCTCCCTGAAATGATTCGGGGGACGTGGTTTGGGTTTGAAAACGCTGCACTCTGGGTGATGACAATCACAAACCTCAGTCATGTCTCCAGGAGAAACGAGCAAGTCTAAAATAAAAGAGCAAAAAGCATTCAGGGGCTATCACATCAATGAATGAACCCAACACAGGTGATTTTTGGAGGGGTTCCCACTGCACGTGGCTGTGGCACAACACCCTTCCACTCCAGAGGGGACAGCTGAATAAATCAGTAACATGCAAATAAATGCAAGAAATGTCTCCAAATCCCACATAGAAGGAGCTCTATTTTGAATAAATTGTTTCCTGAGCATGATAGCTAATAATTATTTTTCCAAATTTCAGAATTTTCAATCTGCCCATAAAAAAATACATTTTTACCTGAAACATCCATACTATTTATATTACTTTGACACTTGCTCACTATAAAATTCAACCCTTTTGGTGACTGGGCATGCTTATTTGCTGCTTAATAAATAGCATTTATATTTGTCACTATTTTTCTTCTAAATATTAAATCACAGACTGATTTTGTTAAATATACAGTGTGATGAAAAATTATATGCGATACTTAATCAGATCAAAATAAATTCAACCTAGCACTGACATCTCCACAAGATAGAAGCGTTCTTTTATTTTTATTTTCCAGTTCGTTTGAGCTCTATTTATGTCTGTGGAGTAAATACCAGTAAAATTAGGCACTATTTATAATTTCAAATTATAGCTGTGCATATACAGCAGGATAATATTTGTGTTCCCAACAGCTGCTGGGAGGGAGGGGAAAACTGTAAGGATGAGGTTTGCTTTGCCCTTATTTCCATGTAAAACAACCCCATAACCCCAGATCCTATGGGATGTGACATTCTGGAGGAAGAAATAGCAAATTATCCTAAAATCTCCACTTATCCAGACTCCCAGATAGGAACCCTTTCTCCAAACCCTGGCTCAAGTTGCTCTGAACCCATTGCTGGAGTTACTTCCAACTAGAAATGAGCTTTAGGAAGGGTTTTCAGGCAAGTGTTCCCCAAAGCAATCCTCTCTGGGCACTCGAAAAGATTGAAGGAACTAATCTGGCTCTCCCCTCTGGAGCTCCCAATGTATATCTATTAACAGGACATAATAAATCATCAAAGTCAGGCACAGCCAGAGACAACGGAATGAGTTGGAAAGCAAGGATTAAATAAAGTTTAATAAAAAAGTATTATGAAGCAGTGATAAATGGGAGCCAATACTTATTGTGTAATTCTACCACATTCCTTTGACATGAAATATCCCAAAATGTCCAAGTTACTCCCAATATTATCTGGTTTTCAGCTCAGAAAGCATTTCGGGGAGAGCCAGAGACTCTTACTGGGGATCCCAGTAAATGCTGCTCATTAAATAACTGGGAAGGGACAGGTCATCCCTCAGCTTGTCTAGGAATGGCTACAGCAGCCTTGGGAGAAATTGTATTTCCAGCAATCGAGGGAAAAGCAGCAGATGGATTCTCCAGGGATAAAACAGCCAGGAAAGGGCAGGGGAAGGTACCTGGGGGAGCCAGGTGATGGTCACTCACAGGAGCCTCAGGTCACCATCCTCCCACGGGCACTCCAGGGCTGCTCCTCAGCCCCTCTCCCAAGGCTCTGCTCCCAGGGAAAGCAGAAGGATCTGTTTAAAGCCTTAAACCTGGAATTTAACACCGTTGACGTTCTCATTTCTCCATCACCTCCAGTCTGCTGAGGGAAAACAAAATACGTTAAGCACAATGCATTAAAATTCAAACACAAATGAATATTTTGGGCAGTTCTTGCTCAGATTAAAGGTCTCTCCTAAGGTAAATTATTTCAAGTACTGCCAGGAGGTCCCATACACGGAGTTCCCACTGGAAAACCAGCAGCTGTTTTTTCAGAGGGGATAAACAAACAGGAATCTCGCAGGGGAAAAGTCCATAAAACTGCTGGTGTCACCTCCCAGTTTCACAGCTCCACCATGCTGGAGAAGCAATGGAAATGGCCTGGGTTTGCTCCCTGCACATGGATGTGGCAGGCTGGGAGCAGGCAGGCTGGGAACTGAGGAGCACAATCTTTTGAGGAGTGTTTTGTTGGGATGGATGGCTCGTGTTTAAAGCTCAATAGAGCTCAGGCAATTTCACCTTGCTGCCCATCCAGACAAGGAAGAGCTCATAAATGAGTGAACTCCAAGACAAAATGAGACCTTTTCCTCCATCCAGGGAGATTGCTGCACCTCGAGTGCAAGAGCCAGGGATATTTCCTGTTTGTAAGGAGCTATTCCCTGTGATCACCACCGCGTTCCAGAGAAAAACGCCTTCAATTTCCACCCCCAGAATGCACCAAGTGATTTGGCCAACTCAGGTCCTTCTTTGTTAAACATTCCATTGCTCCTGCTGTTGGCAGCAGCGAGAGCCGGGCCTGCTGCTCAGGGGCACCACGGCCACCTGGATCCAGGCACAGGTGAGGTTTCCCCTTGGGAATGGCCCAGGGACACAGGTGGGTGCAGAGCCCCAGCAGCAGCACGATTTCTTCCCCCTGCCCTGATCCCAAGCAAAGGAGAGTGGTTGTGCCTTGTGCAGGCTGCCCTAGAAGAGAGGCTGGGCAGAGTCACAGAATAAAGCAGGGATTTATTCCAAGGATCTCCTCCGTGGATCCACCTTGGGCAGCACCAGAGCCCAGCCAGGGCTGCAGCCAAGAGGAACCAAAATGGTCCCAAAATGCACGAGCGCTCCCGGGGGCTCTCACTGGGATCAGCTCTGCTCCATTTGCACCTTGCAGTTCATTGTCCCATTCCAGCTTTAGCCCAGGCACTCCCATCCTGCTTGTTTTTCTCTCTCCAGCCCACGCTGTTTGTGCTCCTGGGCTGAGATTTGGATCATTTGTCCTTGGTTCCCAGCTGGAGAAGGAATTCACAGAATCACACAATAATGAGGTTGGAAGAGACCTCCAAGATCATCAAAAGTCCAACCTGTGTCCTGACACCTCAACCAGACTACAGCACCCAGTGCCATGTCCAGTCTTTCTTTAAACACGTCCAGAGATGGTGATTCCACCACCTCCCTGGGAAGACAATTCCAGTACTTTGTTATTCTTTCGGTGAAAATTTTTTTCCTAATAAATTGTTTTGTCTCCCTGCTCCATGCACAGAGCTCACCATCCCCTCACATATGAAGCTCAGACCCACACACTGAAGCAGCACAGAATGTGAAAAATACAAAAGCTAAACCTGAGGCATCAAGAGGAGCCCATTCCCACTGCCACCCCACGTTCCCAGTCCCAGCTCCAAGACTGCTCCCCCAGCAAAGCAGTTCCAGCTCCCCCAGGAGCCTGCTGTCTCTTGAGGGGCTGGCTAGCCAGCCCAAGTATGGGTTTGGGAGAACTGAGCCTTCCTCTGCTCGCGGCAGATTAGATCCCGTGGTCAGTGAGTTTGAAAAGAAGAACTGCAGAACTCATTTGCATCAATGCTTTCAATTTGCTCAGAATGTTTTCTCTTTTAATTATTAGCCCAGAGTAAACTACTTATCAATTAATTGCTAGAAAATGGAAGTGAGTGTGTGTTGTTGCTTAAATCTCTAATTGGCTAGACTGTTGCTTTCTTGTTAAATGCTAATTACAGTTTTGAAACAGGCAAACATTACTTAACTTTAAATGGCTTAACGAGATCCACCAAGGTATAAACATTTACATTACACATTATTTTTATGCCAGATCATGGGAAACCCAAAGCAAAGATGACAAGAGTTGATTTTCACTAATAAATTCCACTATTTATGTGGATTTTAATTAAATTTAAAAGGTCTTTTTCTTAATCTCATTTGTCAACTATGCAGTAAATATTGCAAATAACACTTATCCCATCAGTGCTTAGATGTATTCTTTCTTCACAGAACCACAGAATGGCTTGGGATGGAAGGGAACTTGAAGAGCCTCTGGTTCCAGCCCTCTGCCCTGGTGATCTCATTGCCACGAGGATAAATTGGGATTTACCACCAAGTTTATCATGTCACCATAATCGCCTCAGCAAGAATTTCATTTCTGACTTCCACACACTTTCTAAACCTATGGAACAATTGAAAAATATTCCTGAAAAAACCATCAGACTAGATCCTGATGTTAAATTAAATTTGTGGAACTCAGCCAAAGTTAAAAGTATAGGCAAGAAAAGAGCTGTGGCATCCACAAATGTTATTTTTAGTGCGGCATTTCGAGCCTCAGATTGAGTTCAGCTACTGGAACCAGAAATGTGAGAGATTAAAACTCAGCCACTCCCTGAGGCATTGCTCTCTCTGCAAAGGTTCAGTCAAAAAAGGGAAGTCTCACATGGGCCATGCCATCTTCCCAGGGCAGTCTGGCCAAAGAGGGAAGGTGCTGGCATAAAAAAATGAGATGCAAAGACAAGCAGTTTGCAGCAGGCACAAACACTGGGACTTTTTCTGATGCTCCTAGCATGGAAGTTACAAAGAATTTCATTATAACCCCGGATCTCAATGAAAATATATCAAGTGTTCATTGTTCAGTTCAAGCATATCTGCAATCTCCATGTTTAATTAGACATTGGGCAAGGCAGGCACACGTGCTGATTTATTTAGATCCTGGAAATCGAGCAGGGAATTGAGGCCTTGACAAAGAGGGATGAGGGAATAATGCAGAGCTTCATCTCTATGCTCTAGGTTTGTACCAAGTGTTTTAAAAATGTAATTTAACCCCCTCCCCCAAAGTGTGCCCAAAGCACAGCTCCCAGAACCCTCCTCACCTTTAAGGGAGCAGAGTTAGACATGCCCAGGTGAAAGTGAGGAGCTGTAAAACCCAGCCACAGCCACCCAGTACTTCTGAAAATCAGAGAGTCCTTTAGAACCCTAAGGATGGGATTTCTGAGGGGGTTTCAATCATTAGAAATGTAAAAATCCCATTGATTTTCAGTGGAACTTGATCTCCCTGGGCAGGTGAAAATCCCATTCTGAATGCCAAATAAAGAAGCCAACGAGGAGCAAGGTTTGGCTAAGATTTGAAAGCCACAATTCCACCTGGATGTGCCCTCCAGCACCTGCAGGGCCTTTAACCATCCAAGCTCCAGGAGCAATTTAAACCTGCTCTTTGAAACCAGAGTGTGTGCCAGTGGGGTTTATTAACCTGGAACAGGATAACCAGGGAGCTGCTGCCAGCCTGGGCTCCCTGTGTTCCACACCCCACTCCAGACAGTTCATAAAGCAAGCACTGCCTGCTTACAGCCAATTATTGTCACTGCTGAGCACATTCTTGCTCATCTGAAATCAGCAGAAATAGAATTTTTTTTTTTTTTTTTTTTAAGCCCAAATTGTTCTGCAGACTGACTGAGCCATTAAGAGGTCCTGGATGCCCCTTTCCCTGCCTGGTAATGAGCATTTTCCCAGGTTCATTTCCAAAGTCAGCCCTCGAGGCTGTGTTTTGCAGGAATTCAGGCACACAGGACAAGAGCAGCTCCTCCCCGGGCAGCTGGAGCTCTCCATTGCTGCACACACTCACTGTGGGGGCACCAGGGAATTCAGGTTCATTTAGAACTTCTTTCATTAACCTGATACACAGGAGCAAATTAAAACTTCAATTACCTGCGAGCCAAAATGGAGAAGCTACAGAGACTGAAAAGATAGGGGAAGGCATTTAGTCTGCTAAAGTGATAGCACTTTTTTCAGCTTTAATTGATTTCCCAATTTCAGGCAGTTTCCATGGCAGCCACACACTCGCCTGGTCCCTGAGCCAGCCACGTCCCTCTGGATGCACCAGCACCTTTGGATCAGGAGCAGTTTGATGGAACACCACCAGGCAGGAATGTTGGATCAAATTCAAATATTGGGCAAAACCACATCCTTCTTTTGAGACTGTGAACTTCAACTGGTTGTGGTAAAGCTGCACAGGTACAAAGCAAAGGTTTGAGACCTCCAGGAGGTGGAAAGGTTTTGCATCTCCAGGATATCCTGTCAGTGCATCCATGAGAGGCAGAGCTGCTGCAGTGGAGCTCCAGGATGGGTTAAAATTCCTCCTCTGGCACCCAAAAAGCCTCATCTGGCACAGCTGCTCCCTATTTAAGCTATTCACTGTGAAAAAAAACTCTCCATGTTTAAGGTCCTGCAGGGAGAAAGGAGAAAGTTCATGAGAAAACTGCCTGATAAAATAAGAGGGGAAAAAAACCCCAAAGAGATTTAAAAAAGAGCTGCATGCAGGGATGTTAGACTGAGCTGGAGAATAGATTCTAGCTGATCAAAAGCTTGTTCTTCTCCTGGAATTTTAATAAGTCTGAGGCTTGTCTGGCTATTTGGCATCCCCACTTGTACACATTTCCCTGGCAGAGAGGAGCTGGGGGTCTCAGCCCCTGGCTGGGGAGAGGTAAAACAAACCCCTGGAGCCCAGGATCATTAGAGAGGAAGCTCTGCCTGCTGTTGAACAGCAAACACCCATCCCATGAGACAAACTGCACTGCTGAAGGGGAGCAGAAAACCTCCTGGAGGCTCTCTTCACCTGCTCTTTGTGCTGGGCAGCGCTGAAAAAGGCTCTCTGAGGAGAGGACACCTTCTCAGAGGGACACGTCCTGCTGGAGGCCACGCTGAGGTTTGGCCCCAGCCTCCAGCAAAGCCCATCTGTCACCTCCAGGCAGCCACCCCGAGAGGCAGAGCTGGAAAAGCTGCCAGGAGATGTCTGAGGAGAACAAACGTGAGACAGGAGAGCTCTCACCTGGCTGGAGCCCAGGGGAACAGGAATTTCTGGCCAAGAGGCAACTCGAGGGTAACAGCCTCCTGCAATACAGAGTGGTAAACAAAACAAGCACGGGAATAAGTCATTTCTATTAAAAATAAGCTCCCCAGCCCATTTTGGGACAGCACCCAGATCTCGACCCTTGAACACAGTTGCCAAAAAGAGCCAGTTGTGAGCTGACAATGGTTGGTGGAATTGTCATTTACATTTAATGTAAAATCTGCCCAGGAAATGAGCCCTTGCCAGCAGAACGATTGCTTTTCTCCTCATGGCACAACCAAACACAGAAACCAAGTGTGCCACACAGTTTTTTAATTCTAAAACACAACTCAGATAGCTCTGATCACCCCTTAAAAGCTCACAGGAGAACAGATAAGGAAAACAATTGTTTACATCCAGATGTTTTGGGTCACTGTTCCCTCACTGAGGCAAATTAACATACGTGCTAAAAAGCAGGAAGCCACAGGGATTATTCCAGCAAAATACACTGTAAGCAAATGAAATTTTGCTGAGATGCTGTTAACAGAAGAATTCTTTCACCCTGCATTCCCTCTTATAAAAAAAATTAATTCCATTGCTTGCTTTGCTCTCTCAGCCTTCAGTTCCTCCCACACTGCTGATTCCAAAGGAAACATTCCTGCCACTGCCAGTGTGAGAGCTCAAGCTCTGATGTCAACATCTGGAATCCATCTGGGATTGCTGGGCATCCTCTGTGCCGTGTTCCCAGCCATGAATTGCATCCTGCACCACTCTCTTCATCCCAGGGGCCATTTCAGGAATGGGAATATAGTTGTGGATGGCTACTGGGCAAATCTCACCCCAGCCAAGCCTGTTTGCACTCCCCAGCTTCACCCAGATGTGCAGGTTCCACTTGACAGCAACATTTCAGCTCCCTGCATCCAACCAGGCCCAGCTCCTGCCAAGCCAGGCACACGCAAAGGCCTCAGCTGCTTTAAAACATTTCATTTCTCACTTGTGAAAGCCAGCCAGAGAGTGAGAGGCTTAAGGACACTGCCAGGACACCCCCCTGCATTCCTGACACCCAGCAAAGGGGGATGCAGGAGGAGAGGGGACCTGGTGGCCCATCCCTGTCTGGGGAGGAGAGATGGCACCTGAAGGGAATTCCCCACCTGCCTGAAGAGGTGACAAATGGAGCTGGAGTGGATATTGTTCATATGATTTGATGTCAATGGACTGTTAAAAACCACCCTGCCGTTGGTAAAAATAATATTTCAATATTATCTTTGTTGTTTAGATGAAATGTCTGTGGTGTAACAGCGTTACCCTTACAACTGTATGGGTGATGTATTGATGCACTACTCATTCTGGCTGAAGGAAAAAATAGTTATGATATTTTTAATAAAAACCTCATTTTCCTGTTCATTTTTGTACACAGCAAACAGATTTCACCGTAGGTGGTTGGATCTAATTCATTAGCTCCATCATGCACTGATATCACAGAATAATCTCCCCATCAGCCCAGCTGCCTCCTTGCAGCTCTCCTGAAGGTACTTGGAAATCCAATTTCCATGTTGAATATCAATCAGCCAGTTCTGACTCGGCCAGTGATGCACAAAATGGGATATTGGACCCTTCCCCTGTGCCCCAGGCCAGGGGAGGCAGCAGCAGGGGCTGGGAGGGGACAGATCCCCTGGTGCTCCCTCTCCTGTGGGCTGGGACATCCTGGGCTCTGCCTCGGCCTCCAAAAAACAAACTCTGAAACAAAATGCTGCAGGACTTGCCCCACAGCCCTCGAGGGGATTGCTCCTGGTCATGGAATAACCACTGAGGCTGAAAAAGCCCTCCAAGGCCAGGTGAACATGAATTCCCTGGAGTTCAGCTGGTTAAGAGGCAGCTCAGGGGTAAGACTCTCCTAAAATACAGAGTGATAAACAAACTAAACATACTAATAAGTTATTTCTATTAAAAATAAGCTCCCCAGCAAGTTTCCAAGAGCATCAATTCCAACCACCCCCAGCAGTGCCCGTGTCCCCAGGTGCCACATCCACGAGGCTTTTGAAGCCCCCCAGAGGAATGCTGCAGGGGAAGCCACAGGGCTCAGCCTGCTCCACTCCAGCCACCTCATGGCTCACTCTCCTGATGCTCCAGCATGAGAACAGGGTATAAACCAGATTCCAGATCCAGATATAAACCAGATTCCAGATCCAGATATAAACCAGTTCCCAGATCCAGATATAAACCAGATTCCAGATATAAACCAGATTCCAGATCCAGATATAAACCAGATTCCAGATCCAGATATAAACCAGATTCCAGATCCAGATATAAACCAGATTCCAGATCCAGATATAAACCAGATTCCAGATCCAGATATAAACCAGATTTCCAGATCCAGATATAAACCAGATTCCAGATCCAGATATAAACCAGTTCCCAGATCCAGATATAAACCAGATTCCAGATATAAATCAGATTCCAGATCCAGATATAAACCAGATTTCCAGATCCAGATATAAACCAGATTCCAGATCCAGATATAAACCAGTTCCCAGATCCAGATATAAACCAGATTCCAGATCCAGATATAAACCAGATTCCAGATCCAGATATAAACCAGTTCCCAGATCCAGATATAAACCAGATTCCAGATCCAGATATAAACCAGATTCCAGATCCAGATATAAACCAGTTCCCAGATCCAGATATAAACCAGATTCCAGATCCAGATATAAACCAGATTCCAGATCCAGATATAAACCAGATTCCAGATCCAGATATAAACCAGATTCCAGATCCAAGGGTTTGCAGGGGGGTTGTCACCCAGCCTGCCCCCTCTCCTGCTCTCCTGGAGGAACACCTCACCAGGGCACCTGGGGTTCTGTCCTTTCATTTCACTCTTAAATAATTTAGATGGGAAAAAAAAAAAAAACCACCACCAACAAAACCACAGCTTTTACAAGTGTATCCTCAGCCAAAAAAATACCCCATAACCTTGGGGAGATGAACTTCCCTAGCAGTGATTTCAATGCATATTGCTACAATCAAAAGACAATTTTGCTCTCTGACAGTTATGATATTTCTCAGGGGAAATATGGCCTATCACTTCCATTTCCACTGATTCATAAATCATTGTTGCATTTTGCAACGCTCTTTCCAAAACATTTCCGTGCACTTTGGCTCTACCCTGACTAACCCTTCCAGAAGGGCCTTTCAGTGCCCCTGGCATCAGCAGCTTGTACAGAACATTGTGGTAGGAATTCTTTGGCACAGGGTTGTATTTGTAAGGATATTTGGCATTTCAGCCCACATTTCCCACCAGTAAATCCCACCCACCCATGGCACTGATCCACTCTGAACACGCTAAACCTTACAAAAAACGGGTCTGATTAGTAGAAAGGTCATTAAATAACGACGGGAATTTCATCTCTGAGATAAGCAGCACGGGAAAAAGTGTGCCCTGGATTTGGGGAGAGGGAACACAACTGGGAGAAGGCTGAGCCTGAAGGACTCAGGAGAGGAGGAGCCAAAGCACGTTATTGGGATGTAGCAGTGCCCTTGGAGCCCATATCCCAACAACAGCTGCTGCACCCCCAGGAAAACCTTCTGCCCGATAAAATATTCCTCCCTGGAATTGCTGCAGCTTAGGAGCAAGAACCAAAACAAGGAGAGAACAATGGCATTTCAAATTGGGGGAAAAAAAAAAAAAGAAAAAAAAAAGTCTCAGGTTCTAAGCCAGTTTAGAAAACACTGAACACATCTAAACATTTCCAAATCCCTGCCAAAAGCAGAGCTGGAGTCCAGGCTGGAGATCAGGCTCTGCCCCAACTCCACAGGAGCTGCCAGCCCCCAGATCAGAGTTTATTTAAGGGCAATTTACACCACCAGCCCCATCTGGATGGTGGAAAATCCCACTGGAACAAGGGTTTGCCAAAGGTTTTTGACTGTCCTGTTTCAAGGGATGAGCTTCAGTGGTTGATGTGCAGGTCCAGCCTCACAGCTGAGGGGAGGTTATGGGAGGGAATTTCTCCACAATTCCTGAACCCACATGGATCCAGCTTTGGCAGGCTCTGAGCTGGAAGTAGGAGGCAGAGAGGCTGGAGGAGGACATTTCATCCTCTTCTCTCTCAGCTTCCACCGGTGGCACTGCCACACCAAAACACAGCACAGGACAACCCTGTGCTATGACCCCCGTGGGCACCTCAGAGCTTCCACAAGGAACATAATCCATCCTTCCATCACCCCCTGGAGCCTCATTCCCTGAGATCCCTCCCTGGTGCCCACAGAGGAGCTGATCCCCAGTTTGAGGGGACCCTCCCAGGTCCATCAGGAGCTCTGCTGGTGATTTATCTGTGCCTGGCAGAGATGGCAGCTCCATCCACTGATCCCAGCAATGACTGATTATCACTTCAGGAGCGATTCATTAAGAGATCCCTTCACACAAACCCCTCCCAAAACGTGCTGCAACCCCTCTAACAAAGCACAAAGAAAAGGTTTGAGCAGCTTGTATCAATGTTCCAGCAAGGAGTGCAAATGCAGCCCATCTCCATTGCTCAGATGAGCGTGAAGCAGAACGAGGAACGAGGCACTTTGTGCTATTATTGCCCAATCTGCCAGGAGCCCTGCATTTTTAATAGAAATAACTTATTAGTACGTTTAGTTTGTTTATGGCTGGGGCTCCTCTGCAATCTCTGTTCATTCTGGGAGCTGGGTAACGTGTCCTGTGCTTCCAGCTCTCCTCCCACTGGAGCCCAGTGCTCCCAGTAAATGGCCTGCCCTGCACAGGTCATCGTTCCCACCCCACTGCACAGCAGCTTCAGAGCTAATCTGCTCAGGCTGAGGAGCCACTGAACTGAACAGCAAAAAGGGATTTATTCCTAGAGCTCCCTGTTATGTGTTATTAATGCTGAAGTTCTGTATCCTTCAGCAGCACAGTCGATGTCACCCTGACACTCTCCTGACCCAAAATGTAACATTTTTCCCCCTTTTGCTCTTTCAGTTGATCTCAAAACCCAATCAAGTGTTAAGAAGCTCCCATGTGTGTTCTACAGTTTAAATGAGTTGCACTCTAAATTACATTATGTACAAAATATAAGCCCAGGGTACAGAAATGATGCTGAATTTTGGATTAGTCTCTTTGGTGGATTGTTGCTGTTGTTTCTATCCCCATCTAGAAGTGCAATTTAGGATGAAGTTGCCAGTTCGAAGCAGTGTCTGGGGTTTAGTCTTTCTCAAGAACTGAAGGCAAAGCCTTGCTAAAAAGGGTTGGAATCAGCTTCATCCAAGCATTTAAAACTGTGAAAAGACAAAGACAGAGCAGGCAATTCTCTGTCAGTTAACTAATCATGGAACAACAGGACAGAAATAGCAACAACCCCAAATAATCAGCCACCAGCTCCCAGTGGCAGAAGAGAAGAATTTGCCTACACATTCACAGAGCTGGGTCTGCCTCCTCCCAAAGTTTCAGTCTGTTGTTGGTGTCAGGATTCCTCAGCAACGCTGGGCTGTTCTGCTTGTGGCTTTGCTGCTGGCTTAGATGTAACTTTTATATGAAATAAAACATCTGAACGTAAAACTGCTCTGCCAAGTGCAGCCCTGCCAACAACAGCTGTGCACAAACTCTGCTGGTAGGGTTTGGGCTTTGGGGGGCCCCGTTTGTTCCCATTTTGGGAATCCAAGGGATTGGGCTGCTCTCCAATGACAGGAGAGCAGAGTATCAAATATCAGGGAGTAAGAGAAGGATATAAGAAAATGTAAAAGAAAATAGTCCCTAAGCAATTTAACACTAAATTAAAAATTGAATCCTAAACCAATTCCCCAGTAATGGACTATTTCTAATTAATTACCTTGTGTGTCTATAAAGATTTTTGTGGACCTCCCAGGCATGAGTCATTTCACCAGGGCTGTTTCAATAGGAGCTCGTTTATCTCCGTGAATGGGTCTCAACCACGCGGAAACAGTGCTGAGCTTCACCTCACAGCCACAGGGGTAGGTAAATGTGTTGCAGGAAACTGAGGCACGGGAGGGATCAGAGGGATTTGTGAGCCAGGATTTGGGCTCTCCAGACAGACAGGACTTTGTGGACTTTCAGGATTTACCCTGAATTTATTTACACAGCAAAACTGTGCCTGTCTCTGCGGGGCTGGGATTAAAACCTGCTGTTTAGGAGAGAGAAACTCATCCAAGGCAACAACACAAGTTCCTAAAATTCAGTTTGACTCCAACTTACAGATAGGAAATGCTGGAGAATCTCACGTGTAACAGAGTGACCCTGTGCAGTCAGAAACAGCAGAGATCAAATATCTAAGCAGAATTTCGCAGGAATTATTTGTCCATTTCACCTCTGCAGAAGGGCAGGGATGTAACAAAGCCTAAAGATCAGCCAAAATCCTAATGAAAGCACCACCAACACCCAGGAGAGCTCAGCCCCGGGCTGCTTATGGGATAATATCTGTTCAGCAGAGGGGGAAAAGCTCAGCTGGGATCCTGGCTGGTTGTTCTCTGATCCCATCCCACAGCTCCAGGGGATGGGTCATTCTCACTCACATCCTTTCACACTGCTAAATGTCAGCTTGGGCCAGGCTACGAAATCCATCATCTCAGCACCAGAGTTCCTCATCAAACTGGCCCGGAGCTGGGCAGGGCAGGAGCTAACCCAGCACTGGGACACCTCCGAAACTCCTGGTGGATCCCTCCTGTGCTGCTCATCCCACTGCCATCACATTCCCTGCCACCCCCACCTGGAAAGGGCCCCCAGGCCCCACCTTCTCCATCATTTCTGCTGTAATTGCTCCTGCAGGCCCAGCACACCCCCTGCTCCCACTGGCCTCCTCAGCCAGAATTCCTGGGAGATGCTCAGGCCCATGGAAGCAGCAAGAGCAGTTTGCCCCACTGATAACTTCCTTGAGAGCAATTTCCTGATGGAAAATAAAAAAAAAAAAAGTTCGAGAAATTATTTTGTGAGGCATCTGTTAAGCAGTTATGGCAGGGCTCTTTTCTCTCTCCTCATATGCAGATTTTTCAGGATAATGCCAAATCACCAGAGATAAATGCCCTGTGAGTTCCCTGAAGAGAGAACAGGTGCTGATCTAACAGCAGACATCCCACTGAACCAGGAGAATTCCAAACCATTCAGGAATTTGCATGGGATAACTGGCAGTACTGGAGGGTAGCAACAAGAAAATCTGTTTCTAAAAGGACAATTAAAAGGGCTCAAATTGTCTCAGTGGGTGAGAGCCTCATCTATCCTGCAGCAAAGCTGATTTGAGCAACGTGAGCAGCATTGAGCTGCACTTTGTAATTATGGCCAAACTGAATTTATAACTGCATTTGTTTGCCAGCTCCCTGCATGTCAGTTCAGAGCTGAATAACGGGCAGGTTTTGTTGATATTCCTGTTACTGACCTCTCTCAGCTGCTCCTTCCACGATTCTGTCGGGTCCCTCCTAGCCCAGGATGTTCCATTTCCTACAACCCTTGGCTCAGTTGCATCCCTGGCTCCAGATTCCACCTCCATCCAAGACACAAAGCACAGGTGAGGCTGGCTTGTGAAGAACCAGGGAATTAAAAAGTTCCAGAACAGCAGCAGCGATGTTCCTCAGGCTGCTGTAACACAGCAGGGTTTTATGGACACGTGTCCCAGACAATCCAGGGAGGAGATCCATAAAATGCCAAGTTCAGCTTCACTGACACATCACACCGGGCACAGAGGGGAATAAACAACTCAGAGTAAGCTCCTTTATGATCCTACAGACTCTTCCCTTTCTTTACAGTTGCTTTTTTCTCTTCTAAAAGATATAACTACAGATTTTGTTTGCAGGGTTTTTGGGGTTTTTTGTGTGTTTTTTTTTTTACTTCTGAGCTGTTTTCCATTCTTTAACTTATTTATAATTAAAAGGTGTGTGAAATGCCAAGAGATTATTTGCTGTTCCATGAGGGATTTAAAGAACCATCACAATAAATCAATGAAAGGTTCACAATAAAGGGAGGGAGATGGATACTGTCAATATGAAACAGCAGTGAACTGTAAAAATAAGAATTTGGGTGCTGAGCTGTTTGTCAAGCATGTGGAAGCACTGACAGGGAAAGTGAGAAGTTCTATTTAGAATCATAAATAGCTTCGGTTGGAAGGGAACTTAAAGCCCACTCCTGCCATGGCAGGGACACCTCCCACTGTCCCAGGTGCTCCCAGCCCCAGTGTCCAGCCTGGCCTTGGGCACTGCCAGGGATCCAGGGGCAGCCCCAGCTGCTCTGGGCACCCTGGGCTGCCCACCCTGCCAGGGAAGGATTTCTCTTGTACATAACCTCGATTTCCCCTCTTGCAGTTGCTCTCCTGGCACCCTTGGGCACAGTCTCTCTTGAGCTAAGTCACAGCAGACACCCCCCCTGCTCCCTCCAAGTCAGGCAGAGGCAGAATTCCTGCTTCTCCCAGCAGAACTCCTGCACACAGGACAAGGGCAGTGGCTCACACCCCTGTTTTCCTTCAGCTCTTACCAAATTTCCCAATACCCCCGGAATTGCAGGAGGACAGTCCCTGCAATTCCAGAGGAGGAATCCCAGAGGAAAATCCCAGAGGAGGACTCCTCTGGGCTGGGAGGGTTTGGGGCTCTGGGTACAGCCTGTGGGGCTCATTCCAGGTGCATCACTGCCAGAACAGGGAAATCCAAGCACTGGGCCACCAGAAGAGGCTGCAGGAAATGCAGGAGCAGCTCCCTGCAGGCTCTCCTCTCCCAAGGATGGGTCCCTGTGCTGGGCAGAGTGCTCTGCTCAGGCCGAGGTGAAGCATTTTGGGAGGGAGTTTCTGCTCCTCAGGAGGGCAGGAGGGTCACTGTGAGGAGCAGAAGCCATGTGCAGGCACCACGGGCCCAACTCAGAGTCCCTGAGGAATCCAATCCATAGCTCACAGTGCAATCCGACCTCTGCTGATCCAATGGCAAGATGTATTCTACCTGCTATCTGTTAGAGGTGTGGCAGTTGTCTTCTGTTAAGTGGGCAGTTTTGTTTTTCTCTTCCCCAAACCAATCCTCCCCCGAGGAGATATCTGCTGTTAATGGGCTATTGAATGTCACTGCACAGCTGATAAAATGACAGCATCCCATTGTGAGATGCTCCGCCCTGAGGGAGGAGCCAAGCATTCCTACCTGGATATAATCTGGGTGTTGGGGACACCAGACTCAACCTTTCCACTGGATTCCCAGAGGGACAGCTGGGATTTTCCACTGGACCTTCAGAGGAAGGCTACACCCTTCTACAGGATCCGACAGAACCACATCTGCCCCTCCAGGAGGAATGCAGCCACTCCAATTTGGACTGCTACCAGTACCCTGACCAACAGGGTGTCAGGGTATTCTGACTCTGTCAGTGCTTTTTCTTTTGTATTACTGCATGCATTTTTTTTTTTTCTTTTTTCCCGTTTCCTAATAAATTGTATTTCTGACTTGGAGTCTCTCACTGGTTTTGCTTTCAAACCAGAACATGGTCCCACGTGAAAATAAATGAGGAATAACAGCCACTGCCTCAGGATATTCCTTATGGCTGTATTTCTGCAGAGGAGAACATCTCCACTGCCTCAGACAGCTCACAAATCACGTTGGAGTGGAACTCGCTGATCACAGCATCCAAAGACGTGAAAATTCATTTGGTGAGCACCAGAACCATTCACCAAAGAGCTCCAGCACAGAATGGAGCCACAATTAACTCCTTGTTAGCCCCACCTGAATGATTTCCTCATCGTTCCAATAAAAGTCAATTTTATTCCCTAAGTCAATGCAGAGGCTGCTGTGCTCCTTTCCTCAGACCTGCTGGCACAAAGGCAGCGAGGCTGGAAGCCTGTAACAATTTATTACTTTGGAACACTATGCAAATGAGGCCATTCACATGCATATATCCAGTATTTAAATTATCCTCCCTGCCGTCTGCCACTTGGCGATGGTGCATTTGAACAGGTCCAGATTTATGGGGATTTTCCCCAACGTTTCAGATCCGTTCTCCAAACAGAGCCTTCCTTCTCCTGTGACATTTATCTCCTGGCATTTATCACCTTCCACGGCTGGATGCAAGCCAGAAGTGAGAACCACAGGGGTTCAGAGGCGTTTGCTGCTGTTAGAAAATGGTCATTTTATGGCCACAGGGCCCTCCAGCCCCAAATCCTGGTGATTTTTGGGATGGCAAATTGTTTTCTGCTGTCCCACAACCAACACTTAACCAGCCCCTGCTTGGAGTTAAAGCTGGTGCAGGCAAGAGCAGCAGGAAGGCTCCAATAAAGAGGCAATTCAGCAGGAGATTTTACTCAAATTTTGTCTTTTCCAAGAACCATGAGACAGATGAAAATCACTCCACACAAGCTCACTCCGTTCCTCCACAGTTTATCCCAGATTATTTTTCACAGTTCTTGAAGGAACGTGCCACACCTATTTAAACCTGAACAACTCAACAATAGCTCTGGTGCTTTACAGAATCTTTCATTTCATTCTTTACTCACAATTAGACTTCACACTAATTCCTGTAGCCCTCAATTACGAGCACAGTTTAACAACATACCTGAAAGAATTGGAGAGACATTTTATCTCCCGATGCAGCCCCTGAAAAAAAGGCCATAATTGCTTGTCATTCAAAGGAAATTAAAAATCATTTGGAGAACGATGTGAATGGAATTTGCAATTAATCTCAGGGTTTTTTCCCTCTCCAGGAGGAGTCCTGTGCATTGGAGGGCCCTTCAGCAGACAGATGAAGGACAACGACTGCTCTGGGTGTGGATTTCACCACACCAAGGGCTCCTTACATGAATTTAGATGTTCAGCTTTACCCTCAGATGACCTGTACCTAATCATGCTGCAATTCCCCCCCCCTTTTCATGGAAATGAAGCTGTCAGCTGCTTCTGGAAGCTCCAGCAGCCAATAAAAGGCAGGAATTAACACATGTGGCTGCCACTCATCCCATCACCTCCCAGCTGCTGGAAGCCTCAGAGCACTGACCATCATTTCCCTGATGCCACCGGCACAAAATCACAGCCAAATTAATTCATCCTCAAGCAGGTGGGTTTTCAGGCACAGCAGGGGATCTTCTCATATTAATAGAAAGAAAACCCAATCAAAAACCCCAGGTTTAGTGCCCATCTACATTTATTTTTCTCTTTAAAGGTTCAATTGAGAATAAACCATGTATTTTTTTCCTGTTGAACATCTGTCCCTGTAATCCATAACACATTGTCCTATCAGAAGCCACGCAGAAATAATAAGAAAATAGATTTTCACAGGAAAATACTTTTTCTAACTGAAGATTAAGTGGCTCATTTTTTTTAATAAAAGTGTTCGTGTTTTTAATGATTTTAGTACAAGCTCAGGGCAAAACCAGCCCAAACATCTCATTTAAGGCCCTCGATAATTACAGAAATTAGTGACAGGGCATAACTTTGCCTTTCCATTCCCAGCCCCGCCTGCCTGTGCAGCTCCTTCATTTGCAAGTCTTTAATTACATCATCAGCCCTTCCCCACGTGTGTCTGCTCCCTGAGCACACCGAGTTCAATCCTTCCTCCCAAACGAGCCTGGATTTAATATTTCGGGGTTGCCTCATTTTTCAGTGTGTGTCTGAGCCTTATCTCCTGCCGACTGTCCAAACACTGCTCCCAAGAAAGAATTTTTCATTTCCTTTGGGTTTTTCTCGGCTGTTTGTCGCTATCTGAATGCTCCACAACATTAATTAAACTGACAAGGTAAGGCAGCAAAATTATCTCCACTTTGCACGCAGGGGGCTGAGGCAGAGAGTTCATGTTGAAAGGAAAGCTGGCCATAAACTCCACAAAATATTGCAGCTGAAACAAACTCCAAAAGGCAGCGTTGCCTTTCCACGAGGGCACGGGAGGAGGACCTGGGCAAGCACAGGTTTCAGGTGACTGCAGAAAAAACAGCCTGAACACAGAAAATTTCCACTTATCCTTTGAAGGTTTGGATTTACACTGTGAGCCTGAAAACGGAGCTTGGCTCAGAGCAGTCAAAACCAGCCCCACACTGGATGTTCCATGCTGGGCTTCCCAGGCAAAGGCACGGATGGAATTCGAAGTGAAGCAGCCCCAAAAAAGCAACATTAAGGGATCAAAAGGAGAGGTTTCAGTGCTGATGAAGAAGCAAACACCACTCTCCACGTTCAGGTAATTAAGGGATCCACTCAGCACCTGCTGCATCCCTGAGGAGGCTGCACTGCACAGCTCCTGTGCTTTGAGGGGGGGTCAGACTCAGCCTTCCCCTATTTTCCATCACCAGAATAAAGGGGCTGCTGGAACCTTCCCAGCCCTGGTGCAATCACCAGGGTGCCAGAGGCACCACCTGGCTGGCCCCAGTGGTACTGGTGAGAATTCTCAGTGCAAACTGCAGGTTTTCAGGAGCTGGAAACTTCACCCAGCAGGGGCAAGAGCTGCTCCAAGGATAACCTGGAGGAGCTGGAAAAAGGGAGCCAGACATGCCAGCTGAGGTGGGGCTGCACCTCTCCCCAGCTCGGGACAGCCCCTGGGTCACTACAAACCCCAGCTCTGGCTCCAGAGGTGCTGCTGTTCCTTCCTGCTCACATCCAAACGCATTGAATCTCATCAGAGTCACCCAAACAAGGGCTAAAAGGAGGTGTCTAGACAAGGAACAGATAATTGTGGATGCTCCAATGGCTGTGCTCTCCTCTTGGCAAGGCAGAGCTTTGTGAGAGTCCCAATGCGTCAGACACAGTCCCCAAAAATAATTTACAGACTTTCAAAGCCAATGTTTTCAAAAATAAATGGCAAATAAAGACAAAATCATCAAAATGCTTGCAGAAAGCAAGGGTTTAAACTGCCAAAGAAATGTCATAACATTTTCTCTGAAAGTTATTCATAGCCTTCCAATCAGTTCCAGAATCTTCTGCTTCTTTCCCTCCCTACAAACTGCTATTAAACCTAGCAAGGTACTGACTGCAAGGCTTTGGCTCTGCTAAATCCCTTCCCAGCATGTCAAGTGTATCAATATTTGAACAGGCAACGGCAAATTCCACAGCCAAACAGATATATTTATTAATTTCAATCATCCAGGCCAGGGGGGTGTGAATGAGGGCACTGTCATTTAGGGCTGTAATTAATCATCCCAGACACTTCCCTGTCAGGGCCCATAAATCAAGAAGCAAAGTGTTTCTCCTCCTGAGTGATATGGAACCAGCATTAACAGGGCGACAAAAATCTAATGCTGTCAGTGAGTGGGAGATATTTTATCTGCCTTTGACACGGGGCTGTTCCACACGGGTGCCCTCCACCTCAGAATTTATTTTCTGCCTGTAGAGCACACACTTTAAAAATATGAACAGAGCAGAACAACGAGGCTGAAGTACGAAGTTGCCAAATGCCAAGACAGAGAAAAGTTTCTGAAGGAAAGGAAAAAAAACCCTGACACATCAATCCAAGGCATAACAAACACATGTTGGGAATAAGAAGGGACAAATCCCTGTTTGCAGGGCAGTGCAAGCTGTAGAACAGCTCTGACCCAGCCCCTGCTCAGCTCCACATCCAACAGCCACGGGGCCATTAAGGAAACACAAGGAAAAAGGAGGCTTAAGGCACTGATTAAAACAGGAAGAAAATAAGAAAAACAAAACCTCCTTTTAAAAAAGAAAAGGCCTGAGTCCACAGGACATGTCCATGGTGAGGAGGTTGCCAGGCTGGTGCTCCTCAGCTCCTGGCAGAGGTCACCAGCCTTTCCTGCCATGGCATTGCCTGCTCACATTTCACACGAGAAATGTGAAATATGAACCACTACGCCTTCAAATTTTCACTGCTTTAAGAGATTATTTTCAAGTGTAGCTACACAGGACCATTTTTTACCTTCAATATTTGGATGGAGCTGCTGAAAGCCAGACCTGAAACAGCCAGGCACAGCCAGGCTGGTGAGAGAGCTGCATTTGAAGAGATCCAAGCCCTGCACTAACAGCTTGTCTGAAATGCACTCAAACACTCGAAATACTTTTAAAAAACCTCGTTAGATTCTGGGAATAACAGTCAGCGTCATTTTATTTGACATTTCTTCCGTCTCCAGCTACACCACGTGCTCCTTGGGTTACTCACAGCATCTCCTAGCAGTCATTGGGACATTTCTCACAACACAAATTACCTGGGGGTGCTCTGATCTCGGGGCAGGAGCTGGAGCAGTTTTAGGGCTGTTGCTGGTACCTGAAGCCCCTGGGAGGGATCTCAGGCAGCTGCCATGGGGAACACTGGACAGTGAATCTTCTGGAAGGGTCAAGCTGAACAGAGCCCAGCTCTGAGATGATAAAACACAGCCATGAACACACCTCCCCACCTGGCACTAAACACAGCTCAAGGCTCCCCCTGAGACCTTTCATCTTTAAATATCTGAGATCTCAGCACTTCAATTCTGCCAGTAACAATTCAACCTGCAACTTCTTACCCCGCTTATTCGCAGGCTACAAACTTTATAGCCAGAATCAAACCTAAATATACCGATTGCAATCCACCATGGGAAAAGAAATCATAAAATTTCTTATTTAATCACACAATTCTATCACCAATCTGCTGAAAAAATAGATGCACAAGTGTATTACTGCCTGTGCTCTAAGTGCTAAGGTGGAATTCTGCCCACAGGCAGTAACTATAAACCCAGGTCTGAGATAATCCAGTTGTAAAACACTGAGCATAAACCACATGCTTTTAGCCTTTGATGGAAGCATTCTTCTCCAAAGCACAATTTACATTTAAATTGATATTGTAGGGAATCAAATACTCAAAATAAGTGTCAAGGTTTTCTTCTTCACCGAGTTGTTTCCTAATTGGATTCAAGTGTTTTGCCTAACCATTTCATAGTCCTATTTTTTTCTGGAAATTAAAAATAAAATCTTTCATTATTCATGATCCCTAACTTCTGGGAAGTGCCTCAGATTGTTTTTGTTAAGAAAATAAGAACAGGCTGTTTACATTTAACTGCTGAGACCCAGCAAACAGAAAGGAAGCAATTCCTCCTGATGCAGTAGCAGCAGAGAGCTCTGATGCAAAAGCATCCACATCCAAAATCCCTCTCCTGGCCTTCCCACCCCAGGGGACAGAGCTCTGGGGACCCTCCTCCCCGGGAACGTGGTGCTGGAGTCAGAGACCCCCCCTGCCCTTCCCTGGCTCTGCTTCTCTCCACACCAACCCAAATATTTCAAGGGAATTGCAAACCCAGACTCTGGACTCCCTACAGAAGGACAACAACAATGCTTCAAAAATGAACTAAACAAACAAACGCTTTTTCAGCAATAAAGCAGCGGCTCCCTGCAGAGAGCTTTGTAAATGAATTATACAACTAAGGAGGCTGAAGAACATCCACAACCAGGGTAAATCCCGTGGCTCAAGGAGCAGGGAAGTGCCCACCACACTCTGCATTTCTGGCAGGGTCAGTAGGGAACAGAACCTATTTGATTCCTCCTCGGCTGCCCCAGGGACAAAGCACAGGTGCTGCCATGGGTTGTCAGACACAAATAGAATACTTTAAGTGGTGAAAGAACCCCGTTGAGCAATTCCCTACCAAGTTTTTTTTGCTGTTGTCGTTCTGGCAAAAAGACATTGTGGGAACAAAGTTCAGTGAGAAACTTCTTTGCAGCGAACGTAGAGAAACAATCAAGTGCTGAGATCTCACAGAAGCCACACGAGGCCCCGACGGCTGCACTTGCAAAGTGCTCGAGTTCACAAAACACTTCCCCGTCCCAAATTCCTTCATTTCTGTCCCCAGTAGCGCAGGAGGAATCGCAGACGTTTGCCCTGGCCAGGCTCAGCTGCAGCTCGGAGCTGTTCCACGGGCAGATGTGCTGAAAGCTCCCAGGCTGAGCGGGCTCATTGCTAATTCACAAAATCTCCTTCTGCACCTGCCTTTTCTGTTCTGCTCCTACAAGAACCTCAGGCTGCAGCTTCTGCCAGCTTCCTCTGCTGCAATTCCCTCCCAGCCGATAGCACCACGCAGGGAAATTTCACTCATCAGCTCTCCTTAGAGCTAAATGTGCTGCTAATTTGTGAAATATTTCACCTTACCCGTCAAAACAACTGAACATTTCCCTGCCCTTTCTTTCCTTAGCGTGATAACCGATTCAAAACCACTTATTCCACTTCATTAAAATCAAAAGTTGACCTGAAAAACAATAGCTGGGGTTTGAATTGGGTCGAGCATCATCAATGCAGCAGGAAAACAACAGCAAAAATCAGAATATTGTGTGTCTCTAAATGATCGTCACCTTCGTAGGGATTTATTTTTTACATAAATCTTTTGCTGGTTTATATTGGATTTAAAACGCCCATCTCAGCAGCCCAGGGCAGTGCAGCAGTGCCCCCGAGGGAAGGGAAGATCCCATCCCATCCCTCCCCATGGAGCAGAGGAGCAGCCCCATCTCCAGGGTCCCCAGCTGGGGATGGACAAGTGGGGTTAAATTTAGCCCATCCTAACAGCAGCATTGCACAGCCTCATTCAGCCACCCGAGGCCAAAGGCACGAAGCTTTCTTCCCAAAAATTCCAACTCTCCCAGAGGAAAAGGAGGGATAAAATAACAATTTCAAGAAAACTCAACAGAATGAGCAAGCTGCTAAATACAGTTCCTAAATTAAGATGCGTAAAGGTGAAAGGAACGAAGAGAATTTACTTTTATTGGCACAAGAAAAATCTTCCCCTGAACCAAAGGGCAATGGCTGGGCGCAGTTCAGGTTTTTGAACACATTTATAAAAGGCTTTCATTCAGGAGACAGCTATATTTTCAGCCCAAATTCCCAACTAATAAATTTTTTATCAAATTATTAAAATGCCATCAGGAAAGAAGAAAGTTTTAGGATCTCTTTCCCTTTTCCCTAGAGGGTGACCTACACCACAGAGCTGCTTGCAGGGGGGCAGAGCAGGCAAACCTCAGGCTTCAAAATAGATTTCGGAGGTGCAGAAATTAAATAATGTTGTTGCACTTGGGTTAAATAAATTCACCCCTGGCACTTGGATGGGCTGACACAACCTGAGACTTAAAAAATTACCTTTGGAAGAAGCTGGATGAGGTCCTTGGCTGGAGGGAAGCAGCAAAGAAGGTCCCAGCTCAAGGAAAAAAAAAAAAAATTGAGAAGGAAATTGGGAGCCTTAAATTTGCTCTGCCCCCACCCCTGGGAGGGACCATCCCATGAGGACAACCAAGGGAATGGGAAACACTTGGGAGTGCTTGGGACGTGCCACAGGATCCACCAGACAATTCCAGGCAGGAATTGTCATTTACTCGTTCGACAAAGAGATGAAATAATTCAAATTAAATAAAGACTTAAAATTAAACTGAGCCTTTGTGCAAACCCCACCTTTTTGGAGGCATGGAATTCCACTTGTCCTGGAGCAAGATGTTCTGTTTCAGCTGCCAGGAAGTGAAATAAATGGGTAAAGATTTTCTGTGGTCAGGTGTGATCAGATTTATTTCCCTCAAACTGGAAGCTCAGAACTCCTTACATTATTCCTCTGGGAAGGGTAAAGTCGGAGAGGCCTCAGATACAACTAAATTACTCTGCAGTGGTTAAAATTTAACAAATGTTATTATGTGTCAGTTAAAGAAGAGGCCATCATTATAATAAGTGTACAGCATGCACACATCACAAAGATTTTCATTCAATTGTATTGGAAATTACAGTCACACCTTTCAGACATTGGAGTGACAGATTTCTCTGCCAGCGCTGTCTTAGAGACTGTTCAGAAACCCCTACTGCTGTTCATCAACCTGTGCAAAATAATTGGCACTATAATTTTATACCTGTCAGAAATGCAATGTGCAGCATTGACTAATTGCTATTTTGTGTGCTCAGAAAGGTATAAAATCAATGTAACCACTGTGGGAATCAACAAATCCTTTTGTGAAGCTGCAGAACACTAAACAGAATTATGTTTCCTACCCCCAGTCTCTGGGAGCTCCAGATTTGCTTCTATCACACAAAACCTAACAACTTTGAGAGCAATCTTGTAAAGCACTTAAACCACCCTCCCACTGGTGAGAGACCTGGAAACCTGTCAGATTCTCCATGAGTTCATGGTTTGCATGACTGTGGAAATAATGGAAGCTCTCTGAATCCCCAGTGATTCACTTTTTCCCCTCCTGGCTTTTGTAACTTTGCCTAAATCAATGAACATCAAGAATCTGTAGAGCTTTTTAGGTTTGGAGTGCGTGAATACGTGGCAAGGCTTTGTGAGATGTAAAAATCCTGCAAAATGCTCCCCATTTCTTGTGCCTCACCTTGGAGAGCTTCACCCATTGCCTGTGTGTGAAATAAATGTTATTTCCTTCTTGCTGTGCCCCCTGCTCCCACTGAAACAAACAACACCACTTCTCCTCCAAAAGCCTTTTCCATGAATGCCACTTTTATCAGACCCTGGGAAGAACTTAATGAGGCTGGAAGTGCTGCCATCAAATTTCATGTCTGTGTGCTCCAGGAAACAATGCCTCTGTCCTAATTTTACAGCATGTTTGGGCAGAGTGCTCTCTTCTGTGCAAACAACCTTCCAGTCCCACCAACGGGGGTTTATTGGCAGCTGCAGTGGATCCTTGCAGATGCAATAAAGGCAGAGGAAAAAATTAACAACCGAAATAAAAGGGTTTTAGCAACAGGTAACTGCAGAGGAAGGCTGTGCCAGCACCAATTTCCTCAGCTTGCAATAACAGATGTGCAATGAAACAAACAGGCAGAGGCTCTAATGAGCTGATGGCTGAGGAGAAGAAATGCTGTGTACAGTCTTAAATAAATGTATTTGGGTTTAAATACAGTTGTTCATTCCTACACAGGTTTCTGTTACATCAGTGAGGTAGCACGTGCCCTGCAGGAGTTTGGGTTGGAAGGTGACCCAGAGGGGGGGGCCTCCAAAACCCACCAAGATCACCAAGTCCATGTCCCCAAGTGCCACATCCACGTGGCCTTTAAATCCCTCCAGGGATGGGAACTTTGATGCCAGGGCATAAAAACATGGAGGCCAAATAACACCAAATAAAATTGCTTTTGCCCAGACCCCCATCAGCTGTGGCCCCACTTTTTAGCAGACATCACCTCTTCCAGTAGGAAACCACATCCTTCTGATAAACCCACAGTGATTTGCATTTGCTTTTGCATTTTTTGCAAAAAAAAAAAAAAAAAAAAAAAAAAAAAAAAACAAAAAAAGCTTTTGCATTTGCGTTTGCATCTTTGCATTTTCTGTCTTAACACATTCAATTAATCCATAACATGACAGAGGCAGCATGAGAACAGACTTAAGGCTTGGCTTTAATGAGCATTAATGCAGTTAGGCTGGGTTTGGCAGAGCAGCCCCCTCCTAATTCTTCTCTTCCCAGATTACAGCCCTGGAAATTAATGATCTGTCACTGGACTTGCCCAGGTTCTAATGAAGTAGTTAGTCAAGTACAAGTAAAGTCAGGTGGAAGAAGCTGCCTCTTCCCGTTTGCAATAAAGCCTTTCCCCCTCTTTGGCTAGCAAATTCAATTAGTTGAGAGGAAAAATTTAATTACTCTCATGCACCATCTTCATATTTGTGATCAAAGCAGTGCCAATCTGTGAGCTTTGTAGTCCCCTGCTCTGCTGGAATGGGAGAGAAGGAAGAGGAACTTGGCTGAACATCAGGATAGATTTAGAACTATTATTTTCTCCAAGTAAAAAAAAAAAAAAATATATATATATATATATTTGGGGAAAAAGGTTTTATGTCTTCCATTTAAATTAAAAAGTTTCTTGTAGCAGAAGAGTGAGAGCAGCACTGCTGTCATGTCTAAATGAGAGGAAGATAATTATATCTGTCTAATGCACTGTCCCTAAGCCAAACAGGGACAAACCCCTTCCACCTCCTGCTTCTGAAAAGAATTCCTGTTTGATGACAGGAATACAAATGTTCTGAACTTCTCACCAGCTCTGATACCCTCACACAAAATTCAAAAATGCAGGTGACTGGCACTCCAGTGTAACATGGTTATATCAGAAACTCAGAAGTGTCTGAATGTGTTCTACTTATTGCACCTTAAAATACATTCTCATTTTCTTCATAATAAAGCCAGGATTTTGCACTCTTTTGTGCCATTTTCTTAGCAAGCTCTCATTAAAAAAAAAAAAAAAAAAGCCCAAACAATTCTAAACCCATCAGCTTCTTGGCTATAATCCTGTGGCAATATTTCCTTTACACCTGGTTTTCAGCCATATCTCCTGAGCAGCCCCTGAAATCTGAGTCAGGACTTGCTCCCTGCTCTGTCAGGACGTGGATGTGACACAAACATTCTGTGCCTCGAAGAGCTGGGGCTTTAAACAGATGGGATGATCCACTCTTAACTTCCCTGCACCCGAGACGGGAACTGCTGGAGCTCAGAGCAGCCCCAAGCAGCTCCTGCCTCCTGATCACTTCTGGGTGATGACACAGAAAAATCACCCCAGATTATCCAGGAGTTTCCTTGGAAATGTTAGGCCAGAGCCTCGGGGTGATGCTGAGCTAAACTGACACCCTCAAATCTTTGGGACACCCCCCAAGCCTCCGTGGCCACTCGTGTCCCAGAGCAGGTGATGAATTCAGCTTGGCTGACTTTGATTAACAGGTTTTCAGTCAATAACAGGGCTGCAAATCTTCCCAGCCCGTGCACAGCCTCCAGGAAAAGCAGGGAAAAGCAAAGTGCTGCTATGACAGTGCTGATAATTGCTCCTGGCAATCCCACATCAGTTAAACTCTGGCCATCAGCAGGAGCTCTCCAGCCCTGGTGGCACAGGAGGGATGGTGACCACCCCTGGCAGCAGCCAGCCAGGTCCCAGGGAAGGGCCAGCAGGGTCCTGCAGGGCACAGAGCTCTCCCAGGGAGGGTGGCCTGAGCAGCACAGCTCCAAGCCCGGAATCAAAACCCCCAGCACCCCCAGGGATCCCACCACAGCCCCCTCCTGCAGCTCCCCAACTCCCATCGGGGTTTAACTTCTCCTGAATTATTGGGCTGTGCTCCACTGCCCTCGAAATCTACAGTACCTGCCTGCTGCCAGTCAGATCATACATCAAATAAATCCCCAGGGGCAATCCAAACCCCATCAGCCTCCAAGAAGCTCTCTTTTGTTTGTTTTTTTTTGGTTTTTTGGGGGGTTTTTTTTGCATCTGTAAGCTGGTAAAAGTTATGCAGTTCTGGGCACTTTCCCTTGCTCTGCTGTTAATGATTCCTCTCCTTTTTCCCCCAGAATTGATGTTCAGCATCCCTCAAGCCCTCTCTGCTGGTGGAGGAGCCGTTTCCTTTGGCAGAGCAGAACTAAAGTACAGCAGAGGAGACACTTGGAGTGTCCTCTGCTGAAGCCTGAAATGTTATTTCTTTGCTTTCTTCATTGTTTGTGCTGGCAATGGAGAGGATGGGCTGGGATTTGTGGGCTCCTCGTGTCACTGGCAATGTCAAACAGGGGCTTTCCCTTCCTGGTCCTTGTGAAAGGAATTTTTCCTTAAACCATGGACATTTCAATGCTATAAATGAGTTAACAAAGGACCTTTTTGTTCACAATCTCACACGTGGATTGACCTCTGGAAAACTCCTGCAGGGTCCCAAGGGTGGATGCACGTCAGCAGCAGAGCTCTGAAGGTTCTGCCCCCACCTCTGGTCAGCCAAACGCTGAGTTTTGGGCACTAAACTTTGAAATGAGCTCTTTCCTCCTGGACTGCAGCCTGGCAGTGCTGCTGGGCTCACCTGAGACTGGAAACCAGCAGAGGTGCCAGCTCCTGCTGCCTCCCCAGAGCTCAGCACCTGCCCCAGAGCTCTGCTCGTGTTCTGGCCATGCTCTGAATCAGGAACTTCCCTGTGGCATCAGTCAGGTGTCATCTCAGTGCTCCACATGCCTTTACTCATTTACCTGCACACCCACCCTGCGTGCTAAGGCAGTGTCATTCTCCCCAGCAAAGCCCGGAATAAAAGATCAAAAATCGCCCCAAAGCTGGCTGATGTGTCTGAGGTCTGAGCGAATTCCCAGAGTATTTCTCATCCTCTAGAGCCCCACGAGCAGAGTGCAGCAGGCAGGAGCTGCAGCTGGGGCAGGGGAGGTGGAGAGGACAGAGGTAAATGCAGACTCTCAGCATCTCCTTAGAGCCAACAGCAAAAATTACAGAGAGCAGTTCTAAATGAGCTTCCATTCCTCCAGTTCCTGGGGGAAAACAAACAGTCCAAATCCATCTGTTTTCTAAAACCACCTCTCCCACCTTAAACAAACACCAGTTAATCCCAACAGCACAACAAACACTCGGTGTTTACACAGCGGCAGAAGTGAAGCAGTAGGGAAAAAACAGAATTTGTAATATTCTCCTCCATCTCCAGCAGCAAGAGCACAGCAGTGTATTTTTCAAACTGCTTCTTTGTGAATATGCATGGAACACGTGTAGTGGTGTGGAACAGGCTCTTCTTTCAGTGGGCAACTCATTTTTCACTGACAGAATGAAAAAAAAAAGAGCATTATATTTTTTTTTTTTTTTTTTGAGTAGCCACAGAGCCCGCTGCTTGTCTTGCAAATTCAGGCAGAGCACGGGGCCAAACAGGAAACTCTGAAATCCTGAAATTCTGAGAGCCTTAGGAAAGTTCCCAGAATTGCAGCGTGGGTCAGGTTGGAAGGGAGCACAGGGCTCACCCAGTCCCACCTCCCTGCTCCTCCCAGAGCTCTGGGGTGTGCCCAGGGGCTCTGCAGTATCCCCAGTGAGGCTCCACAGCTCCCTGGGCAGCCTGCTCAGGGCTGGGCACTGCCCAGGGAGGTTCTGCCTCCTGTCCCCCTGGAACTTCCCACACCCATCTCCTCTTGGCCATGGTTTGGCTCCCACAGAGCCACGGAGCAATGCAGGAGCCCAAGGAGCAATCCAGATCTGAGAGTTAGGGGCTGGTAACCACCAGAGAAAATGCTCAGCTTCAGGAGAGTGGCTGCACTTTTCTTCCAGAGCCTTCATCTTCAGGCCTTGCTCGCCCCGGGTGGGAAGGAACCTTCAAAACATCTCGTGCCAAACCCCTGGCACGGGGGAAAACTTCCACGCCTGCAGAAACCAAACCAGCCCTTTGGGACCTCCTATGACCTCCCAAAAACCAGTTCCTCAGCAGGAAAACCCAATACTGAAGCACTAAACTACAACCATTAGCCAAGCAAACAGAAATTTTTCAAAAGGGTATTTTGACATTGTTATTTAAACTTAATTATCCATTTGTTAGGGAAGATGTTCCGTCGCTTTGTGTTTTGTAGGGAACAAATATTCCATGGTGGCTTCTGTTCCTCAGCTGGGGCAGTGACACGTGGCAGTTGTAAAGATTAATTTGTGCTACGTGGCACCACTGCTGGCTGCTCCTCAGGGAGAGGGACGTGGTGGGGAAACATCCTGAAACATTCCAGTAGATTAATTAACAACGGAATGCTCAAATCTAATTAAGAAACCATCAGCTGGTTTGCACTGCAGCTTACACGGAGGGTATGAAGAGATCTCCAGTGAGTGGTGCCTGCAGGACCACACCTGGACATTTTTGGGATGTCCAGCCTCCTCTCAGGCCCTGCTGCTCCACACTTGGCAGGATTGGGTGCAGGAAAAGCAGGGATGAGGTGCAGGAAAAATCAACTGAAGTCTGGCTGAGCTGGGGGGATATTTCTCAGGCTGGAGGACAGTAAGGCCAAGCTTTTGGGGAGTTCTACACCACAGCTGCTGCTTTACACCAGGATCAGGAGCAGGAATGAAGTTCAGGGACACACATTGGCACTGGAGGGATTCAAGGGCACAGGCACCTGCTTTACCCAGGCTCAGCAAATCCACAAAACCCCTGTGCAAAGCCACAGAAAAGCCCTTCCCTGCCCCTTCTGCTTCCCAGAGCTGCTCTGCATCCCTCCCTCAGCTCTGGGACTTCCCATCCCACATTCCTGTCCTGCCCTCCCTGGATTATCCCCCCCACTCTGCTAAACACAGACAGATTGCTGAGAATGGGCATTAAATTTCCAAAAGTGCCTCTTTGCTATCAAAAATCTCTGCCTTAGCACCACAGACAACACTTTAAAAAAAAACTCCTCAGTAAATCTTAAATCTCATCAGAGCAGCCAGAAGTATTTACTGCCTCTGCTTCCAGTGGCAGCCTCAAACCTCCCAGGTCCTTTCAGCCTCATTCCCTTCTTTCCAAGCCTCGTAATTCCCGGTGTTCACATCCTGCCAGAGGAGGTTCCAGCAGCTTGGGGCGGGTGCTCCAGAGGCTTCTCTGGAATATCAGCGCTGTGGGGCTTCTTTGGAGGGTCATTCCTCAGCCTTGGAGGGTTGGTCCCTGGCTGGAGATTCGCTGCTGCCTGGTGGATGATGCTTCTCTCTCTCATGGAATCATGGAATTCCACAATGGTTTGGGCGGGGATGTGTTGCTCTGATTTTTAAAAGTGTTAAGGTTTCCTTTATAGTTCTTTTGAAAGTTTTAAAGTTCTCATAAAACTTCTTCAGCCTTCTGATGATGTTTACATATTTCTACTGGACACTGTTCATGTAAATAACGATTGTTTTGCATTCTTCTTTGTGGGAGGAGAGAATTGATGGGCTGTTGGTTTGACCAGTGTGGTTGGAAAGGTGGCAATTCCATCCTCCAATCCACGGTCACCTCTGGAATTCTATAATTATCAGATATTTGAATAAAACTCTCTTTTTTCACTTTTGAACTTACCAAGCTTCTGTGCACTCATTTTGTGTCCAACAGTGTTACTAGATGACACAAGGAAAAAAGGACGCACCACGGCTTTGGTCACGATGAAGAGACTCATTTCTTTTTTCTGACTCCAATCTTTTACAGTTCTCAAAAGGTGCCAGTGGATTGGAGGGTGAACGTGCCACCTCTCCAACGACACTGGACAAACTACCTGTACATCAAATTTCTCCGCCTCTATGAAAGAATGCAAAACAATAGGTTGCTTACAGAAAGTTGTGTGGGAAAGTTCTCTACAAGAATGTCAACTCAGAAGGCTTTAGAAAACTCTTGATAACCAGGGCGACACAATAGCAACAGGGACGGACCTTAAAGATCATCCCATCCCATCCCATCCCATCCCACCCCATCCCATCCCATCCCATCCCACCCCATCCCATCCCATCCCATCCCACCCCATCCCATCCCATCCCATCTCCATCCCATCCCATCCCATCCCATCCCATCCCATCCCATCCCACCCCATCCCATCCCATCCCATCCCATCCCATCCCATCCCATCCCACCCCATCCCATCCCATCCCATCCCATCCCATCCCACCCCATCCCATCCCATCCCATCCCATCCCATCCCATCCCATCCCACCCCATCCCATCCCATCCCATCCCATCCCATCCCATCCCATCCCACCCATCCCATCCCACCCCATCCCATCCCATCCCATCCCATCCCATCCCATCCCATCCCATCCCATCTCCATCCCATCCCATCCCATCCCATCCCATCCCATCCCATCCCATCCCATCCCATCCCACCCCTGCCATGGCAGGGACACCTCCCACTGTCCCAGGTGCTCCCAGCCCCAATGTCCAGCCTGGCCCTGGACACTTCCAGGGATCCAGGGGCAGCCCCAGCTGCTCTGGGCCAGGGCCACCACCAGGCACAGAGGTCATCCATGGATCCGAGTAAAGCTCCGAGTGAAATATTATCAGAGGAACTTTCTTCTACAAGGGACAGAAAAGTTGATTTATGCCCTTGAACAGCCACCAGCTTTTGTCCAGCAAATAAACTGACAAAATGCTGCTGAGTTTGTTGAGATCAGTGCAGGTCCCACGGAAATGCACAAAATAAGCATCAAATTTAAGGCACATTGGAACTGGACACGGCCTTCAGCCCTGTACTGAGCAAGACACACAAACTGGCAGCTCGTGCTCAGGAAGGGCTCCAGAGGTGGCTGTAAACAGAGGGAAATAGCTTTATAAATACATCCAACTTTTTTTTTTGTTTATAAATACATCCAATTCCCACCTCCACACCCCTGCTGGGATGGGTGAAGGAGCTGGGGCACCCCTTGACACCCCTCTTCAGCTCCGTGACCTCCGTGGGAGCTGCAGGAACGCCTGGGTGCACACCTGAACCACAGCAATTAAGGAAATGAAATTTAAAAGTTGCTTTTTCACCATCAGAAGCCATGGTTAGTCGGGAACTGTTCTTTTCACTTCAACAAGAGTTACATGGCTTTTAATTGAAATATTCCTGCCTAAGTGGTCAAATGTTAATGTTTTAGTGATCTTTACATATTTTCCTACTTCCTCTGCGCTTTTTCAAATCCACATTACCATCCATTGGGCCTCTTATTTCTTGTATTACTTCTCCTAAACACAAGTTGCTCTGAAAGATCACCAGTAATTTGCATAAAATATAGAGCTGTTACTTTTCTTTTCTTAAAGGAAGCAGAATAATTGCAAGCTGCAACTACTGGAGCTGAAAATAACTCTCCAGACAGTTGCACATGCAGAATTAGATTAAAATGAGCTCATTTCTTTAAATGACCTGATAATTTGTGAGGGGAAAGAAAAAAAAAAAAAAAAAAAAAAAAAACCATCAAAGTATTTTCATCAGTAGAGAATGTTACAGCCCTTAAACCAAGGAGGAGGTGCCTCCCTGCATGCAGATGAGGCCAACATGACCTAGAGAGGCCAAATTAACAGAAGCAGAGTTTTCTGGACCACATGTTGAAACAACCATCGCTCTCTTCTTCTGGAAAATGCAGCAGGAGCAGATGTGGGACATCCTGTGGGACTCGGGGAAGAAATCCCATAGAAAATCCAACAAATGTTGGAAGGATCAGTGCTTGAGGCTGAAAGCTGAGATCAACCTTTTGTTCTCTCTTCTCTGGCCTTGGGAACACCACAGCAGCTCCTTGTGGGGATTAGAGAGAAAGAGAAAGGTTTTCTAACCAGGCGAGAGCCTGGGAAGCAGTTGGGAAAGAATGTAAATAATTCTCTAATCTACCTTGTTATTCACATTGTTTATAGATATGTTCTGCCTGTGTGCCATTCACTGCACACCAATGGTGTGGGGTGTTTTTACTCTAAGACCAATGAAATTAGTCTGCACGATGTTCTCTATGTATAGAGTGGTGCATTTGAAATAAATCAGAGCTCATTTTCTTTGCCTCCTGATCTGGAGCTCTCTGTTCCCGTCCTGCTCGACAGCGTCAGCTCCTTCCTGGCAGGAGCAGAAGAAGGGAGCCACGGAGCCCTGGCGTGGTTTGGCTTGGAAGGACCTTGAAGCCCACCCTGCTTCCAGGGGGCAGGGACACCTCCCAGTGCCCCAGGCTGCTCCAACCCTGTCCAGCCCAGCCTTGGGCACTGCCAAGGCTCCAGGGGCAGCCCCAGCTCCTCTGGAATTCCATCCCTGCCCCTCCCCACCCTCCCAGGGGAAATGTTCTCATATCAATGGTTTCCCCTGACCAGGAGGGCAAGTATGACCAACATTTGGATTTGTTGGCCAACTTCATCACATTTTCCCAGCTTTGCTCAGCCAAGAAGCGCTTCCTCATTTCTGGGAGACAATTCAGAAATAGAGAATGAGGAAGTGTGTCAGACCCTCACTTCCCAGGGATTGCCATCACAGCCAGGTACAACTCCGTGCAACAGTAAATTCCGACTGGTTTTATGGTTAACCTCTAGCATTGTCAATATTACTGAAACCCCCTTGAGTGGGCTTTGCAGGTTTATAAATACATCCAATTATCATGTTTTTGATGAGTTTTCATTTAAATCTAGCAAAAAATATTCCCAAGTGAATCATCTGTTATTCATAACTGAAGATGAATTCAGCCTCCCTATCACAACTTTTCCTCCTCCTCCTTTTTCAGACCCATTGCTTCAACATAAATTAAATCCTTCACTACGTGCATCCCAGTCAGATTTCCTTTCAGAAAGCTATATTTTAGAGAAAGCAATTACATTTGGTCATTGATGTATCACCCAGGCTTTCAGAGCCCCCCAAAATAGAAGAGGGGGCCGAGATGTTAATCTGAACAAATGTTACACTTGGATGGTAACTCAGAGGAGGAGACAGAAACCATCATGCCATGGAATGTCATCCACTCCAGACACGGCCGTGGGAGGTTTGGGGATGGAATGGGGCTGGGCTGGAGGTGCCACTGCCCACTGCTCACCAGGACTGGGAGGAATGGGGACAATTTCTGCCACCAAATCTCACTGCGCTGGGGCTGGGGGCAGCAGGGCTGGGGGAGCCCAGCAGAACCATCCTCACCACGGAGCTGGGGGGAAAGGAGCAGGGAAAGCCTTTGCTTGGACTTAAATCCCACAAAAAACCCACCTTCCTCCTTAGAGCTTTTTTCCCCCTTTTCCCCTTGTTTGCTGGTGCTTTGCACGTTAATTTGTGATTTTGCTGGTCCTGTGCCTGCCCTGGCCGTGCAGTGGCTGCAGCACTGCTCGAGTGCTGCTGTTTGACTGTGGGCTTCTCCTGGCTGAAGATCCCTGGTGCAGATCCCCTCTGGCTCCAGCAGCAGCCCAGAGCAAGTTAATTAACCCCAGTGCCCCCAGGCTGGCTCTGGGATAATGCTCAGCTAAGCTGTGGAAGACGGGCAGGTTGAGAGGATTTTATAAAATTATTATCATGATCTTTACCATTATTATTATTACTATTACCATAATTGTTATTACTATTATCACTACCAGTAGTAATTAAACAGTGCCTGGCCCTGGAAGGGAAGAATCCCTGTGTGCTCCTGCAGCCTCTGGATTTTGTGCAGACACGAGGGGGAGGAGAGGCAAAGGGAGGCAGAGAACAGCCCCCCGTGGCCCCCAGGTCAGCACTGCTGGGGCTGAGGGCAGCAATTCACCCGTGGGATGTGGGGGAACACCTTGCTTTGAGCTTCCAGTGCGTTCTTGCTTTACAGGAAAAGCACATTTCATGGAGTCGTGGAATCATGGAGGCTGGAAAGCACCTCCAGAGCATCACGTCCAAACTTCAGTCAGCAAGGCTGAGCACCCTAACACGGCAACCCTTCCTTTAGCTGCTAAACCCAGCACAGATTTTAAACAGGGGAAGGGATGCAGGGTCTCTAAATGAGCACCTGCACAGGGATGGGCTCTATTCTGCAGCCTGTGGTGCCCAGAGCTCCAAGTGCTGCTCCAGGGAGCCCCAGCACCTGGGGTCTGTGTGGGGCATCACGCCCAGCCACAGCTGGGTCCCACTGCCTCAGAGATCCCCCAGAGCAGCTCCATTTTAGCACCTGGGAGCAGGGAAACGTGGAGGTCGTTAACATTAAATCACAAGTCAATTAAATAAGGCAGCAGCTATGTGCTTTTTGATGATCCTAAATCAGAGGCAATGATTCATTCTCAGGCCTCTTGAGTGAGGATGTTTAATGACATGGTGGGAAATGGAGCCTTTTTGTAACAGGAGAGGAACCTCTGCTGTCTTCAACAGCACTTACTGAATAATTAACCTGCACCCCGTCATTACTTAAGAGTATTTGCCATTAACCCAATAGAAAAATCATCTGAGGCATGATAGGAAGAATAACAGTGAAAATGGACAGCTTAGGCCATATTACTGGGATAACACCCACATTTCTGTCTGAGCCTAATAAAGGCTATGCTTAAATCAGTGAATACAAACAGAGAACATTTGTTCAGTGCTTATTCCAGCTTTGATTCTGGAGCTGAGCCTGACCCTCTCCTGCCATGGCTATAAATCATCCAAAAACAGGTGGCTTTCCCCTTTTGTTGGAGTTCAACTCCTTTGTGCCACACTTGACCAGACATGATTATTTCTTTGTGCTGCCAAGATTGCAACCTTTTCCTGGCAAGGGAAGCAGGAGCTCAGTGAGAATGTCATCGCTGACAGCTCTGAGAATGGCCCTGGGAAGCCTCTGCTCAATTCTCAACACTTCAGCTCTCTGCAACAAAGGTGCCCTCTTCCCTTTCCCACAAAAAAAAAAAAAAAAAAAAAAAAAAGGTGTTTTTAAATTATGGATGGAAGGTCTTTGACTCATCTGGCCTGTTATCCACAAGGAGACTCCTTGTCACTGGACCCTCTAATCTTACTCACCTGATTAAGAATTATTGAAGAACTTGGTGTCCCGTTCACGCCTTGCCTCAGTTTCTCACAGCTTCAGGCTGAGACGTTGTTCAGCCCTGCAAGACCATCTGAGAGTCAAACAATTGTCAGTGTTTGCAGACTGCTGTCAGTTATTAGCTGGAAACACACACCTGATTAATGACACAAAAATTAACAGATCCCACGGGTAATTATCCTTCTCCTTCCAAACTGATGCCAGACAGAGCTTGTTGTGTGGTGTCTCTGTGCAGTTAAGTGACCTTCAGTGTGGCTGTTTAGGGTGGCCTGATAATGATTTGATCATTATTTCATGCAAATTAAGAGTTACCTCTCCTAAAAGAGCTGATTTTCAATTTCATCCTTATTTGCACACTGCATGAAACCATGACATTTCAGAGCTCTCCAGAGTCTGTCACCCTGCCTGGCACCGCTAGATGCTGTTACCCAGCTCTTTTTTTTCTCCTTAATTTATTTCCTAACTCCTTCTTTGTTCTCACCACAGCTGAAAAGGTGCATCCCCCCAAACACGGCATGTCCTGGGCCAGCAGCTGGGCTGGGGCAGGCTCCTGGCCATGGAACCTGCAGCTCCACAAAGGATCCATCAGTTCCATCCACCCCCAGGGCAAACCTTCAGCAGCCAAAGCACTCAAACACATCAACAGCTGCTTATGGAAAAGCAAACCTTACTTTCTCCTCTTAAAATAATAATAAAAAGGGAGTAAGAGAGAAGCTGGGGGTCTCTGACAACCCCAAACCCGGCTTCTCTGTCCAAGCTCTCCAAATTCCACTTTCTGCTTGGAAAAAAATCACTTTTTTTTTTTTTTCTCTAGGTATTTTCTCAGTATTTGCATTTGAACAAGAATCCAAAATAAAGCAGAAGCTTCAAGGTCAACAATCCTTTTATAGAAGCAAAAACCCAAGAGAGAAATTTAAGCAATTATTCTTAGCCAAAGGAGCAGTCAGTTCAAATAAATGTATCAAAGCCTCCAAATTATCAGCAATAAAATCTTATGTCATCTAATAACCACAATGATGACAATAATTACTGGGACAATGATTTAAAGCTCAGCATTTTTATAGTGCCTAATTTAACAAGCACAGGTTGCTTATTTGTGCCTTTCCAGACTGAAAAAAGCGTTTGTCTGGCTTTGTTTATTGACTAAGATTAGACTTGGGGAAGACAAAAAGCTTCCAGAAATTACCAACGTTCCTGCAGAAGGAAATGCTGATGGAGGCACAGTTTTCTCCGGCAGAAAGTTTGCAGATGTCAATCTGTGCTTCCCAAGAAAAGGGAGGAAATCAGAGCAGAGGAGCAGGAAACTTGTGGAAAACAAAGCCAGAATTAAGAAACCACCTCAGCAGCCACCCCAGGGGTGAGGACATCACCCCTGTGCCTCCCGGGCAGCATCACCCCCTCAGCCTGGAGCAGGAGCAGGGGAGCCCGTGTTGTCAGGAGTGCTGGAAACATCTCCTGCAGCACAGGGACTGCGTGGCTCAGCCCTGCTGTGCCCCTGAGGCAAAATCCCTCGGGCCAGCAGCCGTGGCTGGAACAGCCCAGCTCTCCTGGCTGGCAGTGTCCCCGTGGCCTGGGCGTGTAGGGAAACACAGCCCCATCTCCCACAGCACTGCAGCACTGCTGACATTCTGAGCCTCTTCCCTTTGGCAGATCACAGAATCACGGAATTCAATTGTTTAGCTTGGAGAAGACCTTCAAGATCAAACCCAGCCTTTCCCCAGCACTGCCAAGGCCACCACTGCCCCATGTCCCCAAGTGCCACAGCCACAGAGGTTTTCAATCCCTCCACTCTGCAACAGGCTCAAAATCATTGCCACAATGTTTTTGTCTCTGTTTTAATCTCAGTCATTTTTAAAATGAACCTCACTCATCAAACAAGGAGTTCAAAAGGCTTTCTTTTCTCTTTTTTTTTTTTTTTTCTTCTTTATAAGCATGAGAAATAAAAAACATTAAAAGCTGCAGAAATTCCCTCTTACTCTGGACAAGGAGAGATCAAAGCCAGAACATTTCTTTGGATGGATCCTGAAAGGTCAGATTTCTGAAAAATCTGGAAAGCACTGGAAAACACTCTGTATTCATCTGGAGCCAGCAAAACTTCTGAGATCACAGAATCCCAGAATAGTTTGGGTTAAAGTCCACCCAGTGCCACCCCTGCCATGGCAGGGACACCTCCCACTGTCCCAGGTGCTCCCAGCCCCAGTGTCCAGCCTGGCCTTGGGCACTGCCAGGGATCCAGGGGCAGCCCCAGCTGCTCTGGGCACCTGTGCCAGGGCTGCCCGCCCTTGCAATAAATACCTTTTTCCTAATACTCCATCTAAATCTCCCCTCCTTAAGTTTAAAGCCATTCCCTGTGTCCTGTCCCTCCATGCCTTGTCCCCAGTCCCTCTGCAGCTCACCTGGAGCCCCTTCAGGCCCTGCAGGGGCTCTGAGCTCTCCCTGGAGCTTCTCCTCCCCAGGTGAGCACCCCCAGCTCCCCCAGCCTGGCATGACCCCGTGAGGTGTCACCCACTGCTCTCTCTCCTGTCAACCTTTCTCAGGGAAATTATGATTTTTCTGATTTCCCAAATTACTCCTCATTAACATGAAAAAGATAATTTCCATTTGGCAGCATTAGCATGAATAAAACATCCCTGGGATAATGACCTGCTCGGGGCTAGAGGTGCTGACCTTCAGAAATGAGGACAGAGCTGGGGCTGGGTGCAGGAGTGAGAAAATCCAGGGACTTCCAACCTTCCTCAGCTTGGAGGAGAAGAGAGAAAATTTTCCATTGCTGAATATTCACATTAGGGGCGTTTTTGAGCTAATATCATTTGGGTTCAGGATTTCTGCGCGCTGCCTGCCAAAAATAAATGACTGTTGAGAAGGGGCTGCTGCGTGGGGACGAGCTGGGTGAGGCTGCACATTCTGCAGGGCGCTGCAAGGGAAGGGGAACACGAGCAGCCAGCCCAGACACGGCCCTGGGCCAGCAGCAGCTCCTGGCAGGCACCCAGCACGTGGGGAGAGGGGCAGCAATCTCCAAGGGATGAGGAGGGCAGGGGTCAGCCAAGCATTTGAGGAGGTCTCACCTTGATTTTTCAAACCACAGAGCTCGATACCCTCTCTAAAATATTTATCCCTTTAGGTTTTCATATCACATCACTGCAGCTTTTTTTCTTTTTTTTTTTTTTGCTTTTTTTTTTTTTTTTTTTTTGAGCACCAGGACCTCAACGCAGCAGGAAAGCGAGCTATTGATTACAGGCTGTTTCTAATTAACGAGGCATTCTGATATTGTGCCTGTGATCGGGGTCCTTAGTGGGAAAAGCTCAATTTCTTCCCCTTAAATATCGTTTCGGCGGTGCCTCTGCTCTCACGGATGCCAGCAGGCACGCACACAATTGTTTCTGCAATCCAGCACGAGGCACCCAGGGGTTCCCACCCTGCTCCTGGCCCTGGGCCACCTTCCCCTGCAGTTCATGGCATTCTGCCTCCAAACAGCCTCGCTGAGAATTTGCACCCATCAACAGCCCCGTGTAACACGACGTGCCAGCTTATTTAGCGCCGGCAAATTCATCACTCAGCAAGAGTCAAGGCTCTCGTACCAAGCAGTGCTCCCACTTCCCAGTCGCTGCCATCTCACTTGCTCCGCGCAATTTGCCAAAACCTCTCCCTCGCTCGGCCCTCCAAGGATCTCAGAGCAGTGGAAGGCATTTCAGTGGTCAGAGGAAGCCCAGAATCAATTCCCCTCGGCAAGGCAGCCCTGCCGCGTGTCCCAGCACGCTCTGATGTGAGGAATATGCACAAATGGATGGGAATACTGAACCTGGGCAGCGGAGCAATTGGACACCGTCACATTAACACACCACCTCCTCCACGGCTGGGCAGGGCAGGGCAGGGCAGGGCAGGGATCTCCTTCTGCACGGGACCCTGGCCATTTGTCATGCAAGTGCTGCAGATGACCAGTGACGAGCCGCGGGAAATTCATCATCGTAATGAATGGCCACGAGTGCAGTTCCTTTTCATAACATGTTATCATTGCAGTAATTAACTGCCTGCTTGTTCAGTTGTGCACCAGAGCTGCTGCACGTAATCCATCACAGTTTCCAGTGGTAACAGCGCATTTAACACATCCTCAGCCATGAAATTCCGTGCCTTTGGCACAGAGGGAGCTGCTTTAACACCCCACCGCCAGCACAGCCCGTGGTTTGTGTCACTCACGGGTGCTCCACAAGCCCAGGGCTGCCCGTGGTGTGCACAGGGCTGCCCTGGGATGTGGGAGGAGCTGGAGGATGCCCTGCCTTGCACGACCACAAATACAGCCCAAATAATAAATAAATAAATAAATAAATAAATAAATAAATAGCAATAATTAATAAATAATAATAAATAGTAAGTAATAAATAATAAATAGTAAATAATAAATAAATAAATAAATAAATAATAAATAATGAACCTTCCCACTACAATCAAGGGCAAATAGGTTTGTTCTGAGGGGTGTCACTTTCCTGTGCTGTATCCTTGCAGAGGAGCTGCTCCAGGCAATCCCAGCAATTAAATTGCCACGAGGCTCAAACCCCATCCCGAATCTCCTAAATAAAAACAGGGCTGGGGGTCACTGTGCACAGCTGTCCCCACCACAGCACTGGCAGTGTCACCCAGGCCAGGGGACGCCCCCAGCTCCAGCCCCTCCATTCCTGCAGCCCATCCACACAGCTGCAGCACCCCCCAGCTGGGAAAGCACCAGAGAGCTCACAAAGAGCTTTTTCCTGCAGATAATGCATGGGAGGTCAATGATTTTCATCTCTCATGGTGCTGGTTTTTAATGCTTCTTCAAATTTTGGAATTCTCTGCATCCTTCCTGACCAGGGGCACTGGTCCTGCACCAGCTCCCACCTCCTCTGCATCCAGGAGCTTCCCAGCTCCTCCTCTGCCCTAATGCTGCTCCCATCTCTAAGAGAATTCATTCTGATGAAAGGATTAACTTGAGAGAGAGGTTTTAAATACCCCAGGCTCCTCCACATCTGCTTTATTTTCCATAGTGTTTCATTCCACCTCAACAGGAGGAGTTAAACCAAGAAATTCCCCAGGGACAGAGAACAAAAAGCCAGGGATGGGGAGGTAGGTGCACAAAAACCCCCACAGAACAGCTCCAGGATTGCCAGGGATAAGAGAAGGGTTGGTCACTGCAGACAAATAAGATTAGCACAGCAAGACACTGGATGATTAAAACACTTGTCCTTATGCAAAATTCAGCAGATATTCCCAAATGTCCACGGCAGACAAATTGCACCATCTGGTCAGTGAGATAAAGTCTTTAAACAAGAACTTTGCAGGCTGAAGGTTCTCAGCTGTAAAAACAGGTCATGCTGGTGCCCTGTGATTTGCCAAATCGAGGGCAATCCACTCTTCCTCTTCTCTCCCACTTCACTGCAGCATTAAAAACCACATATGGTGCCTTCCCAAAGTGATACTGTCCAGAAGAATAAAGGATCTGATCTCAACTCTCTCTTTTTTACAGTGATAATTTCCGATTTTGTCTGATTCCAGATGCCAACATTATTGCTAAAACACCATTTTTCCTGTTAGGAAGCTATCTCATTAATAAATATATTTCTATATAAGCTAATTAATAAATATGGTCTAACTTATTTACGCCATATTCAGCAGGGTCTGAAGGCCTTTGAGCAGCACCTGTGGAACCACACAGGAATTTCTCACATCATGTCTGTGAAACGAGCCCAGGAAGCACAAGGAGCCCCAAAAACCCCAATAAAGGAACATCTGGGGCAAAGGTGGGGGCAATCCCTCCGTTTATCTCAGCCCAGCCAGGTCAGCCCTCGATGCAGGAGCCCACCAGGCTCCCCACGTCAAACACCTGGAAATTGGCACTGGTTTGGCATGTGCAGGCAGAGCTGCCAAAGCCCAGGCAATTAGTGCACAGCACGGAGCCTTTCCCGAGGCTGGCACGGCCAGGGCACCTGGAGACAGCTCCTAAGTGAGGTGGTGAAACCCACAGAATCCATTCTGAAGAGGGATGAACTGACATTACATAATGACCTCGGTGCCTGGGCGCCGGGAGCTCGGCAAGGAGCAGCTTTGCACAGGGGGAAGATCTGCCCTGCCACTGTGAGTTCAGGGATCTAACAGCCTTAATTACTGTTTTATACATTCTACTAATTTCCTTGATTGTGCTGTGAAATCAAAACACATAATGAAGACCTTTTTCCCCCGCTAATAAAAGCTGTCAAAGTAAATAAATATTCATCCCCATCTGCCCCTCTGGATGAAAGGAGAATTAATTGATAATTTTCAGAGCTCTGTAACCTCCTGCCCGGTGCTCTGCTCGCTGAGGGCTTTATGTGGAGCCTGCCTCCCTGAAATCCTGTTAGTACAAGTTTAAAAGTCAGACAGGCATGGTGCACTAAATCAAATCTGTTTTCTAGGCTGCATCACGTGGCGAAACACCCATCTGTTCCTCAGGAGCTCGGTGCAAGCCGGTGTTCCACGTTCCCAGCAGCAGGCTGCTCTCAGGTGACCTGGGTGCAGCCCCAGCAGCGCCGTGCCCATCAGGACACCTGCACAGATCCTGATCTCCCTGCTCTGAGTAAGTTCCTCCGTGTTGGAGGCCAGCCCTGAGCCCCTCACTGGGTTTGGGACCCTGCTGGGGGATGGAGGGGAGCAAACCCAGGCGGGTGATGGACGGGCAGATGTGGCTCCCATCGTGTGGCTGGCCTTTTCCCTGCTGTCCCTGCAGTTTGGGTGCACAGCTGTGATGTTCAGGGAGACATCTGAGCACAGAGGGGAGGCTGCAGGTGCCGCTCGCACTTCCAGGAGGGCACGGCCGCGCCTGGAGAGGCTCCGGGAGGATGTGAGGACATTTAAAAATTCATTTGCAGTGCAAATCTTAACTCCTCTTCGTCACACAGAATCCCGGAATGGAAACGTGCACCCCGTGCCAGGGATGAGAGGGAATAATCACAAAGGTAAATGCCACTCGAGGGATTTTATCTGCTCGTGACATTTGCAGGAGCTCGTTCTTCCTCCGGCTCGCACGTCCCGCCAGGGCAGCCCTGGCTGGGTAATCTGCACGTCCAAACTGCTAAATCCTTCCAGGAATTCCGGGGGATGGAGATGGGGGGGTCACTGCAGATGAGCAAACATGAATGGAGCACAGGACGGAGCCCACGGGGCGAGGAGGAGGTGCAGATTCCCAGGGAAGCCAATTCCACATCTGCACAGGTGTCAGACGTCCCAGGAACACATCCCTGCCAAGCCTGCTGTAAAGCAGAGCTCTGGGACTGGGGGGGATTTCAGTCAGCCCTGAGCAGGGTAATCAGTGCAAAGCCCAGGAGCAAAAACCCCATCTCGAGCCCAAGTCTGCAAGCAGACACACTGGAAAAAGTCGGGAGTGTCAGGTTTATGGAAGCAGTGGTGTGGGGGTTATATACATATTTTATATCAATATATTCTCACACCTCTAGATCTCCAGAAAAGGAAAATCCATCTCTTTCAGAACCAGCTGCTGGACGTGAATTTATTAAGATGAGTGAAGCTACTTCATTCCCCTTTAGTGCCTGGAGGTTGAAAACTCAGGCAATATTGCCTCTCCCTGGCATCAGAGCACTCCATTTCTCCCCAAAGTTCTCAACAATAATTCATGCCTCCGTATGGCATTGATCAGCCAGTCTTTGAGATCCTACTCTTTTGTCTACATCTTCTCTTGCACTCAGCTCCTAAGACCACGGGGAAGAAAGGTTTCTGGCAGGAAAGATAAAAAACTATTTATTGTACTGACCTTTTTGATTAATGGGTGGAGTTAGGTGTGAAATCATTTTTATCAGGTGAACATAATGCCTGCAGGACAACAAAAAGGGCATTTCAATTTTTTATCAAAACCCTCAGTGAGAGCACAATCCCCCAAGGTGAACTTTGGGGACAGCCCCAGTAGCCAGGAGTGAATAAATATCTTATAACTTTAGTATTAGCTGAGGACTGGCTCATGAATCAGCAGGGATCATTTGAAGGAGCCAGGCTCTCCTGCTCCCTGCCTGTGGAGAGTGATTCCACGGAGCTGTGCTGTCAGGAGATGCAGTCAGGCAAACCTGGACACCACATTTTCTAAATAACTCTGTTATCAACTCTGCCTCCACTGGGCTTTGTGGTCTGAAATCATCCACTTGAGCCTAATTAAGCAGACATTAATGAGACCAGAGTGTCTGACTGCGTGCTAGTCTCTCAAAATATGACAGAGCCATTCCATTTTTTGCCACAGTGCTGCAGGAAACCTGTCTGCCCAATGCTTATCAGCAACACAAAGTCCCAGCAAAATCATGGAACTGCTTCCTTGGAGCCTGTGACTCTGACCCTGGACTCAGGATATTCCATGGAAACCAAATCAAAGCTGCACACACAGTTATACCAGGCAGTTAACAATACACATGAAGGCTTGTGTACATTTTAAAATACATTTTGGATCACTGGTTGAATTAATGAGCCCTTAAAACTTGTTCAAAATTAACCCTCCTGACCCAAGCCCTGCCAGATGGGGTTTGAGCTGTGTTTACCCAGGCATTGAATTCTCCCAGGCACTGGAAAACTCTGACACTTGATCACCTTCCAATCCTTGCATCGTGATTGTAGGAACCGAAACGCACGGACCTGGATGTTTAAGGCTATAAAAGTGGAAATGTTTCGAGGCAAAATGGCCTTTTAATAATTCTTTCTGAGCCCAGCATGGCTGAGATTGCAGGCTGTGGTAACAAATCAAGGATGTTTTTTTGGCAAAGGGCTGGAAAGGGCACTCTGTCAGACAGAGTTCTGTTATCTTTGCACCCCCAGCTTTCTCCAGCCAGAGAGGGATGATCTGGAAATAAAACAAGGGCTCCTTGGGTGGCCTGCAGACAGAGAGGGTGGGAAGTGTCCACAGAGCAGAGGGTTTGGAGCATCCCTGGGGGTTTGGCCTCTCTGGGAGGATTTGGCTCTCTCCAGGGTGCTGGGATGCAGCTGCCTCTCTCTGGGATGCAGGGATGGAGCTGCCTCTCTCTGGGATGCAGGGATGGAGCTGCCTCTCTCTGGGATTCAGGGATGGAGCTGCCTCTCTCTGGGGTGCTGGGATGGAGCTGCCTCTCTCTGGGATTCAGGGATGGAGCTGCCTCTCTCTGGGATTCAGGGATGGAGCTGCCTCTCTCTGGGATGTTGGGATGGAGCTGCCTCTCTCTGGGATGCAGGGATGGAGCTGCCTCTCTCTGGGATGAGGGATGGAGCTGCCTCTCTCCAGGGTGCTGGGATGGAGCTGCCTCTCTCCAGGGTGCTGGGATGGAGCTGCCTCTCTCTGGGATGAGGGATGGAGCTGCCTCTCTCCGGGGTGCAGGGATGGAGCTGCCTCTCTCTGGGATTCAGGGATGGAGCTGCCTCTCTCTGGGATGAGGGATGGAGCTGCCTCTCTCTGGGATGCTGGGATGGAGCTGCCTCTCTCTGGGATTCAGGGATGGAGCTGCCTCTCTCTGGGATGTTGGGATGGAGCTGCCTCTCTCTGGGATGCAGGGATGGAGCTGCCTCTCTCTGGGATGAGGGATGGAGCTGCCTCTCTCCAGGGTGCTGGGATGGAGCTGCCTCTCTCCAGGGTGCTGGGATGGAGCTGCCTCTCTCTGGGATGAGGGATGGAGCTGCCTCTCTCTGGGATGAGGGATGGAGCTGCCTCTCTCCGGGGTGCAGGGATGGAGCTGCCTCTCTCTGGGATTCAGGGATGGAGCTGCCTCTCTCTGGGATGAGGGATGGAGCTGCCTCTCTCTGGGATGCTGGGATGGAGCTGCCTCTCTCTGGGATGAGGGATGGAGCTGCCTCTCTCTGGGATGCAGGGATGGAGCTGCCTCTCTCCAGGGTGCTGGGATGGAGCTGCCTCTCTCTGGGATGAGGGATGGAGCTGCCTCTCTCCGGGGTGCAGGGATGGAGCTGCCTCTCTCTGGGATGAGGGATGGAGCTGCCTCTCTCTGGGATGAGGGATGGAGCTGCCTCTCTCTGGGATGAGGGATGGAGCTGCCTCTCTCCAGGGTGCTGGGATGGAGCTGCCTCTCTCTGGGATGCTGGGATGGAGCTGCCTCTCTCTGGGATTCAGGGATGGAGCTGACTCTCTCTGGGATTCAGGGATGGAGCTGCCTCTCTCTGGGATGCTGGGATGGAGCTGCCTCTCTCTGGGATGAGGGATGGAGCTGCCTCTCTCTGGGATGCAGGGATGGAGCTGCCTCTCTCTGGGATTCAGGGATGGAGCTGCCTCTCTCTGGGATGAGGGATGGAGCTGCCTCTCTCCAGGGTGCTGGGATGGAGCTGCCTCTCTCTGGGATGAGGGATGGAGCTGCCTCTCTCCAGGGTGCTGGGATGGAGCTTCCTCTCTCCAGGGTGCTGGGATGGAGCTGCCTCTCTCCCCGCCGCCTCCTGCACCCCGAGCGTTTCCAAGGCTCGCCCACTCAAGGGCATCATTATGACGACTTTGGAACTCATTCCTCTCTGCCCGTCTCCGTGCATAATTTCAAATAAGCCTCCCAGGCAACCAGCAAGGAGAGCTCCACGGAAAGCAGTGGCAGGCTTTGAAGTTGGAGTCTCTGTTCTGTTTCCAGACAGATTTTGATTTAATGATAGATGCCTGCCCTGCCAGGGAAGAAATTTCGTAATGAATCAAGTACTGTGGGTATAAATAGAACCCAGCCGCAGTGTGGAGCGAGGAGAGAGGGAGCAGAGGACGGGCTGGACTTTGGGTCGAGCCCAGCTGGGCTCAAGTCTGGGCTCAGCCACCCCTCAGGCTTTGCCCTGGGGTAAAAGCCTGGCTGGGGCTCATTTTCCGTGGTAAGGCAGCAATAACCCGGGCACAGCCGGAGCCCAGGTGTGAGCTGGGACAAACCCAGCTGGGACAAACCCAGGCGGTGCCAGCAGCCAGCCTGGCCCAGAGCCCTGACTTCACAGTGTTTACTCCTGAACAAGGAGTGCCCATCTCAGCTATCCCGAGGCTGGGATGCCTGCAGCTTGTCAGCAAATATTTAAAGGTTTCAGAATAATCGAATGACTTGGGTTGGAAGGGAAGTTAAAGCCTATCCAGTGTAATCTCAAAGATTATGTACTATTATCTGGTTATTATAAGTTAGTTTTCATTACTGCTTCAGTAACTATAAATTGCAGTTGGTGACATCAATAATATTAATAAAGCACCCTCAATTTACTCATTATAATTTAAGCAACATCTAAACAACTCAGTTAAGACGTAAATACATTTCTTACCCCAGATAAAGCAGTGCCTGTTTTTATCTCTGCCTGGGCATCCAGTGATGTTATTAATGCCCAGCAAAGCACTCGAGGCTCATCCCCAAAGCAGCAGAGGCACAGAATTTCAAACACACCGAGGAGGCAGCAGAGATTTCACCTTTCCAAAGGCATTTTGCAGCTTCCCCCAGCCAAAAAGGGTTAAAGGCTGGTGAGTGGCCACTGATGGCTCTCGCTGAGGATTTGGGGTTTACCCGTGATGAGATCAGGTCTGTGTTAGAGCCACCCTTCCTTCCACCTTCTAGGAGACAGCGTAGGACAAATGTCTTCTTTAAAAGAACAGCTGGGAAGGAAACACAAAGCCCTGGTGCAAGTTGCAGTGAGCAAACCAAGCAAGGTTTAGCCAGGCCAGGGTTTATTCACATCTGTCATTAATTCCTCTGCTCCTCTCAGCTTCCCCCTGCCCTGCATCCAGGGGCCCGTGCTGCACTCTCAGAATCCCCCCAGAGGATTCCCACTCCCTTTTCCCACCCACACGGACACCTCCCCCTCCACAAGCAGCAGATCCCACCTGGCTCGGGGTGGCCAGAGCCCAGGCAGCCCTTTGGGACCTTTCCCTGCTTCCCTGTCCATTCCCATCCCAGCCTCTCACCTCGGTCAGCCTGACCAGCTGGGATTGCAGAGATCCTTTAACATATTTTGGGGGAAATGGCACAAGAGGCTGAGAAGCACTGCATGCAGGCACCCACCAGCTGGTTCCATCAGCTGCCAGCAGCCGGCTGGGAAGGAAACTCCTCTCCCAACTCCCCACTTTTCCTCACCCTCAGCTATGTGCAGCTGTAATTCCATCTGGAATGGTGGGAAACACACTTCCTTTCTCTTTCGAGATTTATATTCCAGTTCATGCATGCAGTGCTGATATTCATCTTAAAAACCAGCAGCGAGATGATCCCACTGTGACTTTCATTTCTCAGATACGACATCCTTGTCAGCCCTGGAGAGCTCAAGTGCTCTTCCTTTCACACCTATTAGGTTGGAACAAGCCTTAAAAGCATGAATAACCTTCCCCACAACATAATGAAAGACCTTATTACAGCCTGGGATTAATTTTTTCTAATCTATTTACAAGCAAAAAGGTCGAACTCAAATTTGACAGTGAGGAAGGGAGGCAGGATTCATTATCTCCAGAAAGAGTCGAGAAAAATGGATGAGCATAAACAGAAGATAGTTTTGGAGCTTGAATCCATGTCCTAGCCTCTAATTAAAAATTACCCAGCAAGGCACTGCTTCGCAAACACCATTAGCTACAGGAAAAATGAAATTCCTAATTACTGAGCAAAAATATTTTGATCTCAACATGTTTTTTTTTAGTTTTAAAAAGCCATCTTTACTGTTCAAACCCACGTTCCACTCCTTTTCCTTCTCCATGTAAAAGCTCTGCTTTATCCTTTTATTATCAAAGGACCAGCAGGACATAACCACACATGGAGCACTGATTTTTTTTTTTTTTTTTCATTAAGTTCTTCTCACAAAGCTCACCTTGCTGCCCACGAATCTCCTCTCATTCCCTCTGACTGCAGCTGTGGGCATGAGAGGCAAAGCTGGGGTGAGGTTGTTCCTTACTCAGCTCTGCTGTCACAGCTCTGGAGAACAACCTTGAAATGGCTGAACTGGCCAGAACTGGTGGAGAATTCCTACAATTCCAGCAGCTGGTTTAGCTGGACAGGGGGAAACGGGCAGGATCAGCCTGGCTGATGTGGGACGATGATGCTGTTGAGCCAGGGACGGGCGAAATGACTCGCACGATTTCAGAAGGCAAATGAGAGATTATTCAAAAGCACCTCTCTCTTTTATAGAGAACTTCATGAGCATTAATTCCATTGGTTCTAAAGTAAAACATCTCACCTGATTGGCACACTGGACTCGGGTCAGTGTGGCAGAACAGATCTATAAACAATATGAATGGAAAGCAAGATCACAGATTGTTTACATTCCTCTCGGGCTTTTTCCCAGGCTTAGCCTGGCAGAAATCTTTCTCTTTTTCTCTCTGACTGAACTGGGAATATCCACAGAACCCCGGAGATGGGCAGAGGGAAGGGATTGCACACACACTGCTGAGGTGAGCACCCACACCAGGCACTTCTGGGCACACAGATCTCAGCCCGGGATTTGGGAACGGGCTCGGCTCTGCCTCGCAGGCTCTGCTGTTCCTGAGGCTGTGCCTCCCTCTCCAGGCAGCCCAGGAGCTGGCACTGCTGCTGGCTCTTTCATCCAGCCCAATTTCTTCTCGATTTCCCATCTAACCCTGCCCTTTGTCGGTTTGAGACCATTCCCCCTTGTCCTCTCACTGCCCTTGTAATTATTTGCTCTAATAATTATCATACTTGTATTATTTGCACTGATGCTCCTTGAGTAGCTGACTGCACTCCCTGGGCACCAGAGGAGTCAGTGGCCAGAGGTAATTTGTATTTATCCCATGTGCTAACTGTATTTGTACATGTTTATTGCATTTAAGTGTGCAGCGAATTTATTTATTTAACTCTGTGAAAAGAGTGCCAGGAGGTTTTTCAGTTTGTTTCCATCTTCACCAGCTGTAAATAAACCCAAGCTCATTAAGAGCCCTGCACTGCTTCCATTAGTGCTGGAGCTGGTGCTGCCAGGCTGGGCACGATCTTAGTCCTGCCACAGGAATCACATGGAATCACAGTTCCTAACAAAGCAAGAAACCAGTGGGGAACAGCGTCCAGAGCTCCTGGAGCCAGCCCAAAACACCACTCTGTGCAATTCCTACTAGAAACACATGCAAATGCCATTCTTCTTCTGGGGTGTTCCTTACCAGAGCCAGGCAGAGGGATGTGGGCACTGGAGGATGCACTTCTGGCTCAGAGTCAGCTGCAGCCTGGGGAATCAGACGTGTATCACCCACTTGCTTCTTCTGTTCTTCCTAAAGCAAAGAGAGAATGTTTGGGGTGCCTGAGCAGCTGGGATTGAGGGGATTGTCACTATTGGACACAAAAAGAGTACACAGAAGTTTGGTAAGTTTAAAAGAGAAAAAAAAGCCAGTTATAGTCCAACATCTGGTATTTATAGAATTCTAAACGTGACCGTGGATTGGAGGATGGAATTACCACCTCTCCAACCACACTGGTCCGAAGATCAAGCAATCATTCCTCTCCACCCACAGAGAAATATGTAAACTATTTTATTTATACATGAAATTGTGTGGGAACTCTGACTCTCAAAGATGGAAACATTATCAGAAGGCTGAAGAAGTTTTACGAGAACTTTAAAACTTTCAAAAGAACTATAAAAGAAAACTTCACACTTTAAAAAATCAGGGCAACAGGGGATGGCAGAGGATGGCTGGGTCCCAGTGCCTTTTCCCCGAGCAGTGGGAATTAGCACCACGAAGGCAGAAATCCAAGGGCTCCAGCAGGGAGAACTCGGGGAATTCCATCCCTGCCTCGGCTGCCCGAGCACAGCAAATCTCTCACCTCTCCTAAAATCCACATTGCTGCCAACACGGAGCTCTTGGGGCAGCTGAAGCACCCGGAACAGAGCCCACTGCAGTCAGACCCATCAAACATCCATTTTACAGGCTGTGGGTGCTTATTCCCAGAGAATTCAAGCACCTGCAGAAAGGGAAGAGCAGTTCAGAGCTTCAGTCCTCTGGCAGAAAGGTTGGAGTTTATTCTAAACGGCTCTTGAGATTCCTGAGTGCTAAAGAAAGGAGGATTAAAGAAAAAAGAAAAGGGGGAAAAAAAAGGAGAACTAGAAACCATGAGAGTTTTAAATCCCAGACTAAATAAACAGGATTATTGACACCGCCTGAACTGAACAGGTTTCCTGCCTGGGGCAGGGAAGAAAAGGGAGGTGGAGAAAAGGGAGGTGGAAAAGCTTTCCTGCAGCTCCAGGGGTGGCAGGAATTGGAGCAGATTTCGGGTACCAGCTGGATTTTCAGGCACTGCACATCTCCAGAGCCCCGCGGCCGGGGATGGGAACGGCGGAGCCACGGAGCCAGATCTCTGGAATTCCTGCAGAAACGGCACTTTTGAAAACTTCATCCCTGCTGCGGGCTTAAGCAGGGGATAATTAGGATTTAGTGAAGCCTGCAACCTTTCTGCTCTGCTCTCTGTGCTCTTCATGAAAGGGGGAAGATGAGAGCCTGCACAGCTCGCAGCCCCGCTGCCCTTGTGTTTGTGGTCACCTTGCTGGGTACCTGTGGCTTCCCAGTCAGGCTCCAGGATCCCTTCCACCTCCTCCCCACACCCTTCCCAGAGCACAGGAAAACTCCAGCAGATTTCTCCTGATTCTCATTGTTCACGAGCGTAATCATCAGTGGATGAGTCTCAGCAACTATTCAAAAGGATTTTCAAAAGTCACTTTTAAATAAGGCTTATAAAGTCCTGATAAAACTCCTTTCCAAAAATCCGGGCATCCATTTCTGAAAACAAGTCTGGAACAGCCTGTTATCACTATTTATGTCTTCATTTTTTGAGTTTGCAGCTCATTTTCTGACAACTCACAGGGTGTTTAAACAATTTGGCTGCGTCCTCTGGATAATTATAATGAGCTACAGCCTCCCAAAACCCCCCAGAAAATGAGATTCTGCTCATGCTGACTTAATCTGGCTACAGCATTCATCCTCTCCCCTGGGAATAGTTACAAGATGTAGAGGACTTCTTGCCAGAACAGGGGGGAAGAAAGGAAAAAGCAGCCGGTTGTGATTGTTCCCTCACCTTCCACCCCTCTGCCTGCCTGGCACCCAGGGCTGGGGGAAAGCCCCTCCAAGCCAAAGCCCTGAGCCTGCAGCAACACATCTGCCACTTGCTGCCAATTAATTCGGTGTGAAGGCCGAAAATACCGAGTGGGAAGTGGCCATAAATGTGAATTATTGGCTTTGGACTCCCTGTGCAAGGTGCTGCCCGGGGCAGGGGCAGCTCGTGGTGCTGGCAGGGCTGGATTTTCCCCCGGCTTGGCTCCATGGGGAGCTGGGGTTGCTCCCTCCCCTCCCCTTTGTCCCAGCGCAGCCAAAAGCAGAGCCTGGAACCCTCCTGGGGCTGTGCTGGGCTCTGGGGAACCAGAGGCAGGGGCAGGACCCCTCACAGGGATGGCACTCCAGCAGAGCCGTGCTCCAGCCAGCTGGGAACTCAGCAAACCTTCACTCAGAACAAGAAATGTCCCAGCGGGGTCTCCCCCTCCCAAGGGGAACTGGAGCTGGGGTTTTCCTGAAGGGAGCCACGAGAATGATGGAGAGGGAGTTTGGAGAAGGAGCTGGAGCACCAGGACACGGGGGAACAGCTTCCAGCTGACAGAGAGCAGGGTTAGGTGGGAGATTGGGAAGGAATCCTGCCCTGGCAGGGTGGGCAGCCCTGGCACAGGGTGCCCAGAGCAGCTGGGGCTGCCCCTGGATCCCTGGCAGTGCCCAAGGCCAGGCTGGATGTGACTCTGAGCAGCCTGGGGCAGTGGGAGGTGTCCCTGTGTTCTGGTTTGAAAGCAAAACCAGTGAGAGACTCCAAGTCAGAAATACAATTTATTGGGAAAAGGGAAAACAAAAGACAAAAATACACACAATGATACAAAAGGAAGACCTCTGGCCAAGTCAGAATACAACCTGACACCCCTTTGGCCAGCGTGCTGGTAGCAGTCCAAATTGGAGTGGCTGCAGTCCTCTTGGAGTGGCAGATGTGGTTGCTGTGTCTTCTTGGAAACCTGTGGAAAGGCTGCCTTTCTGTCTAGAAATCCCTGGATTTATCCAGGTGGGAATGCCTAGCTTCTCCCCCTGGGCGGAGCATCTCACAATGGGCTGATGTTATTTTGAGTCGCAAGGTGTGTTCTTAATCACCTGTTAAACAGAACTGGCTCCTGGAGAGTGTTATCCCTGACATTGATGGGCCCATTAACAGGAGATGAGGAAAACTGTCCAGATGCAACTGCTACTGGGATGGTGATAAGAAACACCTTGGTGCTCAGTCTTGGACACCCTGCCATGGCAGGGGTGGCACTGGGTGGGCTTTGAGGCCCCTCCAACCCAAACCATTCTGGGCTTTTCCACAGTGCCACTTGCTCTTAGCCAGGGCCAAAAGGGACATGAAAGCCTGGAAAATGTGTGGGTGCTGCTCAGCCATCCCACAGTGCAGAGGTGGAATGGGGAATGATTTGGCTGGACAGGACTGAAAAACAGCTGGAAAATCTTTCTGCATTGGCAGGAATCCCCAAGGATTCCACAGGACTGGTGAAGAGCACATCCTGTACAGCGGTGGGATATTTTTTTTTCCCCACCATTATCATTATCATTGTTGTAATTATTATTATTATTATTTGCATTTTTCTGGAGTCACACACCGCCATGACAGAGCTGGGGATGAGGACTCGCTGATCACTGATGGATTTGGCTGGTCAGGCCCTGCAGAACCATTCATCAGCACTGCCTGCCCCCTGCCCTTGGCCAGCTGCAGTGGCTCCCTCACCAGTCCCTGATCCATGGAATGTTTGCCTAAACATCTGCGAGGCAGGGAACAGCCAATTAACTCGCTGTAATTAAGGCTGATCACGCGGTGATTTGAGCAGGACCTTGGTGAAAAGGGCACAAAGAGTCTCCCATCACTCATTAATGTTGATAAAACACCGCAGCTCCTCACTAAATAGATGCCCATCAACGCTGCTCTGCCAAATTGCAGCACAAAGTGTTTTAATTAATACAGGGCAGGTGCTACACGGGGGATAGACAATGAAGGGAAGCTTGGGGTTAGGCATTAAAAATTGGAGTGGCTCCAGGGATGAGATGGTTTCCATCCTGTGTCAGCCAAATCCAGGTGGAAAAGAGGAACTTGTGATGAGGCACCAAGCCTTAGCTGCCCCCTGGGTCAGGTTTTACCTCCTGGGAATGTCCTGGGACAGGATTTGCCCATGGAAAGGTTGTGCACCTGCAGAAGCCCTGGACAGCACTCCTAGAAGGGGGCTGGTGCTCATTCCCTCAGTCCTGAGCAAATGTTTCCCTTGTCCTTGAGATCTTCCCATTAAATCCACCCTTGTCTCCTGTGGAAAGCAAGCCTGACCTTTCCCACCGAATTAAGAGCCAATTTATTACATATTTTAAATTCATAATGAGATCAAAAGGGATAATGCTCAGATGACCCGGAGATCAGCCCAAGACACGAGAGATAATTGTTTCCTTAATTGCCACGCCTGAATTAAATTACTTGTGCCGTGTGTGTGCTCAGATGAGGGGAGCAAAGGAGGTGTCAGAGCCCTGAGTGCTGCCCTGGCAGCTCCTGCTGTGTCGGAGTCTCCCCCAGACTGGGGTGACCCCGGATGGTGGTAAAGTCTCTCCTCCAACCCGTGCCTTCAAAGAAAGACTCAGCAGTCTTCAGTCGTGTGGTCTCAAGGCAGTTTCTTGCACGTTATCTCAAGGCACACAGAGTCCCTGACATTGTCCCTGACTCCTTCTCCCTCTGCGTCTCCCACCCAAGGGGCTGGTGCCATCTTTTATATCACACATTACCTATTAAATGTTTATAGTTTTTCCCCAATGCCTATCACCTGTATTGAACAGTGGCTTTCTACTCTAAACCAATCTGTGAGTGCCAACATCACCAAGAACATGGGGGATAGGAAGGAGAAAGAAGGAGGACAGGGCACACCCAAATCCCTCCATCTCAGAACCTCTGACCCCATGTACAAAACTCAGACCCCTCTGTACAAGGCCTAAACCCCCCTGTACAGCACTCAAAAATCCTACCTTTTACTTTGTGATTACTTCTATTATAATATCTGAACTTTTGTGATTTCTTGTTCTTCCTGCAAAGTTGGTAAATTGTTCCATGGGTTAAATTCAAAACCACAGGGGTTTCTGGCTGCCTGCCAGGGTCTCAGAGGCTTCTGCCCTGGGCCTGGAACATCCAAGAGTGTCTGAGGGACACCTTGGGTTCCGACACTGCTGGAGCTGGGCTCAGCTTGTGACAGCCCTGCCCACCTGCAGCTCCCAAGAGCTGCTCACCTGTGCCAGGGCCACCAGGTCCAGCCAGGGACAGCTGCACTCCGTGCTGCACTGCTGGGAATTCAGTTTTATCCCAGCTCTGGCCAGCTGGGGAGGAACTCGGACACACAGCCATGAGAGAAGGGCCAGGGGCTGCCCCAAGATCTCCACTCTGACCTTGGGTGTTGCCCTGATTTTTAAAAGTGTGACGTTTTCTTTTATCGTTCTTTTGAAAGTTTTAAAGTTCTCATAAAACTCTTTTAGCCTTCTGAGAATATTTACGTATTTCTAGTGGAGTTCTCACACTGTTCATGTAAATAATGATTGTTTTGCATTCTTCTTTGTGAGAGGACAAAATTAACAGACTGTTGGTTTGACCAGGGTGGTTGGAGAGGTGGCAATTCCATCCTCCAATCCACTGCCACTTTTGGAATTCTAGATATTGCGAGGTCAGAAATAAAATTATCTCTTTTTCTCTCTTGAGCTCACCAAGCTTCTGTGTGCTCATTTGGTGTCCAATAACAGCACTTGGGCACTGCCAGGGATCCAGGGGCAGCCTCAGCTGCCCTGGGCACTCCCTCTCTCATTGTTCAAAAGTCCATTTAAAAGTCTCAACCCCTTCCCCCTGAGAGCTGTGCCAGTGCCGAGGCTGCCTGGGAGGCTCTGCACCATCCCATGTGGGTGACAGGGACACCAAGCACCCCCTCCCTGGCACTGAGGGGCAGGAGAGCCTTCCTCCCAGCCAGCCCCAGCTCTGCCCACAGCCCCCTGCACAGGCTGCCCTGGAAAGGTTGGATGAAGACACCAATATGCTCCTTACACTGCTTTTTATGCATTATTTATCAGTGGTTAAGGAACTGGGGCTGTTACAAACAGCAGCAAATGAGGGTGGCATTAATTTTAAAGAGTCTGTAATAGCTATCAGGTGGTTACAGGATTTATTATAAATAACTTAAGGGTTTGCTGAGTTCTCAAACCTGCACCAACAATTGATCACTGAATAAAAACATTCGAGTGAAGTGCAACTGCAAGTTATTTACCCTAGTGTGAAAACCTGTTTAAACCTGCTAAGAAGGCCCAATTAAAGAGAGAGAAGACATAACAGCCTGTTGCTCTAGTTCCAGGATAGGTGATCCAAAGAATTAAAGGATAACATTAAAATGAAAAGTATATGAGGAACCTCTTGCAAGGTGGGAGCACCCCCAGAGCTGCTGCTCCACATTCCCACCCACGGGAAGGAGGAGATTGCACCTCCCAGCCTGCTGGGTGAGTGTGCAGGAGCAGGGAATAACAGACCTGGAAGCTGAGGATTAATAGCAGGTCAGTTAAAGGGTTCACGGGAGGTAAATCGGGGAAAAACAGCACTCGGATAATTCCCATCAAAAAAATCCCCAAAGCCTCTGGCTGGAAGTTCAGGTCCCGGAGAGGAAGATGGGATCAGAGCAGAAAACAAGATTTGGGGTTGTGCAGAGGGCAGAAATCTGCTCTGAACCAAAGATGCTGATGCTCTGGTGGCGTTCACTGAGCACAAAGAGGAAATGATTGCTTGGGAGGAGGTCAGGGCAGAGCTCCCAAAAATCCACGGAACAGCAGAAAGCACTCAGGGCTCCCTCACAGGGCAGGCTCCTTCCCAAGTCCCACCTAACCCTGCCCCTGGGGCAGATGTGACACCCCAGGGGCAGCTTTGGGCACACACATTTTTGGTGACATCACCTCATTTCGGTCCACCTGCGTTTGCAATGTCAAGAGGAAAGAAGAATTATCTTTTTTCAACAGGTTTGAGGACTTTTTTACCCCAGAAAGTCCCCTGACCCCCAGCTCCTGTGCCCAGGCATTCCCTTTGACCAGGTCCTGGGAGCCCATGGGGGAGCAGCTCCAGCCAAGCCCTGAGGGGCACGAGCTCCTTCCTTCATCTCGCTGCATCACAAACAATTTCCATAGAAACTGGAAACATTCCCTAAACCAACAGAGGCTCCCTTCTTTCCAGCAATTATCTTAAGGTCTGATTTGCATTTTAAATGTCACCTGTATAAATTAAAACTGTTTACTGCTCACACTGTCATTATTCTGAGTCATCTGGCAATAGCCAGCTACAGACTTCCTTTGTTTGCAGCAGAAAGCTCCACACGAGAGCATCCCCTGGAACGCTCCGGGGCTGCCTCCTCTGACACAGGTGCCTGGCTCCTTCTCCAGGCTGTTAAGCATTCCCCTTTTCCCTGAACTCACTCATCGTGGCGGTGAAACTCGTGCAGAGCATCACTTGGGTCCATTTTTCAGCTGCTGCTGCAGACTGCACAGCTGTTCTCTCCCGAAGGATCCCGGGAAGCAGCAGCATCCCTTATTTTCCAGCTCTGCTTTGCATTCTCCTGCATTCATTTTTTAAAACTTGGAGTCATTTTTGGGTTATAAATGACTTTTTTTTTTTTTTTTTCCCCTCATACTAAACTTCAGGGACAAGCAGAACATCTCCACGTTTGAGAAGTTTGAAAACAGCTTTGATGATTCAGCTAAGCAGCAGGCTGTGCTCCTAACGGATCACTGGCAAACTGGGCTGCTCCCAGTTCAGACTGGGAGTCCTCTCCTGACCCACAGAGCACACGGCTGAGGCCAGCCCTGAATTCCAGCCCCTGTCCTTGCCAGTGAGGCTCTGCTCCCTGTCACACGCCCGCTGTGGCTGATGCATGGCACCACTTCTCACTTCACTGAGCTGGGAAAACACTTCCCAGACATCAGTGCAGCCTTTGACCAATCCCCACCTTCCCAAACCATTTCCACCACCCCTCCCCACCATTTCCAACACTCAAGCCAGTAAAAGGCTCTGAAATCTGCCATGGTCAGAGCAATGTTCCCAAATTTTAGGTGGGGAAATCCAGAGTCCAGCCAAGTCTACCTGTGTCAGGTGGATGGGAACAAGCAGCAGTGATGAGGGGCAGTTTTACAGCACTTCACCCCCAAAAAAGGCTTTATAAAATGTACCACAAAGCCAGGAGAAGCTGGAAGGGCAGGTCCTGACCCCCTGCAAAAACCCTCTGATAATTAGTTGTTAATTACAGTCCTCTGGTTCTCGTTATTTCATTGTAACAATTCCCAACAATTTTCTTCAATTATTATCCCAATTTTTTTTCCATCCTTCAGACAAATTCTGGCAGTTGAACCTGACTACACTTGGGATTAGAAACTGAAGAGGAGCTGCTAAAATCACAGTTCCTGCCTGGAAATTAAAAACTGGGAGAAGAAAGACACTTCCCTTAAATATTCCCCAACCAAGCCTTCAATAAATAAATAAATAAATAAATAAATAAATAAATAAATAAAGCAGAAACATTGAAAATTCGGGAAACCTTCCCCCCAGGTCTGAGCCTCAGCATGGGAGACAAAACATTCCCACTCTTTTCTCTCAAAACCAGCAGCTCCATTTCCCAGCTTTCTTCCCAGGTGAAGCACACGTGGAAATCAGAGCCCCACAAGGTGATGTCCTTCAGCATAATTGTCCAGGAGAATTATTATTCTGAGGAAGCTTATGAAATTATTATTGTGTCCAACTTTCCAGTTCAGCTTGGAGATCAGTCTGGGTGAACTAATTCCATCTCCCTAATGATTAAATGCTTCATATTAATATAACCCTGAGCAGGCAGGTTCAAGCAGCCTGCCTTGCTTTCATTCCCTGGAATAATTACATCTTGACAATCATTTTGTGCCTCCTTGGCTTTCTCTAAATTTGTGGTTTCTTAAAAAAAAAAAAAAAAAAAAAAAAAGCCTTCCTGCACTTCCTGTTGCCATCTGTCCTAACGGGCAAAGGCTCTGCCTTGGAAAACCATGGATTTACAGATTGAAATCAGCTGCAAAAGCTGCAGGAGCCAGGCAGGGGACAGCTGGAGAGAATCCCTCAGGACACAGCCAGAAACTGTGGAATTGCAGCTCCTCCCAGGCTGTGACCAGAAATGTTTTGACACAGAGGGTGAAACTCAAAAAGAGAACCTCTGGATTCTTCCAGCGTCAAAACCTCCGAGCTGAGAATTCCCTGAAATTTCATCCCTGGGAATCCCAGGGAAACCCCTCTGACCTCCTTCCCTTCTCTTTACTGCACATTCCCAGCCAGGAAAAAAAAGGAGGGAAAAAAAAAAAGAAAGGGAAAAAAAGAAGGAGAAAGGAAGAAAAAGGAAGGGAGGAAAGAAAGGAGGGAAAAGAAGGAAAATAAAGCGAAGGAAAAAGAAAAAACTCAAAAAACCCCAAAAACCTTCCTGGGCAGGAGGAAGGAAAGGCAACAGCAGGAGCCTCTGCTCCACCCACTGCTCACAACCTGCTGGCACCAAAATAAGGATGGGGCACAAAATCCAGAGGCGGGGGGGGGTGGATGCATCCAGACCAAGGAAATCCCTCACAGGGTTTTCCTCCAGCACCTCTGGGATTGAGGCAGGCTGTGTCCAGGGCTGGGACCAGCTCTTCCTCGACAGAGCTGGTTTTTTATATGGAAACAGGTGTAGGGTGCACGAGACCGGAGTTTTTTTATAATTATACCACCACAAAATGCCCAGAACAAATGGGTTTTGCTGCTGCTGTGTTCATTATGCAGGCAGAGCTGTCCCGAATTAGATAATATGAGATTTCTTGGCTCACACCAAGCAATTCAGAAGAAAAAGCCTCATTATTGATGGGACAAACCACACAAAGCAATGGAGCAGACTTTAATAAAGCAGAGAAGTATCAAAGAGAGAAAGGTTTTAATTCTTAATAAGTAGATCCATGGGTTTCATTAACCAGCGTTCAAAGGGGTTTTTTTAGGGTTGCTTTTATTACCTAATTAATTAAAGCCTGACCAGTAAGATAGATTAGTCCAATGGAATTGCATCTTGTATTAATAGCAATACTAATTAATCACTGAGCTGAAGCATTCCTCTGCACTGAGGAGAAATCATTCCAGGGTAAATTTGGAGAGAAAGCTGGAAAAGAAAGGGGAAGGATGGGCTGAGCAAGGTTTTCTCCCCCAAAATGGGATTTGGATGATCATGGCCAGTCCAGCTGACAAAGTGCAGGAATAAACGTAAAATAAACTTTTTTTAGTGGCATTTCTGAGGTTTTGAATGTACTTTCTAAACCCCTTCCACAGACCCATCCTTGCTCGGCCTCGTGCTCCATCTCCACATTCCCAGGGTGAGGAGGGGGTGGATAAACCAGGACTGAGCCACAGGGGATTATCCCAACATCTGTGTGACCTCCGTTCACACAAAAACAGCCTCAGTTCCAGGGAATCCCAGATGTGACATCAGACCTCCTTCCCTTCTCCTTATCACACATTCCCAGACGGGAAAAAAAAAATAAAGAAAGGGAAAAAAAGAAGGAAAAAGGAAGGGTAAGGAAAGGAAGAAAAGAAGGGAGGGAAAAGAAGGAAAATAAAGCAAAGGAAAAAAGAAAAAAAAAAAAGGAAAAGAAACCCCAAACAACCCCAGCTCTGTTGAATCAGATTTTTCTGCCACCACATGATGGATAATTATCCTGCCTGCTCTCCACCAGCTCCCCCAGATCCCAGCTCTGCCGTGGTGCATCCGTGCAGGCAGGGAAGCAAAAGGAAAGGAGAGGGAATCATTTGCACATAGATGTTAAAAAAGGAGAATCTGTAGCTCCCACATAATTTGTTTTCTCATTAAGCAGCGTCTGCGAGCACGGGGATATTTGATCTATTAAAAATGCTTATTTAAATACTCCTTCTAGAGTTAATTTTTCCTCCTGAAGGCTACTGTAGAAAATCCATCTCCTCTGGAACACAGCAGGGGGAAAAGCAGTGTTTTTTCAGGCCAGAGGTTTGTATTCCACATGAAGTTCTGTGACAGAACCACGCTGCTGCCACTGCTGTCACACCACGAGGATGAAGATTCATGGAGCTTTCCAAGAGCTATTCATGTTAGCAATGACTTAGCCCAAATGAAGGTTATAAATAATTAACACTATGCAGATTGCCATTATTGGAAAGCCCCCAGGCCTTACCCAGCGAGTAATTTCAATTATTCAAAAGTATTAATAAACTGAAATATTCTTCTTTTTTTCCCCTCACTTAATTTGTGTGGGTTTTTTGTATTTTAGAGCACCTGCCTCGAGTGAGGAAAAGCCAAGGGAGTTCTCTCTGTGATCTTCCAATGCCACGGGAATTCTCCTCATAATCTCCAGATTCCAGGGAGTGTTTCCCATGATCTCCAGATTCCAGGGAGTTCTCCCCATGATCTCCAGATTCCAGGGATTTCTCCCCACAATCTCCAGATTCCAGGGATTTCTCCCCACAATCTCCAAAACCAAGAGAGTTGTACCCCTGATCTCCCAGTTCCAGGGAGTTCACAACGTCCCAAATCCAGGGAGCTCTCCCCATGATCTCCACTGTCCCCAGGGCAGGGGGCACTGGGGCACTCCCAGTCACACCAGTTGCTCCCCATGGGGACTGGAACTCCTCCCTGGACCCAGTAAATCCAGCCCTGACCACCAAGGCTGGGCTGGGGCTGCTCCCAGCTCTCCCAGTTCCCACCTGTGGCTAGTACAGGAGGTCAGAGCATCCTCACCAGCTGAGGACTGGTGCCTTTCTCGCCCTTACCTGAATAAGAACCAGCTTCCCCCGGGGCTGCTGTTGGAAGAACCCGCGGTGCTGCCTGCCCTGGAAAGATGGGAGTGACCAGCCCCGGGCACTGCAGTGCTCGGGCCAGGCTGGAGCAGCCCCGAGCTCTCCTGCCCCAGCCCTGCGAAATGCCAGGCAACCAAAATCTCCTGGGGGAAAAAAAGGCTCTTTTCAGTTAAATGGTCCCAACCCAGCGGCCTCTCATCAGTGGGGGCACAAAGGGGACAAACGAGGCTGAAGGGGCACAAGAGACGTTTCTCGGTGTCTTTTAGGTGGATAAACCATACAAGAGGTGATCAGAGGCACGAAATCCCTCTCGAAGAGCAGTTCCGAGCCCGGATAAAGGTGAACGTGTGTAGGGACGAGCAGAGCCGTGTCCCCTTTCCCTGTCGGCGATGCTTTGCAGCTCCCCGGGCGGTGCTGATCCCGCATTTCCCCGGGAAGATGTAGAACTGCTTTTCCCAGCGCTGCGCCCGGGGGACACCGAGGTTTCAGTGGCTCAGCCAAAGCCTCGAAGCGTGGCACAAGAGAGGGCTCTGCTGGAGGCAAACCGGAGCTACAGCATCCCAGACCCCTGGCCTGCTCTAAAACCGAGGTAGTCCCGTGCATTTCACTCTAAAAAAGCGAGTTTTCAGTCACATTTTTGGATTTTAAATCTTGTATCACGAGCGATCTTACTGCACTCCAATCTCTCAGGAAAGCAACAATGGCAGAGTGGCTTTTTTTTGGAAATAATTTCTTAAAAGTGGGCTGGAAAAGCTGCAATCAAAGCACTCAGTCCCACCCAGAGCTGCTCAATACTCTGGGAGCAGATGAGGCAGCGAGACAAGCTAAGGAATGACAGCCAACAGCAGCTCAGGGCAGTGACTCCACTGGAAAATGTGCAGCCACAGGGAAAAAACCATCAGAGCTGGGGTGCTTGCCCCAAAATCAGCATTTCAGCCCCTTTACATTCACTTTAGAGTTGACTCTTAGAAGTCAGAATGCAGCAAAAGTAAAGAAAGGCAAAGATGTCACTATCCAAAAACACAGAGGAATTTGAAAAGCACTGCAAAATCCCCATCGTGGATGTCCAGCAGACATTTCCCTGGAACGTGGAGATTGATCCAGACACAGCAAACATCCTGCCAGCTGCAGCAGCCTCTGCACCAGGACTGCAAACCAGGAAACAACACAAGAGAGAATGCCCATCAGACAGCAAACAAATCCAGGAGGGAAAAGCAGCAAAAGAGAACCAATAAATCAAAGAGTGATGGTCAGACAGCTCATTGCCACGTTCCTGTTCTCAAACCCAGCACGAGCTGATTCCCAGGCTGGTTATCCGTGGGCTGGAGAGAGCCCAGCAAGGTTCTTGGTGCAGAATTCCCACCTGAACCAGGTTTTTCATGGACTGATTGGACAAAGGACTGGGGATCCCAGCAGAGAGGTCAGGACCTGCTCAAGAGACAGAACTGCCACACTTCACCTATCCCACACCAATCCCTGCTCTCAGCTGCCCCCAAATCCTCATGGAGAGAAAGGGGAACAAGGGGAGAAGAGAGCCCTGTTGTTTTGGGGTGGGTTTTATTCTCCTGCAGGAAGAATAAATGGGATTCTCCCAGCTCTAACCAGATGAAATCCCAGTGTACAGAAGGTGCAGGGAGGTTCCCTACAGGAAAAACACACATCAAAGTAGTCAAACACACTATTTTTTAATGGAGATTTGCAAAAGGCAAGCCAAGTGTTGAAAATTCAGGACATTTCATGAAAGCACATTTGGTCCTCTTCCAAGTTTCCTGTCCTCAGTTAAATACTTCATGGATAAATAACAATTAAGCATAGATGGCACTTTCAGTTCAGAAAACCTGATATTGCACGATACCAAGAAATACAAGAGTCTGTTTCAGCAGGTGATTCCAGCACTGTTATCAGCTCCATTTTGATGCCATTGACTTGTACAAAAGCTCTCATTTTAGTTCATAACAGGTGCCCTGTCCTTACAGAGTAAAAACATATCCAAGCAGTTTTAGAACAAAGAGGAAGAAAAGTTGGCTCCTGATGGAACACGGAGTTTTTACCACCAGTTTCTGTGAGGATAAAGAGCATTCCTATGGAAAGATGACTGTCACATCACCTGGCAGCAGAAATTCCAAAGCACTTCCCAAGGGAAGCTGACTGTGTTTGGCTGGAAGGCTGCAATTCCTGTCTGGGCTGCTCTCATTCTCAGCCACCTTTCACTACTCCTGGCAATCACAAGGAAAACACAATAGCAAAACAGTTGTGCAACTTCCTCACAGTCATGGAATTCTGTCTGGAAAGCTCTGAACAGATTCTGTGCACAATCCTGGGCTGGGACCCTCCCCTGGGTTCAGGAGTTCAGAAGGCACAATCACAGAGAGAGTGGCCAGAGTCACATTCAGGGAGCTCAACTGGGAGTCAGGGACAAACCAGGACCAGGAGAAGCCCCCACTGCACTGAGGGTGTGTCTGTCCTGGTGTGCTGTCCTTCCTGGTGTCCTGCCCATCCCCAAATCCTGCCCCCCCTGGCACTGCCACCCCGTGAGCTCACACAGCCAGTGTGGGGTGCTGTGCTGGGCTCCCACCCCACCACTTCTCATTCCAGAGCTGGCTGAGCCCAGCTGGCCCAGGAGCAGCATTTGAGAGCCCAGACCTCTGTGCCTCTGCCCTTCCCACCCTGTACTGGCAGCACAGCCTGAACCTCTCCCAACACCTCTCTGCATCACAACACCTTGAATTCCTCTTTTCCTCTGAAACAGACAACTCAGACACTCTGGTAATACCTTTGGCAAAGCAATTCTACAGGAGCTGGAATCACCAGCTGCCTCAAACACCAAGGCAATCCCTTCTATTGCAATATTTTGGGAAATTTTAACCTATTTCCCTCTCCCCCCTGCAACCCTTCACCCTCTCAAACATACATAATAAGACTAAGAAGACTTGATGATTATTTTTTTTTTGCCTGAACACAAGATTCAACTATCATGGAATAGAAGATTCTACAACAAAGTCCCTGAGATGCCTCTGTACATTGAAAGATTCCAACAATAACCTCTCCAGCACAAACTTCGTATTTATTAGAAATGTTCTGAGTTGCAACAGGTGGTTTATGAAAACCAGTGTTGTTGTAAGAAGGTGAAAATACAGCAGATCAAGTTGCCCTTGTATTTATGCCTCAATTTAGAAGTCATTAACCCAAAAATAACATTCTACTACTTCCACTGTAGTCAAAAGTTAGAAGTATATAAGCAACCATCAGAAAAAAAAAACTTGCTATATTTAAAATAGTTGTTTTGGCCTCAGTTTGTTGTCATCCCTCAAGCCCTTAACTGCCTTCTTCCTGAAAGTTCACAGATATTTTTCCAGTATCTTCAAAAAAACTCCAAACATCTCTTTTTAAGTGACTTTGGGTTCCACTGTATTTTGCAACCAGCTCATCAGAAATACTTTTCCATCTTCCCAAGGAAGCTCAGTTTTCCCTGCCAGTGAAGAGAACTTAAGGCACTAACACATGAATCCTGTCAGGAATGTGAAATAGTTTGTTCTTCATGTACTGTGACACCAGTTCTTAGCAGCATCTCTCTGAAAAGGCACTAGAACATGGCAAACAAGGAAACTTTGGGAACTCCTGCCTGAGTGGCTTTGCAATTCCCCCTTCCCTCCCCCCATTCCCTTCCAAAAAGGCACCTGGATTGGTTTGATCACTGGTTTCTGCAGCTACAGGCTCTCTCTCACAGCCCTGCAGCTCCTATCAGCTGTGGTGTGAGGGATGTCAGACTCTACCAGCAGCTCTTACACCACCAGGAGTGATCTTTCCAAGAGTACACAGAGCAGTTTTGTTTCAGCAAACCCAGTGGGTTCCTACCTGAGTAGACCTTTAGGTTGTGTATTGCTAGTCAGAAAAATTCAATAATTCAACTTGGTGTAAAAAATTGCACTTCCCCACTCCTTCCCCAGGCCCCGAGATCATTTCAAATTAAATACCAGACCCTGCTCTAGAGGGACATTTGTAACACAGCTACAAAGAGGTAGCTAAGTGGCACAGGCCAATTTGCCTTCTTTTTCTTTTAAAATATATTCAGCCTTCATTTGCAACAACATTTCTCATAGGAAGTCTTGAAACAAGAGCTGTTTGTTCAGGTGGCACAGGAGGTTACCCCAGCTCGGAGGACTGAGCTCCCTCTCCCTTGTGCCCAGGGCTGACCACAGGCCCAGGGGACACCTGGGGGACTCAGCCTGTGCAGGGAGCAGCTGAAGGGGAGCAATGTCTGCAGAGGAGTGCCAAGCTCCTCCCCAGTTCCCCTGCAGAGCCCCTCAGATCAGCCCCACCATTCTGTCGATCTGTCTCATGTAGTTGCTCTTCAGGGGCAGCAGGTACCTCCTCTCATCAGGGACTCTGTTACACTGTTGAGAAAATTGACATCTTTTAAAAACTCAGATCCAAACCCAGGCAAGCCCATCCCCTCTGCAATCCTTTCAGATCCTCCCAGTACAGAAAACTGCACCAAATAACACTTTTTCCTCCAACTTTCCCTCGTTCTTTGCCGACTTCCAGCACAAATCCCATAAATGAGCAGCAAGTGTTTCCTCAGTGCAGGCTGCAGCTTCCAAACACACAGCACAGCTTGTTGTGCAACTGAGATTTCCTTCACTATGACAACTGTGAACATTTAAAATAATGCTCTTTTTTTCTGGAGCTCTGCAGGGAGGAGGGAAGGAACCACACCAGAACTCACCAGGAGATATTTTAAAAAATTGTCCGTGGCAGGTGTCCCTGCCCATGGGGGTGGAATGAGATGATCTTTAAGGTCCTTTCAACTGGAACCATTCTGTGATTAAAACCAGATCTGTTTTGGTTGGTGATGGGCACTGGAGCCACAGCTCTGGGGTCAGTTGAGGCCTTGCTAAGAAAGGTCCCCAAAACCACACTGAGGAAGACAAAGCTTGGTCTAGATGACCCTCTGCTTCTCCCTTTGCCCCTGACAGCAACACTGGAGAGTTTTAAGGGCCAAGAAAAGGGGAAGGGAAAAATAACTGCAAGTAAATTAACAAAGAACAAAGAAAAACCAGCTGCAAAATACTTCAAAGGGGACAGGTTTCACCTTCACCAGAATCCCACACACGATCCCATTTATGCTGCTGCTGAAAGTGCTTTTTCAGGGGAGCTCCTCAGGTGCTGAGCATTTCTAAAGGAAACGCTCCACAGCAGCACTTCCAAAGGCTCAGTCTGTCCTGCCTGGCCCTCTCCCTGCCCAGGCAGGAGCAGCCTGTGTGTTCCTTACGTTGGAGCTGAAGTTGGCTGCCTTGAGCTCGGTGGCTTTGGTTTTGTGGGCGCTGCCCTCCTGTGCAGGCAGGATGTCCTCCCACAGCGAGGTCCGGAAACGCTCGTCCACAGACACGACGTGGCCCTCAGTAGTAAACATGAACTTATTCCCAGATTTGTGCACTGGATTCTCTTCATCAAACAACTGAAGGAGAGATGGGTGGGAGAGACAGTCACTGTAGGTGTGCCACAGCCTCCACCTCCCAGTAACAAGCAGTTGGAAACAGGTACTCATGCTTTGAAGGATCACACAAAAACACCTTTTAGTGCTAAATAATGCTGGAGCAGATGGAAATAAATAGTCTTAATGCAAGGGATTGATCTGAGCAGTTAGAAGAGGAGAGCAGAAGAAAAACTCGCACAACTTAAAGAGCCCTTATTTTTCTAAGCTGCTCTGTGAGGCATTTCTAGGCTGGCATCCACTCAGTCACAGATTTATTTGGTTTTCTGCACTAAAGGAGATTGAGAACAGGAGTTTAGGCAATGTCAGCCCAAATGCTTTCTCCTGTGAGTGCCAAAGCTCAGCGGGGAGAAAGCAGAGGCTGCCCCAGGCAGGAGGGCTGCAAGCAGCAATTAGCTGAGAGCTGAGCAGCAGCTCCCTCCAGCCCTGCTCCCTCTCCTTTGCAGCCTCTTCCCAGAGATCTGCAGCTCTCCAGGTTCAGGAACCACACCTGGGCAGCTGCCCCAGCTCAGAGATTGGGGTGAGGTCACAGAAGAGGAGCTCAGCCTGAATCACCCCCACACACAAACCCCAGAGCCCAGCAGGTTGTCACGGCGCCCCACCCCCAAGCCAGCTTCTAATTAATAATTAATAACCTCCTGCCCCCTCCTCTGCCATTTTTGTGCACGTTGCCTTGGCAATGAGGAACAGACACGTACCAGGTACAAATATTTACAGGTTTCACTGAGAAAAAAGCTCTCCATTCGATCCTCCTTCGTCTTCTCCACCACGTGGTGCAACGTGGCATAGCCACACCTGCAACATTGGACATGGGTTTGGGTTCAGTTCCAGCTGGCCTGCTCTCCAATGTCCCCTCACCTCAGAGCACTCCAGCTGCCAGGGGTGAAGTTCAAATGGAACAGGCATGTTGTGCAAGCACTCACTGGTTATTGGTTCTGGGGTGCTGAGGGCTCTGTGATCACCTGAACCCCACTCAGCAGCAATGTCTGACCTGGCAGTCACTACACATTTGTCTAGAGAATGAGTCAATTCATAATAAGGAATAAAAATTCATTGTCTTCCCCCTGAGCCTTGCAAGAAGTTCAGCTACTCAGTATTAAAGTCAGGATTCACTGCTGCTGTCTTGAATGGAAGCTGATATCCAACAGCATCTGCCTTAGGGGCCATCCCTCAGTTCAGCTAAACACCATGAGCTGAGAAATCATCTTGCAGGATCCCTAGGAAAAATCCCAACTACTGTTTTCAGCAGTTTTTAGCAGCTGATCATCAACAAAGCATTTTGAAAGGCAGTGATAAAATTCCAAAGGTATAAAGTTGCCACTGGACTATAATTTCATTTTCAGATGGGAAAGAAAGAAATGCTCGATAAATAAATCATCACTTGTGGCTTTCAAGGAGGGCTGGGTTTTCTGGTTTACCTACATGTGGCAGACTGGATTCTATATAATATTTGTATAATAAAATGTAGATAAATAGCACTGAGAGAAGAAAAGAACATTGAAGACTGACTTTGCTTTTGTATATTTTTCCAAACTCTGCAGAATATCCATTCCCACATGAAGGTAAAATGGGTTCTTTGTGGCCTAAATAAGGAAGACAGACAAGAGTTAGAGTCAGCAATTCTGAAATCCTGTAAAAATAACACAACAAAGGCCTATTGGTACCAGAGTCTTGTGTATCACAGCACACTTATCTTTATAGGAGCATGACTTAGATTAGCCAGTGCAAGCTTCTCACATTTGCTTTAGTGCAAATCCTAGAAAACCTGCAGTAAATCCAAACTCTCTGATCCCTTCCTTGTAGGCAGACAGTTATTTTAGTTTATTCTACCTGTGCCTGGGCAGTATTGCAAGGAAAGCTGTTACATTTACTTCAACAATTTTGGTTGAGCAGTCACAGGTCTCTCTGCCTTGTAAAAATCTGCCAGCAGCTTTTAGAAAAGGTTGTTTAGTGTTGTTTTTGCCTGCCTTATAAAAAAGGCAAACAGCAGAGCAACAACATTGCACAACACTGCAGTGCCTGCCCAGAGACTCCACATGACAAGAGGCAGCTCCAGGGCTGCCAAAATTCAGCTGCCCAGAGCTCGGGGGGGATAAAGTGACTTTCTGAACAAAAGCATTTTGGCCAAGCCACGATGTGCAACTCAGGGAAGTCAAATACCTGATAAAGGAGATATGTGGACTCCACCAGCTCTGGCCTCAGCGGGTAAAAGGGAACATCTGGGGCCTGCAGCTGCCAGTTGTACCTCTCTGGGAGAGCCCCATAGCGTTTCCATATGGCATAATAGAAGGCATGGAGACAAATGGCATCTTCCACATCTCCTATCAACACCTGGGCACAAGAGCAGCCAGACATGAACACACTTAGTGCTGCAGGCCAGCAAAGATGAGAATGAGGCATCAAATACAACCCTTCTCCCATAAAACACACAGAAAATAACCCCCCAAAAGTACTAATGCATTCATTCTTTGCAGTAAAAGCTTTAGCAGAGCCTCACAGCACAGAATACAAATGCTGAGGTTAAAAGAGGGAAGTTGAAAGTCTCTCAGATCTAGCAGAGAACAGGCCAGGCCTCCCCACATTGTTGTGTTAATGCAGAGCTGAACTGAACTCTTATCAGAGCAGCCAGATGCAAACCCACAGGTGGGAGCTCAGCTCAGAACTCAGACTCAATCCCAGCCCAGGATTAGGATGGGCCTTTACCAGAAGGAAAGCTTACCTGCAGTCCAGGGAAGAAGGCCTGCAGAGAGTCAATCCAGGTGTTCATCAGCTGGCCCGTGTACATGTTCACGTTGACATACAGGGGAGGGTCCCCTTCTCCTTCATTGCAGGCCTCCCTCCTGCCAGGGAACAACAGCAACAGGGCAGTGCTCTGCCTGAGCAGCACACAGCACACTGTGTGTGATCAGCACACTGTGAGTGAGCAGGGCACAGCACACTGTGTGTGAGCAGGGCACTGTGTGTGAGCAGGGCACAGCACACTGTGTGTGAGCAGGGCACTGTGTGTGAGCAGGGCACAGCACACTGTGTGTGAGCAGGGCACTGTGTGTGAGCAGGGCACAGCACACTGTGTGTGAGCAGGGCACAGCACACTGTGTGTGAGCAGGGCACAGCACACTGTGTGTGAGCAGGGCACAGCTCACTGTGTGTGAGCAGGGCACTGTGTGTGAGCAGGGCACAGCACACTGTGTGTGAGCAGGGCACTGTGTGTGAGCAGGGCACAGCACACTGTGTGTGAGCAGGGCACAGCACACTGTGTGTGAGCAGGGCACAGCACACTGTGTGTGAGCAGGGCACTGTGTGTGAGCAGGGCACTGTGTGTGAGCAGGGCACAGCTCACTGTGTGTGAGCAGGGCACTGTGTGTGAGCAGGGCACAGCTCACTGTGTGTGAGCAGGGCACTGTGTGTGAGCAGGGCACAGCACACTGTGAGTGAGCAGGGCACTGTGTGTGAGCAGCACACAGCACACTGTGTGTGAGCAGGGCACAGCACACACTGTGTGTGAGCAGGGCACTGTGTGTGAGCAGGGCACAGCACACTGTGTGTGAGCAGGGCACTGTGTGTGAGCAGGGCACTGTGTGTGAGCAGGGCACAGCACACTGTGTGTGAGCAGCACACTGTGTGTGAGCAGGGCACAGCACACTGTGTGTGAGCAGCACACTGTGTGTGAGCAGGACACTGTGTGTGAGCAGGACACTGTGTGTGAGCAGGGCACAGCACACTGTGTGTGAGCAGCACACTGTGTGTGAGCAGGACACTGTGTGTGAGCAGGGCACAGCTCACTGTGTGTGAGCAGGGCACAGCACACTGTGTGTGAGCAGGACACTGTGTGTGAGCAGGGCACTGTGTGTGATCAGCACACTGTGTGTGAGCAGGACACAGCACACACTGTGTGTGAGCAGGGCACAGCTCACTGTCACCACCAAAGGCAAGCAGCCACTGGTTTGCTGTGCTGTGCTCCTTGTGAAAGGAACCCAAACCTCAGTCATGCTCTCAGAGAAGTTAATTCATAAAGGGATCCTATCTTAGAGCTCTGCCAGCAGAATTTCTACCAAAAAGTCATGCTAGGCAAGATCAGGCTTTCAGAAGAACAAAGCAGCCAATTTAAAACATTTCTTTTGCAGTGCCAGACTTTTCTCAGCCTTAACATTTATAAATGGGACAGGAAGCAGTTTGGCTTCTCTGCACCCCATCAGTTGCTGAGGAATGAGGACACTACCATGGAAATGATATTTTACTTCTTACAGAAAAAGGAGAACAGATTTTCTAGAGCATGACACAAAGCACTATAAACAGATGTGTTCCAGATCCTGCTGGAGGATTCACTGCTCAAGGAATTGATGCTGACATGAATCACATACCCTCTCCTCAAGTGGTTCTGAATGTTCTGATAAGCAGCGTTGAACATCTCCAGGTCTTCCTTTTCCCCAAAGAGGATGTAGGACTTCAGCAGGTACTCATAGAATGAATCTGACCCTGCTCCCAGTCCACTCTGCTTTCCAACCCAGTGACCAGTCTGGATGTTCACAACATTTCCTTTCAGAACAAACAAAAAGTTTAGTCTGAGGTTGCTGAATATATCAGAGAGAAACAATCCAGTCAAGACTTGGGAATATTACACATTCAGAAATTCTCAAGGAGGAAGAATCAAAGATTAACATCAGATGAAGTGCTACAGTGGTGCATTCATCTGAGGAACACCCACACGCATGCAGTTATTTTAAGTACTTTTAGTCATCTGCCAATCTGAATTATATTAATGGGGACACAAATCAGGGCTTTCAGTTCCATTCCCCACTTTTGTGAAAAATTTGAGTTGAAAACCTGTGCCCCAAGGAGACTTTCAGAGACTCCATTTTTCTTGGAAAGCCCCAAAGTGCCATTGGTCCAACACATCCCCTGGGTACACAAGGAGAACGTGACCAAACAGCTACAGAGGGAGCAGAAGGACAAAGGTTGAGGGCACGTGAAGGAACTGTGGCCTGATGGCACAGCCTGAGGCTAACACAGCAGCACGCAGACATTACCCAGCAGTCCAGTGTTATTGCTCCTGAGGCTCCACAGGGCCTTCACAGCTCTCCTGGCCACCCATTCGAATGTGGAATCACCAAGCAGCCTGCTGAGGATCCCAAACTCCACCAGCAAGGATCCAGCTCCTGCTGTGCAGGTCTCATTGTGGCTGTCTGGAGGAACCCCCTTCTTCAGGTTCACCTGTGAACAGGGACAGGCAGGCTGCACTCAGCCAGCTGTGCTCACAGCTGCACCCTCACCTTTAGGAACAAGCCTCTTTGGTAGTTAGTGCACAATGTGCAGCATGGAATGTGCACAGAGACACAAAACCAGCACACTGCTGCTTGGAAAGCTTTCCTGGAGAATTCCTGACATTCTTCTTCCAGCTTTACAGCATCATGCCTAAAGTGGGCAAGCCTCATTTTTCTCTTATACTTGCTAACCCTTGCAAACTTCACTTTTTCATGCCTTTCACTAAACATTCAGGCTTTTCCTTCTTTGCTGCCCTTCAGTTTGTGCTCTTGAAACCAAGAGCTTCCTCAGTGGATGCTCCTCCCCTTCCCCTTGGAACACAGTGCTGAAGGGAAGTTACACCACCCTCAGCTGCTTTACCAGGCCCTGAACAGAAGTGAAAATTCACATTTCTACAGCCTGGCAGGTCTGGAGGAAAGGCAGTGCTGCTGTCTCCAGAAATTAAGAGCAGCCAGGCAAGTGCTAATTTTAGTTTTGCAGCTTAGGATTGTTCCAGTAGTAGTGACATCCTTCTTGCCAACTGCATCTGCTTAAAGCAAGAGGCTGCAGCATCCAAGAATCCCAGAGTATTGAGAACCCACTGAGCAGTCTTCAGGAAAATTGCAAATTCCAAGCCCAGTATGATAAATACTTCAGAAGAGTTTTATTCTAATATCATTGTTTTAGTAGCAAGTCACCAATAGAGTCACTTTCCTCAGCTATTTGCCTTTACAGTATTCCTTGTTAATGACAGAATTGTTTGCTGCTGTGTGACACAGGGCAGGGAATGCTCCAGCCAACCAGCACAGGAACAAATGACTCCTGACCCACAGGGAACAATAAACACAGTGAAAATCAGCCCAGGGAAAACATTTACTAGACAGAAGGAGCAACTTGTATTACCCATGTCACAAAAACTCAGGGCAGTTTCCCCTGTGTCATTTTAGAATAACTTAGAGCAGGCTCAATACCCCAAGTGCACATAAAAGGGCACAACATTTAAGTTGCAGGACAGGTGAAACACTGCTTTGAGCCTATTTCCCCAGGGCTGCTGTGTCCACTCACCCGGGGATAGGGAATGCCAGTTTTGGTGTTCTCAAAGGCTGGGAGCAGCCTCACTGCCAGGTCATGAGCCAAGTGCAGCAGCTCATTGTCATAATCCTTAATGGTCATGTCACCAAAGGGCTGCTTGGTGTCTGTAATTATGATGTGGGCAGACAGCAGGCTTCCCAAAACCCTGTGGGAAAAGGAAAATTCAGGTTTTCAGTCTGTTCTGAACCTCATTGTTCACCTAAACACCTTACTGCAGTCCTGTCTGACAGAATTATTACTTTGTGCTCCTTACAGGCACCACACAAAATGATCTGGTTTTCCCCCACCAGTAGTGAACACATGTAGAAGTCATGCTGCTGTCAGCCACAGTTCCAAAACCTGGTTCTGCAAAATTTACCTAACCCAGGAGTTCTTGTAACAAGTCTGATTAGGACTGAAGACCTCCTTGTCCCTGCAAATGGCAGGAAGGGTGTTACATAAACTTAGTAATCAGAAAAAAATAAAGCCTTAGGGTTAGGGCCAAGTGAAGCAGGAATAAACACTGCTTGAGACACTCAGAAAATGAAACCCTTCAAAATCAGACAGTATCTAAACCCATTTCCAACAGAGAAGAGTGGTTTTCATCTAAAATGAAAGTGAAAGTGAGCAGAAGTCCATGAAACAAAAACAAAGCAGGGAAAAGCTGTCCCAGGGTTGTTTGTTGGGCAGAGATCTGAGTCTCTGCTGCAAGCACAGAGCCAACCACTGTCTCACTGCTCCAGGTCACACAGGACTGATTAAAATGGTTTCCTATATGAAAGGATGGGATATTTTCATAGAATATTAAGAAACAGCTTACTTGAGGAACAATTTAGGGAATAAAGCCTGCCAAAGACCTCCTAATCAATGATTTCACTTTGAATTACACACACCAAGTCTTTAACCTTTAAAGACAGAAACTCAGCACCACATACCTGATTGTTGCCTCAAAAACTTGGACTGTTGAGTCTTTGTCAAATGAAACTGTGTCAATCACCAACTTCACTGCCTTCTGGAATTCTGAGGAGTTTCCCATTACCTTTTACAGAAAAAAAAAAAGCTAGTTTGCACAGTTGTTGCTTCAGAAGAGGGTTGGGGAAGAGAATGGCAAGTTCACATCTTAGCCAAGCAGTCAGATTTAGCACATTGAGTATTCAAACTGCCTGAACTATCAGTTCAAGAGTTAAGTTCAGCTTAAAACTGACACAACTTGCTTAAAACAGAACACAACTTGCAGAACAATGAAGTTTGATTGAATGTTTATTTGACCAAAGGCCAGTCCAACCTGTCATGCTCCTGACCCAACACTGCACAACCAGGAGTGCCTGCTTCCCACAGGTCTAACCTAGGAAGTGATTTCCACTGCATCCAGAGACAGATGTCAATTCAGCCTGAGCTTCAGGGGAGCAGGAATGTGGAAGGAAAACCCAGGTTCCTGCTTGCCTGAGCTCATGGAAAGGCTGGGACATAAATTTTTAACCAAAGCACCAGGTGCCAGCTGTCCCCATTGCCCAGACCCAGTGGGGAAGCATCACGTGTTTGGTCTGAGCAATGAAGAGCAGAACAGGCTTGCCCCATGCAGCAGCTTCTGAAACACAAGAGATGTAGCAACCAGAACCTTTACATTTGAGGAAAGAAGTTAAGCACTGCCCCACTGGTGATGGAGGACAGCAAGGCTCCGTTATCAGGCACGTAGCACAGATCCCAAACTTCTCTCAGTAAAACCCAACATTTCCCTCACTTCTGCTTTCAGTTCTGCTCAGAGCTGCCCTGCTCAAGCAGCTCCTCACCACTGCTGCAGTCCCAGGGTAGAATGGGAAGGGTTTTATATCCCAAAGAGCCCAAACCACCTTCTGCTCCAGAGGAGATGCACATCCCCGTGGCTCCAGCACATCAGTGAGCCCTGACACTCCAGAAGGCACAAAACCTGCCCTGCCTGCACAGATGAGAATAATGAACCCTGCTGGGGTCTCTGAAAATGCCCAGCTCTTCCTCATGACCCCATACCCTGGTACTAGCACAGAAATGAGTTTCTCCTCACATTATCTTCCAGTTTTATCAGAAATGTAGGTGAGAAGCAGCTGTACAGGTTTTCCCCTCCTTCCTTTCACCACTCTTCACACAGATCTGTGTGTCAGTGAGGCCCTGCCTGCCAAGTGAAACAACCAGGGCTCTTCCAGCCACTGTGCCCACAATGAACCCTCCTCCTGATGGACCTCTCAGCAACTCACAGCAGTTCCAGTTCAAATCCACCCACGCTGGGCACATCCCAAAGAGATCTCGTCTGAAACTTGGGGAGGAGCTCCAAAATTTCCTCTGTCTTTTCTGGAAAACTCTGCTGACATCTCCAACTATCCTCTCTTCTGTTACCCCCCATGTGACACTGCTGGTTTATGATCCAGCTGTTGGCTCATGATCCAGCTGTTTGCACCACCTGGGTAAGCCTTGGGGAGTTCCCCCAGCCAGGGCAGGTCCCGGGGTGGCCAGGGCAGTCCCTGGAGTGGCCAGGGCAGTCCCTGGAGTGGCCAGGGCAGGTCCTGGGTGGCCAGGGCAGTCCCTGGGGTGGCCAGGGCAGGTCCCAGGGTGGCCAGGGCAGTCCCTGGGGTGGCCAGGGCAGGTCCCGGGGTGGCCAGGGCAGGTCCTGGGGTGGCCATGGCAGGTCCAGGGTGGCCAGGGCAGTCCCTGGGGTGGCCAGGGCAGGTCCCAGGGTGGCCAGGGCAGTCCCTGGGGTGGCCAGGGCAGGTCCCAGGGTGGCCAGGGCAGTCCCTGGGGTGGCCAGGGCAGGTCCCAGGGTGGCCAGGGCAGTCCCTGGAGTGGCCAGGGCAGGTCCTGGGTGGCCAGGGCAGTCCCTGGGGTGGCCAGGGCAGGTCCCGGGGTGGCCAGGGCAGGTCCCGGGGTGGCCAGGGCAGTCCCTGGGGTGGCCAGGGCAGGTCCCAGGGTAGCCAGGGCAGTGTCCCCATGCCAAGGACTCACCGCCAGCGTGTCCAGCGCGTCGATCAGCGTCAGGGAGTAGTTCCCCAGCACATCATTGATGTTCAGGTTGGAGCTGGAAGAGCAGAATCACAGAATTGTTAAGGTTGGAAGAGATCTGTGCAGATCATCCAGTCCAACCCCCTGTGCAGGCAGGGTCACCTGGAGCAGGTGACACAGGAACTATCCAGGTAGGTTTGGAATGTCTCCAAAGGGGAAGGCTCCTCGACTCCTTGGGCAGCTGTTCCACAGCTCTGCCCCACTATGGAAAGAAGTTCATTCCAGTACCTGAAGGGAGACTACAAGAAATACAGAGAGGGACTGGAGTAACAGGACAAGAGGAAATGGCTTCCACCCTAAGGGGAATAGGTTTATACCGGATATTAACAGGAAATTGTTCCCTGGGAGGGTGAGAGGCCCTGGCACAGGGTGCCAGAGCAGCTGGGGCTGCCCCTGGATCTCTGGCAGTGCCCAAGGCCAGGCTGGACTCTGAGGCTGGGACAGTGGGAGGTGTCCCTGCCATGGCAGGGGTGGCACTGGGTGGGATTTAGGGTCTCTTCCCACCCAAACCACTCCACGACTCGCAGAGAGCTGAAACTTGTTGTATTTTAGCTTATTCCCGTTACCAAGCGCCCCGTGGCCGGGCAGCACCGGGAGGAGGCTGGGCCCAGCCTGACCCCCGGGGAGGCACGCACGGAGCGATGCCAGCCCCGCGCCGCGCCCACCCGGTCCGCAGCAGCCATTCCCACCCGGTCCGCAGCAGCCATTCCCACCCGGTCCGCAGCAGCCATTCCCACCCGGTCCGCAGCACACACTCGTTAACCGGGTCCCCAGCACACACTCGTTAACCGAGTCCCCAGCACACACTCGTTAACCGAGTCCCAGGACACACTCGTTAACCGAGTCCCCAGCACACACTCGTTAACCGGGTCCCCAGCACACACTCGTTAACCGAGTCCCCAGCACACACTCGTTAACCGAGTCCCAGGACACACTCGTTAACCGAGTCCCCAGCACACACTCGTTAACCGGGTCCCCAGCACACACTCGTTAACCGGGTCCCACCACACACTCAACCGAGTCCCCAGCACACACTCGTTAACCCGCTCCTCCCCAGCACACACTCGTTAACCGAGTCCGAGCACACACTCGTTAACCCGCTCCTCTCCAGCACACACTCGTTAACCCGGCCCCTCAGCCGCCGTTCCCCGCCGGGCCCCGCTCCCCGGCCGCACTCACGGGTCGCGGCGGTCGGGCCCGCGGCCGCGGCAGTGCAGCGGGTCCAGCTCGTCGCGGGGGAAGGCGTGCTCCATGTAGCTGTCGTAGCCGAACACGAACATGCCCCGGGCCGCGTCCCGCAGCCGCGCCCGCAGCTGCGGCGGGAAGGCGCCGCTGTAGCGCCGCTCGTACTCATCGCCGCCCGCCGCCGCGCCCCACAGCCGGGCCCCGCGGCCCGCGGCGCCCGCGGGCGGGCCGGGCAGCGCGGGCGGCCGCGGGCCGGGGCAGGGCAGGCGCGGGTGCAGGCAGAGCCCGCGGGCCAGCGCGGGCAGCAGCACCAGCAGCGCCTGCAGCCCGAGCCGCAGCAGCAGCAGCCCCAGCACCACCGACCGCCATCGCATGGCCGCCCGCGCATAGCGCAGCGGCGCCGCCCGCGCCGCGCCGCGGCCCCTTTAAGAGAGCAAGGGAAACACGGGTTGGGAGCGGCGCAAGGCCCGCCCCCGCCGCGCTGCTATTGGTGGAGCCGGCGCGGAGCAGGGAGCGGCCGCCGGCCATTGGACGCGCGGTGTGTCGCTCAAAGGCACCGCCCGGCGGCGTTAAAGGGGCGGGGCGCGGCGGCGCGGGGCTGTCGTGGCACGGCTCGGGGCCGGGCGGCGGCGCGGCCTCCCCGGACAGGGCCGGACCGCGGGCCCTGTCCCGGCGCCGGGCCCTGCCCCGCGGCCACAGCCACGCCCCAGCGCTCGGGGAAAGGCGGGGGAACCGGGGACGGCGGCCGGACTGCAGCAGGAACGCGTGCTCAGGCCGTGGCACCGCCCAGGGAGGGCCGGAGTGCCCATCCCTGCAGGTGTCCCCTGGAGGTGGCACTCAGGGCTCTGGGCTGGGGCCCGGCTGGGACTCCGCGGGCTGGGAGGGCTTTGCCAGCCTCGGGGACGCTGGCATTCTGTGAGCCGCGGCTCCTGCAGCCCAGCCCCGAGCCCTGGGGCTGCCCTGGAGGCAGGGCAGGAGCCCGGCGAGGGCCGGAGCCGCGTTCCCCGGGCAGCAGGGGGAAGCCGGGGCACGCTCCCTCCCGGGCCAGGATCCTGGAGGAGATGGACGCGGGGATTTCCATCCCGCACGGCCAGCAGAGCACCAGGTGGGACCGCAGCGCTGGTGGCCCCTGGCACGGGCTCGGGGACAGCTGCGGGTCCCGAGAGCTGCAGAAAGAGAAGAGCTGACAAATGCCAGGTGTGGATGTGAGAGTGAACTCACTCCGGCAGTACTGGTAAAAAAACCGAACAAGGAAAAGAACAGAAAGAAACCACAGCTGCGGGAGGTAAAGAGGAAACCCAGCTCTGAGCATCGAGTGGCTGGCTGTGAACTGGTCGCTGAGCTGAGCTGCCCTTTCACGCTGCTGCCGCATCCTTTTACCAAAGTGCCTGGTCTGTTACAAGGAAATGGGACAGAACGTGAAACATGCCTACACAGGAAAAAAAAAAAATAAAGGACTTATTATGCACAAACAACCAGACAATAATGATCTGTCTTCAGCCTGTATTTGAGAGTAGTTCAGAAGTCAGATCTTTGTTTTCCAATTATTGTAACAGAAACAGTAGAATGAATAAATCCAAACCAAGTATCACAACTCAGTGGTCCACCCACACTTCTGGATGCTGACTTTGGATAAAATCCTCTAGCTTGAACAATCTTTCAGTTCCCTTCCTCAGTCTGCAGAATTCGTGGATCTTTTAAATGTTATCCAAACCAAGAAAGGACTTCATTATTGATTCTAAAAAGAGGAAAATTCCTTCTTGCTGCAAAGACTGAAATATCCACACCCCAAGTTAACACAATTACACAAAAGCACCTTAACAGTTTACTTACTCTTGAGACTCTTGAGAATCAAGTTTGGCTTTAAATTTCATACACCACAATAACTTTTTCTTCCCCTACTGACATGTTTGCTCTGTTTGTTGAATAATATGATTCAGGAACTTCAACCCAATGGGTCTTTTCAGAGAGAAACACAAATGAGACCAACCAATGCTTCCAGTACCAGAACAAAAATAATCAGGGATGGGAATTTCACAGCCTGGCCTTTCAAAGTTGCCCCCACTGAGCACAAGGTTTACAGTCACTCTCCAGATGAAGTTATGTAGTTCAATTAGGTAATGAGGGCTCTTAGATATTTCTAACAATGACAAAAGCAGCTATCCTACTACAGATGAATATGCAAAAAAAGTGGTTTTCAACAACACTTTATTGAAGCACTTCAAAATTATCACAATGATACATGTTGCCTTTAACAGAATAAAACCTGTCATGTCATAATTAAAAGGCACTAATCCTGGCACAAAGGTCTACTTACCCACCTTCCACTGGGAGGGAAATAAAATCAAGTATCTCACTTCTCCTTTTAAAGAGTATGTGCAAAGCCCCTCTGAGTGCCCTTCTGTGTTTGCCACTGGAGTGACACGTAAGAGAAAACCCCTGTTTCACCAGGACACACTGGAACAGCCAGCAGCTGTGGCCCTAAAGCAGCAGAGCACTCTCTCAAGGTCATGGTCTGGTGAGACAAGCTGTTCTGCACTCACGTTTTGGGAACTAAAGCCCTGAAAGCTCAGGCACTCACACATTATTTCTCCTTTAACACGATTCACTGTCCGTGTCAGCTTAGAAACACAGCTAAATATCCTGCTGTGCAGCCCTTTTTGGGATCCACACTGTCAGGGTCAGTGCAGGAGCAAGGCAGGGGAGCAGTGCTGGGCATGCGGGGGGAGCACAGTTCCTGCACAAAGCAAACCAGGACGTGCCACTGCACAGCCACAAATGACAAAGGAAACCTCAGGGAGTTCAAAGCTTGATAATCCTGCTAAGCCATACCTCAGGTTATTACAGATCCCTGCCCAACACTCCTAGATTCAACAGAGAGACTGTTTAAGGCATTTTCTTTGGCCTTTACTTCTACCAGAAAGTGAAGATTATGCAGTTTGATATGTCAGCACCCAAAATCTTTCCAACCTGTTTCCACCAAGATGTAAAGAGAAAACACAAATCATTGAGAAACTGGATTATTGGTTCCACAGATGATGGAACAGCTCCACATTTGTGCATTCTTCCTGTTGCCAAGAGGTGGGACAGAGCTGCTCTGTGCAGCTGCCCAGCCCTCAGCTGTCCCTGGGTGATGAGAACTCCCCTGCTCTGGAACTGCATTTTAAGGAACCACCATCCACACTGAAGCTGGGAAGGACAGGGACACTCCAAGGAAAACTCTCCTGCAATTGAAGGAAACACTTCCCTTTTCAAAGAAAAGGTAGCTGGCAAGTTACTCAAGGCCAGAAACAGAACAAGTGCAGCACTGCAATCAAACAGCCACTCCTGTGGCCCCTGCCTGCCACAGGAGTAACCAAGGGCATCTGGCAGAGCAGTACCACAGCAGCTGTGAAACCCAGCTGGGGGCATTGTGGGGAGTATTGCAAAAGTACCTTTCAGAGCACACACATCATAAGGGGACCCTGTGTCTCTCCCTGCTATTTACACCTAGAAACAGAGACTGGTACTGAAGTACCACATCAAGCAAAGAGCTGTGGGCCAGCTCATACCACAGCTGATTTACTGGTGACTGCTACTGCTGTCATACCAACCAGGCTGACAAGGCTTAGTGCACTAACACTGTTTTCAGATTCGTGTCTAGAGACATTTTACTTTGACTATGAACTGCAGGGAGCTTGTTTTGCATGCAGGAAACTCCCAAAGAAATATGCACAGGATCTTTAACAGGTCACTAGTCCTTCCCACCAGCAGAGTTACACGTGAAGGATGCTCAAAGACCTGCACTCAAAACCAACCTGATACAGCTCAGTAAGTTGGAAAGCTTACATGGAGACAAGCCTGAAACAAGACATCCAATTTCTTACCATTAATTGGAAGATGCTGACAGCAGTCCTGTTAATTAATCAGTGTCCTAAGAGAAATTAATACAACAAAAACCTTTGGGAAGAATAGTCAGTGAAACTTCAGACTAAAATCACAGCAAAGATTTTGTTCAAGACCTCAGTCAACAAAAGCCTCACTTTCCACTGAGATAAGAATCCTTCTGCTTTAACAGGCAGTGAATGATCAGGCTCTGCAAGATCTGACACTTGTGCTAGAAAAACAAAGGTTTTACTCTAGGCTCGACACAAGAACCAAGCTTGCAGACACATGCATTTCTCTCCTGAAAACAGAGCTCCAGAAGGCTGCCCCTGCTTCAAACCCTGCAGCTGACCAGTGCTTTTCACACGCATAAAAAAAGCCCTGCAATCTGCTCAGACTATCCGAGCTTGCTCAGGTGAGGTGAGCAAGCCCCAGGCCTCAAAGGTAGTTTTGTGAGCATTTCACTGGACTAGCTGAACCACAGAATATAAATCAGCTCAGGTATTTACCAATCCTTCTTCCCCCACTGTAATCTCTGGCAGAGGAGACAGACACCCATTGTGTTTTTCCATGATTTCAGCCACATCAACTCAAGTCAGGCAGTTAAGTGTCAATACAACCCTCAAAACGTAAGTTTATTGAATAAAGCTGAAGAGCAGTAAACCAACATATGCATCCACCTAAATAAAAAAAGAAATCACGTATTTACAAAGTTCAGTAATTGTATAAGTTGTTCACATGCAGAGAGTAATGCACAGGTTAACAATTGGTAGTGTTTGGATGCCATAAACGCTGAAAGCAGTGAAGTAGATAAACACCAAACACATCAAGTTTAGCTATAGGCCAGTTAACTGAACAGTGACCTGGTCCCCCACAAAGATTCACACATTCTAGTTTAGTTTCCTTATGATAGGCACAAGCAGATTTGCTAAATAAAAGTAACTGTAGCAGTTCTGGTGAACTCGAGACTACAGTAGCAAGTTAATACACCCTCTCCTCTACAGCACCAGAGTATGGATTAATTGAAACCATGCTTCAGAGAACTGAAAGGGGACAAAAAGTTAAAATGTAACTTCAGACTGAAGGCAGGCAGCGTGTAGTGTCTGTGCAGCAGTGCCAGAGCTGGGACACGACAGTAAGGCCATGGCAGTCTGCATTAACACTGGCTCGTCAGAACTGAGGGGGACAAAGCTGCTCCCAGCCCGGGGCTCCCAGGGATGCAAACCACGTGGAGGTGAGGAATCACACACAGTGTGAGGCAACACAAGCAGCTGCACCATGGATCTGCACACGCGAGTAGCTACACTGACACTGCTGGATGAACAAACCAGTCTGAACAAGGCCGTCCCTTCAAATATGCTGAAGTCACTGAGAAAGTAAAGCTACAGAAACATTACGGTCTTGAGTTTATACACACTTCCCTAAGCTGCAGGAGCTAGTCAAGAGACAGGATCAACTGATTGGCTCTCTTGTGCTTTGACACAGCAAAACGTTTCCTTGCATCTGACAGGCTTTGCACATGGTTACATCGAGAAAGCAGGCGGGTCTAGAGTTGTCACAATAGCCCAGGTATTCCATAGCACCAGGTGAAACTGTGCCCAGCCATTCCAGGAGCAGGAGAGACACTGACAATTACACACAGATTGTGCTAAAGGTCAACAACTGCCTCGATACAAGAGCATCAGTAATTTGGGTGTCATGCAGCTGCTCAGAATGCATGGTCTGGTTTCAGAGAGAGACCGTGAGTATCTGGAGATAGAAAAATGTATTTGAACACAGCCTGATGTTCCTAGTGATTTGTTTTCATGCTGGAATACTCCAATTTTTGAAAGTTTGACAGAACAGTCCATTCCCATCCCCCACATAAATGTTAAACAGAAGCAACAGAATGGTTTTAAACAGATGTCTTTCCTAATTCATCACGAGAGTTTTCTTTTTCAAGTGACAGGATCTCAGCTGTAGATTAGTGATGCTGATCTATGCCTTGTGCTCCCCTCTGCAAACAGTTTCCATTTCTCTGCTTACATACACACATCACATGCATTTGTGAGATCAATCAGTATCCCACAACTCACGCTTAAATGTTTTCTAACTACTGTATGTGGCATCTTACAGAATCTTAATGCTGTCAAGCATCAGCATCTTCAAGCCACTAAACACTAGAAATAAAACACTTGCTGAAAATCATATAAAAACCTGGCCCTGAAAAACCAGAACAGAGTGTACCATCATAGTTAACATGGTAGAGATATTGTCTTTAAAAAGCCCCCCCACAACCCTCCCACCACAGATGGTTGTAAAATAAATATTTGTGCTGACTTTATCATGACAACTCTAGTTGTTTTGTGACAGAATAGGAATACAAGTCTTCAGCAGTGCACATGAGAAATGAACCGTGAAAAGGCAGATTCTTGATACAGGATTTTTGGGTAGTATCTCATTATGGAGGGAAGTGGACAATTGAGATTATGGCCAACTGGTACTGGAGATTCCAGGAAGACTTCAGCTTCTTCTAGATTTTGAATGCTGAATAAGCCACTGAAGCGTGATATCTACAGGGAGAGAGAAGAGAAGTTCCACATTCAAGAGTCTGTATTGGTATAAGTGGCAAGGCTTTGGTATTCCAGCGTCCCAAAGACAGGACAGGAATGTCCAAGCCCTTCTCTAGAGGATAGTTCAGGGCAGATGAGCACAATGATTTTTAAGGATGTTTCCTGTCCATGCTTTGATCCTGTAACTGTTAAGCATCCTTTAGGTAACAGTGACAGGCACTGCCCCACACATCCTGGTTCCTCAGTTCTGTCCCTCTCTAAGAAGAAGATATTCCTTCATGGAACACTTCACCGTGGCTCCAATAATTAGTTTTAGATCAGCACTGCCCTGTTCAGCCAGCCTGCAGCTCCTCCCCTGATGAGAACAAAGCTGTGGTCCAAGGCATCATGCTCCTCCCTGCCTGGAAGAGGCTCTCCTAAGGAAGGAGCTCCTTCCCCAGAGCCTCAGTGATGCTCAGCTGTGCTGGGAGCCTTGTGTGGATCTCCACAGAAGGGAGTCTCAGCTTCCATCCAGCACATCTGAACCTTTAACTGATGCTAAAGTGACAGGGGCTTCTTGGAAGCCACAACCATTCCACAAATTATTCTATTTTCCTAGGAAAATGGAAATTATTCCTATTTCCATTTTTTTCACTCTAAAGCCATCCTGGTATCCTTCAGAGCTTCTCCTGGGAGCATCACCCTGAAGTTTCCTCATCAGCAAACTCCTGTTAGCCTGGCAATGCACCAGTGTTAATCCCATGGCAGCCATGGAAGGCATCAGGAAAAGGGTGGAAAGTGTTGTTAAATTCTGTTTTCACTCAGCTGAGATCACTCAGTTTACTCACAAAGCTTATGGCAAATATCAGAGATTACAGGACACGGTTTCTGCTTTGAACTCCACAAGTTCTGAAGCGTTTGATGTCTGTGCCTGGAAAAGGCACTGCTTGGCTGCAGGGAACAGGGACTGGCAGATGCCACAACACAATCTGCTCTGATAACACAGCAAGGGAAGGTGATTATTTCAAGGGAATAATCTTGGGGAATAAATTTGGGGAAAAAACTTGCTGTGAGTACTTGGCATCCTGACCAAGTGAGGCAGAGGTGAGAGCACCTGACAGAAGTATAAAATCATTCAGGCCAAGCTCATGGACTAGTCAGCTCTTTATCTGCAAACTGGCTCAAGAAAGGAGCAGATTTCACAGAGACTGGCATTTTTTGTAACTACAGCCCCTAAAACTTTAACACCACTCAAGCTTCCTCACTGCCATCAGGAGTTAGGCTGAATTCAAGCAGTGCACTCACACACTGGTCTTTGATTTGTTCCCGGTTTCCTGAAGACAGGAAGTTTGTGTTTAAGAACTTACAATCCACCCAATCCATCCTCTGACAGCACTTCATAATTCTCAGTGTTTTGGATTAATAGTTACCTATATTATCTTTCTCTTTGCAAGAAATTGAGTAGCAGCAGATTTCTCTGTCCTGAATAGCAGCAAGGTTCCTAGGAAAGAGAGAACACGTCAGCACACATTTCACTGACACAAGGGCTCTTACTGACAATCTGAGCTGTTCCTCTTCCCCTTCCCCACACAGCTAGTTCTGTACAATATTCAGTTACCTGCTGCTGCTGGGTTTTCCACTCATAAATGCAAGCTTCCTGATCTATGAACAACCCTATGTACATGAATTTATTGACTAAGAGAAATGTTTCTTAGCAAGGGTTAGACTTACATCTTTTCAATTAGCTGTTTCTCATCCAAAGCATTAGGAAGGTCTCTCTTATTTCCAAGTACTAGAACCTGAAATCCAGAAAAGGAAATGGTTTTGGCTTTGCTTAAAAAAACCCCAAAACAAACAGAAAAAAACCCCAACCCAAACCAGAAAACCAACAAACTTCAAGGGAGTCTCATGAGCAGTGTGCATCTGCCTATTAAATCCAATGGAATGAGATATTCAGTTAAACCAGATCAAGAAAGAAGACTGACCTAGTCACAGGGAAAGAGGGGGTACAAATGAACTGTTCTGTGCAAAGAACAAGCAAGAGAATACATCAGCTGATAAATCTCAGAACGTTTGCAGCACACTCATCTGAGATTTCCCAAACTTGCTCTACACTTCTGTACTACACTGTGGTTAACCTTTAGTCAATAGGTCAAACTCACACTGTGGAATCCTCTAAACTACTGTTTCAATTGTATTTATTATGTTTTGGGAGCACTGAGTGAAATAAGACCACTGAAGGTCAAAAATTGGTTTAAGGCACTGAGGGCAGGTATTGTCCAGGTATTGTCTTATACCAGTAAGGTTGGGCCTTACAATTCAGAGTTCAAGGTAGACTTCAGAGTTGCTGAAGTGATGCACATTCTTCAAAGACATTTAATGGTGTTTAAGGTGATGTTACTTACAGGGATTCCTTGTAACTGGGGCTTATCTAGAAGATTGTGCAGCTCATTCCGAGAGGCTTCTATTTTGTCACGATCTGCAGCATCTACCATGTAGCTTTAAAGAGAATTTCAGGTTAGGTCAGTGACACTGAGCTCCTGCAGAAACATCACTCTTTCCTTTACACTGCCAGGTTTGAGCACACTCAACAAAGCTTTCAACAAAGCCAGGACTTCTGAGCAAAGAATTTAGTTCTTAAAAAAAAAAAAAATTCTCTAAGACCAGAGCAGAAAGAAGGAAGATGCTTTGGGTTAGCACTGCCACCCAGTTCAGACAGGGAGTTAGTACTCCAGATCAGACACTGATAAAACAACCCATCCTGAGCCCTGAACTTAAGGGTGAACAAGGTCAGTGTGGTTGCAGTGCAGGTTCAGAATCACAAGGAGAACTACAGAGTCAGGCATGCAGTGCTAGGAAGGCTCCCAGAGAAGAGAAGCCCGTGTGAAGGAAGCAGAGCTGAAGGAAGGACACTTACACAATAGCATTAACTCCTCTGCAATATCGCTCCCACATGCTTCGGAATCGGGGCTGCCCTCCTATATCCCAAATCTTAAGGCAAAGGGAGAAAGACAATTTAGCCATGCACTGTGTTTAAACATGTCAGGCAAAGATAAGACAAGAAATCACTACAGTTTTTCCTTTCTCCTTAAGCAGCTGCTTGACCCCTCCCATGTTGAAACAGGAATAATCCCTTGCACAGCTGCTCAGAGCTTAGGGCCCAACGGCAGGAGGTGCAAACGGGAGCACCTTGCACCAGGTGTAAGAACATCCCGGGTATGAAGGTTACACACTGAGCTACACAAGAAAATACAATGTATTCACATAAAAAACCTTCCCTTAAGCAAACTGATGAGAAGGAAAGCAGCATCTCTGGCTTCAAACACTCAGATCTAAGCCAGACAGCATTATCACAACAGTGCTTTAACTAGTCCATGAACCTGGGAATCACACACAGATTCTCATTTCAGAAACTCCATAAATAAACATAAATGTCTTCTTAAGCTACTCGACAGATTTAGCTGAGCCTCTTCAGTGTTCTATATTTGCCTCAAGGCTGGAAGCAAAACAGAGCAAACATGTAAATTTCAAACTAGAAGCTAAAGAAAACAGTCAACAATGGCAACATACCTTTATTGTAACATTACCCTTTGTAACTTTCCTCATGTTGAAGCCCACAGTAGGAATCATATCTTCACTGAATTGACCTGACTGGAAAAAAGAAAAAAAGAGGAAGTTAAATTTAGTGCTTATCTGACACAGCTGGTTTACATAGTAAAACATCACAAGCTTTTTCTAACCATTTGCCTTCCAACTGAAGGTTTTACGGCCAAGAAGTCGTGGATGTTAAATCCACGTGTACTGGAGTTGTGTAAAGTCAGACAACTCATTTCTTACAAGCACTGAAATCATTTTTCAAGCCTTGAAGCAGCCAGGGGAGCAAAGTCACCTGGGAAAGTGCTTTGCACAGCTTAAACATGGACAGCCAGGGCTGCAAAGGGGAGGAAAGAGCCATTCACCTTCTTCTGCTGGAGCCAAGGCCGGCATGTCGGGATCTCCCAGTTACCTGGGAGCTAGAAATATCCACAAGGGCTCCCTCTGATGCAAGCTGCTCTCTGGCCAGCATTTGCAGCCATAAATCACTCTTGTGGAGGAAGCCTCCAACCCACAGGTATGGGGTGACTCCCTGAGGAGTGTAAAAGGCTGCAAAGTGGAAGGACCTGCCGGGTCAGCTTCCTGCCAGGCCAGTGTCCAACGCGTGCAGCAGTGGCAAATGCAGCTCCAGAGGATCTGAGCATCACTCCCAGCTGGGACAGAACTGCTGCAAACAGCACTGCACTGGAGAGCCTCTCCAGTAGTGGTTGTTTTACTGTCTGTAACACTTCCATCTGCAGCAGCTTGAGAGCCAAGTTCCCAACTATCTCCTGCAGCCATAACTAGAGTTTTCAACACTACTACAGATTTCTCCCTTGGCTGTTTGGCAGAAGGTGAATCAGCCACAGTGGCCATTATGAAGCTCACTACATCCATTATGTGTAATAGAACCAGACAGTCAAGCACATTTGGAAAAATAAGGGTTGATCCCAAAGCATTCAGTTGTTTAATTAGGGTTTGGTATCACAGCAGCAAAGTCTGCATCTCTCCCCTGACACTGGCCAGAGAAGTTCCCTGAGGTTCAAAGCCTTTTGGGATCTCTGATGCAGACACACCACCCCAGAATTAGGGCCTGACTGCCCACAAGCTGCAAGGAGCAACTAAGCCTGACCATGGAGGTGGCCATGGAGGGCAACAGCTCCGGGCTTGTATCAGGAACAGTGTGGCCAGCAGGACCAGGGCTGCATGAGGAGCTTGGGTCAGATCCTGAAGAGCTGCTTCAGAAGCCACTCTACCCCTTCTAACGTGGCAGGGTGGGTGCCCAATGAGAATGCCAGGCCAGGAACTGCCCATTCCTGCCCAAAATGCCTGGGCCTGAGCTGCCCATCGCAGCCAGAGTGACCAGCACAGCTCAGAGCCCATGGTCAGCTGTGCTGCCACACCTGGGGCAGCTCAGTCCAGCTCCTCAAACTAATCTTGCCTCTGAAGGGTCACTTGCCACGTTGCTCAAGCACCACAGCATTCCTGCCTCCACAGTCACACCCCACACTCACAGCTCCTATCCCAGTGTCTCCCAAGCACTCCCTGAGCCTCCATTTCTGTGCTGCTGAGCCTTACCCCAGATGCTGCCAACTATTCCCACTCAGATCCTTCCAGATCCTTCTCTCGAGAGCTGTTCTTATCAATGGGAACACACATTCCAGGAACCTCCTGGACTCACCACCTCCCTGCTGGGTTTATTTCCAGCAGACATGTGGGAAGCTGAGGTCCCCTATGAGAACAAGGCCTAGCCACGGTGAGACTTCAGCTCACCAGCAGCTTAAGGAGGATTTTGGTGCCTCTTCATCCTGGGCTGGGTGGTCTAGAAGAGACTCCCACCAGGATATCTGCCTTGGCCTTCCCCCTGATTCCTACCCATAAACAACCTTATCGTGACCCTCATCAAGCTCTAGGCTGTCCAAACACTCCCTGCCCATCCCTGAGGAGTTTACAGCCCTCCCTTGCAGCACTCACTGTGCCAGTCATCCCACTAATTGCAGCCTGTTCAGTACCAATGTCATGTTCTCCCACTGCTCTTTCAGGATACAGATTCCTGCAGATTGGAGCAGCACTTCATTTGCCACATCTTTAATGTAATGTTGACATTACTGTGACCCACCACAGGGAAACTTTTACAGAATCTTCAGGAAAGCTGCTGCATCTTATTCCTTCCCAAGTGTTCTCTACCCACACTGCACATCCCCAAACTTGTTTTGACTTGCTTAAAACCTCAAAACCTTAAAACTACAGTCCCTCAAGTTGAGTTTCAGCTGCCTGTTCTCTGCTTTGCAGAGGGTCGATCCTGAGCTGACATGATCACATGGGTCAGCTCAGGTCTTCACTTGAAAGACCTTCCCCTGATGTGAGTGTGGGTGTTCTCTGCTCACGGGCACCAAAGGAACCTATTGGAACTCCCCTTCTCTTTTAAGACAGGTCAAAAATTGGTTAAAACGATTGTAAAGGATTTTAGCAGCAGACAGTGATCTCCTTTGATGGATTCTGCTACCACATTCAACTGCCTTGGCCCAGAAACTGTTCTCTACACTCAGAATTTAGAGGGCTTTTGTTTACTACCTCCTCAGAGGAAAAAAAGCCAGGAATTCAGCTTCAACTTAGAGTATTCATATGCAAAAGCTACTCCTAGAGCAGAACAAAAGGAACATACTTTTACTAGCAGTCACTTGGTTTGAATCAGCCTTCCCTCCCAGAGCAGAGTACTCGGTGTTATCACTGTGTGCTCACAATAAGATGCTTTTTCCAGAAACACCAGCTTTAAAACAAGTTTGATATGCACAGCAATATTTTCAATTCCCGATGGGAAAGTCTTTGGCTGTTGTCACACACAGCAGCACTGCTCAAACACTCATCAAGGACAGCAGGAGTAGCTGCTGACAAATCCAGCAACGCCTTGTTTCCAGCACTGGTGCCCACCCCAGCAGGCAGACCCTGACCTCCCTGCAGGGCTCCTGGAAGGGCAGGAGCTGTCCCAGCAGGGATTCTGATGGAAGCCTCAGCCCCGAGGTCACACAGACCACACAGCACCAGCACAAACCGAAGGTCACCAAACAAAGTTAACTCCAAGCTGTGTGGGAGATAAGGGCCAGGGAGACTAAACAGCCACTTTCAGAGGCCACATGCACAAAGAACCCCCAGGACTAATCCTTCAGCCTCCTGGTTTAAGAGATGCTCCCTTCAAAGCTCCTGGAGAACCCAAACATGAGATTTTATGCGTGAGATTTCAGCATGAACCCACTTACCTGGATGAGTCCTTATGTGGGATAAGGATTACTCAGAGCAGCAAAACTGCATCCAGACTGAACTAAGGGACTTTATTCCACGGATCAGTTTGGGTTCAGCTCACCTTGTATCAGTGGCAGCACTAAATCACAGACTGCAGCATTTGTGAACACGTCAGCTACAGGTACAGTTCATTTCCCGGAGGAAAACTTAGGACAAGTGTTTAACTTGCCACCCCCTGACATTCCAGAAGTGTACAAAGGATGCAAGTTTAGCCTCTTTTATAATTTAATTAATATTACAACAACCTTATTAAACCTACCATTTCCAGTTGTCTTGAGTCAAACCATAAACCAAACAAAACACATTTGGGTTTCTTCATCTGCCTCTCCAAAACCATAAGCTACAGCCAGAAACTCAAATTCCAGGGAGTTATGGAATGGTAGAGTGGTTTCAACTGGGAGGAACCTCAAAGACCATCCAGTTCCATCCCCTGCCATGGGCAGGGGCACTTTCCACTACCCCAGATTGCTCCAAGCCCTGTCCAGCCTGGCCTTGGACAACTCTAGGGATTGTCAGCCCCCTAAGCAGCTTGATTCTGATTCCACAGCCTGCACAAGGACATTCCTTATCATCAGAGAAGGTCAGGGCAGCCTTTAGTTTGCATCTCATAAAGCTGACATGATTCACTACTGTTACAGCACCAATTTCTTCAGACAGATTTTGTTATTACACAGCAAAGATTGTTTTATCTTTAATCACAATACTTTTCACCCAGCTAGATGAGATCACAAACAAGCTTAACCAACTAGGAGACAACACCACTGGAGTATGGAATCCAGCCAGGACACTCCCAATCCACCTGAACCAGAGTATTACATTAAAACCCTGCTGCTCATCCCTAAAAATTTCTTTCTTTTCACAGTAAGAAAAAATGCTGCATGTCTCCAAAATGTCTTCTTAAAAACCTTATTTAAAAAGCAGTGCAATTTTAGCATTATATCAAGCTACCCCTACACTAAGCCTCCTCTGCAACACTTATAGCCTCAACCAAGTAGTGCCTCATAAATGGACAAATCAACTTTCTACAGTCCAGCTTCCTTCTTTAGGAAATACTTCAGCATTCCAGCTACTTGTGATCATGATCAGAACCCTGAACTCCAGTTTAGAAGCTTCAATCCCTCAAAGGCTTCTCAACAGCACTTCCAGGAATGATTCCTGCAAAACCAAACCAGTGGTATATGACAAGAAAAGGCATTTTTATTTCCCCAGCCCTGACTTCAATTGAATATTTAAAAGGACATGGACTACTTAGCAAATATCTACCATAAGGAAGGCATATGTCTGTCTAGAAGTCAGTCATGTAAGAGATCAGGACATTTCATGTTTCTGAGAGTCAAGAAAGTGTCTTTATCCAGATGTTACCACTTAAAAGCTCTGCCACTGCTTACAAAGTGCTCTACAGGAACTCAGCACCAAGATGGAAAAAGGAGATTCTGATTTCAGTCACCTGTTTTAGCCCACCTAGGGTACAGCAAGCAGGGCCTCAAAGAAAGGGTCTGAGTCACCTCCTAGGAGCTTTATTAGCTAATGAAGTGATGCAATGCATTTCAAGAGACTTCTGCCATTAAGAAACACTTGGAATTTATCAGCCTTCTCCCTTAGCCACGGTGTATATGAAGTGACAACACATGGGATTTATGGCCTACCTGGGTGGTTCAAAAGGCATTAAAACAGCAGTGGAGCTCTTTAAAGCAATATTTTTCTGCCCATTTCTGCCACCACTTCTCTGGTGCGGCTTCTTCCAGTCAAAGTTACTTCTAACAGTCATGAGAACAGAAGGAAATTGCAGCTCCCAGCTGGCCAAACGAATCTTTCGCTGATAGGCACTTCAGGAATTGCCTCTCTCTAGAAACCAGTCTCATTCCAACACTTGCCAGATATTCCAAAGTTAAAAAACCAACCACACTAATTCAGGCTCTGACACAAATCCTAAAAAAGGACCTTATTTACTCTGTCACCACAAACAGGTTGCGTTTAGCTCTTGAACCTGATAACTGTATCAGAAAAGTCCAACTTCTTCCCACTCCTCCAGATCTCTGCTCGCTATCAGGCTAATGAGCTGCAGTGTTCCAGTGCCAAACACCTGGTTCAAGGATCAACCTACCAGGCATCAGGCAAAACTTCTACAGAAACCCCAGGCCACGGCACTCTTCCATGCACAGGCTGTGGAGGCTGCAGGAGCACCCATTCCCCAGCAGCAGCAGCCTGAGGGGCAGGCTCAGCTTACTTGAGTCCTGTTTCAGTGGCCTCACATGCCCAGCAGCCCCTCGTGCTCCCCACAGCAGCACGGCCACGGCTCCCAGCTCCAGCTGCTGGGCTGAGGGAACGGCCACGAGCTGCAAACACCACAAGATCCTGCAGAGGCTGTAAATAATGGGCACTTCCAGGGCTCGGCTCAGGAGCCGACAATTCCAGATGCGATCCCGGGATGACATGCAGTTTCTCTGAATAAGAGCCACAGGCCATCCACATTAGGGAAATTGGGACCAGGAAGAAATGATATCCTCCCTTGTGAGCAAGTTTACTCATGCACATGGAAAACTTATGCTTAATATCTAATTAGAGACAGTGACTAATGCGGAGCCTTAGAAAAGCAGAAGCTGCATTAGCTGAATCCAGCTCTAACGAGATTTCACTGCTAACGTTGGGTTTTAAACCTTCTAATCAAACTGAACACAGGAGGGTTTGGGTTGGAAGGGATGTTCAAGGCCATCCAGTGCCACCCCCTGTCATGGGCAGGGACATCTTCCACTATTCCAGGGTGCTCCAAGCCCTGTCCAGGGATGCTTCCAGGGATCCAGGGGCAGCCACAGCTGCTCCAGGGACCTATGCCAGGGCCTGCCCACCCCCACGGGGAAGGATTTATCCCTAATATCTAATCTAACCTCTCCATCTCTCAGTTCAAATCCATTCCCTCTTGTCCTCTCTCCAGGCCCTTGTTTAGTCTGATTACAAATCAAGTGTTTGTTTACACTGGAGGAAAAAACGTGATCAAAACCCGCCACCAATCTAGAAAAGGATTATTCTAGAACTGGACTGTCTGCCTCTCGTGTCCTGCCCACTTCAGCAGCAGTCAAGCCTTGTACCAAGCTTCCCTGTGTAACTGGTTGAGTTTTCCCTCTAGTCCCATGTGTTTGATTTGATGGGCAGAGATTACATTAGACATTTATACTGGATTAAACTCACTGTTGTGGAGACTGGCAACAGCCCTTTGTTAGGCAGCACACAACCTTCTGAGCCACACCAAGCTCCTGGTGTGCACTCCAGCTTTTAGAGCTGTCCTGCAGGACATCTTGCTGTGTCATTCCTTTCATTTCAGTTTTGAGGAATCCCAACAGCCTCATCCACCCAAACCATTAACTGGCCTGCAGAGAGCAGTTGTTCTTTTCCTGCACTCATTCCCAAATGCAGACTCTGAACTAAAGTCAGTCAAGGAAGCAACTAAGAAGACAGCTCTGCATGCCATGGATTGCACTGCTCCAAAAAGTGATTTTGCACTGGCAACTGAACCTTATGCCATTATTTTGTTTAAACCAATTAATACCGACCTGGACAAACCCCCTCCCTCTGTTTTTTTTTTGGTGTAAAGGCTCACCAGATTTCCTAATTAAAAGCTTCAGAAATGTGACCTGATGCTTCCAAACTAAACCAGCTAAGGAGGCTGTGTCAGCATGCTCAACAGCTTCCTCCTTCCCTGGGGTTTTGCAAGGCTCCCTGGATGGCACTCACTCAGATAAATGCCTGGGTGTGATCCTAACATGTGGTTGAAACCTTGCAAGATTCAACCCCCGCAGAGGAGGTTGGAAACAGACTCCAGCTTCACTGAGGGAAACTTCTCCCACTGGAGACAACTTAGATGGACTCAACTGATGTGCAGCCACTACAGCTCTGACTGCTGCACATGCCCGCAGCGAGTTTCACAGGTAACTCCCCAAACTCCTGCTATTACACAGAAGCAAAGCATTTTTTTTGTCAAGTGCCATCACCAGGAGGACTCCAGAGGACGAAAAGCCTGCAGAGAGCCCCCAGCTGCAGAAACACCCCAAGCAGTACCCGCTCAGCAGCCACAGATCGAGGCTGTACAACAATTTCAGAGCTCCATTTCTACAAATCCAAGCCAAGATGTATTGGCAAAGTGTGAAAGAAAAGGCTTTGGGCTTCCCTGGGTTACTCCAGCAACTTTTAGCTGACAACTAGTCAGAGAAGTTACCTTTCATGAAGTAACCCGTTTTCCATGATTATCAGGAAGCCCACTGAGTGCTCACACCTGAGCGACACAAGGGCTTGGTTATGGTTTGCCAGGGTGATGGATGATGCATAACTGCAAGAGAATGAAAGTCCTTTTCCAGACACTAACTCATTCAACTGGCACTTAAATATATACATCCTTACAAGTATTCCATGGTGCTAAGGACACAGCCTCAAAAACCAAGAGAGGAGCTGAAGGTGTGCTCACTCTCCAGCTGGAGACATCAGCTTTCTCATTCTAGGTGCACTGCACTCAGGTCACTCACATTCCCTGAAAATATATCCCCAAAGATACCCTGGCTGCCCATTTCAGGAGCTCCCAAAGTCCAGCTTGTCTCCTGGAATGTTTTCCATCACATACATCAGCAGAGCAGGACACCGATGAAGCTGAACACGCCATTTAGGCAAAGCCACTCTTTATCTCGTTCAACAATGGAAAAGCTTCGTGTAGGAGTATTCCCACACCCTTCCTTTACCTGCTCCAGGCACATCACCAGATCAGCAGGCCCCAGTGCAGCAGTTTGCTGCTGATGGGCTTGTGCTTGTGAGCTGTACTTCTTAGGTAAGTTGTACCTTAAGAGAAAGGAGATTATTTGATACGGGTTTCAGCAATCGATAAGACAATATTTGAGAGGAGAACCGTGAGTCGGTGCTGACACCTAAATGATTTAGGACTACCGAAAAGCACTCAGAGGGAGGGCGGCAGCTGAAGACACACAATGTTATCTCCACATCTGCTAACAGAGCCCGGCCACACCGACACCCTGACTGAAAGGAGCCTTCAGAGCCCGCTGTGGGGCCGAGCCCTGCTGTGGGGCCGAGCCCTGCTGTGGGGCCGCTGTCCCCGCGGCTCCCATTAGCACACAAGGCTCTACGGAGGCACGGCAGTCCCCGAGGCCCAGCCATCCCCTCAGGAGGGCTCACACGCTGCTCCCCGCGGCCCGGCCCCGCTCCATCCCCCCGGCCCGGCCCGGCCCGGCTCCATCCCCCCGGCCCGGCCCGGCCCGGCCCGGCCCCGCTCCATCCCCGCGGCCCCGGGCCGGGCTCAGGCCGCCGCCGGCCCCCGCCCGCCGCCCCGCTCACCGCGATGACGTTGACGAAGGTGGTCTTGCCCGAGTACTGCAGCCCCACCAGGGTCAGCTCCATCTCCTCCTTCCAGAAGAGCGAGCGGAACCAGTCGAGCAGCCGCGACAGCAGCGCCAACATCGTGGCGGCGGGCGGGCGGGCCGGGGGCGCTGCGGGCCGGGCCGGGGGCAGTGCGGGTTGGGCCGGGCGATGGCTCCGGCGGGCCGGGACGCTGCGGGCCGCGCTGTGCCGGGCTGTGCCGTGCCGAGCCGCGCTGGGCTGTGCCGGCCGCTGCTCTCGGCCGCTCCGGGACACCCGCGCTCGTCCGGGCCCGGCTCCCCCCGCCGCCCTCACGTGACGCCGCGGTCACCCGGCCCGGCCGGCCCCGCCCCAACCCGCAGCGCCCCCTGGCGGCGGGAGGACCCGCGGCGGAGAGGGCGGGGCGGGGCGGGGCCGCCATGCTGGGTGTGTGAGGGGAGTGGGACACCCCTGATCCGCCATGCTGGGTGTGTGAGGGGAGTGGGACACCCCTGATCCGCCATGCTGGGTGTGTGAGGGGAGTGGGACACCCCTGATCCGCCATGCTGGGTGTGTGAGGGGAGTGGGACCCCCCTGATTCGCCATGGTGGGTGTGTGAGGGGAGTGTGACACCCCCAATCCCGCCATACTGGGTGTGTGAGGGGAGTGGGACACCCTCGGTCCCACCATGTTGTGTGTGGTGAGGAGTGTGACACCCCTGAGCAGCCATGGTGGGTGTGTAAGGGGAGTGTGACACCCTCGATCCCACCATGTTGTGTGTGGTGAGGAGTGTGACACCCCTGATTCGCCGTGCTGGGTGTGTGAGGGGAGTGGGACACCCCTGATCCGCCATGCTGGGTGTGTGAGGGGAGTGTGACACCCCTGAGCCACCATGGTGGGTGTGTGAGGGGAGTGTGACACCCCTGATTCGCCATGGTGGGTGTGGTGAGGAGGGCTGTGACACCCCTGACCCTGCCATGGAACAGGGCAGGCAGCAGTGACACCCCTGACCCCACCATGGAGCAGGCTCTGCCCTCCCCTCTCCATCACAGGCTCCATTGGGTTGGGGAAGACCCCCCAGGTCATCGAGTCCAACGCCACCTTGTCACCCAGACCTTGTCACCAAGCCCAGTCATTCCTTGGACACCTCCAGGGATGGGGACTCCACCGCCACCCTGGGCAGCCCCTTCCAAAACCTGACCACCCTTTTCATGAAGAAATTCCTCTGGATGTCAAGCCTGAGCCTCCCCTGGCACAGATTCCATCTGCGTCCTCTCCACCTTGCCCAAGGTGTCCTTCACCTTGGGGTGAAGGTGTGCCAGCCCCCACCCCTCCTGTGCCATCACGGCAGTGCTGTGAGGGCCCCTCAGGGCCACCCGGACTCACAAATCCACAAATCCAATCCCAGCTTGCAGAGGAATAAGGATTAAAAAACCACCAGCTGCAATATTTCCAGTTAGCCCGAGTACATTTTAAGCAAGTGAAATACAAAACCTTTTGTGTGCTCAGAGAACTTCCAAAACCAAAGGGACAGCCTGCTTCACCTCGTTATTCCCAGCTACCCTCACATCACCAGATGTCCCCCAGAAGTTCCTGCCTTTTGCATGGACTTTGATAAACTGACTTTCTGCTTGAGCCAAATCAACTATGAGTACATAACACCAAACCACTCCATTAGCTGCATTTATCACAACTTATTGAGGTCACTTTTAGTTTCCAGCAGGAAGCACTTCCGAGTGGAGTTGAAGGAGTAGCATGCATTTTGCATGGGCTTTTTTGGGTGATTTACCAGGGTTCTTGTCACTGTAATTGGGGTTGTTTCAATTCCCAGTCAAAGTAAGCCCAAATTCACAAATTCTGTGGCTCCAGCTCTCTGGGGAGTTACACGGTGGCTTGTGAGGCCAGGCAGGAACAAATGGAGCTGTAGCAGAAAAAGAAATCACAAGGAACCTACAGGATGCCTGAGGAATCTTTTCTGTTCCCCTGAAGCACAATCTTTTTCCTCAGGATTTCTTGAGGTTGCAGTAAAACCTTCATGACTCAAATTAAGGGCTATTAATGGATGTTAAGCAGGATTTGTTGGTTGTCAGTAGGCTGGAAAAGAGCTACTGTTTTGCAGCTGGCTGCAGTGGCTCTCAGATTATTTTACAAATATTAAAGAGCTAAGAAAACACACGAAGAATGGATTGGGCTGCCTGGATGTGAAGCACAGGTTACATGCAGTGTCTGGGACTCCTGCAAAGGATTCTCCTTCTCCACTGCTGGCAGAAGGAAAAGTTCTAAATCACACAGAAATAATTAAATTCCTGAGCCAGAAAAAATGCGTGTCACAAATCTACTCTTCAGAGCAATGCAAAGCAGGTGTGAAACAATAATTGGAATGGGATTGTGGAGCGGGGCACTGGGGCACGATGGCCTGGGGGACGTGGATCTCCATCAGGAGGATGCCCACGCCCAGAGCAGCCCTTGCTCTGCCGGCAGCTCCCCGGCCTGAGGAGATCTGCACTGATTGCTCTCTGCCTTGCACAGGGGGAACAGCGAGTGCTGCACGCAGAGAATAAATCCCGTTTCCATCCCTCCTCAGGCTCACGGCGCTGGGGAAGGCGCTGCCCTCAAACGCCGCGGCTCTGCCGCGCCGAAATTAGCAATTCCCAGCCCCCCGGGGGCGGGGAAGGTGTTTGTGCATGTGCTTTTCCACCCCAAAACACGGCTTCCCTTTGTATCCATTAAAAAAAGACGACTAATATACCCCTTTCAATTAAGCTGAGATAGGAACTGCACTTTGAAAGTTCTTAATCCATCCTCTGCTTCATTAACTCGGGAAATTTCACCCCCATGGTCAGCCCTATCCGAGAGGATGGAACGCCTGGCACCAATTAGTTCTAATAACGAGCTGAGTTGTGCACAGATTTCGGAGCCTGTCGTCCGTATGAGAAAATAGGACAGCTCCTCTCAGAACAGAATACCTGACTGGACGTTCCTTTGATTCGTCTCCGGCTGACGACTCCTCCCGCAGACAGAGGAGCTAATTGATTTGATGAGTTACAGACGCCTGCGGTGCGGCGCCTCCCCTGCTGCCGAGCGAGGAGCCGAGAGACGGCCACAACACCGCTCTGAGATTCGGCGTTCCTGCTTGTGCACAGGGGAGGCACACACACGTGCCCTGTTAGTGCCCTCAGCTCCTTGGCGTGCTGGTTTTCTTCCAGGGTTCAGCTGGGTGATAAAATGTTGTCATATAAAATGATGCAAATTTTAATCTTATAATAGATCTATTTGTGCTGTATATATTTTATATATATATATAATACTTATTCTATTATTTATAAATATATGATGTTTATAATATAGCTTATATTTTGGTTTAATAATCTAAATTATGCAAAATGTAATTATAAAAATAAAAATAATAAAACTATTAAATAATATATTAAATACTACATAAAAATAACAAAAATATTATTTGACATATAAAACACATAAAATTATGTAAATTTTAATTCATAATATATTTATATTGTATGTATTTATATATATTTATTATATTATTTATAAATATATATTTATAAAACAGATCACTGTTTTTTATTTAATTATATAAATGATGTAAAATGTAATAATAAAAAATATAAAATGTTATAAAATTATGTAAATTTTATAATATATAATATATTTCTATTGTCTGAATTTAATATATATATACTATTTATTATATTATTTATAAATATATAATAGTCATAAAATATATAATATTTTAATTTAATAATATAAATGATGTAAAATGTAATGATAAAAAAATATTATAAAATGTCTTAGAGACTGTGGGTGCCTCCCAGGTCAGGATCCTCCCTCGTGGAGGGAGGGAAGGAGGGAGAAGCTCCTGGGGACTCTGAGGGCTGTGAGGACAAACGGGAGCCTCGCTCTGCAGTGCCAGCAGGCAGCTGGGGGCTCTTTCCAGCTCTGCTCTTTCAAGGCTCGCTTAAAATAATATCAAAAGAAACAGAGGCAGATGATAGCAGATACAAGATATGTGTCTTCTTATGTTACAGACTCTTAAAGGAAAGGGGAAGATTAGTGGTCACCTCTAAAGAGATGGACATGAAATAACTGGTTCCACAGCCTGTAACAGTCCTCCTGTCATTTTACACAGCATTTCTGCTACTGCCACAGTAAAAACAGTCATTAAATAACCCGAGGAGGCAAAGGAAGGATTTCTCTGTGTCTTCCTCACTGCTTTCCCTGAAAAAAGAAACGTGTCAGTTGTGCTGTTAGTGCTCGAGCTAAACCAGAAGTATTCCTTTGCCATGAAGAGGGAGACACCCCATGAAAATTAAACCATAACTAATTTCCTCAGAGATGTTTCCATGCTGCCAGCGTGCCATAAAATCCTGCCTCTTCCTGCAGCCCAGGAGAGCACCGAGTCCTCTCCACCGCGGGGAAGGGAGGCAGCAGCCAGGGCAGCCCAGCGCTGCTTCCCCAGGGAGCCGGGGCAGGCAGCGGCGCGGCTCCTGCGTGAAACCTGACGTGAGCAGCAGGATCTCATTTCCCGGAGTCACGGGATCACGGCGCGACAGAACGGGCTGCGTGCAGGTCAGAGGGGTGCGTGCCTGGACGCCGAGGTTTCTCTAGGACTGCCTGCAGGTGAGCCCAGGTGAGAATCCTAATCTCAAGGTGACCCGGTATCAGGTTCATCGGCAGGCATCGCTTTTCACACACCTCCTTCACCTTGGAGCAGTCCCCAAGCCTGGAAACGTGGCAGCTTGGCGGCTGGCAAGCTGTGCAACTGTCTGTCACTGCCAGGGAAAATATAAATGATGGCAGTCGCTTTAGCATTTCGATTTCGTAGGTGCTGGCAAACACTCCCCAGCATGAGCTGCTGCATGCAAGTGATGACCTTTAGGAATGCTGGCATCTCCCAGAGCCGAAGAAGCAAGGAGCATGAATCAGCAGAAGGGAGCAAGGGAAAAAAAAATAAGAGATAGTTAAAAAGGAGCCTGCTGTTAGCAGTAAGTTAAATAAAATTCTCCTGGTCCTGCAGTCAGATTTATTAGCAGTGACCTTGGCACTTGCAGAGCCCCCTGCACAAAAGCCAGGCCCACGCTTGCAGATTTAGTGCACAGTCAGGGCCTTGGCCAGCCCAGTCACCGCATTTCACCCTTTCTGTAATTTAGATTTTAAATCTGCACAGAAACAAACCCATTCTTCCAGCCTAAGCACAAACAGCCTCCAAGTGAGGCTCGGAAAGGCGGGCACAGAGCCCTGGGCTCCAGCTCTGCACAGACACCTCTGTGACCAGATTCAAAGGGAGCAGCACCTTGGGAAGGCCACAGCAGGGACTCCTTGGAGCTCCATGGTTAGACTGAGCCATGAGCTGCCCACCCAGGGACCGTGCACATGGTGCCAGGCCAGGGGAGGCATTTTCTGCAGCCTCTGCTTTGAGGTAGAGCTCCCTCCCAGCTGCCAGGCAATGTCCAAACAGTGCTGCAGCCCCTTTCATGACAAACCCCAGTGCCCTCAGTCCAGGCTGCCGTGTGTATTTCAGTCCCACCAAGTGTTTTGCAGCTCATGCCCATCAGCTGTGGTCCCTGGGCACACCTGGGCTGTGAAGGAGCTCTGAACCCAGCAGCACAGCACTGAGCCTGTCTGTGCTATTCTGTTCAGCTCCAGTCAGGGTCTCTCTGCTGTGAGACACTGCCACATCACCGGGACCAGCCTGAGCCGCGGCTCCGGGTGCTGCCCCTGCCTCACTTCTTTCTTCCCATACTGGGAAGTGGGACTGTGCCCGGCACAAATGTGATGTGTCCCAATTTCTGCAGAGGCTGTCCCCAGCAGGAGCTCTGCCATTGTGACGGGCACGGGATGAACCCCAGCAGAGCCCAGACTGGATTCTGCGATGTCCCAGCGGGCCCCAGGGAACCCGGGCCTCACTAATGTTCCTCGCACAATAATTTCCCCTTTTCCTCTCAAGTTTTCTCCTTGGCCAGCGGCTCTGCTGCCTTTGCTTGGATTTTCCAGCAGAGGGGGGTGCAGCCTCACCAAAGCCGTCTTCCTCCGCTGAAGCGTTTAGCTGAGTGCTCAGCTTCATCCTCACCCTCCCCTGGCTGGGCTCCCTGCACAGCACAGCCCCCTGTGCCAGCACCCACACCCAGCCCTCCCCTGGCACATGGGCACCACAGCGTCCTGCAAATCTTCCTCTCTATTTTTGGGAATAAATCCAAAGCGAGAGATGTTATCAGCGGTGAGCTGTTCCCAAGAGATGGACAGCAGGAACAGCAAAACCCAATCCCGTGTGAGCCCCAGCCTGCCCGGAGGGAACATCTCTGGGCAGCTGTCCCCAGAGGTGTCACAGGTGTCACCACACTCTCACCTCGTGCTGAAGGAGCATCCGACTCGCCCCAGCTGTGAGGGGCAAATCCCAGGAGGTGCCTTTGCCTTTAGTGGGGGAAGAAGGAGCACAGCTACAGGTACAAATGCCTCCCATGAGCCCAGTCAGCTGAGCTGCACCCATTTACACCAGCCAAACTCACGACCCGTCAGGTGCACTCATTTACACCAGCCAAACTCACGACCTGTTTGTCGCCTCAGCACCTGGTGAGAGTCCTGAACTGAGCAGGGGGACCTTCATGTACGTCAGTGCTGAAATCAGGAGCAGAAGTGAGCACCCAGCCCACTCTGCAGTCTCCCTTGCACTGGATTTTGGGTGTTCTGCTTGTCTGCATTGTCCTTTGTCATCTCCTCTGGAAGTCACGTTCCCTGCTGGCATTTCATGGAGCAGGGAGCTGGGCACCTCACGCCATCATGTCAGAGCTGTGCTTCAAGGTTATTTCCTATCAAACACTCCTCTTCCAGCCATCCAGTTATTTTCTCCTTGGCTAAATCATCTGAAAATATACTGCAGCCATCCTAGTTCTTCCTGCTTTGTATGCATGAGCAGGAAGGAGAATTTAGGATTTTGCTGTAATGCCATACACAAAAGCCTGCTGGAGAGCATCACTTTGATTAGCTCTTATTGTACACCCAAGAAAACAGAAAAGAATAAGAATAAGGGAGAGCCCAGCATGTGGCTGCTCTGCCTTGCTGCTTCAAGGCTGCTCAGAAAATCAGCCTGGTTGCTCAGGGCCCTCATCAGCAGCATATTTGTGCATATCCCAAAAATGGCTCGGGTTTTATCCTCTTAATAATAAGGGAGAGGAGGGCAGGAGCACTGTAATGATTTACTCCCTAGCACATCCCAAAACTTGGGCTCTGGCAATAAAGCACCCTGACCCCGAGGCCCCCCCTCTTCACTTGGTCACCTGCAGGCAGGTGAACCCTTCCAACCCCCCACCACACCACACAGGACACAGCAAAGCTTCCCAACTGCAAGCAAAGGCATCCCAGCTCCTGGAAGTCTGCGACGGAAAACTTGATTTAGATCTGGGAATTAAATTAGCAAAAGGGATGAAAAAGAAGAAAAATATCTCACATCCAAGCACGCATCTTTGGCAGAATTTATGATTGGAAAAAAGTATTGGGATGTGAATTTTGCAGGCAGCTCTGATGAGTGATGGAATGGACCAAAGTCCTCGCTCTAAACTGCCTGAACTTTGAGGATTTGATGCAGGTCCAGATTCTAAATTTCCACTGGGGACTTTCTCATTAAAACCAGAAGCAGAAGGATCTCGTTTGCTTACAGAGGCTGTACCAGATACTAACTTGCCCCTTCTCCCCCTGTGTCCTGGCCACCCCCTCTTTATCCTTTCTCAGTTTAGGCGAGTCTTTGTCACAAGGCACTGACAAACCGAGCAGTCCTGGTTCTCCCAAGACACAGGGCAGTGCAGTTCTGGAAAACAGAATTTAGTGCAAGCATCTGCATATGGATTTTTTAAATAAACCTCATCCCAAGTAAAGCTCATCCGAAGCTGTGGGCACTCAAATCATGTTTAAAAACACGAGAACACAGGAGAGACAGAATGCAATCGATGCTTCCCTGCTTCCCACCCAGCCAGGCGAGCACCAGTCATGAGACTCACACAGCTTAAAATCCCACTGTTACACTTTCCCACCAGACAAATCCTGCTTTATTAAACCAAAGTGCAAGGGAATTAGCAAAACCGCCCGTTTCCTTCACACTATAGTATATATAAGCAACCTAATCCACACGCCAAAGCTCCCACCGCTCTCAAAACCTCTCAGCTGGGAATTCCCGTCAGCAGCTCGCAGTCTCCCTCCTGTCAGCTCGGGATTACCTTTCCCTAACAGGGCACGGGAAGGAGAAAAACACGTGGGCACCTGCCAAACTCATCCCCGCGGCTCCCCTCGCACGGTGACCCCGCCTGAAGGGGACGGGGATGGGGCAGGGGGCTGCGCTCCGGGCTAATTAGTGCTCGGCTTTGCTCATTAAAGAGGCTCCTTTGGCTGACCGGACCAAATACTTCCCATTGTGTCCCTCCATCCCATGGCTGCTGGGGCTGCTCAGCGGCGCGGGGAGGAGAGGGATTGATGAGCCAGGGAGGGATCCCCGTGCCCTGTCTGTCACCCCGCCTGCCAGGACCGGCCCAAAACTCTGCCGAGAAGAGAAAGGAGGTGCGAGTCAGCGAGGCCGGCGTTTCATGTCCACGAGATAAGCGCCTCCGTGTAGCAGCAGAAATCAGGGGTAATTGGCGGGGCTGGGAGGACGGAGCCTTTTGTTACACAAGGCTTAATGGGCCTCTTCGGAGGGAGCAGGAACCAGCGAACACCGCAGCCTGGAATAGCGATGTGCTACATCCCATTTCTCAGGAGGGAGGAAGGAAGGAAGGACACGTGAAAAGAAAATAGCAGTAAATGATCCCACTTCATAATTTTTCTTCCTGTAACCCTTCTGGCCTTACGAACAGGAACTTGGTTTTAAACTAAAAATAAAGGCTGATGCCCGTGTCGCAGTTGCAGATGGGTGTTTCCAAGCATGCCGCTGGGGCTCAGCCCTGTTCTATAAGCAGCCTGGGCCGGGCACCCTAGGAAAGTGCCTGGCTTTGCATTTGCTATATTTACATATCATCAGTTATCAGGAGAACAGGATGTCCCAGGGGATCTGAAATAGGATATACCACACTCCATCTCCTGGTCAGTTCAGCCACGGGCCAGGCCTGTGTGAGTGATCCTGTTTGCCCGTCTGCCGCGGCTCCGGGGCTGCCCGGTGGGTGTCATCCACCCCAGCCCGGCTGGCACACGGGCCAGGCTGCTGTGGCATCCCCCACCTCCCTCCAGACACGTGTGGCTGCGGCAGAGAAGAGCTGAGGGGTGGAAAGCTCCCATTTATCTTTCTGCCACGCTGTTTTTTATTGTGAAGGCAGAGGAGATTTATTCTGCCCTCCAAAAATCCGGTCTGTATTCTCCTCCACACGTGGTTTCTCACGCTAAAGCCCCAGCAGCCGTCGGGAGCCTTTCAGTGCGGGGTGATGGAGCATGAGCGAGGCCTTTCCCAGGCAGAGCAGTGCCAGGGCAGGAGCAGAAGCCCTGGCACAGCTTCCTGCAGGCCCAAGGGGGGCTCGGCGGGGTGCAAAGCGCAGAGCCAGAGAGGGCAGGTGGGCACACGGAGGGGTGGGTGCCAGCTCCCTGGCACTGCACACCCTGCAAGGCACGGGCTGTCCCGTCGGAAGCACGCGGGGTGCCCTGCCCACCTCACCACCTTGGATTTAAATGCCTTTCTCACACGCTGGGCGTAGCTGCCAAGTATTGTGCCTTCAGTACATCACTCCACCTTGATTTCAAACCACTCCAGCTTGCGTTTGGGAGTGGTTTCCAAGCATTCAGCTCAGCCGTATCTTATCCACACTGGTTTCCTTTATGAGCTGCACCCACTAGAGGTCCAGAGTTTTTAATGCAAACCCAAACAAATATGTGGTAGCGCTTCCCATTCCCACTGGACTGGCCTGGAGTGGGAGTGGAATGAGTCAGGAGTACCATAAAGGAAAGTGAAATAGATCCACCCTGAGCAGATGATAGGATCAGGGCAGATTAGTAGCCTTGGATCAGATTCAAGGGTCAGCATAAATCTTTAATCTTTGCAAAGTCCTCGAGCCTCCCTCCCCTCGCTGTCTCACATGCACACACACCAGGCATGACTAAACAGCTCTCTGCGGGGATGGCAGACGCTTCAGAAACTCCCGGCTGGTTTTGGTTTGCAAAATACAACAATAAAGCTGCTCTCTGTTCTGTGAACGTGAGAACTTCCCTGCGCGGCCACCTCGCCCCTGGGTGCTGTGGGATGCTGCCAGGAACGGTGTCACACCACAGCCACTGCTCCCACCTGCACCAGGGGCTCGCTGGGGCCCCTCTGGTTTGCTCTGACCCCACAGTCAGGCTGCACCAAGCAAGCGTCGGGTGAGAGCCAAGGACAGTCCCCACCTTGTGCCTTATTAGGTCCCGACACGCTCTGCCAGCACGTCATTACTCATTATTCCTCTGTATTTGCTTCCCACTGCCACTGTGCTCAGTGCACATAATCTGGATAGTTCCCAGGTTTCACGTGGAGCTGCAAGTGCCTGGCTCAGGGGTGGTGGAAATGCCAGGCTGCCCTGGGAAGGAGCAGAGGGGAGCTGGAGGAGAGCTCCTGTGTGGGAGCAGAGGGGCTGGAGGAGACGTGTGTGCCAGCTTTGCACCCAACTGATGCACTAAGGGAAAAAAAAAAGAAAAAAAAGAAAAAAAAAACCAAAAAAACATAGCAAAAAGCCCTGGCCTAGTTTTTGTTTCACTGTGCTGGGCTCAGGCTCGAAGGATGTGGTTTGGTGGTCAGCACATAAGACAGCAAATGAAAAAAAAAAAAAAAAATCCTTTGATTAAATCCAGATCGGGTCTGTGCAAGTTCTTCCTGTGGCCATCGGGAAATCACACGAGGGAAAACCCTGCCCACGCTGCCTGTGGCTGGGCACCAGGGGACGTGACGCAGCCTGTGGTGGCCCTGTCCTGCTCGGTGGGGCACTTTGTCCCACGGAGCGAGGTGTCCCATCCCGGCACCTGGAGGACTCAGTCCCCAGGGGGGCTCTGAGACATCCATCTCACCGCGCTGAAGGCTCCATCTCAAGCTGTCTCGACAGATTTATAACAATTCAAGTCACTCTCGCCGCCGCTCGGCGCACAAAGGGCCAGGCAAGTTCTGTGTAAGAGAATATTTATATATTCCCATAAACATTTTTAAATGGGAAATTGCCTAATGTGCCTTATTAAAGGGAAAGCACGAACAGCTGGCCGAGGGCGCCTGGCAGAGCTGCTGACGGTGGATGTGCTGTTGCTGCTGCACCTCACAGCTCTAATTGTTTCAGGAATCCTTTGACTCATCTTCCGAGCGGCTCCGGGATCTGAGCAGAGATCGGTGCCTTGCCGGTCTCCTTCAAAACACCTCTGCCTCACTGCTGGGTTCAAAAGGCTCGTGCTGCAGATGCCTCCTGACCTCAAGTGCCCAGGTGCTCGCTGGAGCCCGGAAAACCCCTCTGCGGTTCCTGCCTCAGCTTCCCGCAGCAGCCGGGCTCGTGCTTCTCACACGTGCGGCACATCCCGGCCGCGGCTGCCGGCGCTGGGCACAAAGAGCTGCCACCAAACCCGCCCTCAGCCCAGCACGGTCCTGCCAGCCCCTGGCCCAGCCCCGCACCTGTCCTTTCTGCCCTGTCGGCCAACAATTCTTTGCTTTCCCGGGGCTGCAGGGACGCGGTGAAAGCCCGACACGCTCTGAGGCGCAGGAAAGCCGTCCCCGGGCTCCTGGCACCGCCGAGGAGTTGGGGACACGGATCACGCAGGTCCTCGGCTGCTCCCTGGGGACCAGGGATGTCACTGAGCGCTGCAGTGCCAGCCTGCTCTGTTACTATGGGGACAAGCACCGCGGGGCCGGCAGGAATAAATGTACAAAAATCCCCAGCAGCTTCGCTCCGCGGGTGGCGGTGGGACCACCAGGGTGCCCTAACCCGCCGTCCTTGCCCGCCACCCCTTGCCACACCCATCCCGCTGCTGTGGTGGCCGGATCTGCCCGGCTGCCAGCTCAGGGCTTACACACAGCTGTGGCCACGCTGCCCGGAGCATCCCTGGGCAGCCGTGCCGGGCCGGGGCCTGTGCCACGGGCACCACACGGGCTCCGTGCCCCCGCAGCACCGCGTTGGGCACGGCCGGGCAGCACGGCGTGCAGGGCAGCCTCGGGAGCGGAGCGGGTCAGGCGTCACTCGCTCACTCACTCCCTTCCTTATTCACCCGGCTGCGTGAGCTCCCGGCCGCGGCTGAATTCCCCGTGGCCTTTGGACACTCATTTCAGCCACGGAAAAGGTGATGGGCAGCCAGAGGGAAGGGAAAACAGGCAAATGGCCCGGCGAGATGGCCGCGGGTGGGAGCCTCCACCCCGGGCTGGGAGGTGCCATCACCGCAGAGCCTTCCAGCACCCGGCTGAGCAGCAGCTCCTGGGACACCTGCGTGTGGTGCTCCCGTACCTGTCCCGCCTGGGGAATGGCACTGCTCCCATGGGAACGGGCCCGAGGAGGGATTGGGAGCGGCTGTGCTGCCGGGAGGGAGCTCCACGCACGGCAAGGACGGGGACAGCTCTCCCGAGGGCATCGTCTTCGAAAGCGGCCCTTGGGAGGCCCGGTGATTCAAGGGGAAAGCTCTGCAACACTCATTCTGGGAAGTTTCCATTTGAATTGCTGCAAAGAGCAGTTTTTCCATGATAAACAGATTGCTTCAGTTCCCCAGCAGCCCTGGGGGGGGTCACCGCCACCCCCTCCCTGCACGGGGCCCTGAGTCATCCTCCACCCAAAGGCTCAGCCAGGGGCCGGTGTGGCGGGGCTGGGATGGCAGGGCCCTGGCGGTGAGAGGAGCTCCGAGCAGCCTCCCATGCCGCGGGGGAATCCAGCCCCGGAGCCGCCGGCACTTCTTTGAGGCCAAACGTTCGTCTGAAACGAAGAACCTGAGAAAGCCCCTCCCCAGCCACGTCCTGACCAGCAGGGCAGAGCCAGGACCTCCCTGGGGCTTTTCATTCCTGAACCAGGACTCCAGCACTGGTGGGTCAAACAGGCAATGCTGACGAGAACCCTGCCTCCTGTGTCCCATGCCACCAGGAGCTGTGGATGGCAGGGGGCTGCCCAGCCCCCCACGTGTCCCAGAGCAGCACCCCAGCCCTGGCAGAGCCGGAGCAAACACCACTCATCCCCTCCTTGGGCTGACACCAAAACCAGGCCGGGTGCTCCATGTCCCAGCCAGCTCCAAGGCAAACATCTAAGCACAGAGCTCAGTGAGAGAGAGGAATCCCACTCCCTGTGCCTCTCTAATCCTGTGGAATAATGCATCCCATGAAGTGCAGTCTGGATCCAGTCCAGCACTCACGGAAGGCAATGACAGACCTCCCACTGATTTCAATGGGAGCAGAGCGAGCTGGGGTTTAATCAGTGTGGTAGCAGCAGCAATAGCTCGTCAGCCCCGGCATTTCTGAATACATTAGAACACGTTGCCTATGCCCATAGGTCACATTTCATCTCAAATCACACCAATTTCACAACACATGCACTAATACCACGAGATAATCATCAGTGACTGCTTCCATTCGGGCTGGAGCTTTACCCGATCAATAGCTGCAGTCAATCCCCACCAGCAGGTCCCCAGGCCCCGCCACAGCAGGAGGAGGGCACTGGGAAAGGACCCCAGCGTGGCCATAACCTTATTAATGATTCGGTGTCGAGAATAGAAATAAGAGTTAAATCTTCCCTAAGCTGCTCAGCTGCACTCTGGTGGTGCACACATCCTCAGGCAGCAGCACAAGCACGAGCTCCGTGCACACCCCGTGACGCGGATAAGCAATATTTCAGCCCTGATAGTTTGCATATTCATCAGTTCTTTCAAAGCAGGATAGACCTCGGCCTTTTCTCTCGCTGCCATGGCACAGAGGCGAGAGGAGAGCTGCACAGAGGAGGGAGTGCTGCTGTACTTCCAGCAGCACCAGGGGCTGAAGGGAGGACAAAGCTGTGTTCCAGAGAGAAACTAATTATTCCTCTGGTGCGACGGCTCTGGCAGCCACAGACCGTGGCCATCATCCCTGGGCTGAGCTGGTGTGCAGAAAACAACAACGTGGGAGCCCATCCTGGGCACTGAAACAAAGAGCAGAGGTCAGAGAGGAGCTAAAGGGGAGCACCAGGGGCAAGTTCAAGGCTGTAACATCAAGCCAGCCCTTTCTCATCAGCACTGTCAGAGGGTCACTCACGGACATGGGCAGGGCTGAGATGACCGAGGGTCCGTCCCACAGCAAACACCCACCTGCCTCAGCCAGACCTGCCTCTGTGTGTGGGTGCAAAGAGTTGGGTGCCAGGGGCAACCAGCCCAGCACAGAGCCTAGCCAGCTCCCACCAGCCCAAGGACAGCAAGAAGCACAGGAAGAGCTGGGGGAGCTGCCTTTTATTTCCAGGCATTCCTGTTTCCATCAGCTGTGTGGTATTACCCAGCCTGCTCCGTTTGCAGTTTTAACTAGGCACATGTGGTGAAAAACCCTTCCCATGCAGAGCTTTCCTGTTTGGCCATTTCCAAAGGCCCTGGCTGGGATGGCAATAACTGCCTCCACGGGATGATGTGCCTGGGGCAGAAACACACCTGGGAGAAAGACACATGTCTAAGAAATAAATTATTCCAAAACAGGTAGAAATGTTACCCTCCATTTCTTACACCCCAGGAGTGAGGGCACCAGGGCACGGGCACCCCTGAGCCGTGCCCAGTGCTCCCAGGGCAGAGGTGCCTTGCCCAGGGCCAGCAATGTTCGCTGCAATTAGCAGCTCTCCCTGGCACTGGGAGGCACCGGCAGAGCTCTCAAGTGCCGTGAACCGCCCGCAGAAGGGCAGTGGGAAAGCTCTGGAACACGAGGGAGCAGCGAGAGCCACATCTCCCGGCTCGGGCAGCACGCCAGGGTTACAAAACACGGACACCCCGTGTCGCATAGCGAGGGTCGGTGTCACCAGCCCCGCGGGCTACGGTTACAAGGGCTGAGCCCAGCAGAGTCATTCTGCCTGCAGCCCTGGGGAGCTCATCCTGCCTCTGCCCCCGCTGCCCGGGCATTCCCAACCCTCTCCTCCCATCCCGAGCATCACACGAAATGTCTAAGGGGGAAAAAAAAAAAAAAGACTTGCTCAAGACCTGCTGCTTTTTCCACGCTGAGGCAGAAACAGCAATTATCTGGTTCAGTCTGGTGCTGCTGGCCTGGAACATGCCATGACAACGTGTTTCTCGTTTCAAAGCCTCTTTTGTACTAGGACACAGTTCAAGGGATCTTGCAATGCCTGCATTTGTAAACACGCCGCACTTGCAGCTACACGCTCTGCAGATGAAAGCCAAGGCGGAGCACGAGGGCACTTCTCCCTCCGTGTGTCACAGCCGGGGGACCCGGGACGGGGCAGCTCCCCCCGGCTCAGCCCGACGTGCTGAATCAGGGCCCCGGCTCAGCCCCGGGGCTGGGTAACCATGCGTGCTCCTCAAAAGTCACGGCACGTTCAGAAAAACGGAGTCCTGGAAAAGGGGGGGGGGGTTTGGAGGGGGGGGGGGGGTGAAAATCACAGCAAAAAAATGTGCGTCACTGCAGATTATTTTAGGCCCTGGTCCATGCATAATGCAAATAAGCAGCTCCCGGGGTACATGCCTGTAAAAACCATCCAGTCCCACAGCGCCCGGCTACGGGAGCTTTCCAAACAGGTGGTGAAAAGCTAAAATTATGTGTCTGTGTGTCCTCACCGGGGTTAGGAAAGGCCCTGGCTCTCAGGAAGGCTCTCCCCATGCCTCCACGGGGCTGGTATGAAACAGGACCGAGACATTAAAAAATTCAGGAGCATTTCTTTCCTTTTGAGGCAATCCTGTGCTCCCACTCAGCAAACCTCACTCGGCACCTCCACGACACCGTTTGATCTGCCTGACCCCGCTGCCCCCTCCCACCCACTCTTCACGCACACTAACTTCATTTATTTTTAATTTTTTGCCCCAAATCATTGTATCCTCCTTGTCTGACTTCAAGGAGTCGCTCGGGAAGCCCTATTTATGGGTTGAAATGCTGCTGAAAGAGTTATTGCTGTGTTATTCAGCTGTTGTGCCAAGCCTGCATGGGGATCGGGTTTCTGCTGAAAGGGTGCCAGGCACGTCTTTTTCCAGGAACCAGCAGCCGTATTTAGCCTCCGGCTGCACATGAAAGACTGCAGTCGGAAACGTGACATTGTGTCAACATTTGAGGCAGGTCAGAGCTGGGTGAGACCATGAAAACAAGCCCGGGAACTCAGCACACCCCGGCGGGGCGGGCGGCACGGGCTGTCCCGGGCTGGCGCCGTGCCGGGGGTCGCCCCTCCATCCCTCCCATCCATCCATCCATCCATCCATCCATCCATCCATCCATCCATCCATCCATCCATCCATCCATCCATCCATCCATCCCCTCCTCCTCCCGGGCCAGCATGGAGAGCTCGGGGAGGCAGCTCTGGCAGGGCTGCTGGGGTCCCCACCCGGTGCCACCACAGGTGCAGCCCCGGCCCTACTCTGCCCCACAGAACTCACCTGTCCCGCTGGCACCCAGCCAGGGTGGCAGAGGAAATTCCCAGCCCGTAATAATATTTTGCTTCCTGAGTAAATGTTCCCTCTTCCACTTTTTTTGCAATTTTTTTTCCTCCGAGACTGAGGATCTGGGAAACCTGCAAGTTGTCCCACCACAGGACAAGGGGGGGTCAGAGTATGAGGACCAAAGGGGAATGAGAGCCATGGAAAGGAGCCAGAAATCCAGGGGGTCCCGAGGCTGGAGACATCTCTGCACTCACCAAATGCTGTCCCCAAATGGGGTTTCACAGTCAGCTTCAGTAAGATCAATATTTAACCCTAATTAAAGCAAACATAACATGAACGCTGGGATGTGTGGAGGCCCCAAACACATTAAACCTAGCAGCGTTTTTTTCCTAGCATTACTTAAGCTAAGGTTTCTTTAGTTCTAACCACAGTCTAACAGAAGCATCGGCCTCTCCATGTGGGGTCCTGGAGATGCTCAGCCCAGGACTGAGCAGTGCTGGCCCAGTCGGACACTTAAACCACTCCCCACGTTTTGTGATTCATCTGCACAGTGAAAATCCCAAATGCCCCCTCAGAACTGCCCGTGCCCCATCCACACACAGGCAGCGCCACTGGGAAACTGAGTCCTCCCACCCATCCCTTTGCTTCACCCCTCTTTTGCCTTTGGGGGAAGGTTCGGGGTCGTCGTCTTTTCATCTGGAGAGCAGAAACCAGCATCGCTGCTGGAGAGGCTGGGAGGGAGCCCGTGGTGGGATGAGGACCCTGCCCTCGGGCTCATTCTGCAGCACTGGGAGCAGAGGCAGCAGGCTGCTCCACCACCCACAGGGCCAGCTGGAATTCCCAAATCAGGGACACGTGGGGGTGGCAGGGATCACTCCAGCAAAGGCAGGACTGACCCTCGCACCCCTCAGCCCCAGGGGCCTGGTGGGCACCATCCCTGGCAGTGCTCGGGCAGCTCAGACACAGGCTGAGGGTGCTGAAGCAAAACCAGTTTGCAGCAAGTCCATTTTCCTCCAGGAACTGGGCAAAGCCTGTGGAGATGCTACATCCTCCGGGGTGAGGGGCTGCCTCCTCCCCACAGAGCCAAATGCCAGACACAGGGAGCACAACGTGACATCAGGAGAGAGCAGGAAAGCCAGCCAGGCTCTCCTGGCACCTCCCTCGAGTCTGGAAGGAAAAAAAAATCCCTGAGGGTGCCAAGGGAGTTAAAATAAATAAATATTCCTGGTGACACGGGTAATGGGACCCTGAGCTCCTTCAGGCAGCGATGGCAGAGGAGCTGTGGGGGGAGCAAGGAGAGCCCTGCTCCCCCCTGCACCCCAAAATCCCTCATCCCTCCTGCACCCCAAGATCCTGCTCCCCCCGTGCCATCCCCTGCAGGACCAGGCCATGTGGAATGACCCTGCCCAAACATTTCAAAGCACAGGAGGCAAACCCTTATCTTCCACAGGAAAAGAATTATTTTATTAAGCATTTTTAAACAGCTACTTAACATTTACTCAAGATAAAAATATGTACAATATCCCACCTTGAAGGCAGCTCCAAAATATAAACACTGTACCTCTCCCGAGAGAAAAACGGAATATTTCTCTTCAAAAAAAAAAAAAAAAAGACAACCCAGAAACAAGAATACATTCATATTTCTCACTTCTTTATGCTCAAGTAGTTATACAAATAATAGACATCTGAAACGTTTTAACTTTTAATATATTTATATAATATATATATATATTTATAACAGGATTTTACAAATAAAGGCAACAACTGTATACCAAAAAAAACCCAAAAAACCAACAACAAAATAAACGTTAGAACACAATCTGCAATCAAGCATAGTGCATCTCAACAGCTGGTGCAACGGGAGGGCGACATGAGGATCCAGACAGGGGTTCTGCTCACCAGTTCTCAAAACCAGTAAGAAAAAAACCACCAAAGAGCACTGCCTTTAGCAGTGACGTTCGGGGGTTTTTAATTAAAAAGAAGCTGAACTGGAGAGGATGTTCCTCTGTGGAGAAAGCCCCTTGCAGTTTACAGGACAAGTGTCACCACCCGACCCCTCTCTCCTTAACACGGGGATGTGAGCCAGGTGTGCCAGGAGGAATCCAGATGCTCAAACCCTGCCGGGATCGGGCTCCTTTGAGCCTCGTCATTCTCCAAAGGCACTGACAGGGGCACGCTCAGCAGGGATGGCGCTGCCGGCTCCCTCCGGCCAGAGCCCGACCCGCCCGGCCGGGGAAAGCCGCGGCGATTGCCCAGGGAGCGGCCAGGGCAGCCGGGGAGAGGCTGGAGCCGGTGCCACCAGCGAAGCCATCCCAGGGACAGCTCCTCCCGACCCGCGATCCCAGGGACAGCTCCTCCCGACCCGCGATCCCAGGGACAGCTCCTCCCGACCCGCGATCCCAGGGACAGCTCCTCCCGACCCGGCCCAACGTAGCAGCTCAAGTTACAGGAAGGGCGCAGGTTAATTTATTTATTAGATGAACGCCATGGAAAGCTCCAAGCAGCAGCTACCTTTTATTTCTTAAAAAAAAAGTCTATGTATCAGCAAAGGTGTGGAGAGAAACCCATCTTAGGTCTGCCTGACCTGTGTGTGACCAGGCAGTGACCGCTGCCCTGCTCCTCCTGTGCCCACGGTGGCATTGCCACCACCACCAGTGACCACTGCCCTGCTCCTCCTGTGCCCACAGTGGCATTGCCACCACCACCAGTGACCACTGCCCTGCTCCTCCTGTGCCCATGGTGGCATTGCCACCACCACCAGTGACCACTGCCCTGCTCCTCCTGTGCCCACAGTGGCATTGCCACCACCACCAGTGACCACTGCCCTGCTCCTCCTGTGCCCACGGTGGCATTGCCACCACTGCCACCACCACCAGTGACCACTGCCCTGCTCCTCCTGTGCCCACGGTGGCATTGCCACCACTGCCACCACCACCAGTGACCACTGCCCTGCTCCTCCTGTGCCCACGGTGGCATTGCCACCACTGCCACCACCACCAGTGACCACTGCCCTGCTCCTCCTGTGCCCACGGTGGCATTGCCACCACTGCCACCACCACCAGTGACCACTGCCCTGCTCCTCCTGTGCCCACGGTGGCATTGCCACCACTGCCACCACCTCACAGTGGCCACTGCCCTGCTCCTCCTGGTGACATTGCTACCCCTGAAGTGACCGCTGCCCTGCTCCTCCTGTGCCCACGGTGGCATTGCCACCACCACCCCCCCACGCTCGGGGTCACTGGGGCACCAGTCCAGCTCAGATGAGCCAGCAGGGCCATTGCCTCCAGAGCCGCTCGGGGAAGTACCGTGGTTTATGTTCACGTATTTTGTATTCGCAGACCCTCAAACCAGGTCTGCCCAATGGAATATTTCTTCACAGCTTTGCAATAGATTCGCAGCTGACCGAGTCAACTGCCACTCTGTAGATGTGGAGAGGGAAGAAGGGAAGGGGCCAAGCACAAAACCCTTCTTTAATCTTTTGGAAGTAGTTGTCAATCGCTAACTTGGGCGCATCCTTCATCCTTCTCCAAGCTACCTGACAAGTCAGAGAAAAAGGGGTTTAGCTTCCTACACACAGTGAACCTCATCCCCACACCTCAGTCCAGCCAATATATAAAAGTGAAACAGTCTCTCAAACTAAAAAAAAAAAAAAAACCAAAAAAACAAAAGAAAAAAAAAGAGAAAAACCAGTCACACTGCGCTCAGTCTTTGGTTTCCAAGTTCAAAGGAGGAATCTGCTTCAAAGCTTGAAGCAGAGCGGAGGAGTCGATGGGGGAATGGGCCGGTACAGGAGAAGGGAGTCTCTGGGGCATCAGCAGAGGGGGGGAGATTTTGTCGGGGTTCATGAAGCCCGTCAGTGCTGCGGCAGAGGCCGGCAGGCTGGGGTACAGCACAGGAACTGAGGCTGGGTACCAGCACTTCTCCAGCATGGGCAGGTAGGCGGTGGCGGACGGCGGGATCAGGTAGAAAGGCAGGCACAGGGGAGGCTGGTGAGCGTGGGGGCCCAGGAAGCTGCTGGGAGAGCCCATCATGTCACTGCCAAAAGGGCCCTCGTCCTGCGGCGACTCCAGCCTGCTCCTTTTGGCCGGCGGGTCCTCAGTCTCTTGCTTAATAGAGCTTATTCTCTCCTGGACAGCGTACTTGAGGTCGGTATCCTTTTTGAAATAGGGCTGCTCCGGTTTGGAGTCGCTTTTCTCCAGCTCTCCCCCGTACCCGCTGTCCGTGTCCGTGTCGCTGCCGCTCTGCTCCCCGCTGGAGTGAGCGAATGTCCGCTGGATCACGGGCACGCAGTTCTTCCCGTGGCCCTCGCCCAGGGGCGCCGGCTTCTCCTTCAAGTCCATTTTGGGAGGGATGTCCCCGGCCTTGCGGGCGGCCCCGCCCTGCAGCACCTCGCTGGCCATCCGGTGCAGGTGGCTGACCAGCTGCGACGACTTCAGCTCCTTGCCGTTCTCGTGCTTTGCCAGGTATTGCAGCATTTCCTTGGCACACATCTGGAAACCGGATCGAAACATTTCCTGGCTGGAATCAAGGTTTCTCGATGACAGGTCACCTAAGGAAACATTAACAGAAAGAAATTAAAAATTAACAACATGCTAAATAGTTCCATTTCCAGCTCTGAGGCGGACCAGGGGCGACGTTGGACTTGGGTTACAGCACAGCCAGAGGGGAATGCGATGGCCAAGCTGGACTCTATGAACAGAAATCCCCAGATTCCTGCAGAAATGGACAATTCCATTGGAACATCCACCTGTCCACTTTTACATAATGAGTTCATGTAAAGTGCTGCCTGCCCTTTTTTGTTATTTACTGCAAAATCCACCTTCAACAGCTACCGGAGAGCGGGGAGGGGAGTGAGCCAAGCTGTGGCTTCTCCAGGAAAGCCCCGGGGAAGGCAGGGCACCTCGCCCTGCACCTCGGGGCAGGGAGCTCCCGGCCCTGCCAGCAGCTCCGCCAGCCCCAGGGGACTCCGCTGCTCCGGCAGCTCCACTGCACTCCCTGTGGCTGCCGGCGCCTCCCAGAAATTCGGGTTTACTGTATCCGATTCACGTGAGAGCCACATGTGAAAACAGCAGGAGGAAGTGCATCTAAGGCTGATAAGCTGAAGCACCGGGTCCCCTCTGCCTGCAGAGCCCAGGCCAGCTCGGTTATACAGAAACTTAAAAAGGTGTGTATAGAAAGCAGATTTATATCTATTGCCAGAGAAAAACAACCAAATAAACCAGACTGCGTTATCTAAAGCTCGCAAACACAAATGGGAAGAATCGAATGGCTTTGGAGAGAACCTCACAGCAAACCTGGGCTGTAATTAAAACTATTTAAAACCCAGTTTAATTTCAAACAACTCCCAGGGCACTCTGCACTGACCATCTTGAGCAATGCATCTTTTTTTTGTGAAAGCTCATAAGCAAAGCCTGAGAAAATGACAGCAGGAAAGGCCAGAATTCCTGTCTCCTCCCTTCTCGGTAACAAGGTGTCAGAACCGCATTTCACGGGCTCCCCAGGGAAAGTCCATCACACACACAGGCTCTCACCCTGCCGGCTGAACACTCACCCGCCTGCAAACCGCTCTGCAAAGCGATGATCTTCTGCTGCTGCTGCTCGATAAGATTGGTCAGTGCCTTCACGTGCTTCAAGGTGAGCTCCAGAACCACAGCCTTCTCCAGGTGCCCTAGAGTCTGGGAGCACAGGCACAGGTTGGCACCCGCCGCCGGCTCGGCCACGCAGGCAGGAGCTGCCAGCGCCTTCCCGGGAGCCGCGGGAGGACGGGCACGGCGAGACCCTGAGCAGGCAGGACTACCGCCGGCAGCATTCCACGAAATAAGTTAAAAAGCAGGCTACGGGAAAGGCTCTCACGGAACCCTGTGGGTACTTTCAGACCAGCTGCATAGCCCGGGGAGAAGCGTTTTATTTATCGGTTCTGCTGCCCCTGCTGGCACCGTGACCGGGGGAGCCCGGCCGGGGACTGCTGTCGCCCGGCAGCGCTGTGGGGAGGCGGTCCGGCGGGCAGCTCCCGCGGGGATCCGCAGCTCCCGGGGAAGTTCGGGACGCGCTTACAGCCTGCCCGGGCGTGCGGCACCACGGAGAAAAAAAAAAAAAAAAAAAAAAAAAAAAAAACGGGAAAAAAAAAAAAAAAAACCCACCCCAAATCCGCGGTGAAGCGGCAGCAGAGCGCCGGCCGCGGGGGAGCCGCTGCCCCGTCCCTCCGCTCGCACCTACCGTCAGCTTGAGGTGCTCGGGCAGCAGGTCCTTCAGCTGCGCGATGCACTCGTTGATCCTGTCGCGCCTCTTCTTCTCGATCAGCCGGTGCGGCAGCTTGTAGGTCTCCTGCGGGGCCGGGGCAGCGGGTCAGCGGGGGGACGGCACAGCCCAGCCCGGCCGGCCCCGCTGCCGCCGCTCCTCCCGTCCCGAGTGCGCCGGGAGCGGCCGAGCCCCCGCCCCGGGAGCGCTGTCACGGGCGCGCACCGGCCGATTCACCCCGTTAACCCCCAATTTACCCCGCTAACCCCCAGTTTTCCTTATGTTTCTCCTCACTGTACCCCGTCGCCCCCCATTTACCTTGTTGTCCTCGCTCCTCTTTAAGCCCCTCCGGGGCTTGTACACCTGGTACATGTGCGCGAAGTCCAGCCTGCACGGGCGAAAGGAGAGCAGCGCGTTAGCCCCGTCCCGGAGCCGGCGGGGCCGCTCACCCCGGAGCCCCCCGAGCTCCCCCGGAGCCCCGCTTACCCCGGCAGGTCTCCGCTCTCCAGGGCGGGCAGCTTGCCCAGGCAGCCGGGCGGGGGCTGCGCGCTGGGGATGCGCTCCATGGCGGGGGGCGCGGGCGGTGCGGGGCGCTCAGGGGCTGCGGGCGCTGCCGGTGCCGCTGCTGCTCATGCCGCGCCCGCGCCGCGCGGGCTGAGGAGCGGCGGGCGGCCGCGGGCCGGGTTAAATGCGGGCGAGTGGGTGGACGGCAGCGACGTGCGGAGCCCTGTGACCGCCGGCACGTCTGGCGGCCCCGGCGCCCCCGCCCCGCCGTCACATGAGCCTCACGTGGCGGCGGCGCGGGGAGAGGCGGGGCCGGGGCTCCGGGCCCCCCCCCGCACGTGTGTCCCGGCGCGGCGGGGCCGGGGGTGGCGGCTTGGGGCCGTGCCGTGCCGTGCCGCCGTGCCGTACAGTGCCTTGCTGTGCCGCCGTGCCGTACAGTGCCATGCCGTGCCTTGCTGTGCCGTGCCGAACCGTGCTGCGCCATACCGTGCCGCACCATACCGTGCCATGCTGTGCCTTACCGTGCCATACCGTGCCATGCCGTGCTGCACCATACCGTGCCATACCGTGCCATGCTGTGCCTTACTGTGCCATACAGTGCCATACCACACCATACAGTGCCATACCATGCCATGCTCTGCCATACCGTGCCATACAGTGCCATACCACGCCATACAGTGCCATACAGTGCTGTGCTATACCGTGCCATGCAGTGCCATACAGTGCCATACAGTGCTGTGCCATACAGTGCCATACAGTGCCATGCAGTGCTGTGCCATGCAGTGCCATACAGTGCCATACAGTGCCATACAGTGCCATGCAGTGCTGTGCCATGCAGTGCCATACAGTGCCATACAGTGCCATACAGTGCCATGCAGTGCTGTGCCATACAGTGCCATACAGTGCTGCACCATACAGTGCCATACCATGCCATACAGTGCCATACAGTGCCATACAGTGCTGTGCCATACAGTGCCATACAGTGCTGCACCATACAGTGCCATACAGTGCCATACAGTGCCATACAGTGCCATACAGTGCTGTGCTATACCGTGCCATACAGTGCCACACAGTGCCATACAGTGCTGTGCCATACCGTGCCATACCATGCCCTGCCATACCGTGCAGTACCACTGTTGTGTCCCAAGATCGGGGAGAAAGAAAAACAAAGCAATTAAAGAAAAAAAAAAATCACCCCCAAATCCACACAGGCACTCAACACGGACACAGCTGCAGCCACGGAAGTCTGGAAATGTGGGGGAAGAAATAAAATAAGTGAGAGTCACTGAAATGTGGCTCTGGGGAAGTGGCAGTGCTGCAGGGAGGTTTTGGGGTGGTAGGACCTCATCCCTGGGGGTATCCAGGGCTTGCAGCAACTTGCTCCAGTGGAAGGTATCCATCCCTGCCCATGGCAGGGGGTTGGAACAAGGTGGGCTTTAATGTCCCTTCCAACCCAAATCATTCTGTGATTCTGTGATCAGCATCAGGAAATTCTCCCCTGTGAGGGTGGGGAGGCGCTGGCACAGGTTCCCAGAGAAGCTGTGCCAGCCCCATCCCTGGAAATGCTGCATGGAACAAGCTGGTCTAGTGGAAGGTGTCCCCGTGCATGGCAGGGGGTGGAATGATGATAACTTTAAGGTCCCCCCCAGCCCAGACCATTCCATGACATCCCATGCCCGTGGACGCCAGCGGTTGCACAACGCCGAGCGATGATAATGGTTTGTGTGTACCTGCCAAGGCAGAGCTCTCCTGAAGGGCCGTGGTCACTTCCCTGCTGAGTGCTGAGCAAGTAGAGGCAGGCTCAGCTGATAAAAGGTGCATTTACCGAGATAAGGGAACAGCAGAGCTCCAGCACTGAGCTGCTGCTACTGCCTGCAGAGTCCTGGCTGCTCCACCCCGGGAGGAATCCGAGGGCAGGAGGTGCTACATGAGAGCACAGAGAGGTTTTACATGGGTGATGGAGACAGGCTGCTTAAGGCTTACCCCCATCCAAAGGTGTCTGTTGTTACCAGGAAGAATCCCAAGGGAAGTCAGAGCCTCAGAAAGATGCTAGCCATAAATGTAAGGTCTATAAAACCCCAAAATCTCCTCTACAAGCTCCCAGCAGCACCTCCAGTGTGAACACCACAGCACTGGATCAGTGACATGGGGCTTCCACAAAACAGATGTTTGGGTTGTCCCACTCAACATGGTCCTCCCAGTGATTGACATCCGAGCCTGCAAACCTGGTGATTATGGCCAAGATCATGGAATCCCAGAATGGTTTGGGTTGGAAGGGACCTTAAAGACATCTCAATCCAACCCCCTGCCATGGGCAGGACCCTGAGGGTCTCTGTGGTGCCACAGCCCCGGCGCACCGTGGAGGAGAGGAGCTGGGACTGAGCACGGCGCTCAGAGTACCACAGAACCACAGCTCCGAGCTGTGACCCCCCTCAGCAGAGCTGCTCGTTCCTGCAGGCACTGAACAAACTCGGCAAGAACCATCAGGAGACATGGGGGTGATGGTTTGTCCCCTGCTGCAGCTCAGGGGACCATAACCAGCCTCAGTAACGAGCCCTGGGGCAGACGGTTCGCTCTCTCTGTGCCCCCAAGACCAAAGCTGTTATTTTCCAAACAAAGGGTGAAAAAACCCACAATTTTTCATCTGTCCCATCACTGACCCTTTGTCCAAGGCAACAGAAATAATTAGAGCTTGCTGCAGCCTTTTGCTAATGAAAAATGAGGTTTGGGGCCAACCTGCTCTGCATTTGAAGTTCAGGCTCCAAGAGTACGTGGACGGCTTCATGCCCGTGGATTGTCTGACTCCTGCATGCTCCTTCAGATATTCGGTACATTCCTGCAGTGGGTGGTGAGCCACAAATCAGGGTCAGAGGTAATCCCCAATTATTTAGCCCTTTTACTGTTCTCGTGCTTGCCAAACAATTCTCCATATCAGGATTTGCTCATGACCTTAAGGGACGTTGCCAAGGATTTAGGAGTCCCCCTAAAAGGAGGATCCAAATGAAGTTATTGCATTCCTGGGCATCAAGTGAGATTGCTCGAGAGTTGAGTTACATTTTCCCGGGGATCAGTTTTCATGAGCAAGGACTGATGCAATCATCAATTCGCCTTCTCACTTGTGTTTGCTGAATTATTTCTACATGGAGGGCTCCTTTACACCCCACGATTCAGGCAGTAACAGAATGTTTTAAAAGGCTGAATTCTCTCAAGCCATCCGTGGAGCAGCAGCTCTCCTGAGCGCTCCTCCAGCAGGGCTGGGAGTCACAGGACCGCGACAGCTCGTGTCCAAGGGGATTTGCAGTTATTTACAGAGGCACGAGAAGGTGAGACTTTGGGGGCTGGTTTGGGGGTGGGCTGGGAATCCGAGACTCAGGATCTGCCCCTTCCCCGGGCCTGTCCCCTTCCGACCGCAGGGATTTGGGGGAAAACGTTCCAAAAATCCCTGGCACTGCTGTCTGATGGAAGCCTATGTGGGCAGCGCCGGGAGTTAACAGATGGGTTGTGGATTCGAGCTTACGATAAGGTTACTGAGGGTGGTTTTGTTTTAAAATGTCTCTTACTTAATATATCCATGAAGGCCAGGCATGTGCCTGTGGCCTGTAATCAAATCGCTGACTCTCCCTCTCTCCCATTTCCAGCAATCCCGGGTCGGGTTACTGGCACCGGAGGTGAAAGCTCAGCCCCGCCGAGGCTGGACGCGGTGCCGGGCGGGATGCGCTCAGCCTCGGCATCCTCGGCCCCGAGCCGCCGGCAGGAACACCCCGTGCTTTCCGCACCGGGAAAAGTTCCTGCGGGAGCCAGGCTGTCTCTGACAGAGCTGGGAGCGGGGTTCTCTCCTGTGCTCAGCAAACGTGACGGCTCCGCTCCGCTCCGAGCCCGGCAGCTCCGCAGCTGCTGCCGCTCCCGCCTCCGGGACGGACGGGAGGCTCCGGCGGGGGGACAGCGCCTCCATCCCCATGGGGTCCGTGGTCCTGCAGAGCGCGGGCAGTGTGGGATGTAGGCAGCCAGGAGCTCCCAGGAGAGCTGCGCGTCTCCCTTCCCACCCGCAGTGTCCAAGGCAGGCGCGGGAGAGCCCACACCCCTCCGCCAAGGCCGGTCCCAAGGGACACTGTGTGACCTCAGCGCAGGGTGTGAGGAGCACTTTGACACCCACCAGGGCTCTGCCTCAGCCTCCTGGGAGTTGCAAAAGCCCGATTTGGTGTGAGGCCGGGTGGTTTCAGCTGTGCGAGACTCTCGATAGCACAGCTGGCCGCGCTCACTGCCGTGGAACCGTCAGGGACCGTCACGAGTCAGAAGCTGAGATTTAATATTGCAAATACGTGCATCCATCGCTGCTTAATTGCACTGGTTTAGGCTGCCATGGGCTCTGCCTGGATAAAGCACTGGGAAAACACAGCAAGAGCTGTTGTCTCCGTGCCCTCCCTCCGGCACGACCCTGGAGCGCTGCCGGGCACGTGAGAGCTGCGGGAATGACGCTGGCATCGCTCAGCGAAACTCGCCCGAGGACTATTCAAATGAAAGCCATTCCCCTCTTTGAGCAGAGATGTTTGCCAGCACCCAGTGCAGCAGTGGGAGGAACATGTAGGTGGAAACTATTTGGAAGTGGCAAAATTTGTGGACATTAATAAGAGACTTTAGCCCACTTTGATAGCGTGTTTAATAAAACACGCCGGCTCCCCGGTGACATGCTGCCCTGCCAAGCCCCGGCAGCTCACGCTGTTTAACCAGTTCCCCCCCGGCTCTTGCACCATCTCGTGAGAAAGAACCCCGGGCGTGCAGAGCCGGCACGCCCCGGGGCTGCACAGGCCTCAGCTCTGTCTGCACACGGCCTGATCACGGAATCAGGGGCTCATGGAACGGGCTGCCTCGGAAGGGACCTTAAAGTTATCCAGTTCCACCCCTGCCGTGGGCAGGGACACCTCCCACCAGACCAGGCTGCTCCCATCCAACCTGGCCTTGGATGCTGCCAGGGATGGGAGTCCACAACCCGAGAGCCATTTCAGAGGTGACATCCCAGCTGCTGCAGGTGGGGCAGGGGACAGCGAGGGGTGACAGCAGGCTTTGGAGGGGCAGGGAGGATGAGGAATCGCTTCTCCTCCCGCTGCTGGCGTTGTCTGGTGGATGCTCTGCACAATGGGGATCTGATCACATCCCTCCTCCTGCCTCACATCAAACAGTGAGTCAGCGCTGGAGCCCCATCAGATGCCTCTGCCTTGGCTTTCATATCTGGGAAGCAGAGAGGATGGTGCTCTGTGAGTATGCAAAGCAAGGAAAGCAGGGTGCCTTCAGATCTGCCACTTGGAAAATACCACGTTATTTATTTTCCACTGGCACCCACGTACCCCGGCAGGAATCAACACCACTGAGGCTCCCAGTCTGGGGAGATGTTGTTCTTTCGGGGGATGCAGGTAACAACAGCTACGGGGCTGAACTGCATCATGTCTGAGTCAAATATTAACATAGAGAATATTCTCAACTTGCTAATTGAGTCCAAAAAAATTACACACCCACCCCTAAAAATAATAATAAAATAGAGCTGGGACAGGCAGAAGAGCAGCCCGGGAGTGTGTTCCTCCTGCAGTTCATGTGAGGACGTGAGTGAGTTAAACCTTGACCTCTTGGCTCAAGGCTCTGGGACAAGGTCTGTGTGACCTCCCTGCCCATGGGGGTGTGAGGCACCCAAGGGCCAGGTCGGGGGGAGTCGGTTCAAGCCGCAAATGCCATCAGCACAGGGGTGAGCAGGGGCTGCTCCTCAGGGCATGGGGCACAGGTGAGAGTGTGGCAGGCCAGTGTGGGGAGCTGGGGGCTGCAGTGCTGCCTCGAGGTGGTGGAGCCACCAGCTCTGAAAGTGTTCAAGAGCTGTCTGGATGGGGGATGTGGTTTAGGGGTGATGGTGGGACTGGATGATCTTGAAGATCTCTTCCAACCTTGCTGATTCTGTGATTCCACGCGATTCTGGGAAGGGACACACCGGGAACCCAATGGGCTTTGCCAAGATGCCACCAGCTCCTGCGGCTGGAGCCAAGGGAGAGCAAGGCCGTGTGCTGCACGTGGCCTTCCTTAGCTCAGTCTGGTCTTTGTGTGATCCCATGGGACCTGCTTGGAGGGCTCGGGATGTCCCTCAGCTGGCTGAGGGCTGCAGTTGTCTGGATTAAATGGGGCTGCTTAAGGTGGGTGGCTGGCTGTGCTGGGGGAGGTAAAAGGGATTCCTGGCACTCCAACTCATCAGGACTTAATGAATATTTGGCCCCTTGGAATAAATGGGATGCAAAGAAAATGAAGGCAGAAGGGGAAGCGCAGGTGCACGCGGCCAGACAAGCCATACACATGACATTGTTTCCTCGTCAGGCAGACCGAACAAACCCTTGGCCAGGAATATCATAGAGCTCTGGGGCAGTCTGGAGCAGCCGTGGGAGAATGCAACCCGTCATTTTCTAAATAAGAAGCCAAACCTCTGAATCCAGATTCCACCTCCTCCCAAACTCCCGGTCTGATCCCATGTGCATCAGGAGCCAGATGTGGCTTGGGCATTACTCCTGCTGCAAATTCAGCTGAAATAAGCACAAACAGGAATTAAATGGAATAGGAAATATTCATGGTGGACTTCTGCCTAATCAAAATCACACATAGTTCTGCTGACTGCGTTCCTCCAGCATGGAGCTGGGGCCCTCCTACATCACTCCTGGACCCCTCCATTCCAAACACAGCCCTGATTCCAGCCCCCAGAACACCACCTGGAGGGGAATGTTTACGCTGAGGTAAAACACAGCCCACCAGGACAGAGAGAAAGGCAAAGGACACCCAAGGCATCCCCACGAGGAGTAGTATTTGACAGGAATGTCTCTCATAGTGCCCTTCCCTCTGTATCAGCAGGGATCTGGCTGAGAAGTCCTGGAGCAAACCACAACTGAGGGTGTTGCTGTCTTCCCCGAATACTTTCTCTAATGAGGTTTTTAAATAGTTTTGCCCCGCCTACACTGGCAGCCAGAGCACTTTCATCTCCAGGTGAATGGGAACCGAGGTGGGACTCAGCTGTCTGCCGGGAGGATCATTTCCATACTGCAGCAGGCACAGCAGGGAAGAGCTCCTGCTCCTCTGGGAGCTGATCCCGGCGCCAATATTCACCTCGTGCATCAGTGACTGAGATGCAGGGAGCGCTCGGACAGAGTGGGCTGGCAGGACCGGGGGGCCTTTGGGTTCCACCTGGGCCGATGAGAACGGCCCTGAGCCCACAGGTACCCGCTGGAAAATGAGGTTTAGCGAGCAGGACTCAATTTGCTACAACCTGCTCCGAGTAACCACACACCTCTCGTTCTTAGGTGGCAAAGATCACGTCTGCCCCGGAGGCTTTGGGGTGGGTGTGGAAGTACTTTCCACAGAAACGCATCTCGCCCCCTTCTCCTCCCCTGCGCTGCTGCCGGCGGAGCGGCGCTGACGTCGCCGGGGAGGCGAGCGCTCGCCCACCCGCACCAGCCGAGGAGGAGCCCAGACTCCCAGAATTCCAGAGCCACCGAGGCTGGAAAAGGCCTCCGAGATCACCGAGCCCAAGCTGTGCCCCATCCCCACCTTGTCATCCAGCCCTTCCTTGGACACCTCCAGGGATGGGCACTCCAGACCTCTCTGGGCAGCCCCTGCCAAGGCCTGACCACACTTTCCATGGAGAAATTCCTCCTGAATTGAGGCCGTTCCCTCTCCTCCTGTCCCTGTTTCCTGGGAGCAGAGCCCTCCCGGCTGTCCCCTCCTGTCAGGGAGCTGTGCAGAGCCAGAAGATCCCCCCTGGGTTCCTTTTCTCCAGGCTGGTCTCATTCCTCTGCAGGGGTGTCTCCCACAGGCACCAGAAAATCATAGGATATCCCGAGCTGGGAGGGCCCACAAGGATCATCAAGTCCAGCTGCTCCAGGACACCCCAACCACCACATCAGAGTGGCCATCGTGCTGGCCTCACACACAGGCCTGCAGGGCTGAGTGGGCTCTGAGCTCTTCTTCTAAGGCAAAAGGATTCATTTCATCCCCAAATATTCACATGGGCTACACTGCAATAGTCTGAGGAAATAGAAATGGCCACACAAGCTTATTACAGCTGTCCCTTCTGATTTTATAAACTGCACGTCCCTATCATGGAAATAAAGCCCAGCCCTGGAGAGCTGTGAACATCTGCAGCTGCTGCCCAGATGTGGTTGCCCGGAGCCTGAGCAGAGGTTTCAGGGGAAAACCCCTGTCTGCCTCGCACCAAATGCCAAAACAAAGGACACGGGTTTCGCTTTGTAACCCTTGACCAAGGAGACATTAGGTGCCTTTGATCTCCAGATAGAAAAATGATCTTTTGATTTCAGATTATGAAAATGAAGAACCATCTGCTAAGAAACAGCTCCGGACCCACGTTTTATTGAGGCCAGATGGTGTCCAGGGTTCCTACGTATGAATTCAATTAGCTGCTTGTGTCTGCGTCAGTGAGTCTGGATCCACCCAGTCATGTTTTTGGAACAAATATTGTAATATTCCCATGGATCCTCCAGACAGTGGGAGGTGTTTCCTTCACTGTGAAGGTTTTGGGAAGTGGTGACTTTGTCTCATTTTCATCATTTTATCCCTGCTCTGCATTTCTAGTCCCTTGGTTCTCAAGGCTCAGGGTTTTCCCTGGATCTCTGAGCCAGCTGTGCTGAGTGAAGACTTCCCTGATTCCAGTTCGCCCATCAGGGCTGAGATTTCAGCCCCTGGGAACCTCTCCCATCCACCTCTCCTGCACGGGGACTGAGTTTCAGCATTGTTTGGAATATAACCCATCAGCCAGACCTGCTCCAGTCTCCTTTGCTCAGTGCTTACAGGGCTGTACTCAGGGTTTAGCCCTGCTGAGAGCAAGGTCCCTGTTGCCAGCACCTCGCAGCCTGGAAGGGTGGCACAACAGGAGACCTTTCACAGGATGCAGGATGTGGGAATGAGCAGCTCCCTGAGCAGCCACCAGCCCCAGCAAGGTGGATTTCCTGCCTGGACAGCCAGGCTCTGCAGATCCCAGTTAGCTCCCCTCACCTTTCCAGTCTAACAATCTGGAAGTCCCTGCTCGGTTTTTCATACAGGTGTGGCTTAGCACCACACGTTACCCCCAGCAAGCTGCATATTTGCACCAATTTCCCTCACTACGGGGTTGGAAGGGGGAAAATCCTGCAGTGGGAATGGGCTGGGCAGCAGCCTCAGGAGCAGCAGGTTGTGATTCGGGGCTGAAAGGGCCTCACTCACAGCCCACACCTTCCCCTGCATCCTGGGAACTCACCTGCCTCGAAAAATGTTCCTGAGCAGGAAGTATCCCTGGCAAATTTGTTGTTTTGTCAGTATCCCTGACAGCATTTGTTGTTTTCCCTTGACTTTGTTGTTTTCACTTGACTTTTTGGGGAGGGATGGGGCTGTCAAGCCCAGTTTCTGTTCACGGACACAGGCTCTGGGCACAGGGACTGCCACTGCCCACGCTGACATCTCTTGTTTCAGGGTTCCTCACCCCTGAGCTGTGTCTGACTCTGGTTTTCCATCCCTGGGAGTGCTGGGAGGTCCATCCTCTCTCTCCCTGCCTTTCCTGCCGTGGAATCACGCTCTGTCCAGGCATGCTGTGCCTGCTGTGCCTGGGAATCCCCAGGGCACCTTTCCGGGCTGGCTCCGCTCCTCGCCCTGCACGGCTGTGATTACAGCCCCATTACCAAATTAGAGGATTATAAGCATAATAATGCACAGAGAAACTACTAATTTCCAGTGATTTCTCCTTTTAAAAAGAAAATCCAAGCCCTTTAGCAGACGGGGTTTTCAAAGAGCTCTGAAGGAGCAGCCATGAGGGAAGAGCCACGGAGCAGAGGGATGAGAAAATGGAGCAGGTTCTCATTAGGGTGCAAGGTGTGTGATAATTACTTGAGGAAGCACAGGGAAGGCAGGGCTGGGTTCACCCTGAATCCCACAGCCACTGCAGGCTCCTCATGTGCAGCTGCTGCAGGGCTGGAACACGATTTCACAGCTCCACCCAACCCAAGCGTCCCTCACTCCTTCCTTCCCAGGAATTCCCAGGAATCCATACCGGATCCCACATGCCACTTGGGGTTCTCCCTCCTGTTGGTGCTGAACTGCTCAACAGAGCTGTTACTGCTCCAAACCCAGATTTTAGGCAGCTGGTTCAAGTTTGACACCCCTCAACACGGATTAGTCAGCTTTGCACCGTACTCATCACTCTGCTCATTCAGCCTCCATTGACAATCTCACCCCCACCAGATGTCCTGGTTTTCCAGCCTCACAGTTTGTGTTATTCCAAGGACCCACCAAAGCTCCTTGGATCTGCTGGCAGGTCCTTTGGGATTCCCCTAGAGCAGCAGGCAGCAGCTTTAGGGCCCCCAAACCTCGATGCAGAACCTTCCAGAAACACTGAATCCGCCCACCCGTCCCCATCTCCATCACACATTACCAACGTCACCCCCTGCAAACCACTTTGAGGAAGGTTAAGAGTTGGCTGCTTGAAGCCAAAGTTGTGACTAATATTTTTTGGGGAAAGTACTTGATGTCAAAACAAGTGAGAAGTGAAGCGGAGACGTGGTAGAGAGATGTGGGAAGGGATGGAGGGGCTTTCTGGTGCCAAATTTCCCTGTTCCCTGAAGGGAGAACCCAAGTTGCCTTATTTCTTAATGCAGAAAGAGACAGAGAAGGAAAACAGAGAAGGAAAACAGAGAAGGAAAACTTCCTTCTTTACGTCTTTTAGATCCTTGCGTTTCTAGAAAGCTGCTGAATCACCCCCTATGATACAGTGTCATGGAAAAGGGTCCCCTGGCCACCACAGTGGCCACAGGCCATGGCCCTGCTGGGCTCAAGAGCTCCTGGAGCCCCTCAGTGTCACCCCCGGTCCCTGCCCAGCGTGGGCAGGAGCTGCCAGAGTCCCCAGCAGTCCCTTTTCCTCATGGCCCCTTCCCACAGCCACGGGCTGCAGGTTTCAGGTTTTCCAAGCCTTTTTTTCCAGCCAGAGCAAGGTGTGCAGGCACGCAAACACCTGGAAAAACAGTCAGTGGGGTCCAGCCCCAGGGCCAGCCAACACATCCAGGCTCCCTGCTCAAGAGCCAGCCGGGCTCAGGTGAGTTACCTGAAACGTGTGGGTCCTGTGACTCGGGAAGAGAAATAAAACCAATTCTTTTCAGTCATTTAGAGCAGGCAAAGGACTCAACTCTCAGAACTGCCTTGCTTCCAGGAGTTATTCAAACCCTATGGAGCCACATATATTTGCTTATTAACGAAGTGCCTGTGCTGGCCGAGCCTCCTCCCTCCCGGCAGAGCTCTCTGCGCCCCGGCGCCTGCGGAGGCTCAGCTGCAGAGCTCATTTCCTATTTACATCCCAAAAAAGCCCAGTTTAGCGGCGGCTGCTGCCCCTGCAGCCAGCAAGGTGCGCTGTGCAGGTGTGGGAGGGTGATTCACCCTGCAGCAGCCACAGGTTATCTGCGTCCTGTGGCTCCCGGTGCTTCCCTGGCACAGGCAATTCCAAGCACACCCAAATAAAGTCCCAAACCAACCCTGTCTGGCCTCACCCTCTTTCTCAGCAGAGGGTTTGGACAGCTTCCATGGCTCTTTTTCTCTTCCTCCCAGAGGAAGTTGGCCTCACAAGCAACTCCCTGTGGAGGCTGAGCCAGAAGGTGGGACCTGGCCTGCTGTCCCTCTCTCCCGACCTCTCCTGATGGGAATAACAACCTCCAAGTCCCTCCTACGCCCTAGATGGGCTTTCCTCTTCCCCACGCACAGCAGCCCCATTCCCAGAGCAGCCCAAGTCCCTCATTAACCCCTGCTCTGCTCTGGCTGCACAGCCTGGACAGGGGAGCCCCAGGTGAGCTGAGGGGATCAGTGGGGGCTGATTCCTGACCCCAGGGATAACTACAGGAGGCATGAGGGCATGGAAACGAAACATCCCACCACATCCTCCTTTCAGCTGTGCCTGCTGCAATAGCACAAGGGGGGATGGTTTTAAAGTTAAAAGAGGAGAGGTTCAGATTGGATATCAGGAAGAAATTCCTCCCTGTGAGGGAGGTGAGGCCCTGGCACAGGGTGCCCAGAGCAGCTGTGGCTGCCCCATCCCTGGAAGTGTCCAAGGGCAGCTTGGATGGGGCTTGGAGCAACCTGGGATAGTGGAAGGTGTCCCTGCCCATGGCAGGGAGTGGAATGGGATGGTTCTTAAGGTCCCTCCCAACCCAAACCATTCCATGACTCTATAAACAGCTGCCTGGAGCCCGTCAACTTTGGCTACTCTTTACAAACTCATCGGAAATACTAAAATACCCTGATTTTGGTTTGCCATCCCTTGGGAACAGTGGTATTGTTCCCAGCCAGCAGCCAGGAGCTGTCAGGATGCCCAGACCATGACATGACTGGCTGAATGCCCCTGACAACCCCAGTTTCACTGGAAATGACGGGGCTGGGCTGGACATCCGGGTGCTGCGGCTTTGCCAGGCTCCAGCCCTCTCGGTGCTAACGTGCAGCAAGAGGCACTTCCTGGGGACAGACAGGATGAAAACTGAGTTATCACTGCCAGCTCACCAGGAGCAGGACTCATTGCAGATAAGCTTCAGAGACCGCAGGAACAACCCACCTGAGCAGAGGCTGCTCCATTAATCACTTTGGCTGCCCCCAGACGCAGCGAGGTTTGAGGCTCCCTCCTCCATCCGAGACGCCGTGTCACACTGTGACTGGATCCTGTGCTGAAATGCAGCTGCCGGAATTATGGAGGTGGAAGACCTTTATTTAGCCCAATCTTCCATCATGAAACCTCCTCCAGACTTCCAGCAACCCCCTCCCAGAGCACTGAGTAACAGGACCAGCGCAGCTGCCTGCCATGACCTCCCCCGAGCCGCCGAGCCTTGTGGATTTTGGATACCAAACTATTTCCATCAGAAAGTAACTTCCTCAAAAAGTTAGTGGGAGATCTTGGGGTTTATTTTTCTTATGGGATTTAAAAATACAGATAAATTCTATTTATGTTTGCAAAGAAAACTCTGGAACCTCCTTTAGCCATAAAACAATTTGGGAGCCCGACCTGCCCTCGGGCTGTCGCCTCTCCCCAGCCCTGGCTGTCGTTTGAGGCATCACTTAGCAACCCTTATGAACAAGGCTTTGTGCCGTGCTGGGGTCACCACACCCACCACCACATCACACATCCAGCTTTCCCGAAAAACGAAATTAAAAAAACAACCAAAAAAAAAAAAAATCAACTCTTTTGGCGGCTTATTCCCACTACTCAAAGGTTGCTGATTTGGGGTGGAAATTCCCTGGCAGAAGCTTCTGATTCTATCCTGTTTCTCTTGGGAAACGTGGTGGGGAAGGTTTTGGGAGATGAGCTGGGGGTGCCAGAGCTGCAGCCTCCCTCGGGAGTCCCTGAGAGCCCTCAGATGTGGCCCCAGCAGGCTGGGCACCGACAGGGACCGTGGGTGCTGCTGCTGAGCTGCAGGACACGATGCTCCCTGAGCTCCTGCATGGGATGCTCCTGGGCTGCGCTGCAGGAGCAGCTCTGGCAAGAGGTGGGTGCACATGCACCCCACACCTCCCCTACACACACAGACACCCCTGCCAGAGCTCCCTGGGCTCACAGGTGGAAGCCAGAGCCTCCATCCCTGGTGAGGAGAGCATGGACACACATGGACCTGGCACTCCCAGAGCAGGAATCTCCTCCAGCTCCCAGCCAAGGACAGGATGCAGTGGCCAAAGCAAGGCCTGATCTCCATCACACCCTCCCAGGACGACCAGCCATTTGGGGAACTTCTGCCAGCTGGCTCAGGGGCACCTTTAATCACACACAGCTTTCTCTGTGTGACACCGAGAGCTGCCGTGGAGCCACGGTGATGCCACCAGGGCTGGCAGGAGGTGACAGACACCTCACTCCCCATGGGACACTGATGATCCACCACTGTCCTCTCTTGCTTCTTTCCAACTGCAATCCCAGAAAACCCCTGGAGCCTGGCACAGCCATGCCCCAAGGGCGGCCGAGCAGGACAGACGTGACTCAGGGCAGGGGGCTCCAGGTCAGCCTGGTCACGGGGTCCCACCAGTCCTCCTGGCCCCGGGGCAAGTGGGATGGGGAAGGCCCCGGGTCAGGTGGGCACAGGGCCACTGCTGGGTGGGTTTCCAGCTGGGGTTTGGGAAGCAGTGCCCGTTCTCGTGTCTCTCACGAGGGTGTGCCTGTACAGATATCACACAGATCTGTCTGTCTGGGTGCTCCCCTCCCTCAGCATCCAACACACAAGGTTGTTCTTTACTTTTCTTGCCAGGCACTATCACACCATTGCCATATTTTATCTCTGTGCAGTTTCTGTATGGAATTCTCTGCTCTGGGACTCCTTAGGATGAAAAGCCCTGTGTAAGATTGAAACTATCTCTGCGTGCCATTGAAATTACCTGGAAATGGCAGAACCCCTTCAGTTCTGGGACCTCAGCACGAGGCAGGATTTCATCTTTACCTGTCCTTGGCCAAGCACAGCCCTGTGCTCACCAAGGTGTCTGAGCACCCGCCCTGAAGTGACACCACCCCAGGGTTCTGCTGCGGGGCTCACCACTGATGGATTTTCACTGCTTGGGTAAAGTAAGGAAAGAAGTGACATACTGAAATGAATAGAAGTAAACCCAGAGCTTCATTAGAAGTGCATTACCCCCTTTCCATCAAAAATCTGATTTCTGCAGCCTGGCTGGCAATGCCCCATCACTTCAATGCCACATTATGGCCCACAACATCCCGAAAATCACAGCAGTACAAATCTGTGCTGTTCCCTGCCTCCCTTCCCCAAGGCAAAGAATTAGGAATGGTGAAAACAAAATCATGGGACTGAAATAATAAGAATTAAAAAAAATAAATAAAAGAATCACAAGACCAGTGGTTTGGAGCTGGGTGGCACAGCGAGGGAGCCCACAGCCAAGCAGGGACCTCTGCTTGGGCTCCCACCACCCTGACACACCACACAGAACGTTCCCAGCTGGGATTTCTCCCTCCTTTCTGCCTCCTTCCATTTCCTGAAGTCTGCACCTGAAAGAAGGCCCAGAGGGACCAAACTGATTTACTGAATTTTATCCTTTTTTGCCCTATAAGGAAATATTCTTTTTTTCCTCCATGAACATTTCAAACCTTGCACATTTTGGGGATGAAATCTCCTCTGTGTGTCTACAGCTAAAGAGGGACTTTGACTTCCCAGCTGGCACTCTGGGACTGATGCAAGCAGGAGTGCGAGCAAGCTGACTCCCATTTCCCAGGAGACAGATCAGCCAGATTTAGGGAAAACTGAGCAGTCTCCTGTGCCAGGACCCATGGCAGATGCTGGGGGAACAGCAGGGATGGAGCTCAGAGCCTGTGCTCATTGCCAGGGATGCAGCACAGGCTGTGCTCAGCTCTCCTGGGGACCCCTTCAGGCTCTGCACCCAAATACCTGAGCTGGGTCCCCTCAGCTGGGCCTGAGTGGGAGGACAGGTGATGGCCACACCTGGAAATCCTGTAACTGCCCAGTTCCTGTGCAGGGACCCTGCAGGTCAGAGGAGAAGCTTGGCCAGGTGTGTTGTCCCCTTCCCACCACAGCTGGAGTCAGGGAGAGGGACAGGGTGACACCTCCAGCCCAAACAGCCCTTGGCAGGAGGGGAGGCCACCCCTGAGCTCTCCATGCCTGCAGGACCCCAGGGCTTCACACGCTCTGCACAGTGATGGCTCCCGGGGCATTCCACATTCCTGCAAAGGAAAGGGCATTCTGGCACCTTCAGGAGAGAGAAACGGCTTTCAGGAGCTGGAGTGCAGGGTTTGAGGTGAGACAAGCACCCTGCAAGTGCCCTCTCACTTGGGATGGCTATTCACACCTAATCCATCTCCCTCCATTACCCCTTCCACCATCCTAAGGGCCTTTTCCCCCAGCCTTCAGCCCAAGGCCTCTAAGCGTTCTTTGGTTCCATCACAGTACAGTCCATCACTTAAATTACTTTGCTAAATCCCTTGAGCTGTTACTCCCCAACAAGACCATCACAAAGAACCCAAATAACGCTGGGGCAGAAGGCAACCTGCGCATTCCCAGAGTGCCTGTGCCTCTGGAGGTGCCAGGACTCTTCGCTCCTGTTGGCAAATCCAACTCTGCAGTAACCCACATCGCCTGACTCCTGGTCTTGTGCCCTGATCACAAGACGATCTTTCCCTCTGCAAGAGCACCGGGAGCGAGGGATGAAACATCCCTTGTGTTGCCCAACACCTCCCCCACGGCCGTGCTCCGCTCAGACCTTGGGACGTGGCCAGCAGCCAGGACCTGCACAGCAAGGACACAATTCCCAGGCAGCTCCGAGCCTCCAAGGGCTCCCACTCCCACCTTGGTAATCCCCAACTTTTACAGCACGGATTTGGGACTGAGGTGAACCGCAGGCAGGCAAGTCTGCATCACAAGCAATATCAGCTTTGGCCATGGGAATCTTGTTTTAGGGGGCAAAAAAACGAGACGGCATCCTGGAAATTAAACACAACTTTCTGTATTCCCTCTTTTTCCTGTCCTGAGGTCCCACCGCATTCTTGACAAATACAAATGCAATAAACCAAACTCATTTGCATGAGCCTACAGTAAGGATTCAATATCAAGATAAATTTTACTCAATGGAGCATCTTTATAAACTGAAATCCTGTGAATTCATCTTTTCAGGATATCCCCATTTCCCACCCTGCCCCAGAGCCCACTTGGAAATTTGGATCAGGTCTGAGTGGGGACTCAACCTGCAAACTGCAGCAGACCAGGCAGGGTCCTGGGGTACCAAGGCCAAACTGGGGCCAAACTGGTGAGAACTGGGGAGCCCAGCCCCGCTGTCCCTCCTCTGTGGATGCCATTGCTGGCACTGCACAGCAGCAAGAGTCCTGCCCTGCATGGACCAGGGATGCTCAGGGGTTTCAGGTGCCACAGACAGACCAGCCCCCGCTTCGCTTCTGATTCTTGCCTGAATCAAAGTTTTGAAACTGTCCCAAGGTAAAATAATGCTGTCTAGATGAAGCAATGATCTGTAGAGCAGAAGCAAACCAAGGACTGTGCTGGTGGTGCTGATGCTCTGGGTCAGGTGTTTGCTGTGCCTGTATTTACACACTTTGAGGAGTCATTCCCTGTCTTGCAGAACTGTTTTCATGCAGTGTCAATATTTCTTGAGTATCCTGGAGCTTTACTCCACATTCTTTCTCATTCTTTCTGCGATTAACAGTGGCCATCTCCAGAAGGAGATAATTTGAAAATACAAATGTTTTATTGATCACATTTTTACTGATCCAAACTGGACTGTCTCCTGAGGAGACAGACACCATGGCTTTGCATTACCCTGCTTTCCCCTGCTTGGCTTGACCCATTTTCTCTTTCCAACGGAATCAAATCCTGTAACTAACCTTTAAGGCTTCCTTAGGCTTTATTTTGTTCCTATTAACCTTCTGCTTCTCTGGATAATTCTGCAGCCAAGAGTAGGTGTGACTCCCACGGCACAAGTCTCGCTGTGCTGTTGACTCATGTGCTGCGCTCAGCCAGCTCCTGGGATGGGAGGCTTATGCAACGTAGCGAGGTCTCCCGGAGCATATGCTGCTCCTGGAGCTGTGAGATCCCGGCGTGTTCCCCTGCTGGATGTGCCCGTGGGACGCACACGCTGCCAACCAGCCCAGGCTGTGCCCCGAGCACACACACGGACCCCCCCACACACACATTTAACAAGCTCCCCCCTCCTCCAGAGCTAAAAATCAAATATCTGTGCAGACAGGCTGCTGGGCTCTGGGTAGGGGTGGCTGTGCAGCTGCTGCCTGCCCTGGGCTCCGGGAGCTCCCAGCGAGGAGCCCTCCCCGGGTTTTTAAAGGGCACTCAGTTCTAAACAGAGATTATATAAAGTGAACTTAACAGACGGTCAGATTTGGCCTGGCATGTTGGGAGGGTTCTCACACAGATCTTTTTTCTTAGGAGGGAAACTAGCAAGACATGTGGTGAAAAACACCCTATAGCTTGTAACTCCTGTCTCTGAGATCCAGCCATCTGTTCCCCTGAACTTCAAGTGAGAAGCAGCCACCATTTTGAAGGCAGACACTTTAAAAAGTGAGAGGATCCAGCCCTCGATTCCTTGGGCAGAAAGGAATGCCTCTCCGATGCCTGTCTGAAAGGGCAATGCACAAACTGCCAGTCTCTCTGGGCAAGATCACCCTCCCTGCACGGCTGAACAAAGGCTGATCTAATGGCTATAAAATAATACAATCACAGGATTCTATTGGGCTGGAAGGGCCGTTAAAGCTCATTTCATTTTCCATCCCTGTGCCGTGGGCAGGGACATTTTCCACTATCCCAGACTGCTTCAAGCTTTGTCCAACCTGGCCTTGAACACTTCCAGGGATGAGGCAGCCACAGCTTCTCTGAGAAACCTGTGCCAGGGTCTTACCACCCTCACAAGAAAGAATTTCTTCCTAATATCTAATTTAATCTCCCCTCTTTTAGTTTAAAACCATCCCTTCTTGTCCTAGCACTGCCTGTCTGTGTAAATTCCTGATGCTCTGGCCCCCCATGCAGCAGGGGGTGAGCTGGGGCTGAAGTGAGGAGCACCAACCCCTGAGTGGGAAGCCAGGACTGGCACAGGCAGGGGAGCCTGGCATCCCTGGCAGGCAGCTGGGGCTGGGCGAGCCAGAGCTGCGCAGGTCGGAGCAGCCCCTGCTTCCCCCTGCGTGACTCGCTGCCACCCAGCCCACAGACTCACCAGATTCATAAACACAAAAATAAAACCTCCCTAAAAGCCCTGCTAGGGACAGGACAAACCCATCTCCTGCTGTGCAGCCCGCCCGGTTCTGAAGCCAGGATTTCCCAGAGCGAGCTGAAAACCCCAAGTTTGGGGCGAGGTGTCACCACGTCACCGCAGCCTTTGCTGGAACTCCTGCTGGAAGGCGGCTGAAACATTAACCTGGGCTGGCCGTGGCACCTTTCCCAACAGGAGATGGAAGCCAGCAGCTGCTGATATGGAAAGCAACTGTTGGAGCTGCCGAGCACTGACACATGCGATCGCACGGAGCCACCGGCTCCTGCAAACGTGCTGCAGGAAATGACTAAACATTGAGTGCTTGTTATTGAGCAGGATTCCTGGAGACACGTAGGTGGTGTGGACAGCGTGGTATGTGCATTAAAGTGCAATTTAGGTCAATGATTCTTTGAAAGGACCATTCTCCCTTTTTTTTTTCTCCCCCCTTTCTCCCTTCAGGGATGTTTGCTATTCAAAGATTAACTTTTCCAGCTTTTTTTTCCCCAAACAGTTCCCATCAGCTCTAAACAAAATTAAAAAGGGGGGAAAGACAGTAAAAATTGCCCTGGTTTAATATTGAAATCTCTCTGCAATTTTTTTCTCATTTTAGCTGTTTTTAATGGTAAAACAGGATTCCAAAGAAGCTTTAGAGGGAACAGTGCGTGTTCAGACAAAGCCAATCCTATTTCACGAGGTGTCTGAGTCTCACTTTTTAACAGGTGAACCCAAAATGAGAGCCAGCCCTGGAGGGACTGGACAGATTCAGGCTGTGGGAAGTGTCAGCACAGCTCCAGCTCACGCTGGGGCGTGCCAGGGCTGTGATCCACCTTTTCCATGGACCTCCAGTGCCCAGCGGTTGCTGAAGCATCTCCAAGAATGTGAGGCGGTGCCTCCAGCACTGCCCTGGCACCCAGAGACCTCATCAGGAAGCACAAATCTTCTCCAGCAGCTGCTAAAAGCTGCATAAATCCATCCTTATATCACTGATCACATTTGCATTATTGCACAGAAAACCAGACTCCCACTCCTGCCCTCCTTGGAGACACAGGGACTCAGGGGGATGAGGCTGCCGTGGAAAGCGTTGCAGGGCTCAGCAGGGTGCTCACCTGCACTGGGAGCAGAGCCACGAGACCCACGGCTTGCTCCCCACCACTGAGGGACTCTGACACTGTTTTCAGTGGGAATCAGAGAAATCCCAACCTGGAATCGCTGGGATGTCTGCAGTGGGGCTGGGGGAAGGGAGCTGGGTGTGCTGCAGGACAGGCCTCTAACACAGGCATCACCATAGGAAAGGTCTCCTTGCTAAAGAGAAATAAATTATTGATGGCAATGCAATTTCCTGCAGTGAGAAACTCCAAAGACCCTTTCCAAACAGGAATGAGACCTGGCAGAGTGCTGGTCTTATCAGGCCACCTACTCTATTTTTTTCCACCCAAGAACCGGCTAAACAAAATCCCAAGAAAAGCTCATTTGTATCCATTTAATTATTTAATCAATAGCTCTGCTTCCAAAGCTCCTCCTCACCCTCACTCCAACAAAGCCTGGTGTCCCACATATCCTTGGAAATCCAGAGGACAGCAAAGAATTCTAGTGGGCGACTGTTGCAGGAGTTAAATAAAATTCAGTTAAAGAGGCATTAAATTAAAGAGACAGAGCAAGAGGGAACAAGAGCTGTAAGCCTCACCAAGGCCGACCTGAGCGTTTGGGTACAAAAGGTGGCTTTGAGGAGGGCGAGCACAACTCCGGGGTGCCCAGGTTATCCCAGTGTCCCTCCAAAAGCCTCAAGGGTCGTGCAGCTGCCGGGTGGGCAGCGAGCAGGGCTGGCAGGAGGGTGTCCAGGGGATTTTCTCCTGGCCAGGACATCACCTCCAGCAGCCTCCTGCCCCAGGCGTGAACCCGTCCCCTCCTGACCCAGCAGATCCCAACACCAGTTCAGTCATCCAGACATTTAACGGCGCCACTGGCCGGCTGCTGCTGCTGCTGCTCATGAACCAGGAGAGGGACCACAGCAAACCAGACGTCCAGATAATTTTAAAAAGCTTTTTCCTTGCTTTTGCCAGTCTCTCCAAGTGTCTTCTGCACACATTCGGAGTGAGGGAATGGCTGTGGCTGACTCTGATGTGCTGCTAATGGTGGCCAGGCACTGCTTCTCTACCAATGAAAAAATTTTCTGGGAAAAAATTTTCAAATCTTTGGAAAACCTCCGCTGAATTTGAGATGTGTCTCCGGAGGCTCCCATCAGCCTTGGCTAGAGGGCCTACAAGGGTGCTGGAGAGGGACTTTAGGACAGTGGCCTGGAATGACAGGACAAGGGGGAATGGATTTAAGATGACTGAGGGCAGGGTCTCATTGGATATGGGGAAAAATTCTTGGCTGTGAGGAAAAATTCTTCTCTTGTCCAGAGAAGCTGTGGCTGCCCCATCCCAGGAAGCATCCAAGGTCAGGGAGTGAGATACGTTTTAAAATGAAACCATTCTATGACTCATTTCCAACCCAAACCATTCTATAATTTTTTGGACTCTGGATGGGTCAGACCCATGGTAAAGGGATTGCACAAGCCACAGTTTCAGTGGAACTTCCTTGTGACGATGGGCGGCAGAAACACGTAGGGAGTGCATCTCACAGGAGAGTCAAGGGGCATAAAAACCCAAAGTAAAATGCAAAAGGGCTCAAAATGACCCCTTTGATGATGCAAAACTCTACACAGAACTGCCATTAGTTTTCTCACATTTCCTTCCCCACCTTTCCCTTGCTCCCCAGTTTTGGTTTGCTCCTGAGGTTGGGACCAGACAGTGGCAACACCAACCTCCCATCAGCAAGCTTTGCCTTGGCCGATTTTCCAGCATTAACTGCCTCCCAAGGCCATTTGTTCTGAGGTATAAAGCCTTTTTTTTCTCTGGGAATTGATCTGGCAATGCTTTCAGGACTGCTGCCAGGGAAAGAGTGTCCCTATTGCTCCTTCATTACCATCACAGCTACCGGGACCTCTGCTGCCTGTCTCAGGCTCTTGGCTGCAGTTCCTGAGCCTGAACAATCTTTCCAAATGCAGGGAATTCCCTTTGGATAAAGGCACACGGACCGTCACAGGAAAGCCTTGACTGTCATTCCTCAAACATATTCCTTCATGTCCTTGCAGGGAGCTGCCAGGCTGGCTCCATCAGGCTCCAACCCAGCCCAGGGTATAAACACCAGTGAAACCCCCAGTGCAGATGCAGAAATCACTGTGCAGCAAAATCAAAATATAGGAGATGGTCACTTTTTTTCTCTTAACCCACTTAAAGGCCTTACACAGCAAAAAAAAAAAAACCAAAAAAAAAACCAAAAAAAAAAAACCCCAAACAAACAAACAAAAAAACCCCAGTATTACTGGAGAGAAAAAGGATGTGCAAATACTGAGCATCATTAAAACAGGATCAACGCATACACATGTGGTAAGGAGAACATTCCCAATTCCAACATTCCCACTCCTCTTAGGGCAAGGAGAAGCTGTGGTGATCCCACAGAGTCCCTGCTCCTGGCAGTGCCAGTTTCTGGGTCAGAATGGCAGCATCCTTCTCTCATCTGCCCTGTCGCCTCCCTGACCCTTTCCCAGTCCCCTCTCACATCTCATCTGTTACTGCTATATACTTTTCTCTCCAGACACTCTGGAGCAGTTATTACTCACAGATGTAATTGCTTAGTGCTCCCTCAAGTCACAAGCACAAGACATCAGAAGACATCTAAGAACAGAGTTTCTCCAAGGCCCTGCAGTATGGAGACAAAGGATGCCTTTTCCCAGGAAAACCTAAGGCAAACCATAGCTGTGATGTTTAAGCCATGAAGACGTCTCGATTCCTTATTTTAAACAGGGATGACTTTGCATTTACAAAGGGATGACATTTAAACAGGGATGACATTGCCCTTTTGCTAGAGGCCTTGAGTTTGGGTTTCACAGAATCATTTAGGTTGGGAAAGACCTCCAAGATCACCGAGCCCAACCTTTAACCCTTGGTTTGGGAGCAGGGATGGTGCAGCGAGGAGCTCACGTGCTTCCCGATAACGACACTTGACCACATGACTGAGCAGCACACATCCCACTCAGCTCCTCGCCTCACACACTGATCTCTGCTTTCATCTCCCAAACATAACATGGGTGGGATTTGTTTACACTGGGTGGAAGGACGAGCGAGAGCCAAACCGGCGACCGCAAGTGTTAGAAACTGGCAGAAAGGGCAGCAGCTGTTATGATGCAAAAGTACATATTTGCCTGAAGACTCTGGCTAGGAAACCATCAGAGAAATCCAGACTGATTCATGCTCTGCACCCTCCCCAGATGACTTCTGAGAGTCATGCCAGCCCTGCTGCCACAGCTGGAGCCGTGGTGGCTGCCCCAGGCCAGCTGCTGCCACCTGAGACACCGGGCTGGGACCACCCAGCTGCCAGCTCTGCCAGTGCAACACATCAGATGGATTTCTCTTTAATCAAAGTTCTGAAGGAAGATATTAAATGATGGTTTAACTGCAGCATCAACAGCTGAATCACAGCGGCTGAGCAAGCAAGCAGTGCCAGACAGTCCTGGTGCCTGGGGAGCGCCAGGGGAGCGGGTGAAACCAGGCAGGAATGCTCAAGGCTCCAGCACCTGCACTGCCAAATCCACCCAGCCACAGTCCCATGGCAGGGCCAGGAGAGAAATGCACATGGACTCCCTATTTGCTACTGGGAGTAAAACACTCCCAGCCTCATCTGTGTGACTTGATGCAGAACAAATCTCCTCATTCACGGGACAAAAGTCAGGCAAGTGGGAGAACAGGCTCTTCAAGACACGAAATCTTGGAAATGTGGACTAAAGTTTGAGCTTATCAGAAGAAGACTGCATAAGTTAATTTACAATCTCTAAGCACCTCTCCCTCAGCCAGAGCTTCCCATTCACCCTCTTGAGGATAAGACAGAGAAATACTTCTCTGGGGGTTTTCTGAGGTTCCAATTCAGGTTTCTACATTTGCATGTGCTATTAAATGAACAAAGTATGCTGCCTGAAGAAGCTTTCACCGTCATATGTCCTGGTTTTGGCTGGGGTGGAGTTAACTTTTTTCCCCAGTAGCTGATACAGGGCTGTGCTTTGGATTTAGGATAAGACTAATGCTGATAACGCTCTGATGGTTTAGTTGTTGCTGAGCAGTGTTTACATTGTCAAGGACTTTTTCATCTTCTCAGCCCAAAATAACTTCCCCTAAAAAGTTCATAAATATGACAATTATCACAGATTGATGGGGTGGCTCAAATTTCCTGAGACTGGCAATTGTGGTTGCCACATCTCAACTCTCAGTGGAAAAGTTTTCCCCCACTAGCCATATATCCCAGTATTTCATTGCTAGCAGTAACACTTTTGGGATCTTCTCCAAATTCTATCCAGAAATATTCTCAGACTAAGTGCCAGTCCCAGATAAATCAGTACCAATCATCAGTACCTTCCTCCACTTCCAAATGGCTTGACTTGTGCCCACAATTCAGGACAGGAATCCTCAAGTGAAAAGGCCAATCCATCAGGCTTTGGGATTTTGGGCAGCCCATCCTGGGATGAGACAGGCTTTTCCCTGCCAGGTGACACAGCTGCAGATCATGGTCAGACCTCAGCTCCTGGGAGTACAAACACCTTCATGGGCTGAACAGTGACTGGTTACTGCAAAATGGGCTGCTCTGCAGGGAAATAGCAGCACACTCTCCCTGAATGTTCTTCTCAGAAATGAATGAAGACTCCTTGGGAATATGTGGTTTGAGTAAAACCTGCTCCAGAGTGAGTTGCTCTGTTCTGCTGGATGGCAGAATGACCTGTGGAGCTCTGTGTGTGACGGCAGCAGGGTGAGCAACACCACGCCAGAGCCAGAGGTGGATTGTACGCCTCTATGGTACTCCCAAGATATCCTCCTTCCCTTCAGGTCATGAACAGAGTTTAGCTGCTGTTTTTCTGGGGGCTGCAGTCTATTTTTCCCTCCCAGTGCTTATAAGAACACCTCTATTCACAGTAACGCCACAAACTCCCTTACCCCGACCCGAGCGGATGGCTGAGCACGTTGCTCAACCAGACCACAGGCAAGAAAGCCATCAGCTGACAGTCCCAAACCCTCCAGCACAGCCCTTGGAGTGGGAAAGGACAGGGCCAAACACCAGCCCATGGGCACACGAAGGCCTTGGCAGCTGCTCTGCCCTCCCTGTCTGGTTTGCCTGTACAGCTGACACAGAGCAGGGACCCCTGTGCACAGGGAATCTCCTCACCCACGCGAGGGCTGCAGCACCAGCACTGGTGACAGAGGCCCTCGAGCCCAGAGGGGCTGAAAAGCTCTGGTTCTGGGCTTGGCTGTTTGAAAGGGGCCCCTGGCACAGTGCCCTGGTGTCCTCCAGCCAGGGGAGCTCTGTGCCCCACTGCTGCCCACATTCCCTGGCAGGAGGCTGCCCCACTGCCAAAAGCAGCTGCTGGGGATTCACACTCTGAGGGTGCTACGTGCCTCTTCCCACCCAGCCACGTCCCTCTGGGTTACAGGTGAATTGCATTATGGAATCCAATGCATAATAAAGAAACGCAAGATATTTCCCTGCTTTTGTCTCCCTCCTCCTTTCCAGGCTTGCATCAGCTTTTTCCTCCTCTCCTGCATTAACTTCAAACTCCCTCCCTCACCCTGAGAAGAACCCCGCAGCAATGCAGTGTCTCTGGGCTCTCCAGCTTGAGGAGTTTACTGCCCACACTGGATTTACACTGTGTTTGTTTATTTAATGGCCCAGTTAGGAAACTCAGAGTGGGATCAGAGCGTGCTTGGGATAGCATGGATCTCAGGAAGACCTGCCACAAGCACCTGGGCAATCTCTGGCCTCCAAACCAGTGCAGCATCAGGCCATGCTGCATTGACAAGGAAAACAGGAGAACAGCACTGCCCTTCTCTGTGAGAGAAATCGCCCATTTCAGCAGGACTGTGCACAGAGCTGGGCAACCAGCACCTGCCCTTGGGCCACTGACAGCCAGTGGTTCCCAGCCTGGGTTCTCCATGGGCTGGCACGCCATGGGCCTCAGCCCACAGGAACAGGCTTTGCCTCCTCAATTCCTGCCTCACTGCTGTGAAAACGGTGCCACGGAACTGTGGAGTCACAGAAGAGTTTAGGTTGGAAGGGACCCTGTCATGGGCAGGGACACCTTCCACTATCCCAGGTTGCTCCAAGCCCTGTCCAACCTGGCCTTGGACACTTCCAGGGATGGGGCAGACACAGCTGCTCTGGGCAAGCTGTGCCAGGGCCTTACCAGTCTCTGAGCAAAGAATTTCTTCCTAACACCTACTCATCAAGGGTGCTGGGCTCACATCTCCAGCCTTTGTAACCAGCCCATAGTTTGTCACATCCAACTCGCAAGCTTTGCTAGCGCTGAGAGCCCTGCTCCTCAGTTTTCTGTTCCTTATGTCACAACAAACTGTCTGGACACTGCAGGAAGCATTGAGGACACTTCTCTTAGCTTTATACAAACAGAAATTTCTGTTCTGGGACTCTCTGGCTGGGTTAGCTTTGCTTTGCACAACACAAAGCAGCACAGAAAACGACAGAACGTGGCCCGCAAGCATGAAAATTCAACACAAAACAAGGGCTCCATTAACCTTCCCTGCTCTGGATTCAGGTGGTGGCCACGCAGGCACAAGAAGAAATTTCTCCTCTGGCAAGCAGCCAGCACTGAAGAAATGCCAAGCCTGAGCACCTGGCTCCTGCCACACTCACACCAGCTCTGCTCCCACCTCCAAGGCCCACAACTTACTTTGATGCTATTCCGAAATCTCCTTCTCCCAGCTCCAAACCAAGACTTGAAATTATTAGAGGGAGTAATGCCTCTCAGGGTAGAATGCAAATTTAAAACACTTGTCCCAAATAACAGGAGGTAGTAATTAGGCTCCAGCACTCCAAAGCAGCATCCCTCAGCTACACCCTTTCCTGCTCCACTGATGTAGGACATGTGCCATGTGATGCCGTGAAAACCCAGGCTGCACAAGGCTCTTTATCTGTATTGAAATCAGCTCCCTGCTTTTAATTTTCCTCCTTCACTCTGTGCTCTGGCCTATGAGCTTTGCTCCCTGCTTGTTTAAACCTTTTGCTTCTTGTTGCTGTCCCTTACCCTGGTCCCACTGGCTTTTTGTTTTGTTTTGTTTTATCTGCTCAAAGTGCCTGTTTCCTTAAATAGTTCTCTCTCTTTCTCTCTCTCTGTCTTATTCCTTCCTCCCTTTCCTTATCATCTTCTCTTTCTCACAGTTAACCAGAGCCTCCTTCCTCTTCCCCAGGCTTTCCTGTAAGGCCATTTGCATTCTTTCTCAGTCACATCAAACAGGAGATTTCAATTTAGCAGCAATCAGGAAAACACCTCAGACATCCGCGTGGCATCAGAGCCTCCTGCCACCTCCGTTCCCCAAAACCCACTGAACTCTGGCTCCGTGAAGCAGGAGCTCAGCTTCACATGGCACCGAGGTGACAGGGTGTGTGAGGCACTGCCGTGCCCCGCTGCCACCGCGCCACTCCCAGAGCCCTGCTCTGCTCCGCGGGACCGTGTCCCGGCTGAGCAGAGCCACGTCCTCCTGTGCATCTCTTCAGGCCAGCAAGGGCAGCTCTGCTGCTCCTGTGAGGCAAAGAATGAAGTGAATGATGCTGACTGCCACAGGGCGAGGGCTGAGCTTAGGGCTCAGAGGGATCGGATGCCCGAGGCAAAATAACCGGGACGCAGCTACCTTGCCCCGCTACTGCCCGTGCCCTCGGGAGGAGCAGAAAGCTAAAGAAGACAAGTCTTTACGTGGCCTTTAGGAATTAGATATGTTCATTATAATCTGATTAAAATTCCTTACAAATACACTTTAAAGTTAGCTCCGGAATCAGGGAATGGTCGTGGATCTCCTCGAGCACAGGATTTGTGTTTAAGAAATTCTATTATTATGGTAAATCTATGAAGAATGTGTCCAGCTCTGCCACAGGAGCCTCTGGTTCACTGCTCATCCCGACTGCCAGGTTAAAGATGGGCTGAGACTGAAATTCCAGGGAAAATAAGGCAACCTAGAAACAGATATTTTCAAAGAGGTCAATGGAATCAAAATGAGTACGGGTGTTTTATTCACTCTCAAATTGTTTAAGGTAGAATTTGTAGGGGAAAATATCTCCAGCCCCTCCAAATGACTCTCAGTCAAAGATTCATGTACTGAGAAAGCAGAGAGGAAAGGAAACAGCCCGGTGCCAATTACACCAAGCCGAAGCTCCAGGACGTTTTCTTCAGGGCAGCCAGAAAATTCATTAGAGTGATGTATCAATTGCCAGAATATTTTTGAAGTTTTCTAATTCATCTGGAAGTTTACTTGCTCTGAGTATTGAGATGCTTATCTGCACTTTGGATCCTTCTGCAGCCACCAGGACAGCTCGAAAACTGCTTTGTTTTAAACTGGCAGCAGAGCTCTTGAGACATCCCCCACCAGGCGTGGGGGCTCCGGACATGCCGTGAGCCTCGCAAAGCCGGGGCAGTGCTGCTACAGCAAAGGTGGGAACATCCCTGTGCCGAGGAGGTGCCGTCACTGCCCGTCCTGGGGGCGATGAGCTCTGTCAGCCCTGTCCTGTGCTGGACCATTCCCAAAAAGAGAGGGGAGGGTGTGGGGGAGAGGGCTGGCTGCACCCCGGAGCGAGGCAGCGCTCGGGTCTCAGCTGCAGCCGCAGAGAGAGTTCTGAGAGAGGCTTGTTCCCACAGCCCCGGTGCTTCCCGACTCCGGGACCAGCAGCCTCCTCCCAGCCAGCCCAGGGCTGATTCCACATCCTCCAGCCCGGCGTCCTTTCCCAAAGCTGCAGCAACTGCTGGCACGCAGCTACTACAGCGCTGCTTCCCGACGTCTGGCCACCCCGCTGCCCCATCCCCTCCTCGCGGCTCCCTGTGTGGAGCAGTCTGGAAGCCCCCGCGGCCGGAGGAAGGCGTTTGCCCGCTCCCCGAAGCGGGACGAGCCAGCGCACGGGAGCGGGGCGCGCATCCCCGGCAGAAACAGCGCACAGCGCGCTCTATTTTAATCCCGTCAAGGGTCTTCTCGGGAGCGAGGCAGAGCCCGGCTGTGCAGAGTTAAGAATGAATCCCTATTTTTAGCCTGTCCTGGGTGAGGTAAGTGCGCGTGAGTCAGACGCCGGCGTGGGATGTTGCATAAGCCGGGCCTGCGCCGCAGCTCCCGGCGCACGGGGGTGAGAGGAGGAGGATGGAGGGAGCCTTCCCTCACCGCTTCCTGGCATTGTCATTTCAAGACAGACCCTTCACGGTATTTAAATGCAGGGTTCTTTCTTCCCTCCCCACCCTCCCCGAAAAATTTAATTAGAAACAGCAGTAGGCTGGTTATGTAATGTGATTAATTGCAGCATTAGAGTGAAAAAATATAGGGCATACAGGTCTTAAAGATTCACATGCAAAGTCATGTGTGGGAGTGAGAGAGGCAAGGGTGAAACGCAAGACTTATCTGTTTGATTAGGTGCTTTTCACAGGGCACCGTGATTTATTCCCCAAGTGATTTCGTCAGAGGAATCTGCAGATAGCTAAAGCAAAAAAAAAATTAAAAAGGAGCAAATAAACATCCAGGAGACAACGAGCCAAAAGTGCTTTCACAGCACCTCTAAAGGTTACTGCTGTTCCCTCAGCTGCAAACCTGCCCCTTAAAGCACTCACTCACACCAATAAAAAGGAGGTTTTCCCCTGACTCATGATGAAGGAGCTGCAGACACTGCAGCTAAACTTTCACTATGCTGGAACGTTATTCTAGGGAACATGTGAAGCTTCAGATGAATTCTTTCCCCCCTGCCTTTTGTGAGCCTCTCGGCAGGGAAGCCCTGGATTCCAGGCTGGCATTCCCTCCCACCGGTGACCTCCAAGCACCCGACGCTGCGGGCGCAGCGCTGGCGATGCTGCGCTCGCCATGGCTGTTGATTAAATCCAGCCTAGTTCAATAATGGCAAGAAGACACCAGCGTGTTTGATTGCTCCAGTGTCCTACATGTCCATGGCTCTGCTGCAGAACAGCGGCTGTCGGGGTCTGGGTGAGCTCCTCTCCTCTAAGCTGAGCTCTGCCACGACTGAGGAGGCACCGCTGGCTGGATTTTAGCACTGCAGCTCTTCAGAGGGAAACAACTGCTGTTAATATTCATGCAAGGGGGGGAGATGAAAAGGCACCGAAGAAGGGAGCTCGTGGCAGGGTACTAAGGATGTCTCAGCAGGTTTTATCCTGTGCTCTTGCTGGGAAGAGGAGGGTTCACAGCCTGAGTGCAGCTGTTCTCACACCACAGATATTCTCCAGCATTGCCTTTACGCCAGCTATGCCTAAACTCAATTCTGAGGCTCCACTGAATCAAGTATTAATTTGAGGCAGGCTGAGCTCCCTCTGAAGTGAAGGCTCTTCCCTCAGTGCGTTCAGTCTAGTTCTAGAAAGCTTAATTCCTGGCAGCCTTAGCTGTAACGCCATGGCTGGAAACACAAAAACCTCCACACTTGTTGTCTCCTGAATGAAAACTTCATTTGTTACAGCTGTGCAATGATTTCAGAGGCTTTGGATTTGTCAAGCAGCTAAATGCCAAGATTAATTTAAAAACAGCTTTACAATTACCTTGAGTTTGCTTCTTCTTTCTTGCTTTACTAATAAGCAAAACACTAAATGATTCATATTAGAAAAGAGATTTCAACAGTCTTCTCAGGGCGACCAGGAGCTCACTCCAAGTGATAAATGCAGAAATTCCCTCCCACGAGGCTTCCAGTCCTAACTGGAGCCATAATGTGAGGGAGAGTGAGTGGGCCAAGAAGTCCCAGGCCATGAGCCGGGTTTGTGCAGCTACACAACCTTGCAATATTCCTCAGCTGCTTTCCTGCCTTTCTAAAGCCTTCCTCTCCCTGCACATGATAGCCAAGCGTGAAACACATCCCTGGAGTCAGCATTTGACTTCACCTGTCCCAATGCACGTGTTCCATATCACTTGAGCACACTTCCTTCTGCAGAACCTATTTGGAGACAACTAGAGGGACAGATCCTGAAGATGCTGCTTTCCCCAGTGAAACCTTCCCTAGAACCATTTTCCAGTGGAAACTTTTTTCCTCTCTTAGAAACTGGACAAAAAAAAATTTTTTTCAGGTTTCTCAGTGCTAACTAAGTGCACAGTAAAATATCTCTTGAAGAAATCAAGATCAAAGCTCACACAATTAGAGACAAACCAAAATCAAGGGCACCTTTACTGAAGCTCATTAAAAATATCCTTTGTACTGCTCTCCTGTGTGGCACCCAAAGTCTCTTGAATACTGTGGTCTAATGAGAATGCAGTGAGGGTTTTTTCCCTCCAGTATTTTTCTTTTCCGTAGTTAGCAACTGTCATAGTTTAATTAAGGGATGTCACAGGCACGGAGCGCTGCCCCGAGATAATCAGACCCTGCTGGTAGATAACTGCTGAGGTGAAGACAAGCAGGAACAGCCACCGTGCAAGTGCCAAATCATCAAGGGAGGGCAAAGTTCAAAAATGGAACTGACAATCCTTCACTTATAGAGGTGGGAGATGCTTTTGCCAGTCATTGTGAATGGGCCCCTCCACTCAGGTCTGCCTCACAACCCCTTCTGAGCTCCTGACTCCCCTCTGGCCTCTTTTTACTCCCATGTTGTGCCTTGCAGGAAGATTCACTCCAAAGTATCTCCTGGGTGTCTGCAGCAGCACAGACGTGCTGCTGGCACAGCCCTTTCCTTGGAGCAGCCACTGACGTGCCCTAAGGAAGGATCCCAGCTCCCACCTGGACACCCCTCGGCTGTGAGCCCTGTGAAACCTCACTAAGAACTGACCCCCAGCCATTCAAATCCCTACAAAGGCTCCCACTGCCTTTAATTTAGTCTTTCAAAGTATGCACATCTTTATTTGTTAATATTTACCAAAGCCCTTCCAGTCTTTGGCTCTTTGATTTTGCAACCTTTTATGATTCTCACTAGATGAAGTTTTCTTTTCCTGAAAAACAACCCAGCCCCAACCCAACCAGCTGTGTGCTCCTCTCTCCTGCTCTTTGTGCTTGCTTTCACGGGAAGGTTGTCTCCCTCTCCTTTCCCTTTTCCACCCAGGTCATTATTGATCTGATCGTTCCAGCAGCAGTTTTGTGCTAACAGCTGTCTCTGTGCTGTGCCCTCTGATGAATCCATGACCTGCTAACAATCCTGATTTCTTGCTTGTTGCCTGGGTTCATTCACAGATCACACAACAGTTTTTTTAGAGGGGTGTGGACTACACTTTATTTCACCGATTACTTCTATTTCTCAATTTCTGTGACACAACACCTTACAGATTCCCCATCTCTTCAGAATTATCTTCCAATTAATGTACAGGTACTGTATTTCCAGCAAATATCTCCTTTTAATAGAAAATGTGCCCTAAAAATGGCATGCTGGAGTTCCTGAATAAGTTCATCAACACAAAGTGCTCTGGCTGGATGGGGCTCAGGTCCAGGCTCAATCCCCATTCCTGATGAGGAGCCCACCAGCCACACAGAAATAAAAGAAAACCTCTCTTTGGAATCATAACACCCCGTACAGTTTTCCCATGGTACTGGGGACAATGCCAGCATGGGGCTACAGCATTTTCAGACTCCACAGGTCAAGCAAGATGGCAAATTTTTCTGATCCCTCACTGCATTATTAACAAACAGCTGTATTTTGACCGGCTTTGATGTAAACTTTATCTGACCCAGTGGTGAGGTTCTTCAAGTGAGACCACCCCACAGAGGTCCCTGGGTGACGGGTTCAGAAAGTAATTGTGAGTAACAAAGAGGAGCCAAATGAATTCCTTCATTCTGAAAAATAGTGTGTGTCTTCCGAGCCAGGAAACAAAAGGATTTCCACGGCATTCCCGTACAAAAGTATTAATTATTTCATTTCCGTGAAACCAGCTGCATAAAAAATTCTGTGGCTTTCCCAATAAACTGTGATAAAACCAAGCCCCCATACTGCTTAATTGCACTTATTAGCAAGCCAATTGTCTGTCACATTTATTTTGTTATGTGGGCCATGTTTGTCAGAAAGAGCATGAGATTTTTAATCAAACTTGTAATAATCACCACAAGACAGATTTTTGAAGGGCACAACTTCACCCAAACAAGCACATTTATCATTGCTGAGGACACAGAAGAGGTGGCTGTGTCTTGGTATATGAAAACAGGTGGTTGTATAAAGATTTATTTCCTCCGTCCCACTCTGACTCTAATGCATTTGCAGACCTGCTTGATGGACCTTCGAGTGAGCCTGGGGCTCAGGTCCCTGCCCAGGTGAGGGGAGTCACAACACACAGCACATAAATCATTGACAGACACACAGATTTACGTGCTTGAAGACTGCCACGTTGCTTCTTTTCCAGCTGGGACAGCTGCATCTCTCTCTACCTGTTCCACCAAACTTCAGCCCCACAGCTCTCCTCTGTCCAGGGAGCCTGTCCAGCACGGACGTGCTCGGCGAGCACACGGCCGCGGGCAGAGGTCACAGCAGCGCTGCCTCCCTGGCAGACGTGTTCCCAGTGGACTCTGGCCTCTCCTGGCTGCCACACCACCCCTGTCATTGCCCACAAGGTGCCCGGCACAAACATTTCCTAGGCTGCAGAAAGCACCGTGATTGAACTTTCCTTCCAGACGTTTATCTTAATAACCCACACACATCCTTAGCACGCCGCCCTGTTCTTGTTTGTTCCATGAATATTCCAGACGATCACAAAGGTTGTCCAACGCTCTCCACCATAAATCCTCTGTCTCAAGTTGATTACAGCTTTGAAAAGGTTCACTGGCGCTCTCTGCCAAGGAAGCAAGAGGGCAGAGATATTTTATCCATGCTAAAATAATTCTAAACTAGTTTTTTTTTGTGGAAAGGTCTGATGCCAACATGCCAACAAAACCTGGCAGTGGAGAGAAGGGTTAGTTCTGCCATCTTAATGATGAGGCCGTTGACCTGATAAGCTAATAATTGATAAGCTTCTGAGAAGCTGCAGATGTTGCATTTCTCAGCAGAGGTTTGATAGATGCTCCCAGCTGAATTCCCCAAGGATCTCATCCATGTGAGGCACAGTGGGCTCTCCTCTGCAACTGCAGATGCTCTGGGCTCAGCCTGGGCACCCGGGCTGAAGATGGGATATTTAACTTCCTTATTTTCCTGGGCATCTTTGGGGGTGGAAGCTGCCCCACTCAAGCACCAGGAGGGCAACACCTGCACTTCTGTTCAAGAAACTGCAGTTTGCTTTAGCTCAAACTAGTTTCAGAAACTGGTAGAGAGCAGCAGGGCTGGAAGGGAGATTGGGGGCCAGGCAAAGATGTAAGCACAAGCAGCCCTGAGAGGGGAAGGCAGAGGAACAGTCCTGATGGGCCCAAGCTCAATGTCTGGCAGTTCCCTTTCAGAGCTTCAACCAGATCCTAAATCTAACTCCCACTGCACTTCCACCATCTGCAAGTGTCCACGAAACCTTCTGGCCCCATGCAAAAAGCTCCGAGAGCATGGCTGACTGCCCCAGAGCTGGTTTGGGGCATGTGGGTCTCTCACAGCCACAGGCAACACCCCGAGTTACAAAGGTAAGGCAGAACACCGAGTCCTTGCTCGTTAAGAAACACCCTCTGCTCTGCTCACCGGCTAGACAGGGCTCCGTGCAAAAAGCAGGAGATGAATATCTAATAAGGCTTCTAATCCATGCCCAGAGATAAGCCAAATTAATTTTGCACAGGCATCTCTTTTCAGTCCCGGATTTGGCAGCCACAGAATTGGCCTTTGAGGAATGTTTCATGTCTGTGCTTTAATCATTTGGGGCTTCTCTGTGCCAGCTGTGGTACTAGTGGGGACAATAATGACCAAGGAGATATTTACGTGTGGCAAAATAGACCCAGCAACAACTTCTGTGTAGTAAAAAAAAAGATCCAGGTGGGTACGATTGGCAGGAGGACACTGAGATACCACATGTGGGTGAGGGATGGTCACTAATGACTCTTGGAGGCAATTTAGAGACTGCGTGGAGACCCCAGAGCAACTTTCCAGTATCTGAAGCAGGGTACAGAGAAGCTGGAGAGGAATTCCACCATGACTTGTAGTGATAGGAAAAGGAATAATGGGTAGAAATCAAAAGAGCGAAAATTTAGTTTAGATATTACGAAGTACTTCCCTGTGAGGGTGGGGAGGCCCTGGCACAGGTTCCCAGAGAAGCTGTGTCTGCCCCATCCCTGAAAGCATCCAAGGCCAGGTTGGATGGGGCTTGGAGCAACCTGGGATAGTTGAAGATGTCCCTGCCCATGGCAGGGCAGAATAGACAGGATTTAAGGTCCCTTCCAACCCCTTAACATTCTATGATTCCACGAATTTGGAAGGAACAGTGAGTGACCCTTGCGCGCAGCACACGCAGTGTGGCAGCGCTGAGGACGCTCACACACACGCGTAGGTGCGAAGAAGGAAATGTCACATTCATTTTACACCGCTTCCCACGCTCTTCCATCAGCAGGATCGCTGCCCGGCCGGGACACCCACCGTGTCCCTGGGGAGCGGAATTCACACCATTTCTGAGGGAAGCTGAGGGGGGGGTGAGGTGAGGTGTGAGCGGTGTGCAGCTCCCCGTTGCCGGGCCGGCTGTGAGGGCACGTTGGCCCCGGCACGGTCCTTGAGGGACGGTCCGGGCCGGCTGTGAGGGCACGTTCCCCGCGGCACCGTCCGTGAGGGGCGGACCGGCTGTGAGGGCACGTTCCCCGCGGCACCGTCCGTGAGGGACGGTCCGGGCCGGCTGTGAGGGCACGTTCCCCGCGGCGCGGTCCGTGAGGGGCGGGCCGGCTGTGAGGGCACGTTGGCCCCGGCGCGGTCCGTGAGGGGCGGTCCGGGCCGGCTGTGAGGGCACGTTCCCCGCGGCGCGGTCCGTGAGGGGCGGGCCGGCTGTGAGGGCACGTTGGCCCCGGCGCGGTCCGTGAGGGGCGGTCCGGGCCGGCTGTGAGGGCACGTTCCCCGCGGCACGGTCCGTGAAGGGCGGACCGGCTCTGAGGGCACGTTGGCCCCGGCGCGGTCCGTGAGGGGCGGACCGGGCCGGCTGTGAGGGCACGTTCCCCGCGGCACGGTCCGTGAGGGGCGGACCGGGCCGGCTGTGAGGGCACGTTCCCCGCGGCATGGTCCGTGAGGGCCGGGCCGGCTGTCAGGGCACGTTCCCCGCGGCGCCGTCCGTGAGGGGCGGGCACCGCGCGGCCCCGAGCCGCCCCCGCGGCGGCCCCTGAGGCCGGGCCGGGCCGTGCGGGGCCCGCCCGGGCCATGCGGAGCGGAACGTGACGGGGCCGCGCCGCCCGGGAGCGGGGGAAGCGCCACCTCCCGCCCGGTCCGGCCCGGCCAAGCCCCGGCTCCGCACGGGGACAGGCGGGCGGCCAAGGCGTGTCGCGGGCGTGCGGGCACGGCCGGCCCCTGTCCTGTTTGTCTCCCTCCCTCCCGGCAGCCCGGCCCCCGCGGGCACGGCCCGTGTCCGCCCGCCTTCCTGCCGCCCCCGCCGCCGCCTGGCAGCCTCCCCGCGGGGCTTTCCAGCGCCGCCGCCGCGCCCAGCACGGGGGGAGGCCAAAAGGCGAGAAAAGACCCCAAAGCCAAGAGCTGCGCCAGCCGCGGGGGTCAGGACCGCCTTCGGCCGAGCCCCGTTAGGGGCTGGGGGCGGCTGCAGGTAGCGGCTGCCGAGCATCACTGCCCGTCCCTTACGCCCGCCGCCCGTCGGGCTGTTCTCAGCCGTTCTAAGATAAAATAAAAACAGCGCACTGCTGGATTTTTATAAGTTAAACCCCCGGGCTGCCTCATGGGCAGGAATGGCACCCGCAGCCTCCAGAGCGAGCCCGGGCTCCCGCGTAGCCTTGGACGCGCCCGCTGTGCCGAGCAGCTTCAATGCCCGAATTCCCGGCCCAGCGGAGCGGCTCTGTGCCTTTGGAAATGTTGAGCTCACCTTTTGCTAAGCACATTCCCTGGGGATTTCGGGAGGTGCAGCAGGCATTTCAAATAGAAGAACATGTGAGACCTTGTTCTTTCCAAAAGGCCTAAGCATGCACTTGCATAATATTCGAGTGTTATCCCTGTAATTACATTAGGTTTTACTTTTCACAATATTAAAAAAAAAAAGTTCATTCAGAACTTCACTTTGCAGAAACTAATATTTCTTCTTTTTAACATTTTATAGATAATATTCTACCTTAAAAATGAAAAACACTGTTTCTCAGACTGTTACCTTGCAGTTTATTATTTATCAGTGCAGAACTGCAGTTGCTTGGGATCTGACTGATCCACTTGACTCGGGCTTGCAAGGACAATGTGATTTTCCAGATTTTATTATGTTGGGACTTATATATCTGGAACTCAGTGGGCAATTTATGGCTGCAACGTCATGTCTGATGTGCCAATGCCATTAGTGGCATTCTGGGCTGGTCTTAAATGCTTCATCTGCCCCAGCCAATGTATTATAGTGGTTCAGCAGAAACTGGTAATTTAGCACAATCGATGTCTTGCTTCCTTGAAGAAAGAAACCTTTTTTAATTCAATGTCTCCTAATCTGCTGGAGGTATTGTATTTCCCCAATATAATCCTGAAAAAAAAACCCAGTTGTTCTTAAATAAAATATGCTTAATATATAAGTGATACCTGAAGTAAACCTTGAGCCTGACAGGACACAGAGAGATGTGATCTCTCTTTTAAACAATGTGAAATGCAGTCCAAATGTGTTCATGTTTGTTCCAGTAATGAGGGAAAGGTGGTGGTGGTTAACAAGAAGCAAGAGAAAAACCCCCAGCACAGTCATTTTTTAAGTCAAACAGAGGTCGTGCCAAGCCGAGAGGGAAAATGTTTTCTGCTGTATTTTCACGTGACATCAAGGGGGTTAGAGAAGCTGCTGCTGCCTCGCCCTGGCACCAGGAGCATCCGTGGGTTAAACCTGAGTGTTCCAGGGTGGCCTTGGCCAGCTGGCTGCATGGAGGGGTCTGGGGTGTATATATATACACACCATTAAAAGTGAGTTGACTATAACACAGGGCTTCTTACATGAAAAGAAAAATTTTAAGTGCATCAGCAAATGGTTACTGCAAGTACCAGTGACTTTCCCAAACACCTTTTCATTTCATTGTACCATTTTTTCCACTCAGTGGCCACTTTTTATAGCACATGTGTATCTTCAGAATGAGCAGGAAGCTTCTTCCATAGTGCAAGAATTGGCAAATCCAAATTTCAGTGGGGCTGGTGCAGAGGTGATGGTAGTGTGGAGGAACCTGGAACAATCTCTAACATCCCATGCCAGGAACTGCCTTCCCATCAAAACATGTGGAAGAGAAATTGGTAATAAAGGAATGGAGAAGGTCAAAGAAGGTCTATGAAATATTTGACCATTTTGTATTTAAATCACTTCTCTGTAGCTTGTATGCAAAGTGCAATGCAAATCAACACTGCTGAGTCATGGCCAGAGTGGGGAAAAAAAAGGTAATTTAAAATGTGACCTGAGAACATCGTGAGGGAAAGAAAAATCTTTTGAGTTTGGAATTGGAACCACTCCTTCACGACAGTCACAGTGTACAATCAGAGGACAGTATATCAAGATAAGAAATGCTTAAAACAACTTAAATCAAACATTCATAAAGCCCAAATTATTGTAAATATCAGGTAAGGAACTGCAAAAATATTTTTCATCTCAGCATTTTTCAACAGCTTGAAAAAGAAGCCCTCAAGTTCTTAAAGGTACAGCAGAGTAGATGGGTAACATTCTGAATAGCAGCAAAACCAGCTATCAGCTCTGGGGGTATTTTATATAAAATAAGAATGTATCAATGAAAAGGTCATGATTTTCTTGGTCGTTCTGGGTTAATGTCTCTAAATATTTTGGGGTTCATTCTGGTGTAAGGCTGCAGGGTTTATCTTAACGCTGTTTTTCCCAGCGCTGAAGATGCAGGGCAGTGCTGGAGGGAGTTTGTGGAGACACAGGGGAGAAAAGCTGCTTTGCTACTCCAGCAAAACAACTTCAGCATTCCGTGCCATTCCCCCGCCTGTCGCTTTCCATGAAGGGAGGCTGGGGCTGGCTCAGTGCAGGGTTCAGGACAGGGGATGGATTTGGAGCGAGGTTTATCACTGTCCTGAGTCCCGCTGGTGCTCGCAGGAGGGGGGCAAAGTCCTCCTCGCCACTCTGGCGTCACTCGGGCATTTATCTCCAAAGGCCCCGTCGTTAGGGAGCTGTAACGGGGCAGAGGGAGAGAGGTGGGAACGAGGACTTTGGCTGCACCGGCAGGACTGCAACCCGCGGTGTTGAACTTGGGGTGTTCAGGGGAGCTTTGTCAGCTCCCCCGAACTGTGTGAGGGTGCTGGCTCTCGGTCCCTGGCACAGCTCTTCGCTTGAATTCCCATCCCAGTTGTTCTGGTGCCTGAGGTTTAGAAATCTGCTTGAAGACAATGTTATCCCCGTTGTTTCCTACCAATCCCATCCTTTCACTCTGGCATTTTCCTACCTTTCCCTCTCAGTTTGTGTGAGGCCACCTGAGGAGAAGATCCCTGGCCTGAGTTTGGGCAAGAGCTCTGCCTCTGAGTGGGTATTACAAGAAAAACCCCTGAGCATTCAAATGAAGGACAAGAGCAACAGCTGTAGTAGAGTTTATATTCCAGTGATCATGGGACTTTGGGTCGTTTCCTATCTGTTTTTCAGTAACGTGTCTGGTGGTTATAAAATGAGCAGCATTTATCTGACCCGGGAGGCAGAGACATTACCTCATTGTCACGGGGTCAGTGGCAATTAGACTGCAAAGCCCAGCCAAGCAGTGCCGCTGGGTACAATCATCTGTGGCAGGCTTAACCTTTACGGTCACCGCTGCTGTGGGGGACAGCATCGGAATGGCCAGAGCAGAAATGCCCTTTCCTCCCCAAACCCTTCCCAGGCAGCTCACACATGCTCCTCCCTGTATATGTTAAAATACTGCAATATATTAATTTAAGTGGTATGGATGGCTTAATGATCTATATCAGTCTCGATTTGGAGTTAAAAATTAAGTTCATCCCAAAAAAGGTGTAGTAAGGACTGAGCGTAACGCAAGAGCAATAATTTTTAGACATAAGCCAGCTTGTGGTTACTGTAAACACGGTGTACAAAGGTGAGCAGCCGTGTCAGCAGCTGTGCCCAGCGTCACCAGCCCAATTTAACCCACACCTGGAGACGATGACAACGGCAGCGGGGAGCAGCAAAGGGCCCTACCCACTGCTGCCCACCAGCAGCTGAGCCTGTGCTCAAGGGCATTCAGAACTGAAACCAGGTGCTTTCCCTCTCTGGAGGTGGCACCCTGATATTTCTGGTGTGTTCACACACTGTTGTACGTCACACACAGCTCCTGTCTGGGTGATAGGCTCAAAGCACAGGCTAAACCCCAACTATAAATTTAAGGGCCATTCACTTTCAGAGAGCACCTTGAACAGTCACCCCAGAGGAGCCACTGAGGGATGCTGGTCACAGCTCCCCCCTGTTACTCACTGTGCCTACAAGGATTTGTCAGGGGTGGGCAGGATGCTGCGGGAATGCGCCGCAGGAGCTGTGCCTCAGCCTGGCTGCCTGCCACCAGGGCTTTCCTGCTCCCTGGAGTCACCCAAACCTCTGATTCACGCTGCCTGCCCGGCCTGCTCCTGCACGAGTTCATGCACCACCTCTGGGCTTTTGGTTCAGGAAAATTGAATGTTCTGCCTATTCATTTTTTCACTTTATAAAATGTGGGGTTTGGCACAGGCTGAGGTAACTGTGGTCTCCCAGAGAGACTAGCTGGGGGAGAGGGGAGGGGGCAGCCCTGTAGGTACTGCACAAGCATTTAATCTTCCCTTTTGCTTTACAATTCCAGTTACTCAGAATTAGGGTGAGGGTGTGGGTAAGGAGCAAGATTTTCTCCTACAGCCACGTCAGACTGAGTACTAGACCCACAGAAAGACCAGGAACTAGGCTTAGAAAATATCTGAAAAGCAAAAATCCAACAGTTTATGTTCTTAACCTTGTAGGCACCAACTCAGGCCCCGAGTTTGGGGTCTCATTTCATAGACAGGTGATGGGGAGAGAAGGGTGGGTGTATATGGGAGGCAGGAGAGCCTCTGGCACAGGGATGTGGCCTCTGGTCAGCACTGAACACGCTTCCAGCTGCTTTTCTCCATGCTGGAATCACAGCTGGGAGCTCTGCCCAGGGCAAGGTGGGAAGCAATGTGCAGTATGCACTGGGCAGCAGCCTGGAGGAGCCAGGTGCAAGCTTTAACTAGCCAGATGTCCCTGAGATTGGAGCTGCTTCATTCCTCCTTGGATACTTATTCCTTCAAACCCTTCCCCAGGTGAGGGGATCCTGCAGCCCACAGCCTTGCTATCCATGCCTGCTCCAGGCAACAGCCAAGGATTTTATTCACTCCACTCCTGTCCTGTGCCAGCGTTGAGGAGTAGTTGTTGGTAGAGCGTTCCCTTAATAAATGGACTGCTCTGTTTGGGGTGGCACCAGGTGGCTCCTTCAGGGCCATCCATTCATCCCAGACATCCTTTGCACTGATGCCCTTGGCTCTGTGCAGGAAATTTTCACAGGGCCAGGAAGAAACTTAGGAGCGGCCTTGATGGCACTGACATCAAAGGGCTGCAAGGAACCTGCCTTTCCATCTCTTCCTGACATTTACATTGAGCATGTTTTGGAGGCCACTGTTTCCTTCTATTCCTCCCACTTCCTAATTTTAGGGAAAAAAGGGAATAAGCTCTGGTTGCCAACCACAAACACACACCTTTGGGAGAGAGGCTCCTGACGCAGCAGAGCAGGATTTCTGCGAGCACATTCAGGAGGAGCCCATCAGCAGCATTTCCCTGTGGGTGACTCATCCTGCCCAGCCAGCCCTGCCTGTTTGAGGTTTTCCGTAGCCCTAGTCCTGGCTTCTTCCAGACTTGGAGCAGCTGTAGGTTTGGGGGTGTCTCCAGGGTGAGTCTGGATTTCCATGCATTTTGGGTTTAAATAGCTTAATTCTCTCATCAGCTCTAGATCTAAGTGGACGCAATCCAGGTTGCTCTCTGCAGAAGTCTGCTGGCTGTTGAGGTGACCTTTTGTGCCAGAATGAGATTCACTGGCAGCAAAAATTCAAATTAAAGGCAATAAATACATTTATCAGTAAAGGCAGTCAGTCACAGGGCCACATTGCAAAGGTCAACACCAAATTTAGCATCACATGGAGATGTTCTTGAAGATGTGAGGCAGTTTTCCCACCACTCTGGGGTTGGACACGGGGAGATACTCTGTGATTTCGGTCCTGCAGGTAGTTGTGCTACTGCACAACTTCAGGTTGCACTAGGGAAGGTTTAGATTAGATGTTAGGGAAATTTTTTTCACAGAAAAGGTTGTAAAGCATTAGAACATGCTGCCCAAGGAAGTGGAGGAGTCACCACCCCTGCAAGTGTCCCAAAAAACCTGTGGAAGTGGCATAGAAGACATGGTTTAGTGGTGAACATGGTGGCAGGGCTGGGTTGACCATTGACTTGATGATCTTAAAGGTCTTTTCCAACCTTAACAATTCTATGACTCTACTTGATTATAATGGTTCTTTGGTTTGTGAATAATGAATGATCCTGTGATTAAATTGATGTGAAAACTCCCGTGGTGTGTAAATAGAGGCAAGCTGCAGTTTTTAGCTCCTTTTGGGGCTGCTAACACCAAGGGGATAGAATTTTCTTCTTGGAATGTGATTGTACATGATGTTTGCACCCATCATTCATAAGGAAAAGTTTCTTACAGACTTAACAGATTGTGTTTCCATCTCTGCTGCGTAAAAACAGTGTTATGGACACAAGCAAAATGGAAATCATAACACAGCATCTCCACTATTTTAAGAGTCATATTGGAACACATGGAACAGAGATGGAATTCCACTCTTCACTGCCTTCAGATTTGGTGTTCTGTGTATTTACTTAGCGCTAGAAAAGGAAAGTGAAAACAAACTCATTGCCTCAATAAAGCCCAGGAACGGGCTTTGCTCCTGCCCATTCCCTTGGGACCAGGCACCATTTCCAGGCAGTGGAAGGCCTCTGGGCAAGCAAGAGCTGCAAAGTAATTCCTGAGATGAGACAAGAAAGGGGAAAAAAAGGGCTGAGAGGGTGAGAAGAACCAGCTGAGGAGAACTAAAGGGTGAGAAAGCCGAGAGACAGGTCTGAGGGATGATAGTGCTTCAGGAGGGAAGGGCTGCCTGGAAATGGGTTTGGCTGTTCCTGCTCCGTGGGGCTCCTGGGGAAGCACCTGCCTCGAGGCACTTTATCCAGCTGTCAGCATGTTCTCACACAGACTCTGCATGCATCCCAGCATTGGGAGTTCAGCTATGCACAGGGTGCTTTTCCTATCTCCTGATTTTGCTGAGTTTCAGGCTTTTTTCCCTGTGTTGCACTGGCTCAAACTGCTCCTGTTTCTCCCACGGAGACCTGCAAACAGGGAGAAGATTGGGCACTTCCACACCAGCAGTCAAGCTCTAAATCAATCAGCTTTTGGTTGTTTTGTTGTTGTTGTTGTTGTTGTTTTTTTCCCCCGTGAACTTCCCCATGCAATTCCAGCTGATTCGGTCCAGAGTTATTCTTTAATTTTTTTTCCTTACACAATTTCAATTCCAAGTGTCCCCCTCACACACGTAACTGCAGCAGTGCAGCCAGGATTGGGCAGGCTGCTCTGATCCGAGTGTCCGGCGCGGCACCTCCTGTGTGCACATCACAATTTCGGGGTGACTAAGCACATTGGCAGTGGCATTCAGTGGCATCTCTAGAGCACTGCTCTATATTTGTCTTTCCTTCCTCTGTTTGTGTCGGTTTAGAAGAAAAAAAGCATGTCCAAGCTACGTGCTGACAAGACTTGGCGATTCTGGATGGCAGGAGGGGTACGAGGCTCAGCGCAGCGAGTACTGGAAAGATATTTGTCACTGCAGATTCTGCTTGTCATATGCAGAGATGACATGCAGATCTCCCTCTGACAGATTGATAGTCATTCCGAGATGCATCCACCCACAAAAACCACAGACATGCTGCTTGACTCAAATCTTGACTTTAACCACAACTTTGTGATGCAAAACTGGTGGAGTTTTTGGTACTTTTTGTTAAAAATGAAATCTTTATAGGGGTTTTCCAGCATCCTTGCTAGTTACTAAAAACAAACCAACATCAGCCTACTGGATGGGACAGCTCAGTTTACTCGTGGGTGGTTTTGACATTCAGCTCATTAACATGTTTAGTCTGAAAGAATGTTGGAAAGGTAGTAAATAAAAAATCGAATGGAGAAATACAGCATCTCTCCAGAAGTTACTCCTTATGTTGCAGTGACAATGCCAGTTTCACTTAGAAGGAATATTTGTCCTGATTTCACTCCAAATACCCACAGCTCGTCGTGAGCGAGCTCAAAGCCTGGTCAGTGTGTTTGTAGAAGTAAATGCACCGTGCTGAGCGTAAAGGTTACGCTCTGTGCTGGCCGGGGCCAGGAAGTTCACAGCTTCATGGAACTTCCAGCGCGGCGTGGGAGAACCTGGGCACGCTGGCCCACAGCCAGGGAGTCTCCCAGGGAAACGGGGAGCCACCCCAGTCCGTCAGCATGAACTTTGCGTCCCCAGGTAGGGAAGGCACTTGACGTGGAACTGGCTTTGGCTGTTCTGGCACGGGGTGGCTCCACAGGCGTCCCCTGCGACCTCCTGTGCACTCCTGCCTCAAGCTCTGGGATGGCCCCGTGGAGCAGGGACGTTGGACCAGGTGATTCCTTCCCACCTGACGCATTCTGGGACTGGACGTGTGCCTGGAACTGCAGCCAGTGGGTCTGAGGGCGCAGAGAGCACACATGGCAGTGTCTTCAGCTGCTTATGTTGGAAAGGGGAAAGGGAAAGTACTCCAAATAAGTTTCTCTTGTTCGGAAACACAATGGGCAATTTAAAACCCCTATTAGGCATGTGTGTAGGAGCATTTCCCATCCGGGGAGACCAGGGGGATTGCTATGGAGCTGTATTATGACTTCCCTGATATCAATCAAGCCCCCATTATGTAATGAGGTCTCCATCACGCGCGCCCCAGTGCGAAGCCCCGCCGCGAGCTCCGATGCTGCAATCCCAGCTCCTTTGTCCTGCCCTCCGCCAATTTGCTGCAAAATTGAGGATGAGGCTTGAATTTGCCATTGTGGTGGTGCTGGGGCCGTGGCTGTGCTTTCAGAGCAGTTATTTGCATTGCCTTGATTAGCATGTCACCTGCTTCATTAGCGGAGAAAAGGCTCCTCCACGAACTCAGCCAGCCATGCAAATTGAGGAATGCACGGAGATCCTTCCCCTCTAGGACTTTCCATTATTAGCAAAATTGGTAGATTTGGTTTGTTCCTTCCTCCTCAGAAGGTCACTTTTGATTTCCACCTCCAAATGGAAGTTCTTATTTAAGAGACAAAGTAATTGTGGTCCCAAACTTTTAACATCCAGCAGTCCTGTTTAATGAAACCTGATGCCAAAGGAAAACCCAGGTGTGTGCAGGGCAGGTGGAACCTCCCTGGTTTCAATCTAATCCTTAAACCAACAGCCATCTGTCTGTCACCCAATCATTAATTTTACTGGATGTCAGCAATGTGTTTTTAGAGCAAAAAAGCTCCCTCCTGTGCAGGACCTAAACTTACGTTACAGATACCTCTCAGGTTTTGGAGGATTTTTCTCACTTGAGAGTCCAACAATTGTGAATAAAGCTTTTTGTGATGTCAGAGATACTCCGTTTTTGTGGAAAAGAGTACCCCAAATGGGGAAATTAAACAGATCCCTCACAGAGCTTTTCTCTGAGATCACGAAGTTGCCATGGGGCACCAGATCTCAGTCCAGAATGGGAAAGTCCTAACACAGATTTGATGTCAGAAGCTGCAGGGACAGAACCACCAGCAGCCCCAGCAGGGTTTTCACCATTCCCTGTCTCTGCTGGCACAGCCAGAAAGAAAAATGTAAAAATGCTTAAGAAACCCAAGAATGAAAGAAGAAAAAAGGAAAAATGTGATGGTCATGCACGAAATGTCACTGCAGAAATGAATCTGCAGACATGAATGACCTGTTTGTGGGCTGAGGGGAGGAACAGAGTCACCTTCCTCTGCTGACCAGCTGACACAGCCTCTGCTCAGGCTGGGGACACAGCGTGACCTCCTGAGCCATCTGTGCCACCCCTGGAACCACCCACCCGCCCACACAACTGCATCCCCGCTGCCGGGGTGGTGGCTGTGCTCTGCTTCTCTTGCTGCAGCTGCACCCGAGGGAGAGAACCTCCCTTTTTGCATCTCCCCACAGCTCCTGGGAAGGCAGAGCCGCAGCGAGAGGCCCGGGTTCCACCCCGCTGGTTTCACACGGATCACAGAGCAGAGCAGGGCTGTGCCAGTGCTGAGGCGCTCGGTGGTTCTGCCTTTTTAAGGTAAAGATGAAGCAACAGCACACATCCTCAGGGGTGCCCTCTCAGGCTGTGCTCAGCCGCCTCCCTCTCACCTGACTGGCAGAGGCTCTGGGAAGGCTGACAAATTTGTGTGTCTGCTTATCCCTGGATGGCAGGAGGGGAAGGAGTGAGTCAGGTACGTGTCTCTGCTGCTCAGGGAAAATGAAATCCTGCTCCTCCACCGCGCCACGCCGGCGGCAGCCGCAGCGCCGCGCTCCCTCTGCACACACCTAGCTGCAGAGAGGAAGACAGATTTGCCAGGAGATATATATGGAAATACATGTGATTAAGGAGTCACAATCTCACCGATAAATCTGGCTGGGAGACTGCTGGTCAGGCTGCCCTCCTTCCTCCCTCCCCCTCGGGTGCCCTCCTGCTGAGCTCTCCTGATGACCTGAGCTAGGGGCACCCACCTCAGACAGTTGTGTGCACTCACCAGATTAAAGATGATTAATTGTACCAGGTAGTTCCTGCTACATCTTAATCAAATACACATAATCAGCAACGCTGCTGTGCCCACGATACTTGGAGCTGGAGGGGTTTTTAACTCTCACATGCTCCAATGACAGCCACAAACCTAAACTATCAGTGGGGAAAGTGTGAAGTATCCCAACCCAGAGTGACCGCAGGTGAAGATCCCTGGGTGCCAATGCCTCTCAGTGCTGGAGGAGGTTTTAAAAAAATCAACCTCTGGCCCTCTGGGTACTGGGAGAAGTCCCATCCTTACCTGTCAGGCCTCTGTGATGCCACATCCCAGGATATGTGGGTGTGACAGAACTGTCACACAGCACCTTGGAGGGGACACAAACCACCAGCAGCCTCTGACCGTAGAGTATTTTGCATCATTTATTTAAATACCTATATTTATGCATTTACAAATTTTCATAGCTCTGTCTGTAGCTTTTTTTCTTTTTTTTTTTTTTTCCTTTTGTAGACAGTATTGCAGAGAATTCAGCTTCTGTAAAATGAGGTCCATGTATAAAACTATGCAGCGGATTGGAGGAAAAAACCCAACCAAACAACAACCCAACAAGTTTCCTTTCACACTCTGGAGAATCAGAAACCAAAGAAAGTGGCCGAATGAAAGGGGGCAGGGAGAGGAAAGGGTGGGACAGAGCAGCCTCAAACCAGTGGCTCTCACACAAGCATTACACACATCAGTGCTCAGCTACAGGACACGTTTCAGTCGGTGCAGTGCCTGTTTGCTAAAGCTTTAGCAGGCACATAGGTCTCTAATGAAAAAATAGAAGGAGAGGATCCCACACACTGAGAATGCAAAGCCTGGACAGCCTCGGCTCGGTCCTGGGAGACTGCACCGACTCGCCAGCAGTGCATCCTCATTCCAAACTTCATTTTGCATAAAAAGTTCCCTTTAAGAAATCTTAGCATTTAAAAAACCCGGTGTCTGAGCTCTTCTAGCCTCAGTACTCTAAAGAAATCTCTTGAAAAATACCTCCTGCTTTCCTCACTCGGAAGCTTCAAAATAATGTTTTGCTTTAATCGATACCAATTGAACAGCTCACGGAGTCCCAGCATCATCCCTGGGAGGAAGAGGCAACAAATATGGCATTGCAAGATATTTACACACATGGTACAAAAATGTCCAAGGGTATGAAAAAATCACCAGTTACACAATTTTGCAGCAGCCTCATTTACACCTGTAATTTTATACCATTTATTACATTGTACTAACACACCAGATCCAAAGATGTGCACTCCCTTTAGGACATTCAGGAGTTCCAAATATATTGTGATTGCATAATTCATATTGCACAATTGTATAAAAACATAAATACTAGCTATTCTATTCTTTTTTTCTTTTAAATACAAAATACATGTCACATAGTCAAATAATCTTTTCAAGTGCAATTCAGGTGCTCTCTTAAGTCCTTCCAAGGAAAAGGCAATTTTGATAGTTTTGGCACAAAGTTTAACCTCTGTCCCGTGCCAACAGTTCTAATCACAATCCACGCGCCCCCAGCTTGATAAGAGTAGCAGTCATATACATCTAAGTATAAAACCAGGGTATGTACAGGATGCACAGAAGGTTCAGGGAGCAGCCTCCGGGCTGGGGATGTCTGGGGGGTCCCGGAGGGGCCGTGACCCTCCCAGCTCAGGCTGGTTGCTGCTGCAGGTTCACATTCATGGGCGGGGGGTGTCCAAGGAGACCGATGCGCTGCTTCTGCTTCCTCTGCTCTGTCATCTGGAAAATTAACAAGTTTGCTCATTAGGCCTCGGCGCTTCCTGTGCGTCAGCTCGCCCAAGGGCCTGTTGTGCTTGGCGTTTGCAGCGGAGCACTGGCTACAACCAGCGCCTGCTCCCGGGGCAGGGGGTGACTCCAGCCCTGGCATGGCCACGAGCCCGTCTGTGTGCCCGGACACTGCTGTGCCAGGGACAGCTCGGCAGAGCCCGGCAGACAGCGGGAATCAGAGAGGGGAGCAGCCTGCAGAAACCTCCCCTGTCGGGAATTCTCTGTAACCCGTCCAGCAGAGGGGGTGGAAAAAGGGGCGAGCCCTGCAGTCAGGCTGGGAATACCCTTGCCTTTGCTGGAAAACACTGAGCACTCCCCGCTCATCCCGAGTGAGCCAACAGCCCTCCCCATCTGCCAAGGCAGGACTTAACCACCTCACTGCCACACACCCCAAACTTCAGCATCCCCCATCTGCTTCCCACTCACTGAATAACGTTCTCCTGATCGGTGAACCGTGAACGGCAAATGGATCACTGTTATTACTGATATTGAGAAATGGCCACAATCCAACGGCTCCACTCTGCTTTTTTAAAACTGTGAGAGGTTTCTGACAAGTTACATAAGCCACGTAAGGAATGACTCTGGCTGGGCAGGGTCTCGGGAGCCAGCAGCTGGATCCCACAGCTGGATCCCACAGCTCCTGGCGCGTTGTGGCTGCAGAGGAGCTGACACATAGGATGGCTCACAGGGAATGCCAGGACAGTGCCTCATCCCTGCCCCACCGAGGGCACCTGGGCTCCCCCAAGAGCCCCCACAGCCTCAGGGTCAGCACACCATGATCCACACTCCCATCCTGCTCCTGCTGCTCCTTCCAGCTACAGCCATCATTTAACTTCTCCAGTTTTTGCTGTTTAATGACAAATGCCAGCCAGTGTCACTGCTTGTGGCAGCAACCCCAGGAGAAGGGAGGTGGCGTGTACATGTTGGGTTCATTTGTAACACACTTGGGATCATGGAATTGTTGAAGTTGGAAAAGACCTCCAAGATCAAATCCAACAGTCAAGCCAGCCCCACCACCATGGTCAGCACTAAAGCACTTGGGTGCATCTGTTTAAAACCCCAGTTCCAGTGCTGATGGAGTTTCCCAGCTGGGGCAGGGCCAGTGGCTGACCTCGGGTCTGGAGTTCTCTGTGGGGAATGGGATTGCTCCAAACAGGCAGTGCTGGGCAGCCTCCACAAGGCTCCTCTGCTGCACACCCCACACCTCGCTGTGTGCCCAGTGGCACTCCTGCAACCACCAGGAAAAGGGCTGAAACACCATCATTCCTCTTGAAACCATAACTAACCTTGACCTGAGCCCAGCACCTTGCTCACTGCCTGGCCCAAGGGGAGGCAGAGCTGCTGTTTTCCCTCTCCCCAGGGCTGACAGCAGCCTCCCGAGGCCAGGGAACACCTCCTGCTCCTCTGCACGGCTGCTGGAATTCTCTCCTGCTGGAATTCTCTCCACAAAGAGCTTCTAACACTTCACAGGGAATGGGAGCAGGAGGAGAGGGGTCTTCCCAGAGCTCTCTGAACACGCACACAACCCACTCCCTGATGAACCTGAGTGTTAAACTGCTGCTAAGATAACCCACAAGTGGAAATGCAGAGAGGCCACAAGGACTTGGCTTAAAAATGCCCCTTTACATTAATTATCTTCCCTGAGCAAACCGAGAGTCACGATTTCACACTGCCAGTAAACTGATTCAGAGGACGCGTGGAATAAAAATGGAAAGAAAGAGGAACAATGAAAAGGGACTGTAGGAGATATTTTTCAGGCTGTGTAGAAAAGGGATGGTGCTTTAAAAAAAGGGAAGAATAAAGCAACCGACCATAAATAAGAGGGAGAAATGCAATTTTAGTGTCAATGCAGAACATTATTAATCCTGCATTACGCTTAATGCTGTGTGGAGGGCACAGGGCTGCAGGAGGGAGCAACTTATTGCCACCACATTTACTGGAGAGTGAATCTCCTGCAAAAGCTTCCCAGTGACAGCACACCTGGGCTAACAGGCCATAAAAGCCAGGCACAGCGAATCCCCAGGGAGCTGCCAGGCCCTGGAATTGTGCTGACAGGACCCAAACACTGCCCCAGGGGTTCAGCTGAGCCAGGCCTGACAGAGGCAGCCTGGCTCCAAAGGTCATGGTGAGTTGGAGTCACCTCCAGGAGCAGGGCACCAGCTGGGGCAGGAGCAGGATCCCTGCTGGACACAGCACCTGCCCCTGGGGCTGCTGGCACTGAGTCACCCTGAGCCACACCTGCAGCCCAGGGGGGCTGTCCCAGCCAGGGCCGGTGCCCGTGCTCAGCTGACACCGAAGGAGGGGCTGGGAAGGATTTCTGGATGATTACATCTAATCCCCTGCTGCTGCAGACAATTATGGTGTAATCTTTTCACACAGAATTAAAGTGATCAGGATTTTAATGGCTCTTGGTGCACTTTGGGGAAGGAGGCGGGCTGGAACTCGGCTTCTAATAATTAGAGTCTCCAGAAACCTAACGAGCTTGAAGAGCAAATGAATGAGAGGTTTTCCCTTTATTTAATTACAAGAAAATAAATACAAATAAAAATTCCCTGAGTTAGTTTCTTTCCTGGAGACAGTTCCTGATCGGGAGGAGGAATATACTGGCTTTGTCACATAATTGGAGCATCCTGCATCTTCAGCAGGGCTCTCAATAATGGTACTTAGGGGAATTCCTAAAAGCTATCACCACACTAATGAAGCTGGTTTCCTCTCTTGCTTTTACAGTCAAATAGCTCTCTAAAAGCTAAACCCTTCATTCTTATTTTCACAAAGAGCAAGGAGAGGTTTTAGTGCTTGGTCAGCCAAGAGGGCTGCAAGCTTCAGAAAGAAATGTGTCGTGAGGCTGTGGCCAGTGGGGAGGCTCCTGTGCCTGCAGAGCACTTGGAGAGAGAGCCTTCAGCAGGGAGACACAGGACACATGGGGCAGGAAAATTGTTTCCAGGCAAAACAGCCAAACCACTGCCCGGCAAGAATTAAAGCCCAGACAAAAGAGCAACTGCCTCTGCCCTCCATCCTCAGACCAACTGGAGCAAGGGGCTCTGTGGCACCGTGCCTGAGAACTAATTACAGCCCGGGGCAGCGAGGTTGTCACTCCCTGTCCCCCACATTAATCCCTTCCTTGTGCTCCACAGGGTGCTCGGGACAGGGCCCAGCTCCAGCCCGAGTGCAGAGCGTGATCGGAAGGAAGGAGCTGATCTCGGGCAGTGCTGGCTGCCAGGGCCTCCTGACAGAGGAGTGGCTCATGGAGACACCCAGCCAGCCCAGCAGAGATGGGCAGCAGGGATGGCATTGGTGTTGGGAGAGGAACTGACCCAGAGCTGCTGGGCCATTCCTGCCCCGGGCAGCTCCATCCACCACCCAGGTGCAAGTCAGCAATTCATCTTAGCCAGTGCCAATACCTACATCAATTCACTAATTGAACCATCTGGCTCAGGTTATTAATGCACAGAGATAAGCAGCCACCACAAACAGCTCCTGCCAGCACAGGCAGCCGTGCTTTCCCTGTTCCCTCCAGTTAGGCTGGAATCCCTAGGGACAACACCAGCTAAAGCCCTGCTGCTTCTGTCTTTCACAAAGCCATCGCTGGGGCTGGGCTGGGCACCAGCCCCCCGATGTCCTCAAGCCCAGCCAAGGCAGAAGCCACCCAGCTCTGGCTGCAGAGAAGCTGCTGCACCAGAAAAACCCTGCGAGGTCTGTGGAGCGCTCACCGCTTCGCAGCAGCAGCATGTGGTGCAGGGCAAACCCTCCTGGGGGTGTGTGAGCTGCAGGCTGAGGGTGGCAGCAGCCAAATCACATCTGCACAGCAGCACAGCCGCAGCACGGAGGGACCAGCACCACCAGTAACCACTCGAGTGCTCCTCCAGTTTCTCGGTGGGTTTTGAGGTGCACACGGTGACACAGCCCTTGTGTCAGTGTCACACCCTCTGGCTGACAGGATCGCGCTCAGCTCTTCGGGCTAAAACCCCAAACAACAACACCACCACCACACACAGGCTTCCCTGCACCAGCCAGTAATGATTCTGGTGATTTTTTTTAACACAAGTTAAAAAACTTGTGTTTTTTAACACAATTTAAAAAACTTGTGTTTTTTAACACAAGTTTTCCCTTTCTGATGTGGCCACTCTGGAACTCTCCAGCTGGGTCAGTACCAGGCAGGTCGGCTGGAGCATGGGGCTCTGGGGGGACATTTGGATTGTTCACTTCTTTCCTAACCACGAGTCACTCTGGGGAAGCTCTCCCTGGGGTCGGGAGAAGCCGTGGAGCTGCAGAAGCCCAGCTGCAGGCGGGGCTGGCAGGAGCCTGTGCTGCCCATCACGGTGTGTGGCTGTGGCAAGCACATTTCTCTCTCTCTCAGGATTTTTTATTGAGGTGCACAGAGAGAAATGAAAGAGAAAACAATTTCTATTTCTACTCCTTGTTTTTCTCTTGTGGAATGTGTTTGGAGAATTGTTTACCCAGAGTGAGCGCTTGGTTGGATCATGGTGGATTGTTTGGGCCTGATGGCCAATTGGATCTACCTGTGTCTGGGCTCTGGAGAACAGGGTCACGAGTTGTGAGGAGTGAGATATGATAGTTAGAGAAAGTAGCATGTAGTATTTAGTATTCTTTTTTATATAGCATATTAATGTATAATAACATAATTATAATAAAGAAATCATTCAGCCTTCTGAAGTGGAGTTAGACATCATCATTCTTCCCATTGGTTTCGCCGACATCTACAACATGTGGCCGCTCCTTACCTGATCCTTGAGCTCTGAGAGCTGCCCAGAGAGGTTGGTCACGAGCTTCATGGTGGACTCCAACTTCTCCTGCAGGTTCCTCAGCTCGTTCTGCTCTCCCTCCGAGTCGCTGCTGACCAGTGACATGGCCCTCATCCGGGGGAACCAGTCCAGGTTTCTCTCCTGAGGATCACACACCAGGGCACAAATTAGCGTTTGCCATGTGAAAACCTGCCCCCAGAGCACAGCACAGAGCTCTACAGCCACGGGACATCCCTCAGATGCAGCAGCTCTGTGCTTATCTGCAGTTATCTGCATTTGCATCTCACTGGAAAGTTTGCAAAGTGCCAGCCCGAGGCACTGCTGGGAACTGGGGCTGCTCACTGTGGCTTTCCTCCCCAGCTACTCATTGTCCCCAGCCCTTGCTCCCTCACATACACCTCAGGATAAATGCACAAACACTGGACATTAAACCAGCCCAGATTTCACGTCTGGCCAAACATTTCCCAGTGCTAGAAATCCACTGCCATCTTACAATCTTCTGATTTGTGTTTGAGGAAGATTTTCTGCTTTTTTGGTCAGGCAAAGCTTGGCTGTGCTCTCTGATAAAAGAAACCAAATTCTGGAAATGCTTCCATAGCTGAAATGCTTCCCTTTTTAATGAAAAAGATCGTATTTTGACTGTCTGGTTCAGGCTAAAATGAGGGACAGATACATTACAATGCACTGCCTGTAGAGTTTTCCTTGAACCATACAAAGTCTCTCATAGCCCATGTTTAAGTGTCAGTCAGGAATGTCACTGGACACACACTCAGGCTGAGGAGCCTGTACAGAGTCGCACAGGCACTCGTGTACTCGCCAGAGATGTTAAAAATAAAGGCAGGAGCGGAACAGAAAGCCACAAAAGAGGAGGAGGGGTGCACCCCACGTCCTGACACCTTACAGTTCAACATCAAACTGGTTTCCCATCCAGTCTGGTTCTCCTCCCACGCTGGAGATGTACTCTGAAATGGAAGCTGAACTCGGGCTGGCTGAGATCAGGGTGTGTGTGCTCTCACAGGTGACACAGCTGGGGAGGTTTGAACACAGCAGGCACAGTGAAGGATGACTGCATTAACATCAAGGGATGCTGTTAATCAAAAATCAATCAGCACTGCTGATTAACAGTGACCACAGCTCACCCCACTGGCTGGCCAGGCTCTTCTCTGGGCTCCCAGCTTGTTTTTGCAGCACTGCAAACTCCTGGCTTTTTGTCATTCCCTGCCTAAATCTCCAGCTCCAACCCCTTCCCTCCATGCTCCCCCTCATTCCCAGGAGCATCCATCCTGCTTAATCAGGTCTGTGCACCTCTACAGAGAGCTCCAGTCACATCCTCTCTGCAATTCAGATGCGATGCCAAGACTCATCAGCTTAAATTAGCTGCTTCTGATGTGCCTGGAGTTTCCTTTTGCCAGGATGAGAAGGCAGAAAGCAGGCCCTTTCCCATGCAGGCACCACAGCATTCCCACGTGATGCAGAACTGCCAGGAAGGCTGTTTGCTCCTGATCTCTGTTTACAGGGCAGATGGTTTCTGCTAATAAAAAGGAGGAAAAAATCTATGTACAAAAAAAAAAAATATGCCTTTACCAAGACAAGTGCCAAAATATTTTGGACTTTAGGAAACGCCAGTCCCACAATTAAGGTTTAATAGTAGGAACAGGCAGCACTGCACTGTGTTCTTCCAGCTGTAGTAAAAGCCTCATTAGGGAGGAGGGGGCAGCTCAACATTTGTGCTCAGGTCCAGCATCTCCCACCCAGGGAATACCAACTACACCAACTGCACTTCCCCCTGCTCCTCCAGGGAAGAAACAAGGGCAGATGACGAGGAAAATTAGAGTGAAATGCAATTTATATTGGCAGAATTGCCTGGACCCTCAGGCTCATGTCCTGAGGTTTCTAGGCAGACACAAGAGCCCCGAAGCTCCTGCCTGGCCCTTTCTTGCTCCAGAAATATTGTCCTTGTTCCCAAAAACCTTCCTAAGGCCATCCCCAGAGCGTTCCCAGGCCCCATCCTTGAGAAGGATGAAAGGGATGAGGGAAGCACCAACTTTCCCTACCTGCAGTGTTTCATAACAAATACCCCAAGCACTTTCCAACATTACTCTGCAATTCTGGCCAGCGCTGCAGCTGCTGCAGAGGCTGTGACTTGATCTTTCCAGGCCCGGAAGGTGAAATCAAACAGCACCCACAACTTCTGCAGCCTCCTCAGAGCTTCCAAACTCGCTGGGTTTCTGAAAGCCCCAGCCCTCAAAGTCAGTAAATCTTGGCTTTGATTTGAATAAAACCAACAAAGCACCTCTGGTTCTCATGTCAAGGCTGAAAGATTAAAACCAAACCGTGCTTCACATGAACTCCACAGGCTGGGGCTGGGGAAGGCTGAGGACAAGGACACACAGCCCTCTGGGTGCCTCTGAGCTGGGGGCCAGGGCTCACAGTTCAGCTGGACCTGGCAATGCCCTGCTAAGTGCTGACCCACCTGGAAAGGGTTAACAGGCACCTGGAAGCTCCCTGTGCAGGGAGAACCTCAGGGAAGGACCTGGACATCCCCTGGCCACCCTGACTGGGCTGTGCTGATCTGCCTCCCCATTCCCACGGCTGGTTGGCACCACCCAAGGCCAGGATTTATCTGGACATGTCCAGCTGCCACCCAGACAAGGGGGTGAGCACCCAAAGAGGCTGGGAAAGCACGGGGACAGAGGTGCAGAGAGGACAGAGGGGAGCTGCCAGCACAGCAGGACACAGCTCTGCCTTCTGCACACACTCTTCATCCTGGATTTCACTGGAAACCTCGAGCCTGTTCTTCAGCCTCCCCCAGCCCTGCAGAGAGGAGCAGACACAGCCCGTCCCCGTCCCTGCTGGGAGTGTGGGGGTGTTTTCTTTCAAATAAATAAATATTTAAGCAGAGCCAGCACCAACGGAACGGAGCAGGAATGCTGAAAGGTCAGGGGATGGTGATCCTGCTGGGCCAGCCTGGCTCCCAGCACTGCCACTCAGGGGTCAATAAAAGATTTATATCTCCATGATCCAGTTTCTGCTGAACTTCAGCTCAGCCCTGGGATGCCTTTAAAGATAAGGCCTCACGTCTGTCTTGGGGCTTTGGAGGTATTTGAGAGGCACTGAGTGAGCCTGGAGAGGGGAGGCTGCCCGTGCTCCTGTGCAGCTGCTGGCACCCACACACCGATGCCCTTTGCACCCTCTGCCCTGGGATGCACTCTGCTCCTCATTCCCAGGATCCCAGGGTGCTCTCAGCTCCTTGCTGTTCCCAGGATCCTGGGGTGCACTCTGCTCCTCATTCCCAGGATCCTGGGGTGCTCTCAGCTCCCCTTCCCAGGATCCTGGGGGACCCTCAGCTCCCTGTTCCCAGGATCCCGGGGTGCTCTCAGCTCCCTGTTCCCAGGATCCTGGGGTACATTTGGCTCCCTGTTCCCAGGATCCTGGGGTGCTCTCAGCTCCCTGTTCCCAGGATCCTGGGGTGCTCTCAGCTCCCTGTTCCCAGTATCCTGGGGTACATTTGGCTCCCTGTTCCCAGTATCCTGGGGTACATTTGGCTCCCTGTTCCCAGGATCCTGGGGTGCCCTCAGCTCCCTGTTCCCAGGATCCTGGGGTACATTTGGCTCCCTGTTCCCAGGATCCCGGGGTGCCCTCAGCTCCCCACTCCCAGCACGGGCACAGCCGCCGTGCTCAGCAGCCGGAGCGAGCGCAGCCGCCGCCGGAAGGTGGCTGACCACAAGGGCTGGGTTTCGGGTTGCAGCTCTTTTCTAGGTAAAGTTGGAAAAGTCCCTGTTGTAAGGCAAGCACCAGCGAGTCTCACCCACGGGGGGGAGGGTGCTGACCATCCCTGCTGGAAAGGCAGAGGAAGCTGCACACGCCATTCATTCTGAGAAGCGCCGGCTCCTCCCGGCTTCTGCCGAAGAGTTGGTTCTGAGAAAAGGCTGAGAGGTGACCTCAGCACGAGCTGTGCCAGGAGAGGCATCAGCTCTGCTCCTCCTGGGTCCCCATGGAGCCTGTGCCTCAGCGTTACAGGGTGCTGAAGGGCCAATTCAACCCTCTCCAAAATAAATCCCTACAGCTGCCATCAAAGGCCTGCCCAGCAGCATCATTTACAGAACCACGGAATTATTTTGCTTGGAAAAACCTCCAAGATCACCAAGTCCAAGCTGTGCCCCATCCCCACCTTGTCACCCAGCCCAGGGCACTGAGTGCCACGTCCAGTTGTTTCTTGAACACAAGCAGGGAAAGGCAGCAGCAGCAAATTTCAGTTTCTGTCATGGGAAGTTAAAAATCAGACCCACACAGCTACAAAAGAGCTCTGTGAAGCACTCTGAAAACGCATCTGTTTGTTTGTGGTGAGATGGGACTCCTCTTGGGTCTTTCTTGAGCTTCCTGGAAAAATCCCCACATCAGGTTCTCTCTCTGCTGCAAAGGGCTCACCATCACTTCTTCCACACCGAGCTGCACTTCTCCCCTCCATAAAAAGCAGCACTTGATGGTGTCTCCCCCTCTCCACACTCAGAAGATTCTCACCTCCTCACACGCCCCGTGCTGTCCCACAGGAGGCTGACAACACAAGGTTTAGGGTGCAATAACCTCCTTGTCTCTGTTAAATACCCAAGTGGCGCTTGGGCTGGCGCAGAGCAGGGAACCCGGAACACAGACACCATTCCCAGAGGTTGGGGATGAGCGTGGCCCTACACCCTGAGACAGCTCTGCTGTGGGTGACTCGCTGGAGCCCAGCCAGGCACCACCCAGCCCGATGGACTGCGTGGGACGGGGTTCCTGAAGGCCACGTCCAGCCTCCCGACACGACAGGGCCATCTCTCCACACCAACCTCCCCCGGGCTGTCGTGATGCCACTGAAGTAGGGCACGTTACGCCTCCACAGCTGGGCAGGACAAGCAATTCCCCAGCAGAGGCTGAGCTCCACAGCTGGTGGCAGTGGCTGCTGTCACCACATCCTCTTGCACAAGCGTCCGTCCGAGCGCCCGCGGGGTCAGGGCGGTGACTCAGGGCCGGCCTCGCCCCAGCCCTGGGCCACCTCCTCGGCACACTCGGCCCCACGGGGCTCTCTGGTCCCAGCAGTTTGTGTTCCCAGCGCCTCACCCCACGGTTGCCAGGCAGGAGCCTTCCCCCTCTGCCAGGGCACTGGCGCTGCTCCAGGAGCAGGACACGGCACCCACCCTGGCAGCTGCTTGGGATCCACCCAAAGCCAGCACGTTATGCAAACATCCCAGAGCTGGCCCGAAGCCTTTCCTTCTGCTTTCATCCACCCAGGCCTTGCTCACACACACGCTCAGCCCAAGGGAAACCTTCACCTGGTCAGCTGGGATGCCAGCCCGAGATTCCCAGCATGGACACCAGGTGCTGTATCAGGGAAGATCAAGCACTGGGCCATGTGGGGTTACTGCCAGCAGCAGGAGGGTTTCCTGCAGCCCACACCACGGGGCAGCCAGCTCAGACACTCCAGAGAATCCCAGAATGGGTTGGGTTGGAAGGGATCTTAAAGCTCATCTTGTTCCACCCCCTACCATGGGCAGGGACACCTTCCACTGTCCCAGGCTGCTCCACGCCCTGTCCAGCCTGGCCCTGGGCACTGCCAGGGATGGGGAAGCCACAGCTGCTCTGGGCACCCTGGGAAGATGAGGTTGACCATTCCTTTTTCCCAGTGCAGCTCCTGGTTTGCACCAAGGGTGGAACAAGTTCCTGCCCTGCGTGAGCACAAAGCTCAGCCCGTGCCTATGACACAGTGTTTCCAGCAGCCCAGGGCCTGCTGCCAAACACTCTGGGCTCTTCCAAGCCTCTGCCATGATTTCTTCTTTAACCCTGTAATTATATTGGCTAACTCTGGGCCAGCTATCTCAAGATGCAGCTTGTTGGGAAGTTACCACCAAACAAAGCACTGTCAGCTCCAGGTCACATCCTGACCTCCATGGTCTTCCTCCTCCTCCTCCTCTCCCAGCCTGCATCAGTATCACGGTGACTGGTAGCCCCAAAACCCCAATTTCCTCATCTGTAACCCAGTCATTTGCACGGGCTGCTCGCTCCTGTGTCTGCAGCTGGTTTGCTCAATATTGATGTGACAAATCTCTCCTATTTGACTCTGCCTGAAGTACAGGATTTCCAGGCACAAATGACAGATGAACATAACCACGTTTCCAACACTTTCTCAGGCTGTAATTTCACGTACAGATGTCTTTCACCAGTGCTGGAATCATTAAGGGCCTTTTGGAATGCTTTGGGTTGGAAGTATCATGGACTGCCCCTTGTCATTCCTGGGGGTGCTGCAGTGCAAAGCCAGTCTTGGCCATCTCCAGCTGAGCTGGGTTTCATGGAGAACCTGGGACACGGCCACTCCTCAAAGCCATCACCACTGGTGAATGCCACGTTCCTGCTGGGTTTCAGAGCACGGTGACTGTCCTTGCTGGGTGACTCCTTGGGAAAGGCTTCAAGTCACACTTGCACTTCTGAAAGGATGCAATTTAAAAGCCTGACACTGATGGAATCTCGTCTTCACTTATCAGGAGGCTGTGCCTTGGCAGCAGTCACTCAAGCCCAGAATCAGAAATGCTTTCCTTTACAGGACAGAGCTCAGGACACCAAGGAAAAAGCCCAGTAATATACGTAAACCCCCAAGATTGTACACAGAGGTTAGCTAAGGTACAAAGGGAAATCTATAGCCTTCATTTCTATTCCAAATTCCTTTAAGGATACCTGTGCCATCACTCCTATTTGTAAATGGTTCCTTTTCAATGACAACACAATCCAGATTTGGAACTCAGTGCCCTCGATCATGGGAGCTTGGGCAACTGTGGCACCTCTGCCTCATTTCTGTAATAAAGGTTGGTAATGACACAGATCCTGCTTGGATTCAAAACAGGGGGGAACTGCAGGAGCTAGTTAGGAAGCTCCCTGCTAACAACTTTTCCAAAGCAGCCTCTATTTTTTACTGAGCACATCTGCATGCACAGCCCCTGACGGCCGTGGCTCGTGCCCACGCTGCTCGAGGGGCAGAGCAGGGGATGCAGGAGTCGGGCATGCAAATATTTGTCTGTGCTGTGACAGCCCATGCAGCTGCCTGCAGACTGCTTAGGAATGCACACAAACCCCGGGTGCCTGTGTGGTTTTCTCCTTACCGAGCTGCAGAGTGAGAGCTTTTACATATTCTAAATGCCTGCACACAGCTGGCTGTGGCAGAGCCCTGCCAAGGCCCCGGTGACAGCTGAGCTGGCAGGGCTGCTGTGCTGCCCAGGCTGCCACAGCAACTGCAGGCAAAGGACAGAACTCCAGGAGGAATTCTCAAGCCAGGATGGGAAGATAAGACATTTAAATGAACTAATCTGCAGGGAGTTGCACGGAGTTCACATGAGTCATTTGGGTGTGGATGTCAATGTCTGGCCAAGGCGATAAGTGGATCCCCCCACCTCCCACACACAGGGTGTTATTCAGACATCACCTGATCTTCCTGGTGACTGCAGAGCCTCCGGAACCGGGGCTTTTGTTCCTGGGAATCACGGGAGGCACCCTCAGCATCCTTCCCCATGAACCCTGCTCCGAGCACGGACCCAGCCCCTCTCTCTGCAGTGCCCCTGTGCAGGATGGGGCGGACACATCCCTGCTCCAGCCAGGAGAGCTGCACAAACACCAGGAGCTGAAGATCATCTCTGCTCAGAGAGATGTTTCCTCACATCCACAGCACTGTCGGAGCCATTCCACTGATATTAAGGCGGTGGCTCAGGGATGCACTGCCAAGGGCAGCTGCTCCATGCCAGGCTGCTGAAATGCATTTGCCATCTCCTGGCACCCACGAGGCCGCCAGGGCAGGGTGGCTCAGGGCAGCAGTGGGGTGTGCACAGCCTCAGCTTCCCCCAGCCCATCCCCTGAGCATCTGCAGCGATTCCCAGCGAGGATTCCTGAGATACCCCGAGTTTTACATCAGCTGTGGCAGCAGGCACACGCTCCCCTCGCTGATGAAAGGGAACATTATCCCTGTTTACAGCGGGAGGAATTCCAGCCCCTATCAGCAGCCTGGACCTGCAGCTACAAGCCCAGGGCAGCCTGGCCCTGCATGGGGCTCAACCAAACCAGTCCAGATCCCAGAGCCACCAACAGCCCCAGAGTGGTCCCAGAACAGGGCTATGGGAGGGAGTGAGAGTCACAGCAGCACTGTCAGAACAGTTTAATAGATTTTACTTTACAGAATCCCAGACTGGTTTGGGTTAAAGCTCATCTCATTGGGCAGGGACAGCTCCCACTAGCCCAGCTGCTGAGGTCAGATCACTGCTGGGTTTTTTTTAATGTTGATTTTTTGATCAGTCCTCAGTGCCCTAAACTCAACTCTGTTTCCAAGTGTACCTGTTGACTTCTTTCCTCGTGATGCGTTTGAACTTAGTGAGTTTCTGTCTGTGAAGAAATACAAAATTCACCAAGGAATTGTAGTTAATAATTGATTTTCAAGGCTACAATTTCTTTTAATGTGGGGCCAGGATCGTGAAGGGTGCAGGATGAATGCTATGGGCCAGATCCAGCTCTGCCATACCCAATACAGTGGGAATCCTCAAAACTGCCTTTCTACACACATTATTTTTAGACAAGAAAGCATCAAAATGCAAGATCACTCTTAAAAGTGCCTGAATATTCACTAACTGCATAAATGAAATTGTCTAGGATTCTTTTGATACCACAATGCTTAAAATATCTTTAAAGCACTGTACAAGCAGCACTGGAAGCAGCTCACAAACTGTCAGTGGATATAATTTAAGTGTCCTAAATTCTTTATTTTTCTTTTCTTTACTGTTCTGTAGCGTCAGAACAACCCACAAACACTAAATGGCAAAGGCAATTTTTTAAAACTGTATTTTCTTAATTTTTTTTTTTTCTTTCATTTACCGAGGGGCAGAAATCCAAGAGTTTTCTGAACCAGTATTTTGCTGGGAGTCAGAGCACAGGTGAAACGTTTGAGGTGTGTTCTGCCACCACAGTGGGACTTGGAGCACATGATGCTTCCTACCCCAACTCCTAAAAATGGGTACAAGCAGCAGCTGAACGCTGGTCCCACGCACAGCCCGGGGAGGACGTGCCCCATCTCTTGTCACTATCCAAGATGTTACAGTGCCACCTTCAGTCTGAAATACGGGAGGAAAATCCCTTTAAAAGCCAGCCATGCCCCAAGGAGGCTTCCCAGGAGAGGCTGGTGGCTGCCACAGGAACGAGAAGGCAGCACCTCCACAGTGAATCTCTGCCTTGGCACTCATGGAATTAATTTAATTTAAAGCTGTCCTTGGTCTGTCCCTCTGCATTCATGGGATTGTGCCCTGAGAGGTTGGGGAGTCCCCATCTCTGGAAGTGCCCAAGGCCAGGTTGGAGCAGCCTGGGACAGTTGGGAGGTGTCCCTGCCACGGCAGGGGTGGCACTGGGTGGGATTTAAGGCCCCTCTGACCCAAACCAATCTGGGATTCTATGAACACAGAAAGCTTGGGGAACAGAGCTTTTTTAAAGCTTGGGGAACAGATGAACCAGGCCCCACCCAAATAATCCCTAAAAATGCCTTAAACAGGAAAAAAAAACCCCACTTCTGGCTCCTACAGCAGCATTTAAAACAGGTCTGGTAGAGAAACAGATTCATCATGTTTTACACCCAGATTTTAGGGCAGAAAAGGAAGTTCTAATGTTAAAGGACACTGGGAAGAAATTGATTTTCAGAGTAAACTTTGCCAAATGGCTCCTCAGAATACTTGGACTGCAGAGGAATCCAGAGTCAGGGCACAGCAGCCTGAGCCTGGGGCAGGGTGGTGACAGAGCACTGAGGTGAAATCCACATTTCCTGCCTGTTCCACACTCCTGCAGTTACACCCCACATTCATCAGCCCTCACTGAGACCTGCTCTTAGATCTTCATTTAAAACTGGCTCATGAAATGCAAAACCCCACCAACTACAGACACACTCCAAAGCTCTACCTAGAGCACATGGTTACATAAAATTGCATCTGCATGAGACACTCTGGCTATGCATAATTTATCCCTACTCCCATCCACACACAGTAATTAGCCCTTGCTGACACTTAATGAATGGGAATTCTCATAAAGGTTCTCCAGTTTTTGTGCTTCATGCAAACATATTCAGTGACTAATTTTTGCTTCTTATCTAATTCGAACCGTTCATCTGAAATAATGAATTGGTTGCCAACTGAAACTTTCTTTAAACTGGTTTTAACAACAACAAAAACACAGCACAAAACCATCCTTTAGAAGCAAAAGCACAACACAAAATTGTCTTTTAGAAGCAAAAACCCTTCAGAAGTGCAGTGCTTCCCCCCTGAAGTCATGCGTGCTGCGGGGGGATAAAGGAAGGGAGCAAAATAATCAGCCAGACTGGAAAGCAGCAGTGATGCACTTGGTTATCTCACTGTGCTAATCCTCCATCAGGTGACTGCTCACAAGGTCTCTTTAAGCCCTCATTACTGAGGTAGAAATCCAGAAGCAGGACAGGCACTTTGGTGACCCCAAAATAACACGTTTGACCTCGGAGAGGGCTCGGGGGGATTTACAGAGCCACCCCCAGGAAGGTGGCACCTCACAGATGTGCTGGGAGGGGAGGCAGCAAAGTGTTCTTCTCTAAAGAAATCACACTGAAATTCTATAAATCAAACAGCTTTTGCTCCCCAGCCAGAAGACACAAATTAGTGACTGGGCTTCGGATGTAATTCCAGGAGCTCTGAACCTGCAGCTTGGCAGAGATGAGGCTTTTAATTCTCTCATTAAAAGCCCTTCCAATTGAGTAGACATTAATTGTAGTTTTTCACAATAATAGGCTCAAATCATATGACAACAAATCCTACAAGTCAGTTGGAGATATTTATACCAGGACAAGTTATAACCTGTTGGTTGTGCTTCAGATACTTCCACCAGCTTGAAAATACTCTCCTTAAATGTGAATTTAAGGCAGAACAGCTTCTGTTCTCCTGATCCAAGCCACGGGGAGTACCTGGCTGTCACCACTCACTGTCACCTACTCCAGCACACACACAGAGGGCTCTGGAGGCTGGGAAGTCCCAGGTACATTTACAAAATAAATTAAATGCTATACAGAGCACTGTACCAAATATTCCACTGGGATTGATCTAATCTAGGAAAAAAAAAATCAAAACTCCAAACTCACCTTGATCATTTCTGCCACGTAACTCTCTGGTCCTGTGTATTCTGTGGAATCTTTGACTTTCACTAAGACAATAAAGCACAAATAGTGCCACATGTTGTGCTCTTCCTTAATGTGCTCTTCAAAGGTGACTGTCTTGTTGTCAAACTTATCTCTCTCCAAACCTGCGAGAGGACACAGGGAGAACCCTGAGTGTTTGCCAGCTGGGGACCAGGAAAATCAGCTTGAGGACAAAACTGATTTCTAAAGTCTGCTGCACTTCTGCAAGTCACAGTCATTCTGGAGTGGACACTGAGTATCAGGATAAAACGTGACAAACACCCAGGAAGAGGAGGGAGAAGAGAAGGGAGAGAAGAGAAGGGAGAGGAGAGAAGAGAAGGGAGAGAAGAGGAGAAGGGAGAGAAGAGGAGAAGGGAGAGAAGAGGAGAAGGGAGAGAAGAGGAGAAGGGAGAGAAGAGGAGAAGGGAGAGAAGAGGAGAAGGGAGAGAAGAGGAGAAGGGAGAGAAGAGGAGAAGGGAGAGAAGAGGAGAAGGGAGAGAAGAGAAGGGAAAAAGAAAAGAAAGAGAAGAAAAAAAGACCAGATGAGAAAGAGAAGAAGAAAAAGAGGAGGAAGAGAAGGAAGAGAAAGAGTAAAGTGTAACGAGTACTGCTTATATTTATTATACATAACAGAATAAAATTGGTTAAAAAAGGCAACAACCCTGTAGCAAGCAGTTTGTTGGATTTCATAACACATCTCCTATTTTTGGGCAAACTGATAGCAAAAGCAATGTTTGCTCTGCAGCAAATTTCCAAAGGTTATCCCGTCAGGCTGTGTGTTATGCAACATGGCAGGACCATGTCAGTCAACCACAGCACCTCCACTCCCAACCTCCTGGTGGGAAAAGCTTCCACAGGCACGCTTGGAAGAAATGACTGCTCATAAAAATCTCTCCTGTTCCCATAGGAAACTGTTCTTCGAGGCAGAGGAGAAGCAAGAACTGAAGTCTTGAGGAAAAATGGTATCCTGAGCATTCCCCATCTGGTCCTGCTGCCAAGCTGCAGTGCACGTGGTGCCCAGGAACATGAACTGGCTGAGGAATGCAAGGAGGAACAGCCAGCAATTCAAGGCTTTTTTCCTCTGAGCTTGCAGCTATCCCTGGCTTACCCAGAGTAACCCCTTCCTCTTAAGTGTGTCTCCACACTTACCACAGATAAAGCAAGTTGTTTTTAAAATTTCTTCTTTCTTCTGTTTTTCACTCCTTAAATCAGCAAAAGTGTCAATGATCACCCCAAAGATCAGGTTCAGGACAATGATGATGACCATGAAGAAGAACAACAGATCATAGATCACTCTAGCAGCAAAGAGAGGTTCCTGCAAGAAACATTTTGGAATTATTAACAGCCCAGTTAGGTGCACATCTCAGCCTCATTACCACCCTGCCCCACACCCCTTTGCCCGAGATTCTCCACTGCTGATGCTCTCCAAGGGGAGCTCACAATTCAAAACATTAAATGAAACTAAAATGCAAAAATCACTGAAAGAAAAGCCAAGTTAGTCAGCTGCCACTGTGGGATCTCTGCAGAGCTGCTCTTCCTGTGTCCAAGATTTTGGACTTCTCTCACTTTCACAAGAGAAAAAAAACTCTTCTCTCCCACACGAATTTGTTCTCTCCCCTCCCTGAAGCCCTTCCAAATGATACCCTAATATTAATCTGCAGTATATCAACAGAGGATCAGTGTGGACCATTAAGTTTTTTACTGGAATTTAATACCATTAATTGCATTTAACAGCCATGTAAGCTGGACTTTTGAGTACAGATTCCACATTTATCACAGGCCTGAATATGCAAAATATCCAACCCCCATTTTCACAATCATCCTACCAGTCAAGTGCCAAACTTATTATTAAGAATTAAGTAACTTTGACGGCTAAGTTTTAGAAAAAAGCTTTGAAATGTCAGGTAAAACAGAAAAGCATGGCTCCCTATGTGGCTTTGGGAGTGACAGCCTGAGCCTCAGATCACAGAACCACCACAGAATGGTAAAAGGGTGGGAAGGGACCTTAAATCCCACCCAGTGCCACCCCTGCCATGGCAGGGACACCTCCCACTGTCCCAGCTGCTCCCAGCCCTGTCCAGCCTGGCCTTGGGCACTGCCAGGGATCCAGGGGCAGCCCCAGCTGCTCTGGGCACCTGTGCCAGGGCTGCCCACCCTGCCAGGGAACAATTTCTTCCTAAATGATGGACACAAAAGCTTAAACAGCAGTCAGACAGGGAGCCAGAGGGGTGTTATGGAAAATTCCTGCTGCTTAGCCTGGTCCTCACTCTGCTGGCAGCTCCAAACCACATCATCCTTCCTCCCCCACACTCCCACCAGCCCAGCCTGGTCCCTGTCCTTCCTTCCCTCCCATTTGACACGTTAGCTCTCCCTAGGGATGCTCCCACAAAAGCTGGTGCCACTGGCACCCGCCAGCCACCACAGCATTTTCCTGAGCCACCTCACGCTCCTCCCTCACTGATCTGAACTCATCTCCTTCCTTCAGCTCCTCAGCTCCCAGCTCAGCCTCTTGGCTCCCCCATCCCTGCTCTTCTGGGCCCACTCTGGCCATCCCACAGCTCTGAAAGCCTGGGAGGAGTGGCTGGTGCTCAGTGCGGCCCCCAGGGATGTCACCCCAGCAGCAGAGCGTCCCTCTGCATGTCTGGAGCAGTGCACACACACCCTCCCCAGCAGAGCAGATCCCAGCCCTGCTCAGCAGCACTCCTCCACCCCCAGCCAGTGGTAATTTACCTCTTTGGAAGGTTTCCTGAGCACATCACCTACTCCACCCCCGCTCCTGAGCCCGTGACTCAGAACAGTAACAATGCACATCAGCAGCGTCTCGCACGTATGCTCCTTGTTCTCTTCCTCCATCTCCTCAGTGAGCAGCTCTGGGAACACAGCAAGCAAAGACACGTTTCACAGCCAAGATTAGCTCTAAATCCTCCTCTCCATTCTTTGCTGGGTGTGCTCTCTCCCCCCCTCAGACTGCCAGCCTGTGCTGCAAATCCCTGTAGGTTCATTCCCCAAATAATCACAGGACAGTGTGGGCTGGGGGGACCTCTGCAGATCACCCACCCAACCCCTGCCCAGGCAGGGTCACCTGGAGCAGGGACACGGCCAGGTGGGTTTGGGATGGCCCCAGAGACACTCCATGATTCCCTGGGCAGCTGCTCCAGGGCTCTGCTCCCTCCATGGACAGCAGCTCTTCCTCATGCTGAGGCAGAACCTGTTTTAGTTAATGGCCACTGCTCCTTGTCCTATCACTGGCAACCACTGGGAAGGGTCTGAAGCCATCCTCTGACACTCCCTAGGGATATTGTATGGATTGATGGGATCCCCTCTCTGTCTTCCTTGGACTAAACAGGCCCTGAACAGTCTCTCCCCATAAGGGAGATGCTCCAGACCCCTCCTCATCCCATGGCCTTCCCTGGAGCCTCTCCAGAGCCACCCTGGGAGCAGATCTCCTCGCTGCCCTCCTCTCCCCACCACCAGTTTTCTTTTGTGCCTGAACTGCTGCCTGTGCCTGGGTGCAATCTCTTTCCCTCCCTGCTCGCATGCACAGCTCAGCTCACCAGATGCCTGTTTATACAGAACCCGAGCTTTTTGACAGCTCAGAGGACAAAGTGTTGCCTCTTCCACTCTCCCCTGGTGCCTGACAGATTGCACAGCCTTTGGGCTGCACTCAAAATGGCAACTTCCACTCGGAGCTTTCAAATGGCTAAAAGATCAGTGCTTGTGGAAACAGCACACCTCTTCTGACCTCCTCTTCGCTCGGCTCAAGGCTCCAACTTCACTGCTTCGCTTGCAGAGCTGCTAAAATCCACTCCCTAACCTCACACGCCCCCCCCTGTACCCATTAAACATCTCACGGCTTTCATTTCATCACAAAAATGCTCATGAGCAGATCCCACCTTCCCACAGCCAGCCCTGGAGAGGCCCCAGTCCCTGTGCAGCCCTGAGGTAACCAAAACCCCACAGCAGTGGCCAAATATGGGGCACCATGAGCACCCCTGACCACACAAGACCCTGGCACTGGGCTGGTTATTTGTGATACAAAAACATCCCTGAGGTTTCCTTCCTGCAGCCAGAGAGAAGGAGCTGAAAGAAGCAGCTTTTCCTGCAGCAAGGCTGAATTTTACTGTCTCAGAGAGGACCCCTGAGCAAAGCAGAGCCCTCTCCTCCTGTGAGCAGGGGCTGGTGGCCATCACTGACCTTTGATGGCCGTGCAAGAGCCACCCTTCCCAGAGAAACTGGGATGTTCTGTCTGCCCCTCCCAGCCAGCACCATAAATCTCCCACATGGAAATTACATTTTCTAGAAATAAAACTGGAATATTTCAATACCCAGGTAATATCTCACTTTCTTGATCTCCAAACCCCCCAAACCTACCCTCGTCTACTTAATCCACCGAGCACTTCCTGCCATGATATTAAAACAGTTTCCTTAGTTTGAGATAGAACAACGCTGCCAATAAACCATATTTCACAGGGCATTATCCTCTGAGATCACATTTAATAGCCTCATGTTTTAAAATAATAAACTTTGCAAAGACGCAAACTGCATCTCTTCCTTCTGCAATTGATGCAGAAAATTAAAGAGTATGGCAGTGTTTTATGAAGTCTGGTTTAGTTGTAAGTTTCTCTGCTTTAGTCACTTCATGTAACAGATGTTATTTGTGCTGCTGGCCTAAATTAATCCTATTTCAAGTTAATCTCGTGATAGCTTTGTTCTCAAATTTATTGCATAGGATTTTCTAAAGGAGTTCTTTTAATTGAAGGTGATTAACTAAAAAAAAAGAGTGAAAACTCAGGGTGTGAGTTAGGAATCCCAGAGAGGTACTTACGGTCGGAGGGAATGATGGAGGAGCAGTTGTCACTGCTCCCAGCCTTGCACACGTCTGAGTAGAGGAACTCGCCAGTCATGGTCTCACCTGGCTCTGTGCGATCTGAAACCACAAAATGCTGCATCAAAGGATGCTTCAACACCTTGCAAGGTGACTCCTCGGGTATTAGGGCTCCCCATCATACTCAGTGTGCAATTACAAGGCATTCAGAGCAGTATCTTACCCTAGAGATTTCAGCAGTGCACAGTTACTTTCCAATTTACACATTCCATGGCTTTCAATTCAACCACAAAAGCATTTTTATTTCACAGAATCCCAGATTCACTGAGGTTGGAATAGACCTTCAAGATTCTTCACTTAGTGGCTGATGCCCCACTTTGTCCCCAGCCCAGAGCACTCAGTGCCACGCCCCTGGACACCTCCAGGGATGGGCACTCCAAACCTCCCTGGGCAGCCCCTTCCAAGGCCTGAGCACCCTTTTCCATGGAGAAATTCCTCCTGCTGTCCAACCTGAGCCTCCCCTGGCAGAGCTGGAGCCCTTTCCCTGTGTCCTGTCCATGCCCTGGGGAACAAGAGCCCGTTATCTCTGCAACACAACCCTGCAACGAGCTGCTGGCACTGACCTGGCAGCAGGGTCTCGTTGGGGAGCTTGTCCACCTCCAGGATGAAGTCATCCTTGAAGAAGAGGTAGCCCACGATGGAGAACAGGTAGACCAGGATAAGGGCCAGCACGGCCGTCAGGATGATGGAGCGCCCGTTGCGGGTGACGCTCTTGATGACGTTGAGCAGCGTCTCCTCCCGGTACACCAGGTCAAAGAGCTGGGGACAGCCAACAACAGCACATGGAGCACCAGCGTGGGTATTCTCAGCTCAGTCAGAGAGAAAGAGAAAGGTTTTCTAACCAGGCGAGAGCCTGGGAAGCAGTTGGGAAAGAATGTAAATAATTCTCTAATCTCTCTTGTTATTCACATTGTTTATAGATATGTTCTGTCACTGTGCATCATTCACTCCACACCAATGGTGTGGGGTGTTTTTACTCTAAGACCAATGAAATTCATCTTCTCGATGTTCTCTATATATAGAGTGGTACATTTGAAATAAATCAGTGGTACATTTGAAATACATTTGAATAAATAATTCTCTAATCTACCTTGTTATTCACACTGTTTATAGATATGTTCTGCCTGTGCATCATTCACTGCACACCAATGGTGTGGGGTGTTTTTACTCTAAGACCAATGAAATTAGTCTGCACGATGTTCTCTATGTATAGAGTGGTACATTTGAAATAAATCAGTGGTACATTTGAAATACATTTGAATAAATAATTCTCTAATCTACCTTGTTATTCACACTGTTTATAGATATGTTATGCCTGTGCATCATTTACTGCCCACCAATGGTGTGAGATGTTTTTACTCTAAGACCAATGAAATTAGTCTGCACGATGTTCTCTATGTATAGAGTGGTACATTTGCAATAAATCAGAGCTCATTTTCTTTGCCTCCTGATCTGGAGCTCTCTGTTCCCGTCCTGCTCGACGGTGTCACACCAGCAGCACTGTGCCACCGTGCCCTGGGCCATGCCCCAGGAGCAGCAGGAGCTGAGGCAGCTGTGCCCTCCTCTGCAGCAGCCCCTCAGTGCTAGACACACACCAAGCTGCCAGCACAGACTGCTAGCTGGTTTTTGTAGTATTATCTACCCCCTCACAGCCTCCAAACAGCTCACTTCAATTTGCTGTTTTCTTTAAAACTTAATTTATTGAGCATTTCGTTAAATAAGCAATGCTTTTCCCCCAAAATCTGTGGTTAGATTTCTCTGCTGATGCTTCCTTCATTTTTCACTGGGTCTGGGACAACCCACAGCAGAGCCCAGGCAGGTTGTGGCTATGCTGGTGGATCACAGGACAGGTATTTGTTAAACTGGACCTCCATGAACACAGCAAATAACCAGCTCAGGTACCAGAGGATGTGGCAAACACCGATCAGAGCCACAAAGACAGCCTGTTCTGAATGGGATTTCAGCTTTGCTTCAACAGTGACACACCTCCACCACCACTGCTTCAGTGTTATTCTAGAAGCATTGTGCTGTGCAAGGTGAATCCCACCCCAGACAGAGGGAACACGTGTGCCAGGATCCCTGTCCATCCCTGAGGGCTGGAGCCTGGACAGAGCCATGGGGACACTCCAAAGTCACCCCACTGCTCAGAAAGCACAGACACTGTGTTAGAGTTATTGATGATAACCCAGCAAAGCATCACAGCCCCTCTCATTCTACCCCATGGGCAGGGACACCTTCACTGTCCCAGGCTGCTCCCAGCCCTGTCCAGCCTGGCCTTGGGCACTGCCAGGGATCCAGGGACACCCACAGCTGCTCTGAGCACCCTGTGCCAAGGCTGCCCACCCTCAGAGGGAAGAATTTCTTCCTCAAATCTCATCTAAACCTCTCTTATTTTGGTTTAAAACCATCCCCCCATGTCCTCTCCCTGTCTGTCTGTGCAAGAAGTCACCCAGCAGCAGAAGGGATGTGGCAGGAGTCCTGCTGTCTCCCACAGTAACTAAAGAAAAGCCCCAGTCTGTGGCTCTTCCCAGTGTCTGTTCAACGGTTTCCCAGCAGAAAAGCAGAAATTTTCCTGGATACGCCCAAGATGGGACTTCACAAACAGAGCAGAAGATGTTCTGAGGGCCAAGCAAACACCCACCAAGAGGCTGTAAAAGAACTCGTGCACGAAGAGCCCCAGGGCACAGATCAGCAGGTACAGCAGGTGGTAGAGGAACTCCACGTCCATGATCATGGCCTTGTATCCTCGCGTGAAGGTTCCGCAGTTACCCACGAAACTCATCAGGAAAATGATTTTATTACAAACCTAAGGAAAGATCAACCATAAATTAGATACAATAGCAGGGAAAAGAGACTGTTTTTTCAAGCTGGAGGTAGCTTGGCATCTTGCTGGGCAATCCCTGCCAAGGCCTGACCACCTTTCATGAAGAAATTCCTGCTGGTGTCCACCCTGAGCCTCCCCAGCCCAGCCTGAGGCCGTTCCCTCTCCTCCTCTCCCTGTCCCTGGGAGCAGAGCCTGACTCCCCCTGGCTGTCCCCTCCTGGCAGGAGCTGTGCAGAGCCACAAGGTCCCCCCTGAGCTCCTTTTCTCCAGGCTCAGCCCCTTCCCAGCTCCCCCAGCTGCTCCCCATCAGACTCACAACGCATCATTTAGTGAGCCTCACACAACCCCACAAAAACCGAGGCACTTTGGGTGAATAACCTCGTGCTTTAGGTCACAGACTCCTCCCCATGCCTGTCTGAGGTTGGAGCTGTTCCTACACTGAGCAAAACCTCAGAGCTCTGTCTGGCAGCCCGGGGGAAGCAGGATTAAAGGAACAACTCAGAGCACCCCCGTGAGGAGCAGCCCAAGGAGGGAATTACTCCTCCCACCAGTCCCACCACCGTGTCCCAGGCTACTTCTGCTCCACGTCTTCACACCCAGCTAAGGAACCCTTACACAGGGGGCAAGAGGAGGTCAGGAAAGCCCCCTGGGTTCTTACATTGAACGCTCCCAGAAGGAACAAGGTGGGCTGCAAGCCCACGGAGAAGATGAGCCGCAGGATGGTGGAGGCGATCAGGGCCCGGATGCCGTGGGGCTTGGGCAGGGCGATGACGATGGCCAGGGAGATGAGCATGGCTGTCCACAGCAAGCCAGACAAGTGGGGCTCCAGCGTGCCTGGGCAGAGGCAAAACAGAGCCATTCCTGCACAACCAAACCGAGCAGCCCAGTGCCATTTGTTCCTTGCTGGAGCATCACCCAGCCCGCAGCCTCCAGCAGGCTTTAATCACCAGCTCGCTCCTAAATCATCCTGCAGGTGTAAGTGCTACAGCATCTTCATTTTGGTGCTCACACCTGAGTGCTGAGGGCCCTTTGCAGCCCCTGCTGCTGTGCAGAGGCAGTGCCTGGGCAGGTGAGGACACTCCCCCTGATGTGCTTTAGGTCAGACCCTCGCTCCCATTTTTGGCACCTCTGGCTATTTCTGGGTCTATTTAGACTGTCCCCTGAGACTGGCTGCTTACACAACACTGAGCCCGTGCAGCTAAAAATACACTTCCCTGAAAGAGCCATAAAAAAGATCCAGCCCAAAACACTCCGATTTACGCAAAATGTGAGACACCTCTTTCTCAAAGCTGACTTAAATTTTTTTGTCTTCAAGCAACTGGTTCCTCAACCGACAAAAAAGCAAGATCCCCCAAATTTCACAGCACTCTGCAGCCCTTCTGCAAGCACATTCTCACAGAACTTGTGTCTGACTGGCAAGATCCTCTCTCAGGGCTTTCTCCCCCTGCTCCCAAATTCAGGCAGCTTAGGAAATATTACTCTCATCTGACTACCACGAGCAGCCATTTAATCTTGTTCCAAATCACTGCAGATGAATAAAGACAGAAGAGGATGGATGGAAATTAAAAGTTAATAAGCATAAAGTTGAACAGCTGTTTTGGCTGCCTGTTTGGGCTCCTGGAGCTGTCACACAGCACAAGGTGCAGAGCTGGGAATGGAGTCACTGGGTGGGAACAAGCAACAGCACGGGGAGGGACAGAGGAAATGTGCAGCAGCTCATTTAGGAACGGCTTATCTAAAATCTAAAAAAGATTTATTGGGAGTATATTTGCTTTCAGGAGTTGCAGCAGCTCCCAGCAGGCCTGGAGAAACACCTGGAGTGAGTGAGGTCCTCGGGTGCTGCCTGGAACACCCACCTGGGCCCAGCCCAGAACCCCAAGGCTGCCCAGCAGCACCAGGAGGGCACTGCCAGGACCTCACGGGACCCAGCTGTGCCACCTCAGGGCAGAGCAGGGCCCTCCCAGGGCAGGGAGGCTGGCAGCAGCATCCCTGTCCTGGCACACGGAGCTAAGGGTGGTCACTGCTCAACTGCTGCACCCAGCCTGACCCCAAAGCCTTGCTGGGAGCACGGGGACTCCCTGCACAGCCACAGGCAGGAGGAACACGCAGCCAGCAGGAAGTGCTGCCTGTCTCTGGAATTCTCACCATTCCAGTACCGAATTCCAGGCTTCCAGTTTTGTTTCTGCTCCTCAAGTCAGAAGTTTTACAGCTTCTGCTACTGTCAGATGCTCGTCAGCTGCTCAGTTCACCGTGTCTGAGCAATTCAAGACACTGACAACTTCCCCCAAACAGTCTGTTTGGAAGAGTGGTTTTTTTTTTTTTTTTAAGCTAAATATAAGATACACATGTATTTATTTATTTTACTTTTTGGTTTCCAACTAGGAGAGGAAGAGCTTTTATCAAAATGTTACCTGATAAATAAAGAATTTCGAATATGTAGGGTAGGGCATCTTCAAAATGCCAAACAATTCCCCCCACAGTCTTGCAGTTTGTAATCTCAGGGAACTCATTTAACCAGCAGCTTTCCTGGCAGCCATAAATTCAGAGCTTTTAACTTGGGATCTTTGCAACTAGAGACAGAAATTCAGTTGCTCTTTGGGCTCCTTAGAACCCTCCAGCCAGGATCTGAGCTGTCCCCACTCTGCTGACACTGGGTGTGACACTGAGGAGCAGCAGCTGCAGCCACAGCCTGGCGGTCCTGATGGCAGAAGGTAAAAGTGTTTTGTTCCCCCTCTCAGGAGCTCTGGAATTTGGTCTAAAACATCCCTCTGACAGGCTTTTTCAGGATGCACCCAAGGAAAAAGCTCCTACCCAGACATTCACATCGTTCTGCAAGCGATGCACGTGACACTGCTGAGAACATCCCTGCGGATTCCCCGGGGCTGCAGCCCTGGGGAGAGGCTGGATCTGCTCAGAGCTCACTGAGCTGCCTCTGAGAGCCACCACGGACCTGCCACTGCTCAATCCCACGGTGCTATCCCAAAATTCGAGGTGGGAACGTGGCACCCTGCTCCCCGTGGGGATCCTCTGCTCCCCACACCCCTGGGGCAGGCAGTGCTGCCAATGGGCTCCTCTCCCTCATCCTCCACGGATTCCTGCTGCTCACTGCCCCCCTGCCAAGGCAGGATAATGTCACCCACCCCCAGCACTCAGAGGCCTCCTGGAGCACCAGGAAAAGTGTGTGGAAAATGCCATTAATAAACTGCAAGCTCAAGGAAAACAACGCATTCAACATTTCGCCTATTTTTAGCTCAATCCTTAATTACAGGACTTTAAACTGAAGTAGAACAGTCAAGCAATTAAAGGTGGATGTTTATGTCAGGTAATTTTTTCCCCTAGGAAAAAGCATGGCTCTATATTTTCCTTAAAAGTGCCTCAAGAAAGAGTAAGAGAACAGCACAATTTAAAACAAGGCAATGTAAAAAGCCAGACTCTGTTCTCCTACCGCCACTGATGCAAACAGCGGTGCACAGACACGGGTGGGGAGAGCAGAATTTGGCTCATTACACCTTATTTGTTCACGTGGCTTTTTAGGTTAAATATCAGTACCTCCTCGGATTCCCTTGAATGGGTAGAAAAATGCCACGAGCAGGTTCATGAGCACAGCCAGGTTAAAGGAAATGCTGCTCCAGAAGGACATGTTCCGAGCACACCAGTACAGGAAAGGCTGAGCTGAAAGAGAGAAAATGATTTCTTTTTAATGGAGAGTTGAGTAAAAATAAGAGGTGCCTATAAAAAAAAAAAATCACCACTAAAACAAGTTTGTTTCCAGTTTGCCCAAAAGCACAGCATCAAAAGTAATAATATTCATGGCTTATTCTGAGGTTTATTTAATTATCCTTCATCTTGGGGGGCACTTCAAGTTTCCTAGATAGTGTTTTAAGGCAAAGGATCCCTGTTTCAAACATGGTGCAGCAGCACGAGAACAAGCTGTGAAACTGCAGAGATCAAGCACTTGAGGCCTTCCCTAAAAATATACTTTGTACTCAGAGTCACACCAAGAGCAATTTGGAGGGGGAAAACGAGCTGCAGCCCCATCCCTCTGTGTTCTGCTGCTGCCAGCAGCTCACCTGCACCACACAGTGCCACCTGCAAATCCATTTTCTGCTGAGAACAGCCCAAAATAGCCCCAGAACAAGCAGGGGGTGAAGCTCCTTGGCCTTCCCTCTGCCCTGGGGGCAAAGGACTCAGCACATCTGCACAGAGCTCCATGTACAATCCAACAGCACATTTAAATCCTTAATGTTACCCAGAAATACTTCTCAAAAGGACTCCTAATTCTAATAATCCCTGCAGCCAGAACCAAGAGGCAGAAAGCAGAAAGATTCCTTTGCTGAAGTGGTCGTGAACCCCATGAAAGCTGCCTTGCAGTAATTCCCTCTGCATCCTGGCAAAATCCCCCTGATTTTAGCTCCTGCAGGCTTACTGCACAGCAAATTGTGTCCTCCTGAAATCTAGAGTAGTGAAAAAAATCCACTAAAAAGAGGGAAAGTACTGGTGGAAGGAGACAGCTTGTTTAGGTATCAGGGAGCAAAGAAAAAGCTCTCAGTAAAATTGAGGAGCAAGCTGAAAATGCAGACTTTGGGCTGAAGGGCAATTTATGACATGCAGCAGTTCTGAGCCTTGCAGCAGCCACCACCTTGCTCCAGAAAATCCCCTCCTCTAACACCCCCAGCTAACAAAGGGGTAAAGAATTCCACAATATCTCAATGTTTTCTATTTCCTTTTAACTGGAAGAATGTGCAGCCAGGTTTAATTAATTTATATGGCATTATGTAAGGGTGATTATAAAGGTCCAGGCTTAACTTTAAACCTTCCTTTGGTGATGGACACTGACTCTCTGTCTGTGTGATGCATCTGCCAGGCTTTGGCAGCTCATTTCTGTTCTTAATTAACAATTAAGAGATTTCTGGTGCTCAGATTATGGGCCAGCACCATGAGCTGAAGGGAGAAGCACACAGGTCTTTATTTTAGAAGTCTTTTGGAGGGTTGAATAGACTCTAACTGGCATCACGTGAGCACACACAGCACTGCCAGAGGTCACAGCTCCAACACAAACTACTGAAAATGTGAGAAACAACTCTGCAAACGCAAAAAAAAAATCACCCAGAGGCCAGGCAAGACCTGGACATTAGAGACAGAATAAATGATTCCAGGTTTTTAAAGGAAAAAGAAGAAATATTCTCCACTTCTGCAGGTGGATCTTGGCTAATTTGTGCTCTGTTGTTAATGATGGATGCTTTTACAGCTTGCTTGGAGACAGCCTCGAAGACAAAGTGACTCAAACAACAAAAACAAAAAAAACCAAAACAGAATATATGGATGCTGTTGAAGTTGCAATTTGTTTATGATGTCACACTCCTGCATTCTTTGCAGAGCTCTGTGATTTTTGGAAGCAGTCCCACACCTGCCCCAAGAGGGGGTTCCAGACCAGTCCTGCTCTTGCACTAAAAGCTGGAGTGGAGCTGATGCAGGGCAGGGGAGCAGCAGTGCTATCAGAGGGCAGGGGCTGAGTCCAGCAGGAGGGAGCTGCCTTATCTCCCCTTTCACAGGGTCACTGCTGGTCAGATCTCAGCACTGCCCACTGAGCCCCAGCTGCACATTCAGCCTTCAGCAGAACAAAAGTATTCAGCAAGAAGGTTTACTGGGGGACATGGTGGCACTGTGTGAATTAAAGTACCATTTTTGAGGGATTTCCCAGCTGCCAGTGGGAACCTCAGAGGGAAAATCAGTGCTTGAAAACACCTGTGTTCAGACATTTTAGCATCACAGGGATGGAAGGGACTTATCAACCTGTCAGCCAGTCTACTTGCCAAAAAAGGATGAATTCTACTTTACAATTACTCAGAAATCCATCTTTAACTTGTTCTTAAAACATCTCCATTCCTAGAGATGCCCTAAGTCCACAGCATCGTTATGGTTGGAAAAGGCTTTTACAATCACCAAGTCCAACCTTGCTGCATTCCCCTGCCTTACTCCCTCTGCATCCAGCACAGGCCACTGCTCTCTTCAGCTGGGTCCTCCCCTTTCTCCTCATCTCAGCTACACCTCCACACATTCGTTCCTTCCTGCTGGATCTCAGAAAGGACGACCTGTGCTGCTCCTTCCCACCCTGCCCTGGCTCCCCTCCAGAGGGTCCCTGTTGCTCCAGCATTCAGCCTGCCTTTATCCCAGCAGCTGCCACCTGCAGGGGAGCAGCTCTGGCACACCATTATCGGGCTTGCTGCCACGCTGGGGAACCACCTGCTGCCCAGCCAAGGTTTCAAACCCCAAAATCCCCACGTGAGCGCTCCGCCCCACGTGGAGCAGCACTGACCCACCTCGCAGTTTCTTCTGCCAGTTCATCTCATTGAAGAGGTCCTCAGACTTGAGGAAGAAGTCGTTGATCTTGCTGCCCTGCTCGTCCCTCTCCGTGGTGTAGTAGATGCGCAGCTTGGACTCCTTGGTGAGGAACTCGCAGATGCTGGGCACGGGGAACACGATCTGCTCCATGGTGCGGTCCGACCTGACAATCTGCACAGCAGCCTCATCAGTCCTTCCCACTTCTAAATGCTTTTATTTCTTGGTTTTCTGCCTGCTTTGCTCTCCCTTTCAAACCAGCTACATGCAGACGCGCTTCCAAAGAACAGCAGCTCGACACAGATTTCATTTGATTTACCTTTCAGAGCAGGGCTACATTCAGCTCCAGAATTGTAATTTCTATGCTGTGGTCTTATCCTGGCTGTACTGGTCTTAGCTGGGATTTCCACGGGGCCCAGAGAATGTCACATCAAAGCTGGGATGCAGTTCAGAGCAATGTGGTGGCCCAATTCAAGAACGTTGCCAAATTTGGGCAAGTACAAGGGATAACAGTGATACCTGTATTGCTTTTAAGAGAGTTTTGGGAAGTCACAGAACCATGGACTGGTTTGGATTGGAAGGACCTTAAAGCCCACCCAGTGCCACCCTTGCCACAGCAGGGACACCTCCCACTGTCCCCCAAGCCCCAGTGTCCAACCTGGGACACTGCCAGGGATCCAGGGGCAGCCCCAGCTCCTCCAGGAAATCTCAGTTATCTGTGAACATTTTACTTTTACAAAGCTCTAAGATGGCACATGAGGCCAAACTGTCATTTGAATCCAGAAAGAGTGGCAAAAAGCTATCACAAACTTTCTGGATTCAGCAACAGCACCGGCCAAAATGTAACAGAAGCGAAGCCACACTTCCTGCTGCCAAGAGAGCTCTGCTCAGCTCCATCCCCGAGCCCACACATGACAGCTCAGGAATAGCTCCCCCCTGCCACTGCCAGGGAATTAAATAAATAACTCTCCCTGTATGCTCTGTACCAGAGACAACAGTCCACACACAGGCAGGCAGAGCCATGGCAGCACCATGAAAATGCCCCCAGGGCTGCCCTCCCCGTGCTCAGCCCTGGGGTTCCCTACCTCGATCTGCGCCGTGTGCTTGGCGTAGAACTCCAGCGCCTCGTCCCCCTCGATCTGACCCCCTGGCTTCAGCATGTTCTGCAGCTCTTTGTTGTGACGAGCCAACTAAAATAAAGGAATGCACAGGGAGTGGGAGACACCAGATGTCTCTCTGTGATATTAAATTTCTGATTTTTGGCATAAAAAAAGAAATAGTACGCAGTCAGCTGCTAGGAAAGGGCAAAGTTGACAGAAGGCTTGTTCTGTTCCAACCAGACACCCTGCAGCTCTATTTTGGGAGCAAGTCAGAATGATTCAAATATGTATTTTTTTAATGCCAGTGTTGTACTCCTCTTTTCCTCATCCTCTCCCACCCTTTGCCTGGAATCTTTCTGATCCCACAGAAATTCACATTCGGTCTGTCCTTCTACACCACCCTAACCCAAAGGTGTGCCCATCACCCAAGATCCAGGCAGGGACAAAGAGAAAAATCTGCATCAACTGAGCAGCAGATGTACAAAGCACTGCTCCAAAAATGCTGCTGGATGCTCCAAATTCACCCTGCAGCACAGTGAGGGTCTGTCTGCTCAGATGCTGGAGGAACAAGAAGTCTCTAATGCAGTGAGAGATGTAGCACCAATATATTAAGTAGATTTAGATACAGTTTTCTCCCCTTTGGTTTTTTACCTCTCAAATACACATTGTATCAGGACAATGGCTCTGCTTGGCTCCAGCAGAGAGAGAATGTGGCAAGGACCGAGATTTCTGATTACACTTTAATTGATCTGTGAGTAGAATTTCTTTGGGAGTATAAAGTAACCTTTGATACAGCTGAAAAATAATACACTGCTGCTCAGTGCTGCCAAGAATTGAGCCACGTGTCCTCAGGAACTCAGTCCAGAGCCTGCCTGCTTCCCACGATAAAAGAAAATTCCCAAAATTTTCTTGTATTATACTATTTTTGTTTCTGATTAAAATTAGGATTTGCTCTGATAACAAGAGTATGTGCAGTGAGCCTGCCTCAGAGATGAGCCATGAAAACAGTTCCAGGGAAAAGCAGACTCTGGCTTTTCCCAGTTTGTGGCTCGTGGTGGAAACTCTACCTGATGAGCCAAGATATAAATGTTGTGTCCCACGTTCCTGGGAGACGCCGCGACATCTTCCCCGTTCTCTCCATCCTCAAACTCCACTTCTCCCTGCAGATAAGCCTTCTTGATCACTTCCACCTGGAGAAGGAGGCAGGCAAGGAGAGGAGGCTCAGGCAAAGGGTGGAAGCTGCTGAGGGCAGCACACGCTCGGCGCTCCCCCGGACGGGAACGGAGCGCAGCAGGGACATTCAAAGGGAGCTCAGTGGGTTTCCCAACACCCAGGATCAACTGAACTCAGCTTCAGCCCAGCCCACTGCCTCAACAAACTGAAGGTGACGTGTTCCAGGCCACCCTCTCTGCACCTGTGTCACGTTCTGAGCCCGGCTCCAGCGCAGCCCTGTGGACGAGTCAATGGTGCTCGGGCTGTGCTTCGCATCTCCTGCTTGAGTTTTCACCAGTTCATTCATGAACCAGCCCCAAAACCCTGCTAGGGCTCACTGGACAGCTCTGGGGCCACAAGGGATTGCCACTTCTCTGTCTCCTGTGCAAGTGAAGAGTCAGGAGCCGGGGAGGGAGCCCAGGACTCACCAGCTCCTTGGGCCTCATGTTGTAGAGGATCCTCTCCGCGTTCTCACTGTCGTGCCTGCTCTCCATGATGGCCAGGAGCAGCTTGGAAGCGTTGTTCTGAGGGCAGGGAAAAGCAATGGAATCACTGCCAGGAGCCAAAAAATGAGGGTCCCCAGCCTGGGTGGCACCACTCTGCTGCCAGGAGGGCTTCAGGGACACGGGTCCCAGGGCAGCAGCCACTGCAGGCAGAGTGTGCCAGCCAGACAGCCCAGGGCTCTCTCAGCCTCACCTCACCAAGGCCTCCCTCTCCTCTAATTACTGACCTACACAACTTAACAGGATTTTTTAGCAGTTCACTCCCCAAATCCTACTTATTGAAACACATCCAATTAACCCCAGCCAAGGTTTAAATTTCTGAAAATGCTGCTGTTTCATGCTCGTGTTGTTTTGTTTTGATTTAAGGATACTGCAGTATCACCACAAGCTCTGAGCTCCCAAATGGTGCAGCTCAGCTCTGCTGAAGATGCTGCTGATTAAATCAAGGGACAGCCAGGGCTGAAGACACAGATGTGCTTTGCTGCTTTTAACTGAAATCACTCTGCAGTCTGCTCACGCCAGGGAACACAGGGAGGAAATGGGAAACTACCACAAGGCACCAGACTACTTTAATACGAACAATTAAGATTAAAATCCATCATGCCTGACAATGAAACCCAATAAAAGTATTTAATTTTGAAGTATAATGCTAATCGAGTCTAAAAGCATTTTTTATTTACAATAATAAAAAACCCACATTACCCATAATAATGGTGTGAGTCGGCAACGGAAAACAAGGAGACACTGCAGTGTCACTCAGGGCAATAAGTCAGAAAGGAAATATTTCTCAAGCACAGGCTGAAGCAAGAGTGCTCTGAGACTGCTGTTGCTAGAGGGGAACCTGCTCGAGTGTTTTTGTGTTTTGAAACCAGCAGCAGGGCTAATTATTTCAGCATTAATATGGACAGCCATAAAGAATTGTTGATTCAATCTCAACCTATTAAACAACACCAATAAAGTGTTAGGAAAGTAGTTGCAACGTGAGAAATTTCACTTCCACTGTCCACGTAAAAGCTCAGCAACAACAGAACAGGTTTCATCAGCTTTAGGTTTTTTTACAGGAAGTGATTTTAGGATTCCTCAGCATATTCTGACTGCCTGCATCCCCCAGCTGAGAACTGGTGGCTCCAAGTCATCATTTCAAAGATGAAATACCTGTGACAAACAATCTTTGGGCACTGCCTGCAGCTCAGTGATGTATATAATTTTTGGGCACTGATGAATGTTGGGATATAACAAGCACCCAGATAATTTTAACAGTAAAATCACATTTTATCCCACTGTCAGCGTGCCTCGCACAGAGCATTCACTTGCCTTCAGCTCCAACACGAGGTCCATCCTCTTCTTTCCCAGAGGGTTGATGTCATTGAGAATTAACGCTGTGATGATGTCAATGCCGTTGGACTCGTGGGTAGCAATGCAGTTCTGTCCAAAGAAAAGTCATCAGGCTTCACTAATTACCTGTACTACAAACACAGCCCGGGCTGGTGACCCCTCCAGAGCAGCAGAGTCCCCTCTGTCATCACCTCCTGGGCTGCCCGAGCTGGAAAACTGCACAGACAGCTCCAGGCAGTGCAACAACAAAAGATTCAAGGCATTTTGTTCCAAGCTTTTCCTCTCCTCAGCCATGGTCCTACTGGAGCCCCTGGCCTCAGGAAGCATGGAGAACCATGCTGATAAATGAAGCATTTCCATGCCAAAGTGTGCAGGCTGGAGGAACAGTGTTTTACTGAGATTAGGGAGAGTTTTCTTTATTATAAACATGCCAATCAACACCTACTTCAGTGCTGTCTGCACAAAAAAAGGGAATTTCCGTAACCTCCTGCCTACCCTTCAGCCCTGCTCTTGGAATGCCCTGTACCTAAAACGTACAAACAGCAGCTTGCTGGCTTCAAAATCCAGAGAGAGCCCTGCTCTGTCGTTGAACTCCACACCGAGAACACCTAAAGGTTTTTAATCCACCTGATCCAGAGAGCAGAGGGACACTGACAATTCTCCCTGGCATGCACAGCCTCACACATCCTCTTGCAGAGACAAGAAGTGCAGAAAGGTCACATTCCAGGCTTTCAGGACAATATTATGGTCCAATTAATAAGGAAATTGAGAGAATAAGCAGAAACTGGCACAGGGTGCCCAGAGCAGCCGTGGCTGACCCTGGATCCCTGGCAGTGCCCAGGGCCAGGTTGGACACTGGGGCTGGAACAGCCTGGGACAGTGGGAGGTGTCCCTGCCATGGCAGGGGTGGCACTGGGTGGGATTTAAGGCCCCTCCCAACCCAACCTATTCTGGGATTTTATGAAGTACAGCAATTCCCCACTCTCCCTACCCAGTCTAATGAAACAGATCTTAGCAAAGCAGAAATACTTCTACTGCTTTGAGTGCTTCGACTCCTCAGAGGGGGCCCTGAGAAAGACAAGTTGATTATGAGGAGTTTATAAAGGAAAAAATCCTCCAACCTGGGGGGGAAATGAAGTGGGCAGTGTTGTAAGACAACAGCAGGCTAGCAGAGCTGGGGCCTGGGGAGAAAGGGGGGTGCATTTCCCAGCTCTGGGTTCATTACCTGGTTCTCATGGCAGGGCCCCTGACAGTACTCAGTCAAACTTTCCAGCGTCTGGTTGATCAGTGCCACGTTCTTCTCGTTTATATACAGACCCAGAAGTCCAAGTCCCCCAGTTGTGCTCCCACAGATGCAGTCCAGGAACTGCAGTGTCTCACACACCAGGTTGTAGTTTGTCTTGTTGTTCTGGCAGCGCAGGAAATTCTGTGAGGAGAGTGTCAAAGCCATGAGGGAGGGGAAAAACCATGCAAAATGCTCTTTGGCTGATAGTATTTATGAAGTTCATCCATCCCCAATTCCACTGCACGCTGGATTGCTCTGGCTCACTGTACAAGCACTTTAAGCCTCTTTCCAGGGCTTATTTGCAACGTGCTGCTCTCTCCTGAGCAGCCTGTTGGCCTCACGCTGTACAGCAGTGAACAGAGTGCATCCCATAAACAGAGAGATCCATCAGAGCCTGACACACCCAGCACGGAACAGGCACTCTGGGAAGCTCTCTGGAGCCTGGAAGCTTCACTCCACCTGCTGCACTTCCCTCCAAGCATCACTCAAGGCTCCCTCCTCCCAGACCTCTCTTGATTCCCTGGCTGGGGCCTCACAGCAGCTCCACCTGCACAAGAGGGACCTGAGTGCACACCTTGAAGGAAGGTTCCTTAAAATGGAATTCTCCCCACTGCATTTCTTTCCATGTAATTATTGTGATTCCTGCTTGAAGCTGCTGATTAGGAGCAGCTCCTCTAATGAAAAGCCAGATTTGCCACCGTGGATTTAACAGCTTTCTGCTCTCCTATATTCCAAATGAAGAAAAGCACCAAACCCACCCAAAACTGAAGAACAACTAATGAAAATCCCCCAGTGACTCAGATGCTGTTTGCCAGTGCATTCCCAGCAGTGCTGCAAATATTAGCAGCCACTACCACTTGCTTTTCCCTGAAGTTTCAGCAGGAAAACTCTTACTTAGCTTAATTCTAGCAGGTAACAACAATTCCAGAGTGAAAAAGCCCTCAGAGGAACTGGAGCCATGGAGTATGGAAGCAGCAGGGTCTTTCCTGCCAGCCCAGAGAGCAGCACTGGTCCCTGGCTGTCTCTGCCTGAGTCAGACTAATGAGTCTTTTAAGGCAAACAGAGAGAAATTGCAGATTCAATGGAAGGCGAAGCTAAAAAAGGAAAACGCTGTCTATGAATGCAGACTAAAGGTGACAGTGATTCAGCACATTTCAGCTGATTGCTCATTTAGTATCCTGACTCCTGATTACCTTGTCAGAATGTAAAAAAGGTTGATCCTACGGAAATCGGAGCTCATGTCTTCCCTCCAGAAAAAAAAAAGCAAAATGAAAGGATAATACCCGAAGTGAGGGAGTAAAATGCTCCCTGGCTGCTGCACAGCATTTATTCTGATTGCAGCTAAGCTTGTACCTGAGCTGCTTGATCCACAGTCAGTAAGGAGAGAAGAGGAATGAGGCACAAGACACTGTTAGGCTGAAACAAGGGGAAGGGAAAAAATTGTACAAAACAAACCCCTGCCGCACTGTGAGAAACTGCCCCAGGGAGTGTCTGCTGCTGTCTCAGCCAGGACAGAGGGAACTCTTCATTTTCAGTCACCCAGAGCACCTCACAGTGGGAACACAGCTCTTCAGTGCCGAGTGTGCCACTCCACTGCTCCCCGTGGGAATGACCCTGCACCCAGAACCAGCAGCCACAGGCAGATCCAGCTGGAACACGTGGGAAGCCTGCATCCCCCCGCTCATCCCAGTCCTTGCATTCATCTGGAGAAGGTACTGCAGCTCCTCCAGCCCCGTGGGGGGCTGTGGAGCAGCATCCACACGGAGCAAACTGGGGCTCTATCTGGGAAGGGAAGGGCTGCCTGATGCAGAGGGCACAGCACTGCAGCTGCCTGAGCACCCAGAGTCTTCCTCCTCCTCCTCCTCCCTGAAGCACAGGAGCTCCTCCAGCATGACTGGCACTGCCCTGTGTTTGCCCCCATCAGCTCCCACAGCTGCCAACAGCCTGGAAAGGCTCGGTGTGGCCAGCACACACCTGCAGCAGGCAGGTGATCCCAACTCACTCCCCATTCAAATGTAACGTGCAGTTCTGGGAGACACTCAGCTTCCCGGGGAGCCCTTCCCTGCTCCTTTAGGCAGCGACTGCAGGGAGTTTCTCTTGGCACTTTGCAGGGAGCTCAGTTACACGTACCAGCTGCAGACACCAAGATTTTGGAGGATCAGACACTTCTGCCTTCCCTTTGGGGCTGAGAGAAGCACAAACCTCGAGGCAGGCAGGCAGCAAGAGGATTACGCTGGAAAAGCTGTTCTACCTTTTTTTTTTTTTCCTTTTTTTCTGTTACAAAAAGAAATCCCTTTTTCTCTCAGAGCTGACTACAACTACCTGCTGTTTGGGAAATGGAATTGTTCAGGACGGGGAAGAGCTCAGGCCAAGTTTCTGCACTGGCTGGAATTCAAGCGTGCTCCTATAGCTGCACTGGCGGATCCTGTGCGTGCGGTTTGGAGCCGTGCCACGGGAACCGACACCGCCAGCGGCAGGAAAATCCTCTGACAGAACACACATCAAAGGGCTCTTTTTCGTTAAAATGAGAGAAAGGCTGATGTATGTAACCTGGGCACTCAGAGATGCTCCCGGAAGGTTTCCGTGCAGCTGGGATCCCACGTGCTGCCGGGGCATTCCCGCTCAGAGGAAGGGACTTGGCAGCTCTGCAAAGCTCTCACGCAGGGTCCCACGCTCCTGCTGGCCACGGAACAATGGGCAATCACGGCAATTATTGCTCTTTATGAGGGCACTTAGCACATTGTACAGCGCCTCACCAGCTCCTCGATCCCGACACGGCAGCACTGAGCAAAAATCATCTGAATTGCAGCTCCATTGTAAGGGGGAACCTGCTCTGGGCTCCCTGGAATTCTACGAACACGTCCCAGGGCAGCACAGGACACCGAGGCTGCCAGGACCTTTGGACACGGCCAACTCCAACCCCTGTCACGAGGCAGCTGGAGCAGAGCCTGGCCCGTCCTCTCCACATCCCCCATCGGGTGTTTGCACACATGGGGAGAGACCCTGAGCCTTCTCCTCTCCAGCCTGACCTCTCCCAGCTCCCCCTGCCTCTCCTTGCCCATCAGATGCTCCAGTCCCATGGTCATCTCTGAGACTCCCTGCTGGACTTGGGAACCCAGGTCTGGAGCCAGAATTCCACGTGGAGCCTGGGGCACCCAGCTTGTTTAGGTGCATGTCCAGCTTGTTCAGATGTTTCCCATCTCAATTCCCCACCAAGGGTAGGACTCCCTTGCTCCAGACCTCACCAGGGTCTCAGGAATGTAGGGCTGGTGAAGGCCAGTCCTACCAGTAAGGGGCAAAGTGAAGGTGGCACTGAGCTCCCTGACCTTCTCCATGTGCTCTGTCACCAGGGGCTGTGCCCATTCTGCAGCAAACCCACCTCTGCCTATCTCCCCCTCTGGATACAACCTAGAAATCCTTCTCATTGCCCTCCGTGTCCCTCAGCAGATTCACCTCCAGCTGAGGCTTTGTGTTCAACTCTAGCTAGGTACATGGACAGAGCCAAGAAAATCCAGGAGAACCTGGTTACTGGAAAGTTAAGCTTGAAGGCTGATGGAATCAAAGTCCCAACGCCCTCTTCATTTTCCTACATGATCTTTCTCTTTTTCTTTTTTTCTCTTTCTTTCCCTCCTCTCTCAAAAACAAATCAGTAACTTCACAGTACAACACCTGCTTGCTTTCAACATATACTTTTTAAAAGCCCCAAGAAGTGTTGACCCCACCACCTTTAATGTATGTACCTTTCAAAGACCACTGGATAACTGGATTTGCTCGTATCAGCCCAGCAAGGTATAACAAGGTATAAGTACTTTTTTTTTTTTTTTTTTTGGATTAACGTCAAGACCAAAGAGAATAATTGGTCACATAATCCATTTAAAAAAGGCCTGGGATTAGGGATAATGGTGTGGCAGCAGTGAGTGCACAAGGCACCCTGAGCACAGCTGCCCGGAACCAGGCGGTACCTGCAAGTCCCGGTTGTGGTTTTCACAGAGCAGCTGCAGGAAGCGCAGGATGGGCTGCATGATGGAGATGACAGCGCTCATCTCCAGCTCATCTTTGCTCTTGTCTGCTGCAGCCTGGGCTCCCTCCCCTGCTGAGTAGTGCTCCTCGGGGTCGGCCTCTCGCCGGTACGTGGTGTACGCCTTCCGCGTGGCCGCAGACGCCTCCAGCAGCTGGTCCCGCACCTCCTCTGTGATCTGGGTCATGGGCTCCCTCACTACAACACACCAGGACACAACTTCCTTAGGAAAGCTGGATAAGGAGGGCAGGAAGACTGTCCACACGTTCCCCTGGCAGCTTCACCCAGCTGTTGAGCAGCAGCTCTTTGGTGAGTACGTTTAGCGTAGGAAGGGGCTCGTGCCACACTCTGCACCTCGTACACCAGCCACAGCAGGGTTACACTTCTGGGGATTAACTGGTTAGGGAACACACATCTAGCACTAGCAGGAGTTATGGTAAAAGGACCTGCTTCAGAACAAAATTGGGATTTCTTCACTTATTGTCAGAGAAGGCACTGACCACAACCCACGGCCTGGGGTTGTTCTTATGGATCAGATTTGGGCAGCTTGCCATGAGACAAGGCAGCAGAGTCTCAGCTCAGAAAGGCTTTTCCTCATTTCAATAGCACTCATTGAAAAACCTCACAAATGGATGAAGATGGGATGAAGCTCTTGAAATCCTGAGCCAGGGCACCACTGACCTCTGAACTTTGCTCTGTGGGATCAGAGATCAGAGCATTATTGCATCAACCGAAATGAGTTCAAAACACAAACTCCCTGTCACTTCAGAAGGGGAATGACTGGGGATTACCTCTTTTCCTGTTGGGGACATCTCTGTCCGAGTCTTCATCTTTCTTTTTGTTTCCTAAGTCACTGGTGTTGACTGTGACAGTTGCCTTGATTTCTTGCTGTGCCACTTTCATGCGGTCATAAAAAACCTTAAAGAACTTCTCAGATTTCTTATCTTCCGTCAGTCGGCAGAAGAAGGAATGCTACAAGAGAAAAGGAACAGCATCTGTAGCTCCACACACAGGTCTGAGTCCAGACAATTCCACCTTCCTGCACTGTGTGGTATCCTGCAGGACCGGGAGCTTCATTAGTTGTCAGTAAGCTGAAACTCACAGCAATGGAAACTCGTAGTTTATTGTGAGGCAGCCCCAGTGGCTCAGCTTGGTTAAGCCCCTCATTAACAACTTCAAATGCAGATTTAAAGAGAAGTGAGGGCAATAAATCACACCAGGCTGATACAATTGGGCAGCATACCTCACTCTCAACAAGGGAGATATGGTAAGTACCAGGAATTAAGGTAAGGAGAAGGGAATTCCCTGTAATTTGATTATCAGCGCAGAAACAAAAGGGTATGGACAAAATATAGAACTGTCCTGCCTTCCTACCCTCAAATCCAAGGGACTGTGACTCACAACACGCAAAGCCAATGTTAATCACAGTCCAAAAATGTACAAACAGGGTGATCCCGTGAGGGACATCTCGTGCTGAGTTTCCCCTGCCCTGCCTGCAGCCGGCTCCTTAAAACTCTTTTTAGTTCCCACTCCAATATATCTTTAAGTGACAGAAAAACTCAAAGCAACTGACTACTTTTAAGAAGGTTTGTTACTCTTCTTCTGCACATATGTGCACAGAGACAGAAAGTTCTCCCTAAAATCGAGGAGAATACAAATCATGTACAGGTCAAGAAGGAGCCAGCACAGTGAGTGATCAGACAACTCCTGATGAAACCAATATGCTGTTACATAAATCAGGACCAGAGCTTAAACACGACTGAAGGATGAACTTGTAAGTGGGTCACCTTATGCAGAGCATTATGAAATTAGTTAGCATTCTGCAGCGGCTCGCCATCCAACAGCTTTACATGATGAATAGGAATGAAGCCTGATTTATTGAAAAAACAAATTAAAATGGGAACAGCAATATATCCTGCCTGCTCCGCTGCGGAGCACACGGGGCCGTGGCTGCTGCTGCCTTTGATCACTCCCCAGCAGCTGCACAGAGAATGCACAGAGTGACTTTGAACACTCCCAGAGCTGTGCCTTTCCTTACAGACAGAGCAGCAGTGTGGCTATTTAAAGAACGTGGTCAATATTCACGAGATATCCCTCCCACCACTGCAATACCTGCCCTTAGCACCTCAGGTAAACTCTGAAGATTGTGTTTATTGCTGGTGAACCCGGGACAGACATCCCAAATCCAGCCATGCCAGTAGCCCCTCCTGACACCCACCCAGAGGGTCCAGCAAAGCAGAGGTGTCAGAGCACTGCAGGCCATGCCCTCTGCCCCAACACTGCTGGGCCTGTGATGTGCCCAGGGTGACCTGGGTGCCCAGTTCATTTATTAACATTGGTACAGTAAAAATAAAATATCTAATCCAAAACTTTCTATCAACAATTTGAATGTTTTCTCATAATGTTTTCCCATGGCTTTAAACTGAATGAGGGCTGACTTAGATTAGATATATTCAAGAAATTCTTCCCTGTGAAGGGGGCGAGGCTGACCAACAACCCCTCAATAACTGGGTGGTTGAGGCAGCCAAGCCTGAAAGAACTCTGTGACTTGGTGGCTACAAGGACAGAGAGAGGAAGAGTTTGTATCTAAGGATATCTTAGAAATTTCACTCTACAGAGACTACAAATAGTAACAACAACAATAATTTACACACAGACCAGCAGAAACCACGGGCTCTAGAAAGGCCAAACACTTTCCAAAAAATCTGGTTGTCAAGCAGCGATGGCCATGACCCAGCTGTCACATCTGCAGAGCCCAGACAGGAGGAATTTCCCTGTGATGAAGCTGTGCTGAAGGAAAAGCCTTTTTCTGATGAACCACACCAAAGAAATACCTTTTATGAGAGTAATTACGTCTTGCTGACAGACTTGATTTTTGTCGTCTTTTCAAGCTTCTTAACTGAGTTTCCACTGCACTTCAGAGAAAAAAAACCAAATGAAAGGAGCATTTCCAGTAAAGCTTTTTGTGCATGCTGCACATACACTGAAGGGGTGTCACCAAATGATTGTTTCAGTTTAGGTCAGGATGCCTAACACCTTCACACATATGAATCAACCACATGCCAGCTCCCAAAGATACTGTATTTTAAGAGGTGTGATCTTGCAAGTTGCGCTTGAGCAGGTAACGGGTGGTGATAATTATGACAGAAATCCTAAAATCTTATTTACAGATATAGCCTCAAAGGAGAAAGTGGAGAAATCTCCCTTTTTAAAACGGAAATCGAGTGGCCATTTTAGAGCACCGTCTGCTGGGGTCCTGGCTTGTGTACAGACACCATGGAACCACAGGCTGCTGAAAGAGCAAGTGTGGAGGAACAGCCAACCTCCACACTCCTGTGATTTTGAGGAACAGAGCTTTAAACACAGCCCTGACACTGCAGCATCTGACACCAGCCATCCCTGAGGATCCACTCACCATCGCACTGGGGTCTGGGAGCTCCTAAGAACTGACTGCAGGCAGGGAACTGTGTCCCATAACAAACCAGCAGGGTGTCTGGCTGTCCCAGTAGGGAAAAGCTGTCTGAGAGGTGCTGGAGACACAGCTCCATCTGGTACCGGAGACACGGCAGTGAAGGCCAGAGAGGGATTTGTGACAAGGGCATGGAGGGACAGGACAAGGGGAATGGCTTCCCACTGCCAGAGGGCAGGGTAAGATGGGGTTTTGGGATGAAATTCTTCCCTCTGAGGGTGGGGAGGCTCTGGCACAGGTGCCCAGAGAAACTGTGGCTACCCCTGGATCCCTGGAAGTGTCCAAGGCCACGCTGGAGCACTCTGGGTTAGTGGAAGGCGTCCCTGCCTATGTCAGAGAATTGGAAGTAAATGACATTTAAGGTCCCTTCCAACCCAAAGCATTCTGGCATTCACACATTGTGAAACAGCATTTTATGTCAACCCTGCATTGTTAATGTCTGTTATGTCATTGCCCCTGCACAGGGGTTTGCCCCAGGAACTCAGGCTCAGCAAAGAGCTTCACAAGTGCCCCCAGCCCAGGGAAGCCCAGCAGATCTCCCGAGCACAGCAACCGCGACAGCGCCGAGATAATGGGCTGGTTTAATTAATTAATTACACAGCCTCAGAAGGAAACACAGCCCCACCCCACGTGAGCAGCACGAGTGTCTGGCAGGACAGATACTCACTGGGAGCAAGGACATCACCACAGAGCTCTGCATCATTTCTAAGGAGGGAGCAGCCACCTCCTGCACACGTTCACGGTTTCAAGGGGATGGAAGGAGAGCCCAGCACAGGCATTACATCTGCAGAGCAGCTCCTCCTGACATCCAGATTACAGCACCACAGAGCAGATCAACTGATGACACCAGCTACCTGGAGGAATCACTTCCTTTCCTCTCCATCACCCAGCTGTGTTCCTCAGGGATTCCAGCCAGAAGCCTCATGCACAGCAGGACATCCCCCTTACACCTCTGCCCCTCCAGTGCATCCCCTCTGGGCCAAAGGAGCTCAGTAAGCAAACCCCATCACCACCCATGACTTTATCTCCTGGCCCACACCACAAGTGGCAGAAGAAGAGCTGCAAATCCACAGATGGATTTCTCTGGAAAAGAAACCAAAGGTCAAGTTCCAGTGGCAGGAGCTTGACCTGCTACAGCCCTGCCCACCCTGGAGCAGCAGCAGCCCCTCGAGCTCCCTCACCGACTCTGCCTGTGTTTCCTGTGGTTTTTTTTGAGAAAAGAATCCTGTCTTTCTTGAGCAAGTGTCAGAGATGATGAACTACGTCTGTCTATGGTCTGTGCCAGTGGTTAACAACTGTTAGAAACATGTGGTTAAGCTCTTTTTCATGCCACTAACTTCCAGTCACTGATGTTTTTTAAAGTCTGTGTCTCTTCTGTAGTTATTCCCAGGAACTTGGTCTCCTCTTCCCTTCTGACTATTTACATACTCTGTGAAATGTTTACCTAATGTTTCGTGCTAAACTGAAAATACCATTTTTGCTTGCTGACTTTTTATTCAGCATTAATCTAATTTTCTGTGGTGGGTATTTTTTGGCATGTTCTTAAATATTGCAAATCATTAACAAGCTGGATTGTAGAACCACATTAAAAAAAATAAATCACCAAAGAATGGGCACATTTCCTGGCATTAGCATTTAATTCTAAGACCTTTGACATATATAATATACACAATTTCTAATGATGAGTGGAAGAGAAGCTCAGCTAACTCCCCAGCAGTTGAAGGGGGCAGGATTATGGAGGCAGGATAACCACAGGGCAGGGACAAATGCTCCTTAACATGTCTCTCATAGCAGCAGTCAGTAACAAATTGGATTTTAGCCAGCAGAACTGACATCTGTCCTGTGGAGAGTGAAACCACACAGCACAGCAGTCTGGTACCTTTGTGTAAGGTGTACAGAGGACAGACCCAGGTAACTAATCCACTCTAAATGTAACTAATCCACAGTGAATTTAATGATGAGTGAACTTGTGCCCAGTGTAGGATTGTTAAATGGGGGAAAAAAAAAACCCAAACAGGCAGCAGCTGAAGGCAGCTGATTTCCAGCTCTTACCTCTGAAAGCCTTGCCAGTTTGGGCTGTGTGTGCTGCCCCCTTTACTGGGAACACCTTTCCCCACCCTGTCACCTGGCTCTGCCCCCACGTCACGACTGTTCTGCCAGCCAGGAAAAGGAACAACAGTTGGATTGCTTCTCGTGGAACAGCTCAGCTTTCCACCCCAGACCCGCTCCAGGCTGGGCTGTCTGACTGATCCTGGGAGAAGCAGCAGCAAAACCCAGCAGTTTAAGCAAAACGCTGGGTTTAAGCAGGCTCTGCTCAGCTGTGCTTGCTCCCCACGAGGGGTGGCCTGGCCCGAGGCAGCCTTGGCTGCGGGAGCCACTCCGAGGTTGCCGTCAGCCCACGGAGCTCGGAGCGTTCCCGGGGCCGCACCCTCCCTTGGATGTTTCATCAGCCACCAAGCCCTGCCAGACCATCCCAACTCATCCCAAAGAATTCCCCAGCAAAACAAGCTTTTGATTACCAAGAAACCAGGGAAAGCAAAGCCCCAGCAAACAGCCCAGCAGTTAAAGCAAACTGCTTTAACTGTCGTGTCCTTCCCCGTTTCCCTAATGCCAGTGAACAGAAAATACCCCGTGAACTTGGCGAGCCAGGGAGATTGCAGAGAGGAAAGTCCCTGCAGAAGGAGGAGAAAGCTCAGTGATCTGGCTTCAACTCAGGACATTTTATTCCAACACTAGAGAGAAATCATTGCAGGGACCTCAGCTCGCTCGGGTTATCCAGCCAGGCTGCCAGCACCAACTAATGCAAAACTTGTGTGCTACTTCATCTCTGCAGGAAGCTTGCCACCCCCAGACGACTTCTTAGAGCTGGACTACTTCAAACAAGCCACATTTTAAGGAGAACTGCACTAACACAAGAACTGAATTAAGCATAAGTGCCAACCCTCTACATTCTGCCTAAACATATTGCGAGGGCTTCCACTGCAGAGAATTCCAACCTAACTCTGCTTTTGGTCCCTCCTCATTTATTTATTTTAAATATCACTAATCTCTCTCTCTCTCTCTCAATCTCTCGTACGTCCTGGCTCGCTGGAGATCCATCACTTTGGGCATGAGTGATGGATATCATTAGTCTTGCATAGCTTAAGGAAATGGCAGCTGAAATATTTCACACTGAACATACTTCACAGTTTGAAATAAACCCATAAGGAAAATCTGCCAGAACACCTCAATTGCCTGTTTTATTTTTTGCAAACTGTAAAATAAACTTTGTCCTGAAAGCAGAAGGAGGACTTCCCAGCTCTATTTTCCACAAATAAGACAAACTCTCCCTGCCATGGGCATCCACTCTCCACCCTGCACAGCTCTGCTCTTTGCTGGGGGTTCTACCCACTTATGGGAGAATGTTTTTTGGGGGTGATGAGTATACAGAGCCTGACCTGTGGAAATGCTTGCCTGTCCCAACCAACTTTGAGACCAGCAGCACAACACCACCAAGACCCTGCAACACCCAAAAATATTGTTGCAACTTAAAGACATTTCACAGAGGAAAGCAAGACCAAACCTCACACAGAGACAGTTCCCTCACACCCTCCAGAGCCAGTAGGAGCCCTTGGAAGGATGAGGTGACACTGGTGGAGGCACAGTGGGGGAACAACAGGCACAAACATCACTGTGGGGTCTGGGCTCACAGATGGCCTCGGGAGCTTGGGAGACTCAGGGTCTGCCCTGCTGTCAGCACGGAGCTGATTTGGGTTCCCTGTGGGAGCACATGGGGCTGGGTCACTCAGCTCAGCCACGGCAGGAGCGTGGATCCCAAATCTCATGGCAAGAGCATGGATCCCATTCCCCAGAGGAGAATCATGGATCCCATATCCCATGCAGAATCATGGATCCCAAATCTCATGGCAGGAGCATGGATCCCATTCCCCAGAGGAGAATCATGGATCCCATTTCCCCATGGCAGGAGTGTGGATCCCATTCCCCAGAGGAGAATCATGGATCCCATTTCCCATGGCAGGAGCATGGATCCCATATCCCATGGCAGGAGCATGGATCCCACATCCCGTGGCAGGAGCATGGATCCCATATCCCATGGCAGGAGTGTGGATCCTATTCCCCAGAAGAGAATCATGGATCCCATTCCCCATGGCAGGAGTGTGGATCCCATTCCCCAGAGAAGAATCATGGATCCCATTCCCCAGAGGAAAATCATGGATCCCATTTCCCATGGCAGAAGCATGGATCCTATTCCCCAGAAGAGAATCATGGATCTCATATCCCATGGCAGGAGCATGGATCCCATATCCCATGGCAAGAGCATGGATCCCACATCCCATGGCAGAAGCATGGATCCTATTCACCAGAAGAGAATCATGGATCCCATTCCCCAGAGGAGAATCGTGGATCCCATATCCCATGGCAGAATCATGGATCCCACGTCCCATGGCAGAATCATGGATCCCACATCCCATGGCAGGAGTGTGGATCCCATTCCCCAGAGGAGAATCATGGATCCCATATCCCATGGCAGAATCATGGATCCCATATCCCATGGCAGGAGTGTGGATCCCATTCCCCACCAAACCAGCAAGTGCTGCGTAGGTGTGAGAAACAAGGAAGTCTGCAGACTCCCCAAAAGAAAAAAAAAAAAAAAGTGTAAGATCTCCTTGAGAGACAGAGGAATTAAAGAAAACCATAGCAACAAGTCAGTCCACCTACCCAAACCACCCACCCACCACCAGTTTCATTTGCTGACGCACTTCAAAAACAAGCTGGCTCCTACCCGCTCTGGAAGGTGAGCAAGCCCTGAGAGCTCATTAAATTCCCTTCTCAGCTACTCTTGTGTGCCTGCAGCTAGTGAGCAAGTGGGATATAAATAGAAGTTATATAACAGCGCTTTGTTGATTCCTGTGCTTACCAAAAAAAAAAAAGGCAGCATGACCTTGTTTTGCTGAATAGCTTTGCCTCTGCCTGCTCCGGGAGGACTTTAATCCTGCTAGGGATCATCTAGAAAGTTTATGTTGGACCTGGATCCCATGGAGAGGAATTGGGAGAATTGCCTCCCTGCTCGCTCCTTGCAGGACCAGGATCCCAGTGGAATGCTGAGAGGATTGCCACACAGGAGGTGGTACCCAACCATGAACACCACGAGGCCACCAAGGCACAGCTGAACCCTGAGGTAGAGCCTCTTCTCCTTTTTTTCCACCTACACTGCTCAACTGCACAGATGGGCACCTCAGAATCCAGCAGGAAACTTCCCTTTGGGAAAAAAGACTGGAGGATGTTCTGCTCCAGGAATTCTGATGGCCCAAACATAGCTCAGGAAGCAGCAGGAGCTGCAGCTCAGGTGCAAAGACGAGGTGCTGTCGTTGCCACCTCACCTCATCCACCCTCAGTCTCACCTGTGCATCCCAGCGCCCCGAATGGAAACGGAATCTCCCCTGCAGGAAGGATTCCTCACACTGCATGATCAGGGGGCTGAGGTTGTTTTGAGCATGGTGGCATCCAACAGCTGAGGGACACTGAGACTTCACCGTGCTAAATACATTAAAATAAACGAGGAGAAGATGGGTGTGCTCCCACAGGCTTGGCAGCCCCATCTCCTTACGTGCTGGGGAGCATCAGAAGATCAGGACAGAGGTTCCTCGTGGCTACTGCAGGGCCTGTGCCTTCTCTGGAAGGCAACTCCACTGTCAAGGAGGTCAGGATTTGCACAAGGTTTCCTTTTGGAGAGGGCTCTTTCAGAAAAGGGCAAGATTTCTGCCCACAGTTGATGATGCAGGTCCTTATCAACTTTTTTTTAATGTCATGCTCATGACGTAATCATAATTTAAAAAAGGTGTATTTTACCTTGAGGAAAAACACATTAAAACAGCGAAAGACACAGGCAGGTGATTGCTTAACACGTGCCAAGAGTCTGCTGGTTGTGCACTGGTTTCCTAAACAGGTATCACTAAAACAATGTTTAAAAAGATAAAACATCCTGTATCACAGAATTCTGTTTGAAACAAACAGAAAATTTAAGATTTGTTTTATCAATGATCAAAAGTTTGCAAGTGCTACTTACAGAAGTTTAGTGACCCAAAGACATTCTTGCCTCTGCAGCCTTTGCCATCGCATGCAATTGTCTGTGCTCACTGATATCTATGACTGCTGCAAATCTTGCAAGAAATAAAGCTGATTTTAAGAGTCCAAACCACAAATTAAAGCACTATTGTGTCACTAAGCCAACATTTTACCCCACCAGTACTCCTGTAATGTTTTGCAGAGTTTCCCCCCTGTTTTGCAGGGCAGTTGCAGCCACATAAAAAAAGAAACTGTGTTCCTCCAAATAGGACATTCTGGTCACAGTATTTCACAGCCAGTGCCACAGTGAGCTCAAGGATACATTTGTCTTGAAGTCTCTGCTCTCTCAATGCCAAGGGCTGTGGCTGACCAGCACCAGAGGCTGGTACCCCCCAGCTCTGGGCTTCCCTGGGTCCCCCCAAGTGCCAGAAACACAAAACTGGCTAGCTCTGGATTCAATTCCTTTTGTGCATCAATCCTGCAGTTATGTAACAACTGTCAATCACCTCTGGACAGTCGGAGGCACAGAAAAGGAGACCACAATTCACCCTGGGGGAGCCTCCTTGCTGGTGGCACGAGCAGAAATGTTGAGAAAACGTCAACTGAGTCCAAGTATGGAGCAAGACCGGGTTGGGATGGGAGAGTTGTGTGAGCCCAGGCCAGAACTTCCTACCAAGCCTCGCTGATGAGGAGCTGGCTGCTGAGATTTCTGTGTCCATGGCACCTGCTCCAGGGACAGCACAGCCACAGCCCCCAGCCCCAGGGGGCACTCAAGGGAGGGCACAGGGATCCTCAACCAACGAGCTCTGGAAGGTCAAACAGCTCGAAGCCACAAGCTTTTTGCACTGTCACATCCCAAAGGAGCCTGGTGAGCTCCAAGCCACCACTCCACACGGCACGGATTCCCTCTGGCTGTGCTGTGATGGAGGCACAACTCTCCAGTTCATCACCACCAGCTCATCGGTGCTGTCTCGAGCCAGGGTGGCCCCTGGTCCTCATCCCCCTCCTCAGCTGCTTGGGGACAGAGAGGGCTGTGCAGCACATCCCACCATCATCCTCTGCAAAGAGCAGCAACTCTGCTCAGATGCCATAAAGCCAGGAGCAAATTCCACTTCCTGGGAAAAAAAAAAAAAATCACCTTTTCCTTGCATGCCAGCTCGCACCACCCCACCCTCTGCGACTGCAGCCCACCTAGGGGACAGCAGTGGGCAAAGGGAAACTGAGGCACCAGCACTCTCTGAAGTGGCGGAGGTGCATTGTGTCACCTCGGGGCAGCACTTAAAAACTGCCTGGAACAACCAATGCCATCAACCTCATCTTACCTCCCCCTGCTGAAAGCACCAACATGTGCGTGTGGGTAATTTGTCACGCAAGCTGACTTTTGAGAAGATCCCTAATTAAAGGAGCAGAGTCTCTGTGGAGAGGTGTTACGTAAGGGACTTTACTTGCCATTAACTTCCACCGACCAAGGAAACCCGAAACCCGGCGGAGGTGAGGCAGAGTAAGGGCACACAGAATTTTTATTTAGCAGATGAGAGAGTCCTCAGCAATTTCCTGCACTGTCACTCACTCGCTGTACCAGAGGAAAGCCTGGCCGTGCTGCCACGCGTGTTCATCCCTGCCCGAGGGGACACACTCTGAGTGCCCACCAGCACCCACCAGAGCATGCCTTGCTCTGGAGAAGGGAGCCCGAGGCAGCACCAGGACAGCAGCCAGGCACTGGCACCGGGGAGCAGGGCAGGCTCAGCCCTCACCCTCTGGAGCAGAGCGTGGGGCACCCCCAGGGCTGCTCAGAACTGCTGAGCCGGCGCTCCCCGGGGGGATGCTCAGGGTTACATAAATTAATAAAGGGGTTGATGCAATTTGCAGCTCAGTGAGTTGCAGCATTTGTCAAGTTAATTTGTTGTCTGGTGCTGACCCCGTGGTTCCACCTCTGCTTCTGTCTCTGTGCAAACCAGGGCAGGCTTCCCACTGAAACCCAGGGCTCCTGCTGAGCAGGAGTGACAGCCACCACAAGGTCACCACCATCCTGCTCCCAGAGAACCTGACGGCGTTTCTAAGTTAATTCCAAAAGCTAAAGCCCAGAAAGTTTCCACCCAGAGAGCTGGAAGCGGGGCAAAGACCTTCCCAGAAGAGCTAATTTGCCACATTCACATTCACCCCTGCAGCAAAACACGGAGCAGCGTGGGATTCAGGGTGCCACACACCACCAGCTCAGCCTCCTTCCTGAGGTGAACCAGGAGCCTTTTCTCTTGTCCTGCTTCTCCCCCACATTCATTTTCCTAACAATACAATAAAAATCCCTCCTACCAATTACAATAAGGAACGTTTCGAGATTTGCTTTTCTGCTGGAGTTGGCAACCACCTACTTTGCCTACCCTTAATACTGGCCCTGCCTGCACCTAATGAAACAGCAACACCTACTGCAGTTATCCCTTCCCAGCATCATGGGGATCTGCTCTCCCACTGAAGCTCATGGGAGTTACCTGGGAACTCCCATTATTAACCATATTACAATCATCATGTGCAAGTTCCTGTGTGTTGGTACAAACCTTCTCCTGCACTTCAGGCGGAATCAATTTCCCGTGTGAAAACCTGGAGTTAAGAAAATGCCGTGCAGGGGTGACACATTTCTGGCTTTGCTGCCAAAGAGCCTTTTTTACATAACCTGTCCCTATCCCACCACTTTCCTATTCTCAAAGGCCTGTAGATAGAGGCAATTGAAGTTCAGTAGAAATTATTCAAACTGAGCACAGAACAAGCTTGTTTAGAGCACTATCAATCAACAGCTGCTAATAATAACAAAAAAAATTGTGAAATGAAGATAACCTCTGTTAGACCTCAAAGACAAAGCTGGCTGGTTTGGCTAGGTGAACTTTGCCAATGACAAATGCATCTGATGCAAAATTAATATTGGTCCAGAGACTGGGGATGACTCTTCCACTGGCACTTACTGGAAGCTGCAGAAGAACTGCAGAAAATCCACTCTGCAGAGGTTGCCAAGCCCTACCTACCCACTCTGCAAAACTTACCAAAGAACATTAGAGAAAGACTGGGAGAAAACACAAGGAAAGTATCAGGTTAATTTTCCCAAGTGCATCTTGTTTCCATAAGCAGCCAAATCTTGCAGCGTGCTTTGTAAAAATGAATTCCTGCTAAGGGGAGACCATCACTTTGCTGCACTCAGTAAATCTTCACTGTGTCACAGCCAAAGGCTGCTGTACAAAACCAATCAGCTTTGCAGATTAGCAATTACCCACACAGCTCTCCTGAACAGCTGGGCTGCACCCAGGGCCCTCTGCACTGTGAGCCATTCTTCCTACATGGAGACAGCAAAGCTCGATGACACGAGTTCACTGTCTCAGGATACCAGTTTAACCTGGCCATCACATCACTCAGCAATTACCCTGGGAGATACAGCCCTGAAATAATGATTTTACTAAAGAGCAAGCCTCCACCTTCGCTTTGATTCCCAGTGTGGAGCCAGCTGTTCTGCCAGAAGTTAAGCTTTGTGGTTGGTGTTTTCCCCATTGGAGTTGTCCTGACTTGGCTCTCTCCAGCCCTCCTGAGAGCTCAGAGTGCTGAGGATGTGCTGTTCCTGCCTGCCACTGCCAGCATCCCTTGGGCCCCCATGTGCTGGAGCCACTGCAAGGCACCAGAAAAACTCTCCACCTACCACCAGGAGTTCAACCAACGTGGAAGAAATCCACAGAACACATCCATGCACTGATTATGCTCCTTTTTTGCCTTTTGCTACAAAGTCCATGGAGTGTTGCAGCGTGGAGTATCCACATCCCAACGGCTCCACGGGATATTTTCAATAACATCCCGTTGGTGCTTTGCATGCGTGAGTAAGAGCTGCTGGGTGTGTCCGAGCCCTCAGAGCTCACAGCATTAGCTGTAGGCATCACAAGTCATTTGGTTCCTAAAACACTCTGTACTTTTAAAGCAGCCCACACTCCAGCAGAGCCCCCTCCCAGCCCGGCCCGCCGGAGCACGCACCCAGGACTGCTGGCTGCCCGTCCTACAGACACCTGCCAAGCACTTATTCCTGAGTGGGAAAGGATGGAAAACAGCCACCCTGGGTTGTGGAGCACGTCTGCAGAGGCTGGAGGGCAGCAGGACCTGGCAGCAGAGCACGGTGTGGGGCTGAAGCACCTCTGCCCTGAGAGCCATCCATCGCTCCTGACCGCAGGGCTGTTCCACAGCCCAGCTCCCGGTTACAGACAGCAAATGCAAACTGAACCACCTCCCTTTGGGCAAAAAGGTGTCCTGGGAGGCGGACTGCACATTTTCCTGTTGGTTTTCAGTAGGTGAGCTGAGGAGTCTGCTTCCAACACGGATTTGGGCACTGCGGGAAGTGACTCTGCTCAATCCTTTAGCACTGAGGTTCAGCACAAGCAAAGGACCTCTCCACACCAGGCTGGAGCAGTTTGTTTTTCCTTCCAGCATGACAGTGTGAGGTTACCTGAGGCTCCCTGAGAGCTCTAAGGATGAAAGCTCAGCTTCCTTTACATTAGAGAAGAGCAGGAAATTTAAAGGAGTGACTGTCCCCCAGGAATGTTAATCCTGTCATTGCAGTTTAAGGTGACACAGGATTTTCAACACTCAATTCCCACTTGATCTTTTGCAAAGAAGTCTCATTCCAGAGCTTATATACAGGGGATTAATGAGGGTACTGATTAGAGACAGAGTGAAGGAGCCCAGAGACATTCCCTGTCCTCTCAAGGGAAGTTTGCATGGACACAGGAGGTGCTGCTGTAAGGATCTAGTGTGTGTTTCAACCACAACAATCAGTTACAACTGGTCAGGACTCAGCCCCAGAGACAGACTGCAAACACAACACGTGCAGAGCTAAACATATAACAGATCACAGATTCAATCATCTTTGTGAGCAAGTTTTGCTGTCGTAAGGTTTTACTTTCCCTGTGGAAGAACATAAGGGCTCGCTGGTGTGTGTTCATCAATCCACACCAGGGACAGTTTTCTTTTAGGGGAATCTAATCCCTACTGAAAACACAGAAAGGAAGAACAGGGAGATTGCTGGAAATGGTGGTGGTCTGGAGTTTACCATACACTTATTTCAAATTCCAGACTGAAATTTAACAGCTCACCATAAAAGTCGCTGAACATGTTACAGTTGCTTAAGTTATTTGTAAGAGCAGTCAATAACTTCCCTACAAAGCTGATTTATTACACATTCCTCTCTATTGCCCTGGGAAAACACCTCACGTACCCAGTGCCCGTGCAAACATTCAGTAAGTTGACTTTTGCATGGCAGACATTAATATTTCCCTTAATTACAGGTCAAAGATCATTCAGATCATTTCCCCTCCCGCCTCCTTAACCCTCTCAAATTTCCTGGATTTCATGAAAACATTTCCCTTCCCGACACAGTTCAGTCACAAGATGGGAGTTTTCCATTTCCCTACCTGTATCGTGGTGTTCCCACCTTCCAGCAGGGCAATGGCCAGCAGGATGCTCTCGTGGAAGACTCTGTCACTGGTGGCATTCATGATGAGATCTATGACCAGGTTGGAAGCACCTTCTTTATCCAGGTGGCACTGGACATCTGCCAGGCTCATCTCCCCTCGGCTCATTGAGCTCGACCCAGAGCTTCCTCCTGGAAAGGTGGTCAGGAGAAACAGGTTGGCACTGACCCCGTGGGGATGGCAAGGCCAGGTGGACAGGGCTTGGAGCAACCTGAGACAGTGGAAGGGGTCCCTGCTCATGGCAGGGGGTGGAGCAGGATGAGTTTTAAACTCCCTTTCAACCCAACCCATTCTGTGATTCCATTAGTGACTTTTTTAGCAACGGCCTCAAATGAAATAAACTTCACTGTACAACTGACTTCAAATGGAATTTTTGCCCATCCTACCCCACAATCTCTGCAATACCACGAAATGGTTTTCTTTCAGAAATGGTTAATGATCTGACATCCTAATGGGCACATCTCCTAGATATTATTGCAAATATTAAATAGATCAGGATTTCTAAGCGCACGCACTCAAAGCAATGTCACAAACCTCAAGCCAACCCAAGGCAGTCGCTGAAACGTACAAAGAGCTCTGTCTGCTACTTTTGCTCTCAACTGCAGTCACCCACATGGATGGTTTTACTTTTTTTGGGAGCTCATAGACAAAATCATGTGGGAAAACATCTTGATTTGAGCCGTGGGGTGCTGACTGGTCAGGAATACACATCCCCAGGGCAGGGGAAGGGATGAGTGTTGTTTTGATTTTTTAAGATTTTCTAAAACCTTTTAAGTTTACATTTTCGTAATGAACTTTCTCACACAACTTTTTGTAAATGACTTATTGTTTTACATTCCTCTACAGAAGAAGAGAAATTTAATAAACTAAATTTATCCAGTATCATCAGAGAACTAACACTTTCACCCTCCAATCCACCATCGCCTTTAGAAAACTACAGACGCTGAAGTCAAAAATAAACTTACCCCTTTATTATTTTTTCTTTTTTTTTTTTTTTACTTCCACAAGAACAAAAACATACATCGTGTTTTCTCAAGCCCTACGGTAACAGGTGAGCAGAGCGTGTCCTACCTCCCGGGCCGGCCTTGCCGGGGCCGCCGGCGGACAGGGGCCCGTTGCCGAAGGCGGTGAGGCTCTCGCGCCGGCCGGCCGCGCGCACGTTGCCGTAGTAGCGGTTCACCAAAACCTGCCTCAGGGCCTCGCCCTGGATGCAAAGAGCACAAGGAGATCACGATGGTTGCTCCGTGAACAAGCCAACCACCCGCGTGCATTGGTGCTGCTACCAGTACCCTTCTTGCGGTGAGGGAGCGGGGAATGAAACCCTGGAGAGGTGGAGAAATCCACCGAGCAGCCCCTGATGTGCTGGGACACTGCAGGGGTCTCATGGGGCTCAATGAGATTATGGGCTCCCCCATGCAGCACAGAGACAGCTGCAGTTCAGGTTTTGTGTACAGTTTTCTAGACAGATTTAATTTTCTCAGAGGTTCGTTTTAATTAAGTTCTATTGCCTCGGTCTTAAATGCAAAGGAGTTGCATCTGTGCAGCGCCAACACAAAACCAAGAGGTGGATTAGAGGAACACCAAAAATCATTTTTAAGAACAATTTAATCTCCTCACACCTCTCCTGTTTTGCCATCCCACCAACCCTGCAGGGCTGCGTCCCTCCACCAGCAGCTGACGCGATCCATCAGCCGCGAGCGGAAACCCGAGCGATCCCGCTGGATCCCGGCTCTTTGTTCCCTGCTGGCAGCTGCCCGAGTCACGCCAGCCCTCCCAGCCCAACAGCCAGCAGTGCACGGGGCAGGTCCTCGCATAACCCCAAATCCCGGAGCTCCGGCACGGCCCCAGCGCCAGCCAGCGGAGATCCAACACCTGCAGGTGGAACGCCGCCCCACTGCCGTCACTTCAGCCTCCGCAGGAATTCCCTGGGATCTGGGGAGCTGGGCAAAGCTGGCAGCACTGCCAGCAGGCAGGGATTAAGGGATTTTGGTAAGGTCTTTGTGCACGCAGGAGACCTGGGGATTATTGTCACCGGGAGCTCCTGCCCTGCTAATGGCAGCGTGGTTACAGCAGCACCGTCCCGGGACGGTGCTGCAGAGGGGAGGGAAGGGCTTTTCTGGGGATTCAGGGGAAAAAAAATAGATCTAGTAAAAAATAATTTCATATTAAAAATATGTCCAATGAACTAAAGCATCTTATCTTTAATTCCATTGACAAAACATATGCTTTATTGATTTTCAGTTATATTTCAAATTAAACTGCTTGTCTGACTATAGATTCAAGGTGTAATTTAATAATTAGCTGTCATAAAAGTGAAGTCTTACTTTCTAAACTTTCACAGGAGGCCTTTAAAACACAAGTAAATGGAACAACATAAATGTGCATTAATTAGCTTGCACAGAACTCCAGCACTGCTGCAGTCCCGCTGATTTTATACACAGCTGGCACTCAAAAAAGTCACTTCAAGAGATCCTTATACCCCAAAAGAAAAAAAAAAAAAAGACAAAAACCTGTCTGATAATCAAGTTCTTTACCAAATTTCAGAAATCACTTCCACACATGCCTGAGCTGGTGAGGGATCTCTGCCCTCCCCACAGGGCTGGGGCTCAAGTCAGGGCTCCCACTGCCACCCTGTCACCACAATCCAGCAGCTCAGAAATGGTTCCTGTGGAGTCTCAGTGTGAAAGCTGCAGCACGGGAGCTGCATTTCATGGGATCAGATGGGAGGGAGCAAGTGTCAGGGAACAAAATAAACACAAGGTCAGTGTTCCAACCAGCTGCTTCCAAAAGCTCCCAAGCAACAGAAAAAAAGGAAAACTCCTGTGGAAGCAGCAGTAGGAGGAGATGAGCACTTCTCCAAGGGGCATACGCTTCCCATCACCGCTTGGGCCGAGGAGTGAACATGTGGGAGAGGCAAGAGACAGCTCAGGAGCTCCAGCAAACCTGTCCTGGAGGAGCTCCTGCGACTGACAGAGACATGAGAGTGTTTAGTACACGAGGCAGTGCTTTATCCACCTCCCTGTCCCCAGTCTGGCAGGTGAGGGAGGCTACGTGACAGAACAAGGCCAAGCCAAACCAAAAAAAAAAAAAAAAAAACCCTGAACTACATCTTCCTTGTACATGGGCACTGATTGGAAAGGCAGCTTGACACCCAGATGGGCCCTAGGACACACATGGCTACAAGGGAGCTCTCACATCACCTTTTTCCTCCTCTGTTGAACTAACTGGCAGCCATCCTGTCAAATGGCATTTAAACCAGGGATTTTTACTACTTACTACAAAGATAACACATATCCAGCCTGGAGAACAGCTGCTAGCAAACTCCACCTTGCCTGAATTCAGGAGGGCAATTAAAGCTCTTGGAGCTGCCCATAGATTCTCCTTCTGGAGTGGGAGGTGGCTTCTATTCCACGGTCAAAATAGTTGGAGTGAGTGGAAACCTGACCAGGACAGGCACCTCTGGTGTCTGTAGGTGTTGTGTATCCAAAACAAGACAGATCACCAGAAAATACAGCAGGAACAAGTATCAAGCAGTTGTTTCTAGTCAGAGTGTGCTGATCCAGTCACCAGCATTTCAAACTCTAACTGGGAAGAAAAGCTCTGGTTCCTACAAGTTTATCCAAACCCATGGTACCAGCTAACAAAATATGAGTATGTGATCAAAGCAGAAGGGATAAAAAATAAGTGGTATTTAAGAAATGTTCTAATTAATTCAGCTGCAATGCTTGGCTCCAGAACAGTTCTTTAACCATCCTGTTAGTGCTGTGCACCACTTTGACGAGGGCAGTGTGCAAACAAATAGCAGATGTTTGGCAGTAACCAGAAAAATCAAATATGGTACCTAGGAAAAAACCCAACAGCGTCCACTTTCATCTGCATTCACGCCAGGTAAAGTAAGAGTAAGTCACACAGAAACATCACTGTCCATGCATCAGCAATGCAGATGCAACACACAACTCTAAGTGACATCAGAAAACCTGTTAGAAGCTTTAAAACAGAGCATCTTCAATATTTTAGAGTGAAGCAGTTTTAAGTTGCTGCTGTTGTGTTCCCAGCTACAAGAGCAGAAGAAATGGAGAAAGGGACCAGCAATGCTGATTTTGCAGCTTGGCTGGCTAGAAAGGGGTGCTGTGGCCAGGAGCCAACTCCAGGAGCACTGATGAACATCACTTCCCAACGGAGTGATCAGCACCCACGGGGAAGGTTTTGACAGTGGGAATGGACCAGACCAGGACCTGAGCTCAATTTGGAGCAGCCAAGCACTCGTCCCTTCCATGTAACCCCAGAGAAGGGGCTCCAGCACCTCACTCTGTCGGTGTGGCTCATTTTTTGGATTTTCCAGCCAGCATTTAACCCCACAAGTTTCTTACATGACTTAGGCTTCGCTGTTCACAAGGGAAAGGGAGAGATGAGTTCTGAACGTGCTTGACTGCTGTACGTACCCTTCTATGATCCTCCAGTTGCCTCTGTGGTAGAGTTTGATCAAGCTCCTGCTGTGCGTGCAGAAAGTTCATTTTAAAGCAGAACAACACTCAAGAGAGACCAACATCTCGGCACTCACGGGGGATACTGGGGGAGTCACAGCTGGATGCGAGGGGGGAGATGAGGGAGATGGACTGACAAGCCATCAAAACAGGACACCTGCCCTCGGCCAGCCCTGGCCCCTGTGCTCTGCCACCCTCACACACCCCCCTGGCATGCAGGTGTGCCAGCAGTGTTGGGGAAGCACGGCGTGTGTCCGGTGCCACAGCTCCCAGGGACACACACGGCTCTGGGGGGCTCAGCCCACGCATGCCCATGCACACACACACAGGAACACCCCCCCAGCCCGCTGGACACACACCGCGGGGGCGAGGGACTCCAACACACCCCACCGTGGTCACTGAAACTCATTTGAGACCGGGGAGGGCTTCTGGCCCAGCCTGGGGGGCTCCCTTGCAATGGCCAGGAGGGCAGTGGGGAGGCACCGAACTGCCCCTTGGCACGGGCACGTCTCCAAATCAAATCTCTCTCACTTTAGATATAATACATTTCCAGGAATGCAACTTCCACTTTGCAAAGCTGAAGCACGTTGGGGTTTTGCTGCTTTAAAGCATCTGAAAAGGTGTAGAGTAACAGCTCCATAGAGGGACCAGGAAAACCAGGAGCCATCTCCCACACATCTCAAATCCATTTGATGACCACTCAAGAGTTTCAGGTTACATTTAAACACTATTCCACAAAAGTTACAAATACAAAGGCCTAAGGCATCACAAACACTTCTTTTTCTACATCATCTCACATTTATAAAAACTTCACAGCTCAGAGAATCAACACTCTCCCAGATTTAAACTTCATGTTGTTTCATTTAGGTTTGCACTGATTTGGCACCCAGTTGTACAATCTACCAATGCCATGTCCAGATGTCCCATGAATTTCAAAGGAATTTAAGATCTGATAAATTTTCCTGCCTTCTTTTTGGCAAATAATCTGCTTCATGCACATAAAGGACACATTTCTACATATCCAATTCCCTCAGAACCAGTGGCCTTGACAATGTGCAGTGACCCTGAGCTTGTCCACTGGGCATTTTAAATGGGACACCAATTGCTCTGGAGTTATGAAGCTTCCCCTAAGAACTTCTGACACCTCCCTTTCCTTAAAGTATTGAAGTTTTTAAGTATGTGAGGCAAAGGGAAAACCAAATTCTGCATTAGGAGCCAAAATGAAATCTCATTTTGCCAATGTAGGAAAACTTGAGAGGAGACTTTTCCCAGTGCCACCCTGAAAGGAACACACTTAGGATTAGCTTACACATTTTTTTATATTTTTCAGACTACCACACTGATGGTGTATTGGATTAAGGCACTTTAACAAATCTACTTATTTCCACTAACACCACACAGGAACACACATTCCACAGGGGTTTTTACCAACAAGACACTCCACTAGGACTACTGAAACACCAATATTTGTGTGCTGTACAAATATAGGTGGCTGACACACCTCTACAGGGCTCTCCGTTTCTGGAGCTTGCGGCAGCTAGTTGAAAGTAAAATGCAGAAAAATTAGTCATTCCTCCAGAATCCTTCATCCCAACAGCAATCCAGTGGTCAACAGCGAGGGGAAGGGAGCTGGCAAAGCACTTGACTTCAGCTGAATCACCACAAATGGATTATAGCTGTAATTACTGTTTACACTCTCCCACCCTGCTCCTAAAAGGGCCACATTTGGCAAATTTCGCGGGTATCCTTTGAACACCCCAAACTGCTTTGCATGAACTCAGAGGCACAAGCAAAAAAACGTAGTTGCAGGTGCCCAGAGCACTTTTGGGGACCACACCCCCAGGATCTGTCACTGGAATGCTGCACATCCACCCCAGTGGGGAGGAGGAGGAAGCCAGGGCAGCATATCACAAAGGCAGCAGCCTTATAATTTTAGCTTAAAAAAAATGTACTCTGTGGATTCTCATCTATAAACATACTTTTCTCAAGATAAAAGATACACGACACAGCACCAAACAGGAGCAACGAAATAAGGGCCTGAATGGTGACAGCTTTTCAAATTTAAAATGCTGATCTTCAACTGAAACAGATGAAGACAAGTAACTTTTATCTAGTCAAGCACAGACACACAACAGAGAGCTGAACATTCAAACTCAACTGCCGACTTAATTGTGGGGAAAGCGCTGTAACTTCTCAGGAGCAGACTCCAGGAAACAACACTCTCACAATCCTGTAACCCCAGTGAGCCAGGCACTCCTGGCCACGTCTGCCACAGGGACAGACAGACCAAGGCAGCACAGACTGGGGGAGCACCCAGCAAAGGCAGAGGGAGGCCACAGATGCAGCAGGAGGAATAATGAGACTCCACTTCCCAGGAAGGAGCTCTGGGAGTGAGCACTTCCCCTGCAGGGGCTCCTTGGCCAAGAAAAAGACCCTTCTCCAGTCTCCTCCCAAGGGACTTTGCTCCTGGCCAGCTCCCATGGCCTTTGGTGGTGGCTTCCTTGCATTGTCACCGCTCCTGGACACGTCTCAAGCATGCAACCCCCTTGTGTGGCCAAGTGGAAGAAGCAGGGAGGGTTTAACCCAGAGCAGCACAAGTGAACAGGAAGCAGCTCGTTCCTGCAGAGGAACACACCGTCCTGCCCTGCCCTGCCCTGCCTGCTCCCAGGCTGCAGCCCTGACAGCTCACGGGGAGCCTGGGCACATTGTCCCCACTGCACAACTGTGGCAAGCACATTTCTCTCTCTCTCTCTCAGGATTTTTTATTAAGGTGCACAGAGAGAAGTGAAAGAGAAAACAATTTCTATTTCTGCTCCTTGTTTTTCTCTTGTGGAATGTGTTTGGAGAATTGTTTACCCAGAGTGAGCGCTTGGTTGGATCATGGTGGATTGTTTGAGCCTGATGGCCAATCCAGCCCACCTGTGTCTGGGCTCTAGAGAACAAGGTCACGAGTTGTGAGGAGTGAGATATGATAGTTAGAGAAAGTAGCATGTAGTATTTAGTATCCTCTTTTATATAGCATATTGATGTATTATAACATAATTATAATAAAGCAATCATTCAGCCTTCTGAAATGGAGTTAGACATCATCATTCTTCCCATTGGGTTCACCGACATCTACAACACACAACCTGCCTGGGGCACGGGAAACATCCCTGCCTTCCCCAGGAGCCAACAGCAGCAAGGAAACCAGGCCTGTTCCCCTGCAGGGGAAATGAGGTCCCTTCCTCCTGGGGAGGGAACACTGAAGCTGACAGGTCAAGTGGACACGACTGCTGGACTCAGGATTCCAAACAAAAGTTTCCTTCTGGGCACCGGTACAGGTTTCCCAGAGGAACTGTGGATTTTCCAACCCTTAAAATGTCCAAGGCCAGGCTGGATGGAGCTCTGAGCAGCCTGGGACAGTGGAAGCTGTCCCTGCCCATGGCAGGGGTGGCACTGGATGAGCTTTAAGGTCCCTCCCAACCCAAACCCATCTGGGATTCCTGGGCTGATACCTTGACCCCATTTCAACCAAACATGCATTTACATTTTGGGGCTGAACAGCAGCACAGATGAAGAATCACATAAAATTGATAGTTTGCTCCTTCCCAAGGTAAAATTACAAATTCCAGCTCACAAATTCCTGTGCCCTCCCTCTGTGGCACAGACAGCAGATCAGAGCCAGCCCCACACACTGACCTGGGAGCAAAACCACTGCCCTGGGCAATGCCCACGTGGATCACCCACAGCAGCACAGCCCTCAGCCATCTTCCAGCAAGAATACAAACTCCAAATCCTGAAATTGTTATTCTTTGAGTCAAAATGGGGTCAAATAGCAAAGAATTATTGAGCTCTTGTTGCTGTGCTACACTTTGCACTCTCCTGTGTGTGCTGCAACAGCAAAACATCCCCTTATGCTTTACAAGGATTGAACAGGGTGGTAGAGCAGCCCAAAGCAGTAACTTTCCAAGATTTCTTGCGCCTCCATATATTTCAGCTCTCCAGCTGTAAGAAAGGGATGGTTTGGAGGGCAGAGGCAGGTTTGTGGAATACCAAACACAGCCAGGTGATTAGCAGGACACAGTGGACAGCTTTGAAACTGGAACCCAGTGGGTGGCCGGGTCAGAGTCCAACATCTGTGCTTTTCACAAGCAGTAGGGGAAGGTCCTTTCAACTTGCTGAGCAAAACCCTCTCTTCCTTTGAAGTTTCCACTCCCCCAAGGCTGGCCAATAAAGCACTCCTCACGAGCCATGGCTGGAGATGCACAATCTCTGACCCTCTGGTGACCGGAGCGCTTCCAGCATCCACTTCCCCAGCAGAGGCCACGTGTGCTTCCCAGAACAGACTGTCTGACTCAAGAGTGCACGTATGGCCCTCAAAAACCACCAGAGCACGTGACAGCTCCAGGGTGAATTCACTGCATCTCAGTTCCTGAGATACAGATGAGCTCCCCACCCTTTCCCTTTACAGTTTGGAGGAGTTCTTCAAAGTTTTAGTCTCATTTGCTTTCAAAATAACAATCACAATGAAAGTTGCTGAATCCTTCCTTCACAGAAAATTCAAGCTGTGACAGAGTAGAAAAGGTCTGAGGAAAAGCAGAAGGATTCTCATTCAAGCTTGAAGCATCAGAATTGCTTTTCTCCACTATTTTTACCCAACTGTGCAGTGAACACCCAGACCACGGAGCAGTGAAAAGGCCTGAAATGCATTTAAAAAGGCTGGTGGAGACTCCAGTTCACAGACTGGGGCTGCTCCAGAGAGTGGCTTCAGCAGAACAGGCTGGAAAACATCTCCCATTGTAATTAATGAGAGAGAAATAATCTGATCAGAAAACTCACATTTATGTGACCACACATTCAGAAACCTGGTCCTCTTCAGCCTCACCAGACTTTGGAATTTTGACAAAATAATGGACAAACCAGCACAATTCCAAGCACCAATCTCCTACACTCCAGGCTGCCCCAGAGCCCAAAGGACTGAGAGGTGACAAACCTCAGCCTGCTGAACTGATGACATTTTCCAAACCTCCAGACAATTCCTTCAGGTCTCTCCAAACATCCTCTCTCCTGTCCTGGGAGGTCCCTGAGCTCAACACTCAGCACTCTGAGGAAGCTGAGCCAAACTCTGTGGATTTGGCTCCGTGGACAGACAGTGGTGAGGAGCAGGATGCCCTGGGCTGTGAAGGAAGTCGGGTTCCATCACTGAGAGGTCCCTTCTGGTCCCAAAATCTGTGAATTCAGGAGCTGACCCAACTCCATGCATATGGCATCTCATTACCGGGGTGGCAGGGGGAGACGTTTGGCAGAGAGGAGGAAATAAAAAGGGAAAACACAACTGCAGAGTCAGCCAAATTGCACATTAAGCTTTTGATAGCCAGGTTGTACATCCAGATGCGAGGAACTAGAGTGAACATCTCAGATAAATGTTATTCTGAAGCCTCTGCCTCAGCTCCTGCATTGCCATCTCCAGTAGGAGCTGGAATTCCAGTGGGAATGGCTGTTCAGATTGAATCCTGCAAGTCCCTTTCCACTTTTTCCTCCTTTCTCTGAACTTCTCTGCTCTTCCCTTTGAAATACCATCAGCTCTTCCTTGAAAGGCACACAGCAAAAGCATCACCTTGTCTGATTCGTGGCAACAGACTAGAGCACAAATTATGTTGCTGTCCTTCATAAGTCTTTAAAAATACCACAGAACTCTGTGCAGCCTCCTTGCCAAGTCCCCTTTGTAAAGCCAACACTGTTACCTTGTGGAGCTGAGGAGAAATTTGGATAGGGAATTTCTAGCCCCTGCAGATGATCTGTAGGTGTTTGTCAAACAAGCATTTGACTTGTTATGGAGAAGTTTCAGGGCAGAGGGGAATAACTGGGACCCAGGAGCACTGAACTGCTTTGACAAACTTCCCACGTTCCATTTCCCCCCTGCACAGACGTTGCCTTTTCAGGGATGGAGGATCTCAGACCTGCCTAAACCAGGCAGCAGCAGGAGATGTGGGGCAGCACCTTCTTCTGGTACAGGTCCCCCAGAAGGCACGGGGGATTTTGGGGGGCAGGGGCAGCCCCCAGCCCTGGCCCTGTCACACAGCCAGGCAGGGACAGACTGAACATCCTCCCTCATCTCAGGGAACGTGCAGGGATCTGTGCACTGCCAGGCGAGGAGGTGGCAGATCTGCCACAAGTGCCTGCACTCCAAGGTCACCAAGATCTACCTAGGGGAATGCCTTCCCTCATTTTCCAGAGTTTTCAGTGGAGAAATCATGTTTTAACTTGGGCTGGGACTTTCCAGGAGCTGGAACTCTCAGTCTCTGCCCTTCAGCGGGAGTGCAGCCACTTCCTCCTCTTTAAATCCTTGATCTTGCAGGACTTCTACTGAATCCAGTAAGAACTACCTTCACAACACATTTGACAGCAGCAGTTTTAATCAGCAGTAAGATGGTATAACTACTATTTTCTTGGTGACAAGTAACTGTAAGAAATGTTCCAGGCTCCTTTTCCAAGGAGCTCACCGATTCCAGTCCGTGTTAAAAAAAAAAAAAAAAAAAGCCCTGTCCAAAGATTGCAGGATTTCTCAAGGGGAAAAAAATATAAGGCAGCCCACAAAAATTTATGAGTGCCTGCATTTCCTCTGCTTGAGACATAACAAGTGAAGCACTGTCTAAGTGCAAAATACACAAGAGAAATGACTGCAGAGTAAGATCTCTACAAGGAAAATAATTCCCAAGTGCAGATTTCCAGCTCTGAAGAGGTTAATACGTTTCCTAACTCCAATCAAAAATGCATAAAACAGCACATATTTTGCACCTTAGCCATTGGAATTTCAGTTTGTCGTAGATAAATAGCAGGGAAAAGGTTAATTCAGGCAACCCCTCTGAACCAGCATTTTCAGTTCCCTTTTCACCTACTTGAAACCTCAAGACTAATGCGAAGAGATGAAAAAACCCCAAACCTAAACTCTACTGAGTGGGTCTGCAAGTGCATTTTACTGGATGGAGCTGCCTGTAGATGTATCAGCTGCATAAAGAAGTGCCACTACTGAAAAAACAGATAAAACACCAACACAACCCTAAAAAAATAACTAAATAACTACAAGGGAAACTCCGGGCCGGATTTGGTTGGGTGCTTGCTGGCCCATACCCCAGCCCTGAGGGCTGGGGGAGCAGCAGAGCACCCCCATTTCACCCTGGAAAACAAAACAGAGCTGCAGTGGTGTGGGGTCAGGCTGGGGGAGCAGCAGAGCACCCCCATTTCACCCTGGAAAACAAAACAGAGCTGCAGTGGTGTGGGTCAGACTGGGGGGAAGCAGAGCACCCCCATTTCAACCTGGAAATTAGAATAGAGCTGCAGTGGTGTGGGTCAGGCTGGGGGAGCAGAGCACCCCCATTTCACCCTGGGAATTGAAACAGAGCTGCAGTGGTGTGGGTCAGGCTGGGGGAGCAGAGCACCCCCATTTCACCCTGGAAAACAAAACAGAGCTGCAGTGGTGTGGGGTCAGGCTGGGGGAGCAGCAGAGCACCCCCATTTCACCCTGGAAAACAAAACAGAGCTGCAGTGGTGTGGGGTCAGGCTGGGGAGCAGAGCACCCCCATTTCAACCTGGAAATTAGAATAGAGCTGCAGTGGTATGGGGTCAGACTGGGGAAGCAGAGCACCCCCATTTCAGTGTGGAAATTTAAACAGAGCTGCAGTGGTGTGGGTCAGGCTGGGGGAGCAGAGTACCCCCATTTCAGTGTGGAAATTTAAACAGAGCTGCAGTGGTGTGGGGTCAGGCTGGGGGAGCAGAGCACCCCCATTTCACCCTGGGAATTGAAACACAACTGCAGTGGTGTGGGTCAGGCTGGGGGAGCAGAGCACCCCCATTTCAGTGTGGAAATTTAAACAGAGCTGCAGTGGTGTGGGTCAGGCTGGGGGAGCAGAGCACCCCCATTTCAGTGTGGAAATTTAAACAGAGCTGCAGTGGTGTGGGTCAGGCTGGGGGAGCAGAGCACCCCCATTTCACCCTGGGAATTTAAACAGAGCTGCAGTGGTGTGGGGTCAGGCTGGGGGGAAGCAGCAGCCCAGCCCCAGCTTAGGGCTACCAGCACAGGCTGCGGGCCAGCCCCGGTGCCTGTAAACATCCCCACCGCCTTTATTGGCAATTACTGCTGAAGGTCACACATCAGCAGCGGGCCTAAATTCCAGGAAAAAAAGCTCTTGTTATGTAACTGCTGCCTGAATGTTGGCAGGTGCCCAGCGGAACAGCTCACTGCAATGTGGCTGGGAGGGGAAAAAGGAATATATAAAAAAAAAAAAGCAAAGTAGGCCATCTCACAGCGCGATCGGCATCCTGCGCGTGCCACCTGCAGGTCAGCACCAGCGGGGCCCGGCCTGGCAGGCCACCAGAGATCCGTGGCTCCTCCAGGACGGGTGTGTTTCAGTAGCCAGGACTCGCACTGCGGGTGGAAACTGGGCCACGGTGTCCCCAGAGGGGAGCCCTGGCCGGGGAGGATGGGCAGGAAGGTCCTGTCCCAGAGCCCCGCAGGAGCAGGAGGGAGCCGTGCTGGGCTGGCCTGGAGCGCAGGGAGCCCACGGTGCAGCTCAGCATGCAGCAGCAGATCTGCATTTGCATCACGCCTGCACTTCTCAGTGGGCTGAGGACTGCGTTAACAGCAAATTAAGCTGTTAGTGTCTAATGACAAGCAGGGTTTAGCTCTTGCTGTTGTGTGGAGATTCACACTTGGTGGCACTCGGGAAGAATTCACCTCGGCCCTGAAGCTCTTCCCTGAGACAGCAGCACAGGCTCCATCAGGAACAGGATTAGAGCAGCTCCAGCCCAGGAAGGAGGCCACCAAGAGAGACTCAGGCCAAGGGCTTTTCGGGACAATGCCCTGCCTTGGGGTTTTGGCTTTATCACCTGAGACACCCGCACAGAGCCCATGTCAAACACACCCTGCTGAGCCCTTCAGCTCCTGCTCCCACCCCATGCTCCAGGAGAGGCAAAGAGCAGCCACAGCACAGCCCAAAGGCCAAACTCTGCACTCACAGCTCCCCAAAACCAGGAGAGAACCAACACAACCCCAAAATCAGGAGAGAACCAACACAACCCCAAAAACCAGGAGAGAACCAACACAACCCCAAAAACCAGGAGAGAACCAACACAACCCCAAAAACCAGGAGAGAACCAACACAACCCCAAAACCAGGAGAGAACCAACACAACCCCAAGATCAGGAGAGAACCAACACAACCCCAAAAACCAGGAGAGAACCAACCCCAAAAACCAGGAGAGAACCAACCCCAAAAACCAGGAGAGAACCAACCAACCCCAAAAACCAGGAGAGAACCAACCAACCCCAAAACCAGGAGAGAACCAACACAACCCCAAAAACCAGGAGAGAACCAACATAACCCCAAAACCAGGAGAGAACCAACCCCAAAAACCAGGAGAGAACCAACCCCAAAAACCAGGAGAGAACCAACACAACTCCAAAACCAGGAGAGAACCAACACAACCCCAAAAACCAGGAGAGAACCAACACAACCCCAAAATCAGGAGAGAACCAACACAACCCTAAAAACCAGGAGAGAACCAACACAACCCCAAAACCAGGAGAGAACCAACCAACCCCAAAAACCAGGAGAGAACCAACCAACCCCAAAACCAGGAGAGAACCAACACAACCCCAAAACCAGGAGAGAAGCAACCAACCCCAAAAACCAGGAGAGAACCAACCAACCCCAAAATCAGGAGAGAACCAACACAACCCCAAAAACCAGGAGAGAACCAACACAACCCCAAAACCAGGAGAGAACCAACACAACCCCAAAAACCAGGAGAGAACCAACCAACCCCAAAACCAGGAGAGAACCAACACAACCCCAAAACCAGGAGAGAAGCAACCAACCCCAAAAACCAGGAGAGAACCAACCAACCCCAAAATCAGGAGAGAACCAACACAACCCCAAAAACCAGGAGAGAACCAACACAACCCCAAAACCAGGAGAGAACCAACACAACCCCAAAACCAGGAGAGAACCAACACAACCCCAAAACCAGGAGAGAACCAACATAACCCCAAAACCAGGAGAGAACCAACACAACCCCAAAACCAGGAGAGAACCAACCCCAAAACTAGGAGAGAACCAACCCCAAAAACCAGGAGAGAACCAACCAACCCCAAAAACCAGGAGAGAACCAACATAACCCCAAAATCAGGAGAGAACCAACCCCAAAAACCAGGAGAGAACCAACCCCAAAAACCAGGAGAGAACCAACCCCAAAAACCAGGAGAGAACCAACCCCAAAAACCAGGAGAGAACCAACACAACCCCAAAAACCCGGAGAGAACCAACCCCAAAACCAGGAGAGAACCAACCCAACTGTGGTGGGACACAGTTCCTCATGGTTTGGGTTTTCTATCAATTCTCCACTACTCCTCCTTGGAAAACTGCAGCTCCTCCCTGTCCCCCCTTTCCAGCACAAAGGGAATTGCACATAAACCCCCAATAAAAGTGTGAGTTGGGACAACAGCACCACCTCTGCTGTTCCCTTCCACTCCACTTCTCCAGCACCCAAAGCCCTCCAGCTTAGCCCAAAATTGTCTGGGGCTGGTGCCAACCCCACACTCAGGGCATTTCCTACCACTGGGTGAATTCCAGCATTATTCACCCACTTCCAAAGGACACTCCCTTCTTCACTCACAAATACATTAAAGAGGGTCTGTCATGACTTTCTACCATGGCTTTCACTAACAAACACATGGATCTCCTGGCATTTTTAACAACCCACTGCTCGCTGGGATTACCTTGCAGGACACAACTAAGATAACTCAACCTACATAAAAAAACCCCCATGAAATCAACAGTTACTTCAGTGGAGCTCCCCCGAGGGAACAAGGAGCATTTCAGCTGATCCAAACAATTAAAGTGTGCACAGTTTTGACAGAAAAGCAAGCTAATAATTTTACTAATAATGCAGAGTTTTGTACTCTTTGCCCTAAATGGTTACACTTCCAGGGCTGACCGGGGAGAAAAAAGGAAACCAGAAAACCCCAGGATTTCTGAGACTTGCCAGTGGCTCCAGCTCCATCTGAATCCCTTTCCCTGTGCAGCCAGTGCTCAGTGCTGATGGTTATACACACACCTGCTCCTTCCCTGCACTTGCTCCATAAAGGAGCAATAAAATTCCTCCTTTGCAGCCTCCAGACCAAATCCTAAATTGCTCTGCACGCTCTGGCTGATTTACGGCAGGCAAAGACAGCACATCACAGCCAGAAACCAAAGGGGAAAGAGTTTCACATTATGACTTAATTTGCAATTAAACAATTCAACTTTCTCTCTGAAGTTTCTCCAAGCTAAAATTATACATATACACAAGTGCTATTCTGGGAAGCTGCAGCAGCACATCATCCAAATGACCTGGCCTGGTAGAAACATTTCTGTGCTACAGGTTAACTTCTGGAAACCAGAGGAGGCTGCTGGTGTGTATGCCCCAGGTTAAAAGGGGAAACAAACTGGGTGTACTAACAAAAAAAAAGAGAAACAGACAGCAGAGCACCTCTGGAACACCAGAGGTGTGTGTGGAGCTTGGAGACACACCTGAGATCTCATCCCAGCACAGTTCAGAGGTGATGGCAGGGCAGTAAATGAACTTGTGCAACAAGAAATTTGTCTTTTAGGTCAAAATCAGACTCTGGGCAGAAAGCTGTGATGGAAAACCAGTTTCTTAGGGAAGGGACCTTCAGCTCCAGCCCTAAAAGCCCCCCCCGAACAGAAAACATCCTCCAGGCCAGCCCTGGGTATGTGCACAGTATTTGTCCACTTTAGTGACAAATAGTTTGGCTTTCAAATCCACTTCACCAGGCAAGGTCCCCAAATATTTCATTTTCAGAATGAAGTTTACCCAGTGAATCCAGGTGATTAACATCAAAATTAGCAAGTCACACCGTAAATTGCTTTCTGTAGATTTCATGACCTACTCCACTAAATAAAGGTCAGAAATGCTTTAGACATTTTAAGTGGTTGAGCTTTGTTCCAAATAAAAGGCTGGCTTGGGAGAGAACACAGGAAACAAAGCACTGAGAGGAAAATATTTCTTCTTTCCGTGGTATTTCAGTAAAATAAGGTGCCAGTCAATCACTTTCTCAGTATTATACATTTATGCAAATTCCACACCCACACCAGGGTTTTTTTGAGCTGATGAGGAAGTTGCACAGCAGAGGCAGCTCAGCTCAGCTCCCTCCACCCTGCACTGCTGCCCCGACCAGACACTCGGCTTGTCAGAGTCCTTGGAAAACTCCACGTCAGTTAAACTCCAAGTTTTCCCTGAAAGAGGGTTTTTCACGCAGAAAGAGCTTCCCAAGTCACAGATTCCTCAGGGTTACACACCAACCACCCCCTGGCCTCGCACGCAAAGCCCACTGAGGCACAGCAAGGGCACTGCAGTGCTCTCACGAGCTGCAGGACTGTCACTTTTCCCTTTTTGGGAAAAGCAGCAGCACCATTTCTGCACCAGGACCTGCCCCTCCCCAGTCCCACCTGCACCCACCTTCCTCCAGCTCCTGCATGGACACCACTAAAGCTCACTATTTAGCTTTCTAAATAAGAAGAAATAACCCCTTCACATATGACACAGGAATGGTGGCCAAGTGCTAAATGCTGACTGCTTAGAGCAGTTCATCCTCCAGATCTGATCCTAAACTTCCCAGGATCTACCCTGGCACCAGCTGATTGCAGACTACCAAAAATGATATGATAATTCCATTTGGATTAATATTCCAAGAAATGACATATGGAATTAGTTATGGTAACTGTTCCCAGGATAGACACACAGCAGACTGAAAACTCCACTAATTCACTGACACAGGCACACACATCAGAACGCTCAGTGCTGCAGAGACAGGACAGATCACAGGGCTACTGGTAAAACAAACACCATAGAAACAACACCGGGGAAAAGAAATAAAATTAAAACCTCAGCATTATCCAATTCAATGGTAATCTGCCGGGAAAGAAAGAAGGGGAAGAATTGAAAGCAAGGATTAGTAAGAGAAATGAAACACAAATTTCATGTAAGGATCTTATAAATCATTTAACACTTTAATGCTGCAATCCAACATTATTTCTGCAGTGGGCACGAGGAACATCTGCCAGCGCCGGGTTAGGGAACAGACACTGCTGGGAAGGCTGTGCCAGGCAGCTTGGGAGGCAGGATGTACCCTGGCTTTGTTCCTGTGCCAGGGACAAACCATGTGGGCTGGCTGACCCAGAGCCAAGGACTTCACCCTTGGGCACGGGAGTGTCACGAGCCCTGAGCAGCAGCAGCAGCACAGGGGCTGCATTTCCACTCGGGGAGGAAAAATGGAGCTTTCCAAAGCGAGTGCTGCAGAGCTGAGGCGAGTCAGCTGGTAGGCACCCGGAGAGACGTGCATGAATGACATGTTTCAGCACAGTGAAAAGCTTGGGTCTAGCCTACACTGTCAGTGTAGTGCAGTTTTGTGCCTATTAAATACTCCACAGTATGCTCCCCGTCACTGAGCCATCCTGAGCGCGTGCCAAGCGAGGAGTCTTCGGCAATATGGGAAAATTTGAGCCTTCCCACAGGCTCCTGTACATCTGTGCTCTGCCCACGGGTTCTGCTCACTGCTGAGGAGCCCCAGCTGTGGGAGCCAGCCCTGGGTGACAGGAGCCCCGTGTCCCCCTGCACTGCCCACCCTCCTCAGGGCCACGGGCCAGCAGGGTGAGGTGACCTGTGGGCTGGCAGGGTCAGCAGGACGAGCAGGAGCCCATCCTGATGTAAGTCAGGCTGTCCCAGAGAGCTGCAGCAGAACTGGACATGGGTGTGGAGGGACAGCTGAGAGCCCTGGCAGAGGGACAGGACAGGGACTGACAGCCCTGCACTGCCAGAGGTTCTCAGGAAGGAATGCTTCCCTGTCAAGGTGGGGAGGCCCTGGCACAGGTTGCCCAGAGAGAGGAGGGATGGTGTGGCAGGTACATTCTTTTCTCTTTCAGGATTTTTTTTTATAGAGGAGCACAGAGAGAAGAAAGAGAAAACAATTTCTATTTCTGCTCCTTGTTTTCCCCATGTGGAATGTGTTTGGAGAATTGTTTACCTGGGGTGATTGCTTGGTTGGATTCTGGTGAGGACTGTTTGGGGCTGGTGGCCAATCCAACCCACCTGTGGCTGCACTCTCAGAGAGGGTCACAAGTTAATTAAAAAAAAAGTAGGTTTGTGGTTTTAGTATCTCCTTTAAATAGTATATGAATGTATGATAGCATAGTTCTAATAAAGAAATCATTCAGCCTCCTGAGCTGGAGTCACACATCAGCATTTCTTCCCCCCGGGCTCACCTGCATGTACAATAGGATGGCTGCCCCATCCCTGGAAGGGTTCAAGGCCAGGCTGGGCTATGGAAGGGGTCCTTGCCCAAGGCAGGGAGGGAACTGGGTCATCTTTAAGACCCCCTGCAAGCCAAGCCCTCCCAAGGCTCTGTGAGGTCAGTAAGCTGCTCACAAGGGTGAGCTCTGCACCTCCATGGATGGAAGCACCTCTAGGTAGGGACTCCAGGATTTACAGCGGGGTTTTTACAATACAAGAGGGGTTTTTCCTTCTCTTTTTTTTTTTTTTTTTTTTTTTTGTTATACTACAGGATGATTTTAAAAACAAAAGGTGCTGCCTTTTAGGTGGTGACTAAATTCAGTTCTCTGAGTCACAAGGGAGAATAAATCCCACTGCAGTGCTCACAGCCAGACAGTAAAAGCTGTTCTACTACTACTCACAGTCTATCTGTGAGCAATCAGCTGCTTCTTCCGACTCGGAAATCACTTCACAGGCAGGCATATCCTGACTCCTTATGTAACTGAGCTACTGCTTCAGAAATTAACGCTTCTGCCACACTTGGAAGATTTTTTAGCATCTTGTGGGGTTCTCCGTGGTCTGAATGGTGCAAGGTATGTTAACTGCAGCTTCTAGAAATACTGCTTCATCCAAGTTAGCTGAATGAAGTCTAAGAAACTCCTAGAAATTAATTTCCATTTTGGAAAATCTCTCAGTGGCAAATTACGTTTAAGGAAAACTCTGAAAGCTCTGATTTGGGTTTCACTGGTGTCTAGCATATACAATATGCATCACACACTGCTTTTAGTGCTTAAGGTGACCTTGGGCAGTGGCTCCTGGCTGTTTTAACAGGAGAGGACACACTGGTCTGCTAGAGAAGGGCAAGATGTGATCTATGGCTACACGGAGTCTGCTACACCCCCAGTGCTGAACATCAGGAAATACCAGCACCCACTGGAGGATCACCAGTCCCACTCCTTTCCCAGGAGCAGACTGGCCACAGCCAGCCCCTTCCAGCTGGGATGTCTGAGAAGGGACCTTGAGGAGAGGACAGAAGGTGATGCCCCAGCACAAGGCATTGACCTGCAGGACTGTCACTGTCCTCTGTCCACTTGGGCAAGCTGGCACCTGCAGTTGTGCCCTTCCCTGCTCCCTCCCCATCCCACAGGGACGTGCTGCTTTCCTGCAGCTGGCCAGGGAGCTCCCTCAAGCCCATGAATTCCCTCAAAGCCACTGCTGCTGCACAGGGAGACAGTCCCAGGCTGGAGCTGGGCTGGGCTGGCAGCACTGGAAGAGCCTTCCTGGCAGGGCAGGGAGCACAGCCCTGGCCATCCCTACCCTGAGGGCATTTTCCTGGGAGTCTCCTCTCCCTGGCACTGCCTGTGCTGCCCGGGTGTGCTGGGAGCAGCCCACACGTGCACACCCACGTGTGCCAGGCTGCCCTGGCACCACCTGGTCCTGCTCCTGCCTCCCAGTGATGCTCCCAGCTGGCCAGGATGCTGCAGGTTCCTCTGCCTGTGGAGCATCTCCCTCCCTGGCAGCTGCTACAGACGATTCCTGCTGCTCTGAAACTCTGATCTCTGAAGTTTTTGCCCTTTTTGAGCATGAGGCAACAGCTCCAAACCCATCTGTGGGGGAGAACTGGACTGAGACACCACCTGCTCCTGGGCAGGGCCTGCCAGGGGCACAGCACAGCCTCCCCCATCCCCACTCCCAGCTGCTCCCCAGCCCCTTCACTGCAGGCTGTGTTCCTCTGCACCACTGGGTGAGGCATGGGAAGAACCTCAGCTGGTCAGAATTCCAGGAGAATCTCCCAGTCCCAGTCTCAGCTGACTGTAACCACTTCTGGAAGCACAAACAGATGGGTGCATACACACTCTCCTGATGGAAATAAAGAATAGGTCTGTACCTACAGGAAAATGTTCCTCTCAACCAGTCAAGGGCTGTATGTTGGAAAGGGAAAGAAGAAACATGGGTGGGTGTACAGAGTTTCCATCTATAAACCACAACCAGATTACTCAATCGTACACAAATTCAAATTAACTACAAAACACCCTCTTGTTGCAAGGTTACATGACCTGAAGAGTCACCTAGACCCGGGAAGTAGATAAAGATGTTACAGCCTTCAGAAAAAGGTAACAAAATTGGTATTTTAGAGTGCCAGTAACTGCAGGGATTAGACTTAAATTTGCCAATCTCAAGAAGAAAAGCAACAGCTTAACAAGCTTAACTTCAAATATGATTTGAAAGGTATTAGTTGACTAAAAATGTTTTGTCCCTGCTCCAGCCTAGAAGTGTTTACACATACAAAACAGCTTGAAAAAGCAGTTTTATTTTCCTTTACTGACTAAAGCCAGTGTTTAACAGAATGATGGACTGTACCTTACCTTTTCTCCATAGCCTCTATCTTTGGTCATCATTTCCCTGAGCGTCTGTAATACCTTAATGCACAGTTTCTCCTCATTCTCCTCCAGCAGCTGCTTTGTGTGCTTAATTAACCTGAAAAAAAGCCATCAATCAGGTTAGTGCAAATATTCTAAAAATGGGGTAAGATACATGTGCTTATCTTCACTGGTTTATGCTGCAAACAAGGTTTATCAACATACTGCTACAAACCATTTTGGAGCCTTCTCTCCCCAGAGCAACACCTGACAGCTTCCAGGGGGAGCTGTGGGCAGGAAAAGAGCCAAAAAATCCCTCTGGCTGCAGGCAGCAAGGAGTCAGTGGGATCAGGTCCTCCAGAACAACCAGTTAGCAGTAAGAAATCTATTCCACTCAGTTAAAAAACAGACTGAGAGCCCTGGGGAGGCACAATCCCAAATCCATCCCACCCAGCACTTGGCACTAACTCAGTGCCCAGCTTCCACAACCTCTGTACAGAGCCCACCCCTCCAGGAGGTGATGGGAGATGCTGGATCTGCTCTGAATTGCCCTCTAAATGCCCTTGTAATCTTCCCCTTTCCTTCCCTCTAGCTGTGGTGATGCCTATGACAACAGCTGATCCTGAGGTATTCACCCAGCACCTCAGGAACATTCCTGGGGTGAAGGCACATATCCATAGCTGGATCAGCTCAAAATGTAACTCATTTATACAACTGCTCAGGACTTTTGCATCCTGCAGCAAACAGACATTTTTAAGCATTGGTTGGGAGAACATATCAACCAGCCTTTCCCCTTTCCCACAAGCAGTTTTTCTTCCCCACCAAGGACAAACTGCCTTGACCATATTGCAAAAACCTGATTTTCACAGGTATTTCAGAGGATATCAAGTATTTACCAATCTGGGCAAGAGGGTTTCATTCCACAGGGCAAGGGAAGACTGGGAAAAAGCAAAACAAGCCAGACCTCTAAGACAACTTACTTGCAAATGAAACCTCCACTTTCACATTTCCTCCTGGCATCCGTGTTCTCAGGGAAGAGCAGCTCAGGCCTGTGGAGCACATCCACCAGCACTGACAGCTCTGCCTGGACCAGAGGGCGCAGGCGATCCTCCAGGGCTGACACTATGTCCTAGGAAACAGCCACAGCCAGGTTCAGAGAAACATCAACATCACACACACACATTTAGAGCTGAAGTCCTTACTGGTGGATGAGGGACAGGACAATTAGGTCTGTCCTGCCTGAATGAATTAAAAAGACCTCAGGGTTTGGGTCAGGTGAGGTTTTCAGTTTTGCTGTGCCCTTGTGTCGGAACCCAAGGTGTCCCTCAGACACTCTGGGATGTTCCAGGCCCAGGGCAGAAGCCTCTGAGACCCTGACAGGCAGCCAGAAACCCCTGTGGTTTTGAGTTTGACCCATGGAACAATTTACCAACCTTGCAGGGAGAACAAGAAATCACAAAAGTTTAGATATTATAATAGAAGTAATCACAAAGTGAAAGGAAGGATTTTTGAGTGCTGTACAGGGGGGTTTTAGGCCTTGTACAGAGGGGTCTGAGTTTTGTACATGGGGGTCAGAGGTTCTGAGATGGAGGGATTTGGGCGTGCCCTGTCCTCCTTCTTTCTCCTTCCTATCCCCCATGTTCTTGGTGATGTTGGCACTCACAGATTGGTTTAGAGTAGAAAGCCACTGTTCAATATAGGTGATAGGCATTGGGGAAAAACTATAAACATTTAATAGGTAATGTGTGATATAAAAGATGGCACCAGCCCCTTGGGGGGAGACGCAGAGGGAGAAGGAGTCAGGGACAATGTCAGGGAGTCTGTGTGCCTTGAGATAACGTGCAATAAACTGCCTTGAGACCACACGACTGAAGACTGCTGAGTCTTTCTTTGAAGGCCCGGGTTGGAGGAGAGACTTTACCACCACCCGGGGTCACCCCAGTCTGGGGGAGATTCCGACACCCCTGCAGGGGGCAGGGGGGCTGTGCAGTCACCTGTAACCTCTCGATGATGTTCCTGTAGTCCCTGGAGGCGGCGAGCACCGAGTCCCTGCGCGCGGCGTTCCGCGCCGTCATCCGCCAGTTCATGGCAGTCTTCTGCACGATGTTGTGGGACTTCAGGAACAGGTTGTTCACCTGGCTGTCCAAGTCCACGGGAATGGCAATCGCTCGGCTTTTGGCTGCAACAAGCCAAATCAGTGGGAGCTGAGACCCTGAGCCCATGAACCAGCACAAAGGTCCATGCAGTCCCTCCCTTCTACAAACTCTCCTTCCCAGGCTGAGAGCAAACAGCCTCAAGTTGCACCAGGGAAGGTTTAGATTAGACATTGGGAAATCAGGACATCAGCAATATTTTCTTTTTTTCCCAGAAAGGGTTGTAAAGCATTAGAAAGGGCTGCCCAGAGAGGTGGTCAAAAAACATTTGTATGTGTCACTTGAGTTCGTGTTTTACTGGCGACCACGCTGGTGGTGCTGGGCTGGCAGCTGGACTTGACAAACCATAAGAGATCTTTTCCAACCTTAAGCATTCCAGGAGTCTTTGAGTGCATTTTAAAGAGGGCAGTTCTCAGTCCCCGTGCAGGGTCAGGCCTGGGCAGGATTACGTCTAGAGGCTTCCACACCTCAGAGCTGTTACTGTTGTTAGAAGTGTGGGAGTAGGAATCTGTGCCTAAACACACACCCCCAACAGCTCGTGCTGGCACACGTGGACACACGGCAGCAGAACTTGACCCCAAATCCAGTACAAGCTACTCTTGTGGACACTGAAAGCAGAGCAAACTTATGGGCAGGAGTGGCATTTCCAGCTGCACCAGGGAAGGGTCAGGAAGGACAGCAGGAGGAATTTCTCCATGGAAAGGGCGCTCAGGCACTGGAACTGCCCAGGGAGGTTTGGAGTGCCCATCCCTGGAGGTGTCCAAGGAAGGGCTGGAGGTGGCACTCAGAGCTCGGGGCTGGGGACAAGGTGGGGATGGGGCACAGCTGGGACGGCTTTGCCAGTCTCAGCAATTCCATGAAAACCATCAACAGGACTGCAGGGAGCTCTGAGGTTAGACAGAGCAAGCACTTCAGGTGACAGTGACAACACCCAGTGCTGAACCACGATGATCTGTCAGCCTAAGCCTGGACTATGAGTTACCCCAGGTGGCACCTGCAGGACACAAACCGCGCCGTCCCTGCGGCAGGACGACACACCAGCAGCCAGCCCTGGATGGCCCCACTGGAGCAGGCAGCTCTGCTCACCCCCTCTCCTTACCTACGTCAGAGAGCACCCGGATGCAGCTCTCCACAGAGGCCTTCTGGCTGGGCATGAGCCAGGTGCAGTGGTACACCCTGAACACCCCCTGCAGCAGCTGCACGAACACGGGCTGCCGAGTCTGCAAGGCAAGCAGAGCACAGTCACAGCCTCGCCCCAGAGCAGGGCTGAGCTGGTCCCAGCCCCAGCTGGCACTCTCCAGCCCCTTCCAGCTGGTCTGCAGCACTTGTTGGGCAACTCCCTGTGGTGGAGGGTATCTACCACGGGATCAGCAGCTGGATGGGAAGGGTGGGAACCAGTGCTGGAAGGGAAACATGAAACAGGAGCTTCTGCAGCAGAAAGCCCTGGTAATTGAGGCCTGACTAAGCAAAGGAAGTGAGCAGTCACCTTCATCTGTTTTATCAGAGCTATCAGCAACCCTGGCACACAGATTCCTCTTTTAGTGTTGACCAGCAGCTGACTCAAGAGGCCACAGGTAAATGGGCTTGGCTGTGTGACAGCGGAGCTCCAGAGTTGGGAACTCACCATTGCCAGCATTATTAGCTGGAATCCCCTTCACCAGGAAAGCAGCCGTGTGTTATTTGGAACACAGGCAGTGGTGAGTGGCAAACACTGCAGCTGCTACAGATCAGCCAAAATCAAGGTGTGGTTTCACCCCTGAATTTCACAAGGTGATCTTCCACTACAGACAGGTGAGCTGCTCCAACACACCCAAGCCCATGAGCTCTGTTCCTTCACCTTTGCAGCTGCCCAACAATAGTGACCAAAACTCCATTTGGTTTTGTACAGTGATTACTTAGTAGAACATATTACAACCTATTAGAGGAAATAGCATTTTAAATATTTCAAGCTGAGATGGAATACCCTGTTTTCACTAGCTATAGAATGTTTCTATCAGCTACAGGAACTACACCACAGTGCAAACACCACAGGACTTAGGAACCAGGGAAAAAATACCTCATTTATTCTGGCCAACAGTAAAGCCTGTTTGCAAAAAAAAAGTGGAGTTAGAGTAAAAAGCCAAATCTATTAGCTAATTAAATCTATTAGATTAAGTAAATAAAACACCATTACAAAATGTACAAGAGGAGAACCAAAATTCAAGCCCCCAGAATTGCTAAGAGGCAAATACCCATTATCCTTTCTGGAAATAAGCCAAACACCAAAGACCATGGCAAACAACAGCATTCACCCAGGGCCCTGAAAATACCTGCATGTTTGGATTTAAACCACCCATGCATTCCTTTCAGTTCATGTCTCAAGACCTTCTGGTCTTAAAAACCCTTTAAGATGTTTCATTTGCTTAAACAAGGTCAATAAATGAAATAAGAAATTTACTCCACGTCCCTCATATCTCCTACTGCATTTGGGAAGGGAAACCTTGGGCAGCAACAACTTTGGAGGCAAACAGGCTGAACAATGTTTGTTAAAGAGAAGCTTGGGCAGCTGTCCTTTGCCAAGAGATTTGTGTTCTCCTAATTTTATGCGACTTGAACCACATGATGGATGGACAAGGTGTTCCCTGAACTAGCAAGGCTGACTCAGGGCAGGAGGAATTTCAGTCAAACAAGCCCTGACATGAAGGAGCAGGAGGCAAGAGGAGGCTGGCTGGGATGAGAAGGTGCAGCAGGAAGGGCAGGGAGGGGCTGAACCCAGAGCAGAGTGGCCACATCCCTTGCCTACAGAGATCAGCCCACCTGCAGCACCCCAGGGGGGAGGAAATCCCACCTGGAGCAGGGATGGACACCGGGCAGGTGGGACAACAGCCTGTGCTCCTCGTGGGGGAGAATCCCTGGGTATAGACAAGAGTATTGACAGGCAGGAAAAGGGAGAGAAACCACTTTTAACTTGGAGATGCAGAAGAAAGATGAATCTAGGACGAGGCAGATCTATCAACTGAGATGGGAAAAGAGGTGAACCAAGTGACTTCATCTTGCTAGACAGAGGGGGAGATTGAGAAACTAAAGAAAAACTGCTGATATAACATTAACAGATGGCTAAAATAAGATGGCAAGATGTGCATTCAAATGCTGCATCTCAGAGATGACAAGTGAGAGCAGGGCAGCTCAGGTACACGGCTCGGAGGGAAGGGCAGAGCCTGGGGACAAGGCCACAGTCTCCATTTCTCACTTCTTTGATGAGCACAGAAGGTGATGGGCAACAGCAACCAAAGCCACCTGGGGAGCAAATCAGCTGCTGCACTGCTCGCTCAGGTGAGGTCAGAGACAGGCAGGGGTAGGACTGGATGAGCTTTGAGAGCTGGAGATTGCACTGCAAACACCTGCCTTGGGCACTACCAGGTTGCATCAAGTTTCAACAACTGCCCCCTCAACCTCCTGCCAGAGCTGCCAGACACCTGACCACTCCACCCACACCCTCCCAGAAAGTTATTTATGCATGAAGAACAGTGTTCTCTGTGCAAATATAAATATTAGGGCAACATCCTGACTGTGCTGCTCTGCTGTACCAATCTCTGCCTTCTCTCCTTCACAAGTGTTCCAAGCTCCTCCTTCACATTTCCCCAACTTCTGAACTAGGCAAAAATCTACTCAGTGAGACACATGAGAGCTTCTGGATTTTTGTTCTGAATCCTTTTTTTTTTTTAAAGGGCAATTAGAATCTTTCTGTAAAATATTCTGTCCTTAGTCAGTCACCCTTGCTCCCTCTGTGGTGTCTGTGGCAAGGGGCTGGATGAGATGGGCTTTAAGGTCCCTTCCAACACAAACCATTCTGGAATTCAATCAAACACAAGAACTCTCTACAAAAGACCTTGGTGGTAGCACAGAGTTGAATCCACTGATGAACTAGTGTGACACCTGAGCTTTTCTAGAAGAACATTTCTACTGTGACCTACGTGTTGTTTCCATTTCTACAGCAAAAAGACCAGCCTGGTCACCAAGAACTGCGACCTGTTTGCTCCCCGATGACACCACCCTGTGTTTTGCACTGTAAACGGCACCGAAGTGGAAGGAACACAAGTGCCCTGGCAGTGCTCTCCCTGCTGTGTCCCTGTGCACTTGCCCACCTGCAGGGTGGTGCTCTGGTCGGAGAAGGGGGAGCTGAAGAAGGTGGTGACGATGCTCATGACGATCTCGGTCACGTACTTCTCCAGGACGGAGTCCGCGTGCTTCCTGTCGCTGGTGTTGTTGCAGGCCTGCAGCACAAACCAGAGCAGGGTCAGGGGCAGCTCACCAAGCTGAGACTGGAGTGCCTCAGTCTCAGAGTGGAGCCACTCTGGGGCTCTGCATCTCCAGCCCACGCCAGAGCAGAGCCAGCGCTGCTCCTGCTTTGTGCTGGCCCAGAGCACGGCTGGGGGAGGGGAAAAAACCACAGTGTCCTGGAGGAAGGCAAGAGCAGGATGGGGAGGACTGAGGTGTCATGCTTTCGTATGGGGAAATACTTGGAATCCCAGGCAAAAAGCCATATGGCCAAATAAACACCAAGCCTGGAAAACAATCTGTCCTGACCTGCCAAAAAACGCTGAGTGCTGCTCAGGAAGGAGCTCAGTGAGGCTGGCCAGAATAAGCAGGCCAGGTGGCAGGACAGAAAAGGCGCTGGACAAAGGAGCAGGGTGTGGAGCCTCACTGAGCTTTGGTTTGGGCTTGGATTTTTTTCTTTTAAAAAGGAAAATATGAATGTGTTCCATGGAATATGACTAATGAAATCCACAGGCACAAGGAAAAGGAGGCACATATTTGCAGGAACAGAGTATTCAGGGTACTTATTGCCTTGATGCACTGGGATCTCTCATCCTTACTGCTCTGGAATAAAGAGGTTTTTAAAACTTTAAACGCTTTCTGAATTCAGTTCCTTGGTGCAGATACATTACCCGACAGATGTCAACCAGGAAGTTCTCAAACAGCTTCCACATGTGATTACTGGTGTAAATCTCTTTCATTTCTACTTCTGTGTCCACATAGCAGTGATTCAAGAAGTTGATGTATGCTATTTTGACCTAAAAGTAGGGAAAATAATTAATAAAGAATAAGAACCTGAATGGTGGCATGAATGAATATCATGTCATATTAAAAGTGCTACACAGATAATTTGGAATTCTACTTCTTCCTTTCACTTAAACACTGGTGAAATTTAATGCCATGAATAGCAAGACACCATCCAATAAAAAACCACCAGGATTACTGCAGACAAAACGTCAGCATAATAATAATTTCCAGTTCTGCAGAACCATCTGTTCAAGGTTAGCAGCACGTCCATAAACCTCTCTGCCTCAAGAACCCTATAAAATAACCAAGTACAGCATCACATTCCCACTTTCAGGGTAAGGAGGAAATATAAAAGGATTTAACTTGACTATCCAGGTTGGCTGGGAGTGCCAACAGCAGCAGCAGGGGAGGACTCATTTCCCAGCTCACTGCCCACCTGCAGCAACCCCCTTGCCAGGCCAGACCCAGCAGCATCAAACCCTCTCTCACCCAAACCCCAGCACATTTCAAACACAAACAGCCCAGCTCTCCTCTAAGCCCTCACCTCAGGTATGCAATCCTCGTGGGTCACCACCCTGACAATGTCATCCAGAGGGAGGAGGGAGTTGCATTTGATTTCTGTGTAGACGTTTTTGCCCTCTGTGCACACAGCCAGCAGCTCCACCAGGTGGATGTGGTACATCAGGGGGCTGTTCTCATCCATCCGGTCCCTCTCCGACCTCATCATCTGCACCAGGGTCTGGAAGGAGGCTCTGTCATTGTAGAACACCAGCACATCTTCCCCTGCATTCACCAGCTGTGGGGCAAGGAGAACATTCCATCAGCAGAGCCAAGCCTGGCATCCCCCCACAGCATCCCCCTCGCTGGGGGCTGTCCCACTGCTGCTCCCCAGCCCCTCAGGGACACAGGAGGACATTCCCCATTTAACTGACCACTTCTGAACCACTGAGGAAATTCACAGCCAGTCCAGAAGAATTCACAGCTAGCCAGAAGCTGTGCCGAGAAGTTTGTGACTTTCCATTTCACATCTGCCACCCCAGGTGACTTCCTAAGGCAGCTGTGGACAGCCCTGTGCTGGTGGAGAGCTGCCCAGGGATGGGAGGACTGCAGGGCTCACTCCTTCCACCCTTCCCAACAAACACCAGCCATTTTCCAAGGCCAGGGAGGGACACATCAAGTCACTGAAGATTTCCATCAGCTTCACGTTTGACACCTGTCTGGCCGTGATTTCAGAGCAGCTCAGACCTCCTGGAACTCCAGGAAGGGAAGGAGAGGGAGCAAACTGAGCCCTGGTCCAGGCTGGGCACTGCTGAGCACACAGCTGGAGGGATCCAGGGCTGTCCTCCCACAGGGTTTGGGAAAAACAGCAGGGTAAGATGTAGAAAAAAAAACCCCAGGGCAGCTGCTGACCTTGGGGGAGCCCCTTCCTGAGCATCTCACACTCAACCAAGTGTTGAGAAGCTCATGGAGCTGGTTTTGAGCTGAACAACAAAATATAAAAGATTTTTGATCCACCCATCAGGACTGATGTTCAAAAGCCAGATTGGACAAATCTGATCCTGGGGCTCCCCCTGCTGAGGAGGCCAAAACATTCCATCAGATGTGCAGATCTGCCAAACACATCCCATCCAGTATCTCCTTAAAGGCATTAATTCATCCTTCTCTTACCCCTCTCTTTTATCCTGGCTTCCCAGTTTCCTCAAGCCAATCCTCATCTTCCTCCCCTTCACACTTGAACAGCTGAGTAAACACATCTTGCTAAGACTGTTTGCAAGGGCTTGGAGAGTCAGGACAAAGGGGGATGGCTTCAAATTGAGATCAGGTTTAGATGGCAGGAGAAATATGGGTGATGAGGGCCTGGCACAGTTACCCAGAGAAGCTGGGGCTGCCCCATTCCTGGAAGTGCCCAAGGCCAGATTGGATGGGGCTTGGAGCATCCTGGGATAGTGGAAGGTGATTCTCTGGTGGTTCTTAGATTTCATTAAAAAAACTCCCATCAAAATGCTATCATGGTGAAATTCTCCTTCTGCTTTAGTGATCTTGAAATTAAACTACTTTTCTCCAAGCCAATTTTGCTAGACAAAGGCACCCTTGCTTCATAACCCCACCTACATGCTGCTGGGTACAGGCCTGGGAAGTAACTCGTGCCATTAACAACCAACCCCTCATTACACCTGTGAGTCAGGAGCTCAGAGAGCTTTTGGTCACAAAAAGCCTGAGCTTCCTGGGAGCTGTAATGCTCTTTTTGCATGGTGAGAGCTGTCAGCTTCTTGGCAGTCCCCGAAGCGAGAGGATCAATTTGTCATGTTCACCAACTGCTATGTGCAAACTTCTGTTCAGACCCTGCAAATCTCTGCAGCTCTCACCTCAGCCATTACCATATCTTGGCATTTCTTAATGAATTTCCCCTCTGCCTTGACGATGGTCTGCAGGAACTTGATGTACTGAACGTTCCTGCCGTGCGTCTCGATGCAGTGGACAAAGTGCTGAACCACGCGCTCGTTGATCTCGCTGCAGAGCTGGAAGTTGTTCATGAAAATGTGCTGCATTGTCACTGCTTCCAGGATCTGATGGAGGGCATGAAAGGGAGCAAGAGATCAGAAAATCAACAACCCACCACATCCCCACTGGGCTTAGGGTAAAGCCAACACTCCTGCAAGCTGAAGGGAACTTTGCTGAGGACCTCAGCTTTCAACACCACTGCTCCTATCTCAGCCTATTTTTCACTCCACTTCAGCCTCTTGAACTTTCTACACTGAAACTGCCCTAAACAAACATCTTGCCAACTTTTGAGGCTTTAGAATGAAAACAAAATGTGACCTCTTCAACCACTCTTGCAACAGAATAGCCCCAGAGGTATCACCAAGGACAGTTCAGTCCTTTCTCTCGCTAGAACAAAAAAATAAATCATGGCCTGAGGTTATTCTTACCCCTGGGTTAAGGAACAGGTTTATGTGCTTGTGCAGCAAGGCCTGGTTCTGTTGGTTCCCAGCACAGAAGTTCTGCAGGAACTCGTGTGCAAGCTTCATTATCTCCTGCATCCTCGTGTCTTCAGCCTGGCATTGCATGACAAAGAAGAAGGGGTTAAAAAGAATCCAAAGGTTCACCTTGAGGTGAGCACAGGATGAGCCACAGCTCCAGCAAGGGAACTGTCACGTCTCTCACACCCCAAAGGAAAACAAACCTCCACCCAGTTCACAGACGTTTGGGATGAGCTGGGCCAGCTCCACGCTTCCAAAGAGCGTCAAAAATAAAGCCCATAATAGAAATTACAGTGGTTTATTCTCTAAAAGTGCCTATTCCACAGCCAGGCCTGCCAGCAACGTGCTTTAGTCACTTCTACTCCTCTGAACATCCCAGCCCCTTGGCCAAACCACACATCATCACCTCGGGGCTGCCCAGGAAAGCTGCCACGTCCGCTGCCGCGCCTTCCCGCAGCCACGGACGGGGAAGCTCGTGGCAAGGCAGGGATGGAAAGTTGCTTTTGCACCAGCTCAGCCCCATTTATCTTTACTGGAACCTCCACGCTCCTTGCAGCCTGCCAAGCACCACTGAGGAACCGGTGCCCTTCCTCTGACGTCAGCGTGGATTCCCAGCCCGCCGACGGCGGGAGCCGCACGTTGCAAAGTTACTGTCTGTTTTTATTTTAAGGAATTTCGGATCTTTCTAAGGGTGAAACCCCTTCCACACTGCCTGTCTGATGCACATTCACAGGTAGGGGAAAGAAAGGTGATGAGAAGGTGTTGAAGGATGTTTCTGCTGCCAATTTTTTAGCAAAATACGACGCAACAAACCGCGAGAATGAACATTAATCAAAGCTACTGTGTAGAATTACTGGTTCTCAGCAACCTGATGAGTTTGGAACAGAGGACGGCAGAGTGACCAGGAAAATGTGAAGAGGTGCCTCACCTCTGTACTGATAAATACCTGTCACCTGTGATTAATGAGCAGCCAAGGTGATGACCTTGGGGTGTGCTGTGTCAGCACAGCCCGGTGCTCTGCAGGCTCACAGGCACAACCCAGGCCCAGGGGGTCCAACCCGCACAGCTGCCGAGTGTTAGCCCTGATTAGGCTAATTAGGAGCACCACACCTCACCTGGAGAGCCAGTGGGTATTTATTCACCTCTAAGGGGGAGTTGAGGACTCTACAGCTGGGGGAGGGTCTGTATCTACTGCTCATAAAACCCCTGGGAGACCAGGCACCCTCCCTTCCCTCCTTGTTCCCAGGATGGTGCTCACACAGCTGCCTCACAAGGAGGGTCTTGCTTCCATCAACACAGCTTAACCTCAAGGCAGCACCTGCCTCACATGAAAAGCGCAGAGCTGAGCCTTAATTCTGAAGAACAACGTGTGAATATTTCTTCAGGCAATCTCTATATTCACAGGCTTCAGATAAACAGAGTTTGTCCGAGCTCCTTATGTCTGAGAGTGGGTATTCTACAGACTATGAGGCTACATAAACCAGCCTCTGTGCATCCAATCTACAGGGAGGAGGTTCAGGAAGATTCAGAGGAGGTGTGAAAAGCCTGTCATCGTGACACAAAGCCCCACCTTCTCGTAAGGGATCTGCAGCAGCTCCAGCACCACGGCGTGAGCTCCCATGTTCCTCAGGAGTCGCTGCTGCTGCTTCCTGCTCTTCCTCACCGAGGCCCCCTCCTGCACGCAGAGCTTGCTGAGCCGCAGCAGGATCTGCAGGAGACACTGGCCTTAGAGCCCCAACTCTGGCTTTTCTTCCAGAGAACGCCAGGTCCCGGAGAGCAGCAACAGGGACCAACTCATCTGCACGGAGCAGAGCGGCTCCGGGCAGCCCCTCGTGGCCCAGGCTCCATCCGTGGCATCTGACTAGGGCTGCTGGACTTGGATGATCCTTGTGGGTCCCTTCCACCTCAGGATACTCTACAATTCTGAGACTCTATGCTCCTGCAGAACTCAGCCATGTCAAGTGAACCCAACATCAAGCTCCACAGCAGAGCCACAGACACACCTTCAGCTCACACCACACCAGCACCACAGCACGTTCTTCACCTGGTATTTTCTACATTAAATTTCAACAGCACAGTGGCTTTGAGTGCAAGGTACTCAGGACAGGGCAAATTAAATGGCTTCTCCCCTTGCTTACTGCCTTTGTAGTCCTTAACAATAAAAATATTGTGTTACCATTGAAACAGCAGCCAACGTCGCGTTTCTCACTAATCCGTTCTTAAGGAAAGAATACACACGTTGTGCTTATTCTATCCTGGCTTCTCATTCAAGTTGGGATTTGTTATTACTCAGCAAATAGTTTCCACAATGGCAGAGTGACTCAGACTTTCCTGGGTGCCTCCCTCTGACTGCAGCTCTCCAGAGCTCTGTTACTCATTTACACTTCCAGTGAACTATCAAGAAGCAAAGTTTTACCTCTTTTACTACCCGGTAGTTGTAGCTGCTAGTACTTTCAGGCTTTTGAGACTTGCTGTGACCTTCCTGAGGATAAAATCAGACAATTTATTAGTAGCTTATACTACTGTCTACATGAAGGCTAAAATTACCGTTCTAGGATAGCGCCCGCTCTCCTCCTGGGAAGGACTGTCATCCTCCAGCTGACAGCCTCAGAAAAATACATACAATTATCCTGTCAAGTCACATTGACCTCTAGGACACAAAATAAGGTGAAGGAGGGATGATTTCAGAGGCAGCAACCTCCCCTCCTTTGCCTGTCACATTCTGTCTCTAATCAAGTCTCCCCTCAGAAAAAAAAACCCTTCCTTTCTCTCCCTCTCTATTGTTCTTAAACTGGCGCTGCACAAATACCAAGAGATTCCTCACAGCAATGTGTACAAGAAAAGCAACAAGTGGATTACTTGCATTTACTTCCAGCAATAAACGTTCCTAAACCAGGGACTGCTTCTTGGATCCCCTCATCCAGTCTTCCCTATTTGATTGCAAATTATATGGATGCAAAAGATGCTCAGAGAGTTCTAAGCCAGATGTGCACGTGGGGAAAATCCTGTGTTATCAGGTGGAGATAAAGCACAGTTCTCTGCTGTCATTTAATCAAGTGCCATGACTCAAAATGCATCACCTGAGCAGTTCACAGCTCTGCCCTTACCTTACACTTGAGGTACTTTTGATTGCACAAATCCCTTGCCATCGGTCAGTGCTGAAGTGACACAGCTGGGGAGCCAGAGCAAACCCAAACCAGCCCTGTCAGACCCTAAAGGCAACACCTCAGGGGCTGCTACTGGGCATCACCTGGCTCAAGTTCTCCTCTCATTCCTGCCTCAACCTGAGAGCAGTAGAGAGAACCTCACCCAGGCAGTGTGCTGGGAAGATGGGCCTTGTCACAGCTCTGACAGCAGCTACACCCTCCAAATACCCCCCCAAATTCACACAAGCACAACCCAATTACCTCTTTCTTCTTGTGCTCGTTTTCACCTGGCACACTGTCCATGGCCTCATCAGGACCTTGGCCTTTGTACACCCAGAGCTCAGATTTCTCCACTATTGACCTCAGCTGGTCCAAATCTTGTTTGATCTGCTTGTAGTTGTCAACATCTTGGCTGGTAACGAGCAGTTGAACCTTGCAGGGAGGCAAAGCCATTAGTTGCACAAGAAGGGCTGGGCTCAGCTGCCATAAATGCATTCAGATGAGGAATAACCCTCTCCAGACACACAGGTACCTGCTTGAAAGCCTGAAGGACCTCTTGTCTCTGGCTGAAGTGCCTGAAGAGCAGCTGCAGTGCACCAGACACCAGGGGAGGGTAATCGTGCATCGTTAAATGCAGCAGGACCCGGAGGAAAGTCCTGCCCCCGTGATCATCCAAATCCAGAGGGGTGTTCTCCTCACTGGAAACACAGCAGGAGTTAACCAGCACATTAGGCTGAGGGTCCCAGCAGCTTCTAAGTCCTCTTAGCAGTGGCAGAAAACCTTTTTTTCTTACTTTTAAATAAGGGGGAAATTGGATTGAGATTTCATTGCAGCATCGAGCTGAGATGCACTAATCCTGCACCTTGGCTTTCACCCACAGCACAGAGCCCTCCCCTGATGATCCTTCTGGCTGAAGAACCCCAGAACTGCTCCTTATCTCTGCATCCAAATGGACCCAACTCTGAGCTGCATCAAGGCCATTTAAGGAAAATGAAGCCTTCTCCCAGTCCCCACTCCTTGGGAGCCCTCCAGCCCAGGACTTCCCTCGATTAGCACCTGTGAAGAGATACTTTCCTTCCACCAAAGATCCCCTCAGCTTGTTCTTCAATGTGTTCAAAGTCCAGGGCTCCTGAGAAAATAAACAAGACAAATACACGAGGTCAGAGTGGCAGCAAAGCTGTTTTTCCATCTTAAAAACATTTCAAACAGCAAGTGGGGAGCTGAAACAATCAACCCATTAGCCCCTTGAAGATTCCAGAGTCTTCCCTAAGCCACACAGCCTCATTCCTTGCCAAATCACCCACCTGGTACATTAGCTGGCATTTCCTGACTACTGCTTCCAGTGGGGGATTCAGACATCTGGGCATTGCTTTCATCAAATTCATGCTTAAATATACAAAGCAGGCAGGAGATCCTGTAGTCCAACCGCACGTTCAGAATAAACTGATGACACAGAAGTAGGAAAAATGTTGAAATTATCTGTGTGTTTCCACCACATCCACAATTCACACAAAGCACAGCTACCAAAGTGCAACATGAGCAGAGCAGAGATGTGGATTTAACCTGGAAGAGTTACCCAGAGTGGTGAGGGCCTGGCACAGGGTGCCCAGAGCAGCTGTGGCTGCCCCTACACCTCTGGAAGTGCCCATGGCCAGGATGGATGGAGCTTGGAGCACCTTGGAAGGTGTCCCTGCACATGGCAGGGAGTGGAACTGGATGAGCTTCAAGGTCCTTTTCAACACAAACCATTCTGGGGTTCCATCTTTCCAAGATATGCAAATGCCTCCTTCAAAACCCCCAGAATTCAGTAACATTTTCCAGGGATTTCAACGAGCATGATACACACACATAATAAATACTGATGACTAAAGCATTTTGGCAGGGTTTTGGTGCCTCATTCCTGTGTGATGCTGGCATCCTCACCCCGGCCCCCCAGGAAAGGAAAGCAGCGTTTCCACCTCCACCCTGCACACGTGCTGCTGTTCTCCCAGGGAGCTGGGACACAGGAGCAGGATGTGAGCTGCCAGGAGCCAGGCTGTGCCACACAGGTCACCACTTCAGCTGGGCTGGACCAGCTGGTGCCACAGAAACCTCCAGCCTAGCAGAGACCACCTTCTCCACGGTCTTGCTCTTGAGGAAGGAGCTACAAAGCCAAGAACACTCGGAGTTCTCGCAGCTTTCGGGGAGAATGTTGAACGCCAGGTTGGATGGCCCCTGGTGGCAGGGAATACTGGCTCACTGAAATATCCCCCTGCATATGCCAGGCCACGAGAAAAGCTCTGCCTTGGGCTAAAATAAGCAGTGGTGCAAGGAAGCAATGGAGCCTCCCCTGTGCTGCACCTGCTGCTGAGGGAAGGGCAGAGCTTCCCACGGGGCACGGGGAAGGAACACCAGGGCTCTCCTGCTGCTCTCCTGCCTTCGCCCAGCAGGTTCTGGCAGCATTCGGGCCCCCAGGGCCTTGCTGATGAAGCTAGTGAGCACAAAGAGGACTCCCACACCCATAGAGGGAAGATGCATCTCAGTGCAATTAATTCTGAGTCAATAACGAGTTAAAAACGTGTGCATCCCAAAGACTTTGGGGTGAGCAAGTGAGAAAACCAGAGAAGGAAGAGAGAGAGAGAGGCTGGCTGTGCATGCTGAAAATACATGTCAGGCTGATGGCTCTGCCAAGAGCAGTCTTGAGATCTCCCCATTCCTCAGGGCACTTGAGATGGCCCTGCAGACTCAGAGAAATTGGGAAGACAACAGGGTGGAAAACAACAGCTCTGCCTCAAGCCAGATACTCACAAATCACTGCTAAACACACAAATGTCTACTGCAAACTTTTTTCTAATAAATTCTTTCAATAACGGCTCAATATTGTCACAAACAAGTTGAGAGCCCTGTGCCTGACAAGGTCACCCTGGCAATACTTTCCCAGTTTGAGAGTCAGAAGTACATTAAGAGGCAGCAGGACACAATTAATGCTGGAGGACAGCACGAGGAGCTGCATCCACGTGGTACCTGCAGTATCTCGATGATCTTGAGCTTGGTGTCCATGACCAGGATGTCCTCCTTCTCCGGCTCGCTCTGCTTGACATTCCCCTCGGGGGCAGCTGCCAGGGGAGTCATGGGCAGGAACCCCCCGCCCCTGAGCACCACCTGGGTCATCAGCTCCCCCACGCCGTGGATGGACCTCATCACATTGCTCCCTTCAGAGAGGAAACACCTAGGGTTAGCGTGCTGCAATGGGACTGCGCTAACAGGGCAAGGGCCGGCCACGTCCTGCAAAGGGAAATTGTCTCAACATCACACATCCACACCCTGGGGACAGGGGAAGCCCACAGAAGCACTGCAGTGCTTGGAGAAGCCCCCTGCCCTCTCCCATCACGGGCACCACTCAGCTCTACTGCATGGACAGAGAGATTTCCAAGCACAGCATCACTGGCCAGGGAGGGAGGGGACTGTCCTGCTCTGCTCGGGGGCAGCCTCACCTCCAGTCCTGGAGGCAGTTTTGGGGGCCAAAATATAAGATCTAAAGGTGTTAGAAAGCACCTAAAGGAGGCTACAAAGATGGGGAAGGGACTAGAGGAGAAGTGATACGAGGAGCAGCTGAGATCTCTTGGTGTGTTCAGATGGGGCAGAGCACACTGAGGTCAGACCTCACTGGGGCTGCAGCTCCCATCTCTGCTCTGGGACAGGGACAGCACCCAGGGAAGGACTGGAGCTGGGCCAGGGCAGCTCAGGCTGCAGCTCAGGGAAAGGTTCATCCCCAGAGGGTGCTGGCACTGCCCAGGCTCCCAGGAATGGGCACAGCCCCAGAGCTCCAGGAGCCTTTGGACAGCGCTCCAGGGATCCCAGGGTGGGATTTGGGGTGTCTGGGCAGGGCCAGGGGCTGGGCTGGGGGATCCTGGTGGGTCCCTCCCAGCTCAGGATGTTGTGTGACTTCATTGTTCCACCCCACAGTGACATTTTGAGATGAACCAGAGCCACCCAAGAACTTTCTGTCCTCCACCTTCCAGCCTTACCTTTACTTTCCTCGCCTTTTGCCATCTTGGTAATAGGGAAGATGGTAGTGATGTGCACACAGTCTAATATAGCAAGGAGGATTTTGGTTAGTCTGAGGAGGTCACAGAAGTTGTAGAAACCAAAATATATCAGATTTCTGGCTAAGTTAACAACCTACCAAAATAACAATAAAAAGCCTGATTAATACTAAACATTTTGCTATCACAGTCAAGTTGTCTTAACACAGTGACAAGATCAAGAACCTGGCTGAGGGTCATATTTATCACAATATCTGGGAATTCTGCAACACTGTCTAGTTCTACATCACAGCAGAAAGTTTTCTACTTGTCTACAAATACTCCATTGCTTGCAGTTAATGAATGTCTGTGTCTGCAAATGATATTCTAGAGCTACAAAATCAAATTGTACTTGTCTCATTATAAAACAGGGCAAGACTAGAGGGAAGGTACAGATAATTTTTATCATTGTCTTACAAAAAAGATTAGCAGACCCATAAAGCTGAGCTTTGTAACTTCCAAGCTATAAAGTTTCCCCACAAGTCCACCCCGTAAAGACCCACATAAAAATATCACATACAGGGCAAATATTTAATGTAGCCCCCATTATTAGAAGTATATGACATCAACTGTATTTTTTAGAGAATATCACAGCTTTTCTTAAATTAATGGTTATTTGTTGCATGGATTTGCTACATTTTATTTGCACAGACTATTTTAACAGGTCAGTAAGTCACAGGACACTTTTTCCTCTTGGTGAACCATCACTATAAAGCTCTGGAGACTCTCTGTGCATGCAAAGAGTGTTTAATTTTCGAGATATTTATTCCAGTAAAGCCTGGCTTTGCAATAACACTGAGAGCCCAGAGAGGAAACAAGGCTGCTGCAAACTTCAGATATAAACTGACATGCTTTAATTGTATTTCAAGAACCATCACTGCAAACTCACAAACTTCACTGGGGTTACTTGCAGGAGCAGAAAGGAGCCAGCTGAGGCTCAGCAATCACTAATTACACTCACTAATTACTTGCCAAACTACCTGGTGCTGAAAAAATAGCCAACATTCCACCAAAAAAAAAAAAAAAACCAAAAAAAAGAACAGGATAAAATCAGAACTGGATAACTACCTCAAAAGTGAGTTTATTTTTCTCTTTATCAGAGAAAGGGAACCTCTGACACACCACATCTCTTAAATATTCCTCTACAAATTCCATTGTTTGTGCAAATCTCTCCTTAATTTCATCTTTGGAAGTTCCACTGCTATCATAGCTGAAGAGGGGAAAAAAAAGAACAAAACAAAAAAGAAAACAAAACAAAACTTAGCATGCAAATACACAGGGCTCTTTTCCCCCCAGTACAAATTTTCATTGGTTTGTCAAAATCTAAGAAAAGCTAAAGGCTGGTAAATAATTTATCCAAACGAGGGAGTCAGGACACTGACACCAGAATTTCCTGGCTTTTGTTGATTTATCCCATATGCTCATTAGTAACTATTTTAAAACATCCGAGAAAAACAAAAAAAATATAATTTTGTCCCAAAAACCAGAAAAAGTAACCCTCATTCTTTGAGTGGAAACAATGACAAGTGATGTGCAGCATTGAGGAGAATGGGTGGCCAAGAGAGGCTGAGTGGGGGCTGTATTTTTCCTCCAAATAAAACCAATACATATGCAAAGCAGATATTAATTTTTAATATAAACTCTAGGGATTTTTTCTCAGGATGTGCAGAATGACTTTGAGAAGGACAATCCCACCACCTCCCACAAAATACTTCTGCTTCCTGTTTGATCACTTATCACTGGTGAGCTTCTGCCAGAGCTAAAACCATTTGGTTTTATATTTCAGCCTTGAAATTTGATTTATTATTTACTGCATCTCTCTCAGCAGAGAAAATCAGGCTGGCAAGGAGGGAAATACAAGAAACCACTGAACACCAGCATTAATATTGACAAGACTTAAATTCCTAAGATGTAACTTCAATATTAGATGTTCATTTTCTCCAACTGAAAAAAAAATGAGCTCTGATCAGCTGAGCACTATAAAAATTTGGAATTATTAATTACAGAGTTAATACCAGTGGTTAAGAAACCATGTGCCGGCTCCAGCTGTGGTTTTGTGTAGGTTTTTGAGCACTGTGCCAGAGGATTTTCCACTGGATGTTCAGGACCTAGTCCTCGTTTGAGCATCTTCCCCCTTGCTCCTGCTGGTGGTGGTGGGCTCCCATAAGGACAACCTGTCCTGAGGGGAGCACACTCAGAGGAAATGGAATCAAATCCGGGAGTTTCAGAGAGATTTTAGTGAAAATGTCTTCACTGGAACAGGAGGCCCGGGGCAGTGGTGGAAGCACCATCCCTGAAGTGTTCCAAAGACATGTGGATGTGGCACTTGGGGACACGGCTCAGTGCTGAGCGTTGGACTCGAGCTCGAAGGGCTTTTCCAAGCTTAACAGTTCTGTGGTTCTCCAACCAAACGAGGCAGGAGGAGAGATGAATCCCCCCTGCTCTGCCCAGCTCCACATCACATTGCCCAGACACGCTGTGACCACTGAGCTCACCCCACACACAGGGAGCTTATTCAATTCTCACCAACACACCATGGGGTGTTTGATTTATTTTCAAACACCAACTCTATAAACAACGCATGACTTCAGGGCTGGTGTTGCCTTAAAACCCCGCAGCTGTTGCATATGGTAAAACCTTACAAAAAAAAAAAAAAAAAAGCCTTGTAAAGTCCTGGCTCAGGCCTGGTGCTTGGGCTAAGCACAGCTGATGGCTGGGCTGACCAGGATCTGTGAGAATCAGCCTGCACATCAGCCTGTCCATGAGAACCAACCCACACCTGGGAGAGGAGGGACTGGTACCCACGGGAAGCATCTTTTACCCAGGAGACAAGAACACAAACACCTTCAGAGAAGAAAGTCTTTGGCGAGCTCTACAAACTACTAACCAATGAACTGAGCAGCAACAAGTCACCAACCCATTAGAATTAAACATGGTACGTTCAGATAAAACAGGATACCTTCAGTAACCCACACAACCACGAGCTGTGACGAGCAAAGAAATAAGAATTAAACACGATACCTTCAGTAACCCACACAACCACGAGCTGTGACGAGCAAAGAAATAAGAATTAAACAGGATGCCTTCAGTAACCCATACAGCCACGAGCTGCGACGAGCAAAGAAATAAGAATTAAACAGGATGCCTTCAGTAACCCATACAGCCACGAGCTGCGACGAGCAAAGAAATAAGAATTAAACAGGATGCCTTCAGTAACCCATACAGCCACGAGCTGCGACGAGCAAAGAAATAAGAATTAAACAGGATGCCTTCAGTAACCCATACAACTATGAGCTGCGAGGAGCAAAGAAATAAGAATTAAACACGATACCTTCAGTAACCCATACAACCATGAGCTGTGATGAGCAAAGAAATAAGAATTAAACAGGATGCTTTCAGTAACCCATACAACCACGAGCTGCGACGAGCAAAGAAATAAGAATTAAACAGGATACCTTCAGTAACCCATACAACTATGAGCTGCGACGAGCAAAGAAATAAGAATTAAACAGGATGCTTTCAGTAACCCATACAACTATGAGCTGCGACGAGCAAAGAAATAAGAATTAAACAGGATGCCTTCAGTAACCCATACAACTATGAGCTGCGACGAGCAAAGAAATAAGAATTAAACAGGATGCTTTCAGTAACCCATACAGCCACGAGCTGTGACGAGCAAAGAAATACAAATTAAACAGGATACCTTCAGTAACCCATACAGCCACGAGCTGCGACGAGCAAAGAAATAAGAATTAAACAGGATACCTTCAGTAACCCATACAACTACGAGCTGTGACGAGCAAAGAAATACGAATTAAACAGGATACCTTCAGTAACCCATACAACTACGAGCTGTGACGAGCAAAGAAATAAGAATTAAACAAGAAGTTTTCAGAAATCCATACAGCCATGAGCTGCGACGAGCAAAGAAATACGAATTAAACAAGATGCTTTCAGAAACCCATACAACCACGAGCTGCGACGAGCAAAGAAATAAGAATTAAACAGGATGCTTTCAGTAACCCGTACAACCACAAGCTGTGACGAGCAAAGAAATAAGAATTAAACAGGATGCCTTCAGAAACCCCCGCAGCCGCGAGCTGCGGAGACCAAGGGCGGGTGAGAAGGCGCCCCGTGCACCTCGGCCCTGCCCCGGCGCGGCACTCACTCGTCGATGGCGATCTCGGAGGGGATCTCGGACCAGAGGCGGGCGTACTTGACGGGGGTCACCTGCTCCTGGGGGTCCCTGTCCACGTGCATGTGCAGCATCAGGCGGCAGAAGGAGGCGCGCAGGTCGTAGGGCAGGTTCTCGTCGGCCATGCAGCGCAGGATCAGGTCCACGTCCAGCTGCCCCGAGATCTCGTTGATGGCCAAGTACTGGCGGTCCAGGCACATTCGAGCAAAGAGGTTCAGCTGGTATCTTCAGGGGGAAACAGGAGAAAAAGAAGAAATTACATGATTTAACTTAGTGTGGGCTTGAGGATTACGATTTGATTTCCTGTGTAAAGTATATATAACTTTACACAGGAAATTAAATATACTATTAACTATACTGAGTATATAAGTATATATATACTATATATAAGTGTGTATATATACTATATATAAGTATATATAGTATAGTATATATATACAAGTATATATATACACTATATATATACTATATATAGTATACACATATATAGTATACTATATATATACACTATTAAATATACTATTAACTAAGTATATAAGTATATATATATACTATAGTATATACATACTAAGTATATTAAATATACTTTAACTAATGGTTAAAGTACTATACAATGTACTTTAACCATTAGAAACAAAGCATATATAACTATATCTAAAGTATACTTTATGCACATAAAATATACATAAAGCAAAGAGGTTCAGCTGATACCTTCAGGGGAAAACAGGAAAAAAAAAGAAAATTATATGCATTAATTGTTGTAGGGTTGAATATCACCATTTAATTTCCTGTGTAAAGTACATATAGCTAGATATACAATGTACTTTAACCATTAGAAACAAAGCATATATAACTATATCTAAAGTATACTTTATGTATATTAAAATATATATAAGCAAAGATATATATATATAAAAGCAAAAAAATATATATAAAGCAAAGAGGTTCAGCTGGTATCTTCAGGGTGAAAAAAAGAAAAAAAGAAATTCTATGATCTCATTTATATGGGCCTGAAGCTTTAATTTCCTGTGTACCGTAAAATATATATAAATATATAGACAATATACTTTAACCATTAGATACAAAGCATATACATAAATAAAGCATACTTTATATACATAAATATATATATATATAAAGCAAAGAGGTTCAGCTGATATCTTCAGGGGGAAACAGGAAAAAAAGAAGAAATTATATGATTTAATTTATAAATTATATAAGCTTGAAGATTATGATTTAATTTCCTGTGTAAAGTATATATAAATATATGTACAATGTGCTTTAACCATTAGAAACAAAGCATATATAAATATATATAAAGTATACTTTATATACATTTTAAAAGTGTATGTATAAAGCAAAGAGGTTCAGCTGGTATCTTCAGGGAGAAAAAGGAAAAAAAGAAATTATATGATCTCATTTATATGGGCCTGAAGCTTTAATTTCCTGTGTACCGTAAAATATATATAAATATATAGACAATATACTTTAACCATTAGATACAAAGCATATACATAAATAAAGCATACTTTATATACATAAATATATATATATATAAAGCAAAGAGGTTCAGCTGATATCTTCAGGGGGAAACAGGAAAAAAAGAAGAAATTATATGATTTAATTTATAAATTATATAAGCTTGAAGATTATGATTTAATTTCCTGTGTAAAGTATATATAAATATATGTACAATGTGCTTTAACCATTAGAAACAAAGCATATATAAATATATATAAAGTATACTTTATATACATTTTAAAAGTGTATGTATAAAGCAAAGAGGTTCAGCTGGTATCTTCAGGGAGAAAAAGGAAAAAAAGAAATTATATGATCTCATTTATATGGGCCTGAAGCTTTAATTTCCTGTGTACCGTAAAATATATATAAATATATAGACAATATACTTTAACCATTAGATACAAAGCATATACATAAATAAAGCATACTTTATATACATAAATATATATATATATAAAGCAAAGAGGTTCAGCTGATATCTTCAGGGGGAAACAGGAAAAAAAGAAGAAATTATATGATTTAATTTATAAATTATATAAGCTTGAAGATTATGATTTAATTTCCTGTGTAAAGTATATATAAATATATGTACAATGTGCTTTAACCATTAGAAACAAAGCATATATAAATATATATAAAGTATACTTTATATACATTTTAAAAGTGTATGTATAAAGCAAAGAGGTTCAGCTGGTATCTTCAGGGAGAAAAAGGAAAAAAAGAAATTATATTATTTCATTTCTGTGGGATTGAAGCTTTAATTTCCTGAGTACTGTAAAGTATATATAAATATATATACAATGTACTTTATACATTAGATACAAAGCATATATAAATACATATAAAATACACTTTATATACATAATATATATAAAGCATATATATAAAACAAAGCATACAAAATATAAAGCATATATATAAAGTATATATAAATATATTTAAAGTATACTACAAATATACTGATATACCCTTGTGTATTAAGAGAAATAACATTACATTGTCTAGTAATGCAGCTCCATCCTTACTGTGGAAAGAATAAAGCACTCAAACACTAGCAAACAGTGGAACAATAGAATAAGTTAAGCAGCATAGAATAAATAACACAGAATCACTGATTAAATATCATAAAATGACTGAAGGCACTTTAAAGATGACCCTGTTTCACCTCCCACTGTCCCAGGCTGCTCCCAGCCCTGTCCAGCCTGGCCTTGGGCACTGCCAGGGATGCAGGGGCAGCCCCAGCTGCTCTGGGCACCTGTGCCAGGGCTGCCCACCCTCACAGGGAGCAATAAATAATGTTTTTTATGAAAGCTGCAGCAGAATGCAAACAACACTTGAGGCAACCCAGCCTAAACACTCAAAGGCTTCCTGCAGATGCTGCAGCCACGCTTGCCCCTGAGGCAGCGACACGGATGGGTGCACTCATCCAGAATTAGGCTCCTGATGAAACAACTACTGAGCTCTGCTCCCTTCAGTGAGAGGATTGGTAGGGAAAAACTGAACTTCAGTCCCGAGCTTTTCAGTCCACAGAGTGACAACTCGCCCTCGGCCATAAAGCACGTGCCCAACACTCAGCAGTGCCCACAGGCTGCTGCTCAGTACTGGCAAGTGTGAGGCTTCCCAAAGAAAGGAAGATTTAACTGAAAGCAGATTCCTTTCATTTTTAGTACTCCTCATGGAATTTAACCAAGCCATAGCCTAAGCCCTTCTTTTAAGCATGTTTGAGGTATAATGTAGACTAAAAAATAATCAACACTACCACTGTTATACCAACATATATACACACACCAAAATTTATCAATTCTATTTAAAACCAAGCAAAATACCTACTTTGAAAGCAAGTATGTTTTAAAAAAACTTTTATCTAAGAGGTCTCCTTTTGAGCTCCAAGAGGCTCAAATAAAACCAGGTATTAGGAATTCTGCTGCAAGGATCATTTCAACGAAAGAAACAATTCAAAATAAAATGGTTATTTAAACAAATAATCTAGTTGTGCTTTCTGCACTGCCACAACTAAGTCTGTCAAATGACTCTCAGGGGTTTATAACCCAGACACAGGAATTTGGTCTGGGCTGAAACCTGACCTGACTATGCCAAGAACTCGGTGTCTTGTCAAGTCATCTGGAAACCTCACCCGTGTCAGAGCTGCCCAAAGCACAGCTGGGCCGTGCAAACAGCCCTGCACACCCTCCACACCCAGCCTGGGGCACCAACACAACTTCACGCTGGTGCTGCTGGGAATACAGGACCACTGAAGGTGTGGAGAGAAAGCAGGAGGCACAGACAACAGCAGTGACTTCTTGCAGACCAAAAGCAAAGCCATCTACACACCCAAATCCTGCAATCCCCAAGTGCTCCCTGAGCACAGGGAACCCAGTGGTCACCTGCAGGGGATTTTCCAACATCCACCAGCAGGAAACCAAGCCCAAAGCGCTTGGGAAATGCAACACACTCGAAGCCTGAACTACTTTTTAAAAATCAGTTTAAACTGGCTCATGTCAATACCTGGACTCCTCACCATGAATAACTTTGTGCTTTCAGCTCTCACTTCTGAGAGACTTGACCCTCCCTCTCTGAAGGCTGTTTTGAGCACGGAACAGGAGCACAGCCTGTGCACGCAGGCCTGCCCAGGCAGCCCTGCTGAGCCCTGAGCTGCCCTGTGCTGTTCACCTGTAGTAGCTGAGCACGTCCCGGTCCTCCTTCTGCCCCTCCTTGGCGTCCTGGGCCAGCTCTCGGATGCTCTTGCTGCGGATCTCCTTGCTGCTGTCCCTCCAGAACAGCCACACTTCCTCCTCGTCCTCGCCAACTTCCAAGGCGTTTTCTCCACTCGACACTTCCTCGAATTCGAAGCGTGAGAGCACCAGCCTGCCAGGAGAAAGGGAGGTTACATTCCAGACCCACATGCATCCTTCACATGTCTTTTAAGACACTTGCTAAAATGTATCTTGCCCTTTCAGCAGTAGCATTTTACTACACCAAATCGCTGGGGTGTATTACTAAAAGCATTACATTATAAGCTTTCCATTCAACCTTAAAAAGATGAACATTTTGGCTCCTTTCAAGTGAAAAAGATGAAGAAACAAGGAAGTTAAAGACACATAATAATGGACCTTCAAAACCTTCTATACAGGAGAACTGACTCAAAGATCATTCAACAGACCAGGAAAAGATATGGGAAAGAAAAAATTGATTCATTCTGTATTGCATAAATGCCAAATGGATCAGAACTTCTTTCTGTTTATGTGATGAAGTAAGTAGAAATAAATCAGCTACTAATACTAAAAAGGCTTCCAGCAAAGAAAATATCAACACCTGAAAAAACCCCAAATTAAATACTCAAGGACAAATAAGTGAGGCACCAATATTAAGAGCTCATGGAAATAAATACCTTTATGATTTCATGGAAAGAATTAAATGTGCAAGTATACTCTCAGCCATTTGTGTTTTAAATACTACCTGCTTCCCCTTTGCAGTATTTTGATAATGGTTATCTATTCCCTAGTACAGATATTGAATAAAGCCATCTTTACCAGAGACAAACAGGATTTGGTGCCTGCTATGAGGCCTCAGCAATGGCAGAGGAGAGCTGGAGACCCAAACCCCACCTCAGTGGGAGGAAAGGTGAGCAGAGCTGGAGCAGCTCCTGCTCTGCTGCCAGCTGAGCTCCCTCAGAGCTGGGGGAGGAGCAGAGCAGGAGCCTGCACACCTCCCTGCAAAGTCTGTGTGCTTTGGATCAAACGGGAGACACCTGACGGGTCTCTGCCTGCGGGGTGAGGATGCACCTGGCACACACCTGCTGCTCCCTGCACCTGAAGAGGATCCCACACTTAACTCCCTGCTGCCCTGGGACGTGCCAGCAGCCTGCTCAGCTTTGCACCACCTTCCTTCTGCTTCACACCAGGAGAACCATCTTGCAAGGCACGAACTTACTTGGTTTCAATGAGAATGTCTGCGTTGGCTGGGTTCAGCACGGCCTTACAAATCAGCTCCTGTGTCACGGGAATAGACTTGTTCATGGAAACGCACAGATCCGAGAGGTAATCCAAAAACCTGTCGGAAAGCACGAGCCAAGAGGGTATCAATCACTGCTGAGATCTAGACTGAAGCAACCTACATTTCAGGAAGCAAACATTCAGAACTCCACTTGAACAGTGCAGAGCAGGACTTGCTGCCCGAGGGGACGGCAGGGCGAGTGCCAGAACACAGTGAACTGGCTGTGCTTCCTCCTGAGCAAGCTGGCAGGTACAGACTTTTCCCAGAAGGAGAAGGGTAATTACATATTCAGAAATGCAGCTCTCACCTGGGCTCCCTATTTTTCCTCACGAGACTCACAAAGGTGTCAATCTCAGCAGCTGTGATGTGCTTCTCCAGGAGCTTGCGGTTGTTATGGAGCAGGGCTGTGATGGTGTCCTCAGCCAAGACATCGTAGCCAATCTGCTTCTGCATGAAGCCAAACTGCTTGGCAATGTATTCCTTCAAAACACACAGGCAAGGAGGAAGGGGGTGTAATTAGCCCTCAGAATTTGAAATAATAACGGCAGACAAGGTGGATGTTTGTCAATACGACACTCCAAGGAGCAAGTTGGGTTAGATCCAAATTGTTTGTGTGAAAGAAAGCAAACAATGACAGACAACCTTAATCCCTCCATCCCTCCCCTCCCTCCTAGGCTAGACAGCAGCAAGACATTTATACTTATCTGACAGGACCTTGATTTTAATACATGGCAACAAAAACTGAACAGCCTTAATTTACAGGGCAGCTTTCAATGGAGCCTGTAGTCAGCAAGAGTGAACAGTCTCATAATTCTCCTCTGTGGGACAGTTAGAAATTCTGTTGTTTTCTTAAATTCCACTTAGAACCAGTGCTAATTACATTATAGTCTCTGACAGATGAAAAACAGAATGAAACTGAGCAATCCCAAAACCTCTTGCTGACTGTGCAGCCACAGCAGAGCAGGGTTTACTTTATGGGATAAAGCTTTTTTTAATTTCAGCAGAGGAACCACACCGGTGCCATTGATCAGAGGTATTTCCAACCTGGTTTTTCCTGTAGTCCTGCTGGGAGTGCCTGAGCACCCTGTAGCAGAGCCTGCAGATGTGCCTGAAGGGCGCGTGGCGCTGGTCCCCCAGCTCCTCCAGCCGCAGCATCGGCCCGTCCCCGCTGTCCGTGAAGGGTGCTTGCAACAGCTTGAAAATCTACAGATTTGGTAAAAAGCACAGACACGGCCCCATGAGGCACTGCCTTCTTCTGTCAAAGCTCTGTGCCTTTGTATTTCGAAAGGTACATCAGAAACACGCTGCAGTCACCAAGGTTCTTGGCCATGGAGCAGCCCGGACAGAAGAAGCTGATCACCCTTATTCAACACCATTGGCTGGAATTTCTAGTTCCAGCAATGGTGAGCCTACAGCCCACTGCCCAGAGCCTGCTGAAAGCTGGAAACTCAAAGGACCTTTTGGTCCCAATAATTTGAGACTGAAGTTTCACAGAGGCACAGAACAGCTTGGGATGGAAGGGACCCCAAAGATGATCTTGTTCCAACCCTCTGCCACACGCAGGGACACCTCCCACCAGGCCAGGCTGCTCCAAGCCCAGCCCAGCCTGGCCAGGTTCTCTGTTACCAGGTTCTTTTTTCCAAGAACTCTTCTCATAGGCAGAGCTCAGAGAAAACCCCAGCCTACCTGCTTTAGAATATTCTGCTCCCTCATCAGCTTTTGCCGTTCTCTGTTAGGTTTAGAAAACACCACCTCAAGGACGTCCTGGCCAGAATTAGTTCCACCAGTAACAAAGTAGACCAAATCCTCCAACAGTTTGGTAACAGATCTACGGAAAAGCCAGAAGCTGTTAACATGAGAACACAAATTCTCTGTGCTAAAAGAGCAGTGCCAGGGTAAGTTTACACAGATTTCTAAATGCTAAGTGAAAAACGAACAGCAATTAGAGACTGGATAAAGCTCAGAAGTTTGCACTAGAACTTAAAATTAGAAACTAATGCTCCCCCATTGCTGCAGCCTCACTGTCCAACAGCTAAACCAGAGCAGCAGCAAGGCAAGAAAATCCCTTTAGGACAACTCTGCACTTGCCAAGTTCTATTTGGCACTTCTTTCAATTGCCACAAACCATAAGTCAGGTGATAACCTCTGCCAAGGCCAAATACAAGGCACTGGCTATGGAAGCACAGGGGCCCTGGTGTGACACAGCCACCCCGTGCTCTTTTTGTGTGGCCACATTTTCACAGCACGGTCAGAGGATTTGCAGCCAGTCACATGTTCAGTCCTCACAAGATGGATTAGGAATTCCCACACTCCATTTGCAGAGGCATGCTGGGGATTAGTCCCCCAAAGCTCACTACATTTCTCATGCTCTCACTTCACAGAGGACAAGGAGGGCTGGACAATCCAGGCCCGAAAACCTCCACTATGGACACAACAACATCAAATGTCATCAAGGAGGAAACCAAACCCTCTTCTATAGCTTACTCTGATAAAACTGTCAAAGAAACAGTTACTGACTACAGGAAACAACATTATCTGATCCCAATTCTGGTTTCCTTACCTTCTTTCATTCTGGGTTATTGTTCCCTTTTCCAGCTTGCCAGCAATGGAACCTAAAACTTTACTTGCATCATTTGCAAAATCCAAGTCCCGAACCTCTGCAGGCGAGACTGGCACTATAGCAAAAGCTTCTTTGTCCTCTTTTACTGGAGAGGTCCCAATCTGAAACGCAGAGAAGCTTTATCAGCAAACCCAAAGGCAGGAACAAAGCAGTGGCTCACACTCGGTGATAATGAACCAGAAAAGCCACACTGTGCTTCGGCAGCATGGGAGCACTGCTGAACCCAAACTCTGGGAACACTGTGCAAGCTCAAAGCTGTCCCTAAATTCAAAGGAGCAGCAGGTGAGAAGGTAAAATGTTGCTGCAGCCAGTGGAAAAAACACCCTGCTCCTGATGACTGTTGTGGAGCAGAAGCTGAACAGTGTAACTAGAAAGCTACCATGAAACTGAGCCATTAAGAGCAAATATTTTGCACAGGCACTGTTCATTACTGTCACATGCTCGGTGTGTGACAGGCTCAGGGAGAGAAACTCCTGCCAACACTTCTGTGGAAGTACAGGAATCAAAGGGTGTGCTTACACAAAGTAACAGAGCTTACTTTCAGCATCACGGGTTTCTCCTCTTCTTTATCAATAGGGATGTTGGTGCTGTGAACCCAGGTGTTGGTGCAGAGGTGCCTGAGCCTCACGTAGGAGTTCCTGAAAGAAAGTCAGGAGTGCCCCAGCATGAGTCAGCTTCCCAGCTGGGAAGCCTTTGCATTGCTGGGATTTTGAGATGCTGGCAGGAACAAGTGGAAAAGAAGTGTCATCTCTGTCCACACTGCATACCACAACTGGAACAACATTCTAAATGCCTTAGCTCTCTCTGAATTCACCTGAGGAAGGCTTCTTCTGCAATGAAAAAGATTCTGCTCTGAAACAGAACCACAGCCACTCTGAGCTGCTGTAACTCAGCTGCTGCACAGCAACAATCTAAACCTCTTCCCATCCTCACCTTTCCACTGCTATAAGCTGCCAGCTTCTCCCCTTACCTCTGGGGTTTTCAGCCCAGAACTCCCTGATACTCCAAAATATGGGTACCTGCTGATTTAGGGAGCTGCTGAATAGATGGAACCAACTTGCTGTGCTTTCTCAGTGGGAACAGCAGCAAAGTGTGCAGAGTGTGGCACTTGGAAGGGTGCAGCAGCTTTTCAACAGCAAGAGGGGCCACATGGACAGTAAAGAACACACAAACAACAGAAAATCCAGTGCTGAATAGCTGGTGTGACATCCTGACACAATGCAGACAGGTCACAGGAATGAATGCCTTGATAGGACACACAAGGCTTTTAGTCTCAGGTCATTCCTGGCAAGGAAGTCACTTAGGAAGTCACTCAGTCTCAATTTTCCCCATCTGTAAAACGGTGTTCTCTCACTTATACCTCAATTGTAAAGCACTCAAGCCAAGCTTCAGGCATTTTCTAATTATTTATCCATTCATTAGAGGAGGAACCTGATTCCAAAGCATAAAAGGAAGGCAGTCTGGGGCAGCTTTACTTGAAAAACCCACAAAACCGCGCAGGCTGCGCAGAGGTCGCCGTACCTGGGGACGAGGCTGTCTCCTCCCCGCAGGGTGGTGGGGTCCAGCTCGAAGATGGAGGAGATGTCGTTGCCCTCGGGCACGGACACCAGGGAATAAGCCATCTTCTCCTGGGCCCCCCGGCCCCGCCGCGCCGCCTCCTGCTCGGGGTCCAGCTGTGGAGAAAGCCCAGAGCCTCAGGGCAGCCCTGCAGAGGCACCCACGCAGCCCCAGACACACGGGGGAGGCACTCTGGACATGGGGCTGGGCTGCAGGACACCAGGAACACGGACAGCAGCTGCCCTGGCCAAGCACTCCTTGCTTCCCCCGGGCTAACTCCTGAGTGCCAGCACAGGAACTCCCCCTCCACACAGAATTCACGTCTCACAGACAGTGCCACAAGAGACAAACCCCCCCCAGCCATTCCCCTCACACACACTGGGAGCTCTGACTGGCTTCTGATAACACACATCAGCTGAGATCCCCAATCCTCACAGCACCAGCTCTCCAAACATACCCCACACATGGCAATTATCCCTCTAACCACGTAATTAATGAGCTGAAAATATAAAAACCCGGCCACATCATGTACCGACAACCTTGCTGGGAAATAATCAGCTTCAGCAGGAAAATGGGACCCACATCCATCAATCCCAGGCAAGAGAAACAAAAAGCCAATCAAGGAGTTGGAAGTCCTGCTGCTCACACTACAGCCTGTGCTGCTCTCAAGCACAAAAACGTGTTCCAAAGGCCATGGCAGCAGAAGGATCTTTATTCCCAAGGTTCCAGCAAATCCCCAGCCTCCTCCAGCAAAGTAAAGATAAACCCCCAGGGCTTCAGATGAAAGGACAAAAGGGTAGGAAAAAACAAAGATGAACTGAGGAAAAGGAACAACAACTTTCTGCAGATCCTTTCCTGGGGAACTCCCAGCTGCTCGCTGTCCTGGCATGCAGGAACCAGCTGTCCATGCACAACCACCTAAATCCTGGCTGCAGTTTTCAAGGTGACCAAGAATCCAATTTCTCAGCTTCTCTGTGATGGTGGCACCCAAGGGTGTCAGCACGCAGGCACCTGCCTGTCAAAGTCCTGCTGTAAGGCACTGCCATCCTGGAGCAGATGGAAAAGGTATCCAGTGTTGCTTGTGCCTCAGGATACTCCCAAGTTAACATATTTGCAGTCAATGAACTTGGCTGCAAAGCAGTGACATTTAAAGTCTGATTTTGTACATGGGAACAGGCAGTTATCTGTGTGGAACAGAAATACACTTTGGGAGTGTGCCTTCAAGGGAAGGAGCAACTCTACACTCAGAGTCCATCTGGAGAGAAATTCTGGGAGAAATTCGCTCACTTGGAATGAATTCTCTGAATTTCAGCTGTCTCCTTCATCCCCCCCAGCAAGGGGAGGGAACACAGTGAGGGGTACAGCTGCTCTGCACTCACAGCCTGTCCCCTGGGAGACAATTGGTCACTTCTTCAAAGTGGGGCAAAGCTGAACACGAGCAGTAAAGCAGAAAGCAGGAAATGGGGCAATTCAGGGAGCACTGAAATTCCACCCCAAAGGTGACAAGAGCAGCCCTCTCTGCTGCTGGAAGGGGGAGCTGGCACCTCACCCATGCCCATGCAAACCCTTCCTGCACAGCTCTCTGAGGGACAAGGAGAAAGCAGCAACAGAACCACTGAGCTGTGCACAGAAACCCTGCAGGCAGCTCGTGCTTGGACCACGCTGGAGTTTGGATAAAGTCGGATAAAGCAGCCTACACCCTCCTGTCACCAGTGAATGATAAACGATGTGGCAATTCCCTGTCAGAGCTGAATTATGTACTCCTGGTCCTGTTCTTGCTGGTCTGTTTTTGCCATCTAGTGGTAAAAGAGACAGAGCAGGGAAAAACCAGAGAGCTGAGACACTGCGTGCATGTTATCCATGCACGTGTCAGCAGGACACATCCCAGGAGCTGGGTGTCTACCCAAAGCCCCTCAACACTGATAAACCATCAAAAAATTAACCCAGCAAAACACCTCAGTACTGGATTCCCCCCACACCCCAGGCAATAGCTATGGGTGGGGTTTGTTCAGGTTTTTTTTTTTTTTTTTTTTTGCCATGTTTACTGCAGTCAAGCTGCCAAATGCCACCAAGAAGTAATCAGGAAAACAGCTCAATATCTGAGGGCGAGGGAAGCATTTTAATGGCCAGGCTGTAATGAAAAATCCTTTTAGGAGGAAAAATGCACCCTGCAGGATTTCCAAGCAGCACATCCATCTCCTAAGGACGGAAGGAATAGCTCTTTGTCATACCCAAATGGTGCAAATCCTCCATAATACAGGATAAATGACCAAGAAAGCTGCATAAGCCTATGATCAAATCCAATAAAATAAATAAAATCCACAATGCAAAGTGCTGCTCCAGTTTTCTCTGTTTTCAACTCCTGAAGCAAATGCTGTTCCCTCTGACACCCAAGACAAGCTTCTGTCAATACAGAGCACCACACACTCAATCTCTGACACAGCAACATTTACTGACAGCACAGACTGGCTCCCAGAGGAAAACCAGAGGAATGGCACTGGAATCACCCTCCCCCTGCCATTCCTGCTCGGTTATCCTGCTTCCCTGAGACAAGGTACAGTAACAGCAGATTTGCTGTTTAACACAGAGGTCAGACAGGCACAGCACTGGGGGACATTCCCTCAGGGACGAGTCCCATCTGGTGTCACCTTGAGCAACTCGATTTCCAGCCCATGGCAGGACAGTGCTCCAAGGAAGCAAAGGTTGAGGAAAACAGGAAGACAGAAAAAGATGCCACAAATGGAGGAGCTGAGGGGGGTTCAGGTAATGTGTTAATTCAGTTCCAAGTGGGTTGTTCTGCACTAAGGTGTCAACACCCACTCCTTGGACAGGCCTTAAAAGCCTCCAGAGCATTCTCAGGTTTTTAGTTTCTTCACTAAAGCCTGGACCAGCTGTGCACCGGCCAGGGCAGCCCTGGGGCTGTGCCAAGCCCTCCTCAGACAGGGGCAGGACCATTCCCTTGCCTATACTTACTGAGGATTGACACTCCAGGTCATCTTCCTCATAGTCAGGGTTTACCTGATGGAACAGAATCACAGGCACGTCAAAACTCCAGCACAGCTGCAAGTGGCAAACAGCCTGAGCATCACCTGAACTCTCGTGGTCACCAGTGCCCTGCACTGCTCCAGCCATGCAGGGCACACTGCCCACACCCAGCACGGCTCACCAGGCTGCAAATCAGTTAAATAACCTGCAAACAGGCAGGGAGATTCATCTCCTTCAGGAGAATCACTACAGGAGCAAGAGTAGAGAGTTAACCAGTTCATGCTTTCTTTTTGTTGTTTAAATTCCAAGTGGAATTTCCAGCTAGAAACTACTGGCTTGGAGAAATCTTTTAGAACAAACATTATTCTAACCAGGGATCAGGTGAGCAATCTCCTCTGGGATATTCTTGCATGATCTAATAGCATGTTTTTGTTTTGGCTGATTAGAAAACCCAAGATTTACTGGAAAAGCTCTACACTGGATTACTACTGAAAAGGATTTGCTGTGTGCATGTGACAAAATGCTTCTGGTTTTCCAATCTGCTTATCAGAAGAATATAAAATGAGATATTTAATCTGGACTTTTCTCTATCTGCAGTTCTTACAGACTGAAGTCAGTGTTTTAATTTTATACTCAGTTCTATGATTCTGCTCAAAAATCAGTGATTCAAGAGAAATTACCAACACTTGCATTCATTTTCCCCCAAAGGCTCTCAGTCATTTACCATTTATTCATCAGTCAATAAAGTCACATTGATTCCAGTGCCCACATGACAGGATACTATTTAGTGCCTATTCTTTGCAGGAGAAGTTCTTGACTTTAGAATCCACACAAAAAGTGTAATCAGCTCATGACTACCCCCAAACCACGATATTCTTTCAGCTCTTTCATCTTATCTCCTACATTTAGCATCTGTTTTTGTATTAATCCAAATGACCACTCCGCTCCCCTCCCCGTGTCCGGTTTCAGGGTGGGAAATGACAGATTTTTGAGAAGGTGCCAAAGGAGGAGAACACAGTGCAGGGGCAGGCAGAGGTGCCAGCCCAGCCCACGTACCTCTGCTGCCAGGTAGTGCCCCGTGGCCAGGTGCTTGAACCTGAAGAGGCTGTTCCAGTAGCCAGCTCCCCCCCGGCAGGGATCGTGCTGCACCACCTGCAGGGACAGGGAGCACACCTGGAATGCAGCACAGACCCCCCCTGCCCGGCAGCACCTGCCTCATTTCATGGGCAGGGAAGAGCAAACACAACCAGGGGCTGAGAAAAGACAAAGCCACCTTTTATCTGTCACCAGGACTGTGCAGGGAATGCTCTGAGCTGGCTGGGAATAGTTCACCTCAGTTTGTGAATGAATTAAAGAAGGTGCTAAGTGCATGTGTTGCCAGGTCTAAAACCCCTAGAAAAGGCAACAAATCCATTACCCTATGGCTGTAACTAAATTTTTGGCTGTTTAAAGTAGATGAGAGAAGATACCTGGAAATACTTCAAATGCAACAATGCTGTACAAAAGAATGAATATTTATATTTAGTGACAAAGTGGGGCAAGCAGAGCCTCCAACACCTGTAATCCCCCCATACTGGCTGCTCTGTGGGTACATCTGACTCCTAAAGAAAACTCACCACAGCTGACCTATTCCTTTCAGGGAAGAACTCTCTCACCTGTCCAGGTAACACACATGGAGAGTTACCACAGACTGATAACATGTCAAAGTAATGCTAATTACAGGCAGACTTTCATCTGAAATACAGGAGAAGCTGAATGTCACAGCAGATACTTCTGGAAAAGGAATATAAAAACACCTACCCACCATTACAATTTATTTTTGATTCTTATATGCACTTCGTAATTGAATCAGATTTAAAAATCATAAACCAATGCTAATAATACCAACAGATTGAGGCTATTTTCAGAAGCCACTGATGGCCAAGGTGTTAGTCACTCTGTTTAAAAGCCAAGTGAATTTAAAAAGCCAGTTCAGACAGACTAGCAAGGGGCTGCAGCCTCCTATCAGTTGAGGATAGACATAATCACATTATTCCACACCAAAAATAGAGCCTTCAGTACATTCAGCAGGACAGTGGAAATTATAAGCTGTTGTTAAACTTCAGTGGGTGGTAGGAGAATGACTCCACTGATGTGTCTCTGTGCTCTTTTCCTGAGCTGTAAAGCACCTGAACTGGAGAGCTCTGTGCTGCACCATCAGAGAGCAGAGCTCCTGTGTGACTGTGCACAGCAAGTGAAGCCATTTCAATTTCGACCTGTAACACCAGGAAAACTTCACCTAAAACGAGAAACCCAGACAGAGTGCCCCTGAACAGGAGGAGGAATTGTTCCCACCAGCCTGGGTGCAGTCCTTACCTCCACCTCCCACAGGGCTTTGGAGCTGGTGGCAGACGTGGCCGACTGCCTGCCCGTGGTCCTGAGGAACACGTGCTGCTTCTTCCTGTGCTCGTCACACGTCAGGAACTTCTCCTGCTCGGCGTGGAACAGCCTCACCACGTCCCCCTGGCAAAGGCAGGCAGCAGGGTCAGCAGGGGCAGTGCCCAGCAGGGCCCCAGCTGCATTCAGCCACAGCTCTGCCTCTCACCCCCTTGAGGATGTCGTCCTTGTTGTCGCTCCATTTCATGAAGAGCACGATTTTCCAGCTGGTGTTGCAGTTCACTGAGTTGACCTAGAAGGAGAACGAGACCATCAGTCCCACTGTCCTGTGCCTGCACAAGATCCTGCCACGAGCAACTGTCTGATTTTTTTAGACAATTTTCACCAGAACACTGCGGGCCTGGCTGCATTGCTCTGGAGAAGCAAAATCTTTTCTGTATCTGCTCCAGAAGAAGGAATTCCAGAGCTGACTTGCTTGGAAGCCACTTGTTACACATCTGTGCTGGTAGATTATTTAACTTTCTTCACAGTGACTAGTATGGGGCACATCACTGTGCCACAAGTCCTGATTCTGAAGGAACGACTTGCTTTTAGCCAGCCATGCAGAAGAGATCAAAGTCAAACCTCTGCCAGCACACAAGAGAAAACAGAGCTCCAAGACTTTTAAGTCACTGATCACCAGGATAACCATTCCTAATAAGCAGTGCCACGGGTACCAACCAACTTGCTGAATTCCAAACCATGTACAAACAGCTAAGCTGAAGCACAGAGAGGTTTGTACAGCTGCTCCAGCTGTGCCAAAGTCCCCTTACCTCATTGCATCCCGGATTATCCACAAGCTGATGGCTACTGGCATGGAGAGGCTGGCCAGCATTGACAGGATTCAGGACTACTTTGTCTCCAATGACAACCTGCAGAGAAGTGCAGCATCAGACAAATTTGCACCCTGAGAAAGTTCTTTTCCTACCTTTTTCTTTTTTTAATAGGAGCCATGGGAAGAAATCACCTTTTTGCAGTCTGGAGAGATGCCAGTCTGAGTATTCCACCAGGATTCTGTTTGGCTCAGAATTCAGCTCACTAAACTCAGTGACTGAGGCAAAAACCCCTATGCTACTGGACTCAGAGCCTCTCAGAAGAAGCAGTCTGAGTTCTGGTACAACGGGGCTACAGGATAAATGATGGCTGATGGATAAATTCACCATGTTATGTGACAAATACACCTGGCCTGAACCCCAGAGCACACTGAAGCTTATGACCTCCTGGTTTTAGGAAGATTCCATACCCAAGTGACTCAGCTGTTGCAAAGGAAGGGATGAAAATGGCAATGCATTTAAAGATTTCCCATGAGCAGGAGCATTTCACTTCCTTATTACCTCACTCCTCATATCCAAAGTGATGACGAATTTTGATTCTAAGCTGACAACACTGAAAACCAAGATGCTAATTATTCCTTCCAAACCTCCTGAAGGTTCCTGAACACTTCCTACCATTTTGAATTGAGCAGGAATTGTGCAAGGCCAGCCTAATTAGGTCCCTTATTCCCTCCAATGTTAGATCATTCCACGTTTCCAAAATGCAAGTTACCATAGCGATTTTCCTCCCCCTCATGACAGCATAGCAAAAAGGTTGTTCCTGCACCATCATCACACCCTGGGAGACGTGTGCATTGCATTAATTGCAAGACAGGCCTCCCAAGTGCAGGCTGTGTCCAAGGGATGTGTGAGGACCCTGCTGCCAGCACTTACACTGTCGCCGATGGAGCGCAGTTTGTAGAAGGGCTGGATGTAGAACCAGGAGCCTTCATTTCCAGCTTCGTCCAAGGTCACCCTCATTGCATTCTTCTCTAGCAGAGCTGGAAGCCTCTTATTTACTGTTAAGTATTTGTTACTTTTTAAGTGAAGCAGCTAGAATAAGAATCAGAGTTCAGTTCTAAGAATGCTCCTCTTCCTCCCCTCAACAACCCGAGCGTGCATGAGACAACTGCAATGCGACACAGGAGTGCAGGCTGAATTATGTACAAACTCTGATGGGCCCAGGCACAACTCCACTCACACGCAGAGACACTGAACAAAACACCTCCAGTTCACCCAGCTGCCCCTTGCCCAGCTAGGACAAGCACATGGAGATGCCCTCATCGCTCTACAACCACCTCTTCAAAAAAACCCAGGAGCAAAACTCGTGAAATGCTGGGGACTAAGTGGCTCTTGCTTTGCTTGGTCTCATCTAACAAAAAATTGTCACTATTTCTATTGATTTTCTTCTCTGTGTCAGTTTATGATTTGTGTCAACATTTCACTGTGAGAGGATATTTGGTGTTGTGCATGTGCCACTCCCAACAACTCTAAATGAGGGCTCTAACGAGGATTTCAGAAGAAAACAATCAATGGTGACCTCAAAACTGAGCACAATTAACCCATGATAAAACACTGATCTCATCAGAGATGTAACACCCAGGCCCTGCTTCCCAGGATCCCACTTCAGAGCATGGTGAAACCTGGCAAAACTACAGACTCCTGATCATCAATTCCAGAAATCTGAAGTCCACTGAGCAGGGAATTTTCAATTAAATCCTCTCCAGCTTGCACAGATGTTCACAGCCTACCTGGATGACATTCCCATACTGGATGACTGTTCCCAGCAGTTTTCTGTTTTCAGTTTCGTTCTGTTTCTTTTCCAAATCTGCTGCATGCTGAAATTAAAGAAGAACAGTTCAACTGCTGAGTGTTTTAGAAAAGGGGTTTTATGAAACTCCCTTTTCTTCAAGATTATTTCAAAGGACTGGAAAAACAGCGAGCATCTGAAAGAGCCTAATTTCCTCTTTTTCCAGCCTCCAACAGTGTAATTTCCAATTCCCTTTTTCAACTGTTTGGGGAGACAGACACAAATCATTTAAGTAACCCATAATTTGGATACAATTGGACAAAATTCTGGAATACAACATGAGATAAAAAGCTCAGACAAGATAGAAGGCAGATACCTAGCAGGGGGGAAAGGTGAAAAAGGGATGGGTAACAACTCCAGCTAGTAATTATATTTTCCTTTCTACTGACTTCTACAAAAATTGAATGAAAGAACCTCAGCTTTTATTTTTTATTTTCCTTTGCCTATAGAGGCTCCACGCCCTCTGCAGCTCTGGATTGGAGCGTTCCCCACTCCCCACGCCTGGGCTTGTGCTCCCTGAGGTGATGGATCCTCTGGGCCACAGCTGAGCATTCCTGCACCACACTGACAGGGAAAGGAAAGGGGAAAGCCTTGCAAAATTGAATTATTATAAGGACACAAAGCCCTAATTAATAATTAACAATGAGCCTCTTGCCACTGCTGTTTTAAACGTGAGCTATTTGGCCCAGGCTGTTTTTAAACAATTTCATTTGGTAAAGAACTTCTTCACTTCACAGGAAAGATGATGTTTTGAATTAAAAACATAAATCTGGTATTTGCTTTAGCTGCTACCTGGAGGTGGAGAGCAATTTAAAATTGGACTTTTGAGGAGGCCGAGCATCAAGGATTATGGTTTGGTTCTCAGGTCTCAAGGACTGTGGTGGGCCCAGGTTTCTCTTGGAGGAGGAAAGTGCCCACAGTTCCTCACTACAGTGAGGTGAAGTAGCAGGACAAAGTGAAGTACCAGTACTCACTCAAAATGTGCTATTTTCAGATGCTGTGCTAGGTATGAAAACTGGCTTCTTACTCCTGGAGAACCTGAGATACAGCTGCTCTTTCAAATCCAAAATGGTATTCAGTCATGCAGTGCAACACCATTTTCTCTGTATTACTAAAATACAACTTTTTTTGCTTGACTTGCAAGTACTCTGTCAAGAAAAGGTTTCTTCAAGACACCAGAGCCCTCCCAAATAACAGCAACCACAGCCAAGACTGACCTGCCCCACTGGGTGCCACATTTATTATAAAAAAAAAAAACCCAATTTTTTTCTGTGAAAGTCCAGCTAGGACTTAGGATGTACTTTAAAAGCACTCCCCAAACCTGACAGTCACTCCAGGAGAACCACTTTTCTGGCCACTAGATGTCAGCTCCTCAAGCAGCTCGGATGCTGCGACCAGAGAGAGACAAGTGTCCCAGATTTGAAATCCCTTAAATGGCATTAACTTAAAATAACCTGACCTCAGCATGGAGCGCCCCATGGCAGACAATAAATTCCACCAGCAGACAAACAGAAGCCAAAAAAGGCAAGTGATGATGATGAACACATCTTGCATCATCAGCTGCGTTGGAAATGCAATGCTCTGATGAAGAAATCTCATCCTGGGCAGAGCTCACAGCTGTGAGCACAGGCACAGGGGTTTCCAGCACTCCGTGGGCCAGCAAGTGGAAAAGGTGACACATGGACACACAGGGCTGGCAGGAGGAAGTTCTGATACAGAGATGTCCATGGGACACAATTATTTTCAAGCCCCAGATCACTGCAGACCTGATTCAGCCCATCAGACTTCATGTCCAAGTGATGCAGGTTGAATAAACCCCAATAAAACTGTAAGGGGCTCAGATCCTTCCTCCAAATCAAGCAGGTCTTGGAGGGACATTTCTGTGCAAACATTACTGGGCTCAGGCTAATCCTGGGAAAATCTCAGCCTGGAAAAATCTCATCCTGTATTTCCAGGACCCTGGCAGAACAGGGTCAAGTGTCAGATGAGCAGGGAGAGGTCCCAAACACCTGCACTGGGATGTACTTAGGGAAGGGGAGACAACTCCACATGAGAGTGCAATCCAGGGCAATGCCAAAGCCTTTTTCTTCTACATGTTCCAGCACTTAGACTCCAATTTCCATTAAAACCCAGGATCTCTCCCTTTTCCTGACACACCAAGCAGCCAACCCCAGAACCACCTTCACTCTAAACCTGCTGCCACAGCCTGCTTCCCTTATCAACATGAGAAACACGGCCCAGGTGAGGGAGCTTTGTGCTACCAAAATAGCTTTGTCCCTGCCAAGCTGATACTTTTGGGTTATAAATACATTTCTTGGAGCAGAAGGAGTCCACCAGTGGGTCTTTGTGAAGTGCAGAGCGAGGCAGCCATATGGCAATCAGCAAGTGACACTCTCCTACGGGGCCATTTCGTATTCCAGGCTACAATGAGCTTAATATAGGCTTAAAGAACCTAAAAATATTTAGAATTGTAATTTTGACATGAAGTACTCCAGCTATGTAATTTTAACATAAACACTGAGTTTATTTAACTCTAAAGTCAACAGATGGTATTTAAGTTAAGTTGGCTTTTTTTTATATAGGAGCTCTAAAAACAGCAATCAACTGCCTTACTGAGTTTTCAGCTGCTGAATGTCAACATTTTACCCAGAAAATATTAAATACTGCAAGCTAATAAGGAAGAAGAGGCTGTCTGGCCTTATAATTACTCTTAATTACCCATCAACCTTTCCATACATCAACAGCAAGTGATGTTTGTTTGAGCAGTCCCAATAGATTGATCAGACCAGCAGCTCCTGGTTTCCCGTGCTGGGGGCTGAGAATCCTCTGTGCAATTGTTTCAAGGGTCCCTTTTTTATGCTTTTAACACCCAAAATGCTCCCCTGGAGCACCATTATCTCCACCACAGGTTAAAGACAAGAGGTCCCAGGGCTACCCCAGTATCATGGACACAGCACTGGGGGACACAGACCTTGAGCAGGAACAGGAGGGGGTTCTGCCCACTTTCTGTGGCACAGACAGAACCCAGGGAACGGCTGGAGCTGCGCCAGGGCAGGTTTAGGATGGGTTTTTTGGGAAAGGTTCATCCCCAGAGGGTGCTGGGCACTGCCCAGGCTCCCCAGAGAATGGGCATAGCCCCGAGGCTGCCAGAGCATTGGACAACACTCCTGGGGACAGGGTGGGATTGTGGGGGTGTCTGTGCAGGGCCAGGGAGCTGGGAGGATCCCTGTGGGCCCCTCCCAACTCAGCTTATTCTGTGATTTTGCCATCAATCAGAGGACTGAGGACTTGGAGTGAACGTCTCCAAAGGAATCTTGCGCGCTGATTTATTTCCCCGTACACTCGGTGTCTCCTCGTTAACTGTGCCAAGCTGGCTGGAAATCCTTGTTTAGAGCAGGATGGGTGTGAGGAGGGCCCTGCAGAGGGATACTCACGTGCAGCTTGTTGAGCAGCACAGCATCCGTGGTGCTGTTGGCTCCTGGCTTCGCCGCCTTCCAGAACTGCTTCTGCGCCGAGTAGCGGTTCATGGGACATAGCTTGAACAGGCAATCTGGAAAAACATGCAACAAACACAGGCATGGCTTCAGCCAGTCATAATCATCTGGAGTCTTGCTGCTGACGCTCTCCAACTATTCCAGCAGCAAGGAAAGCTTTATAAACAAATTCCAAAAAGCTCCTGATCAGACGAATGCTTTTCTGAGCAACAGGAATGCTGCCCCATGCATGATAAAAACTAACTGCTGCTGCCAACATCTGATGCAAGACCAGAAAATTTATAACTTGTCCCAGTCAAAAACGGTACCAGACTAAAATGGGAACACGTTCCCTGTGCTTTCCCAGGCAAACAGACTTGGTTTCTGCACTTTCAGCTTGGAGGTTTTGTACTTCAGCGGGTAAACTCTGTCAGGATGGGGGCTTTTTGCTTTGGATTTTTTCACTGCTGCTGTTGTCAGTTTAGTCCTTAAATCAAATCCCTTCTATTACTAGGGAAAACAGGGCAAAAAATAGGAGAAACTCCTCACCTAATGAAGTGGCAGCAGCATAAAATACCCTCAAAAAACAGCCTGCAAAAGCACAGACATTCAAGGCATGGCTTGAGGTAACATCAAACCCCTCAGGGTGTCAGGTTCTATACCCAGTGCAGCAACACAGTTTATTTAACATTCTGCCTGGCTAAAGTCAGGAATCACAGCTCATTAGTCTTATTAAAAATACATTTCTGTATCAGAGATGCTAACTTATCAGCAATAAACCCACATGAGCTGCAGTGACTGTTTTTCCTCCTGTCGTCGCTAAGCAACGGAACACGCAAAAAAATAAATTCAGCTATTCAAAGGCAGCGCCTAAAGTAGCAGCTCAGAAGTTCAAACAAAGTGCCAGAAGAGCCAGGAGGCTGTTCCCAGCCTCTCTGGCAGCAGAGTGGACATCAGGCTTCAGGCTCCTCGTTCACACGGCCTTTCTCCAGGCTCCTGGTGATCCCCACAGCCAAGCACCACAATTTGGGAAGCAGCCAAGGTGGGGAGAAACCCACCTGGGGTTTATCCTCAGTGCCTGAAAAGCAGAGCTGCTTGTTCATGGATATTCTGGATGCACATCAACCAGAAAGGGAGACATCCCATGCTGGAGACAGGTCATGGCAGCTCAACTTCAGCATGAAGTTGCTGAAGGGGCTGAGAAAGACCTTGGTACTTTCACCTCTGGATGCTGTTTGAGATGGACAACGTCACTCTTCTCATGCCTCTCCTCCAATCCATCCCCAGAGCACACCAGGCATCATCAAACACCTTTCACAAAAGGGCAAAGAATCCCAGAATGGTTTGGATTGGAAGGACCTTAGAGATGATCCCATTCCAGCCTGGTGTACCAGCCCAGGACCCCAAAAACAGATCCAGGAGGAGCTGGGTACGGCACTGCGGCCCTCTGACAGCGCCACTGGGGAAGGACAGGGCTCAGGGCACGAGGAGGGAGACTGAGCTGCATCTCTGCAGAAGCACTCAGCTCCACTTCATCCCCACTGCCAGCCTGGGGCTGCTGAGCCACCAGGAAAAGTGCAAACCACACTTCGCAGGTTTGCGCTCTTCACCACTTTTTCCATTTCCATCAGGATGATTCACAGAGATTGACAGCACAGCAGAGATTCAAAAAGCCACTGCGGGCTGGCACTTGGAGCTAAGACTCTGCATTGTAAGCAACACACCAGTTATAAAATTTTCTATTTTTGCTTAAACCATCAGTTCACACAATGACAGCAATTAACACACAGAACTGCAGAGAAGAATTAATTGTATGCTAGATTTAGTCACAGTGCACTTCTTTCCATCCTTTTCAGTCAAGAAAGTTGTCAAGTTAGGCTTAACTTCCAAATTGTTAACGGCAAGTAACCCCCTCTCCTGCCTGAAGCACCCAGAGAGGGCTGCAAGAGTTTGACCTTGTCCAATGCAAGAAGGGAAGGCATAACATGTTTTCCTTAGGTTTTCTCCCTAGAAACAAAGCTACAGCTCTAAAACAAACAATGAGAAGCACCCGATATATTTATTTTCTAGTATTTGTTCAATGAAATCTATTTCTGAAGTGCTTGAGAAGTTCAACTTTGCCTTATTCGCCTTCATATGGCCACCAAATGTATTTCGCCACAGGTCAAACAACACGAACTGTATGGCCAGAAGACTTTTAGTTCTCCAGACCCCGCTGCCTTGGATGTTTACAAAGTCAAGGATGTGCTGGCTGAGCACCATCGTGGTCACTGATCTGTAACCCATAGTCCTGATGACTGTGCAAGATAAACCCGTGCTTGTCAGACACCATCCTTATGGAAGTTAGGTCTATTTCTACAACAGGAGCCAAAAATCCAAAGCCAAAAATGAAAAGTCAAGCCAAAGCAGCCCAAAGCATCAGCTCTCTGCTCCGCTCAGTGATTCAAGCAGCTTTAGCCACATAGGAAAGGTGATAAATAAAGCAATTACTGCACAGTAACGACATCTTTTTATAGACTGTTTGTTGCATATTAACCAGGAAGGAATGCATTTTCCTTTCAGATCTTCATGATACGCAGTGAAAAATGGCAGAATTGCACAATGAGGTAGTATAAAAATAAAATACTACGTCACTGTTGATGAAATGATGATACATCAAGCCCGAGCACCCAACAAAGGTCCTGCAGGAAAAAGGGATTGCATAATCCTACACCACCCCATCAGGATGATGAATGCTACATGGGCACGCATTAAATGTGCATTTCAACGCTTCCCAGCTAAATCCTGCTCTTCCGTCAGCGACTGCTCTGCACGGAACGAAGCGAGGCTGCAACTGCACCACGCGAGAGATGAACGCTCTCACTGGTGGGACATCCACAGCCCACGTGGGCCTCTGCCACCTGCAGCTCCCCGAAATATCACAGCGAGGATTGGTTACCCTCTGCATGCACCAGCAGCACAGGGGAGTTGGCAAAAGGATCCTGGGAAGGGTAGAAACCCCCGTGTTCCAAAGTATTTTGGGGTTCAAGGAAGAGGGAAGCTTGCCAGCAATGTTATTCCAACTGCCAGTTCCTTCTACCCCATGCTTTTCACTTGCTCTTCTCTCTTCTACATTCCCTTCTTGACTGTGCTCCTTCCCAAGCCAGAAGATTCCAAACTTCCAACCCTTCCCTCCGGTCCAAGCCCAACATCTCAAATGCCCAACTTTTGCTCTCATAGCACAGTGAACAACCCGACAAAGACAGCTTTTTCTTTTTCTTACAATGGACTCCACCACATGGGAATTTAAAGTCACATTTAGGTAGTGCATTAATAAGATTATGTGAGAATATAATGAAAGACTTGTCCAAAATTGCAAATTTGCAAGAAGGTTAGAGAGGCTGAAATGATAGGAGAAGGGAGTTGAGTATTTCAGAGCCCACTCAAGACATCATCACCTTTTTCACACAGAACTGCCTAGAAACACCAAAGTCAAACATTCTCATGCAATTCCAGTCTCCCCTTCAGAGGCTTTTCCCACTGTTTTGGGCATTAAATGTTGCCACTATGTCAGCTCTACCCTTGTTCTGTGAGGACAGCTCAGAAAGCTCCTGAGCACACACTGCTGACACCCAAAGGTCAAACGCCTTTCAGGGAAGGGCAAAGATTCATGGAACCACGGAATGTTTTGGAGTGGAAGGGACCTCAGAGCTCATCCAGTGCCACCCCTGCCATGACAGGGACACCTCCCACTGTCCCAGGCTGCTCCCAGCCCCAGTGTCCAGCCTGGCCTTGGGCACTGCCAGGGATCCAGGGGCAGCCCCAGCTGCTCTGGCACCCTGTGCCAGGGCTGCCCACCCTGCCAGGGAAGAATTTCACCCCAATCTCCCATCCAGCCCTGCCCTCTGGCAGTGGGAGCCATTCCGTGGGTCCTGTCCCTCCTTGCCCTTGCAGTCTCTCCCCTGTCTTTTCTGTAGCTCCTTGAGGCACCATCCTGGCTGCTGCCAGAGCTCAGCTCAGTTTTGGGGGGCCCCAGCCCATTTCCCTCCCCCTGCCCTTCTCCAGCACACCCGTTCCAGAAAGATCTGGAAGCAGCTTCAGCTCCAGCCAGCCTGGTTGTGCAATCCACCACTTATCATTTTTTCCAACTGCCTATTTTAAGCGCTTAGGAGAAGGTCTTCACCAACTTTTCTGCAGTTGGAGAGAGCAGGAATCAAATACTTCATTGGCAACAAAAAGGTGCGTCGTTATTTCGGGTTTTAAACCCAGACTCTCCAAGATGCCAACTGGAGAAAGGTAAGAACCAAGAGAAATTACTCCCCCTCACAAAAATCATAGTTTAGGTTGCTTTCAAATGAGGGAAATCTTATAAAGATGAAGATCTTTAAATAAGTCACTTACAAATCCACTGAATATTTAGCACCAACACAGCTGTTTCTTCATTACTTGGAAAAACCAAACTCATTTTTGCACAGCAAAACTAAAATTAAAAGAAAACCAGCAATTCCCTGCTGAAATTTAGCATTTTCTCTTCAGACTTTTCTATACTTAGATACCTGATATTTTCCCTAGGCCAAAGCCTGCTCACAGGAGAGAATAAACACACTGATAGTGTCTTTTCTTTTTATTTTAAATATCAAAGAATAGAAGCAATGAAGAAACAACGTAGCTGGCAATGATGGACATACTGTAAACAGAAGTTGTTGACTTTGTATTTATGAAATTGCACAGCTTTAATACACTCACAAGGATGGTATTGCTCCACAAGATGAGGAGTTTAAAGACAAAATGAAGACCTCTCTTGTGCTCAAATGTAGTATTTTCACACAGGAGACTTAGAGAATAACACAAAATGCATGTATTCAATCACAGACAAGTTTCACCTTTTCAGAAACCCTTGGATTACTCCATCATCTATTTTATACTTGTTCCCTCTGAGATTTAAAATTAATAGATGACAGCCTAAGAGGTTCAAAGAATATAGAACAAAAGCAGCTACAGAACTGTGTTGATTATTAATCATTCCTGCATTTCCAAGAAGAGGGAGAAAAAAAGAACCTGATCCTACTGAAATGACTCTCTTTGTGATGAGAAGACATCCTTTCATTTTCAGTCGGCAGTGATCAAGCTCTGCTGGGAGCACAGGGATTTTGTGGTCCCAAAGGAGCTCCAGCCATCCACAGCTCCACCCCAGCAAGAAACCAAACCTGGACCCTGCACATTCAGCCTGGTGGAAGAGCTCAGCTGAATTCCAACCTCGTGCTGCCATTCCACAGGTGGGGAAAGTGAAGCACAGGTGAGCAGGGCACTGCTATGGAACAGGGAAATCTGGGGCTGCCCCTGGATCCCTGGAAGTGTCCAAGGCCAGGCTGCACAGGGCTTGGAGCAGCCTGGGACAGTGGAAAGCATCCCTGGATGGCAGGGCTTTAAGGTCCCTTCCAACCCAACCCATGCTGGGATTCAATCCCAGGCCCAAAGATCCTGTAGCAATCACACCCCTCTGCAAAGCAGCCCCATCACTCAGGAGTCAAACCCTGAACTAATTACATGACAGAATTTATTAGCGGTCTCTGCTGTGCTGACGTCTGTTACCTCCCTGCTTTGTGCTCCTGCATCTTGTGTTTCAAGGGCTTTCAACACTTGGCTTTTTAAAGCAGAATAAAGGGGGAAAATCACCCTTGCAACCAACATTTAAATTGAGAGCGTGCACGATTTGTGATCTAAATATATTTTAATTTTTATGTTAAAATAACCACCCTCAACTCCCATCTGCAAGACACAAGGGTAACCACCCTCTTGCTATTATATTCATTTATGCAAAGCCCTACCAGTGTGAATTGCTGCTTCATTTGTTCAAGCTGTAGCAACACAGGAAATAATGTAATTGTTATTAACTTGGAGCTGAGGTATCAAAGCAAAAGGAGAAGACTGAGCAGAGATTTCAGAGAGAGAAAAATTATCCACCTGAGAGCTGGACGCTGAATATCAATGTATGCTAAAGCTGACCTGAGAAATGCACCTTTAAGTAAACACCTTGTGTTCCAAAGAGTTCAGAACACACCAGTGTTTGTTTTATTTCTACACGTAACCTCTTTGGTCTCCTTCAAAAAGAAAACTGCTACTCGAAAAGAGAGAAATATTTAGACACTGGATATACAGGCAGTTCCAAAAGGAAACATTTGCAGGAAAGACCAGATGCTTTTTTCTATCTCTGGTACTGAGGGAAGATGCTGCGTGAAAACACAGAGCCAGAAGGGAGAGCAGCACAAGTAGAAAGGAAAAAAACCCTAAACCCCACTGATTTAACTACAACATACCCCATCTGACATCCATTCAGGCTAAAAAACCAAGAAAACCATTCCTCTCCTTGCCATCACAATGGATGACGTGTCCCTGGATGGGCAACGCTGGCTACAAGAGATCTGAGATGGCAAAAGAGAGCGAGTTCCCTCAGAGAAAGCTGCTAAGGACACAGTGAATGCACCAGGAATCCCTGCAAGCTTTGAGGTACAGCCTCATTCATGGACACAATGGGTAACTTCAACCAGGAGAAGCTACTTAAGAATAATCTCTTTATAAAGCATCAAAGCACCTTGATGGCTCCTGGCTAATAACAGATACAAGTCAGGAAAAAAAAAAAAAATCTCTTCATGTTGAGGAGAGGGGAAAAGAGAGGAAAAAACCTCAAGTGAGGGGTTCAGAGCTGCACACATCAATGTGAGCTAACCCAGGATCCCAAGGAAGCTGCTGGTCCCACTGAGGGTTTCTGTGTGTTACCTCAGCTCCAGCTCTGGTCCAGCATGAAGAGAAACCCTGAACAAGAGGTCACCTGGACAAACTGAAAGGCCATCCCTTTCTCTCCCTCACAAGCGCTGAAAATCAATTTTTACACACAAGGAGAAGGATTTCTATGAAGGGAATTCAGCAAACCAACGTCATAGGAGTTGCAGAAGCAGTTTGAACTAAGCTGTTGTGGCTCCAGCCTTTGTCCCAGCCTGAGAGCTGGATCCTTGACCCAGGAAGCCATTCCCAATCCCCATTTCAATAGTTTCCATGACAAATCTCCCTGTGAGACACCAACACAATTCTCAGGACAGGAACCCTGTGACATTCCCCTCCTCAAAATCTTTGGGTCTTTTCAGTCTACATTTCACCCTGGCAGTAAACCAAAGGATATTTATTTTCTGGCCGAATTTCATTTAATTTTGGCTGCTCACCCCTTGGATTTCACTCTCACATTTGCTTCTTCACTTGCTCCTGCTTTTCCGGATGAAAGTTCCTGCTGAAAACAGGGCAGGAAGTGGGGGCAGGAGGCAGGGAAAGCTTGGACTGTCTGAGCACAGGAAGAACAAGGAAGATCAAATTTCAAACCCCCTCTGGAAGCGTCAGTGTTGACCAGCATGGAAAGAATACTGTCGTGCTATTAGACAGAGCTGACTGAACAGCATAATAAAAGTCACTTCTATTTAAAAACATTTCGTGTGTGTTTCTCAAGGAATGAACCACCACAGCATCACACAAGAGAAAAGGCAAAATTTTCAGCCGTTCGATAAAGCAACTCCATTTTCAGCTCTTAAATGGGTTTGGCTTAAAGAAAAACTGCATTGCCAAAAAAAGATGGAGGGAGATTAAATAAATATTTGATAATATCATTGAGGTCGTGCTTGGAAGAATGGAAGAAGTAATAAAATTGAATTTAGTGCTTCAATTTTTTCAATTTTGCGCTAATGAAGCGCTTGGGATCCCTTGCCTGCATTGCTTATTTGTTTCTTTCCTTCTGCACCAGGTGCTGCCCTCCTGAACTGGCCCACTGCCTCCTGCAGAATTCCAAACGCAGGTCCCCAGGGCTGGCAGCCCCTTGGAGAGCTTCCTCAGCTCATCCCTCCCTTCCAAGGGCAGGATCAGCTCCATTCCTGGCCTAGCACCCGAAGGGATCCCTTCCAGCACTCCACTATCCCTGTATCCAACCCATTCATTTTTACAGTTCTCACGCCATGATTTCCTTCCCTCCCCACATGGACCTGGCAGAAGAGAACTTCTCCCTCTCCCAGCAGTATCTGCAGGCTCCTCTGTCCCACAGTTACTGAGATGCAAGACTGGCCAGGGGCATTCCTGCCCGTTTCCCTCCTGGATTATCTCTCATACCTTTCTGGAAGTACAAGGAACTTCACTTGAGGCTCTGTCAGAAAGCAAAACTGGAAAAAAAAATAATTACTATTTTTTAGCAATGCTTCTTTTTCTGTATTTTTCAAGGCACTTTTTGTCACAGCACAGCACTGACAACTCCTTTTCTAACCACAGTTCCCACACCACGGATCCTTTCCTATCTCACTGCCACATGCCCACCCTCCTCCTCTCTGGGTGCAGCCAACTGAGAGCAGTCTTTGACAGATTCCGAGTGAATTCCCGAGCTGGTGTCTCCTCTGCAGAGCTCACAGAGCACAGCCAGCTGTGACCAACACTGTGGGCAGACATGGGCAGCACCCAGGAGGTCTGAGCTGCCACAGATGCTCAGCCTTCCAGAAACTGGCTTAGTAAAGCAGAGATAAATGAAAAAAAAAAAAAAAAAAAAAAAAAAAAAAACAAAAAAAAAAAAAAAAAAAAAAAACAGGCCTGCCTTAACTCTAGGAAACAACAGCCTGGAGCTGAGCAGAGTCCTGCTGCCCAGCTGTGCTGCACTCCCAGGCAAACCCAGCAACACACCCCTGCCCACATCTGTTCTGAGTCTGGAAGTTTGATTCCTTGCTTTCTGTTGCTGGGCTTGAGTCTTTCACCTCCCGAAGGCCTCTCCCTTCCCTCCACTCTAAACAGTCCCCATCCTTTTTGGCAGGGGCCCAGAGATGCTCTGCTGAGCCCTATCAAGTGATGCAGCTCAATCTGTCCAAGCTCGCTCCGGCGCTGGGCGCCGCTCCCCCTCCCGGGAACACAGCACGGAAAACGCCAACAAATCACACAGCTAATTAAAATCTGGCCTCCAGAACGTAATCCTGGCGCTGAAGGATGCACTCTGGAAGTCATTTTAATAAGCAGGTTATGCTGACAAGGTGTATATACCCCGTAAACACAAGTGCTGCCATATATTGGCTCTGCAGCAGCTAAGCAGAAAGTAAAACAGCCAAGCACTTCTGAAAAGCACAATATTCCAGTCTGACAGCACTTAAGAGTTAAGCTGTGCCAGCACCGCTGCTGAAACACAATCCATGGCTTCAGAGATCAAAAACGAAAGTGGAAAATAGTCCCTAAACTGGTAAAACAGCCTCTTCCAGGCCCGGCTTGGGAGCTGTGCGCTACCAAATAAGGGAAGCGAGCGGCGGGAGCCAAGGCAGCAGAGCCACGCTGGATCCGGCAGCGCAGACAGCTGGGGCTGAGGGATGGATGGGAAGCAGCCAGCCCCGCTGGGCTGCACTGCAGATGGGAAGAACAAATGTTCCGTGGCCCTGGGCGGAAGCAGAGCCTGCCAGGACGGGCTGCAGGCGTTCACCCCGCTGGCGGCACATCCCCGGGGGTCCGTGGGGCTGCCAGCAAACACACACCCCAGAGACTGCGGGAGAGACGCCCATGGGCCACCTGCCACCTCCTGAAGCACCTGAGAGCCACAGAACCACCTGGAAGAGACCTCTGAGATCATCGAGTCCAACCCAGCCCTGACACCTCAGCCCTGGCACCCAGCGCCACATCCAGGCTTTGTTGAACACACCCAGGGATGGTGACTGCACCACCTCCCCGGGCAGCCATCCCAGAACTTCATCACTCTTTCCATGAAGAACTTTTTTCTAACATCTAACCCAAATTTCCCTTGGTGCAGATTAAGACAAAGCCTGCAAGGAAAATCCCAGATCCTGGGGATGGCTCTGTGTGTCCCACAGGGATGCATTTCATGGAGCTGCCCAAGTGCTTCCACACAAGCACAAACACGGAGCTGCTAAAGAGAAACTGCTCATTTTTCAACTTTAGCTGAGCTGTTGTTTTCCTCTCTCTTTTTTAAACGCATGGATGTAATTCAATTTATTTTTGCCAGCTCTACTAGCAAAAGAAGCAGAACATGCTATCATCCATCTCAGGGATGTTTTATACACGCTCCCAGTGTGAGCCTTCTGCAGAAATAAACACTCTGTTAACTTGGTGTCTATTTTCCAACAGACAGAGCAGCTTCTCTGGCTCCTTGGTTTATCACAGCTGAGAAGAACAGGCTGTAAGAGCCCACAGGAACACAAAAACTTCACAGGATAAGCCCAGGAGTTAAAACACACCTGCAAAGAAAACCACAAGTTTCACTTCTTTAACTCCGTGTGCGACTACAAAGCAAAGAAGTCTTGGTTTAGGTGCTGACAATGCCTCCCTTATTGCCCTGAAATCCTGGAGACAAAAACACCCAGCAAAAAGAATATCCTGTGTGTGTGCCTGAGAACTCCACAGAAAAGAAATGCATTCAAGCTGCTTTGTGCTACAGCTATTTAAAAACTTCCTTTTCCTCAAAGAACAATAATTAGGTATTTTCAGTGTTTTCAGCCATCTTTCAAGCTGCCTTACTGACACAATGATAACACATGAATCAGTGAGGGAGAACGCTGGATTCAGAAGTGATGGATGGGCTGGGAGAATTATTAAATAACACCAGCTGCACCACTGAAAGCATCCTACACTTACATCCACCCAGAGTCAGCAAAGAGTCGTCTTGGCTCACAAATACCACCCCTGTCAGTAGCCTCAAAGCAGAAATAACCTTCCAAGTTCAGAAAAATGAACTGAAATCTTCTTTGAGCACTGTCTGTTCCTCTCCGTTCTCTTCCTTCATTTGTTTCAATCACTGTCTTGATTTCCAATTATTAACTGTATCATAATTGCATTAGAACTGTTTTCTGGTTGTGTCAGGTGGTCCAGTCTCTGCTTCCAGATCTACACCAGTTTTGTGCCTTGCTTTGCAGGATTGCAGGTTTCAGATTAATTTAATCAGGTTTCGGATGGATTTTTCCTTTTCTGCACAAAATCCTGGCATTCAGAAACAGCAGAAGCAACCAAAAAAAATCTGATTCTATTGCACAGATTTGATAATATCCATTTACAACTGCGGGTCTGCAGAGCAGGACAGAGCCACAGAGCAGGAGGTGAAACCCTCTGGTGGGGACATCCTGAAATGGTGACATGAGCCACACTCAGATTTAGTCCCACAGAAGGACCCAGCCCTGGTGGTTCCACAGCCAGGCTGGAGCATTCCAAAAGTTCCTGGAGCCCTCTCTGGCTCGGCTGTAAATTGAGGAGGAGTTCTCAGAACTTCAGCACACCTGAGCAGTGCCACTTGCTGGTTCCAGCCCCTAAAATCCAGCCCTGGCACCCTCGGCTCCAGGAGGGCTCAGTGCCCCTCACAGCTCTCCCACAGAGGTTTAAAATAATTCTTCCCAGATTTATGACCCCAGAGGAAAACTGCAGCAGCACGAGGCAGCACCGGACTGTGCTACTCACCTGCAGACCACAGGAATAATTTTTACCCACAACAATTCCAACCTTTGGAAAAAACAACATTCTCAACCTCTCAATCCAACAAGCAACTCCCACATGATAAACCAGACACAAGTTATGAAATCTGGATTGCAAGTGTCCTTGGTATTAGAGATGCTCAAAAAAAAAACCCCAAGATTCAGAAATAACTGTTTCAGCAAATCCCAAATGAAACCCAGGCAACTGATGTTATCCAAAGGCTCCATCATGCAAAGTGCAAACTGTCCTGATGAAATATCTGAACCTTATTCAAGATAAATGGCACAAAAAGAATAAAAATTCCCCTCAAAACATCTGAGCATAAGGATGTTATTAAAAAAACCCCAGAAAAACTACATGAAAAAGATGTGAAAGCTGATTATCTGCAGTTTCCTGAGCTTTTCAATCTGGATGAGCACTTGGGACTTTCCACGTGTATTTCCCATTTTACTGAGCTGTTGTGAAGAGGACACCACAAGGAGAAACAAGGTAAATTTGTCTGCCAAGTCTCTGGACTTTTAAAAGGTGAACTTTACAATACCAATCATGCCTTCTCTTTGCTCAATGAAAACATTCCAGAAGTCTGCCATTAAATCCATTATTTTTTATTAACAAGCACTTATGATACTACACGTGAGTGAGATGAAAAACTTCTTCAAGCAAGGATTATGGGTCTAAACCAAAGATATTGGCTGTCACAAACTCAGTGAACTGTATTTCCACCGTGTCCAGCTCTTGCAGAAACAGAGAACCATTAATGCACACAAGTGTCGCTGGTGCCCCGTGGCAGCGCTTCCACCGTGCAGATTTCCCCTCCTGCTCATTCAAAAAGCTTTGAAGGCTTTGGTGAAGCCATTGCAAGCGTCGTTAAAAACGTGACAAAAACTCCATATTTGAGGAGAAACTGATGAGCTGCTGGAGAATCACGTGCACTGCAGAGCAGCTGCTGAGCCAAATCACTTCCCTGACACCGAGAGAATAATTCCTGTATTTTCACAGGGCAATACTGAGGCTGGAAGTGTGACAGCAGCTCAGAGCAGGGACAGAACACGCTGCACACAGGGATGGAATGGGTTTGCTACTCCAGCCCTGAAGTGCACTACTACAGACACTGCCAAGTGTTACAGTTTCCATGCACATTATCTCCATCTCTTTGATATAACATGTCTGGAAAGTTGTCATCAGCTTGCCCACACTCTCAGACACTGTGTCCCACGTCTGGGGACACGAATGACCGCTAAATTGGGAAAGCATCCAGCCTGCACTCCTGGGCTGCTCGTGGATTCTGAGTGACTTCAAACACCCCAACCCCACCCCAGAGAACAAGATTTTCTTACCAAACATCCCCGCGTGGTATTTTTCCTAATAAATACACCCAAACAGCTGCTGAGTACAAGCCTTAAGCCATATGCCTGTTACATACACAAATCAACTTTTTCACTAAAAATATTTAAACTGAAGCTGTTGACAAACCCCCTGTGACGGAGCAGATGGATCTGTCAGTTCACCATCAGAACACCCTTTTGCTAGATTAAAAATTCGCAGAGGACTTTCTTTCAAAGCAACAGATTAAAAATTCGCAGAGGACTTTCAAAGCAACAGATTAAAAATTTGCAGAGGACTTTCAAAGAAGCAACAGAGTTGTTGTGCACATCCTTGAAGGGGCAGAATCACGGAATGAACCAGGCTGGAAAAGACCTTTGAGATCAAGCCCAACCTCTGAGCAGACACCTCCTCATCAACTAAACCCTGGCACTGAGTCAGGGTCTTTTTAAATCGGTTTAAATCGTCCAGTCTCTTCTTAAATGGGTTTAAACAGTGCAGAAATGCACACAGGGTGGGCAAGGAACGTGACTAAACCCAAAGGCCCACGAAGGCCACCATGCCCATGAGGCCATCACCTCCTCCCTCCGGAGCAGGGCAGGGAAAGCCACTTGGCTCACGTGGGAGCTCCGTCCTTGCCCACAGCCCACGGAGCTCTCCCCGAGGGATGCACAGAGCTGTGGACAGCACGAGTTCCCAGGATTGCCTGCAAGAGCAGCCTTGCTGGAGGATCCTCCCCCGCTGCCCTCCGGCAGCTGCTCCTGCCTACTCCCACCCCACGCTCTCCTCCATGGCAACCCTTCCTGCACGGGGAGGGGAAATTTGGGGGAGAGGAACACAGCGGGAGCGGCTGCAGAGCCAGGGCAGCACCCCAGCAGCTCAGCCCCGGTGTGAATTCCAGCCAGAGGTGGCACTGGCAGCCCCAACAGCCCCAGCTGGCAGCTGGTGGTGGCACCCAGCACAGCAAGCCCTCCCAGGAGCCTGTCAGAGCTCCATCACGGGCGGATGAAGAATTCCTGTGGATCCGTGTCTGAGGAAAAGGCTGTTCCTTCCCAGCCATCACAGCTATCCAGCCCCTATCGTCTGTTCCTGCCATCCTCGGGAGTGTTAAGCAGGGATAAAAAGGTTACTGCAGCCCCACCACAGCCACGTGGCTCCTTCCTGGACACTCCACTAGCTCTGGTCTGTGTGTGCTTACACAGGATCTGCTCAGAAATTCCCTCTGGTACATTCACGAGCTCTCACTAGGTCACCTGGCTGCTTCAGCAAGAGCTCTGTCCAGAACCAACTCTCTCCACAGCATTCCCAAAGAGCTCGAGGCCATACAACAGCACAGGGCAAATCTCACTCCCAAGAACATTTAGTGTTGTACAGAGGAACTCAGCATTATCTGGAACAAAAATCTAGGTAAGCGTACCTTTACACTTGCAAAATAAAAAATATTTATAAACAAACGTTCTCCTTTCCACTTAACCAATATCAGGGCACTATGCCTATACACTTTAAAAATCTAAATATTGGCAGCGTGGTTGAAATTAGCACAGTGCACAAGATACTGCCAGTGAATTATCCACCAATAAAAACAACGTTTGGAGGCGGGAGAAACTCTGGGAGCTTCCAACACGCGCCACAGAACAGATATTCAAAGTAGCTGAGTCACTGTGGTTTTCTGAAATGAGCCTCCAACCAGGACTTGAAGGAAGGAACATTAAGTGACAGGCACTTCAAAATCTGTCAGATAAAAGTTTTTCTTTTTAAGTTCCTAAGTTTCTCCGTCTAAGGCTGCAGCTTCTTTACTTCACACTTTTTTTCCCTTTTATTTTTGGTTTTTGAATACTTTGATATCTAGCTCCCAACACAATGTTTAACTTCAATCCTGCATTAAACATCAGAGCAAGGACTTCCAAAAACCCAGAGCAGACAGGCAAAGCCAGCAAAGGCACAAGAAAGAGCAGCAAGTGTAAACAGTGCAAACACCTGGAGGGAACTCAAGGTACAGCAAGATGGAATTAATTCAGTGTGAGATGCAGAGGGCTCCCCTCAATCCCTTCCTGGTTTTAGGCAGGAACAAACCTTGGTGAAGGATCACAAAGATCCTCAGGACAGCACTAATCTATGCAGCCAACAGGTATGAAAATAACACTGGAAGCTCAAAGAAAGGAATTTCTGCTCAAAAATCCCCTGGAAATGGTCTGAAAACAAGAACCCATTTTTATGATTTTTTTTTTTCCCCAAAGAACTTTGTTTTTTCTCTGAGGTTTTGGGATGTGCTTCTTTTTTCTGCTGAATTTCAGAAAATGAAAAACTTGGATATTTTCATATCTTTTCTCAGTAAGGGATTCATGGAGAAGCTGGAAGAACAGAATATTTTCTCCTGTTCTATTCTCAACATTGCTTTACTCATTAGTGGGAAGAGTAAGAACTCCATGTGGACTCCACATCTCAAAACCTTGCTAAGATTTTTCCTCCCATCCTTACACGACCCCCCCCCCCTCTCCATTTAGTGGGTGCAGAGGCAGCACAGGGAATTGTGACACCCCTCTGGAAACACATCCTGAATCAGCTCAGCCTCAGCACAGCTGCAGGGCTTCCCCTCAATCAAACACCACATAAAGGCACAGATTAAATCACATTTCTTCCCTTTACAGCTCTCCCTGCTACTCCTCTGCCTTCAAGGTCCTCCCAGTATTGCTCAGCACTGAGCACTGGGAACACTGAGCAGCTGTGGTGATGCCTTCTGATCTTTCAAGGTAACTGCACCTAAATACTAAAAAATAAACACGAAAACACATCCTTCCCAGTTATTTTTGCATCAGATAAAAACTACAAATTAAATGTCAACCGTGATATTCAGATTAAAAGGAGCTGCTGTGAAGCATTAGTGGATATTCAGAGCATAAGCTGCTACAATTGAACAAAAAATCATCTCTATATGTTGTACTCTTTTCTCCCACAATGTTTATTTGTTTCTACATACATATTGAAATATATACATGAACCTGTAAGGAGACTGCAATACAAATAAGCTGCTAAAGCCCAGAGTTCTCTGCAGGCAAATTCTGATCCCAGTGCAGAATTGTCATCTGTCAAGTTGCCCAAATCGTCTCAGAACACAAAAACTTGCAGCACATGACAGGCTGCATATGGAAAAAATTATATTTGGGATTAAATCTTATAGATCATATTTGAAGGATCTTCTCCTCATTGTCATTTTTCATGACCAAGGCCATCTGCCTGGCAGGGAGTGGGAGGAAAAATTCTTCACTTATTTTAAAGCTTGTCAATGCCAACCAAGAACGTTATTTGTAAAATCTATATTGCCTTCAGCTTTACCTCCAGTCCCCAAGGCAGGAGCTCAGGGTGCTGCCATCCCTATTTACTGAGGATGCACTTTGCAGCAGGGAAGGATTATTCTCCCTACAGAGCCACCACCCCATAATACAGCCAAATGCTCTCAGAGCAAACACACCATTCTCATTTCCCAGGAAAACGTGGTGCTAGAGTCACTCTTACAGAACCTCAATTTCTGATCAGTTTTTGTGGCAATCACCTAAACAGGGGACGTGATTTGCTTTTCAACCAACAAGGAAAACGCACTTCTGAAGGTCAGAGCAAAGTAAGTCAACACTACCCCCAGTGAAGTTGCACTAAAGGCTCCAAAAAGCCTCTTTGCTCAATCCTGGAGTTAAGACAGCAAGAAGTCAAAGGCACCTGGATGCATTTGCCATAAAAATCCAGTTAAATGCAGATGCAAATGTTGTGGTTGAGAAAGGCTGTGCTGGAGCCATTTGTGATCACAGATGCACCACTTGGTGCTGGTAAATCAAAGCTGGGAGTCTGGAGCATTTGCCAGATCAGCACTGCAATTCCTGCTTTTGGGAGGAGTTTGGGAAAGCACCAAAGTCAACACCCACCTCAGCCCTCCCTGGTCCTGTCCCCCTCTTCAGAGGAGACTGAACTCTTCCTCTCCACACTGCTGCTGGCCACACTCTAATAATGCTGAGATTTATTCTTATTCCTCTTTCTCTGACAATAGAATGCAGCTTCATGGCAGCAGGAGCAGCTGAGGGCTGGAATGCCCAACCCAAAGCAGCCCCTTTGGACTGGCTCCCAGAGGTTTGGGCCACCACCAGCCCAAACCTCTGCCCTGGTGCTGCTCAAAGCCAGCTGGTGCTGGCTGGAGATCACGTGCTGCTCCAAAGGGAGGGAAAGCATTTTTGCAGCTCTAGCTCAGACTTTTTTCCTTTTCAGGATGGCTGCTCCCTCATCCAGCTCCCTCACTTCCTCATGCCTGCACGTTCTGTGTTTATTTTTTCCTTGTATAATTTTTAACCTCGACAAATGAAAGGGTTGGCATTCACTAAACACAAGGTCTAAGTGCTACCAGATTGCTGCTGCATAGCACAGCTCTGTGTATCCTCAATAAAACCCAGCTCAGGCATCATTTGCTCTGGTTCAGGCAGGGGAGGATCCTGTGGCAGTGTTTTCAGCACTGTCATGGTTTCTCTGCTGTCAGCAGAGCTTGCAGGAGAGTTCTTCCTCTGAGCATCTCACTGAGAGCTACAGAAAGGCTCTTCCACCACAACACAAGGAGTTCTGTTTTCACTGAACTTCTGTCCATTACATAACCAAAACAGATGATAATTGCCAACACTGAGGGCTCAGTGCTGACTGTTTTCACAAATTAGGAATGAAGAAGTGTTAGCCCTAGCACACAAGTCCCTCGAGCTCCTCTCTGACTGAATAGTTGTTCATCAGAATAAAATTTTCAAGGAACACCGCAGTCAGTGTCAGTCTGCAATGGCTATTCTGGTGTTTCCACACTCATGTGAGACATAAGGCTTCTTTTACACATTTGTCAGGGGCCACTAAAGCCAATCCAGGATTTTTGCAGCTCCCTACCCCCAGCCAGCCAGCTGCCAAGCAAGGAAACAAACAGTTTATTCCTAAAGATCCAGTCAGGTGCTTTTCAAGACTGACCTCCAAGCAGCAAATTCCTCTCTGGATGGCAAAAACACACAGAGCAGTTTTCAGAGACAAGAACCTTCACCAACAGCTCACTTGTTTCCTGGAGTTTGGATCACAAACTTTCAAGTCAGGCAGGAAAGACTGGAGGTTTCTATACACTCAGGCCCCAAATCACCAAGAACTTGACAGATCAGCACTGGCACCTGGATCTCCACCCAGCAATGTGAAGAATGCAGCTGGAGGTGCTGGAGGACAGGGATCACACTCAGGCGTTGACACATTAAGTGCCACACTTCATGCTGAAGGATGAACCCAGATCCTGCAAGGAGAAGGGCAGAATATTCCATCTCCAGCAGTGTGGGAAGGGAGGGAGATGCATGTGAGTGGCACAGGGTGTTTGCTCAGGACACCTGGCAAGGTCTGCCTGCCATCACAGCACATTTTCATGGCTGGCTCTGCTGGCAGCCTCACCACTTTCCTTCTGACTGCTCTCAAACACAAGCACTCACAGCTGTACCTCCCTGTGACACCACCACTGCAGTCAGGACTCTTGCTCCATGAGAAACAGGCTGCCCAGAAAATCAGAAGTGAAATTATTTAACTTGGGGGTTGGGTTCCTCTTGGACTAATGACTTCCATGTGGCACTTGGGCACAGCACCTGTAGGGCCTCCTTGATATGGGTACTTTGCATATTTATCTCTTGTCTTCCTAAGTAAATAACCTGAACTGAAAATATTTTTGAACTGTAACTCATTTTGAAGTATAAAGCCTTGTTTTTTAAATAAAAGAATTGAAGTTTTTCCTATAATTTCCTGCTACTGCAAGGAGCACAGAACTTCATTGTGCCCTAAAAGCAAGAGAAGGGAGAGGACACAAAACAGACTGAAGAGTTTGGCACAGATGAGCTCCCCAGGGTGTCACAGGGCATTCACCTGCTCCTCTGAACAACCAAACACCTCATGACCACAGCAAATCAAGGGATGAGAGGAAACCCAACCTGGCCACAGAGGCATGTCAAGGGGAAAAAGCTTGAGAGGCCAGATGTGGCTCCCTAAAGCTTTCTGGGGAAGGCAGACCTAAAAACAGAACTCCTGAAGCGTCAACACGCAAATCTGGATGTGGCTTGGATGATCCAGGAGCACGGATCACACCTTCCCTGTGTGCTGATCAGGAATCATCAAGCCAAGGGGAGCCAAGAGGCTGAGCCCTGCAAGTGTCAGCACTCCCCAGCTGCAAACGCTTTTCTGAACCAAACCTGAGTGCATTTGGCAGCAAACGTTTGTGCTCCCACACACCCAGCACAGCACAGCCCACAGCTGAGTCCTGGGATTGTCTTCAAGGGAACTACAGCTGCTTTTGGCTGACTACCAGCACTTTTAACCTCAGCCACAAAGCCCTGCCACAAGAGGTGATGATCCACTGGCAACTGTAACTCACTGGCTAGCAAATTCCAAAAGCCCCCACCCAATTGGGAAGCATCATTTAGATGATCCTTGTCTAAAAAGCTTTTCCCCGTGTGTCTTGGTGTCTCAAGCACCCAACAGCAGGTGAACACAGCTCCAAAGAACTCCAAACAGGAGTGAAGAACAGACAGCCCACCCAGCCTCCCACCCTTGCCTATTTTGTATTTTTTATATTTATACCCAAATAACCAACTTGCACATAATAGAACAAGAATTCATCACAGCTCCTTGTACTGCAAAGAAACAAATCTTTGGCTCCAGGTTACCACAGCTGGATAAAATCTCACCCAGGGCCAGGTCAGTGAGCCTGGGCACAATAAATGCACTCTCAGAGAGGTGTTCTGGACCGCCAGCAGGATTTTACATCCCACACTTTACCTGAGGCTTTCCCTTCAGGCTCTCAGCACTTTAGATAATGAATGTACAGCTCAGGATGTTCCCAGTACCTGGGAGACCTCTGTCCTCACACACAGGGTTTTTTTCCACACAATTGCTGACATTATCCATCTGTCTGCGTCCTTCGAAACGGGTGAGACTCCTTCCCCTGCAGAGCAGAGGCTGTGCTGGCAGCAGACACAGCACCCAGCCTGAGGTTTACCTGAAGGTCCTCTGCAAGTGCTTGGCATTGATGAGACTCCCCAGCACCTCCACCCTGCCAGCTCTCAGAACAGACTCAGTCTCTCAAAAGGAACCGAGCAAAACCAATGGGGTGCACAGAAGAACACACTTTACTACTCTAAATATTAAGTGAACCACAAATTTTAATAGGTTTGCTATATTAAAAGATAGGCACCAATGTCACCCCACCCCCACAATTCATCAAGGCATTTCACTCCCTTGGGCTCTTGTGACTAAGTATAATATTTCATTAAATATCCTGTTCATACTGGCTTATGTACTAGGGAACACACTAATTTTAGCAAACTGATTAGCTAGTTCTTTCTAACCGAATGTTATTGTAGCTAAGGTCAGATTTTGCACTGAAACTATGGCAACAAAGCCACAGTATTCTTTTGTCTACAAGGTTGGGACCAGGTTTATTAACAGAACTGCTCTACTTAATAGCTCAGCATTGCTTTTTGGCAACCCCTTCCTCGATCCTACCTGAAATACCCTGAGCTTTCCACAGGGAAAAGGCTCAGACCTGCAGGAGTTGAGAAAGAATAAGTGCTCAAAAGAGCATTTTGCTTATTTCTCCAGTTCTGGGCACAGTCAACCCCCCTTGTCCCACACAGGGACACGTCAGGATGGAACTGCCACCCCCAAGTGCACAGATCAAACTTCTCCCCAGGAGAGAGAAAATAATAAATTAAATCCCCTCTCCTTCCTCTGCTGTACCTGAACCAACAGATTGGGTTTCACACAGCCTTCCAGTTATGCAAATTAATGGCACCTTCTGTTTCAAAGGGGCTTTGCTCTGCCTTCTTCTCCGTGCAAAACATCCCAGATGAAAGCACTTGGAGGCCACAAGTTGGCAGGCAGCTGTTTGGCCACAGGACTCCAGGACAGAGCAGCAGGGAAACACAGCCCAGGCAGTCTCTGTGCTCACAGAGCCAGCTCCTCCTCTGTCCCCAGCTGTCACACCGAGCTGGACTGTGCCACACAGACCCTTCCCATCCATCTCAGCACCCCATCAGTGGGACACAGAAAAAATCCCAGCCCCTTAATGAAGTCAGTGATTGCTCAGCCAGTCATTTATCTCTGCTAAGCACATCAACACAGAATCCCTGTGGCAGACACATTCTTCTCTCTCTCAGGATTTTTTCATAGAGGAGCACAGAGAGAAGAAAGAGAAAACAATTTCTATTTCTGCTCCTTGTTTTCCCATGTGGAATGTGCTTGGAGAATTGTTTACCTGGGGTGATTGCTTGGTTGGATTCTGGTGAGGATTGTTTGAGCCTGGTGGCCAATCCAACCCAACCCAATCCAACCCAACCCAATCCAACCCAATCCAACCCAATCCAACCCAACCCACCTGTGGCTGGGCTCTCAGAGAGGGGCACGAGTTGTGAGTGAGATATGGGAGTTAGAACAGTAGGTTTGTAGTTTTAGTATCTCCTTTAAAGAGTATATTAATGTATGATAGCATAGTTCTAATAAAGAAATCATTCAGCCTTCTGAGCTGCAGTCACACATCAGCATTTCTTCCCACTGGGATCACCTGCATTTACAATAAATATCTGAAGGGTTTGGGTTGGGAGGGACCTTAAAGCTCATCTCATTCCCAGCCTGCCATGGCAGGGACACCTCCCACTGCCCCAGCCCTGTCCAACCTGGCCTGGGACACTGCCAGGGCAGGCACAGCTCCTCTGGCTAACAAAGCACCACAGAGTCAGGATGTCTTTGGGGTATCCTGGTCCTCCAGCACAAATAATTTCCCACAAACTAGAATGAACCCTAAGATATGGGTTCATTCCTTGTCTGGCTTCACAGGCCAGTAAGGAACCACTAAGAGAGATGTGGGAAATGAAATAAAAACAGCTTTCCAATTCACCCTCCACTATAAAAAACCCAACCAACCTTGCCATTGATTCCTGCATCCCCCCAGTCAGGGCATCCCAAGCCTTAGCAGATATAAAGCAAACTTGTCTGCAAGGAAAAGCAACACTTCCAACTTCCCAGCTTTTTGTTTTTTAATATCTAAATGCTGCAGTGACAATTGTCCCCAACATCTGCTTGCACGTAGGCTGCAGTGGGCTAAAGTTTCACAATTCAGAGACAGGATTCAGGATTTCTTCATCTTATAAAGGGCAGCAAATTCAAATGCATACAAGTTGGCAGTTTTCTAGAGCAGCTCTATAAATACTGAAAGATTCCTCATCAAGGCAGCAAAATGTATTTCAGATTTAACTACATCCTAATTCAGCAAGACTGAAAGATTTTTTTTTACTCAAAATGCTCAATGCTTCAATTTTGAATTAAAAAAAATTATAGGCACAACAACAGACTGTATTTTTATCATTTTTCTCTTCCATCAAACAACTTAACTTATTTTGATTTTACACTTCTTGTTTTGATTTTATCCTGTTTGAAAAGGGGGTGAGAGGCATCTTTTTCTTTTTATGGTGTTTGCTGTAGAACAGAAGTTGTTTAGTAGGTATTCACTATTATGCTCCACTTTCTACTTCTGGTATTCAGCACGGGCATTTTAATCTGATTTGGACATCTCAAAATTGGAAAGGAGTTTCTATTGCAAGTGATGGATGTCTCTGCAAGAAGGCTCTGGCCTCAGCACTCAGGCACTCCCCAAAGTTCTGCTTCCTGCACGACAAACAAATCCTGCTATTTGAACTGCTACTATCAGAGGGGGAACAAAAAGCCATATTTAGACTCTAGTTTAAATATTTCTTAAAGGAATCCAGGCGCTTTAATTAATGCATCCAAGCATTTCAGCAGCATTAGAAACTCCATGTTCAGAAGGAAAAGAAGCCCAGACCTGGCTGTGCAGCTCAGGTCTATCCCATGCTCTTCACCATCACTCCAGCTCAAACCTCTGCAGAACACCCACTCCAACACAGCTGAGAGAGGCAAACAATTCAGGCTATTTCACATCCAAGTTTTAAAAGCTGATATCATCCCCTCCACCACAGCAGAGCAGGAAAAGTGTGCGTGGAGAGCACCAGGCTGCCCACAGGAGCCTCAGGCTGATCCTGATCCCACAGAAAACTCCTGCTGAACACAGGGATTGGCACTGAACCACCCCAAAGGGCACTACCTGCTGCTCATACTCCTCCAAAACCAACAGGCAGAGAGACCTGGTTATTTTTTTTTTTTTAGCTTGTTTTTTAATTTTCAGAAGTGTTTGGGGAAATTATGTCTGTGACCCTCCAGCTGAAAGAATCCCTAATCTCAGCCCTGATGCCAAAGCATAAACAAGCTTGCCCTGGCTAAATAAGGGTAAATAATGTGTATGTGTGCAACAGAATTCCAGGGCCTCCAGCAGACCTGCATGAATCACAGATTTCCTTCATATTTTTCCTTCATATGGAGTTCCCTTCATGTAACACAAAGCAGGAGTGGGGAGGCTTCAGATCAGCGACAGCACAGCTACAAAGGACAAAATAAAAAAACATTTCTGCCGGGGAGAAGCACCTTGACTTCATCAGTGCTGAGCACAGGCATAACTCAAGAACATCTATCACAGCTGTGGATATTGGGAAGGAATTGTTGCCTGGGAGGGTGAGAGGCCCTGGCACAGGGTGCCCAGAGCAGCTGGGGCTGCCCCTGGATCCCTGGAAGTGCCCAAGGCCAGGCTGGACATTGGGGCTGGGAGCAGCCTGGGACAGTGGGAGGTGTCCCTGCCATGGCAGGGGTGGCACTGGATGAAATATAAGGTCCCTTCCAAGCCGAGCCATTCCATGATCCATGGTAAATACAGCTTTTATCCCCATATCATTATAAATTAAAGCTGCCTGGGGAGTTCCTCCTGCTGCAGCCCCGAGGCTGAGCCCCCAGGGCTGGCCCCCAACACCTGCAGAGGCAGCAGCCACGGGAGCACAGCGTGGATTAGGATCAAGAGAACAAACAGAATTTGAACTACTCCTCTTCTGCTTCGCCATGAGGGTATTTTAAGTCTAAGATATGGGTTCATTCCTTGAACATCTTGCCAAAAAAAGAGTGTTGCCCAGCAACTACTAAAACAATGTTCTGGAAGGAGGGAGCTGCTGGACAAATTAACCCAGTGAGTGCCCTTTCTGCCAGAGTTTCCAGCAGCTATTGCAGAGCTGCTGGAAGGCTGGCAGGCAGCTCTGCATCCCAAATAAAGAGCTGCAAGGAGTTTCCTGAGAAGCCTGTCAGACAGACTGTTCTGCTGTAGTAGCAGCGTCTTGCATTAAAACAAACACGTTTGGCTTTGCGCGGGGCCGCGCTCCAGCAGGAGCGAACACAAATAAACCTCAGCGAACGCGCGGTCCAGCTCGCTGAGAGCACAAACCAGCAGCTCCAGCCCCAAAGCAGCAGCCCCGGGCTCTGCTGCAGCTCCAGCACCACGGCAGGGCTGCGTTTCACTGCGGGAATAAGCATCTCTGTGTTGTGAATGATCTCCAGTGAAACACGGGGCTTCAGCCCAGCTCACGCTTCCCACATCAGTCCACGCACGTTAAAAGGAAATGCATTTACAGCCACTCTTCAGCTGCACAGTCACACTCAAAGATGGCAATTAGTGCTTAATAAAAACATCAGATGTCTTTTCTGTTTCAAAAAGTGCAGATAACTAAGGGGATGTCACACTTTCTTTTTTTGGAGATTCATACAAGTAGGATTTCTTCCAGGAATCTCATCTGTACACAGTACATTTACAACACTTAAGTAAAAAAAAAAACCTCTTTTGCATATTAACATTATTAACAAAAAACACCCTAATGAATGCACTCTTCAGTCTTCACATTTTGAAAAGCAGTTTTAGAGGACTTTTGAATTGTTTGGAGCTGGACACACGAAGGGCCAGAGAAATGCTGTACTTGAAAAAAACCCAAACACACCCAAACCACTGTATTTAAAGTGGACATAGAAAGCCAGAATAAAAAAAAAAAAAAATCCACTGAAATCTTAGACCATAATTGCCATACAACCTCAAACCACTGACCACAGGTGCTAAATAATTCTGCTTGGGATGGAAAATAGTAAGAAAAAGAATCAGCCTTCACACCTTTCAGTGATCAAATGAATATTTTAAGATTTTAATGACCTAGGGGCACCACAGCATTTAACATGTGAAATAAATGCAGGTAAATACTCACAGGAGTGAGTGTGCTGCTCTACCTTCCTCTGGAGCTCTTTCCAACTCCAGCACTTCACTTTTTTTTCCATCTAATAACCCTGGAATTCTTTTTTAACCATCTCATTTAGACTTTTACTCCACTCTCCAACTCTGAATATCAACCCCCACCCAACTCTCAGCTGCCTCTTGCACCTCACCCTCTCCAGGGCTCCCCCACCACCAGCTCCATCTGTGAGTCAATTTTTCCCACAACTTCTGTCAACAACAAAGGCAGTCCTGGTGTCCCCAGGATCCCTCTGCTCCTTCCCTGCTGTCCCACCACGCTCACATCCCCATTCCCCCGCTGCCTCCAAGCCAGTCCTTCCCCAGGCAGTGAATTCCCAGCACACAAACCCCACCTCAGCTGGGAAGGGGCTGCTTTTAGGAGCACATTGCTCAGGCAGGGCTATTTTCACACCACCAGCAGGTTACCAGTGTTTAGTGACAGAATATACTCACACTGAAGCACTGCTGCCAAATCCCTCTCTGCAGGCACAGGGATGGTGCACACACCCCCACCCCCACTCTGTGCACAGCAGCTCTGCTCCATTTCAAGGGTCTCAAGTAGAAAGAAAATCCTCCCCCCCTTCCTCTGGAGCAGGGTCTTGCTGCTGCCATCAGATGCAATGGATTAAATGTAGCCTTGGCAACATGACTTTTTACAACCTGAAGCACCTGTGGTTAGAGGAAAAAGCAGGGTGGATTCTTTCTGCCACTGGATAGACAGGCTTGAGTTTCACACTGAATTTTCTTGGAGTCATCTGTGCATATCTAAGCAGTCCATCTTGCTTCTAGAGATCTCCCCTCACGTTGATTAAGCATGAAATTTGTATTTACAACAGTTTTACACCTGCCCACGGAGGACAGATCTGCTCTAAGAAGCTCCGAATGACACTTCTCAAAAAATAATGGTACCAAAAAGAAGATCCCCAGGCCTGGCCAAAGGTGAGAGGCTCAGTGTCCCTCCCAGGAGGGGACTGACCTGCACCTGGACACCTTGGAGCACAGGGACATAAACCAGGTCACACAACCACAGAAGTGTTTTCCCAGTCCTCTGTAAGGGCAGAATCCAAGTCACTTCCATTTGATTCATTTTCTTCTTGCTCCGAGAAGATTTCTGAACATTCCTTCATAACCACCAGTGCCCGACCCCACTCCTCAGGCCTGCAACTGCTGTGATGACCAGCATGATTCACAGGATGGTTTGGGCTGGAAGGGACCTCAAAACTCATCCCATGCCACCCCCTGCCATGGCAGGGACACCTTCCCCCATCCCAGGCTGCTCCAAGCCCCACCCAACTGCTGCATAAAAATGGAGTATTTTCCATTTCTGGTGAAGATGAGGTGATAAACTCCACTATTACTTCTTCTGAATGTATTTACCACAGAAAGCATTTTATCTCAGACTACACTCACCAAGTATGTGTATAAATAAGAGAAAAGCCTGCTAAAATTTTATGACTTTTGTTGCCATTTAACATTAAGCATAAACCTCCCCATGAAAGCTTCACTGAAGTAACTACAAAGGTTGGAAAAGGTTCACACCATTCTTTCTCCCTGTATAAATTATAAGTAATATGAGAACATTTACAATGTCTAACCACGGTGTTTTATGTCAGACAAATGTCTCTCTGTACTTGCAGTTCCTAAACTGTGCTAGCAAGAATTGCCTTTTTCTCATTCTTTCCTCTCTCTCTGTCTCTCCCTCCACCTCCTTCTGCACTCAGCAGTCTCAGTCAAACCTGCCTTTATTCTTCCACATGATTTTAGCATCAAGAATGCCTCAAAAGTCAAGGCTCTGCTCCACATAACATTGTTCTTTCTTGGAGAGCTTACCACTGAATGCTGAAACTTCCCCAGGTTGCCTCTTTAGTGTTTCAATTATCAGCTCTTCAGTTTTCCAGGAAAAAGGGAGAGAAACCAACAAGAGCTCACAGATTTCAGCAGTATTTTAAAAGGAGAGCTTCATTATATGCGACATCATGTCATGGCAAAAAAAAAAAAACCCAAAACCACCCAAATTACAGCAAGCAAAACTAGCAGTACAGACTGTACATGATTTTCAAGGGCAATCACCTGCAGTTCTGACCAAACCTGAATAGAATTTTGGTGATTCTGAGACCCTGATAAAGGCAAAGCATAACCAAGGAAAAAAGATTCATCCAAAGAAACAAGACACACAGTTGCTGCTACACCTGAAACGATAAAATCCAGACCAAAATTGTAGAATATTTGGCTGAGTTATCCTCTGGGTAAAAGATGCAACCCAGGGGTGAGAAAAATAATTCAAGATCTCTGCAAACAAAATCCCAGGGAGTGCTTCTCTTCCTGAGGCCTTTCTTGCACAAGTCAGTCCTGGCCAAACTGAAAAGCTGAGCACTAATTTCTTATCATTGAGCATAAGTTTCCTGGCAGAATGAAAGCAAAGCCCAAGGTAGCTCATGTCAAATTAGGTCAGGCAACAATAGTTGCGGCAAACACTTGCTCCTTTTTATTTTCCTCCTCCCTGAGGTTTGGTACTGGGTAATTAGAAAGAATGTGTGATAGAATGGAGAAAAAGAAATGAAATTCCCAGGGATTGTGAACATTTGGACAGATCTAAAAGGCACACAACTGACAACATCAACCCCATCCCCTCACGAAGCCTTCTTCATTCCTGGCTCTGGCTGGGACAGAGTTAGTTTTCCTTGCAGTAGCTGGTAGAGCCACATTTTGGATTTGTGCTGGCAGCTGTTGCTAACACAGGCACGTTTCAGTTACTGCTGAGCAGATCTCTGCTCCTCACCTCCCCTGCGAGGGCTGGGGGTGCAAGAGGAGCTGGGGGGCACAGCCAAGCCCAGGGATGTCCCAGACCTTGGGCATCACACCAGGACACAGAGCTGGGAGTGCCTGTAGAGGTGGCATTTGTCTTGGCCCAACACCTGCCTGCCCATGGGAAATGGGGAATCAATTCACTCTTCTGCTTTGCTGCTGCAGGAAGCTTTTCCTTTATCTACCAAAGTGCTCTATCTGAACACTCTTCCCCTCCCAATTCATCCCCCATCCCACTGGGTGGGGCTGACTCAGGTTAGACCACCACAGTCCCACAGACATTCAACACACACGTTTTTGCTCGTGAGCTGTCATTCATGGAAGAAGATGACATTAAAATATGCTCCAGAAAGCAGGGAGGTCAGAAACTGTTACACATCACCGCACAAAACGAAGAACCATTTCCAAGCAGAAGGGCAAGGAGCTGTCTGACCAACTTACCTCTGAATTTTTTGGGTGGGTTGTTAAGATCACCTGCTTCTGGCTGTACAACACACCGATCATCCACAAGGCTGCAAAGAAATGAGCAGTGAAGTGAGATTCCATCCCCCTGCAGCCCCTTCCATCCTCGCCAACAAAACCAAAGTCGTTCACTCGCAATATTTCATCCGAGTGGCCACTTCAGCAGAAGACATTCCCCAAATGCCAACTTATGCCAGATCTCTCCAAGAAGCATGCAGCTAATTTTTACTGTTGCCCAGAGCTATGCTCCTGGTAGGTGGGACAATAAATAAGTCATTGCTCCTGTGTTCTGCATCATCCTTATGTCCCCTGCTCGAGGTGCAGACAGAACAGCCCATATTCTAGGGAGGTGACAGACAGCCTCAGGACAGCTCCTGCCTCTTGGACAGATTTGAGTCATGCTGCAAATGTGTTTATATGAATAGAGAACAGGAAAATATGACAGCTATGCAAACTGGACACCGACCCTGTGGCCCCTCAAGTATCAAGAAATGGCAGGGACGGTCACTGCCACAATAAAAACTGACTCCTGAGAGAAAGGAAGGCACAAATGTACCCTCCTGCTCAGCAGCCAAACACGAGGTGAGTTGAGGGATTGAGCCAACCTCCTCCTGTTCTGCCAGGAAGAGAGGGAGCTGGACAAGCAAAGCCAAGAGATTCCAAGAGGGAATGCCAGGACAGAGCTGTCTGTCCCTGCACAACCCCCACAGGGTCAGGTGAAATCCCACAGAATAAAAGGGAATACTTAGGAAGCCCCTTGTTCTCACTGCTCTGCCTGAGCAGCTTTGGATCAAGGTGGAATTGGGCTTTTCCCAAACACTGCGTCCAAACTGGAAAATTGCACCTGCAACCAAACCCTTTGGGGTTTGATTTGATCCTAAATGACTCAATTTGGCCCCTTACAACCAATCTGTCAAAGAGGCTTTCTACACAAACGTAGAAAGTAAAACTCCAAGGTCAAAGGTTTGAGAGGTCCATTCTCATGCAGAATCAACTTGAGGAAGACTGAGACCTAGAATATGAGAGTTGTTCCTTGCAGAGGCTGCTCACATGCAGGGAGCATCTGGAGACAACAATTAGAGAAAATAAGGAAGTGCATGAAAATTAAGAGATCAGAGAAACTAAGAGGGCTCAACAGTTTTATGCATCTAAAATTTGCGTATGCAAACATTCAGAGTGAATTGCTTTTTCCCCATGGATTTTCTCCCTACTCAGTACTGTATATATATATAGGTGCTCCAACATGAATGGTATTAACATTAGAGCTGAAGCACCTGCTTCTGGTGAACAAAGGGCCAAAAATATCAAGGAAATAGGTTACTCTGATCATCCCATACAGATAATCTCAGTGCAACATATCCCTCTCATCTGAGATTAAGTTGAAAGAAAAGAGGAACTTCCCAAACTGGTAAGAGGAAAATTTTACAGGGTGAGAAACACGGAAGAGGATATATTGTACACCAGTAATCATCATGATGACAGCACTGAGTTTGGGAAACAGCAAGAGTAAAGCTCTGATTAAGCAACATGTCATAGGAATATTCAATAGGAAGACTCTTCAGAGATTTAGGACAGCATTAGAATGTAGAGTGGGATCTGCTCCTCAACCTTCAGGAAGCACATAACAAGTCATTACACATCGTTATGACATCAGACTGTCAGAACTCCACATGGGCTGGAGGACAATTACACCAAATCTTTCCTTTGCTGCTTTAATTTTCTCCAGGACAAAGACTAAATTAAATATGGGACAAAACTAATTTGATTACAAAGGCTTATTAAGATGATAACGCATTTCATGTTTCACATAGCAATTAGGATTTCTGGCTCAAATTAGGCTCAGAGATACGTGGCCATTACAGAATGCAGTTACCTTAAAACAGCACTAACCAAATCAAAGAGGAGGCTCCAACACTGAGGGGTCTTTAGGCCTGCCATGAGAAGAACTCATCAAGCCTAGGAAATACACGTGCTTGGGGCCTGTCATGTCCACAAGGACTACCCATGGTGAAAAACATCAGCAATGCCATCAGAAGCCACAGCCACTGCGTACTGTTCATCATGCACCGCGTGGGATTCCACATGGCATAACAACTTTCTACTTGGTCTGGAGTCATTTACTGCCAAACTCGCTTCAGGACTGGCAGGAGAAACGATAGGCAGATGTAGAGGATAATTCATGTTGCCAGTGTTCAGCAGATAGTATTTGGCCCGTTACACAGCTGATCCAGGGCTGCAGAGTGCACGTGTCATATTTGACGAGGACCTGGGAAATTTGTCAAATACATTTGCCAAATACTATTCGACCAACCCTACTTACTACATCCCCTGCTTTTATCATACCTTCTCTCCTTTCTGGCAGCATCCCATATTTTCTTCTCTTTCCTATAATAGATCATGGTGCATCTTCAGTGTCTGCTTCCTTCTCTGCCCCCTTATTTTCCAGAATCCTAATAGCTAGAGGACTAAACCTACAAGTTAGTTTGGAGTCACTCAGGTGAGATTCCAGCCCATCGCCTCCTGCCGAGGCACTTACCAGGATGCTGACTCTGTACCCTGCTTGGGAGCTCCATCTGGACTGTAGGCATCAAAAAAATGTGCTGTGACTGTACCCACCCTGAGCCCCTTAGGGCTACTGGAAATGAGGAAGAGCAGGTTGTGTGTGTGCCCCTCGTTGGGCACAGCCCCGTGTGCCACACGCTGCTCCCACCCATGGCAACAGGGGCCAGAGGTGCTCCTGGAGCTTCTCACCCTGCAAGGGCTCCTCCCCAAGCAGCACCCAGCTCCTGATGTTTGCAGAGGTTCCTCCTCAGCAGGATCAAACATTCCCTGGCCCTCCTCAGAGCTGCCTTCCAATCCCATGGCCCTGCTCTGCCAGCTGGTGTTTTTTCCACGTGAAAAGTTTTTTTTTTTGGTTAAGGAGTAGCATTCACTTCTCCCTGCTCCAGAGCACCCGCCCGTGTCCTTGTGGAAGGCAGCACAAAGGGGCTCTGTGGGAAGCACAGGGGGCAGGAGCTGGCACAACACAGCTCCCACTGCAGCTCCAGAGTCTGGCAAAGCACAAGGGTCAAAACATCTTCTCCTTTGATAGGAGAAAAACAATTTTGTTTGTAGGAGAAACCTCAAATTAAACCTCAATTTTAAGGCCAAACTAGCTGTAGTGGTGAGTTACTGGTATTTAAACCACTTGGCTCGGGGATATGATTTATTTTTTTTGTTAGATATATATAATTTTTACACTATTTCCATTGCCTATGCTACATCCTTTGTGCAGTCAGCAGAGTGCACTGGGGTCTGTTCATCCCTGACTGGGGGAAGGAGCAGGGAGGGACAGACGGGACACACGGACAGACACGGGACAGACAACAACATGAAAATCACTGGATTGCATTCATTCCCCTCCAGCCCTTCACCTGACCAGGTTCTTCCTCCCCACCAAGGACATAAAACTGCACCACAGCCACGGATACACTCTCCAGCCTCCCAAAATCTACCTTGCCATATTCACTTTAGGCCATTTTTAAATTCAGGGCCAAATCTATCCATAAAGCTCCCTTGCTTTAGCCAGCATTCCCTGGGATCAGGCTCAGGAGAGCTAACTGAGGACTCTGCTAGTCCTTCTTTTTAATACAAGAGAACAGCTGTTCTTACCCCAAAGTGCTAATAAATCCATTTGTTGAGCCCTCTGCATAGAGAGAACAAATATCTCCAATATGAAGGAAGCTCGACATCTTGTCAGTCATCTCTGGCTTACTGCCCCTGGAAGAAAGAATAAAGAATAAAGCACAGCATTAATCAGGCAGAATTCTTTGGTGCAGCTACCAGAGGTTACAGCAACAGAAGCCTTTGCCTTTGATTGCTGGTTTGTTTGAAAAACCGAGCAAGTTCTCGCAGAGGAACTTCAGGTATCAAAGAAAACCCAGCAGGCCAGAGTGCTTGCTTGGAAAAATAAACCAGGGAAAAACAAGCAGCTACTGGCATCCCATTCCACGTGGGACTGTTTCACAGGCAGGCATTCATCCCAGAGGATGCTGGATTTCAGTGCAGCTGCACCAACCCATTCCATCCCACCTGCCAGAGGGAAAAGGGGAGAGGGGACTGCTTCAGTTAGAGCCATATTTGTATCTAAATTATGCTTCTTTGCCACAATTAAAGGCAAGTTTAAGCGTCCTTTAAAGGTTCTCCTTTGTGCTGGAATGGTGCTCCTGAGAAATTCAAAATATTGACTGGATTCATGGCAACATTTTTGGACAAAATTTTGACATGACACCAGCAGCCTCCTGCTTAGACCTGCAGTCCCAAAACCAGAATTAGGTGAAGACCCACTCAGCAAGCCTGACAACAGATTTTGCATGTTAAAACAAAGATTAATGTTTTTCCCAAGTCAAATGCTTTATCAGGAAACCAAATCCCTGTGAAATCAGTAATACTTCAATCCTGGGTTTAAAATACATGGCTTAAATGTAACACTGAGGAGACAGACACTGAGTGTTGCCAACTTCAGCTGTATTAAGAACTTGATTTTCTCTAAAGCCCCAAGTCCAAGTGACACAGAATCCACCTGTCATTTCAATAAATATAGAAAAAAAAATTGAGTTTCAATCTGTCACAGCAACAAAGAGCCAACACGAGCCCGGATAAAAAACCCAACGGAACAGATTTTCAAAGACCTCTTTCCCAAGCCTGTTTACTGGTTTCCTGGAGATCCTCCCAAGCCCTGCTTTTTGATCACCGAGTTCAAAAGGCCCAAGCAGCTCCTGTGCTTGAGGTTACAAAGAGCAGGAGCACCAAGGCTCTTCCAAGCTGCTCCTCCTGGCAGCCAACACTGCCCAGGGCCACGCTCCCACAGCTGAGGAAAAAAGAACTCAAAACACCTCCTCCATCTCTCTCCATCACACCCAAAGAGGTTCTCAACCGTCTTGGAGCAGAAGAAGTGAGCAGCAGGAAATTCTGCTTATTCTAGAGCACAGCCCTGCCTGTAGAGGGATAAATATCCCCTTTCCCTGGGCATTATCTTGTTTACCAAAAGCATAAGGATCAGGTTGTTAGGCAAGCTTGGAGCTCAACAAGGACAAATTCATGGAGTCCTAAAAGGTGATGTTTGCAGCTCTGAAAGGGCAATAAAAACCTGAAGTTACACTTTTCTTCTGAAAAGCTCCCCCTCCTCACTCCCAAAGGACCTGTGCTGCTGGGAATACCAACAACAACTTTCATTATTATTAAATCAAAGCACACCACAGACATTCTATCCCCACAAATCTGTGTCACAGGTACAATGAAAAGCAAATCCAGGAAAACCAAGAGATAACAGGCCAGGCTGACAAGCAGGTAAAGGGGTCTCAGCTCCTCTGGAATCAAATCTGGGTGCACACAAAACCAAACCCTTGGGCTCCAGGCTGCTTGTTAAATGCCAAGTCCTTCAGCCACTGCATGTTGCACAGTCTGATCCCGTTCTTTCTTGAAAAGTGGACAGAAAAACACTGCTACCTATTTTAAGATCTGTGCCAAGAAACATACAGAAATATGCAGAGTGACTGAATTAGCAGCACTGGAAATACAACTTTCCCCATTTCCTGACTTGGATGTTAAACTACCAACTTCAGACTGAAAAACTTTTCATCCCTCAAAATGAGGCTCAGCCCTTAATTAGGGCAGCCCAAAGTAAAAGCTGTCTAAGCCAACAAAACCCACAGATACACCTAAATTAACCCTTTCACCTGGCATTAAGGTTTCCTTTCCAGGCTGAGGGGGGGATTACTTTTTCCTCACAAGAGGCAGATGTTCATCACAGCTGTTACCAAGGGAATGTGAAAGTCAAAATTACTGACTCCCATCAGAGATTTTTTCTTGTCAGGGGAAAAAAAAAATATCTCAGACCATTGCCCAAAACCAGGCTCAGGGATGGACATGCGAATTCCTGCACCACTTTCCAGGATACAGCCTCAATTCTGTCACATTTTCTTCACCGAGGAAGACCCCACCATACCATGAAATTGTAGCTCTGACATATGGTGATAGTGTAACTCCTGAAAAAAGCTCCTCTGCAATTTACTGACAATTCCACTAATAAAATTATCAGCTTTACCCAGAACCATCACGGAGTTCTGGAGATCAGAAAGGTGTCAGGTTAAGCCTGGCAGCAGTTCAGTGAATTGAACAGCTGAGCTCTTCACCAGATCATCCTCAGAATTCCTGGCTGAGCTTGCAAAGGCATCCCTGCAGAGCTGGGGTTGGGGTGCAGCCTGGAACCCCAGCCTGTGCTGCTCCCCCCCAGGAGAGCTGTGCTCCTCAAAACTCCAGCTTGGCCGGAGTCAGGCTTTACAAAGGGCTGATCTGGCTACAACAACCTTCTTTCCCAAGGCTTAATCACCACGTAAGTCCTCACTGCCCCTTCTCTGGGATTGCTGAATACTTTTCTAACAGCCATCAGTGCGATGTCATCTCCAACACACCAGGAGATGCTCCACCACCTCGGGAAGCAGGGAGCCAAATCCCACCGGGGTGAGCCTCTTATAAAATACTGATTTATCCTCAAGCTTCCCCACAGTCAAATTGAACACTGGCTACCTCTATTTTTTAATAGCCAAAACCAGTCCCACTGACACCTCTATTTTTTAATAGCCAAAACCAGTCCCACTGACACCTCTCCCTCCAAATGCTGCTGCTCAGCCTGGCCAGGGCTCAGGACCTCGCTGGACTGGCAGATGGAGAAGGGACTCAGTGACCCCACAGGCCTCCCCACTCAGGAGGGAACAGAGTCATTGCTACACTGAGTGAGCTTCAAAGCTTTTCACAGTCTCCTCACAAGGGATGAACAAAACCACTCCAGCTACTGGCATCACATGCTGAATGATCAGCCACCTCAAATGGAGCTTTTTCCTACCTCTGACAACTGGGAAATGTGAAAGCAAAAAAGTGGAAGTGGAAAGTTTTTAAGAGCAAAGTTCCCAGGTACCCACTTTGACAACCTTTTCCTAAAAGATGCTGTCAACAACAGCTGACCATGCTAATCCTCCCAAAATCAGACCTCTGTGGGGGTCATTTTTGATTATTTTCTCCAGCAGGACAAGCCAGAAGCGGAGGCAGTAAAAATCTGTCAGCCTTGGCACATTTATCCCGAGTTCACAGCACAGGGAGGCCACAGGGACTGAGGAGAACAGGTCTGCTCCTGGGCACGTCACTCAGAGCATCCGTGGGTGTCCCCCTGGCTGTGGAGGGGACACTGCCCTCCCCAAGGCACTGACCACAGACAGGGACCACCATCAGAACTCCCTGGAAGTGCAGGACAGGAGGATTTTCACACCCTGCCAGTACCTGGCTCTCCTGGGTACAGCACGATCACGCTGCTGGAAAGGCAATTGTGCTCCACAGACAAATACAACCATTACCCCACTGTTTATTTATTTTAGATACGCCAGTGCCAAGAGCAACTGATTTATACTAGATGAGGGGACGGCCCTAAGAGAACATTTGCAGTTATTCTGTGCATAATCCCAGTTTTAATGGCACTCTCACAGCCCTGCAAGAGGGGATTCCTGCAGGAAATTCATCCTGCTCCAGCTGAAACACGGCAGCGTTACCCAGGGAGCGTTGTCCTCCTCTTCCCCTTAAACACTGCAGGAAAACAAGATTCCCTCTAGGTAAACTCACTTTAAAAAAAAAAAAAAAAAATCAAAGATGAAGCACTGATAAGCATGGCATTATCTAGCAAAAATGAAGGCAGGTTTTTCCAAGCAGCTTAACTCAGGTGGCAACCCAAGCTGTAAAAATAATGTTATTTTCCCACTTTAACAGACAGAAGGACTTGCCAGGCTACAAAAGAAACATGAACTAAAAGTGGGCTGTACATGGAGAAGTTAACTGTATTTGCCCACAGACATCAAAAAATTCCTGAGATATGAACACATTCTGCAGTATTTTTTTAAGCCCTGAAATCCTGAATCTTTAAAATTCTGTTGGTGACTGTTTCCTCATGTCTATATCAAAGTGTCTCAGTATGTTTTATATACAGTTTATCTGCACAGGAAGACAAAAATCAAGTTTCTGTTTAAGAAACTGACTAAAATAAATTCTGCTGGATTTCATGTGAATTTCAAGAAACTGGCCTACAAGTTTTTCTGCCAGCTCTGCTCTATGGGGCTGGATCTGAACATGCATTAGCTAATTTCAGGCAGAGAATTAAAGCCAGGCAAACCTGCTATTCAGCCCAGGAGTTTCAGCACTTTCCCCCCTGCTCTGGCGAGCACAAATCTGCACCACACCACCACGAGTTTGATCTTTTGACTGAACAGAAAGTGACCCAGCTAAGGGTTCAGTTCTGATTATTTCCTAGTCCAGATTATCTTGTGTGTATCTTCAAAACAAGCTGCTCTTCCTACAGTGAAAAGGACTGCACAGAACTGGTTCTGAAAGGCAAAGGAAGGGTTTGGACAAGCCCTTGACCACGGTTTGTCCCCAAAGGGGACAAAGGCAAGGAGAAGCTCTGCAGACCCAGAATGGTTCCCCACCAGCTCTGTTGGATTTTAGGGCACAAACAGAGCATATGCTCAACCTAATGGCCTTGAATGAGCCAGGATAAGCTTAATATAGTCCCTGAAATTCAATCCTTTTTCTCATGAAAACACACTTCATACCGGCAGTTAAAGCAGGATTAACGGTGAAAACACCACGGAACCAAACCGACTGCTAACATCAAACACCTAATGAGGCAGCTGCCTTTTGAAACGCTCAGAATGGGAAATGCAACCGCTTTGCAAACATTCCACGCTGATTTCTCCCATCACTCATCTCACTAAGTTGCTAAGTTCGAAAAAACAGGTTCCAAGAGCGACGCTGGGAGTTTGCTTTCCTTGAAGAGCAGAGTCAAGGCCCCGTTTGAAGTCCCTCCTCACAGGGACTGTCTGTGACAACATCCCGGCCCTCTCATTCCTCATCTCGAGCATTTCTGAAAAGGCTTTTGCAAAGAATTCAAAGCTACTTCCCTGACTGCATGTCTCGCACGTCTGCTTTGTGTGGGATTTTAATTCTTTACCCCACGACTGCAAATCCTGTTTGTAAAATAAACAAGCCCAAGTGTGTCTTATTGCTGACTGCTTGATTCCCAGCAACTGGGATACAAATTATTGTGTCTTTCTAAAAGATGCTTCTAATGATGCTTGTTTATTGCAAGAAAAAAGCTCCTTGCTGGGCCCTGCAGTCCCAGGATGCACTCAGGTCTCCACTGGCACATTTGCATCGTGGTTTAATGCTCAATTCAATAAACACTGGCAATTTTATATGTGCTGGTACCAAAACTGGAGCAGCACTTCATCAAAGTCTTTTTCACTATCTCGGTTGTTTAAGAATAGAATCTCAGACTGTACTTAAGTGTTTCTACTTCATTACTGCCGACAGGAAATTCCAGAGTGAAAGTTTAATTCTCTTTCAGTTTTTGACAGAAGCAAGACCAGAGTTTAAGGGTAGAGAGACAACAAAGAAGCAAACACAAAGAACTGCTTAATGGCATAAGCAGAATCATCCAGAAATTAACAGATCTGAGAACCTCCAAGACCAGGTAAGTCTGTGTTTGAATTAAATGGAATCGGGTCATTAATATTGGTAAATCAGGCCAAGCAAGTTAACATTTTTTTAAATGCGACCAAACACTGTATTATCCTGAAAATCCAGTGCTTAGATAATCTGGTAAATCCAAATTTTACAACATTACTTGGCTGAAAATTTGGTCCTACAGACTAATCAAGATTTCATGTGTTTGTTCTGGATAACACCCACAGAGCATTCTGTATTTTCACAGGTGCAGCTAACTTGAAAATCTGAACCCAAACCTGATGTTTCTCATTCAGTAAAAAAAGGAAGGCTTCCTCCCTGAGGACGCCAGGAAAGATTCCTAAGAATCCCATTAGAACAGCTGAAGAAGGGAGGAAGTGCTTTATTTAAAAGCTCACCCAGTGAATAATCACCGTGCTGGGGCTGAGGACAGAGCTCTGTCATCTGCAAAGCTTCTGCCTTAGCAAATGCGAAAGGAGCTCTTTGCACTCGCCAGGGAAAGGCAAATAAAGGGATTTTGGGATGTGGAGCGGGCCATGTCCTGAACGCCAGGATCCTCTCACCTGCAGTGGGACCCAGCGCGGGGACAGTGCTGGGAGGGCTCAGCACTGCTCATTTTATGCACATGGAGCTCCATTTCAGAGATTACCCTTTAAAAAAAAAAAAAAACTATCAGTGCAGTACATCTGTCTACCACAGGATCTTGTTTTCCCTTCAGCTGCACCCTTTCATGTCCAGGGGCTGCTATCTGCCACACATGGGCAGCTGATGAGCCGTTAGATTAAGGAGGAGAAATGCACTTTCGCAGACCAAGTATTTCTCCTCCTGATGCTTAAAATGCAGATTTTTTTTTTTTTTTCCCCTCCAATTTCCAGGCTGAACAGGCAAGATGGAGGCTGGGGAAGGAGGGAGCAGCACAGCACTGTGACTTTCTCAAGGACATGCAGCAGGTCAGACTCGGGGCCCAGATCTGAATCCAGGTCTCCCAAATCCCCATCCACCAGCACACACTCCCCTCTGCTCCCAGGGGGGAGATCAGACTCACTGCACATCTAATCAAGCACACGCTTCCCCTTCCTCTAAAAATAAGTAGGAAGAGGAGTGTAAATTCACACAGCAAGATGAGGGCCGAGTTAATGACATTGTATTCATACTATTTGCCACTCCACATATAAATAGATTTTTTTTATCATATCAGTGACAAAGTTATTCCGAAGTTACTATTTCATAGGTGCAACGGCAGTTTAAGAAAACAGATAAAGCAACTCATTTCAGTAACTTTAACCTCAATAAAACCTCAGTACAGGAAAGCAAATGTGCACAATGTTCTTTTCTCCTTAGAAAGGGTGCTTGTTTGTTTTTTTTTTTTAATTATTTGCCCAGTGCAACCAAACAAGCTAGATACAGAAAATTCAAGTCAAAAGCATAAAATTCAAGTCTGACAGCAATCCCTTACACAGCAGCCACTGACTGAGGTAAGAAACATGACTGACAGGTCCTACTGACAGCCATCTGCAGACAGCTGGAAAAAGAAACTCTATTAGACACACACTGTCAGGGGAAAAAGAACATTTTTTTTGTTCCAAACCAAGTATGACCTGACAGCATCTTCTTAATCCCATTAAAAGTAAGGAGCACTTGCTGAAGCTGATACTTCCTGAAGTCCATCCTTGCTGGCTCCAGCCCTGCTGGGAGGAGGCAGCCTGGACGTCAGCCTCTGGACGAGGCCCCGATGAGCACACAATGTTTTCCAGCGTATTTCTATCAGGAGAGAGCTGGAACGCGCCGAAAGGACCAGGACAACCAATGTCATGGGGAAAGAGAGCAAGCCTGGTTTATTACACCAGCTGGAGTTTGGCCAAGGAACAAGGATGGCCAGGGAAGAAGAGGGTACGGAGCAGTCCCAAGGGCACTTTGTGCGGCCAGGTACCCGCTGAGGGCTCACCACAGCAGGGGCTGCTTCCTGCACCCCGCATCAACCCTCGGCACCCTTCAGCAAACCCAACGCCCCCTGAACTCAGCAGCCTCCATCCCCCTGCAGCTGCTCATGCCCTCTGTCCCCAGCGCCCGTCCCCGCCGCCCTGGCCCCGTCCAGCACCACACCTCGGCGGGGGCTCCCTCTCCTCCATGGCGGGCCCGCTGTCGGTCTCCAGGGCTGGGCTTGGCAGGGTGTCCCCCCGGCACACCTGGGTCCCCTCTGGCAGAGAAGCCAAGGCCTGTGTCCCGCTGGGCAGCCCCTGCAGGCTCCGAGGGCTGTGCTGTCCCCGAGGCAGGACCCTCCCGGACACCTCCGCTGGCTCGCGGCTCTCTGGATAAAACCTCAGCGCCCGGGACAACCAGCCCAAGAGGAGGAGCCACTGCCAGCACATGATGAGCACGTGTGGAGAGCCACTGGTGGCCAGGGGACCTACTTCGAGCTCCAAAGCCCCGATGGGCCGGGCTGCGTTACAGATGAGGGCTCCAGTTCCCAGGCTGCCTCGTACCTGTTGGCCTCCCAACTGTAATTTTCCAGAAGGCAAAGGTTCAAAACACTGAACCACCCACGAGCATTAGCATCTGAATCTACTGAACACTTCAGAGAGGAGCAGCCAAGGATTGCGGAGTTATTTTAATCCGAGGTTCTCAATTAACCCTTCGGATCAAGCGCCATCAGCCAGCTGAGGTCGGTGCCTGCATCTGTGGCCATGTGCTTCTCCTTGGAGCAGGAGGCAGATGGGACAGAGCTGGACTGCAAACAAAGCTTTCTTCTTCACAGCTCCTTGGCACATTTCTGAATTTCTGAAGAAGTGGACAGGGTAGGCCAAGGCACAAAAGAAATGTTTATACAAGTTTCACGCAAAACTGCTACTAAACAATTGCATAAAATAAAAAACAAAGTACAGCCTTTGAGCAGTGGCCATTTTTTGGCCTACTATGATCAGAAATGTCTTCCATGTGCATGCTCAGAGATTATCATCTTCTGACCACAGAAGATGCACCAGATGAGCAGAGGATGAACTGCCTGTGTCCATTGTGGCACTGGCTTCGACCAACCAAGCCTCCTCCCTCAGAGCTCAGCATCACATTACTCCAGAAGCAGAGGCATTACCTAACATCCTAGCCCAGAAACATCTGGCATTTCCATTTCTCAGAGCTATTCCCCCTCCTTTGATCACAGAGTCACAGATTGGTTTGGCTTGAAAAGGACCTGAAAGGTTACCTCGTTCCACTCCCTTCCACTAGGCCAGGTTTCTCCAAACCCTGTCCAGTGTGGCCAAGGACACCTCCAGGGAAGATCTGATGATCTGAGATATGAACACTCAGCTTCCTGCAGCACTCTTCACATTGGCCTTCTGGCACGTGAGGATGCAATCAACATTGCCACAAGCCACAAATCCCCAAGTACCACAGCCTTCCACGCATATTTCCAACCCATTTTCTCTCCAGAGGGTTAACTTAGGTATCAGCTGACATTTTATTCTCCACAGAATGCTGCTAGGAAGTTCTGATCCAAGTTTTGACAACCAAAACCACAAGCATGAAAATGAAACTCCTCTGAGTTCGGAATCCACAGCTGAATGTTGCAGCTTTCCTCGCTTGAATTACAGTTCCTCTAGTTTCTATTTTATCTTTTTCACAGAATACAATCCCAGAATGGTTTGTGTTGGAAGGAACACCTTTGTGTTGGGCAGGGACACCTTCCACTACCCCACATTGCTCCGAGCCCTGTCCAGCCTGGCCTTGGACACTCCAGGGATGAAGCAGCCACGGCTTTTCTCAGTAAATTTGGTCCCATAAACCAAAAGCGCCCTGAAGACCTGGAAATGCACTTTCTCAACAAGTACAGCACAGGCAAGAATCACACAAGGAGCCTCCGGATGCCTCTGCCAATCTAACAAGTACTTGCAGCACCCTGGAAAGAGGGATCTGCCTCCATCCCCAGCCACTGCCTGCTCGTGCCAAGACACAGAACGAGGCAATAATTGCTGTAGTCCTTTTGTAGCATCCGTGGGGAGCAGAAATTGGACAGGAATATCGAGCCAGATCAAAGCTCGTGCAGTTCTGGCATCCAGCCTCGTGCAGCAGCCTCCAGGAGAGGCTCGGCGGAAGGGCACACACCTGGAACAGCCACGGGCACAGCCAGCAGCCGGCCCTGCAGCACAGGGACACTCCCTACTGCTCTTCCAGCCTCTACAGCAGCACCTGTCCCCACCCAGCACAGGCCACTGGATGCAACTGGGCAGCTTTTGACACCCCAGATTTTGATCACCACACACAAACAGCACAAGGAAAGGCTCCAGGCCACCCAAGCACCTTCACTTTCTGTTGCTATCTTAGCAGAAGAAACTAATTTGGGACATACAGGAATGCAGATCTTTAGGAATCGGGATTTACACCACAGTCTCATTGTGGCAGAGATGTTACATTTACATAACCTTCTAGCAGCACATGATTTTCTGCCTCTAAACCCTTTGGCCTCCATAAGCTGCTTTGCTGAGGCCGCCTTCCCTCACACTCACCCACGGGCGAGCCAGCAGCTCGTCTACCAGCTACTACAGAGCCACTACCCTCATCCCACCTCCCACGGGAGCCTGAGATTCCTCCTGGCTTTAAGACAATCCTACAACTACAACTATCTTGTATTTATGGGGTAATAATGTCTCAAAGACTCCCAGTACAATTGGCAAGTTGACAAGTCAGGTATTCCAAAGGAGTCTGCTGTGCACTGGGGAACCACCAGAGCCAGGATCACAGGATCATGGAAGCTGGAGAAGACCTTCCAGGTATTGAGGTGAACTGATAGCACTGTGCCCACCCAATCATGTCAGGAAGAGCCACATCTGCTCAGTCTTTGAACACCTGCAGGGATGGGAACCCCACTGCTTCCCCAGGCAGCCCATTTCAGTGTTTGATTACCCTTTCAAGTGAAGTTATTTTTCCTAATATTTAACCTCAGCCTCTCTGGCCCAGCCTGAGGCCGTTCCCTCTCCTCCTGTCCCTGTTCCCTGGGAGCAGAGCCTGACCCCCCTGGCTGTCCCCTCCTGGCAGGAGCTGTGCAGAGCCACAAGGTCCCCCCCTGAGCCTCCTTTTCTCCAGGCTGAGCCCCTTCCCAGCTGCTCCTGGTGCTCCTGACCCTTCCCAGCTCCATTCCCATCTCTGGACACTTCAATGACACTTCCCAGCTCCAACCCTTCAATGTTTTTCTTGCACTGAGGGTCCCAGAGCTGCCCCAAGACTGGAGGTGCCCCAGCAGTGCCCAGGTCAGGGACAGGCACTGCCCTGGTGCTGGTGCCACACCAGTGCTGGGACAGCTCAGGTGGCACTGGTCTCTTGCCTGCCTGGGCACAAACGAGCCCAGGTGGCCAAGAGCAGCTACACCTGCTCCAAGAGCTCATCAGAACAAGCAGCACCTGCTCTTGTGATGGCTCCAGTTCAAGGGCAGGTACCAGACAAGGGCTCAGGATATCTGGGATCTGCTTTAATCCTGCTTGACAGCACTGAGCAAGAAGTTCCACCTCAATGCTGTCCATTTCAGCAATTTACCAGGAGAGACCAGCTCATCTGACAAGAGGCAGCCAAAAGGAGCTTCTGCTTCCAGAACACACTTCTGGACCATCCCAATTTGACCATCCCCTGGGGTTGTTCCCTTTTCTATGGCACACATGAAGTACTGGAGGAGCTGGATTCCCAAAATTCACCTCAAACCTGCCATCCCTGCAGGTGCCCTGTTCTCTTGCTTGCCACACTGTCAGGGACATTCAGTGCTGTCCTTACCAGAGGAGTTACTACAGAATCAGAGCAAGACCTCACACCACACAGCAGCACGCTGTGGTTTGCAACTCTCCCTTCTAGGCTGCAACAGCCTCGCTTGTGAGCTGCCAGGGCTTGAGATTATTTCTTCATTTCAACTCAATTCGTGCATTTTCTAGACTACACCACACCAAAACAGGTTTGTTGAGGGAACATGAGAGGATTGGTGCTGCTGTGGATAAGATCATGTTACAGAACCACTGAGGTTGGAAAAGAATCCCAGGATCATCGAGTCCAAGCTGTGCCCAATCCTCCCCTTGGTCCCGAGCACTGAGAGCCACATCCAAGTGTTGCTTGGACACCTCCAGGGATGGGGATTCCACAGCCTCCCTGGGCAGCCCCTGCCAATGCCTGACAGCCCTTTCAGTGAGAATTCCTCCCAAAATTACACTTTTCATTTACAACCAGAGATCACAACTGTCCCCTACAGCCCCTCCACTCTGTTCATCAGTCCCAGGACAGTTCCATTCATCCAAACCTGCAGCTCCACCAACCACCACCAAAGAAATAAACCGAATGCTCCCCCTCCTGTGCTCTTCTCTAAGGCCTCCTCCACCCTCCAACGATGGTGTCAGGATTAGCACATCTCATAAAAACCATTTCCCCGAGCTAAGCCCCACCCCATGATTGCAAAGGCAAACCAAACTTACTCCTGTTTGTTTACTTCCTAATTTATGAAACCTGGTAAGAGGAAACTATTTTCAAGGCTTAATCAACACTGCAAAACAAGCAGATGGGGGAAAAAAACCTCATCTAAGCAAACACTTTAATCTTGGGGAAATAAGGTATTTTAACAAGAAAAAACCCTGTTATTGACAAACAAGAGGCGGCTTAAAGAAAACATTCGAAATAATCAGCTCAGCTTGTTTTGAAACACACTGGAACTGTGGTTTTGTTTTCACAGCGATTCCTTGCACTGCAGCTTCGCACCAGCTCAAGCTGCTGAGTCCCACAGTGCTCAATTCCCACGTTTGTTTCACCAAGTGTCCTGTTAGCTCTGATTTTCTGGCCTGATGGATGCCACCAGCCTTCCCCACTCACTGAACACAGCCAGTGCTGGGCAGCCAAAGCTCTGCTCCAGCCTGCAATGCTGTTCCTGCTTACACCAGCACAACCACCAGGCACTCAGACCATGGAATACTTGCTGTGTGAGGAAAGTGGTGTAAATCAAGGTACAAAAAAGAAACCAACGAGAAATCCAGCGCCTGGTAGCCCATTAAGGCGGCCACAGAGGAAGCACTGAGGGGAAGGAAGGGATGTTGGCCTCACATGGCATCCCACACTGCCACAGCTGAGCCCTGCAAGGAAAGCAGCTCCAGCACGGGCCTCTGGCCTGGGCTCAGAGTCAGCCAACCCTCTGGCTCAACGCGTCTGGAAGTCCTGGGATAGCAGGCTAATTTCTGAGCCCAGGAAAACAGCCTCAAAGGCAAACAACTAAACACACTCTAAGAAATAAAACACGTGCACAGGTACCGACCCTCACTAATAAACAAAGCCAGCGGCTCCCAGCACACACTACTCCCCACACGACTTGCAGTCACTAAATCTTCATCAGGCAAAGATCTGGATTGTATTAGCCGCGTTCTCCCTTCCTGATTTGCGAGCAGCAGGACCGCAGCCCAATCCATCCTGCGGCTGAGCAGGCACAGAACCGTGGCACGGCAATAAATTCAACTCAAGCCTTTCACCTGTTGGAGTCCTTTCAGACAAACTCCTGGCAGCCAGAGCGAACCCACCTGGGGCAGGGAGGGGAAGGGCTGCGCCAGCCGCAGCCGGTCCCGCCGCACGGAGCATTTCTCCCTGCGGGGAAAAGCCCGCACGGCGAGCCCGTGCCCCGCCGCAGGAGCCCCCAACAACCCGCGGGAGTCGGGCGCTCGGCACGAAGCCGTGAAGCCGCTGGGGACTGTGGCAAATCCCACGTACACGGCATGGGGAATGCACATGTGCCCCCACCCCTTCCCCCGCCGAGGTCCAGTTATTGTAGTCCAGGAAACGGCCAAATATTTGGCCTGTCGGGCCAGTCACCGGGACCCTCCGAAACATCCACCCACGGCTGCCCGCTTTTTGACCATTTAAGAGGAAGATCGCCCATAGCCAAGTCCCCACCGGCGCTCACAAGTGTTTACATAACACAAACATCCCTCGCAGCCGAGCTCCGAGCACGGGGGCAAAAACACGGGGAAAGTTGGAGCGGACGCGCAGCTCCGCTGCCGAGCCCGCGCTGCTCCAGGGGACGGGACCCCGCTCCGGCAGCGCTGCGGGACCCGCCGGGACGGCGGAGGGGTCTCCGCCCGGTCCTGCGAGGGCTGCGGCGGCCGGGCATCCCCGCCGAGCACGGGAATGCATCCCTGCACAGCAGCGGGCTGCATTCCCGGGTATCCCCGCCTAGCAACGGGCTGCATCCCCGGGTATCCCCGCCCAGCACCAAGCTGCATCCCTCGGGCTGCGGGACGGGGCTGCCCCGACGGTCACTCACCGCCTCCCTGCCTGCCCAGCCGTGCCCGCTCTCTCCCGGCCGTACCTGGCGGCGGGGCGGGCTATGGACGGCTCGGCAGCTCCATTTCGGCGGCGCTCCCGGTCCCGCTCCCGGAGGCTGCGCCCGCCGCCGCCTTAGCTGCGCGTCCACATGGTCACTGCGCTCCGCGCCCGCCGCCGCGCCTTAAATAACCCAGGAGGCACGCCGGGTAACCGAGTCCTGCCGCCGCCGCAACGCCGCGGGGGCGCGTCCCGCAGGACTACAGCTCCCGGCGTGCCCCGCGCCGCGCTCCGGGCGGGGGCAGCGGACAGCGGAGACCCACCGGGTCCGTGCGGTCAGGGACGGGGATGGACCCCCGGGTCCGTGCGGTCAGGGACGGGGATGGACCCCCGGGTCCGTGCGGTCAGGGACCGGGACGGACCCCCGGATCCGTGCGGTCACTGCTGGGGATGGACCCTCGGGTCTGTGCGGTCAGGGACGGGGACGGACCCCCGTGTCCGTGCGGTCACTGCTGGGGATGGACCCCCGGGTCCGTGCGGTCACTGCTGGGGATGGACCCCCGTGTCTCTTCGGTCAGTGACGGGGATGATCCCCGGTTCCGTGTGTTCAGTGACGGGGATGGACCACCGGGTCCGTGCGGTCACTGGTGGGGATGGACCCCCGGTTCCGTGCGGTCAGTGATGGGGATGGACCCCCGTGTCTGTGCGGTCAGTGATGGGGATGGACCCCCGTGTCTGTGCGGTCAGTGACGGGGATGGACCCCCGTGTCTGTGCGGTCAGTGATGGGGATGGACCCCCGTGTCTGTGCGGTCAGTGACGGGGATGACCCCCGGGTCCGTGCGGTCAGTGAGAGGGGCGAACACCCCCCGGCTGGGGACGTGGATGTGTTTTGGTCCCGGGGGCTCCGCACGGAGCCCTGGAGCGGGCAGGGGGTGAGCGTACGGGAGTAGCGGGCACAGAGGCTGGGAGAGTAAACACTGGGTAAACACTGAGTAAAGCAGGAGCCAGCGCTGTTTGGGGAGCGCAGAATAGCGGGGAGGTGAGGGCTGAGGTGAGCACCTGCCTGCACAGGTGCTGTCACCTGTGCCCTGACTCAGGTGCGAGCCCTTGGTCATGGCTGCTCTGCCGGAGCGGCTCCAAACTCTGGAAATAGCGAGTGTCACCGGAGTTCTTCTTCACTAAAATTACAGCATGGGGGTATCACTAATGAAGTACCACAACTTCAACCAGAATGACCAGCAGCGAATAAAAAACAGCAACATTTCATTTATTTATTGTATTATGTAATTATTTGTCCTTAAATATTAGCCAAGGTTATTCCCCACAGTTCCAGCCTAATTTTCCTGCCCTCTGTGGCTGGCTGGCAGCAGCCAGAGCCATGGCTGGGTGCAATGTTTGCCTGCAGAACAACTGTATCGCTTTAACTGGGATTTAGGGGAAGGAAACAGTTCCCTCGGCTCACTCTCACGCACGCCCACCTGCTGCCGTGGGTAACAGGTAGGAATGGTGCCCGGCTCCTCGCTTGTTTCCCTCTCTACAGCAGCAGGATAACGCTGGTGAATGGGAACAAGCCCAGATTAGCCAGTTTGGCATCCACATAACTTCCCCTGCACTGGCTCTCCATTAAAAATACCTCCAGAGGAGTCATAGCTGTGGAGCAAGGATATGCAGAAGCTGAAGGCTGTGACTCAGGAACTGAAGTGAAGGTCAGAGAACAGAGTTTTATGGGTTTCCTACAGGGCTGCAATACTACAAGCCATTACTCATCAGGAATTTGGCAGAGTAGCGGTGCCTAATATCATTAGATAATCCTAATGAATTCTTGTGTAATCAAATCTAATCTCTGGATGGCTTCAGCAGGCGGAGGCTGTGAGTGGCTCCAAGGCAGTGACAGAAGGGCTGTCACCAGAGCCAGGGGCAGAGCTTTGCCTGCTGAGCACCTTGAGCAGCTCTGCAAACAGTGTGCCTTAAAATAGCTCCAGCACTGAGGCATAAATCCGAGCAGCAGCACTGGGGGAGAACACTGAATGAGCTGCCCAGGGGGGGAATGGAGGCTGCCCCTCTGGAGGCATTCCTCTCCCAAATGCCAAATCCCAAAGGGCACATTTTTGCTTGGGCTACGTTTGATTCTGGGTCTTGGTCAGTTCTTCAAAGGCTGAGGAGCTCACTGCATCCCAGAATGGTCCGAGTTGCTCCAAGCCCCATCCAACCTGGTCTTGGACACTTCCAGGGATGAGGCAGCCACAGCTGCTCTCACTGGGCACCTTGTGCCAGGGTCTCCCCACCCTCACAGGGAGCCATTTCTTCCTGATATCCAACCTAAACCTATTCTCTGTCAGCTGGAATCCATTCCCCCTTGTCCTGTCATTACATGCTCTGATGGCCCCTCACCAATTTTTGGGCCTTCAGCCAAAAATAGTGACCAAGCTCTGTGAAGAACTTGCTAGATTTTGAAAGGATGCTGGCAAAGACAAGATCATCATGGAAGTTTCCAATGCAGGAGAACGTTTCCATTTGTCTTTAGGAACTTGCTCTGGGATGCTGCTGCAGGCACAGGGAGTTCATGGGGTTCCTATCATATTACAGCATTGAAAAGAGGTAAAATTGTAGGGCAGGGTGGGAGTGGGAAAGGTCACCTTGGGAAGGACCAGAGTATCCCCTTAAGGGATTTTCCCTGACAATGGGACCTACAGGAGGCAGCCCTAAGATGGGAACAGAGTCCTGTTCACTCAGTAGCAAATGAGGGCTGGGCTTGGAGCCCACACACCCCCAGAGGGTCAGGGGAATGAACTCAAGAATTCAGAAAGGAAATAGTGAAAAAACACTACTTGGTAGGTATCACTTCAGCCCTGGGAGCTGCACTATGAATGTTTGGCCCAATTTCACATGTGGTTTCAGTCACAGGAAAACAACTTGTGAGGGATTTTTATATCTTGCTATGGGAGTACTTTGTTCTTTTTCTCATTTTCAAACCTTTTTCTGCTCCACTCCTACTTTATTTTTAGCAATTATGGAAATTCAGCACTGATGAAAGATGTTAAAATGAAGTTTGAAGTCTTTTATTTGCTTTTTATTTCGATTGCCTTGTTTTACGTTGACAAATTTACAACTAACCATTGGCTTCCCTGGACAGTTTTGGAAACATTGCACCTCCAGCCTGTGGGGTGGATTTGCACGGGTTTTGTCTCTGCTGTTTTGGTTTTGTCTCTTTTGTCAGCTGCAGGTCAACAGCCCTGGAAGAAAAAGGAGAGCAGAAGATATTCCAGGACTCTGAGGATCAGTCTGTCTCCTCTTGCTCATGGCTGGTCTTCACAATGGGGAAGATGATCCCAGAAGTTCCCCGTGCTTAGGGATATCCATGCAGGCACTCAGGGATGAAAAGCACTCCTGACAAATGCTGGAACACCTCAGCCTCTCAGTGAAGTGCTGGAAAATCTCTCATTCCCATCACATTTTAATAACAGCAAGATCAGAAGCGTGGGGACTCGGTGTGAGGAGAGAGAAAAACTAAAGCTGAGCACAAAATGATCCACAGCAGCAGAAGTTCTCCAAGTCCTCAGGATCTCAGACTGAAGTTGGATGTTGCTCAGAAGCAAACTGTAATTATTTCATCTGTTCTCTGGGGAGAGTAAGGAATATGAACCCTCCTGATGGAACTACACAAATGATGCACACCAGAATTCCAGGGAAACGAGCCATGAGAACGAGTGGGCAGGATACACTAGAGAGCTGTCCCAGCTCGTTGGAAATCAGCTGATTTTCCTGAATTCCAGCACCACACAGCCAGAATCCCAGGGCTTTATTAAGGGTAGCTTATCCTGGCAGAGTGTTTTCAGTTCTAGAAGCCTGTAGAATTTCTGCTCTCGCTTCAGTGAATTGTGTTGGGAAATATTTAGCAGGAGAAAAGTTGGATTTAACTCTCATTTCCGTGGCCATTCATTCCTTAGCAAAGGGCAAAGATCACTGCATCAACGCTAAAGGAATATTTCCATTTTCCAACCCTAAAACAGCGAGGGTTGGTTGTATAATTAAGTTAGGAGTCATTTGTTTCCCTGCACTCTGATGCTTTTCTGGAGCCCATCACAAGGCAAAAGGACCTAATGATGGCTAATTGGAATTCGAATTCAATTGGAATTGGAATTCCCTGTGGGGCCTCCCAGCACTGCCATTTTACACACAGCAAAACTTCACAGAGCAAACACATTCGAGTGCAGCTCCTTCCAGCGCTCACACACACCAAACCATAAACCCCCTCCTTCACTCATGCTTCTCTTTGCTGCCAGTATGAGCCAAAATGATATTGAGTATTTTGAATTAGCATCCCGCAGGATGAGTAAAGATCTATTTCAGCGTGGGGGGTGATGTTCCGTTGACAGTTCTGAACAGAAGCTCCCACAAGAAAGTGAAGATTTTACAGAATCTCCCAACAGCTACAGTGAACTGCGGGGAAAAATGAAGAACACAGAATTGTGAGTTCCCTGCTGGACAGCGGGAATCCCAAAGCACCCTTCCAGGAAAGGGCCTGGAACCACGCTCTTGGCGCCCCTTGTGAGACACCTGTATGGCCATTTGAGGTGCTTTATGGACGGGTGACATTCCCGTGGGCACTTGAGGTGTTTATGTGGATTGCGGAGTTCCCCGCTCGCTGCACCGGCGAGGCCTCAGCGGAGCCTCCAAAGCCTCCAAAAATGCACACAGCTCTGCAGGGAGCCGTGTGGATGGGGACGGGGGGACAGAGGGGACAGGGGGGACACGAGGGGACAGAAGGGATAGTGGGGTTATGAGGGGACAGAGGGGGATGGGGGGGACAGTGGGGTCAGGGGGGGACACGAGGGGAGAGGAGGGATAGTGGGGTTATGAGGGAACAGAGGGGGACAGTGGGGACAGGGGGGGACACTAGGGGAGAGGAGGGATAGTGGGGTTACGAGGGGACAGGGGGGGACAGTGGTTGATGCGTTGATGTCCCTGGACATGAGGGGACAGGAAGGACAGTGGGGTTACGAGGGGACAGAGGGGGACAGTGGGGTCGGGGGGGACATGAGGGGACAGGAGGGACAGTGGGGTCACGAGGGGACAGAGGGGACAGAAGGGATAGTGGGGTCACGAGGGGACGGGGGGGACACGAATGGACAGGAGGGATAGTGGGGTTATGAGGGGTCAGGGGGGGACACAAGGGGACAGCCCCGGTCCCTCCCCTCAGGGCGCGGCGCGGCCCCTTTAAGACGCCCCCGGTCACGTGACCGCGCGCGGCACGTGCCCCCGCCGCCAACATGGCCGCGCCCAGCCGGCCGTGGCGCTGCCTCCTCCCGCTGCTGCTGCTGGCAGTGCGAGTGGGAACGGGAACGGGAACGGGAACGGCGGCGGCCGCCGGGACCCCCGGCACCGCGGGCTGCGGCTGCGGCGCCGACCGGGCCGCCGGGGACGGGCGGGAGGCGGCGGCGCGGCGCTACTCGGCGGCGGCGGGCAGCGGGCGGAGCGCCGGGCGCGGGCCGGTGAGCGGCGGGGCTCCCACCACCCGAGGGACCGGGCCGGGCCGTGGGGCGGCCCCGGCGGAGCACGGCCTCCTCCGGGATAACGCAACAGCCGGGGAACTGCTGCGGGGAAACTTAAGTTAAATTATAGGCGGGTGGGCCGGACCCCTGAGGAACTGGGCCTGGGCGCGGGTGCTGCTTCTGGCCCCATCTCGCTCTTGCCTCGCGGAGAGAGCAGGAAAAATGAGGGACTTCCTCTCCTGCTGCCTCTGTTGTGATGCTGGGGAGCTGCGTCAGCTTGGAAAAACCTGTGTGCAACAGGCAGTGTGGGAACCCGCTTCACAAATTGGAGAATAGTTGGAGAGTTTGAATTGAGTGATCCCCGTTGTGCTGGGGATCCATGTCACCGATGGATTTTTTGTGTGACAAACCTGGGCAGTTCACTGTGGGTCTGGAGGATGAAAATAACCTCTGACCCTCTGTGCAGCTGGCAGCTCCAGCAGTAGGTAATGAAAGCTAATTCCTGCTGGTTTAAGTTGTGCTCACAGCATAACTTGATGATGCTCAGCTAGAAAAGATCTTTACCAGCTGAGAACTGAGAGAAGAATTGGCCTCTGCATCACCCACAAACAGGTTTATTTATTTCCAGCATGGTTTTAGAACTGGGGAGCCAGCAAGAGTTAATTTGGCACATGGTTTTAGCCCAGTGAGCTCTGAGCCTGGCTTGGAAACCTCTTCAGGGAGATGTTTCAGCTCCTGAGGGTTGAGGAGAGATTAGGAGGGAGGAAGTGGTGCAACTTTGCACCACTTTGTCATTTCCTAAGTCCTAAAAAATGTAAGCAAGTTTATCCTGAAGCTCTTTTATGGAGTCAGTTTCAGACAGTCTGTAAGAGCTCTGATTCTCCTCAGTGGAGAAAGTTACGAGGACACAGCCAGCCTCAGATGTGGGTAGCCTGAAGGAGAAGCTGTTTGTAGCACTTTTTACGGGCCAGTTACAAGTGTGTGAATTTTAGGTGTTGCTGGGAGAGCTCCAAGCAGAAGAGATCTACAGTGGAGAAGAAACACGGAAATGGGATGAGTAAGGTGATGCCAAATACTCACTCCCCTGCCCTGAAGAGCCAGGAGAGGTGCTGGGAACTCATTTTCTGCTCCTTTGCTGCCCTGGCAGTGGTGTAACTGCAGGAAGAACAGCAAAGTTCTTTGCTGAAGAAACGTGAAACGTGGCATGTTTCTCCTCACGAGAGCACAAGCATGACCCAGAGTTCATGTCAGAATTGGGGATTTGTTCCCAACTGCAGTTCTGCTTGCTGTTTCCCCAAATGGGCTGGGCAAAGTGCTGTTTCAAAATCACCTGCACAGATGAGGAGCAGGAGGAGTAAAAGCAGTGAAACGGAGATTTTTAGAGTTAGGTTAACAAAATGAATTAAGCATTTATAATTTGGCTTGTAGAGTTATGTGTTGAATTTTAACCTTTTACTTAAGCAACCTCTGCCTGGTACAAAGGGCATAGGAAAATGCAAATTTCTAGAGCTTCTTGCATAAAGAACAATACCAGAAGAGGCAAAGAACCCAGGTAAAGAAGCTCCTCTGTCTCCAAGCTTATCAAGACTGACAGATGTACTCAGATAAGCACCAAAGGACCAAAAGCGCAAAGGGGGAAAGTTCTAAAGTTCAGCCATGAGGAAGACCACAATCTTCAGCCTCAGGACCACCAAGAGACCCCCGTACGACCACCACAGCAAACCAGGCGTGCCCAGAAGGGCGTGGACTGATTTAACATGAGAGGCGAGGACAGGCGGGGCCAGGGGTTGAACAGGCATGAAAAAGTTGTGCAGTGTATTGCATATGGAACAGCTTTGGGAATAAAGGTGTGGGTCAGACTGAGGCTCGGGGCACAAGTTTTGGAGAGCTCTCACCTGTGCTGGGTGCTGACATAGAGACCCACTTCATAACTACCCCAGGTTATGGAGTCGATTTATTTATCCCGCGTATCGCTTCAGCAGCCTCAGTGGCTCACTGTGCCTCCCCTCTGGGGTGTTTGCTGTGCAGATGGTGCTGATCCCGGGAGGGGTGTTCACCATGGGCACCCAGGAGCCTGAGATCCAGCAGGATGGAGAGGGCCCTGCCCGCAGAGTCCGCCTGGGCAGCTTCCTCATGGACCAGTACGAGGTCAGCAACCAGGACTTCGAGAGCTTTGTCAGTGCCACGGGCTACGTCACTGAGGTGAGGCACCAGGGCTCCTCTCAGCTGGAAAATCCCAGCTGGAAAGCATTGGCTGCTCACAATACCTGTCTGGGATTTGCACACTCCAGTATTTCTGAGGGAGGTGGTGGGGAGGAGGAATTGTCTGGCCTTGCTGTGGCTGAAAGGACAGTCAGGTGTTGTTGTTGTTGTTGTGTTTAATAATTGCCACCTGAACTCACATCTGTCCTGCAGCCTGGGTGATGCCAGCAGGTCTCTGCAGGGCTTTTTGGGGTGGTTTCCCTGGGGTTTTTTGATGTTTGGGTCCTGGAGCTCTTGGTGCCAGTACAACCAGGTTAGATTTTCCTTGTCTTAGAGAAACCTGGAGAAGGGATTTAACAAACTGAGATGGACTCTGCAGGCTGGCTCAGCACAGCTCCTTGCTGGTGACAGAGAGCCCTGTGCCTAAGGAGGAGACAACAGCAACTGCACTGATAATTGTGTGCCTGTTGCTGGGAACAATGGACTAAGAATATGTTGAGGTTGCTCCCAGAAAGGAGCCACCTGTGCCTGGAGCTCAGATCCCTCCTGACAGCTGACTGTTCCTACACAGCTTTGACAAAGCCCTGACAGCCCTTTTAGGCAAATGAAAGCCTGAGTAATGAGCAGGTCTCAAAGGAGGCACTTTGCTGAATTCACTTGATCAACTGGTTCTCATTTGGAAGGCAGGATCCTCTGGCTGGATGAAGAGCTTCTTTTGTCTACTAGTTCTGTTTCTTAGCTTGATAATTATGAAAAAAGGTGGTTAAACTATTTTGAGTTGGAACAAAACTTGCTTGTAGCAAACAGCAGCTGGGATGAGCACGTGGGTGGTGGGTTCAGTGTGGCATCACAGAATATCCTCAGCTGGAAGGGACCACAGGGGTCATCAACCCTCTGCACAGACACCCTAGGAGTCCCACCCTGTGCCTGAGAGCGTTATCCAAAAATTCCTGGAGCCCTGGCAGGTAGAACTGCATCACATGGGGCCTGTGGCAGACTCCATGGCTCAGCTGCTGTCATTGAGTGCTCCACTTACACCTCCTCCCTCTTTTTTTCTCTTGGTATAATGTGCTGGGATTGGTGGAAATTATTTGTATTTTTTATTCTTTTGGATTGTTATAATGCTAGATAGGAGGATTGAGTTACTTTTAGCTCTTTATTGTTGTAGCTTTATTGTTGTAGCAGCAATTTAAAACATGGTACCAGTGAGGATGGAGCAGTAAGTGACAAGGCTCAAATATTTTATTGTATTTCCCTAAGGAAAAATAAGAGGAATGAAACATGCCCTTTGATATTAGACTGATGACTGTAGCATTTGAAAGCAGTTGGGACAATCAGAACTGCATTTTTAATTAATAAAATAAAAACATGTGCAGAAGCTCAGTGAGCTGCCATCTGCCCAGTGGCTGCTGAACAAAAACAACATCCAGAGGAAAAAATCATTTCTTTTCTGTTCCAAAACAGCTTCCTTGAAAGAGAACTCAAATTCACTATTAGAATTTGTTTGGTCAAAGGTCGGACTTGATGGTCTTGGAGGTTTTTTCCACCTTAATGGTTCTCTGAATTTTCTTATCCTTGATAAAACGAAGCTGTAAATGTTGAGTGTGGTTCCAAGAATAGCATTCCTTTGATGACATAATGCTTGAATCCTTTGTTCTTTCCACAGGCAGAGAAGTTTGGTGACTCTTTTGTGTTTGAGGGGATGCTGAGTGAAGCAGTGAAGGCTGACATCCACCAAGCAGTGAGTAGCACAGCAGGGGGAAACTCCCTGAGCAATCCCTGGGCTCTGCTGGCAATCACAGCAGGGAAAACTGAACTCTGTGATGTCCCCAAAACCAGGTGCAAAAATGGGGATTATGGAAAAGTGTTTGGCCAGGAATCATGGGCTGAAGTGGGGAGGATTTGCAATCTGTTCTCTGTCTTTTTTCTTTAAAAAAACAATTAAAAGCATCAATTCCTGATGAGGAAAAATTGGTATCAACCCCTTGCTACCTGAGAAGTTCAGGCTGAGTCTGTAAGATCCTTATGTTGTGAATGGCTGGAGTTTATGATGTTTCCTCCTCTCTAGAGGATCCTGTGTTCATTTGCTGCTTTTCCAGCTCCCCTCATCCCCCTGGGCGTCCTGGGAGGGGCAGTGCTGACCCCTCTGGAGCTGATCCAGTTTTCCTGTTGAGTGAAAGTGAATATTGGTCTAAAAAGAAAGAAAGTTCTGTAATAAATCTTCCCTGCCCTGCCTTTCCTTTTTTTTTTTTGTTGTGAATGTGTTGCTGAGCCTTCCTCAGGCTTCATTTGCCTCCTCCTTAACAGGTCAGGTGCTCTTTGCAGCTCTTGGCAGATAAGCAGATATCCTGTCATCTCCTGGATGAGTTGATCTGCTCTGAGCACAGGTTTGGACAAAATCACCTCCTGAGTCCCCTCCTGTCAGAATTATCCTCAGCTCTGATGGGGCACAGCTTGATTTTTGTGTTCAAGGGGCAGCCTGAGAGATGTGAGGTTTCAGGAAGCCCTGTGTGAGTGTGTGCTCTGAGGGACTGGCAAAGAACGTGGGATTTGGGTTCCTGCTGCCAGGGAAGGAAGATTACAAGTGCAGTTTGTAATCTTTTAATTCAGGACTAGCATTTGTGCACTGGGAGAGATAAGGCTAAATTGCAGTTCCCACCACTAGCATAACTGATGCTAAATCCATCCATGGATTTGTTCTGCCTTCATAAAAATAATAAAAAAATACAAATTAAAGAAAAAAATGAATGGCTCATCCCATCTTCCCAACAGTCAACATTGAAGAAATTCCTTTTCCTGTGTAGCTCTGTGTTGCAGAAATCCCTAAATCAGTTTCTGTGTTTTAAAACAAACAAAGAAACCCCAAGAATGCTGCTGTAAGCTCAGCCTTGGCAATTTTGTAAACAGAGTGTTGGGAGCCACTTTCCTGAGCGTGTCAGCCAAATTTCCAAGTGTTGGCTGCAGTGCTCACAGGACAAGTGTTATGCCAGAGGCCTGGGATGGAGCCCAAACTGGTCTTTTTTGGCTGCTGCTTTATGAAGGTTTTCTGGAGTTGTTGAAAGTAAACTTGCTGTTAAAAGTCTTTTCAAACCTTCTTCAATCATAACAATCGGATGAATAGCAGAAATAAGATATAAATATTGGTGTGTTACTGGCACTGAAAATCCTCCAACCAACCAGTGGGAGAAAGGATTGTGGTTTTCCTGTGCCTCGGGGGCTCAGGGGTGTTTTGACAAGGATTTTCTCCAGGTGAAGCACAGGGATGTGAAATGTGAATGTGAATATAGGGGAAGAGCAACAGGAATGTAAATTTTTAAAGCAGTATTTCACATGCTGTGGAATAACTGGGGAAAGGTGAAAGTGGAGGTACCAAACAAAATAATTTATAAATGATGAGCTGGGTGTGTCTCTTGGGGGTTTTGCTCTGTTTGGCCACTGTGTCTTCTCCAGTTCTCAGAGCAGATTTATCAGAGCCTCAAAGCCACTGGCTGAGGGCAGAGCTGGGGCTGGTGGCAGCTCTGAGCAGTGACCCAGCTGAGCTCACAGGGTGATTGTTGGAGCTCTGGGTGTGCCTTTCCTGGAGCTGAGGTGGGCTCCCAGATAGCCACTGACAGGAATGTGGGCTGGCCTCAGCCTCTGGAAGGGAAGCACTAAAAAGGGGTGTAGCAGCCAAGCATGGAATTGTTGCAGATTTCTGGGAACTCAGGCTTTAGTTTTGGACTCCAAGTTTTTGGTGGTCACGTGGCAGAGGGAGGATTTAGTGCTGTGCCAGATGAGGGTGTTGCTGATGGAGCAGGGGAGGGCTCCTTCAAATGGAAAAGGATTTTGTAGGATGAGGGGGAAGGCCCTTTGAAGCTGAAATTATTTGTGTGGGCTTAAAAAATTATAAGCGTTTCACATCTTAAGTTTTTCACATGCAGCCTGGAGAGGAGAAGGCTCTGGATAGACCTTGGAGCCCACTCCTGGGCCTAAAGGGGCTCTAGAAGAGGGGGAAGAGGACTTTGGAAAGGGCCAGGACAAGGGGAATGGCTTCCCACTGCCAGAGGGCAGGGCTGGATGGGATATTGGGCAGGAATTGTTCCCTGGCAGGGTGGGCAGGCCCTGGCACAGGTGCCCAGAGCAGCTGGGGCTGCCCCTGGATCCCTGGCAGTGCCCAAGGCCAGGCTGGACACTGGGGCTGGGAGCACCTGGGGCAGTGGGAGGTGTCCCTGCCATGGCAGGGGTGGCTCTGGAGGGGCTTTAGGGTCCCTTCCAACCCAAACCATTCCATAATTGCATTTTATTCTGCTCTTGCCAAGCCCTGCAGGAGTGTCCTTGCTGTCCAGGTACCATGGAGAAGGGAACCAGGATGGCACAACAGGAGTGCAGCCTCAGTCTTTGCTCACTGGAGAGTAGTGGGGACATTGTTATTCTTGGCTTGTGGAAGCAGAAGCTCCCAGAAAAATTAATTTTTGCTTCAACACCAGATAAATTCTGCACTGAAGAGCCTGAGAGCATACAAATGTGTGTGCTGCCTTTGTCTGTGAGGGTATGGAATTTTGGGTCTGGAATGCAGTGGAATTGGCTCACTGGCAGCTCAAGCAAACACTGAGTTCTGGCCAATCCAGAACTGTGGGATGCTACTTTCATCCCTGCTTGTATGGAAATCTCTGCAATTTGGAGCTGTGCAATTTGCCTATTTCACAATCACCCCAAACTGAAACATTCTGCATTTCAGCTGAACATCTCAAGCTGAGAGGAGCCCTGGCTGCAGGTGGGACAGCAGTGCCAGTGTGGGCAGGGTGAGCTGTTCTTGCAGCCCCCAGTGCTTCAGCTACTCCCTGCAAGGAGCTGGAAGATGGAGCTGTTGAACTGTTCCTCTGTGGGCTTTTGTGCTCTACTCCCACTGCTGGGATAAAGAAGGATGGGCAGGAATTCTCCCTGGGAATTGCCAGGAACATTAGCCCGTGGTTATCAGAGCTGCAGGGTAAAGCAGGGCATGGTTTGTGCCTCAGGATAAATCTGTGCACATCCTTTCCTTACAGCTCATGTGCACTTGGTTATTGGAAAAAATGACCAGTTGGAGTGCAGATTGGGATGTTGGCTGGAAATTAGACTTCCAGAGGTGTCTGCCTTCACCAGGAGTATCAGTTCCTCAAAAGAAGCTTCTTCTGATTCCAAAACTTGCACTTAATGAATCTGACTGGATTTTAGCATCACGTATTTGTGGTTGTTTTTTTTGGAGGATTGACAGGGCTGTGAAGTTTTACCCTGTCTGAACTGAAGTTCAGTGACCTTTCCTTATGCAAAGAAAAGGTCCCTTCATAAAAGTGCTTGTTTCCAATCAAGTCTGAAATATTTTTGCAGTTGATGACTTATAAAGCAAAATCAAATATATGTTAAAGCTGCTGCCTTTCCTTGGTGTGCAGTTTCAAACTGCTGTAAAATACTGGATTTTAAGGCAGATAATATTCAATATTAAACAAACCCCCTTGTTGCTTCCGTTCCTGAGCTCGTGAGGGAGGCCATTAACATTAGAAATTAAGAGTGAGAACAGATTCTTCTGTAATTAGAGCTTTGGGGGAGCTGGGACTTTTAATTGATAGAATAAATAGCATGGGAATTGCAGGAGCTGGCAAAATCAGGTATTCACAGAATCCCAGGCTGGCTGGGCTTGGAAGGGACCTCCTGAGATGCTCTAGTCCAGCCCCTGATGCAGGTGTGAGCTACCTGCTGGACAAACCCTCTGCTACCTGTGAGTTTGGGGTTGTGTGGGGCAGGATTTCCCAGTCCTGGCTCAGTCCTTGTCCATAATTACAGCAGGTTTGTTCTCTGTGGGGACAATGAAGTGGATCCATTGCACAGTAATTATTTTTATTTTTTAAACTTCTCACACTACTAAAAAAGTTCCATTTTCTGTCTGCCTCCTTCTTCAGTAGTTCATTAATCAGTGCTCAAGGTTTAGGATCTGGCTTAGAGGAGGAAGAACTGTCAGAGATTTATGTGTATCTGCCTTACATGGATAAAATAAAACCTCATCCAAAAATTACGTTCTTTACTGAATAACAAATTTTTTCTCATGTCCTACCAATGTTAGCAAGATACTTTTTCATATTAAAGATGTACAGAGCTCAACACCATCTGATTGAAACAAGTGGTAACCTATTAAGTGAGCTTCTGAACTGGAGTGTTTTTTTTTTAAGAACCCACCACTTAATAAATGATTCTTAAAGTGGTTTCCAGACTTGGGCTGCTTTTCACTCAAAATCTCTTTTCACACAGTTAATTCTGAAGTTCTTAATCTGCAGTCACTTTTGGTTTTTTTTCCAGCTGTTTATCCTGATCTGGTGTAAGGCTTTGAAAATATTTTATTAAAATAGCATTAGAATGCTGTAGCACAAAAAAAAGCTGATGTTTGGTGCTGTATGACTGGACAGCAGCATGAATTTGTCATCATCTTGTGGGCCTGCCTTAAGGTTAAGATCCACAGCTTTGTTATTTCAGGGGACTTGCTACTTGATGGAAATGCTGGAGCACGAGCCAAGATGAGCTACTCTGTTGAGTTTATTTTTGGTAGTTTTTCGGGTACATAAATCTGATTTGAATTTGAGATTTGCTCAAGTCAGGGTTGTTTTTCTCGAACGTGGCCTGTGACATGTTAGTGCAAGACAAATAAATGCTTTTATGGCTATGGGCTGAGTGGCTTTGGGGTGGTTTTTAGGGGTATTTTTAGGTGGTTTTTAGGGGTTGCTGCAGCGTCAGCAACAGGGTAATGCTGACAAAAACTCACATGGTGATGATCCCCACTCTTAATTTTTTTTTTCTACATAGATTTAGGAAGGAATTTTCTTCAAGGTAATTGTGAAGTAGTTTAAAAATCTTGACATTGTGAGGTAATGGAGCAATTAAAGCTGGGCTGTCCCAGCCTGCTTGGAAAGGAGAATGGAATACTTAGGAGGAGAGTTTTCTGCGGGCTGTTAGTGGGAGTTCAGGCTCCAGCTCTGCAAATTGCTCCGCCCCAGTGCAAAGCTCGTGGGCTGGAATTAATTGTTCGAGCTCTTCCCAGTGTAAGCACACTGGGCTCTGTTTTCACAGTTCTCTGGGTCTGTAAGAAGCAGAAGAGGGAGTTGTTAAGGTTTAATCCTGGAGGGGAGAGCTGGATAATCCCCGTTTCCAGCTGGATCAGACCAAATCAAGCCTTTGTGCATCTGCTTTGCTCCGGGAAGCGTTTCCCTGTGCACGAGGGTGTGAGGATTGCAGGACAGGTGTGGGTAACCTGGCACAGGTGACATGCTGCAAGAATTAACCAAAAGGAAGGGGATTGTCCTCTGATTTGAGATCTGTCCAGCAGCATCTGCTGCTGTTTGGACAGCAGGAATCTGTTGCCAGTGCACAGAACATGTTTCGGAGGGAAGCAGAACGTGAAGTGTTATGAAAGTAACTAAGCTCATTATTGGCAAGGGAGGACTTGGCTGTATTAACTGTGATTTTGTAATATCTCTGTCTAATTAGCTCTTCTCCTAATTAGATTTAGGACAATTAAAAGCTTTAAAGACTTGTGAGAAGTTCTGGGAGAGAACTGTGGATTTCAGGTAGGAGATTTCTGGAAGGAGCAGCTCGGGGTGTGTTCACCGGAGCCAGGGGCTGCCTTAGATGAGTCTCCAGGTCATTCTTGCAGGCTCTTGGTGCTCTCCCCGTTATCCCTGTCCCAGCACTGCACGTGTGACTGCTCTGGGTGCTCTGCAGAGCCTGGCAGCCATTTGGTGCTCAGCTCAGCAGAGCCACAACTGGGAGGTGTGCACATGCAGTGCTTTCCTGTGGAGAGACATTTTTTCTTGGGTTAAAATAAACCAGCCTGATTGAAAGCATCTGCTTTTTCTTTTGCATCACAAAAATGTTTTCCAAAATTAAAGTCGTCTAAAGTGTAAATCTTTGCAGTCTCCTGCAGAGATGTTTTTATCCAAAACCCAGCAGTTTAATTTACAAAAATATGTTGTGCTTAGAAACTGTCGAAATCTTTCTTGTGATCTTTCAGATTTTAGCTTTAGCAAGTGGTTCTGCTGCTCTTTTATTTTCCTTAAATAGCTGTAAAATGCTAATTTTGGATTTCTGTCCTATTTTCAGTATAGTTTAAAGGTCAAACCTTAATATGGGCAAAGAATTGGTTAAATGGGACTAGTTTTAAACCTCTTGACTGTTGTATCAGTTTAGCAGCCCCGTCACTCTGAAGTTTTAGTGCTGAGAGAGTTGGGCAGGGTATCTGCAGGAGGGTCTCATTTTGGGGTTTGGATGCTCAGTAACAGAGCTGTAATTCCCTGTGAGAGATCAGATATTCCTCATGCTTTTTGCCAAGGGTGGTGGCTCTGCCTGGGGTGAGAATGTCCTTTGTTAGACACCGAGCCAGAACTGGGGTTGGCATTGTTGGCACTGTGCTTGTCGTGCTGGGGAGGGCAGAGAGGGTCTGTAAAAGCTGTCATTGCCTGGGGGGTCCCACTGAGGGGGACAGCAGAGGACAGAATGTCTGGGTCACCAGCAGGCTGCTGGGATCATCTTTGTTTCTTTGGTGCTTAAGACTCGGGTGATCCCTTTGGAAGGGAGGGTGTCCACACCATGTGTGAGCACCTTCCCAGCCTGGAGGAGTCCTGCAGCCTCCTCAGGCATTTCACAGCCTTTCCCCAGGGCTCCCAAAAGCTCTGGGCTCTGCAGCTGTGCTGGAGCAACAGCTCTGCAGGCTCTAGTCCAGGACTGCTGTTGATTTCCAGGGAGCTTTTAGATTCCCAGATGTGCTGTAGGCAAAATCTGTGTGTGCTGAGAGGGAAGGAGGGAAAGGCTGTCAGGAGTGTCAGAGCACAGCCTGCTGAGGTGCTCTAAACACAGGACAGTGTCTGTTTGGGTGCTTGCTACTGAAATATCCGAGTGAGTGATTTGCTGTATAGCCTGGACCAGAGTTTTCTTGACAATTTATGTGTGACATGGATCAACTTTTCTCCCACACACATGAAATTACATGTTCTGTTGAAGGATGCAGCTTCCCCCTAGAAGCTGCTGCTAAAATTGTTTGACCAGACTGATTCTGGGTCTCCTCAATACCAGCTTGCAGTGACTTTTTGGACTTTGCTCTGAAGCTTTGGTGAGTTAAAGGTAACACTCTTGGCACCTTTCCTACCTCTGTGGATAACATTTGACAAAGTCAGTCTAGGGCTAACCAGCCTGTCGTTTACCTCCTAAAGCATTCCAGGCTTATTTCCTCTGATTTTTGTTCTTTATGGTTGTTATCTCTGTAATAGGAGTATTTTGGAAGCTGCTGGAATAAACCCACTGCTGATGGGTGGCATAAATGTTCCTTTCTTTGCCTCAGTGAAGGCCCCATTATTAAAATAAGTATTTCTAAGTGAATATGAATCAGAACAGTTAAGCATTGCTTTGAAGCAAGCCTTATAGAAGAAATCCTTAAAGAATGTTTTCCAGGAAAAACTCCTTGGCATCAAAGCACCAAATTTGGAACTTCTGGTTTGAGAGAACTACTCAATGTCTGCATTGCTGCAGATGATTTTGGCTGTGTGATGTTTCCCAGCAAACCAGCTGGGGAAAAAAAAAGAGAAAGGCTCCACGCCTCACTTCCCTTGTGTGGTTCTTCTGTCTCCACCTTCTGGAAGCTGAGAGCAAATAATTTAAAATCAGCTGAGTGGGTTAATGACCTGAAAGCAAGTGTGTTGCAAGATGAGTGTTTGACCCCCAGCTACAGGGCATCATCAGGGGGTTATTTCAGTGATGTCAAAACACTGTGTCCAGGGAGCAAATAATTAGGGTGAAAATGCTCTTTAGGCCAAAATAGTTTTTTTTTTTTTTTCCTCTCTGGAGGTTGTATCAGACTGAAGTCAGCCAGGAGGTGGAATTCACACAGGCACAGACTGGTTTGGGTTGGAAGGGATCTGGTGGCTTTTCAGAAAATCCCTTAGCTGGGAATTGAAGTGTCCTTCCCTGCTGCTCTTGTCCTTTTTCAGGTGGCAGCTGCTCCCTGGTGGTTGCCTGTGAAAGGAGCCAGCTGGAGGCACCCTGAGGGCCCAGACTCCAGCATCTCCAGCAGGTGAGCCATGAGCACCCATTCCATCATAAAACACATCAAAAACCAGGGCATACCCCTGGGGATCCCACCTGGAATGGGGCTGCAGGAAAGGGCTTTTATTTAGTCACCTGTTTGCTGCTGCTGCTTCTGGGACTGGTTTCCCACCTCCTGATGTGTTCCATGGCCATGGTCAGTGATGGAGTCACAAAGGTCTGATTGAGCCTCAGAGTTGTTCATTTTTGTGTGCCAGCAGTGAAACACAGCAGATCTTCCCAGGGTCACAGACTCCAGACCTGGCTTTGGAGAGGAGGAACCAATCCTCACTGTGTGCACACTCCAGGAGTCTGGGTAGTGTGAACTCTTCCATGTGGGATTTGGAAGTCTCTTTCTCTGGCAACAGAAGACTGAGGAGTTGTGTGCATTTTTTACTGTGTTCTATGAAAAATCAGTTGTGACTATCTAGAACCTCTGAATGCTTTGAAAACTCTGCTTTTTCTTACAGTTAGTGCCACGCTTTGCCTGCACAAACCCTGGAACTTGCTGACCCTTGTCTTCATACAATTGCTTTCCCTTCTGAAGAGGGATGAATTTTAGGCCTAGAAAATCAAATTACTCTCTTCATTTGGGACCTCTAACATTGCAACTGCTCCTCTGACTAGGCAGGTGTCAGTGAAGTTGGCACTTTATCAGCTAGTGAAAGTTTAACAGCATTTTGAAATCAAATCAGACTCTCTAGCCTAGATCTAGTAGGTTTTTGAGTCCTCTAAGGACAGGACTTTGTTAGTGCACCATCATCTGATGGCTGAAGTGCTCAGTAACGAGTTATCTGCTCTCTAAGGGCAAGGGAAGAATTATCTGAGGCAAAAATAGAGATAATAGCTGGAGGCATTGTTAGGGGGAGCCAGGAATTGAGGTCAGAGCCAGCAGACAGGAGCTGGAAACCTGCCATGAAATTCTGGGCTGGTGCAGACCTGGCCTGGCACAGCTGCTGGGAACCTGCCACGGGGACGTGGCCCCATGGCTTAACAGGGAAACCTTGGATTCTTCAATGGGGCAGGAAAGAGAAGTTTATAGGAAGTTCCTCCCTCTCCTGAACCCTCAGCTCTGGGAGCATCTTGATCTGTTGGAGGCTTGGATGGGGAGGATCCTTCTGCAAGAATGCCTGGGCATTTTTTTTTCTGTCTTTTTCTGGAAAACGAGACAAGGATTTTAATGTCAGTCCTGGAACCAAACCCCATTAAAGACGGGAGCTCTTGTGTAAGCTGTGGACTGCTTAAAGCACCTGAGGAAAATCACTTCCCAGCTAAATTCCTCCAGTGTGCTGGACAGGGTGCTGCAAAGCTGATAGCGTTGGTGAGGCTCTTCTCATGTCAGCTCTCCCTCAAAGCTCCACAGCTGACAGCAAGGACAGGACCCAGGGCAGGAGAGGAGCCACAGGGGAGGGAAGAACAGTCACCATTAAATGGCCATGGGCATGTTCCTGTTGAGAATCCTGCCTTCTGGCTGAGATGGCCCTTGCCAGGCTGGTTTGATGCCAGATGCCCTGTGCCAGGCTGGTTTGATGCCAGATGCCCTGTGCCAGGCTGGTTGATGCCCTGTGCCAGGCTGGTTGATGCCAGATGCCCTGTGCAAGATGCCCTGTGCCAGGCTGGTTTGATGCCAGATGCCCTGTGCCAGGCTGGTTTGATGCCCTGTGCCAGGCTGGTTTGAAGCCAGATGCCCTGTGCCAGGCTGGTTTGATGCCCTGTGCCAGGCTGGTTTGATGCCCTGTGCCAGGCTGGTTTGAAGCCAGATGCCCTGTGCCAGGCTGGTTTGATGCCCTGTGCCAGGCTGGTTTGATGCCCTGTGCCAGGCTGGTTTGATGCCAGATGCCCTGTGCCAGGCTGGTTTGATGCCAGATGCCCTGTGCAAGGCTGGTTTGATGCCCTGTGCCAGGCTGGTTTGAAGCCAGATGCCCTGTGCCAGGCTGGTTTGAAGCCAGATGCCCTGTGCCAGGCTGGTTTGATGCCCTGTGCCGGGCTGGTTTGATGCCCTGTGCCAGGCTGGTTTGATGCCAGATGCCCTGTGCCAGGCTGGTTTGAAGCCAGATGCCCTGTGCCAGGCTGGTTTGAAGCCAGATGCCCTGTGCCAGGCTGGTTTGATGCCCTGTGCCAGGCTGGTTTGATGCCAGATGCCCTGTGCCAGGCTGGTTTGATGCCCTGTGCCAGGCTGGTTTGATGCCAGATGCCCTGTGCCAGGCTGGTTTGATGCCCTGTGCCAGGCTGGTTTGGCAGTGGTGATGCTGCAGGTGCTCAGTGCTTTCCTTTGGCTCTGCAATCACCCAGGTTCCCCCAGGGCAGGGTATGGACAATTCTCTGCTGCCTCCTGTGTGCTGCACTTGAGAAACCACAAACCATAAATAACTGGAGAGCTGGAGGTGGCAGCAACACGAGACAAACAGAAGTTAATTATTTTCTCCTCCTGTTTCCCTCTGATGGCTGCATTTCCTTTCCAGCATTTTGCTGCCTTTCCTTAAGTAACTGCTTTCCTGCGAAGTCACCTGGTGCAGCTGTAACTCCTGTGTGCCCCTGTCTGGGTGTCACATTGTGCTGTGCAGCCCTGAGCCTGCCTGGTGCCCTGAGGCAGCCTGTCCTGTTGATTTTGTTCCCAGAATGGACCATCCAGTCCTTCATGTTTCCTGGAATGATGCCGTGGCCTTCTGCGCGTGGGCAGGGAAGCGGTTACCCACGGAGGCTGAGTGGGAGTACAGCTGCAGAGGGGGCCTGGAGAACAGGTACCTGTCCCAGGGGACTCCCTGAGCAGGGGCTGGGAACACAGGCAGGGCTGGTGAGGGATTTGTTACCCCCAGAACTGCTCTGCAGCCAGGCTGGGGGGGCTCACCTGGGGAGGAGAAGCTCCAGGGAGAGCTCAGAGCCCCTGCCAGGGCCTGAAGGGGCTCCAGGAGAGCTGGAGAGGGACTGGGGACAAGGGATGGAGGGACAGGACACAGGGAATGGCCTTATGAAGAAAGAAGGTCATTTTAGATTCGATATTAGGAAGAAATTCCTCCCTGGAAGGGTGGGCAGCCCTGGCACAGGTGCCCAGAGCAGCTGGGGCTGCCCCTGGATCCCTGGCAGTGCCCAAGGCCAGGCTGGACACTGGGGTTGGAGCAGCCTGGGACAGTGGGAGGTGTCCCTGCCATGGCAGGGGTGGCTCTGGGTGGGATTTAAGGTCTCTCCCAACCCAAACCAGTCTGGGATTCTGTATAACTGACTTTTAATTAACAGTGTTTGACAGCTGCTCTGTTTGTCTTTCTTCAGGCTTTTCCCATGGGGCAACAAATTGCAGCCCAAAGGGCAACACTATGCCAATATCTGGCAGGGAGAATTCCCCACCAACAACACAGCAGAGGATGGGTACAAGGGCACTGCACCTGTAAGTGTGGCTCAAAGACAATCCAGCATGTGGAAATGATCTTAATCTTCTCAACATTAAGTTCTGTCTTCAGGAGGATGAGCCCTGTGCTCTTTCATTTTAGATTTTAAGTTGCATTACATTTCACTGCAGGCTTGAGCATTATCAAGGGACTCTTTTACAAGCTAATTGAAAAGTAAAGATTACTTTCATTTTAACTTCTAGTTCCTCTCAAACTGACCTCTCTTCCCCCTTCCCAGTCAGTTTGTAGTCAGAAGCTGAAGTACTTTCTGCCTGCACTTCTGACCTCGCAGTTTTGTGAACTCAAAAATCACACAATAATTTAAAAGAAATTAAACTTCCACTTTTTGGGGAAAGGTTGATCCTGTCTAGTTTAACAACCAGAGTGGAGTTTTAAAGGCAATCAAGAATGTGAATGAATTATTTAATGGTAGTTGAGTAAATCCAAAAGTTTCATCAGAAGAGGAGTCTGCACAGGCAAGAGCTGGCAGCCACCTTGGCTTTTCCTTGGTGGGAGGAGAATCTGGGCCAAGTCTCTAATGCCAGGTGTGTCTGCTGGTCAAACAGTGCCTCTCTGGAGAAGCTCAGTCTCCAAAACCATCCAGGAATGCTGTGTCACACTGGAACAGGGTGCTGAGGACACAGAGGCGACCACAGCCTTCCATCCTGTTTGATTTACACGCAGGATGTAGAAGTGTCCCAGGTCTGCCCTGCTGATCTGGTGCCTGATTTTGAGGTCCCTCAAAGTGCACCTTGAGCAGACTCAGGGCTGTTTGGTGTGCTGACAGAGCTGTGTTCCCTGTCCTGTGCAGGTCTCTGCCTTTCCCCCCAATGCTTACGGCCTCTACAACATGGTGGGGAACGCCTGGGAGTGGACGTCGGACTGGTGGGCTGTGCACCACTCCCCCCAGGAGCTTCACAACCCTGTGAGTGTTTGCTTGGCACCGTGGACAGAATCCCCTCTGTGACCAGGGTCTCCTTGCTGTTGGAAAACTTCCTGTTCTGTGCTCCTGGGGTGGGGGTTTGGGAGCATCGTGGCACAGCTCATCCACGCTGGAATTGCAGTGCTCTGGTGCAGTTTTTGTGTTGTTTGGTTAGTTATCCACACATGGTTAGCCATTGAATGCTTCCAAACTGGCCTCATATTACAGAAAACAAGAATTTATGGAATGACTTCCTTAAAAAATGGAAAGTTTTCAGTTCATTTATGTTGCTACAAGCTGTAGTTATTTTCCCTCTCCCAGGCAGAGAACAAACCATCATGAATTATCTTTCTGGCTTCTGGTAGCTTGTTTTAAACTGAACATGTGATAAAACTGAGTTTTAGGAGAAGTCACCAGGCTCTGAGAGGTGAATGTTTCTTTTCCTTTGTGGCAGGCAGATGGAGGTTCCTGCAGAGTGAGGGGTCACTGATGCTCTGTCTCAGCAGATTCCAGTTCCAGTGTTAGATCTGCTCCTCTCCCAGTTATCCAGGATGAGTCAATCCCATGATTTATGAATACAAGTAAGGCCACATAGTTTGTTGCTCAAACCCCCACCAAATACAGTGGTTTTTATTTGCTAACAACTTACAAAGCACTTTCAGGTTTATTTTTACTCCTGGTAATTCCTTGTGAAGGCAAGACAATCAATTAAGGAACCCCCACAACAATCTGTGTGCAGAACTCCATCCATTCCTTGTAACCAATCCCCAGCATAGCCCAGATCTCTTCAGTGCTAGAAAGCTGCTTTGAAGATTTTGGGCGTTAAACTAAATATGTTAAAAAACTTTGCCTGTGCTCTGACCCTCTGGAAGAATTCAGAGTCTTCTCAGCCCAGAGAACACATCCTATATTTAGGTTACACTGCCTCGTGCTCTGCAGAGACTGAAGAGCTGGGCTCTGATAGCTCTGGTGTTAATCAGTTCTAATGTCTCAGAAGATAACTGCAGCCTGGCTATTTTGGGACACCTTTTCACAGGAGGAGATGCAGTTTCCTTACCCATTTAACCAGAAAAACCCTTTGGAATTCACTTTAAAGTGCTCTGCCTCAGACACTGGATTCTGACAATGAGTTTGCCTATGAAAAACCCCTAAAAGCTTCATTGTTAACACCTGGTTTTTAAATACTTCCTGCAGTGTCTGGGCTTAAAACTTCAGCAAATTCATGGAATTGAACAGAGCAAAATTCACAGGATAATTGTTCCCCACCATCACCTGAATCCAGCAGGGAAGTGCTGCTGCCTTGGCATCATCAACACCAGAATGTCTCAAATAAATAATTATAATGAAGGTGCCTCACTGCAGTAACAGAATCCCAGAATGGTTTGGGTTAAATCCCACCCAGTGCCACCCCTGCCATGGCAGGGACACCTCCCACTGTCCCAGGCTGCTCCAGCCCCAGAGTCCAGCCTGGCCTTGGGCACTGCCAGGGGTCCAGGGGCAGCCCCAGCTGTGCCAGGGCTGCCCACCCTCCCAGGGAACAATTTCCTCCCTAAAAATGTAACTGATCCTTTAGCAGAGAGAGCCAAGTGTGTGTGTGAGGTCCATCAAACCACAGTCCCTTTAGGGGTTATTTTGTGGTGCCTTCTGGCTCTGATTTTTTGGTATGAGCTGCAGTTCTCTGTTTGAAAACTGATTTCTCTCAAAACAGAGTAACCATGTGGCTGTGCACTGAAAATCACCGTGCACCATCAGAAAGCATTTGTTCGATGTAATGAAAGAAATACAACTTTATTTTCATTAACAAAAAAAAATTCTTTTTTTTTTTTAGTAACTTTTAAAGGAACAATCCTACTTTTATGAGCTTTGGCAATGGAATGCACAAGCACTTATGTAATCAGACTGGAATATGGCTATTGCAGTATTGTAGTACAGAATAACCTTGTTAATTTACAGTAAACTCTGGGGTTTAAATCTGGGATCAAGGTCTGGACAGCTCTGGCCCTTTGCACCAATGTCCTTCCCCTTCAGTACCAGCTGGTGCAGTTCTCCAGGTCAGGCCATAGAACAATGGTGCTTGATAGAACAGAGATTTGCTTGTTTTAATCAAATGTGACCTTAATTGCTGGGCTGTGATTAGCTTTTATGAGGGGAAGCACAGCCAAGGCAGTTTCCTTCATCTATAAGTGAGATATGTGCACAAGCAAATATTAACACTGCAAACACTGATGATGTCTGTTGGTTTTGTGATTCTCTGACATCTTTGCCAATTGTTTTATGATTTTAAATCAGTGATTTTAAATAAGAGAACGATGTTTTGTAATTGAACAGATTTATGGAGGACACTACAGCAGATTTCTGCATGTGTGAAGTGTTTTGGGGCTGTAATTCTCCTTCAGAGGCTGTGGTGGTCAATTCAAGTTGTTTTTTTTTTTTCTGTTACCACACAACCTTTGATGCTCAGTTTTTGCCTGGTGGAAGATCTTTGTAGTTAATAAAAAGATGCACTTATGAGCCTTTGGTTCACACACTGCTCAGTACAGCTCAGCCCTTTGTAATTGCTGACCCATGGCAGATTTAGGGCTTTCTAACCCTAACCAAAAATGTTCTCTTCATTTAAAGAAGTGTCTTTGGAGCCAGTTGCACAGATTGCTGCTCAGCCCTGCAGCATTTAGGGGAAATCCTGCTCCACAGCCCCATTGTTCTGCTTTGTCTTGTTCCCATGGAACCTTTTTTTAGGTCCATTTTCTCCTGGCTTCCCTTAAAATGAGATTACCAGGCTGGGTGATGACTGTGCTGGTTAGAGGCTTATCTCAGAGCAGGGACTGTGCATGCAGGTGTTGTGGGGACAATTTCCAGAGGCCTCGCAGTGGGAGCAGGGCTGTGCTGTGGAGGAGCACCCAGGCTTGGAAAGAGCAGATGCTGCCTCAGGGTGTGGCTTTCCTTGAGTTTTTGTGTGCCATTAAATGCCAAATTCTTTTTCACAGGTATAAATTTTGGCAATAAACGTGAAGCTGCTGCAATTTGAGTGGTGAACTTTCACACAAAGCTGTCAAAGTCAGGGGGTGCAGGCAGGAGCTTATAGAGTACCAACATCAACTCTCGAGGTTTTCTGACAGTCCCTGGGATTTATGTTCAGTTACAAATGCTCTTCTGGGGTAGATTCTTCTAAAACATCACCCCTGGTAATGCAGACCTGGGTGGGAGACCACTGTAGCCCTTGAGAAGGGTAGGAGGGTGGGATCCATGCCAGGTGTGACCAGGGTGGTCACTGAGGAAAGCTGGAGCTCATTTCCTTCCTGGTAAAATCCTCTTTAGAAACTTCCCTGTCACCAGGCATTATCAGTGGGCAGCACCTGGAATGTTCAATATTTGCAGCAGTGGGGAGGGAGCACACCTGCAAATCCTCTAGGGCGGAATTATTTCAAGCTGGTTCAGACACCACTGACATCTGTGTCTGCAATGTTTATGATTGCTCCTTCTGCAGCTCCTTACTCCCTGTAATCAGCAGTTATTCCCTGAGTACTGACCAGTGTCCTCCTCTCCCCAGAAAGGGCCCTCCTCGGGCACGGACAGAGTGAAGAAGGGTGGATCCTACATGTGCCATAAGGTACTGTCCTCTTCTCATGTTCCTCCTCCCTCTGAAAGCACTTGACCATGATCCTCTGACAGAGTTTCCTGGCAGCCTGTCAAGGGATTTCATGGGATTTATGAAGAGCAACACCTGATGTTCCTAAGGACCTCTTTTTGCTTAGCTTGGAATTAAAACAAGTAAGTTTTTGTAATCACTATGGGTTTTAGATGCAGAACTTAAAATTGATGGAGGCTTCTAATGGTGTTTTCATCATAGAGCTTGAGTGATACTTGTCAGAGTAGAAAGTATGGATGTGACTTTGTTTTTTAAGTTTTAGAATGGCTTTTGATCCAGAAAGGATATGGAGCTCTGAGTAATCTGGCCTAGGGAAAGGTGTTCCTCCCCAGGGCAGGGAGTTGGGAGCTTTAAGGGCCCTTCAATCCCAAATCCTTTTATAATTCCACGGTTGGATGGTATCAGGTGTTTGCAGAGCTGGCTGGGAGATGAAGTGTTTCAGCTGAGTTGGTGGCATACCTGAAAATCCTTCAGAACTGCCAGCATGTCACCACAGAGTGATGGCTGTTCATGACACAAAATGGTATTTTAAACTCTGCTCATGCAGTGCTGAAAAGCCCTCATTGTACATCTCCTGTTTCATTAAAGCTGTCCTGTTCTTCCCTTGCAAAGCCTGTGGCTGGCAAATCACTCTCATAATTAGATTAAATTTTCTGCAGTGAGATCCCATTTTCTACACTGATTTCCTTCTTAGGTGAAATCAATGTCAGATGTTAATTAGCAGTTTTGATTAAATTAACACTGGAATAGGCTCTTCAGTGATGAATAACATGACCCATTTTGAAGGTTTGTGAAGATTCTAGTCTGCCCTAGTCTTTTTTTGTAGGTGATAAAACTAGGCTGTGTATCAAGACAAAACCAGTGACTACTGTTAGTACAAGGGCTCTTTGTCTGCTCAGACTGATCTTTGTGTGCTGGTGCTCTTCTCCCTCTCAGAGCTGACAGAGCCTGAAGTTGCACCTTTTTCCATCCCATCCCAAAAGTCTGGCACCTCATTCAAGGAAATGTTTCCAGGCAGGTGCCAGTGCCTGTCCATTCCAGTGGGGCATTAGCACATGGATACACAGCTCAGCCTCTGAGGGGAGGCTGAATGGTTCTTCTGGCTTTTTCCCAGAGCAGGAGAGATTCTTGGCTGACACTTTACAGACACTTTGCTATTCAGTCTAGTTTTTGTGTCAGCTGGTGTCTGTGTAGGCTTCCCTCATTTCTAACACAGCGATTTCCATCCGTAGCACTTCATCGATTTGTCCCACAGCGATGGCAACGTTTTGCTGTATTAATCTAACTAATTAATCTATTAATCTAACAAGCTGTTGCCTGAGGAGCCCCAGCTGTGCTAAGAAGTTCCTTTTCTGTGTTGCTGTGCAGTCCTACTGCTACAGGTACCGCTGTGCAGCTCGGAGCCAGAACACCCCCGACAGCTCCGCGTCCAACCTGGGCTTCCGCTGCGCCGCCGACACCGCCCCGGGGCCACGCTGAGCCACGCTGACAGGGCACGTTCCTCGGGCACAGGAAGGGCTGCATCCCACCCCAGGGAGAACAGACCTGAGCAGTGGCCCTTGCTGATGACACACAGTGGAAAAACCTTGCTCGAAGTTCCTGCTGAGGGAAGAAAAACCAGCACCACTCAACTGCGCTTGGAGAACCTTTGTGCTCACGAGCAATCTGGCCTGGATTTAAAGCCTGACCAGGGTGTTTTGGATTCAGCTGGAACAAAACTGAGCAGAAACATGCCAATCATGTTTTTAAAGGTTACTTAATCCCAGAATTAGGCTGGAAAAAACCTTCAGAATTATTGCGTTTAACCCTTAACTGATCACCACCTTGTCAACTACAACAGCTCCTCTTTAGACAAGATCTTTATTAATTACTTTTATTTATGTAGAGCTTCTACATTCAAATGCAATTATCAAAGACTTCATAAACTTCTAGACAGCTTTAAAAGAAATTCTAAGCAGTTAGGAAATTCTAGGCAGCTCTGAGAGACAATGAAGGAGTCAAGAGTGAGGGCTGGGAGATGACAGCTCTCCCCACAGCTTGCCCTCTGTTACATTCCACTTGCAGTGAAAATCATGTCCAGAAATGGGCTTCTCCTGGGGAGATATTTGCTGCTCTTTAGGAAGTGCCTTCTGCAGCTGAGGGTGATGATCCTCAGGGTGATGATGATTAGAAATCTTTTCATATTTGAATAAAATATCAAGCATTTGTTTATGCCAAAGACTTTTATTGATGGAAAAACAGAATTTCCTTTGACTTTCTTGGATGCAGTGTAGGCTTATCTTAGGGACTTGGAAAATGCAAATCTGGCCTCATTAGAAGCTAATGAATGATTCCACTTGAATAAAAGTCATGGAAGTGATGGCAGATGGAACTGTGAGCCCTAAGGCCTAATAGGGTAAATTTCTGAACTGTTTTGTTGAAAATAAAATTCCTCACTGAAAAGGAGAGGAATTTTAACAAGTGAGAAGGGAAATGGGAACAATTGAAAACAACCTCATTTTGGGATCTGCATGCAACAGTGGATTCACAAAAGCCTTGGCACTGATGCTGGTCCTTGCCAGTGTTGTCTGTGCTGTAGATAATTTGGGTTTGAGTTTAATGCAAATCCATCACGTGGCAGCTCCTTCTGCAGTGGTTCCATGTTGAAAAGATGGCACAGGAGAATGCCTGGGCAGGCCTTCACCAAACACCAGCCTCCAGTGGGATCCAGGTAAGCCCAGCAAGCAGAAAGATCTATCCCAGGACACAGCATGACGTGGCACAATATTGAGATATTGACAATCATTATTGCACTCAGAGGAGACAGGAGGAGGGAGGATGAAAGGAAGCCCAGAGCCTTTTGAGCTGTTTGACTGGATTCACTGTGGAAGAACACACTGAGCTGTGAGGGGCAGACTGGGGCTCTGAAGCTGAAAGGAGTCTGAAGGAGAAAGTGAACAGAAATTCAGTAGATACAACAAAGAGTCTATTTCTTTCCTAGTTTCTTGACTAGGAAAGAAATAAGGGATTTTTTTTTTTAGTAGGATTTTGGTCCACTCCCCCAGGCAGCTGCAGTGCCAAGGCATGGTGGAGTATAGTGCTGTATGGAAAAAGGCCACTAATAACTGTCAGGATAATTTAGAACTCAATTAACAATTATTTCGTTTTTGCAAGGCCTTCAGTGTGGCTGTTTTGAGCAGTCCAACACTGTTCCTCTGTTCTGAGCTGGGGAGTTTGCTCTGAGCAGATAACTGGGATCAGGTCACTCCCAGGAGCTGCAGCACTGGCCTGGGCTGAGGGCTTGGATTGCAGGGACAGAGGGCTCAGCTGTGCTCCTGCTGTAGGGCTGTGATCAAGGACCAGATACTGCTAAAGGTGGCTGGATTTTTTTTAATCTGCACTTCCTTAACTACTCAAAATCATGCCAAGTGCATACTCATAACAGGAAGGTAACAAACTGTGCTGTCATCCTGAAAATGAGGAGTGCAGATGCTGTAACACTTCATCTTGAAACTTTTCTCAGGAGGGAAAGAGGAAGTGGAGTGGATAATCTGCTCCCGGCCCTGTGGTCTGGAAGTAGCTGGTGTGATGCCTTTTCAGGGAGAAAACCAGATAAAACTCTCAAGAGACCTTGCAGTCCAGGCTGTGCCCTGGAATCCTGTGCATTCCAGGGTACAGGATCCAGGGAATTTCTCTCCTGTAACAGCAGGAACCCTAAGAGGCAAGAACTGAAGTTAATGTCCACTCAGCCTGTAAACTACTTCTGACAAGCAGCTGAAATCCTTTGGAAGGTTTCTGCACTGACAGAAATGACACTTAATGATTAACCCGAGGAGAAATCACGTGGAAATGTTTATCTTAACATAAACCCACAGCTGTGTCTAAACCCCAACAGCAGCAGGAAGGCACTTTAATGGGAGAGGTTAACACTGCATGGTATGAAGGAAGCAAACACCGAGTAGGATTTTGTTTAGTAAATAGCAAAATGTCCTTTATCCCTGGTCAGTATCAGGTTAATCAAAATGGTTTGGGTTGGAAGGGACCTTAAAAAGCTCATCTTGTTCCAACCCCCCTCCCCAGAGCAGGGGACCTTCAATTCATTCAAAGCTACATCCTTGAATTATTCTGATCATATTTCAATAGGAAAGTAAATCTCCCAATGAGTACTGAAATATTGGTACTCATTACTGCTCTTTGAGAGGGGACAGGATTACAGAGAGCTCCCAGTTTTTAGCTGTTTGTCTGGATTCCTTGTGAAAGAGCACACTGAGTTGGGAGTGACAGCTCAGTCCTTCAGTGGCACCAATCTTTCAGGTTCAAATCCAAGTTGTCTGTAATTTAAAAATGATGTTACTGATCACCTGCAGAACAGCTGATCCCCATGAGATGTACTCCCTTGTGCGTGTTATTTCAAAGGGTATGGAAACAGGTAAAGATCCAGCTGTCCAGAGCAAATAATGGAGGGTTTGTGCTGCTGATGGCACAGTGTGACATGAATAAAAAACTGAATTGCAGTTTATCCATCTTAAATATCAAAACCAGCTTATGTGAAGCTGCCTTAACTTGATCTTTGCAGAAAGGAAGTGAAGGAACATGCAGTTCAGAATGTACCTGTGTGGCAGTGCATCCCTGGGGGAAGGAGGTGCTCAGAAAAGCCCTGGACACCTGTTAGAGCCGGACAGGGATGATGCAAAGATAATGGAAAGGCCAGGCCTTGCTTAATGCTGCCTGGCCCTGGAGTAGTGAAAACGTGGATCAGTTAGCAGCTGAAAGGACCCTCGTGCATCTGTCAGCTGTCCAGCACAGAACACAAATCTGTTGTTGTTCAGATGCACTTCTGTACTTCTACTTTCAGCAGGCTGTCAGCATCGTCCTGCTTCATGCTGCAGGGGCTGTGTTTGCTTCCTGAGCATGTACTGGGCAGTAACAAATGTGCTGCTTGTTGTGATTGCAGAGATCTGATGGGAGCAGCCTCGAGGCTGAGGAGATTAAAAAAGATGGGATGCTGTGCTCCTCAGAGACTGCTGTCCTGAACCGCTTCAGCAAAGCTGAATGGGAGTGAAAGAGCCAGTCAGTCACAGCTGCTTTGGGCATGCAGCTACATGGGACACACCAAGTATTAAAGCTACTCTTTCCTTTTACATCAATAATTAGTAGTTAGTATGCTTTGTGGAACAACAAAAAAAAATTACAGCAAGTAGTTTAAAAACAATAATTTAATGGATTTTAAGAACCTAATGCCTTTCTTGCAAGAGTCGTGGTTCATGGTGTTATTTTCTTGTGCCACTGTCAGTGACTTTGCTTGCTGTTACCGTGTCCTGTCCACGAACAAGTGCTAAAGGTACAAATTCTTTCTGAAGGGTACAAACTGAGAGAGCTGCTTTAACATACAGCAAGCTGTCAGAGGAAAACCAGACAAAAACACCAGGCCTGGCTTACTCACTGATTTTCAAGACTGGAGCATCTTGAAGCTCCAATATTCCCTTGTACTATCCACCTTGAAAAGGTTTTCCCATGAAATTAGTTCTTGAAACCATGTCTCTTTTTTGCTCCTCAAAGCCATGTGTGCTTCCTTGTTGGAACAGAATGAGTTTGATTTAACTGCTAGAAAAATCAGTATTTTTAGGTGTGTTTAAGGCTGAAAGGCTACGGAGAACTGGCTGGTGTGGAAAAGAGGGAGCTGTCCCAAGGTAAGAAGGAAGCACACGTGCGGGAACCACAGTAGCAAGGTTTTCTCAGGCTGTTCTCTTCCTCCAGAGGTTTGTGTTCTCTGCTGGCTCCTGGTGAATTATGGAATCTTCCAGAGTAATCGTATGAAAGTTCCTCTCCAGCAGAAATATCAGCGGCTGCAAAAAGCGCCAGTTTGGGCACCATGGAGTCAACCCTCACTGGCACCATGAAGAGATTGGGTTCACAGGAGTGGTTCAGGAACCTGCCCACGTTCCCGATGCGGGTGGGATCCACGAAGGTCTCCATGACCCGCCCGTCGTGCAGGTGCTCCCTCACTGCTATGATGTAGTTTGGCTCCTGTGGGCTCTGGGCCTGGATCCTCCTCTGGGCCTCAGCAAAGCCCAGCACCTCCCCAGCATACTCGCACACGAAGCTGCCCCTGGGGACGGGCTCCAGCGCGCGCACCCCCCAGCCCTTCCTCTGCGTGCGGAACACCTGCAGCCGCAGCTGCAGCCCCCGCTGCACCAGCCTGTTCTGGCAGCCCTCCCCACAGCAGCACAGGCTGTTGCACTCAAACACGGGCCTGGAGAAGGGCTGCTCGTGCTGCTCTGGCAGCCCGAGGCGCGGGCTGTCGTGCCCGCGGCTCAGGCAGGGGCACTCGGCAGCCGCGCAGGAGCTGCTGCGGCACGAGCAGCCCGGGAAGGTGACTTCAGTGGGGTCCAGCTCTCCGTCGGCTCCGGCCACGCTGTCGGGGCTGTACTGCAGAGAGAACAGCAGTCAAAGCCTTGGCAGCAAGCACTGCTTGAAACCAGAACGTTAAAAGAGCTTGTGTCTGTAAATGGCCGAGCCCAGAACAAAAATCACGAACGCTTCGCTTTTGTGTAAACTTCTAACTCAAACTTGTCTGAAATGTTTAAAAGAATACAAATCAGATATTCCATATAGACCAAAACCCAACTGATAGTCTCATTAGTGCCTGAATTTTTCAAAATAGCCCCCTGGCCACAAAAAATGCTTAGCAGAAAAAAATCAGCTCGTTAGACTCTGCCAGGTACCATTTTCATTTATAGTGATACTAAAGATATTTATTTATGCATGTATTTATTTGCAGAATTATCAAGGTATTGTTAAAGTAATTCTGCCCACATTTCAAAATGCTCAATAAGTTACTTCTAAGGTTAATCTATAGCTCTTCAAGCCACAGAATTTCAAACACACAATTATGTTAAAAATGAAGATAGTTCCAATGTATCTCTTCAACTTGTTGTATCCACACTTCCTCCTAGTTCTGCTACAAAATCATATCCTCAAAATTACACTGATGCCCCCAGCAGGTGAATGGTTATAGAACCACGGAGCGTTGCAAAACAAAACCTGATAGAAACTGCTACATTTGGAAACCAAGATACAAGGACAGCCACGGTGTATTTCCACTCCCTTCTCAGCATTCTTCTTTATTTAGAAGCCTGGAGGATGTGCTATCACTAAATATTCCATTTCACAGCAGCTTGTACCCGGCAGTTCGGGGTGTTGTGAAACACGACAGTAAATCTGCAAGTTTCTTTTTTTAATAAGCATCAGATCCTCAGTCACTCGGCTTTATTCAAAACCAAGTTTAATGTTCCTCAACCACCATTTCGGTAAAATACGAGCACACCACGCAATTCAGGGAGATTTGGGTCTACAAGGATCACAGCTTAATTTTTCCTCAAGGCTTATTAGAAGCTTCTCCAATCTGGTTTGTATAGACTCTCTGATACCACTGAAGCAAATTCCTGGGCATCCTGGAGTGACAGGACAAGCAGGAACAGATACAAACTAAAAGACAGCAGATTTAGATTAGATATTCGGGGTAAATCCTTCCCTGTGAGCATGGGGAGGCCCTGGCACAGGTTGCCCGGAGAAGCAGCGGCTGCCGCATCGCCGGCGGTGTGCAAGGCCCGGCCGGAGGGGCCTGCAGAGGGAGGTGTCCCTGCAGAGGGAGGTGTCCCTGCAGAGGGAAGTGTCCCTGCAGAGGAAGCTGTCCCTGCCCCGCTCTCTCCCCGCTGTCCCCGCCCCGGTACCTGGAAGGCCGGCGGGGCCTCCCCGGGCGGCCACAGCGCCACGGCCACGGCCTCGCTGCCGCCGCTCAGATCCGCCATGTCGGCGCCCCGCCCCCGCCGCAAGAGCCCGCACCCATTGGCTGCGCGGGGCCGGTGCCGCTCGCTGATTGGGCAGGGGAAGTGATTGACAGCTCGGCGAGAGGGCGGTGCCGTGTGGCACGGTCCCACCCTCAGCGGGGCGGGCGCTGTGAGGGAGCCGCGACCCTGCTCGCCCCCGTCCCACACCGGCCCCGCTCCGGTTCCACACCGATCCCGGCCCCGCTCCCCTTCCACACCGGCCCCGCCCCTGCCCGCCCCCGTTCCACACCGGCCCCGCTCCGGTTCCACACCGGCCCCGCTCCCGTTCCACACCGGCCCCGCTCCCGTTCCACACCGGCCCCGCCCCCGTTCCACACCGGTCCCGGCCCCGCTCCCGCTCCCGTTCCACACCGGTCCCGCTCCCGCCCCCGTTCCACACTGATCCCGGCCCCGCTCCCGTTCCACACCGGTCCCGCTCCCGCCCCCGTTCCACACCGACCCGGCCCCGCTCCCGTTCCAGGCCGGCCTCGCTCCGGTCCCGCCCCGCTCCCATTCCTCACCGCCCCGGTCCCACTCCCGTTCCACACCGGTTCCTCTCCCGCTCCACACCGGCCCGTTCCACACCGGCCCCGCTCCCGCCCCGGTTCCTCTCCCGTTGCACACCGGCCCGGTCCTCACCGGCCCCGCTCCCGCCCCGGTTCCCCTCCCGTTGCACACCGGCCCGGTCCCGCCCCGGTTCCTCTCCCGCTCCACACCGGCCCGGTCCCGCCCAGGGACGCAGCCGCCCTCGGCTGGGTGCGGGGAAATGCCGAGGCACCAGCTCCGCTCCCTCCCTACCGAGGCTGCGCCTCCAAACCGCTTCGTGCGGTGCGTGTGGAGCGCTCGCATCCATGGCCAGTGTTAATCGCAAACCACGGAGCTGTGTTAATTCCTCACGTGGCGCTCAGTCCTTGCTTATTTTGAAGGTGTTCGGGTCTGCAAGTTTGTTTTTTTTTTTTTTAAAAAAAAAGATCCCGAGCCCTCGTGCAGCTGAGGCAGTGCCACATGCTCCTGTCCTGCAGATGGGAACAGCCATGGCCATTGCTAAAAATAGGTTAGAAACTGTTATAAAACAGTTAATAATTGTTGAGCACGTACTGCTAAAAATTTGTTTATTATATTGTAAAGGGGATAAAAGGGTAGTTAAAAGAAATACAGTACTCAACGCACCGTATTCCACCTAAAGTGAACCACTCCCCAGACGAACCGAGCCAGCCTGGACAGAACTGTAATGGGCCAATAAAGCACCTTAAACCTTCATGCAAATGAAGGATCCCAACAGAAACCAATCCAAAGGAACAAGAACAGGATAAAAAGGGGGCATCCGTGTCGCTATTGGACACGAAATGAGCACACAGAAGCTTGGTAAGTTCAAGAGAGAAAAAAGAGCTAATTTTATTTCTGACCTTGCAGTATATAGAATTCCAAAAGCGACAGTGGATTGGGGGATGAAATTGTCACCTCTCCAACCACACTGGTCAAACCAACATCCATCAATTCTCTCCCTCCACAAAGAAGAACGCAAAACAATCATTATTTACCTGAACAGTGCGTGAGAACTCCAGTAGAAATATGTAAACATCAGAAGGCATGGAAAACTTTTAAAAGAGCTTTAAAACTTTCAGAAGAGCTATAAAAGAAAACTTAACACTTTTAAAAGTCAGGGCAACACATCCGAGCCAGTGAATCCGTGCCGCTCCACCTGGAACATCGGGGGCATTGCTGCTCAAGAAAGGAAGGAGATCCAGCGCTGTCGCTGCAGCATCCTCGACAGGAATGCTCCTGCTCCACTCGCAGAGCCCCTTGCTTTAGGCCTTGTTACAATAAATGCTGAATTCATTTAGTACCCAGAGCGCGTTCCCGTTTCTAACAGCTGGGGGCTATGGCTTTTGGCAGGGCATCATCCAGCCAAATCCGTGTTCTGCGTGATGGGAGACACAAATCCATGGAAACAAGTCGTGCCTTGGGATCACACATTGGGTTGGGTTGGAAGGGACCTTAAAGCCCACCCAGTGCCACCCCTGCCGTGGCAGGGACACCTCCCACTGTCCCAGATGGCTCCAAGTCATGTCCAGCCTGGCCTTGGGCACTGCAGGGATCCAGGCGCAGCCCCAGCTGCTCTGGGCACCTGTGCCAGGGGCTCCTCTCCTCACAACCAAGAATTTATTCCCAATGTCTCATCTAAACCTGGCTCATGTGACCTTCTTCTAAAGCATCTCACACCATCTGTTTCTGAGCTGGAAACTGCCCAGCTTGTGCTGCCATGCTGGGGCTTCCATTAGCTTTTGTATTTACCCCAGCTCAGGTGTTTTGGGTTTGAGGTTGATGAAGCTGTTACATCATTTCACCTGCCTTTTTCCTTTGCTTGAGCCATGTGTTTCCATTTGGAACTCAATTAGCACACCCATAAATAAGCCCCCTCCTTAGAGCTGGGGGTCTGAAGTTTTTGGAGTGTGTTCTGTGCTCCTCCAGGAAGGTGTTGCTTGTGGCTGCTTTTCCCTGTGGTGGTTACTCACCTGGCTTTTTTGATCCCTCTTTCTGCACTATTCAAGAAGTAGAAAGTTGTTGCCTCTGGTGTTTCCTTCCTCCTGTCTGGAAAAAGGAGCTGAGCAGCAGCAGCAGGAGGAGAGTTGCTGGTGAGTTTGGACAATGAAATCACTGTTTATGTGGGCTAGAGAGTTGATGTGAAGGTAAATGAGAGTGTTGTTTGTTAGGTAATTGAAAGGATTGTTTTTGCACTGAAAGAGAAGGGGCGGTATGGAAGAGGCACTTCTGGAGGTCTGTGCTTCCCAATGTCTGGCCTATCTGATTTTGGGGAAGACTTTAATCAGTTTAAAGTTGTGCTATTTGTGCTTTATTGTTGATCAGAATGTATGTGGTGGAAGGGTCTGAACACAGCCTGTGGTTCTGGGTTTGTGCACCCACAGCTGCTTGTGGTGCCTCCTTGGGGTGGCTGCTCTCACCCTGGGAGTCCTTCACAGACTGGGGAAGGGAGATCAGCTTTAGGAGAGATACTGGAATGCTGAGTGATTGGTGATGTTAAAATGTGCTTCAGCTTAGGGCTTTCTGTTATTACCAAGCTGACCTTTAGATCATGACACTAATTTGGCTGCTGGTCCATAGTGCCAGATGGAATTCCCTACCACTTGGAGATGATTGAAGTAACAAGTCATTACTCTGTTGCTTGTATGTACAGGAGAGGGGTTTGGGAATCTGCAAAAGGTCACGGAAAATCCAGTGTTTTCCTCCTCCTTATCTCACCCAGAGCTCTGTTGTGTTGAACTATGAATGTGTTAAAGTGTTAAGAGGTCCAGGGTGGGTGAAAAATGAATAAAAGCTCCTTTTCATTTGTTATGTAAAATTGTTGTTGAAGGACAGCTTAAAATGCAGCTGGAAGAATGAATTAGAGGTGAACTTTGTGATGCTGATCTGAGGCACCTGGGACTTTCTTTTGCAGACTCTGTGATGAGACTGCAAATCCCTTTTGCTACATTATACATATTAAGCTGTTGAGCTTTCCCCCATATAAGTAATACTTTTGTCTCATAAATCACTTTTCTGACCCCCTCTCTGCCCTTCTTTGGGTTTCTTAATTTTCTTCTGAGAACTGGAATTTGGAAGGTTAGCTCTGCTTGAGCTGTTAGTTTGTGTCTCCACCTCATTCCATGGAATTTTGGTGGCTGAGGCTGTTTGTAGTACTAAGGTGGTGGAGCTTGAGAGGTGTGAACCTGTGGCGTATCAACTGCACTTCAGGGAGGTGTGCTCAGAAACCTCGGTGCAATCCCAGCCTAGGGGAAACTGGATGTAAAACTTTCCTGTCTTTCTGGTAGGCAAAAGGCCCAGGAATCAAAGATTCCAAATAGGTGTGGTGGAAGCTAAACTGTCCCAAGTGATAAACACAGAATCCTGTGTGTTTCTGGTGTCACCATCAGTGCTCTTGGGGGGTCCGGTGCAGCCCTTTCTCCAGCTGGGAGTGTTGCCAGCTCTCCATCAGCTCAGCTGTGTTTTCCTTGTGCTGGTTTTGGCCCCAAAGGGTCCCGGTTTTAGGGCTCTCCTGGGGAGAGTGATCAGGAGCCTTTTGCTAGAGGAGCCTCATTGGAGCCTCCCTTTGGCTTCCTAGTTTCCTGTGGAACCAGTCTCTGAAATAATAAGGTAGTCCCTTTTAAGTGTTTTATTTTACATTGCACATGGTTTCTCACTGACTTTGTTCTGAATAGCCTATTCAGATATTGAAAGTTGCTATTTTACATTAAAAGGCAGCACATTTCCTGTGTGATATACTGGAGACGCCTCCTGAGGGGTTTTTAAAATCGTGGCATTGAGCACAGACATTCCAAAGGGACCTTAGTCTGTCATTCTCTGGCTGTGAGTTTTAACTGCCTTATCTGTGTCTGCTTTAGGCTGTGTCTTCTTCATCCTATAGTTAATCTTAGATACTTAAAAAAAAATTCCCTTATTTAAGGACTCTTCTCTCTGTGCTGCTCTCCTTTTCATGTCAGGATGAACTTTCCCTTTGGTTTGACCTTCATTTATGGATCATCCTCTCCATCAGGTTGGTGGGCAGGTACTCTGAATCCTTCTGCCAGCCTCTTTGGTGTCTATTAGAATATTGATTTGCAGGGAGTGAAGTATAAAAAGTCAATATCCCACTAAATGGAGTAAAGTGACACTGTTCTAAGGCTGGACAAATCCAGAGTGGTGCCTGCACACTGAGGTGGGGTTGGCTGGGCAGGTGAGATAAAGCCATGTTTCAGGTGTGTTCATGGCAAACAGCCACACTTAAAAAGTGATTATCATGCAAGAAGGTGCCTGGGTTTGTTAGAACACCTGCAGTTTATTTTTCACTAGTGAAGCAGTGGGATATAAGTGTTCTGCAGAGCATTTAGACCAGATATATGGACAGGAGCAATCTGATGTGGCATAGCAGTGCCTGCCCTGAAGTGCTGAGGGAATTGTGGAGACACCAGGTGTGAGTATTTTGGTTTTTTGTCAGTATGAGGAGCCTGCCACACAGAGGTGATGACTGCAGCTCACCCACCTGCCTCAGCAGTCTGCCACTCAAAGTGGGGAACTCAAACACATATTTTTGTGTTTTTCCCTTTTGAACCATTCTCAGAGCAGTCTGCAGCTATTTTATCGTGTGCTCCTTGTGCATCGGAGCCAGCCACAAACACCTGACCGACCACAGGTGCAATTCCTCTCTGATTAAAGTGTAATAAACAAGTTAACACGTGCTGCTAATTGCTTACCTGGGAAACCGAGGTTTGGCTGCTTACAGCTCAATTTATTTGTGCTTTCCAGGCTGTGCAGTCCCTGGCTGTGCCCTCTGGCTGGGGTTTGGGGTGTGTGGCTGCCTGCTCGCTGCCAGGCTGGTTCCTCATCCCCGGGGGAGTTGGGGGCTCGTTCCTCAGCCCCGGCTCCTGCTGCGTGCTAATGAGCTGCCGAAAGCCTCCCAAGGAAATGCGCGCTGCAGCGAGAGCTCTGGTGATGGGGTCTGTAAATCCCGAGAAGGAGAAGTTGGAGATGAGTTTATTTAAGCGTGCCTTAGCTGCGCAGAGAGGGCTGACCTTGGAAAATGCTGGGTTTGAATAACGCAGTTTATCAAAATATCTCCAAGTGCTTTTGCAGAAAGAGATGAAATTTGTTTCCTTTCTTGTACAGATAAGAAAACTGACGCAGGGACACATGAAAGAAGTTAAGCAGTGGCTGAGCTCTTGGTTATCACAGGGCTCTGCATTTCATCCCTTCCCGTGTGCTCTTACAGCGTCGATTGGGTAATAGGAACCATAAATCTCTCTGCCAATACACGGGCACTCAAAGTCTTGACTTTGAGATGAGTAACAAAGTTTTCTAGCTCAGCATTTTGTCACATCCTTGGATGTAAGCAGAACGAGTTAGAGCAATGAGAACAATTCAGCTCTCGCCATGCAAATGGATTGCTCATTAATAGTAATGTATTTTGGTGAAAATTAGTCCTGATGTATTTTGGGTGATTAAATTCACCCCTGTTTTGGCCTGGCAGCAGCAGGTGATCTTGCAAAGACCAGATGGACCACTCATCTCCTGGCTAAAACTGTGCTGATGTTTTGCAAGGAATCTTTCCTGATGGTTTTGTTATTAGAGAAAGCCACAGAACAGCCTTTTGGTGAAACAGACTTCTGTGTAACAGTATTTCTTCAAAAGAAACTCATTACCAAGTGAGACACAGAACTGCCTCCCAGACTGGACAAATTTCTTCCCTTTGAAGTGCACATCAAATTCCTTCTGTGCTCCCCATCTGCCTTGTATGAACAAACTTCATCTGACATCGGTGACCTCTGGCATTTCCCTCTGGCTGAGGGAGATGTATTTGCACACCATTCAAGTCTTTTATGGACTACATATGTAAGGGGCAGTTCCAGGGGACTGCAGGCAGTGTTGAAATGGATGTCTCAGTGATACAGCAGGCTCAGCAAACTTCTGCTGCTTTCTCTTAATGTGCTGCTGCTTGCCAGAGGCAGAGCTGCACGTTCTGCCAGAGTAAAGGGGGCTGGGAGAGGATGCCCGCGGCTTTGCTGTCCTGCCTGCCCCCTGGATGTGTTGTGCAGCTCCTGCGGGCTGTGCCTGAGCAGGGCTCCGGGTGGTGGCCGCTGTGACACGGTGGCTGTTGCCTTTTCACAAGGCTGTGCTGGCAGTGTGCTCAGCCCCTCGGGTGGCAGTGCAGCAGCTGGAGCTCTCTTGTGCCAGAGAGGGCTGTCCTTGGCACGCAGCTGGCTGTGCCAGGGCCCCGTGTGCTGTGGGACACTCAGCTCAGGGAGGTGGCACTTCAGTCCCCTGTAAGAGCTGGCAGTGGCACCCTGGCAGCAGCTCCCTGTGTGAGGTGCCCAGGGTGTGAAGGTGGCTGTGTGCTGCTGCTCACAGCCTCGCTGCCAGCTCTCAGAGCTGGTTTGGGGGTGTTAATGTTTCTTTCAGGGGTTTCCTCAGCCTTTACACCGCGCATTTCCTGCATATTGTGCTGCACGCTGGCAGGGGGGGTTTGACGTGTCAGGGTCTGCAGTTCTGTTGTGTTTTGTGAAGGTGAATTCTCCATTATTCAGGGTATTCCCCAGAGCCCACCTCGTTTTCCTTTGAGACACGACTTTGCCAATCCCTGCTGAAGATAACTGGGTCACAGAAAAGGCCAGGTGGGCACCTGGAGGGTATCTCTGTTTATCCTTGGGGTGTGGATGTACACATTTCATACTGTGTTTTCATCCCAATTGGCCCTAAAGGACTATATTGATTCAATTTCTCTTCTCAGAGAATCTAGATGCTTCCTTTTTTTTTTCCCAGTTCTCATCCCTATGCCTCTTAAAACAATGTGTAATGAAAATTTCTTAAGATTTTTTTTTAGCTTCTTTTTAAAAATAAATAATTTAGTTTCCTGCTTTTGATTTCTCATCACTAGTGTGGTCTGGTGCCTGGAACCACTCAGTTTGGAGTGGTTCTTTTTGGTGGTTTGCTGGCAGTTGTGAGTGCTTCATCTTGCAGGTTAATGCCTCTCGAGAACTACTGGGATGCAAGTTGTCTGAAAATGCACAGGGGCAAAGGCTGATGGAAAATATTAATGCTTTGTGAATAAATAGAAGGTTGAGTGAGGGATAATCACATTTATCTTGAGTGGGTCAGGCTGGAAAAAGTCCTTCTAGTTCTCATCACAGGTAGCATCTTGGGTTAGGGTTTGTTTTTTTCCCCCACAAGCAACATTTGCTTAGTATATTACAAATTTTTCACTGTGATGGTTCTGTGCTGTTTATGCTTTCAAAAAAATTTAATGTTGCATTTTTTTTTTCCATTTGCTTTCTTCAAAAAGAGATGTTTTGAGAATAAAAATGTTGCTTACCTTGTCCTGCTGCTCCATAACTGTACTCTGGCTTATATGAAATCCATAATTTTTCCTTGTTGGTAGGACAACAGAAAAGAGAAAGGTGAAATTAGAATAGGAATACAGATTAATGTTAACTGTGTGTGCTGTGGTTAAATAAATCACTTAATGATCACAGAATAATAATTCAGTGTGGCCTGCAGTCAGACAGGATGCTTTTAAGGGGGGAGGAGCTGTATAAAGAATGAATTATGTGTGTTTAATGTAGTATTTCACTGTGATAGTAAATCAATTCCCCTCATCAAATTACCCAAACAAATTTATGAGTGTGAATCCAGGGCAATTAATAAACCATCTTCCATTGGACTGAGAGATGTAGTTTTGTGCTGTAACCTTTAAATACAATTTATCTCAAAGGCATAATGCTTAGATGCTAAATGTTGCTTCTCAAAGGAAACTTAGGAAGGAAGGAAAAAACAGTTAACTTACGTAGGATTTCAGTTTCTTCAAAATTAATTACCCTTCAGAGCTATTAATTTTGATGTAATCCCTCAATTTTTATCTCAATGTGATATGCAAAACTGGTTTTGTGTGGCTTTAAACTGACAGAGTAGGTTTAGATTAGATATTGGGCAGGAATTGGTGCTGGGCAGCCCTGGCACAGGTACCAGAGCAGCTGGGGCTGCCCCTGGATCCCTGGCAGTGCCCAAGGCCAGGCTGGGCACTGGGGCTGGGAGCACCTGGGACAGGGGAAGGTGTCCCTGCCATGGCAGGGGTGGGATGGGTGGAACCATCCTGGGGTTCTGTGGAACCTCTCAGTGCTGGGAGTGCTCCCAGTGCCTGTCAGAGCCCAGCACACCCCTCTGGCTGCCCTGGCTGGCTCCAGACCCTGGCAGGGGGCTCACAGACCTTGGCACAAAGGCAAAAACACCTGTAGCTTCCATTTTAGCCCGTGGGAAAAGCTGCCAACTCTGTGTGAGGAATTACAAACCACAAGGGTTTGAGCAGTGTGGTGGTTGAATTAACATAGGGTGGAAAAGTGGAATTTTGGGGTTTTTAGAATGGGGTTCAAGGGGACAAGATGGAGGGATTTGGGCGTGTCCTGACCTTCTTCTCCTTCTCCTTGCCCTCCATGTCTTGCTGTGCTGGTGACACTTTTCTGTTGGTTTCAGGCACAGACACACTGTCCAACATCAATGACAGACATTGGCACGTTATTGTAACCACGGCACACGGAGTTTTTGGTATAAAATGTGAACACTGCCCTGAGGGCAGACAGAATGCCATGGCCGAGCTGCTGGGCAGAGCTCAGCAGGGCAGAGAGAGAATGTTCTAGAGAAGGGAAAATGAACGCCCTTGAGAAGGTGATCCTGTGCATTCAGACTCCTTCTTTGGCAGCACGGGCTGGGAGAACAAGGACTTTTACACTCTTGGGGTCATCCCAGCACCCAGACCCTGTGGGTGCCCATAACTGGGAGCAGGGAATGGGCTCTCTGTGCCTCCAGGCACCTGCAGGGCTCAGGCAGTGCCAGCACTCACAGCAGCTGCTCCTGAAGGTACAAATCCAACCCAAAAAACCAGTGGGAGGGTCTCGGGGATGTTTCTGGGCAGTCTCCAGGTGGGAAGTGAACTTTAGGAGTATATCCCTGAGATGATTAATCCTGCTCTGGCTCTGACCTCCACAAGCCTGTCCTTTGCATCTAGCCCCCATCACTAAGTGCTGAGCAGGCAGAGGTGGAGGGAATGCTGTTCCTGTTTGGAAAACATCTGGAGCTCTGATTTTAGTGCAGCATTAGCTGGGTTTAAAGAGTGATGCAGAGCAAGGTCTTCAGTTCCTCTCCCTGTTACCAGAGTGAAAATAGTGATAAACTCCTGTAATACAGATCAGCAAAATAATCCTTTGAGGCAGCAGTCTGTCTTACTGATTATTCTGATGTGATTTAGGTGTGTCCAAGGAGGTGATGAACCCTGGAGGGAGGGCTCAGCTGCCTGCTTGGCCAGGCTGCTGTGGGCTGTCCAGCTCTGAGCACATTACATGAAACGTGGACACAGTGAAAAGCAATCTTGCTTTCAAAGGATTGTTGGTGACCTTTAAATTAGGGCTGGGAGTCTCATCATGAAGTGCCAGGGCAGGAGACATGACTTACTCCCCTTTCCCTTGGAACTGAAAGGTTATTTTCACTGAAATTACCACTTTTTACAGAAAGGTCAAATCCATATAGCTGCATCTCGAGGAGGCAGTCAGTGACCTTGTTTATCTCCCAGTGTTTGCAACTTCATAATTCTGGGTTTTTTTTTACAGATCTTGCTGTTGTCATTCTCTTATAACATTGCAAAGAGCCGCGTTTGATGGGCTCGGTGTTGAACTGCTGCAAATTGTTTGTGTTCACTCAGATGGAATAATGGTAAATGACCCTGGTGCTGGGCTTGGAGCTCTGTAGGAGCTGTTGTTTAACTGCTTCTGGCTGCTGTCACCCTAAAAAACCACTGCTTGCAGCCTCTGGTTTAGGGGTGTTAGCTCTGTTGGGCCTGCCAAGGCTTTCTGTTGTGTATTTTAGTTGCTGACTTGCACATAGTTACAGAAATGATAAATGAAATTTATAGGAGTCCCCCAAGTGCCACGGGATTTCACTAGGACTAAATCCCCAAATTGTTTTAGGGGCTTGCTCTTAGACTGTATTTTACAGCTCTGTGCTGAATGAAGAATCTCTTTTCCAAAGGCTTGACAAAGGTTTTTAGAAAATGAAGAAACCCAACTCCCTGCTATTTAGGTTATTTGTCACTTTATATACTTGAAAGAACCAGAACTTTTAATCATGTTTTTTGCCCATAAGTCTGAGGGTAATTTGATATTCTTTTAATCAAGTGGGTAAAATCTTGAATTCAGAGTAGTGGTTATGTGCTGCTTATGTAAGCTGGCTAAAAAGAGTGACTAAAAATTAGTTGCTATCTTTTGTACAAAAATTTCTTTAAAAAAGGGGGGGTGGAGTGGGCTAGACTGTATTTAATTTTCCAGTTGTTTGCTTTTTAAAGTGTCTAACATTAAGTACAGGTACTGAGAGTCAGGAAAGTGAAGTGGCTACAGCATCCTCGGCTAGATTTTCAGTCTGTTTTTGTTTGCCTTGTAGGAGACACGTGTCTCTATGTTTATAGCTCCTGAAGTTTTGCCCCTGTTAACCTAACCGAGACAGAAGAAATTATCTAAACATCTGCCAAGAGATGGCGGTGCGATGCTGCTCCATGTGCTGGGGGAGCTCTGAGAGCTGGCAGCACCTGAGCCTCCTTCCCGAGGCTCTGGGTGGCTCTCCTGGAACAGACCGACATTTATCAGTTCACACAAGCTGTGCTTTGAGAAAATCAGCGAAATTAAAACGATTGTCTAAAAATCTGCTTAAAACTGCTTTGCAGTGCTCTGTCAGCTCTGGGAAGTTTTGCTTCTGCCCTGCGTGGATGTACATTTCTTAACGTGTGCTTTGGCTGGGATAAAGTTAATTTTGGGCTTGGTGGCTGGTTCTGTGCTGTTTCACTCAAGAGAAATCCAAAGGCAGCTCTGAGGCTGGCATCATTTCCATCCCCTGACAGTAGTGGTGCAACACTGATTTCTGTTGCAGGCAATGTTAAAGAGGATAATTCTTAGCCCCAAAACCAAATCCCCTTGCATTCCAGCTAGGTGCTGTATGGATTCAGGCCAGGCAAGGCTGGCAGGGACAGGTAATCCCCCTCATTTGTCAGAGTTACAAGGCAGCTGGTGGGAAAGCCCTTCTCCTGTTCCCCTCATGTGTTGTACAGCCCTGTGGCTATTGGACACAAAATGAGTACACAGAAGTTTGGTAAGTTCGAAGAGAAAAAAGAGAGTTTTATTCAAACATCTGGTATTGATAGAATTCTAAAAGTAACTGGACTGGAAGATGGAATTACCACCTCTCCAACCACACTGGTCAAACCAAAGCCCATCAATTCTCTCCCCCCACAAAGAAGAATGCAAAACAATCGTTATTTACATGAACAGTGTGAGAACTCCACTAGAAATAAGTAAACATCATCAGAAGGCTAAAGGAGTTTTATGAGAACTTTAAAAACTTTCAAAAGAACTATAAACGAAAACTTAACACTTCGAAAAATCAGGGTAACATCACCCCACATTCCAGGCACAGAGAATGCTGAAAAATTTCCTTTTTGCCTGCTGAATACCAAAGTGTTTCTTGGAGCAGGTGGGTGAGATCAGAGGGCTCCAGCTGCAGAGTGTTTCCCTGTTAATCCGGGGTGGCCTGGGTGTCTGCAGGAGGCTTTGCTCTCTCCTGGGGCTGTGCCTGTGTCTGACAGGCGTGGGTGAAGCCTCTGAGTTTGGCACTGCTGGTACCTGTGGGAGCCCAGCACATCCCTGTGGCTGCCCTGGCTGGCTCCAGACCCTGGCAGGGGGCTCGGAGACGTTGGCACGAAGGCAAAAACACCTGTGGCTTCCATTTTAGCCTGTGGGAAAAGCTGCCAACTCTGTGTGAGGAATTACAAACCACAAGGGTTTGAGTAGTGTGGTAGTTGAATTAACAGAGGGTGGAAAAGAAGAAATTTAGGGGTTTTAGGATGGGGTTCAGGGGGTACAAGATGTGGAGGGATTTGGGCATGTCCTGACCTTCTTCTCCTTCTCCTTGCCCTCCATGTCTCGCTGTGCTGGTGACACTTTTCTGTTGGTTTCAGGCACAGACACACTGTCCAACATCAATGACAGACATTGGCACGTTATTGTAACCACGGCACACGGAGTTTTTGGTATAAAATGGTAACACCACCCCAAGGGGGTGGGAATCTGTCACAGACTGACCTGCTGGACAGACCACAGCTCCTTGAGGAAGCATGTTAGAGATGAGAGAAAATAAACGACCTGGAGAAGCTGACCCTGCACATTCAGACTTTTTCTTTGGCCGTGCAGGTTGGGAGAAAAAACCTTGTTACAATCTCGGGGTTATCTCGACCACCAGACCCCTGAGAGGTTCCTTCCTGTACCTCCAGGTGTGGTTTAGTTCCTGCTGCCAGGCAGAGGCAGGCTGTGGGTTATAAGTGTTGGATGTTGTGACTGGGGGGAGAAGCCCCTGAGCAGTGAGAACAGCCCCTGTGCCCTGCCCTGAGCCTCCAGTGTCCCGTGGGATTCTCCTGGGCTGTGCCAGGGACACTGGACACTGCTGGTGTGCTGCACTGTCACCTGCTGCTGCTGATGGGGAAAGGATTCCATTCAGGCTGGAAATGAGTTCATGGAGAATGTCCCTTTTCAGACAAGTATTAGTAGGGAAAACTCTTCAGTTGGTGCCGTTTGTTGCTAAAATCTGAGGCTGCTTCCATGATACTGTCCCTAGACTGTGTTTCCTCTGTTCACATGGGGTATTTATCATAGCACTATATCAGGACAATTTTGTAGTATTCAGTCTAAATTTTCTATGTCTTAATATGACCCAATACTGCTTGCTAATGTCTCCATTGCTAGAACAAATATTTCATACTTATTCCAATTTTATAGCTTTTTCTGATTTTCATTGAGTGAATGTGAGGTTCCTTACCTGTGTACTTTTTGTCTATTTTTTCATTTACTCTTGAATTTAATTGGTCTGCAAGTTTTAATATACACTCCAGTCATTCTAAACACATTCTTCACTTGAGGAAAATGAAATAATAACCTGTGTAATGAGTGAACAAAATTTATAACCATTTGAAAACTAAACCTAAACTCATGTGTCCTTCCTGGTGTCTGTTCCAAAGCCATGACTGGAATCATGCTCTCGGTGTCTCGGTGGGTTTGTGCCTCTGTTCAGCTCCAGTGCAGATGGCTGGCAGGAGACCAAACGCTGGTTCTTGGCCAACGGGACATGAAAGTGGGAAGCTAAACTCTGAGCAGGAGTCCAGAGAGGCCTGGGCCTTGATCCATGTCAGCAGAGGCCGGTGCAGCTTCAGCACGCTGTGCTTTTTGCTTTATAACCACATCAGGAGGATTTCAGAAAGGAGACGAGTGAAGGACGGGAGGAGAGAGGGCCAGAGGACAAATGACTCATCAGAGATTCCCCAGCAGGATGTGGCAGAGGATTCAGGTCCTTTGAGTGCATCCTGATCTCCTTGCCAAAGTGGCACAGCCAGAGCAGAGCACCCAGCCCTGGGTCTCCTCAGCCCTGGCTCCAGCAGGGCTGTTCCCTCTGTGCTCCAGCCACGCTCCAGGAAATATTGTAAATGTGCCCAGGGGGAAGAAATGCTGATGTGTGACTCCAGCTCAGAAGGCTGAATGATTTCTTTATTAGAACTATGCTATAATGCATTCAAATATATTTAAAAGGAGATACTAAAGCTACAAACCTACTTTTCAAACTCCCATATCTAACTCACAACTTGTAACCCTCTCTGAGAGCCCAGCCACAGGTGGGTTGGGTTGGATTGGGTTGGATTGGATTGGGTTGGATTGGGTTGGATTGGCCACCAGCCCCAAACAATCCTCACCAGAATCCAACCAAGCAATCACCCCAGGTAAACAATTCTCCAAACACATTCCACATGGGAAAACAAGGAGCAGAAATAGGAATTGTTTTCTTTCTTCCCTCTGTGCTCCTCTATGGAAAAAATCCTGGGAGAGAGAAGAGTGTGCCTGCCACAAGGAAAGGCACTGGGACTCCTTCCCCTGGCAGCAGCAGCCTTTTGGTTAGACCTGGTTTTACTGAGCATCATCTTCAGCATTACACACCTTTGTCATTTTTGTGCTGTTCTGGGGGTCTCAGAGCAAATATTCCCTCAATTCCTGTTTCTGGGGAATGATGGGCTGTGTTGGGCCAGACAGCGCGAGGCTGCTGTGCCTCATCCCACGGAGACTGGGGCACAATGGCCAATCTGTGTTCCCACTCGGTCCAGATCAGATGTGCTCAGCATTTGGAGTCTCCCCTGCTCGGATTATCTGCACATATGCCAGGGTGGCAGTGTCTGAATGATTTCAGTGCAGGGGGGCAGGGGGAGAAAAGCCTTTTGTTGGGGGTGTCTGTGCAGTGCTTGCTGCCAGGGATGGATTATCGAGTAGTGACTGAGTTTTGTACACGTGCCTGGACAACCCCTGGGGCTGCTCCTGAGTTTTTTAGCTGATCCCTTCATAAACCTGTGGTCCTGGAATTCCAATGAATGAAGAATATTATTGTTACCATCACAAATTCAGTCTGAGTATTGAGAAAGTCTTAAGATTAAGGGGGAAAATGAATTCCCAATGATAAGAAAACAGAATGCAGTTACCAAGGGCTTTTTGCCATCTGTCAGCATTGTGCCTACATATATATATATCCCCAACCTCTCCAGTCATTTTGAAAATCACTTTTTCCATATATTTTCATGGAGTGCTCTGTTCTGTACCCACTTAAATCTTATGCTAAAACCTGTTTTGTTTACATTGCATATTGTATATTCATCCAGTGCTGTATTTCCCATACATGCTCAGAATATTTTTGGTATTTCTTAGGATTTGTTCTCACTTCAGAACTTTTTACTTCAGACAGCAGTTAAGGGGTAAAGGAAAAAAAAAATCACTTGACCTAGTTATGGAACTAAAGCCTGCAAACTGTACACTGGTGGGGAGTCTCCTTGCTGGAGCTGTGCATTTTGATTCCTGATTGGCTTTGTCTTTCCATCTGCTCATCTCATCTGCAGCTCCTGCACTGTCTCTCACCGAAGCTGTGATTGCTGGTGTGTTTTATTGTGTGCCAGACTGTTGGGGACTGGCTGCTGACTTCTTTCTACTCTGCTGCTCTGCTTTTGTTCCCCTGACTCAGATCTGCCGCTCTCAGTTCCTCTTGCTCTGACAGACACTTTCCTTCCAGGGACAAGACTCTGACAAGATTTTTATAGAAAGTAACAAAGCCAGAATACTTTTTTGCATAGGATCTACTTTTTCCTGTAGCCTTTTATCTGAGTTTGCTCTTGTCTTCTACCTTCACAGTGTCATTTCAAAACTTTGTGTTTCCTGTAGTTCTCGTGCATAATCTTAGTGCGATTTAGGATGTTTTCTGTTAGGGTTGAAATACCTTTTCTTTCCTGCTTGTGACAATGAGCTGAGCAGTGCTTTGAGCTGTTGGTTGGATTTTTTTTCTCCCCACCCTTGCCCTCCATCAGGTTTGTTCCCTCCTCTTTGTTGTGGAAGTGTAAATGCAGAGCAGCCCTAGTGGCTTGTGCTGGGTTTCACTGGGCCACCAGCTCGAGTAGAGACCTGGCTGCTGGGGTTCTTCCACTAAACACATCACAAACAGAAAATTAGTGGCTTTGTGATTTTGTGTTTTGAGGGAGGATGCTGCTGTTCAGGCTTGGGCTGTGCTGAGGGGGTACTCCCAAAGTGACTCCAGGATCTAAGTACAGACACAAGCTTGGGATCACAAAATGCTCTTGTGGTTGTTTTTTCATTCCTGTCACCTGAGAAGGATGTACATGTGGTAAAGGAATTTGACTAAGTAATTAATGTCCAAGATTCACTTTTATTTTTTTTTAAAAAGGAGCTTAGATCTTTCTACTCTGACAATGCTTTCCTCCCTCTTCTCACACTCCCACTTTCCACTGTTTTCCCAGGGGCTTCTGAAACATAATTAAATTCTAAGTAAATTTTCCTATCACAATTGGCACACAGTGCTATTGACAATATAAACAAAGCACACAAATGGTTTAATGCAGGAGAGAGAGAGATAACAAGAGGGGGGGATCAGGCCTGCCTTGCTCGCAGGAGCTGCAGCAGAAGTTTTGCATTTCCAACATCCTCCAGCACAAACCCAGTGGTTTTGGGCAGGTTCAGTTCCAATATCCCTCACCATCAGTCACAAATGCAGCTCTTCCTGAGGGGGGTGGATTGTAGCATGGAATGAACTCTGGCTTTTGGGAGGCCATGGCACTTTTTGGCTTTCAAGGGTACAAATTGGATCTGTGGCTATTTAAAAACAGCTATGTTTTTAGAAGAGAAAAGTGATTTATCCCTGGGGTCCCAGTGACTCCCCAAGGAGGAGCTGTCCCATTGCAGTCAGGCTCTGGTAGCAGCTTCTGCTGTGCTGGCAGTGTCTGCATGTGTTTGTTGCAGCATGGGGAAAAGTGCCATATTTCATAACAGATGCAAGTTGCCTATTTTCTGTCAAGCACTTGGACTCTTTCAAAATGACAGAATAGTTGTTGGACCAGTTTAATTGGTGAATCACCACTGATTGTCACTTGTCTCTATAAAAGTGGATCTCAGGTGATCCAAATATTCCTCAGTGAGATCAAGAGAATTGTGAGAGAAGAGAGAAGAGGATCTGCCACTGAGGGACATCAGCCTGGCTGTTTAATTACAGAAATTAAAACATGTTCCTATAAACTTGTTTGTGAATGATTTCCCATAACTCACTGGTTTTGTTTCACTAAATTTTGAGTGGAATAATAAACTAATATTTTACTTTAATCAAGTAAGATTCATAGCCTAGTGCTCAGTACTGTAGTGTGCAAAAAACTCTGAAGCATTTAAACAAAATAGGAATTGAATTAGTGAGACACTGAGCTTTAAAAAAGGAGTTCTGTGTGTGTGTGTGAGGTATCTCTGCTTCCATGAAGACATCTGGCATTTCAGCTTACTCTGCATATTTGGTGGTGTGGAACAATTTAAAGCATGTTATTTTTGAAATATGTCATCTTGCAGTGGCAGAGGAGAACATAATGACATTGCCTGTGACATGATTTGCAGGCTGAAATTCTGTTAGCCAGCGTTGCCCTGCTGGTGGAGAAGCACCTGCACTTGAGGATGTTTTTAAATCCTTATAATTAGGGCTGCTCTGTAGATGGAATCATTTCCCTGTGGTGTCAGTGGGTGAGATGGGGATGGTGCAGTAGCCAGTGCTGGACACTTCCTGTCATTTCTAAGGAAAAGCTGATTTTTCCTCAGCTGGATCTAAGTTCAGCTTGCTCAGACTTGAAGCCAAATCAAGTTCCATCAGCTCATCTGCTGAAAGAATGAGAAATTTAAGAACTGCTTCAGGTGTGACAATTGCCATCTCTAGCAGGTTGTTCTGTCTCTGAAGTGAGGGCAGCTTGTGCAATGCTGTTACAATTCCAAGCTCTGGGCAGTGGGAGCAGCAGAAGTCCCCAGCTGACATCCCCTGGCTGTTTGGGGTTTTCTGTGGAGCAGGCTCTTGGCTGCAGAGTCCTGGAGGAAACACCCAGGGGCTGGGGAGGTGGCCCAAACAGTGGGATGGGGGTCTGCAGGTGGCTGCGTGATGTTTTATTCCCCTTTTCCTCTTGGAAGGCAGAGGACCTCGAGCTTGGCCATTCCTCCAGCCCAGGTTTAGTGCTGCTTCCAAGCCCTCCTGTGATATTCTGCCTCCCTTATGCCTTTAAGAGGCGAGGGAAAAGCAGCAGCTGAAAAGCTGCTGAGCAGAACATTCCCTAAATTGCTGTTCCAGAGGCTATAAAGGAAAGAAGACCCTGAGGTGACCTACCTGTGTTTGGTTCCTGCTTGTAGCACTTGCTGTGTGTTGTGTGGTGTTGGTGTAGCAGGAACAGCAGCGTCCGTGCTTTTCCTGGAAAAGCAGAGTGAGAACAAGAGAAGGGAGTGTTTACAGTAAAGTCAAAACATGACCTGGGCTGCTTGTGGAAAAATTCCAACGGGCTTCAAATCTGGAGATGTTTCCTGACAAATTGTACTGGTGTGTTCCAGGGTTAGGAGTGTTTTTGTAAGTGTAAGTTACTAAAAGGTCTGGAAACTGTGAAAAGCCAACTTGAAAGTTTGAGGGATACATTTAAACCCAGACCTGAAGGGAAAAAAAAAATATAACCGTGGCATTGACTGTCTGTGATAAGGTCTCTGAGATTTTTCTCAAATAATTAGCAGGGTATAAATATATCAGTTCAAAGAAATGTGCAAATCTCTTCTGACAAACATTATTATCCAGAGGCTTTCTTTTTATCTGCAGGCATTGTTTCTTGTGCATCCATGGTTACTTACACTCCCAGAAGGGGGGGAAAAAAAAAGAATTCTCTATTCCTAGGGTATCGTGTTTTACCTCTGGCTAGAGCTGTGCTATGGGTGAAAGAGTTTTTCTGCATAATCTATCCTGGGAAACGGTCAATAACTAAACCAGAGTAAAAGTTAATTACCAGCTACTTGGTAAGGCCATTAAAACATGCCCGGGGGAAGAAGAGGCCCTAGAGATAAAAAGGAGGTAAGAAGTGAACACTTCTCAGGATTGTGTGTGTGAAAGGGAAGAGAATAGTTCATGCACATGAAATAAAAGAAGGCAGAGGTTTGTAACTCAGTGGTTAAATATGATCTGCTAGAGACCTTTTAGTTGGGAAAAAAAAATGTTTTATCGCAGGTAATCATAGTGTGGTTTGGGTTGGAAGGGACCTTAAAAGTCACCTCGTTCCACACCCCTGCCAAGGCAGGGACACCTCCCACAGACCCGGGTGCTCCAAGCCCTGTCCAAGCTGGCCTTGGTGCCATAGAGCAGGAGCACACTTGGGATTGCGTGCTGAGCAGCTGCTGGGAGTGTCTGAGGAAATCCAGCTTTTCCCAGTCTGCCAGGAACCCCTGTGGCACACAAAGCAGCGTTGCCTTTTCTCTCGGGGATTCCTGTGTCCCCTTGGTTTGGTCACGGTGGGGATGGCCCTGGGAGCAGTCTCAGGGTCTGGGTGCTGGGATGACCCCAAGAGTGTAAAATTCCTTGTTCTCCCAGCCTGTGCAGCCAAAGGAGGAGTCTGAATGTGCAGGATCAACTTCTCAAGGGTGTTCATTTTCCCTTCTCTAGAACATTCTCTCTCTGCCCTGCTGAGCTCTGCCCAGCAGCTCGGCCATGGCATTCTGTCTGCCCTCAGGGCAGTGTTCTCATTTTATACCAAAAACTCCGTGTGCCATGGTTACAATAACGTGCCAATGTCTGTCATTGATGTTGGACAGTGTGTCTGTGCCTTAAACCAACAGAAAAGTGTCACCAGCACAGCAAGACATGGAGGGCAAGGAGAAGGAGAAGAAGGTCAGGACACGCCCAAATCCCTCCATCTTGTATCCCTGAACCCCATTCTAAAAACCCCAAAATTCTAATTTTTCACCCTGTGTTAATTCAACTACCACACTGCTCAAACCCTTGTGGTTTGTAATTCCTCATACAAAGTTGGCAGTTTTTTCCCACGGGCTAAAATGGAAGCCACAGGTGGTTTTGACTTTGTGCCAAGGTCTCTGAGCCCCTGCCAGGGTCTGGAGCCAGCCAGGGCAGCCAGAGGGGTGTGCTGGGCTCTGACAGAGCCGGAGCAGCCCGGGCAGCTGTGACACTTCAGCTCTGAGACAGGGGCAGGGACACTGGGCTGCCAGCTGGGAGCCTGTGCACTTTGGGATTTTTGCTGTGTTTAGCAGCAAAAACAGCAGAAGGGGGATGATGGGGTGAAAACTGACCTCTGAGATACTTTGCTCAATTTTAGTGTTTTGCTAATGTGCTTTTTAGTACGAGTTGAATTTAAGTGCTTGAGGAGGATGCCTGGATCTTGTGCAGCCTAGGTAAGAACTAGCCCCATTCTGTCACGTAGTCTGGATTTTAATAAGCCTTGTGCAAGGAGTCTGTGTGCTCCACAGCAGAGCAGGGGTGACCTAAGAGACTTGTGGGTAATAATTCATATTCTGTAATAATGAGTTTTCTCTAACTCTCCTTCCTGCTTCCCATCTGCCTTAGGTTTTTCACTGAGTAGAAATTAAAGATCCTGTAGATCAGAATTCACATTCTGCTTGGTGTCATAGAGGACAAACATTTGCTGTGGGACGGGGCACTTGACCTGCTGTTGCACTGAAGGTGTGCAGGGAACCTCCAGGGAACTGAGGCCTTCCTGAACAGGAACAAAAATACTGAATTTAATCCTGAATGTTTAGGTAGGTCCTCATCAGTGCACGGGCTCAGTAGCCAGCTGCACTCTCAGCCTGGGGTATGTGGGCAGCGTTTTCCTGCCAAGGGAGATGTCTCATCCTGCAGCTCCAGTGGGATGAGATGCATGGAAATAACAAGCACAGTGAACTCTGACTGCTGCAGGAGCTGTACAGGGGGAACACAAAGCACTGGGGGGCTTGGAATGGGCTGTCACTGTGGGCAGCTGTTCCAGAAGCTTCATGTAAAGGCTGAGTGCTGCCAGAGCCTGAAGGGTGAGGAGGAGACAGAACCCTGGGAAAACTGGGAATTTGTAGGAGGCCTGGAAAGCAAGTTCAGGCTGGGAAAGGCTGCAGAGCCAGAGCTGGGCTGCTGTGGGACTGCAGGGGACAAAGGAGAGAACTCCCTCCAACATCTGCATGGGAAATGCTGTGGGTATTATTTCACTATTGCTTTTAAAAAAATATATTTTAAATAAAAATATTTTAAAATAAAACATTATTTCACTAATGCTTCATGCCAAAACCAAGTAAACGTGGCACTTTGTGATTTAGTGTACCCGGTGGGATTCAGTCAAACATTGGACTTGATCTTGGAGGCTTTTCCCAACATCAAGGAGTCTGTGATTTAAATTATTTGGATAGAATCTATCAGCTGGTTGATAATTTGGACATGAGCTTTCTGGATGTGACAAAAAGAGATACGGAGCCTGAAAGGCAACAAGAGTTTTGCAGTAAAGGAGATTTCCCTAAAACAGCTGCTACGAAACAAGGGACAAGTGGAGCTGAGACATGGCATTAGGGAACAGACATAACTTTTTTTAAAGCATTCTCTAACACAAATGAGTCCAAAGAAGTAATTTTAGTTGCAAGAGCCTAATTAAGCCCTGTGATGTGAACAGAAATAGCCAACCCAGAGCAGTAAATGAGGCTGTTCTGGTCCTGGGAAGTGCATTTGGCAGGGAGCAGAGCAGCTGAGGGGGGTGCAGAGCCCTGGCACAGGGGGCTGTCAGCTTGGCTGTGTCACTGCCTTGGTTTCCCTTCTCTCTGGGCTGCAGGCAGGGCCTCCAGTCCTGATCATGAGCTAGGCCAAAGGCAGAGTTTGAGCTGATGAGGATGATGCACTAACTACTTGCTGTCAGCAAGGATGAGAATAACCAAGCAGCTTTTGGGTGTGCAGGTACAGCAGTAGGTGTTTCTTCAGGGTTTAGACACTGATTTCTACCCCATGACAGTTTTATCAGTTGATTTTATTAAAAGATAGTTCAGAGACCATAACAGAAGTGAGATTTGTGGGAAAAGGTTATAACATTAGCACTACAGAATGTGGAACTTTTTGTAACTGTTCTCCTCTGCACGCCCTTGATGCACTGTGGGATTGGAGCTGGGCGAGTTTCACCCAGAATTTGGGGATTGAAGGTTTGTTTCCCCTTGTGATCCATTGCTGTTATGTCAGTGTTTGGGTTGAGAAGTCTCTTCTATGAAAAAATAGAACGGTGGGATTGGAGCTGGGCAAGTTTCACCCAGAATTTGGGATTGAAGGTTTGTTTCCCCTTGTGATCCATTGCTGTTATGTCAGTGTTTGGGTTGAGAAGTCTCTTCTATGAAAAAATAGAACTGTGGGATTGGAGCTGGGCAAGTTTCACCCAGAATTTGGGGATTGAAGGTTTGTTTCCCCTTGTGATCCATTGCTGTTATGTCAGTGTTTGGGTTGAGAAGTCTCTTCTATGAAAAAATAGAACTGTGGGATTGGAGCTGGGCAAGTTTCACCCAGAATTTGGGGATTGAAGGTTTGTTTCCCCTTGTGATCCATTGCTGTTATGTCAGTGTTTGGGTTGAGAAGTCTCTTCTATGAAAAAATAGAACTGTGGGATTGGAGCTGGGCAAGTTTCACCCAGAATTTGGGGATTGAAGGTTTGTTTCCCCTTGTGATCCATTGCTGTTATGTCAGTGTTTGGGTTGAGAAGTCTCTTCTATGAAAAAATAGAACTGTGGGATTGGAGCTGGGCAAGTTTCACCCAGAATTTGGGATTGAAGGTTTGTTTCCCCTTGTGATCCATTGCTGTTATGTCAGTGTTTGGGTTGAGAAGTCTCTTCCATGAAAAAATAGACTTCATGGTGGAAGGTGGCAGCAGTTTAATGCCAGGGAGCTGCTGAAGGGCTGTGCAGGAGGGTGACCCTGCCTGGCTGGGCTGGCAGCTCCTCTGGCCCAGGAGGTTCTGATCTGGTTTTAGCTGCCTCTTTACTTCCATGTTTTTATGGCAAACACAGAGGCAGATGTTGTAAGCATTTCAAACAACAGCTTGTTGAGCTCTTTGTGGGTATCAGGGTCTGCTAGAGTGGGAGCCAGCAAATTCATTATTGAGAGAATAATTTTTTATGCTGTGATGATGAGCAGGTTCTGTTGTGGAGTTGTGTCTGTTATGCTTCAGAAGCCAAAACAAATAATCTGAGAGTCCTTTTCATGTTCTTTTTGGGGTCCCTTTGTGTGTTGAGTTATTTTAGTAAGGCTGGTGCTCAGCTAGGCTTCAATCTGAGTCTTGGCCCATGTTTCCTGCTGTCCTGTCTGGGGAAGCAAAGCACAATGCCTGACTTTCCCAGGCTTTGTGTTCCCAGTTTTTTGTCTTACATGGAAGCTCCTGGTTTGGAATATACAACAAAAATGAATTTCATTTATGGTAATACATGCCCAGCACTCCAAATCCCGAGGGAGGGATTATTAAGCTTGCATTTCTTCATTGTTAATGATTCTCCAAAGGTGATGGGATTAGTTATCTTAGGAGCATGAGGTAACTGCTGTTTTTATTAGTTCCTGGCAGATGGCAGCTGGGTAATGAATGTGGAGGGAGCAGCATCTTGCAATCCCAGGAGTTCAAAAGAGAATTTTTGGTCTCCAGAGAGTGGAAATGGGCCTGTTCAGCATCTGTGAGATAAGTTTCTGCTATCCATTGGAAATTCTTTTAGCCAGGAAACCATTGAGTGATGAAAATTACTGCTTTATTCTGCATTTCTCTGACTTCTCTGGGCTTCACAGAAAATCTTTCTTAAAAAGGAAAATTTGTGTTTATCAACTATAAAGTTCAATGTGAGTTTCTTTTAGGTTTATACCAGTGGAGCTTCTCTGGACAATGTCTGGAGTAATCAGCAGTAGTGGGGCTTTTCCCAGGCAAGCACTGAACTGGAGAAACTTCCACATATGGGAGGAAAATGTCTGAACCCTTTCTATATAAACAGAAAAAAATAATTTACCTTTTCCCTTCCTTAGCCTGTGTTATTAATTTAATATTAATTTCATTAATGTATTTTCCACATGGAGGCACAAGGAGGGAGCCACACAAAACCTCTCCATGGTTTTCCATGTGCTGCTCCAAGGGAGCTCCACTGCTCTGGAGCTCTCCTCCTCACCCCTGGAATCTTTCTGCTCTCTCCCTCCATCTCAGTTCCACTGTGGGTTTCTCCCTGGGCTAGGGACACTCTCCATATTTCACAGGAATTCCAGACACAATTTTTTCCCAACCACTATAATTAAGGTGGAACACTCTATTTTCTTGGCGAATAAGAAGCTCAAATCCATTTAAAAACCATATTTCTGTGTCTCTCAGCATTGTTTTTGGGGCAGCATTATGGTTTGGGAGAGTTTGTGGTCACTGAATACCAGTTCCATTTCTTCCAGGGATTTTCTCTGTGTTGCTGGACAACCTGCTGTAGATAGTCTGAATCTGTAAAAAGATGATGCAGATTTGCATTTATAAAGTGCATTTAGAAGAGCAATGTGTGTTGCAAAGCAGCATTATGATGATTAAAAAAGAAAGATGATAACCTTGAAAACGCCCATCTAGAAATAAAATTGAAAATACACCCTCTGTGTGGGGGTTTAGGGAAGAGGATTTTTTGCTTAGTCTGGTGACTCCATTAGTTTAAAGACCACTTCCATGTAGCCAGCAAAGATTATGCCCCAGAGCAGATGTAGAGTTTGGAGTCCTGCTGTGGTGAATCGTCCCTTCAGAGCTTGGCTTTGCTGGCAACAAAGAGAAGGAAACAGCTGGAGAAAGCTGTGAGAGGCTTTTGGGGGTAGGCTTCCTATAGATTATTCTCTTAATTGCTCTAGCTGAGCACACAAGAAGAAAGGCAGAGCCAGGGGAGGGGTCTTTATGAAAAACAGGTCCTTTCTGGTAGCTGATTATTGCCCTTCTGACTAGTGTGCTGTTAAGGGCCAGCTTGGCTTCTGCATTGCATCATTTAACAAATAAAAAAAAAATCGCAGCAATCTCCCCCTGCCACCTTTCCCTGTCTCGAGGTGTATGGTGTTCTAATTGCTACTGGGTAAGGAAAATATTCATCCAAGCTCTGGGTATAAGAGACTCATTAGAGATTTCTATTTTCCATCTCTTTCAGGGGGACTGGGCAGCAGTTTTTTGTCAGGCCAGGGAGCCTGAACTTGGCCTGGTTTGTGCTGTGTGTCCATAACCCCCAAAGGCAGGAGGACTAATCAGATGTGGCTCGTTATCACTGAACACTTGGGAAATAATGAAGGGCAGGGACTCTCTGGCTGCAGTTGTTGAGGGTACTTGTTGAAAATAACAGAACACAACAATTCTCCAGGATGAAACCCCTGTGATTTATCAGTGTTGCGTTTCTGTCTGATACAAAGCTTTCTCCTGCAGGCTCAGCTCCGTTTTGTGCTTGCTGCTTCCTGGGTTTTAAAGTCCTCTAGATAATTAACTAATAAACTAATTGCAGTCCAGCCAGGGTTCCCAGGGGAAATATATTCCTGTTAGATAGAGCAAGTAGGTGCCAGGGGGATGTGGGCACCTGACTCGTGCCAGCTCTTCTCAGGCTGTCAGGGGATGGCTTGGGCTGGAAGCTGTGGAGCTGCCCCGGCCCTCCCTGACCTGCTGGGCTTGTTCCAGTTTTCTCCTGGGTGCTGTGTGTACCTGGCAGCCCTGCCATGAGGTGCTGCCAGCTGGAAATCAGAAAAGAGACACCCAACAAAGTCCTTGCACGGAATCGCTGTTTTCGTGGTCTTTGCACTGCAGGAAAGGGGTCCAATTTGGAATGAACGCCAGTGAGTGTTGGTGCTTTGACACAGATGAACCAAGTCCGTGTGTTTTCAGCACTGGTTCAGGGTGTTTTCACTAATAAATCCAGCCCCCTCAAGAGGCACTTCAGTGAAAATCCAATACAGAGTTCTGGAAGCTGTTTCTGCCCTCAGACACAGGGAGAGTTTAGGGCTATGCCAAGAGAAGCAGCTCCAAATCTGAGCACACCTGGGTTTTTTTCCTTTCTCTCTGCTTTTAGCTCATGAAATCATGTAAATGGCTTTATGCTTTTTCAGTCTAAGAGGCTATTGCAGAAAATGAGTGTTGTTTTGGGAACTGCTGAGTATTTGCTGCTCCTCTTTTTACCACTTAATGAAGCTAAAATGCCAGCAAGGACAGACCAAACATGGCCCTTGCCAGGTGAGAAGCACAGTATCCCAAGGAATACTTGGAAGTGTTTTAGCTGGGACTGTGGATTGAAAGAGGAAGTCCAAGATGCCAGTAGAGAATTGCACGTTTATCTGTGTACTGAGATTTTCTGAGAAAATGGTAGGGGAAGAAAAGAAATCAATGTATCCATCGACTAAGGTACTGAAACAGAGAAATGGAGGGAAGGCATAAACATCCCAAACAGTTTGGTGGATGACAGCACACTTCATCAGGGACAGGTGCAGTGTTCTGGGAAGCTCCTAATGGTTTTAGAGGGAGGGGCTGTTCAGTGATGTACTGTTTGCCTGGAAGCTCCTTTGGAGATTATTATTGGCTCTTAATAATTCATCTTTAAATGATTAAAATACATATGTGGTAGTTTTGATAGCAGCTTTAATTGCCTCCACTGAAGGAGAAAAGCTCCTAGGAAAGTGTGTGGGGAGGTGGGGCTGGATCTCTGTGAGCTCCTTCCCTACAGCCAGGACCCCACATTGCTGTGGGGCAGTGGTGGCAATTCTCAGGGCAAGTCAGGAGCCTCTGGCTGTGGATTGGGAAGGTGCTGGACTGGGCTCTGTCTCTCAGCAGTGCCTCCCTGCCTGGATTTGGTCATTTGGGATGGGCTTCAGCCTCCTGTGCTGCTCTGTCTCGTGGGGATGGTCAGGAATCTGGGGAAATCTGTTTTTGGGAGCAGGACATCAGCGATAGGTTTCTGTATGGAACTGCAGTGGGTACAAATCCCTCTTCTCCTCCACTCTGCGTGGTGCCTTTGCTGTGTGTCTTGGGGACTGCTTTGTACAAGTAGTTTACTCAGTGCTAAGAGTCCTGTATACACATCATTAATTTCTTCTAGTATGGGATTTGTGCTCAATTCTTTATTTTCCTGTAACAGCCAATAAATATTCTAAGCACCATGCTAAGGAGTATTCTACACAGTGAATTCTCAACCTTTTCTACTGAAGTTGCTCTACTTATTAGGGAAAACTCAGTCTTTGAGAGAGAAGTGATGGAAAAGAGTGATTATAGCCAGTGGGGTAGAGGACTCCTGGGATGGACAAAGTGAGGTGGAGAGAGCCTACATTCTAATTGTGTGCCTCCTGAATATTTATTTATGCAAAAAAGCACAGGTTCAGTAGGAGAAACAGAACAAGGTCTTTCTCTCAAGTATTCTAGAGATCATCTTTGATGCTGAGCGATCACAAGTGAGAAGGAAGCAGAGTGAGCAGTGGGGCTGTGGGTGCTGCCCCAGCTGCAAGGGACAGCAACAGGGACAGTGTGTGTGAGCCTGCAGTGCTGCAGGAGCAGCACAACCCCCAGGCTGAGCCTGGGGGCTCCCAGCTGCTGCTGGGGGAGAAAAGGGGGCCAGGGAACTGAGAGCTGCTGTGCTCGGACCCGGTGAGTGCGGCAGGGAGGGCAGGGACAGCGGCCCTGGCTGGGGTGGGGAGTGATGTTCCCGCTGGGCTGGGTCCCCAGGAGTGATGTTCCAGCTGGGCTGGGTCCCCAGGAGTGATGTTCCAGCTGGGCTGGGTCCCCAGGAGTGATGTCCCAGCTGGGGTGGGTCCCCCAGAGTGATGTCCCAGCTGGGGTGGGTCCCCCAGAGTGATGTCCCAGCCGGGCTGGGTCCCCCAGAGTGATGTCCCGGCTGGGGTGGATCCCCAAGAGTGATGTCCTGGCTCAGATGGGTCCCCCAAGAGTGATGTCCTGGCTGGGGTGGGTCCCCCAGAGCGATGTCCTGGCTCAGATGGGTCCCTGAGAGCCATGTCCTGGCTGGAATGGGTCCCCAAGAGCCATGTCCTGGCTCAGATGGGTCCCTCAGAGCGATGTCCTGGCTGGGGTGGGTCCCTCAGAGTGATGTCCTGGCTGGAGCGTGTCCCCAAGAACAATGCTGCAGGTGAAGGGCTCTCCTCTCATGGCTGTACTGAGGAGCCCAAAGAGAGAGAATTGCCCCAGGCATTGTCTTTGGTGAGGCTTTTACCTGGCAACCTCCATCAGAGAATCACAGAAACATTAAGAAAAGACCTGCAAGATCCTCAAGTCCAGCCTTTGAGCCAATACCACCGTGTTCAATCAAGAATATTGTGAAGTTCCACATGTGCTTGATTTTTGAACACTTCCAGGAATGGTCACTCCATGCTTCCCTGCCAGCCAGGTTTCCTGGATTTTGTAGGAGTGTGGTCAAAAGGTGCCTCTGGACAAAATGGTTTTTTGACATGAGAGTTCTTGTTTCATCCAAACAAGAATTCCAGCGGAACAAGAATTGCCTTTTTTTTAATCTGCAGTCGTTCCATTTAGGTTTCAAAACCCAAAGAACCTTGTTCTCCACCTGACCTGAGCTCGGAGGTCACGTCCTGTGAGGAACAAGGTGGCCCTGAGTGTTTCTCCTGATGTCTTGTCCCCTCGGGGAGCTGCTTGTGTGCGGGAAGCCCAGCGGGCAGAGCTGCAGGAGCTGTAAATCCTGGAGCTGCCTGTGGAGGTGTGAGGGTGTTTGCAGGAGCACAGGGCATGGCTGAGTATTTCTGTGCTGAGACAGAAATATGGCAGCCTGAGGGAAAGCAACAACAGTTTTTTAAAACCCGGGCTTTATTTAGAAGAGCCTGTAAGTATTCTCAGTTTGTCTGAAACCCTAAATCTGTGCCTCGCTTAGCCCCAGCCCCCAGTGGGGGAATGGAGATCAGTTTACATAAGTTTTGTCACTGAAACGTTGGATTTATGCACTGTAGTTAAATCAGATTTACGGGACGCCATTAACTCTGAGAGAATGACCCAGAGGGATATAAAGAAACTTCAGCTGAGGAAATATTTTATTTTAGTGTCTGGAGGAGTTTTACACCTGACAGACACTTGCACCCTTGTGCTGCTGAGAGTTACAGCGGCGTGTTTCTGGCTGTAGAGTTAATGAGGTTGCTCGAGTGCATTTGGAATTCTGTGGCTGGAATTGGCTGGAATTTGGCTGCAGACAGCCAGGTTAACCCCTCCCCACTGGAGCTGGGGCTCCAGAGCTGGCAGGACTTGTTCCCTAGGCTGGGGAACCACCAGTGTGCCTGGTGTCCTGCTCCTGGGGGGCAGGTGGCACCTTCACAGCCTGAATTTCAGAACAGCAGGTCGGTTTTAACAGCAGTTTTTATCATCAGCAGATACCAAATAGTCTCAAAGTATCCCTGCTCCTCGTATTGATGTGTGCAATCAAGGGAACCTGGTGTGATTTCACAATGGAATACTTGAAAGCTGCAAGGGAGGAAAAGATCCTTCCCCAGTTTTCGGTCTGGATGTGTCCCTGTAAGCCAGGAGCTTGATAGATCCCATCATCTTTCCTTCTCCCCACATCTGAAGCTGCGGGGGTTGATGAAAACTGTGATTATTTAAAAACATAGCAGGAAAGGGCTTTTCTTCTTTCTCTCTCTCCTCACAGGCCAGAGAGCTGCTGGTTATTCCCTTGTGCCAGCCAGGTCTGGAGACTGCCCAGGGGCTCTAAGGGGAAAAAATACCCTGATCTCTGTGGGCTTGCAGGGCTGAGCTGTTGTGTGCATGATAACTCTGAATTAATTAGTGCCTATCATGCAATTCCCTGTTTAGGCAAATATCTTATCCTTCTATTTATTCTCCAAATTACAAAGGAAGTTACTTAGAGGGATGTTGTTCTTCTAGAGTAAAAATTACATAGAATTAGTAGAGCAGAACATACTGTGGAGGAATTGTGGTACATATTTAATTCAAGACCGTTCTAAGTCAAATAGGGTAAATTATTAAATTGCATCAAAAGAAGCTGTGAAATTTTATGAATAAAAAAAAATCAGTGTAGAATGATTATAATCATGAGACGATGACAGAAGCTTTTGTCGTGATATACTGATACTGTGCATGAAAGGCAAAGAGACATTAGAAAAGTTGCCAAAGCAGAAATTAGATTGTAAATATGGGAATATTGGCTGGGTTTGGGGCTGAGGACAAGATTTTAAACCTTAGAAAGCTCTGGTATTTGCAGCAAAATAAATAGCCTCATTTGAAAAGGCAAAGCAAATCTTGATTAATCCTGCATAGCGAACAGGACATGAACTCAAGATACTGCTATGAGGTTTGTCATCATTTTATTCAAATGTGACCTCCTGGGAGAAGCAATAAATCCAGCACAGTGGAGCATTTAACTTCAAAAAACACCTAGGAGGCTGTTTAGACATAATTTTAAAGGATCATCTGAGAGTATAACACATTCAAGCACAGTGATTTGGAAAGGACACCAACAGCATAATTAGAAAATGAATGGAAAGAGAAAAGAAGGAAAATGTAAAGAACACACATTCTGATTAATTTCAATTTAAAACCACAAGAAAAGCTGAAAAAATGAGGAATTGACAGTCTTAATGAAAAAAGGCAAAAAACACACTCTGAAAACGAGGCTTTACCAGCCTGGTACTCCTGTTTTGAGTTGAGGTAATGGATGGTAAAGTACCAAGCAATATCCAAGTCACTCTCAAGGGAAAGAATGTGCCAGTAGAAAAGTAAGTGCAGGATTTGCCTTTGCACACAGTGTAGGGAAGCTTGGGGAGGCTCCCTCTCAGCTCCTTTTCTTGTGGGAATAGTCTCAGGAACTGTCACAAATTGATGTGTGGCAGGAGATGGTCAAAACAGTCAATAAAGGAACCAAATGACAGGAACAGATGGCAGCATCCTTGGTGAAAAAGGAACTTAAAAGTGGGCTATTAACTGTGGAGTAACCTGTCACTTAAATCAGCCTCACTGCTCCAGAGACAAAAAGGACATCCTTCATGGGAGGGAGGAGGGGAGGTGATGTGGGAACCACAGGTGTGGCTTCTGTACCACCTCACTGAGAGAGAATAAAGATTATCAGACACCTAAATAAGCACAGAATAGCAGAAAAATAAAACTTTCCACGGGATTCATGCCTGGCAAATCAGATTTGTCTGAAGGAGTCAACTGATGCATGGATAAGAGTGGCCTAGTCAAGATGTGTACATTAATTTTTTCACAGTGCTTTCAGTGAGGTCCCTTAAAAAAAAAAACCTTTTATTTATAGTGTAAAATGGATTAGTAACTTGCTAGTAGATGGGGAAAGAGAAGGTAAGAATAAAAGTCTGAATTTGAGTTGAGGAGGGTTTCCATGAGTCAGACAGATCAGATTCTTCCCTGACCTGCTCTGTCAGTTCCCAGGTGCTCGTTTTAAGACCTGGTGATGATACTTGGAAAACATCTATGGGGGAGGGGATGTTAATTTCCAAGTGTATGTTCTGTCACAAGGAGTTGCCAACTTAAAACTATTTTTAAATTATGTTTGTGGGCAGAGGGTCAAGTGCTTCCCACCATTTCAGGGGATGAGCAGCTCTGGATTTCTGGTGTGAATGCTCTTGTCCTGCACTCGTCAGGTGTGTGTTTATCTGTGCTGTAGACAGACATGCTCACGCCTGCTGCAGTGTCACTGACCTGTGGAGACAACCCCAGAAAGGTTTTCTTATTTGAGCACAAAGTATTTGAAGCAGCCAAACCAGTCTGAGTATTTTCAGCTGTGCTGGAAGAGCACAAATGAGAAATTTGCTTCTATTAAGGGAAACTGTGCACTTTGCAGGAGCAAAGCATGTCCCAGCTGCTCCTGTTCCTTCCAGCTTTCTCCTTCACTGTCAGAGTCCAGCTCATCCCTCTGGCTGCCCTGGCTGGCTCCAGACCCTGGCAGGGGGCTCAGAGACCTTGGCACAAAGTCAAAAACACCTGTGGCTTCCATTTTAGCCCGTGGGAAAAGCTGCCAACTCTGTGTGAGGAATTACAAACCACAAGGGTTTGAGCAGTGTGGTAGTTGAATTGACACAGGGTGGAAAAGTAGAATTTTGGGGCTTTTTAGAATGGGGTTCAGGGGTACAAGATGGAGGGATTTGGGTGTGTCCTGACCTTCTTCTCCTTCTCCTTGCCCTCCATGTCTCGCTGTGCTGGTGACACTTTTCTGTTGGTTTAGGGCACAGACACACTGCCCAACATCAATTACAGACATTGGCACGTTATTGTAAACAGACTATAAGTAACTTTTGATATAAAATGTAAATGCTGCCTGAAGGGACAGGCAGAATGCCATGGCCGAGCTGCTGGACAGAGCTCAGCAGGGCAGAGAGAGAATGTTCTAGAGAAGGGAAAATGAACAACCTTGAGAAGCCGACCCTGCACATTCAGACTGCACGGGCTGGGAGAACAAGGACTTTTACACTCTTGGGGTCATCTTGACATACAGACCCTGAGACCTCACCTCCGAGGGACACAGATGGTGCAGAGCTCAGGGCCAGACTGCACACACTCAGGGAGTGAATTCCCTGGTGGTGCTGGCTGTGCCCTTTCCCCCTCCCTGGGCAGGGAGGGGTGGCAGTGCCACGCTGGCAGTGCTGGGTGTGCTCTCTGAGCTGGGGCAATGCTGTCCCTTCTGCCCCCCTGCTGACAGCCAGGGCTCCAGGGCTGGCATTGGAGCAGTGAGCTGGTCCTCCCCACGTTCTGCACAAGCAGCACTGGGGCTGTCAGGGCAGCAGAGCTGGGCAGGGAAACGTGGGATGCACAGCTGCTCACCTGGCTCACTGCTCTGCTGCAGGGAAATGTGGGATGCACAGCTGCTCACCTGGCTCACTGCTCTGCTGCAGGGAAATGTGGGATGCACAGCTGCTCACCTGGCTCACTGCTCTGCTGCAGGGAAATGTGGGATGCACAGCTGCTCACCTGGCTCCCTGCTCTGCTGCAGGGAAACGTGGGATGCACAGCTGCTCACCTGGCTCCCTGCTCTGCTGCAGGGAAATGTGGGATGCACAGCTGCTCACCTGGCTCCCTGCTCTGCTGCAGGGAAATGTGGGATGCACAGCTGCTCACCTGGCTCACTGCTCTGCTGCCTGCACGGTGCAACCATCACAGAGCCAGCAGTGCTGCTGTCACCTCCTGGCTCTGGAAATGGGAATGTTGTGACAAACTCTGTGTTAAGGCGTGAAAAGTTATTTTTAGCTTTCCACCTGGAATAAAACACCTCGTTTGAGTGTGGAGGGCTAAATATTTTCTGACACTGTAATGAACAGCCTGGTTGACAGGAGGGTTGTGGTGCTATTAATACACCAGTACCTCTGTCTCAGGGAGTTTTAGGCGCCTTTGTTTGGAGCTGTGGGAATTCATAACTGAAAGGCAGAAGGTTTACATGAGATATTGGGAGGGAATTCCTCCCTGGGGCTGCCCCTGGATCCCTGGCAGTGCCCAAGGCCAGGTTGGACACTTGGAGCAGCCTGGCACAGTGGGAGGTGTCCCTGCCATGGCAGGGGTGGCACAGGGTGGGATTTAAGGTCCCTTCCAACCCAAACCATTCTGGGATTCTGTGATTAATTCTAAGGGATGCCACATCAAGGAGCTCTGATTTGTTAATTCCCCCTGGGTTTGGTTGGCATGAAGCTCCCCAGGGCAGGCCCTGGTGTGCAGGGGAGGCTCCCAGCCCGAGCTGGGGGTGCTGGGCAGGCAGGGATGCTCTGGGCTCTGCAGGGAAGCAGCAGCAGTGCGAGGAGGAGGAGGCAATCACTGCTGCACAGTGGGGCTGGCAGGCAAAGCATGCACAGGGACAAAATCACCACAGCTCCCTTCTGGTAACTCTGGCCCAGCTCATGAAATCTGTCAAAGGTTTGTCCTTGAACATTTAAATCTCCTCGGAGAGGAAGATTTCATCGTGCCACACACAGATGTGTTTTCTGGCTTTCAGGGCTTGTCCTTGGGTTGTCAGCAGCACGTTGAACAGGAATGTGGAAACTCTTGACTATCAGCAATGTCCCTCGCTCCTGCTGCTGTCTTTATATAGCTTTCTTTTCCTAATATCTGCTACTAAAATATGGTTTGGTTTAATTAAAAAAAAAAAAAAAAATCTTATTTTTTGTTCTTGACCACCTCAGCCACTAAATCCTACCTTCCAGTTCTAGTTTATTGCTCTAAGTTATCTCCATGCCTGTTCTTTTCCACTCTTTTTCACCTTTAAAAGAATTAGAAAATGGAAAATATCTGTATTTTTTGGCTGAAGTCATGTGTCAAGTCTCTTTTTCTATAATAAAAAGTTGCTAGTTGATGCTGTAATATTTTCAGCTTTCCTGGACCCCTGCTCTGAAGCAGTGTATCTCTGTACATGCATAGAATTAAATTTGGAGTTGGGAAACTCGGTGTTGAGTGAAGGAGACTCAAGCAGTGCAAAAGCAAAGGCAGCGCTCTCTGGGGTGATGGATTTTGTGTACAATCACTGCAAGCTGTCTCATTTTGTATTCCAGTTCTTTATTAAAATCATTTTCCATGTTTGCTTAGGGCTAAATTTGACTGTCCCCACTTCATGGAGGCACGCTTCCCATGCAGGCTAAGCAGGGGAAAAACCTGATGGTACATGCTAGAAATGGGATATTAAGCCATATGACTAATTCTAGTTTTGAAATATTCTTTTATTTTTATTGCTTTTTCTGGCATAAGAGGCTTATTTTACCTGACTTCAGGCTTCCCACACAAAGCTAAGTGAGCACAGTGTGGAACAGCTTATTTTAAGGTGGAAAAAGTCATTAGCTGTCTCCTGCTGAGACCTTGTATTGAGAAAGCCAAATTATAACTCACTGAAGTTTAGCATGAGGGAGAGGTAAATTATTGTTTATGATTTTACTGTTTCCTGCTTGGAGCTCTCAGCCTTGTTAGCTGAGCTTGGTCCATGACCTTCTGGGGCGGTCAGGGATGGGGCAGGGGCTGAGCTCAAAGAAGGAACTCGTTAGAGCACTCAAATTAAACACTGGCTTCTCATTTCCTTGCACCAACTCAACATCCTTTGCAGAAATACCTTGCAGGCAGCTTTAGACTGAGAACACGAAATGCCAAGAATTTCAGGGTGTCTGAAAGGATCTGTGCCTGCCTGAGCAAAGGAGGGTTCCTTGGGGCCTGAGGAAATAGCTCAGGATGCAGCTTCAGGGATAATATCCCACTACAATTAATGGCTCTTTGTGTTTTTTTTTTTTTTTTTTTTTTTTTTTTTTTTTTTTTTTTTTTGTTTGTTTTTGTTTGTTTGTTTTTTCTTTTTTTTCTTTTTTTTTTTTTACAATCCCTCTCTCTAGTTATAAATGTTTCAGGGCTTCTGGGAATGTTTCATAGGAGTGGTTTCCATAGGTTTCATTAGGTTAAATATATATTTGTCCAGCACAGCAGAAGTAGTTAGATGGAAAAGGATGTTCAAAAAACGACTTGTGGCTCTTGAAGTTTTCATGCAAGAAGGAAGATTTTATTCATAATTCCAATTGTAACCATGATTTTTTTTTTGACTGTTACTCATTGTTTTAATGGTCTCATTGAGTAAGGGTTCCTCATGCTCTGAGAGCAGAATTCAAAATCCTGTTATTTATCCTCAGAGCCTCTGTGTTTGTTGCAGGGGGGTGTGCAAGTCCTGTGCTGCTTTTCCAGACATGCCTGTCTGTCCTGATGCAGAGGAAGGGGACATCCCTCTTCTGTGGGAAGAGGAGCTCTAGGATGAAAGGAGAACTCTAGAATCACAGAATTCATCATGGGATGCCAAGTGTTGGAAGAAATCTCAAAGCCCATCCAGTCCCACCCCATGCCACAGGGAAGGGACACCTTCCACTATCCCACATGGCTCGAGGCCTCATCCAGCCTGGCCTGGAGGCAACCTGAGAGGGAATTTGGGAACCTGTTCCTGCTGGCAGCTGGTGGAAACCAAACTACAAACGCTGTAATTAAGCCCTAGTTTTGAAATGACATTGAATTCAACTCTGTGCTCTTCCTGCTTGGAGAACAGGAGTGCTGCTGGTGTTTCATCTCTTCAGGACAGACAGATTCATCTCAAGTTGGAGGAACAGCCAAGCATCTCCTTTTGCTGAATTAGCACTTGTTATTTAAATGGGAAGCAGAATAGCTTTTGTTCACAAGAGGCTCTGCCAAGACTCAGTGCCTTGTACAGCACTAAGACTATAACCAGCATGCTGTAATACCCAATAAGTATTGAGTATAGTTTCATAAAATAAATTCTTGGCTTCTTTAACTGCAACCTGAATAGGAACAATATATGATTATGCCTTTTAAGCATTTCTTAACAAGACTTTTTTTGAGCAGTCACTGGAGCAGCAATTGGTGATATAAACGAGGGCATTAGCACTCAGACCACAGTAACAGCATCATTAAAATGCAGCTTCTGAGGTGCACTGCTTTAAATTTGCCTCATTATATGTGCAATTAGGGAACAAACAATAAAATGGCCATAATTTTTCTGCAATTTCTTATCCTAACTGCCTTTCTTTAAAGCTTAATTAATGTTAAAGAAAAAAAGGAGAAAGTGGTGGGCTGAGCCCAAGTCTAACAAGCAGAGCCATCCTTTGGAGTGATGGATGAGCACTGCCTGCACACAGCCCTGAGTTCTTGTTTGCTGTGGCAGGGAAAAATGGGTTCCTGCTTTAGATCCTGCCTGTGCTTCACCCCCCTCACTGGAGAAAGGAGCACGCTGGTGGAGTGAGGAGGGAGAGCTCCTGCCATCACCAAAGCAGCATTCCCACTCCTCCAGGGAAGCGGGAGCAGAGCTCTGGAGTTTGCTGCACGTTTGGTTCTGCTCAGATGAGATGTCAATTGAGACAGCAATCAGACTGAGGGTCTGGTTGTAGTGTATATACACTGCTATTTGTGTGTGAATTTGTAACCCATCGTTTTGGGTTCAGCTGGACACATCGGTGAGCTGTGGGGCTGGCACTAAGGAAAAAACCAGCAGGAGGGTGTGGTCTGGAGCCAGAGCTGTTCCAGCAAGGACTGATGGGGGAAGTGTCTTTCTTTTCATCCAGATCTGCTAGTCCTCTTCAATATTCTCTTGGAATGCCATTGCAGATGTTCCATTATAGATATTTTGATGTTATTTAGTGCTGGTAACTGCCATTTGAATAGATACTGGATTTGTGTTGGTTCAGGAGCATCTGGGACGAACAGGGCAGGGATAACTGTGGCATCTAACAAGGAGAAATCTATGTGGGAAGTGGGATGTTACTTAAAAGCTGGTGGCTCTGGAAACCGTGTGGAATGATGCTGTGGTGTGGGACAGGAAGCAAATGATACTGGGATAATTGGAACTGCAGAAAGGAATTTAGAGTAGAGCACAAACGATTGCCAAAGGTAAAACCAGGACGTAGGATGGTTAATGCTGCTGATAGAAAAGGCCTGAGGAAGATTGGATAGATGGAAATACTTGAGAAATGTTCTCTGTGTAATTAAAAAGATGACCCAGGTACGTTCTTGTACAAGTGGTGGAGAAACTTGTGTGATTTCTTTGCAGATAGCAAGGCAAATTTATTTTTCCAGCTAGTCATGTTTCCAGGAGATTTTTATCTGGTAATTGTGTTTGTCTGCAGTGTGCAGATTGATGGGGAACTGATGCTGCTTTTCCTGTGAGCGCTGGCAGAGTCAGGTGCTGGAAGGTGTGACTGACACACTGATTTTTTAGGTGTTGCCTTCAGGAACTGCCCCTCCCCAAAACAAAGAAGTGAGAGAGATGAAACAGGTGAGTTCACAAATACTATCAAATGCTGATAGCTGAGTATCAAATACTCAGAGTATCAAGCAGCTGTGCAGTGGGGATGTTGTGAGATATTTTCTGTGCTTGGTTAAATATCCAGACATACCCAAATCTTCAGGAATGAATATAATAAAATATACTAAGCTCTCTTTATAACCCTTCAAGTACAGAATGAGGACTATGGAGAAAGAGCCATTAAAATTGCATAGACCAAAAAAAAAAAATCTTGCCATGGAAAGGGTTTAATAATTTTGGTGGTTTGTTTTTTTTTTTTTTTGCTAAAGGGAAAGAAATCAACCAGCGGATGTAGGCTCAGGTACTAAGTTTAAATTAGCTTAACTTGCTGATGCCTTAAGACTGGGGATTAGTGAATTTAATTATGGGAGCCAGGAAGCACATTAAGATAACATTGGGCCTTAAACTAAAACCCACAAAGCAATGAAATTAAAGTTGGTAGTTTGTGTTCCATCTTTATAATGTCCTTTTCTTACTGTGCTGTAAGAAAGCACTTCCTGCCCCACCTGCCCCTTGGTGAGAGCTTTTGGGGACTTTATTTTATTGAACAAGTGACCTTTATGAGCTTTTCATGTTGGTCTCTTTGAGTGTCACAATGTACATGGACTAAAATCTGGTTTGCCCAGTGCTGGTGCAGCTGCCATGGTCAGGTCATCTTCTCATTCTGCTTCTTGCTGTTACAGCCCAAGTCAAACTTGAACAGGTTGTGTGAGGGCTTCAGCAAAGGATATTTGACTTTCTGGTGGAGACAGGTTGTTAGTGTGATGCTGACAGAGCATGTGAGGAAAAATCAGATTTCATTCCTGCTTTGCTTCTACCCTCCTGCTCAGCCTGGTCTGCTATTCATGACTGGGGTTTGTGTCTGGGCTTTGTATTTACTTTATATTTTCTAAGAGAGACTCAAGATTAAACCACTTCAAGACCACTTTTACAGGAAGTTCCAATTCTGAGTCTATTTGCTGATGAATTATGCAGTACTGACCTTCCTCTCTCCAGCATAGGATGATGTTTTTTCTTTCACTTGTCTGTATCAAAGTCACACACCCCTAAGTCACACTTAGAGATCTTTTAAGTCTCACAAGGCTTCTGGTTGAGTTGTGACATTAGAAGTTAGAGGCTGAAATTGACATTTGGGACTGTCCAGACTTCTGGTCACATGGGAAATGGGACATTACCTGGACATTATCTGACTCCTGAGCTGTTAGAGGACCTCACAGAGCTTCTGAGCCAACATTGGTCTCCTTTGTCTTCCAACAGAAATTATTCAAAAACCTCCTTTCCCCATGTTGTTTGCTAAAGTTGTCTTTATTCTCTGCTTAACATCCATCCCTTTTTAAAATGTGTTTAAAAGAACTTATTCCAATAAACATTTTATTCCCTTTTGGGCTGGTGGCTTTTCAAGGACCTTGTGGAAACTACCAAATATGCAACTTTATTCTCTTGGTATGCTAATTTATTCTGTTTTCACTGTGTATTTCAGAGTAATTCACTTGATTTTTGTTTCATTTTGTTCCAGATAATTAAAATTGTAGAATAGTTTATGTGGATGGGACAAAAACACTTGGGTCATTCAAAAAACAAATTAGTCAGCCTGGCAGGGAGTGCAGGAGAGCAAAGGGATCATCCCCCTGCTGGGCCAAATGGCTTTGATCCTTCTAGAAGCACTCCTGATGCTCCCTGTGTGTTAAACAGTGCAGTTCCAGGCTGAGCTTTCGGTGTTTCAGGCTTGGTTTGGGATGCTCCTACTTCTGGGACACTGCAGTTTGGGAATGGAAACATTTTACTTTCTAATTAACAAGTAAAAATAATTGAAAAATAGAAATTAACATTCAAAATATAATTTCCTGTATTTTACAACCTGTATTTTACCATTTGAGTGCTGGCTACCAAAGCAGGTTTGGGGCTCAGGCTCTTGCCTGGTCCATCAACACAAAGCTGGTCCATTCACCTTCTGTTGGCCCATTTGTGTCAGGATCTTTTTGTGTCTTGGGTCTGGGAATGTTTGTCAGTGTTTGGCTGAGGGGATCTCATTTTGAACACTGCAGACATTCCCTTGCACTGTGCCGGTGGCTGTTTTGGGATTTGGTTTTTAGCTTTATCCCTTGGAATTCTGCTGATTGAAAGCCTGGGAATAGAGTCCCAGAATCCCAGAGTGGTTTGGCTTGGAAGGGATCTTAATCTAGCCAATCTTGTTCCAACTCCCTGCCACAGGCAGAGACACCTTCCACTAGTCCAGGTTGCTCAAAATCTGTTTCCCTGCTGCTGTGTGAACTTAGGGATCATCCTGTGCATCAGAAATCCTTCAAAACCGCTTCCTTAAATTAGAATTCCCATGTATGTCTCCTGCAGGATGGCCTATTCTAGAGCAGATCCTCCAGCTTCCTTTCTCCCTTTGTAAGTTCTGTGCTCTCAGGCATAGGAAGCTGTTGCTGTTTTTGCCTCATTTGTGAGGGTTAAGCTTGGCTTTGAGCAGTCACGTCCCAGTTGTGTTTATCCCATCCTGCTAAAAGCCCTTCCGTGCTTCCCTGCCTCTGGAGTGCTGGACGAGGTGGGAGTTCCCTGTCAGGTGTCACTCCCCAGGCTGCTCTGAGACAGAGTGAAAATTTAACAGGGTAGAAATCTATTTAGATTTAGGTGAAATGTGCTGTTTTGAGCTTGCTAGCATAAGTGAAATATGCTGTTTAGTCTGGTGACTGCAGCACTAGCAAAACTGCCCCAGCTAAAGGAAAAAACTGAATTTCCAAGCTGAAGAGATAAGAGATAAGAAAGACACCTCGGACCTTGAAACAGACAGCACAGAGTGACCCAGGAGTTCTCTCTGTACTTTCTGACAAAAACTGAGTACAAGTGTAACTAGCTGTAGGTGTGTAATGTGAAATCAGCAGAATGAATACATGAACCTATTGTGAAACTCTATGAATATGTAAATTAATAAGAGTAATAAAAAGGGATCGAGAGTTCTCAGGGGCACGCGTGCCCTTTGAAGAGGAAAGATCCCTCACATGCGCCCAGCGCTGCAATAAACATACCGTCCCTACAAATCTTTATGGGAATTGTGAGGTTTTAATTTTTTGTCCGTGTTTCAGCTGCACACAGCAGCAGCTCCTGCAGGGGATGCCTGAGCAATTCAGGGCCAGGCAGGCACCTCCAGCCGTGTCCTCAAACAGCCCTTCCTGGGATGGCCACTCCCAGGAGGCAAGGTGGGACACACCTGTCACCTGCAGGGACACCCAGCTTGTCCTGGGGGTGGGGAACCCCTCCTCTTGCCCAGTGCATCACCACCACCACCCCCTGTGCCTCTGCTCTCCTCCCCTGGCTGCCACATTCCTGATCACACGTCACTCAGCCTTTTTGCTCCAGTTTAAGGTGGTTATTTATCGATCTGCTTTTGGCACTTGGTAAAATGCCAGTTTTTAGTATTAGCTACTGGCCTCCTTTTATTGCAGCCTTATAAAGTTTTATTGTTCCTCTTCAATGCTGAGAATGTGTAAATGTTTCTTCTAGAATGGCTTGGATATTTTGATATTTTCTGCTTTAACCTGTGAAGCTCTCATCATGAGAGATTCCCTCTTGCATCTTTCTTGCAGTGTTGGAAATGTTTTAAAAACTTGTGGCTTGTCTGGAACAGTGCTGGGAGGGAGCATGGCATTCAGAATTCCTGCAAATAAAAGTTTAATAACAAAAAAAAGTATCAGCCCCAAAAATTCTTACCCAACTCTTCTAAAGTATTGCGACAAAACATAATTTTAGAATATTTTAGAGTATTTTTTTATTAATATCTTGCTACTAATTAGCCTTGCAGTGAGGAAAAAAGTGCAGAACATCTGGCCTGGGAGTTGTTTTCCTGCCACAGAAGTGTTGGAGAGCTCTGCAGGGTTTTTGTACCACCTGGAGAAATGGAGCCAGGTGTGGGGAGAAGTGCAGAACCCATTAATAATCAGTCTTCCAGGGACATTGGTGTGCCATTGCCACTTGCAGGTGGCTGGGTGGTGATAAAGGCAGTCTGTACAGAATGTTTTCGTAACTTTGCAGACCCTCATTACTATTAGAGAGGTTTGTTCTTAAGGAATCTCTTGGAAGAATTCCAGCAGGATCACCTTCAGAGCCTGGGACATGACTCAACAGTTCTTACAGATGAGAGCTGTGAGAATATTTTGTGATTAGTTAAATATCATGTAATTTTAATTAGCCCAGCTATTCTCTATCCGTTTTCTTGGTATTTAGTTTTCATTATCTTTAGCATGGAATTGTCATTTACATTTTTGTTGTCTCCTTGTTACCCAGTGATGTTGATTAATCCCTATTCTGGTGAGAACACTCCAGCAGAACTGTATAGAATCTTTCCTGTTGCAGTTTAGTCCTGTTGCTGCCAACTTCCCCCTCTTTAGCCTGACCTGTTCCTTGATGAAAAGAAATATTTATGATTTTAAGACCATAGAAAGCAGTGGTGGTAATGGTGTGTGACCTCTGTGTCACAAAAGCTGTTACCTTTTAGTGGGTGGAATAATTGCTTTGCTTATGTCCAGCTGGAAAACTGCCACATTGTATGGATCAAAAAATACTGAAGAAATGAAAAATAAAGGGCTTGAAAACAGCTATTTAGATAATGTAAGCTGTTACTCATTATTTAAACTTTGGGTTTGAGTTTTCTGTCATTATATATGGAATTGTTGACTTTCATAATGCCAAATTGGGTAATAAAGGATTAATCAGTTGGCAAGAGCATAAACTCTAGGAGACAGAAGTAGGTTGTGACAATGTTGAGAGGAAATGGTGTGCTTGAACTTAGTTCTGATTGTGACTGACAACTTTTTGTACCCAGTTCCAAGGTTTTGGTGCCAGTTTAACTTAGAGAGAGCTGGGTTTTATTTAGCTCCATGTAGGTAATAGGGAGACCTGGCTGCAATATCTAGAAATTCTCCAGAGTGTGGGTCATCCCAAAGAGTTAAAGAAACTAATAGCATAACCTCATCCATATCCTCTCTGCCCTTGGAGTAGACATAATGTGGAGGACTTTCACTTTAATAAACGATGTAATTATTATTTGTGGTGAGTTGCAGCTGCTGTTACAATTCCAGTCTAATTCAGCTTCCATATATCAGCGAGCAGAGAAAGTCAGCAGACTCTGTGCCCCTTCCTCTGTCTTGTGATGCTCCACATTTCTCCTGGTGAAGTTAATTGTGAATTTCACGTGGGTTTTCCTGCTGAAGGCTGGCACTGCTTCCCTTGCACAGGGTGGCCTCAGCAGCACATCGGGGAAACAGAGGTTTCTGCTTTAGCTTTGTTTTAGGCATTTCCCTTATCTCCAACCCCTGCAGTCCTGCCACAATGGCTCTGGGGTTCTTTGTGTAGCAAATCCTGGCACCAGATCTAACATCAGCCTTTTCATTACTCACCTTCTGTGGCACTATCAGAGAGCCCCAGAGCAGAGGGGCTGTCTAATGCATGGCAGCAGCTTTCAGCTGCCTCTGAGCAGATGGGAGCAGGAAATGAGGAGCAGTGACAAAGATTGCATGTGTTGGATTCTTTGTCATAAATTCATCTGAGTGCTGAGTTGCTGTGTGGATGCACAGAATCAGCCCGTGTCTCATTTTAGGAGCACAATTTGTTTTATGCTTGGCATCTCTATAGCCTTTGGCTTGTCCCCGGTGGCAGTAGGAATAGAATGTAATTTTTTATAGAGCTTAGTTTGCTTTTGTGTATTTCTGTGCAGCAATTAGGTGCTTTAATTTCTTATCTCCTAAGAAGTTGTTCCTGTTCTTAGTTCTCTCCTGTTTAATCCATGCTGCTCTGCTGCAAATGTTATCACTGCTATTCAGAGGCAAGAAAGGAGTTTCACTGGCACTGTGATATAAAGGGTCAGAGATCAAACTACTTAATTCACTTTTTGCATCGTGTTACACCAGGATCAGGTAAAACACGAGTCTCAGGACCAGTGCTGCTGGGTGTCCAGGCATCACTGCCCTGAAGTTGGGGTTGTTACACAGGGCCATTCAAAATTCTTCTTGTGGCTTCCACAACTGCTTGTTGGAGATGGAACAACTGGAATTGTGCTAATCAAGGTCAGGAGAAAAGAGCTCTCGCTCTGTATTGCAAGCAGGGAAATATTAGAATTGGAAAGCAAAGTGACTGTAGGAGAAAACAAGAGAATATGAATTAGGGATAATGTCTGTTGGCAGGTTTGGATTGAGTGGGCAGGCACTGGAACAAGGTGCCTGGGGGCTGGAGTCTCTGCAAGTGTTTAAGATGGATGTGGTGCTTGGGGACATGGTTTAGGACATTTAGGTGATGGTGGGTCTGGATGATCCTGAAGGTCTCCTCCAACGCTGCTGATTCTGATAATTACATAAAAGCAGTATTTGCCCAAATTCATCTAATTCAAAGCAGCTCCTCCTTCTTGTGCTCTACTGGAGTTGGCACTGGGGGTTGTGCTGGTGGGGCACCTCTGCAAATATCCCTTCTGTGATTTCTGGAAAAGCCCCTGGGGGGTTGGAAAGCCAGGAATTGACACTGTGAGGCACCTTGAGGGCTCTGTGTCCCCCTCGCCCTGGGGACAGCAGTGGCCTGGAGTGGCCATCTGGCCAAGGCACCGTGGGTGTCCTGCAGGGGCACGGCTGCCTCAGGAAATCCAGCTGATAAACAAGCACAGTTTGTTCAGAGCCTGTTAATTCTCCATTTGCTCGGTACAAAGTGAAGAATATTACACAATGTGACCAAATATTCATACAAATAAGATCTTAAATTGTTTCTCTGCTTATGCCACCTGTTCTTGCAGCTAAGCTAACACAGAATTTGATCCTGTATTATTAGTTGCAAATGGAAACAAATGAGATGGAGCTGTGTGGCAGTGTTTTCATTCCACACCATCCATCCCACGGCAGGTCTCTATTAGTCAGGAGCAGGGGCACTGCAGGCAGGGCTGCTGCTTCTTATGCTGGTGGGCAAACGTTTGCCTTGGAGCTCATTGATCCTGGGAAGTGGCAATGGAACTGAGGCTGTGACTATTTACTTACTTTAAGTTTGCAGAGGCTGATTGAACCTGAAGATAAACAGCATCATATTTCCAGTAGAACTATTGGATGCATAAATCCTCGGTTATTTTCTCTCTTAAATTTTCATGTTCTGTAAAGAAAAGATGGTAGATGGGGTAACCAAAATGTGGAACAGCTTGTTCAATCATCAGCAACTTGTTCAATCAGTTTCCACTGATTTTCCTGGGATGGAGTAATCCTTTCTCCCAGTAATTTACATGCCTCCAAAGTGTGTGATTCCCATGTACCAGCCTGGGGATATTTAAGGTGCAGAATTACTGCCAGAATAACCTCAGATACAAACAAGAAATTTCTTTTCCAATACAAAAATCAAGACGGTTCCTTGCCCTGAGGGGTTGCTGGAGGTTTCATTGTGGATTTAATTACCAAGATGACAATTTTCATGTCACTTGTTGACTTGCTGTTACATTCCTGACTCAGCACACTGGCAGCTGCTGCCTGTACTGGGTGCTAACTCATTTAAAGGTTGATGTTGGAAAACCCCTCCAAACATACACCTGTGTGTAACTGCTGAGTACTGAAGCATAATATTTCACAAACCCCTGTCACTGAGGGTTTGCCTGTTAACAGGGGTTAGATACAACCTTACAACAAGTTGGAGAGTTGGGTATGAACTCAGTGAGCAGCTGGGACTGATGATTGTAAAATTTAGCAGTTAATTCCTGTAGAACCACGAGGAGAGAGATCAGAACAGTTCTGTGTGAGAAGCTGAAGTTGGGTCAATGTTTTGTAGGGGAGCTTGTAAGGCACAGCCAGGTTGGTTTAGAAATCCCCAGCCTGGTGTGGAGTGAGGTTTGAATTGCTGTGCTGGCTTTTATATATAGGAAGAACCATAAATGTGAAATATTTAGAGAAGAATGTGACAAGCAGCTTCATCATTCTGCCTGCTGAAAGGGAGCTGGACTAACAGTTCAATAATACATCCAGTTTTGTAGTTATTAATGCTGTAATTACTCATGGTGGCAACTGTTTTCTTCTCTGTGCGTACAAGGAGAAGGACTGATGGTGTTCAGATGTTTTTGTTAAAAATGCAGTGTGCTGAGCATCATTTTGTACCTGCTTAAATCACTGCAATATCCTGGCAGTGTTTGTGCTAGGATTTGTGTAAAACTGGAGATTTATCAGTGCCCTGTGAATACTTAATAATAATAATAATGCTCCTGCCTGTACCTGTCTGGTGTCTTGGTCTGAAAAGTTCCTTGCAAAAGAAGAAAAGTCCAAGACAAATATTTCTTGGGAATGTTCACGGATATCCCTTTAGGCTGTGTTTTTATTGCCCCTTGTTAATACACTGAAATGGAAATGTTCTCCTGTCTGTTGTAGAGATCCTGCTCAGAAGAGCTGCAGCTGAGAAGTTTTGTGGATGATTAATAAAGGAACAGACTTGACTCATGTTTCACTCAAAGACTGAACAAGAGAGGAGAGTGTGGAAGGATAAAAATCAGAGTGCTTAATTATGAGTAGTTTCTAAAGAAGGTGTGGATTTGAAAGCCAAGTCTGGACTGCTGATTTACCACCAGCAGGTGTGTGTTTCTGCAGGACCTGTGAGCCCTGACCCTGCAGGTGTTGGGTGGCACACCAGGTTAGCCTTGCATGGGAGGGAGAGTGGTCTGGGGAGGTTATTAATGGTGTCAGGTTTTCCATCTCACACCCTTTTGGCTGTTTGCAAAGTGGTCAGCACTGTGATAACCTTTTGTCCTGCCTGCTCTGGCCCTGCCTGAGCCAGCAAAGCACCAACTTGCTTTGTACCAGTTCCCAGAGAACAGCAGAGAACCCCTCTAAGAAAAGCACAGCCCAGTAATCTCCCTGATGTGGCTTTGAAAACGAGGAGCTCTTTCTGTGCTGTGTTAAACAGTGTATTGCCATAAAATTCAATCCTTCAGCTCCCTGAGAAGATTGTCACCACTTCAGCCTTGCTTAATCTCTCATCAGATGATAGCAAATGTTCTGGCTCTGTTGTTTTTGGTGTTCTGGGCACACAGAGAGAACATCCCTGAGTCTGCAGGGGAGGGGGATAGGATTGTCCATTTGGGATGTGGAGTTTGTCAGAGGGAAGTGCAATTTATCTTGAAAACATTCTACCTGGGAATAAACACTCTTCGTTTTCCGTTTCCCATGTTGGAACAATTGCTCATCAAACAGCAGTGTATTCCATGGAAGTATCTGGCTAACTTAAGGAACTCAGTCAAAGGTGCCTGTAACAATTGTCAAATGTTGTATTTTCACCTGTTTTAACTTTTCCAACCTGAAAGGGGACCCTTAGGGCTAAAGCCAACTATAATGCAGATGGTTTGGAATGGTGTCATGGGAATATGAACTATTTTACTCATCTCCATACGTTTGGTTTTAATATTCTTTTTTCCCCTGGCAGTTTGCTAAAAATGAGAAAATATTTATAATTTTTCATTTTTTGTCAGGTGTTCTTTTTAATATTCCTGCTGTAAATGATTTAGTGGAGAAAGTCATCTCACTGTAGAGAAGGAAGATTCTCTCATAACTTCACTGAATAAAGGTCAGGGATTGGTGTTGTTAATGGATAAAAGAAAGGAATTATGAAATCTCTTCTAATATTTGTAGTTGGTCTCCAAAAGGAAAGGTTCAAACCACATATAATTACCATTTCCAGGTTTTGGAATGTGCTTCTTTCTCCACTTTTCCGCCTTGAGTTGTGATCTTTCCCTATTTATTTATCTGCGTTTTGGCAGATAAATAAAACAAAAGTTTTTGTGCTTGGTGCCGAGGGTGGGATGGCCTTCTCCTTTACAAAGCCCAGGACAAGGGGATGGCAGAGGAAATAAAGTGACTGTCTGAGAGGAAATAGCACACAAAAAAATACCATTTTTTGGTGCAGGACAATCAGGCCAGGTCAGAACGTGCGAGGCTCATGGGAAGAAGTGACAGCGCGGAAAACGAGAGCAGGGGCTTTGTGTGGGATTAACTCAGGAGGGGAATGGAGCTGCTGCCCTTCTGCCATCCCACAAGCCTCAAACAGGGTGTCTGTCCCCAGGAGCGGGGCTTTGTCACTCACCCACTGTCGATGTTCACCCTCGTGATGGGAGCAGAGCGTATCCTGGGAAAATTCCGAGTTATCTCCAGTGCCGTCTGGAACACTCACGGACCTTGTTAGTGCGTGCCTGATTTTTATCTGTCACAGACAGTTACAGGAGCAGGATTTTTTTAAGCCATAACCAGAATAATTTGAGTTCCAGCCGTGGCAGCAGAGGCGCCGTTCAAAGCCTGGGATGTTCCCAGGTGTGCGAGCCGGGCTGGAGTCAGCAGGAGCTGGTGCTGCGGTTCAGGTGTCTCTGGAAGGGACAAGGGCAGCAGCTGACAAAGTGGCCTTAATCTCCTTTTCATCTCCCTGAAATCTGGAGTTCTTTGTTCTCCTGCCCCCTCCCGTGTTCCTCAGAGCTGCTCCTTGGCAGGAAGGAGCAGTGTGGGCTCCAGCCCCTCGGGCTCTCCCTGCCCCATGCTTGCCAAGGCATTGGTGCTGCAGAGCTCCTGCACCTTTGGGTTCTGATCCAGCCCAAATCCTGGGAATAACCAGCATTTCCCACACGAGCACTACCGTGTTAACAGCAGTTATAATTTACTGTGAAAAATAATTTCCTCGAACAATTTCTTAATTGTCTTTAGGAGAAGATGCTGGTGATAATTTTTGAGCAGTAGCTGCAGAGTATGAAATTACAGAAATGCTGATACTGTTTGATCTGTTCACATTCTGTGCACCTTGTTATGGACCATGTTCAATGAGTAGGTAAAAATTAGAGTGTGTTTAAGACATTTTGGGCACTGTATGTTTAATAAGGAAGACTATGCCTAAGGAAAACCTTTGTTAAATTATTAATTTGAATTTAGAATCCAACTAGAAATCCAGCAGAACAGTAAATACTGGATTTGGAACTTTGGTGTACTTAATATTCTTGATAAACCTTTTTCTTTGAAAATCATCTAATTTTAAGAACAAAATTACTTTAAATTTCACTGCCAGTTCTCTTTTGCTGCCTCACTCACAGTCTGCTGCTGCTTTCAAACAGAAAATTGTTTTGACAGTGTCAAATACCGGGGTTGGTGCTGGAGTTAAATCGGATTTTAATTCCTCACTCTGCCGAAAATGAGCAGATTTGTTTGTTCACCAGTCACTTAGCACATGACCTTGAGCAAGGCTGTGCAAGGGCTACCCTTTTGGAATAGTCGTCTCTAATTAGGAGAATTTTATTCTGCGCCGTGTGCCTTGCGGGGACTCGAATCAGGGCTCTGGAAAAACACATTGCTTGGGCCCTGTGTCTGTGAGAGGACAGCCAGCATCTCATGAATAAAGAAACTCTGGCTGACCTTGGCCACTCACTTGGCAAGAAGCACAAATACCAATTCCAGCAGATGAACTTCTGCTCCTAGGTTCCATCCCAGGGCTCCCACAGGGCTGGCAGAGCAGTGGGAACATCTTCAGGAACTTCAGGGCTGCTGGAAATGCCTCTCAGAGAGGTTTGTGGTGTGCTCCTTCCCAAGGTCTGCTGGTGTTCCTGGCTTTCCTTCCTCACCCTCACCCTCACACCTTACCAGCAGTGATCCTGCTCCCAGAGGAGCTCGGTGGCACATGAGAGCTTAATTCCCAGAGTAACCAAAGAGGAAAGCCATAGTAATCACAAACACTCACCACGGTGTGTTGGTCAAGAGATCTTGGGGAAATATTCAGCTGAACAAGGGCTTGAGCTGAACTTGCCAGTGTTTGGTTTCTTTGGAAGGGAAGGCAGAGCACAGCGTGGTCTCACTTGGTTTAAACCACGTGGCCACAGCAGAGATGCAGGATTTGGCTGGGAGTACCTGGCAGATCTGTCCAGCAAATCTGCACAGAAATTCTGCTTTATTTCAGCAAGGTAAAGAAATTTCTTAGAGCTTGAGGGAGTGTGGTGAGGTGTGACTTTGTTAATGCCAGGAGTATTTGGAGCTGCTCTGTCGGGCTGTTGCAGAGATGGGCAGTCCAGGAGCAGCTGAGGGCTGGTCATTTGTCCTTAATGCAGGGAGCTAATCTGGATTGATGGACATCCCTGCTGGATCGAGGCCAACGTGCCCTCCTCTTTGTTAAATAAACTCCCCAGGTTTGCATTCCATGGAAATACCCATTCCCAGTAAGGTCCATTGGGGTTTGGCCATCACTGCCTACTACAGCATCTCCATCTTCCCTTAAGACTAGATGTGAAAATACAGGTAAAAAGTACTGAAATAGGTGAGGAGGTTTCTCTGGTTTTAATGCACATTAACATGTCTCTCAGTTTCTGTGCTGTATAAACAAAGAGCTTTTCCAGTAACTTGTTAGATCCCCTGCAGATACTAAACTGAAAGGGAGTCCTATGCAAATTTTCCATGTTTTCTGAAAATTAAAGCATGAATACAGTAAATCCGATGGGGCAAGGAAAAGATCAGCAGAATATAACTAAGAGAATACTCCAAACGTTTTTACTGCTTCCATGGCTATTTAAAATATTTTAAACCAAGCCTTGCATGCATTTCCTGCATGTCTCAAGGATAACCTGTTACTACTGTTTAAAACTTGCAACCAGTGGTTTTGCTGAACAATGAAAAGGGTTATATTTTGTTTTTTTGTTGTTTTTTTTTTTGCTTGCATGTTTCTCAAACACAGCAATTCATTCTGGTTTTTAATTGCTCGAATAACCTCACCTCATTGATTCCCAACAAAGCCACCAGACTGACACGTCAACAAATTGGAAGTTCAGTGTGGAATAAAAGCTGGTGACAAAACCTGACTCCTTGCTTGGAGGCGTGAGATTTGTGGTGAACGTAGTTTAGCTGCTGTGAAAACCAGAGCACAGAGCAGGGCCTGTCAGAGCTGATTTTTGGGAAGGAATTGTTGCCTGGGAGAGGCCCTGGCACAGGTGCCCAGAGCAGCTGGGGCTGCCCCTGGATCCCTGGCAGTGCCCAAGGCCAGGCTGGACAGGACTGGGAGCACCTGGGACAGTGGGAGCTGTCCCTGCCATGGCAGGGGTGGCACTGGGTGGGATTTAAGGCTCCTTCCACCCCCCCAAACCATTCCATGACTTGCCCACACATGGATTGGGGTTGCTGAGATGAACCTGCTGGCTGGGGGTCTCCCTGATCTCATGCCCATGGAAGCAGCTGGTTGTGAATAACCTTTTTCAAAAGTCTGGGAGAGGTAACTGGGGCTGGCAAATCAATAGCAGAGCATTGTAAAGACATAATAAAATATGGCACAAAAGAGAGCCCTTCCTCCAGGGCTTCCCAACCTAATTACGGAGCAAATATGTAACTGTATCAGAGGCTGCTGTTGAGCTTCTAAAATTCTATAGGAAAGGTACTATTTTCTGTTCAATTAATTAATAGCAGATCTGGGGCTCTGTGTGGTTGCCACTTTTATTGGCAGGTTTATTAACTTCCTTCCTACCATAGTCATGGCTTTAATAGACCTTTTTTTAGATTTTTTTTTTTCCTCTTCAAGTGGTTTTTGTTATTGTTGGGGATTTTTGTTTTTATCAGTTTAACTTAATTACAACTGTAGCACCTCAGAATCGTGATGGAGGCCAGCACCATGTTACACCCAGTTAGTGCTGTGCCTTAAAGGAACAATGTGTTATGTAGTAAATAAACTTGCTTTAGGTATTCACAGAACTGAAACTTCTGGGTTCAGGGTCAGTCTGTTGCATGTTTTGCTGTCTGTTCAGTGAGCAAACTTTAGACCTGACCCAGTCACAGACAAACTAAGTAGGTGGCAAATTCCACTGATATTTGAGATGGGGGCTGAGACAGAACTGCTGGTGTACAAACCATGCACGAGCTGGTTTTGCAGGTAAATCTCACTTAGGATACACAATCTGGGCTCTCCATTTTCCCCATGACCAGTGAAATCCCCGTGTGGCCAGTGATGCCAGGGATGTGGTTTGGGGTTTTTGGTGTGGCTTTAGGAGTGTCCTGTTGGCAAGCAGCAGGAGCAGGGGGTGCCTGATCCATCTGACAGCTCAGTAATGAAGATGTTCCCAATGGAGCCAGCATGTTCTGAGGAATTGGCTGTGGTTTCACCTAAGAAAGGTTTAGCCATTTTTAAGAGGTACAAACAGTTTCAGTACCCTTGAAACAAGAGCAGAAAACAGCAGGAGCTGTCTGCCAGGCTTCCAGGAGGCTGCTGGATTGTTTGCAAATGCAGAGTGTGTTTTGTGTAATGGGAGCAGAGGTCTGGCAGGAGGCAAAGGTATGGGCATCAAAAGCAGTTATCACCCAGGCCAAGCCATATCTCTAAAGCTTGCTGGACACCCTGCCTGTGCTGTGCCACACAGAGCAGGGGTTCCAGGATGGACACCCTGCCTGTGCTGTGCAGGGAATTCAGGATGGACACCCTGCCTGTGCTGTGCCAGCAGAGCAGGGGTTCCAGGATGGACACCCTGCCTGTGCTGTGCAGAGCAGAGCTCCAGGATGGACACCCTGCCTGTGCTGTGCAGAGCAGGGGTTCCAGGATGGACACCCTGCCTGTGCTGTGCAGGGAATTCAGGATGGACACCCTGCCTGTGCTGTGCAGGGATTTCAGGATGGACACCCTGCCTGTGCTGTGCAGAGCAGGGCTCCAGTATGGACACCCTGACTCCCTTGCCTTCACTCCCAATAAACCACCTATTCTTCTCTCACCTGCTATCTGTGCACAGGCCACACCAATTACACAATAAATTTTTCCTTACATAATGTTCTGCCTTCTACAGGAGCGAGGGTGGATTTTCTTTTCTTTCCCCCCCCCTTTTTTAGCTTCTCTAGAACCTTTGTCCTCTGTAGGTAGAGGAGAAAGGGAGCAGCATTTTAGCAGGGAAAGAGAGGCTTCTGCCTGCAGATGAGCAGGGTGCAGAGTCTGTGGTTCGAGCAGCTGGAATTCTGGGTCTCTGCTTCCCAACACTTGGAAGCTGGGCTGCAGCAGTGTTAGAGGGACTGTTTCTGTATGCAATTACTGTTCAAGTTAATAATGATTTCTGGGATCAGTAACCACTGCAGTCAGTGGTAGCTAATTCTTTGCTTCTGAGAAGGCTGTACAGTCTTTTGTTACTGGCATTATGTGATTGGGATGTGGCAATTCATCTCCTGACAAACACGGCAGTGCTTAGAACTATTGCTTGTATGAGTGTTTGTACATGTATTTGTTTTGCATTATTAATACACAAGCTTTTTGCAGCAGCTTTTAGTGAATTACTGAGTCTTGACAGCAATAATCATATTTACTTGGCAGATATTTTTTTGAATCCTGCAATGTCCTTCAGAGTTTTTGAGCTCTCATCTCTTGCAGTGCTGTTATATTTGTAGCTGCTTTTTAAAAATGCTGAGGTCTGAACTTCATTCTCTAAATGTGGAGAACACCACCAGAGGGTTGGTTGTTTTCTTTGTGAACTCTGGATAGAGTAAGAGTAGTGAGATGATGGATGTGCCCTCCTCCTGGAGTGCTTACAGGTGTTCATCTGCACCACTGCTCTATAACCCAGCTGCTGCAAGCCAGAGGCTGTGGGAGGGATGAAGTCAGACCCTCGTGCTTTTCCCGTTCCACTGCTCTGGTTCTGCTGGCTCCTGTTTCCCCCTCCAAACAAAAGGAGACAATTGCCAAGTGGTTGATGATCATCTCTTTTTTCCTTGCATTAACTGCTCGCTGCTGAAACTGTCTGAGCATCTGTGGTCAGATGGAATAAAATAGATCAGGAGAGCTGGAGCCCATCAAACACATTTCTACAGTAGATTGAGAGAGGAACAAATTAGGTACTTCAAAAAGCAATTCTTGGCAATCACAGTGGTGGTTTGGGTTATTTAGTAATTGATAAGCCAAGGGCCTGAACTCTTGTTTGAGGATACTGAATTGTTATGAAGGATCTGTCTGAAGCTCCTTGACGTTCTCATCAGGATTCCCACAAAATACATTAATTAATCTGTAAAAGATTAAGTGTGCAGGTACTGACTGCCTCCTTATACATCCAGTCGAGAAGGTGTCACCAATTTAGGTGTCTTCAATTTATCTTTGAACTGTGCAGCATTGCTCCCGTGTCACCCCAAGAGGGCTTTGTGTGACACTGCTGGGTGTCTGGGGGATCCCCCTCACCTTCCAGCACCAATCCCTTTTGGAAAATGAGCAAAAGGAAATGTTGCTTTGTGGAGAGCAGCTCAGGAACAATGTGGGCACCTCCCGCTCTGGTCTGGAAGGAGCCAGCTCTTCCCCCTCAGTGTGCAGGGGACAAAAAGGAGCCAATCTCATCACTTGAGCACCTCCAACTGCCTCCCCTAAAGCTCCTAATTAGACATGTGATTTTTCATAAGATCTACAAATGTTTTATTCTTCTGGAAACCCAAGAGCTCACCTGCTCTTCACAAGGACATGTCAGGAGCAGCCTCAACCCCTCCATCATTTGTCTTTGCCCAGATGTGGTTTGAGCTCCTAAAACTGCAGGGTTCTTTAAAAGGAAAATTCCAGACTAGAATCTGATTTCAGATAATCTAGAAAGAAAAAAAAAATTAAGCTTTTCCCTCTGTCCAACCAAAGTAGCAGGGGGGGTTTGGGCAGACCTGTCTGCTTGTTTCCAGCTGGATAATTAATCTCTTTCTGCTCTGTCACCTGCACCATGGAAGCCTTTTGGTCTGCCATGGAAATATCTTTCTAGGGAATTGAATTACAGAGCAAATGCCCCACTTTTGATGCTTTTAGGGAGTGCTCTGGGGCCTGCCTGTGCCATCTGTCACCTGAACCTTGGCCTTGCTGATCAATGAGCACATGCCTTATGTGCCTCCTTATCTCCCTCTGGGTGTGATTGGCAAGGGAGGGGTGCTGAGAAACCTTCCCAGTGTGTTACTACAAAGATCAGGGTGACCCAATGAATAATTTCATTTTCTTGCAGTAACTCCAGAATGGTCTCTGCTTTTTGGAACCATTTTAACGACAGCACGCGACCAAATCAAGACAATCAGTAATTAGATTTTTGCATAAAGGCAAGATATTTGAACTGGCAGATTGCTGGGAACAGCCCAGGCAGCATTCCAGCTGTGCCTGCCTGGGCTGGGGAAGAGCTTCTTGAGCTGTCCATTCTCAGGGTGTGATGTGTTGGGGTGACCCCAAGAGTGTAAAAGTCCTCATTTCCCAGCCCGTGCAGCCAAAGGAGGAGTCTGAATGTGCAGGGTCGGCTTCTCAAGGCTGTTCATTTTCCCTTCTCTAGAACATTCTCTCTCTGCCCTGCTGAGCTCTGCCCAGCAGCTCGGCCATGGCATTCTGTCTGCCCTCAGGGCAGTGTTCACATTTTATACCAAAAACTCCGTGTGCCGTGGTTACAATAACGTGCCAATGTCTGTCATTGATGTTGGACAGTGTGTCTGTGCCTTAAACCAACAGAAAAGTGTCACCAGCACAGCGAGACATGGAGGGCAAGGAGAAGGAAAAGAAGGTCAGGACACGCCTAAATTCCTCCATCTTGTACCCCTGAACCCCATTCTAAAAACCCCAAAATTCTACTTTTTCACTCTGTGTTAATTCAACTACCACACTGCTCAAACCCTTGTGGTTTGTAATTCCTCACACAGAGTTGGCAGCTTTTCCCACGGGCTAAAATGGAAGCCACAGGTGTTTTTGACTTTGTGCCAAAGTCCCTGAGCTCCCTGCCAGGGTCTGGAGCCAGCCAGGGCAGCCAGAGGGATGTGCTGGACTCCCACAAGACAGACTTGGCTTTCGCAGGATTTCTTCTGAGAGAAGCTGTGAGAGAAGAGGAGAAAAGAGAATCAAAACAATTCTTATCTCACTCACTGCTCCCTGTTTGTGCCCATGTGGATTGTGGACTGGAGATTGTTTACCCAAGGTGATTGCTTGATTGGATTCTGGTGATGGTTGTTTGGATTCAAGGACCAATTGGATCCATGTGTGTGTTGGGACTCTCAGGAGAGAGTCATGGGTTTCCTAGTTAGTTAGTGATAGTTTTTGTTAGTGTAATAAAGTTATAATATAATACAGTATAATAAAGTAATTAATTAGCCTTCTGAAGCCATTGGAGTTCAGAGATCATTCTTCCTGTGTGTCGGGCATCCCGGAGGAGCACAGATAATGGAGGAGCACAGAGTGTTTTCTGTCAGGCAGGAGGGGCTGGCACGGGCTGCTGCCACTCTCCAGCTGGAGCGTGGAAAACTTGTTAACACACTGATAGAGAGAGCCCAGCCACATGGCAGGAACACGGGGAAAATCCCCCTTTGGATCACTGACAGGCGCATCCTGCAGCTCAGCTGAAATGCTGCTTTGCTGTTCTGCTCTGCTGCATTTCAGGGTTTGTTTTTTTTCTTTTAAACTGGCAGAAACTGTTCCTTTCCGCTATCTTGCAGTTTAGAGCTTTCCTTTTGGCTGGTTTTGGGAGGTTGGGGTGACTTGGTTCCTGCTGACACATGGGATCCTCTTGGCTTCACAGGTCTGGGAGGTGCAAAAGCACTTGACAGATTCCTCCTCTCCCAGTTAGGAGAACTGAAATCCCAGAAACAAGTCAATTGCATTCAGGCCCTCTCTTCAGGGAGCTGCTCAATAATTTAAGCACACAACTCAGGTAAAATCCTCAAGCAAAGCTCTTGCCTTGCCCAGCCACAGCCACCAGCACCTTGTTCTTTGCCTCATCTTCCCCACCTTTGCCTTGCCCAGCCACAGCCACCAGCACCTTGTTCTTTGCCTCATCTTCCCCACCTTTGCCTGTGGAAACTTGGATCCTTCAACTTAAAATGCATCTTAGAGTGATTTGCTTTGGAATCTCAGGCTCTCATCTTCACCATTTAGAGGTGTTGTTCACCATGTTTATGGAGAAGTTTTTAGGTCAGGTGAGGTAAAAGATTCACTGGGAATTACTTGGAAAACTTTGATGTTTGGAAAGGGGATGGATTCATACTCTTCTGTGTAGAACAAGGTCACAATACTTAGGCCATAATGTAGAACAAGGTCATAAACTCATTGTAGATCAGGTTTTTTTAAACTCTTATCATTATTATCAGGCCCTTTTGCAAACCTTATTTTCCAGGTGCTTCTAGAAGTTTTGTTCCTGTATTTTTGTTTTTGTTCAGTTCTGACAGCTGGCAAACACCACAGAAGAAGATCCAGTGAAGAGACAGATGCTGACTTAGTGGGTTACACAGTTTGAATGACAAACCAAGATCAACAGATCATTATTTTTCACAGCAAGCAGAGAGAAATGGCTGATTTTAGTGCCAGCCTGTGCTGATAGGAACTCTTGTGCTCCAGAATGCAGCACAACAGGAGCAGCTTTCTTGCACTATTCCAGGCTTTGCTCTGTTTGATTGCAATTACATTTTTGATATTCAGCCCAATTCCAGTTTGCCACTGCAAAAAGGAGGCTGATGACCTCATCTACTCTCACTCGAATAAGTTGTTCCATGTTGTCAAATAATTGTTTTAATTTTCTCCATTTCTACTGATTTTTGGCTTTATTCCCAGCTTATTTAGTTGTTCAGGGCAGGTAAATTAAGTGTAGGCAAGGTTGTCTTTTACTTTCTCTTGTTATATTGTACTGTTAACTCCATGCTAAATCTTGATACAATTTAAAGTATTCTGCTGCAGTTGCATATCATTTGATGTCTTCAGAAATCCCACTGTGCCCTCAGCTTTAAATAAAAAGTATTTATTCCTTAGGAATATATAATTCAGAACAAATCCAGGGGTTGTGGAGAGCAGCTTTGGAGACTTTTCCCAACATTCCAGTGGCTCAAGGATGTATCAGATGCTTTCCCTTCACCATCTTGTTATACATATCAGCACAGTGATGGTGTAGTTCAAAATTCTTTGTGATTATGAGATGGATTAAAGCACCATGTGGAAACGCCAGATAATATTTATTTAACATTTTTGTTTGACTTGTGAGGATTGGGTGGTAATTGGTTGAAGGAAATACTTATTTCTGTTTCGTTCATCGTATGTTATCATCATCAAATCTGTTCCTGTGAGTGTTTTTCACATCTCTCAGCCTGGTTTTCTCTTTGCCTTTGCTGGCCAGCTGATGAAATGCACACACTGGCTCAATTTTAAACCCAGTTTTTGACTTAATTCTTGCAGACAGGAGCTGAGGATTTTGCTCTGAGCAGCTGGTCCGGTGAAAGCTCTTGGAAAGCACAGCCACAACCTGCCAGTAACTCACAGCTCGAGGAGCTGGTGCTGCCTGTAAATCTGTGCTCTCCAGGAACTGCTTTATTGCTCTCCTGGAGAGCAAACAGTGCCCTGTAAATTCTGTCACCCAGGAAGGGCTGTTTGACCTGACTGCTCTCGTGTTCTGCTCATAAATACTCAGCCCCTCGGGGTTCTGATAAAATCAGGCTGTGCCATGGGACTGCATAAATTCAGCAGGTTTTTCTGGGACTGCCTGTTATCTTCCCAACACCTTCCCTGGCCTTGGCCTCGGATGTTTCCTCTGTAAATGATGTAACAGAACATGAATATGGCAGTGTCAGGACATTGGCAGTGCCCCAGCAGCTCCCAAATGCTGTGAACACAGGAACTGCCCTGCCCTGACAGTGAGGCCAGAGTCATTTACTGATGGTAACAGAAAGGATTGGAACAGGTGGCATTTCAGCACAGGTGCACCTGGTTTTCAGGCACAGGCAATAAATTGTATTGGCAGGTGAGGGATTTGGGCCCACATGTGGCTGTGTTGTGCCATCAGATGATCCTTGGCAAAATAAACCTGGATGTGGGAGTGGCAAGGCTCTGACTGGGGAGCAGAGCTCCTGACACCTGAGGAATATCCCTCACATCAGGGGCCCTGTGCCAGTGGAGGCTGCATCCTTGTGAATCCAGCTGGTTTCTCCTCAGTATCATCTTGCTTTTATTTCTTGTCAGTAAATGACATTTAATTTAAACATCCTTAATGCTTGGAATTAACCACTAATTGGGTGAGCTAGTTAGGTGTGTTTAGCACTAATCCCCCCTAAAGTGAATGAGCAGTCACTCACCTTCTGTCTGCTGACCTCATGCCATTGCTCTTAGAAGAAAATTTCTTCTAATAAATGCCTTTCAGGCAGAAAAATGTGTTTATTGTGATCTTGATAGTGTAAGTGGGCAGGAGCATGCAGGAGGATGGCCAGCCAAGCTGATCCACCCTCACTGCTGAATCACAGCAGCCATCTTCAGAATGCTTAATTAAACCCCAGGAAAATGATTGAAACAATTAATTCCCTATTGTAGTTTAGATGACAGATTATTGAGGATGTCTTGAAGAAGCCATAAATCTGGTGCTGATAATGAAACCTTTGAACCAGAGGGTCGGGTTACATCAATAGTGATCAATGGCCAGCTGGATAAACCATAAACATCAAAAGCCTTGGAACTGGGAGGTGAAACTTCTGAGCAGCTCCTGAACCGTGTGCTCACATCAAATCATCCCCAAAGTCTGAGGCACGAGGCCACAGCAGCATGCAGTGCCTGGCAGGTGCATCATTCCCTTTGTGGATCAAATCTTGTCCTCCTGCTGCTGCTTTTCCTCCTCCCTGGGATCAGCCTTTCCCAGGCACAGCTCGGAGCCTCCTTGCTTGACTTCCAAATCTGCTTTTGCTGTTGGAACAGCTCTGAGCAGAGCCCTGTTTGCTGAAAGTAAAGGAGAAACCAGGGTGTTATTGATGGCTCAGATATTGTGACTGCAGGCAAAGACAGAGGGTAAGAAGGGCTCTTTCCCTGGTGCTTGTGAGAGGAGAACTTGTCTGCTTGTACCTGTTTGTGGAACTCCACGGGGAATTTTCCTGAGGGATTTGACAGCTTGTGGATCCATGACATTAGTGCCAAATCATCCTGGTGACCTTTGTGCACCTTCCCAGTCCCTTTCCACATTTTAGTGGGGTACAACCAGCAGTGCTTCTACCAGATGTGAGGGTTGGAAATTACTTCCTGCCAGTAATCAGTTCAACAATTGCATCTTCTTTTGAGAGAGCACAGAGTTCTTTAATAAGAAGTAGTTGTGAGATAATGCAGTATTTCAAAAGAGAAGTTGTTTTGTCACATCTTAAATAAAGTGAGAAGTGGCCTGGGGACCTTTCAGTGGAAGGTGTTGGGAAGGGATTTGGAACAACGTGAGCTTTAAGGTCCCTCCCAACCCATACCATTTCTGAGTCTCTGAAATACTCTGAAGATGATGAAGAAACTAGGCCCTGGCTTTTGGAAGAAATCTTATTCATTGTTGTGGATTTTCAAGATCAGGAGAGCCCTAATGCAAAATGAAGAGATGACTTCAAATGGTGTAGTGGGAAGGAGGTGTTTTCTAGTCTTTTGATTATGGTGCTGATCTGAATAGAAACACCCAAATCTATTTTGACATGATGATTGGAAACAAAGCTAACTCAGTTTCCACAAGTGACAATCATACCTGAGGCAAATTTATTTCCCTCTGTCATAAACCTGTACCACCCACTGAAATTAAGCCTTTTCCTTTGGTGTGTCAGGTAGGAGCATTCTTGAGCTGAATTTCAAGTGATCTGTGTCCCTTTCAGCATTCAGTCTGAATTTTGGTGGTATTAAGATGCACGGGGAGTTTGGCAGTGACTTCTCATTATAAATCTGTGCTCAGGAGCCCCGGCGTGCACAGTGAGGGTTGATGCTTGCAGAGCATATTTGTTTTCTGTTTTTTAACCTGCTCAGATTCAAATGTAACTCTGTTCTTCTTGCTGTTTAACTTGATTTCTAACAGTTGGAACAATCAAGCCGAAGGCGCCTGTTGTAACAGGGAATGCAAACCGTGGCTGGAATTTGCTAGAGGAAAACCCCACTTGATGCTTGTCCTTTAAAGGCAAAACTTTTTAAAAGTTTCCAAAAGTTGGCTTTGATCTCAGGTTACAGAATCCCAGGATCACTGAGGTTGGAAAGGCTCTCCCCAGACCATGGAGTCCAAGCTCAATCCCCACCTTGTCCCCAGCCCAGAGCACTCAGTGCCACGTCCTTGGGCACCTCCAGGGACAGGCACTCCAAACCTCCCTGGGTAGCCCTTTCCAGTGCCTGAGTGCCCTTTCCATGGACAAATTCCTCCTGATGTCCAACCTGAGCCTCCCCTGACCCAGCCCGAGGCCATTTCCTCGTGTCCTGTGCCTTGTTCTCTGGGACCATCTGAGTTTTCCCCCCAAATCCCCGAATGCTTTGGGTCAGAAGGGACCTTAAAGATCAGCTCATTCCAACCCCCTGCCATGAACAAGGACACCTTCCATGCCTGCTGCTGTGTGCTCCCTTTGAACCAGCTGGACTTTTATTCAGTATTCAGTGAGAGCTGAAGAGTTTTAAGCCCTGCTCAGCTCATGTTTAAGCTCGATAGCCAGGCTAAGCCCTGACAGCAGAGGGATTGTGGTGACCATCAGTGGCTCAGCTGTGTGTGAAGAAGGATTTCCAGGGTGTCAGTGGGCTGGGAGAGAAATCAGCCTGCTTACAGTGGCTGTTCCTGCATGTCAGCCTAATAGAATCAGGAGACATGGCAGGAAAATAATTGCATTCTCTTTACTAATGAAAGAGCCCTTCAAGTCACCGATGGTTTTACTGCCCTAATTACTTTGCAATGGCAATATTCAGTGCCTTTGATTTGAGTTTTGTAATAACAGTTACTTGGACTTATTAGTTCTTGTGTGAACCAGGCAATCTTTTATGCAATTACATTTGAAATGTGTTTAAGTACATAAGGAAAAGTAGAGAAAAAAAAGGGAAGGGAAGTAATTAGTGAGCAGGATGGTTGTGCTGGGGGGAGATCCCAAAGGAGCCCAGAGCTGGGGTTTCAGCTTCTGCTTGTTCCTCTCATGGTTTCAGTCCCATGGTGGCTTCAGCAGCTTGAGGTCTTCTGAAAATACATCCATTTATCTAAATCAAAGTTGATGCAGAAATAAACTCCTACTGGGTGAACAGAGAAAAATTAGAGTGAAAAGAATTCACAACATTTTTAAACTTTGCTTTCTCAAACCCTTCTGTTGGTTTCTGAAGCGTGATCTTTGAACTGTTCCATCACTGAATTCTCAGAAGTCAGCACTGAGCCCGAGGTGCATGTTCAGCTTAACAAACTGTGTAGTGTGTCTCACTAGGCTGTACATTTCTGTCTTGGCCAGCTTGTAATTACATATTCCCACTGAGCCTGTTTTCCCATACATCAGGAAGGCTTTTATTCTGCTGGATTTTGTTAAACTCTGTGCAGAACCCAGGAACAACTGCGGGCTGTGCATTTCCAATTGTTTCTCCTCCTTTCTCTGAGTCTCTAGCCCTTTGAGATATCCACGGGGTGGTACCGTGCCAGTAGTGAACTGCTGGGTTCAAAACGAAAGGCAGGCATTCCAGAACATTTTTATTTTTAGATCCTCCTTTTCTTACTCTTGGATGCTGTTCCTGCCCTCCTTCAGTGCAATTGCTTGCCAAGCCGTGCGAGGCAGCTTCAAACTGACACCCAACCACAGCTTGAAATGTGCCTTGAAATCTGTTTTAATTAGATATGAGCCATAATAATTTAATTACAGATCCACCCACTAAATTGTCTGTTTTGAATTGGAGCAGCCACTTTGTGTACAGAAACAGAAATATTTGGAATCGACACTTTGCTGACTTCTACCAAGGGCATTCAAGCTTAGAATAAAGTCCCAGAGTTCTGTGGCTGTTTAACCTCTAGCCACTAATTATCCACAGTACTTGGAAAAACTGCCAGATTTCTCTCGATACAAGTCAGCTCTGGTTGCTCCTGGGGGATGAGATGTCTGGGACATCTTGCTCTGAGGATGCTCCCACACGCAGGATCGCCGGTGAGGAATAATGGCTGGAGCTAGGGAAGTGTCTCATTGCTTTCTGGACCTTTCCAATAAGTATTTCCCATTAATTTGACTCAAATATCCGTTTAAGAAGGAATTCCACCCTTCAGTGTATGTGCATGGAGGCTGCTATCCATGAGGATTCCGTGCTGGGAATGGTGTCCAGGTGGTGCTCGGTTGCCTGCTATTGAGCTGGGTTATTGCTGGCAAATTAGCCACCCACAGAAAGAATGATAGAGGAATTATTGCATGCATATTAATTGTACAGAGTGGGCTAGACCACTTGGGAACACAGGGTCACCAGAGCTGGGTGCTGTCATCAGCCCTCACCGAGTTCAGAGCCAGAAGAACCAGGTAGGAGCAGCCAGGTCAGTTCATGGGAACCCGTGTGATTCTGCTGCCAAACCCCACTTAGAGCCCTCAAATTGATTGGATCAGTCACTCAATCAGTCTCTGTCTATTACAGACACAAACAGGGCTTGTTCAGTTCCTGAGAGAGCCGTGCAATGGCCTTGGGGGAAATACCTGCAAGCAGTCCAAAGCGACTGCCTGAATGTCCCTAAAATAATGCAGTAGGGTCAGATGGGAAACATTAATTTATTTTCTTCTGATTTCCATAAAATAAGACTTTAGGTGAATTCTTGAAGGGCTTTGTAAGTTGAAACTAGTGTCTGATGCAACCATAAAAAATATTGTGGGTGATAGCACAAATTTTCTTTACTTATTCTGGTTCCTGTCAGCTTTATGTCAGGTGTGGGTTCCTCACTTTAAAGGTAAAAGATTAAAGATAATCTGTAGATTTGAAATGTTTTTAATCTTCATATTTACAGATAAAAGAGCTTTAGTTTGGTGATTTTTAAATCCTTGAGATGTTTTATGGCTAGCTTTCCCAAAACTGTTGGACAGTTACTGTGATGAAATCCTGTTAAGGAATTTCTTAAGGGTTAGCAGTTACAGGGAAAACTATAAAATCTAAAAAAAAAAAAAAAAAAAAATTTAAAAAAAATTATCTCTGCCAGATATAAGCTCCAAAAGGAGATCCCCAGAAGGTTTGGGTTGGAGGGACCTTAAACCAACCCACCCAGTGCCACCCCTGCCATGGCAGGGACACCTCCCACTGTCCCAGGCTGCTCCAGCCCCAGTGTCCAACCTGGCCTTGGGCACTGCCAGGGATCCAGGGGCAGCCCCAGCTGCTCTGGACAAGATGTTTTGTGTTGTTTCAGACGGTGGCTAGAAAGAAATCATTTGGCTTTTTAAATTTTTTTTTTTCTTTTACCAATTCTAATGAAAAGCTCCTTGCTGGTCAGCACCATGGTGTTGGCAATCAGGATGATTTCATGATTCATTTGGTCATCAGCTGTTGCAGGATTGGCTCAAACTGTTCATCTCTGCTGCCTCTGAAGGAGAAGGCTGGGGGGGGATAACATCTGTCAGGTGCTCCTCTGTTTCCTTGGCTACCACATCATTGAAATGCCATCTCTTTTATTGGCATTAATGAAAATCTGCTGGGATACACAACTTTGCATGATCTGCAGTGATGTCTTTGCAATCACGTGCTGTGTTCAACATTAGCTGGAAGGATGTAGCATTTTGGGTGCCAACTGTGCACCTCTCCAACAGGATGAAAATGGTTAAAGAAAATGAGAATATTAATAATATTTATTTCTATTAATTATCCTTGAGTGACACGTTTTATTTTTTTTAATCTTTCCTTCCATGACACTAATGTGGCACCAAGGAATTTTTCCCCTGAGAACTCAAGTGTGAGTTTCTTAGCAAACACCTATAATTAGGTCAGAATTTTATAAAAGGCTTTTTATTTGCATAGAATAGCATTAATTTTGCATTCTTCTATCAGATGAAACACGGAGAAGGAACAAATAATTTATTCATGCAAAACCAACCCATATGAATCATTTATTTACCTCTTCTGGTAATTTCACAAGCTTACTTTTTATGCATCAAGCTGCAAATTAATCAACATTTTCTAGGAGTTGATTTTTGTCCAGAAGAAAAAGAAGTAATAATGACATAAATAACTTCTTATATACAGGAAATCATCCAATGAGTTTGGGCAAAAAGTCTGTGCAAGTTGTTTTGGGCTTTTTTGGTGCTTTTTTTTGTGGGGTTTGGGCTTTTTGTGGGTGATTTTGTTATTTTTTAAGGACAATTTGGACTCCAGCCCCTGTTGAATCATCTTCTTTTCCTAATGTGCATGAAATCCATAAAATCTCTTGGTGGGTTTGGCACCTGCAGGTCCCCCTGCTTAAACATTTTGCACTATTGCAGAGCTCTTGGTTTTTATTGAAGATAGCACTGTACAGTGATTTAAATGCAGACTTATTTTCCTCCCCACTGTCCGTTGGCACCAGAGCTTTGTACTGGGAGCTGGAATTTTGGCTCTGGAGGTTGATGGGGCCTCGTGGGTCTGGTGGCATCACTGCTGTGCTGCACTTCAGAGTTTTAGGGTTCGTATGAAATATTTTTGTTCAGTGCTTTGCCACGTGAGACACTAGAGAGCGATTTCAGATATTCTGCAGTTTATCAAGCTCTTCTTGCCTCTTCTTAGGGTTTGGACTGAGCTTTTGTAACAGAGGTTTCTGTAACATTCTCCACTATTAATGTCAGAATCATTTCCTTGCTCTGCTGTCCCAACTCTTGGGCCCTCGTTCGAGGGCAATGCAAACAGTCTGATGCTCTGTATGATGGATAATTGGATGGGTAACAAAAGCACTTTAAAGTGTATTGGCTCTTCACAAGGCCTAGTTTCAAGGGTAATTAAACATCTCATTATATCCAGTAATGTTAATTGCAGTTTTAATTTTATTTGTACACTGACATTTGCTTTGGCTAAAAATAGTGTTTATAATTGGGACTGAAAGAGAGAGAGATTTGAGCTTGGGAATTATTGGGAAGTGGGGAGATACCTGTGTCAGAACAAAGCTGCATTTTCTGATTAGTCCAAAGTATTGATTATCCAAAAAAAAAGGGCATTTTAAACTCATCCAAGCCACACTGTGCTTAGTTAGACTGCAATGTGGTTAACACCTTGTTTGTGTTTAAAAACACCATATTTAAATATCATATTTAAATCCATCAATGTGCCTAAAACTGACATCAGCAGGTTCTCCTTCCTCCTCTGCAAAGGTGCTGTTTGTGTCATTGAAGCCTTAGGGTTTTAGTTTTTACAAGTATGTCTAAAATCTTGCAGCTCTTACAAGTGATTTCTGCTCCCATCCCATGCTTCCACAGGAGGAAACCAAGCTGAATTACCAGGGCTTGGTAGACTTGAATTGAGAAAGGAAAAAAATGTTAATATGTATTTAAAAGCCACAAGGACAACATGAAACAGAGGGAAGTGCAAGTCTGGAAATAATTTATTTGCTTTCTGAATAATTAAAAAGTTATTGTGAGGTACGTGATAATGCATGTAAGTCCTCAGCTTGTTGACTATGCTAATTTATTCAGTGTATTAAAGTTGCCAATTAATGTTCTCCTAACAATGTGCCAATTAAACATTCTTGCATTTTATTAGCCATTTCTCTTAGTCACTTTTGCCTTGAGATAAACATTACAGAGCACTTTTCACACGCACCCAGGTAACCCTGGTCAGGTTCATTTATGGGCACTGCTGGTTTGTTCCCTGGGCTGGGGCTGCCCCTGCATCCCTGGCAGTGCCCAAGGCCAGGCTGGACATTGGGCTTGGGGCAGTGGGAGGTGTCCCTGCCATGGCAGGGCTGGCACTGGGGTGGGATTTAGGGTCCCTCCCAACCCAGTCTGGGGTCCTGTGACTGGTGGAAACAGCTTTTGAAAGCTGATAATTGCAAGTGGCCCAAGACATCACCCTGTGTGTTCATTTGCATATATGTAAATGACCTGCCTGCCATCAGTGCTGCCACAGCTGCTGGATGCCTTTGATTGCCTGCTGTGGTTGTGCCAGAGAGCCTTGGTGAGCCTGTTCTTGCTTTTGGGGGAGTTATCCCAACTTCCGACGTACCAGACACAGGATATTGTCAGGTGGCACAGCTGCTCCTTCTCAGACGTGTTTTGGAGATCAGCATCAGCCTTTGCTGCTGTCTGGGGGCAAATGAAAGCCTCTGAGGGGTGGGAAGTTTTTATCTTTGGAGGCTCTAAGAAAGAACTGGAAAGTGAGAGCTGAAGCGGGTTTCTGAACGAGGCGCCTGTAGCAGGAACAACAAGGTGATTTTAATGATGGCTTTTCTGCCTTGACTTGCAAAATGATTCATCAATTGCCAGAAATATTCCTGAAGAGGTGCCCGTTAGATGAAGGATGTGCCAGCATCTCTCTCGGCAGAAAGCAGCACGGTTTGTGCCTCCTGTCGTCATCCGTGACCTTTGGTGGGTGCAGGGGCAGAGCAGGGGGATGTGGGGGGCAGCTCAGCCCCGTGCACACATCACACCTGCACTTTAATGCCTTCAGCTCTGCACATCTCGAGGCTCCCACGAAAAATGACTTTTCTCTTGCTGCTGCTTGAGGGCTTTGCAGCTTTGCTTTTTTTTTGTGAAGCAGCGTTGAATGGAATACACTTTTCACTGGATGGACTTCAAATCAGGTTGTTCCTTTCTGGGAAATGGAATTGTGTGGCTCTGGGGGAGTGTCCCCCTCTTCTGAAGCGATGGAGTGAGTGGTGGTTTCATGAGAGCAAGGGAATTATTTTAATTGACATAAATCATTTGCAGGACTGTCAACAGAATATTGCTCCTAATCTGCTTGTTCTGTTTCATGTAGGGATTTCTATTTCTTCCTAAGGATTAATGCAAATCACACATAATTACAGATTTTGGAGGTGGAGGCGAGTCCTTTTGAGACATTAAGCAGTGTCAGATTTACTCCTTCACATAATCCTTAGGCTCCCTTCTATGGAACTGTGTGAAACAGACTCAGGGAACTGGTTCAAAACGAGTTTCAAAGTTCTTGCTCAATTTCTACCACTGAGTGTATTTCCATTGTACCTGGGAGTGTGGTTCTCAATGGTGAGAGTCACTAATCTCCTTAAATAACCTAATGCTTAATATGATTGTGTGAAAGAAATCCAGCAAAGTGAGCAGCAATTGAAGCTGAAATACATAAAATCAGCTTTGTCCTTAGAAGTCAATTAAAACGTCACCAGGACAAAGGGAAATGCCTGGCTGCAAGATTTATTATCCCAACAAATCCTGTATTAAACACAAGCAGTTGATCTGCTATCAAACGTGGCTGAAGTGACAGGTGAGGTGATTGAAGTACAGATGAGTTCAAGAAGTTTCAGCCTCTCCATTCGCTGCAACTCCTCAACACAAACTCTCAGTGGTGGAGCTCACCCAGGAGGTGCTGGTGTCCTCAGCACAGCCAGGAGTTCTCCAGGGTTTGTGGGGTCAGGACACATTGCTGAGGAGCCTCTGCTGAAACTGGGGCATCTCAGATGTTCAGTAATTTACAGTCTTGTGCAGAGGATAAACTGCACCCTGCAGTAGCTCCTGGCTATGTCTGTCTCCAGCACTCCTATTTATAGCTGCCACTTTGAAGCTGATGTGGACTTAAAAAAAAAAAAAAAAGTAAAACCCAGCTTTTTCACTGATTCTGAAAACTGCATTAATATTAAACAGCAATTAAAAATCTTTATATGGATGCAGAGGAACACCATGAAGACATTTAAAGAACAAAAAATGTCATCCAGAAGAGGAGATAGTGCTCAGTCAAGGAGTGGGATCTGCTGGCTTGGGGCCATGGCAGGCAGCACATGCTGCTGCAGAAATTGAACTGCAAACCCAAAAAGTGCATCTTGGGCCTTGTGGTTCAGGGCAACACCACTGCTCTTTAACGTGCTTTTTTTCCTAATGTGGAACAAGCTGTCTCCTAACACTGTCCTTCAACTTTTTTTAAACTAACTATGGAAGGAGGGAGCTCATCCTGCACATTCTTTAAGAGGTGCTCCCTATTCCTGTGATGGAAATTTGGAATATATTCAGTAAATAAACAGAATAGCATTTAAAGGCTGTGATCTCACAGCTAATTTATGGGAAAACAGTGGAATGAGGTGTAACATAAAGGGCTGATTGTTTTAGTTGCTCTGCAGCAGTGATGCCAGGGAATTCTGTCTCCCTCCAGCACGTGAGAACTGCAGGAGTCACAGTGAGCTTCTTGGAGCTGCAAAATCTGCTTTTATTTCAAAGTGGCAAACACACACCTGAGTGTGTCACTTACTGGGGGTCTTATTTTATACCCAAAAGCATCACCTGTGCCTGTTGTTCACATTTATTGCCCTTGATACTGCCCTGAAAAAGAGAGCAGGCTTAGGTGGGATATTGCCCTGAAAAAGAGAGCAGGCTTAGGTGGGATATTGGGCAGGAATTGTTCCCTGGGAGGGTGGGCAGCCCTGGCACAGGTGCCCAGAGCAGCTGGGGCTGCCCCTGGATCCCTGGCAGTGCCCAAGGCCAGGCTGGACACTGGGGCTGGAGCAGCCTGGGACAGTGGGAGGTGTCCCTGCCATGGCAGGGGTGGCTCTGGGTGGGATTTAAGGTCCCTTCCAACCCCAGCTGTTCTGGGATTCTGTGATTCTATGAATGCACAATTGCTTTGCACTGTTAAATAGAGAAAATAGTTCTGTTCAGGGAGGATTTTTGAGGAGATGAAGAAATTATGCTGCTTTAGTACAAATTAATTGAGCCACAATTTGTAGCTTTTAGTGTGAGGTTAAACTGTAGGCAGGAAAAACGAAGTTCTCTCTAAAACTCGAGTTAAGACTAATTTCTCACTCTGAACTAGAACAATGTACTAAATACTATATAAATATAACTAAATGAAAGATTTTATAGAGCATTAAATATTTATAGCACATCAGCTGCCTTTAAAATGCATTTCCTTTCTCTTCCTGGGCATTTTAGTCAGCTTTTCATTGCCTGTGACTGGTTTATTATGGGCTCTGTTCCTGAGCAGGCATTACAGATGCCCTTAAGTTTAAGTGAATGCATTTGTGGTGATTGCTGTGTGATGACTGTTTTACTCTGTAAATAGACTATAAATTATGTATGGAGAATTTATGAATTAATCTATAGTATATATCTTGCACTCATAAATATTGTAGGGTACCTTGCAGCCTCTTTAGAGCTCTCTGGTGGAGATCTTTAAGTGCAGGGCTTTCCTGCTGTTCTCTTGTATCAGAAATAAGTAGTTTTGATTTTCTGCAGGACTATTTTCGTTCATCTTTTCACTTCTGCACTTTGCCAAGTGCACAGCAGAATTGTCCAGTGTGTATAATGGAGCAAGGGATATGCCTTGCTTCACCTTTCTGTTTTGAAAGGGAAATAAATCATGAGGTTCAGACCTCTGGAGCTGTTTTTTCCATTCACCTGGCTCCACTGAATAATAACACGTTTTCCCCAGGCAGCTAATTATGGGGTGAGATTAATATGGCAGCAGATTGTAACCACAGCTGAAGAGCTCAGTAACTGACTATTAAAACACCCTTCATGTCTGTCGAGTGCAGCACTAAAACCTTCTGTTCACTGGGAATCAGCCTTTTTGTGCAGGGCTGTGCATGGAGGAGCACCCTGGTAGTCTGAGATATCCAAACCCCCCCCACACACACAGTTTAGCTGCCTCTGTGTCACTTCATTTTCTCTTCAGTTAACTGGGCTTAGAGAGCAGGGGGCTGTGATCTTTGGGGTGGCATCCAGAATGAGTTTCCACACTGGGAACAGCCTGGGTAAGTCACTGCTGTGCTTTGTGACTTTGCAGGTGCCTGGGCTGGAAGCCTGTTCAGCTGCCCTGAAAGCAGCCAGCAGGAAATGCTTTCCCTGGGAGGTCTCAGCTTTGTGTGAGGTGGGGCTGCCCCAGAGCTGGGTTTGGCTCGGGAAGGGCCCAAGAGGGAATCCAGGACTGGGGCTGTGAGGCTCTGCAAGAATGCTCTGCTGTCTTGGGGTTTCCTCTCGTTCCTCTCAGTGCTGCTGATAGCAGGAGTGATTGGTGATATTCTGTGATGGATGCTTGGAGCTCACTGCATGTGTTTCTCTCATTCCATCTCTTTCCTGTCTCTCTCTCCTCTGTTGCTGTGTAGCCTCCAGCTCTGTGGGACTCTCCTAATGCTTCCCAGTCTGGAATTTATCACCAGCCTGGCAGTGCTTTGCTAGAAGAGTCTCATTTATCCCCTGCTCTGTGCCAGGGGTGTGCCAGGAGCCCAGGGAGGCTGCTGGAGAGCAGGGTGGGCACCCCAGCATCCAGCAGGAGCTTCCCTGGAGTCAGTAAAGGACAGCTGTTAATACTCACCCCTGCAGCCCTCTGGAGTTCCAAGGCTAGCCCAGATCTGAGAGAGCTTTGGGGGAAAATATTACAGGGTTAAGGCAAAAGATTCCCAAAGAGGCTCTAACCCCTGATGTGGCCCAAAATGCTTATTCCATAGGAGGGAAGGGGGAAAGAGGGGGGAAAGAGAGGGAACAATGGAAGAGCGTGGCCTTTTCTACCCTTCTGTTCAGGAAAGGACAATTGGCTCCCAGCCAGTTGGGTCCAGAGAGGAAGGAAGGGTCAGACTAACATGGTTACAGCTACAGGGGTCTCTGGAGGGGGAAAAACCATTCCCCAGAGCGATGCAACAGACAGGGAGGGCAGGAGGCTTGTTTGTGGAGGGGCTGGATACAGGAAAACCCTGATGTGGATGTCACTGTGCCCTTCCCTTCATCCAGCACTCATGTACAGAATCCCTCCAGGGATGCCTGTCCCAGGGAGTCTATTGATCCATCTGGGTTATAAATGCAGGAGGATCGCTGGGAAGATTTATCATAGCCTTGACTTACAAAGATAGTTGAAAATGGAGCAAGGCAAGTATTAGCAGTGCCATAGATTATTCTTTTTGTATTGTAGTTCTAGATGATTTATATCAGAACAATAGGCATTGGAACAATAATTAGGTTCCAGGTGGATTTGGCTTGTCATATTGCCAGGAAAAGGGGAATAATTTGATTTATCTGTAGTGGTTGATGAGCATAGAAGGTGGTGCAAAGTGAAATTCTAGCTCCAGACTTCCTCAGAAGATGAGGAATTGGGAGGTAATTGGAGCAAGGCAGGTGCCAGCAGAAGGAGAGCCCAAACTCAGAAAGCAGCTCTGTCTCTGCTCCTTTCCTGCCTTTCCACGGGGTGCCAGGAGCCTGTGGTGGGTTTTATTTGGCGCATTTGTGCAGCACTGGCAGCTGAGCCTTTCAGAGGGCTGTGCTGTGAGCAAGGACTGTGCTTTCCAGTCCATGTACTCAGAACAGGATTCCTTGGATGCCCAGAACGGGGAGTTTCTCTGGCCAGTTGATAATTTTGGAACTGGGGGCTTTGCTAAACCAAACTCCTCATTCTGCAGCAGTGCCTTGAGTGGAGTGATTGTTCTTCATCCTGTTTATCAGTTCCAGCTGTAAAACTGATCTTTAAGTAGCGGCTTTCTTAGTGAATAATGGAGAAAAATGCTTTTTGAAATGCAGGAGGATTTTTTTTTTTTTTTAATGGCCATTAAGCAAGAAAAGAAAGTGCAAAATGGAATCTTTGTGCTTTGGGGATGGATCTTCAGTTCTGAAAAGGAGATGGGGTTTGCAGGAGCTCAGCCCATTGTCAGGAGCCCCCATTCTCCTGGCTGTGCAGTGAAGGGTGTGGGACTCACAAAGGACTAAGGTAAACTTCCACAGGAACCCAAACTTGTCTGCTTTGCTTTGAGCTTACTAAACAAACCCTCTGTTATTTGCACAAAGCAGTAATTTTGCTTCCAGCTGTCTGTTTACTAAGGAATAACAAACACTCCTGGGTAGATTTATCTCACCACACGATTCTGCAGGTGCCCTTGTTTTCATATGTTTGGGAATCTTCTGAGATCATTACCTAATTTCTAGAATCTTTCTCTTTATGCATCCTGAAAATAGATGTCTGCAATGGGTTACATCACCCATTGCAGTGAAAAGTAGGAATAAATGGCAACTTAGTGGTTGTTTTTCCAGACCCAGGAGGAGGGGCTGGGTGCATCTTGGACAGATTTTCCTTGGAAGACTTTAAATCTGATGGATGTGGTGAGGGTCTGTTTGCAGCTTTGTGCCTACAAGATTTGGGGAAAAAGATGGCTGGATAAATGCATAGCCTCGAGCTATAACATGGTTTTCTGTTATTTCCTTCAGTCAAGCTTTAAAGTACATTTCCATCCTCCAAGATAAAAATCCATTTCATCTTTAAAAAAAACCCCAAAAAACACTTCAAGTAAATACTCTAAAAATTGTGCATCTCCTTAGAGACCTGTGGAGAGTAAAAATCAGGAATTCAGTTGGATTTGGGACTCCAATTCTTACTGATTGTAATTGAACTAGTGCTGTTTTCCAGAGGATGAGTCAAAACAGAGCCATCAGCTCCGTGTGTTGGTTTTAGAGAGAGGCTAAAAAGGCAGAGTAGAAGACAGGGATTAGCTGGGGAGAACACGAATCTGGATTTCTATCTCACACCTAGGAATTTTCAGGAATTCTTCCACTATTAGAAAAGTCAGTGGGATGGAAAGGGTCCACAGATACTGCAGGAGGATTTATCCACTGGGATTAGTGCACGTAGCTCTGGACATCAGCCAGGATGGTATTTGGGTCTGTTACTGGTCCATGAGACAAATGATTGCTGAACCTTGAAATAAAGTTTGATCAAACTCAAAGAATGTTGAGTAAGGAAGATCTAAAAAGGAAACCAATATATTATTATTGTGAATGCAGGTGAACCCAGTGGGAAGAAATGCTGATGTGTGACTCCAGCTCAGGAGGCTGAATGATTTCTTTATTAGAACTATGCTATCATACATTCATATACTATTTACAGGAGATACTAAAACTACAAACCTACTGTTCTAACTCCCATATCTAACTCACAACTCGTGCCCCTCTCTGAGAGCCCAGCCACAGGTGGGTTGGATTGGATTGGATTGGATTGGGTTGGGTTGGATTGGATTGGATTGGATTGGGTTGGGTTGGGTTGGATTGGGTTGGATTGGCCATCAGGCTCAAACAATCCTCACCAGAATCCAACCAAGCAATCCCCCCAGGTAAACAATTCTCCAAACACATTCCACATGAGGAAAACAAGGAGCAGAAATAGAAATTGTTTTCTCTTTCTTTCCTCTGTGCTCCTCTATGAAAAAATCCTGAGAGAGAGAAGAATGTGCCTGCCACATATTATTAGTCTAGTAGCTATGAAATAGTTGAGTCTGTTTTTTTCCCCTTGAAATAATGACAAAATCCCAGGATGGGTCCCTGCACAAGGAGCACCCAAGGGCTGAGGGCTCCTCTCCAGGCTGAGCAGCCTTTCCTGGGCACAGAGGTGCTCCAGGCCCTCCAGCATCTCCACTGGCCCTGCTCCAGGAGCTCTGTGTCTCTTTTCTCCTGAGCTGGTCCAGAGCCCTGCTTTGTGCTGGGCTTGGGCACCACCATGGGTTGGTACCAGAGCCACCTCAATGGCACAGACACTTGTGCTCAGTGAAGATTTCAGCTCTGCCTCTCCTGTCCTGGTTTCCTTGGCACCTTCAGGAGGCAATCTTGGAGGAAAAGCTTGCCATGAGCTGCAGCCTGGAGGGGAATATCGAGCTTGCTCCCACTGCCCACTCACTCCATCAGTCTCCCTGTTGTCCTGCAGCTGGAGAGAGCTTGGAGTTAAAAACCAGGTGCACGTTGAGGGAATACAATTGGGAAAATAGCAAATAGGACGTTCTCAGGCTCTTTTCTGACCCCAGACTGAAGCAAAAGCAGCAATAAAACACAATTAAATCATGTATTGATTTGTGTATTGGAGAAGAGTTTTCTCTTGAGCTACAAGTGTGATTTCAGATTCATTTCTCTTGTAATTCAGCACAGGCTAAAGGATACTGATGTTTTACAAACCGTGGCATTCTGGCTTTAGTGCAATCAGACTTAAAAATGTTATTTCATTAAATGGCGCTTTGACTTTTAATAAAAATAATGTCATGAATAATTTAAAAAGAGAGTCTTTCTCATTTGCAGGGAATGTGAAGGAGAAGTTATTCATATCCCAGGCTCTAGAGAAAATGCGGGGAATTACTGTGGGGATGACACATTGCAGGCAGCTCAGAAGGCTGAGGTTTTCTCTGTATTTACAGGAGAAGTGTCAGTGCAGAGGGGCTCAGGATTCCCCACAGATCCCAGGAGTGTCCTGGAAGGGTGGGAGAGGGAGCCCCTCCCTCTGTGGTGCCTTGGAGCTGGGCTGAGCTCAGCCTGTAATGCCACAGATGAAGCTGTGAAATTTCCAGTATGAAATTTCCAATTTTCACAGATTAAATTTCCAGTACCTGACAAAACCCTTCTGGGTTTAAGCTGTTCCCTGTCCAATGAACGGGCTCCTCACTCATCCATCACCCAGGCCCTGCTCCTCATGGCAGCAGGAGCTGATCACCTGCCAAACAGCCTGGGAATCAAATGAGCTGCCTGAGCTGCAGGAACTATTTCTGGAGGTGAAACCTGGTCCCAAACTCAGTGCCAGTTCCAGTGATGAAGTCAAAATCCTTCTGCTGGCCTCGGTGCACGTGTGCCAGGAGATGGTGCAGCAGGGAATGCCACGAGTGGAGGATTCCTGGCTGTGTTCCAGTGTGACAGGCACTGCTGGTGGCTGCAAAACTGGGAAGCCAGCCTGAGCTGGGGCAGGGTTTGACTCTGCTGAGTGGTGGTTAAAGGCTGAGGAGTTACCCTGGGGGAATGCAGTGAGGTGTCAGCCCAGGGCATCCTGACTGCTGCACAAACACGGCTGCACTGGAGCTGGATGTGGTGCAGGACACACATCCCCCTAATCTGTGCTTCCCAGAGGCAGATCAGCTGTAAGAGCTGGACACAAGGTAACTCCTTTTGCTTCTGATAACGCTTTTGAGAGAAGTTATCTTTTACTGGAGAGATTTATACTCTGCTGCTGAGGAAGAGGCAGTGCTGGGTTTAATCGTGTTTTCCCACTTACACAGAAATTTAAACTGCTTGATCTCTGCTTGCTCAGGACCCTGGTGTGGAGCTGTGCTCCCTGTCCTGGAGGCTGGGCTGGATCACTGCTGCCATCCCAGCCCGTTCCTGGGCTGGATCACTGCTGCCATCCCAGCCCGTTCCTGGGCTGCATCACTGCTGCCATCCCAGCCTGTTCCTGGGCTGCATCACTGCTGCCATCCCAGCCCGTTCCTGGGCTGGATCACTGCTGCCATCCCTGCCTGTTCCTGGGCTGGATCACTGCTGCCATCCCAGCCCGTTCCTGGGCTGAATCCCTGCTGCCATCCCAGCCTGTTCCTGGGCTGAATCCCTGCTGCCATCCCAGCCTGTTCCTGGGCTGAATCCCTGCTGCCATCCCAGCCTGTTCCTGGGCTGCATCACTGCTGCCATCCCAGCCCGTTCCTGGGCTGGATCACTGCTGCCATCCCAGCCCGTTCCTGGGCTGGATCACTGCTGCCATCCCAGCCCGTTCCTGGGCTGGATCACTGCTGCCATCCCAGCCTGTTCCTGGGCTGCTGCATCCCTGCTGCCATCCCAGCCCGTTCCTGGGCTGCATCCCTGCTGCCATCCCAGCCTGTTCCTGGGCTGAATCCCTGCTGCCATCCCAGCCCATTCCTGGGCTGAATCCCTGCTGCCATCCCAGCCCGTTCCTGGGCTGAATCCCTGCTGCCATCCCTGCCTGTTCCTGGGCTGCTGCCATTCCCTGCTGCCATCCCAGCCTGTTCCTGGGCTGAATCCCTGCTGCCATCCCAGCCTGTTCCTGGGCTGAATCCCTGCTGCCATCCCAGCCTGTTCCTGGGCTGAATCCCTGCTGCCATCCCAGCCTGTTCCTGGGCTGAATCCCTGCTGCCATCCCAGCCTGTTCCTGGGCTGAATCCCTGCTGCCATCCCAGCCCATTCCTGACCTGCTGCCATTCCCTGCTGCCATTCCAGCCCATTCCTGACCTGCTGCCATTCCCTGCTGCCATCCCAGCCCCTCCAGCAGCAGCAGAGAATTCCCCTGCTCAATGTCCAAGCTCTGGCAGCAATGGGGAGAGTTTGGGTTAGGGCTGGGAGGGAAAACTGTGGTCCAGGGGCACCCAGGGGCTCATCACCCTCCCAGGGAGCAATTCCTTCCCTCTGGCAGTGGGAAACCATTCCCCTTGCCCAAAGAGTTTGGCTGCTGTGCTCTCGGTGTGCTCCTCATCCCCAGCACGCTCGTGGAACAAAGCCAGCGTGTTTCCTTCTCTTTTAGAACTTCATGCTTCAGACAAACCCAGCCTATTCCATCCTTGGCACGATGCATTCCCAGATGATAAAGTTTTCCATAACACCCCCAGCCCTCTGTTTGGCAGCACGAAAATCCGAGGATCAGTAATGAGTGTGTATTTTTCAGGCTGCATTTAGACCTTTTTTTGCTTTGAAGGACATCAGTGTAATGAGGCTTGATGTGTTCCCCCTGTGAGGGAAGGGTTTGGTTTATAGGCTGTAAAATGAAGGTTCTTTCAGGTGTGCTTTTAATCCATATCCCTCTGCTCCAGGGAGAGAATTCTACTATGGTCTTACCACCACTCTTGTTGCTGTTTAGCATATTATTTTCTGTAGCTCAGAAAGGGAAATCTGAAGGTGGCAGACAGAGAGGCTGAAGCATATGGTATCCAAATAAAATACTATTTAAGGTGGTGTGAAACAGAGAGGACAGACAGCTGTCCTCGAATTCTAGCATTTCTCTGTGCTGGAAATTCTATAAACCCCTGTCCTTTTGGAGGAATATAAAATACAAATTGATGACACAGGAGTTCCTTTGTCTATTTTTATATATAATTTATACATTTGAATGATTTATTGAGTATAAAAATATGGATTGGTAGGATATTGGCATATCTCACTGGTGATCTGCACTAATACAAAAAAAGGTGCATTGATTGAATGGGAAACACTGGAACTGAAAATGTTTTTAGTCAGTTTATAATCACACATTAAATTTTGTCCGTATTTGTTTCTAATCATTCTTAATGAACTTTGAAAAGCTCTCCACTGTAGCATTGTGGAAAGTATGAAAAGGGAATCCACAGGTTCTTTCCTTACTGAGTTCTGTCAAGATATTCTTGCTGTAGGTGCTACTGATTTGGCCTTCAGCCCCTGACATTTTGTAACTAAATAGTTATTAGTTAATAGTTCTTGAGTAGCTAATAGTTAAATCGAGTGGAGCCACCAGAGAAGTCCCAGGCAGATCCCATCACCTGGCCTGGGCTGTTGCACAAACAAGTGTTCAGCTCTTTGTGATGGGAAATTATTCCAGGTGCCCCCAGGGAGCACCAATGAGAGGATGAGTGGCTGCTCATGCAGATAATAATTATGAGAATATTAAAATGCATGTGATAAAATCTTGGTGCCTTCTCTGTGAGATAAAAGCAGCCAGGACAATGCTGAGCCTGCACAGCTCCTCCACAACCCATTTTTATTGTCACAAAGGAAAGGCAATAGTGGAACTTGGGTTCCACTTGTGCTTCTTTGGAAATGGCACATTGTTCCATCCTTTTCTTCTAATATTTTCTGTCTGCTCATTCAAGAGCTCCTCTTCTCTGATTTGGAATAACCTTCTATTTCGCAGCTTCATTAACTGTATTTCACATAGAATCTTATTAAGAGAAATAATTCTCTTGCTTTATAATTCAGATTCTTCCATGATTTCTTTACACTTGAAATTAGCTGTAACTTGTTATAATCTAAAATATTTGCAGATTGCTCCATGTGAAATTGCTATTCCAATAACTGTATGTCCAGCCTGTTTCAGCTGCTCTTTTATGAGGATGACGCTGAAGTTAAATTCCAGGCTGGACAGGGCTTGGAACACCCTGGGACAGTGGAAGTGTCCCTGCCCATGGCAGGGGTGGAACAAGATGAGCTTTAGGGTCCTCCCAACCCAACCCAGTCTGGGATGTTGTGATTTCCTGGCTGATTTGGGCTGTGCTTCCCTTCCTGCAGCCCAGCTCCAGCTGTCTGCTCCCTCAGCACCCACAAGCACGACTTGGCCCTTTCCAATGAGCCTTTCTTTTTTCATTCCATTGGTTTAACCCATTGCAAAATAGTCTGATCTCTGAATAAATCTCAATTAACTGGAAGCCTTATAGTCTTTGATCAAGATCTCAATCCCTTTTAATTTGCAGGAATATATTTGATTCAAATTTCTTTTTTTGTCTCCTTTTAGATTAAATATACCTTTTTTTCCCTTCTTTTGGCTGCTCTGCTGTATGGTGGAGGAAGATTAATCTTCCAGTCCTCATCCTGACATTTGACCTTTACTTATCTCTTGCTAATTCTGTCAGCTTTAATAAAATTTCCCCCCATGCTGATAGACAGTGGAGGTCCTTCAAATTATTTTAAAACAGGGAGGGGGCTGAAGAGGAAAAACCAATGACCTTTAATTAACTTTCTCTAAATTTTGCATTGAAATGATTCATGTGTGCCACAGGATTTCACTGGCTAGAGATGTGGGAACTGGCTGTGTTATATGTATTTCTGCATCATCAAACCAAGCAACTTAAATAGATAAAACAGAGCAGAGGTTTCAGGTGGGTCTCACAATGTTATAATGAAAATATGGGTGGTATTTCCTGGTTCACTTTGTGTGTGTAAATACACTGAGTATTATAAAATACATTAATAACTCTTATTAAAAATATGCAAGGTTATTAAAAGATAAAAACGCTGCTGCTCCCAGCAGAGGAATAGTTTTATGGAAGGCCAGAGATGGAAGAGCAACCAAGAGCTAAAAGATGGAAGGGATGCGTTTTACCACTGGGATTGGCTGCTGTGCTGAGATGGGAAGGGAGCAGCAGGGAATTCAGTGCAGGGCTTGTCCAGGGGCTGGTGTGCAGCTCTGCCTGGCAATGTTGTGCGCCATTAACTTGAACAAAGAAACGGCTTCTGGAAAAACATCGGGTTTGTTAATTAAGTGCTTTGCACCCTGGGAGTGGGGAGTCATTAGCTGCTCTCGTTCCCCCAAGGACACGGAGCTGTTTGTGAGCTCGGGGATGCTGGGCATCAAGGGCTGTTTATTTTCCAGGGTTAGATTCATCTGCTTCTTTCAAGTAAAAATAAAAAGATTAAACAATCAGGAACAAGCTCTGCAGTCAAATAGAAAAATGGAGCCGTTGCGTTGCCTGTAGTAATGCGAAGGATTACATTTGCACAGAGCCTTCCCTGGGCTTTCATTTTGGGCATGGCCAGATGTTCCCAGTGTTGGGAGCTCCATTCCGAGCAGCAGAGTCAGAAAGGCTGCCATGTGCTTTGCTGGGATCGCTGTACCTGGGCTTGATGATTGACTTGGAGCCATCTCTGGAGCTCATTTGCTGGCAGCCCCAGCCAGCCCCGAGCGGGGCAGCAGCAAGGCAGAAAACTTGAGAGCAGAACCCGGCGCCGTGGTAAACATTTAACTGCTTCGTTTCACACTCCACTGATCCCAGGCACCAGCTGCTCATTTTCATCTGCCTTTCTCTTTTGTTCTGTGCTTGCTGTGGATTGGCAGTGACTTTGGTATCGACCACATCAGCTCGGGTGAAATTTTTACTTTAAATTCTGACTAAAAGTCTGAGATGACTTCACTGTTTTTTTTTTTTTAATGGGATTCTTGTCAATTATACTGAATTATTTATAGAACTGTTCAGGCTAGCAAGAATTCCCTGTGGGAATTTCTAGTGTTTTCAGCAGATTTCCAATCTGCTGTTTTATTAAGGCACAGATCCAGTGGACAAACAAAAGGCTGTTGCTCCTTCATTAGGAAACCACTTGTTTAATGAAGCTTTGCCTTCATTTCCCGTGGCCTGTTTTGCTAAGGCCCAAACTCCACCAGTCAGTGAGTGAACACCAAGTTCTGTGTCTTCTGTTTCCTTCTAGGCCTTTAATCACTGAAAGTCACCTGGTTTGAGCACAATTCTCCCTTAATCTCATTTGGTCTGAAAACAGATGTCTCCAAGTCCTGATCCTGTAAGGTCGTGAGCTAAAGAGAAGGTGTTAAAATCTGTTTTAAAAAATACCCAAATGGTGCCACATCTCCCATGGCAGCACATCCCAGAGATGTCCCCAGCACTGAGAGCTGGATCAGCTCTTCCTGGGAATCGTAGAATAAAACCACAAAATTCTTCAGGCTGGCAAAGCCCTCCCAGCCCAGGGAGTCCCAGCTGTGCTTCATCCCCACCTTGTCCCCAGCCCAGAGCTCTGAGAGCACCTCCAGGAATTCCTTGGACACCTGCAGGGATGGGCACTGCAAACCTCCCTGGGCAGTTCCAGTGCCTGAGCAGCCTTTCCATGGGGAAATTCCTGCTGGGATCCATCCTGAGCCTCCCCAGCCCAGCCTGAGGCCGTTCCCTCTCCTGTCCCTGTCCCTGGGAGCAGAGCCCAACCCTGCTCTCCTCTCAGGAGTCGTGCAGAGCCACAAGGTCCCCCCTGAGCTCCTTTTCTCCAGGCTGAGCCCCTTCCCAGCTGCCTCAGCCCCTCCTGACAGGACTTAGCAGTGTTATTTCAGAACAATTTTCCATGTATGTTCCTGAACTCACACATTTCCTGGCTGCGCGGCTCCGCGAGGAATAATAATAAATATGATAAGGATGTGCAAATGGAGCGATGAAAGCAAACAGATGAAGTCAATGACAGCACGGTGCTGCAAGGTTGTGTCTCTGAGGTGTGAGATAATGGGGAGAGATCTGAAATACACAAGGATTTGGAGGCTGGAGGAGAGAGAAGACGTCAGCCCTTGTTCAAAAGGGGCGTTGGAAGGATCTGTAATCTGGAGATGTTCCAGCAGCCTCTCCAAACCAGCCCCAGCATCTCTCCAGAAGCAAAGCAGAGGTTTTATCCAGGGCTACAGGAGCAAATATTTGAGCTAAGGCTGGTCTGACATGGGGCAGGGCTCCTGTTCAGCCTGGCTGGAGGATAATTCTTGTGCATGTCACTAGAGCTTCCTTTTCGTGATTTTCAGGGACCTGTGGGCTTCATTTATCTCACACTGGGTTTTTGAACTCTTATTACTCTTCATGCAACTTCCATGAATTACTGATGATATTTTCTTTAGCACAAGAATGTCAATGAACTAATTATTCAAAATAATTGTTTTAAAACGTTTAGGAGTAAGGTTTTTTCAGAAAATATGGGCTGCAAGAAATACCATGTCTTAGTTTGGATCCATGGGATTGATGAATAGTCAGAATTTGTTATTATTGTGGATGGTAAATGTTGCAGGAATCTGCTACAGGAGTGAACCTGTACACTGAAAGAATAAAAATGTAATATTGTGAATTTATGAATATATAGATGAAGCCCTCAGTTGTAAAGGGGTGTTTTTCTTATGCAGATGATCTTCTGCTGGGGTAGATCTGGATGATTTCTGCAATATTATTCCTGACTTTAAAATGTCTGGAAAAATTGAGGCCAACAAATGATGGGATTTGCACTGTTTTTCCTGTGGGGATTACTGCTTCACTGGACTCTGGAAATAATATCTATAAATCCTTTGGTTTCATGAAGAGCAATGTACAGAATAACTGTGCTGCAGATGGGGAAGAAAGGAGGAGGTGAACTGCTGAAATCCTGATTGATTTTGCTGTTGTATTTATAATTTTAAAAAAATAATTTACAAAAAGAAACCCTCAATTTTTTGAAGATTTATCATCATTCCTTTTAAAATGGGGCTTGAAAAGGTTCTAGCCTCAAGAGAACAATACTTAAATTGTATTAAAATAGTACAATTAATTAACATTAATTAAAATAAGGACCTTAAAATACAGAATTGGATTGTCCTACTCCCATAACACTTGGATCATCTCTTTAGAGCTCCCACAGGTTCCAGAATCCTGTCCCATAAATCAGCAGATCTTGGGCTAAGTCTTGCTGCTCTTATGCAATCTGTAATTTTTAAAATTTTTTACTTCCCTTAAGCCTACAAAGACTCATTAAATGCACAATAACCTTTAGAGGCAGCAAGGGAGTCTCTCAGGCATCCAAAAACTGTACAGTTGGAAGGTAAATTTCCCACATGATCACCATCCATGCTAGTCCCTTTTATTCCCAATTACTGCTAAAAACAAGTCTCTTTATAGAATGGCTGCTCCCAATCAGGGGATGAGATGAAAATTCAGAGGATGGAAAGAGTGGAGCCTCTGCTAATTAGTGCCTGGAGGGAGAGCAACTCCCTTGGCCTGGCTCTCATTCAGCCAAGAGCTTTCCAAAAAATATCCCAAATACCTGAACCCTGCACTCAGGGCAGCCACAAAGCACAACCAGATGTAATTTTAGCAGGCTTTTATAAAAAAAAAATAGGATCATACAAAGATTGTCCCACCTAAATTCAGGCTGTACAATACATGTCTTGTGAAAATCCCTGGGAAGGTTTGGTGTTTGAATGCTCAGGTAGTGGGAGCTTTAAGGTCATCACTGTGAAAAGGAGGTTTCCTTTTCAAACAAACCAAAAAAAAGCCAAATTAGGGCATTGCACACACACACCAAAAGCAATATTGCCTTGGTGGTGCTGAACACTGTGTGTTCTATCTTACCCACAAGCTACACTATATTAAATGTATTTAATGGGTGGAAAATGAGCAAATAATATTGGTGAAGGTACCTCTGTGTTTATGCTTTCTGCCTTCCTGTGCTTCATCCCAGCATCACTAAATTCCTGACTCTTATCTGCTTATTTACAGCAAATAGGGGAGGTCTGTGCAATTTTCTTATCTGGCTTTATTTGAAACTAATTAATAATTTGCATAGTTTGAAGTCTGGAGACAGTTTTGAAGAACTCAGTTTTCAGGATTGCACTTCATCTGTTCATTTTGTCCTAAAAATATTTTCCCCCACCAGCCAGCCCCCAAGATTCAATATGCATTTGAGCCAAGCAAGTGCTATTTCCTATTTATATTCAATAGAAAGTTTAATTTAGATGTTCAAATGTGATTCAGGGCAGATTGAAGGTGTGGCAGCGTGACTGCAGAGAGAGCAGGGTTTTGTTGTGCTATCCCAAAAGCAGCTCAGGGAAAGAGCTGGAAATTGCACCCTGGTTTTTCTGTCTCTGCATTCAAAAAAATCCCCCCAAATCTGTGGTTCCTGTCTCCAGCAGGGAATAATTTCTGTCTCTGTGTTAATGACACTGAGCCTGCTGGGGAGGGCTGCAGGTCCCACCTTCCATGGGAACCCCATTTGTGCTCCACGGGGAGCCAAGGAACCTTCATCATCCTCCCCCTGGCTGCCCCCACAGATCCAGGCTGGGACTCCATAACCCAGGGAAAAGATGGGAGGCTTTTTTATTTTATTTTTATTTTGGCATTTGCCAATTGCAGCAGGGCTGGGATCCCCATGGCTCCCCAAACCAGGGCTGGGTGCTGGATGCAAATGGAACATTCTTTGCCCTTTCTTTTCTGTTTGAAAGCTCAGGAGCATTAAGGGAGGCCGAGTGTAAGTTTTTTCTCGTGGGAGGAGTGCTCTGAGTGCCTTGGCTGTTGCTGTGCTGTCAGCAGAGGTGCTGCAAGCACTGCTCCCTGAGCTGCCACAGCTTTACACGCTGCTTGCCTTGGGCACTGAAATCAGCTCTGGTTATCCCTGCAATGTCCCAGGCCAGGCTGGACACTGGGGCTCGGAGCAGTGGGACAGGGAAGGTGTCCCTGCCATGGCAGGGGTGGCACTGGGTGGGATTTAAGGTCCTTCCACCCCACCCTTGCCAGGGTTCATTGCACAGCTGTCTCTGGGGTACCCCACTGCTGGGAGCAGAGGCAGCCAGAGCTCTCAGGGTGGGGCTGGGGCTGGTTCCCCCTCTGTCCCAGCAGTGCCCTTCCCTCCGTGGAGTGACCAGCTGCCCTGTGTGAGCAGCACTGGGGATTTCTGTTTGTCACAAAGCCCTGAGACCTTTGCACTGAGTTGCTGCTGCACCCAGGGACACCTGGAGCTGTGACACCTAACCTGAGAGCTCGTGCCCTGTTTGTACCTGCTTTCTTCATGGCACAGATAAAGCTTTTATCTCCCCTTCCGTGGAGCAGGAATGACAGCCAGCTGTGGGCTGGGCTGACCCCAGTGCCACGGGAAATGAGAGAAAGGGTAAAAATCCTCCCCCGGAGCTTTTCCAGCAAGTGGTGTTTGCTTTCCTCCCCAGCTCTCCCCTCCTGCACGGGGGGCACGCAGCAGCTGCTTTTTGCTAATTAATGCCTCACTTCTTTTATACTTGTTATCTAATTGATACAGAAGATGGAGGTGGTTCACTGTGAAAAAGCATCAAGTGTTTTGTTGAGCTGCTGCTGACAGTGACTGTTCTGGTGCAGTGATGGTGCTAATGACAGATCCTTGTTCACTGACACTCTTCCCAGGAGAGGATGCCAGGGGATGGATAATTGGACATATTGGAACCACCTAGAAACTTTTATATCATTTTATATTGAAAAGATAATGACCATTTCTGTCTTGAAGTGGCCTAAAACCTGTGGAAAGGCAATATGCCAAAGCACATGGAAGTTGGGTCCTGTCTGCCTCCTGACAGACGTTTGTCAGAGGATTCCATGTCAATTTGGGATAAATTTAAATGTACTCCTAGCTGCATACTAATTCTGGGTATTAGTGCCTGTGACAGCCTGGCTTGCATGCAGAATGAAAGCTTATGTTTTATATCTGAACAGTAGCATTGCATTTCATCAAAAACGGAATTAAAAAATCAAAGATTTTCAAAAGTTGGGATCTGGAGAGGCTCAAAAGGGATCCCTGCAAGCCCCACTCTCTGTGGGCACATGCACCTGGGACACTGAGGACAATCCTGGGTTGTATTGAACAGTCAGCCAGCCCCTTTCTCCCAGCCGTGTTCATGTGAGACATGGAATTCCAGAATGTTTTGGGTTGGAAGGGTCCTCACAGCCCATCCAGCTCCACCCTGGGACACCTGCCACAGCCCAGGCTGTTCGTTCTCCTCCGTGGTGGTTGCAGGAGTTGTTTCCCTCTGGTACGTTTTCAATCCACTTTCCTGTACCATTAATACTTTTAGCAGCCAAAAGCAGAATGATTTCTCTTTTGTCAGTGGGAAGTGGAGAAGAATAAGGTGCTGCAGGAGAGTGGGGCTGCTGAGGAAATGGGAGCAGAGGAGATCCCAGTGGATCTGCTCCAACACATTGGGTATGGCGCTTTGCTCTGCCTGCAGATTTTTGGACAGGTGGAAGTGGAACCTTCCAGGGGCAGTGGATCCAGTGGATCTGCTCCAACACATTGGGTATGGCGCTTTGCTCTGCCTGCAGATTTTTGGACAGGTGGAAGTGGAACCTTCCAGGGGCAGGGGGTTGGAGCTGGGTGTTCCTCAAGGTCCAGACAACCCAAACCCTGCTGTGATTCCATGGAATGTCATTCCCCCAGCCTCCAGGGAATGTTCTTTCTGTATCTCCAGAGTGACATTTCCTCAGCAGGGGCTGATGTGTGCAGGATGTGGCTGTGACACCGGGGCAGCTCCACATCACAGCTCAGCTCATTGCCCTTGGATCACGCTGGCATTTCGGGAGCGAGCAGCGCTGGTGCCTGACATCAGCCTGGGCTCCTGTCTGACTTCCATAAATCCGAGAATTCCAGCAGATTGCAAATCTGTCTGGGAGGTTTTCCTCCCAGATCCATCACAGTCACAATGTCCTGGTGTCGTACCTCAGGCAGCTGAAAAATCTTGCAGGCAGTTCTTGTGTATAAATCCCAATTTTGGCTGTTTCCAGCTCTGCCAGTCCTGGTGTGGAAGTGTGGCACACCCAGTACTGGTTCCAGCAGGAATTTCTGTACACTTTTTAATTTATCTCTGGGTTTTTTTTACTTATATGTTTAGGAGGATGTAAATATTTCCTATTTATGTGTAGTTAAATGTCTTGTAGTGGTGTAATGAAGCTTTCTCACTCCAGCCAGGGGTTCACTCCTCCTTGTTCCCAGGAGCTGTTAATTACTAATGGGATTTTCACTCAAGTGAGATCCTATCCATGTGTCCCAGTTCCAGTGTTGGCTCATTTTTATTCCCTATTTTTCTGTATAATTGTAATGGATTTTTTTTTTTTCATAAAAAGTCATTTTATACCTGGGGCGCTGAAGCTTGATGGTATTTACACATGCTAGCCATTTTTTAAATGGCAACTCCATATACAGAGTTTAATTCTTTTTGTTAGATTGGAGCTCAGGGAAAGGCTCATTCCCAGAGGGTGCTGGCACTGCCCAGGCTCCCCAGGGAATGGGCACAGCCCCAAGTCTGCCAGAGCTCCAGGAACCTTTGGAAAACCCTCCCAGGGATGCCCAGGGTGGGATCTGGGGTGTCTGTGCAGGGCCAGGTGCTGCCCTGGATGATCCTGGTAGATCCCTTCCAGCTGATGATTTTCTATGATCCAAACTTCCTCAGTTTTTCTCTTCAGTTCTGTCGTAGTGTAAATGGCACTAAAAGAGAGGAGAGAGAGAAATATATGCAAAGTCAAACCAGAATTACTGTACTGAGAGCACTTTTCCACCTGCCTCACATGGCAGGAATTTGTAAAATATGTGATTTATTCCTATTTTCCATGGAAGGACACCATTTTCCTGGGTAGGATTACAACTGAAGCAGCAAGAATCTCATCAGCCACCCAGCCATGTTTCTGTGACATGTACAACTTGCAAGTCAAACACTGAAATCTTTATTTGAGCAAGATTGTCCTTTGTCACGGTGCAAATTGTGTTTGAGTAAGGAGTTAATTGCACAGTTGCTAATTCTAACGAGGAGCCATATTAGGGTAGAAGCTGTCACAGGAGGACTGGAATCAGCAGGAGTTTGTATTTTGGTGGGTGTTTGGTTAAATTCGTAGCAAACACTTTGGGATTCTGCACATCCAGGTGTGCAGCCCGCTCCACCAGGAGTTCATCACGGTGAGTTCAGAATTAATAAAAGGTCTGAACAGTGGATAGACTTAGGAACATTCAAATTCCAAAGGAGATTTATTACTTCTGGGCATTAAATACAAACCACCGTGACTGGAGCTGCTTCACTTCCTTGCCTCAAATCCCCAGCATTCCAAAGCAGCTTCTCTCAAATGCTGTAGTGTTTTCAAGGTCTATCAACCTGGAAATTGTCCCTGGTTTTTCCTCAGATGCAGCTTTGCTCCCTAACAGCAGTTTGACTCCTGTCTTTCATCCCCACTGAGGTTTTTTGGGAGTGTCTGTCCCTGCTCAAGGGAGAGGAGCTGTCATTCCAACAAAACCTCACGGGCAGGACTTGGGATGGCCACTGACACTGCTCCTGCCCCAGCCATCAGTCACTCACCTCCTCAAAGGGAAGGAGAAGAAATCTGTGCAGCTCTGAGTAGCTGGAGTAAATCAGGGACAAGCATGTGCTGATTGAGAGGCTGGAGGTTTTCCAGACTTCATCTGAGGGGTGAATTGGGGAGGATTTATTCGCCCTTTCATTCCTTGACAGCTTTGCTTTCACTCATGGCAGAGGTTAGAACAATCACACAGACTATTGGAAAAGTATTAAGATTAATGATTTTATGTGTAAACTGTTTCTCCCCACTCAGAACGCTAAGGGATAAGGAAGTGAAGAAGCTCTTGACTTTGAGATGAGATCTCAAGGTGCTGTCTCTTCAGGAGGGGAGTGGAGGTGGTTTCCAGAAGGACTGAGGGGCTGAAGCAGCTGGAGCTGGGAGATCCAGCACCATTAATTAATCCATTGGAAATGGCTGGGCTTTAGGAACTTCACAAGGACAAGGCCTCTGGGGTCGTGGCAAGGAACATGTAGCAGAAGGAACCTTTGGCTTAAAAGAATATTTGGGCTCTTTAGATGAAAAGACCTGAAATTTTATTAACCCTTTAATTCCGTGTATCCAGTTGCTTCTGCCACCCAGCGCTGATGGTTTCTATGCTGACTTCCCTATAGAGATAAGAAAACTTGATATTAAATACTACAGTATCTTGTTTTGCATATGATTTGAATTATTAAATGGCTTTTAAATTATTTGCTGCAGGCAAAATAGTCAAAGTATCTATTTTATCTTTTATCTGTGCTGATCGTTTCAGCTCGTGCTATTAGGCTCGTGTTTGCTGACTGGATAAATGTGAGGGGAGAATCCAGTGAGAGATTGTGAAGCTGCTCTGTTTTCAGTGTGTCAGGGGGAGAGAAAGGCTCCTTGCCTGAATTGACCCAGGTCCTGTTCTTTATGCTGGGGTAACTGGAGTGTTTGTGCTGCTGTGGATCTTTAATAGAAACAGCTGCCATCCTTCTTACCTCAGCAGAGGGAGGAAGGGCAGAGCTGTGTGTAGAACTTTGCTCAGAGAATGAATTTTTATTGTAAATACATCTAAAAAGTATGCTATAGGCATGAATGGGTTAGAGATGATGTCTGGGTTTTGTTTTTACTTGGTAGCTTTTTGCTTCTACTGGGCAGCCAAAGGTCAGCAGAGATTTCGACAGATCGCAAATTTGGCAGGGGTTCATCCCAGGAAAAATAAAGTAAATAAAGTTTGGTTAAAAATGTGAAAATGGGAGAAATAAACAGGAAAGGCCTAGAAAGAAAGAACGTGTCCTTGTACGTGGTTTGTGACATCTCTTTTGGCCCATTTTTTTGCTGCCTTTTTCCTGCTCGCTGTCTCTCAAGGCAGTCTCCTAAATAAACTCAGAGGCAGTTCAAGAAGGCTGTGTAAATGAGCTGGTACCTGTAGCAGTAGTGCAGTTCTTAATGACTTTGGGAAGATAAGGATCAGGACCCCTGTGTAAGTTCAGTTCATACAATTACATGGAGGAGAGTGAATCGCTGGGGAAAGCAAACTAACTGAGAACTCTTTCAAGATGGGATTTTCAAATTGGGCCAAAAGGAAATTAGGTGTCCAGATTCCATTAAAATAGAACTGAAGCTGGAGCATAACTCTCCCAGTCCCTTCTGATAAACAGCTCAGAAAAAGTTCATTGTGGTTGATAACCTTGAAGGTTTGTAGCTCCACTATCAGCATCAGCCTTGACATAAAGAAAGTGGAAGCCACAGAAATCCACTTCTCTGACATTTGTCCCCAGGGATGTGTGGCAGCCAAACTTCCCACTGGGGGAGGATAGGGAGCAGTTCAATAACTGCTAACGGCATCATTTCCCACAAAACTTGTTCTAAGCTGCTGTTTAGGGGCTTGCAAACGGCCTTAAATAGCTCCTGCCATTGCAGGATCTCCCTGGGAGTGCTGTTCAGTGGTGCACTTAAACATCTGCACCTTCCTTTCATTGTTCTCCAAGCCAGGCTCAGGCCAATCTGATGTTTGTGTTTCTCCTCGGCAGAGGAGGAGAAGGGGCAGGAACAGCCAGGGCTCTCTGGGCTGTGCTCTCAGACTAAACCTGAGCGTGAGGCTCTGCAGATGCTCCTCCTGTGATCTCCCTCCTGCTCTGCGTGTTTTGATCAGCAGAATATTAAGCTCTGCTTTGGTCTGCAGTTTGTGTGGATCACAGCACGTGGAAGGTAGCACTGGGGTTCAACTCTGGCTCCTATGAAAACTGGCAGAGGTTTTGCCAACAGCCACTCCTGGTGTGCTGGGGGGTTGTGAGGTGGCTCATCCCCTGCTCCAGCCCCGCATTCCTGTGTGCTTTTCCCCTTGGGCACATCCACTGTGATGCTCTGTAGGACGGTGACATGGACACAGGGGTGCCCGAGGACTCGTCCTGTTCCCATGCAGGGCACAGCTGTGGCAGAGACTGGCCACAATGGCCCTCACTTGCTTATGCCAATCATTTCAGGAATTCCATTGCAGTGGTTTGTCCTCAGCCTTATTTTCAAGGTTGCCAGCACAAAGGAAAAGGAGTTGCCTGATTTGAACTCAAGTTCTTCTTTATCGCTGACGTCCCAGATTGTCAGGGGCAGTGGGGCAAGTTTATGCCCTTCTCTCTGGATCCCAGATTCCCTGACCCATTTCCAGTTTCATGGAACCAGTGACCCAAACTGCTGCTCTTTTCATGGCCACCTTTTAGTGACCCTGGGCAGGGCTGGAGGTTGTGTGAAAGAATTGGTGAGTTTGTGCTCTTCATTCCAAAATCATGTCCTGGGTCAGTCTTGGGTTGTGGGTGAAAATACCCTCTCAATCCAATGAAATGTGATTTAGGTGAGGAGATGGAAAGTGGGTTTAGCTAAAATACTGCATCCCACACTTGAGTGGGTTATTTACTCTTCAGGGGACTGAAATATTTTACTATTGGGCAACCAAGGGGAAGTAACAGTGCAGAAGTTTAGTTGGGTATGAAATATCTGCTCTTACGCAGCCTCTCTGAACCAAAAGCCAAATGAAAGCTAGCAGTGGTCTTCCCCTCCTATTTTCCAAGTGGCCAGTCTCAGTCCCTGATTCTGAGCAAACTGGGGTGGTTTTTGTCTTCAGTGAAGAGTAGATGCAAATACATTTTGAAGGCAATTAGAGTATTTTTATTTTTGCTCACAATGAACTGCAAGCACAATGAAATTGCTAGCACAAGGTTGAAGGTTATTTACTACGATTATATGCCACATGTGATTAATCTCTTTCCCCACTTTTTATTCTTTTATTAGCAAGATTTTAAATATCCAGGGTATCTCTACAGAATTCTGCAGGGTCAGATTAAAAGGCTGAAAATACTTAGCACAGGTGGCTGTGTGTGCAGAATGCACTGCCTTAACAAGGTGTTTTTTGCTGCTCTCTGGTGACCTGCAGCTCCCTCCAGGACTCCCAGCAGCAGCAGCAGCAGCTTCCCTGCAATCCTGCAGATCAGCACATCCCAACAAGGGTGTGCCTGTTATCCAGCCATTCTCCCCTGCAGTCCTCTAACAGCACTGCTGTAAAAAGATGATAAATGACAGAAAAGAGAGGGAACACAGGGCCTGTTATTCCCCAGTGGAAATGAACGTGTTAAACATTGCTTTTCTTCCTGGCTGCTGTTGGAGGTTGCTGAGCTCACTGGGGCATGTGGCTCTGTCCTCCTCCATGGCCGTGTGTCCCTGTCACCTTCGTTTTCACCGGTGACTGTGCTTCTGCACAAGACAGCCAGGTGAAACACAAGCTTGCTCAGAAGGCAAACAGAGCCCCAGATTGTTTGGAGTCAAGGATGGGAGGTGGGGACAGAGGGAGGAAGAGCAGGATGGCTGTTTTGGAGGGCAGCCCCATGCACAGGTCACCTTACGGTCCCTGAGGAACCGACACCTTGGACCCAAAGTGCTGTGCTCTTCCACCAGTCTGGTGGGAGGTTCAGGTAGAGCTGTGTGATCCTGGGAAAATGCTGCAGGAAGCTGAGGAGATGATGCAAAAGGGGCCTTGCTTTGCACCTTCTGACACCTGCACAATTAATTATTTTCCAAAGACAATTTTATGATGTCATGCAAGCTGGAAGCCAACATTCTGTGGCCAACCTTGTCCTCAGTGTCCTTTTCTCTGGCTAAAGTAGAGTGAATCTTTGCTGCAGAACAGATCTTGGTTTAATTCATTGTGCCTGCAGCTTTAAGATTAGAACAGAATATAGACCAGATGATAATTATTCCTCTGAAGCTTTTCTGGAGAAGGCAGCATGGGGGAATGCTCCATTTACATTAAAAACAAATCCAGGAGAAGGTGATGAAGAAATGCTTTCACCATGTTTCTTCTCCATGATCAAAAGACACTTGCCTAACCCCAACATCTAATTGTCACATGATTAAAAATGTATGAGATCTCCTGAAGATAGAAAAGATTGTGTGTAGCAGCACAAATACTTGATTGAAATGCATAATTAATACCTTCACTCAGCCTCATGTGGAAACACAAGACCAACGGGACAGGTTGTCCAAGGGATGGATGGATAAGTTTTTGTACCAAGGCAGTTGATTAATGAAACAATGCTGGTAACTTTTCACTTTTAGACAAGGAAAAAGAACTGTGAGGCTTATCTGTAAATTTTAAGGGATCTTGGGTATATTTGAGAAACCAATGAGTTAAAAAACCTCACACAGCCCCAGGCACATCCTTTATTTGAGCAATTAACTGTTACTTACCAAGAACTTTTCTAGTGTATAAAAATTGCACACTGGAAGTGGTGGTAAAGTGCAGAAAATGCTGTGCTTGTTGCTGAGGGGTGTGGTGTTCCCTGGAGCCCACCCTGCTCTTGACTCGCGTGCAGAACTTCCAGGGATTCAGAAAAGACAACGCACAACACTTCCATAGGTTCAACTGTAAATGATGCCTTTATATTGTACCCAGTGCACACAGAACACTGCTGCTCTCTTTTACCACAGTAATTCAGGAAAATACTCAGAATACGGATTAATTTTAAGCCTGTAAAAAATACAGTTCAGTATTGGACCAAACGTAACTGTCTTGGTAGTTTTAATCTTAATTTCTGCTTTTGGAGGAACATTAATCCAAATAAATTTCTTTTCAAGTATATTCCAAGAATCAACTGGTTTATTTCAGTTTGGTAGCACTGAGTTTTTTTTGTCCTAACTGATGGTAATGACAGCTAAATGTCAGCTTCATTTCTATCTTAGCTCAAAATATAAACAGAAAAGTATACAAAAAGGAAAAAGTCCTGTTACACACTCTGTGAGTTCTTCTTGGTGTGTACCCTATGCCAAACAGTTTTGATTCTGCATGTGACTCTCAGTCCAAAAGCCATGCTGAGACATTTTTCTCAATAAATTATTTTCCATATTTTGCCTCTAGTGCAGAGAAAACACTGCTATTAACATAAATGCATAAAAAACCTGAATTTGGAACTTCATTTCATCAAGAAAAAACCCCCATGATATTTTTATATAACATTTTGGATATATTTTATGTCAAAACATGATCACCAGTCAAACTAGTGACGTCTAAACCCAATACATTATTGTGACTTCTAAATTAAAAACATCAGAACAAAACTAAATTTATTATAGCTCTGCTTTCATTAAACACCATGTGCTGGTGATTTAAACACAACAAAACTCTAGTAATTCTTCAAAAGTGTCTACTAAATAGAATAAAAAGAATAAGAACAATTACCATTTAGTCTGTTACATTAAAAAAATTGTTTGTACTTATTCCTATTGCCTGTTAGCTTTACCTAAGCCTTCAACTACTACAAAAATAATAATAAAAAAGAAAACTCATTGCTGAAAGTCAAAAACATTCAAATCAGTTGATACAACATTACAGTACAGTCAACTAACATCATTCAGGGTCTCCTTTTCTCAGGGCAGAGTCCTCAGACCAGGGTCACAAACCTAGTTCACTGCAGGTCCAAAACTGAGGGTTGGCTCGGTGCAATCCTGCCCCGCGATGGCTTCGGGACACCGGGGCCGGCGGCGTCGGAACCGCGGGCTCGCCCAGCCTCTCCTTCTTTTTATTCAGCACTGGAGTTAGGACAGTGTTAAGTTTAGCACAATAATAACTAAAAAAAAAAAAAAAAAAATCAACCAAAAAAAAAACAAAAAAAAGGAAAAAAATAATAAAATTAACAGAGAAGTGGAAGCTAGGTGAAGCTGCCATTTGTGTCAACCCATTGCGATACGCTATACTAAAAAAATCCTGAAATATCCACCTGTCCTCACCGCTCTGCCACGGACTAGCAAAGTCAAAAATACAAAAGTCTTCAACTCGTCGTTTTTGCAGAATAAAGCAAAAAAGTCTTTGTGCTCCTTACTACCAGAAGCAAAATATCCTCTGAGTTACCACATGTAATAGCTTCTGGATGTGTCGACTTGGGTCGGCTTGGTCTCTGCAGAGCCATCCTTGTCTTTTTCACTGTCACCTTCCCAGAGATTAATAAGTGGAGGGTAGAGCTCGTTCAGGGGGATTGAAGAGGTTTTTTGCATATATTTTTTCAATGAGTGGTGGTAGTTTTTTCTCTTAAACCTTTTTGCGATATAAACAGAGACGGAGGCGAGGCTGATGACAGCAAACATGGATCCCATCACCGCTGCCAGGGCCGTGCTGGTTTCCTGATCGGAAATATCCAGCGCAAAAGCCGCGTTTTTGGTTGTGACGTTGACACAGGATCTCTGCGTTTGCTGGTGGATGTTGGACACTGTCAGACACACTTCATAGTCTGTAGAGGGTTGTAAATGTGTGAGGTTGTATTCGTGGACATCCACCGGGACCCTGGCGGTGTAGGTGATGTGAGGGTTGTCAATCTTCATCGTGGCCGATGACCATTTTAAATTGGATGTCATGACGTTGGAGTTGACTTTCCAAGAAACCAGGATGGAATGGGACTCGGCTTGTTTAACGTAGATCTTCAGAACCTGGGTGCCATCCAGGAGCGTCCCGTTCACCCGGATGGTAGCGACCCTCGTGTCAGCTCCTTCTATGTTTTGAGCGACACAGGTGTATCTCCCGGAGTCCTCAACCTGGATGTTGGAGATTTCCAAGGTGCCCTCACTGCTCAGCTTGTATTTGTCAGAGAGGCTTTCCACGGTGACTTTATTGCCCAGAGGGGTGACCCAGTAGATTTCTGGCTCAGGTTCTGCCATGGCCCGGCAATCTAAAAACACCGTCATGCCGATGTCCAGGTTTAAGTGATTGGGAAAGGTCTCGTGAGAGATCATTGGAAGACATTGTTCGTTTGAATCCTGTATCAGCACTTCCTTCACCTGCTGCCCCCGGTATTCCGGAGGCATAGCACAGAACATGGAGAGAGGCTCCATGAAGCGGATGTTGGTTTTGTTGGAGTTGATCCAGTGGATAACGCAGTCGCACCTGAGCGGGTTGCTGTGGATGCTGATCTCACGCAGGTTTGGGAGGGATTCCACTGTCTTTTGGTAGACTGCATTCAAGGCATTGTTGTTGAGCATCAGGCTCTCCAGGGCAGGGACGTTGCGGAACGCCAGGCGATGGATGTAAGACAGCTTTGGGTTGTTGGTGGCTTCCAGCTTTGTGAGCTCAGGCAGGTTGTCCAGCGCGTACCTATCGACAGACACGAGTTCTCCCATGTTGTTGATCCCAAGCTCTTTCAATCTGAGCATGTTTTTAAAATCCCCTTCTTGAATTTTATGAATTGGATTTTTGTTGAGATCCAGGAATTTTAAATTGGGAACTTTCTCAAGTGCAAGCTGAGGAACTTTTACCAACTTGTTGTCATAAAAAGAAAGACTTTCAAGACTATCCAAGCCTACCAACGCATTGCCAGGAATGTCTGTGAGGTACATGCCTGCCAAAACCAGACTCCTTAAGTTTGAGAGTGGTTTGAAATTCATATCAAGTATTCCAATCACTGGGTTTTCTCCAATCATGAGAATCTCTAAGTTGGGAGTAGAATCAAACCAACGGCTGTCAATAACCTTTAATTTGTTGGAGTTGAGGTGTAATCTCAGAAGATTTTTCAGGCCAGAGAATGCGTTTGCAGAAATGCTGCTGATCTGGTTGTGATTTATGTAGAGCTCTTGCAGATTGCAGAGGTCCTGCAGGCAGTAGTCAGTCATCTCTGTGATCTGGTTCTCCTCCAGGTGCAAAGTGGTAAGCTGAGTGAGGTTGGAGAGCCCTACATCTCTGATACTTGTGAAGTTATTTTGTGAAAAATCCAATTCTGTTAAGTTAAAGAGCTGTTGGAGTTCGTCTGTGGTCTTTGCAATGTTGTTGCTTTGCAGCAGAAGGACTTGAGTGTCACTGGAGAGGTTGCTGGGGATTTTTGTTAACCGGAGGTCGTTGCAGTCAACTGTGGTGGCTTCCCTGTAGGTTGACTGTGGTGTAAACCAGGGCCTGATTTCACAGACACAAAGCTGTGGACATTCGCTGCTCTGTATGGAAGACTCAGTTAATGAATTCATTAACAGTTCTAGCACCAACTGGCACACAGTTAAAACAACTCTAACCTTTGCCATGCTGGCCAGCGAGGGGGTTCAGCTCCCCAGCCCCCTAAAATCCCCACGGAGGAAGAGGGTGATCCCCTATCAGGCAGAAAACGTAAAGCTTGACGTTTAAGGTGAAAGGCTTGGACATCCAGAAAGGTGAAAGATGATTTTCTGAGTTTAGTGAAGTTAAGAAATGCTCTGAAGACTCTCAGCTGCTCCTCAGTGTTTTAGAATCTTCTGTACATCAGTGCCTGAAGATGGTCCTGAAAGCAGATTAGGGTATATGTTATGCTCAGCTTATATATAGCTCATCTATTATTTAGTTTCTTCAACCTTTGAAAGAAAACATCTGAAAACAATCGTTGTTTTAACAGTAATCTCTTACAAAAAAACCCAATCTGGTGTAGCTAAATTATCTAGGGTTTGGAACTCTCTCCTCCTTGGGGTTAACATGAGAAATCTCTCTGAGCGAATTACCAAAAAATGAAACTTTGGGATGGATACCTCTCAGATTTACCCTGCAGGAGTAGTCTGAATGGCTTGGGAATGCTGAGGGTGGAGGATGTGCTGGTGAGCACAGCGGGGTCTCAGACGAGCGTCAATGCCCAATCCCTGTCCCCAAGGCTTGGATTTCAGGCGTGTGGAATTAAGGCTCAGGAAGCTGCTGGTTTAGAAGTTTGAAGCTAAATGTTTATGAACTTTGCCAAAATTTATCCGAGCTAATCGAATCAGTTCCAGATAACAGCTTAGATTTAATCCAGCTCAGCACCAAACAATAACAGTAAATTTGATTAAATGAATGTACTGCCCTTATTTCAGCTGTTTGTACTGCATTGTGATCGTATGAACTGTTCACCACAATCCCAAATTGCTGTGTAAGCCCCACATTTGTATCTGCTTAGCCTGAAGTTGTTCATGCAAGAGTGCATTTAAATTAACCCAGCTGTGTCCAGGCACCTCAGAACATCTGGTGTATTGCGAGGCTTTGAACATATATTCCAGGAAAATCTCCTAGTAAAATATTTCTCCTCCTCCCTTCACTGGAAATTCACTCTGGTGAGTGCAGTTGAGACTTTTCAAACAAAAGGTTTGGGTTTTTATGTAACTAAAATAATCAGGTTGTGCTGTGTGGACTCCCCATCCCTGAAGGTGTCCAAGGCCAGGTCAGGTGGGGCTTGGAGCAACCTGGGATAGTGGAAGGTGGCAGGGGTGGCACTGGATGGGCTTTAAGGTCCCTCCCAACCCAAACCACTCTGTGATATCTGAGAGAACTCAGTGATGAAATCACATCTTTTTCAATTAGAACGTAGCAAAGCTTCAGCCAAGTCACAGCCCACAAAATATGGTTCTATATAAAATAATAAAACTAAATACAGCTTCTAAAATAGGTTTGAAATACTCCTCTGGATAGTGGTGACAGGAATCCCATTTGTACAACACTCACTTCTAAATCTGATCATATTATATAATGAAATTACCATGTTTTATTTCAGATTATGATGTAGTGCTGTAGGTAGAAAACACCCAACAGCAATTTTATTATTTATTTTTATATTGTTATTCTGTGGTTGTGCTTTGGAGGACGGGGAAGAGGAGTGGGACTCAGGATACATTTGACCCTGTTGAGTCAGATTTTCTCTCTGGTAGCTGAGACTTGAATGAGAGCTGAGCAAACTCTGCTGGAGGGGAGGAAACCAAATGTAGGACCAGCATTCCTTCCCAAATAACTTCCAACTGATGGAAGAATTGACTAAGACTGTATTAAAAAATAAATCCCAATGGCACCGTGATAGTCGGGGATGTGTTGGAGTGATGAGGAGGCTGGAGCAGCTGAGCTCTGCTGACTCTGATGGATGCTTCCCTCCACAGCAACACATTTGTAGCTGACCCAAGCCAGCCAGTTCTAGGAAAATTGATGGCATCTGAAGTTTAATTGATTTAATTGCAGATTTTCAAATGGCAGCATTTTGCAGTGAATAATGCAGGCGGTGCCTTCCCCCAGTCACGATCCCAGGCAGGTACAGGAGGGGCCCTGAGGGCTGTCCCCTCACCCAGGGACGTGTCCCTGCTCCTGCTCTGCACCTGGCCCAGGGCAGGGGCACCAAAGAGGCAGCATTGCTGCCAAAATTCCTGCCTGTGGGATTTCTCCTGCAGCTTCTCAGTGGGTGAAGAGAAGGGAGTTGGAGCCTCACAAAGCTGAGGGCCCTAATGATGTTTTACTACTGCCTTAGCCCTGACGTGGCTGTATGAATCATGTAATGCTTTAGAAACCAAACTGCCTGAAAAACACTTCAAAGGTTCTTTTAAAATATCTAGGAGCATGTCTAGATGTTGCAAAAAAAAAAAAAAATCAAATTCAATCTTTCTTTGTTGAATATTTATATCCTCTTACTTGCACGTTACAGTTATTGTTCATCTTTGCTAAGAAGGCATTTGTGGGTTTATTGACCAGAGTTCTGGGTTTATGATCACTGTAAATATATGATTTTACAAGTTCCTAGTGGCTTGTTCTCTTGTGTAGCTATTTTCTACCGCAAATGGATTTAATTTTATTTAACTGCAAATTTAGAAACAACCCACACATTGCTTTCCTCAGCCTCTCCCAGCCCAGGGCAGCTTGGATGAAGCTGGAAATGAAATTCCAGGGTAATAAAGGAGTGAATTCTGAGCAGCCCCGTGTGCCCCAGCAGGAGGGACAACCCAAGTCATGGGCTTTGGTTTTAGCTACCTGTGGTGTGTAAAACCCCATCCACAGCCCTGACCAAAGCCACAGAGGCAGCAGAGCAGCCACCAAAAGCCATCCCTTTGCCCGGGATTCTCAGCTTCCCAGTGTTTGCAGAGCTGGCAGCACTGATCCCAGACACCTCTGCAATGTTTGGTGTCGCAGATACTGAGGGTGTGAAGGAAAGCTTTTAGCATTCCCTGCCTTCCCTCTCATTTGTTAGATTCATATTTTCTGCTGTTCCAACCCACAACAGCAGTTGTAACAGCTGGTAACTTGATATCAGCAGAAATAATGGCTAATTTAATGTGAGAGATATGGAGGGAATTATTTTACTCTGAGCTAATTAAATGCATTTTCCATGGCACTACTCAGTACCCAGTGCAGAAAAAAAGCCACATTTCTGTCACCAGCAAACCCACAGCAGCTGCCCGGGGTGTTGGCTTGTTCCTGTTCCCTGAGGGCAGAAACAGGAGCATCACTCCTGTCTCCCATCCTGGAAGTGCCATGGGGAGGTCTAACTCTTCCCTTTCCACCTAAGTTCTGAAGGATGGTTAACACTGAGAATTTGTTTGGCCTAACAAATCACGAGGGTGGGCATTTGGTTATGGAGCAGAAGATCCTTCATTTCAGTTTTCCTTGGAAAGAGGGTGGGTGGGAAGAGGTGTGCCCTGGCAGCCACGGCCTGCCTGGTGGCTCTTAAAGAGTGAGGTTGGGTGGGTGATTGGAAGAAAAAAGTACATTTAAACCTCCTGTGCAGGAAGAGGAAAATATGAAGGGACAAGCATGAAAGAAACTGTTCATTAAAAGTGTTCACAGTTAACCTGCCAACTAAAAAGAACAGCTATTAAACATTTTTGCTTGGTAATAGGAAAACAAAGTGTTGTCACTTCCCTGACAACTGTATTAATGGTCACTATTAAAATTCGCTGAAAAGAGCAACAATCTTGTTTGCACATGGATATCTGGGAGCATTTTGAAACAGTGATGCTGCCACAGCAAATCCTCCCTCCCCACAGTTAGGTGGCTCATCCTTGCAGAATTTCTTTTGTATTGCAGTAGCATCAGCCCAGATTTTGGTCGGCAGCCACCTGCACTGTGTGTGCCCAGGTAAAAGTTGGAGGGATCAGATACACAAAGAAATTACCTCAGGCTAAGACAAGCAATTTATTCTGCAGTTGCTGAGAGCCAGAAGCACACGCTGATCCCCCGTTCCTCCCCTCTTTCCCAGGCTGAGCCTCAGTACCTGAGCTGTGTGCTGGAAAATTGTCTGTTCTGCTAACGACTCGTGCAGCTCCTGCATTCCATCAGCGCCAGGAAAACCTGTCCTGGCTGCTGCAGCCTGGGCCGGGTGGGGCAGCAGGGGAATGCAGGTGGGACAGCCCTGCCCAGGCACCTGGAGCAGGGTTAGTGCCAGCTAGAACTGGGGGGGCTTTAGGTGGTCTCGGGGTCTGGGTGTTGGGATGACCCCAAGAGTGTAAAATTCCTTGTTCTCCCAGCCCGTGCAGCCAAAGGAGGAGTCTGTATGTGCAGGATCACCTTCTCAAGGTTGTTCATTTTCCCTTCTCTAGAACATTCTCTCTCTGCCCTGCTGAGCTCTGCCCAGCAGCTCGGCCATGGCATTCTGTCTGCCCTCAGGGCAGTGTTCACATTTTATACCAAAAACTCCGTGTGCCGTGGTTACAATAACGTGCCAATGTCTGTCATTGGTGTTGGACAGTGTGTCTGTGCCTTAAACCAACAGAAAAGTGTCACCAGCACAGCGAGACATGGAGGGCAAGGAGAAGGAGAAGAAGGTCAGGACATGCCCAAATCCCTCCATCTTGTACCCCTGAACCACATTCTAAAAACCCCAAAATTCTACTTTTTCACCCTGTGTTAATTCAACTACCACACTACTCAAACCCTTGTGGTTTGTAATTCCTCACACAGAGTTGGCAGCTTTTCCCACAGGCTAAAATCAAAGCCACAGGTGTTTTTGACTTTGTGCCAAGGTCTCTGAGCCCCTGCCAGGGTCTGGAGCCAGCCAGGGCAGGCAGAGGGGTGTGCTGGGCTCCCACATCCTGGAACTGGGAGGTGGAATTCAGAGTGGGAGCAGTACAGATCCAGACCCTGCTGTGACCCTGAGGAACAGGACAAGAGGAACGGGCAGGACCTGATTCCCAGAAGCTCCAGCTGAGCATGAGGCAGAACTTCCCTGTGCAGTGACCACACACTGAACACACTGTCCAGAGAGGGGCTGGAGTCTCCTCCCTGGGGACATTCCAGACCCATCTGGACACAATCCTGTGCTCTGGGACGGCCCTGCTGGAGCACGGAGGTGGCACCAGATGTCCCTTCCAGCCTGACCCCTTCTGTGACTCTGAAGAGCCTCTTGGGAGAGGGGACCTCCAGCTGGAGGCTGGGCTGGCAAAGGAGCTCTGTGGATGCTGGAAGCACCACTGGAGGTGAGGGAGCCCACAGGGAGCTCAGGCTGGGATCACTGCTGGTTAAGGCAGCTGGGCAAGTTTAACCTGGGCAAGTTTAAGGAAAGGGTTTTGTGCGTGTTGGAGGTAAAACCTGCCCTGCCCTGCGCTTCAGCAGGGCCCCTGCAGCTGTGCATCCCCATTTTCCTGGATAAAACAGGGATTGGTGCCCTGCTCAGCTGAGCCAGCGCCTCAGGCCAGGCTTTAGGAGGGAGAGGCACTGAAATAGGAGCAGCCTCTAAATCCCAGCAGTAAGCTCAGACACTAAACCCAGTCTCAAAGCAGGTTGCTAAAGTCAGGCTTGCTCCAGTCAAGAGCATCAGTGACCTTGCACATCCTAGAGAAAGAGAACTTGGAGTTTAATAACCAGGACATTTCGAGCTAACCCACAGAATGGGCTCCTTTCCCAGGAATTAAATTTACAGTGGCAATCCTGTGTATTTAGAAAAAAATATTGAGGAATAATGCTTGATAATAAGCCTTTTATAGTGTGGTTTTTAAAGTCTCCAGTGTCATCAGGAAATAAGCTATTTACAGGTCTGAATTGTGAAAAATACAGAAAAATCAAGCTGAAAATGATGACAGTTGAAGGAGCTTGAAAAAAATCTGAACGTGGGAGCTGGGTATGAAAAGGAAATACAGAAACAAGGGCCCGTAGGACATGTAATAATGGTATAAAGCCTCAAAACACATCTTCAGGGATTTATAATATTAAAGTTTTGAGGGTTCTTTTCCTTGCAAATAATGCCTGCTTTTTATTCTCATCTGTACACACATTCCATCAAAATAAGGTCTGTGTTTTATTTTGGGGAAAGCTCTGGTGAGAAGGCGATTTGCTGTATCTCGAGACAACCTTAGCGTGCTTTATCTGTGTTCTTTTGAAAAATACTACTCTTATCTCCACCAAAGAACTGCGAAGAGCATCCTATTCATAACGTCTGCACTGCAGAAGCAGCATATTACAGCTTGGAAATTTGTAATTTATTGGAGCTTATTCTTAAGACTCGCATCTGATACAGTATTTTTTCATTAAAATATTGAAGTAAATTTGCAGGAGAGGGAAAAATGGTTTTCATTCACAGGCTGCTCTGGAGTGCAAGGGGCTGGATCCCCTGCAGGGAGCAGCCACTGGGTATTGATGGCCCATCAAATGCACCATAGAATTGCAACCCAGCTTCTGGCAACTGATGGAAAATCTCTCACAGGTTACCATTAACCAGTCATATTAGAGACATCAGGAGTAACAGGGGCTTGCCAAACAGTGGGCTGTCAGATTACAGAGGGTACTTGCTTTAGGAAAGAAAAACCTCATAAACCACTTCATGGCCTTGAAACCTGAAAGGTGAGATGTGTTTGTGCAGCAGGGATATCCTTATGCTCAGAACACAAATTATTATCAGCTTCCTTACTGCGTTTCTCTTCATGAATGAGTTTGGGACAATACAGGCTGTTCTGTTGTCCAGGACTTGTTTTCATGTCCTGCTGGAAGGGTTTGATGTGAAGGCAAAGCTTTGATTCCATTTGATGCAGAAGAATCCCATCTGTGACCCCTGTTCTGTTCCACATCATCACCAGAGGAAGCAGCTTGATTAGATCAGCATTTCTGAGAGTCAGCCCATTCCACTGCCAGGTTAAGATCCAGGTCCCTGAGCCCTTCCTTGCAGCTCTTCCCTTCTCCCTGCCCTGCAGGTGGAGGGCAAACCCCTGGGGTGTGCTTTCCTTTCCCCCTCGCACGCCCTAACCCATCCCCAGCCCTCTCTCCATTTTAATGCAAGGGAGAATTGAAACCTAATTGGTTTTAGTACAGTATCTGGAATTTCCAGAGCGTAACTAATTTGGGAAAACTCTTCCAACTACTTTTTGCATGTTGTGTATCTGCTGGCTGATGAATGAAAGAGGACCAAAGGTAGAGGAACTGGCTTCTTACCATATTTAAAGAGTAGAAATGGATTGAGTCATGGCATATTTGGGATCTCATAACCACGTGGAAGGAGCTGAGCATCTTTGTAACCCACAGGGGCACCTCCCTCCCGAGGATTTCATACAGAGCAGCTCAGAAAATCTCTGCTTCTTACCATCTATCAAAATCAGCACAATTCAAACAAAAACCTAAAAAAAAAAATGGAAGAGGACAAAGGGCTTGAAGAGATTGGGTTGGATTTTGGAGTAGAATTCCCTTTTTGTGTTTTGACCACTCTGAGAGCCAAGCAGCTTGGCCAGTGGAAGCGAAGTGTTAATAATAACAAAAGAAGGAGCACACAAGGAATATTTTTAGCCAGGAGAAACAGGGATGCCAGAACTCCAGAGGATTTTCCTGAAGTAACAGAAAATCCTTTTCCTCCCTTTTTGCTGACTGGCTTCTGGCAGTGTGATTATTTTGCTTCCTACACAGTTCTAGATCAAACTCCAGTTTTGTGAGTCACTCAGGATCCCCCACAGTTGGGAAAGACCCCGGCGTGTACGTGGTTGTTACTACCACAGAGGATGCCAAAAAACCCTGTGCTGCAAACGGTGCCTGATAAATCCCAAGTAGAATGAGTCAGGAGCTCTGGAGGTATTTATAAATCAACACAATGGTGCTGGCTGTAGGGAATGCATAAGGCTCGTTATTAAAAATTATATGTGCATGGAGCTTCAATTGCTTATCTTCAATTCTTCAATCAAGGAAAAAAAGTTCTTTTTCTGGTCCTCCTTACACTCTGTTTTGATAATTCTGTTTCCTGTGGCTGTAATATGTGTTAGAATTTCAATTATTAGTGATTAAGTATTAAACTGTATTTTACTATTAGCCTAGATCTATATCTACACAGTTTGTACATGTAGTGTGCTGACACAGACTTCAGCCCTTAGAATAAAACAGACTTTTATTGATTTTTTTTTTCCCTGAGTTTTATGCTTACAAAATCCAATTCTCTGTTTCTGAGCTATATATATTTAAATGTTAATAGACCCATATATTGAGTTGGCTGATATGGGAAGATCTGATAGGGAAGATTGTGAGCATACCACTAACAAAATAAATGGATTTAGCATGGGAGGTGCTGAGATGTAATAGAAAGGCTGTTAGCACCAAGACAAAGACTCTGGAACTCAACCAAGCTGGGAAGGGACAGAACTAATTCCATTAAGTGGCCACAGATTTGGGTTTGGAACTGCTCTGAACCAAGGCTTTCCTCTGACCTGAGAAAAAGGCTCTTTTCCCTCTCTCCAGTTCCACTGCTGTATCCCATAACCCTCCCCCTTTCCACGAGTCTTTCTGCACTTCTGCTACATGAAATACGTGCTCCCCACCACTGTTTCATCCCAAAATCATTCAGAGAGCGTTGCCACGTGATCAGGGCAGGAAAGCTCAGTCAGCTGAGAGTGTGAAACCCCCAGAGCCTGCATTTAACCATTTCTCTTGCTCTCAAGTATCACCTGAATTCTGATGCTTTGCTCCATGCAGAAAACTGTTTTGCTTTGAGACGTTCATGAGGTTAAGAAAGAGAGAAAATACTTCTTATTTAATGCACTGTGTGTTTAAGAACAGGCTATAAACTGTCCCTTGAGCTTCAGTCCTCAGGCTGGTCAGGGCCACATCCCAGGTTTTCCATGGATTGTTTCTTTCATCAGTGCTTGCAAAACACAGAGGTACTGAAAGTTCTGCCTGTTGCAGAAAGGAGGTTTTTTTCCCCTCTCAAAATTTTAAGTTATTGGTGCTTTATAGATAAAATCTTTACCTAATTACAGTGATTAATTTGGGCATGATAATGCCTAATTTGTATTAACCAGACTTGTTGCACTTAAAGGGGGCAGAAAAAGAAAGGAAAGCAGATTTGTCAGTGAACTTAGAAAAAACACTGACCTGGTTTTACTTGGTGCCTTTTACTACAATGAACCCATTTTAAAGGCCCATTTTCAAGCAGCAATTAAAAATTTTCATTTTTGCAACTGCTTGTTCACCTATGGCTAAGTTATTTTTCAATGCATTTAAAAGTCACTGGTGGCTCTCTGGAACTATCAATATTTACTCTATTTCTGTTAGAATGATGGATCATTTGTAATTTAAAAATTTAACAAGGCCAATCAGTAGCTCATCTGCATCCCAGTAATTGTATGCAGCACATTAGCAAGGTATGAATTTATTAGATAGCTTTGGACTTGCTTAATCATATAAATGATATGATGCATGAAATAACAGAAAAGTAACAATTCATTATATAAAATGATAAACATTTTCAAATTACGAAAAGACAATCCAAGGTTTGATTGATATTTTATTAAAACAAGGTGAAATGTTATTCTACCAAACTTTGGACAAGCTCAGGGATTCTCTCTGAATAACTTTTAGGTGTTTTGTAGAAGTTCCTTAGGATCTGTGATCTAAGGATCTGTGGATCTGAGGATCTGTGATCACTCTGTGATCTGTCAGACTCCAGGGTGGAGGAGGAAGCCAGGGAACATCTCCCATGAACTTCCCCAGCCACATGGCTTCTGCAGGCAGGAGTGTTCTCTTTAGAACAGGATGAAACAAGGAGCAGTGACCTCAGGTGAAGCTCTGCACTGGCAGGGCTGGAGCTCTGGCTTCTCTGCATTGCCACAGCTGGAGGAGCTTCTTTCACTTGCAAAAGCATTTGTTGAGCATGGAGCAATCTGGTTTGGGTCTCAGCCCCACCTTGTGAGGTGTGTGCCTCTGAAACGTGTGCGTGGAAGCAGAGCTCGTGTTTCTGGCAGGTGATCCCCAATCCATCCCAATCCGGGTGCCAGACCCATCCCTGCACCTTCCCCCGTCCCAGGCTCAGCTGCGCTGCTCTTCCACCCCACGCCTGCCTTTGACACCCCCTGCCTGTCACAAACCAAGCCCTTTGGGGTGAAGCCAGCTGAGCTCGGGGGTGGATGTGCCCCTGCAGCCCCAGGAGTCCTTCGGGACTCCCCTCTGGAGCGCCAGGGCAGCGCTGGCTCCCAGCACCGCGGTGGGCAGCGGGCTGTGGGTGCCTCTGGAGTGTGAAGAGACCCCCACCCCGACACCTGCCTGGGGCTCTGCTCCCTTCCAGGCCCAGAACAGCTCTCCCACAGGAGCAGGGTGCACTTGCCCAGCACTGGTGGGAGCAGCCACCCCAGAGCTGAGACTCCAGCCAGGCAAAAACCCTGCCAGGAACCTTCAGGGGGGCTTGGCTTCCAAAAGCCCTTGGCTCTCCTGCTCTAACGCAAGCTGACAGATGCCCAAATTGCTGGAATCACCAGAGTTAGTTACATTAAATACCTGGAAATGAGATGCTGCCTGACAACCTCCGAAATTTCTAACTAAAACCCCCAAGTAAGGTTTGCCTCCGTGTTCAGCTGCTTCAGCTTGGGAATTGTTCAGGGAAAATACAGCCCTGTGTGACCACTGAGGGCTAAAGGGCAGCACCTCAGGAGAGAAAATTATGTAGTAAGGCTGCTGTACCCAATAAAATAAGGGAAAGAGCTGCTTCTCCTGGCACTTTTATAACTTCAGTGCATCCTCACTACAGCACCCTGTTCAATATTTCAGGCCCGTTACTTAAAGTTGCTTTGCCTTGTTGTTCTGTTCGTTAAAAAGGCAAGAAAAAGGCAATACTCCACTGCAAATACTCCATCTTTAGAAACTGTGCTCCAGGTAAAAACCAGGTCCTGTTCTTTTAATAATTCAGCCAGATGGAATGTCAGGGAAACACTGCCTTGTAACACCAAATTAAGGTCTTACGACATAGAAAGTGAAGTTATAAACATATTTTACAGGAGAAGTTAAGAGCAGAGACTAATTCCTGTCTCACTGATACCACAGACTTGTCCTGCCTTCACCAGGGGGAGAATTAGGCCAATCCAAAATAGGCCAATCCAGTATTTTTCTTCAGTGCCATACATAGAAAAAGACGACATCTAAAGAGCAAAACAAAATTTGAATAAAGTTGCAGGGTTTGAAGCAGCAAAGAATGAGAGAGTGGGGCTCAGAACTTTCAGCTGGGGAGCTCTCAGCCCTCCATGGAGGCATGTGCAGCTCTGACCTTACAGAGTCCATTCAGTGAAGAACTTAATTACTCAGCTGCAGGAAAAGAATGAGACTGGTAAAGCCTTTGAGTAACTCAGGCACATCTGCAGTGACTGCTTCTTATCAAAGTGGTCCTGTGAGTTACCTGTGCAGAACTTAGGCCCTCCAAATCTTAGAGAAACGCCATTATTTAATAATTAATGACAAACCAACAAAACCAGTTCCTAAGCCATTTTCTCTGCTCTTGCCCATTTTTCCTCCCACATGTTAATTACAGAGACAAAACAGAGTATGGGAATATTTGTAGTGGGTTTCCTTGGATTTCTGTTCTGGCATGGGGCTCTGGCTGCTTCCCACCTCTCCCCTCTCCCAGGAGCCCTCCAGGCACTGCCAACCCTCCTAAGAGAGTCAGCAGAAAAACCATCCCAGCTCCAAAGTCCCTTTTGTGTAGAACTCACAAATGATTTTTTGGGAAAGATGTGCTTAAGGCCTGACTCTGTTAATGACTTAACAGCTCTGGAGCACAACCTGGAATTCTCAGTTCCTGGGAGCATCATGGGTCTCCAGGCTGGCAGTTCCAGCTGGAAGGGGCTGCAGGAATCAGCCGTGCTGGGGCTGAAACGCAGGCATGCTGTCCATGAGCCTTAGACAAACAGAGAGGAGGAGGAGGGCTGCATTTATGTGCTTCCAAAAACTTTACATAGATTTTCTTCAGTTCTGTGTCTACAAAATGTCTGCCAGGAAAAAAAAATCTGGAGCTTGGCAGGATGAAGCCTCACACGTGTATTGTTCGTGTAACTATGGTAACCTACAAATGCCACCAGTGTTTCCATTTCATACACAAATGAGGGGACAGCTGTGGGGACCACATGTCTGCCAATGGAATAATATATGTGAACTAGGATGGCTTGGTCAGAAAATTACAACTCATCTATATTAATCAGGGCTGCAAAGAACAGGCACCTCCGTGGCGACAAAGTGGGCAGGAAGACAGAGGGATTTTTATTTTGGAAAAATTTGGCTCCTCTGTAAATATTTGCAGCATCTTGCTACTTCGCTGGTTGAAAAATAAACTAAAATAAATACTGTTCAACCAGAGCTGTTCTGTAAACATCACTTAACTCTTCTCCTTGGGTTTTGTTTGTTTGGGTTTTTGTTGTGATGCCTGATCCTGGCCTGAGCCTGACACAAAGCCAGACCTGGGACCAGGCAAGTCACTCACCTGGGGGAGGAGCAGCTCCAAAAGAGACAGAAATAATGTGGCTCAGAGCTTTGTGAACAAAGTCCCCATTTCTACTCATTGATATCCTTAACAGAAACAAGAGCTTCAAAAGATTAGTGAGATAAACTAAAAAAAAAAAGATTTAAAAAATATTGTTTAAATGTGGACGAGTCTCTATCATCCCTAACAACAACAAAAAGAAATCTGCAGACCCAATAATGCAAATAAATCCCCTTTCCAGTGAATATTAAGCTATGCAGGCTGCAGTAGCAGCAATACTTGACCGCTGCTGTGATTCATCCAAGGTGTTTTCAGTGTCCCTACAAAAAAAGCCGCGGAGCAGGGATGTGCCGCCCTCCTTGGCAGCAGCAGCCAGGCAGCAGCCGGATGCAGCAGGAATCCAGCACGCCGATTAGGAAAAGTTTTCCCTGCCTTCTGCAGTGCCACGCTACTGTATCGGTGTGAAACAAAGGCTGCAGCATCCCCTCCTCCGCCCGCGGCGCCGAGCCGGGCCCCGGGCACGAGGGGGATTTAGGAATGAGTGATGCTGATGGTGATGAGAGCTTAACCAGTGCTTGTTGAAATTACCCCGTTTTCTCCACGAGCTGGAACCAAATACACACGGAGAATCATGGAATCGCAGGCTCGTTTGGGTTGGGAGGGACCTTCAAGATCATCCAGTGCCACCCCTGCCATGGCAGGGACACCTTCCCCTGTCCCAGGGTGTTTCCAAGCCCTGGCCTTGGGCACTTCCAGGGATGGGGCAGTGACAGCTTCTCTGGGCACCCTGTGCCAGGGCTGTTGTCCCCTGTGAGGTCAGACTGAACAGAAGTTTCTTTTTTCAGCCTGAATTTGGACGGGCTCAGCATTATTTACGGGAGTAAAAAAAGGTCCTTCACAGCTCATGTGAAAAGTTGTTATCCTTCTGTAATTGTCCAACTTAATGCAAAATCCTATTTCCTTCAATGATCAGTAGTGTTATTGTGTCTGTTCTAGGTAAATGGAACAGACTTTATGGTCATCGCAGTAACTGGTCTAAGAAAGTCCAAAATGCCTACTGGGAGAGATAATTTTATACGGGCTACAGAAAATGTTGTGCAGATAACTTTTAACTGCCAAGGTAGAAGTTAAACTGGAGCTCTTGTCCCGGAGCAGCGGCACAACAGAGGCTGCAGAGCAGGAACACAGGAACCCCAGGGGCTGTGCCCTGGCCTGGGGGTGAGAGCAGAACCATCCTGGCTCTCTCCTCACTACTCCCATCTGGGAAGCTCCGTGCGCTGCTTTGTCCCTCTCAGTGTGTCCGCCGTTAATTTAAATTCCAACTTGCAAGACTTTGGGACAGGGTTTGGCCGGATCCTTTGGACAGCAGCGGGACTGATGCTGGGTGTGCCCCGGGTCATCCAAAGCTCTGTGATCTCCCTGTGGGTACATCTGAGCTACTGGCCAGAACAGGTTTGTGATCTTCAGAAATACTGGGCTCCTTTTCGAGGGACCCTTTAAGTCCGTAAGGAAAAGACTTAAAGGTTTCCAAACTAGTTTTTATTGAAGTGACCCGTTACTTGGGAGCCATCGCGCAGCTCCAGGACAAGAAGAGAAGCACCCTGCGTGTGATCTCTCACCTTTGGACAACATTATTGCCTACTCTGAGTTTAATTCTGCTACTTTCCCTGAAATGGTGGGAGATGCGCCCCGAGCCAGCACTGGGGGAGAGAATAACTTGGGGGAGAGCGAAAATCGCAGGCGAACATCTGTTGTGCGGCCCCGGCAGGGCTGAGCCGCTGGCACAATGCGCCTCGCTCCTGTCCCTCCTCTCGCAGGGAACGGGGGCCGGCCCCGCGCTCAAAGGGCCCTTTGACAGGGGCGACAAAGGGGCGGCAGCGGGGCCGGTCCCTTTGTGCGCCCGCGGCCGCCAGACCCGGGGCCAGGGACCCCCGGTCCCGGGGCAAAGAGCTGCCGCTGCCCCGCGCTTCTCCCCGCACCTCTGGGGCAAGAGACTTCGCAAAGAGCCCTCCCGAAGGGCAGGTGCGCCGCAGCAGGGACCCGGCGGAGCATCCCTCGCCCGCCCTGCGCCGGTCCCGCAGCCCCCCGGGCGCGGAGCGGCCGCTCCGCCCGCAGCGCCCCGCGCACAAAGCCGCGGCCGCGGGAGGAGGGCGGCGGAGCCGCGGCCCCGCTCACACTGCGCCTTTATGCCGCTTTCTGAAGGGCCATTGTCACACTGAAGGCTCCTTGTCTCCTCGCATTCCTCCGGGTGAATGGATGAGGCAGGACATCTGCCGGGATCCGCTCCCATTCGCATGCAAATGGGGGACGCGGGCAGCGCTGCCGCACCGCCGGCCCCGCGCCCACCGCCGGCCCCGGGACCGGCGATTCCCCCCGCAAGAATCCCCGATTTACCGCAAACCGGCCCGGGGAGCAGCGGAGCACCCGAGAGAGAGGAGGAGGAGGAGGAGGAGGAGGAGGAGGAGGAGAGCGATGCTGCAGCCGAAACCCCGCAGCCCCGGAGGTGCGAGGCGGCCGCAGCCCCGGGGCGGTCCCGGCGCGGTGCGGAGCCACCGAAACCCCGCAGCCCGCGGGGACTCCCCCGGGGGGCACCGGGGGCGCGCCCGCCACCGCAAACTTTGCTCTGTGCGCGGGCCGCACCGCACATCCCCGCATCGCAGCGCACATCCCCGCAGCGCGGAGCGGAGCCCTTGCAGCCGCGGCGCTCCCGCAGCCTCCGCTCCCTCCCCGGAGCCCGGCGGACGCACTCACCGCCGGCCGGGCGCTGCCGCGGTTGTCCCCCGGGGCTGCACATCCGCTGCTGCCGCCGCGGTCCCAGCGCGCCGGGATGCGGGGAGCGATGGACGGACGGACGGATGGATGGACGGACGGACGGACGGATGGATGGATGGATGGATGGATGGATGGATGGATGGATGGATGGATGGATGGATGGATGGATGGATGGATGGATGGATGATGGATGGATGGATGGTTGGACCGGTGCCTGCTGCCCGCCCCCAGGACAGCGGGAGCGGCGGCGCGCTGCCGGTGCCGGTGCCGGTGCCGCCCGCTCTGAGCCGCCGCCGGCGCGCACCTGGGAAGGCGCCGCGGGTCAGCTGACGGGCCGCGCTCCCATTGGCTGCTCCGCGCGCGGCACCGGCTGCGGGGGCGGGGCGAGACGTGGCACCGCCCCCACCGGCCCCGCCCACCGCGCGGCCCCGCCCCCGGCCTCGGTGCGCGCCCGGGGCTGCCGCGGGCATCGGTGGGATCCAGGGGAGCATCCCTTCCTTTGGATCCAGGGGAGCATCTCTTCCTTCCTTTGGATCCAGGGGAGCATCCCTTCCTTTGGATCCAGGGGAACATCCCTTCCTTTGGGTCCAGGGGAGCATCCCTTCCTTCCTTTGGGTCCAGGGGAGCATCCCTTCCTTCCTTTGGGTCCAGGGGAGCATCCCTTCCTTCCTTCCTTCCTTTGGATCCAGGGGAGCATCCCTTCCTTTGGATCCAGGGGAGCATCCCTTCCTTCCTTTGGGTCCAGGGGAGCATCCCTTCCTTCCTTTGGGTCCAGGGGAGCATCCCTTCCTTCCTTTGAATCCAGGGGAACATCCTTTCTTTCCTTCCTTTGGATCCAGCGTGACCATCCTTTCCTTCCTTCCTTTGGGTCGAGGGGAACATCCCTTCCTTCCTTTTGATCCAGAGTGAGCATCTCTTCCTTCCTTCAGATACAGGAGAACATCCCCTCCTTCCTTTGGATCCAGGAGAACATCCCTTCTTTCCTTCGAATCCAGGGCTAACATCCCTTCCTTCCTTCGGATCCAGGGGAGCATCCCTTCCTTCTTTCCTTTGGATCCAGGGCTGACATCCTTTCTTTCCTTTGGATCCAGGGCTGACATCCCTTCCTTCCTTTGGATCCAGGGGAGCATCCCTTCTTTCTTTCCTTTGGATCCAGGGCTGACATCCTTTCCTTCCTTTGGATCCAGGGCTAACATCCCTCCCATTGACTGAATCCAGGGTTAACATCCCTTCTCTCCATCCTTCAGGCCCAGGGTGAACATCCCTTCCTGCCTTTGGCTCGAGGGTTAACAGCACCTTCCATCGCTGAGCTTCAGGGTTAACAACCCTTCCATCCTTTGGCTTTAGAGTCAACCCCCTTCCATCGTTGGGCTTGGTCCTTAACACCCCCCTGCATGGCACACACGTCCCTGGCACACTCTGCAGCTCACTGGGGCTGGCGTGAGCAGTGCCACCCTCAGGACACATAACCTGTGCCTAAGGCAGAGCATCAACCTGCTGAGAGATTTCCCACCTGCCCTTGGAGTCCTGGCTCTAAATGTTTTCAAACTTCATTCAGAGTGACACAAAGATGTAGTGAGAAAGTACTGCGGCCTCTGAGGACTCAAACATTTGGGTTTCTGTGCTCTGTAGAGAGGCAAACCTCGAGCTAAGGGGACAGGGACTCACATCCCCAGAGGGTGCTGGCACTGCCCAGGCTCCCCAGGGAATGGGCACGGCCCCGAGGCTGCCGGAGCTCCAGGAGGGTTTGGACAGCGCTGCCAGGGATGGCCAGGGTGGGGTTGTTGGGGTGTCTGTGCAGGTCAGGAGCTGAACTGGATGATCCCTGTGGGTCCTTTCCTGCTCAGGATATTCCATGATTCTGTGAACCATAAGAGTCATTTGAGCCTGAAATTCGAGGATTTAAAGCTGTCTGTGTCAGCCCTCTGATATGTCCTGTTTCCTGTTCTCTCCTGGTTTTCTGTCTCGTCTCTATTTTCCCTTACCTTAGTTTGCAATTATTGATTTACACATTTCCCCATGTTTTCTTCTCCTGACCTTGGTCTTCACTCACTTCTCTGGCCGAGTTCCCAGGGTGCCCTGGCTGAATCCTCACGTCAGATCTTAGGTACAGATTTAGTCTGTGCTACACAAGGAGTTTGTGGCTGAAGCTGTGGCAGTGATACAAAAATCAGCTTTTCTTCATACCGTAAAATCTTTATTTCCTGACTTTTTATCATTCACTTAACCAACAGAAAGGAAACCTGTGGCAGGATGGTGCTGTGCTGCCTCATCCCTGTGCCCGCTATTAAAGTCATGGGAATTGTGTGTTCCTGTGATGCTTTTATTGACAGACACCCCAAGAGCACACGGGATATTCTTCACTCTCCTGCTCTGCACAAAGCGTTGGCAATCCCGTGGGCAGAGTTTGCTGAGCACAACCTGGGTGAAAAGGCCCTGCTGTCCATGACAGGCAGAGCTCAGCACCTCCTCCAGGCATGTCCTGAAGTGATACCTTCTCAGGAAATTATTTTAAAGATTGGTTTAACACTTTTTAATACGAGTTAACAGTAAGTTAAATACATAGCAAATACGGTTTGCAGTTAATGCTTCAGATTTCCTCCTGAGGCGATGATTTTTTTTCTGAGAGCCCAGAAGGTCACTTGGGCAACAGTAAAAGTGACGTTTTTCATACATAAGGAAATTGAATTTTCAGAAGGAACTCATCAATGTTGTCCAAAAAGACACTCTTCCTTTCTCAGCGGCTGTTCTCATCCCTACGGATGTTCCTTCCCCATCTATCACTTACTCCTGATGAGGAAATAATGCAACAGCAGCTGCCTCTTGGAAAACCCAGTGTTTTGAACAGCTTCAGGGCTTTGTTTCAGGGCAGGGAATTTTCACTTTCTTAGCAGAGTAGATCCATCCTTGAAAGGCATAAACCTGATGGACCTAAAACCTCCCTGCAAACAAAAAAAGGGGGAGAAATACAGCAAGCATTAAAATTTTACAGCCTTAAGCTGGTGTCTTCATTTCCAGGCAGTTTTCACAACATCGAAACACCGGGAATGAGAATAATGTTGAGGTGGAAGTTAAAACATCTTTCATTCCTACAGGCTGCAAATGAGTGTTTTGGTGCAGGAAGGAGCCAGATGAGTGGATGGCTTGGCCAGGGTTTCTCCCCCAGGCTGTGAGAGCTAGGGGGAGGTTTGCACTGAGGCAGAAGGGCAGTGGATTTTCCTCTCTGTGTCATCTTTCACGAAGTGCTTGAAGAAGAACCTCTGCCAATACTTTCCCGTCAGGCAGAACTGACTATTCTTCCAAAACATTCCTGCTCGAGCAGCCTTAAAAGAGAAGGTCCCAGGAAAACAGGAGATTTCCCACTGCGTGGGCTTTTTGTTTGCCTCTTTGTTCTCATCTTCTCTCCTCCTGTGCCCTCTGGCTTCATCCCTTTATCCCCCCATTGTCTTTACGTTCAGCTGCTTTCCTGGTTCATCTCTGCCCCAAAAGTGCTGTGAAAGGAGTGTGACATTAGCTGCTGTTCCCGTGCCCACTTCTGTCCCTGCCCTGGACCTGTTTGCAGCTCTGGGACAGAGACACGGTTTGGATCTGTACAGTGCCTGGCATTTTGGAGAGCAGGCCTTTAAACCTTTAAGAGGGTCTAAATATCTTAAATAATAGAACAATAGAGCCCTGGGTGACCTGTCACGCACGTCCCTGCCTTTTCTCTCTGGAGCAGACATCCTGCCATTAAGCTGCTTAACATCCTGAGTGTGTGCATAATCCATTTCCCTGAACTGTGCCTCGGGATCCCAGTGTGCCATCTACCCAGAAATACAAACTGGGAAGTGGTAGCAAGTGGGAATGACAGGTAGAAGGGGCACCACTGGAAATAAAAGAGACTTGCTACTGGAGAGGTAAAAATCTTGCTGTGTCCAGACAGCAGCAGGTCCCGATGGTTGGGAGACTGGAGTAAATCTGTGGACTCAGTTTGGAACAGTCGGAATTTTTGGAGGAGAAGTATGACTCTTGCTGAAGAGTGATGTGGGAGTTGAACAGAGAAAGAGGTGTTGCAGTTTGTGTGCTGTGCCAGCAGGTCCTTAGTGTGGCCGACACTTTTTGTGGCCAGGTGAGCCCAGTGAGGTTTCTCCTCACCCAGGCTTTGGATGTGGACATTGATTTTCAGAACTGCCCGAATGTGCTGGATTTATTCAGAAAGGTACCAGCACAGCACAAATTACCCACGAGTAACCGTGGAAGCCAATGACCAATTACCTCAATGAGTGGCTATTTGCATAATGCATTCCCAATTATGCATGCGGGTTAATAATTGCATGCACAACTGCTGTGAGCGATTGCAGGTGCAGCAGTGGGGCTGTGCTCACGTGTGCATGGACTGCACAAACATCTGGCTGGGAGCAGCAGTCACAGCAGCACCACTGGCTGCTCCAGAGGCAGGGATTTCAGGCTTTGCTTTGTCCTGGAAGATCGTCCCCCGTGGATGACTCTGCATGTGTGTTCCATGAGAAATGAAGCAGCCCTTCAGCAGCAAAGGCTGTTGTGGTTCTCCCTTCCTGTTAGGGACAGTGTGGAGGCAGATATGGGAACATCTGGATGGTTTGATGTGGGTAATTCTACAGCAAGGAGCTAAAATGACACCCAGCAGTGTTTCTAAAGCAGGTCAGTCATTTCACACACTATTCCATCTCACTTCTCTCATGTATTATTAATTGGGAAGCTTTTCCTTGTGGTTGATGTATCTTTCCCCAAATGATCTGTCGTGTGAATGTTTCATTAGGAGGGACTCTAATCTCATTTCATCACTTTGCAAGGAACCCCCCAAAGCTTCTTAGAAAGCCAAAGCTCCTTAAAGACAATTGAGGAGTTTCCTTGTGAGCACATCATTTGTGTTTATTGCAAGAGTAAATGTGATAACACATGGAGCATGAAACTCCTGTCCACCCCAGTCCTGTCATGTGCTAATGCTTGAACAGCCATGGAAACATTTCTTTGCATCTCCTGATAGCAGAAGTGATGCCCTGTCTCCAGTCAAGCCCCTGCTGCTCCCAGCCATCCTGGAGCAGAGGTGCTGCACAGACAGGGCAGCTCTCACAGGTGGAGACTTAGCTCGGGTTTAAATGCTGGATTTGCAATTCTTTATGAGCAGGATGTGAAGGAGCTTCTCTGAGCAGCAGAGAGTTCTTTCTTCCCACCCCCTCAGCTGCTGCTTCCCCTATGCCCAGCTCAAAAACCAGCTCCTGGCCCCCTTTTTCACCCTTAGCTCTCCACTGTATTTTGACCATGTCGAAGAATTCAGTATTTCTTTTTAGTTTTTTTTTTTTTTTTCCTGTGTCTGGTTTGTTGAAGCCTTCTTAGTGTGAAATTAACTTGGGAATTCCTGAACCTGATGAGGAATTGAGCTGACATCTGTAGCTCTACAGACCTGCTCTGCAGAGAGAAATCCCTAATTGGGTGTTCCTTGGGCAAACGAAGATCTTTTTAGCTCGGTATTTCTGTGCATTAGCATTGGATTTCACATCTCAATGATTGTGGTTTGAGGATTGTTTCCTGATTTGGTGTGAAATAAATGAAATTCCTCTGCAGCATGTAAACTTACATATTTAATATCTTGACTGTATGTTTGCTGCATAGTGGCGTGTTTGAAAAACCAAAACACACCAACCCCATCCTTTATTGCCTTCCTCTTGAGACTGTGCTCAGGAAAGAGCAGCGTGAAGGTCAAAGGTTTGTGCTCAGGAAAAAGCAGCATGAAGGTGAAGCAGGTAAAGCAGCTGCTTTGTCCTTCCCACACGTGGGGAAGGATCAGAGGCTGCTGTAAATCCATTTTACTCAAGGAATCAGTGATGTGCAACAAAAATCTTGTGCTCACGGTCAATGGGTACAATGGGAATTTGGAGCCTTCTATGTCTTAATGAATATATTGTGTGTGTACTGGGGGGCTGGGCAGGACTCTTTTGTGGCAGGTACAGTGTTAAGTCTGTTTTAACAGAAATAATTTTCATTGTAGGCTCGTCCCCTGTGTGTATGGGCGGGTGACAGCTCCTGGAGCTCACGGGAGCCTGGGCTGGGATGAACACAGAGGGAGCTGTCACGGGAGGGACCTGGAGTTTTCTCACTCAGGAGGTGTTGATTCAGATGTTGGGTCTGTCACACACATGGCCACGGCCTCAGCTGTGAAACTGCCTTAGCTGAGCTGTGGAACTGCTCCTCTCTGTGAAATGAGGGCTCACAGGCTTTGAATTTCCCTCTCTTGCCTGCTGTGGATGAAGGCTCTCAGTCCCCAGGGCCCCCGTGGTCTTTCTCCCTGCGAGGAAGCACAGCCACTGCTCTGAGAACTGTATTTCACATGGCATAGCCTGGACTGCAGCTCTATTAATACAAAGATAAACAGAATTGAAATTCAGTTTGACCTTCTGTGGCAGCTGTGACAAAGCGTGGCGTGTTTGAAGTCTGGATACAATTATTTGGAATTGCTAAACACCACATTTCAATCATGACCTTTAGCTGGCACCGAGGCCAGAAGAGGGCCCTGATTTTAACTTCTGAACTGCAAATCACCCCGTTGGAAAGAGACTTCAGAAGCCATTATAATCACAGGGAATGTTTCAAAGGGTGTGGAAGCTATAAGCAAAATATTTATTTTACACACTTGTCTGCATTTAAGCCATAAATCTGTCTACTATGAGAGTGTTTTACTGGTGTAGAGAAGACAAGTAAGCTGAGATCATAGCAGACATGTCCTATAAGGCTTTACTGAAAATCATTGCTTTTTAATCCCTTTATCCCTGTTATTTCCTACCACTGTGAAAATCCAGCGGCAGGGAAAGCTGGAACAGTGTGGGACAGATGCATAATGTGTAATGCTAAGCAGGCAAAAATCCCTCTGTTTGTCTAATGCTCCAAACACATTAGAAATGTCAATGTTAGTGCTGGGTGTCCTACATAAACACAAATAAATTATCAATACTCAGCTGAGTATTGCAAACCTTGTTGGATGTGGTGTTTTGATACCAATGAATAATCTTTTAATTAGTCAGAGAAAAAAAAAAATCTTCTAATTAGTCAGAGGAAAATGTCCCTGCTCATGGCAGGGGGGTGGAATGAGATGATCTGAAAGGTCCAACCCAAACCATTCTCCACGATAATTAAAATCACCCAGAAAAGTTGACCTGGATTGTTTCTGTGAAGAGCAGGTACCACAGGAGTGGTATAAAACTGAATTGTGTACTTCAGGTGTACAACACCTGATCTCACACCTTTGACTTCTTTATTTTCCTTGCCTTGTTTTCTCCCTGCATAAACACTGAAAACCTGCTTGGACAGGAGGATGGAGCCAGAATGTCCCGAGGGCATCTGGAAATGTTCAGGTGCACCATTGCTTCCCTGAGCTCCACATTAAAGCCTCCTCCTGGCCGGAGCCCAGAATGAATCAAGCTGAGCTGCATCCTCCGTGGCTGGAGGAGAGGGAGGCCTGGAGCTGGCTGGGCAGGGCATTGTGGAGGCTGTTTGTACCACAGGGGTGAGGATGGAGGGATGGAGGAGCTGGAGGAAGGCTCCTGGCAGCGGCGGTGCCAGCCAGACCCCGCCGCGCTCCTCGCGCGGGGGACGTGGCCGTTTGTAGGAATTTTCCCTTCCTCCCACGCGGGGTTGGAGAGGGAATGTTTGAAGGTGTAAGTGCAGAGCTGTGTGTGAGAGATTTCCCTGAGCAGCAGCAGCAGTTTCCTCCCAGCGGGAATCACAGCGGTTCCAGCTCATCCCGCCTGGCTGGGACAGAGCCTCAGCCCAACACCCAGCTGCTCTTCACGGCCTTGGGTGGCATTAGGGGCACCCCAGGCCTTTGGATTATCGAGTGTTGGATCTGAAAGATCAAAAAGTCTCTTTCTCTCTTGTTGCCCAGAGCAGCTGTGGCTGCCCCACTCCCTGGAACTGCCCAAAGCCAGGTTGGATGGGGCTTGGGGTGGTGGAAGGTGTCCCTGCCCATGGAGCAGGAGCAGCCTGGGATGATGGAAGGTGTCCCTGCCCATGGAGCAGGAGCAGCCTGGGATGATGGAAGGTGTCCCTGCCATGGAGCAGGAGCAGCCTGGGATGGTGGAAGGTGTCCCTGCCATGGAGCAGGAGCAGCCTGGGGTGGTGGAAGGTGTCCCTGCCCATGGCAGGGGTGTCACTGGGTGAGCTTTTAAGGTCCTTCCAATCCAACCATTCTGGGGTTTTATGATTCTGTGGTTCTCCTGCTCTCGCAGGGAGGAGATTGGCTTGATGGGCTCTTCTGACATGCTGAGCATAACTCAGCTCCTGTTGGAGTCAGAGGTTTTATTGTCCAGGCTGTAGGAGTGCAACAGGGCGAGCTTTCCACCTGGGGCAGGACAGGCTGGTCCTTGCACCCCCACCCCAGCACTCCCTGCATCCATCCCCCTGCTCCCACCACTCCTCTCTCACCAGCCAAGGTTATTAAACTGCTATTTGTACAGTCCAGGCTGCAAATTGGAGCTAATTAACATGTGCACAGCCTCTTCCCTGTGTCATTGACCAGGGAGGACAAAGCCTTTGAGCCTCCTCTTCCTCTCTCACCCTGCTGATGCTCTGTGTGATTTCCTGACAGCTCTGCCAGAGCAGCTCCCAGCCTGGAGCACAGCTCTTCCAAAAGGGCAGCTGGAGGGACACAGCCCCAACTGGTTAAATTAGAATTTATCTGATCTTTTAATCTAGGGCAAGAGGAACATATGGAGTGTCGTGGCAGAGTCAATTTAAGATTTTGACAACAAAAATATGGGTTCTTTCAGTCATAATCATTTAAAACAATGGTTGATTTTTGTGCTGCTCCTGACACAGAGTAGAAACTGTGAGAGACAGACAGGTTCTGGGGCTGTTCTCATCCCACTTTAAAAACATGGGCCTTAGGAAATGCCTTTGTACCCAACCAACAAACAGATTCCCAATTATTTTGCTAAATAAATACAAGTATTCTGTAAAAGCAGCTGGAACTCTTAGAAGTTTTTTTTTTTTTTTTTCCATGAGGTAAAGCCAGTCAAAGGGAATGTGCTGTGCTCAGATAATGTTCCAGGAATGAATGCAGAGCAGGGCTGTGAATCCTGGAGCAGAGGAGCCCTCGGAGCCCCCGGCTGCTCCCACAGCCCCAGAGCCCCCTGGCTGTCCACAGCTTCCTGCAGCCCCTCCAGCTCCTGCACTGCTCCAGCTTTTACTGAAGTTTTTATTCCAAGGGATAGAGACACTTTACAGTCCATCAGAGATGGTTATGTTGTGTTTCAGCACCCCACCATCCCCATCCGTGGCAGAGGCTGATATTGGATCATGGAATGGTTTGGGTTGGGAGGGACCTTAAAAACCATCTCATTCCACCCCTGGCGTGGCAGGGACACCTTCCACTATCCCAGGGTGCTCCAAGCCCTGTCCAGCCTGGCCTTGGGCACTTCCAGGGATGGAGCAGCTTCTCTGGGCACCTGCTCTAACTCCAACTAACTCCTCCAGAGCAGAAAATTTATTTTGCCAACTTCAGAAGTTTGTGGCAGGGCTGAGAGCTGAACCCATAGATTTGGAGACACCAATCCAAGCCTGGCTGACCACCCAACCCTGGGAGTCATCAAAATGCACGAAAAGGTTTTTTTTTTTATGTGTGGGATGGAACTGTGGCCATGTGCTGTTGATGCTCGTGGGGGTGGCTGAGCAGAGCTGCCTCCCCCTGGCCTGGCTGCCTGTGGATTCCACATGGAAGCCCCAAGGCCAGAGGAGGCTGCTGGCCAAGGACCCTCTGTGTGGGTGTGCTGGGCCACGGGGGTGGCTGTGCACCATCCCAGCAGGGTCACTGAGTGCCCACACATCAGGTGCTTGTCAAAATCCTACCCCAAACCCCTCTGCTTCTGACCTGGAACTCCATGCAAGGGAGCCAGCAGGAGCCCTGGTTGTACATGAGGGATGCCAGAGCACAGGCCAAGGTGAAACCCAACAGAAAGGTAAAATATCACTGAGTTTCTTGTGTATTTTAAAGCATTTACTAGAACTTAACAGGGCATTATGGAATGGTAAGATGGCTGCAAGAGCAGCTCCTATACACCCTGCTCCTATAAAATTGAATTGATTTCATATATACTAAATTTTAAAGACCTTTTAGACTTATGGATTTATTAAAAAAAAAAAAAAAAAAAAAAAGGTTTATTCTTGATGTCCTGAGCACATTATTGCAGTAACCTCACTGCTGGACCACAGCTTTGGCACAACACACACATCCATAATGAGGGACTGCCTGTTCTAGGGAGGTTTTATTACAAAAGAAAGTGCACAAGTATATTAGGAAGAGGGGGGAAAACAGAGAAGTCTATTTTTTTGGCAAAGCCTTGTATTATAGATCTCATTTCTCTGGTTGCAGCTGCCTTTAGGCACCCATTTCAGTGAGCTGCTGTGTTCTGCTTAGCTGTAGATGCTTCCCAAATTTCCTCTTTGGTGAAACAGGCATTTGTGCAGGTTCCCCATAAAAATGACTGATTTGGGTTTTACCAGGAGCTCTGGCACTTCTCCACTACGAGAAAGAATTGCATTTATAGAGAGGTTTATCAAGATGGGAATAGTGAAACAAACATTTTAAATGTCCAGCAGAATCCTCTGTCTTCCCCCAAACAAGCCTCCCTGGGCAGGAATTTCAGCCATTCTGGGATGAAAACCTCCTGAACGGAATCTGTTTCCCTGTGGGACTGCCCAGCTTTCAGCCCTGCTGCTGGGGGAAGGTAAGAGAGCTCTGTTTTCATTTACTATTTATGAGATGTTCGTTCCTATTGCCAAGTGACCACAGCATTCGGTGCTTTTAAGAATCCGCAAATGAGATGAAGCTCATTATTTTTTAATGTGAAAGGGATTATTGCAATGGGAGTGCAGGGATGTGTAACCTCAGAGATGGCTCTTGCTGGGGGATAGATTTGGAGGCTTTTGCTTTAGGAAGTCAATAAAGAACACTGAGTATTTCCCAGTCATTCTGCTCAGCATCCAAAAGCAGTATTTATTAGGAATAACACTAAAAGGGATATTTTTTTTTAATTGCAGACTGGGACTTGTAGGAAATTGCCCTCCTCGTGTGTGTGTTTTACTGTGCAGCGTTGAGAGAAATGCAGGGGCACGTTTCCAAAATAAACCTTTTTCTTAATAAGCAAAAATCCCTCATTATCCATTCCCTCCCCCACCCGTCAGAGCTGATCTCAGGGTCCTGAGGGACAGCAAAGGCTGGAGGCACAAATGCAGCTTTTCCTTGGATTTTGGGGTGCAGGGGTGCCCTGAGCCCCTGCCCCAGCCCTCCCTGCAGGTCACACCCAGGGTTTGTGCACAACCTGAGCACTTTTCAGACGTGTCTGTGTGAGCCAGGGCTGTCAACAGGTGGCAAAGGCACTGCAGGAGAGGGCACCTGGCTGAACAGCGCGTCCGAGGCAGCTCAAGCTACGGCAGAGAAGAGCAAGTTGAAGGGAAATAGCAGAACTTTGCTGCGTGGTGGGAAGGATCAGGGGGCACTGAGCAACTGCTGAGCGCTTTCTGGAGGCCTGGGAGTCGCATCCCTGCTCCCCAGCAGCCGGGGATGTGCAGGGAGCAGGCACAGGCCACTCTGCCCAGCACAGCAGGACAGCAAGGCAGCATTTAGCAGAATATCCGTGGGGATTTGCTGACCAGCTGCCAGGGAACAGCACTTGCAGTCCTCAGGTGCCTTTTAAGACCCCAGACTAATTTCCTTCCCCGTGTTCCTGCTCTGCTGAGCTCATGCTCCACAAACGCAGTAATTGCAGGCATTTGTTTTGAGCCACACGAGCCTGAGCTCCAGAGCGAGTTTTATTTACTGCAATTATATCTGGCAGGTAATTTCTAGTAAACCCAGGGAAATGATTAACCTCCCACTAAATTCATGAACAGAAAAATAGGGCAAATGGATCAAATAAGCTGTTTCCTACATAATAAAAAAAAATATTACAAATATAACATCCTGGAACAGGAATAGCTCTGATGAAACCATAAAGAAAAGCAGGAACCTGCTAGAGGCATCTGTGCAGAGTTTTAAAAATTCCAGCTTATCTTCTAACCGTGAGTTATTGTTTTTTTACCCATTGCTGGTGGTGGAGCTGCTTCAGCTGTGCCCTTACTTTGTGTCACAGATGAATGACTTATGTTGCCTAAAGAATCACAGGCAAAGGTATTAGCAGAAGGGGATTTAATTTAAATTTGTCAGAGTGTGATTGAGCAAAGTTTGATGGCATGTTTTATTCTTTACTGCATGGATGAATTCTGCAAAGGAAAATGGAGTTAGAATTGATTTAAAGTGATTTACACAGAGAGTAAAGAGGGTCGGGGAGACCCTCCTGTTGAGTCATGAGGGGCAGAGTGGAATTTCTTTCTCATTTGGGTTTGGATAAGAGGCAGAGACAGCCTGGGATGTGAGAGCATCCATCTGGACAGGTTACAGAATGCTGGAAGCAGAACTGGCCGTTGATTTCCAGCAATGTCTGTCTGCATTCCCTCCTCAGGGAGTGCTTGAGAACCACCCCAGGGCAGTGGCTGCAGGAGCTGCCACAGGGCTGGGGGCCCTTCTACCACCCAGAATTGCCTTTTTCCAGCTCAAAGCTCTGCTCTGTGACCTCGTGTCACTTTAAAATTCCTTATCCATCTCCACCTGGCGCTGAGGCAGCTTTATCCCAGCCTGGCTTGGGATGTGCAGCAGCAAATGGGAGATGAGGAAGAGCTGCTTATCACTCGTGGAAAAGGAGCTTCTCAGCCTCATCCGTGGTGCTCCCCAGACTCCAGGCAGAGAATAATGTCACTCTGAGGCCCAGATTTTCCTCCTTCTTTGGCATGATGGTAACCAGGGGTGGAAGTAGAAACCACAAAAGTGTGAAATAGATTGTGGAGAGTAGTGTAGTGTGTCACATGGGTGAGAAATTTAGGTTTTAGGATTTTTAGGATGTTATAGATGGGTACAAGATGGAGGGTACAGGGTGTTGTCTCGAGCTCCTTTCTTCTTTCTTATTCTTCCTCTTTCTTCTTGGGTTTAGGTGGTATCTTGTAATTGGGCAGAAAAATCCACATTGAGGGTCTTTAGGGGTCAGTTATTGGGTAAGAAAGGAAAATAATTTAGGTGTCACTTCTTAATTGGGTAACTTAGTTTTTGATTAGACTTAAAAGGCCTTGTGACACGAGGTCGTTGCCATTTTTGTGCTGCTTTTCCTGCACGCAGAGTCTGGTGCAGACAGCGCTGGAGTTTTGATAAGATAACAATAAACAGAAGCTGAAGACTGAAAAAGTCCAATGCATCTCTGGTTCCTGGCACAGAACTGCTCCAGGAGGGTCTCCCGTGCCAGGGGAGCCCCCGGGGAATTGCCCAGCTCGGGGCTGCAGACTCACAGCTCCCTGATGAAAGCCCGGGCAGGCTGTGCAAATGACAACAGCCACTCCTCTGCTCTGCTCCCTGCTGCCCCGGGGCTCAGCCTCCCACCACAGGCAGTGCTTGCTCCTGCTGGGGCTGCAGCACCGTGGGATGGGATGGGCAGCAGGGACAGGGGTGGCTGTGTGTCAGAACCCAGGACATCCCTCTGCCTGCCCTGGCTGGCTCCAGACCCTGGCAGGGGGCTCGGAGACCTTGGCACAAAGTCAAAAACACCTGTGGCTTTGATTTTAGCCCGTGGAAAAAGCTGCCAACTCTGTGTGAGGAATTACAAACCGCGAGGGTTTGAGTAGTGTGGTAGTTGAATTAACACAGGGTGAAAAAGTAGAATTTTGGGGATTTTTAGAATGGGGTTCAGGGGACAAGATGGAGGGATTTGGGCCTGTCCTGACCTTCTTCTCCTTCTCCTTGCCCTCCATGTCTCGCTGTGCTGGTGACACTTTTCTGTTGGTTTCAGGCACAGACACACTGTCCAACATCAATGACAGACATTGGCACGTTATTGTAACCATGGCACACGGAGTTTTTGGTATAAAATGTGAACACTGCCCTGAGGGCAGACAGAATGCCATGGCCGAGCTGCTGGGCAGAGCTCAGCAGGGCAGAGAGAGAATGTTCTAGAGAAGGGAAAATAAACAACCTTGAGAAGGTGATCCTGCACATTCAGACTCCTCCTTTGGCTGCACGGGCTGGGAGAACAAGGACTTTTACACTCTTGGGGTCATCCAAACACCCAGACCCCAAGAGCTGTGGCCTGCCCAGGGTGACAGGGGTTGGGACATGGGGAGGGGGGCTGTGCTGGCCCCTCATGGCACCACAGGGACAGCCAAGTGACCACTGCTCTCCTCGGCTTCATGCTGAGGGCAGCCCCTGTGTCCCATGCCACAGGACACCTGCCACTGCTCCTGGTGCCTCTGGGAAGGTAAAGAGCTGGGTTTGATTTCCAGGGACACCCCTGGCACCACACTGGGCTGTCAACATTGCTGTCAGGAGCTGAGCTGCTCCTTCCTTGGGCACTGAAATAAATTGGTCTTGAGGTTGCACTACAGAGGTTCAGGCTGGATATCAGGAAAAAAAAAATCTTCACTGACAGAGTGGCTGAGCATTGGAATGGGCTGCACAGGGCAGGGCTGGAGTCACCTCACTGGAAGTGTTCAAAAGGTAGATGCAGCACTTTGAGATGAGGTGTGAAGGTTGGATTTGATGATCTTGAAGGTCTTTTTCATCCTTAATGATTCTGTGGCCTTGGGTGATAAATACCACACTGAAGGAAGCTCCCAGAACCTCCACTTTAAATCTGTTTTTTATGACCTTTAGGTCCATTCCCTATTTCCCAGTATTTCCACATCATGCAGAGTTGTTTTATTTGTATCTCTTCCCTCTCTTCCAGGCTCCATCCTTTTGAATGCTTGACCAAATTCATGATGAAATAAATTCTGTGTACATTGCTAAAGTTTATTCTGCTGCTGAAACATGGCACAGAAATCTTTTGTCTGTCCTCAAACTTCAGACAAATCTTTGCTTCTTTTAAAATAACCTTTGAAATGTTTTTCACCCAAACGAGTGAAATAGCAAGAATAATAGATGTTGTAGGATTTGTAGCCACTATAGTTTCCTGCTTCTCCAAATGCTTTTGGAAATGCTGATTGATTTGTAACAAAGCTTGAAATGTCACCAGGAGGAATGAATGAAAAATACACTGCTCTAATGTATGTAGAAGTTGAAATTGGCTCAAAGTTTTAACCTTTAGAGGCACTTTTTTCCTTTTCTTCCCTTTTTTAAACTTTTCACAGCAGTCAAGGCGTTGGAAAGATAACCAGGAACAAAATGCACATAGAGGAAATGAATAAATTATGCTCTTATTTTTGGCACATTTACAAGGGAGACATTTTAAAACTCCGGTGACAAAGGAAAGGATTGCTCTACTTAAAATAAAGCCTGTTCCCTCTGCTCCAGAGGGATGCTGTGCTGGTGAGGTCTGATGGATCCCTGGCCTGGCTCAATTCTGCAGGTCCTTGAGAGGGGGGAAAAGCCCTGACTGTGTCCACAAACACCCCAGAGCCTGCAGGAAGGGGCTCTGCTGGGGCAGGAGGGGCAGGAGGGGATCATTCCTGCCTTGGCCAGGGGTGGGAATGTGCTGGGAGAGCAGGAGCCAGGTCCTGGCAGTGTTTGCTCCCCAGCTGGGTTGGACTGGCAGCGTGGTGAGCTGGGCTGTGTTTGCACAGCAACGACAACGGGGCTTTGCCTGCTCTAGAATTTGCAGTAATTGGAGCTGCAGAATGAGGTAAACATGGTTGGAAACCCATCCCATTTCAGATCCAGCAAGATGACCCTTCAGGGACCTCGAGGCTGCTCCAGGGCCACCAGCTCCTCTGTGTTTTGTCCCTGTTGTCACTGGTTGTGTTGCAGTCCTCGCCGTGCTCAGCGTTTGTCACTCAGGTTAGAAATGTCTGGTGCTTTCTAGGGTTTGCTGCTTTTCTTCTTCCTGATGAATTTACTCTCTGGAGTATAAAACATAACACCAAAAGCCTCGGGACCTGCCTCACTGCAATCAGTCTGGGCTGGAAGATGTGCAGCAGCTGGAGCTGCAGTGCTGGGAGCATGGGACTCCCTGGGCCTCACCCTCCCCATCTTCCCCCTCAGTAACTGCTGATATTTGGGCAGTTTGAGAGCCAAGCAGGAGCTGAGCAGTGAGTGGGACCCGAGTGCATTTTGCTGCTGCTGAGAACCAGCGAGGTGGCTCATCCTCCCTGCCCCGACAGGACCTGTGAGCCCCAGCTCAGTGCTGCAGCAGAACGGTGCAAAGCTGCTGACAAATGTGGTGTTCCAGCTTTTGCCCAGGATTTTGTGGGTGGAAACCAGGGCCCTTTTCTTCCTGCAGCTCCCTCTGCCCCTGTACCAAGAGCTGTTTCATGTGGTGATGCTGTGAGGAAAGATGAGAGGCAAGAGATACTGAGCAAAACCAGGTAAGACCAGCAATAAAACCTGCAGGTTCTCCAGTTCCAGTTCATTCCAGTACCCTGAAACTTGCTGCCCCACTGGAGCTGGAGTAAGCCAAGCTGATACCGTGGTGTGCCTGTGAATGCCAGCGTTGGAGGAAGGTCAGGAGGGAGCTGCATTGCAAATGAATGAAATGAATCCTGGAGCAGTAATTACAGGGCTCTCTCACCTTGTTCCTAGACACTTTTTTTTTTTTTTTTTTTTTTTTTTTAGCAGAAAATGGCTCAGGATGAATCCACCTGTCTCATTTCAGCCTCATGATGTGTTTGTTCAACATAAAAAATCAATGTTGAACTAAAATTTAGTGGGGAAGGAGAAGGTCCGTGGGGATTACATTCCTGTTCAGTGCAATTTCGTGTTTTACTGCTGCATAGCCTGGCTGGTTAATAAGGGCTCCTTGAATGGGAGTCTGTATTATTGCTGTGCTGGTATGTGAAAATCAATCCTTGTGAATTTATTGGTGGCCACGTGCTCTCTTTGCTGTCGTTATAATTGGGGCTGTCATTGATTGACAGCAGCCAATAACCAAAAGCACTTTTGCAATTCTGATCCCCATCAAACACCAAGGGCAGGGAGTGCCCTTGTGCCTCACACTCTCCCCCAGAGCTTGGATCATTCTGCAGATTACTGGGATGAAGAAGCTTGCCTGGAATTGAGGGGAAGCAGTGGGGATGGCAGTGGAAGGGCTGTGCCTTTGGCCAAAACACCAGGAGAAAAGCCAAATCCCTCCTTTTGGGTTAATGAATCCTTTCTCCCTGGATCTAACATGAGCCCATTGAAGCACCTGGCAGGGATTCTTCTCTGACTTTGTGTTGGGATAACGGGCAGTTAATGATAGTTTTGTATTTGGCTGGCAAAGGGTGATAAGGAGAGGAAAATTTGCATCCTTTGGAAGCAGCACATCCTGGATTCCTGTCTGGGCTTTTTATCTGAACTGGAGAACGGAAAGGAGATGACTTCAGAGAAATCTGAGCGTGATAATCTTCTGGGAAGGCTGAGTGAGGCAGAAGCAGCATGCTGGAAGGAGATCAGTCCTGGGCTTCCCAGACGTGTTGGTGAGGGATTTCCGGAACAGCCAGGGGAGCTCCTCCATCAGGCACCAGGCTGGCTCCAGCAGGGCTCCATCCTCCATGGTTTCAAAGCCCGAGTCAAGCCAGTTATGGCACTTGATTACCTATTTAGCTCCCAGCATCTGATTGAAAAGGTTTGATTGCTGAATGTGAACTGGGATTAATTTGGTTAGGGCACCAGAACTAATGGCATTTACAGGAATTAGCTTTGGATATCAAAATGAAAGTCTGAGATAAAACCTCCACCTTTCTTCATGTGAGGAACACCTGCTGTAGGTTTGACCTACAGGAACTCAGTTCATGTGGTGCTGATGAAGAACAAATTTGCCTTTACCTGCATACATTAAATTTCTCTTCCCTTGGCTGATAATCCTCTGCATGTTGGCATCCTGACTGCTCTAAAGAGTTTTGAATTAATGTTGAAATTATTCATTTGGGTGGTAGGAGCATCTGTTCCAGTGTTATATCCGTGTCTGGTGTTTCTTCATTATATATGGCATGATGCACTAGAAAGGCACTTGAGATGCAGGTTATAAAAATACCACAAAGGCAGGGAAGGCATTTATTGAAGAGTGTTCTGTGACTTTGGATTCATCTCATTTAGGAACACTCACCCACAGGTGGGTGATGCTTAGTGCTGGGGGCACAGGGGTTAATTTGGGAATGTCTGCAGAGGGAGCAGTGGCTGGTAGCAGGTTCTGAGCTGGCTGTGGGCCAGGGAATCACAGCTTTGGCCAGGGGGAGTTGGGCTCCAAAATGGGGACCTGGGGGAGCACAGAGCTGGGCTGAGGGAGCCTGGGGAGTCGCAGGGAGGAAGGGCTTGGGTCACTGTGTGACACACGGGGCCCACTGGGCAGGGGACAGGGCAGGGACCAGGAGGAGATGGAAGGGCTGGACCCTGAGCTCCCAGGGATCCTGGCAGGGCTGGGGGACACCTCAAGGACCAGACCCACCTCTGCTGGCAGGTGTAGTAAAAATGTGTCAAACCCTGGGTGCGGGGTAGGAATGCTGATGTCTGCTCCAGATCAGAAGGCTGAAGGATAGCTTTATTAAAACTATACTATATTACATTAATATACTATTTAAAGAAATACTATCCTATTCTACATACTCACTTCTTAATTACCTAACTCAAACTCGTGACTGTGCTGAGAGCCCGAGCCACAGCTGGACCCCACTGGGCACTGACCCCAAACAACCTTCACCAGAACCCAGCCCAGCAATCACTGCAGGTGAACAATCTCCACACCACATTCCACATGGGCAAAACAGAGGAGCAGAGAGAAAGATTGCTTTCTCTTCTTCTCTCTGTGCTTCTCCAAGAAATCCTGAGAGACAAAATTATGTCCTTCTGTCCAGAGAATGTGAATGCCACAGTTGGAGGGGCTGGGTGTGGGTTCAGCCATGCAGGACGAGGGCTGATGTCCCATGGGCTGTGTCAGTCCCCTGGGGTGGCTCCAAGGGACAATATGACCATCACAGCTCCAGGCTTAGGAGCCATTTCCAGGGCTGACCAAAAACCCTGCAGTTAAGATTAAAACCTGTCTCTCCAAAGACAAAAGGCTCATCCTGAGTGTTGGGAGCTGTAAATCACAGGGCTCTCCTCGGCTCTGGGGTCAGGTATCAGGTTAGGGTTCAAATCAGCATCCTCAGGAACCCATTTCACTCTTGATCCTCTCAATCCCTGCTGAGAAGAAAGGGCTTATCATTAGTTATCAGATGATAGCAATGGTTCCCTTGGCTGTGTTCAAGCCCAGGTTTGTGCAGATATTAGATGAATTTTCAGAGGAACAAAGTGCTCAAGAACTTGATTCATGGTTGGATTTTGGCCTGTGTTTTATAGGTCTTCAAGGAATCACCAAAAAAACCATTTTTTCCTGCTCTGTGTTTTGAAGTTTAACCCTGTGGTACAGGAACTGTTGGCAGATACTCAACTCTGAAGGAAATATGAACCATTTGTCAAGGAAAGGAGCAGCACATATTTTAGCCCTCCAGCCCTGCAGGCTTTCAGATATTACCCAATAAAACAAGCTCATCCACTCCTTCTTCTTGAAACCCCAAACCTAATTTTAAGTCTGTTTTCTCTCTAGACTTCACCCTATAACTTTTCTCCTCCTGGAAGAGATCCCAAGCCCTGGCTGGCTGGGTGATACCCCTGCCCCTGCTGCCCCTCTCTGAGTGGAGCCCTGAGCCAAGCCCCAAATCCCCACCAGGAAAGTCCCTCTGCCTCCTCCCCACGGCTCCTCATCCTCAGGGATGGCTCATTCCAGGCTTGGTGTTGGTTTGAGGAGAGGCACTTGGGGGTGGGAAATGGGGAAGAGAAGAACAAAGAAGGAGGAAATGGAAGAGGTCTGAGAATGAAGGCTGGAAGGAATTCTGGGGGAGGGTTTCTCGTCTTTCTCAACCTCCATGTCTCCTGCAGGATGCAAAATGCACAGCTGAGAGCCACTGATCTCCACAGCCTGAGGTTTTCTTGGCTTGAAATCCTGATCTGGGCCAAATTCCAAGCGTTTGCTCATTTAGATGAGTAAATCTAAGAGAAATTAAAGATGAAGATGTATTATCAGTCTTAACTTCTGTGTAATACTGGTGCATGCTTATGATTTTGTCATTACATCAGTTCTTGAGATGCAGAAATTGCTTGCAGTAATTTAATTCTTGCTCTGTTTTATTGCATTCTTGTGTTGCTTCCTTGACCCTGGGTCTCTTTGCTGAGTTATAATACGTTTTTACAATTTTCCCTTGAATATCTGTGTCTTCAGGAATATCAAACATGGCATATCCACTCCCTTTCACGTGGAACCAACCACAAAAAGCCATGACAGGGACAGTGCCTGGGGTAAGGCACAAGCAGGGTGGCTGTGGGGGTCACACTTTGAAAGCATCTTTTAAATTAAATGGGATTTTTTTTTACCCAGCAAGCTCTAACTTTCATTCATTTGTTTTATCCCAAGCCAGTCTGAGCAAAATACTCTCACTTTTTTCTTTTTTTTTTTTTTTTTTTGGGTGGGTAGGTGAATTGTTGTTTTAATGATCTTGAGAGCTGGTTTCTGTGTCAGGAGGTGGCAGAGTCCCCATTCCTGGAGGGATTTAAAAGCTGTGTGGATGTGGCACTTGGGGACAGGGGTGAGGGGTGGCCTTGGCTGTGCTGGGGGATGGTTGGGTTCGCTGGTTGTGGATGGATTTCTGAACCTAAATGATTCTGTGGTTCTCTAGAATGGGTCTGGCTCTCATAATATCCTTAAATAACCCCTCCTGTTGCCACTGCCAAAGGCAGGACAGGCTGCTGGGTGGGCCACTGGGGTAATCCAGAAGAACTTTTCATCTATTTTTATTTTAGCATCTAAAACGTTTATTCTAATAACTCTTCAGGCAGTGCTTTGGCCTCCTCCCCAGCAGGGTGTCCCAGCCTGCCCAAGGACTACAACATTTGCTCAAGGTTGCTTTGCATCCTGCCTTTCATCAAGTGATGCACTTAATTAAAATCTGCACTCCACTGGCAGTGCTGGAGCAGAGCTGAGTTCACATCCTGAGTTCTGCTCCAAAGGGAAACATGCTGGGAAATTGTGTATTTGATATCACTGGCCTTTATGGGGTGCTTAATAACCGTGGTTATTGGAGAGCAGCAAAATAGCTCTGATACTCTGTCCTTTAAACAACAGGATTTAAAGATTACCAGGCCATTAGGAACCCCCTCCTTTTTAGAGAATAAATGAAGGCTCACAGCTCTTTGCAGTTCAGGATGGGATATTTGACACTCCAGGGTTTTCCAGGCAGTGGTTCTGTAAGGTGCCATTGAGCACCTGCCCGTCAGGAGGGAGAGCACCACGGATGTGCACATCACCCAGGAGCTCCCTGGAGTCCCCAGGGACACTCTGCCCCGCCTGCACACATCCCCAGCCAGGGGGAAGGTGCTGCTGAGTGGAGGCAGGTGTGTGGGACGCACTGGAATCATGATTTCATGGAATGAAAGCCCAGCTGTCTGTGGGAAGCCTGGCCCAGCTCGTGCTCCTCAGGCACAGTCCGTGCTCCTGGAGAACCAGAGCCACCCCCTGCCCCAGAGCCCCCTCAGAGTCACCCAGGGTTCCCCTGCACTGACAGGGGACATGTCCCCATGGTGGTCAGTGACTCTGCACGCTGTCCATTTTTGTCCCCAGGTATCTCCAGCCAGGGCTCTATGCACAAATCACCGACGGGACGGGGCTGCTGGGGAACGCATCTCGAGCTGTTTATTTTCCAGCACCACTCTCATTACATGGATATGGCAATGGGAAGATGCCAGCAGCTCACATCCCCGGCAGCAGACAAAGAACTCAATGTTACAACTCACTTTAAAAGCTTTTTGACCAACCACACGAAGCCAAAGCACACTGACAGTGCTTCTGTCCAAGCACTATAAGCACACGTACCTTTGGTTAAAACAGTGCTCACTTATTTCCAATACAATACCTGCTTGTCAGCCTTAAAACACAATGCACAGAGCTCCATTATTAAGCTTAGAACTCCCTAACATCTCGCTAGATACACTTTTCTGTAGCTTAGGGAGTTATTCTAGCCAAGCATTAATACACTGACCATTGCTCTATTTGTCCTTACTCTTCTACTTCTTGTGCAATTTTTCTGCTGACAAATCTTATGGCTCTAATTGCAGTTCTGCTGTTTCTGAGGCCTGTCTTTTGCAGCTTTCCCAAAACCCTCTGATTTTGAGGATTCCCATTTGAATGGGAATCTGCATGCTGTCCATTTTTGCCCCCAAACACTGTGTGGGCAATGTCCCACTGGCACTTGCAGCCAGTCCACAGCAAAAAGGATCCTGGATTTGCTTCTGGAATGTGTCTGGCTCTCTGTGAGCAGCTCTGCAGGGTGAGCATCCCTCAACTGAGCTTTGGCATCACCTTCCTGACCCTGCCTCTCCTTGGGATGCACGTGGGAGCAGCAAGGACTGCAGTGCCATCCCTGAGTGAGTCAGACGTGCAGGATCCTCAGGGGGTTTCAGTGGCTGTGTGTCTGTGAAAATTAACTTATTCCTGGCTGTTCCCAGCTGATCTTTAGATTCTAATAAGCCTGGGTGTGTTTAGATGCAGTTTGTGAATCTGCTCCTGCTGGCACCTGCATTGATGCTGTCTGGGAGGTTCCTCCCAGGGGCTCCGACTGCAGTCTGGGGTGTTTTTTTTTAGCCCAAACCATCTGAGGGCTGGGTGGATTCTTTATTTCTCTCGCCTGGCTGGGATTAAGCCAAGGCTGAGAGCTGCCCAGGCTAAGCCCCAGGGACAGCCCTGCCTGCTGGAGCTGCAGGGCAGGGCAGGCACCCAGCTGGGGGTAGAACCCTAGAAATTATTTCTCCATCCTCAGCTTCAGCTGGGCGTGGGAGAGGCTTGGTTTTACTATTTTCTGGCTCTGGCAGTGCTGATGCATTTGAGAGGCACCCTGGAGCCCTTTGTCCTTCCTGGGGATGCTGAGTGCTGGAAGGAGCAGGGAGCTGCTGGTGTGCCTCAGGTAAGGCGTGGAGCCCTGAAGGTCACTGTGATTCCACTGCTGATGATAAGTAAAACAAGTTTGTCTTTTTGCTGGCAGCGAGGGGGGATGCCTAGAAAGACATTAAAAATAGCTACAGGGAATCCGCTGTGCTCCTTGCAGCTTCTGAATTGTTGTGCTATTAATAATGTGCTCCAGACATCCATGGAGCTCCCAGCCCTCCCTCCAGTGGATGTCAAGGAGCCGTAGATAACCCAGTGTTATCAAACTCGTGCTGCCATGCAGAACTTTATAGGGACCTGTGCATTGATGTGCTGGAAGTAAGTACATTATTACCAAGGATTTCATGCAAATGAAGGGGTATTGTGCTGTAGCACTGTCAGATCATTACAATTTTCTGGTTTAATGGCTCCTTGAAGGGACTTTTAGGTCCCAAGTGGAACTGTAGATGAAAGCCCTGTGTTGCAGGTGCCTGTTCTCTGCTCTGTGTCCCCCACCCCTGCCCTGGGGAGCAGAGGGGTCGTGCCCTGCCTGGCTGGGCTGTCCCTAAATGGAGAATCTCTGTGCAGCCCCATCCGTGCTCTGTGTGTACAGGATCATTCTGGTTAAGTAGAAGGAGTGTTATTCTATTCATTTAAATATTGTAACGTCTGACACAGCTGCAATGCTCTGATATTAATGGCCCACTTGAGGCCAATCCTTCTTCTCAAAGGGCTTTTGGGTCACAAATTCATCATGCAGGCATCAGGCAAAGAGTTATCATTCACTTTTTTTTTTTTTTTTTTTTTTTTGTGAAGGACAGATATTGATATTCCCTCAGGACGTGGAGCTAGATCCCCTTATCAGCAGTGCTGAGCTGCAGGCTGGGAGCAGAGGAATCTCCTCCACCCAACAGCCCCGTGTAGCTCAGACAGCTCTGCTTTTCCCAGGGAGCACTCAGGGAATGCTCAGATGTCACAGTTTCAGCCCCAAAAGCTGTAGTTTTGTTGAGTTTTGTGGTCTTCCTCGCCTGTGTCCAGCAGGAGACATGGTTTGGTGTGGGCAATGTGAATTCCCATGCCCTGAAATCCCTTGGATGTTAACTGGAGACAGGGACAGATGTCCTGGCTGGCCCAAGGCTTGTTCCCAGGGCCAGGAGGAGCAGAGCCAGGGCTGCTCCTGGGCTGCTGAGCTGGGCTTGGCGTGGCTTCCAGCTCTTCTCCAGTCTCCCAGGGAGGCTTTGAGCAGCTTGCTGAGGCTCCTGGTGCTTCCTTTTCCCATCTTTCCTTTCATGTGCAAGTCTCTCATGCCAGCCAGGAGTGCAATGGGACAGGAACCCTTTTTATTTCCACGGGTGGCCCAACAGGCTCTTGTCCCATGGGCATCACCTCCCCCAGGACCTGCTGAACACCATGGACAGCAGTGAAAGCCAGCCTGGAATGTTCCTGCTCAGCTGGGTGCTGCAAAACCACAGGGGAGGTGAAAAAGCTTCCAGGCTGGGAGCTCCTCAGGGGCTGTGGCAGGGCTTCCTCCCCTCTCTGGGAGTCAGGAACGCCTGAGGCAGTGGAATCCTGCAGCCAGGCTGGTACAAAACCCAAGTCTGCGTGGTTTTTGGGAGGTCCAAGACTGTTCTGCTTTAGAAAGTGTCAAGTAAATGCCAGGAAAATGAGTGAACTGCTCTTGGCTGCTGGGGCTCCAGTGCTGGGTGACCTGGAGCTGCAAGGTGCTGGTGCTGCCAGCTGAGGTCTGAGCCTGACTACGTGGGGCAGAATTGATTGATTTTCCTCGTCTAAATTATTCACAAGCTTAGTCATTGCTTTTGGAGCTGATGGTTTCACTGGAGCTCGGGACCTGCCATATCATGGTTTGTAAGAAGTTTAACCATTAGTGAAGTCTTGGGCAATAAATCTCCGTGGTGCTGGGCTGCTCTCAGGATGGCCTTGGAGCTCAGTGGGGCTGGAGCAGGACAAGCACGGGGCATTGGAACAGCTTCCCAGAGAAGCTGTGGCTGCCCCACGCCTGGAAATGTCAGCTCTTTTCCCTCCCCAAAGCCACGAGCTCCCTGCAGGACGTCCCGTGAAATGATTTTGAAATGTCTGAGACAGCAGGGCCCGGGCTGCTCTGTAGGTGTTAGATTCATTTTTATACACATAGAAGTGTAATTCTGGTGACTGCAGCTCTGTACTGAGCACTGTGCTGTGAACACATGCCTGCTGTGCTGGGCTTTGGAACGTTTTGGGGGAAATTGATTTAATTCTGAGTCTTGGTTTCATTATCTCATCCAGGCTTTAGCAAGTGAAGGGGAAGGCTGTGTTCATCAAAACTTGTCTGAGTGTAGAGAGACCTATAACACCTTTCCCTGCTGTGACTGGAGGCTGAGCAGATCAGGCTTGGTTTCTGCACTTACCAGAAGGTCCCTTTAAAGGAATTTAAACTACTTGGCAGAAAGAAGGATGTTGTCTTGTTCTTTTAAAAGTTTTCCATGCCTTCTGATGTTTACATTTTTCTCCTGGAGTTCTCACGCACTGTTCATGTAAATAATGATTGTTTTGTATTTTTCTTTGTGGGAGGAGAGAATTGATGGCCTGTTGGTTTGACCAGTGTGGTTGGAGAAGTGGTAATTCCATCCTCCAATCCACTGCCACTTTAGGAATTCTATATATTGTGAGGCCAGAAATGAAATTGGCTCCCTTTTGCTCTTTTGACCTTAGCGTGGGCGTGCGAGTTATTTCGTGTGGCAGTGCGAGAGAAGGACATTTCAAAATGCAGCCAGCAGTGTGTAAGTGGGATCCCCACCTCAGCAGGGCACTGGGGGTGTGTGAGTGTGCCCAGCCCTGCGTGGTGCCCTGCCTGCTCGTGTGCTATCCTGGCACAGCGTGGGGCTCCCACTCGCAAAGCACCCCCATCACACAGCCCTGCAGCACCCTCCTGACCCCTCCCCGTGGGCAGCAGAGAACTCTGACTATTCTGAGTGCTGGAGGGGAAGGGGCAGGACTGCAGTGCAGCTCCAGCCTGCTCTGTGGGCTGCTGAGGGCTCCTGAGCTCAGCTGCTGGCTCTGGCTGTGTTGTACAGAGCTGCCTTTCTGAGGTGCTTGCCTCCAGAAATAGCACAAGGAAGAAGTGTTGCTCTCCAGAAATGGGGTTTCCCTCTGACAGCTGCTCTGGGATCGGTGCCTCAGGCTGATGGGAGCAGGGAGGGGGGGGCTGCTCTGCTGTTCTTCCCCTCAGAAGTTGTTGCAGTGTGTCAGAAAGTGCTATTTTCTCCTGGCATACGGAGGGAAGCGTGCCTGCCTCCCAACGTGACCTATATAAAGAAGAGTCAAAGCTATTATTGTTCCCTGCTGGAGATTCTGTGTTTCTAGGCTCAGTCAGAAAATAAAAAATCCAGTTTTTTAATAGGCAATGAGCTTGGAGAGCAGAATGCAGCCCCATCAGCCCTCCTGCCTCTGTGAGCATGTGGCTCTGGGTGGTGCCCTGCAAATTCCTTTCCATGCCATCCCAAGGCTCAGAGCTGGGCTGATTTTTTTTTCTCACAGCAATAATAATAATAGTTTTCAAAAAGAGAAGGCTCTAGGGAGACCTTAGAACCCTTTCCAGTGCCTAAAGGGGCTCCAGGAGAGCTGCAGAGGGACTTTGGATAAGAGATGGAGGGACAGGACACAGGGAATGGCTTCAGGTTGAGGTGAGACATTAGAAAATATTCCTCCCTGTGAGAGTGGGCAGGCCTTGGCAGAGGTGCCCAGAGCAGCTGGGGCTGCCCCTGGATCCCTGGCAGTGCCCAAGGCCAGGCTGGGCACTGGGGCTGGGAGCAGCCTGGGACAGTGGGAGGTGTCCCTGCCATGGCAGGGGTGGAATCAAATGAGCTCTAAGTGCCTCCCATCCCAAACCATTCCATGATTTTCTCTGTGTGCTGTGTTCTCCCTGGCCACTGCAGGTTTATTCCAGCACGGGGTCACCTGGGAAGCAGCTTTATGACCTTGAGTCTGTCCCACTGCCTCGTGTCCCTTTGGGCATCAGGTGCCTCTTAATTTGCAGCTCAGAGCTGCAATATGTTTATTAGCACAGAGGATTTCTCCTGACCCTTTATGATGCTGATTCAGCTGTCTCATCAGAGGAGAACTGTTTGCTCTCCATCCAGAGCACATCTACTCATCTGGATATGAGGAATTTTTTTGATGGCCAAAAGCTTTTGGTCAGGAACTGATTTCCAGAGAGGTGTTCCAGCACTGCCAAACCCCTGAGAAATGGGCTAAAAGGATAAAGGGTATTTCTACTCATTTATTTCTGTGCGTTCAAAGGGAGGGAAAATCAGGAGGAAAGTGAACGTGAGCACATTTCCTAGCACCCATGGAACTGCTCTTTAATGTTGGAGTTTATTGTGTGATTGTGTAATCAGAAGAGCTGAGTGGGGAACCTGCAGCAAAACTCCCTCACGAGGCTTTGCTGTGAATCTCTTGACTTGTCCTCTCCCAGCTTGGGATGCATTTAGGGCCCCTTAAGCAAGTTTCAGATTTACCTTAATTCCCTCTAGTTTCCAGTTGCTCATTCTGTTTTATTATAAAAAAACACTTTTAGTGTGTATATGTATAATTAAAGAGCACTTATTAACCTCCATTCTGGTCACAGTTCCGAGTGGATCAAATTTCCCTTGCACTGAGAAATCCAACCCTTCCCTTCCCACTCCTGATCCTCCTGTGATGTTATCATTTAACCATAGGGCTCACACCAAATCTGTCACAATTCCTCTGCCTTAACTCCTTCCCTTCCTTCGTGGTCCCTGGGACAGTTTTGGAGGCTCTTGGAATTTGTCCTGGCACAACATTTTCATCCAGAGCCCTGACATTTCTTCAGCTCTTCCTGTTCTCTCTACATAATTAAAGAAGTTGAAATCTGCAAAGATGGACACTGAATCAACCCAGAGAGATAAAGATGTCTCCTTGTATTTATTTCTCCTGCAAGATATATTCTTTATAAATCCTTCATGGCACATTAAATATTGACTCTTCCTTGTCTCAGCGAACAAAATAATTGTGCATCCCCAAATTTCTCCTTCGAAAGCACACGATGGATGGCTGTGGCACTTTACTCAATATTTAATTAAATCCAGTTTAAAAAAAAAACCCTGAGAAAAACTCCCTGTGATATATGAGGAAGCAGGAGGTTCAAAGTTGGCAGTTTCCTCCAGGATGCTCTGTAGAGCGTGGCTAACGCAGCTATTAGGGAGCAGAGTTTGGGAATGCATCAATATTTAGGAACTGGGAGTGAAGAATCTGATTTTTAACAAATCCTTCCTATAGCAAATCAAGGTGTGTGTTTAACTGAACAAGCCTTGCTCTGATGGCGAGTTCTCCTTAGCCCTGGGATGATCCATGCCTGCCTCTGGGAATTCCCTGGGAATTCCAGCCTCTCTCAGCAGGATGTTTGCTGAGCACAGAGTCCTCCAGCACTTGGCAAAGGTGATTTTTGTGGTGTGTGAAGGGAAATAGGAAAGCATAACTCATGCTTGAGCTCTAAGTGACCTTAAATTTTCCTGTAAGGTTTTTTTTGTTTTGTTTTGTTTTGTTTTGTTTTGTTTTTTTTTTTTGAGTGCTGGTTGGAGAATTCCAATGAGTCTGCAGCAAGTGCAGCACATTGGGAGGGAAGTTAACAGGACCTGCCCTCTGCTGGGATGTTTGGCACTGCTGCCACCCTCTCCTTTGGCCTGGGGGTGTTTGCCAGGGCTCCTCAGGAGGCTGATCCTGCATCTGCCTTCTTCCCAGGGTTTTCCTTGGAGAAGAGAAGCCGAGATTTAACACAGCAGGGAAGTGGGATTATTTATTAGGAGAGGCATCCCTGCTCTCCATGAACACTGCACTGGAGTGATGGAGGTGCCACAGGGACACCCTGCTGGGAAGGGGGCTGTTTAATCCCAGAATTATCCTAAATCTCAGCGTTTCCATCCCTGGAGGTGTTCAAAGCCAGCCTGGGACAGTGGACAGTGAACAGTCGCCCCATCCTTGGAGCAGAGCTGTGAACATTTGCAGCAGTATTTACCTCTGGAAATGTTACCCCCAGCAGAGGCAGCCTGTGTTCCACAGGGAGCAGAGATGGGGTGCTGGAGTGCTCACAGGGTGGAATGGGAGGGTCTTGGGGGGGTCCCCTCCAACCCAAACCACTCTGGATTCCATAAGGATAAAACACCAGCCCAGGTGGTCCCCACATCTTGGGGTCTGGGTGTCGGGATGACCCCAGGAGTGTAAAAGTCCTTGTTCTCCCAGCCCATGCAGCCAAAGGAGAAGTCTGAATGCACAGGATCACCTTCTCAAGGTTGTTTATTTTCCCTTCTCTAGAACATTCTCTCTCTGCCCTGCTGAGCTCTGCCCAGCAGCTCGGCCATGGCATTCTGTCTGCCCTCAGGGCAGTGTTCACATTTTATACCAAAAACTCCGTGTGCCGTGGTTACAATAACGTGCCAATGTCTGTCATTGATGTTGGACAGTGTGTCTGTGCCTGAAACCAACAGAAAAGTGTCACCAGCACAGCAAGACATGGAGGGCAAGGAGAAGGAGAAGGAGGTCAGGACACGCCCAAATCCCTCCATCTTGTCCCCTGAACCCCATTCTAAAAACCCCAAAATTCTACTTTTCCACCCTGTGTTAGTTCAACTACCACACTACTCAAACCCTTGTGGTTTGTAATTCCTCACACAAGGTTGGCAGCTTTTCCCATGGGCTAAAATGGAAGCCACAGGTGTTTTTGACTTTGTGCCAAGGTCTGTGAGCCCCCTGCCAGGGTCTGGAGCCAGCCAGGGCAGCCAGAGGGATGTGCTGGACTCCCACACCCACAGAGCCCATGAACCAGCAGCAAGGTGTGCCAGCCAGGCTTTTCCAGTGGCTGCTCCAGGAGTTCTGGGCTGATGAGAGACGAAGGGCAGCTGTGAAATGCTGGGGATAAATGCCTGGAATTCCAGGCTGAGCTTTCCTCTCACACAAATAAGGCCAGGCTTTTTGTGGCAGGTTGAACACAAGATTGGCTAAAACTGATATTTCGCTTCCTTTTCAATCACAGCACGTTCAAACAGTGGAATATGGAATAATGTAAAATATTGAATGAAAGTGGGTGGTTTCTCTTTCTTATTCTTCTTTTCAAGTGGAAGTAATGACTTAAAATAGAATTATTAAAAAAAAAAGGAAGAAATATTCCCAGTGCTGCATCTATTGAAAATCATATCTTGGGACTTAACAAAACACAGGATTAACTTCAGTCTCAGTATTTTAGAATTTAATTAAATTTGGTTTCAGGAAAAGGTAGGAATCAGTCTCTGGAGCATAGCCAGGTAGGGCTTTAAAACTTCCACTGCAAAAAGCTTTTCTTGCGCTGCAAAAAGCTTTAAATGTGTTTTTTTTCACAGAATTGGATTGGAAAACCCCTTTAAAGCCCATCCAGTGCCACCCCCTGCCATGGACAGAGGCACCTCCCTCTGTCCCAGGCTGCTCCAGGCTGGCTTTGAACACCTCCAGGGATGGAAACGCTGAGATTTAGGATAATTCTGGGATTAAACAGCCCCCATCCCAGCAGGGTGTCCCTGTGGCACCTCCATCACTCCAGTGCAGTGTTCATGGAGAGCAGGGATGCCTCTCCTAATAAATAATCCCACTTCCCTGATGTGTTAAATTGTTAAATGAGCTAACCCAACTTCCTGCAAAGTGTGTTTCCAAATGCATTTTATTCCTGCAATAGTGGCATATGCTGAAATCTGTGGGGAGGAACTCAATAAAATGCTGCCAGCCTGGGAGTTTATTATTTATGGCATTTTTGAAGTTTTTCATCTTTCTGGAGCCTGGAAGCAGATGGGCTTCTAACATTTGATTTCCCTGGATCCTAATTAAAGCTGGAAATGTTGGTGTTAAGAAATTAAGTGACCATTACTTAATTTTTCTCCCATTAAGATTTTTAAAAAAAATCTTTTCACTCTTTACCAGACTGTGCTGACTTTTTTGAATTCCCAATATCTTGATCGTGTTTTCTACATCTTTTTCCTATTTTCTGCTGCCTTGTAACTGCTCAGATCCTGTGAGCTGCTCCCAGTGCTTCCAGAGCTGATCTGCTGCCCTTTGATAGCAGCTCTCCAAACAAGAGCTCATGTCAAAACTCATGGAGATCTACATCTTGGGCACTGGGAATGCAGCTGAAATACTTAAAGTGAAGAAATTGAAATAAAATACTTCCTCTTCCCAGTACTTAGCCTGGCTATTTACCTTTGGCTGCCCAGGGCAGCTCTGGCCATTGTTTGTATGGTGGAATGTTGGAGGCTCAGGATAAATATTTAGAAGTTTCTGGATGTGCACACAGTTTTCAGCTGGGAAAAAGGAAAGTCCTCTGTGCAAGCAGAGGCTCTGGGATGTGTCTCTGGTGTTGCATCCCTTTGAGATCTGGGTGCTGATGTTCCCATGCCAGTCCTGAAAAAACACAGGCCCTGCAGGGAGGGGAAGGAAAGCAGCAAATTAAATTTAATCTGCTCAGAATGAGCCCAATCTGGGCAATTAGCAGACAAACAGAGAAGTGTGAAGAGAACACCCTGGCTGCTGCTTGAGTGGCTTTTCCCCTGCACTCCAGATGATTTTCCTGATTCCCACAGGGCTGTGGGCGTGCCATGCCCTGCTCCAGGTGCTGCTCCCAGGTGAGCTCCCCACCAGGACCCCACTGCAGAGATGCCACCAGTGGCTGAGCCCGCAGCTCCTCCCGAGCCATCTGCAGCAGATTAACTAACTCCCACGGGCTTCTCTAAATCTGCCCTTCCCGAGGTCTGCCAGCATCATTTACAGCCCCCAGTTTGTGCCCTCCAGGCTGACCTCGGAGCCTGCCTCACCTCAGCTGAACTCCCAGCATCTGCCTGAGTTCACCCGGCTTTCCCCGGCTGAATTCCCTCCATATGGTGCTTCCTCCGCAGCCCCAGCCTCAAGAAGCTCTTACAGGTGCAGGGAGCTCACTCTGAGGCTTTTCCCACCATCCCTGTGACCCCAGTGAATATTTTTGTTGACTGTTTTTATTTTTTTTCTCTGCAGCTCTCGGCTGTTTGCTGACTTCCACTATTTTTTTTTTGTAGCTGCACACTCAGGGGCTCTCCTTACTAACACAGAAAATCGAATAATGGCTTAGGTCAGAAATATTCCATTTTATAACCTTTGCAAATCCTCTTTGCTTGTGGGTTTTATGGGATAAGTTAATGCTTTACTGAGAAATGGTCTCAAAGCAGGCCCATTAAATAGTGCTTGTTTTTGACCTGTGGCATTGGTAAGTCAAGAGTTTTCCAGCTTTTCCTGCACATGTGTCGGGCTTTTCATCAGCTTTGCGTTTCTCTCCCTTTGGGTCTGTCAGGGAAGCAGCTGAAGGACTCTCAGGCAGGAGATTCAGCCTCTTCTTTGTGTTCTGCCCCAGCTGATCTGGGATCCCCTGGAGCAGGGTTGGTGGGCAGAGCAGACAGCTGCTGCTGTCTGCGGGGTTGTGGGGTGGCTCTTCCCTCATTTCCTGGTGCCTGGATTCCCTTTCTTCTCCAGAGATGCTTGCACCTGAACTGGAAAGCCAGGTTGGACTGTTTTGCATCCCAATGTCCCATCTGTGGGAAGCCATTCCCCCGTGTCCTGTTTCCATCCCTTGTCCCCAGTCCTTCTCCAGATCTCTGGAGCCCTTTTAGGCAGGGAAGGGGCTCTGAGCTCTCCCTGGAGCCTTCTCCTCTCCAGGCTGAACAATCCCAGCCCTCACTGATCCCTGCTCCCCAGACAGGGAGTGAGGGCAGCCTCTGAGCTCCTTAAGGAGGATGAAGCTGTGTGTGAGGATAAGGATCAGCTGCTCCATGGAAATGAGCACAGGGCAATGGGAATTATGATACCCAAGGCAGGAGAATGGCCTGGAGTGCTTAATATGCATTTATCCCGCTGCCAGGCAAGCCCAGCTGGGGATTATTGAGAGGTGTCACAGGAATCTGAAGTGTAATTCCAGGGATTGTCAATGGATCCACATCTGTCAGAGGTGCTGCCCTGGAACTGGAGCCTTCCCACAGGGAACATTTCAAACTGGACTCGTCCCACAGGGAATATTTCAAACTAGACTCGTCCCACAAGGAATTCTTTCATTTCCAAAAGGGGCAGAGGCAGCTGCAGTCAGGACTCTGCCAAGGGTGGAGAGGAAGGAGAGAGGGGCTGGGGGCACAGAGGCAGAAGGACACTGAAATTGTTCTTGCTACCCTTGCGTTGCAGTAGGATTTATAATCACTAATAACTGCGGGGTTAGGTTTTTAAATCAAGGCTCTGGTTTTCAGACAGTGGCGGTTTGGTGGTTGCTGAGGAGCAAAGTAGCAGCAGGGAAGAGAGCAGAGCACACCTCCTGTGCACTGGGAGCACGAGCTCTGTCAGCACCACATCTTCATGTTCCCAGGATGTGTGTCTGCCTCTCTGCCAGTTCCTGATCACTTCTCATCTTCCATTCCCACTGGATTTATCCTTGCAGCACTTTTCCTATTCCCTCCCTTTCTGCAAAGCAGAATATAAATGCTGCTATGCTCTTGAACTGGAGCTTTGGAAAACAGGAATTTTGGTAAATGTGGAATTAAAGCAGAATTCATTCCTTTTCCCTTAAATGTTATGTTAACATTTCATTTATTCATATATAGTAGCAAATGGACTCATAGGAGAGATTTATGGGTTTCCTGGGTTTATTGACATAAACTGGAATCATTAGAGATGCCTCTTTTAACTTCTGTACTGGAATTAAAATTAAATGATCAGTGCATTGGCCAATTAAGAGAAGACATTTGCAGCTTCAGTTTTCATATTCAGTGTAGCTGGAAGTCACAGGGTGGTGATGGCAGTTAAATATTAGGAGAAATGGACATTTTCATTCTGGTGATGAACTTATGAAATGAACCCCCCCATTTGGAGTTTAATGACGTTGCTGAGGGCTGAGTGGGGATGTTCTCCTTGGCCGTGGAGCACCATCCAGAGGGAAAGCTGCTCTAACAGGGGCTGATTTGGGTTTTATTCAGCAATTCAGCTGAAAGGGGCTATTATGTGTTATCACTTTGGCCTGAAATGAGTGCCAGTTCAACTAGCAGGGAGTGAATTAAATTGGATTGCAGTAATGCACATAAAAAGCCCCCGTAAAACCAAAAGTTAAACGCCCTTTTATTGGGGTGAGGGCTATTAGTTTTGTGGAGAGAATTGTAAAATCCTGCAGAAAAAGCAGGTGCAGTTTCCCTGCAGCCAGCCCCTGTGGGGTGCCCGGCCCTGGCAGCACCAATCCCATGGGATTGTTGGGCTCTGGCTCCCCCCACGTTCTGTGTTTGTGCCCAGGAAGGTGCCCTGTGCAGAAGGACTGGATGGTTTGTGTTGGGCTGTGCCACGTCTGGCTGGGCACTTGGTTTGGGTTGGAAGGGGCCTTAAATCCCATCCAGTGCCACCCCTGCCAGGGACAGGGACACTTTCACTGTCCCAGGCTGCTCCAGGCAGGAGAGGTGGGATTTGAAGCAGTCACTCCGAGGTTTTCTGCTCAAATTAAACCATGAAACGTTGGATTCCTTGCAGGGCTCTCCCATCCATTGCTGGAGCTGCTGCTTTTACAAGAATGAAGTTACTGAACTAAGTCAAATAACTGACAGGAAAACAAGGAAATCACAGCTTGTTTGTAAATTGTTTGTAATTAGATTGTGAGCATAGAAAGAGGCTCCGTTTCTTGAGTGAATTATTCACAATGAGTTATTTGCTCAGACCTCGTTAGTAACAGATTTACAATAATTTCTTATTTTTCTGTCTTGCTCTGCTTGTCTAGATAGCTGCTTCCTCTGTGGTTTTTATATTAAAATTTCTAAGCACAATAAACACTGTTTCTTATTGCAAACATCCATCTAGAAGGCAAAAATAAAAACAAAAAAGGAGTTTAAAAAGAAAAGGAAAATGCACTATGTGTAGATTTATATTTCTTGAGTTAAAACATGCAGACATGAACTGAAACAGGGTCTCATTTATCACCAGACTTGGTTGCATCTTTAAATAACCTCCTTTTTATCAAAATATGTTCACAATATAATTCATGGGAGTAGCAATTTGGCAGATTGAACTATATTTTTCTGAATTGAATCTCTGTTCTCTCTGATTTAATATTTAATAACGAAAGCATATCTGCTAGTGAACTAGATAGAAATGACAACTCTTCTATGTGGGCTGATTAGGGGAAGAAAATTCTGCAGGCAAGTAATATCTCTGTTTTCAAAGGATGCTCTTAAGCTATTCAATTCATAGTCCTCTTTGAAATTTTCATAATAGTTTGAACAACCCTGAATTAACAAATGTAAATGAGTGTTTTATATCTGACTTCTTAAATACTTACCTAGATAACTTCAGAGAAGGGAGTCCTGACTTCTTGCAAGGAGATGTTTCTAGAGAAGATCCACAATTTCAGGGTCTTTTTAGCATTGCAGGAAATGCACAAAATCGTTTGTTTGGAATAAAATATTTGTAGAGCCAAGGAATGGTTTGGGTTGGAAATGACCTTAAAGATCGTCTGGTTCCACTTCTACCATGGCAGGGACACCTTCCACTGTCCCAGGCTGCTCCAAGCCCTGTCCAACCTGGCACTGCCAGGGATCCAGGGGCAGCCAGAGCTGCTCTGGGCACCTCTGGGCTCCCAATATCCAACCTAATACTGTCCTCTTCTAGTTTAAAATGGAGGGAACAAACTGGGAATAAGATTTATTGCCCTGTTTCTGCTCTGGCTATGAAAGCACAGCCTGATATTTATGGCTGTTACCACCTTGTGCTTTAAAAAGAATATTCTGGTTTTGTGCTCGTGCAGATCTGCTGGGGTAACCTTGGGATGAGGTTGGGATGAACCCCTGTCCTCTCCTCAGCAGGGGCAGGGGTGGCAGTGGCCAGGAGCTGCCTGTCCCTGTGGGCACACTGAGCTGCTTTTCTCTGTCAGAGAGGGAAATGGAAAATCTGGAAATGGAAATGGCAAATCTGATGTGGCTTCAACCTTCTTGCAGCTCAGGATTCCAGCAAGCATCCAGTGCTGGTTTCTGCTGCAGAAGGTTTGGGAGAAAGGAGTAAGCCCCTGGGAAGGCTGGGACACCATTCCCTGCCTGTGTCCCACCAGCCTGGGCCCAGCTCAAACTGGGAGATTAAATGTGCTTGCTGATAAAATTACATAGCATTTAAAATACAGCAGTGGCCATGGCAGTGTTAAAGAGCAGAGAACCCTTTGGCTTTTTCATTAAGCTGACAAAAAAATTACAGAATAACAAATTGCAATTTGCTTAATGCACAGTTACCCCCTGCCCAAGGCTGGCACTTCTGGTACCAGGTTCTGGTACCAAACTTGCTCTGCCCTTCTCTTGTTCCTGCCTTGGCAGCAGCTTTGGCATTGCTGTTTGGATGCAATTAGAATGAAGCAGTTTGGAATTGGTGCAGTGGGGGCCCAAACCCCTTCCCTCAAGGAGGAGCCTCTCCCTTCCCAAGCAGCTCCTGTGGCTCTCCTCGCCACCTTGATGCAAAGTGTCCATTGCAGCCTGCTGAAATTTTGCTGGGGAGTCTGTTCCCAGAACAGAATCTGTTTTTATTACTGTGATTATTGCAGTCTCCCCTCAGCACTTAATTGATTGCTGCATCTTGCAGCATCTTCTCCCAGGCCTGAAGGGCACTGTGGCATCACCTTCCCCTCTTCCATATCCTGGATCAAACCAGGGTTTCAGCAGTGAGTCGAGAGATGCACAGAACAATTACCTGGCAATTTATAATACGTTAATTAAACATAGTGATCACTTGGCAGTGGCACAATCTGCAATAAAGCCCCGTGCACTGTGGGCAGGGATCGATGGGCACTGGGGAGGGATCCACAGGCCCAGTCCTGCTGCAGGAAGTTCCTGGGATGGGATTTGCTCTCAGGGGCAATGGCAAGCTTTGGGTTGGTGGGAAATTGGGAGATTCCCCCTGAGCTGGGCAATGAGGCTGCACCTTTAATGCTGGGATGGGGTTTGGGCCCCTCGTGGGAAGGATGTGGAAGGGATGGAGGAGTCCAGGGCTGGGAAAGGGCTGGAGAGCTCCTGAGGGAGCTGGGAAGGGGCTCAGCCTGGAGAAAAGGAGGCTCAGGAGGGACCTTGTGGCTCTGCACAACTCCTGACAGGAGGGGACAGCCAGGGGGAGTCAGGCTCTGCTCCCAGGGAACAGGGACAGGAGGAGAGGGAACGGCCTCAGGCTGGGCTGGGGAGGCTCAGCGGGGATATTGGGGAAAATTCCTTCACTGAAAGGGTATTGGAAGGGGCTGCCCATCCCTGGAGGGATTTAAGTCATGTGGCTGTGGCTTTTGGGGAGATATATAAATATATATATATTTTTATATATATATCCATACAGATCTATCTGGACATATTTATAGACCAGTTCTGCATCCATGGTATGAACAGGGTGGTCTCAGTGCAGACCACCACCGTGGCTCTGGCAGCTGACACCATCCTACAGCTTATTTTTGCATCTCCAGGCACTTGCTGTCTCTTAAAAAACCCTGAGAAAATAAAAAATAGCTCTTCCCAATAATCCCGGGACAGGTGAAAAATCTAATCCCCAGCCCAAATGGCCAACAGAGATGTCTGGGGAAGGAAAGCTTAAAATAAAACTGTTGCTGGGGAGAAACGAAAGCTTCAGGTTGGGAAGTGTTACAAGCCTTGTAATATGTAATGAAAATCAAATTTAGCAAGGCTAGCACTCACTTCATGGGGTTTGGTTTTTTTTTTTCCAAATTCCCAGAACCATGAAGAAGTTCTTTGAGAACTTCAGTGATCAATAACCCATTACAACACTGACACCAGCTCTGAACCTAATTACCAGAGCAGCACAGCTTACCTAATGAGTTCTTAGAGTCATTGGAAGGGGCAAAAATGTGTGTGGATTAATATCCTCTTTTTGAATATATTTTTCTCCATGTACCTTGATCTCTTGAGCACAACAGAATTCAGGCTAAAAAGGAGGGTAATGAGACTTGTCTTGTATCAAACCTCAAACTGCAAGTGCAGCATCTACTTTGCTCTGCTTGGATAAAATTTTGGTTTTCTGCAGGACAGGAACCCCCCTTTGTTTTACTAAATCTCACTGCAATTCCTTCTAAATGAAGCACATGGGTGTACAAATTTTTTATTCTTCTTTCTGTATATTATATTTATAATGTATCTCTTATTTATAATGTATATTATATTTTATATATATTTATAATGTATATACAATGCACATTATATTTATAATGTATATATTATATAGCTTCTAATCTATATAATATTTATAATGTATATTTATAATTTCTATATTTATGTAATATTGTATAAATACAATATTACATGGATAGATAATACATAGGTGTGCAGAACTGCACGCTTTCCTCTCTTGCTTTCATTTTAAGTGCCTGTACATAGAAATGCATTTCTTGTGGAGAAATGACAGGTTCAAAATTGAAGGCACCCAGGCTTGGCTCCAACACACCCGGTGCTGGTGGAGTCACTGCTCCTCAGCTTGGTGTTGTCTGTGCTGATTGAGTTCACTTGGAGGTTCTCATTTGAATTTTTCCAGCATCCAGCCATTTATTCCCCTCGCAGCTTCCCGTGTGAGATTGGAGAACCCTCCAGTACTGATTTTTTTTCCCTAAAGATAATCAAGCCCAGATAATCAAACCATCTCTCAGCCTTCCTGCTAAAGTAGCTTGAGCATTTTTCAGTTTTTCTCTGAACTTTTTTTTGGGTTTTTTTTTTTTTTTGTATTTTCAGTTGTTCTTCAGGGTTTCTCTTTAAGCAGTGAGGAAGAGGAATCAATGCCATGCTGTGGTGGTGTCCTTGATGCTGTGACAGGTCCCATCCCTGGAAGAGGGTTTGCCTTGGAGAGGGGGAGACCTCAATGGGCTTTTATCCCAAAGAAATCCCAAAGTGGTTTGGGTTGGAAGCGACCCAAACCCCATCCCTTGTCCCATGGGCAGGGACATCTCCCACTATCCCAGGTTGCTCCAAGCCCTGTCCAACCTTGGACACTTCCAGATGTTATTCCACATTTAGAGATGCATCCCTAAATTACCTCGGCACCGAGCACTCGTGACTGAGCCGTGGAGATGAATGTGTAACTGCCCCAAAATGCAAACCCAGGAAATAAAGGAAGCTGTGAGCTTTGTATTTGTAAAGATAAAAAAAAAAAAAAACCCCAGTTTCAGCTATCAAAGCTGAATTTGACTTCTAAGGCTCATTTAATCACCACAATGGCTTAGTTAGAGAGAACGCTGCAGAGGGGTAATTTATCTTTATTTGTCAGCTCCCCAGGGCTGAGTTCTTTTGAAGGGCAAAAGTGAATAGGAGGTAAGGATAAATTGTAAGCTGTCTAATTTTTGACCTGTGGTTTTTTTTCAGACATTATGTTTAGGGAGTTTTTTGAACAGTGGTGCCAGGAGACCATGGGTGAACCTGTAGGGTGTTGCCAGATTGGGATTTGGCTGAGCCTGTCAAGTGTTTCACACATTTTAGCCGGGGAAAATGTGTACAGGGTTTGAAGGAATAGATTTCTTTGCAGATCTTCATAGCTAAGGTGTGGCAAATTAATTTAAGCAATATAAATTGGCTGGATGAGAGCCCATTTCCCTCAGTGCTGGTGTGGCAGCAGCACGAGCCTCGTCCCACACCCACCACAGGCAATGGAAGGGCTCCTATTGATTTCCAAAAGACCTGAATCCTATTTAATTTCACCAAAGACAACTTGCACATGGCCTGACTGATGCTGTTGTGAGGGAAAGTGCTTCTTGCTGTGTGTTTATGTGATGAATGCTGGTTCCAAGGAAAGCTCTCCTTGCACTTGGTCACCTGGACGTGTGGCACAGCACTGCACCTCCGAGGGTGGCACAACCCTCTGCCCATCTGCTGGGTAGAACCCCACCCATAAATTGTGATTGCAAAAGGAAAATAGCATTTGGGCATGGCCTGTTAATGTTTCTGTCAATAACTTTGCTCATCTGTGCTGTGCTCCACGTTTGGTTTGTGGCTGTGTTGTCCTGCTCTGCTGCCTCTTTCCAGGTTCTGCTCCCAAGCACTTCACTCAGAACCTTTTTCCTATTTGGCTTTTACATGGGAATTTTCTGAATCCCAAGTTTAACAAGGGCAGTTTCCAGGCCCACTGCAGGCAAAGCTAAAACCCTGACAGGCCCTGGTGGAAGTCATCCAAGAAGGGTCATTCTCCGTGGGGCTGGCTCGTGGTTTCAGGAGATCACTAATGCCCAGGGGCTGGGATCTGCTCCTGTGGAGCTGAAATCAGGCAGGTTTTACCATCCTGGTAAAAAAATCCAGGTGAAATCAGCATTTTTCACCATACTGGTGAAATCCTGCTTGTTCCCAGGACAGCACTGGCAGGATTTGGCCACCTCCAAAGCTGCTGGGCTTGTGTTGCAGTGGGATTTAGCAGTGAGGTGTTGATGCACTTCTGCTGTCTCACCCTAAACCTCCCTGCCTTTATTCACAGTGAAGCCAGACAGTTCCACATTTCTCATATGAACTCAAATGCCACCTAATTCCTGTCTCCTGCAGGAGTTGGAAGTCTACTTAGAGGATTAGCTCCACTTGCATATAAAGCCTGTAAATTGCTGTCAGAGCTCTGTGTTTTGGGTAGCTCCTATCTGATTCTGTTTCATTATAAAATGAGGCCAACAATAATTTTTTTCATTCCCCGTGAAGTGTATCCAGATATTTGCGTGGGAAAACTTCATCTTAAAATTCATCCTTATTGTGACTTGGCAAAATGCAGTGAACTGCTGCTTCACAGTGACGTGATTTTAAACACAAACTCAGGCTTAATTTTTATAAATTATTGATCACATATGGCATTTTTGATTGTCCTTAACAATTGAATTGTTAAAAATATGCAAGAAAATGTTAAAAATATATAAGAAGAAACGGTTAAAATTTTTAAAAACACATAAGAAGAAATGGTTTTTGCCAAGACGGAAGCATAGCAGTAATAATAATAATAGTTTGAATTAGAATATTAAGCTTTGATTAGAGGCAGTGCATTGTAGTTAGAGCTCACAGGGTTGCTCTGCCACATTATAACATTTATTCTACATTTTCTCACTGGTTTTTGAATTGTTCAGTTTGGTTAATGGGATTTAAGAGGTAAAAGTCATCCTGAGTGTTTCCTTGAAAAGGAATATTTAGAAGGCAGATCTGGTTTTTTAGGCATTATAATGGCTGTAGATTCTTTACTTCCCTTTTCCATTTTTCTCTCTGTATTTTATACTCTCCTGCCTATGTTAATTTTTTTCACCAAGGCATTTTGGTTTACCAGGGATATATCTAAGTTAGTTCCCCTCGTGTATATGGGAGCATTCATGTAGAGAAGGGTGAGCAGTGGGCAGCAGCGTTTATTGCTAGCCCACGATAAATGACAAATTTCTGGTGGATGCTTGGTTTTAAATTGCCCCTTAAAGCAGGTTTCACCCGTGGTGGGGAGCAGGCAGCACCCCCAGATTTCCAGTTTAACCAGGTTCATTCTCTTAATGTGAATTCTCAGTTTGCTCCAGCCCAGGGGTGTCCTGGAGCTGCTGCAGGGAAGGAGCAGGGATGAGATGTGAAGTCTGAGAGAATTCAAGCCCTCTGGGAGCCCGGGACAGTAATTAAAGCTGGCAGTAATTAAGCATGCCTGGCTCAGGCAAGAGGAAGATGCAGAGCAATCAGCAGAGGCTCTTGGCTCTCTCACCTGGTGAGGAAGGAGCTCCTGCAGGATGCTGGAGCTGCCCTGTCCCCCAGGGCACTCACACCTCAGTGCTGAGCATCTCCCGTTCCCATCCAGGGCTTTGGGTGTGGCTCAGGAGCCCGATGGGACAGGAGGGACCTGCTCCAGCCTCAGCTGGGCTCCAGCTCCTCCACCCCAGGGCTCAGCAGGATCTGCTGCCCTGGCCTTGGGCTCTGCCACCAGGGCAGGGAGAGGAAGAGATTCCAAGAAACCCTGTGAATGTGACATTCACGTTCTCTGGACAGACAGACACAATTCTGTCTCTCAGGAGAAGCACAGAGAGAAGAAGAGAAAACAATCTTTCTCTCTGCCCCTTTGTTTTGCCCATGTGGAATGTGGTGTGGAGATTGTTCACCTGCAGTGATTGCTGGGCTGGATTCTGGTGAAGGTTGTTTGGGGTCAGTGACCAATGGGATCCAGCTGTGGCTTGGGCTCTCAGCACAGAGTCACAAATTTATAGTTAGATAAGTAAAAAGTAAGCATGTAAAATAGTACAGTATCTCTTTAAATAGCATATTAATATAATATAGTATAATTTTAATAAAATTATCCTTCAACCTTCTGATCTAGAACCAGACATCAGCATTTCTCCCCGTCGGGGGTCGCCTGATTTCTGACCTACAAAGGCAGAGCAGCTGATGGGATCTGCATGGGTGTAAAGTGAGCTGTTCTCTGCTCTAGCACTCTGCTTTGGGCACACTGGAATCAACTGGCTGGAACAGCCACAAAATAATGCCAGTTGGCCTCGTTCATTGATTTTCTTCCTGTTCTTTGCCATAAAGTTTAGGAGGTTTAGGTGAGGGTGAAAAGCTGCAGAGACAGTGGCAGCCCTGGAGAGGAGCAGCAGCCGGAGGGGCTGGGGTTGTGCCATGCCCAAAACCTCAGCCCTGCCCAGGCACGGCTGTTAAATGGTTCCAGAAATGAAGATCTTTGTTCCAAGCCCCGTTTCAGGTTGCTAAGTGACAGCAGTGTGCTCGCCTTGCACACTGCTCACCTCAGCCTGCTTCCAGAGCAAGGCAAGCAATGGTTAAAGGCAGGATGGAGCCCAGAGTGCCAGCTATTAAATACATTGTCATTATTTATGGCCAAGAAATGCACATTTAGTCCCATATCGAGGGCAGGGAGCACCGAGGGAGCTGGGCAGGAAGGGTGGTGGGTCCCTGACCGTGGCCTTTTCCAGATTCCAGAGGGCAGAGCTGGGAGATCCCATTTTTATCAGGCCATGCTCTTGTCTGCTCCCTCTGAATGTACAGCTTGTGGTGGGAGTTGCTCAAAGATGTTTTTCATCTTTTCTTCTCTCCCAGAAATCCAGGTATCACTATAAATGCTGGTGTTTTGAAATGCTGCACTTTTAGAGACACTCCAGAGTGTCTCTAAAACATCAGCATTTGGGTGGGTCTCATTTCCCTGAGTGTGATTTTCTTCAAGGGTAGAAAGATAAAAATTGTCATTTAAAAATACACTAATAATGAAAAAATAATTATCCAAAAGCAGTTTTGTTAAAGCCATTTGGCATCATTCCAGTGATCTTTAGCAAGGAGAGAAGGATTTCAGGGCTGAGAAACCTGGGATAGAGGAAGGTGTCCCTGCTGGAACTGGATGAGCTTTAAGGTCCCTTCCAACCCAAACCATTCTGGGATTCTCTTCTGCCTTTGGGAGCATCCTGGGGGTCAAAAAGCAAATCAATGGGATGATTCCTCAGCTCTTGCCTTGAATTTGGTTCAGTGATTTAATTTTCTTGGTGTGTAGGGGAAAATGAAGTGTGCCAGATAAACATCTCGGGCCTCTCATGCTTCCCTCTGGAGTAAGAGGGGCTAAAATAGTGTTTTTTTTAATAAAAGCTCATTAACGGAGCCTGCATGGTGGGGCCCTGTGTTAATTATGACAAATATATATATATTTCCTGATCACAGGAGAGTGCTATTCAAATATAAATAATTGCTTCTGTACAGCAAGCTTGGGAGAAAAAAAATTGTCAGATATTTTCAGTCAACAGCAGTTGGCTCCGCCAGGCTCCTCGTCAGCTGTGATGAGCTATTAGGGGAATGTTTATGGACACAGCAAAAATAAACTCCAAAAAGCATCCATCATCTTTATTGCCCCTTTCCAAAGTGAAAGGGGTTATTTTCTTGCTGGACGAGCTTGCAAAGGACGGATGGAACCTGGGAAGACAGAAATAATTGACAGGGTTTAGTGTTTTTTCCAGACATGACATCAGGGTTTGATACAAAAAATGGGAGATAATTCATCTTCCTGCAGCACTCAAAATGCTTTGTGAAGGCTCCAAACCCCTGAATTGCAGGAATACTCCGATGCTTTATGTTACTTTGGTTTCATATGGGACTGAACATCCCACTCCTCCCCTAAAAAAGGGAATTTTAGCACCCCAAGGTCAATGTGCCTCAAAACCGTTTGCAAAGTGAAAGGGCTTTGTCATTTCTGTGGCATTTGGGATGTTCTGGGTTGGTTTCCAGATGTTTCCAGAGTTTTTCTGCTCCTGAAGGCAGAGATGCTCTGTGGTGGGGAGAACTGGGAGAAGCCTCCGTCTCTCACCTCGCTCTGCACCATCAAGGTGTGCTCAGGTGGGGTTTAATTGCATTAAATTTCATCACTATTCATCTATTAGAATTAGTTCTCTTCAAAAGGATGTAGTTTATCAAGAAGGAAAAGCAGAGGTAACAAAAATCCCACTGTGCCAGGCTGGGGCTGCGCTGTCACGTGTAGGGCCCTGATAAAAATCCCTTTCCCAGGCACAGGGAAGGTGTTTAAAATGCACAAAAAAATTGAGATGCAACTTGGAAATAATCATTATATTGTAGGTTTGCTCTGCCATCCACTGTGCCTTACCTGATGGGGTAATTACCACCGTTACAGAACATTTTAATTACAACACTGAGTCAAACTTCATGAAAGTGCCTTGCTACAAAAACGATATTAAATATGCACAGAGATACTTTTCTACTCATATTTTCCTTCCTTTGTATTTTGCTGTTAACAGAAACCAATTGCTGCTGTCACATCCCCTGCTTGTTTACAAGTCTCAAGGTTTTCCCAGCATTGTGTGGAAAAGAGAAATATTTTCTTTCCAGACTTATTAGATTATCAACAGATGCTCGTTTCATAAACTTGCTTTGAAAATCTGACTGGGCAGAGAAACTGTTTGAGACAGTGATCCAGCAAACTGAGAGGGAGAAATCTGTAATTTTGAGTCATTTAGCAGATTTACAAGTGTTTGCTCAGGGTGAGATTAGAAATGATGCTGGTCTGTGAAGGCAACTGCAAAGAGCTGCGCAGAGCTGGGGAGTGCCAGCCTGAAACAGCAGAGTTTTAAATGAAATCATGCACCCCCCTCTGCTCCTCGGCTGCATCTGGAAACAGCAGTGCAGAAGATAAATCAAAATGAATTTTGTGGGCTGTGGGAAGTCCTTGCTGGGACGCTGTGTAAAGCCTTGTGCTTTTTGCTGCACGTTTTGCTGAGAAATCAGGTGAAATTTGGCCATTTTTGATGACTGTCCTTTTGGTTTCAGCCGGGGTCCGTGATCATTTTTGCTGTATCTTGCTTTTGCTCACAGCCCCACACGCCCAGTGCTGCCTTTACAAACCATCACCACCTAAAATCCCATCTGCAGCCCAGCCCAGCCTGAAGTCGGGAGCAAAATCCCAGGTGGGCACAGGGAGAAGCCCTGGGATGGGACAGGAGCTGGACTCTGAGCCTCAGGTGCAGGCTGGGCTCTGCTGAAAGCCGAGGCCAGGGGGTCACAGGCGTCCCTGGGGCTGCAGGGGCAGCAGGGCAGGGCTCAGGGGGGCTCTCAGTGGAACCTGCACACAGAGGTTCAATATTTATACAGAATATTTATCAATTGGTATTCACGAGCCCCTGCTTGTTCTAGGAGCACTGCTGCATACCCACAGGTATTTCCCTTTGATGTTTCTTTAGTCTTTAAGATCAAAATCAGCCTTGTGCCTAAAACATTCTTTGCAGGAAGTGCTGGGCCATTTGTGGAAAATGGTTGGGTTTTCTAATCTGCATCACCTGGTCTGCCACCCCCAGAGCAGCCTGGGTGAGCACCTCTCTCTCCCTGTGGCACACTCTGCCCAAGGAGGATGGCAGGGGTGCCTGGTTGGAATTTTAAAAACCCTTTTTTTTTTTTTTTTTTTTTTTTGCATGAAAATCAAGGAGCTGGTGCTGCACTTGGCTCGCTGGTGATTGGGCTGGTCTGTATGATGATAACAGAGCCTGTGCAGGGCTGTGTTGCTGTCAGGGGGGTGTTTTTGGGAGCCCCCAGCACAAAATGATGCCTGATGATGATGATGAAGGTGGTGGTGGCCGTGTCTGTGCCTGGGCAGGACGTGCTGCAGGGATGAGATGAGTGGACACCATTTCCAGGGAGCTGGGGATGAAAGGAAGGGAGGTTCAGAAACACAGAATGGTTCTTGTTGGAAATCATCAGATCTCTCAGGACAAGAGGGAACGGCCTCAGGCTGTGCAGGGGAGGCTCAGGTTGGACAGCAGGAGGAATTTCTCCATGGAAAGGGTGCTCAGGCCTTGGAAAGAGCTGCCCAGGGAGGTTTGGAGTGCCCATCCCTGGAGGTGTCCAAGGAATTCCTGGAGGTGGCACTCAGTGCCCTGGGCATGGACAAGGTGGGGCTCAGGCACAGCTTGGACTCGATGACCTTGGAGGTGTTTTCCAACCTAAATGATTCTGGATTCTGGTTCCAGCCCCCTGCCATGGATAACAAAGGAATAATTCTCAATTTTGTGCCCTCACATACAGCCAGGCCAGTAATTCCAGCAGATTGCTGAAAAGCAGCAGCACCTCTGGCCATTGTGTTATTATTTATTTCTGACTTGCTGCTTTATTGGCATGGAGAACAATTTTGGAGAGCAGCTGATACAGGCCTTGCCATTGAATTTTTAGCTGCATGGCGTTGGTGTGTGATGAGAGCCTCACCTGATGTAAAAGATGCCTTTGATATTCTCTGTTATCTCTCTGGAAGGTTCAGATTGTTCTTAGGAAAATGAAGAACAAAAATATGCACAATGACTCCATTAACTCCCTGGCAATTACACTCCAGCTCTTTTCAGGATCAGTGTGGAAAATTAGTTCCTTAAGAAATGCCTTAAACCCAGAAAGGGTTTCCTGAGCAATTAGGGAACTGGTTGGCAAAAAGGGACTGTTAAATCCATTGTCTTATGAAATCCATCATGCCACCAGGAAATAAAGATTTATGGCCATGCTGTTTATGGGAACCACGTTCTGTGTCTCGTGGCTTTACTGGGGAAGGGCTTGTGCTCAAATTCCATGGATTTTTAAGAAGACAGACAGGGCACCTGTTTTCTGTGGAAATTTAGTGCTGCACATGAGTGTTGGCTTGAAAACTGCCCATTTCCATTAAATGTAAACATTGGCTTTGATGGAAAAGCAGCAAATAATTATTTTAGTTTGAGTTTCACATTGCAGTTCTTTTTAAAGGGTTTGGGGTCTTTAAAAGGAAAACTGTTTCATGCAAGCTGCTTTTCTTTAGTTCTTTGTATCCTGTGAGTTCCTTTGGTTGTGTAAGGAGTTTGTCCAATTCCCAGCATCCACATGGGTGCCTGTGGGAGCCCCAGAGTGAAAATTAAGGAGGCTATTTCTGAGGCACAGGAAAAATGGAGAGTAAATGGCTCTGTACGTGAGAGGCTGTATTATTCTAATCTTTTCCCAGTGTGAAATTCTCACTTAAAGTTTCATGGGAGCATCTTTCCCTTAAATACAAGTCCTCACTTCAGCTTTTACTGGGGGTATTAAAAATATGTGCAGGAAAGATAACACTTTGTAGCTGTGTCGTAGCTATTAGGGAGAAAAATCTGGATTTGAATGGTGATCGTTTGCAGATACAGAAATTGTACCACCTGCTGCTGGAAAACATGGAGCACCCATGAATGTTATGGGAAGTGCTCTGACAGCTGCTGCAAGGGGGAGGCTGCAGCAGCTGCTCACTAAGCAGAGTAGGAGAATATCAGCGAGGCACTGAGCCCTCGAGGAGAATGGACCTCAGCTTTGCACCTTTATTAACAATTTGGCCAAAATGCCATCCAAAAAAAAAAAAAAATGCAGAAAACAAATTTTACTGTGTGCAGGAGCTTGCTGAGCTTACCTACGCACTGCTGCAAGCACTTTCAACTCACATTTCTCCAGCTCTCCCACTTAAATAACTTCCCAGAGGTTTCTGCACCTTTGCAGTGCCCACACAGTGTGTGGCTGTTTTCCAAAATTCCCAAAATTTCCTGGGTGCTTCCCTGGCCTCACCCATTGCTGTTGGAGCTTCTGATTCTCCTCTGCATCAGCCCTGAGCTGCAGATCCTGAGGGGTGCTGGGGGCTTGTCAGGTGAACTGGTCCTGAGAGCATCTGAATGCATTTCCAAAGTAATCCCCTGCTAATTAACACACAAACTCCTCGCTGTTAATAAGATAAATCGGTGTTGTCTTGATCTTATGCACAGTTTATGGTAATTTTAAGCCCTACAGAAAGTGGCTGCTTCCATGAACAAATGGGGATAATTAGCTGGAGATAGTTATTATGCAAATTGAGCAAGCTGCACCTTTGAGTGGAAGTGGATGAGCAGGTTGAGCATAATGCCCCAAATTTGGATGCAAATGGAAAAGCTGTTATGGCACAACCTGCCCAGGTTGCCCATGCTTAGGATCAGCTGCAGAAATTCCTTTGGGAAATGAGCCTGAGCCATGAGCCCAGGCTGTTCTCCATCCCCAGGGGGGAGCGTGGCTGGGCTGAGCGTCCCTGGGTGATCCCACTTGGGGCACTTTTTTGACCAAAAACTCACTTCAATGAAATCAAAATGTTTGGGCAAGTATTGATCTTTTGAAGTTTATTTATAAAATTCTGACTATTTTGATAATATTCAATTTTAATGTTTTTACTCCCATATCTTTTTCACTCAGGTTTATTTTGAATTTTTTTCTTTAACAGCCACATAAATACTATCAATAGGCTGGATTAGAGAGGAATATTGTAAGACTAAAACATTCAAAACCTAAATTGGGTTGTTTTTTTTTTTTTTTCAGAGCCCACCACAGGACTCCTCATGTATCTGCTCTGGTTTGGAACTGAGTGTGCATCAAATGGAGGACTGCTGGAGCCCGTGCTGATGTTGGCCAGGCTGCTGGGACCCCAGGAGGAGAACTCTGAGCCAATTCCCTTCCTGTGAGTGTGTCCTTAGACTCATTTCTTCAGGAGCCATGGGAATTCTGTTCATCTGGGCTGTCTCAGCTTCATGGTTGCTCTGAGTAACCAGGAGCTGATTATTAATTAACACTGAACACAGTAATTGAGAGCAATCTGCTTTAGACAGATTGTTCCTGTGAGAGACTTTCCAGCTCTGCTCCTGCTGCCCCAGAGCTGGGGACCCCCAGAACCCGGGGCTGGTTGGGGCTGGGGTTGGGGTTGGGGTTGGAAAGGGCCTCTGGAGAACACCAAGTCCAACCCTGCTCCATGGGTTCACCCAGAGAAGTCCAGGTGGGTTTGAATATCCCAGGGAAGGGCACTCCACAATCTGGGCATCTGTTCCAGGGCTCTGCCATCACAAAATGATGTGGTTTTTCCACGTGTTCAGCTGGAACTTTCTGTGTTTCAGGTTGTGCCCGTTGCCACTTGTGCTGTGGCTGGGCACCACTGAGAGTCTTGCTCCCTCCTCTTGGCCTTAAAATATTTGTGTGGTGATAAAATCACCCTCAGTCGTGCCTTCTCCAGGGTTTGGAGTTTCTGTTCCCACAGTGGTTTGGGTTTTGCATTCCCAATCTTGGCTTTGGCCACCTGGGGCTGGGTCAGCCCTGCCTGGTTCAGGCTCAGCTTCCCCCCAGTGCAGGAATGGGAATGCAGAGACACAGCCCAGGGTCTGCCTGGCTTTCCTGGCAAATCCCAGGAGATCCTGGCTGGCTCCTGGATCTCTCCTGGATCTCTCCCATCCCCACCCAAAGTCTGGAGCAGCAGCTCCTCCACCCGTGCCCCTCTCCCCGCATGCAAATCAGCGCCAGCCTCATGAGCGCGGAGTAAAAATGCCTCATGATGTTTTCTCTGGGAACCAGAGGAAATCAGATGGATGTAGGGTACAAATGAGGGCAGGACATCCCAGGCTCCTGTTCCCCGGGGGGAGGACAGAGAAGTTATATTTACATTACACCCAGGCGTGCCCTGACTGTCAATATTGTGAAGCTCCTCCGCAGACCGATGAAATCTCCACCTGAACTTTGTCAAACTGTTTTATCACTCCATCGTTTGATTATCAGCGAGGGCAAAAAACACCGCATTTCCATAACAATAGCACTTAATGACCGGAGATGGTGAAAATCCAAGGTCTAATTTTATCCGGGGAAATAAAGATACCAGACGTCTCTGGCGAAATATTTGAAACTTGTTTTAAGAAAAGATGTTGGTGGCGAACAGATGGCCCCGGCCCGCCATCCATATTCATGAGTGCATTGATTTCATTATGCCTTCCCCTAGGAAACTCAGCTTTTATAAGTCTGCCTGGCCATCAAATTGAGCAGTCAGGAGCCCTCTGTCACAGCTCTGTTGCTGTAGAAATTGGGGAAAGTATGTGAGAGGCTTTAGCACTTTTGTCTTGACTTTTATCACCCAGCACCTGTTGTTTGGGGCTGCAGAGCTGAGATTTTTATCAGGTGGAACACACGTTGGCTTCAGGTGCGTGAAGTGCCATGTTCATTTTAACTGAGTGACTTTAATTGTGCTGTTTAATAACTTCCAGAGGGTTGGGACCTACGGGCAGGAGCTCCCAGTGAACCCCGAGCTGCCAAAATCTCTTTGGGGAAATCCCTGGTACGATTCTCTGCTTGATACATTAATTGCCCAGGATGAATCTTACAAAGCAGCGATCACAAAGGGAAATAAAACATCCAGACAGGACTGCAAATCCAATTTGAAGTGCCTCTTCACAGAGGGAAACACGTTGTTAAGCACTAGTGAAAGCTGGGAATTGTTTTGAGAATTGTTTTTAATTGACTTTGATGACTTCTATGTGAAATTCGGGATTTTTAAGTTTTGTCCAAAGAAAGTTTTTTTCCCTTTCTTTTGTCCCTTTCCCAGCACCACCTAATTCCATATGTGAGGATCCACACTGCTGTCTCTAAATAGTGACATTTGGCTTTTTTTGGTACAACATTCGTGCAGCCCTGATGGAGCTGAGCCACCTCCCTCCTGAGGGTGAAGCCCACGAGGTGCCCCACAGAAAGTTTCTTTTCCAGGCACCCATTCAGTGATGGGAGAGCATCCCTGGGCATTGGAGCCCCAGGACTGGGGTCCAGGGATGGGGACACTCCTGGTGGGAGCAGGGGGACCTCAGGGACTGATTGATGGCAGCGCTGGGACTCTCTCAGCCCTGCATTCAGGACCTACCTCTTTTTTTAAGGCAAGTTTAGCAGCTGGTCCTTTGATTTGCAAAATGAGGTTTAGTTCTAAAGAATAGGCCAAGACTGAGGGGATTCTGTAGGTTTGGGACTTGGAATTGCTTTTATCTTCCCCTTTTTGTCACTTCATTCCTTTCTTTCGGGCCAGAAGTATTTTTGTGTGCTCTTCAAAAGCCAGGCTGCTGTTGTACTTGGGCTCCAAAGAGCCTTAAAAATGCCATTTAAATTCAGATCTTTTGCAAAGCTTGAAGGGAGAAAAGTTTTTAAAGTGTTTCCTACTTGGACATAATCGATCAGGGTAAAAGCCAGAAATCTTCTTTTGGGGACCTTTGATGAATGAAATTACAGCTGCGTGACACAACAGTTTAGGTGTCAGCTGAATAAAGACAACATTTGACCATGACAACAGAATGTCCAGTTTTTCCTTTTACTTCTTTTCTAGAAGTAAAAAATAGGGTTAATATTCTCCCACTTGGTTTGCTTGATCAAGAGTACAGTTTAATTAAATAAAATGAGCACAACCACCATTTTTTTTGTATTATGGGACTGTCAGTTTAGCATTCAGCTCCCAAAGGGTACTCAAAGGATCATTTAATTTTAAAATGATTGTAGCCTTGAAATAACTTAAAAGGCCCTAATATATTTAATCAAAGGACGTAACTGGTAATAGAGGAATAAATCATTCATGCATATAAATAACAGGGCTCCCACAAGGGTGGGAAGCCAACAGGGAAAATATTTAGGGCTAAATTGTTTCCTCTGGCCCCTTTCTGCTTGTATGTGTGGAGTTAAAACACCTGAGATGATTTGTCACAGGCCCAGTTTGGGGTTTGTCTGTCCCCAGGATATCCAGATGTGCTGCCAGCTGTCCCCAGGCCTGTCCTCACGTGTCACTTGTTGCCAGAGTCCAGGACATCCCTCTGGCTGCCCTGGCTGGCTCCAGACCCTGGCAGGGGGCTCGGAGACCTTGGCACGAAGTCAAAAACACCTGTGGCTTTGATTTTAGCCTGTGGAAAAAAACTGCCAACTTTGTGTGAGCAATTACAAGCCACAAGGGTTTGAGTGGTGTGATATTTGAACTAACACAGGGTGGAAAAGTAGAATTTTGGGATTTTTAGAATGGGGTTCAGAGGACAAGATGGAGGGATTTGGGTGTGTCCTGAACTCCTTGTCCTTCTTCTTGTCCTCCATGTCTTGCTGTGATGGTGACACTTTTCTATTGGTACAAGGTAGAGATTCACAATCTAACACAGATGATGGGAATTGGTAATAAATTGTAAACATACACTCGTAGTTTTGAGTGTGTAAGGTGGGAGCTGCCCGAGGCTGGGAGCAGAATGCTGTGGTGGACTTGCTAGGCAGAGCTCGGCAGGTCAGAGAAAGAATGTTATAGATAAGAAGAAATAAACAACCGTGAGAGCACAATCAGAAGCATTCCAGACTCCTCCTTTGGCTGTCTCAGGCTAGGAAGCAAAGACTCTTTATGATTTCGGGGTCACCCTGACCTTCAGAACCCCGAGACATTGGCAGCTTGTGTCTGATTTACCCACCCCACTTGTGCAGGGAGTGTGTTCTGACCTGAGAAGTGCAGTGCCTGTGGAAATGTCAGGATCAGGGTGCCTGCACATCCCCAGTTCCCCTTTCTGTGTCCCTCAGTGAACCAGAGCTAACCAAGGGCAGGAGCTGCCCTGCAATTCACATGTTTGTGTTGAGCCCCAGTGGGGGCAGCTATTTCAGGTTGGGCACTTCTTAATTTCCCGGCCTTTGCTGTGTAAATCATGGGCTCCAGCAGCACCTTTGCTGTGGGTGGTTATTTGTACACGGCTTGGAAAAGCTCAGCTTAGCGTTTGGAACAGCAGGAGTGGGCTTGGCTCATCCCCTGGGGGCTGGGATTGGGAGCAGGGGCTGGGGGTGCATCCAGGTGTCACCAACCCTGGCAGTGTCACCACCCTGATGGTGGCACCAACCCCTCTCTATTCCCACAAGTGCCAGGGTGGGACTGGGCCAAGCTCATCTCCTTTGAAGGAATTGCTAGGAGTTTCATTAATGCATCTTTCAGTTGGTTCTTTTCAGAGTTGTTGTATTGATATGCTAGATGAAACAATAAGCCAAGCAGAAATATTCTCTCTGTTGTTCTACATTAGTTATAAGGGACTATATTAATTAATAAATAGAATATTATGTGTATGATAAAATAATGCAGGAGGGTTTCTCCCAGCAGTCTGTTGTGACCAGCTGGGGACTCTGCTCCCAGATATTCCCAGGCAATTGAAGTTCCCATCAAGTGGCACTAATTTATATATTTTTATATTCTATATTAATTATTATACACATGATAATACAAGAGGTTTCTCCCTGAACCTCTGGGGCTCCTGCTGTGCTCCCAGCTCTTCCCAGGCAACTGGCGTTCCCATCAAGTGTAATTAAACACCTGAGCCACTCCAAACCTGTATGACAAAACACCCACCAAGAAGTTGTTCTTTGTGTATCATTCTATAATCTGCAAATCTCTTGGGGGGCAGAGGCACAGGTGGCACTCCTGGGCTTGTCCCCTTTTTGCTGTCACACCTTCCCTGTGACACCTCTGTTTTTAATTAACACTCATGGTGATTATATCCATAGGAATTCCCAGAGACAAGGAAAACTGGCTTTAACCAGAAGGGATAATGCCACACCTGCCCTGAGTGTTTTGTCCAAAATCCAGAGGGTCAGTTTGCTTAATTGATTAAGCACAAATATGTTAAAAACTCCCCTTTCTAGGTTATCTCCTTGAATGAAGTTACTCTGTTAATTCAAAGGTTTTTCAAAGAGATTTAATGGAAAATTAATTTCTAGGAAAAAAAAAAGAAAAAGGTGGCAGCTCATAAATATAAGATTCTTCCCATCTGTTGGTGGTGCATGACTCAGGGCTGTGTGCATGCACCTGGATAAAAGATGAATAACCTGCAGCTTGTGCCAGGAGAGCTTTTCAGCAGGTTGGGATCAGGCAGGTGCCTGAGCAAGGTCGTTTAGGATTCCCATCCACTGTAAACTTGTTAGAAATGACACGTCAGTGGTGTGACTGCCTCCCTGGGAGCATTAATATGGAGTAAGACTGGGGAAAACCTCCAGTGGCCTCAAACACCTACATGTGGGAAGTACTGGAAATTAAAGACTCGTCTGTTTTATTGATGCTGAAATCTGGATTTGGTGTTCTGGGTGTGTCCCATCCCTGGCAGTGCCCAAGGCCAAGTCAGATGGGGATTGGAGCAAACTGGGACAGTGGAAGTGTCCCTGCCCATGGCAGGGTTTTAAGGTCCCTTCCAGCCCAAACCAATCTGTGGTAACAGCGACAACAAAAGGAGAATTGTGGGGGGAAATTACAGAGATCTGTAAAACAGGCGGAGGGTTCCAGGGTTTCAGCTTCCTCCTCTGTGCTGAAGCTCTGCAGGACTTCTGGTTTTCCTAATCCTAATTCGTGTAGCTCCTTTAGAACATTTCTACGTTTCTCCAGTCTCCTATTTTTAAATACACAGAAGTTGTCTTAATGAGAAAGTGATTTCATGGGTAAAAACCAAGCAATTCCACAAAAGAGCTGGAGAAAGTCTCCTCCATATCCATCGCATTTCTTAAAGTAGAATTTAAGAAATTCCAAGGCTGGGGATGCCACGCTCTGGGTGCTCAGCCCCTTTTCTGGGATCTCCAGTCCATATTTGCAGCAAACAAGCCCAGCCCAAAGCTGTCTGCCAAAGCCTTTGCCAGACTCTTCCCTGTGTGTGGAAGGAGTGTGGCAGGTCCCGTCCCTCCCAGGTGTGGGAGGATGTTGTTCTCCCTGGCATACTGTGAGTGGGAGAGTGGGAAAAACCAGCCAGAAGCTGCAATGGCATTTCAAGTTAACCAAGCTTTCAGGAGCCGCCTCTGACTCAACAGATGTGGGTTAAATAATTTGAATTTGCTGCATCCCTTACCAAGGAGAATCGGGAAGTGCCGTGAATTTTCTGAAAGTTGCTGTGAGGTGACTTTGGTTTGGTGTGGGGGATCATGGAATATCTGGAGTTGGAAGGGGCCCTCAAGGATTGAGAGCTGTGGCTGTGCTGTGGAGTTGGACTGACATCAATGATTGATGTGTGCTGGCAGCCACCAGGAAAAAGTTCTGCTTTATACACTTAAAGAGTTTTAAATTTAGGGGTTTTTTTTTTTGGTTTACCACTCCCACTCCTCTCTCTGGGGATAAAAATGAAAAGCACACAGAGGGCAGGGACCTGTTGCATGTGGGGGAATTGGTTTGGAAGAGGTTTTGTCCATTTGTGATCATTTCTGGGTGCCAGGGTGTTATGCTGGCTTCTTGTAAGGGAAGAGGGTTCTGGTGGCCACAGTTGCTTTGATTTTCCTCTTTGGCACCTCCAAATAGGCAGCTCCCACAGCTCTTCAGGCAGATGGGATTTCACCAGTTTGTTGCTCCCTGGACTGGGAGGTTCTGCCAGTGGGCTGGGATTTCTGCATCATTTCAGGGAATGGCCTCCACAGCCATCCCACACCCCATCCCAGGAAATCAGTATATAAAATCATCTGTTAAATTAAGTCGTCAGGAAGGAAAGCTTTTAAAGAAATTATCTCAAGTGTTTCTCCATGGAAAAATGAGAAAGGGGAGTGCATTCCTCTTGGCTTTATTCCCACTCAGCTCTGTCCCAGCAAAAATAAAAGCAGCTTTCTGCATTGCATCCTCATTTACAGGGCAATAAAATCCCAGGAAAAAGCAGCAATGCTTCATAAAAGTACAAACCAAGCAACTGGAAACCTCTCCTGGGATGTGTCCAGCCCTCAGATCGTTTGGAAGGTGGTCAGGAGCCGTGTGGGATGGTTACATTCCAGCTGCTAAAACAAAAATCAGTGGAAGTGAAATGAGTCAATACAGGTGGAAGATTTTCCCTCTGGGCACTGCCAAAGGTTTCAGGGCAGAATTTTCTGAAGAAACTTTCCATCTGAGGCTGATGATGTTTCTTCTTGTTATACTAATGGAGCTTTTGGTTCTGTCTGTGGGACATCTCTGCCGTGCTGTGGCCACGTGGGCCCTGCCCAGCCCAGGCTTGTGACAGGGGGTGGCTGCTGACAGGTCAGCTGTGCTCAGGTGTGCTTTGGCTGTTCCCAAGGGTTCAGGTGTGCTTTGCCTGGTCCTGAGGGATCAGGTGGGCTCAGGTCTGGTTTGGCTGTTCCTGAGGGACCAGGTGGTTCAGGTGTGCTTTGGCTATTTCTGAGGGATCAGGTGTGCTTTGGCTGTTGATGGACCAGGTGGTTCAGGTGTGCTTTGGCTGTTCCTGATGGACCAGGTGGTTCAGGTGTACTTTGGCTGTTCCTGATGGATCAGGTATTTCAGGTGTGCTTTGGCTGTTCCTGAGGGATCAGGTGTGTTCAGGTGTGCTTTGGCTGTTCCTGAGGGATCAGGTGTGTTCAGGTGTGCTTTGGCTGTTGATGGACCAGGTGGTTCAGGTGTGCTTTGGATGTTCCTGAGGGTTCAGGTGTGCTTTGGCTGTTGATGGATCAGGTAGTTCAGGTGTGGTATGGATGTTCCTGAGGGTTCAGGTGTGCTTTGGCTGTTCCTGGGAACAGCCAGGTGTGCCTTGGGTGTTCCTCCAAGCCCTGTGGGACCACGCCAAGGCCACATGTGGCACCTGGTCACTGCAGGTGCTGCTGGGCCAGTGCCCACACGAGCTGACTCCAGGAACGCTCTTCCTTAGCCGGATAACCCTGGCTGCATCCATCCCTGGAATTCATTTTGTGCTCCCAGCACGATTAGAGCCCAGTGCAGTGTTTTGTGTTGGAGCTGCTCTTCCAGCACACACTGCTCTTCATCTGGGGAGCCCTTGCAAATGATTGAACATTTTAATCTCCTTCCTGCATTTCCTCACGCGGGTTCCAGTAATGTGCATCCGGTAGCAGCAAGTGGACTATGACCCAGAAGGGATTCAGGGCTGTGGAACAAAGTGTCCCTGCTGTAATTTCTTTCTCATCTTCATCTTCTCCTGCTGTATCCTCATGTAACTCCACGCTGGGCTGTTCTGAAGCATCACTTCCAGCAGCTCTGTTCCAGCCCAGCCCTGTGCTTCAGCAGGAGCTTCTCGAGAGGCACTGCTGGTGCTGCCAGGGTAAATCTTCTGTCTGGGTGAGGAGTGGGTGCTGCTGGGTGTGTGTGAATGGGAGGAACCAGGGAATGGTGCCTGAGTGCAGAAGGAGCAGTGCAATGTTCCCTTCCCAGCCGTGCCTCAGGCTGTGCTCCCAGCTGGGTGATTTTGTGCAGCAGCTGGGGTACAGCTGCTCGGGAGAAATCCCTGCTGGGAAGGGGAGGTGTGGGGGAGCACTGGGGTTTGTTTGGGTTCTTGTTATGGTGTTCACACAGCAGAGTGGCCAAAGGGCCCCTGTTAGGATCAGCCTGGGTTCCTCTGACCTGCTCCCCATGGTCCCAGTGCCACCAGAACCCAAATCCCAAGGAGAGCTGCTTCAGGGAAGGGGCTTGTCCTGGTGAGGGCTGAGTCTCTCCATGGGGAACCTGAACAGCTCCTGAGCTGTTCCCAGTGCCCTGCTGAGGTGGCACTGCCCCGTGCTCCTGCAGGCACCACAGGGCTGTGTTGGCTTTGTGTTGGACCACGATGGCCACTGTGGGCAAGGCTGTCTTTTCCCACCTCTGTGACTTGTTCCATTTCCACTCTAAATCAAATTCCTCAACAGTACCAATTTCACCTCTGTATCATTTTGTCCTGCAGACACCACTGCTGAGCCACCTTTGTGCAGGTGCGTGTGCTTAGAAAATGAATTTAGTGTTGCATTATTGAGCATGGCAGTCGGGTTATTCCTCCCTCCAGCCAGGGTCAGAACCCACCTGAGCCTCAGGACTGGAGCCTGCCTGGGTCTAATCCTGTAGTTTCTGGTTTCTTGCTCTCCTTCAGAGCCTGTCTCCTCAGAGACTGTGCTCAAATTGTCTGTTCACAGGGGCTGAGGCTGCTTTAGGTTCAGTTTGTTTGGGTTTGGGGTTTTTTTTGAGTCAGTCAGCAAGAACAGCTCGTTCTATGCTGAACTCGGTGGATAGAAGGATTTACTTCCAAAACCTCAGGTTTATGAAGTTTTACCTCCTAAAACTTCATAAACATCAGTGTTACCCTGTTGCTGAGCCCTCCCAGCAGCAGTGTGAGTACTCCAAGGCTGTCCTTGGGGACCTGGCTGTGCCCTGCCAGCTCCTGCTGTGGCAGTGGCCTTGGGTTTGTCCTTGTTTTAACTTCATTTGCAGAGCCCACGAGAATAACTTGTGGCTCTCTTCCTGCAAAATGACACTTTGCCAAAAGGAGAGACAAGAACTTGTTTAAAAATGCAAACCAGGAAACTTCCTCCAGTCCAACACAATGATTAACTATCCCAGCTTACATGGAATAATTGCAGCCTTTCCTCTGTGCTGCCATCTTGGCATTGTTCTCCTGAATATCACCTGATACATCTTCACTATCACGACACTTTCTTAATGCACAATTAGAACTACAACACCTTTTACAGCATTCTATATAATTAAAAAGTCAGGCTTCCTCTGAAATAACAATTTTCTGGCAAGTGACGTGGCACGGATGAATTATTTGGGAGGCAGGTTTTGCTGGCAGGTTGGGCTGTACATCAGGCTGGAGAAGTAGGACACGTTCCTTATTTGTTGTCAGTTGTCCTTCGTGCTGAATGCAGATTTGTGTGATTCCAGCACTGGAGAGGGAAACCTTGATTTAGGACATTGTGTTTCAATAAAATGGCACCACCTCATGCTCTGTTGAGGCTGTCACCTTTGTCCTCGAGTTACTCCACAGCCTTTGTTAGGATTCCAGGCAGAGAAGTGGATTAATTGTTGGTCAGGGGGACAAATGCAGCCCATAGAATCCCCCACTGCCCTGTGGGGGGAGGTGGCTCCTGCTGGGATGGGATAAATGAAAGCAGGCAGCTCCCAAAGCCCAGCATAATCCCTGACCTGTCTGAGCTGAAAGATGTTGTTGTGGGCCTGTAAAATGTGGTGCCATACAGGTGTTCCAGCTTCCACCTCAAGATAAAATCAAGTTTCTGCTCCTTGCAGTTGTTGAGGGAGGAAGAAACGGTGGCTTAGAATTCCAAATACAAAGACATTATAACTCATTAAAAACCAATAAAAATGGCTGTGATTGAGGCAGTCTTAGAAATTGTGAGGGCTGGGAGGAAAGCAGCCTTGTGCCTGGTTTCAGTGCTGATGCTGGGCAACGCCTTGGCTGCTGTTTTCAGCTTCCCTCTCTCTATGTCCAAGTCTTAGTGAAAAGAATTTTTGGGCTCACTTTAAGTCCAGAAAGTCTTTACAGTGAATAAGGCAGCATTTATAGGTGATTCCACACTAACTGGAATTTTCCTATCTCTACCCTACTTTTACACCCCTTACAAATCTTCCTCTGCTCTTAAAGCTGCAGCGAGCTCTTGCTGCGAGGTAAAACACCAGTGAGAACAGTGGTGTGCTCCTGCTGACCTGTCTGACGCTTCTTACGAGGCACAGGCTCACAAAACATGAAAACCTGAGCTCGAGGGAACCCCTGAACTTCCCTCAAGGCTGTGCTGGAGGGCAGGGCTGGGGCAGGGCTGGTGGTCCCAGGTCAAGACAAGAGCTCGGAGCTGCTCACCTCCAGGGCATGCTGGAGAGCTGGTCCAGGCTCTGCTGTGCTGTAGGGAACATTCAGAGTGTTGGGAAAATGGATTTGATGGGTTTGTGCCTCCCTGGAGTGCTGCTGTTTGGGTTTGGAGGAGTTGCACGAGCCAGGCTGGGGGTTTAGAATGTCCCTGGAATCCTTCAGGATGATCAGGTGTCCTTACATCCATCTTTCTTTATACCCATCTCTATATCCATCTGTCTTTATATCCATCTGACCTGGGACTCAAAATAAATGAAAATAGAATTGAGGCACCATTCATTTGCTGGATTTTTAATTTTTTTTTTCATATAAGGAATCAAATCCCATTTTACCATTCTGGCCTAATGGTTAAAATAAACCCCAGCTTATTTGTGCTCAGAAACCCACTCTGGTATCTTTTGCCTGGTACAGGTACTCAGATTTTCTCTCAGGGTGGAGTTGATGAAGTGTATTTTGCTGCAGCATCAGCTGCCTGATAATTTAACTCCCCTTATTCCATTATGGTGCTAAGCAACATTTTAACGGATCGTGAGTTTCCTTTTTGGTATGGGTGTCTGGAGAGCATGTAGAGCCTTTATAATAAGCTTTAAATCTAAATAAAAAGTTAAGTATATAGCACTCTCAGTCTTCAGAGCACTAGAGTAGATTTATTTAATCATCCTTTATGAGCCAGGCCAGCAGTTACGGCCCTGCTGGTACCGAGGGGGGATTTGCCAGCAGAGTGAGTGACTTGCTGTGCTCAGGAGAAATGTCACTGTCAGGAGGGCAGTGGGGGGATCTCCCCCTGAATGAGCCCAGTTTGCCATCAGTGCCCAGCCCTGGCTGGTTTCAGATGCTGCTCCTCCTCTGCCTGCCTGGGATGGACACAGCCACACCAGGCACAGATCTGCACCTCCTTCCCTCACCACGGCTCTGAGCCGTGGTTTCAGACTTCTGCCAGGCTGAACTGACTGTTGATTTATCAGCTGCTCCCAAAAAGGTTTGGGAATGCAGCTCCCATCCTGCACGTTCCCTACTTGCTTGTCTCAAAGTCCAGAGCAGCCCTGAATACCAACGACAGCACTACCTGGGCTGGGCTATTTAATCACCTCATAAAAGAATGGAAACAGATACTTAATGAATCAAAGTGCACTCAGATTAAATGATCAGAAATTCCTAGTTAATCACCAGAAAGGAAACTAATTAAATTACCATTCAGCTTTTATGGGGGCCTTGGGACAGTAAGCTGAAATAAGTCCCTTCAATCACTTTTTTCATTAGATGGGACAGGCATATTCAAGGTTAGTGAAGATAAATGTGATGTTCTTTGCTTGTTCTTGAAATTATAGCATTTAAATATCATTTTATGCTTCATCACCTAATGCTAAATCCAAAGTAGACTGCAAGGAGCGGCCCTGGCAGAGACAGCTGAGCAGAGAGGCACAGGGAAGGAAGGTGAAAATTGGGAATACGCAAATCAAGATTTAAAAGGTTTCCATTTAATTATCATTTCAATTTCTAATTGCATATTACCTTCAGGAATAAGGTAGATAAGCGGTGCTGCCAGGTGATGAGATGCTAATTCCAGCACTGACTCTGGCCCTTGGGAAGCACAGAGTGGTTAAAGGTGGTGTGTGACGTCTGCTGACTGCAATGGCCACCCAACCCTTTCCAGAGCCTTGAACTGTGGAAAAGGAACTATATTAGCAGCAAAAGAGCAAATTCCTGGTTTTTTTTTTTTTTTTTTTTTTGGCAATTCTGTGTCCTTGGGAGCCACCACCAGCGTGGTGACAGAGCCTGGGCAGGTAGGTCAGGTCCTTGCTCCCTCTAAGGCTGCAGCGCTGGAGTTATCACCCTGCAGGTGCCTCCTGCTTCCCACTTCATCCTGGGCAGGGAATGGCTCCCTGCCAGTTATTGCCACGCTGAAGGAAATGTTCTGCCAGGGGCTCTAAATTTCAGCTGGCAGTGGCAGCAGGGGGGCTGCTCCATGCTCCATCCTTCTGCCTCCCCTCCTGTCCCCAGGGCAGGGGTTGGGCTGGACCCAGGGATTGTCCCTTGCCCGGAGCAGCTCCCCCATCCCTGGGACATTCCTGTCCCAGCGCTGCTGTTTGACAAACAAAAGCTCCCTGAATGGAAGGGAAATCTCCCCGTGCTTCAAAGCCAGAGGTAAATACAGCCTGAAACGCGGAACAGCTCCTGGAGAGAGGAGAGAGGGAGAAATCTTGGTTTAAGCATCAGTCTGTGTATTTTGGTATTCCTTTTTTATTTTCTTTTTGTTATATTTCTTAAAGCAAACCTTTACAGGCTTACAAAAGTGACAAAAGATGCAGTGATATCCCTTCAGTTCCCTGAAAAGGAGGATTTTCAGCAGAAAGTGAAATCATTGAAATCCTTTCACTTTCTTTCTTAGCTTTTTAACAACCATACCGGAGGTTTCTGACACCCAGAACTTGCTTGAAAAGTTAAGAAAAGAAAACACAGCTGCAGGGTTTTAAAGCAGGGCACAACCAAGTCAAAATAATCTGACTATAAAATCTGGGAGCTTTTCGTTCACACTGAGGTTTTCTCACTAAGGGAGATCCTGAGAGACAAGGTCATTGGGATTCCTGGTTAAATTGGTGGGGTTTTACTTAAAATCATAATAAATGTCCTTTTGTGGTGAATGTTTGACTGTGACAATATTTGCCAGCTGAAGCCCACAGAGCCTTGAAGTGTTGCTGATTTTGTTTTCTATTAACATGGGTAATTATGTTTACTTTGCCACTTGGGATCGTATCATCATTGAAATAATTAGTGCATTTCCAGATACTTTGATAGATCTAAAAATTTCCTCTAAAAGCCTCCGAATACAAAAACGGAGAACAAGAAAGGAGCATAATTATATTATTTTTCAATTTAAATATTTTTAGATCAGTATCAACATTTGGGAGGGGGAGCGGCACATGGGTTTGGAGTGGAGCTGAATATTCCAGAGAAAAGACTGACTCATGTTCTTTGAGAAGGGATAAAAGACCTGGAGGGAATCTCTGGAGCAGGACTGGCAGGTGGAGCCTTCCTCCTTTCCAGCTTGGTCCTTGCCACAAGCACTGGATCAAGGGAATGGCTCCAGATGTTCCTCCAGCTGCTGGGGCTGCCTTCCCCACATTCTGCTCCTGGGGAGGATGTCCAGGGGCTGCATCGTGGCTCACTGCTTCCTTTGGAGAGAATTGCTCTTTTTGTCTGCTTGGGGGGCATTTTGGGGTTTTTTTCCCATATCTTTTTTTGCTTTGTAACCAAAGTATTCCCAAAGAGTTTGGGTGAGCCCACCATTCCGGTGACCGAGAACTGCAGATATTTTTGGGGTGGATATGAGGGATTATCCATTATAATCCATTAAACAAACTTCCCACACGCTCGTTACAGTGGGGGCAAACTTTTTGGATGCAAATATCATCTTGGATTCTCAGAGATGTGGCTATAAAGCAGGATCTGTGTGGCCACAGCCCGTGGCTTTAACGACGGGGTTTGTGTCTGCAGTTTTCATCCACGCTCAGTAACGAGCAATTAGCAATTAGCGAGCTCAGCACTTTGTGGGAGAAGGACGTGCTGAGCCCCTGGGGGATGCTGCAGCCTTTCTTCAGCACATTCTGCTCTGAAACTTCCCAAGGACAGGCTCTGCTCTGGAGCTTCCCAAGGAGAGCACAGCCCCGGGATTTAGGGACAGGATGTCACCCAGGGGCTGCAGAGCATCTGCTGCTCCAGCTGTTCCAGCTGGGGCACCACTTTTGTTGGATCGGTCCGTGTCTCACAAATGGGACAGACCCTGACTGGCTGCAGACTGAGGATTTGTTATCTGTCTGTATCATACGAGCAAAAAGCAAGAGACACAGGGAAATAACAACATCCATGCAAACACAGATCAGAGACAGGATGGCAGCCCATGCAAAGCCTTTTTCTACAGATTCTTTGAACCAACAGCATAAAAAGAAAAGGTGTAAAGCCATTACACTCTAACCAATAAGAAAAGGACTTAAGTGGGTTTAACATTAACAAAAGGACTTCTATGAACCTCAAAGAATACACAATAATTCATTATTTAAGATTGAAACTTTTTCTATCTTTGCAAAGCATATATCTAGGACTTTTCACATCTTGAACTATCAATAAGTTCTTGTTCTTTCTTGTTCCTTATGATAAATATAAGTGTATTCACTTGGTTCTTAACTTCTTAGCTTCCTATGGGAAGGTTTAGAAATTTCCCAGCCTTTCTCAGCTTTATGTCTACTTTCTGGGGCCTTTTTGCACTTTCTAAAGTCTTTTACTTTTTTATATTCCTACACACCCCTGGGAGCTTTGTGCCCCACAGCTGCTCCCTCTGCGTGGCTGAAGCTGCAGGGGGATGATCAGACCCTCACCTGGTGTAGGATGTGGTGGGGGACTCCTTAACCCCTTCCTGGGCTGTAGGGTCCCTGCAGCTCTGCTGATCCCAGCTGGCTTCCATCTCCATGGTGTTAGAGAATCAAAGGTTAAAAGCTCCTTGAAACGTAGGAAATGAGGAGAGAAATCCCAGCAGAGGGGCTGTTCTGAGGACACAAAATCTCATTAGTTACTCATGAAGGAAAATTGAAGCAAAATTATTTTGCCTCATGATCTAATTCCTTACCTGGCTGGTGTTTTCCCTGGATTGCTGAAGCCTGGCTTTGTTTCATTTCAGCTGGAAATCGTAGCAACAGGCATCAGAACATCCCTGATGAGCTGAGTGCCTTTTCCCTGGTGTGTTCTTCATTTCAGAGCAGTGGTTGTTCATTATGGCAGGGGCCTGAAAATAATGATTTCTGTGTTACTGATGTGCTGGAGGTGCCCAAAATAATCAAAGTCCAGGAACACACTGGTAAAATCCTGAAGCAAAAATGCGTGGCTTTAAAGAAGGTTTAAAAAAATAACTTGGGTCTTCATCTGATGGAGTTTCCATAGTGGAAAAGAATAATTACCAACCCAAAGCAGGGAGAATAAGAGATCCACATCTCAGCAGGCCCTAAACCAGGCTGCTTAAAATGAACCTTCTAATCTGCATTGCAGCTTTCATGTTTAATATTCACCGGGGCCAAGGGGCACCGCAGCCTCTCCTGCTAATCCCAAATAATCTCTTTCATGTTCAGTGGGATCTTGCTCCCAGTTACTGACTACAGAGCCAGGGCCACGAGGAATTAGTTGCAGGATGGCTCCGAGTCTGATGGGTTTTGTAGCTCCTTCCCCATAGCTGCAGGCTATGGCTCGTGTTTGAGGCTTTTGATCATGCAGTGATTATATTGGCACGATTTGGTGAATCTTCCAGGATCCTGCTGGAAAGCCTGATTAGTGTGAATTAAGATATGTGGAATGAAGAGTGTGCAGGTGCCAGAAGTTTCCAAGGAAATGCTGCTGGAAAGTGGTGCTGGTGTCAGTGGTGCTCTGAAGAGCTGGATTTCACTTGTTTGGTTTCCAGGCACCAAGTCAGGTTTGGGGAGAAAATAATACTGAAAAAAAAAAAAAAAAAAAAAAAAAAAGAGGCTTCAGAAGGTGGTCTGTAGGTGCATTTTGCAGAGCTGTGGTCCCATATTTTGTTAATTATTGTTAATTATGCAGATGTAGGTGAAAACATTTGTACACTTTATAAAAATATACTGTACTGGTCTCTGTCCTCCTGCTCTGCAAGTGAAGTTTTAGTGAAGGCAAAAATAAAGAGACTGGAAGTAAGATTTTAAAGAAACCCCAAAGCTGAACATTCCCTAAACAAATTGCAATAGCAAGACATTTTGAAGCAACCAAAATGTTCCTTAAAAACTGGAGACTGGAAGTAACCCACAAACCCACATTTTGAACATAAAATCCTTTGGGTTTCCCCCCTCACTGCTGCTCTCAGGGGAGCTGGGGAGAGGGGGGATGCTCTGGGCATTTAGGAGTTTCAGGATGCTGTTTGGAAAGGCAGATTTTTCCCTTGGGTTGCTGCTTCCAACCAGGAACAATAAGGAAAATAGATGTTGTTAAGCAGTTATGCGCTAGAACTGCCTCATTTTATTTTATTTCCCTTCAGGAAAAAAAAAAAATGTTTTCAGGGGAGTAAGTCTGTTTAGGAGTGAAATCCTCCTGGACAGAAGCCAGCTGGAATCTTTCCCTTTGGTTAACTCGGAGGGGTGGAAGCAGCAAGGCTCCCTTAGGTGCTGCTGCTGTCACTGTCCCTCTGGGGGAAGGATCAGCACGCTGAAATTCCAGCTGAACTGCCAGCATCCTCTCCCAGCTGTGTGGAGGAAGCTGGAAATGGCTCTGCTGGAGATGGATTTTGCAGTTGGAGCCTGACTGAGGTGAAGAGGGAGATGCCCGGGGGGGTTGGTGCTGCCGTTGGTGCCCCACGTTGGGCGCCAAGCTGCCGCCGTGTCCACCCAAAGTCCACCTTGGTCAGCCCGGCCAGCGATGACGCGGCTGGCGGCGGGGGACATTCTCCTGTGTTTGGAGAATTTGGAGAGCGGCTCAGGGCCGAGCGCTCACGCTGTCAGCCCTGGTTGGAGGAGAGGCTGGCGACGACCGTGGAAGGAAAACAGGCTGACTCTCTTCTGGGGCAAAGAACAAGGTTTATTTATCATTTATTTACTCAGAGCCTTAGGGCAGCAACCAAATGAGAGCCCCAAGGGGCAAGGGGCAGCTGTTTATAAACCGAGGAGGAAACAAATGAGGGGATCACCCCATGACCAATGAGGGGGTTTAGGGGAGTGGAAACTGGGGAGACAGATGGATACAATCCCCAGTGGAGAAGGCAGGGAGGAGGGACCCCTGGCCCTCGCCCAATCGCTCGACGCCCTTGGTGGAAGGTTCCAGATAGGTGGGATGGGGAGTCGAGTGATGGATGAGGCACCGGGGAGGGGACAAGGGAATGATTCAGCAGTTTTCTGCTGATTGAGTCCAGAGGGGCAGTTAAGGGCAAGACCATTGGGGAAAATTGTTTACAGGGTCAAAAGATTACTGAAACAGCCCGAGATATGAAAACACAATACAACAGGTTGGGTGCTGGGTGGAGGTTACAGAACCCCCCAGGCTGCAGTGGCTCTGTGACCCCCTTCATGGGGGTTTACAGGAAATCCTGCTTTGGTGAATTATCTGGTAAATTTTCATTGATAGATGATTATCTGGTGAATTATCATTGATAGATGATTAAATCAGAGTCACAGCAGAGGTGTGTGTGGGACAGGGCCTGGGAGCCACCAGAGAGCACAAGGACAGCGTTAGACCAAGTTCATGATAATTCCAATTTCCATTCCAAGGACTCTCCTAGAAAAAAGCTTTATATTCAACAAGCTGGGCATTGAATCCAGTTCCTAAAACACACCCAGTTCTTGCTTTATTAACTGGGGTGTGGTTAAAGCAAAGTTTCCCCTTTTCTACCATATAAGGCAAGTTGGAAAAAGCCTTTTCTTTGCACCTAAAACTTTAAATTGTGCCCAGATCTGGTGTGATGAATGGACCTGGAGGTTTAGCTGAGTGCATAAATCACAGAGCTGATGTTTGAGGAATTGCAGGAAGGTATAATGAGTGAAGAGGTGATGAGTTTCATAAATGTCACCTTGTTTTTAGCAGCACAGGTGAGGGTGATTTGGTTTTCCAAGGATTGATTGCACTGTCTGGGCTGTGCCGTGTCACATGTGCTGATCCCTGAGTTTGGGAATTTTAATCCAACTGCCCCACATGAACCAGCTTTCCAACACTGCCTTCCCTCTGCTGCACCAACCAGTTTAAAAAAAAAATGTTAATTTTCTTTAATTGTTATCGATAAAAAAAAAACAATCAATAGGAGAAAAAAAAAAGTGGAGAAGATACATGGCAATTCTTGAATTTCCTTGTTCTATTTGCCAAAACCCCAGCCCTGGCCTCAGCCTGACCCCTCTGACCAGGCCAGAGGAGCTGGAGGTGTGGGCCTGCCTGGGAGAGAGCACAGTGCACAAATAATATCTCTTTTCCTTGCCCTGAACAGAGCCCTGCCTCAGCTCTGCTGAGGAGAGACCCACTTGAAATATCCCAAGTCATTACATTAATTAGCTAATGCCTAAAAAGGGCTCTGAAGAGGAAAAGCATTAAATAAATAGGTAGCAGTGTTAATGTTATTTTTAATAAATAGAAGAGAACATGCCATAATGAAGGCTTGTGTGATGAGCACGTTTCTTTGTGTAATATCCCGTGGCCCTTAACTACAGAAGAATTAAATAATAACTCATTATTTCAAGCTTAGACTTTAGGCACTGTATAGAGGTCAGGCTTTTATTTTCCTGAAAAATAGGTTAAAAATTCAAGCATCTTTCTATTTTTCACTTCAGGAAGATGAAGGTGGGCAGCATGACAATGGTCTGCACCTCGTACCCACTGCTCAGGTACATAATGGGCCTGGGAAGCTTTTCTGAAAACCACTCTGGTCCTGTATTGAAGTTCTGTCCAGCTCCCTTGGAATGAGATACAAAGGTGGATAAAGAAATCTGGATCACACAGATAAGCTCCTGAAGGGAAGACCAGGCACAATAGAGTGAAAAGCAGGAATGTTATGTAAGTGCAATACTTTAATTGAAAAGTAAAATGTCCTCACCTTTTTTGGGAGCTGCTTCCCTCCTGGATTGTGAGGGAATGGGAAAACTGAGGGCTTGCCATCATCTCCCTGCAGGGATTAGCTTGCCTCCTTGCAGTCAACAGGATTCCTTGACTTATTTAACTTAAACTTTGGATTTCACTCTCAGCTCTGGGATCTGAGGGGGTTCTGTTCCTTCCCTGCCTGTCCCTGACTCCCTTTGTGCCCTCCTTCACTGCTCAGTGCTTGGGAGAGGAACTGCAGCTCAGTCTTTGGAGAGAGCTCCTTGAATTTAGGTTCTACCAAAAACCTGTTTGCTGGGAGGGTGTCAGAACCCAGGACATCCCTCTGGCTGCCCTGGCTGGCTCCAGACCCTGGCAGGGGGCTCGGAGACCCTGGCACAAAGTCAAAAACACCTGTGGCTTCCATTTTAGCCTGTGGGAAAAGCTGCCAACTCTGTGTGAGGAATTACAAACCACAAGGGTTTGAGCAGTGTGGTAGTTGAATTAACACAGGGTGGAAAAGTAGAATTTTGGGGTTTTTAGAATGGGGTTCAGGGGGACAAGATGGAGGGATTTGGGCGTGTCCTGACCTTCTTCTCCTACTCCTTGCCCTCCATGTCTCGCTGTGCTGGTGACACTTTTCTGTTGGTTTCAGGCACAGACACACTGTCCAACATCAATGACAGACATTGGCACGTTATTGTAACCATGGCACACGGAGTTTTTGGTATAAAATGTGAACACTGCCCTGAGGGCAGACAGAATGCCATGGCCGAGCTGCTGGGCAGAGCTCAGCAGGGCAGAGAGAGAATGTTCTAGAGAAGGGAAAATGAACACCCTTGAGAAGCTGATCCTGCACATTCAGACTCCTTCTCTGGCTGCAGGGCTGGGAAATGAGGACTTTTACACTCTTGGGGTCATTCCAGCATAGCAGACCCCAAGAGGAGGGTAGAGGAGACTCCCTGGGGAGACTCCAGTGGGGTTGGGACCCTGCATCGTCCCTCTCCTGACAGGCAGCACCCACTCAGCTCCAGCGTTATCCAGTACCCTTCTCTGAGACAAACAGAGCAGCAGCTCCGTGCTCCATCTGCCATCACTCAAATGACCTTTTGTGGCCTTCCCAGAGAGCCAAAGCTCAGCTGCAGGTCACCTTTCCAAAGCCAGGCCCCTCAGGAATTGTGTCTGAACCTGCATCTGACCTGAGGGAAGCAATCAGTAGCTGCAACTGCTCCCCACAGCCCCAAAGACCACAGTTATTTCAAATAATGCTGGATTATGCCCCATAAATTCAGTAAGGTGACCCAGGAGTGTTCATTAAAATTTATTTTAGCCACACTTATTGTCACTTAAGAGCCTAAACAAGGAGTGATGGTTCTTGGAGCAGTAACAGTAAATTCTGGTTACTGCAAACACAAATGCCTCATTACATCCAGTCAAGGTCTATTTCCCCTTTACAGCCATAACTGCAGGAAAGCATTGTTTTTAATTTATGGAGAAGGATGCGCAAGAATCTTGGCTTCCCTATTTACATAAACACGAGAGTCAGTTAATCTCCTGTAAAGGATCCAGAGTGGAGGGTAAAATGTACAGAATTCCAGAGTTCCCAGGGGCACCTCCCTGTGGGACAGCCCATCCCAGGGTGCTTTAATGCAAATCTGTTCCAGAGATAAGTACAAACAGCAGGAAAATGGACCATTCCTTATTTTAAGTGGAATTTTATGCTCTATGATCCTTTCAGTGAAAGCTCATGTGTGGATTTTCATTTTCATTTGGATTGGGGTGAAAGTCGTGTCAGAGAAAGAGGAATAGCCCAGGTACCAAAACCTGCTGCATTTTTATTGCAGGATTATTTGTCTCACCTCCCCACCCTGTGAAATGTTCTGTGATTTACCACAAAATCTTTTAGAGCAATGCTGCAGCATCCATGAGTGAGCTCTGGATGCAAAATGGAGCTCCAGTGTCAGGATTAGCCCTGCTGGATAAGCATCTTTTGGGTTTCACAGTTTATTGTGCTCCTGATGGATTACCCACCTATACTCTGCTGAGCAGCCTCCTGGCCTGCAGGTTTTTATGTGTTATGGACAAAGGAGAGGGAGGTGCAGCCTGGATGGGCAGAGGGCAAATGCAGACAGCCAGGGAACAGCCCTTTTTTTGTTCCATTCCTGCCAAAAAACCTAATTGTGCTCCGCAGATAATGAATTGTACCAAGTGAGCAAGCACGCAGGTCAGCAGAGAAAAGGAGCCAATTAAAGAGTATTTAGATGCTGTAAATATTTGGAGAGCAGTGGCTGTTGTGTAAATCTTTGCAGATACAGCAACTTTGGCCAAAAACCCTCTTTCTCAAGCTGTTGCCTGAGCAGGAAAGGAAATGCTGGTGGTTTTCAGAGCTCAAAGCAGCACTTGTGTGTTCCTCAGCAGGGAGAAGATATTTGCCTGTCCATTGATTGAATTTCACCTGAAAGTCCTTGAGCAAGAACAGGAACAAACTCCAGGATGTTACAGCAAAACTTCATTTATTTTTTGCACATGCTGACTGTTTCCAGAAGGAACTAATTCTTGCAATAATTCCATTTTTTCCTGCTGTCCCCTAAAGGTTTGTATTTTTCAGCTCAGACCTTTAGCTCGATCCTATCCACATCTCAGCCTATTTTATTGTTGCTGCAAGTGATAAATTTTGGATATTGCTCACATGAAATATCTGATGCTATTTTTTGATTCCTTGGACATGGCACAGCTGTTCTTTGCCCTCTCTAGGACTTTCAAGATCAGGAATTCAATGTATCTTTCAGGGCACAGCTATTTTTTAATAGGAATTTTCCCCATACAAGGAGTTGGCACTAAAAATTGTGGAGTTGTTGTCGCATCTTTGGAGAATCAGAGGGGGAAAAAAAAGACTTTTGGATTTTTGTGGCTCAAATTTGAATGTGTGATTTTGCAACTTGATGTTGTGCTTGCCTGGAGCAATGGACTCAATGGAAAGCAGCATTTGGAAATCAAAATGGAAGGAGAAATTAATATTTTTTTTATCTCAAGAGTTCTCCAAATTATTGTTATTTTAGAACCTGATTATTTTTTAGAGTTTTAGAGATTGCTGGTTTTATTCTGTACAGTGAACTCATTATTTGGGGCCATTGAAGTGACAAATTCTTGTTATTTCTTTTGGTAACTGAGAAGTTTAAAAAGGCTCTGTTTCCAAAGGATTGGTGTTGTAAAAAGGCTTTTCCAGCTTGTCCAACTCTTTCTGGTGTCATTCCCAAAAATCTTCATCCCTGCCCTGACCCCATTCCAGCTCAGTCAGTGGCAGCTTCTCTGTGCACACAGGGCTGGTTTTTTTTTTTTTTTTTTTAATTTTTCATTTGATTTATGAAAAAAAAAAAAACAAAAACACAGTGAAACTGAGTTTTAAAAAATGGTCATTTTCTTTAATTGTTATCAATAAAAGGAAACAATAGCAGAAAAAAGTGGAGAAAATACATGGAAATTTGAATTTCCTTGTTCTACTTGCCAGTTCCAGGAGTGTTTTTTGCAGTCATTCCAGGTACAAAATTAACCTGCAAATGTCACTTTGTCCTGAAAATAGTGGCCTGGAAATGAGATGTACCCTGACAGAAACACATTCAGTGCAGCAGCATTTACATTTCTGAGGGAAGATTCACAAAATCATCTTAAAACACACAAAAAATATCAAACTTTTGGTACTTCTCGAGTTGCTCTCTTTGCATCCTGAATTGAGTGAATGCAAGTGATTATTCTGCTTTTCTTAATCACTGCAAATAATTCCAATAAATGCAGATGAAGATCATTGCCCTGCTCTGGTGGGGCTGGATGCATGACACGCCAGAGCTTTCAGCCTCCTATTGATTGATTCTTGCAGTGGACCTTAAAAATCCATTAAGGAAGAAGTTGGATGATGTGAATTAATTCTAAATCCTTTGTTGGGAGGAGCAGCTGAAAAAGGAAAGCCCTTTCTAAACCATTAATCATAACTCCAAATAGACTGCTAACTTTAAAATCAACTTTACAGTAAATTGGAGGACAAATCCAAGGAAGGTTTAAACTCCCTGTCCCAATGTGCACTGAGGGTTTTCTCAAGTGTTTTACTGGGTCTCTTTTCAATATTTTTCAATTTGCATTGTTCTGATAAGAATATGGTGATGAGCAGCCATCTGTGCCAATAATGGAGCAGCTGATTGCTGTTTCATAGATAAGATATGACACTGCTTTGGAGGCAGCTGAAGAATAAAGCAAATAAAGCCTGTCATCTCCTCCCAGGTAACACCATTAATCAGGCAAAACTTTGTTTAGAACAGAAAAAAAAAACCCTCTTTTTGAACTCCTCATCCATTATTAATTATTAAAATTGATTTTTATTGAGCAGGTTGTACACCCTCTGCTCCCAACATCTCAATCTTAGCAAGTTAATGATTGGACTTGATGATCTTCAAGGCCTTTTCCAACCTAAACTTTTTCTGAGCTGGGGATCACTGTGGAATATTCCCCCTGAAATTCTAAGTTCTTTCCCAGTGAGAAAAACCAGGAATTTTCTAAAACTTGAAGGTGAACTTGAAAAAAAAAAACACCAAAACAAAAAAAAACCCACTGCAAATATTTTCCTTGTTTCCCCCAGGTCCCACAGCCAGCAGTGAAGTGCCACCATCATTGCAATGAGCCTGGCGAGCTGTGAAATAAAGATTAATCCTTCCCCACGCCCGTGCCTGAGACACCCTGGAACTCCACGCTTCATTTCCAGGTGGGTACTAAATTCATTAGTGCTTGTGGCAGCTGGAGAATAAATCCCCATGTTGATTTTATACGTGACAGGATGTGTGGAGCTGTGGCACAGCAGAAATTCAGCGCTCGGCTCGTCCTGGGACACCTCGGTGCCCACAAAATCTCTGGATTTTTCTGGATCTCACAGGGAGTGTCCCATGGCAGAGATTCTTGTCCTGCTCAGCCTGAGTGAGGGGTTGTAAAAGGTGGGGTGGAGCTGCAATCGATGGCAGGAATTGTGAGATCAGCACAGACTCTGAATGCAGATCCTTGTGACCAACAGAGCCCTGAAAATTTGGTGTAGAATGGTAGGAGCCTGCAGTTTTAATCCCCTAAGAGTATTCCACACTGATCATTAATTAGAATTATTTATATATATATATATATATATATATATATATAACTTTATATATATATATAAATTTGGAATGTCATTCTGCGGACTGCCTCAAAATCGAAATTTTCTAATTTCTAATTTAAAGTAAAACAATATTACATTCTTGCTTTGAAAAATATGCCACAAGCTTGGAAGGACAGCATATAGCACCACTTATAACACAGCATCCATAGCAGGAAAAAGGATAGGGCTATTAAGGCAGGCTATTATTCCTTTAGAGATTTGCTTTCCATAATTTGCATAGAACTGTCTTTGATTAAAAATTGCCTGTCACAGAAGTAGCTCAGTGATTTTTTTCGTAGCAGTCATCATTTCTCCTAATGAGAATATTTTTTATTCAAAGGTATGTTTTTATTCATTCGAAATGTTCTCTTTATTTTATTTATTGCTTGTAACTGAGTGTATTCAATTAGAAAACTGTAGATCCTGCTGTGCTTTAACTGTTGGTAATTGAGCTGCTCTGCTGCATTTCTGTGCTGCAGGTCTGCTTGGGCAAGGAAGAGGTGTGGGTTCTTCTGTCTGGAATAATTTTGTGCAGTTTTGCTCTGGAGAAGCTGAATTTCAGTGTGAGAGGCCTTGCAGTCAAAGGACAGCATTGCTGTGCAATGGGCAGAGCTGGGAATGGATTTTTTTTTTTTTTCCCCCCAGTGTTTGGGTGAGCTTTAACCTCTTCCTATCAACTGTTGTCATTAGCATTCAGTTATAACAACAACGAAATGAATAAATGTAGGGATGCTCTGGGAGGAGTCAGCCAGAACTAACAGAACTCTGAAATTCAGGGGGTGTGGCCCTCCTGGTTCACAAACTCTGCTGTGGGCTTTTTAATCCTCTTAGGAAATAAATGAGAAATTAGGCAGTCACAGCAAAGGTCGCCTGTTAGTCATTTTTTGCCCCCCCAGCTGCCTGCCTGGGTGCCACCTTTCCTTCTTTGTGTATTGTCTTTGAATAAATGGCTGGTTTATCTTTTCAGTTTGACATTTCAGCTGGGAGTGGGAGCTGTGGATCACTGAATCCCAGACTGGTTTGGGTTAAGAAGGACCTAAAAGCCCTTCCCTTCCCTTCCCTTCCCTTCCCTTCCCTTCCCTTCCCTTCCCTTCCCTTCCCTTCCCTTCCCTTCCCTTCCCTTCCCTTCCCTTCCCTTCCCTTCCCTTCCCTTCCCTTCCCTTCCCTTCCCTTCCCTTCCCTTCCCTTCCCTTCCCTTCCCTTCCCTTCCCTTCCCTTCCCTTCCCTTCCCTTCCCTTCCCTTCCCTTCCCTTCCCTTCCCTTCCCTTCCCTTCCCTCTCCCCAGTGTAACAGGTTGTGAGCAACAACAGGTCTGTGTTTTGGTGGTTTATTTTAACTTGGCTATAAATACTCTGATGAATTTTTAATGCAAGTGCAGAATTTAAAGCAGCAGCCACTGGCTTTGCTCTCCAAGTTCCATGAATTCTCTGATGGGTTTCTTAGCACAGCCACCACTGATTTGTTGAGTTCTATTTGCAGGATCTGTTTTCGTGGTTGGTAATGGCTACTGACTACTTCCTACACTTTTTTCTTTATTATCTCCCAGTCATAAAATGTATACAGACAGTTGCTTATGGCTCGACCTTTACAAGCTCATCCCAGGGCTCTGCCCAGTGTCCCAGAAATCTGTCCCTGGTAAAGCTCTGGAGTTGCTATTTAAAAGGAGTTTTTTTATAGCCTTGCAGTGCAATCTGCATTTCCCAATGCTGAGCACACCTCAGACATGCTGTGTGTCAGGCACATTGCCTTGGTTTGGGAGCTCGGGGAGCTGCCCCCTCCAGCCTCACAAAGCTCTGTGGTCCCTGTTCCCCACAGATCTCAGCAGATCAGGCTCCTCCCTGGGCTCCTGCTGGATGCAGCTGCAGGGGCTGCTCACAGGTGGGAATGCATTTCTCCCATCAGCTTTGATGCCTCCTCACCCCGTTGGGGCTCACTGAAGGGGTGGAAGTGGCCAGAGCAGCGCCTGCCCGAGCACTGGGCTGCTCCAGCAGCTGCCCACAGCTGGGCCACTCACAGCTGGCCAGATGTGCATGAGAAGGAGAGGTGGCACCACACAGGGTGAGCTTCACCCACCAGTCTAGTAAAAATGTGGTGAACCCCAGATGCAGGGTAGAAATGCTGTCTGGCTGCAGATCAGGAGGCTGAAGGATAGCTTTATTAAAACTATACTATATAACATTAATAGACTATTTAAAGAGATACTGTCCTATTCTACATACTCACTTCTTACTCAACTCTCTAACTCAAACTTGTGACTCTGCTGAGAGCCCAACACAGCTGGATCCCAGTGGGCACTGACCCCAAACAACCTTCACCAGAACCCAGCCCAGCAATCACTGCAGGTGAACAATCTCCACACCACATTCCACATGGGCAAAACAAAGGGGCAGAGATAAAGATTGTTTTCTCTTCTTCTCTCTGTGCAATCCTGAGAGACAGAATTGTGTCTGTCTGTCCAGAGAATGTCAATGTCACACACCAGCTCAGTGCCAGCAACAGCACCCACAGGGAGCACCGACAGGGAGAGTCTCCCCTGACTCCTAAACTCACTGAGCACCTCACTCAGGGAGTTCAGAGCTCTGGCATTTCATTTTGTTTTTTTCCCCCCCACTTTTTTAAAGGCTAAACTGAAAGTTTTAAAGCAGGGTTCTCGTGCTTGATGCTTAAGCCCCACTTTTTTGGTGAAATTGTTCCTAATAAAATCTAAAATTCGTTATAAAAGAGAAAACCAGAACAAGTGGAATTGAGCAAAGCAGCCCGATTATTGATATCCTGAGATGTGTCAGTTTGAAGCCTTTTCAAGCACATTTTTGGTCCTGCTCCAAGTGCAGTCATTCCAATGTTTCTTAAATGTCCAGAAATACAAAACAAGAGCACAGAGAGGAAAATAAACCCATTGCAGGCTTTAACCTCTGAGTTCTTCTGAGAAATACGGGAAATGCAAAGGAAAATGTTTAGAATTGTACTGGCAAAGAATAAATAATTATAAGATACAGAGAGATCCGAAAGAAATAACTTGCATGATTTTCTGTCAAGTTTCGAAGGTTATTGTGACAAATTGGAAGTGTTCTTTGGACACTTGCATTGATCAGTAGGAGATTTTGGAATGCAGATGGCACTAGGAATATAGGATGTTATTTCATCTTGCTGCTCTGACAGCTGAAGGAAAATGGTGAAGGCAGAAAAAACCCAGGATGAATTTTTGCAGGGCCGAATTTCCACTTAGTGGAGTTTGGATCGTTGCTTGGATGGTTTCATTTTCTCACATGCTGAGAGGGAAGAGAGGTTCATCATTCCTCCTATTTTCCATGAATCATTAAACAATTAAGAGATGAAATTAGCAGTGGGAAATGATGGGAAACTGGGGACACCAGTGCAGGAAAATTGCTGGGTTTTAGGCTGCACATGGATTGTTGGTGCTACATGTGCTGGGTTGCATTTTTACTGTCTTGGATCTCTCTCTCCAAGCTGGACACATAAAATCATTGAATCAGTAGGGCTGGAAAAGAGCTCCAAGACCATCAGTTCCAACCTTTGACCACCATGCACCTGAGCCATACCACCAAGTGCCACCTCTGCTTGTTTTTTTGAGCACTTCCAGGGATGGTGACTCCTCCACTTCTCTGGGGAGCCCATCCCAATGCTTAACCACTCTTGCAGTGAATAATTTTTCCTGACATCCAGCCTGAACCTTCCCTGGCACAGCTGGAGGCCCTGTCCTTTGCCATCAGTTGCATGAACCAGGAAGCCCCATATTTCTGTCGTGGTTCGGGGCAAATGTGCCCCCTGCCTGCACCCATTGTTTTTAGAGCAAGACTCTTCCACTGTTTGGCATCCTGAGCATTTCTGAATCTAAATTCTGGGTTTTTTTCCTGTGCTCCCACAGCCTCTCAGCCTTTGGTTTTTCCATTTTGTTCCTTATGCAAAAGAGGAGCCAACTGGTTCCCCTGCCCACGTTCTGCTGGAGGCTCAGTGCTGGCCCTCTGAGCGGAGCTTTCTTCTCCCTGGGTACAAAGCTTTGCTGGGAATTAGTTAAACCTCTGAGTCAGAGGAGTAATGAGTGGTTCTCAACAGCATTAGAAGGCAGAGAGTACCCAGGGCAGCCGGCATCAAGGAACACGCTCTGCTCTAAAGAGCTGGATTTGCCTTTTCCCGAGATCTTCCGTCACTTCAGACGCCTCAAAATGGAAGGGATTTCGCTCAGAAGTGCTCCAGCTTTATCCATCTGTAATTGCCTCCTGCTCCAGAGCAGTGCTTCAGCTGCCAGCTGGTTTAACCCAAGCACTCCTCACACGCCGTCGCCTTCGGAACGCAGCGGAGCGTCGGCTGCCATCCGCCTTGGAATCCTCTCCTGCCATCCAGGGGATGCCAGCTGGGATTATTGGGCTCCCTTCCTCTGGCTAACCCTGGGCTCGTTCCCAAATCCCTCTGTGATACTTCAGAGCTCCGAGGCAGTGCTGGCTGGAAGGGTGACAGCTCCTCACCTGCTCTTAGCAGGAGGTCATTGGAGTAATTTGCACAAAATCCCCCAAATGCCGGCGTGGATTTTATGCCACTCTTTGTCAGCTGGGAACTAAGGACGGCTTAACTTCTATGTTTAATCCATAATGAGGTATTGATCTCGTGATAGGAGCTGCTCCCTAGGTGCTGCCCCCAAATTTTTATATCTTGATAGACACCAATCAGGTACAAAATAATTCACGTGTGCTAAAAAAGGAGGATTGTCTCCAGGAAGGAAGCTGGCCTCTCTCTTCCTGGAGATTAAGGATGTGGGGATTTAACTGCAGTAAAATTGACTTGGATTTTATTTTTTTTTTTTTTTAATGTGGCTTCTAGAGAACTAAGCACAGATGATATTTAAATCATCTTAAAAATAGGATTATATGTCTTAAAAAAATTCAAAAGCAGTACAAAATGAGCTGCCTTCCTTCTGAAGGCTCTGTCTGCAAAGGTCCCCAAAGCTGTGCCAGCCCACGGTTGCTGAAGGCTCACAATGAACTCCAGCTATTTATAACTGGGAAATTGTAACTGGACCCTTGCTGGATAAAGCCTGAACTTGAGGATTGGGATATTTTGTGGTTTCTTTTTGGGCTTTGCACAGCCCATCACAGCAGCTCCTGAGGGCTGGATGAGCTGGAGATGATGTGAGGGGCTCACATCTCTTCATTCTTCTGCTGCTGCAGGGGGGGTCTGATGTGACCTTGGAGTTGTTTGTGCACCACCAGTGACTCCAGAAGCCATTCCTGCTTCTCTGAGGCTGAATCTCAGGTTTTCCTTGAGCACAGTTTGTGCCTGCATTGTTCACTGTGTTTAATAATCCATTTTACAAATTGGGACTATGTGAGCAGTTCTTTATTTCTTTCCTTCTAACAAAAAGTCTGCAGCGCTGCTTGGGAAGGTCAAGGCTGTTTGACACTGCCAGGATGCTGGTATTCTTGGAACAACCATCTGTTCAGAACACAGTGAAAAATCGGTTTGTGACTGCCCAAAGTCACTTCAGCTCGTGAATAAAATTAAACAGGAAAAAAAAAAAAAAAAAAGTACAGCAGTGTTTTGCCATAAACAACAGAGAAATTTCCATTTGGAAAAATCAGTGTTTCTGTCCACGACTGTCCATTTCTGTCCATGAGGGGATGAGTGTTGGTTTGTTCGTGGTGGGATTCAGGAGTTCTTGGCCAAAAGGGGGACATGGACATGAAGCCCTTGGGACTGTCACTGTGTGACCAGAAGGAATTGGCCAACAGCTGAGCTGGAGTGAACTGCACAGGGGCCCTGGGAGGGCAGGCAGGATGTGCCCTGCTGGGCACACCGACCCCCAGAGCTGGGAATGAGCTGGAAATCACCTGTTTGCTCTTTTCCCTTTCTCTCTGCTTCTTTTGTACATTTTATGAAATTGTGTAAACTTTGGCAGACTGAGAGTCTTTTTTCCATGTCTTCATTCCTTTTCTTTTTTTCTCCCGGCAGTTTCAGTATTTCCTCATCTCTGCCTTATTCTTTTTAATGATTTTTTACCAGCTGCCGCGTTTTCATCTCTCACTCTGTTCTTTGTCCCTTAAGGCAGGATCCAAAAATATGATCCAGTGGCTTCTGCGGGTTTTGTGTTTTGCTGCTTGGCCCCAGAATGTGCCACATTTTGATCACTGTGTTTTCCAAAGCAAACTGGACATTGTAGCCAGGCAGGGATTGGTCTCTGCTCCCAGGAAACAAGCGACAGGACAAGAGAAAATGGCCTCAAGTTGCACCAGGGGAGGTTTGGATTGGATATCAGGGAAAATTCCTTCCCTGAAAGGGTGCTCAGCCAATGGAACAGGCTGCTCAGGGAGCTGGTGGAATCTCCATCGCTGGAGGTGTTAAAAAAATGTGTAGATGTGGTTTTTTGGGGCATGGTTTAATGGTGGGCGAGGCAGTGTTGGACAATGGTTGGACTCCGTGACCTTGGAGGGCTTTTCCAGCCTTAATCATTCCATGATTCCACTCACACACCAGCTTTTCTCTGGTTTTTCCTTTGATAATTTGAGATGTTCTTGCTGCTTAGATTAGAGAAAATACTTTTCCCCTGAAGCTGGTGTGGATGAATGCCTGTGTTTTCCAGGTGTGCTGTGACTCACCTGGTGCTGCTGTGGGATATTCATTGGGATATTCAGCGCTGCTTTTTGGACAAACTTCCTGATACAGTGAGTAGAAAATACCAGCTAAAATATGGAATATTTTATAATCTGTATTATATATTTTATATATTTATATATATTTATATATTATATAAATATATGTTATATTTATATATTATAAAATATATAGTTTTATATATTATATATTATATAATTTGTATTATAAATATTTTGTAAAATTTTATAATCTGTACAATGCTGTGGCTTAGAAAGTCCCAGAAGTGTCTAGGCCAGGCTGCATGGAGCTTGGAGCAACCTGGGATAGGGAAGTTGTCCCAGCCCATGGCAGGGGGTGGAATGTGAAAATCATAAGCTCTGGTGAGATATTGCATATGGCAGGCTGCTGAAAATTATTAACATTACAAAAAAGCTTTCTGGCATGGGAAGTTTCATTAAGAGTTACATCTCTGAGTTCAGTCCCAGTTTAATAAGAGACATCTCCAGCTTCTTAAAATTTAATTTGATAGTTTATGAAGAAAATAATTAAAGCATATTGTGGCATCAGTCACTTTTTATTTCATAGAAAATCTGTGTGAAAAAAAGAACCATTCATAGAGCAGACAGAGTTTATATTGGCCTGGAATTTCATTAGTCCTTATTGACAGAGCATCCACTAATCCAAAGTAAATGGGAAGGAAATGATGGAAAAAATAATGAAGGGTAATCTTGACCTTGAGGCTATAGAAAATGGAAGTTGGTGGAAAGTTTGGAGATGTTGCAGCTCTGTGGGAAAAGAAGCTGTTTCCAGTTCCTAATAATGAACTGGTGCTCCCATCTTTGGGAGATAAAGAGATAAACCAAGGCTTTGGGGTTCTTCAGTCACACCCAACCCATCTGGCAGTCAGAGAATCCTGGGGTCATTACAGTTGGAAAAGACTTTTAAGGCCATCAAGTCCAGGTGTCCATCCATTTTATGATGTCACCTGAGGGCAGATGAGCAAAACAGAACCTGTGGGATGTTCTTCAGTCATCAGAGCCCTGATTCCTGGGTCAGGACAAGCTGCTTATCCCCTCTTGGCAGACCCTGTTACATTTTTTCACTGGCTTTCCCTGCACAGTTCTGCTTTGGGAATTCAAAATTAGAGCACCTTTTTTTTTTTGACGTAACACTCTTTGTGGCTCTCCCCAGGTCTCTGGCCAGATGATGGTCACGAGTGTCTCATCTGCAGGCTACACCAATAGGTTTCAGAGAGTGTCTTGAAGACTGGATTTGCCTCTGGAATGGTTTTAATCAAACTATTTTTTCCTGTCACTTTTTTGGACACTTCACAGCTTTCAGTGACTGCCTTGAATCAGGTCCATAAGAACGTCTGACAAGCCAAAAATAGATTAATCCAAGCCTCTGCTACAATTACCACTTGGATCTCTGTATCACTCACTGCCTAAGTGGTTTACAAGCAATTACAGCCTAAGCCTTCTAGAGGCTCTTGGAAGGAGCCTTCCCATGGAGCTGTCCAGGGGGAAGCAGAGCACGGGGAGGATCAGCCCAGGTGGGCAGGACTGGGCAGCACCAGCCCTGGGATGTGCACAAGGGATGGAGCTCCACTGCTCATCCAGCTTTAGGAGACTTGCCCGAGGGAATCGGGGCACTAAAGGAGAATCCAGGTGTCAGTGCTGTCCTGGGGTGGAAGCTGGGTTTAGTTGGGCTGGAGCCCTGCTGCTGACAGCCCTGTGTCTGTCCTGACTGCTGGGCTCAAGCCGGGGAGGTGGAAGGACAAAGAGATGCTCGAGTCATTGCTCAGGTAAAACCAGCGTCTGATGAGAAAGGTTAAGGATGTGTTGGGAAGTTTCTTGCCTCAATTGCAGTTAATCCCTTCCTTTGTGGCTCCCTTACACCCAGCAGATTCGTTGGGAGTGACAGAACCTGGTGCTGTGACATCCGTGGCCTTTCCTGGGCTATTACCCTGTTGCTATTGGACACAAAATGAGTACACAGAAGCTTGGTAAGTTTAAAAGAGAAAAAGAGCCAGTTTTATTCAAACATCTGGTATTTATAGAATTCTAAACGTGACTGTGGATTGGAGGATGGAATTACCACCTCTCCAACCACACTGGTCCAAAGATCAATCAATCATTTCTCTCCACCCACAGAGAAATATGTAAACTATTCTACTTATACATGAAATTGTGTGGGAACTCTGACTCTCAAATATCAGAAGGCTAAAAAAGTTTTATGGGAACTTTAAAACTTTCAAAAGAGCTATAAAAGAAAACTTAGCACTTTTAAAAATCAGGGCAACGCTACGCTGAGCAGCTGATAATATGAACATGAAATTAGGAATCACCTGAGGATTGTGTTGAGTAAAGCAGCTGGGAGGCTGCCAGCAGTCACAAAGACATCCCGAGCTCTTTACATCCACGTTTTCATAACCAGTTTTTTGGATTTCAATGGGTACTTGGTTTAGATACCTGGAAATTATTTTGGTGAGTGATGTCCTGTTAAATCAGGATTCCTTTAGAGCTGGGGGACTGATGGGATGTCAGGGGCTCTCTGGCTGTTTTGGCTGGATGCAGGAAGGGCAGTGCTGAGGCTGTTCCTCAGGAGCAGAGCAGGATAGCTGGAATTTCGTGTCCCTAAGCCGTGTGGCCAAGCCAGAGCTGGCAGCAGCTCAGTGGAGGAGAATGGCTGGATGACTTCTCACCAGGGCTGTGCCTGGAGAGGCCACAGATGACCTCCCTGTGGTGCTGCTGGTTGGATTCAATCAGAATTTGGGATAGGGAGAGCCATGTTAGGGAGGCTGGGAGAGCTGGAGCAGCAGAACGAGGCCGAGGAGCCTGGGGCAGCACAGGGAGTGGAATGGGAGTGTGCAGCCCATGGATAATCCTCATTACAGCTGGAGGGCTGGAATCCAGCCCTGCAGTGCCACGTGTGGCTGCTGGGCAAAGCCTGGACAATGTTTGTTTAAACACCCTTGAACAACAGGGGCTTTTAAAAAGTGGGATTTTGTTCACTTGACAAGATTAAATTAAACACAGCATTACCATCTCTGCCCCCAGCCCTGAGTGCCAAAAGGCAGGAGGAGGATCAGAAATCTCCACTTCCTTCTGGGGGAGGTGCCAGCAATGATAGATGAGCAAATAGATATTTATATATGTATATATTGCAAGCTATTCAGAGCAAATCTTCAGGAGGAAACTCCCAGTTTCAGAACTTCCTTATCACCACTGATGCTCCAAATGTGCTGTTTCATAGTGGAGCAGGGTTACACCATTATCCTGCCTTTTCTTCCCAGAAAATTGCACTGTGCAGCACTATAAACCTGAATAATGCGAGTCCTGTTGGAAAGACGTCTTATTTTTCCTTCTAGGTTGCTTAATTAATTTCTTTCGACTTCTTTTATACTGTTTGATGAATGTTATTTCAAACTACTGTCAAAGGGAATGTGAGGAGGGAAAAATGAGCCACCTACACACTGCTTCTAATACAACTGTATCACCCTTTGAAAACCAGGGAATTAATAAAAAATAGGTGTTAGCCCATATGCTTGACAGGAAGCATTTGGAATTGTCAGGCGTGTTTCTACCCTAATTATCCTTGTCGGGCCATTTTGTAAACTGAAAAATTCCCCAAGTTAAATAAAAACTCAGCGACAGGCCGGGATATTGAAAGCTCCACTTCCAAACCAGCAAAACCAGAAATTGTTCTTGTTTGGGTTGTTACCTCCCTCCCAGAGACCTCTCACAGCACATTGCTGTGAAAAGCAAAATGAGCACATCTGGTGGTATGAATTGGGTTTGTTTGAAGGTTATTGGGCATCTCTGAGGGAAATCCAACAAAACTGGACAATGTGCAGTGTTTCAGTGTGGGAGAAAGCCTCCAGGTGGAATTACAGGGAGGGGTTTTCATGTCCCTTCACTGTGGTGATTAAACTGACAGGGTAAATACGGGGTGTTGCTGCTGCTTTGGGTTCTGTCGGGGTTTGGGGTGTCTCATCAGAGACACTGACACAGCAACAGCATCCTCTGCAGTGCTTATAGAAGGGAAAGGGGTTTGGTTGTGGGTTTTTAAGACAAGGATGCAGCTCCCTCAGGCAGAGGTGGCACCGGGGTGGCTGGAGGAGGTGGCGATGGCTGAGCCTACCCCAGAGCAGGTCAGGCTGCAGGCAGAGATGAAGGTTGGGTTATTAAAAATTAATTAGGCAGGTTCCTGAGCTGGGAGCCCCAAGCCAGGGCTTTCAGGCAGGTCAGCACACACAGGTTCAGCTGCTGCCTGCACACAGTTAACAACACACTTGACTTAGGGTAGCTGCTGCTCCCAGCCTGGCTCAAGGGGCATTCCCCCCCCCCTCACAATTCTGAGGGAATAATTCATGGGCAAAGTTTGTCTTTTTCTCATGTTTGTATTTCCCATTTTAAAAATCTGTGCTGAAAAATTTATCAAAATAAGCCTTTTTCTTTAGTTCTTTCCTGAGACCACAGGAAAAGCTGCTGCTGCCTAATTGGAGGTTCCCAGAATCATCTTTCTCCTGTGAATACACACAATGTTCATGTTGTGCATATTTGCTGTAGATTGAGTGGGTTCCTTCTTCAAAACTTGCTGTGCTGGGGAACGCTTCTCCCAGGAGAGTTCCCCTCTCAATATTTGTGGAAAATGCACAAAGGACAAGGACACAGTTGAAGTCTCTTAATTTGCAAATGTATCTGAATATTCATGACGCCCATTTTCATATTCATCCATTTTTCTCCTCTTGTTAAGGCAGCATGTCGGTTTTAAGGTAGAACACATCTGTCACGGTTTGTTTTGTCATCAGAAATATTAATGCTGGGGAAAAGGAGTGCAAAATTGGTCACAGAATGATGGAATGGGTTGGGCTGGAAGGGACCTTAGAGATCATCTCGTTCCACCCTGAACTGGCCAGCAGAAATCCTGCTGTCTGCCTTAATAAACTCCCGATTCCTGCTCCAAGTGAAGGGCAGAAATAGTGAATATTGTGGGCAAACACAGATTTTGGGAGGGTCACCGTGACCCCAGAGCTGCCTCAGGAGCTGGGGCTGAGCTCCCTCCTTTAGTGACTCGCTTCTCATCCCTCTCTGCGCTCAGCAAAATTAAATCACCAAGTGTTTAGAGGAAGGACAGCATGAAAAGCACTTTGGATCCCCTCAGAAAGAAATTAATTTTCCATTTGAACCCAGAGCTGCTGAAGCCATTGCCCGTGTTCCCTGCACGGCCCGCGGCAGCCAGCGCTCCTCGCCTTTCATCTGCTGCCTGTCGACAGCTCCTCAGATTGTCTGAGGGGGAAATTTCCTCCCACATCTTATTTGAACAGGTTTTTTTTTTTTTTTTTTTTTTTCCCTGAGAAATGTTGCCAACAAAGATTACTTCTCTTCAGGGCTGGCAAACATTCTTTCTTACCTTGTGGCTTATTGGGAATACAATTGGAAAAAAAACATGATAAGGTTTTGCAAACAGCAGGATGAATAAAGGGAGGAGGGAGATGTTTTTATCTCCCCCCATTAGCTGCAGACAGGGGCAGTTCCTACTCTGATTATCTCCAGGGTGCAGTTTTTCTCAGTGAACCTGCTGATTTAGCTGGAAAGCATCGAGTGTCACGGGCTGGTGGCTCCACAAGGTCGTGGCAGGTCCCCTCTGTCCCCTGGGCCTGGCACTGTCCCCTGTGGTGTGGCACTGCAGGGAGCCCCACTGTTTTCCATGGTCTTTGTATTCTTTCCCCCTTGAAGGCACAGATGTTCTTCCCCCAGAGGGTCCCCACGTCTCTGAGCATTTCTGGACTGGGGGATCAGAGGCTTTCCCTGGGGATGGTTTGGTGCAGCAGCTCTGGGACCTGCTCTGGCAGGTGCAGGAGGGGCATTTTGCACCCCTGAGATCCTCCCAGATCCTCTCCAGAACAAGAGGTCTCTTTAGGCTTTCAGCCTGTATTTATTCCCTGTCTCAATTTCAATTACCTAAATGTTTGTATAATTCAAGAATTGATTTCAGCCCAGCAAAGCTCCCGACCACACTCTGAGTTTTGTTTGCTGCAGAGCCCATAACTAACAAAGAAAACAACTTCTTTATTGCAGGATAAAAGCCCATCTAAGAGATAAGCTGTCAGGAGGAATGTGGCACTCTGCACCATTTCCTGGGCATTAAAACTTCCATTTATTTTCAAATATTTTGCAGACCAGCTGGCACCTGGTGCATCGACCGTGCCATTAAGTCACACGGAACTCGTGTCTGAGAGAGTTTTGGGATTACTGTGCCACCCAAACCCTGGCTGGCACTGCAAGGCAAAAGAAGAAGCAGTCACTACGAATGTTTTTCCTCCAGGACATGGCTCACTTGCCCATGCACAGTTTGTGTGGCACTTGCTCTGGTGAGTGAAGGGCTGGGCTGTTCTGCCTGGCACTGAAACACGTCCTTAAGGCTCCCTGAGATATAGAAGAAGACAGGGATTACAAGTCCTTCCTGAGCAGCCAGAACAGAACCCATTAAGGTACTGCAAGCCATGCAATTCAATGGCCCTGAAAGTATAATTTGATTGTAATTCAGGAGGTTACTAAAAGGAAATCCATACCAGGCTGAAAGATAAGTGAAAGCGAGGAGTGTATTTACTGTGAGTGGTGAAATGTGAGGTGTGCGAGTCCCTTATCTCCTTTGTCTGCACTTTATCACCACTGAAGGCAACTAAAAGGGGAGTAATATCTGCTTCACAAGAGAAGATTGGATTAAGTTTTCCCAGCGGTCTTGTGGGAGTTATTTCCATTTTGCTCCTGCCTGGATTAGCCTAACTCCTTCAGGCTGTTTCCACCTCTCTACAAGGGAAGGTCCTGGCTCAGGGAGGGGAGGGGAGCACGGTTGGTGTGTTGGTTCTTCGTGGAGGAATTTGCCTTTGACCTCTGTAAAGGAATTAGGAGACCTACAACCTCCTCCCTGACTCTTTTACTGCGGAGGTTTCTTTTTCAGATCCCTTTTTGTTATGCAAACTTTTTGTTTGGCAGTGTTATCTCTTGCAGGAGTTTGTTAGAACCCTTATTTGTGAGAAGAAACCTGGGTGTGCTCATTTCTTGCTGAGGTTTCCCTCACTGCTCTTCTCTCCAGCTCTGCAGAGACCTGCCTGACTCACTGCAGGACTTAGGAAACAGCCCCCAGGTATTTTATCTCTCTATTTTATCTCCTGGTCCTGCTCTGAACACTGCTGAAGTGTTCTGCATGCTGGCATCCAGTCTCCATCAGTGCCTCCATCTGCCTGAATTCCATTGCACTGGGAATGCTGGGGTCTGGCTGCAGGGTGGTTCTCAGCCACAAGTGTTTGCTTGGCTTTGTTGAGTTGTCCAGGCAAAGGCTGACCATGGCCAGGAGATGCTTTTACACTTCACACACATTTACTGTCCAGATTTGCCCATTTCTCCTTAGCCTTTTTCACATATAACTTGCTTTACATACACGTGGGTGAAAAGGAGACTGCACTTATGGGGTGTTGTGTTTTATTCCAGGGGTGGCTCAGCTCAGAAGTGATCACAGGCAGACACTCGTCACTTCCACCCAATTCCACGCTGCTTGCAAATGGAACAGGGGGAAACCCCTGCAGCCTGTGGCCTCTGACAGGTACCTGCCAGGCAGTTTATAGCTGAAATGAAGGGCTGATTTCCCTGGTTTTTCATTTGGAGGAGGCAGGCAGTGATTCTTTGCTCACTAATGGCCAGTGCTGACCAGCACAAGTGCCCATTCCTGCCAGAGCTTTGATTTTCAAGCACCACGTGTTTCTTTTTCTATCATTTTTCTTATTTCTCTCTGGTTACTGTTGTAACTGCTGCATCTTCTTTGAGCTCCTGGGCACTACAAGACATCTCCTAGATGTTGAATCTTGTCATTTTTGATAAATCTCTGTGAAGCACAGAGCTCAACTGAAACTGCAGCTCAGCATCCTGAAGTGCCAGTTCAATCTATTTCTAGCCTTGGAAAAAAATAGAAGTGGGGGGCAGCAAAAAACCTCACAGCTTTATAGCAGTAATAATGGTGGGAATGAGTTGGCTTTCAGAAAATAATTTAATCCCTGGAGTACTGGAGATGGGTTTTGAGTGTCAGAGCCTAAGGTAGGGCAATGTCCTATTGTTGTGGCTTGTATTAAAACAAAGAAACCTTTTTCCTCTGAAAGTTCGTTAAAGTTCAGTTTTATTTTACCATTTTCCGGACTGAAATCACAAGCAGAGCAGCCTTTTGGAAATCCTGGGATATTGGTTTTGCCTTAGCACTGTCAGATCACCTGGGCACTGCCCTTCTATTGTTTTATCTGAGCCTGGGATCTGGAGGGATTCCTTGTGCTGGGGAGAGGCCATGGCAGTGCCTTTTAAGAGCTGGAGAAAGCTTTTAAAGACAGAAATTGGGGCTGGCTGCCTTTTTGCAGCCCACAAAATCAGGTGTCTATGTCTTAGACTTTGAAATTTCCTTTTGGTTTCACCAAAAGAGGACAACTCTCACCCCTGGTTCACAACAACGCAGCAGTTGGCGTCACGTTAAATGTCAGGTGAACGCCACAGACCAAGAGAATTAAAATTTGGCAGCAGTGTCTGCCTGGGCCTCGGGACCAGATTTATTTCCTCACAGATGCTGATCAGCAGCTCCATGGCTCTGGCTGGCTCCAGCTCTCCGAGAGGCCGTGGGCAGATGGGAGACAGGGCACTGGAGCGTGCCATGGCAAAACCCATCCTGCTGCCCCAGCCCCTCCACCTCAGGCACATTGCAGACTTTGCTTGAGCTGTTCTAGGACAAACCCCTTCTTTTCACCTGCTTTCACCTGTGGATTCCCTCAGTGCCTGGACATCTCTTTGGTGTGTTTTTGGGAATCCTGGTTCAAACCCAGCTGTTCAGTCCGATGCCTTCAGGCCCTTCAAAACATCAGCCCTGTTTGAATATTTGGGTTGCTTCAGGTTTCTCTCCAAATACCATTAATTACTAGAAAATCTGCAGCCATATCTTTCAATATCTAGGATATCCAGAGGTACAGGTAAATGTGTCTATGAGCATTTAAGGCAGGAGTTAGGAATAAACAGGATGCCAATCTGTTTAGCATTCAGCTTCATCCTTCCTAACTACCATCTTCATTTGTACTCTGGTTGTGACATATAAATCAATGCCCCCCAAATGAAATTGCTTTGTCTAATAATCCTTTGTGCCAGGGTTATCAATAGTTCATTAGTCTTACTTTGCATCTATCAATAAAAGGTGGAATTGAGAAAGAGAAAGTTCAAGGAAAGAAGTGAGTACATTCTCTGTGGAAGGTGTCTTCCACTCCGCCAACCCTTTGTCTCCACTTGATTCCAGGCTCAAGGGTGTAGTTGTACACCCAAGTTTTGTTCACTTGAAACACCTTGGAAGCTTTCACAGGCTTTCATTTATTCCTGAAGAGCCCCAAAGGGCTCTTGAGTCTCTGAGCGATGCTCACACCATGTAGAGCCATGACTGAAAACCTCCCACAACAGCTCCAGGAATGATTTTGGCTTTCCTGTTTTAGCTGTCCCTTGGGTTTTGCCCCTCCTGCAAAGGCCAATTGTCCCTTCCTGGCGAGGACTTGGTGTGGCCCTGCTCAGGTGACAGCAGAGCCCTGTGCTGGCTAACAAGGGCCCTGTCTGGGCCAGCCAGGTGCTCCTCACTCATTACCCTGGTTTATGGAGCTCGACAGGAGACCTTGGATGCTATCCCAGCAAGGTGGCACAGCTTCAGGCCATGAGATTTTATTCCCAGAATCTTGCCAAGTTCATCTGAGCAGCATTTGGTGTTCTGGTGCCTCCTGCCCTGTGTCACTGAGCTCTAACAACATTCCAGGATCAGTGTAGGTGTCACTCTGGGTCAAAGTCGACCAAAAACATCTCAGACCCTTGGTAGTTTCCGTTTTTTGTTAATTAGTTAGAACTCTGCATAGATTGACAAGGTCAACAAGCAAATTGTGTCATTCATTAGGTACCAAATAATTAGTGATGGCTCCTGGGATGCCACCTGATTTCTTTCATCCCAGTTTTTACCTTGTTGCAGCAAGTTTTTCTAATGACCAGCACGCAATCATTTCACAATTCATCAAACCAGTAGATGTGAGGCAAAACTCAGGTTTGGAAGGGCTGTGCAGCAGAGGGGGACAGGGCTGGAGCCTTGGCTGGGTGTGCTGGGCTGGCTCCAAATGGGATTTCTGGTCATGGAGGGATTTCTCATGGATACCTGGAGGTCTGGCAGCTCCTGCCCATTGTCCTTCAGCTCAGGAACCTCCACGGACCTAGGCTGGGATGGGAGTTGAGTCAGCACATCCAAGAGAAGCAGAGGGTTTATTTAGCTCCATCAAGTGACCTCAAGGGATTTGTGGAGTTTGTTTGGGAAAAAACCCAGCTAGATGAGCTAAACCCCTCTGGCCTTCTGCTGCTCCAGAAATGAGTTCTTGAACTCACACAGGCCATGTTAAGTAGAGCCAGGGAAAAGTTTTGACTGAGAAACTATTTGTCAGCATATTGTTGACATGAATGTTTCATGAAGCCTTTGATTCCTTCAGATTTTCCTGCTTGGAGAACATTGATCATGGTTTTGGGTAACTTTGCTGCAAGAAAATTCTTCTTCCAATTTATTTTCTTTTCCTTTTTGCCAAAGGATAAAGAAGAGTGGGTTGATAAGTTATAATGTCTACAGAATAAGAAAAAGAACTTGCTTTTGTTTCACTGCTGCTGAAAATGACAACGAATTTTAAGAATTTCAAGCTGAACACAATCATTTATTTTGAAATTCCTCACAAGGTATATTTGCCTTTTCTTAAAAGTCAGTTTTCTTCATATGTAACTTACAAAAGTGATCTGGTAGCGCTAGGCTGCAGTTGAAAAAAAAAAAGATTTGTACATAAAAACAGGCTGATTTTAAAGTGCTTCTTGTGTGACAGAGTTTTGGATCAATATTTCATCACAGGAAGTCGGCGCCGTGACTTTGAGTCTCGCTTTGCTGGCGCGGGGAAGCTGCTCTGCTCCAGTGTCACTCCTGCCTGGTTTTCTCTGCTGATAAAAGTTAGCAGGGAGAATGAAAGGGGACAAACGCTCACAGCTCTCCAGAGAAACACGCAGAGAATGAAAGGATTGTGGTTCTTTTTGAAAGGATGTCTCTTCCCTCCTGGCTGCCCCCATCCCGTGTCCCCTGAGCTCCCGAGGCTGGGATGCTTCCCACGGGCAAACATTCCCTGTGATCCCTCCTCCTGCACTCCCAGCTGCAGTGTGGCACGGGCAGAGCAGTGCCATGGGCAGTGATGGATCCATGGAAATCTGTATTCATGAGAATCAGAGATGGGGAATTTCTAATCTTTCCTCTGCTCCAGGCCAAATGCGGATGTGAATCTGAAAGATTATTCAATGAGTCAGCTCCAAGTGAGCTTTCCTCAAGTGTCCTGGATTTTTTGGAATAAAACCTCTCCAGACCAGTAACTGAGGTGGTCTCTGGGGGCTGCAGTGCTGTGCTGTGGGCTCAGCTGATGGCAACTGCAGCCACAGACAGGACACAGCCATGGGAAAACGGGACAGTGAGAAGGTCAGAGGATATTCGGCACATTTATCACTGTCTGCTCCTTGCCAAGCTCTTCCAAAACCCCACTGTAGCTCTGACTGTCACACTGTGTTTGGAGACAGATCCAAGAAGTGACTCAGGGCCCATCTGTGTTGCCAAATAACTTCACTCTGTTGTTGCTGCCTGACTGTCCGTGCTGGCTGCGGGTTTGGAGCGAGCCAGCTCCTTCCCTCCAACAGGGACTCGTGCAGGGCTGCTGTCACAGATGCAGAGTGTATCCCCATCCTCCTCCTGCTGTCTCACAGCTCTGAGCTGTGAAACATCCCTGCTATCATCTCAGCTGGCTCGGAGCCACCACCCTGCTGCAGGAATTGCCTTGGGGCCACCAGAGCAGGTCCTGAGCCGTGGCCTCCAGTCCTGCAGGTCACAGAGGGAGGAAACGCTCAGGGCTGGACTGGGGAGGGTCCAGCAGGGAGCTTTGTCTGCCTGTGCAGCATTTCACAAGGACATGGAGGGACAGGACACAGGGGAATGGATTTTGGGAAGGAATTGTTCCCTGGCAGGGTGGGCAGCCCTGGCACAGGTGCCCAGAGCAGCTGGGGCTGCCCCTGGATCCCTGGCAGTGCCCAAGGCCAGGCTGGACACTGGGACGTGGGGACACCTGGGACACTGGGAGGTGTCCCTGCCATGGCAGGGGTGGCACTGGGTGGGCTTTAAGGTCCCTTCCCACCCAAACAGTTCTGGGATTTCAGGCTCACTTTAGTTCTGAGTTACACAGTTTTAGTAACAATTTAAAATTTACAACACCCACTGAAAGTAACTTTGGATGGGAACACACAGCTATATTACTTTTTTTTTGTAGTTTCATACTTTTTATCAACAAATATAGCCTTTCCTAACAGCATTTTACTCTCTTGCCTCAGGATTTATTTTTGAAAGTGCTATAAATAGGCAATGCTCTGGATTGGGTCAGTTCCCCAGGGAAATAAGTGCATACCACTTTTATATTAGAGGTTAAATTCTGCCAGCCTTATACTCACTGAGGAGAGCATTAGGGGAGGTGTAAGGCAGGGAAGAACTTGCTAATGTGTACAAACATAATTTAACAGAGTACACCAATTGCATTTTTAGAAACCTTATTATAGGGTCAATTTATTTTGTCAAGCGACCAGTAATTAATTTTATAGATCTTAAAGAGAGTAAACTCTAAACTCTCTGCTCTGACTCGGACCTTGATGTTAAAATAGAAGACCTGTGTGTGCTGGGCTTTCAGAGGTGCTCTGGGTGTTGGCTGAGTGATGTGATGTGATGTGAGGGAGGTGGCAGGGCAGGGCAGAGCCCCGAGTGCCCTCGGATCCAGGCAGGGACGGGGCCAGGGCTGGTCTGGCCGAGCACAGCACAAGCTCCTCTCCCCTCTCAGAGGCTTTCCCAGTGCACCTTGGTGGTGCTGATGCCTTAGGATTTCAGCTTTGATATTTTCCATCTATTTGTAGCCCTGCAGTTCTTCAGTGTGTAACTCCAAACTCCACACACAGTGTGAGCTGCTGCTTCCCCATTTGGGGCAGACACAGCAATTCCTCTCCAGGCCTGGCAATCAAGGACACCTCACTGCCTCAGGCCAGAGAGATGGGAACAAAAGTGACTTGGGGGAGCAAACTTGGGGTAAATGACTTCAAAACCCAAAGCTGTAATTGGGACATTCACCCCCAGTGTGCAAATGGACCAAACTTATAAAAAAATAAAAACCTATGACCCGTGCTCCATTTTTGGGTGTAGCTCCTGGGGGGCTTTTTCTGCCCAAAATGTACCTGAAGGCTCTTCAATAAATAGAACAGCTTTTTATCCCCTTGATTTTGTTTAGCCTCTGTTTTTAGGTAAGCCCATCAAGGCATCAGTGTGACACCCTTCTTTTTGAGCCTCTAAGGCTCTGAGGGCTGTGGGGAGGGATTCTCCAGGCAGGGAGCCGTGCTGTGAGGGATGTGTGTAATTATGGGGTTGCTGTTCCCAGAGATGCTGACAGCTTGTCATGCAGCACGAGCCACTGGGTGCTGCCTCAGCTCTGCCATCTGCCGTGGTTGCCCTCTTCCCTGCCTACTCCCCTTGCAAGAATTGTGGTTTTCTCCATCCTGCTGAGCTTCCTGCACAGCCCATTCCCCTCGTGCCACTGCTGGGGCAGCCCTGACCTGGGTGTAACCTCCCACAGGTTACCCACCCACTCCTCATCTCTCTTGTGCTAATGAAGAAACCAAACAAAGTGAGATTTAAAGAAAGTGCCATCAGCCTCGTGCTGGTGAGATAAAAATCCCTCTTCTCCCTGGCTGTGGGAATTGGATGCAAAAATTCAAGCAGATTTTCAGCCTGCTGTTTTGTGTAATGTCATTTACTCCTCCTTCATAATGAAAAATGTTGGGATAAACGTTCAAAAACCTATTTTGACCTATTTTGGTGGTTGGTTCGATGACTTCAAAAGTCCCTTCAAACCCAAACTATTCTATGACCCTGCAGAAGGTCGAAAGAAAAGCCTGACAGATTGAGTATTTTGAAGGATGCCTTTCCTACTTGGGTTTAACACTCCAGCAAAGAGGAGAACAGCATGACTGGAGCCGAGGAGGAGAGTGGGGAGAGTGACTAACGAGCAGGAATCAGCAGCAGAGCAGCAGCCTGTGCTGCACCTGCACACACAGCCCGAGGCCAGCGAGGGCCGTGGCACAGGGATGGCCCTGGGCACGGCATGGGGAGCACCATATGCACTGCAAGGCTGAGAGCAGCATCTTACACTGCCCTGCAGATGGGGGCAGCAGCCCTGCCCTTGAGGAAGGTCAAAGAGAGGAATTTTTGAAGATGGGCAGCTCCAGAGTGCAGGATTTTATTTAAAGCACGCTGGGTTTGTGGTGATGAGGCACCGAGGGTGTTCTCAGGGACACGATGTGCAGGGAAGGGCTCTGGCACAGCCGTGGGAAATTCTTCAGAGCAGAAATGAGGATCGATAGGGTTGCATGAAATTTAAAAGAAAAAGAAACTCAGCAAATTTGGCTCTTGGGATGCAGATTTTGCATAGCTCCTGTCTTCCTCTGTGCACTATATCCATGTTTCAGGTAGTGTTTGAAGGAATTATTTCAAGCAGGGATGTAGTTGAATGACAACACAAAATAGCCTCTGTTAATGCTGTTACCATGTGTGCAAGCTATGTAATGCTACTTTTTTTCCTCGTAAATGTATTTTCTTCCCAGTTTTGAGTTTCCCTGATTGGCTGGGTCTGTTCCACTTAGGATAAAATAGAAGAAGATGCAGTGTGGGATAGATTTAACAACCTGTGGGATGCAGGGGTGAGATCCCTCTCCAAGCCAGGCAGACAGGACATTATTGTCTTTTCTGTGTTTTGTTTTCCTTCCTTTTTGTTTCAAGTGAATACATCTGGAGGATGAAGGATGGGTCACTTCCCTGCCTTGCTTTTCTACCTAAGTCAGGGAGAGAATTCATGGCAATTAGGGAGAATTCAGAGAGCCATGGACAGAAAATCCCCTGGTCAGGATGGCCTCTTCCCAGGATTTCCGTCTGCTTCCTCCTTTAAGAGGAACATAAAATGAGAGTTTTGAATGATCCCAGTGTGTTACTTTTATTTTTGCTTGGTCCATATATTGGAAATACTCAAGGCCAGGTTGGATGGGGCTTGGAGCAGCCTGGGGGGTGGCAGGGGGATGGAATGACATGACCCTTAAGGACCTTTCCTATAGTAAAATGTGGCGAACCCCGGATCCGGGAAGAAATGCTGATGTCTGCTCCAGATCAGGAGGCTGAAGGATAGCTTCATTAAAACTATACTATATTATATTAATATGCTATTTAAAGAGATACTACCCTATTCTACATATTTATTTCTTACTTACCTAACAAACTCGTGACTCTGCTGAGAGCCCGAGCCACATCTGGATCCCACTGGGCGCTGACCCCAAACAACCTTCACCAGAACCCAGCCCAGCAATCCCTGCAGGTGAACAATCTCCACACCACATTCCACATGGGCAAAACAAAGAGAGAAAGATTGTTTTCTCTTCTTCTCTCTGTGCAATCCTGAGAGACAGAATTGTGTCTGTCTGTCCAGAGAATGGGAATGTCACCCCTTCCAACCCAAAGCATGCCATGGTCCCATGGCTTTGTTGGGAGCTGAGAGCTGGAAATCAGCAGGAATTTGCTGCTGGCACTGGAGGGGGTGAAGCAGCCAGATGCCCCTGACATGAAGGACATCAGCACCCCAAAGCCAGGTAGGACGTGAGGGCTCAGCTGGAAAAGCTCCACCAGAATCACAAAAGCTTTAAAATCCATTTAGTGGTGACTGCAAAATGTTTTGCATAAACTCCTTTTCTTTCTTCCTGCCTAAATGTGAACACATCCAGATCAATCACCGAGCTCAAAAATCTTCCTGGTTCTTTTGTGAACATCCTGCTTTGTTATTCCTTTCATTTGTCTTGCACAAAACAAGCCAGCACCGAGAAAATAACTTATTGTGGATGATCAGAAAGACCTTTTCTCCCTTGCTTTTCAAACGACAGTACACAGAAATTGAATGTTGTCTGTACACAGAGTTGCTATTTTCCATATATAACCAAGGTGTCACGCAGCTCATTATTTCAGGAAAAAAATCAGTGTCAACAACCAAGGCTTGTGGCTGTCGTTGGGTTTATTAAAAACGAAAATGTTTGATCTCTTGAAGAAAGAAAAGAAATCAGCTCCTGGATTGTGGATTTTCTTCTCTGCACTTGGTCTTCTTGAAAAGCATCAAAAAATGAAAAATCTAAGGTGACATCCTCTGTTCTCGTGGCCTCTAATAGCCAGTCACTCCACCAATTTTTCTAAGTTTAATCTACTATTCCCAAACTAATTAGGGACTGAAGGTCTTTGGACTGATTTTCATTTTGTCTTGAGTTATTGTGACATCTTTACTACAAATTCTCTCTCAGTCTAATTAAATTCCTGCAGCATAAATGTCATTTTTCATATCATCACCTGTGGTAGCCTGACTTTGCCTCAGTCTCCTGATGAGGGACTGACTCCCTTCCTTCCTGCTTCATATTTGAAAAGTTTGGCTTGAAGTAAGAACATCTCCAGGCATAGCACAGACGGGGAATCCATTAATGTCTGGGAATTCAAATTGATGGGGTTTTATTAGAAAAATCCAACAGTTGTGCTCTTATATTAGTTTTCAGAAGAATATTTCAATTTGTTCCTTCCTCAAGGCCCAGAGGCAAAGGGCTGAGTCGTGCTCTGAGCCTGGCCCTGAGCTGCCAGGGCCCAGCACAGCCCAGAAATCCTCTGCTCTTCTTGGAAACGTGTTACAGGGGCTTATCTGCTAAACAAAATCCAAATGAGAAATGTTGATACTTAATGAAATATAAGTTTGAGGATTTCACAAAAGAAATCTGCTGTCACTGCTTTAATTTATTAGGGAGAGTTATGTGCAGATGGTATATACAGAGCTATTTCCTGACTGTACTCCATAGTGAGTTGATTTGTGGTTTAATGACTTTTATCAAAATGAAATAAGCGTTTGATCTTTGGATTTGATCTGGCTATATCTGCAGCTGCTACACCACTACAGCAATTACATCCAAGCTGGGCTTTTTGCCCAGGCAAATGGAGTTTGTCCTTGTTTCATGTCTCATTGACTGTCCTGATAATACACACAGTGCTTCCGTAGGTTTCTTCTTCCTCTAAATTTGATAGGTGTGAAAGTAAGAGAGTAATTCCCTTTTTATTTTAGTATCAGTGTTGTTTTATTATAATCCATTCACTATTCTGGTTAATTTATCTTGAAGCTGCTCCTAACTAAAATTCAGTACAAGAATGTGTAATTTTCTCCACATAATCCTGCTATGCCCCTCTACAGAGAAACAAGAAATTCATTTATGAATTCTAAATCTCAGACCCCTCGTGGTAATCTTCACATCTGTCCATGTGGTTTAGGGATGAGTTTGTAGTGATATGTTGTGCACCCACGCTGGGCTAAATCCCCTCCTAATGGATTTCAGTGGAAGGCAATGCAGTTATACTTGGAATCAATTTACCCCCATTTCTGAAATAGTGTTTTTTTTGTTTGTTTGTTTGTTTTGTTTTTTTTTTTTTTTTTTTTGTTGTTGCCTAATTAATTCCTGTCAGATTGAAGCTGTTAAGGTCAGCAATTCTTTTTCCAGGACCATACCTCATTCTTTATTTACTGCTCAGGACAAGATTTGTCCAAGTTCAGCCTCAAAAACTCCTGGTGGGAGACGGTTGTCATGATTAAGGGTTCTTAGGGCTTGATGCTGCCAGCTGTGACTTGCTGAGGAGCTCCAGCTGCGTTTGTGAGCAGGGTGTGGGAGGCAGGAGCTGCTGAGGTGGCTGGCAGCCAGTTCACCTGGGCCAGAGCAGCAGCAGGAGCAGCAGGTTTGTCCTGCATCAGGCCATGCTGGATGAAGATGTTCCGGAGGCAGCCTTGGTTTGGAGCCAGCAGGTCTGAAATCTGCTGATTCACAGTGGCGAGGAGAAGCAGTCAGAAGGAATTATAAAACAAGGGAAGGATCTTTGTTCTCCCCTTTCCTACAGTCACTTCGGGATAAGGCGCTTCACGCTTTGCGTGGCTGGAAGGTAGATTTTAAATTGTCTCTTTTTTTGGCTGGGTATTTCTTAGAGATAAGCAATAAAAATGGCAATAACTGGGAAGTGACTGGTGGATGAGTTGCCTGGAGATTTGCAGCGCTACCAGAAGCTCTGTGAGAAGGCGGCTCAGCCTCGGAGCTGGGGAAGGTTTTCCTGTGCCAGGGTTGCTGCTGCATCTTTAGCAAATCAAGCTCCTTGCACAGTACTTGCTCCTTAATCCAGGAAAATTAAACCACCAGCCATAGCTACATTGTCCAGCCATCTGCTCTCCCAGGTGCTCCCACGCCTGAGCAGGGATGGAGGGATGTGACCTAGAATCCCACTGCAGAGCTGGGATCATTCCCAGCACAGTCCCAGCCTTCAATCTTCTGCATGACATCAGATAAAGTAAACATCAAGATTTGATGTGAGAGCATATGTCCATTGCATAATTCATTAGAGTTCTTCTCCACAACTATTTTTAGGTATTTTTCAATCAGAAGTCGAGGGTGAGGATTATTCAGGAAAAGAAAAAGATAAGAAAATAATGGGGGAGCTTAGAAAGATGTCTAGGTGCTTCTGGGACTGAGATCTGGCCATTTAGCTGTGTGTGTTTGGTTTTTAAATACTTATTTCTGTCCTGGACAATTCCACAGTCCTTCACGACAGCTTGGTGGTGGGACGGTGTAAATCCAACAACAGCAGAACAGGAAACCTGCTCCTTTTTTATTCAGCACTGCTGCTAAAACCCCTGTCAGGCCAGACACCACCTCCCATCATTTCAGACTGTTTCACTCCATCACCCTGAATGTGGTTATTCCCAATTTCCAAACACTAAACACATCCAAAACCATCTCCCCTCTGTTTTGCAAAGCATCCACTACGTGTTGGTGGGACGCAGCGAGCAGAGTCGGTGGTTTCCCGGCTCAGGTTGTGCAAAATACCTCGTAACTGCAAATCATCACAGCTGCCACAGCTTCTTCTCATGTGCCAGGAGGCTGTGAGCTGCACCCAGGTTGTGGGAACACCTGGGATGTTCCTGGGTTCTCCAGTTTGCCGAGCCTCCTTTCACCCCACGCGCACAGGCCGAGCGGGTTTGCCGTAAGAAAGCCAGGACAAAAATCCTAACCCAACCCCAAACCCCACGTTGTACAGCGTGAGTCACTGACAAGGAATGGAAGGAGGAGTTATTTTGAGGCTTTTACATCTTCCCTATTGCTAGGAGACAGTTCCCAGGCACGCGGAGCTCGTCAGGCTCCCACAGCTGCCTCCTCGGTGCCGCGGCGTCCAGGGCGGCCCAGGGGCAGCTTTGAGGGAGACAAGGAGATGGAAATTGGGATGGGAGCTGCTTTTCCTTCTTCAGTCTTTCTGAGACAAATGCAGAGTGTTGTGGAGGCAGGTGCCAAGGGGAGCTGGGTGCCTGAAATGTCACCTCAGGCTGGCCTCGGTCACTGAGCTTTCGTGGCCTCGGTCACTGAGCTTTCGTGGCCTGCTCTCTGCAGAGAGCGGGGTCACCGTGTGCTTACACCACACTGGGGCCAAGTTTGTTCTTCTTGGGAAGGTGCAAAAAGGCAGCACTGCCAGCCAAGTCTGGGCTCGTCCCTGATGATCAGTCCATCACCTACCTGCACTTGGGTCCCACAAGGGCAGCCCTCAGGGAGCCCATGATCAGCACCAGCCTCACCACCGGTGACCCCAGTGTTTGGAATTCTCAGTTTTGACCAAAAATTATTCAGTTTTTATTAAAGCACCTCAGTATGGGCTTATTGAGGCTGGGGTTGTAAATGGATAGATCTCCTGGGGTTTTGTCATGGGTGGGCAGAGCCTGGAAAAAACCAAAGCTGTCATAAGAACATGGGAATTTGTCATCCAGAAGGGAGTTGCTGAGACAACTGTGGAGTATCTCACACTGTATTTTTCACACTAATGCCAGATGGCCAGGAATGGGATCCCCCACGTTCTCCTCCCAGTCTGAGAAGACAAGAAAATAAACAAGGAAAATGTCTGTGCCGATGGCATCTGTTGGCTCCCCCATAAGGTGAGTCACTGCTTTTGATTGCTGAAATAATTAGGATTTCATTTTAATTGGATTCTCATGTTAACCCTTCCTGCACCAGAGATCCCAATCATCCTTTTAGTTCCTGACAGGAGATTGGAACCGTATGATCTTTAAGGTCCCTCCCAACCCAAACCATTCTGGGATTTTGTGGAAAATGAGACTTGGCAGCAATTCCAGGCAAGGACATTTTACACCAGCTGGGCTGTTGGTGTGGAACCCCGTCCCTCTTCTGCTCCCATCACCTACAGGACCATCCTGGGGGTGATCAAGACTCAGTTTCCTTCCAGCTACAGGACAAGAGTGCAAGGAATTACAGGAGAAGAAACACAGGGCAGAAATCTGTGGAAATATTTGAGTGTGAGGTGCTCTGCAGCAGGTTTTATTTGGGAGGTGCTTGACACACACAACCCATGCTCCCTGAGATCCCTGCACTCCTGCCAGACGTGTGTGCACATACATTTATTTTTAAACTCTTCCGTGCATCATTTCCTACCTGGCTGGTGCACCAAAGCAGTTTTTTTCCTTAGCAAATAAGGGGAAGATAGGGGTAAGTATAAATGTGTTTCTTAACAGCCTTATTTGTGACAAAATTGCCAAGTAAATCTTCACACGACATTGGGCTGCGAGTATTCGAGTCACATTTGGACAGCAAAGCCCACTGCACTCAGCTTTCATTACAATATTTCTCTCAAGCACAGCCCGTCTCATGTTTTTCTGAACATTGTTTAAAGAACTGATGAAAGGGCTGAAAACTTTTCAAACTTTCCTTTTCTTGGGTCTCTTCAGCTCAGTCTTTCATCACTCAGTCAATAAATAGTGGAGGACTCTTCTGAACTGCAGAGGGAGCGAGGAGAGAAGGGGAAATTAATGATATCACCAAATTGAAACTCTTTCAAGTTCCCTTTAATTGCAGAGGGCACAGGGAGCTCATTCAGTTTTAATTCTCTGATCTCTTGCTGTCCCCAAGGGACCAATCTGCCTCTCCTCCCACGCCGCACGCGATTTTCCCGGGGTGGGATCCTGGCTCAGGGCTCCTGTGCTGTGCAGAGCCCTTCCTGGTGGGATTTTGGCAGTGGAACAGCAGCCACAGCTGCTGATCCTGCTCCATCAAGCCCCTGGTGCCCGTTTGGTGCCTCAGCTGCCCATCTGTGGGCTGGGGATCACAGGATCCCACACTGATTTTAGTGGGAAGGACCTTAAACCTCATCCAGTTCCACTCTGGCCATGGGCAGGGACAGCTTCCACTGTCCCAGGCTGCTCCAATCCCTGTCCAACCTGGCCTTGGACACTGCCAGGGATCCAGGGGCAGCCCCAGCTGCTCTGGGCAGGTGAGTGCCACATATCCAAGCAGTCCAAAGTTAAAAGAGAAAACAATAAGACCCCCAAGAACGTCCAAAAATTGCTGCTGTGCACTGAGGAGCTTCAGCTGAAGGTACCAAGCATTCCCTGGCTGTCTTTGTCTCATGGGAAATATCAGTGCAAGAGACTGAAAACTGCTCAAAAAGCCATTCCCACCGTGGAAAAGCCTGAGGATTATCATCACAACAGGTCCCTGGGCAGAAACACGAAGCATAAAGCTTTAAATTCAAGTCACACTGATAAGAATAACAAATAAAGAGACCAAATTCCCTTAAAAAATGGGATTACCAAGGCCGTGGGGAAGAAATATTTTAAAGGAAGTTAAAGAGAAGTTAATCTGCTTTTATGTAATTTGTTTTCCTATTCTTCCCGAACTGGCTTGCTTTGGAGACAGCTGCTTTCAAGGTTTACAGCCGTGCATATGGTTGGGAGGGCTGGAATTGGCAGCCCTGGGCCTGACAGCATAACAGCTAACTGGAAAAATGGCTGGGTAGATAATTTACAGATGATACGACCACATCAAACCCAGTGAAACACAACCCATTCATTTTTACAGCCTCCAGACTGCTGCCTGTTGTGATCCGTCCCTCTTGATGGCTCTGCTGTCACACAGCCCTTCCCCTCCCCTCCCATGGGCAGGACCCCATGGAAATCCTCATTCCTGGAGGGTTGGACATGAACAGGAGCCCATGGATGTTATTCCTGTGTTTGCTCCCTCTCACGCAGGGAATTCAGGAGGAACTGGTGGGATTCTGGTGGGATCCTGGTGGGATATGCTCTCCTGGGTTGGAGAGGGTCCCAACGCTGCTGGAGCTGTGCTTGGATTGATCTCTCCAGCTGCAGAGTCCCAGCCTGGGCTGGCACAGGAGGAGATGATGAGTTGCAGGGTTGCAGTGAGTGTAAAAACCACCATGCCACTTCCCAGCCACGGTGCCAGGGCTTTCCTGCAGTGGAATCCAGAGCTTTGGACACGCTGCTGAGGGGTGCTCACACTAACCAGGCTGCTGGAGCTCCCTTGAACGTGAGCTTTGCTGTCAGGACATGCTGGAGCATTTCCTGCTCTTGGCTTGTGCACAGTGTGGGATTACTCTGAGTTCACACCAGACTCTCTCCTTGTAGTTGGAAGTGAATGATTTGCTCGTCAGAAAGGTCTCACTGCTCCTGCACTGTGGGACAGCTTGGGCTTCTCCACGGGGTGGAACCTGCCTGTTTTCCCCCTGCTTGGCAGACACAGAGCACCTTCAAGGTGGCCCAGAGGATGTGGGATTAGGGAAATCTCCAGCTGTTGTAAGAAAAATACTCATCCTTTTTTTGTTGTTGTTGTTGTTCTCACTTGCAGCACCACCAGCTGGGCTGGACCAGGAGCGGGGTCCAGAGGCAAACAAGGCCAGGCTGCTCCCTGAACTGAAATATTTCAGATTTTCAGTTACTCTCTCCTGGTAAGATTTCGTTGTACAAGGGTGGAATGGATATTCATAAATATGGAAACAGTGTTGTTACAGTGAGGCACCTCCAGCCCCACCAGCTGGGTGAGGAGAGCAGGAAAGCATTGCCCAGGTGTGGGCAGCTGTGTGGGCATGGGAAGAGATGGGTACTGGAGCCATGGGTATTGTGAGCAGGTTTTTTCTCTGTAGACAGGGGCAGTGCTGGCTGTAGACATGAGATAAATTTTGCACCACTATAATTTCAGTGGAATTAAACTATTTTATAGCAGAGACTGAAAATTCAGGTGGGAAAAGGTGTAGAGGATGTCCCTAGAGCCTGGTGTCCATTCCCTGGGCCACTGATGAGTAGGACCATGGGTTTGAGTTCCACTTCCTTTCTGTTTTCTCTCTTTAAACTGGGAACAAGGATTAGTGTTTGGTTTGAGATTTTAATATCCAAGGATAGATTAAGACAACGGCAGCCTGATGTTAGATGACCATTAAATACTAAATGCTATCAAAATCTCCAGCAGCAACAAATCAAGCCCTAAATCCTAAAAGCTTTATGCTTTTTCCCCCAGAATTACACCAGAGTATCACCTTTGGAGCCGTGTTGTTCTTTGTTCAGCAATAAATGAGCAATTCCTGGAGAAATCCCACTTGGGCTAGTCCTGGCCCTCCCTCGGCCAAGCCCCGAGTGAAAGGCAGATTCTCATGGCTCAATTACAGAGCCACTAAACAAAATGGAAATGTTGATGTTCATTATTGATTTTATCCTTTGCTGCTCTGGAATGGTGCTAGTGGGAGCTGTTGTAATCAGATTACCTTAAAACTTACTTACAGAATGAAGTGCTTAATTTATCCCCCCTTTTTCCTTTCCCAAAGCAATAAAACAGGAAGGGATCAGCTATGCTTCCTGTAGAGCAGCCCTTCTCTTTTTTTTTGGTTTTCTTGCTGTGTTTGTGTAATTCATCTTTTATCACTCTCAAAATCTTTTTTAAAGCATTTTGCATTTGTTATATCTCCTCAAGTAATCGCTCATATTGGTTATGGAATAGAATAGACTGTGATTGTTGGAGATATAACTGCAAAATGTTTCCAATTCCTGGGACTATCTATTGAAAACTACATTTACTGAACATCCATCTCCAGCTCCCTGTGCTGTCAGGTCACAGCTCCGTGTCTCTACAGCCTGGATGGCTTTGGGATTCAAGTCAGCCAGGCTGATTCTGGTTTAACTGAGGATCTGGGAAGTGCTGCGTTTTGAGTGATATATCCTCTCATAATCTGGGAGGTTAAATGGTTTTTCTGATTTGATTCTTTACTGCCTTCCCCATTTCACATCAGATGAAACCGGCTGTGAAATGGCAGGAAATGCAAGTGGCACATTTGTGTGCTGAGTGCCTGCAGCGAGCACGGGGGAAGAGGAATTGGGCTTTAATTGCCCCTCATTAGTCATATGCTGTGTACAATAGCAGTGGCAATTTCAGTGGGCAAGGTGTCTGAGAAATCCAGCTCCTGTCCTTATCCCAGGCTGCTTGTGGGGCTGGGAGTGGCTCTGACTCAGGGCACCAGAGTGCCCAGTTCCTGCCAGGTCTGTGGCCCTGCAAGCTCTGCCCCTTGGCTGGGCTCAGGGAGGGTGGGTGAGCATGATCAGAGAATCCCAGAATGCTTTGAATTTGGAGGGACCTCAAAGCCCACCCAGTGCCACCCCTGCCATGGCAGGGACACCTTCCACTGTCCCAGGCTGCTCCAGCCTCAGTGTCCAACCTGGCCTTGGGCACTGCCAGGGATGCAGGGGCAGCCCCAGCTGCTCTGGGCACCTGTGCCAGGGCTGCCCACCCTGACAGGGAACAATTCCTTCCCAATACCTCATCCATCCCTGTCCTCTGTCAGTGGGAGCCATTCCCTGTGTCTGTCACTCCATGCCTTGTCCCCAGTCCCTCTCCAGCTCTCCTGGAGCCCCTTTAGGCCCTGGAAGGAGCTCTGAGCTCTCTCTGGATCCTTCCCTTCTCCACCCTGTTCTTGCTGTGTTCTGTGTTCCCATTCGTGTCCTCTCAAGCCCCTGGTGGGCACCTGATCCTGAGCAAAGCACTCAGCCCAGGCCATCTCCTTGCAAAAGCACGGAATCGTGGAATGCTTTCGGTTGGAAAAGCTCCTTAGGATCATCGAGTCCCACCCCACAGCAGCACTGTTCTGAAGACTGTGCCTCTGCCATGATCCTCTCCAAGTGCCACCCCACAGGGGAACCTGCCTTTCATAGGAACAAGACTTTTAATCTGTGGCTTTAGCACATTTAACCCTCTCCTTGCTGTGTCCTGCCCACATTCCCTGCCATTCCTTGGCAGCGAGCAGCTCTGATCCCAGCTCTTCCCACCACTCCTCTCCCTGACCAGCACTTTGGAAGGAGGGTGGAGATTTCTGTGGCTTAGCAGATGGCAGCAAATCTTGATACCTGCATTTCATAGCCTGGCCCGTGGGGTTAGAGTGATGTATTTACTCCAGCACCTAAAGTCAATGAATTACATCCAACCCTGCAAATGGTCATAAATATGATAGTCTGTGTGAGCTGAGGTAATTGCCTGCTTTATATATGTGTTTATCTTCCCTGCATTGCATCCACAATGTGCATTATGTCAGGGAGATGACAAAGAGCAGCCATAATGCTCCTCAACTGCATATTTCTTCTTAGTTTATGGCTGAGGCTCCGAGTTATCTTATGCAGAGTTGGCTGCAGTGGTTTAATATAAATTAACATACTTAAGAAAATGTCAAGGAGCATTAATTGACAATTTCAGAGGCCTACCTTGCTAAATACCAGTTCAGTTCTGAAGCCTGTCTCTGCAAGCTTAATATATGGAAAATAATGCTTATTCATGAATGGCTTATGTAACTTGGCATTAATTACGTGGCAGCGAGTGCTGGCTGTCACAGATGGTCTCTCTACAAAACCAGGTGCCAAAAATAAAGTTTCAAGCCCCACAAGGGAACTTCTGGGCTGGGTACTCAGCGCTTTGGAAAAGCAGGGCACATCATCTTGTGTGGAAATACCGACTTACTAACCTAATTCTGGACCCACTTTTGGCAGAGGATTGGCCTATATAAAAATATTTCACATCAGCACCTTCTCCTGCACCTCAAACGAGGGGATCCACGGCAGGAACCTGGTGTGTCCCCAGCCCAGCACTCCCCACCTGGAAAACGGAGATGACACTGAATAAATAATCCTGTTGATAAAAAGCGAAACAAGGTGAGGTTTTTATCTGAACAATTAGCACAGTGTTGGTGGTTGCTCTGCCTGCCCTCCAGCCTGAGCTGTGTCACAGCTGGCAGCAGCTGGTTGGCGTGGAGGTGCTCAGCTGAATGCTAATTGTTAATTAATATAGCCCTGGGTTATAATCCCCAGTTTCTCTCTTTGGGTTTTTTTTTTTTTTTTCCCATGCACCAGGAAGGTGCTGCTGTCTCTCCAAGGTTTCCTGCTCCTCATTCCAGCTGGGAGCAGGGCCAGCTCCACAGCTCCTGGGAACTTCCCTGCCTCCCTAAACAAAGTTAAGCAAGGCTGAGAGATGAGATTTGAAGGCCTTTATTGATTTTGCTTTAATATTCTGTTATTTCTTTCCCATCAATACCCTATTTGCTTTATGCAGTGCGCTGTGGGGTAAGTATATTCCCAGAAAATGATGCACATAATGTTATCTCAAATGTGAGCATATGGATATCAAATGAAAGCTGAGCTGTAAATCACTGAAAATCAGGAATGGCAGCACCATCCAGGCAGCTGCACTCTGAGCTAGCCCTGCTCTGTTCCTGAGCTGGAGTGAGGAGGGCAGCCCTTCCTGAGGGCTGGGTTTGCTTGGCATCACTGGATGCTGCAGTGTTTGTGCCCCAGGGCTCTGCAGTGATGGGTTTCTATGGCAAGTGGCTGGCACCTGCCCTGCGCCCCCAGCTTTTACCTACTTGGGTTGTTGGGGTTTTTTTGCCAAATGGACCCTTCTTTCATGATTTCCCTCTTTCTTTGCGTTGTGGCTGTTGAAATACTTTCTGTGGTCCCTAAGTTAAGTCCTCCCCTGAGATCAGGGCAAAACCAAGCCTAGAAATGCTCTCCTGGATTAACAGCAAGTGTTTATTGCCCTGAGCCCCCCCTGCCCTCCTCTTCCTGCTGCTTTTCCATCCCCTACTCCTCCCATCCCAGGGACCTGTGGGGATACAGCCTCTCCAAATCCCAGAGAGGTTTGGGTTGGAGAGACCTTAAATCCCACCCAGTGCCACCCCTGCCATGGCAGGGACACCTCCCACTGCCCCAGGCTGCTCCAGCCCAGTGCCCAGCCTGGCCTTGGGCACTGCCAGGGATCCAGGGGCAGCCCCAGCTTCCCTGGCCAGCCCATTCCAATGCCAACCCAACAGGGTCCACTTTTAAATACAATCCCGGGCATCATTTCATCTTCTCTTGCTTGAAACCTAAAAAAAGAGATAAAGAATTGCTTTAACCCATCTGCAAAGCGACTGCTTCAAATTAAATTCTGTGCTAAACCCAAAGGAAGTGTAACTGAGAAGAGACTAGAGGAGCTCACCCTGGGAACAGGGAGATGAGGAATTCCCTGGGATGGTGGGGCCATGGTTCCCGTGTCACCCCAAATGTCCCCACGGGCACTGGGGCAGCTGTTGCTGTCCTTGTGAACCTTTCAAATGTGTCTTTCCCCTTCTGGGTGAGACCCTTCCTCCAAGATCTCACCCATGGCAATGACAGAATTCAGCTCAGCCCTCAGGAACTGAGGAAAACTCTCCTGACCTGTGTTCCCAGAGGTGCTGCTCAGGGAAGGTGTCTCTGCTGGAGACACTCTGGACATTGCAGAGAGCACAGCCTGGCTCTGGTGGGCCATGACCATGAAATTGCCCATGAAATGGGAATCTATTCTTCATTATGCTAATTAGTAACCCCACAAGTTTATTTAAAGGTCACTGGAAAGCCGTGAGAAATATTTTAGATGTGAAAAGTAGAAAAATTGAGAAGCCATAGGGGGTTTGGCTTATTTAGTAGAATGTTATTGCTGATATTTAAGATACTTTCTGAGACGTGCATTAAATTAATAAAGGACATGAAGGAGTGTTTTAATATAACTTAGTGTGAAAGTAGCCCTCAGAATTTATTTTATTCATAGATTTTTGCACCAAAGGTCCTATAATGATTAATTTTCAAACTTACAGGTTTAAACAGCAAAATAAGAAAGAATAGCTCCGAAGCTGCTTTGAAATACTTAATAAAATGGTGTTCTTTAAAGCACTAAATGGCCTCCTAATGCCACTGGCACTTCAAAGAACAGTGTTCTTTGCAATATTTCTATTCAGTTTTCTGCACTCTGCAAGGCTGGCTCGCTGTATAGGGCACGGAAATATTTTCAAATGGGCAAAGCCAAGGTATTGTTACATCCCCACAAAAGCCTGGGCTGAAAACCTGCACTGAGTGCTTGGGAGGGCAGGAGTTAATCTGATGGTGCAGGAGGTTCCTCGGCCTTGCAGATTCCAGCAGAAACTCAAAATACAATCAGTTGGAAAGGGTGTTGCTGTTCTGAGGGATGCCTGATGTGGGGCTGCTGCAGAGGCACTGAGGGACTGACACAGCCCCAAATCCAAATGCTTTTTGTAGGAAAACTCATGTCTCTTCATGGACAAAAAGCATCTTTGTGTCAAACCCAAGGGGTGTAAAATCACCCTGGAGAGTGCCCAAGTGTCCCCTTAATGGGTATTGGAGGGGGAGAAATTCCTCCTGGGATGCTCCAGAGGTGAGAGAGAAATTCCTCCTTAAACACCCTCAAATAAGAGCAGGATTTGGCCCCTTGCAGCTCCTGGGGAGGCAGGGGCAGCTGGGATCCAGGCTTGACTCCTGCTACAGGAGGGCTCCTAATTGTAAATTCAAGCATGCAGAGGATTAATTGCCAGCAGGTGTCAAAGATAAGAATTTCCTCTCTGATCTGGGCAGGGGGTAACTCTGAGTATTTCCCTGTATTGTTTCTGTTCTTACCATTGTTCAGGGGGGACAGAACGTGAAAATCTACGTGAGGAAATGGGATAAACAGTTTTGCTGCTGACAGAAAATGAGAAAATGCAGCGCGGGGCTTCAAAGGGGAGAAATTGTTAATTAGGAAATTACTGCTTGAAAAAAAATATAAATGGGGAGGTCAGAGAGTTGTGAAAAGCCAGCCTGTAGATTCATGACCTGCCCTGAGCCAAGGGTTACACACAATTTACTCGGGTTCCTTCCTCCTTGTGCTGTGGGAAAATGAGTGAATTTAGCAATTAGTGGAGCTGCTGATTGAGTCCTGGCCATCCCCAGCTACTCCCCCCTGCCTTGGGGCTGCCCTTGTCCCTGCAGCCCCGGGCACAGGGCTCAGCCTGGGAGGTCCTGCCACCACCTCTGCTCCTCAGGTGGAGGTGCAGAGCCTCCCCAAGCCTTTAATGAGGGGGCTGGTCCCTGTGGAGAGTTAAAAACAGAAGGAGGGCCTTTAGAAGGTGATTTCCTGCAGCCCCCAAGGCTCTTGGCTGGTTTTGTTGTCTTTGCAGGTGGCAGGGAAAGCGATTCCTGTTGATAGGAGCACGGCATGAACCTGAGGGAAGGACCTTGCTGTCCCTGGGGTGTCCCGGGAGCATCCATGAAGGGAATTTCTGCTGAGGAGCAGCCCTCTGCAAATGCAGGCTTTTGTTTGCTCTCCATGCACACAAACAAACCCTGAGAAGGTCACTGGTGAGTTAGCCCCTGGCACAGAGCTGTGGCAGAGGAGGGTCAGGCTGGGATCAGGAAAAGGTCAGGGAAAAGGAGGGTGCTGGCACTGCCCAGGCTCCCCAGGGAATGGGAGCATTCCCAAGGCTGCCAGAGCTCCAGGGGTGTTTGGACAGCACTGCCAGGGATGCACAGGGTGGGATTTGGGGTGTCTGTGCAGGAGCTGGACCCTGACCCTTGTTGGGTCCTTTCCAGCTCAGGATATCCCTGACTCTCTGAAGGAACTCACCTGACCAGTCTGACACTGGTGTGGAGTATTAAACCCAGCATCACAGCAGGAACAGCCAGCTGAGAGAGGAATGGATTAAAATCATGCACTGGTTTGGGGCTTACAGATCATCTCATTCCAGCCCCCTGCCATGGCTCTTGCAGATCCTTAGGACACACAAAACGCATCATTTCAGTCATCACATTTCATATGTGACAGAAAAGCCATGGCACCCCTGTAATGAAGCAAAGCAGGGCCTGAAATAATTAACTACAGCCAGAAATAATGAATTATGTGGTAAGTGCCACAGTTGGGGCACAGATGGGGCTGTTCCAGAGGCCTGGGGTGTCTGAGGCAATGATGCTGCCCTGAGATGTGGTTTGGTACATATGTCACAAACCAACGTGGCTTCAGGAGTTTTGCCATCACCCTCAGCAGGAGCTGAGGCACAATCATCATTTGGGGTCCTCTCTGCAGGATTTGCATGGATGAAAATGGCCAGTGGGCCTTTGGGGTTTATTTAAAAAGGAGAAAAGCGTTGCTGCAGCCTCGCGTGCCTCTGCCAGCAGAAGGCTCCCGGCCCACACAGCCCTAGAAAAGCCAAGCTCGGGTTTAAATTAGCACCCAGCCTTTTGCCAGAGCAAATGGGAGCAGCAAAGCAGGCAAGGAGTGAGTCTGGGAGTGCCTGAGGGGCTGGCAGCAAACGGGGAAGGACGTTCATCCTGAGCAGGAGACACAGCCCTGAATACCCAGCTGAAAAAGGGGAGATCCCTCTGCTCCCTGCACTCCTCCTGCTGGGGCTCTGCATCCTGCGTGGATTTACAACACAGAAACAACGCTGAAATGCCATTTCGTGGCATTCTCCAGTCTCCCCTCTTCCTGGAAATATCATTGTCAGCTTAGGAAAAGTCATTAGCAATGAGGCATTGAGGCCCAAGATATGAAGAACAGTTTTTAATTCCTATCATTGTACTAAACCAATTTCTTAGGGGTATTATGGAAATCTTTGCATTTGGATTTCAACCCTAAAGTAATTAAGGAAATATTCCAGATGGATGCAATGAGGTTTTTCTTTACTCCTCTATAGGAAGGGTGCTCTGAGGAGCCACTCTCTTGAACAAGTGTGATGAGTAATTCCTTTGCTCAGTCTCTACATCCATTTTGGTGAAATAAAAGCAAGGGGGATTAAGTGTAGAGAAAGCTCCAGTGGGCATTTTGGATTTTGACAGCTGTCCTTGACATCATAGTGGACAAGGGGAATGGCTTTCAACTGCCAGAGGGCAGGGTTTGGTGGAATATTGGGAAGGAATTGTTCCCTGTGAGGGTGGCCAGGCCCTGGCACAGGGTGCCAGACTGGCAGTGTCCAAGGCCAGGTTGGACAGGACTTGGAGCACCCTGGGATAATGGAAGGTGTCCCATGGCAGGGACAAAATGAGCTTTAACAAAATGAATTTTTTCTTTTCCAACCCAAACCATTCGGGGATTTTTATGATCATGCTTCTCCATCCTCCCTGAGCCCAACCAGGTAATTCCTGTGGTGCAAAGCTTGCAGAGTTCATTCTCCTGAGCAGAAGAGGCAGCTCCCTATCTGGATAGGTTTCCTTTCCTTTCTTGCTCTAAGAGGAGCATGCACTCAAGCAGAATTTGAAGTCACTGGCAGAAAATAAGGCAGGGAGAGCACACGAGGGAAACTGGAGGGACTGTGCAGGTGTGAGGAGTGGATGGAATAGCAATGAGGGAGTTCGAGAAAAGACTGGGAATATGTAACACTGAAGAGTAAAAGATAAGCAAAGCAAAACGTCGGGGGCTGACAGTATCCCAGCAACAATAAATTCTGTGTGTGACAGGGAGAGCTGGGGACTGACAGCTCTCTGATCTCCTGCCAGAATCCCTGGTCACCGGTGCCCCTGCACAATGTCAGCTGGAAGGTGTGAAGCACACACAGCTACGTGGGGCTGTGTGCAGCAGCTGCTCCAGGAACATCGTTCCCAGGATGGGAGGTGACACCCGGAGCCGGGATCGGCGTCAGAACTGAGAATTAACTTCACTCCCAGCTCAGGTGGAAGTGCTGACCCTGCTGCTGGGCAGTTTTGGGGTTATGTTTTCTGCCCAGGGGTGATGTTGGCCTCAGCCCATCTGCTCCCAAGGACAAGGAAGGGCTGCTGGCCACAGGGATCAGTTTATCAATGTAACAGGGCCTCTGTGGAGTCAAATAAATGAGAATTTCCTGTGGGTGAGCGTCTGAGTGGCAGTAAATGGTATCAAAGAGAAGATCTGCACATTTTTTTGAGGAAGAGGAGACAGGAGGCTCACGCAGGTGGATTAGGCAAGCAGCCAGTGCCAGGAAAGAAAGTGATAAATGGATGTCTTGGAAAAGCCTGAATGGAGGAATAATAACCATCAACAGCAGAAGACATTGAATGAGATGGATTCTCTCCTCTAGAAGCTTCCTGTTTTTATTATTGATGGCACTGCAGGTTTTTTTTCTTTGCTTTTTGTACTTTTCAGTACAATCTGGTTAGGAATTCAACATGCCAAGGCAGGTGATGGAAGGATTCTGGAAGGAAAGTGAAAAATGACATAAATGAGCTGCAACAACAGCCCTGCTCTGGCAAGGAATCCAACTGGAGGTAATCCCAAATGACAAAGGCTTTGTTTTCCTAGTTACTACTAAAACATCATGGAAAGAGTCTCAGGACAGGATAAATCTCTGTTTCCATGGGATTTCTGGTTAACTGACCCTTTTTTTTTTCCCTTCTCCAATATCCTAGACCTGATTTTAAAGGTAACTGAACACCAAGAGGTTTGGATTAGCACATAAAAATTCGCTGCTGCCCTCTCCAAACTCTTCACTCTCTTCAAACTCTTTGTAAACTCTTGCACATCTTTTAAATTGGGAAGTTCTGTCCTGTATCCTCTGGTGAGGGCTGCTGAAGTGGGTGCAGTGGGATCTCACACGGAGAGGGAGGCAGTGTGCTGCTGAGTAATGGTGAATTTTTCAGGAAATGAATAATTTTGGGACTTTCTAAAGGTCACTTGAAGTTCCCCATAACTTTTATAGTTGGTTATATAAAATGAAAAGAGAGAACTCTTAGTCTAGATAACTGTCAGTCGGGTGAGATAACCTCACAGAGGCTCTGGCAGGTCAAGCCACTTCAGTGACAGTTTTTGGGAAGAGACCAGTCAGCAGAGCTGCCTCCCGTGATGGGTGTCTGAAATGGAAATTCCAGCTCTCCCTCTTGCAGCAGATTTAAGTGGAAGTTCACTGCCCTGGTGGGCACCTGGATTTTATAACTGACCTCTGAGAAGTACCTGAGCCAACCTTTTGTCTCCACCGCTATAAATTAAAGCCCAGACAGGCACAGGTGAGCTGGAGTGGCTGAGGGCAGGAGTGGAAAAGACAGACTGACACCTGCCCCTGGTTTTCCAGGATCTCCTTAGGGGCAGCTCTGGATGACTCTGAAGTGGTTCAGGGGTTCAGTGGGGGGATGTTTGCTGTCCCTGCTGCGTTTGGATGTTGAGACTCTGCAGGAGCAGGTCTGGAGCCCCCTGGCACCACAGCTGAGCTTGGTGCTGGCACAGGGACACTCCCAGGGTGGAGAAGGCCTTGGCTCCAGAGGGAATCTGCTCCACCTGCAGCCCTGCAGCTCAGGAACAGAGTCAGTGCCCTGATGGTGATGCCTCAGGTTTGAGCTTTTCTATTTTTCACATTCTGTGCTGCTTTAGTGTGTGGGTCTGGGCTTCACATTATGGGATGGCGAGCTCTCTGCACAGAGCAGGGAGACAAAACAATTCCTGCTCCAGCTGGGCACCAAGGACAAATGAGCCAAACCTCAGGCCCAGGAGCACAAACAGCGTGGGCTGGAGAGAGAAAAACAAGCAGGATGGGAGTGCCTGGGCTAAAGCTGGAATGGGACAATGAACTGCAAGGTGCAAATGGAGCAGAGCTGATCCCAGTGAGAGCCCCCGGGAGCGCTCGTGCATTTTGGGACCATTTTGGTTCATCTTGGATGCAGCCCTGGCTGGGCTCTGGTGCTGCCCAAGGTGGATCCATGGAGGAGATCCTTTGAATAAATCCCTGCTTTATTCTGTAATTCTGCCCTAGGGCAGCCTGCTCAAGGATCATTGGCAGTGCCAGTCCAGCCTGGCAGAGCCCAATTCCTGCAGAGACCCCAGACACTGCAGAGGGAACACGGCACAAAGAATTCCATGGAAAACCATGGACAACTGCAGTCCTACACCATCAAAGACTGGAATCCAAAGCAGCAGAATGATGTTTCCCTTTGTTACAATAATTCCAATTCCAGGTATGTAGATTTTTAAATTTTTTTTTTCTAATTCTGCTGCAAATTGGCACTCAGTGATTGCCAGGAATGAGAAATGGATTGGGTTTTCCACGGTGCTGTGCTCGAGGTCAGCCTGAAAACACGGGAAATGGCAGGTTAATGGCAGTTTAACACCAATTAACAGGCCACTTTATAATAGATTAGCATTCGGAGTCTGTTCAATGGGTAATTACAATAATTAACTCTCGGAACTTGCCTGCACTGGTGAACAGAAATTTGGTGCCTCTGTTTACTCTGAGAAGGCAATGCAGGAGAAGATATGGATCATTTGGAAAGCTGGAGCCAGGCAGGATGGCAAGGGCACTAAATTCGGGCTTGCTCTTGAAATGTGCTCACAGGTGACATCCCCAGGTGGAGGGGACTCCGTCAGTGACTCTTTCAGTCCTGGCTGAGCACAGCTGAGATTTAACGTGTTGCTGCATCCCTGGCCTCACACAGATGCATTTCCCACCTCCTTGGGCCGGTTCTTTTCAGCGTCCAGCACAATAAATCCCCTCCTGTTGGGAGCACCGACGGTGAGTGGTGTTTGGTAAGAGGCAGCTCCATCCCGATGCTCAAAAGAGCTCAACATGCAGCAGGGTGGTGTCCCAAATGCTTTGGGAAAGCTCTGAATCCTTCAGGGAATGCTGTGGTTTCCTGTGGGGCTGGAATCAGGGCTCTGCTCAAGTTGTGCTGCTGGGTTAAAGGTTGTAAAATCTTCGTAATTCTTGAGTTCCTGTTGAGTTGATGTGTCTCATTTAATTTCACTGACCTTATCTCTTAAATACTGTGAAATCTGCTGAGAAATGCTAAAGGTGAGCTCTAGTTGTGGTTATTTTAAAAATATTCAGGCAGTGGACAGAGCTAACACAGCTCTGTGTCTATGGCTTCACTCCTGCATTAATTAAATTAATAAAACCACTGGATCATCAGGCACCAACCCTGGGGAGCCACAGTCCAAATCCCACTTCCTCTGGGGGATGGATTCCAGTATAATCCAGGAACCAGGACCTGTTCTGGCAATGGGGAAAAAGATGTTCCAAATCAAAACTGGGATTTTAAGTGGAGTTTGTATTGCTCACTTTGTGGGGCTGGATTTTTGTCATCCAGGCTGTTCCAGGTGCAGCGATGGGCCAGGCCAAAAGCAGCTTGGGGAAAAAGAATTTGGCAGAGAAATGAGAATAATTGGTAAAGCTGGAGAAGGATTCAGAACTCCTCAGTCCAGGGGACGAGAAACCTCAGCCTTGCTCAGAAAACTAGAAATTTATTTCCCTTCAACATTAACAAGAACTTCTTTTTCCTTCTCCTGTGTATTCCAGGACCTTCCCTTGCTGCTCAACAGAAGGGGAACCCTCTGCAGAGCCTCTTCAAGCACAAGTAAGTCCTGCAGGCACTCTGGGGGTGGGCAGCAGCTGTTTGAGAGCACAGCTGCTCGTTGTTACTCACTCCTGGCTTTGTAGAGCCAATCTCTCTCCGTGGGGGTCTCAAAGGCCATTTCCGATGCCCGAGGTGCCCTGGATGAGCTGAGATGTGTCCCGGGGAGGAGCTGCTGCTCTGGGCTCTGAGGTGTGTCCCTGGTGGGGGAGGCTTTGCTGGCTGGACAAGGGGCCAATTCCAGCTGTTTTCAGCAGCAGGGCGGCTCTTTGGCACTGGGGCAATAATAGTTCGTGAAACAGGGAGGTCTTTGTGATGCATGGGCACTTCCCAAAGGAGCGGGGCAGCTCCTGGATGCAGAGGTGCCACAGGTCAGACATCAACCCTTAATGACCAATATTTCTGTGCCATGAGATCAAACATTGCACTGGCTTTGGGGTGCTGCCCCAGGGAGTGTAACACCTCGCACCTCTGAGCCCTTGCTGTGGTGAAAGGCTGCAGACAAAACCCCCCAGCAAATGTCTTCATAACACTTAACATTCAATGGAGCAAAAGGAGAATAACGAGCACTGCAGCCATCCCAGGTTAGTAATTACTGCCGTCATTATTAATTTTCCAGAGCGATCTCGTCAAATGAGTCATTATTATCTCAATTCCTTAGCCAGGACTGATTGATTCTTTCTCCCTGTTGTGACTAATTCCATATAATGTCTGAGTACAATATAGAACTATAGAGTCAGTGTAATTCCAAGGCAGGATAATTCTGAATAGCCAAATCCCTTGCCTTCAGCTCTGTTTAGATCCGATGCTTTATACTGCTTGATTGAAATAAATACCCCAATCCTGTCACTCCCTGCTCTCCACAGCCACTGGAATTCCACTGGAGACAGGAATTCCTGTCAGCCTGGGATCTGCCCTGGGTGTTCCAGTGCTGGATCTGTGCTGGCACCAGGCAGGAGCTTCAGAGCTCTCACAGGAGCAGCTCGGTGTGCTCTGAAAGAAGTGCTGGTCATCCTCAGCTCCTCCTGGTGTTAATTTTGACCATTTTTATGGAAGGTTTTGTTGGTTTGTCTGCCTGTGAAGGTTTTTTTTTTTTTTTTTGGAGGAAAGGCTAAAAGTGATGTTTTTTAGCTCTGTCCATTATTTCTGTCTGCAGCTGGCTGTCAGCAGAGCTGAGCATGAAGAAGTTCAGTGCAGCACAAGGAGAGGGGTGGCTGTGGGGATGGGATTGTGGCTCCTGCCTCTCTGGAAAGGGTGAGCAGAACAATTACCCAGCCTTTGGAGGAAACTGGAAGCCCACTCCTTGCATTTCCCTTCAGCTGCAGGGAAGGGAAGGAGGAGGAGACCGCAGTTTATTTTACATCTTTGACCTTTTAGTCTCCCAGACTTCAAACACGATCAGACTGCAGAGGGAAAGGAGGAGGCTGCAGAGCCAGGAGGAGCAGCAGAGGGGCTGTCCTCAGAGGGGGAACCCTCAGCCCTGGAACTTTCCAGAGCAGGAAGATGTGATGGTTTAATCCTGAACCACGGGCAGGGGTGAGACACTCCCTGTCCCTGCTCTCAGCCTTGGCCTTGCCTCCCTAAAACCAGCCCCAAAACCATCCTCGTGCCAGCAGGGACTGTGCCTGTGCTGACATTTAGGGATATTGGTGTAGGTTGCTCTGGGTTGGATTGGGAGAATTAAAAACATTGAATTGGGCAGTAAATAAAAGAGGAGAGGTCACTGCCATCCAGCACTCCTTTATTTCTGGTTATTTATTGAGGCAGTTCCCTATTGAGCCCATTAGTGATGAGTTCAACATTCCCTCCAGAGCCCCTGGAAGCAGAACTTGCCCCCAGAGCCTCTTCCCTGGTGGGGGTCAGGATTGAAATGCAGCAGGGACTGATGCTGTGCATGGCATCCAGCCAGCCCCAACCAGCCCCGTGTCACTGTCCTGTCCTGTTCCTCAAGGTGTTAAAATTCCATGATTTTAATCCAGATTTAAATAGGGACACCCCATAATATTGTGCCCTCTTCTTGGAGGTGTGTCTCTGCTGTAAATTCCTGCTTTTTCTGATGTTCCTCCCTGCATTCAGCCAGCAAGACAAACGGAAAGGATAATTTTACATATTATTCCTCTTATTTACAGTAAAAACAACACCCTGTTTGTCATTATTACTTAGATATTTTACTAGGCTTGAGATGCTGGAATTAAAGCAAACCTTGGGCTGATGGGGGGGGCCCTTTTGGGCACGTAGAGCCCAGTGCTGGAGTCAGAGGTGGCCCCTTCTGGTAGCCACAGACGGGCCCAGAGCTGGTGGCGCAGTTGGTGCCCCAAAGCAGGAGCTGAGCTGTGTCCAAACCCCTCCTGCATCCAGGGCTGTGAGCAGCTCAGCTGGAGCAGTGGAAAACAGACTGCTAAAGGATGGATCTGTAGGAAAAAACAAGCTGAGGTCTGGCTTGGTACAACCTTCCCCCCCCAGTTCTGGTGTTACAACAATTTGAATATCAGTTAATGTAACTTCTTGTATCCAACCAAGCTGGGAGATAAATCTCTGTGTTTTTATAATAAATGTTCCTTTATGGCAATCGCCATATGCTACCTCTGGTCCTGTTTGGAGTGTAAATCATAACAAATGTGGATCCTAAAATGCTTTATTGTCTTTTTATGGCCACATACGGCTGCTGCTCCTTCCATTTGTGATTAATTTTTTTAATGGCTCCCCCTAGAACCTAAAAAATAATTAAAGCTAATGAATACTCTGTGGTGACAGTAAAGGAAGGAGCATATTGCATTTTTTCTCACTCCCCAGATCTGATCAAAAGCGGGCTGGAGCTGTGAAGTTGTGACACTGACATTTTGTGCTGAGCTGCCGACCACCTCCTGAGACCAAATGATGACTTTGGGGAAGAGCAGGAATTAGAGTTTTCATTGTTTCACAGCAACAGTGCTGAGAGGGTGGAATTAAAAGCAGTTGAAGTCACAATGTTTATTTCTTAGCAATCCTCTTTAAAGAAATCAATCCGAGATGTAAAGGACTTTAAGACAGATTTTTTTCCCTTTGCCCTTGCCCCCGGGTGCATGAAGCGAGATATTTTATACACTGGGACTGGCCAAAATACTGATTTCAACCCAACCCAGAACACAGCCCCTTTTCCTTTCCAAGGCTGGGGTCCACAGGTCTGTGTGTCCTTCCAGGCTGGGGTCCCTGGCTCAGGGAGCTGCAGCTGCTGAAAATTAAGAAGGAATCCCCAGGAAATCCCTGGCAGAGCCTCCCCAGTGCCATTAATGCCACCTGCACTCCAGATCCAGAGCTGGGACTCTGCTGCCAGGGTTTTATCTGCCCTCCAGAAACTCTCGAGTTTGATTTCCTTGTTCTTCCCCTCCAGTGCACTTGGGTGTTGAACTTCTGCATGGGAGCACAGCCAGCGTTGAGCACTGCCTAAAAACTTTTAAAATTCACTTCTCAAAACTAATATTTATCTGTAAAGGCTGTAATTAGAGTGTGGGGGGTGTTGCTGTGCACGTATCTGGCTCTCTCTGGGCTTCCTGCAGCTCACAGCGGCTTTGAAATGAAACTTGAGGGGAATAATTGTGAATAATCAACCCCAAGTGCTGGACTGGGGTTAAAGTGTCAGTGCTGCAGGAGAAACCTCAAAGGTCCCATCCCGTGGGGGACTGGCCAGGGCTGCAGCTGTGGGGATAGATGGAAAACAAACTCCCCAGGTAGCTCTTGGCGTGGTGTCACCTCCTCCTTCACTGCTGGGTGTGAGCACATGGGGCTTGGAATTCACTGGGAATTTTCCATCTCTGCTTTTCAGGCCCTGAGTGATTCCTTCTTCCTTCTCCTTCCTTCTTCCCCTTCCTCCTTCCCCTTCCTCCTTCCCCTTCCTCCTTCCCCTTCCTCCTTCCCCTTCCTCCTTCCCCTTCCTCCTTCCCCTTCCTCCTTCTCCTTCCTCCTTCTCCTTCCTTCTCCTTCCTTCTCCTCCTTTGCAGCTTCAACCTTTCTGCCCTCCCAACTTCATGGCCAGTTCCCAGTTACATCAAGTAATCATTTTCTTCCAGAACAGCTTTAATTACAAAACCAAGCAAATAAAGGATAATTAAGAATTACCATCGTCTGCAGAACTGGTGGGAGAAGGAGCTGCCTTGCAGTTAAGTCACTGGCAGAGCCCTAAAATTGAATCCCACCTTCTGAATTCCAATTGACATCTGAAGATGGGTACTCTTGCTTCCATTTTATGCTTTAAGTTGATTAATTTCTGGTTATATGAGTTTTAATTGGTTAAGTCAATTTGTTTTGCAAGATAAAACCAGAGCTTTAAGAAAGCACTTTTTAATTTGTAAATGTTCATTCCAGAGGGAGAACTGTTTATAGTTAAAACCTGAAATGTGTAAGGAAAAAGGTCATTGAAGTCAATGTCAGGGTGGTCAAACTTTACTGTCCTGGCTGCTTTTTTAAAAAAATTTCATGACCATAAAGTTGCCATTTTCTGTAGTAGGTTCCCCATGAGCTTCCCCCTGTACAGTTGTGCAGTATCATGAGTTAGAGAGAACCAAATTAAACTGTTGTGGCATATAAAAACAGCCAACAAAGGCAGGCAGCTTTTTTCCTGAACCCCCAGAGATTTATACTGGCAGTTTGCAACTCGATGAAATGGATAATGGAAGTCCCTTGTCACAATAACTCAGCTTTAAATGTATTGTTGGATTAATAGACTCAGTTATCCACTCTTCCAAGGAGAAAAATGACTTGTGGTTTCAAATCAGGCCCTCACTCGTGGCATCCCATCAAATTAGCCAAACAGGCCAAATTTAAACTCCTGGCAGAAGCCAGGCACTCTATGAGTTGTGTCGTAAAAAATGAGTTTATTTATTTTTCATGATTTCCAGTTGCCATGGCAACGGCTGTGGGTGACACACGGTGGTGGCCGTGAATCCCCCGAGTCAGGAGTGGGACGCAGGTGATGGATGTCCCTGTCCCCTGCCCGGGGAGCTCCTGCCTGCTGCCACCTCCCTGTGCGGGGAGGGAGCTCACTGAGGGTGGGACACAGCTGTGGAGGGCAGCAGGGCTGGATTCCTCTGCTGCAGATTGCCGTGGGGAGTGGGAATTCACAGCTGGGGGAAACAGCTCGCTGCCTTTCCCTGGGCTGTGGAGCATTCCGTGGGATTTTAGCTCTCACACACCTGGGGAAGGCTCTCCAGGGAGAAACTGTCGCTATTGGACGCGAAGTAAGTACACAGAGGCTTGGTAAGTTCAACGGCCAAAAAGGAGCACCTTTTATTCAAGCATCTGATAGTTATAGAATTCCAGAGGTGACCGTGGATTGGAGGATGGAATTGCCACCTCTCCAACCACTCTGGTCAAACCAACAGCCCATCAATTCTCTCCTCCCACAAAGAAGAATGCGAAACAATCGTTATTTCCATGAACAGTGCGTGAGAACTCTAGTAGAAATATGGAAACATCATCAGAAGGCTGAAGAAGTTTTATGAGAACTTTAAAACTTGCAAAAGAACTATAAAAGAAAGCTTCACACTTTTAAAAATCAGGGCAACAAGGAACCACCTTGGCCATGTCGCTCCCACCTCCCTTGTCCTTGCACTCGATAACCTCACGAGATAATTTCACTCTTTGTAAGGTCATGGCTTGGTTCAGCCAAGACACAAACCCCTCACTGGCACAGGGTGCCCAGAGCAGCTGGGGCTGCCCCTGGATCCCTGGCAGTGCCCAAGGCCAGCCTGGACATCGGGCTTGGAGCAGCCTGGGACAGTGGGAGGTGTCCCTGCCATGGCAGGGGTGGCACTGGGTGGGCTTTGAGGCCCCTCCCAACCCAAACCTCTCTGGATTCGTGTGCAGAGCACTCAGGGGCTCCCTCTCTGCACCATGGATGGGCTGCACGGCTGCGCTCCCACCTTTACCTTGTGGCTTTGCAGAGGGGGGGTTTGGATGCTGTTTTGCTCTCAAACCCCCAGTGTGAATCCCCAGCCCCTCCAGCTGCCCCAGGGTGGAGCAGCACCCTTGGGTGGGGTGGATGATCCTGGCTCACAGCTGGAGAGGGGCAGAGGCTGGGTCTAACAGCTGTGAAGCTGCTCTGGTGTGCCATCAGTGCCTGCTGGATGTTGTGACGTGGCAGAGCACTGTGGGAGTGTGGCAGGGCTCCTTCCCCAGCCTCTCAGGGCAATCCTGTGTCAGCCTGAAATGTGGGATTTTGGGGTCCAAACCTGAGAGAGCTCACGGCACTGAGGCAGCACTTTCCCTTCAAAGCCCCTCTCTGCCTGTGCTCAGCACCTCCTGTGACGTAGCACATGGAAAGGCAGAAGTTTGCTTCATAAAAATCTCATTTTCTCCTCTTAATTAGGCGGTTCCCCCAATGAGCCACGTGGGAGTCGATGGAGAAGGTGGGGATGTTGGCACAGCCCGGCCCCACGGAGGCTGATTGATGAAGCACCAGCTTTGAACTCTGGATTTTCCTTCTGAAATACTGAATAAATAAGAGAGGTGGAAGAACTGAAGGCAGGGAAGATGTGTGGCACTGCTCCCTCCCCGCCTTGCTCAGGTCAGTGGGGTTTCCACCTCTGTGTTCCTTTCACTGTGATTTCTTTTAAGCCTGTTTTAATAAATGCCATCTTCTACCTGCCCCTAAATCTGGCTGAATGTAAGGGGCTGTCCCTGAGGGGATGAAATTGTGCCCAGCATGAGCTCAAAGCCAGGCCACTCATCTCCAGGTGAGGATTGTCCATAAACCCGTCCAGACAGAACACAAAAGATCATCAAGGGGGGTGTTTTGAGCTAAAAAAGGGCAGATTTGGAGTAGTTAGAAGGAAGAAATTTTTTACAGTGGGGGTGGGCAGCCCTGGCACAGGGTGCCCAGAGCAGCTGGGGCTGCCCCTGGATCCCTGGCAGTGTCCAAGGCCAGGCTGGTGTGGTGCCCAGGGATGGTGGAAGGTGTCCCTGCCCACGGTCTGCCCAGGAGGTTTGGAGGGGTTCTCCAGGTGGCTGTGTGGAAATTGGTGATGGGAGCATTCAAAGGACCCTCCTTGGAGCAGCAAAACTGCTGAGCACAGCACATCCCTGAAGCGCAGGGAAGAGCTTTTATTTTAAACTGCGACCATGAAACAGGAAAAAGCTTCTGCCTTTTGATTTTTGCCTTTAACATGTTAAAGTAGAAGCACCTGCTGCCTGCTGGGCTCATTAAATATGTCCTTTTATTTTCATAAATCACCACGGTAGAATTTGAATTATTTACTCGGTAAACTCAAGGCTACATTCATTTACATTCTCCAAGGTTTTTCTGCATCAGCTTTGGAACCTTTTTCTTCCCACCTTTTGTTCAGTGCCCACCTTGGCTCCCCAAGCAGGATCCCTCCCCTTGGTGACTGCAGGGGTTTCATGAACTTCAAAAGCAGCCAGGGATGTCAGGCACACGCAGCCGTTGTGCCGCCGCTGAATTATGGATCAGAATACAGCACATCAAACATTCAGAATTATTCACTTGTGGGTCTTTGCTTGGTAAAGCAGTAAAAATCCCTGCATTTCTCCTTTGCTGAGATGTGGGGTGGTTGTTTTACATGCTCCAGAGTAATGTTAGCAGGGGTGTGGGGGGATGTGGGATTTTTATTTTTTTTAACGAGGCACTTCAATCAAAGCTTCATTCTACTGTAAACCCAATTAGCTCCAGTCTGCCAAGTCAGCTCGACTGCCTGCAAGAATGTGTGTAAGGCTATGAATAATTGCTAAACTCGGGTTTCATTCTATCTAGGAAATGCCACGAGGCTTTTGTTAGCCCCAGATAAACCCCCTACACTTGGCTCTGAGGTTCCAGCTGAAGGCACACGCTCAGAGCCCAGAAATGTGTTTGAGCAGGGCTGTGTGTGTGGGGAGGCTCGGCGAGGAGGCACTGCTGCCTTTGCTCTGAGCAGAACCTGGATCCTGGGCTCTCCAAACACTCAGGGGTGGTGCCAGGAGCTGAAGTGGGGGCAGGAGGAGAGGTTCCGTGGCTCTGCTCCCGTGGCTGCACACCAAGCCCGTTTCTGTAGGAAATGAAACCGCTGTGCCCTCCAGGAGGAAGGGCTGGAAAATGAAATGCTCCAACAAAACATGTGGAAAATGTGTCACCTGCTTTGGGTGGGGGAGTGCACAAGGGTGTTCAGCTGAATTTTAGGTGCCACGTGCTGCTTTGTGTCAGTTTGGACACGGTTCCACAGCTGGGATGGGCATTCAGGCTGGGCAATCAGAGCCCTGGCGTGGGGCAGTCAGGGCACAGGAGGAGAGCAAACGGCCTCGTGTGGTGCCAGGGGAGGTTCAGATTGGGTATTAGGGGGAAATTTCCTCATGGAAAGCGTTGTCAGGCATTGGAACAGGGCAGTTGTGGAGTCACCTTCCTTGGAAGTGTTTTAAAAAACCTGATTGTGGGACCGGAGGACGTTGTTTGGTGCTGAGCGTGGTGCTGCTGGGCTGATGGTTGGCCCCGATGAGCTCAGAGTCTTTTCCAGCCTGGATCACTCTGTGGTGACACCAGAGGTGTCCCTGGGACTTGGCTGCATGACCCACCCAACCCCAGACAGGGAGGTGGGACACAGAATTGCCTCCGGGGCTCCTTCCAGCCCTGAGGAATGTGCTGTCCCTCCTCTTGCTTTGGCCAGCTGGCAAACACAGGCTGCATTTCCTGAGGAGAGGAAGGCTGGGATTTCTGCTTGTTTCCAGCAGGACACACCTTGTCTTGGGGTCTGGTGAGCCAGTGCCGTGCCCACCCAGGGACGCCAAATCTCGGGGTCTGGGTGTCAGGGTGACCCCAAGAGTGTAAAAGTCCTTGTTCTCCCAGCCCGTGCAGCCAAAGAAGGAGTCTGAATGTGCAGGGTCGGCTTCTCAAGGGTGTTCATTTTCCCTTCTCTAGAACATTCTCTCTCTGCCCTGCTGAGCTCTGCCCAGCAGCTCGGCCATGGCATTCTGTCTGCCCTCAGGGCAGTGTTTACATTTTATACCAAAAACTCCGTGTGCCGTGGTTACAATAACGTGCCAATGTCTGTCATTGATGTTGGACAGTGTGTCTGTGCCTTAAACCAACAGAAAAGTGTCACCAGCACAGCGAGACATGGAGGGCAAGGAGAAGGAGAAGAAGGTCAGGACATGCCCAAATCCCTCCATCTTGTCCCCTTGAACCCCATTCTAAAAAGCCCCAAAATTCTACTTTTCCACCCTGCGTTAATTCAACTACCACACTACTCAAACCCTTGTGGTTTGTAATTCCTCACACAGAGTTGGCAGCTTTTCCCACGGGCTAAAATGGAAGCCACAGGTGTTTTTGACTTTGTGCCAAGGTCTCTGAGCCCCCTGCCAGGGTCTGGAGCCAGCCGGGGCAGCCAGAGGGATGTCCTGGATTCCCACAACCTTCCCCAGGTGCGATGGGTTTTTCCTTGGGTATTTTCTTGTCTTTCTACCATGCATGCAAAATATCCCTATTTTTCCCTTTCCATCTGTAGAGCACCTCAAAAGTTGTCATGGGAGCGAGTCACCCATCTCCCTTAGGCTCAGGTTTGATGGACTGTGAGTCCTGTTAATGTCCCTCAAGGGTGGCCACATTCCAGTGACATCTTGAAGACTCTCCCACTGTTTTCTTCCCAAAAATTTACTTTTAAAATTTATTCTCCCTGAAACCTAAGGCCCATCAGGTGATCTTAAACTCCATGTGATGGCCATTGGTGAGATGTGTGATGAGATTTCGACATCTCAAGAAAAGGGCTGGGTGTTTTGCAAGATTTTTCTAAGTTCAGTGTTAAATGCTGTGTGTTTGCACTGACACACGTTTAGGCAGGGGATTTTTTTCCCCGGATGCGGCACTGTATAAAGTATCACAACATTGCTCCCTTCTTTTGTAACGCCCGCCAAAAATAACGTTTGAAAAATGGAAAAGCCTCAACACGAAAACATTTTTACTACAGGGGAAGAAGTGATTTTGGCTGATTTTATGGTATCAGCTCCATGGACAAATGCCTGTTTTGACAGCCATGACCCAAAGCTGCACGTGGGGGGGAGCGCCAGTGACTCCCAGCAGCAGCAGCGGGTGCCACGCTGGTTTGGGACACTGCAGCTCCTCTTTCCCTGCTGTTGTGACCCCCCCGGGCTCTCCCTCCCCTCTCACTCCACGTGGGGGTGGCTCTGAGGAGCAGGTGACACCTGAGAATAGAACACCATCCACAGGGAGAGGGTTTTCTTTATATAGGAGCCGTGTCTGGAGAGCTGCGAGACTCCCAGACACTGGGAAATCTAGAGGGAGATTTTAATCTTAGCTCGTGCTGTGGGATAACCTAAAAAACACAAGCACGGCCCAGTTCCTTTGAAAAATGTGTTAGATGATCCCTCCTGCTCCTAAATCTGGGTGTGAACAACCCCACAGAGCCCGGGCAGGGTGGGTGGCTCTGGTGGCTCCTCAAGCACCACACGTGTGTGGGAATGCAGGGACAGCCCAGAAACACCAGGAGTTTCCAATAGTGCTGGCATTAATTAGGGGCAGGGGAAGTTTTATTTCCATTTATTTGATTGCTGGCTGATTCTGGAGTCTCTTGTGTGTGTGTCAGCTCCACGGGTCTCAGCTGGGATGTTCCAGACACATCCAGGAGAGCCCATCCAGGGCTGCCTGTTCAGAAGGTCCTGCTCCTCTGCAGAGCTCCTGCAGCAGCTTCCTGGAGTTATTTATTTATTTATTTATTTATTTATTTATTTATTTAACATGTATTTATTTATATTTTTATAAATTTATAATATATTTTTATATTTTAATATTTTATATTAATATATTTTTATATTTGTGTATATATATTTTATACATATGTAGTTTTATATATTTATATGTTTTTATATATGTTTTTATTTTATATATCCATATATTTTATATATTTATCTATTTACATATAAATGTACATTTATATCAATATGTATTTATTAATATTTCTATATTTTCTGTTTATATGGCACTGCTTAGGGTGAGTTTTTACAATGCTTTGCAATTGAAACGACACACAGAGCCTAATTCGGGTTGGGTTTTGTGGTGGGGACTGAATTTAATGCTCTTAGCTCCGTGCTCTCAGGCTGAAGACAACTCTGGGGGGGGAGAACACGTGGAAGCCATTCCAGAAGATTTACATGTGCAAAAATACAGGGTGCTTTAAATGCAATTCCAGGGATTCAGCTCCAGGTTCTGCATTAGGGCACTCCAGGGTGGCAGCTGGCAGTGGTCCTGCAGCAAGGGGGTCAGTGGGGAAAGCGCTGCCCTGTCCCTGTCCTGGAGCATCCCAGGAGCAGACAGGCTCCTGCAAGGAATCCCAGCCACCTCCTGAGATGGATTTTGCGGCGCTGAGTTGGATTTTTAGCATTTAGGATCGGTACACGGAGCATGGTTTGCTGGGCTGGAAGGAGCAGGGGGAGCAGGGCACAGGCAGCCCTGGGTTTGGGCACAGATTTCTGGCCGCCGGGCTGACACTGGTGGCCAAATGAAGTGTGGTTTGCTCTTCATGTGACTGCTGAGGCAGAGCTGTGGCTTTGGGGTCCAGCAGGAGCCACGTGGGGGTTCTCTGCGGGGTGCAGCATCCCTGCCCCTTTCGGGAGGCAGAGCTTCTGTGGGGCCGCAGAAATGGGGACAAGGTGGAGCTCTTGGGCAGCGTGGCAGTGGTGCCAGGGCTCTGCAGGAGCTGAGCCCTGAGTGCTCCAGCGTGGCCCTGCTGTCCCCAGGGCTGTCCAGGGGGAAGGACACGCTGTGGACACTTGTCACTTTTAATGGCTCCACGCCGCTGCAGCTTCGAGCCAATCAATTTTATGAATCCAATTTGTAGCTCCCGTTCCTCCTTATATAATCTTCATTTGTTTCCAATGAGCTGAGAGTGTGCCCCTGAGATTCTAAACATACCTCTTTATTAGTTCAAACAGCAACTGTTACCTACAGAAGCCAAACTTAGCACTAATGTATGAAATGAGATGAAGAGCTCCTTTTAAATCCCCTCCCAGGTGTTAGATAACAGGGACTGTGCTGGGAGGGGGAGCAGGGGACTGCAGAGTGCTGGGCACTTCAATGATCTATTGGATTTATTTCTCCAATAAGAAACAGATTAAACCCCAAAATGCAGGCATTTGGGGGGGGGGTGCACAGCAATCAGCCCTGATCCCCCTAATGTCACACTCACCAAGGTTGGCCTCCCTCTGCCCTCGGGACAGGTTTGGAGAGTGTCTCAGGAGCAGTTTTACAGCTGATGACCCCATTGAATGGTTTTTATCTCTGTCACACACCACGGTGTCTCTCTCGCACTGCTGAGCTTGCTGGGTGCCCCGGCTGGGATATCAGTCTCCCATCTCCAAGATTCCCTTCCCAGCCTCGGGGTTCCTCTCCCAAGGATATTCCTGTACAACCCAATCTCTCTGTGAGAGGTTGTTTAAGGTATTGAAGATTTTAAGGTATTGTTTTAGGTATATGATTTTTAAGGTATTGAAGATTTTAACGAGCCAAGCTGGAAATGTTCAGCTTTTCCAAGAGAGCACAAGGAGGAGGGAGAGGGAGGAACCACAGCACGGTCCAGGCAGTTCTGGCTGTGCTGTGTTGTGGCTGTGGCACCCTCCAAAATCGACATCCACAACTCCTGCCAGGGGTGACACACTGCTTGGACATCCCAGAAGGATTTTGCTCCAGACTGCAACTCCTGAAAGGCCTGGATTCAGCCACGTTCATTTTCTGTGCCATAACCAGAAACGAGGAAGAGCAGGGGTTATCTCTGGGATTTCTGCACTGAAGTAGGGGCTGGGAAGAACTGGGGGTCTGGGAGAGCTGGGACTGCCCCAGCAACAGCTTTGGAGGAAGGGGCTGCTTTAGAGGTTTTTGGGGATGTTTTTAGCAGGGTGTTTTTTGCCATTCTCCAGCCCAGTTTACAGCTGGCTCTGTGTGTGTGTCAAAGGCAAATTCCTGACTTCCACGAGCAGCTCTTCCTGCAAAAGCTGTTACTTGAATTAAGTTGCAGGAGTGTAGATGAGAAAAAAATTGCTTTTCCTCTAAGGAATATGAGGATGTTTGTCAATTCCTCTCCATTAGGAGCCCAGTGCACTCCGAAGCAAAGATGAAAAGTGAGGATCAGATGAAAGGACGGAAATGCTCACTCAGGTAACTCAGGGATGTGACACACGCTGTCACCATGGAGATCCCCAGCAGTGCTGGGGACACTGGGGGCACATTTGGCATCTCCTTGCTCTGGGAATACTAAACCTGCCTGTGCAGTGATGCTCATCAGGCCTGGAATGGTTTTGGATAAGAGGCAGCCATATATTGATCAGATGGATGGATATTATGATTTTGAGTCCAGGGATTATTCCAGGTGTTTCCATGTGCAGTGGGCAAGCAGGGGGTGGAGTTCAGGTGTTCTGGGGTGTGTGGCTGCTCAGGAAACTGCCTTTGACTGCTGCACGAAGCAGGATAACGTTTGCTGTGGCTTACCCTACATTCCTTGTATTTTCAGGTATCTGTACGCTCATTTTCCTGGATTTCTGACTTGGAAAGCCTCTCTGTGCTGCAGTACCTGTTCCCAAGGTGGGTGGGCCCAACATTAACAAAGCTTTAAGCCAAGAAATACAATCAGATGTAGCTTTTTAGCTTGTCTTTACAATCACCCACGTGTGTGGATATGGCTGGAATTTTCAAGGAGCTGTATGGATCCAGTCTCTGATGGATTCAGGTGCATTTCCTCCTTCAGGGTTGGCAGCAGAAAGGTGACTGTGGCTTTAAATGACATTAAAATGTGGCTCCCATCCTCCTGTGTCCCTAAAAAAATTTAGTGCCACTGTAATTATTAGCATTCTCATTAAGAAGAGTTTAGCTGAAACCAAGACACAAAGATGCAGCAGTGACTTCATCAGAGCGATGCAAATCCAGATAAAGCAGGTTCCTAATTCACTTCCATGCTTTCAAATAAATCCTCAGAGCATCAATTACTGTATCTCTTGTAAAGCAATTACTATCAGCCTCCATTGCTCCCCTTTACACATTTTAATTTAATCATTATTTTCACTTTAAAATACAGGGTAAGGAATTTCGCAGCTCCTCAGGAAGAACTAAAGCAGACAACAGCAACAAAAACCCTGTAAAAGCAGAAATTACTTTCTTTTGTAATCAGGTTGATTAGACTCGTGTATAATCATACACAGCAGGTGGGAAGATTAACATTTCACTAATTCCTAGTGGTCATTACAGCAAGGAAATTTAATCTGCAGAGTTCACAAGGATTGCAGTTGCATGCTGGTAAAGCTCATTTAAAAGACAGAGCAAAAACAACACAACTTTGTATTCTGGAATCCAGTTTTCCTCTGAACTCTTCTGGCCTGCAGGCAATACACATACACCAGGATCTTCTACTTAATTGAGAAATAGATTTGTATTGATCAGGCCCACTTAACAAGCACATTCTGAGCTGTTCCTGCTCTCAGTTACTCGGATGGGGAATGCAGGCAGACCCCAGAGGCTTGAGCTACCTGATAAAATAGATATTTTTACAGCAAATGCATTTTTCTCTGGGGGGGAGCTGCACTAGTACACGACACTGAGAGTCAGTTCTCGTATTTGGATCAATTCAGAGTAATTCTGCTGAAGTTGAACAACTTATTAATTTCTTCCTATGAAAACAAAAAGCGACATAATTATTATGATCAGGTTCTGCTTCACTGACCTGGATGTGGGTTACTCCAAAATAAAATGCCCAGCAGCTCGTCGTGAGCAGGCTCTGGTCATCTGCCATTCCTGCACCTCTGATCTGTGCACTCCTTATTCCCAGCTGCTCCCAGCAGGAGCCTTTCCCAGCCCATCCAGTGCTGCAGCCCAGGGTGGTCTGGGACTAAGCTGGGAATGCTTGAAGGGATATTGGATGGGTGAGCTGGGGTGACTGCTCTGCTTTCCCCTTGTGTGGGGTCTGGCTGGGGCTGAGCTGGGCTCTGTCTCCCACCAGGGAGATGAAAGGGCAGAAGGGAAGGCAGAGCTGAGCCCAAACTGGGCAGGGTTTCTGGGTGGGAGGTGGAAGCGGATCCCAGGGAAGCAGGGTCTGATTCCTTGTGCTGCACCTCCTGCAGATCCCAAGGCACAAACCCGTCAGAAAGCAAAATTGTAGGAATATAAAAAGGTAAAGGACTTTAGAAAGTGCAAAAAGGCCCCAAAAGTAAACATAAAGCTAAGAAAGACTGGGAAATTTCTAAACCTTCTCATGGGAAGCTAGGAAGTTAAGAACGAAGTGAATACATTGATATTTATCATAAGGAACAAGAAAGAACAAGAACTTATTGATAGTTCAAGATGTGAAAAGTCCTAGATATATGCCTTGCAAAGATAGAAAAGTTTCCATCTTAAATAATGAATTATTGTGTATTCTTTGAGGTTCATAGAAGTCCTTTTGTTAATGTTAAACCCACTTAAGTCCTTTTCTTATTGGTTAGAATATAATGACTTTACACCTTTTCTTTTTATGCTGTTGGTTCAAAGAATCTGTAGAAAAAGGCTTTGCATGGGCTGCCATCCTGTCTCTGATCTGTGTTTGCATGGATGTTGTTATTTCCCTGTGTCTCTTGCTTTTTGCTCGTATGATACAGACAGATAACAAATCCTCAGTCTGCAGCCAGTCAGGGTCTGTCCCATTTGTGAGACACAAAAAACGGGACAGATCCGGCAGAAATCACCATCTCTGGATGTGTTTAAAAAAAGACTGGACGTGGCACTCGGTGCTGTAGTCGAGTTGAGGTGTCAGGGCATGGGTTGGACTTGATGATCTTCGGGGTCTCTTCCAACCTCATTATTCTGTGTGATCCTGTAAACTGGGCAGGGTTTCTGGGTGGGAGGTGGAAGCAGATCCCAGGGAAGCAGGGTCTGATTCCTTGTGCTGCACCTCCTGCAGATCCCAAGGCTCAAACCCGTCAGGAAGCTGGAGAAGGATGGGGAGGAGAAATTCAAGCTGGTTTTGCTGGATTTGGCTGGAGCCAAAGGAAGCTGGAGAAGGATGGGGAGGAGAAATTCAAGCTGGTTTTGCTGGATTTGGCTGGAGCCAGGTGCTATTCCCACAGATAACAGCATCGCCCTCCAACCAGAGCCAGAGGCCACTGAGCTTGGTTTGATTGAACACTGCGGAATTTCCATCCCACAGAAAAGCAGGGAGTGGGAAGAGGGGGCCCTGAGGTTGGGAATGTCCCATCTTTGGGTTAAAAAGATGCTCAGGAGCCTCGTGGGGCTCCGGGGAGCCCAGAGCCAACAGGAAAATGTCAAGGAGCTGACACTAACGAGGATAACAAAGTTAATGAGTAAACAATGAGCCAAGTTAGGCCATCAAATGCAGAGTTAACGAGCCCCCTGAATCACCGGGGATCTGCTGCTTTAATGATGCTGTTGTGAAAGCGATGGCCCTGAGCTATTTCAGACCACGTACACTGAATTTTGGCTGACGCTTATCAGTTTATATGCAAGGAAATTTATAGCACGGAACTGAAATGAAACAGTGCTTTGGACAGGGAAAAATGGATTGCAGGTGCAAACAAGCATGAAATGAAAATCTACTAATGAGTTTCCATTAGCAGCTAAATACATAATCGAATAATTTTTAGCCAACGTAGAGCAATGAGAAAATCAATTTATTCCTTCTAAGTACTCCTCTATGGATTGATGGTCTAGCACAGCTCAGGCTGGTTTTGTTAAGTGAGAGCTGAGCTTGGGATTCAAAGCAGAGCATGGGTTTGCTTCTGCTGAGTATGAAAGGAATGCATTTTCCTTGGAAACCCTAAATAATATAAGGTAAAAAAATATATATCTTAGTTAAAATAGAGCATTTCCATCTGAAAGCTTCAGAATAAAACATTCCAGGAAAATGGACCAGCACTGGCCTGTAATTGACTCAGAAATGTCCATTAGTGCAGTAAGGCTTGTTCTTCACTGCTCTTGAAGCAACAGGATCCTCAATTTCCTTCCTTTTTGCCTTGAACAGCCTCTGACCTGGCTTCTCTTTGCCTGGTGTTTCATACCTGATTCAATTATGGGAAATATTTTTCTTGAGGCTCTGGCACAGCTGGGGCTGCCCCTGGATCCCTGGCAGTGCCCAGGGCCAGGTTGGACACTGGGGCTGGAGCAGCCTGGGACAGTGGGAGGTGTCCCTGCCATGGCAGGGGTGGGATGGGATGAGTTTTAAAGTCTCTTCCAATCCAAAGCATTCTGGGATTTGTGTACAAATTCAGTATAAAGCACATCTCAAAATACCTTGCTTTCCTAAGAACCTGTTTCTGTCTGTGAACCTGAAGCCAAAATGAGCCGTAAATTGTCTGGATATGGCTGGAATTTCAAAAGCTCATTTAACTAATTTTGTCTAAGAAAATGCCCATATTTTGGACCCATCTAAAGGGAGTTTTTCATTTCCAGCTGGCTTTGTATCAAACCATAGTGTGCTCTACAGCAGGCAAATGAGAAAATCAGTATTTGCACGTCTTTCTGCAGAGCTGGGAATGCTGGGGGAGCCTGGAGATCCCCACGAGGTGTCCCTGAGGGCACCCACCTGGATGCCCTGTGCAGGTAAGAAACCAGGGACACGAGAAAGCCAAATATTCATTAGGAAACACCCTCTCCACAGCCTCTTCAGCTGAAGGAAGTTTATCTTCCTTCCCATCTCCCTTTAAAACTCTAAATGAGAAACAAGTAAAAATTTTATCCCCTTCCCTAGCCCCTGCCAGAACCCCGTGTATCAGGCAGCATCCTTTATCTGCCAGCAGCTGGAAATCTCACATTTTCATTGCCTGAATCACCAGATGCATTCATCAACCCTGACAAATGCCTCCAAACCACTAAATCACACCACTCCATCTCAATGGGCTACATAATCGTTGTCAGGCTCACAATAAATCTGGGAATATCTCTGTTCCACACTCCAATATCTCCAGCTTCTACCAGGGCTGAGAAACTGCCGCGGGAACACTGGATCCTAAGTTCAGTTTAAGAGTTTTTCAGTCCCTCAGAAATTTGATGAACTCATGAATTTATGTCAGGCTGGTTTATTTTTAGGAAAAAAAAAAAAAAAAAAAAAAAGTATTCTTTTCTACCCACAGGAATAACTCATGGGCTAAGAGATTTTTGCCAAGAATAAGGTTATATTTTAGTAAGTCCAAAAATATAGAAGGGGAAAATGATTCCCTGCTCTCCTGGGGAGCTGCCAGCTCTGTGGCCTGGCACTCCAGAGGACCCACAGCTGCCCAAAGGTGGCACTGGAAGGGATGGCAATATCCACCTATTCTATCCTATCCAATAGAATATAAACTAGATATCCTATAGCTTAGACAAATGATTTTTGACAAAACTTAGGGTAATTTATATTAAACAACACTTAAACTTGGAATTAATGAACTCCGGTGGCAAGGAATAATAAACTTAATTTGAACACAATATCAAAGTGATAAAATGTAACTTATGAGTACTTAGACCTAAGCACAGTGAAACTTTGCTTGATCAACACTCAGGAGATGCTGCTGCTGTTTTTCCTGTTTTCCAGGGTTTTCCTGGCTTCAGGTGGGATTCTCCACTTTAATGAAGCCTTTGGCTGATGGAAGGAAAAGGATGGAGTCACATTTCTCTGTGGTTTCCAGGAGAAGAGGAGGGAACAATCCCAAACTCCTCTCCAAAACTCAGAGAGCTCAGTAGGTTGAAATAACCTGATGAAAACCCACAGCTCACCCAACCAAATCAGGTAAATTATTTTCAGCTTACTCAAAATGATTCGTGGGTTTAGACAAAATTTGAAGAAGTCTCAACAGAAAGGAAAGAAAATGATGAGAAAAACCAATAGCTTTGAGATGTTTCTGGTTTTGGTTTGAAAATGGTGCTTCCATTTCAGAGGTATGGAATTTACTCCCAATTTATCCAGTCCTGTGGTGTTTAAATTCAATAAAAAGGTAAAACTCACTTAGAAGCTGTTTTTTAAAATCCTGCTCCCTCCTCTTTGGAAGCCTGGAAGGAACATAAAATGCAGTTCTCAGCAGAAGGGTGTAATTGGGAGGAACTGTAATGGATGGGCTGTGTTTCTCTTTGAAGTTCCCATTGATCAGTGCTGCTGAGACGATTTTTCTAATCCATAACTCAGGAACATGAAGGAATTGTCACTTAATTCTTTGGATGTTTGTGTTTCACCTCCTGAGAAAACAGACTCTGGCTTTGATTCAGGTTGTTCTGTGTAGAGTGGGGAAAATCACCCAGTTCTAGTGGGGTTTTTTTTAATATAAATTTTCCTCCCGTTAACCAAAACAGTTCTGTGATTTCTTTTTTATGTCTGACTTTGGTGTAAGAAAACTCCATCTAATACCTTCTGCTCCAGGAATGTGCTTTCAGCCAGTGGAGCAGTAATTAAGAGATGATTCCCCCCTCCTCTCCACTGGAGAGGCAGCTTGTGTTGAAAAACCAGCCCTTCACAAGGAGGCAGAACCATCTGTCCTCTCTCTGAGGAAAGAGATCATTTTTTTATGCTCACATTAGCTGAACCTCCGTGTAATAACTCGTTTCCATAAGGAAGGCACCCAGTGGGGATGAATTTCCATGCCCCTAATTGACACAGCTCTGATGGCAAAGCTGCCAGAGGAGCTCTGGCTGCAGCTGCTGGGAAGATCAGGCAGTTCCAGTCAGATCCTTGACCAGCCCTGGGACCTTGGAATCCTTCTGGAATTGTGGATGTGCAGGAAAAATGTCCTGGTGGTTAAAGTGCCACTTGTACTGACAAAACACCTTCTCTGCATGGCCAGCTACTGCCAGGTCGTGATCCCTGTGAATTTCATTAGCTCAGCTGAAACCAAAGGGCCTTGGCAGGAATTTCTGAAGAGAAAACACTGAAGACAATGAGGGTCTCACATAAATTCCTGCTGGATCCATGTAAGTTCTGGATATGAGGGCTCCTGGCTTGGAGAAAAGGGGGGACACTCAAACCCCGGGGGCAGGTACTCGAGTTCCTGACTCTGTTTTGATAAGAGAAGGAAAAATTATACTCCTGCTTGAGGAAGTGATGTTGAGCCAGGATTCAGAATAACAGTCATCAATAAATAATGAGGAGAGCTGTGAAGAAAATGAATTTTTCAAGGACTCTGAAGAACATCTTTGGAGCTGAGGTCTGGGACCTGCAGGAAGTACAACCTTCATCCCACTGCACATTGATCAGAGGTTTGGTAATTAGCTGCTTCTAAAATATCTTTTGCAGCTGATCTGGTATTAGTGAAGTGGTTTGGAGCAATACTTTCCACTGGTTTGCCCTGGTTTGAAGAAAAAGAAGGAAAATGGTGATTTGCTCTACCAGACTGTCTTCAAGCAGCAGTTTTTTTATGGCTGATGTATTTGTAATGTGAGTTTGTCCTGCTACTTACCCCTGCTTTTGCATCTCTTTATCAAGGACTGACTAATAATTCTTCACAAAAGCCTTTTGGGTGGATTTGGCATCTATTTTTGCCCAGAAATCTCCTCATCCTTCTCCCTTTCAGAATCCTCTCAAATCCCTCTCCGTGCTCAGACACTTGAGGACAAGCTGTGGCCATTGTGTAAGTGCAGAGCACAATCCAAATGGAAATGAAAAACAATTAAATATACATGACAAGCAGGTATTTAGACGAGCCTGGATTTCTTAATGGTTCATTTCCACCTTTCAACTAAATTAAACGTTGCTTTCATCTATTTTTAAAGGAATGTCTATTTTCAGTCAGGAGCTGCCCTGCTCCATCTGTTCCTCAGATGGTTTTGCTTCAGCCCAAGGACAGCCCCACTGGCTGTGTCAAAACCACGAGATTTTTATGGCACCACGGATGAGGATTCACACAAACCAGGGCTCTGTTACCTCCAGGACCCTTTGGAAAGTCAAATCCTCTGTAATTAATGATTGTTCCTATTAATGATGTGGTCGTGGCACTTATGGCATGGGTTTTGGGACCTGCTTCTTCCAGTGCCCCTCAGCAGCTGGAAGCTTTGGGGGCTTCAGGTGCTGCCTGCATCAAACTCATTCCTGGTAATCCAAGACCCTGTGCTGTGCTGAAATTCCCACATCTCTGGCTGGAATTCTGCTTCCATTCCCATATCTACAGCTGGAATTCTGCTTCCATTCCTATATCTACAGCTGGAATTCCCGTATAGATGGAATGCTTCCATTCCCATATCTACAGCAGGAATGCTGCTTCCATTCCCATATCTACAGCTGGAATTCCCATATAAATGGAATCCTTCCATTCCCACATCTGTGGCTGGAATTCTGCTTCCATTCCCATATCTACAGCTGGAATTCCCATATAGATGGAATACTTCCATTCCCATATCTGCAGCTGGAATTCTGCTTCCTTTCCCATATCTACAGCTGCACAATTCCCATACAAATGGCATGCTTCCATTCCCATATAAATGGCTGAGCAGGATTATAGGAACTGGTCAAGGGGCTCTTGGCAGTTGCTCTGCTCCCGTCTTGGGAATCTCATTCTCATTGTCTGAAAATCAGGGACAGGGAAAAGAAAAACTTAAGGTTTTTTGCCTCTTAATGACAGGTAAAATGAGGGGAATAATGAGACAAAAAAGACTGTAAAATGCAGCGTGTGAAGGAGATATTTGCATATCCCTCTCTCTTTTGGGTGGCTCAAGTGGATGTGGATCACGGATCTGTCTCCTTTGATGGAACAGGCACTGGGATTGGAATTCTGAGGGACATTTCATGGATTCAAACCCTCACAGGCAGGATGGGTGCAGGTCTGAGTGCCCTGCTGCCCCCGGGCTCCACAGCCTCTCCAGAGGCAGAACCTCTGCTGTAATTCCCAGGCTGGGAGACGAATATCCCTTGGCAGCTTCCGTATTGATCAGGGCAGCGCTGCCCTTTTGTTTTGTGCTGAACAGCCCGGTGTTTGCAACTGAGATCTGTCAGGAGCTGAGGCACTGAGCAGTGCACGTTGGAAGGAGCAGGGCCATAAGTTTCCCAGGAATTCACGGCGTGGTTAAGGCTGGGGAGGAACAGGCTGCACACAAACGGCCCCGCCATGCAAATCCCGATCGATGCGCTGACAAATATCCTGCTGCATCCCGCTGTCTCACTCAATATTTCTTCAGATAAACGGAATTCAGGAGGCAGGGAAAGGCAGAACGTTCCACCTGAAGTGGTGCACGGATGGGAGGTATTGTGGAACTAATCAGGAGTGGATGGATGAGCTTTGTGGCTGCATCAGTGTTTATTTCCTATCTCTGCTGCTAAACTGTATTCAAAGGGCTCTAATTGAGAAGGGGCCTGCTTGACAAGTAAAGCACCTTTTTTCCAATGTGTGTTCTGAAAAGGCAGTGCAGTATCTTTTCCTGGGGATAAATCCTGGAACTGTCAGGAATCTAGGTGAATACATTGATGCAGGGAACAAGGAACCCCCCCTCCAGCAATTTCCCCTCAAGCCCCAGGGCTCCACCAGGCATTGCCCAGCATCTCCACCCTTGCACAGCTCTTTGTGCCCTGCATCTCCCTCCGCTCCTCAGGTGTCTGCAGCCCTCTGTCCTCTGCCACTGTCACCCAGCTCAGCCTCAGCACCCCCTGCTCCTCTGTGCTGAAGCAGAAGATGTATGCAGAGGGGCAGAGCCTTCCAAAGGTGATGGCCAAAGTGTTTTAATCTGGGGTGTCTTTGCTGGTTGGTGTTGGACAGTTAGGAAAATCAGGAGAAAGGAGATATTTGATGTGCAAAAGGAACTATAGAAGAGGGTGCCCACAGAAGCTGTGGCTGCCCCACGCCTGGACTGTCCAGGGCCAGGCTGGATGAGCCCTGGAACAGCCTGGGGTGCTGGAAGGTGTCAGGGGTGGGACTGGATGAGCTTTAGCTGGAGGGGACCTCCCCACTTTTGGACACTCCAGGAGGGAGCTGGCTTTGCTGGAGAGGGATTCTCACTGAGCTCCCACTGCTGTGTGAGCTGGGAATTTGGGGGAGGTTTGGGGGGGTGACAAACACGCGCTGTCAGGAGAAACTTGGACTGACACTTGACAACTCCTCTGTTTTGTAAATTCCAGAGGAATTTGAATTGCATGGTATTTTTTTCACTTGCAAATGTTGCAGACTTGTTATTTTTCCCTTTCCCACATATTTTAAGCTTATGGCATTGCATAATTTTTTATAACTCTGTCCTTGTGAAGGAACAAGCAGAGAGCAATATCTCAGGAATAATTCCCTTGCAACAGCAATCTGCTTTTGCCTGTAGACAAAATATTCCAAACCATGTTAATAATTTTAATTTCCAGTGGTGTAAGAGCTGATGCTTCTAGAAAGGTGATCTTTAAACCTGTGGTGAACTCAGATGCCTCCAGAAGAGCTCTGTGGGAGTTCCAGGTTTGTTAGTGGAGCAAAATATTGGAGCTACAAGCTTGTTTGGAAATAATTTATGGAAGAGCAACTGGAGTAACCAAAGCAGGTGCTAAACTGAAAGGACTGCAGGGGGATTTGGTCCTGGGCTGGTTGAAGCTAAGGAAGGGCAGGGGAAGCCAAATGTTTGAGGAGGGCTGCAAGGGAATATCAGGCAGGAGATGTTTAGATAAACAATAAACAACTGCTCAAGGCAGGGATTGAGAGATGCAAAAAGAAATGAAAGGGGGGAAAAAAAGGGTTTTAATGAAATGCTGAGAGGATGTGGTCAGGCTGTGCCAGTGGGATTCAGTTCTGTGCCATCAGGGATCAGTGGCTCATGGGACTGTCCCCAGCTCCTGGGGCAGGTGAGAGCTCAGGGCAAGCCAGAAGCTGCTCCAAACTGGTGGTGGAAAACACGAGTAAAATTGAAACTTATATATGTTTTGGTGGGGAGGAGGAGAGAAGAAAATGTGGGTTTTTTTCTTAATGCCAGCTGGTGCCTTGTCTTTCATGGAAGAGGAGGAGGAGGAGGAGGCAAGAGGAGGGAGGGAGGAGTTTGCTTCTCCCATGGGAGAGGAGGAGGATGGAAAGTTGCTGAGGAAACCATTGGATTTCCTGGCATGATGTGATGGGGGAATTTGACCATCCCTCGATAGCAACAAAAATGTCTTTGCACAAAATTCCATTTAATCCTGGTTCAGAGTAAGTCAGGAGAGCTGAGGGAGTTCTGTGCCCTCAGGGAGGAATGGGAATAGCACAAGTGTGGCCTTTAGGCTCCTTGGAGGCAGGACAGGGTGAGTGGAGCATCCCTGCTCTGCATACACCCCGCTGAGGTGTGGCAGTGACACAGGAGGGACAGCACAGGAACAGCTCCCTGGAACTGTTTTCCTTCTCTTGTCGTTGCCCTCCTTCTCCACTGCAGGAAGTGCTCTTAGGACACTGAAAATTGACAGCATCTCTTTTCCTACCATTTCCCATCAATGCTCCCAATTTCTGGGAGCCTCTGCCCTTCCAGGAGCGCCGGGCCCTGGAGGTGCCCCCACACATCTGCTGGTGCCTGGCCTTGGCATTCCAGGCTCTTGGCAATCCCCTCCGAAGCATTTTGGTGGGAAAAGCCCCATTTCCCCTCCCTCCCCTGCCTGCAGCTCTCCTGGTAACAGCCCCATTCCCATCTCTGCTGTGTGCAGTATAAATCCCACTTCAGCTCTGTGAGATCTTCTCTGGGCTCTGTGGGCTGTTGTGCAGTCATTCCACTGCTGCTGGGAGCATTTGGAGCCCTTCCTATTATTTGTCTTTATTCTAGGGAATAAGTGCTCGGCATTTGCTGCAGATGTGCCTCTTCTACCAAAAAAATCCCCCTCAGCAGCAGAAATTAGCACAGGCACAACAGGCAGAGGTGGAAGCATTCTGGAAATGCCACACTGGCTTTTCCCAAACGACAGTGGTGACATTTTGGGTTGACAGGATCCAAATCATTGCGGGAGTGCTTTGGGGAGCACAGCGAGGGGTGGGGTGTCCCTGCTCCTCAGCTCCCCAGCACTTGCTTTTCTGGGTCTGCTGTGTCCAGGAGATTCCCCCCAGTCGCCACTTTGGCTCCTCTCTGGTGTTTTATTTAGAAAATTAAGTTGCTGTACAGTGTCCAGTGATGGTGTTTAACCCTGGGATAACATTTCAATGTGGAACAGCAAAGCAAGCTGGGAGGAACCTCTCACAGTGAGGTGAGAGCGCACTCATTTACAAAAGTACTTCAGTAGGAATTAAAATTTCCATTTTCCACACTCTCATTCTGATCCTCGTTGTCATTAACTTACTCCAAACCCCACTTGGTATTTCAAACTGGAGTAAATCATTCTGTCTTCCAATTAACTTCCATCCTCCAGACAACATAATGGGACTGATTTCATTCAACTCTGTTGTTTAATAAACATCTAAACAATTCTTTATCTCTGAGCCACATGGAAATGTGCACTCTGGTGTACTGAGCACGAGGTAATGGGCAAGAGGAAAATTACTGGAGAGAATTCATCTTGGGTTTGGTTTCTCAGCTCACCCTGGGAGCGATGGGCAAGGCCAAGGAATGAGCTGGAGCTGCTCTCTCAGCAATATTTCCATGGAGAAATTATTGCACTCTTGTTCCAAACCCTGGGGTTTTTGGCTGCCTAAGCAAAGGCACTGCAGGGGTCAGCTGGAGGCTCAGCAGCCCAGAGGAGGCAGGGATGTAGCAGTGACTATGAAATATGATTATTTCCATCACAGAGACAAGGTGGGGATGCTGGGACAGGGGCTGGAGACAGGCTGGAGGACTCGGTGTTCTGGGATCAAGCAGGGGCATGTGCAGAGGGCCCAGCTAAATTTAAGGAACAAGAGCCCTCAAAGTGATGTGAGCTGAGCAATACTGCAGGCACAGAACTGCTGTTAAATTATTCAGTGTTTAAAAGCTGGGAAGGTGGCTGAAGGGGCAGAGTTCTGGTGCCAGTGTCCCAGCACAGGGCAGCAGCAGGACAATTGTCGCTGTCGAGCAGGACGGGAACAGAGAACTCCAGATCAGAAGGCAAAGAAAATGAGCTCTGATTTATTTCAAATGCACCACTCTATATATAGAGAACATTGAGAAGACTACTTTCATTGGTCTTAGAGTAAAAACACCCCACACCATTGGTGGGCAGTGAATGATGCACAGTGGCAGAACATATCTATAAACAATGTGAATAACAAGATAGATTAGAGAATTATTTACATTCTTTCCCAACTGTTTCCCAGGCTCTTGCCTGGTTAGAAAACCTTTCTCTTTCTCTCTGACTGAGCTGAGAATATCCACAGACAATGACCCCACTGAGGGCTCTGCTGAAAGGGGCAGGTTTGTACAACTGGCCCTGGTTACAAGGCGGGCAGCACCTTGTAAAAAGTGAATTATTCTGCTTCTGTCACTGCAGAGGGCTCTGGGTGCTCACAGGGACAGGTCCTGCACAGCCACTGTGGGCCAGGGCTCAGTGCTGGTGGATGACCTGGAAAGGAAATATGAACAGTGAGGAACTGGCATTGTGCCTGATTTTTCCTTTTGGATATTATCTCCAGGAGAGATGTGGAGTCAGGGAGGAGAGAGAGTGCGGTGTCACTTATCACAGAATCAGAGAGTGGTTTGAGTTGAGAGGGACATTAAAACTCATCCCACCTCTGCCATGGGCAGGTTCACCTTCCACTGTCCCAGGTTGCTCCAAGTCCCATCCAACCTGGCCTTGGACACTTCCAGGGATGCAGGGGCAGCCACAGCCGCTCTGGGACCCTGTTCCAAACCAGTTACTAAACTGATGGCACTCGAGTCTGGAATTCCAGCTTCTGTGGCCCTTTCCAGCCCAGCCTGTGAAATGAAATGGGCTAAATCCATTCCAATAATGAGTGTCTTTGAGGAAGACAATCTCCTCAAAGGATTCCTGGAGCAGGGAAGAAAAAAGATTGGCTTCCTTGAGCTCTTTGCTAATTACTGGCCTGGAGCTGGGCTGTGGTGTGTGCACCCCGAGCTCTGAGGTGGAAGGTTCTGGTTGGCATTACTCAGGATCAGGAGCATCGGGCTGAGCACTGTGGCAATCCTTCTGCTCCATTTTATGCCTGACAGCAAAGATGAGCATTTATTCCTGAAGTAAGGAACTCCAGCCCTGCCTGAGCTGAGGGAAGGCATCTGCAGAGGCCAGGCTGCAGTGGAATGCAAACAGGGCCATATTGGCAAAAATGAGGAGTTAATTTAGTGGTGAATGCTCTGATGTTTTTTCCCAGATGTGTTTGCAGAGCCATTAAGAGCTGTGTTTAATCTCAGCTCCATTTGCAATCTGATGCACATTAAGCTGCCTCCACACAGAGCAGGAGCAGTTAATGGCACTGGATGGCTCTGCCCCTCCAGGAGAGGCTGGATGAGCTCTGGTGTCCAGGCTGCTCTTCCAGGGCACTCTGGAGACAGCTCTGACCCGAGCCCGGGGCTGGGGGCTGTTCCATGGCTCTGTGTACCAGCATTTGGGACTGATTGAAAACTTCCCTGAATTAGTCATGATGTTTTTAAGGGACTCAAGCTCAAGCAGCGTTTTAAAAAATGAATTTTAGGTGATTTCTTTCTGCTTGGGTGCTCAGAGCTGCCTGAATCTTGTCTGTTAAAGCTGCTGCAACTTCTGTCTCTAATGGAGGTGCTCACGCTCACTAAACTGTTTGACAAACACTGGCTGTCGTGGCTCATCCTCCTGATTAAATCCCATATTTGCATTTCCTTGGATATACAAAGAAAAAGCAAATCAGCAATGAGCAGCACAGTTAGAGCAGGAATAAGCAAACAGGGATAGAGGAATAACTGCTGGTTTGGACATGCCACACTGCAGAGCCAGCCACGCATGCAGGCCCTGTGCAGCAGAGCATCCTGCATCCCTCAGAGCATTTCTGCATCCCTCAGAGCATTTCTGCATCCCTCAGAGCATTTCTGCATCCCTCAGAGCATTTCTGCATCCCTCAGAGCATCCTGCATCCCTCAGAGCATTTGTGCATCCCTCAGAGCATTTCTGCATCCCTCAGAGCATTTCTGCATCCCTCAGAGCATTTCTGCATCCCTCAGAGAATTTGTGCATCCCTCAGATCATTTGTGCATCCCTCAGAGCATCCTGCATCCCTCAGAATATCCTGCATCCTACAGAGCATTTCTGCATCCTTCAGAGCATCCTGCATCCCTCAGAGAATCCCTTAGAGCACTCCTGCATCCCACAGAGCATCCTGCACCCCTCAGAGCATTTCTGCATCCTTCAGAGCATCCTGCATCCCTCAGAGCATCCTGCATCCCACAGAGCATCCTTCAGAGCATCCTGCATCCCTCAGAGCATCCTGCATCCCTCAGAACATCCTGCATCCCACAGAGCATCCCTCAGAGCATCCTGCATCCCTCAGAGCATCCTGCATCCCACAGAGCATCCCTCAGAACATCCTGCATCCCTCAGAGCATCCCTCAGAGCATTCCTGCATCCCTCAGAGCATCCTGCATCCCACAGATCATCCCGAGCCCCCTGGGGGTCCCAGTGCCAGGCGGGTGCTGCCACAGGAGCAGGAATTACCCTGCCCATTCCCTGCCAGGTGTCCCTGGGGAAGCCCTGATGGACACGAGCACTCCAGCTCAGCACGGCTCAAGTGGAAGTCAAGGTTTCCTTCTTTGTCCTTTTCCTTTATTTCCTCTGAAGGATGTGAGGGAAAGTTTGATGTTTTAACACTTGGCCTACTATTAGCTGGGGAAATCTAGCAGATGTACTTCATCATCTCAAAGATATGAGCAATCTCCAGCACTCTGGTATTAATGTGGGGAGATTGACTCAAAGTGTTTTGCTTCAATGGCTCTTAAGAAACTCACAGTTCATTTCCAATCATTAAAATGATTAGTGCTGTGCTCTGCCTCCTCTGAGGACAGAGCTGTAGGGCCAGCTGCCCTGGGTGGGAGTGAGGGCTGAGCTCCCTCCTCAGCCTGGGATGGGAACGATGCTGAGCCTGCCCAAGGCCTGGGGGACCCAGGGGAAAGCCCAGCTTAAAGGAGGACTTGGGGGCTTAAATGGCTTTGAGGGGCCCTGGCCCTGAAGGAGCACATGAAAAACTGCCCCGTTTGTTTTAATGAGGCTGCTCCTGTGATAGAGAGAGTGCCATAAATAAGTGATTACAGGACTGAGCCAAAACCAATCACGAGGATTAGATGTGACTCACGGGATCAAGAGAAGTCCTTGGTTTTACTGGAGGCAAGGGAAAAAAGTCTCTTCTTTGATGGATCCCAGTATGTATCCCCTTCGCTCTATAAAGAGGTCTTGGAAAATAGGAGTTAAGCCAGTGATGCTGCTCAGGGGAGGGGAAGGATGTCAGGCACAGGGAGCTCTAGAACTGAACTTCTTTTTTAATATTGTTTCTGTAACCTGTTCTTATCTAAAAGTCTTAAATCTTTTTGCAGAAAGCAGAGATATTCTTGCTGTTCTGGTGTTTGGTAGCAAGATCTGGAAGGTGTTTCTGTAAGCAGGCTTGAAATGGATGGAATCTGGCTCAGGAGAATTGCTGAGCCAAAGCTTTTCTGAGCATTGGCAGTCTGGGGAGGGGAGGTTTGTAGGGCTGGAGGTCTGGACAGTTTGGGATGGGTAGGAATGGGATATTCGAGCCAGGGCAGCAGAACCACAATGCAAAGGTGGTTGCATCCACGGGGGATGGAAGCCTGTCAGCTGCTGGGTTTGAACTCAAACCAAATGTGAATCAGAGTGAAAACCTCTCTGTTTGCTCCATGGCAATGCAGGATCTGAGGGGCCAGGAGCCAGACAGGAGCAGGGGAATGGCTGTAAGCTGAAGGAGGGTGGAGTTCCATTGGATGGATGAAATCCTTCCCTGTGAGGGTGGGCAGCCCTGGCACAGGTGCCCAGAGCAGCTGGGGCTGCCCCTGGATCCCTGGCAGTGCCCAAGGCCAGGCTGGACACTGGGGCTGGAGCACCTGGGACAGTGGGAGGTGTCCCTGCCATGGCAGGGGTGGAAGCAGAGGATCCACTCACTTTGAGGATTGAAGAATTCAGGTGTTTGGGTAAGTTTCCATTCACTAGTCCCTTATTTAACTTGGATAAGTGTCACCCATTGGAGCTTTAGGAAGCCAGGCTGTGAGTGTGCCAGAAAAATAGGAAGCAATAAAAAAGGCTGTTGAGACACTTATCCTACACTGAGGGAATTTTCAGAACAGCTGTAGTTGAGTAATTATGAGCAGAACCCTTGTTTCCACTGAAAAAATGTATATTAGATTATTCCCTAATGATAAAGATTATTTAAAAGACAAAAGCTATAGAGTAATAGACATTAGCAGATGTATCTATTTCCAAAATCCCTGAAACCAGACTTAAATCTTGGGAGTTATTCCTCACCTTTAGCAGAGCTCTCATCAGCTGCAGTGTAAGCCCCAGGGCTGACACTCCAGATAAGTACATGATATAGTTGAGCCCTAAAACTCTTAACAGAAAATACATCAGGACTTACTGTAAAATTTCATGGAGGATTAGAGAAAATATTAAGTCAATAGTTCTTTAGTTATGAGGGGCTTTTAAGGTAATCAATACTTTCCAGCCATGTTAGTGCCTCCGATGATAAAAGATGACATTAATATCCAACTTTTCTCTTTTTTTTTTTTTTTGGTATATTTATGTATATCCTTCCTTTAGTCACTCCTGCTAGAATCAATAGCTATACAAGGAATATGGTTATTTTTAAATGGCATCAATATTGATTCACCTGTAACTGCCAGTTTCAGCTGGAACTTGATTTCAGGTAAAAAACCCTGACTTTTTCATACAAAGGGATTACTAACCTCCCTAAATCTCTGGAGCACCCCTGCCTTTGCTTCTAGTGAATTCCACATTTAGCAGTGTGCTAATGCAGCAGAAACTATTCTAGGATTAATAAATCCTAAAAATAGGATTAATAGGATTAATTCTAAAATTTCTTTGGAGTTACATGACATTTTATGTCCTCAAAGCGTTGTGCAGATGTTAATTGAATTTAATTGATATCATTCAGTCCCCAAAGTTATATGCGTGCAGTTATTAATGGTTTAATTATTTTGTCAATGGAATAGATTCTTTGCTTTTGATTCTGCTTCAGGAGATCCAGACAGTTTTTAGGCTGAATCCTTTTTATTCACGTGACTCAGCTGGTCCAAGGATAAAATGTTGCCCAGGGCATCCTCAGGCAGGGACTTTCCCCCTGGTCAGTCCCAGCCTGAGGTCTGGAAGGGATGATTCCTTCCCAAGCACCTGGAATGTTTGGTAAGTCCAGGTCAGGCTGTTCCTTCAGCCTGGGCAGGGATCTCATGGAACCATGGGATGGTTTGGGTTGGAAGGGAGCTTAGAGATCATCCCATTCCAAGTGGGATACTCCACCATCCCAGGCTGCTCCCAGCCCTGTCCAGCCTGGCCTTGGACACTTCCAGGATCCAGGGGCAGCCCCAGCTGCTCTGGTGCCTCCCCACCCTCACAGCAAAGGATTACAATTAAATTAGCATTAGAATTAAAGAAATAAAATGATCTCTGAACAAAAAGCACACTGGCCAGTCCTGCCTCTGCAGCCCTGACCCCAGTGCCTCCTCCAGGCTGGAGCTGGAGCTGGGACAGGGCTGCACTCGAGGGGAAGGATTTTCTCTGGAGAGCAGCTCTGGGAGAGCTCTGCAATAATCTGAGTTAAAGTCTGCATTGAATGGCAGCAGCCCTTAGTTGTTTTGTAATTAACCAAACCTCCCCTTCAGTCAGGAGGGAGCTCTGCAGTGTTCCCTGGATGTTCCTGACAGCCAGGGGGTCTCAGGGATAACACAAAACTGCAAGGGGCAGTTTTCCTGGCTGGACCTGACGTCTGCCACTCCCAGGGAAGTGCAGGTTTGTTCCATGTGGTGTTTGCTTAGCTCCCAGCAAGTGCCAGGGGGTGAGCAGAGGACACACTGAATTAATTATGGCACCCAGAACTGCATTCTTTTGGCTGATTTTAAGTAACATGGGACTACCATTTTCATCTTGTTTTCAACCCACTTGTATGGCTGAACACAGACTCCTGCAGCAGTTGCCAGCTGGAATTTCCCCTGGAAATTAGCTCCCAGATGCCTTAAGATCAGCAAAGCTGTTCCACGTACAGTTTGTCCCTTTCTGACCCATTCTAAGAAGATGGAAGGAGATCTCTCGGGTTTGAAAATGAAAGAAACTCATCTTTAGAGGATATTTAACTCACATTTAAAGGATATTTTAAAATATCCCTGAATCCACTGCATTTAGAAGCTTTATTGAGAGATGTTGCAAAACTATTCCCAAAAATGGTTGGAAAGAGCAAGAGGGTGGATGCAGTAGGAAACCACTGAACCATTTATGCTCAGACCAGTTGGCCCAGTGGCTCTTAGGGCACAAAGCACTGGATTTGGAGTAAATCAGCCACAGCACACTCGGAGAGTTTCCAGCAGGGAAACCTGTGAGTTATGCTGGAAGGTGTTTCTGTAAACGGGCTTGAAATGGATGGAATTTGGCTCAGGAGAATTGCTGAGCCAAAGCTTTTCTGGGCATTGGCAGTTTGGGGAGGTGAGGTTTGTAGGGCTGGAGGTCTGGAGAGTTTGGGATGGGTAGGAATGGGTTATTAGAGCCAGGAGCAACTTCCTGGAGCAGCATTCCTGGATGGCAGGGTTAAAATCCCATTGTGGCACCTGTCACTTCTGCAGGAAATGCCTTCTCCTTGTGAGCTGTAAAGGTCTCTGGGATGGGGCAGGGTTAGGAGTTGATCCTGCTCCCTCTGCCTGCACAAAGAGAGGCACTCAGGGGACTCCAGGCTCCTTCTCCAGCTCCCAATACACAGGGCATGAAAAGGGAATTACTGTGTTTTGCATTTGAGAAAATGGCTTGTCTTCTTCCAGTGGAGTGTCAGGCCCTAATGATGGAGGCAGTGAAAACATGTCTGGTCAGGCCTCTTCTCATTTCAATCCCAGCTTATCTGGGCAAAGAACAACCCATAAAGAAACCACAGAAAACACTGAGCTGCCCTCCCACAATTCATCATTTGTAAAGCTTTCACTCCAGCCTTCCAAAAGGCCATTTAGCTTAATAGTCTGTCCCATTTTTCATTTCCTCATGCTACATGTGCTGGGGGATGATTTACAAAAGAACAATGGAATGACACTTTACCTGACTTTGGAAATGAATTCCCAGCAGTCTCACGCCTTTTGTGCCTCGGATTTACCTTCCATAACACGGAATGGGTGGTGAGATTCTGTAAGAAAACAATAGGAGATTTAAAATGAGAGAATACATCCAATTTTCCATCCAGCCACGAGCTTCTAGAATCATTAGTAAATTGTTTGTATGTCCATATTAGAAATAAAAGATTAATCGACTGATTGAATTTTCAGAAATTTAGGCAAAGGCCAAATGAACTGGTCTCCATTCTAGTGTAACTAAATGCCAAAAAAATTACATGTATAATATACATTATTTTAAAAACACTCTGAAGAAAGCATGCCTAGCTGTATAATACATATTTAGACAGTCTGTATATTTAAACTCTGTAAGAACCTACAATCTTTGAATGGTACTGAATAGAATGAATGAAAAGGGGGTAAAATCTATATCTCAGTTTGGTTGTTACTGTTCTTATTTCCACTGATCGTGGCAGGTCATTAAATGAAGGTCAGCTTCTTGTGGAATAGTTTGTTGGCTTCTTTAGTGTCTTAAAACTTGTGAGGTGTGAAATCAATGACGAATTTTAGGGCAGTATTAGTGTTGTAAAAGGGAGAGCTTCCACTGATTCAGAACATTGCAGGAAATCACCTGTTGGCTGAATGGCCCACAAAATATGATCTATTGCTGAAAATCTCCTTAAACACCCAGCCATTGGAGGAAATGAACTTTAAGTGGGACTTCTGTAGTAGAACTTCTGCTTTGATGAATTTGTCATGCTTGGTGGGTAGTGATATTCAACTAATAGCTTAATAACCTCACTATTTACAGGCAATTACCCCCATGAAGGAGCTCAGATGGGATGAAAACATCTGTTTCCTTCTGGAATCTGTGCACATCTGCCCTTAAACACAGTGAAAATTTGGTGTGAGAACTCTTAAGGACTGAATTGCTGAGGTTTTTCTGCAGTGCTACCTTCTCTGCAATTAGATAACAGCTTAAAATCTGATTACTGAGTTATTTTTTACCTCTCAGAATGCACAGGCACAAGCAAACTCTCTGTTGAGAGCTGATTTGATGCCAGTTAAATATTCAGGTAGTCCTCTGAAGGCACTGGAAATCAAATAACCGAAACATCTTGTGCAGAGTGAGAATTTCCATGTTCCTAAATGTGTATTTCCCTGCCATTCCCAGTGGAGGTTCTCACTGTTGCTTTTTCCAAGGCCCTTTCAAGCTGTTAGTGAGTTCAGAGTTTCACTGGGACTTTCTCTCAGGTAGGGGAATCCTCTTGATGTGCTGGTTATGATGGTAAAGAGAAAATGCAACTCTGAGAGTAGTTTTGTACCTGAGAGAGGCGATCTGACAGAGGTTCCCTCACAGCAAGATCCCTTTTTTCCTTCCAGCAGACACAAAACTGGCAGCTGGAAGGATTTGAAATGTGGGGGAGCTGAGGAATCTGAAGACTTCCAAGGCTTTCTTGAGCTCCCAAAGGGATTGGGCTGTTCCAAGGGGGTGGAGTGTCCTTGTTTAGGGCAAATTTGGGAGAAAACCTCTGAAGGGGTTCCTCTAGAAGGCAGGACATGGAGATTCAGCTCTGCTACTGGGAAAGGCCACAGAGAGGACTGGGAAGGTCATGGATCTGCAGGGCTGGAAAGTGTGACATCAGGGCTTGGAGAACCCTGGGCTGGGGGAAGGTGTCCCTGCCCATGGCAGGGGTGGAATGAGAGGATTTCTAACGTTCCTTCCAACCAAACCATTTTATGCTTCTATGAAAATGAGAACTGCAAAAGCTTAAGAGCACATGTAGAGAGTGCATTCCTCTGCTGCCTGAGGCAGAAATCCAGCAGGCTTTGCTATTTATGACCATTACACACAGTTTATGTCCATTCCATTTTAGCATGTATTTTTTTTTCCCCCATCTTTGCAGTGCACCCACCTTTGGATTGGAATGATGCAATACTCGGTGCCACTATTAAAAAGAGTTGGGGAATGATGTTAACAATTGTTATCTTTCAGTCCAAGGAATGGAGAAACCTTAACTAAACAGCCTGCAAACACGGTGTGCTCAGTCTCTACTATATTTTATTAAGTTATGATGTGAAAAAACCCAAAAAGGTCTTGATTTCCAAGCTGGTCTGTGTTCTTTCCCTCCCTGACTCAGTGATCGCTTTTCATTGCCATCATCTGCAGAGGGTACTGGACTTCCTCCCCAAGACAAACTGCAGGCAAACTTCCAGGGTAAGTTCCCAAGATTAAGGCAAATATTATTGTGAATGTGGCTGTATTAACTTTTCTCTAGCTCCCTGAGTTCCAAGTGGTTTTCCTGCATGGATAATGGAAGGAGCCTGCTCTAAATCCACAGTGAAAGAAAAGCAGGATTTCTAACTCATACTTAGTGCTCTGTATTTTAAACTGAAGTGAGATTTATGAGCAAGCTCCCTCAACCTAAATGTATATACACCCATTTACATGATTTTACATAATATATGAGAACAGTTTGATGGGTAATATGCACAGGGATAAAACCAGCTCTGTTTGCACTGTGAGTAGAGCTCACTGCAGTGAGCTCTGCATAAACTCCTGTTCAGACAGGACTACTTGGATCTTCTTGGGAAATAATGTCCAGAATTATATCTACATTGAGCTATAAATACATTGAACTTGCTGACAGACCCAGCAGGAAAAATGGAGAAGGAAAAAAGCAGTGTTGTAGCTTGTAAGACTCACTGGAATCATTCTTTTTTATGCTGGTTAAAATTTTGGGACCCCATTAACACGAAAATGACCAAAAATTTTGTGATAGAAAAGTAAAAGGAAATACCAAACCCTTACCTCTGGCCAATCTTCTTTGCAATGGATGCATGAGGTCTGTGCTAACCTGCACCTCAAAGCTACAGACACATCTCAGGTGATCTGGGAGCAGGGTCTGGCAGCCCTGGATTTACAGGAATATTCCTCAAGGGTCCCTTTGCCTTGGTGTCCCCTTCCAGAAAGTGTTACAGAGCTTTCCCCTCACTTTTTGTTCCCTTTATTGAACCGAATTTGTGTTTATGGCCCCATTTGCTTTCCCTGCCATGCTGTCTGTCACTTGTGTGGAATATGGGTTTTGCACACTTGCCAAATAGTTCTGTGGCTTGGCGAGGGTTGTCTGGCAGGAGAATTTGCCTCTCCGCATAGTAATGGCCATGTGTGGCTAATGGGCCCTTTGTCTGGGGCCTCCTGCATATCCAGAGCTGCTCCTTTGTCACCAGCCTGACCCAGGCAGCAAATATGAACAGGAACTGTAAATATGGCCCGTTCTCACTGGGATGCCAATCAGCTTCCTGGGATAAACTGGTCCTCTGCTGCTCTGTAAGTGCCCAGCAGTTGCCCAAGCTCTTTTATTCTAGAACCGTTCTGCCCACCCCTCATTTTTATGCTTTTGGAGTCACCTTCCTCCGTGTTTTGTGTCCTCCTAGAGTACATTTGATATTGACATGGGCAGCCCTGGTGGGTTTGGGATGGCACAGCTGATAAGGTGGTGTGGCAGCTCAGCAGCTGGCCTGCTTGAACAGATAAAGAAGGAATTATTCCCTGTTTGCTGGGGACTGGCAGGTAACACATCTCCCTAATTTGTGCAACAAAGTGGTGACAAAGGGAGTAGCAAGTCCAGCTGAAAAGCCAGGAATTTCCATGGCCACGTGGACATGACAAGTGTCTTCAGTGCTGGGGCTGCCTGGCTATTGGTAAGAAAGTGGCTTCATGTATTTTTTGTAACAATTTTTTATTCATATCTGAAGTACACATTTTCTTTTTGTCCTATAGCTGCTTTCTACTGTCAGTGTTTAATAAATTGTCTAAAGGTGGGGAGTCACTTTTTATTTTGGAATACTCGGAGAGATTGCTTGGTTCTGCCTGGAACAGGAGGTTTGGGTGGATAATGAGCCAATTTATTGGCAGGGCAGAAATCAACGGCACAAGTGCACAGAACTTTTACCAGTTTAATTAGACCATCCAGACTCCTTTTTAAACAGGCCGGTCAAACCAGCACGTGTCAGAAACACAAACCTCCTCATTTAAAAGGATAATGCTGTGGATCAAACTTTTCCATTGTTGGCATGAATCCGCTAAAAACAGAAGCCCCAAAGCTCGCAGAGCAGCCCAGCTGAGTAATTCTGCCAGAGCAAAGCTGCAAAAGGGGATGTTACAGCACCATCTAGTGCCTCCTCTCCCGGCAATATCGGGAATTTTTGAATTTTCCACTTCATCCAAGGATGTAGGTGGGGACGAGGGAGTGCATTGGCTGCTTAGACATTGACAACTTCTTTTCCCAACCAGTGTGGAGAGAGAAGGGAGCTGAGGGATGGGAAGGAGCTTTGGAATTTCACACGGGAAGATTCTGTCAGCAGAGCTGCTCTTAGTTTCTCTTATTTCATCTCCTCACCAGTCACACAGCTTTCCTCCTGAGGATAGTCAGGAAATGGATGCAGGAGCAGGAAAATGGGAAGAAAAGTTAAATAAGAACCTGGCTGAAGGGCGTATTTTGGGGAGGTAGAGTTGTATTTTTGGTAGAGCAATGATCTGTCCAGTGAAGGACTGACCAGGAGGAGGCTGGGACTGGTTTGCAAACTCCTTGTGTTGAGAACTGCACCTGTAATCAGGCAGCAAGCACTCCATCCTCTGCTCTCCTCATCCCGAGTGTGACCCAGGATGAAGACTAAATCAACACTAAATTAAATTCTAAATAGAGCTACATTTTAATATGCTTTACAATCCTGCCCCTTTGTTTCTTTTTCTTCTGGAAAGGTGATTTAACATCCTCTGACTCCAAACTACTCAATGGTTAACCAAGAACAATTTTGCAATTATTCCTAACCAGCCACTGGAGATGAATTCAGGGATGAAGCCCCACTAGGAAACAACTTCCAGTGCTCCCAGTCTGAGTTTGTGCTGGGAGTGAGATTAGTGACACTTCAAACTAAGCTTTTTGTGCTAATGAGTATCAATATTTCTATGTTAAACATGTTTTCTCGCAGGTTTAATTTAAAACCCTCAAAATTAATTATACCTTAAAGCATTTAGTAAACGTCCTGATGGTGATGTGGAAGTTAACAAAAGTCACTTATTTCAAAAAAACTTCACCCAAAATCCTCAGCGTCTTCACTACAGCCCTGTAGAAAAAGCTGGTGGCTAGTCTATAAATTATAATCAGAGTCTAAATTAGAGTTAATGCCTAATCTGGAGGTTGAATTTAGATTTAAAGCACTTGCTGGAGTTACAGTGCTCATAGACAGAGCTGTTAGCAGAGTTAGGGTGATAAAGAGCTGCAACAGCATCCAGAATACTCCCAGAGTCCTCACTACTTACCATTTTATTATGGGTATTATTGAATTTAGGGTTTCCTAAAAGAAATCTCAGCTCCTTGGGTCATGTGAGTTTTTGGAGAATCTAAAAAATAAGGAGCCACTAAAAAATAAGAGTGCAGAAACAAGCTCAAAGGTGTGACTCAAATATACCCCCAGCAATTTAGTAAAAAACCAACAGAAATAAAAATACTTTAGCATGTCAATAGAATTAAAAAATATTTATCACAATATTTCTTAATAAAATCCCAGGGTTTGGAGAAGGTGCTCATAATTTTTTAATTCTTCAGTTGGCCAGCCTGACAAGAATTTTTTTTTTTTTTTAAATTATGGTAAACTATCAGATACAATACCCTGCAATTATGTGTATTACACTGAGACAGTGCAGAAAAAGTTATGGAATCATAACTTAATAATTTAAGTGATTATTGTATTTTATAAATGTTTAATGTATCATCACAGGCATGTTTATGCTCGTTTGGCAAATGTGGTATTGTTTGTTGCACAAAAGACCCATTCAGGTCAGTATAGATAATGATTGGGAATTTTCCACCCATGATGGTAAGGAAATTACAGTGCTATTTGTCTTTTAAATGTGGTCCTCTAAACCACTTTAATTCTGATTAAAAGAAAAAAAATAAAAATTAGTGTTTTGCTTGCTGGCTAATCATTGGTTTGCTCTGTCATTGATGCAGGGAGAATATTATTGCTGAACTGAAATGGGAGATGCTGAAGGGAAAAGCAGAAAGTGCAGGATTTTTCCCTGAATAACAACGAAAAAAGCCTTTTTAAGGAGAAAACAACAAATAGGGCTGAGATGAGAGAGGAATTGTGAAGTGCTCAGGAACACCGTATGGGTTTAGTGATTTATAACAACTAATGAACAGAAATTTCAGCAATAAAAATAGAACATTTTATTAGAGAGAAATCCCAGGGCCACGATATGGCTTTTTTGAGGGTTTTTAAAGGGGAAGGAAATGATAATAAATGATGAGACAGCGTTTGTGTGGGAGTTGGGCAGTGCAGAGGCAGCTGCATTGAACTTTTCGGGGTGCATCGGCCGGGTTTGCATCCCATGACCCGTTCCTGGTGATGCCACCAACCTCACACCGGGACAGGACTCTGCTGGCAAGTTTCAGGAGCACAGGGCACGGGATTGTGTCTCAACAGGTCTGAACATCCCCAGGGAGGAGACTCCACACCATCTCTGAGCAGCTGTTCCACTGCAGAGGAAGAAGTTTTTCCTCATGTCCAGGTGGAACTCCTGGGCATCAGTTTCTGCCCGCTCCTCTTGTGCCATGGCTGGGCACCATCAAGAGGAGCCTAGCTCCATCCTCTTGGCGCCGTAACTAATATATTTAATAACCAAATTACTAAAATGTGTGCGCACGGGTAAAATCCCCTTCCAGCCATCTCTTCTCGGCGTCGAAGAACCCCAGCTCAGCCTTCCCTCACAGCAGAGATGCTCCAGTGCCCTCGGCTCCTCCCTGGCCTTTCGCTGCACCCTCTCCGAGTCTTGCGCGGATAAATTTTTATCTTAAATTGTGTTTCGTTTCTTTTCAAGCCATTTACCCGTGAGGTTTAACCCACCGCGGATTTTATTCACACCCAGCCCCTCTCCCACGCCCGCAGCCCGGCCATGAAGCGCACCGGGGACTCGCCGCCGGTGCCACCCGGGGCGCCTCTGCCCTGCTCACCCACGGCCGTGCCCTGTGAGCAGAGGAAGAACCGCTGTCCCCCGCCAGCCCCGAGCCCTCCAGGCGGAAAGGGCTGTCCCTCCCCGGGCACACGATCGCGGTGAGCCCCGGCGGTGAGCGCGGAGCCCCGGCCCCGGCAGAGGCCGCGGCTCCCGGCCCGGCTCCGGCGGGCTCGGGCTCCTCCTCCGCCCGCCTCCTGCCCCCGCCCCGGCGCCTTCCCAGCCTGCTCTCCGGGTAAACAGCGATGGCCGCCGAGGACCGAGGCGGAGAGCCCCGAGATAACATGGGGAACCACCTCCAGCTGGTGCCCGGTGAGGGCAGGGCCGGGCCGGGCCGGGGGCACCCACGGGGGAGGCGCCGGGCCGGGGCTCGGCGGGCAAGGCGGGGCGGGGAAGGGGAAAAGAGAAGGAAAGAAAAGGAAAGGAAAGGAAGGAAGCGGAGGCGGAGAGAAGAGGAAGGGGAAAGGAAAGCGAAGGGGAGGCGGGGAGAGCCCCCGGGCGGTGTGGGGAGCGCTGAGGGCCGGCGGGGCTGGGGGCGCTGCCGGCCGGTGCGAGGCGGCGGCGGGTGAGCCTGGCCCGTGGGGCCGCGGGCTCCTGCGGCCTCTGCTCCTGGGCTCCTACAAATCCTTCGAGGCCGTGGGTGTTCCCTCGAGGCCGTGGATGTTCCCTCGAGGCCGTGGGTGTTCCCTCGAGGCCGTGGGTGTGCGGTGCAGGAAGGGACACGGGTGTTTGGGGCAGCCGATGGGGTTTGGGGCGCGGTGGGGCTCCCGGCAGAGCGGGCAAAGCAGGCACTTCTCTGTGCATCGGGACCCCTGTGAAACCCGGAGTCCGAGCAGAATCTGTGTTGTTTTAGAAAGTCTCTGCTGTGTTTTCCAGTGCAAATAAGCAGAGGTGCTGGGTGGAGAGCAGTGCTGGATCCCATGTGCTGCCCGGCTTATCTCTCGCACACACCAGAGCAATTCCTCACCCAGGGAATTATTGCATAATTATTGCATAATAATGTGTTTTTTTCTGCATGTGGTGCCTCTACACTGACAGGAGATCGAATGGGTTGGGAAGCAGCTTGTGCTTAACTGAAAAGAAGCATTATTTCAGAATAAGCATGCAGGGGAGAAGGGAGCAGGAAATCCTGCCAGGAGCCAGTGGCATTTCTCATGGCAGGAAATTCTGTGAGCTCTTTAGGCCTGTATGTTTTAAATGATAGGAAAATATTTCCTGAATACTTTAGGAAATACAGCCTTAATATCACCGTAGTATAAGCAATTTTCCTGAATATTTGGGGAAATACAGCTTTAATATCACCTTAAGTTATTTCCAGCTTTAATATAAGCTATTTCCTGAATATTTGAGGAAATACAGCTTTAATATCACCATAATGAGTTATTTCCTGAATATTTTAGAAAATACAGGTTTAATATAACCTTAATATGACCTGTATATAACCTTGTCCCTTTTCCTTAAATGAGGTTCATATTTCCTCATTTCTGCACAAAGCAATTGAGAGTGGGTTGGGTTGTGTTAGTGAACCAGCATGAGGAAAATGTGATTTTTGTTATGCAGGGGAGCCTTCTGCGCTCGCTTTTCCCTCTTTCCTGTGTGCCGGAGGTGCTGCTAATCCTGGAATTTAAAGATAAACAAAACCCCGTAGTTGGGGGTGTAAAAGGTTCAGCTTGTTTTGCCAGCTGAGAGGGAGGAGGAGAGGGAAGGCGCCGGGATTTTCTGTGTTTTGGGCTGGCTGGTGCTGCTGCAGTGAAATGAGTCATCACAGTCCCTCAGCCAGCACCACACAGCAGCCACTGTGCGCTTTTGGCAGCAGCCAGCAAAAGTTTGCAGGGCACAATTCTTTCCAATCAACTGCTAATTCCTTCTCTGTGTTCAGAAAAGCAAGTGGGACAGCCTCTCCCTGTTAAAACTGCTAATGATGGATGCAGCCGGATGGGAGCACGTGGAAAAATCAGAATATTTTGGTTTTTTCCCCCCTCCCCCATCCTGCAGTGATGCCCCAGAACCAAACAGAAACTTCCTGCTCTTCCCCTCCGTCAAACTAAGCAAAATAATGGCTGCTTTGGACATCCTAAACATTTTGTAATTGTTCGTGGTTAGGGTTGCTAATTGAATATAAGAAATTTCATATAGATGTGGAGTATTTTTAACAGCCACTAGGCAGATGGTGTCTCATTGCTGAAAGGACTGTAATTAGGTACAATACCAAAGAGAGTCTGTAACCTCCTTTCCTGTTGTGCTGGATCATTTCTTGCTGAGATAAATTCAATATAGGATGGATCTGTAAGAGCAGGTTCTGTAAACTATCAACTATTTAAAAAAAACATAAGTGAGGTGAAGCAGAAATAAGACCAGTGACTAAACATTTTGTGGGAGCATTTAACAAGTGTGTCTGAAGGGCAAAGAGGGGAAAAAAGGTTTTCTAAAATCAGCTTTTAATGTCTTTTTCACTGTTCTCTTGTACTCCACTCTCAGAAATAGTGAATTTGGTGGTGCTCCCATTTCTGAAGGAAAATCCTTTGCTTCTGCAACATCCTTCTTTTTTGAGATTTCCCTGCAGAATCTTTCAGGATGAGAGAACCCCTCTACCTTTTATATTTTCAACTGTTTTTAAGAAGATATTAATTGCAAAGGCAGGCAACTAGACTGGCTATTGTAAATTATTTTTTTCATCTTGTAATAGCTTTCAAGCACCACTTGTGATGTTTTTCAGCACCACTGGGATTATCCATTACCCAGCAGCTCTTGGTGTAAGAATCCTGGAGACTGGGTTATGCTAATGTGTAGTTTAGGCATAACAAGCTGTATAAATAATGTTTGTGTTCAAAGAATTAGGGTCAATTAATGCAGTGACTGATACTTTAATTGTCCTCTTGCTTGAAAATTGCTTTAGGATTGGCTGAGGAATGGGAAGGAAGCAGTAGTTTTTAAATACTATTTTGTATCTGAAATCCCTCCTAGTCTTGTGTTTGGCTTCCTCAGGAGTTGCCTTTGCTGGGTTTGTGTTTGGTGTACACACAGCAAGGGCTGACAGCAATTCAATTGTCTAAAATACCAGCAAGAGTCTCTGCGTGAACACGGAGCTTCCCATTGCTTCTTACTCACTTGCAGTTTGATTGTTGAGGTTTGTGCAGCTTCAGACTCTTTACTCAGCATCCTGCAAGGAGTGAAGTGATCTGGCATCCTGGTGTGCAGGCAGAAAACCTTTCGAGCTGAGATAAGGAAGCACCCCTGTAGTGAAAACCTGAACTGACAGCCTTTGTTTATTCTTTTCTTCCAAGGAAAGTTGTTCTTTGGGCTTTCAGAAATAAATTACCAGCTTTTGACCCTTTCTACAGAATGATGATTTTGCTCTAACAACAAGAAAATTGTTTTCCTCTGGTTTATTTCCCTGTGCAAAGCTGTAGCCTGGGAATATTGAATGCATTTCCCTGATTCTCAGGTTTTTTCTCAGTATCTCAGTCTTGTCTGATTGATTCCTATAAAATATTCTGTATGTGCTTCTTAGTAGAGAGCGAGGAAGAGGATGACAATGAAATGGAAGTGGAAGACCAAGATAGTAAAGAAGCTGAGAAGCCAAATATCATTAATTTTGATACCAGTTTGCCCACATCACATATGGTATGTTTTTATATATTGTCCATTAAATATATGCTGAAAGGGTTTGGATGGGGTTTGTATAGTTTTACTGTAATGTGCTTAAGCCACAAACATAATTTTATTTTCACAGAATCATAAGATGATTTGGGTTGGAAAAACCATAGAGGGCACCCAGTTGAACCCCCTGGGCAGGGACAGCTTCCAGTGTCCCACATTGCTCCAAGCCCTGTCTAGCTTGGCCTTGGACACTTCCAGGGATCCAGGGGCAGCCCCAGCTGCTCTGGGCACGCTGTGCCAGGGCCTGGCCACCCTCACAGGGAGGAATTTCTTCCCAGTATCCCATCTAACCCTGCCCTCTGGCAGTGGGAAGCCATTCCCTGTGTCCTGCCACTCCATGCCTTGGAAAGAGCCTCTGCTCATCTTCCCTGGAGCTCCTGCAGATACTGGAAGGCCACATTAGATCCGCCTGGAGCCTCCTCCAGGCTGAACAAGCCCAGAGCAGCTCCATGCCCGTGCTCTGTCCACGTCCTCCCTGCCCGCCCCCCTTCCCTGACCGTCCCTCCTTGCCGTCGGCAGTACCTGGGCTCGGACATGGAGGAGTTCCACGGCAGGACCGTGCACGATGACGACAGCTGCCAGGTGATCCCCGTGCTGCCCCGGCTGATGGTGATGCTGATCCCCGGCCAGACGCTGCCGCTGCAGCTCTTCCGCCCCCAAGAGGTTAGCATGGTGCGGAATTTAATTCAGAAAGACAGAACCTTTGCTGTCCTTGCATACAGGTAAAAGCCACGGGCGGGTTGCTGGTGTGTGCAGCATGTTTTTAGCGCAGTTTCTGTGGGTACTGAAGCAAAAGCAGATGGTTGCATCAGTTCTGTGCTCGATAACAAGCTGAAATTGCTTAACAGAAGTTGTCTTCCAATATGTAATGGCAGTGTAGGTGCTTGACAGCATCTCGTGTTTGTGTGGAGAATCAGCAAGTGCTGATCTGTGTCCTTGTTTGAGCATCCTCTTTTTTTTCAGTAACTGTTTGTTCCATCTTGTTAAAGAATAAGCCTTGACCCGAAATGTCAAAGTCACATTCTTGTTCTGAGAGCTGTATTGTTGCTTGTTTTGTGTGTGAGCTAACAAGCGCTGGCAAATGTTTCACAGTGGAGTTGAGAGACAGGAGGTGATAGAAAAGTGGAGAAGAGAAAAGCTGATCGGTGCCAGAAGAAGTTGGGAATGTTCCTCCCTCTTCCCCCTGCAATTTACTATGGATTAATTGTGTGGGAGGTGGGAACAGTTCCTGTTACAAAGTCAATCCAAAGAATGTTTGCTTTCAGTGCTTTCAGTGTCTGCATTTGAAATGCTGACACACTGGTGATCCCTGTGCTCCCAGAATGTCACAGCTAGACACTAAAACAAAATCAAGTCACCTGGCAAAACAACCAACCAAAACAATAGAAATTGCTTTATAATGGAAAAATTATTACTGTGATTAATTAAAGGTATTTTACCAAAAATTGCTTTTTTGATCAGACCAATCATGTACAGTCAGTACAGGCAGACTGGAGACTGAATTAGCAGTGCTGTTTGGAGTGGGTTAATTAATTTAATTAATCTTTAATTCTGTTACTCTTAGCAATGCACATGAGAGGGAAGCACATTTTGGAACGACAGCAGAAATCTATGCCTACAGAGAAGAGCAGGAATACGGAGTTGAAACAGTCAAGGTGAAAGCAATTGGAAGACAGAGGTTCAAGGTGCTTGAAATACGAACTCAGTCAGATGGGTACGAAAATTATGGAGTTAATTCTCTACTCAAGTCAACTTCCCTAGGAGTATGCTTTTATTTGCTGTATTCCAGTTTGATAGCTGTGATTTTTAGAGGCTCTTCTGACTAGTTTTAACATATTACATAATTAATGCCTTTTTCCATTTCTAAAAGTGCTCAAGATCCTGAACATCCAGTAAGAACATGCTGAGTCTTCCCTCATTTTCAACTCCTTGGCATCGTGCCCTGCACCATGGCAGTGTCACTGGCCAGAGCTCCAGGCTCCAGCATTGATCTGGGAGCATGTGACAATTCTTAGCACAATTGCCAGAGCTTCTGTCATATTTTTTGCAAGGCTTGTGAAGTATTTACTCCAAACCTGTAAATCTAGAGCTGTTCACCTGTATCCTGCAATTCAGCATAGTGGCATTGCTGTAGAAAGAGGCCTGGGAGCAGCATTTCTGTGGTTTTGTGACCTGCAGCTGAAGAAATGAAGAATACTTGTGCTGTTTGCTCTCTAACATTTGGTTCCCAGTAACAGACTCTGAGTGTTACAGCTTTGGAGAAGCCCTGCTTGGACATATGGTGGCAGTGCTTGGACAACTGCAGCAGCAGCAGCTTTGTTACTGGAATTCACTGTCCAGAGCTCCTTAGCAAGAACATTTCCATAATTCTTGGTGTTTCTGATTCCTGAGTGCTTTTGGCACAACATAATCTTACAGTTTATTGCAAGTTACCAGTTCAGGGCTGTCTCTGTGAAAAAATCAAAAATTTTCTAATTACACATCCCTCAATAATTGTCATTAATGACACACCCCTCAATATTTCAGGATTTCTGCTGCATAATCCTGATAAAACATGAAGTCTTTCCTGCTGGACAGCTTATGCTGAGGTCTTTGTGGAAGAGGTGACCTTTGATGCTGGGATATTAAAATCTGATCAGAGTCTGTATCCTATTTCTGCTGATTCTGACCTCTAGCTGAGCACAGAAGCTTTTGTGGTTTGAAGATAGCAAAGTGCATTTCAGCTAAACTGAGGCATTGAGATGGAAGAGCTGGTTTTTTATACCAAAAGTAACTTGAGGAGACAAAAATCTAAATCTATAGTGCTGAGACTGTGGAACATTCAGCTGTGTTGCCACTGCCAATCTGTCTGTATTTCTGTCCACCACAATCCCAACAGATCTGTAGTGCTCTAGAATAAAAAGGAGTTCTGATGGAATGGGTTATTGTTTAAATTCTCTAGTACTGTGGAGTGATTAATCCATTGCACCAGCCTGTGTTCCCATAAGCAATAAAATCAATTTTTTTTAAAATGCATGTATTGGAAAAAAACATTTAAAAAATATGTGTACACCTCATCTTTTTGTTTCCTTTCTCAGAATCCAGCAGGCTAAAGTACAAATCCTGCCTGAGCGAGTGCTGCCTCCCACCATGTCAGCAGTGCAGCTGCAGTCTCTCAGCAGGTGCCACGTGCTTCCCTCTTCCAAACCCACTTCCTGGCAGGACAGAGCCATCAGGCAGTGGTGGCAGAAGTACCAGAAGGTGAGAAGTTATTCTACAGCTTTGGTTATTATGGTTTTGTATTTTTTTGTCTTAATTTCTGATGGCATCTTGAGAATCGGTATCCTGTTCCATCTGTAGAGGAGGAGGCACAACAGGGAAGGCAGATTCCCACCTCCTGCTTTTCATGGAATCACACCATGGTTTGGGTTGGAAAGGTCCTTAAAGCCCATCCATCCCAAGGGCAGGGACACCTTCCACTATCCCAGGTTGCTCCAAGCCCCCTCCATTCTGGCTTTGGACACTTCCAAGGATGGGGAGGCCACAGCCTCTCTGGGCAACCTGTGCCAGTTTATATCTGTATTTATTATTTATTTTATTGTTTTGGTCATTGACACAGAGAAGTTACCTTGAAATCTTGTGTCTCTGTAGAGATTTTTGGAACTACCTCCAGAAATTAATACAGAATCCTGGTAACTCGACTCAAGTTTGGATTTGCTTTTTTCTTTAACGGTTTTGAACTCTTGTACCCTCAAAATCAAATTAAAAACTCCATTGATAACAAAGAGCTCTTGATTCTCAGAATTCCTGACCAAGTTCATGTGAGTTAATGAGCCCAGAAATTCTGAGCTGTGGGGTGGAAATCCCTTTCCTAGGCTGATTTTGTCAGGTGAAGCTGAAATGAAGTGAACCCACGGTAGGAAAAGCCTGGGATGCAGATGCCGAGCAGGGTAATTGTCCTGTTGACCTCCATCTCCCTACTGGTGTCATTTGTAAATGAGGAGAGTTGCCCTCAAAGGGGAGATGAAAATTGAATTTGTACATATTTGCAGTGCAATATGAGCTCCTCTTTTGAAAAGCAGCGTAGTTGTGTTGTGTGCTGCTTTTTAGACTTTTATTAACTAAAGCTCTCAATTTCTGTGTTCAGAAATCACTGGAGAAAATGGGTTAATTAAACAAATGACATTGCACTGGTGGAAATTTGGTGGTTCCAGGACCAGCTGGTGGAGACAGGAACAGATGCACTGTTAATAGCACTTAAATTTTCAACTGTCTCCATTTCAGAAAGACACACTTTTGAAAGACATAATTTTTTATTACTAAACATCAGAAATACCTCTAATGCAGAGACAGGTTTTGTGACAAAATCCATGTATTGTCCTGTTGAGAAGGCTTAGCCCTCAATGCATCTGAAAATGGGTTTGGAAGCTTCACAGTCAGGTGCTAGTCCTGATGGGGATAATTTCTTGTATCTTTAAATAATCAGGTCTGTCTTCCCTGTTTTATTTGTTTCAAAAAAGCTGTCCCTAAAGTCTGCCTTTGTTAAAAATGAATATTTGTGGGTTTGGTTTCAGAGGAAGTTCCACTGTGCAAGTTTGACATCTTGGCCCCCCTGGCTCTACTCTCTCTATGATGCTGTAAGTTCCCCCTTAAACCAAATAACCTGCACAGAGCTTTCTAGTTGTAATATCTGAGTATGGGATAATAGGAAAGCTGTAATTTTATTGGCTCATCATTTCCATTTTAAAGCATTTTATATTCAGAGTAGTGTGAAAAGATCAGGAAGGGCTTCCCCCACTGTGGTTGTTTCCTCCTTCCTACAGCAAATGTCTGGGAGGGATAGCAGAGATTCTGTGTTGTCTCAGAGCAAAAACCAGTTAAAATATGCAGGTACAAAGTGATTCTTTAATTATTCTTTAATTAAAAACTACTGTCCACTTAGGGAAAAGAGCTTACTCTACATTTTGCTTCCCTTTTGTTTTTTTCCTAAGAAGAAAACAGCAATAGCTGTGTATTTAAATTAGGCTTTTCTTCTAACAAAAGGAAACCTTGATGGAGAGAGTCAAGAGGCAGCTCCATGAGTGGGATGAAAACCTTAAAGATGAATCTCTTCCATCAAACCCAATAGGTACGAGCTTTTTTTTTCAATTTTTTAAAAAATTCTTAAGAGACCACAGCTTAGATAATTACCTGTGGTAAATAGAAACAGTTGGATTTATTTCTCTGTTAATTCTAACAGACCTGCTGCTTTCTCATTTCTAGATTTTTCTTACAGAGTTGCTGCCTGCCTGCCCATTGATGATGCTTTACGTATCCAGTTGCTCAAAATAGGCAGTGCTGTGCAGAGGCTCCGCTGTGAGCTAGATATCATGAACAAAGTGAGTGCTTCTTCCTTATTTGCCATCAAATTGCCAAAAAAATAGGAGTGACTGTCACAATCTCTTCCAGAAATGATGCAATTTCCAGCTAATCCTTCCAGAGGATGAATTTGGGCGTTCTGTTATTTCTTCAAAAGTTTGCTCGAAAGGAAAATTATGTCTCAGTGCTGGATTATGTTTGGCAGCAAGAAAAAACATATATAATATATAGTAAATAGTATATATAACACATAATATATATAATACATAATGTAACATATATTGAACATATAAAATATAATATATAATTATATTTGCTTTTGCTAGAAGTATTTCAGTGTGGCACAGCAGTTTTTTAACCATGAGGTGGTGCTAGAAGTCCAGTGTTGTTAACAACCATCACAGCCCCACACTGACACCACGATCCAGCATCATTTTGACATGGAAAGTTTTGGATTTTGTAGCAAAATCTTTGTAGTATTGAGCATAAATCTAAAGATTGGACTAAACAGATTTTTTTTATTTTGTAAAAGACATTTATTTCTTAGGCAATTCCTTCTTAAGATGTTCAAAAACTTGTTTCTCTTCTCTTCTTTCCATTGCCATGGCCTTGTAATGTTCTAAATGTTCTATTTTTGTGTAGTACAGTTCTTGGTAATAATTTATATTTTCTAAATAACAGTACTGTGCTTGTCTGATGGACACAGAGCAGTGGGAATTTTGCCTCTTTGCATAAAAAGTAGTGTCATTAAATTCTTGCCTGTTTCTGGGGAAAAGAGAACCTGAGGGTCATTTTAATAATGATCCTCTTCCCAAATTCATGCACCAGAAATTTAAAGAAAGGAGGCAGAAAACATCTCTTCCAAATGCTGAGACAAAATGGGCAGGTGTTTGCCTGAGGCTGTAGTCAGACTAAATTTCACTTGTCTTTTCTGAGTTGAAACTCTGAAAACACCCTGATACTCCAGTGCTGCTGAGAACTGTTCCTGTTCAGTAATTATGTGTTTTCCATAAATCCCAAAGAGGCAGGAGAACTTCAATTAGCCTCATAAATTCAAGTTAAAGTTGCTTTTTAGCCTATATCCAAGAGGTGTTTTCTTCATCATCATGTGACATTTTGGTCTGTAAATGTGTTTAACTGTTCTGTGTTAGTGTCAGAATGGGGAGTGCACTGTGGCTTTTTACAGCTTATTTAGCAGCATTTTTATCCAATCCAGTCCTTTTTATCCAGAGTTCTTTCGGATGCCCTGGCTTGCTCAGAATGCAATTTCCAATAAATAAAACTGATCCTGAGAGCTGGTCCATTTTCCTTTGATACCAAAGTATTGTACTTTTATCAGCTTTCCCAATGCTAATTTTAAGGAATGTGCCTGGCTCCCAGGTGTAGCAGTGTGAATTCCACTTGGGAGTGCTAATTGCAGTCATCAGAGAGGTTTGGAAGAGTGGCTGAATTGGACTCTGAGGGCTGTGTGAGCATTGCAGTGCAATCTGTGAGTGAGGTGGGGAAGTTCCTGGCAGGAGAGAGCGGCCAGGGCAGCTTCAAGAGGGGCTGAGGAGGATCTGAGGAGTAGAGCTCTTGTCCTTCCTCATCTCCAGGGAGCAGAGTGGGGCAGGAGCAGGGGCACCTCCAGGAGAGGAGCTGGAGCAGCTGAAACCCAACAAAAACCTCTGAAGGGAGCAGAGGAGAGAGGAAGGAGTGGTTTGAGTGGGTGGTGTCACAGCTCAGGGGGCTCAGAAACACAAACTCCCGGTTCAAAGAGCACTGTCCCTGAGTGCAGCATTTTATTCCAAAATCCTGTGGCTCATTTTGGGGGAATTTCACAGGCATTACCCTTAAGAAGAAGTAGAGGTAATGCACGTGCTGAAAATGAATGGGAGTGTTCTGCTGAGCTGATTTAAATGCTGCTTTTCTGGGCAGTGTCAGTGATGAATTGTTCAGTTCTGCTTTGTAGAAATTGTGGAAGATGGATTAATCTGTTATCATCTCCAGGAGAGAGATCAATATGTTTTACCTATTTTTGTGAGGAAATTAAACCCATTGATCTACAGTACCCTCAAATTTAAGAAAGACTTAATGATTGCATTTGTCTCATCTGCCTTTCTGTGCTGTATTGCAGAAGAGCAAAGGTTGTTTTTTCTAAATTAGCCTTTAGAGACCTTAAAAGGTTGGCTCATTTATTATCTTTGTGGAGTCAGATCCAATTCTCTGTGTGTGGACCTTTCTGTTAGGGGATGATATGAAAATTATTATGTCTTTTAGATAATAATTGATGTTTAAATAAGTAAAATGCATAGGAAAAATAGCCCACATCAGTGACTGCTGAACAAAACAATTGGTCCAAAGTCTGTTCTGATGGAAAGGGAGAGACATTTTTTATTACTTCCCACTGCTGACAAGCATCTGGAAATTAATGAAATTTCCCTCTTTGTTTCTCTTTCCCAGTGCACATCTCTCTGTTGTAAGCAATGCCAAGACACAGAAATAACTACCAAGAATGAAATATTCAGGTGAGTTTATTACTCTTCATCTCGGGCAGCTCCTAGGTCAGAAAGACGGGCCCAGCAAAGCAGATTAAGCTGGGTTAAGTCTTAAAACTGCTGGGTTTGTTACAGCTCCAATAAAATTTAAGTAAATATAGACAGTTTATATTTGAGTTTTTTTAATAAAAAGTTTGGGAATCTCAGCATTTCCAGATATATTGGAAGAGATATTGGTGTTGAGCCACACCCCCAGCACCTCGCAGGGAACAATTTGAAATATAAATGTGTCACATAAAGACTTTTCCATCCTGGTATTTCTGAGTAAAGTTTTTGATATCCCAAATTTTATTTCTCAGCGCTTCATTTATATGTCAACAGGCCATAAGAGCCAATTAAAATGCACTAATTAGGGGATATAAACAGGCTCCCAGGATGTTGGCATGCAGGGAAGGTTCCTATTCAAGCCAATAAGTGTCGTGATCCCTTTTTTCTTGGAAGAATTTAAGGTTATTCCTGATAACTGGCCCCATTCTTTATTTGCCCTCTACAATATTTGCCATGTTTAACAACGATTACATTTCCCAAATAATTGCTGCTTCTGTCAGCCTTGTCGCTGCTTTAAATCTTGATTAACTCCCATCACCCATCCCCTCTGATAATGGGAAGGTTAGAAGATGGTTTGGGTTAACAAAGACTCCCCACAGTTTTTCTTTATCAGTGTGATAAGGAGCTGATGGGGTAATTAAAAGCCATTTCTTATCTCCTAATCAAATAATGGATTGCAGACACCACAGTTCCTGCTGTGTCAATATGATGAACTTTTAACAGAAGTGCTGGGAAGCTGGTGCAATAAATGAACATTTTTGCTTACATTTAAAGTTACAGTTTCCTTGCTTTTCTTGGAACTTCATGTTTAAAGTAAAACACAGGATGAGTCTATCGTGTACTTTCCTGCAATTCTAGGCAAATCTGAGCAATGATATTTTAAATTAGCATCTATTTTCTTCCAGTTTTTAATGCTATAATTCAAGGCACTTTTTTTTTTCCCCTACAAAAAGCAGGGATTTTTTACTCTGTTGAACTATTTTAAGCTTTGCTGGCAGTTTTTCCTCTGTTTGCACTTGCCACCCTTCGGGGCTGGTTTATTTTGATTTTTTTTCTTGCTCTCTGATAAAATTCTTTGTGTGTTGTAGCTTATCCTTGTGTGGGCCCATGGCAGCCTATGTGAATCCCCATGGATACATCCATGAAACTCTCACTGTATATAAAGCTTCCAACCTGAGTCTCAGTGGACGGCCCTCCACAGAGCACAGCTGGTTCCCTGGGTAAGAGCAGCAACATTTTAATAGAAAATTACCCAAACTGGTTATTTCTGAGAGGGTGGAATAGTAAATATTGAGGTTTTTAGGCACATGTCATCATTTCACTCATGTAAAAAATAAGGAACTAAATTTAGACTTATTCAAAATACAAATAAAATGGAAAAATAACACAAAATGTTGCAGAATTTAATATTTTTTAAATGAGGAAATATTAAGGTTTTAAAACATAGTCTAGAATCTAAACTATTTAAACCAAGTTGTCTGGAAATTTGTGTGTAGTTTTGTTTCAAGTACAGCTATTAGGATTGTTTTCACACAGCTTTAGTGCAAGTGAAAACCAGAATATAGAAATACACTTCATCTACTGAAATACATTGTTATATCTAAAAATGAAATAAATGTTACATGAAATAAAAATTCTTTAACATTTGTATTGATCTGATTATCTTTGATTTTATTTTAATAATAATTAATAATGAGTCTGCCTCTCTGAGACAGTAACAGAATGAAGTGTTTAGATGTAAAAGTTTGCCTAATAAATAACAGGTCTTGCATCCAGGACTTTTTTCCTGGGATATCACAGAGAACTGAGCAATAATTTGGAGGATGTCTGGCATTTCTACCACATGCTTTAACATTCCCTAAAGAAAATCTGAGACTTTTAATATCTGGAGTTAATATTGCTCATCTTTTTGTGTTTTCTCAGCTCTTCTATGATGGTTTTGAAATATTCATGTTCTACCTCATAAAGAGAAAAGCTCTGCTGCTGTGGGAGGTGCAGCAGTCCCCGTTATTTGAAAAGCAGGGCAAAAATCACTTTCATTGCCATTAAATAATTTACTCTGAGAAGTTTTGTGACCCCTCTTCAGGGCTCTCAGCGTTTCTGGGAAAATAAAAAGCTTTGCTTGCTTCCTCTCTTTGAAGAGGCAAGAGAGGGCTTTGGGGGTGGGATGTTTGTGGGGGGCTTGTCTTCATTTTTTGAAGCTCTGCAGGGTTTTAGATGGGAGCTGGGATTCCTGAGGAGTTTTTGCAAATGCAGCTGGGGATTGGTATCCAAATGCAGTTTGGGATTGTTACCCAAATTCAACTGGGGATTGGTATCCAAATACGGTTTGGGGTTGTTATCCAAATTCAGCTGGGGGTTGTGACCCAAATGCAGTTTGGGATTCTTACTCAAATTCAACTGGGGATTGTTGTCCAAATCCACTCTGGGGAGTGTTGCCCAAATCCAGCTGGGGATTGGTACCCAAATTCAGTTTAGGGTTGTTACCCAAATTCAGTTGGAGATTGTGACCCAAATGCAGTTTAGGATTGTTACCCAAATCCAGCTGGGGATTGGTACCCAAATGCAGTTTGGAGTTGTTGCCCAAACCCAGCTGGGGATTGTCACCCAAACCCACTTTGGGGATTGTTGCCCAAACCCAGCTGGGGATTGTCACCCAAACCCACTTTGGGGATTGTTGCCCAAACCCAGCTGGGGATTGTCACCCAAACCCACTTTGGGGATTGTTGCCCAAATCCATCTGGGGATTGTCACCCAAACCCACTTTGGGGATTGTTGCCCAAACCCAGCTGGGGATTGTCACCCAAACCCACTTTGGGGATTGTTGCCCAAACCCAGCTGGGGATCGCTACCTGCCGAATGCTGCAGCATTTTCCAGAGGCCTTTTCCCTCACCAAGGCTTTGCTGTGCCCTGGGCAGGTACGCCTGGACCATAGCCCAGTGCAGGATCTGCGGGAGCCACATGGGCTGGAAGTTCACGGCCACCAGGAAGGAGCTGTCCCCTCCCAAGTTCTGGGGGCTGACGCGCTCGGCGCTGCTGCCCCGCATCCCCGAGGACGCCGAGGACTCGGAGCGCGGCCGCTCGCCGCTGCTGTGCCTGTGACACCCCCGGGGCTCTGCTCAGTGCTGCTCCTGCTTCCTCAGCCCAGGAACCCCGGGAAGCACACTCCTATCCCCAGGGAACCAGGCTCACCCAGCTCCCTGTGCTGTTCCTCGGGAGCTCCGGACTCTTCCTGCAGAGGGGGTGCCAGGGGACGCCGGGAATGCAGGTCCACGTGGGACACCAGGAAATCTCTGATCCACGTGGACACACCTTGAGACTGGACTTGTGTAATTCCCACTTGCAGTGAAGGAAGGGGGATGGAAACTAAAACCAAACTAAAATCCCAATAAGCAGAGTCTGATTGATGCAATATTCCTGGGATGGCAGAGAGCAGTGACCTGCTGTGGAGTGTTTGCCATAATACACTTACAAGTGGTTTGCTGAGAATCCCCGTTTCTAACTCTCTGAAGTCCTTCAGGTTTGCTGCTTGTGCTGTTTCTCAGCTTTTTGCTGAATAACCATGGAAGAGAGAAGCAGCCTGAGAGTTTCTGAGTGCTGGAATGTGCAAAAGTTGGAATTGCAGCTGCCTCCCAGGATGGACCCCATGGGGAAGTGTCTGTTCCTTACAAGTTGTCTCATCTGTTTAGTCCATTTGACTTTAGAAGTCTTAAATTTTAAACTGTTGATAAGATGTGCACAGGTCAGTCCCAGGGGGCAAACAGCATTGTCATGTTCTGTTCAGTGTGCTTCAATTACTTCCAAATTATTCCTGGTTAATTTACCAGTGGTGGTGTCCAGGGGTTTGGGAAGGACTCTAAAACACCCCACTGAAGTGATTTTTAAGTAGTACTTGTGACAAAGGGAAGGAAAAAATCTCTTTTAATTATTTAATTGTAACTTTTAGATCATAAAGTAACATTTCAAATTATCACCTTATAAAGAGCAAAAGTTTCCAAATAAAACAGGAATACAGGCAGTGCCTTTTTGTGCGGAGGTTTCTTGGGTTTTGGTTTGGTTTTTATTTTGTCTGTGCTTCACAAATTGGGTGCCAGTCTGGGGCAGCTTTTGCCACTGATTTATTGGTTTTTTTTCCTCACAGAATGCACTTTGGTGATGGCAGTGGAGATTTTTTTTTTTTTTTAGTGCACATAAACACTTGGTTTTCTTGTGAAGCTGTTATCATTCACTGTTCATTTCTTCACGGTGATGTTAAACTAGTCAAGTTTAAGACATGAGCCACTGGTTGCTTGTTCTCTGTCAGCCTCCAGGCAGGTGTAGCAAGGACAGGTCACTTCAGCTGGGGGCCAAGGCCAAGCCTGGCACACAGGAGCTGATTCCCATGGCAGTGTGGTACCTCCAGCTGGAAAAACACCCCAAACCATGGACTTGCTGCTGGGTATTTGTCATGCCAGGTATGTAGAGATTAATTGTGTAACTCAGGTTTAGTTCTTTGAAACTTCCTACCTCTGTGCTGCTTCTGTTCTTCTTAGACACCTTTAATTCCGTGCTCAGTTCCCTGTGCAGTGCCCTGACTTGGCAGTGAACTGTGAAAAGCAGTATTTGGGATGTGGCTCTGAGCAAACAGAGGGTGATCATGGCCTGTGTTCATCCAGAAAACTTTCTGGATGTTGATAATGATTCATTATAAGCTTGGAAAGCCAGGCACTGGTGTGAGAGGGAGACTGGATGCTCTGTGTTTGTGAATCCACTGGAACCAGGCCTGGCTCTCCCTCACCCCTGCACACTCAACACATCTGGGCTCTACATTTGGGGTTTTTTTGTTCCTTTTCCCCTCAAAGTCCCTCCTGTCTGTTCTTCCTGTGGCCCTCAGTGGGGCTTGGTGGTGGCAAGAAGTTGGAGGGGGCTCCCAGCACCTTCTGCTGCCTTGGTGTGAGCGTTCACTGGGGGCTGGGAAGGAATTTCAAAAGGATTTTCTCAGCTGTCACTGAACTTCTAAAGGTTCAGTTCTTTGGGGTTTTGGCCGAGGCTTTTGGATTCTCAATTTAAAATGGCAATGTTTGAATCCAGAATAAGCATTTTTTTGGTGTTTTGTGTATATAGTCAAATGTAAACTAACATAATCGAGGTAAGTCAGGAGTAAATTAACACTAATTAAATTTCATTTGATGATGCTGTTCCATGTGCTAAACCTGTGCAGAGTTTGCTGTGTTGAGTCCATGACACCTTCCAGGTTGAGTCCTGTGGTGGTGAATCCAGTCCTTACTGGGAACTATCAAATGTCCAGCGCTCCAGGGTGTGGAATTGGGGGTGGTTCCTTACACTGGTTCATATTTCCCATACTTTGTTCTGAAGAGAAAACTATTGGTGGGAATTAGGGAAAATTTGGAACATCAGTATGGAAAAATACAGACAGCAACTGCTGAGGAGAGCTAGTCAAAGGAAACCAGATTTGATAAATATTTTCTACAGTTACCCCATTGATTGGCTGAGTAATTTCCTGCAGGAATTTAATCCTGAGGGATCACAGGATTTACAGCACAGACTCATTTTCAAGCCATCATTGCAGCATCACCAACAGCCCAGCCCGAGCCTGTAACTTTGCAAGTTTTCATTTATTTTAGGTTCATTTTGACAAATAGGTAGAACCACTTGTACAGTGGGTTTAAAATATTTCATATACTCATTTGTTTTTTATTAATGCTCTTTTTGGATGTGCTGCAGTTCATTTGTTCCTCTCTTTGTCACCTTTAATTGCTCTGTGAACTGCTCCATGGGTAGCCCAGTCTCTGCTTTAACTCTTCCTCCTCTCTGTCTTTTGGGACAACTTTTCTGACAAATCTTGTGGCTTGCAAATATTTGCAAAGAATAAAATTAAATTTGTTTCAAAACTCACCTGGTTTTGCTGATTGTTGGGGTGGGAAAAGGAAATGTTTGTGTTTATGATGAGTTTTTGGCTGCAAAAAGTAAAAGTTTCACTTCCAAGTCTGTGCTGGCTCAACTGGCCCAGGGCAGAGAAGATAAGGAATAACATGGGAGAGAGGGGAGAGGTAATTAAAACCCATTGTGAATATCATTTAATTAGTCAAGCAATCTCTTGGAGAACTTTACTTGACCATGTGTGCATCAGACTTCTTCATCTCTTCTCTCCCCATTTGCTATTTAAATAGCCCATACTCTAAAAAGGAGAGTTTATTTAAACCCAGCATTTTTCCAGATCCCAAGCTGGCACTTGAATATTTTTTGTTTCATGCCTTTCATTTTCCTAGGGGTTAATTTTTCTAGAAGATAAACGGAAATGCTCAATAGACCAATGGGAAACCTCAGGCAGGGGCTGATGTTTAAAGAGGTGTTGGAACACAGGTGCTCCCTGCACTGAATCCAAGCAGGGCTGTTCATGAAGGTGCTTGTGGAATAATCTGGTTTTGTTGTTTTTTGTGAGCCCTGGAGATTTGTAACAGGATCCTCTGTGTTATCAGTGAGGGTTGGAGGAAATGGGGCTCCCCCTGCTTTTAGTGACCACCTTGGCCAAATAATCTCCAATTAAACCCATCAATTTCTACTTACTAATATTTAAGCTGGCTTTGAAATGATTGATTTAATAGTGCACTCTACAGCAGCTGTAACTCTCTATACTGTGTAGTAAATAATTCTGATTGAAGTCTTTTCAGGCTAATCATTACCAGCACCAATTTAAATAAATCATTCCTTGCTGTTCATAGGCATGATTTGGGTTGTCATCCTTAATCCTAGGGGACAAAGTTGTGCAAAGGTTCCCTGCCAGCTGAACAATCCTTTAGACATAAACCAGTGATTAAATCTGGGAGCAGGATTGGATCCAGGCACACCCAGCCCCTCTCAGGGCTGGACATTGAAGCTCAGCACTCATGGGAAGATGTCCCTGTTAAACATTGTCCAGAGTGTCCCTTTGGTCCATGCCAAGATCATAAATTTCAAGCTTTTCTCCTTAAAAATCTTCTCTCTGAGGGGAGAGAAGATTGCTGACAGCAATTTTGGGTAAAAGTTAAGTGTTAATATTTTCCACCTCCACAGCCATTGCCCTAAAGCTGCACTTTGGTGAAATCTTGACTCTCTACAGCCCTGAATTTTGTCACTTTCCCTCCCAAGATTTCAGTAGTTCCAGAAATTACACTAAGGAGGTTTCAATTTTATCACCTCATTAATTTAAGCACCACCCTGTCCTTGTGAGATTTGCCTTACTAACAAACAGCACTTCCCCTCTTCCCTTGCTGGCTCCCACAAATTCCCAGGCACCTTCAGGATAATTTATTTAAAGGACCAGACATCCCAGGAAAATCAAAGGCAGCTGGGAAGTTGTGGAAAAGCCCAAAATGCTGATTTTTTTTTCCAGCATTGCTCCAGTGTTGCCATCTAGTGTTACAAAATGATATCCAAGGAAAATGAAATCCAAAGGATTTTATTCATTACCATGGTTCTGTAGGAAAAAACTTCAACCTGCAGTAAGATTTCTACACACAAGAGCTGCTCCCAGAGACTTTTTAACAGCACACCAAAAACCCCAGGAGTAAGAAGACATTCATAACAACCAGGAATAGCTCTGCTCCAAATCCCCAAATTCCCAAGACAAGGAGCTGCATCTCCCCTTGTTAATGTTAATTAACATTAATAGTTTGTCTCACACCTGAAATTGAAAATACAATGTAGAACCTTCACCAGTTTGCTGTGGATTTAGTTTGCTCAGTGATAAGTTACTGAAAAACTACTGAAAATTCATGATACTCTCTCAGCCAGGTCATCCTTTTAACCTAAAACTGATTCTGGAATTCTGGAAAATAAAAATAGTCCTAGAAAACAGCCTGGTTTTCCATGCCAAGGCTGTTGGGAACTGCTGGAATGAGTATTTCCATCTGTTATCCAGCTGTAAGTACAAAAAGAGTTCAGGTAGAGCCCATTATTTCCACACATTCTCCTAGGCACATAAAAACCCCTCCATGATTTGATCTAGAGGATGCAAATAACCTTTTTGGGGGGATTTTGGGATTTTTTTTTTTTTTGGATATAGACAGTCAGAAGGAGAAAAATCTTGCCATCACCTCTCATGCCCTAAGTCATGATAAAATAGTAAATATTTATCACTAAGAACAGCAGAGAGAGGTTGAAAAGGTGGGATTTGGCAAAGAATGTTTTACATTATTACAAAATGAAACCTCTCCTTGCAGAAGTTAGGAATTAGTAATGAAAATGTTAAATGTGACAAATGCTCAGTTGGCTGTGAGAGGCTCACTTTCCTGGAGCTCAGTTCCACTCGGATCAGGGCACAAACAGTTCTGTTATTATTCACTTTACAGCTTCTTCAGGCAGCTCAGCAGTTCCTCTTTATCCATGTGGTATCCACTCTTTTTCCACTCATCCCTCAGCTGCTGCAGTGCTGTCCCAATTTCCTTCCCAGAGGACACCCCCATCTTCCTGAGGTCGTGGCCACTCACAGGGAAAGAGGGCACAGTCCATTCCTGCATTTCTTTCAAAAGCTGTTCCTCTCCTTGGTACTTCAGGAGCTCAAAGATCTTGGAGCTGGTGTTAGCTTCCCTAGACTAGGAGAAAAAAAAAAAAGGAAAAAAGAGAGGCTTCAGTATGAAACAGCAGAACCAGCTCCAAGTGTGCTCAGCACTGTGCTGTTCCCATTACTCCTTGTTAGGCAAAGATCTTGGCTAAGCTGGGACTATGGAAGCCAGGATCTCTCCTGCCTCACAGGTGTTAAAACTGAGTCTTGCAGGCTCTGGGAGATCCTTGGAGACTCCCTGAATCCCAGGTAATAGCTGTAATCCCTATCATCCATCACCTTTCCTGTGGGAGACAGGCCTGGCCCTGGGGACTGGTCCTTGCCCTCGGTATCAGCAGAATTCAGCTGGAAATGACCTCACTGTGCTGTGGAAGAACATCCCAGGGTGCCTAAGGAACAGTGGGCCTTGGGAAGAACACCAGGAATTGCACTGATTTTCCACTCACAATTCAGAGCTGAATTTCACAGATAAAAGCAAAATTCTCCTGCAGGTCCTGTTCATATTTCAACAGGACAGCAGAGCAAACTGCCAGTCCCAGGTAAGATCACAAGAAACTGAATGTGACATTTTTCAGCCTGACTGACTTTTAAATCAGCCCAGAAACTGCTCCAGAGCACAGGGTGCTCAGAACTGCTAAAATATGTCTTAAATGAATTCAGTTCACTGTGAAGCCCCACATGGAGCAGTGTGAACTACACTCACATCCATCAGGAAGTCCTGGTATGGTCTAAGTGGTTCTGGCCCCGGGCCTTTGGTTAACTCCTGCCTGTGCTTCACCAAGAAAAGGCCAAGGTTTTTTTCTTCCTTGGAGATTTTCAGCCTCAGGTCCAGGTTTGTGACATCATCCTTCCCCTTGAACAAGGATGTCAGGACAGTCATGGGTTTTGGAGACAGATTTTGGATGTTTTTACTGACTCTGGCAAATTCCTCTGAATTCCCATCAAGTGGTAGCCCTAAAAACACAAAAAAAAAAAGTGCAAAAAATTGTTAATAAGAAAAGTGTCTGTTAGCACAGGATAAAAATAAAATCTAATTTCTGTGTAAACCCAAGTTTGATCTCAATCTGCCACAAAATTCTGTCTGTATAAGATACAGGAGTAGGAAATCAAACTTCATTTCACTTTACCTATGTACTGGGCAATATCCAGCTCATACATAAGCTGAACCAAATGATTGACATGGTTTCCAAGAAGAATTTTTTTCAGTTCCACCCAAATCCTTTCTCCTGATATTCCAGCCAAGCCTTTGGCATTTTCTTTAATTGCTTGCAGTGTATTAGGTTCATGATCTCCAGGTTTCTCTGCAATTCTTCCATAAAATCTGCCAGATAAAACCCCTGAATGTTAGAAAACTATTCCACTAACAATCATAAAATCATTTAGGTTGGAAAGGAAATATGACAACTACAACTCTTTTTACATCACTGGTACTTTTCTGCACGTTTTTGAAACTTTATACAGTTTATTTATCAAGGAAAAGCAAAACCTCTTACCTGAAGTACCTCAGGATTCTTAAATAATCTTCTTGTATTCTCTCAGCTGCCTTCCCCACAAATCTGATTTTCTTGTTTTCCAAGTCTTCATAGCCATTAAAGAAATCGTAGAGCGTCCCATCCAAACCTAGAAAACAATGAAAAAACAGAATATCAATGTACAAATGTACAATGTACATATCAATGTACACATCATTTGTACATATCAATGTACAAATGTGGCTGACAATGAACCACTCTCATTTGGAAATGAGGAGTTGCGTGGTTTGACCTGGTCTGTCAGATCATCTCATGTATTTATACAGACCTTTGACACAGGGACAGAACTCAGTGGCAAAACTCAAATCTACTGCTTCATCTACGTAACAGTTTCCCAAATTTACCTAAAAACATGGAGTTGACAGTGAGGTCCCTCCTCTCAGCATCCTTGTGCCAGTCTGTGGTGAACTCCACCTCTGCGTGCCGTCCATCGGTGACGACATCTATTCGGAGAGTGGTAATTTCAAAATTCTGTTCATGGAGCTGCAAATCCCACAGACACCGTTACTTCAGCACAGCCAGGAAATAATGAAATGAAATTAAATGAAATTAAATGCAAAAGCTGCTCATTTTCTCAGCCCTGTGCTTGTGTACACTGGGTGGACACATGCACAGCAACGTGTGCAGGGTTTTCATACCGAGTGGAGAAATAGGAACTTCTGAAAATAATCCTTATTTTCTACAGAGCATGCAGAAATATTCCTGCAGGAGATGGACTAAGAGCAAGGTAGAGGAAACAGGCCTTGAGAGGAAATCAGGAGCAGGAAACATTAGGATCATGTGTGGGCAGCCAACATTATTTTTTCTGGTGATGACACAGCAGCATGAATGGGTTACATGCATTAAAATATGGTAATTACTTGAATTCTACAATGAATAATCAGAAAAGTCAATCCAGGCTTTAAAGCAGGTTCTCATTTAAACTCTTGCTGTGATACTTTAACAGATAAGGAGCAAATTTTCTACTGGACATCCACAGATAGGTAGAAAAGATCCAAACAGATCCCAAACCAACCCTGGCAGTGATGGTTCCGTGTTTTTCTCCTTTGTTATTGATCAGACGAACCCCAGCTGCTGTGAACATTTCCTTCATCTCTGCTGGAGTGGCTGTGGTGGCAAAATCGATGTCTTGTGGTGTCACTCCGCTCAGCAAATCCCGCACGGCCCCCCCTGCTATTCTCAGCTCATAGTTCTTCTTCTCAAACAGTTCTGGGAAGGAAAGGAAATGAAAACCAAACAGTAACAAACCCATGGCACAATCAGCCATAACCTGCCTTCTCATAAAATTAAGATCACAGATGTAGGAATAAACACTCAAATATGCAGGGAGCAGCAAATAACTCACAGCTTTGTACAAAATGCACTAATTCGTGGCACAGCTGAGCACTCACAGGTATTTTCCCTGTCATTCTAATTTACTTTTCTGAAGCTTTTTTGAAAACTTAACTATTGGCAGGTCTCTAATTGGTCCTGGGGACTCTGGGCTGGGGATCATTTTGAACAGTCAGGGGCTGACAAGAGAAATGAATTCAGATTATTTACAGCAGAGAACAGTGAGCCATGAGCCCAAATTCCTCCAGGAACAAGAGAGCATCGTGGAATCGGCCCAAAAAGGGGAAAGCGAGCTCTGAGCTGTCCCTGGAGACTGGCTGAGGGTGTTCGGCCTGGAGAAGAGCCTGGGAGCAGAAAAACGCTCTTTTTACCGGGGCATGGAGTGACAGGGCAAGGGGAATGCAATAAGGGGAGGGAGGGTAGGTTCAGGAGTGCGGTTTCCCTGTGAGGATGGCACGGGACTGGGATGGAACTCCCAGAGCAGCTGTGGCAGCCCCTGGAGCCCTGGCAGTACCCAAGGCCAGGCTGGACATTGGGGCTGGGAGCACCTGGGACAGTGGAAAGCGTCCCTGCCATGGCTGGGGTGGCACTGGATCCGCTTTAAGGTCCCTCCAACCCGAACCACCCCGGGGCTGCGCTCAGGGACGTTTTCGGGGCCTCCTCCCCTCACTCACCGGCCACGCTGCGCAGCCCCGGCGTGAAGAGCGCCTGGAACTGCGGCGCCTGCAGCCTCATGGTGCCGCTCCCGCCGTGCCGCCGCCCGTGCAGCAGCCGCAGCCCGGCCCTGCGGGGCACAGCCAGGAGCTCAGCCCACATCCGCGGGCACGGCCGACCCGCCGCCCCGGGCCCGCCGCCCCGCACGCACTCACCGGGGCCCAGCTCCCGGATCGGCGGCGCCGGGCGATGAGCTCAGAGCAGCGCCGGGCTCGGCGATCGGCACCGCCCGCCCTGGGGCCGGGCCGGGCTCGGGGATCGGCACCGCCCGCCCTGGGGCCGGGCCGGGCTCGGGGATCGGCACCGCCCGCCTTGGGGCCGGGCCGGGCTCGGGGATCGGCACCGCCCGCCTTGGGGCCGGGCCGGGCTCGGGGATCGGCACCGCCCGCCTTGGGGCCGGGCTCGGGGATCGGCACCGCCCGCCCTGGGGCCGGGCCGGGCTCGGGGATCGGCACCGCCCGCCTTGGGGCCGGGCTCGGGGATCGGCACCGCCCGCCCTGGGGCCGGGCCGGGCTCGGGGATCGGCACCGCCCGCCCTGGGGCCGGGCCGGGCTCGGGGATCGGCACCGCCCGCCCTGGGGCCGGGCCGGGCCCCGCTCCGCCCCCGCTCCCTCAGCGGGACGGGCCCGCCTGCGCTCGCCCGAGAGGGATTCGTAAAAAAAAAATCACTCACAGAATCACCGGGTTGGAAGAAACCGTCAAGATCATCGAGTCCAACCCAGCCCTGACACCTCACCTAAACCCTGGCACCCAGCGCCACATCCAGGCTTTGTTAAACACACCCAGGGATGGTGACTGCACCACCTCCCCGGGCAGCCATCCCAGAACTTTATCACCCTTTCTGTAAAATACTTTTTCCTGATATCCAACCTATATTTCTCTTGGTACAGCTTGAGACTGTGTTCTCTGGTTCTGTCAGTGCTCTTTTCTGCAGGCTGAGCACCCCCAGCTCCCTCAGCCGTTCCTCACAGGGTTTGTGTTCCCAGCCCCTCTCCAGCCTCGCTGCCTCCTCTGGACGAGCTCAAGCGTCTCAATGTCCTTCCCAAACTGAGGGACACAGCACTCAATAGAAGACATAAAATATTTACCGTGGCTTTGTCTCAGTTTAGAGAAGTTACAACAGGAAAACGAGTTATAGCAGGGGGGAAAATACATAGTTTGGTAATGGCAAAATAACTGGGATGGAACTGATGAGTTTCTTCTCCCCCCGATGAGAAGGAATTTGGTAGCATTTAAATGTTTGAATCATTGAAATCACAAAGTCATCATTTTGGAAAAGCTCTCTGAGATCAAGTCCAGCTGTTCCCCAGCACTGCCAGGCTTGTCACCAAACCCTGTCCCCAAGTGTCACATCCACACAGCTTTAAATCACCCCAGGAATGGGGATTCCTCCTGACCCAAAACCCCATCCTGTTCTGTGGAGCAGATATCAGTGATAGGAGTGATAATTGATTATTTACAGCTATTAATGTGCACTTGATAATGTCTAAATACAGTTGAGATCTTGCCCACATTGAATTACACCCACTTTCACCAATTTGGCTTTTAAGGAGCTTTAATTGTGTCCTGAGCCCCAGAGCACTCACCCCTCCAAGCTTGTGTCACCTACACATTAATCACTTGGATTCCAGGTTGTTAATGAGGGTGAGTCATTAGCCTTCTTCTCATCCTTCCTATAACTCCATCACATACGGCCCCCTTTCTGCAGGATCTTCCCTTGGGTTGGATTCTGTTCCCTCTCCTGTTTGTGAGCCTGCATTGCCATCACAGTCATGGAATGGGTTGGGCTGGAAGGAACCTTAAAGATCACCTTGTTCCAAGCGCCTGCCATGGGCAGGGACACCTTCCATGGGTCCCATCCAGCCCTGAACACTTCCAGGGATGGGGCATCCACAGCTTCTCTGGACAATGCAGAAGTCATCCAACCCGGCAGACCTCAGCTCAAAGCTCTCAGCACAATATTAGGAAGATGGTTTTGCTCTGGTGTCAGAACCCAGGACATCCCTCTGGCTGCCCTGGCTGGCTCCAGACCCTGGCAGGGGGCTCAGAGACCCTGGCAAGAAGTCAAAAACACCTGTGGCTTTGATTTTAGCCCATGGAAAACTGCCAACTCTGCATGAGGAATTACAAGCCACAAGGGGTTTAGAAGTGTGATATTTAAACTAACACAGGGTGGAAAAATAGAATTTTGGGGTTTTTAAGATAAGGGATTCAAGGGACAAGATGGAGGGATTTGGGCGTGTCCTGACCTTCTTCTCCTTCTTCTTGTCCTCCATGTCTTGCTGTGCTGGTGGCACTTTTCTGTTGGTTTAAGGTACCCAACATAAATGTTAGGTATTGGTAATAAATTGTAAACACAGTATACATAACTTTTGATATAAAAGGTAAACACTGCCCGAGAGGGCATGCAGAATGTTATGGCCTCCTTGCTAGCCAGAGCTCGGCAGGTCAGAGAGAAAATATTATAGATAAGAAGAAATAAACAACCTTGAAAACACAATCGGAAGCATTCCAAGACTCCTCATTTAGCTGCGTTCGGGCTAGGGAAGCAAAGACTCTTTTCAGATCTCTCTTGGGGTCCCCCTGACCTATAGGAGCCCCAAGAGAGAAGAAATCCACACTCTGGTATCGATGACTTCTGAAAATGCTGCTGTTGTCTGCATGGCTGTGTGGCCAGAGCTTTGGACAAGATGGCATTAAATCAACTGGACAAAACATGCACAGTTTTCCAGCAATGTCTGGGTTTGATTTTCTAGGGGAAGAACACACTGGGATATCAGCAGTGTGGCTCTAGGTTATTTCTTTGCAGTCAGTCATCACGTTCCTGCTCTTGAAAAGTCATCAGAGAACTCTCAGACCATTGTATATAATTAACACTCAATAAATAAAATAAACCCATTTCTGTGCCTGTATGGAGCCTTCCACCCTGTGGTTAAATCCACAGTTCCCTTTTTCAAGGCGTGCTTATCTCGCTTGTCCTCTGCCATCTCTTCTGAGGTACCAGCCCTGTTGGTACTTGGAAGGCAGCAGTTATAAAAGAAAGCCTACAGGGAGAACTCCCAGAGGACAGGGAACAAACAGACCAAACTCTTCACAGGACTCTGAGATGCCCAGGTAACCTCCCGGGGTGTCTGGCGTGCTTTGGTCTGCCTCGTGCTTGCTTTGAACACTGCAAAGGTCCTGCTTTTCCAAGTCAGTTTGCACTGGGAAAAGCACCTGGAATCTGCTGCTGCTTTGTTGCTTCTGAGGTATTGGGACACATTGAAGGAGAAAATCAATACTTTTAGGAGGCTGGTTTTTGTGCTTTGGATTTCTACTGTCCTTCTAAAAGGAATATATTCCTTGCACAAAGGGAATATCCTCTTTACCCTCTACTCATTACTTATATAACCAAAACACAATCAAAACTTTGTCCTGAAAACTTACCATATCAATTTTTGTGAGGAGCACAATCCTCCTGTAGCCTTCTAGTCACCGTCTTTGCTTGCATACACTTATTTTGATTATTTTTTCAGCAATTTCTCCCATGAAACAGGGTATCACAGACTGCAGTTTGTTCTCAGGAGTTGTGGTCTTACACAGATGCAGAAATAGAGCTTCCAAAAGGTGTGCTTTCAATCTTAGTCTGGCAGCAAGAAAAAGATAAATAGCATTTTGGAAAACAAAGCAAGAAAAAATAAACTGAAAAGAACAGGATGATAATTTAGGACTCATCTGAATTACAGTAACTTTTTATATCCAGTTTCAGATCAGTAACGTGCTGCACAGAAAATGTAAGATCTAATACAAGCAAGCTTTTAGGCAGAAAAAAAATCTTTAGGATCTTTTTGAAAGTATAGGGAAAAGAAAAATCAGAACCCTCAACTTTTTGTGATTAAAAAAAATTCCACAGGTAGCCAAAACCACTTTAAATAAACCCAAGGGAGAGTCAGCTGTTGTAGTTATGATAATGCCTGAAACCATCACACTGACATTATTCAAGTAGATGTGAATGCTAAGCACTTACAAAATGTTAGGCTTTTAAAAGACTTTTTTTTAAAATAATGTACTGAAGTTATTGGTTTTTTTTTAAAGGAAAAAAAGACTGAATGCTCTCAGCAGTGAAACTAATGAAGCTTCTTTCCCAAAGTTGTTTTTTTATTTTCAAGGATGTGAGGATAATGAATTTTTACTTCTAAACAGAGAGAAAAGTTATTAGAGTGTTTACTAGTCTCATCAGGTAAATGAAAGGATGTTTCTTGAAGCAGCAAAGAAAGCCTGATGCCAATAATTTGTGCAGGCGTAAACGTGTGCTGTAAAGAATGTTTGTCCCATTGTCTGTGACTTGCTACAATTTGGGAGAACCAAAACGCCTGGCCAAGATGTCATTCCATAACCCAGCATACACAAAATCAAACCCTGGCTCCCCAGGAATAATCCATTAGCAAACTCCCGAGTTTCAGCTGGCCTTGTGCTCATTTGGGCTGTCAGGAAAGCAGAGAGGCACAAAATGTGAATAAAGATAATGAGGGGACTTGGACATTAAAAACACACTCTACTGTAGATGATGTGTCATTTTAATGACCTCAGCACTCAGCCTGCATTTTGAAAAATAGTTACTGTACAGCAGAATTATTCCAACTGTGATCAGTGGGAGTGCTTCCAGTCCCTGGGTTATTCCTGCTCATTACCATTGGAAAATATTATGTTTTCCATGTGAGCAATTGCTGTAGTGCCCCAGGGAGGTGCTGAGATTGGGCTGGGGGGGTGCATTTCTCTTCAAGAAGAACATTTTGGAGAGCTGCTGTTCTGAATGCCCATTTTTATACTAGGTTATACATGAATGATTACACAGAGATTTTTTTTTCTCCCAGTAATTCATGAAACAATCCATAGAAAATGCTGGGTTTAAGCATTAAAAATTGTTGTTCATTGAAATTAGAAACAAACAAAGCAGTTTCTCTTACACCCAATAATTAATGGTGGAGAATTAGCCTTGAGGTGAGCAGTGACTGTGTCTTTAGAGAGCTTTATTGGAGGAGTAACAAGACAGTAAATCCCAGTAAGCAGCTATTTTATATAGGGTGGGAGATGAAAATATGGTTATTTCTGTTCCTGGAGGAAATGGGACTCTCCCCAAAGCCAGTCTACACGAACCTGACTCACTTTCCATGGAGAAATGCCCTAATTCCATGGATGCCCTGCCCATCCCCACATGAAGGTCTGAAAGCAGCAGCTTTTCAGAGAGGGCTGGCAAAGGGAACAAGATGAAATGTGCTCAGTGGTACCTGCATTAAATTTAGCTCCCACAAGAAGCATTTTCCTGCAAGAAAAGAAGAGTCTTTCCCTGTAAGGCAGCAGTTTCACTCCTTTGATCATGGGGATGGATCATGATCCGTGGTTTGGGTGTTTAACCCTTGGGCTTGTGTTCATTTTTAGCTCCTGTAAAATGGTGCCAAGGCTGGTGTGCTGATGCCTGGCTGTGCCCATCCGCCACCCAAAGATGATGGCCAGTGGGATGCCAGTTTTCCTGCTCCTCCTCTGGACAACAAACACACCTCAAGGTGCAGGAGGTGAGGAGTTTCCAGCTGCCAGGGCAGAGCTTTGGTGGGTGCCCAAGGTCCCTCTTTGTGCTGGGCACTGTTTTACAGGTGGATAAAGCAATCCCTGCTGTGCCATGGGCCCAGGAGCAGGGGTGACCATTGCTGTCCTGCTTCCTGGGACTGTGCCCTCTCCCAGTTTGTTCCCAGTTGGTGCCCGGTTTGCTGAGGGAGGAAAGAATCTCCAGTCATGGTGACACAACTTGTGTTGGGGTTTTCTGAGCCTTTATGGGGCAGTTTTCCTGCTGCAGTGTGAACTCCTGGGCATCAAAGGTTGGAATGAGAAGTGGGGGCTGATCATGGAATCCCAGAATGGTTTGGGTTGGAAGGGACTTTAAAGCCCATCCAGTTCCACCCCCTGCCATGGGCAGGGACACCTTCCACTGTCCCAGGGTGCTCAGAGTCACATCCAACCTGCCTTGGACACTCCAGGGGTGCTGATGGCCCTCAACTGCTGGGGTTTGGCAAATAAGAGAGAGCAGGCTCTGAAGAACTGGAGGAGAGCAGATTGATTATTTCACTGCCCTGCTATTTATATGCTAACATTTCCCCCAGCATGAGATCCTCCTCATTTCCAAGAGAGCTTCAGAAATCCTTCTTGCCCTGTCATTTTAAATTATCCTTCCCATCCTTCTGTGTTTTCTTCCATTTGTGCTTAATTCCTCTGTTCATCATTTTGGTTCTACTCTCACATGCAACTTCTTGTGGCTGTCAACCTTCTCTTTGAAAGGCCCCACATTGCCCTCTCCTGCAAGCTGGTGTGGGTGAGAATTGTTCATGCAGTGGATCACTCCTTATGTGTCTCTTTGACAATGAGGACCAAGATGAAAACTCTAAACCTAATTAACGAGCCAAATGTAATATATCACAGTCATTTTCAAGTCGAAAGTGTTGTAAAAATTTCATTTTTTTAAGCTAAGTTTTAATAAACTCTTATTTGATGGGGTTTTGGTTATTTAAAGTGGGTTTGTTTGTTTTTTTTTTTTTTTTCAAATATTAGAACTATTTTACAAGGAGCTGTTGAGAATGAAATTATTTGCTTGTGTTGCTCACTGCTCGCAAACAGGTATTCACTGGATTGGACATGGATGGATATTTCTGTTTTCTCCTTTCCAGTTCAGGTTTTGCCACCTGTTAACTTCACCCTCACAGTCTCTGCATTAGCACAAGTGCTGTTACACTGGGAGCCAAACCCTGCTCAGGAACAAAACAACGCCACCATTAGATACGATGTGAAAATCCTGAGCCCTGTGCCAGAAGAGGTAAGAGAAAAAATAAATCAAGGCTCCTAAGAAGGCTAAATCCCTGCTGTTCTCTTTTATCTAAACCCATGCTTTGGGAACTGCAGAGATTCCCTCTCAGCCATCCTTACAGACACAGCTCTGCTGGGACGAGCCTTGGGAATTGCAGTTTTCCTCTCGAGGAGAGGATGGATCCTGGCTTTAAGCACTGGCTCCCCGTTCAGCTCAACTCACTGAACTCACCCCAGTGTCTGGCTCAGTCTTTGCAGGTCCCTTATTTTGCCTCCCGTCCCCTCCCTGTGGTTATTTGATATTTTCTGTTTCAAGTATGACACCAAGAGGACTCACAGCGTGCGGACAGCGGCGCTTCACAACGGCTTCTCAGCCCGCGTGCGCACCTTGCTCCTCCAGGAGGGCCTTCAGATGAGCAGTGACTGGGTGGAGGGAAACCTCCCACCTCTGCCAGGTAAGAAAACCCAGGGAAGGGCTGGCTTTTGTGTTCTGCCCCAATCTGTGGACTAAACATTAAAAGGCAACACGTTTAGTTCTTTAAAATAAAAATACAGCATTTTCCGCTCTACCTGCTACAAAAGGATTTAGTCCAGACCTTTCCCTACTGCAGTGGAGCCTGGAGTACAATCTGGAGGTGCAAAATGTCGATAACACCTATAAAATTTTCTAACAATGCCTTGCTAAGGCTGAGTTAACCTAGCGTGGTGCACCTGAGGAGATGGTTGCCCTGTTCCACATGAAATACACGGTGCTGTGTGGCACAGCTCTACTCGCTCTGCTTGGGAATCTTCACTCTTCCCAAGCCACAGAGCTGTGTGATGAGGAGGGGAATTGGGTGCCACAGACACAGCTGCAATGGCCCAAACTAGAATAAAAAAGGAGGGGAATTGGGTGCCACAGACACAGCTACAATGGCCCAAACTGGAATAAAAAAGGAGGAGAATTGGATGAAACAGACACAGCTACAATGGCCCAAACTGGAATCAAAAAGGAGGAGAATTGGATGAAACAGACACAGCTACAATGGCCCAAACTGGAATAAAAAAGGAGGAGAACTGGGATGAAACAGACACAGCTGTAATGGCCCAAACTGGAATCAGAAATGAAGAGAATTGGATGCAACAGACACAGCTATAATGGCCCAAACTGGAATAAAAAAGGAGGAGAATTGGATGAAACAGACACAGCTACAATGGCCCAAACTGGAATCCAAGTGTTTTAGCAACAGGAACTTGTTACGATTTTTGCAGTGAGGTTTTCTTTCTGCTCTGTAATTCCTTGCCTCTCTAGGTGCTGCAGAGACATCTGTCACCAACTTGTCCTGTGTCACTCGTGTCACCATCCCTGGCAATGTCTCTCTCCGTTGCACTTGGCTCCCTGGCCAAGGGGCTCCAGAAGACACCAAATACTTCCTGTTTTACAGGTTGGTGTTTGCTGCTTTTCCAGCCAGCAGTGAGTTTCTTTAAGAGCACCTTGTCTCACCAGCATTTTAATTTAGGTATGAGACACACACAGAGGAATGTCCCACTTACACCAAAGACAAGTGGAGCAGGAATACTGAGTGCAGATTTTCAAGTACCCAGATTAAACCCGGTGAGATTGACAACCTCATTGTCATTCACATCAATGGCTCCAGCCAACGTGCTGCAATCAAGCCTTTTCAGCAGTTATTTAACCAAAATGCCATCGGTGAGTAGGAATACATCTAAAAAAATATCAAAAATGTCTAGCAGGATTGCCAGAATGTGAAGAAGTTCTCTTGGATTGAGTGGTTCTTGATGCAGGTGAAAGGATGTGTTGATTTTGTATAATCATCTTAAGGAAACTGGAAGAAATAACTAGATTGTTTTAGCTAAATTTGATTTTGATAATCTATTTTAAATTACAGAATGGCAAAACTAAAAGCTAGTAAAGGCAATTAGTTATTCTGTTTGTTAGCCAAAGCATTATTTCCAATATTAATTTTCAGTTGATTTAGTCAATGTACCTTAAAACACTGTTTTTATTACCCTTAATTTTGCAGCCTTTCTTTAAAAGGAATAAGATACGTGGTGTTCAAGTTAACCCTGTCCTATAAAGGAAGGCATTAGAGTATGGAATAAAAGGGAATATCAGCCATGATTGTCTATCATCTTTCATCCACACAAATAATTTACTTTCCTGCATTAGTTCCACCCCTTTTTCTTTTTTGCTAAACAGATAACAGTTCTCTTTTTCATGACTTCATGAAGAGAAAAAAAAAAATCACAATTTTCTTCTTAGAAATCATCCCCATAACAACAGCTGAATTCCTTTGATTTTTTTTCCATTTTTGAGTAACTTTCCTGGCTACATCTGCATTTTCTCTTTCCTGGAAATGATTTTTTTCTAACTATTCTATCATTAATTTAGTACTTCTGTAGAAATTAATTTAATAAATTCCTCTTTCCCCAGTAACATAGTTTTCCAAAACTTTTAAGTGGATTTTCCAAACTGTTTTCCTGTAACTATTACCAGCAATGTAGTTATTCCTCCTAAATCCTTATCTTTTCAGTCCAAAAAGGGAAATAAATTCAATAATTATAGGTCCTACTTGGAAAAACTATCAGGTTATAAAATGTTCCAGATTTTAGTATTCAAACTTGTCTCTATAAATAACTTACCAGTATGGTTTTCTTTTTCCAGAGAAAGTGAATGTTCCCAGAAATATCAGCATATCCCTGGAGCAAAATGATCTCCTGGCCGTGTGGGAGAAGCCAATTTCTCCTTTCCATGAGGAATGTTTTGAGTATGAATTTTATCTCATCAACCTGAAGTCAGGTAACAAGCAGGTAATTGCTCCTCCAGCATCCAAGATTATCCAACATTCCTGTCCTCTACAGCTGGAATTTGCCTTCTTCTTCTCCTCAATGCCTTTTAAATCTGCAACAAACCATCCCCAAGGAACTTGGGAAAACAGGACTAAATTGGGTTTATTCAGCTAATGCACCTGGGTTCAGAACAGTTTTTACCATCTTGAAAATGCTGCATTGAGAATCTTGAGGAAGAATGGAGAAATGAGGCATTTCCCAGGAATTTTCCATGGAATATTGGCATATTAGGAGAAGTTGCACCTATAAAAATGGGGCTCTTACCTCCAAAGCAAGACCAGCAGCTCGCAGTTAATAAAAACAATAAAAAGATAAACATAATTTAAATTTGTTTTCTGAATGGCTTTGATCTCTGACAGCACAAATTGTTTTCCTGACAGATCCTGAAAATCTCCTCCAACACTTTCCGGCTGCGGATCGACGGCAGCAGCAGGTATTCCATCAGGATCAGGGCCAACCACAACCACATCTGCTGTGCCAGGGGATTCTGGAGTGACTGGAGTGAAATCATTTATGTTGGTAAGAATTCCCATTGTTCCACTGCTGGGGAGCCAATGCTGCCTCATCAGGAGCGTGTGCAACACCCCAGAATTCTAACAGGAAACAGGAAAACAGGGATTCGAAGGAAAAACCTGACTTGTTAATGCCAAGGGGATTTCAATCTGTTCCATTAAAAAGAAACTATTTGCAAGAGGATTGGTTTTAGGCAATGCTTTTTGAGTATTTCCAGAGATTGCTTTAAACTCAAGGCCTTTTCTTGCATCACTGCAGTTTTTTCAGGTGTTTTCCTGCCCTCATTGTGATGTTCATGCTGGAAATAAATATAAGAGACCATGTCAACCATTGATTCACTGAAATTATCTCACTCCTTCAATGCTGAGGGGAAAAAGAGCATTCTTTTAGCATCTTTTAGCATCTTACAGCATCCCCATTGCTGGGGAGCAAATGCTGCCTAATCAGGAGCGTGCCCAACATCACAAAATTCTAATAGGAAACAGGAAAACAGGGATTTGAATTTAATTTACTGAAACTATCTCACCCCTTAAATGCTGGGAGAAAAAAAAGAATATGATTTTAGCATCATTTGCCCCCTGCTGTTTTGTATTTCCTGCTGACTAAGTTGTTCTGGAAAGAGCAGTTCATTTATCACTGCACGTTATCAACTGTTTGTTCTCAGACATCCTCCTTTGCTCTTATCTTTGGAGTTTCTCAACTTCCTTGTTTTCACTTAAAAAATACTCTGTTACATTCCTGTTTACTACATTTCCCCTCTTGTATCATGAATTCACATTTTCAGTGTTTTGCCTCCTTTCTCCAACACATCCCCTTGACCTCCCCACCTGGCTCACACAACAAACATGGAAAATCCACTCTGATGGCAAAACAAAATTGGTCTTCCCTAAAAATTTATTTCAATCTCAACAATATCCAAGGACAGGAGCACTTAATCCAGTTTTTCTCATGGAAAGGAGTTTTTAGGGGCTTTTTGCAGTTCATTGGCACAATACAGGTTCCTGCCACTTTCTCAGCCACTTGTTCTCTCCTTTATTTCAAAATAAAAGAAAATTATTGTTGAAATCAGAAATTCAGTGCCATGGAAACTCTTCTTGAAGCTCTACATTTAATTTCTTATTCTAGGTATCAAGTCTTCAAAATCTGCATATTAATTTGCGATCTGAATGCAACCACATCAAACAGTTAATGAAATATTTGCAGTCTTTAAATTCTAAACACATTTTGAATAATCTGTACTAAAAGAATACATTTAATTTCTTTTTTTTTTTTCCCTTGAAATTCAGGGCAAAATAAACTGGAGAATTCCATAGCCTGGATTCTCACCCTGCTCTGTGTGTCCACGTCCTGCACATTGCTGCTTGTTGCTATAATATGCCAAATGTAAGTATTAGCATATTTTTTTTATTACAATATAACCAAGGACCAGGTGTTCAACAAGTGTGGGGGGATGTCAAGCTTTGCTGAAATCTGAGCAAAAAATTCTGAGTTTGCCTAAATACACAAAGCAAAAATAATCAGCCTCATTAATTATCAGCAATGAGATTCAGCAAAATTAGTAGGGTAAGAGAGTTATTCAATTTAATCTTATACAATAAATCCATATATTGAGTCAGGTGAATTTGTTAAAATTTGTTAAAATCTGTTTGTCCTTATCTCATTTCTTCACTTAAATGCACCTGATTTGGTCAGAGATTTCCCCAGGAATCTTCATTTATCCCTGGTGAAAGCTGCTCAGGGCATCAAAAATCCCAGACCCCTGGGGTTTGCTTTGAGTATTTGAAATATTAAATTTATTTTTAATTGTACAGAGGCTCTGGATGCTATAAAGGCCAAAACTCCCCAAATGTGCAGTGAGGAAGCCCAGCTACACTTTGGATTTGTGTCTGTGACAGTCAAATCATAAGTGATGAATTAAAGGCTCCATGTAATTTGAAGTTTCTCCCTGAAACATGCAGCAATTACCAGTCCACAATAAACACAGCTCCCCTTAATGGAAGTGCTAATTCCTTATTAATTTCTGCAGTGCCTTTTTATTTATTGGTCATCCTGATGCATCCTTGGCTGTTTTCCTCTCCGTGCTGCGTTTCCTTTATCCAATAAAGGTGCTGTGTACAGGGATGCTCCAAGAGGATAAGTGAGATGACCTCTGCCTGTGGGACCTGTTCTCAGGGCAGCGGAATCAGCAGAGCTCTGCTCAGAAAGGTTCTGGCAGAAACAGCACAGGGAGTTTATCCCTGTGTCACACACTTGTCCTCAGCTATGCAGCCTTGATGTCTTGCTGAAAATCCCCAATTTTGTCTTACTTAGGTGGTTTTTTTATGGATTGAGCTGGAGCTGGAGGTCCTCCCCTGCTCCAGCATCGTCTCCAGCTCTCTCCTCTCTCTTTGGGACAGCAGAACCAACACCAGTTAGCAGCAGTCACACTGCTCCATGTTTTCCTGTGGAGTTCTGCAAACATTTGAATGTTACATTTACCCTCTTTGGAGATCCTGGAACACACACACAGGGGAGAAATAAATCCAGGGTACAATTCTACTCAGCTTGTACTAATGCATTGTATGATTTTAATCCAAATTTCAGGGAGCTTTTCCAGGTTCAGCTGCTTGCTGCTACCTTGGCTGCTCCCAGGAGTTTCTCTCCAGTATAAAATTCCCTGACACCCAAAGGCTTTTTACTTTCTCTCTTTGCTAACATGATGAAAATTTTACCTCCCTGCTACTCTGAATTTCACAGAGCTGCTCACCTTATTCCACCCTTCCCTGCTGCTCCTTGCTCCTTCTCCTTCTCTAATCCCCAGCCTGCCCTGGGAGGATAGGGAGGCGTAAGAAGATGAAACACAGGATTGTACCTGCAGATATTAAAAAAAAGAAAAACCGAGCAGGTTTCCTGGATCACAGTTTCATTAGTACTCTCTGTTTTTACTGCTCTTGAAAATTCATGAAGTGCACTCTGCGATTCAAGCCACGGAATCGTTTCAAATTTCATGCGATTTGCAGCCATTATAAGAATTTCATTGCAGCAAAGAGGTCTATAAATTTTTCTCTGTACTTGCAGGCATCAGGGTTAAAGCCCACCATGTGGGAGGAGTGCTGCAAGGCAAAGGGGTCCTCTGGGACTGTTTGGGCAGGCTTTTCCCTTTGCTCACTTGCAGAGGCTGATGGGGTTAGAGTCTTGATAAAAACCACAATTGAATGTTCTCCTGCTTTGCTCTCTGCCTTTAGGAGTGAGCAGCTTCTGTACTTCCCTAGGAATAACATTTTCTCCTGGAGGTGAGCCCCCAGGAGGATGGAGTCAGTAACTTGCTCTGGCATGAGGGCACTCAGTGCCCTCCACACCCCAAAATCAGTGTGGTCATCCAGGTACTCCCCTCTTCTGCACCCCTCAGCAGCCCACGAGCAGCACTCACCAGCCAGCTTCAAAAAAATCCACGGGGAATCTCAGGGGAGGCACTCTGACATAGAGTTAAACCAAATATTTCCTCAATCTCATCACAGAGCAAGGAGAGCTTGTTCTCCTGCTTGTTTCTCTTTGTTTATCTCCAGCCTTTTCATGTCACAGCCTGTGGGAAGAGTGGAAATTTCAGAAAGGCAGTCACAGCACAAAACCTGGAGACCCTGAAATGCTGATTTAAGGCACAAGGGTCCCATGGGGTGTGTCCAAGGCCTGAAGGTCCAAGCAGTGACAATGGAAAAAGGCTGTGCCTTACCCTGTGTAGACAGAGATACCTGGGATGCCTTTTGTGACGAGATTTTTAATCACATAACTCTGACTTTTCAGTAACCTCCAAAAAAAGAACAGAACCATTCTGAGGGCGCCACCCCAGCAACTCCTCCCTGCAAAGACCTGAGGGGCAAAGCAGCCCCCACGGACACACTCCTGCCTCATTTCTCGTGGGCATTTGTGCACCTTCCTTAAGTGCTCCCCTTCCAGAAGTGACGTGCAATTTATGCTTTTTGATGCCTCAATAAATAATTTTGATATGGTTGCATCAAAATCTTTTCTTGGCAAACAGCATGATCAGGAACACACCAATCTCAAACAGAAACAACTCTTGTTGGGTACTTTGCCCAGCAGTGGCATAAATCAGAGCTGAAATTCCAGGTGGAATGCTGTGGCCTTTTGAGAAGTTTGTGAGAGCTGGTGAGGTGTAGGGACTGTGAAGACAACAGTGCAAAGCTGCCCTGGGTAAGGGCACGAAGGCCTGACCCTTAGGAGGAGAGCTGAGAAGGTGGTGGAGGTGATGCCAGGTGCAGCAAAAACAATATTGGCACTCACCCTGCCCCTCTCCTGAGCTCCAGCAGCAGCCACTTTCCTGTCCCTCTCCAGTGGTGGGGAGAAACAGCCTGGCTGTTCCTTTGCACCCAGCAGTGGCTCTGCTATGTCCAGCATTTCAACAAAAAAAGCGCAAATGTTTCCCCCAAAACACCTCGCACACTGTTTCTCCTCCCCATATTCCCATTTGTGGATGTACAATTCCCTCCCAAAGCCTCATCCCATGCAGCAGAGGGGTGACATCCCACAGCTCGTGCCTGTGGGGTGAGCAGTGGTGTGGCACTTCCCCTCACCTGATAATTAATGAAGCATCAATTTCACCTTCAAGGCAGCAGCAGCTCAGGCAGGAAGGTTTAGCTGCAAGCTGGTAGACAGAGAATATTATTCCTTCTCACCAGGAGAACAGTAATAGGATAAAGGTAAACTTGACAGAACTCAGAAAGCTTCTGGAAGAAGAATAGCCCTAAGAACATAAGCACCGAGCTAAGCAGACATCAGCCAGGGGGATTGTCACAAAATAAAGGGGGCAGAGGAGCAGATCTGCCCTTGGTGCCTGAACACGTCTCTGCTTCCTCCAGAACAGACCCTGGATGCCAGTTCTGGGCTGAGCAGTCCTCACCCAGGCCAAGTTCCCATTGAAACCTGTCCCTTTTGGACATGGTGCTATCCAGGCCTGGAGACAGCGAGCGTGTTTCAGCACCTGGAATGGAGATCTGAGCTCTGGCATGTTTCACAGACAAGGAAAAGTTCTCTCTGCTGTCACAAAACCCCTGTGCTGCGAGCCCAGCCAGTCCAGGGAGTGTCAGGCAGGGAGGGGGGTCTCAGAGGTGTGAGCAGGATGAGTTATCACAGCACTGAGCACAACCATTTGCTGTCAGCTGTCCCTGGTGCCTTCCCCTGCCTGCTCCCATCTCCCCGGGCACACAATTATTTGTGGTTGCTCTCCTGCCACGAGGCACTGGCAGTTTATGTCCAGAAACCAAAGCCTGAGCACGAGGCAGCTTGTCTTGGCTGTCCAAACGAGGTACTTGACAGCAGAGCCCTTGGGAGGAGCAGCAGCATGAACAGGCACATCAGAGCAGTTCATTTCTCTCCAGACAGCCCCAAAAGCCCTGGCACTGGATGGGAGCGGCTGCAGAGGGAAAGGGAGAGGCTGGGGACAGCCTCACCCAGCTCCTCCTGTCACCTGTCTGTCCCCAGGGCCCAGGGGTGTCCTGTGAGGAGTGGCACAGCTGCCCAGCCCCAGGGGGAACCATTATCTGTTGGATCCCTAACTGCTAAGAATTTTAAACTTTCTGTGCTAACAAATGCTAACCTTAAAAAAACCACTACATTTAACCTGAAACCATAGAAAAAACTTCCAAAATTAAATAATAAACATAAAATTATAATATATATATAATTTAAATAAAAGTGTATAATATCACATAATAAAAAACTTAAACTTAGCAGTTAGGGTTCCAACAATTATCCCTGACTGGAGGTGCTGCAGGCAGAGCTGGCTGCTCCTGGGGCTGAGCACGTGCTGCTGCTTGGGCCCCTCATCCCCCAGGAACAGCAACTCTCTCACATCCCTCCACTGCTGTTTCTTACAGAAACCACGTTTGGAGTAAACTGTTCCCACCAATCCCAGCACCCAGCAACAAATTCCGAGACCCTTTCCCAATTGACTATGAGGTAAAATAACTTTTTTATTCCTTTTTTTTTTTTTAATATTTAAATTAAAATGAATGCTTTTGGTTTTGTGCTGCTTTTTCCCTGTAAGGCTGAGAGCAAAGAGGGTCACAGAATCATTAAATCTCGAAAAGATCTCCAAGACCATTAAGTCCAACCCCACGGCCACTAAACCCATTGAAATTAGCAATTCCTGAGGCTGTTTTTGTCACCCTCCCTGCTGTGGGAAATTCTCACCTCGCTGTGTGGCCGCTTCCTTTGCCCAGGACGGGTCCCAGTCTGCTGCAGCTCTGGATCTGGCTTTGCTTGCAGATGTTGTGCTCTGGGAAGGGTTAGAAATGAACAGAAGGGTTAAGTGGTATTGTCCAGCTTTTCCCTTTTGCTGGCTCCATTCTGGACTCCAGCATAATTCCAGTCTGGGTCTTCCCTTTTACTGACTCCATTCCGGACTCCGGCCAAAATCCGGTCCGGGTTTTCCCTTTTGCCGACTCCATTCCAGACTCCGGCCGAAATCCGGTCCGGGTTTTCCCTTTTGCCGACTCCATTCCGGACTCCGGCCGAAATCCGGTCCGGGTTTTCCCTTTTGCCGACTCCATTCCGGACTCCGGCCGAAATCCGGTCCGGGTTTTCCCTTTTGCCGACTCCATTCCGGACTCCGGCCAAAATCCGGTCCGGGTTTTCCCTTTTGCCGACTCCATTCCGGACTCAATCAAAAATCCGGTCCGGGTTTTCCCTTTTGCCGACTCCATTCCGGACTCCGGCCGAAATCCGGTCCGGGTTTTCCCTTTTGCCGACTCCATTCCGGACTCCGGCCGAAATCCGGTCCGGGTTTTCCCTTTTGCCGACTCCATTCCGGACTCCGGCCGAAATCCGGTCCGGGTTTTCCCTTTTGCCGACTCCATTCCGGACTCCGGCCGAAATCCGGTCCGGGTTTTCCCTTTTGCCGACTCCATTCCGGACTCCGGCCGAAATCCGGTCCGGGTTTTCCCTTTTGCCGACTCCATTCCGGACTCCGCTCCAGGTTCCCTGTTCCCCACGCTGCATTCCGGGCTCACCCGTGGCCTCTCCCCAGCCGGACAGAGCTGCAGGAAATGCAGCCTCTCCCCAGGTTCCCTGTGCAGGAATTGCAGCCTCTCCCCAGGTTCCCTGTGCAGGAATTGCAGCCTCTCCCCCAGCTCCCTGTGCAGGAATTGCAGCCTCTCCCCCAGCTCCCTGTGCAGGAATTGCAGCCTCTCCCCAGGTTCCCTGTGCAGGAATTGCAGCCTCTCCCCAGCCGGACAGAGCTGCAGGAATTGCAGCCTCTCCCCAGGTTCCCTGTGCAGGAATTGCAGCCTCTCCCCAGGTTCCCTGTGCAGGAAATGCAGCCTCTCCCCCGGCTCCCTGTGCAGGAATTGCAGCCTCTCCCCCAGCTCCCTGTGCAGGAATTGCAGCCTCTTCCCAGGTTCCCTGTGCAGGAATTGCAGCCTCTCCCCCGGCTCCCTGTGCAGGAAATGCAGCCTCTCCCCAGCCGGACAGAGCTGCAGGAAATGCAGCCTCTCCCCAGGTTCCCTGTGCAGGAACTGCAGCCTCTCCCCCGGCTCCCTGTGCAGGAATTGCAGCCTCTCCCCAGCCGGACAGAGCTGCAGGAATTGCAGCCTCTCCCCCGTCTCCCTGTGCAGGAATTGCAGCCTCTCCCCAGGTTCCCTGTGCAGGAAATGCAGCCTCTCCCCCGGCTCCCTGTGCAGGAATTGCAGCCTCTCCCCAGCCGGACAGAGCTGCAGGAATTGCAGCCTCTCCCCCGGCTCCCTGTGCAGGAAATGCAGCCTCTCCCCAGGTTCCCTGTGCAGGAATTGCAGCCTCTCCCCAGGTTCCCTGTGCAGGAATTGCAGCCTCTCCCCAGGTTCCCTGTGCAGGAATTGCAGCCTCTCCCCAGCCGGACAGAGCTGCAGGAATTGCAGCCTCTCCCCAGGTTCCCTGTGCAGGAATTGCAGCCTCTCCCCAGGTTCCCTGTGCAGGAATTGCAGCCTCTCCCCAGGTTCCCTGTGCAGGAATTGCAGCCTCTCCCCAGCCTGGCAGAGCTGCGTTGGCTCCTGGGGAGCTGCTTTTGTTCAGCCGAACAATCCCAAGTGTGCTGCTCCTGCCGTTAGGCTGGGCTTGAGCCTTTCTGCGCTGGCTCTTTGTTCTGATAAATACATTTGTCTTACGGATGAGACAAACCCTCGTTGTCTGCTCGGGGGAAGGGCTGCTCTGCACCTTGATTTGCATTTGTCCCCTTGGAGCAGGGGTTTGGTTTTTTGCATGTTGCTCTTACTCCATGGTCTGGTCAAGGAAAGGGGCTTAGAAGATTATCCTACAATGCTTGTTTTTAGTAGAATGGTGTGAAATACCACGACTTGGGGCATCCCACCAAAGAACGTGAGAAATAGCAAATGCTAATGCTGCAGCTGGAAATGCCAGCTGGCACAGGCAGGGTCACGTTCTCGGCAGCAGCTCTGCCTTGTTTTCAGTCTCTTCTCCCCAAGCGCGCCGGCCGTGCTGGGTGACGCCAGCCAGAGGCCTTCTGCTGCCACCACGGCCACGAGGCCGGTGGCACCGGCAAGGAGGGCTGAGGACGTGACCCAGGTCCTGCTGAGGCCACCAGGGAGAGGGAAGTTGTTTGCTGGGGACACTCAGATCCTGAACGCGGTGCAAACAGGGCCGAGGTGACGAGAGCCCTGCCGGTGGTGGCCCGTGGGAACCTGCTCGTCCCTGCAGTGTCACCTGCCACCCCGCAGGGCTTGCCAGCAGCTCAGCCACTGCTGCTGCTTCCTCCTGCAGCTCTGCAGCCCTGCACACCTGTTTGTGCGGCTCTGCCAGGATGTGGCCCCATAAATGGCTTCGCTGCCCCGTGTTCTGAAAAATTCCTGTGCCTCAAACCAGGATCCCTCACTGCAAGAGTGGCCAGGCCCTGCAGGAGCCTCCCCAGGGCGGTGCTGGAGTCACCACCCCTGGAGAGCTCAAAAACCACTTGGTTTTTGGATGTGGCCCTTTGGGATAGGATTTAGCGGGTGTGGTGGGATCTGACTGAATGTTGGGCTTGATGATTTTGGAAGATCTTTTCCAGCCTTAATGATTTCATGATTCTGTGCCCTCCAGCTCTTTCTGGGCTCCTTGCCCTTGGCTACAGAGTGGTGGCCACTGTGGTAGAATTTAGCAAATGGGGAATTTGGGGGTGCAGGGCTGGAGGGACAGGGAGGATGAGCAGCTCTGTGAGAGCTTCAGCCAGAGGGTGAAAGTCCTCCTGTTGAACCCAATGCTTCTGAGCTCCTCAACCATGAAACATTTTGGGTTAATCCCTCTTTAAATGCACCAATTTGAACTTTTAGCTCTCCCCCAGCCCAAGCCACCCCCCCCCAGCTTCCAGCTCCAAGGGGTGTTTGCTTTGCAGAGAGCACGGACCTGCCCCAGCTCCACGGAGACCGAGGCGGGCAGCCTGGCTGAAGGCCTCTCCTGCAGTGTCCTCGATGACTCCGTGTTCTGAGAGGCTCCACAACGTCACCACCAACGCTGGAGAGGGCTCTGTGCCACCTCTCTGTGTTCCCAGTGGGGACGAGAATTTGCCTCCACCAGGTGCCTTGTTACCAAATAGAAAATTCCAGCTCGAGCAGGATTGAAGTTCATGGCACAAGGGCCGTTAGGGGGAAAAAAAAAGAACTAATGGATTCATTTTTTCTGGTTGGCACCTTAATCTTTTGGATGTTTATTTTACCTTGCTCTGACAGCTGGAGATGCAAACTGGGTTTGGCACGGCCCTGTGGATGCAGCAAGGTGGTCCTGACAGTCACCAAGAGGGGTCAAACACTGGGAAAAGAAGAAAAAAGTTGTGAAGCACCCACTGCTGCCACCCCCAGTGCTGCCACCCCCAGTGCTGCCACCCCCAGTGCTGCACAGCAAGGCCACCATGAGAGCAGGGACACTCACCTGGCCTTTGCAATGAAACTGTGAATTTCCACCTGAAAAACACCCATGGAAATGCAATTCCTGGGTCAGCCAGACCACCCTGTGTGGGGACAGTGCGTGGCCAGTGTCCTCTGCACTGCTCAAAGGCACCTAACCTTGCTTTGCAGGTGACACAGCACCATTTTGGGATGGAGGGGAACACCTGGGATCAGCTCAGCTGCCCAGAGCATGGTGCTGATCACACCAAGGTTGTGGTTTGATCCCTGTAGGGACCATTGGACTCAATCCTTGTGGGATCTGTCCAACTCAGAATAATCTGTGATGCTGTGATCTGTCTCAGGACTTTATAAAACACCAAAAACTTGTGGGTTTTTAGATTATTTAAGACAAAAGTTCATTTCCTTGTGCACCTGATGTACAGTTAGGGCCTGACTACTCCTGTGAGCAAAGCTACGCCGTGCCTGCTCCTTCTGTACACTCAGGTACCACATTTCAGGATAAACCAGAGCTTCACCCGTGATTCTTACACTCCTGAGTGAGGGAATCCTGCTGGGATGGGATGGGTGGGATGCCCTGCCCAGCTGGCTGCTCCCCAGGACCTCAGCACTGGGCAGGCACAGGACACTCACGGGTGGCTCCTTTCCCATCCAAGGCTCTTTGTCAGGCTCTGACATCGGCTGGCAGCACCTGCAGGAGGACAGCAAGGGATTGTTTGTGCTTCCTGCCACGAGAGATTAAAGCCTAAGGGGGGGAAGAGAGAAAAAAAAAAAGAGAAAAATGGCATCAACAGATAAACTTCCTCAATTGCACCGACAAAACAAACCAGCCTGAGAACAGAGTTTGCAATGTGAGGTCATTAAAGAAACGTGCCAAGGACTGCCTGGTGCTCATAAGAGTCTGAACTGCCACGAGCTGGGCTCCTCCTGGGTGTGCAGCTCCAGTAATTCTGAAAATCCAAGGCCAATACTGCAGCCTGGTTTTCTTTGCTCTTTGTCGTTCCACCTTAGATGACCTGGGTTTGAGACAGCCTCAGTTTCTGATTTATTTCCCTGTGTTCTGTGGGAGCTCCCAAATCAACCTCCTGCCCCAGACCTTGGGCTTTGACCTCCGTGGCTGTGGCCCATGAAGTCCTCCTGGTCTTGCAGAATTCCTTCTAATTCCCAGAAACCTTCTGTCCATGGAGCTGGGTTAAACATGTTAACAAAGAATAAAAATAAAGATTTGATCCAGCCAGTAAGTTCTTTGGAAGGTGCCTAAAGAAATGGAGTTCCCAGGTACTACAGGCTAAAAATAATTATAATAAATGAGCCAGTTCTCATCTGGGTGAAATAGCATTTCTCCACCAAAATTAATGTAGCTCATTAATATAACGTTGGTGCCTCCAATGTCTCTCCTGCATGTGCTTTTAATGGACTTGAGGGGCCCAACTTTAACACTCTAAAATCAGAAATTCATTAGTAAAATCCTAAAAATGAGACTAAAGAGAATTCACTTATTGGAATGTATTGTTTATCATGCCTTCAAGTAGCCTAATAAATAAAGTTTCTGTATATAATTCTCATTAATGGCAAGCTGTGGCAGAGATGAATGCAATATATTTAAGTATATTTTGCATGTCAGGTCCTTGGTATTTCCAGGATGAGTGCTCTTGGGGACGGGCAGGGCTGGATGGCTTGGAGAGCCAGCAGCCACACTTCTACTCACGCTGGTAAATAAATCCAACCTGGTGTAAAGCAGGAGTAGCTGCATTTCCCCAGCCAGGCTGCAGGGGCACAGCTCACCTTTAGTGCAGGGGTGGGGTGGGATCTCACATCCTGGAGAGCCAAGGGTGCAGGATGAGGACAACTCCTGGCCGAGCTCCTCCTCACGGTCATGATCCCTGGAGGAAAATCTTCATTGCAGGCAGCAGGAGGGAAGAGGGAATTTATCCAGGATCCCAGGCCGCACCCAGGGCTGTGTCAGGTTTTGGCATCACCACAGCACAGAATTACTCAATCCTCATTTTCTTCCCTTCAAACCCAGCTCCCAACCCCCTCACTGCTCCTGCCCTGCTGCCTCCAGGGCAGCAGCCCCACGAGCTGCTCCTCGCCTTCCTCTGGAAATGCCAGTTTTACTTTTCTTTTTAGAAACAGAATTGTGCTACAGGGTTTATTTTTCTGCTTCATTGTGAGGCGCGTTGCTGCGTGGGCAGGTGGCAGGAGCTGCAGCTCTCCTGAAGTGTCCCCACGAGGAGAGAGCCCCACCAAGCACGCAGCACCCCCGCAGTCAGCAGGAGCTGTTCTCTGGGCCAGCTGGTTGTTTAAATCTATTTCTGAGCGCGTTTCCAGGGCAGTTTGTGTCAATTACACACTGCAAGGGCCCAGGGCCAAAGACTGGAAGAGGCGGAGGGTCCAGGATTTTATACTGGTACAAAGGGGCGGAGCTAACAGCAACAACCAATCACCTGAAGGTGTGGGTGGGAAAAGGATTACAGTGACCAATAGGGAAACAGAAGGGTAAACAGACAGGTTTGGTATGGACCAATGAGAGCACAAAGAACAAAGAAACTGCTAGAACTTTGACCATATATGGTTAACAGGTGGTTGGACGGCCAATGGGCCAACAGGGGGCATGGCTCTGGGGTTGATTGACAGCATGTCCCGGGGCGGAGAGGTTAAAGGCCCCTCGCAGGCCCACAGGCCTCCACGGAAGTGCAGCATTGCTCCTTTGGAATGCAGAGAGCGCCGTTCAAGCCCTGCCCCTGAAAGGACTCGAAACGCGGCTGGTGTGGGCTTAGTGGTTTCAAGCCGTGCTCCCAAAGCCCCCAGGAATCCCCAGGATAAGCAGAGGAAGGGCTTTGCTCCAGCCACAGGGCCTGAGGTGCTCCAACAGCACCATCCCCATGAGCTTGGACAGCTCACAGCTCTACAAAACAAACCCAAAACTCACCTGCTCATGTTTTCTGGTCAGTTTTGAGAGCAGCATTAAACCAGGGGTGTATAAATAGATTTTTCTTCCTGCCTTCACAAAGTTTTGATTTAAACCATCTCTTGTATCTTCACATCAGTGACAGTCTCAGCAGGCTCTGAGGGGAAATTTCTCACTGGGCAGAACAAAAAGTGGAGGAAAAAGGCTCCTGGAAGACAGGTATCTTTACAAATGACAGAATATTTATTACCAATACCTTTAAAAAAAGATTACATCTGCTAGATCACTGATAAATATCATTTACACCGGGGAGAAAACTACAGAAGCTTTTTTTTTTTTATGTCATTTTTCTTAGTTTTGTCGATTTTTTTTGTTAAGGTTTTTCTTATTTTATTTTTTTTACATAGAAGTAACCATATCAAACTAAGAAAGGAACACAGCTTGAAATACTGACAATATTTCTCTGGTCAACAACCCTGACTTTACACAAGTGGAATCCTGATTATGAGTTACTGAATAAATATATTTAGAAGGTCTAAAAGTTAACTGTATTATTTTGTAAGCAAAAGAGACAAGTTACAGGCAAATTCAAGCTATCAGGAGAAAAAAAAAAAATAACCACTGCAGCGCATTGAAAGTTGAAAATTGTATAGAAAATTCCATTGCCTTTTCCAGCGTTATCCCGTCTGAACTTACAAAATTCCCCGTAGTAACAAACAGTCCTTCTCTTGAGAAGAATTATTCCAGTGTGGATATTGTCGCTTTCTGGTGTGACTCTGTTCTGCCTCCAGGCGTCTGGGAAGCGTTTCTAGGGAAAGGCAAACTTCCAGCGGGGATCTCCAGGAGATTCCCACTTTTCCACGGATAACCCGGAGCCGGGGCAGCACCGCTCCCACCCCGGGCCGGATTCCCAAGCGTTGTCTGGAGAGTGGAGTTACCAAGGATGAGCAGTTGTGTGCCAAAGAACGAGCCCAGAGCAGCTTTCTGTCTCAGAGTGGCCGTGTTCTGATTTCCTTGGAATTAGTCCCCAAACGTGAGGAATTTCCTTGGGATTAGATCTCCAAAGGGTTGAGCTGGGCGCGCACCCAACGCGAGACCGGTGGCTGTCCCGTTGTGTCACCGCAGGCAGAGGATCTGCAGGATCTTCATTTCCCCACCCAATTTGATGCTAATTATGATCAAGGCAAAGCGATTTCACAGCCCCTCCTCGCCGCACGCTGCCGGAATATTGGCTACGTGTCCTGTAGTCCACAACCAACCAAAAACCACGTGGTTTTTTCCAAAATTCTGCTCTTCTGAGTGTTTCGAGTTTGTCCTGCTCAGAGCTCCGGATGAAACGTGTGTTAGAAGCACTGGGTTCAGCACAGGAGTCGCTGGAACTGCCAGTGAAACTCAGCCTGTTACAATCCGGGTCTGGATCAGTTCTGCCCTGTGAAACTGTGCAGTCAACTCCAGCCAACTTGCCAAGAACAACTTGGAACTCTCCGTCGTAAAGGAAAAAATCCCAAACAATATTTTCGTGATAATGTCGTCCGTAGCATTTTGTAGCAGAGGAAAAAAAATTAATATCTACATCATATGTTAACTTTAAAAAATTCTATAAAACACTAAATATATAATAAAAAATATGCATATAAGGACATATGTAAACTGCTTTGGTAACATCATATTACAGATGTTTTCAGTGCATTGCAGAGTTTCCAAGGAAACTTCAGACAAAGCTATATTTGCTTTGAGGAAGTACTGTATAATGCCATTCCTAAAGAAGCATAAACATTTTTTTTTTCCAGTAGTAAGATGTACTCAAACCACAATATTACTTAGTACTGGGTGTCTCCAAAACAACTAGCTAAATGTTGCTTATATTATAAAGAAGAAGTCCTCGATGTCATTGTTGTCATAAACTGGAGCGGGCTGTGAGGGAGATCATGATTGTGCTGAGGGCTGACAGGGTGCAGGCGCTGGAGGTCGACGAGCCCGAGCCTCTGGCGTAGGCATCTGAGAGGGGAAAGGGCAAAAAGGAGCCAGAGGTGAGCAGAGAACAATCCCCGAACTCTCCCTTAACCCACCTCCCCCAGGGTTTACATTCCCTTTCCTGGGATAAAGCACAGCCCCCTCCTCCTCTTCACGGTCACCTCTCCAACTCAATTTTTGGTTTCATTTCAATTCCTGCCCCCGTTGTGTTGAGGCTCCTCTCACAGTTCTATTATTTCACACGCTGCTTGCTTATCATTATTTGGTATTTTTTTCACAATTGCACCATATTCCAGCTGTTCCTTGTGCCTCCCATCCTGAGGAGCCATGTACCTGCTCCGTGACCTCTGGCCTGGAGCCAGATGGGAGCTGGCATGTTCCAGTTCCCCTTCCCTCTCCTGTGCTGCTGATTAAATTCCTCTGCATGGTTTACACAGCCACGCTGGGGAGAGCTCTGCTCTCGCCCAGGGTTTTTTTACATCGCTGTGATTTTAATGCCATATTCCTGCATTGCAGAGGCTCCTGATTTAATGCAGTTTATAAACCGGGACATTATTAATGGAAGATGGGACATGGAGATTTTGCAAAAGCCATGTTGTGTAATAAAATACTCTTTGTGTTTGTTCTTCTACACCACCTCATTTCCCCAAATAAATATTTATGCATCCAGCACACAATAGGATATGGCTGTACAGTAGCCTTATAGATTTAGAAGCCTCTGCATCCTGTATTTGGCTATAGCGAATTGCAGTAAAACAATAAATTTAATGCATGGGAAAGCGTCTGGAAACCTTAAATACAAATAGAACTACTTAGGATGGTGTTTCTTATGGCTGGATCTTGCTTTTGGGATGAAATCACAATTAGGGACTGGACTATCTGCTGGTGGGACCCTGTGGCACAGAGCCCAATCCCTCCCATCCTTACTGGATATCTTTGGGATTCGGATTTGCTCGCTGCTGCTGCCGTCGCCGCCGTCGCTGAAGGGTTTGATCTCGATGATGTAATCCTCATCAAAGGGCAGGGACAGCTCCACTGAGGTTTTATTTGTTTCTATGACAGACGTGCTGCCCTCCCTGTTCCACCTGTACAAAACCTGCGGCCAAGGGAGAGAGAACAGGAGGCAGAAAGGGTAGAGCTGCCCGCTGTGCTCAGAGCTGTCCACCTCAGGGTGTCCAGAGGTGCTGCTGCTCTTTTCCTGCCCCTGATGCTCAGGCATGGCCTGGTGACACAGGGGACACGTGGGATTTGTTGGGGACACCAGCACAGAGGTGGCAGTGCCTGGGCAGGGTGTGGCACTGGCAGGAGGATGATGCTGATCAGCAGCACTCAACACAACACTGGTAACTAGTGGAGCCCCTGAGAGAAACCCTTGCCTTGGTCAAGCTAAAACAAACCCCTGTAGAAGTAAAAACTTCTTGATGGAGGTCAGAAACTCCTTATTATTCTTCTTCTGGAAACTGAGTTGGGATATTTGATACAGTGCCACCAATGGTTTCCCAGAATAAATGACTTTTGTGAACCACCTTCTGAGCTGTGGGAGCTGTACTAATTTATATCATAAATTGTGACATAAACTACAAGATTTCTAGGCAAAAAGAAAAATAGGCAATGTTTTGCTATGATTCAGGAAATAAATCCATGTGGTTGTGCTATCCTTGCAGAAGTTAAAGGAGAATGTTTTAGAAACCCTCTAGATGCTTTTCCAGGGTGATGAGTCTTTCTCTCCCTCTTTCAACTGACTCCTTAATTTGCATTTCAAACCTAAAATATGTAGTGAAAAGCTGGTCCAGATTGCTGAGGTTCATCTCAGGTTTGGACCAAAAATCCTGAGGAATTACTTATTTTTGATGAGCCCATACAGGGCACCAACAACACTTAAAAGTTGGTGCAGGATTTGAGGGGAGCTGGCACAGGCTCACCAAGCTGCTGGCATTCCAGACTGGGAATAAAACATGGAGCATGGCCAGGTCCTTCACTGGCTCAGGCTCTGGTGGGAAATGTTTGTACAACTCCAAGCCCAGGGCAACGTCTTTTTGGGCTAAATGAAACCCTTGTGGAAGGTGGTGGAGCTGAATTCTTCCCAAGGTTTCTCTCTAGTTAAATTATGTCCTATTAAAACTGCTTCTAATGAGGATTCTCTTTCTTCTCCTCTTGGCTCGGCTTTCTAAAGGAAATGGGAGCTATTAAAAAAACATTTTATTTATCTGCAATTAAGGAGCCAACTGCAGCCTTTGGGAAGTTTCCACAGAAGGCAGGAGTGAAGTTCTGCAGGTGGGAGCTGCAGAAAAATCTGCTCACATACACAGGCCTGGCTCTGGTTTTGGAGGAATTCCCCAGATCTGACCTGGGAAATCATGAATGTACCATGGAAATACTCACTTTGTAGCCTCTCACTTCTGACTCGTTGTCCAAGGCCTTCACCTGGTCCCAGTTCAGGATGATCTTGGAGTCGGATGAATTCCACACGATGTTCCCGGGGGGCTGACTCGGTGCTACACCAAAAAATAGACAGCAGCATGTTACTGAGGAGAATCAATTCCCAGCTGGATCCCTTCCAGTGCCACTGGGGCTTCCAGCAGCACAGCTGAGCCTGCCCAGAGCCCTGTCCCTCTGGAAAGCTAACGAGCTGCTCCACTGATCTGTGTCCTCAAGGTCATGGGAGGTGTGACATGACACAGGGCTTTAAATGAAAAAGGGATTCAGTCAGTTGCTCAACATGCCTGAGACCAGAGGAAAAAAGCCCTCTTGAACACTGAGATAAATATTTAATTTGCCTGCACAGCTGTGATTTCAGTTTTGCATGCTCTGCTTACTTAACACCGGGAAGAACCTCATGAAAAAAATGAAATAAAAAGGCTGAGCCTGGTAAATCTGCACAGAAACCCGGCACGGAGAAGTCTGACAGCTCCTTGAGACTCAAGAGAGCTGGGAAATGAGACAGGGGAGCGGTGGCTGGACCCCGCCAGGCCATCCCTGCCGACACTCACGTGGCTTTTTGGTGGTGACGTTGACAGCGGCGCTGGAGGGGCCGGTGCCAGCCGTGTTGTAGGCCCTGACTGCCAGGTGGTAGAGGGCGTTGCCCCTCAGGTTGCTGACTTTTGTGGATGTTTGGTTCCCGACCGTCCGGATCCTTTTGGCGTTCTCCTCCTTCTCGTCGTGCCGCCAGCAGCGCACCTGGGAGGCAGAGCAGGGCTGTGGCAGTGCCCGGCCCCAGAGGGGAGGGCAGCACCCCCTTGCTCCTGTCACCACCCCAGATCTGCTCCCAGGGACAGCTCCTGCTCCCTGCCACGATCCCCGGCCCTGCTGGGGACCAGCCCAGCAGCAGCACTCCCTCCCCAAGCCTGGCCATGGCAGCACCTTCCAGCCAGATCCCACACAGAAAGGTGGAATTTTTAACCTTGGGAGAGAAAGTTGGAATTTTTAACCTTGGGAGAGAATGGTGGAGTTTTTAACCTTGGGAGAGAATGGTGGAGTTTTTAACTATGTGAGAGAATGGTGGAATTTTTAACCATGTGAGAGAATGGTGGAATTTTTAACCTTGGGAGAGAATGGTAGAATTTTTAACCATGGGAGAGAATGGTGGAATTTTTAAACTTGTGAGAGAACGGTGGAGTTTTTAACCGTGTGAGAGAATGGTGGAATTTTTAACCTTGGGAGAGAATGGTAGAATTTTTAACCATGGGAGAGAATGGTGGAATTTTTAAACTTGTGAGAGAACGGTGGAGTTTTTAACCGTGTGAGAGAATGGTGGAATTTTTAACCTTGGGAGAGAATGGTAGAATTTTTAACCATGGGAGAGAATGGTGGAATTTTTAAACTTGTGAGAGAACGGTGGAGTTTTTAACCTTGGGAGAGAACGGTGGAGTTTTTAACCATGTGAGAGAATGGTGGAATTTTTAACTATGTGAGAGAATGGTGGAATTTTTAACCTTGGGAGAGAACGGTGGAGTTTTTAACCTTGGGAGAGAACGGTGGAGTTTTTAACCATGTGAGAGAATGGTGGAGTTTTTAACCTTGGGAGAGAATGGTAGAGTTTTTACCATGTGAGGGAACGATGGAGTTTTTAACCATGTGAGAGAATGGTGGAATTTTTAACCTTGTGAGAGAACGGTGGAGTTTTTAACCATGTGAGAGAACGGTGGAGTTTTTAGCCATGTGAGGGAACGATGGAGTTTTTAACCATGTGAGAGAAATCCCTGTGCACTAAAGAGGCAAAGAGAAGCAAATCTACTTCAGGAACACACCCATGGCAGGAGGAGCAGCATGAGGACATCGCTGTGTCCCCTCAAGGCTGGCTGCTAAAAGGATCCTGCATTGTTTCCCATACCTCATATCCCTGTATTCTTCCTTTGTGCTGGTTCTCCCACGGGGGAGCCCAGGAAACTTCGACGTCTGAGGCAGAAATGCTTCTGGCCAAAACAGTGGTCGGGGCTCTTGTTGGCTCTGGGCAGTTAAAAATAGAAGTAAAACTTTTCAATTCTATGTTCAATTAGTCCCAAATGTCAGGGGATTTATTTTCCTCATTGCACAGGGAAGGAAGCAAACAAATGTTCACGTTTCAAACTGATGGCCTGTCAGGCTGTGCTGGGCCTCTCCCTCAGAAATAATAAGATGTCATTACTAAACTCAACCCAGGATACCATGGACTGTAATTAGGACAAGTGAGAACATTTTCTAATCAGTGGACATTAATTCATACTAAATCTCCACAGAATTCTTCCCAGATTACATATTACTTTTCTATTAATATCAAAAGATTTCATTATGATTAATGTTATTTTAATGACTATTGAAAAGAATTAATCACGGTTTGCCATTTATTATAAATCAGAGCAAGGCTGAGGTATCAAAGGATGTGTCAAGGTGGAAACCAAACCCTTTCAGATCTGTTAGGTACAAGTAAAGATAGTATTAAAGAAAGGCTTTATAAAATCGTGGTTTAGGCCTGCTACTTCAACTAGGTGCAGTTACCCTGCTGGTTCCCATAAGAAAGAATTAAAGGAATGAGAAGCAGTTAACAGAACCTATTTTAGTAAGAGAACTGTTTTCACCTGCATAAACAAGAAACCCATCCCATGAGAATCAGTGGAAAAAAATACGTAAACTAAGCAAAAATAAAGAAGTTTGATAGATATGCAAAATACCATTTACCGACCAATGACCTGAGTGTCAGCGTATTGTCAGCCAATTGTTAGGTCTAACACGGTGCCTTCTGATAATCCCATAAAAATGTGAAATGTGCAATAAAGATTTGGCTTTCCTGCGTGAAGAAGCTGAGTCCTGTGTGCTTTACTAAAACAAGGCCCTGCAGCATGGGTGCAAGATATGGATTTGTAAAGAATTTTTAAAACTTGATAGAAAATTTACAGAGTCTTGTACATCTGTATGCAAACACTGAGATAAGGTGTGCTGATTTAGGAAGACCATAGAATAGAGATAACATTGTTGGGAGAGAGATTAAACTAAAAACAAGTTTCAACAAGTTTTAAAATATGGCCTTGCAAAAAGACCACATGTTTTAGAGAATTAGAACTGTGAAAGATGCATTATAGCAAGACCACGTGGAATAAAAATATGGGTAATTAGTATTAGAAGAAATAGCAGCATTGTGAGGCAAAAGCCAATAGGCTGAAGAGCATTTATAAAGTATTGTAACCAAGAAACAGCATTCTAATAGAATGCCTCACCCTTCATCAAGACTGATAATAAAAGAAAACACCTCTCAATTCCCCATGTCTGTAAAAACTAAGAAAACCAACACATGGTGGGAGGGAGGGGAGGTGGGCAGGGCTCATCTCTACCTTCCTCTGCCGAGTAGACGACGGTGACGGGGCTGAAGGAGCCTTCCCCCTTGTTGTTGTAGACGCCCACTTTGACCTCGTAGGGCGAGAAGGGCGGCAGGCTCTCGTTGCGGAACACGTAGCGGGCGGCGTCCGGCGAGGCCACCACCGTCTGCATCCAGCTGACCGTGCCCAGGGGCCGGAAGGCCACCACGTAGCCAAAGCCACCCCCGTTCTGCAGCTCCTCGGGCACCGTCTGTGGGCAGGGAGAAACGGCGCCTTCAGCACACACTGACCTCCTGGGGATTCCTCTTGGTCCTCTTCGCTCCTCGGCTGGGCTTGGTGATCTCAGAGGTGTTCTCCAAACTAGTTAATTCTGGGATTCTGGGATTGTGTGATTCTGGGATTCTGGGATTCTGGGATTGTATGATTGTGTGATTCTGGGATTCTGGGGTTGTATGATTGATTGTGTGATTGTGCGATTCTGGGATTGTGCAATTGTGTGATTCTGGGACTCTGGGATTCTGGGATTGTGTGATTATGTGATTCTGGGATTCTGGGGTTGTATGATTGTGTGATTCTGGGATTCTGGGGTTGTATGATTGATTGTGTGATTTTGTGACTCTGGGATCCTGGGATTGTGTGATTGTGTGATTCTGGGATTGTGCAATTGTGTGGTTCTGGGATTTTGGGTCTCTGGGATTCTGGAATTGTATGACTGTGTGATTCTGGGATTCTGGGATGTATGATTGTGTGATTGTGCAATTGTGTGATTCTGGGATTATATGATTGTGTGATTGTGCAATTGTGTGATTCTGGGATTCTGGAATTGTATGATTGTGTGAGTCTGGGATTGTGTGATTGTGTGATTCTGGGATTCTGGGATTGTGTGAGTCTGGGATTCTGGGATTGTATGAATCTGGGATTCTGGGATTCTGTGCACAGCACTGGAGATGGAGGTGCTGGAGGTCCTACCTCACATCCAGCCTGAATTCATCCCATCCTGCCTGCACCAGAGCCTTTCTGCTCCATGAACAGGAAGCAGCACCTCCAGAAGACACTTCTCCTAAAGCTTATTTCCTTCCCTCCCTGCCTAGATGGGGCCTCTATTGCTGATGCAATTTTAGGCTTTCTGAAGAGCCTGAGATTTGCTGGGGTGAAGCAAGGACACAGTTCCTGCTTTCCCAGCACACATCAGCTGCTCTCACGCCTTCGGGATCACACGTGAAGCCCTAAAGAACACACCCTGGACACACTGACACTTCCTGAGGCTTGCAGCCCCCTAAAAAGCTGCACTGAACCCAAAGGTTCCAGTATTAAAATAATCCCTAATTATGGGGCACCCTCCCTGAGATGCCCATGGAGCTTCAGCACGGGTTACTGCTGGTGACTGCATCCTACTCTGTATTGGAGGGTTCACATAAAAAAAAGGCCTGGGGACATTTGAAAGAGTAAAACCACTCTTCTATCAAAACTCAAATGATATTTTGTGCAAATTACATCTCGAACCAATGGCTGATGTTCTGGCCATGTGTGTTTTTGAAACATATTGCAGTATCTTTAGGAGACACGGCGTAACTAATTAGTCCAACAGAGGAGGAAATTTAGCACATTGAGCTGTGTGGTGAGGACAAAAACCCATTTATAGGTTTTTAATAACCTCAAAAATATCTCTGGCGATTCATTCTGCCAGCCTGGTCAGAAATAGTGCTAATGGAAGCGTTAGCATGTCTAGTGGAGTTCATTATTAGGAGAAATATGCCAGCTGCATCGCATCACAACACGAAAATATGAGCAGACAAATGACTAAAGTTCTAACCCCGTCTGCCTTAAGGAATATTAAACATTTCTCATCTCTGCATCTCCTCTCGCTGGCTGCCATCAGCAGCAATGAAAGCCAGCATGCATTGTGCTGGCTCTGAGCTGTTTGCTGCCTTGTATCCCAGACAGGAGGAGGGAGGAAGCTGGGAGCCAGCACAGCAATTCCCCACCAGCTCAGGATGCTCCAAGCCTGTTTTATCCCTCGGGTGGCTCCTGGCCATCCACATTTTGCCATGTGGATGTGCTGGGAGTCAGGGGGAGCTGAGCTGGTGGCAAATCCTACTCCCCATGATCCCTGCTCCCCACTTCCCTGGGGCTGGGGTGGGCCCATCCTTTAGCTCCATCTGACCAGCTGGGCTGTTTGTATCACACAATCTGGGCTTTTTTTACTGCCAAACCCTTTGAAACCCACAGAAAGCTCACTGGGGGCTGGAGTGAGACTCACCTCCCAGGTAATGACCAGCTCAGACTTGCTGCCTCCACCTCCACTGACATTAGCTGGGGTCACCTCAGGGACTGCAAAAAGATAAATGCAGAAGATGGATGTGACAGCTTTGAGACCCAAAACCCACATGGAGATGGAACAGAGCTACAAGACACTGCTGGCATTCCCCTGCTGGGGCCAGGAACTGTTAAAATGACTAATTTGCCATGGCAAACAGCACATTAAAATATGTCAATAATAGTATGTTAAAAGTATGTCAATTAACTTGAGTATTCAGTCTCTTAATTGTTCAGTTCAAACATTTCTCCTTTGGAAACATTTGAACAATGGCCATTTGTCCATTGGAAAAGGTCTTTTATTTATTTTCCCGTTTCATATTCGGTTTTTTCTGTGGAACAGAGGAGCCGCCTGCCAGGGCTTCCCCCACAACCTGGGGATCTCTTGGCATTTATTCCATGAAGATTTCCCCCTCTGCCCAGCACCACTTACGAGCCTCCTCAGTTCTTCTCTTCTCGGAAGGCCTGCTGGGCTCCCCGATGCCGATCAGGTTGGCGGCCACCACCCTGAACTCGTACTCCACCCAGGGGTTCAGCCCCACCACCGTGGCTGTGAACGTCCTGCCGTCGATGATCTCTGGAACTGGCATGCAAGGAGACCACCGGGGCATTAAAATACTGCTGGGAGAAAGGCACGGGGAGGGAAATCTCTTTTCCTTCAAGGTGAGGGCTTAACATAAGCACCGAGAAGGATTGATAAATTTTCTCTCATCTTTCTAACTTTTTTTGCCAGCTGCAAAGAAGTGGAGGAGGCAGCATTGTGCTTTTAGCGCAGAAAATCCTGCTATTAAAGAGTTTCTCCAAAATTGCTACAGTTTGGAAACAAAATGTCAAGACAACAGGTTTGGAGGGTCTTTATTTTTCTCTTTTTGAAACACTCTGTTGTCTCTGTTTAATGGTTACTGGAACAAAATTAACCTCTGATGGAATGAGCAACTAACTACATCATGGGATTTTTCCCTCTATCAGGAAAATAATTCTCCTTAAAGACAAGCTGGATGACACGGTCTGTCCCTGAGGGATGTCTTTATAGACCACAATTACTGCTGTATATCTCCAGCAAGGCAACAGGAGATAGGAATTCATTCTGTTTTCCCTTAAACATTCATGAGAAAAATGGGTGAGTAATGGCACTGACTGCACCCTAAATCTTTGGGTTGCCAAACCTGAAACTAGTTAATAAGAGCAGTGCTCTGCAGCCAGGGAAATTGCTTTCCACATCAGGGGCCAGAGCTGGCCAAAGCAGCCCTGGGTGGATGCTGAGGTGTTACATATAGGTAAAAATCTTCCAAAAGAAAGGCCTTGTAAAATCAGGCCTTATTGCTTTGGCTGAGCTAATAGCTAGCCTGAGAAGTTCCCGTGAGAAACCCGTCAGCTTTCATAAGAATAGAATCCTCTAACAGTGAAAAATCTGCTTATTCCCTTATGAAAACAATGATAAAAATGAAAATCGGTTTACATAACAATCTATTCTTATGAAAGAATAGAAAGAAACAATAGAAATAGAAAGAAAGAAAAAAATAGGAAAAAAATAGAAATAGAAAGAAACAAAAAATAGGAAAAAAATCAAAAGAAACAAAAAAATAGAAAAAATAGAAATAGAAAGAAAAAAAATAGAAAAAATAGAAATAGAAAGAAACAAAAAATAGAAAAAATCTAAATAGAAAGAAACAAAAAATTAGAAAAAATAGAAATAGAAAGAAACAAAAAAATAGAAAAAAACAAAAAAATAGAAAAAATAGAAATAGAAAGAAACAAAAAATAGAAAAAATAGAAATAGAAAGAAACAAAAAATAGTAAAAATAGAAATAGAAAGAAACTATCTATTCTTATGAAATTTACACCTATAAAAATTAAAAGTGAGAATCTGTAAAACAAAGAAATCAAGAAAGATAAACTATCTAAAAAGGGAAAAGTTTGATAAACACGTACCCTAACCATTACCAACCAATAAACTGAATTTCGAGAGATTATTAGCCAAACACAACACCTACATTCCTGTAGGTAGGAAGGAAATGGATGAAAATTCAGCTGTCCTAGAGCAAGAAGCAGCGTGCTGTCCCCGTGTGCAGTGGCACCGAGGGTGGCTTTGTCCCCCTGGGGCTCCCTTACCTGTGCTCACTGCCTGCCAGCCCACCGAGAAGGGCGTGCGAGCCTGCACCACGTACATGGTGATGGGGCTGTGGTTGTCTGCCCCCGGCCTCCAGGACAGCTGGGCCGTGCTCTCCGTCACCTCGTCGATGGTCACGGCCTCGGGGGGGCCCGGGGGACCTGTGGGGTTGCAGGAGGAGCGGAGTGAGCGGAGGAGGAAGCGCCAGGTTCGCCTTCCCCTGTGGCGAGCACATTTCTCTCTCTCTCAGGATTTTTTATTGAGGTGCACAGAGAGAAATGAAAGAGAAAACAATTTCTATTTTCTGCTCCTTGTTTTTCTCTTGTGGAATGTGTTTGGAGAATTGTTTACCCAGAGTGAGCGCTTGGTTGGACCATGGTGGATTGTTTGGGCCTGACAGCCAGTTGGATCCACCCGTGTCTGGGCTCTGGAGAACAGGGTCACGAGTTGTGAGTTAGTTAGATATGATAGTAAGAGAAAGTAGCATGTAGTATTTAGTATCTTCTTTTATATAGCATATTGATGTATTATAACATAATTATAATAAAGAAATCATTCAGCCTTCTGAAATGGAGTTAGACATCATCATTCTTCCCATCGGGTTCGCCGACATCTACAACATTCCCCTCCTGTGGGGCAGCTGCAGCTCTGCTGGCCTGGCTGGGATGGGAGGCACCGGGGGGACAGAGCAGGATGTTGGGGTGTTTGGAACCCTGCAGCTCTGCAGGGAACACCAGGCAGGGAGAGACCCCTCTGCTCCATCCCATGGCCACTGCTGCCCGAGTGGTGCCCCAGGCTCAGTCTGCTCCCGTCTCTGAGAGTCACAGAAGGGATTGGGGTGGAAGGGACCTTCAGTCCCATCCTGTCCCACCCCTGCCATGGCAGGGACACCTTCCATCATCCCAGGTGCTCCCAGCCCTGGTGTCCAGCCTGGCCTTGGGCACTGCCAGGGATCTGGGGCAGCCCCAGCTGCTCTGGGCACCTGTGCCAATGTTTTAACACCCATGGTGTTTTTAGGGAGTGACAAGATCAGTACTTTTATCACCATCAAAGGTAATTCCCTGTGAGAATTTCATATTCCTCCTGTGTATGAGAACCAAGGGTAGCAGGGACAGAGCAGCACCCAAGTTTGCCTTCCCCAAAGTTAACAAGCAGGAAAATATAAATCATATTTCTCATAAGGACACAGACTCAGGGTAATTCATTACAGCTCTGTTAAAGTCAAACTCACACATCACCTGTGCGTGGTAATGAAGAGATCTCAATATATCAGTGAAGTCACTAAATCACGTTTATTCTAAAAAAGGATAATGATGCTTGGCAGAAATGCTGCCAATAGCTGGATGCTGCTCCTGCTGCACAGGTCATGGCACAAAGGAGCTCAGGGGGTTCCTTCAGGACACGGACAGGTACCAGGGCTCTGTGGGCTGGGTCTGTTCTGGGAGCATCTGAAACACCTCACATGCTCTGGTTGCTGCTGTGCCCCCCAGCGTGCACTCAGAGCTTTTTTCTCAGATTAATTACAAGAGGCTGGGCTGTCTCTGAGCCCAGGGATTGCAGAAGGCAGGGAAAAAAACCAAAATAAATTCTACAACGTCACCAACAACAGTAGCAAAATTCAAATACCTCTTACAATCAGGTCTGCAGCAGCTGAGAGCTTGTCCACACTTGTTTGCACCATGCAGACGTATTTCCCTGCGTGCTTCAGCTGGATGCTCCTGATCATCAAATCACCAGCTGAATCCTGCTGATAAAGTAGGGAAAAGTGGTTACAATTACTTTTTAATGAGCCCTAAACATCATTATCACATGAAGGACACTGTGACTAATGGATTTACTTTAGGCTGGCTGATGAAAACATCAGCAATACAAACCATGGCCTGTTGAAATGATGGAAAGTAAGAGAGGGAGCATTCCTAAAATTCTGGCTCCTCCAAGGAGCAGGGCTGGGGGCTGTTAAGCACTTTCCCCATTAAAACAACGTGACAAATGCAGGACAGGTTCACTCTGATTGCTCCTTTTTCTCTCTGGATATCCAATTTTTACCCTCTCTGCCATCCAGAGGCCCAGGTTGTGTCTCCATCTCTCCTGCAAGGGAAGCCCAGCCCAAATTTGGAGGCACCAGCAGTAGTTTCAGGGCTTTTTGTGCTAAAGATCACGAGAACAGCATTCTCTGAGGAAATCTTGCATCAACCAGCAGCAGTAATTTGTTTTCCAAACACCAAGTGCATGTCTGATTAACTGTTGAATAGAACTAATTAGGTTTCTGGATGCATTGGGTGCTGAGAATCTCTCTCAATTTCTCTCCAGACACAAGCATTGGAAATCTCAGGGAAACCTCGTGGTTGTGGCCTTGGGACTGAGGAATATTAATGAAGTTTGTAATTTTAGCTCTGTGGGCCAGACCAGGAGCAGTCACCCCAAAAAGCCATGGCTGCTGCTGTGAGCCCTGTGCATCAATCTGTGAGTTCATCTTTTAATGATTATTTTTTTTTAAGGGATAAGAGCAAGGCTTGGAAATTGTATCTCCTTTTCTTTTCAGCATTAAATTCACTCCTGACAAATGTCAACATGAACTGTCACCATGCCTGAGACTTGTTGCTCTTTAAAACCTCCCTCAGAGAAACATGCAACACCTTTCCCAGTTTTCTACCTCTGCTGAAAATTTTCCATTTCTTTCCTCCTTTTTCTTGCTGCCTTCATCCAGTTCCTTCTGTTAGCAACCTTTTCTGCGTGACCCACTTTGTCAGATTTAATACTTACCCCTCCAACCCTTTCAAAGTGATCCCCATCTTTCTCAAAGTCTATCAGGTGCCCATTGAAGGACCAGGTGAACACGATGTCCAGGGAGTGGTCGTGGGACACCTGACAAGGCAGGACAATGCTTTCTCCAACTGTGACATCCATGCTGAAAGGGGACACCATGACCCGGGTTGGATCTACAAACAACAAAGAAAGGGAAAAAGAAAAAAAAAAAAAAGATTATTCTTGTTCTCCTGAGGGGCAGAGACATTGTAGGGCTGAGAGAGATCCTAAGCAGTGATCCCTTAGGGAGGTCCTTAAATCAACAAGTGAATTATTCCATCTTTGGGTTTATCCTTTCTCTAGTTGGATTAAAACACTTAATAAACCCTCCAGAATCCCCTTCAAGGCACCATCCTGATGATGAAGGAGAAAAGAAAAGGCTGGAAAAGAGTGCAGCAGATCTCAAAGGCTCGATTAAAACTTTCTATCAGAGATTCTCTTATTTGAATCTTCTCACTTCAAAGAGTTGTTTCACACATAAATTGCTCACCATGGTTATCAAAAAACTGTTCTGTTGCTCCTAAATTAAATGTAAAATCTCCAAAACTGAAATAAAAAGGATCTATTAAAACCAGGAGTTTTTGATCTGGCCATACCTGGAAAGGCCAGGTATGAGGAAAATACCAGGAGAAAAGGCAGGAGAGAGGAAAATACAAGGAAAATCAGGCTGAGATTATTGTTATTATATTTACTGAGAACTGGCCACGCTCTCTGATGGATGGCTGTCGCACTATGACATAAAATAACTCACACACTCACTCTAAAATCAAAAAGAAGAAAAAGAAGCAACTTTTTTTTTTCTGACCTTGCAATATATAGAGTTCCAAAAGCGACAGTGGATTGGAGGATGAAATTGCCACCTCTCCAACCACAGTGGTCAAACCAACATCCATCAATTCTCTCCCTCCACAAAGAAGAATGCAAAACAATCATTATTGACATGAACAGTGTGAGAACTCCAGGAGAAATATGTAAACATCAGAAGGCATGGAAAACCTTTAGAAGAACTTTAAAACTTTTAAAAGAACAGGGCGACAGATGGCTTCACATCTCAAACCCTTTCCTTGGGCAAGGAGAGCCCCACAGAGAATACAGATAAATGATCAGTGACACCAAGAGCACCTTGCACAGCGTGGAACCCAAACCCTCCATGTGATGAGCACTGCAGGGAGCTGAAGCAGAAGGGGGTGCCCTACCCAGGACATTTCCAAAGGGAAGCCCCAAAGCTGGATCTGTGACGTAGCAGGATCCCTGTCAAACACAGGCAGCAGCTCCACCCTCATCCAGAACTGATCCCCTTCTCACGGCTGGAGCTCCACAGCTCCTTTCCCACTGGTTTAATTGTCTATTTTTCACCTCAGCGTGAGCAGAGTGGCACAGAAAGATGAGCCACGACACATTATGCAGACTCCAGCTCCTCGTCTGTGCCCGTGAATTCCCTCTGCCTCTAAAGTTAACATTTCTCTTCCATTTCTGTTGACAAAAATGCAGCAATTTTTTTCTACAGGGCCTCAGAGGAAATGAAAAGGAGAAAAAGTATTGCTTAACAATGAGACCAAAAGTGTGAAAATCATACAGAGATAGATATTTTTGCTTATTCCAAAATATCTATTCTGCACAGCTGTCCTGCTAAAATAATACAAAATCTTAACAACTTCTTCCTGAGCCTATTTCCCAACTGCTTAATTCTCAGCTAAAATAATAAAGATACAGCAGCACAGATATGGACTGGGCAGAACTGCTCATGGAAATCCAGGGGATGCAAAGCTGTTCCTGGATTTTCAGCCTTATCAGAAGTCTGCAGGAGGTGCTGAGAAAGATTTTGTTGCTGTCTGTAGAGATTTCAGATCAGGTCCTCAGGGACTTGGCTGTATTATCTTGAACAAATTTAATTCATCTGTGTTTTGTGTTCACTTCTGACCAAGCAGAGGAACTCTTAGAACAACTGTTATGACACTTAATTAATCAATTACTTAATACATTAAGTATTTCTGAGGTGTTTATAAACATGAAAGGAATGAAGAATATAAAGAATATAAATATATAGAAGATGTAATTGTATAGAATTTTAGAATATGGGAGAGATTCTAGAATGTAGAATTCCGGTATGTGATTTGTATTCCAGAATTCTATACAATTACATTTATAGAATTGTAATTGTATAGAATTGTATCTAATATATATTAAATAGTCTTTATGGAATATTTATATTCTATAATATAGTTAGACTATTATAGGTTTATATAGTTAGACCATTATAGGTTTACATAAACACAGAGAGTGTTAAATATAATAGAATTCTAGGATTTACATAAATGGTAAGAGGAAATGGGTGTTTGCTGGAGGCCAGAGCAGCTCAGCACAGCTCCTGCAGGCGCTGTAGGAACTGTGCTTCCAAAAACACCTGCAACTTCCAGGGAATTCTGGAATCATGGAATCGTTCAGGCTGGAAAAGATCTTTCAAGGCCACCGAGCCCAACCATTCCACACCACTGTCGCCTGTCCCCAAGTGCACACATCTGTTAAATCCCTCTGGGCAGCTGTGCCAGGGCTGGAGGAACCTTTCCATGGGGAATTCCTCCTGCTATCCAAGCTGAGCATCCCCGGGGTGCTGCGGCTGGATGTGGCACTGGCAGGGACAGGCTGTAGGTGTCACTGAAGGCTCGGGAACAGCAGAGCTCCTTCCCTGCCTGCCTTCCACGCAGGAGGCTCTCTGTGCGACAGAGGCGGCTCTTCCCAGTTTTCCATGGTTTTTCCAGAGGCTCGGAGCAGCCCGAGAGCTCCCGGCTGGAGCAAACCACAGCAGCAAATTCCAGTTTGATTAACCAGCTAATTACCTAATGCTCTCAGATTAGTGTTACAGTGTTAAAGATCCAGATATGTTTCTCCTTATCTGCATAAACCATTTCCTGATCAACACTTCAAGATGTGTTTTTCTTGTAGATGAACTCTAACTCGAGCATCTGGGACTCATTTTTCCTTTTTTTTTTTTTTTTTTTTTGGAATACCAGCATGTTCACCAATTCCATTTTGGCTTTTATCAGCAGGAGTTAATAAATGCATCTCAGATCAATGTCCTCTATTTGCAATGACATTTTACATTATTGTATTGATTCCAAGGCAAATCATGTCTGGAGATAATAAAAATCAATCCTGGAGGATGTGGTTTCTATGAGCAACCAAAGAATCACAGTCCAATACATGAAAATACATAAATGTGCTCTCTTTTTTTTTCTTTCTGTTTGTGAATGAAATATTTGTTCAGGACCATAAAGTCAAAAGCCTCTGAGACCTGACTGGTGAATCTTCTGGGAGCTTTGGGTGCTCTGTCATCAGAGAGAGGAAAGAGGAAAAGAGTGCAGGAGAGAGGAAAATACAAGTCTGAATTAAAGAGATTAAAACCCCGTGAATGACTGAACACAGAGAGGAATTAGCAGAGCAAATTGCAGCTGAATGGACTGAGCACTTCATGGGGCATGGCCAAAATGGAGATGAAAAAGAACTGGGGACAAGGTTAAGTATTTACAGTATTTGGCCTTTAAAATATCCCACCTGTGAGCTGTGATGAGTCACACAGATGCTTTCAGGAACAGGCACTTGGCTTTTATGCCAATTTATCCCTTTTTTCCCTGCAATCAGCTGTTACACACGTTCTTAACAGAAGATTCTGCAGCATTTCCACCCTCTGGTGGGTACTATGGCAGTTCAGCCTAATAAAATATAATCCTATTAAAAGGAGACACTATCAGTTTTGAAAAGGGGCTTTAGGCCTGGGACTAAAGTCACTTAGCTCTGATTTCAGCAATATTTGTGATTAGTGATTAGAGCTTTCCCTGCCATCGGGCAGCGCCGATCTCCGCAGTGAGCCATGGCCCTGTATTCAGCAGGGATTAGGGGAGGCAGGGATGGAACATCTGACCTTTCCTGGGAGAGCACAACTCCATTCAGCAGCACACGGGGCTCAGCTGGGCCTTTAGGACATTCCCAAATTGCTTTGCTGAAGGAGGATCCTTATCTTGCCACTTGTTTGGCTGAAATCTCCCCACAGCAGTGTGGGCACGTGGGATTGCTTTTAGCTGGGAGCCCGAGCCCCTTTGTCAGGAATTTTCTGTGAGGATGGGCAAGGTTGATGTAAGAGGAGACTTTGGCTGTTGCTCCCTGTGATCTGTCCCTTCCAAGAGCAGCAGTTTCCTCCCCAGCTGCCCTGAAGACCTTCCCACAGATGGAAAACTCTCCAAGGTTGATGGCAGAGTCTCCCTGGCAGGATTGAATGCCCCCAGTGCTCAGAAGGGAGCAGGTGCTCAGTCAGGGGATTGCATTCTGCACACCCCAATCTGCATTTTTGGGTGGCTGAATAATAAATGAAGGCTAATTTAAATCTGAAAGCACATTAAGAATGGAACTGCACGGGGGGGATGCTGGAGAAGGGTGTGCCATTAGTGCAAATTCAAAGACAAAACATCTGAAAATACATCCACTCCAGTGAGAGTGCAGGGAGTGAGGAGAGCACCCAGTGCTCCACTTTAACCTCCATTTTACCCAGTGCAATGCAATCTGATCAAATCAAGCTCTCTCCATACAATTGTCACAAAGCAAATCACATGTAATGGGCTCTGGAGATGACAATCAAATCTGTCACTCAGGGAAATTTGTTCTTGCTCTTTGCAGCAGGATGCAACAGAGCCTGATTACAGCAGGAACTTCAAACATCCTTCTCCAGCTCTGCAGACTAAAATAAAACCCACTTCACTCCAGAGCTGCCTCAAGTGAGATCTCTGTCTGACAAACGATCCAGGCGTTGGTGACAATCTTTGTGGCTAACCTGGGGAATTCAAGGTGTCACCTTTTGTGGGCTATCGATTGTGAGGAGCTGATAGCCAGCTTTTCAAGTATGGAATAATCTACTGTCATTGCAGAAATGATGGCCAGAGAAGGTTAATCACATACAGCAGGAATCACATCTCATCTGAGATAAACTGCAAGCCACTCAGGGATCAGTCACTGCTCTCCTTGAACCAGGGGAATTGTGCAGATGGAATTCCACGGAGCCCATGGACACGGTGCCCAACAACATTTTGCCCCCTGGAACAGCTCACCCTCTGGAGCTGGTTTGTTTGTGGTGTTTTTACAGGTTTTTCATAGTGATGAGCATAAATCCAAAACTTCAGGAGGCAGCAGAGCAGCAGAAATACAACATCCAGGCACTCAAACTGCAAAATCACAGAGTGACTGCCACAGTCTTTGCATTTTTAAGGCACAAGTGTGTATTTTAGGCCTTTCCCACACGAATTCTGTGCCTGTTACCCACCCTCCTCATCAGCACCAAGGCGTTTGGAATTAGCTGTCGTGCCAGAATAAATCCCAAATTAAGAGTCATTAGGAGCAGATGCCTCTTGAGCTGTCAAATTTAGGGAGCAGCCAGCAAATCCCTGGCTGGACTTTCCAGCTTCCCAGGGAATGATCCACAGCTTAACCATCCTTAATGTCATGCAGATCAAGGCTTGGCTGTGTCATCCCTGCCTTGGGATAAGCCAGGCTTGGTGCTCAGGACATTTATCAAGCCCAAGACATTCATCTTCCCATGTTCCCATGTGGAAAGGGAACTGGAGGGGAGCACCTAAAAACAGGACAAGTTTTACTGGTTTTCTACTATTATTTTTTATTATTCTATTTTTTCTATTCTACTATTATTATTTTCTATTCTATTCTATTTTTTCTTTTTTTTTTTTTCCATTTCTATTATTTATTTCTATTTTACTATTATTTTTTTCTTTTAACTCATGGCAAATACACATTATCAGAAAGTACCTGATCAGTTAAAGTCAAAGGAAGCACAACAGCTGCAAACCTCAGGATGTTCCAAGGAGCTGAGCCAGGCACCAGGGAGGCACAGAAAGCCAAAGCAGCGGGTGATTTTAGCTCTGTTCCCACAGGGAGTGTGTCCCAGCTGCCCATGGGGAGCACAGCAGGGACCCAGCCCCTCAAACACCAGTCTGAACTTCGAGTCACAGCCAGATGGGAACAATTAAGTTCAACAATTCCACCAAAAAAAGAGAATTAGATAAGCAAAAGAGGAGGAAGAGTGCCAAATGAAGAGGAAGGTTGCTCCAGTGTGGGCACAGACTTGGAGTAATTGGGAACAAAATGAGTTTTCCTCCTCACTTTCTGTCTGACCTTGAGCAAGTCATTAAAAGTCTCTGCTGCTTTATTTGCCCAGCCTATAAAATGGATCAGGCCTTCATTAGAAACTGTTTTGTCTCCCTGTACCACAGTGCACAGCAGTTATTTTTATTTAAGATGAACTTTTACTTGCTCACAGCAGCGTGAGCAAGCCTGACGCCCAAACACCCATTACTGAACAAACCCCGTGACAGGGAAAGCAGAACCAACCAAAGGAACACCCCAACCAAATTCCCTGGGCCAGAAAGGTCTCATTTGCTTCCCGATGAAGATGAGATTGGCTCACGGTGCCCTGTGCTCCCTCCTAAGGAAGTGACTCATTCTAATTAGTGGCACAGAGAGAAGACAAACCTCACTTTCTGAGGGCTCTGCTCCTGCTTTGCTGCCTGGTGCTGATGTCAGGGGCAGGAGCACAGGTGAAATGAAAATAACAACCCCCAAGACCATTCCTCATTAGAACCCGCTCAAAATCCTCAGCGCCTCCTCTGCTGACTAAACCTTCCCAGCAGAGCATCATTAAAAAGTGTCCCTGACATTTTGTTCCCTGGTATTTTGCCTCAAATTAGCCGTGAGTTTTTCATATGTAAATAATTCCAAGGCCAGGATCATGATCCAGCCTGCAAAGCCACACACAGGGAAGTGGAGGAGCAGCAGCTCCACCTCTCCTTTCAGCCTGGTTTCAGTGCTGGGGTCAGTCATGGTCTGGAGTTTTCTCCCAGACACTTCCACTCGTGGCTCTCTCCTGCAGGGAATGATTTCATTGTCAACTGCTCAGTTTAGCTCCCAGGACTAATGGATTTTTACAGAGACTTCTTGCTGTGCCCCTAGGATGGGAACCGAAATTTTCACTGCTGAAATACTGCTGATTTCCTAAATAAACTCTGTATTCACATATATCCACAACAAACCTGGAAGAAAACACAGTGCTAAACCCTACAAATTGGATTGGTTCTTCATGGCCCACTTAAAAACTTCAAATGGAAGCAAAATTCATACTCAAGTGTGTGTGTGACTGACAGAGACAGAGACAACCAACCCAAGCCATGGCAAGTCAGTTCAGCAACAAAATTCCACGTATTTCAGAGTCCACCTGCTTCTGAGTCAGCAACATTGGTATTTTGGGATAAAGACAAGATCTCCATATGATCTCTGATGGGACTGCTCATAATCTTGCCTAAAAAAAAAGGCAATTCAGGTGGCAGGAGTCCCAAATGTTGAAGCACCTTCTCCCTCTCGTTCAGCAGATGCCCCCTGATCTGCCAGTCCCAGGCTTTGTCTGGGTGCCCCCTGGCTTTAATTATCTGATAATAACTCTGGGTAAGCTGCTGGCAATCCAGGCTCGGGGAGAACAACTCCCATCAGCTCAAATCCTCGGGTGTTTGGCTCTGCTAAGCTGCTTCCAAAAGTGCTCCTGAGAAAATGCACAACAGGACTGGGATTTCCCCAAACCCTGTCCCAGATTCTTGCCTGCAACACTCTCACACTTCTCCTGCCACAGAAAAATGTGCTCTCTAAACACTTCCTCTGTCTCTTTGATGTTAAAAACATCACCCTCAGGCCAGTCTGCTGTGAGTCACTGATTTCAAGGGTATAAAGTTCCCTTTCTTGATTCTCCCACACTGCTTCCTTCATCCCCACCTGAAGGAGATCATCATCTCCCCCATCCCAGTCACACTGCATTCCTGACCGCTGGGGAGAAGTGGCTTGGGGACACCTTCCCCCAGTGCCACTGCAGCACCTCGTGCCACAGCGACCTCAGCTTTGTGTTTCACTCCTTTCCCTTTGAGGATCACCCTAATTCACCCAGGCTTTGCGGGATTCCCACGGAACTCCTGCCTGGCAGCTCATTCCGCTGCATGCTTTGGAAGGAGGACAAGCTCTCTGTGCCCTCCTCAGGGATTAACACCAAACTCATCCCTTAGTGCACAGTGCAGGCTCGGGAGCCAGGATCTCCTTCAGCAAGGAGGAGAACGCTAAGCACAGCTTAAAATGTTAAGTGCAAGTGTCACGTTCCATTTTCTGCCAACCAGAGGAGCTCCACGGAGCTCAAGCTCAAGGAGACAGACCTTCCACTGCCTGAAATTCCTGCTGACTCCCCTGCAGAGGCACACAAAGCTGCAGGAGCTCAGATACGGCCCCTGATCTCTCAAATACCAGGGCTGGGCATAAGAGAATAGCCTGAGTTGGAAGGGATCACCTCCCACTGTCCCACTTTGCTCCCAGCCCTGTCCAGCCTGGCCCTGGTCTTGATTTTGTCCAGCACAGTGGTTCAAATTATTTCTTATAAAATAGCACATTTCTCATTCCCAGCCTGTTCCTCTGTGTGAACGTTGAAGTGCTGCAATGCAGTTAAAATTAAATCCTGTAAATTCTGGCAAAAAAAAAGAAAAAAAGTCAAATGTAAATTCTGGCAAAATCAATCCACTTCCAGGGATGGAGCATCCACAGCTTCTCTGGGCACCCTGTGCCAGGGCCTCACTGCAAAATAATTTGTTAATTATGATTTATGCCAAATCACACACATAAACTCACTCACACACACTGCGTTTACTCGGATTTAAATGTGATCTATGGCTTTGTTTTAGCCACACTGGGCTTTCATTTGTATTCAGAAACTGACAAATATTTTAACCTTTCTGAAATGCGGCGTGTTAAAATAAATTGAAGCGAGTTGATGAAAACTGTTAATTAACCCGCTTTTGTCTCATTAAGAGTCTGTGTTTAACCCAGAGGTCGTCTCCTCTCCCAGCTGATGTATGGATCTGATCTTCAGTGATGAGCCAAACAACCCAGTCTCTTACTGGTGATGGAGAACTCCTGAACCGCCTGCTTTTTTGGGAGAGGCCAGAAAAATTCCTAAAATAAAAGTGTTGAGCTTTTAAAGGCATTATTCTTACCTTTTTTTTTTTTTTTTTTTCCTGTGGTGGGAGAGGTTGCAATAATGCTGACCCTGCAATACATTGTGGGTTTAAGATAAAAATACAGAACAAAAATACTGGGTTTTTTTTTTTCCCTCTACAGGTTATTCAGACACAATGGTTGAACTTTTCTAAAAATACAATTTCTTTCCACTTTATGTGCTGAATCAGGTGTATCTATAAGCACCAGCACTTGCTGTAGTGTTGATTCCATTATTTACCTGAGCAATTATCAGTTTTAAGAGCCTTGATGTGCCTGAAGGTTGGCTGGGGCTTGGAGGGACAGCGAGGAGGAAGGAGAAGGTGGTGAGAAGCATTTCCCAAATCCAGAGGGAACTTTTCAAACAGCTGCACCCCCTCCACCCCAAGCACACAGTACCTGGAGAAGCTGCTCCGTGGGAGTCGATCCATTTGAATTCCTGCTTTGGAAAATATCACTCCAATAAGGCTGGAGATTAGTCCACAACTGGCACCAGAGCAAGGCAGGAGATCTATGCTTTTTAATATCAAGCTCTTCACCAAGATGACTTCTATCATGTTAATGGCTAAATCACACTGATTGTGAAAGAGCCAAAATGAGGCAATTAGTAAAGGCTGTGACAGCCCCAGCAAACGACACACGAGGTTTGCAGTGGGAGCCAGATGGATATCTTCAATATATTTCTTATTGTCTGCTTGTGGTAATATGTTCAATTAAACTAAATCAGTACTACAGAAGAACCTCTGAATTGCCTGAAAAAAAAAAATTAATTGTCTGCTGCAAATTTAATGAAGCTTAACACTTGTGTTATGTTTACAAGTTTTATTTGTTATGAGCAGTAACTGCTTACAAGAGAAAAAGAAACTCTGAACTGACTTCATTCAGGCAGCCCTAAGAGCAGCCCACTGGTGTTTGATTTTATTACTGGATTTGATTTCATTTACATCTCTTTCTCTGCCACTCACTGGTTTTGTCCTTTGCAGCTGACTGAGTTTTTTTCTTTCCCCTGTACGAAAATGAGAGCTCTCGCTGTGCTGTTCACTCACAGTTCTGTGATTCGAGCCTGCTCCAATGTTTGGCCACAAACCTGTGATAGAACTTGTCCCCAAATGGGCCACGGCTGCTCACTCTGACCCTCAGCATCATCCTCATCCTCAGGGTGTCACCGACCCTTCCCTGCTCACAGATCACAGCGGGTGTGGAATCACAGAACCATGGAACACCCTGAGCTGAAGGGACCCACAAGGATCATCAAATCCAGCTCCTGGCCCTGCACAGACACCCCAAATGCCACCCTGGGCATCCCTGGGAGGGTTTTCCAAACCCTCCTGGAGCTCTGGCAGCCTCTGTGCCCATTCCCTGGGAGCCTGGGCACCCTCTGGGGGAAGAACCTTTCCCTAAAATCCAACCTAAATTCCCCTGACACAGCTCCAGCCACTCCCTGGGTCCTGTCCCTGCCACAGAGCAGGGATCAGTTGTGTTTGACAAGTTCACATTCAGGAAATCAGAAGCCAAACCTGCCTCTGAGCAGCCCAGGGAGGGGAGGCTTTGGGGAAAGCTCAACAGCACACGAAGCATCTGCTTCTCATTCTGCCACTTCTGTCACCTCAGAACAATCACAACCTTTTTGCTTCAGTTAACTGTCAGAAAAACAGGGGTGCTGACATTATTCACAACAATCTCATCTTCCTTGGGGCGCTCTGGGGCTGACCTGATTGTTCTGATGACCTCAGGTCCTCACCTGAACGGGGCTGGGAGGAAAACCAGACTTTACCAGCCCTAGGTGTAACAAGCTTGGGGGGGTGGGGGGGGGATGCACCTGCCAGTGCTGAAACTCAACCTGAGCCCCTCACAGCTGCACAGGGGGATGGGGGTCAGCACCACACAGCAACCCTGGCAGCTGCAATGGACAGGGAAGTTGCCTCCAAGTCTAAAACCCTTGATTAAACCTCGTGTTCCAAGTGCCGTATGCAGAAGAGCTCTTGCAGGCTGCAAGGAGCCTGAGGTAGCTGCTGGATTCCAGCCCCATCCTCAGCCTCTGCTCCAGGATTTCCCAGCCAGGGAAGAAGAAGTTAAGAAGTTAAGGAGATGCAGCAAAGTGCAGCTCAACACTGGGGCTGCCAGGGCTGAGGGAGGGAGGGGCAGGCGTGCTGCAGGCACGGCTCTCTCCTTTATAATCCTGCCTTTCACGCAGTGCTCTGGGTCATCATTTCACTTAAACCCAGCAAAAGAGCCTTAATTGTGTCCTAGAAATAATTGGTGTCACTGGAAATAGTCCAATTAGAGAGGAAAGTTTTCCTTTGCAATTTCACGGGCAAAGATTATGGCTTTCCTTGTCAATTGTGGAAATCAAGCCTTCGCTGCTGGTTGTGACTCAGAAGTCAAGAAAGGTTTTCCCTAACTTAGAAATAAGTTTTATTTCTTAAACATGAGCATACATAACATGTTCTCATGAATAAATCAGAGCCTGCATAACTCCATGGCACTCTCTGAGCCTTTTTTGCCTGCAAATCCCTGATTTAGAGATTCTGGAGTACAAGTTCATACTCTAAATTGACTTTTCCTCCATGAAATTTTTTTTTTAAAAGTATTAGACCTGATAAGGAATATTCATTCATGGCTGAACTACATATAAAAATTGTGTTCAGCAAATGCTAAAACAAAATTTAAGAATAAGGAAACTTCTTTTGATGGTTTCAGAGTTGAAACCAGCTGAACACAAACTTCATGTGCTATCCAGGAAAATTATAAACAGCCCAGAAAATGTGGACAACCCTCCAGTGCTGCTCCTGGATTATTCCTTCAAACTCTTCCTCTCTTTTTAAATTATATTTTGTGCTTTCAACAGCTGGTATCACTTATCCAGGTCCCTTTTTTAAGGCCTGAGGCATAACCAACATGAATGTGGAGAAAAAAAAAAAAAAAAGAATTTGCATGACCTTAAACACTGCAGGAAGAAGGCAGAGCTCAGGGGCCACTCGTGTTGCAAAATGAGCAAGCACTAAACCCAGAACATGGATGTGTGGGATGGAAAATGCCTGCAGCACCTTCCTGGGCCAGCTCTTCCACAGGAGCAAAGCAGCAGCAAAGGGGGAAAAATCAGAGAGGTCTGGAGAGGGCTCCTGGGAATGTGGACAGTGCTGAAACAGGTCAGTAGATTTCAGTAGCTGCTGTAATTTTCCCTTGGTTCATGTTAAAAAAAAACCCTCAGCATCTTAATGTGTGGTTTATTCTTCCTCTTGGGGAAAAAGTTAAATCCCTGCTCCAAGGATTGATATCCCAGTTACTCCAAAGTCACTTCAAACTCAACAGGGCTGAGAACAGTTGGTAGAATTCACATTTACTGGAATTCACTGATTAAAAACCCCCAAAACCTAAACCAAAGCCCACAGACACGAGGCATGCACAACACAAATTCCAAACAATGAAGTTTCTATTCTGATCAAACAGAGACAACCACAGGTGGCAAGAGGGGACCATGACATCCCACTGCCACTTTCTGCAGAAGGCAAATGCTGTGTCCCAAAGGACTGGAACAAACACAGCAAGAATTCCAGGTTTAAAGGCAGCAACATCTGAAGTCTCTGAAAAGTAACTCGATAATGGGACAGAATTTACAGCATTTAATCAATTTTAACTGCAATGCAGCACTTCAACGTTCACACAGAGGAATAGGCTGGGAATGAAAAATGGGCTATTTTATATGAAATAATTTGAATCACTGTGCTGGACAAAATCAAGACTATCAGTCTATTCAAGCGTGAGGAAAGAATAACCTCCTGACATTATCTGTGTGTTCTTTTCCTGCTAAAGTGATACAGATTCCAGCCAGTAAAGTTCTCCTGCTTTTACTGCCTTGAGCCCTCCCGTGACAGCCCAAATGAGAGGAGCTCACAGCAGCAGGAAAATGTTAAAGGTGCATCATAATTAAAGAGGCAAATAAAGCCATTGGAAGCTGCCCTTGTCAGGGATGCACCAACGTGACCAGAATTGCTGCACTCCCCAAGGGGAGCAGGCAGGCACCAACTCTACCAAGCATTCCGAGATCAATTTCAATGGAAATGTATTTAAATCTATGTCTTTAGAGCTAGATTTCTTTAAATCTATGTCTTTAAAGCTAGATTTCTTTAAATCTATGTCTTTAGCTCTGGATTTCCAGCTGAGCCCAACGCAGGTGTTTGGGAATGGGTGCCAGCACTGGGACCACCTCCAGTGTCCCCAGAGCAAGGCTGACACAAAAGCCATTTCATGTGTCTGCTGGGGACACGTCCTGCATGCCAAGGACCTTCTCACCCCCTGGGAGGAGCAGGGCTGGCACAGCAGCATCAGCTGCACCCCCTCACCAGCTGGTTTGGGATGCTGCCCCCACACCCACCCCACGTGGGTGCCACTCCTGCTGCAGCTGGGGTATCAGCCCAGGAGCCTCTCCTGCTGCTTCCCACATCCACAGCCTTTATTGCAACGCCTTGCAATCAGTTCCCTGCTCCTGTATCAGCCTGTTGATCTCGCTGCATTAAATACAAATAAACTCATATTGTACAGGCTCTGCCTGTTTGCTCTGTTTGTCATTTAATCCCCCGCTACTCAGAGAGCCTCTAATCTTTCTGTGTGTTGCAAGAATTGAACATTTAGCCTCGAGTACAGGAAGAATTGAGGGAACAAGATGGAAAATTAATATTTCTATAATACATGGAAACACACACCATGTTTTACAGAGCTCTGAACGCTGCCTTAGAAGGAGCTGCTTCTCCAGCCTTACAAACTCGATCCTGCTTTTTAATTTAAAGGTCAGACTGTACAAGCAAGTTTCTAAGATTTCAGGTCTTGGAGGCCAAGAGGTTCTCATTTAGCACCAGCCAACAGAACAAACCCAAAGCACAACTGCACTGGTTCAGAAAACCACTGGGGTTCACCCAGCCTGACAACAGAATGTTAATACCCAGCCCTATGGGCACCTGTCAGGATTTGATATTTTTTAAACTGTCTACTCATGCATAAAATGAATATTTATTCATCTCTCGCTGGTTGTTTGCCAGGGAGTTATTTTAAGCTCCTTGCTCCTGGTGTAACATGTTCCCCTCCTCCTCCCATCCTTGCCTGCACTGTCTCTGACACTGTAGGCATCTCTCCCTGAGAAAGGAAATTTAAAAAAAAAAAAAAATAAGGATAGCCTGCAATATTAACGGAAGAACACAGGAAGGTTAGAAAAAGTGTCTTGACCTTCACAGTTTTTTACTCAATGACATAAGAGGAGTTAGAAAAGAATGCAAGCATATCTTAAGGTCAAAAACCACATCAGCTGTTAAATTAGTCTTTTTGTACACCACAAAACTGAGTTCAAAAAAGGAATTCACTCATATTTCTGTCCAACCTCACACGTGTTTTACTTAGGGCAGAGAAACTCAAGCATTTCACTTTATAATACAATATTTTACACAGTTCATTTGGAGTTCAGAATAGTTTCTGCTCTTTTATACTTTTTATGGGCCAGACTTCGAAATTGCATTTCTCAGTTTGCTGTTAATATCCACATCTCGGGCTAAAGAGTTTATTCTCTGCTTCGTGCACATGTGTCGCTGCCATTAATGCAAATGGAATGGAGTCAAAACAGAGCACTGAGGGGGAAAGAGCCCTCACTAATCCTTTATCACCTCAGTGTGAAGAAGAGTGATTTGTGGAGCACAGGAAGGCAGAGATCAGGTACAATAATGCCGAGGTTTTCCTGAGAGTTGCAGGATGTTCCTTGTGCCCTGGGAGGGAGGAAGGATAAGCCAGGAGCTACAAAACCATGACTCTGGAATAGCAGAACCCAGTCACTCCTGCTTCCAACAATTGGCTTTTTTGCTGGTGGGAGAAGCTGTCCCTGAACTGCAGCTCCTGATTCTCCCCCTGGGGTCCTGCAGCACGTGGAAAAACAGGACAGCCCCAGATGTGGCCAAGCTGGAGCTGGACAGCTGGAACCCCACCCTGCTGCTGTCCCTGGGGAAGGGGGATTGGGGCTGGAACCCCACCCTGCTGCTGTCCCTGGGAAAGGGGGATTGGGGCTGGAACCCCACCCTGCTGCTGTCCCTGGGGAAGGGGGATTGGGGCTGGAACCCCACCCTGCTGCTGTCCCTGGGGAAGGCGGATTGGGGCTGGAACCCCACCCTGCTGCTGTCCCTGGGGAAGGGGGATTGGGGCTGGAACCCCACCCTGCTGCTATCCCTGGGGAAGGGATTGGGGCTGGAACCCCACCCTGCTGCTGTCCCTGGGGAAGGGATTGGGGCTGGAACCCCACCCTGCTGCTGTCCCTGGGGAAGGGGGATTGGGGCTGGAACCCCACCCTGCTGCTGTCCCTGGGGAAGGGGGATTGGGGCTGGAACCCCACCCTGCTGCTGTCCCTGGGGAAGGGGGATTGGGGCTGGAACCCCACCCTGCTGCTGTCCCTGGGGAAGGGGGATTGGGGCTGGAACCCCACCCTGCTGCTGTCCCTGGGGAAAGGATTGGGGCTGGAACCCCACCCTGCTGCTGTCCCTGGGGAAGGGGGATTGGGGCTGGATTTTCCATTTTGCTCCCCAGTTTTGCTCCGGGACAGACAGAAGCTGATCACAGGCTGCCCAGGGAATGCCCCTGGATCCCTGGAAGTGTTCAAGGACAGGCTGGACAGGGCTTGGAACACTCTGGGATAGTGAAGGTGTCCCTGCCCATAGCAGGGGGTGGGATAGGATGGGCTTTAAGGTCCCTTCCATAATTTTGATAATGGATAAAATCTTTTATCTCTGAGCAGCCCTTTCCTGGTTGTTTGCTGCAGATGCCTCTTAGGACAACCCAGATTAGGAAAAAAGAGAATCAGCTCTTACAGAGACCTAGCTCTGGTCTTGACTTGTCTCTGCTCTTGTTTTCAGGGACCAATGTGGGCAAATGCCACACAAAGGACTCAAAACAACCCCAAACTTGAAGAATTGTTGGGGTCCACATGCTTCCCTACAAGGTTCAGAAAATCCCAGGCTGGTTGGGGTTAGAAGGGACCTCTGGATATGTTCCAACGATAAAAAACATGGATTAAAACCCACATTGAAACATTTAACATATTTTCTGTATACCACAGACACAGTTGACAAGGAGAGAATCTAACTGAGTGTGATCCATCACTGCAAATGTGTGGGAGAATTAAAACTGACAGCATTAGAGCTTTTTGATAGATTTATCACTTTGTAATCAATGTTTCTTGATTTGCTATCCAATATAGCTTTTTCCCCAAATAAGAAGGAGATAGAGAGTGAGTGTAAGGGTAATAATCTGTATGTTCATGGCCTATAATATTTAATCAGACACTGGACTACTCATCAGCAGGGGCAAAAATTAATTCCACACATTTATCAGTTCTTCTCATTGTTTATCAAATTATTCCTTTAAATAACTTTGTCAGATTATTCCTCTAAATATCTTGGTCAAACTACAGCTTTTACTTTTGAAAACAACATTTGACAGAACGCGAAAAAACACTCGGAATACCTGAAATGCTGAAATTCGGCCCTGGAGGAGGAATAATGGAAAGAAAAGGGAGTTTGTGCCCCAGCCAGCCACAAGAAGAATGGTTTTAGTCACCTTTCACCACCAGGCTGCCCGTGCTGCTCGCTGTCCCAAAGTGGTTGGTGGCCACGCAGGTGTAACTTCCCGCGTCCGACTTGGTGACGTTGACGATCCGCAGGCTCCCGTCATCCAAAACAGTGATTCTGCAAAGACAGCAGACACGGGAGCTTTATTTCCCTTTCTCTGAAGCCTCCATAAAGCCCTTTGGAGCGTGCACCAGTTGTGGATGGTGCAGCCCTGCCCCGCGCGGGGGGCCGAGCTGCCGCGCGTCTCTGCGGGCGCGCTTCGCAAACACCGAACGCGTCATTTACGCGAGTTCTCCGTGTCTTCACTGCAGGGCAGCTTTCATTTACACACCAGCAGCTCGTGGCAGGTTTTCCACGGGCTGTGCTTTGATGCTCAGCCCTCTCTCCATGACAGCCCCTGCGGCACGCGGAGCCCTGGCGCTCGCTGCCTCGCGGGGCAGGGCAGATGCGTTTCATTCCCGGGGTTTCCCAGCAGGATGGTGGGTTTTCACTCAGGGCACCACCTCTCTGCCTGTGTGTCACTCGGGTAAACTCAGGGGTTCATCTGCGGGTTGCAATGTCCTGTCTCACTCCCGTGCTCTGCTCACCGGCACGTTCCCCACCTGAACAGGGGTTTTCCTGCAGTCTCTCCAGGGCAGCAGGCAGGTGAGGATGGAATGTTAATTCCTGGGCGATTCCCCACCCCCTCCTATTGCACAGGAGCACTTCACGTTCCCCCTGTTCTCTCACTGAGCTTTGCCTCCTGTTATGGTTGTTATTTTTTCTGCTCTAAGTCGGTGAACACAGAAAACCTGATTTTGCCCAGTAAATCCCATTGGAACATGAATGACTTCTGCCCTGTGGAGGCATCACCTGAGGAGACTCAGAAAAACCTTTCTCCCACCCTAAAATCACCTCTTTTCACAACATTTTTGCCTCCCCAGAATCACGTCCTGCAGCACATTCTGCTTTCTCACCTTCATCCACTTGCAGAGCTGCATGGAAAATCTTGTATTAATTCCCGCCTTGTCCTGCTCAATTATTTCCCAGTTTCACTGAAACGAAGAAGCCTTCCTGCATCCTTAATGCCAACAGAGCTCTGCACAAGTGGGCTGAGAAATCAGGAGGAAAGAACCTCAGCAACAGCAGCGGCACCACTGCAGGAGGGCTCAGGAGGCACTTCCCTCCTGGGGAGGCTTTAGGGAATCACCTGGAGCCTTGGGACAGCCCTGGGACAGCTGAACAAAGGCCCAGCCTGAGCCAGGGCACAAACTCAAGCGCCCTGGGGCTCCCTGGCTCCTGCCAGCTGCAGCCACAGGGCTGGGCAAGGTGTCCAGTGATGCCCAGGAGGCCTCAGCTCGCCCAGGGAGCTGCTGAGGGTCCCCTTTGCCACTCTTGGTGGGCTACAGAGCCCCCACTCGCAGCCCTGCTTCCACAAATGGCACAGTGTGAGTGGCTGTGCCAAGCGAGGAGGAGGAGGAAGATGGCACAGGATGCTCTGAGAGCAGTCACCCATCTCTGTCCTGGCTCACCTCTGCCTGACCTGCCCCTGCAGCAGCCCAAAAGCCACAGGACAGCTGGCAGAGAGCAGGGACAGGGCTGATATTTCACCCATCAGCAGCAGTGACATTAATAGGAGCCTCTCAGCTGGCTCATGGTCTCCAAATTGCTGCAGTCAGTAACGCTCACTGCTGTCATTTATTTCTGAGGGACTCCAGTGCCACGGGTTTGCTTCTGTGGCAGTGGCTGCAGCTCAGTAATTGGAAGGGAGCAGTGGAGAGAGGGTCTCTCATCTCCAGCACTCCGTGGGCACAGATCAGTGCTCGTGCTGCATCAAACCCGGGCTGGAGTGGCCACGCTGGCCTCCAGCAGGAGCTGGGAAGCACCAGCAGCTCCCCAGGAATTATTTGCTGCTCTTATCAATTCCAGATCTTCAGGAACAACGGGGCCTTCCTGAAAGCTGAAGGTGCCCTTGGCAAGCACTAAAATTCCAATCAATGTACACCGGGACAAGCTCAGCGTTGTGCTCCAGCTCAAGGAGGACCACGGCGCTCCAGCACTGCCCCACCAGGCTCTGCCCTCCTCCCCTCCCTCCCTCCCTCCCTCCATGCTTCTGCCACCCCAGGAAATGCAGAACAAGTGGGGTTTTAGATCACTTCTGTACAGTCGAGGTTTTATTTTTGGTTATTTACGCTTTATTTTCAGCCATATGGCTGAAAGCTATTTACTGGCTAATCTCTTCCATGGATCATTTTAATTGTGTCTGTTGATGAGGCTGGATTTAATTTCAAATTCTAATGCCTTTTCTGTCTCTGTCTTTCTCCTGCCATTGGTTTCCTTCTCAGTTGTCTTTATGCCCAGTGTCAGACTGGTTTTTAGCTGATGAGGACTGGAAAGCCCTGGGGACACCTTTGGATCAGGACAGACAATCCAGCTCTGGCACACCTCAGGGAGCCTGTGCTGTCTTTATTTCCTTCCCTTCCTAAGCTGAGACCGTGCTCCCAGGCTTTACAGCCTGAGCCCATGGACATCCTTTAACCCCAGGAAGGTTTGCAAAGAGCTCAGGAGGGACCTGCCCTGGGTTCTCCAAAGCCCTTCCCCAGAGAGCCCCCAGGAATGTTTAATTCTCATCTGGTCTCTCAGTAACTCCCTCCACACTCCTGGAAACCAGCAGCATTAAAAGTGACTGATAACTGTACAAGTTAACTGATTTTTTTCCAAATAAATCAGACCATTAAAACCTCTCTGCGACTCATTGATTAGGAGGCCTTATGGTTATGTGGCTCTTTTTGCTGAAGCTGCTTTTCTACAGTGAATGTTTTGTCCTCTAATCTGAATCCAATGTGCCAAAAGTTAACAAATAATTATTTGAACACTTGGAAATTTGTTGCAGTTAGTTGAGAAAGGAGGAAGGCCTCTCACTGATATTGCTAATTCCCAAATTTTCTTTGCAGACCTATCTGCATTAAACGGGTTGAGAGGCTCATTTCAGGCCACTGAGGTTCTCAAACTGCTAATTGGCTCGAATTCAGCCACAACTTACAGCAGTTTGGGTGAAAAAGTTCTTCCAAGACACAAAGTTCAAAGTGAATGAAGCACTGCTCGGTGTGCTCTCTCCTCTGAAATACACCCTCCAAATTTTTTCTAACCAGATGCCTGGGAAGACATAAAAACAAACCACATTTCCCATAAACACGCACATCAAACAAAGTGTTGGCTGCTGCACCTCTTCAAACCACTACAAACTCAAAAAAGGAGCTACTGATTTGCTATTAAATGTTCTGGGTTCCCTGACTCTACTAACAGCAGTGGTAACAATAAATAAAAATATAAATCTCTTCTTGCACAGGTTAATGAACTGTTCTGCTGCTAACGTCACTGCTAAGCAGAGAAAAATCAAAGAAGATAAAAATATCCATCTGGAAAAAAAAATAAAAAGAAAGAAGACAATTTAAGATAGTTTAGCATCCTTATAGGAAGAAAAGTCATCTATCTTAAACACAGCATTTGTAAGAGAGAATCTGGGGGTCTGTGCTGTCAGCTGGAGATTTCAGGTTCACAGAGAGCAAAGACAGGTCTGAGATTAGGAGATAAAAGCATTGCTTGTTTCCTAAACTGAAGCATTGTGTTCTACTGCAGCAAGAGCTGACCGTGTCAGTGCTTTGATCAAAACTCTTCTGGGGACAAAGGACCTTTAGAAATGCTGCAAACATCCCTCCCCAGCCTTCCTCAGCCATTTCCATTCTGCCGCTGCAGCAGCAAATGGGAGAGATCGCGGGACACTTGGCAGCACCCTAAAGGAGCCGACAGAGCTCCCGGGGCAGCTCCTGGGACAAGGGCAGGCACAAGGGGACGAAGGCTCCCAGTGCTGGAGGACAGGGCTGGCTGGGATATCCATCCCAGAGGGGTCACAGCCCTCTGTGCTCAGTGCAGCCCCGAGTCTCCAGGAGCAGCTGGAGATGGATGGGATAGCTCAGGCACACCTGGAGCAGTGCCAGGAGGAAGAGCAGTGCAGAATCCCCGGGCTCTGATCTGTTGGTGCTTATTCCCAGCCCATGATCCCCCTGCCAGATCTGTAAATCCCCAGCAGCAAGAGTGTTACCTCCACCCCAGGTGTGATTCACGGAGCCCACTGCAGCACTCCCCACTGCTGGGCAGCATTCCCAGGAGCAGATAAATATTCCTCAGGCAGCAACATATGCATTTAGAGATAGAAATTGTCCTGTCGACTCGGGAAGAGTTTTATCACCGACTTTGTGAAAATGAGATCAAGCCTTTACTTGGAATAGAAAGGATAGAGGAAATCAGGAGATCTGCCCAAGTCCTGGAGCACATCATAAACCTGAGTGTCAGTAAGCACCTCCATGGAAATCTCACCTCTGGGTGCTTGGCTGCTTCACCTGCATCTCCCAAAACGTGTGCTGCTCAGCTTTGGCAGAAAGCAGACCTCAAAATCCCAGCCTTAGTGCATCCACCGGAACATCTTGCTCTGGAGTTTAATTAAGAAAACCCCTGTGGCTCCAGGAGCAAAGCAGCAGCACTGCAGGGCCAGGGGTGCTTGGAGCTCACGTGTGCAGGGTGAGGAGCAGGGCCAGGCCAGACCTTCCCAGCAGGAATGATTCCCCAATCCCGCAGCGCCGCCGGGGAGCTGCACAGCCAGGTGGCACGGCAGGCATCCCTCAATGTATTCCTCACAGCTTGCCCTCTATTTTTCTGTTCAGCAGGTGGAAACACGTGGAATGGAATATGAATGGAGTACAAATGCAGTGCATATGGCAGCCTGGGCGTGCGTCCCCGTCCCGAGGGACACGGCTCAACCCCGGCGCTGCGGAAGCTCCGTGCTTCTTCCGAGCAAAAGTGCTCAGAATGACAAAGTGACTTCTTGCTTTTTTACCCCCCTCCTCACTCAAATGGTTCCATTAGCACTGCTGCAATGGAATAAGGTATTTTGTTTTCTTATCTAATCATTTTAGCATTTTAATTTATGAAATACAAGCATAACTACCCTTGCTTTCACTCTTGATTAAACACACGCAGCTGAAATATTTCATGCTTAGCCAAGTGAATATTTTAAATATTTTTTCCCCCGCGAAACAATGCTTAGGATGTCCGATCCTTTTTCTATTACAGGGAGAAAAGATGTCTTAGAGCAAGCATTTAAATGAATGTCAGCTGGAAGAAACACACACTGAGTGCAATTTCAGATAAAACTACCATTGATCCCTTCGTGTACAGCCTTTGTGGCAGTGGTGACGTGGCTATTGAAAAGAGACACTGGTGCCAGAGTTCTTCTAAGAGATAATCTGTCTTCTGAGAGAGGATTTAGGTTAAATGTACCTGTGAAAAACAGTGTATTTCAGCTGACATGATGAATGGCCTATTGTTATCCTCGCTGCCCGTGCCTGGGCTGGGGGGCTGGAAGCAGAGAAGAAAGCAGAAGCACCAGGCAGCCCTGACTGCAGTCTCAGCAGTGTATTTGTTCCCTCTTTTCCCAGAGTTCCTTGGCAGGAATATCTAGAGCAATTTTTAGCCTAACAGCAACTTTGCCTCATGCCACAACTCCGGGCAATTGCATTATTTATCAAATTATTTCTATTTCTATCAGACATCTTTGTAGCTGTTCATCACCTTTTAAATAATGCTTGCCATGCAATGGGGGTTATTAAAATGATCTCATGGATGTGGTACCGGCCATTAGGCTATTTTGGGTAAACAGTGAAGTAAAACCTCACAGGTTTTACTGCTCAGAGCACAGCCCACCCAAAATCAGAGACACAGCTCACGAGTACCTGCTCATCACTTGAAGAACGGGCTGGTTCAGGGTATAGTCCACAGGTAATGACCCCTATGGCCCTGGGATGCTGTCCCCAGGTGTGGCTCCAACCTTTGTGTTGCATAAATAACTAACAGCCAGGTCAGAGCTTTCTGTTCCCTACCTTCATCTCCATTAAAACACCCCGAGGTCAAAGCCAGGCTCCTGGGGCTCACAGCTCTGATGGTGCACGGGGGAAGAGAGCCCTGACCCTAAACCCCACCCAGCTCACTGTCATGTCACTGGGACTTCCCACCCTTCACCAACGCCAGCCCAAACCCTCAGCATCCCCCTAAGCAGGCAGGGCTTTCCAGGCTGGGGCTTCATCCTCGTCCTGGCTCTCCAGATGTTTCTGAACTGGGAGGAGAAAGGGATGGTGTCCACACCACCACCAGGGTGGGACATCAGCACAGCCTGAGGGCTCAGAACAACAACCTGAGCAAGGAGAGGACAGGCTGGGTCTGTTCTACAGCTGTCAGGGTAAATCCAAGGGAAAGGCAGGATGATCCCATGTGCTGGAGCACCACGAGTTTTCCATTTGATTTCCATCTAAACTCCCAGCTGAGTGGGCTCTCCTGCTGTGCACGCAGCCTCCTGCACACCTGCACCTTCTTGCCCTGCTAGCTGCGCCTCACCCAACCCCCAGAGCTGCTCCAGTGTTTATTTGTCTGTAAGGACCTGTCTTTTCATGGTTCACAGAAGAGTCTGAGATAATTTAGAGCCTCCGTCAAAGCCCATTTAATTTAGTGCATGTCTCTCTCTCAGTGAAGGCAGCAGTAGATAACTCCTGCCTTATCCATGACAACTGACAGGCCTCTTAACAGCAGCCCCCCTATAATTAATTTTCGGGTAAGAACTATATTTGCTCTAAATAGACTGAGGTAAAATCCTGTTGCATCAAGTTCAGTAGAACATCTCCCACTTCCCAGTGTGGGAAGCCATTCCCCCTTGTCCTGGCATTGTCTGTCCGTGGAAAAAGTCACTCTCCCTCTTTTAGTACTGACTTATCATAAAAACCTGTAAACAATATTCTAAAGAGAAAGAAAAAATAGAACATCTTTTGCACAGATAACCAGTTTTGATATTATAGTAGTGGCCTCTTTGGAAATATCCAACAGCACACCACTGCTGAATTCAGCATCAGCTTAAAGCAGCCATGGAGTTGGCATCCTACATTTGCCCACAATTTTCTTTTTCCACCAATTGTTTATCTGCAGTGACGGAGCAGTCCAAAGCAATAATGCTGCATCCAGCCATTATTAATATCTATAAACACAAAAGCTGTGATTTGTCATCATCTTCCCTTCGGTCTGTACATTTTTAAGACAAGTCTGAAGTGACAGAACCTCATCCTGATGGAGCAGGGAGGCAGGAGGAAAGGAAGGGAGCATTTACAGCTATTAGAGACTTCATGTAAATTGTTCAGAGATGCCTGGAGTTATAATTCAAATACAACAATATCCCTAGGTTATCTAAGAAGAACAGTTCTCTGGAAAATATCTTTCTTAAGAGATGCTGGTAACGGGAGGAAACAAATGAAAACCAAACACAAGAACTGTGAGGGACCCTGAAGGGAGCGAGGGGGCTGTGGAGAATTTCAAATAATAGAAACATTTTTGCCTTCTCTCTCCAAGCACTTTTTTTTTTTTTTTTTTTTTACTACACACAAAATTAAAATAAATACAGTCAGAAAGCCCATGCCATCAAAATAAATATTTGAGCAAGCAGATTTGAGTAAAGCAAAGGAAAGCTTTGTTTTTACAACAGCTTTCATTCCTGAGATGTGAGGCAGTGACAATTTGATACGGGAAGATTCTGCAAGTCCAGAAGGGTCTGATGGTGCAAAGAGCCAATTTTCCACTGATTTGGGTGGGAAATGAAGACCATCCCCCAGGGAAGTGGCCCTTTTGACACAGCCCCTCCAGCTGGCAGTTTATTTTGCAGACAAAGCTGACCGATAAACCACGAACGCTGTGATGGCACCGTGAGGGACAGGCACGCTCCACACTCCAAACAAAAGGCTCAGGACCTGGACTGGCTCTTCTGGTGGCAGTGGAGGGGTGAAGCAAACTGAAAAGCACCTCATGAGAAGCTGAACCCTCCCTTTGTGCACAATTAGCCAGCAGAGACACAGCTCTCCACACGCGTCCTCCTGCGCTCGCCAAGCGAGGAAAATCCTGTCTGGGCAGCAGCAGGGGCTGCAAAGCCACCCCTGCTTTCACTCTGTCTAATGTTCAGTGAAATACTTGCTGTGCTCATTCTTCCAGGGCACTGGCTATAGCCCAAGGCATGGGAATGAAATGGCTTCTAGTCCATGGAGAGGGACAGTGGAAATCCCAGGAATCGCGTTTGGAGCGCAGCGTCCAGCCACCCACGCCAACAACGCCTTCCTGAAAAGGACAAGCCACCACTCTCTACCTACAGCAAACACTGTGGAGGTTTGTAGAACATAACAATCAAAGGGGACTCCACTGGAGCTCGTAAAAATTATTCTCTTATGAGAAAAAAAAGATCCATGCAAGATTTTCAGTGCATCAGCTGCTGACACAAAGCGTTTCTGGGAGCGTTCGTGAGATCAGAGCAGAGGCAGCAAATGCATTCTCAGCTTATTTGTTCCAGCTGATACCACCCGAATTCAAGCCCAAAGGCACAGCCTTTCAAAGATAACACATCTTTCCCTCTGGTTCCAACAAAAAATGCCCAAAGTACAAAGAGAAATTACGCACTCGGCTTGTAATGGACATTAACAGGTTTGTGAGAGCCAAGGACACATTTACATCACTTCAAAATGATGTTTGAATAGCCATCAAAAATATCACCAAGTCTGAAATGTTCATTAGAAAACCTTCTTCCCCTTTAGACATGTAATGGTTTCCTTGGATTCTAAAAGTGCATCTCAGCGTGTGGCCCTAACTGTAAAATCATTGCCTGCTTGCTCTTCACCATAAAAACACCCAAGAGAAGAAACATCTGATAATAATTTTTTCCTTCGAAATGCTACAGACATACTAAAATCACTATCGCTGCTTTCTTCAGCTGGAGGACAAGCAGGAAGCTACACATCAATTCCAAAGTGCATTCAGGAGGCTGATGCCAGGCATTTCTTTGGGAAGCCGTGGCTGCAGGGTGTGCTCACCACGGAGCAAACCTCATCCTGCTCCCTTCAACGGCAGCACTGTGGGGAGGGACCGGCTCCTTCCTGGAGCAGCTTTACACAGAGGGAGGAACAACTTGTAGCTGCATGTTCAGCACCCAGAGATGAATTTAATAATCATAAAACCATAAGAGACCTCAAGCAGGAGCAGCAGCAAGTGACACATTTCTTTTAAGGATGTCAACACAGGATGCGTCTGGCTGTGATCCGGAGGTCGGATGCCTCAGGGACAGAGCTCTGGATCCTTCACCCCCTCCACCTCTGCAAGCAGAATGCTGCTTTTAAAATTAATCCACAAGCACCCAGGTGAAAGCCTGATGATTTCTCTTGACCCCTTGTGACAGGTTTCTCTTAAGGATATCTTCATCCTGCTTTTAAGGATGTCAACACGGGACATGTCTGACTACACTCCATAGGTCAGACGCCTCTGGGACAGAGCTCTGGATCCTTCACCCTCTCCACCTCTGCAAGCAGAGCTGTGCTTTTAAAATTAACACACAAGCATCAAGTGAAAGCCCTTTGACTTCTCTTGAGCCCTTGGGGCACAGCAGCCCTGCAGGTTTGGCCCAGCACAGTTCTGAGCCAGCTCCAGCAGCAGCACAGGCAGCAGTGATGTCCTACACGTGTTTCACGGAGCACTACAACACCACCACGCTGCAAATAATCTGCTGGGGAAACAGGAACAGATTGCTGATGTTACAGGAGACTGTGCCACGGCATGAGGGAGAGGCTCATTCCAGGACTGCCAGCTGAAACTTGGCACAGGCTGGGACTGCACTCGTCAGAGCATTCGGCAGCAGTTTGTGGCTGGAAACAGGAAATCATCTCCTGCTTCTACGGGAGCAGATGGATGAAATGGGAATTTTAGGGATCAGCCTAATTGCTGATGCATACAAAATAAACCAGCACCGAACCTGGATTCTACACAAGTCTCTAATCCTCCTCAGGTAACCTCTAGCTGGAAACATTTATAGAATCATAAAATCACTTCTAGGTAATGCCCTCGAAGAACATTGACTCCAGCTGTTAACCTGGCACTGCCAAGGCCACCACTGGCCCCTGTCCCCAAGTGCCACATCTTTTTAATCTCCCAGGGATGGGGACTCCACCACTGCCCTGGGCTGGACAGCCCTTTCAGTGCCAAAACGTGGTGTGATCACAGAATCACAGGATGGGTTGGGGTGGGAGGGACCCTAAAGCTCATCCAGTCCCACCTCCTATGGGCAGGGACACCTTCCAAAGACCAGGCTGCTCCAAATCCCAATCCAGCCTGGCCATGGACACTTCCAGATCAACACAGATCTGAAACCAGCTCCTGCTGGCAAACAGCTTATGAACAGGAGGCCATCAAGGACAACAGCTTTCCAAGGCTTCTGACCACCAGATCCAGGGGCTTCCTGGTTCATTTTACTCTCTTTCTGCAGAAAATTGGTTAAAATAAGTGGACAAGTCAGTTCTTTCAGATGTTGCAATGAAGTAGAGCCATCTCGTGCCACAGTCTTTGCAAAGTGAGATGAATGCTGCGCTGTCGATTCAAACTTCAGAAAGCCATTTGCAGGGTGTCATTTTTCATTTTGCCCAGGCAGGATGTAATGAAAACCCGACAAGTTATTGATGGTTTGGTTACCTGTCTGCCTTTAAGAAATTGCACAGGTGCTTTATGTAAAAAAAAAAAAAAAAAAAAAAAAAAAAATACAAAGAGTCAACACAATTAATGCAAAGCAATGATGGGAAGCATCCTTTGAGGTTTTCTTTTCTGCTGAAGTGTCACTAGGCTGTGTGTCCAAAGGACACTGCTGGCAATTCATCTCTCAAGTAATCAGGATAAAAATATCACCATGGCTTGTACCCTGGCCCCAGCCTGGGAAAGATGTGCTGTCCATCCTCTTGCCATTTTCTTTCTGGCTGTTTAAAGTAATTAAGCACTAATTAGGAAGTTTGAGGCAACAAATATAAAACTGGAATTTATACAACTTTTTGTACTCAAGACATGCTGGAAGAATGGGGGAGAAGATTTTCTTGTTCAATTTTACCATTTTTCCTCCTCAAAATGATGCAGCATCAACATGGATACTTTAAAATTCCTGTTATAAAAGAATATCTGTAGGAGGGGGTCCATAACTGGACAGCCTTTGTGAGGAGATCCTGAGGATGTGAACTTTGGAGAAAACCATGGCTGGACTCTTTCAGGGAGACAAGACTTACTGGACAGCTTTGAAGTGCAGAGGACAGCAAAAAAAAAAATCAGGTGAGAGCTTTCTGCTTTTCCTTGGCCAGAATCACTGCAGCTCCTGGAGAAGGGATTCACTGCTTCAGCTTTACCTGGTGGTTCCCAATGGCTCTGTGCCATCCAGGGGACCGAGGACAGGCGGGAGCAGCTCGGTGTCCCCTCAGCTCCTCTCCAGAGCAGCTGCAGCGCCGGCGCTGGATGATGTTCTTCTTTACCAACAAATTAACATTCCCTGCCAAATTAATGAGCCTGGAGGCACTGCTGTGAATTAACATATCCAAGAGGCTTCCCAGCTCCAGCTGCCTGCTGTCCTTCCTTCCGAGGAGGCTGGGGTTTTGGGGAGCTCTGGCCGGGTTTTCACTGAGGGAAGGGTGAACAGCCCCGAGCTCTGTCCCATTCCCGCTGCTCCCTCCCAGTCCCAAGCCCTCACCTTCTGTTCAGGACACCAGCTGTGGCTGCCACAGCCCTGGAAATGTCCAAGGCCAGGCTGGATGGGGCTTGGAGCACCCTGGGGTAGTGAAAGGTGTCCCTGCTCACTGCATCCACACCAGAATGAGTTTTAAGGTCTCTTCCAAACCAAACCATTCTGGGATTCACGACTTTGCAAACCGAATTATCCTCCTAGACTGTCCTGACTCCGGGCTGTGGTGGAGACAACAGTGAAATACTTGGGAAAATCTGGACCAAATTACTGAAATCTTGGAGCAGACAAGGCACTTTGGGTAACAAATCACTGTCTGGGTTCTCTGTCCCCAGAGCTGTTTGACAAGGACTGAGGTCACCAGGCACTCCTTACACTTCCAAACGCTTCCGTGGCTGAACTCGCTGGGAAAATGGCACCATGTGCTGCCTCTTCCTGTGCTTTTGTTGGCTTTCAGCTACAAAAAAGAACAATGTCCCTGCTGTAAGCGCTGTGGCTGTGCGTGTACAAGCTCACACATCACAGAGCTTGTCAGCACTGCGAGATAATGGCACCAACTGGGAGGATTTCCACCAGGATCCCTGAGCGTGCCTGGAGTATCTGGGTCAGATCCTGCTCCAACAAAGTGCACCAAGAGGGTCCCTTTATACAGAAACTTGTTTAATTAGGATAACAGATGTTGCTATTACACAAGTCATAGGGAATGGTTGTTTAATTGGACACTTTCATATTCTTTGCTACCAGCACAGAACATAATTTGTTTTTTTTATGCATTTCTTTCTTTACAATTAAGCTGTATAAACAATGCAGGCACTGTACATTCCTGGAAAAGACACAGCTCTAATGATGTAGGGGCTTTACATGAAGAAGAATGAGAGAAGAGCAATTTGTTTTGGGGCTTAAAAGTACAATTATTTTTCTGTCCCAGCCTGAGCATGTTTCTGGTGGCAGGGTAAATATGACTTCCAGTAGCTCTAGGAGAACATTAGGAATTAAGACTGTTGTGTACATATTTTAAATAAAGGTTTTCTTGCTTTTCCTGCACTCTTTTTGCTACTGGGGAGTCAAGGAGAAGGGGAAAAGTGGGAAGCTGTGGAGAAACGTGAATCTGCTCTTGAACCACACAATGCTACATCTCTGGGAAATGTCCCTGTCTTACTCTGTGAGGAATGATAAGTGGAATTATTGCCATTATGACATGAAAAATGAAAACCCCTTTGCTTAGACCCAAAACAAGACCTGAAAGAAGAGGGCAGGCTTGCAGGGGAAGCGATGCAGACCCTGCAGGGCTGAGCAGCCCCTTCCACCACTGCTCCCAGAACGGTTCAGGCTGGAAAGGATCACTGCAGGTCATCACATCCAACCCCCCTGCTCAGGCAGGTCCCCCTGCAGTGCACGATTCAGGAGTATGTCCAGACTGCTCCAGCACAAGCACTCCACACCAACGAGCAACACGCAGCCCTTGCCCAATCCCATGAGGGATTTCCTTAAGATGCTCTGACTGAACAGTGCCAGGTTACTAAAAGCCAGTTCCCTCTTGCCAGAGTCTTCCCCCAGATCGGGGTGACCCCGGGTGGTGGTAAAGTCTCTCCTCCAACCCGGGCCTTCAAAGAAAGACTCAGCAGTCTTCAGTCGTGTGGTCTCAAGGCAGTTTATTGCATGTTATCTCAAGGCACACAGACTCCCTGACATTGTCCCTGACTCCTTCTCCCTCTGCGTCTCCCACCCAAGGGGCTGGTGCCATCTTTTATATCACACATTACCTATTAAATGTTTATAGTTTTTCCCCAATGCCTATCACCTATATTGAACAGTGGCTCTCTACTCTAAACCAATCTGTGAGTGCCAACATCACCAAGAACATGGGGGATAGGAAGGAGAAAGGAGGAGGACAGGGCACGCCCAAATCCCTCCATCTTAGAACCTCTGACCCCCGTGTACAAAACTCAGACCCCTCTGCACAAGGCCTAAACCCCCCCTGTACAGCACTCAAAAATCCTACCTTTTACTTTGTGATTACTTCTATTATAATATCTAAACTTTTGTGATTTCTTGTTCTTCCTGCAAGGTTGGTAAATTGTTCCATGGGTCAAATTCAAAACCACAGGGGTTTCTGGCTGCCTGCCAGGGTCTCAGAGGCTTCTGCCCTGGGCCTGGAACATCCAAGAGTGTCTGAGGGACACCTTGGGTTCCGACACCCTCTGTGCCGTGGAGGGACAGAAAGGCCCAGTTTGTTGGCACAGGAGCATCTCAGCCCAGGTGTGAAACCCCACTGTTCCTACAGCCAAGCCCTGGGGTGCTGCTCTGCCACGGGCCAGCACCTGGGGGCTTGTTGGGCTACCAACCTTCTTTAGTGGTGGGCTAAGGCAAACTCAGGGGCCACCAGAAAGGCACCCCCTGCTCCTGAGCCGGGCTTTCCTGGGAATAGGTGGATTTTAATCATGTCTCACCTGCTCCTGCTCTCCCAGTGGCCCTGAGAGGAGCAGCATTGCCAGGAGTAAAGATCTTTCCCACAGAGGGGAGAGCTCGCTTTGCACTGGAATGTGAAGGGAACCTCAAGGATGGAAAATGATCCCTGTATTTTCCCACACAGAAATAGTCTTTGTTTCCAAACAGCATTTGCAATTCATCTGTATCTGTGCTAGAGCTGTTCCTATATAAAATTTACCTTCTGGAGTCAGGCCCCCAACATCATTTTGACTCAGTTAGGCCTCCGAGGCAGGATTTCCATTATTATGGAGATGAAGTGCCTTTAATGACTGCAATAATATAATTGTACCCCAGGGCGAATTCCTAATAACACAATTGCACAGTTCTGAACCACCAGTAAGAGATGCCCTCAGGCCATGTGATTCATTAGAGGTGCAGCACACATTACCTCAGCCTCCAGAGAAGAAAGTGAAACCTAAAAAGCTCTTTTTTCTTTTTCTTTTTTTTTTTTTTTTCACCATGGTAGTCTCTGCTCTCTGGGCAAACATTGAAGAACACACTTTGTTTTGCCTCCTGGACAGCAGAAGCCTCCAGAGCCGGAGTCTCAGCAGCAAGAACCACGCACAGTGTCTCCAGCAAGGAATTTAACATCACACACCGGCCAAAAATCCACGAAAGCCCCAGGAGAAACTCTGAAGTGATTGCCATGGCAGCCTTCAGGCTGAGCATCAGCATTCAAAGCAAGCCCTGCCACAGTGCTGCTTTTAACTCCACCTGGAATTGGAAGGATCATCTATATTGATTAACCTTCACGTGATCAACCTGCAGGATCCAGATGTTCAGGTGCCTCTCTGGCACTCACAGGACCCTTTAACGTCAGTTTAAGCAGAGATTTCATTGAAGTTTCTTCTCCTACGCCTGTCTAAAAGTTCTGCTGGGTGATCCCGCTGGCTGGAAAACCCCTGGGCTGAAGGAGCTCAGGATTTCACGCCTGCTTGGGCACATTTCACGTCTGGTTTGCCATCCAGGGCTGCGTGCCCAGGTGGGAGGCTCCTGGTTGTGGCTCAGCAGGAGCCCAGCACTGCCACGAGAGCCCGCAGCACACCTGGCTGGGTTTGCCCCTGAGCCCAGGCTGTGCCCACCCCCCTGCCCCAGCCCTGCTGGGCACTCCCACTCCTGAATTACAGTGAGGGGCAGGAGCTGTGCTGTGCCAAGGGCAACGGCCTCAGAGCAAGCAGCACATCCAGACTGTGCCAGCCAGCACGGGGACACCGGGACCTGGTGGGGCTGACACTGCAAAGCTTCCAGCCCCAAACACTGCAAAGCTTCCAGCCCCAAACACTCCAAAGCTTCCAGCCCAAAACACTGCAAAGCTTCCAGCCCCAAACACTGCAAAAGCTTCCAGCACCAAACACTCCAAAGCTTCCAGCCCCAAACACTGCAAAAGCTTCCAGCCCCAAACACTGCAAAAGCTTCCAGCCCCAAACACTGCAAAAGCTTCCAGCACCAAACACTCCAAAGCTTCCAGCCCCAAACACTGCAAAAGCTTCCAGCCCCAAACACTGCAAAAGCTTCCAGCCCCAAACACTGCAAAAGCTTCCAGCACCAAACACTCCAAAGCTTCCAGCCCCAAACACTGCAAAAGCTTCCAGCCCCAAACACTGCAAAAGCTTCCAGCCCCAAACACTGCAAAGCTTCCAGCCCCAAACTCTCCAAAGCTTCCAGCCCAAAACACTGCAAAGCTTCCAGCCCCAAACACTGCAAAGCTTCCAGCCCCAAACACTGCAAAAGCTTCCAGCACCCCCTTCCAGCCCCAAACACTGCAAAGGTTCCAGCCCCAAACTCTCCAAAGCTTCCAGCCCCAAACACTGCAAAGCTTCCAGCCCCAAGCACTCCAAAGCTTCCAGCATCCTCTTCCAGCCCCAAACATTCCCACCCTTCCAGCCCCAAACACTGCAAAGCTTCCAGCCCCAAACATTCCCACCCTTCCAGCCCCAAACACTGCAAAGGTTCCAGCCCCAAACATTCCCACCCTTCCAGCCCCAAACACTCCAAAGCTTCCAGCCCCAAACTCTCCAAAGCTTCCAGCCCCAAACACTCCAAAGCTTCCAGCCCCAAACACTCCAAAGCTTCCAGCCCAAAACACTCCAAAGCTTCCAGCCCCAAACTCTCCAAAGCTTCCAGCCCCAAACACTGCAAAGCTTCCAGCCCCAAACACTGCAAAAGCTTCCAGCACCCCCTTCCAGCCCCAAACACTGCAAAGCTTCCAGCCCCAAACACTCCAAAGCTTCCAGCCCCAAACAAACACTCCCACCCTTCCAGCCCCAAACGCTCCAAAGCTTCCAGCACCCCCTTCCAGCCCCAAGCACTCCAAAGCTTCCAGCCCCAAACATTCCCACCCTTCCAGCCCCAAACACTGCAAAGCTTCCAGCCCCAAACACTCCAAAGCTTCCAGCCCCAAACATTCCCACCCTTCCAGCCCCAAACACTGCAAAGGTTCCAGCCCCAAACATTCCCACCCTTCCAGCCCCAAACACTCCAAAGCTTCCAGCCCCAAACTCTCCAAAGCTTCCAGCCCCAAACACTCCAAAGCTTCCAGCCCCAAACTCTCCAAAGCTTCCAGCCCCAAACACTCCAAAGCTTCCAGCCCCAAACTCTCCAAAGCTTCCAGCCCCAAACACTGCAAAGCTTCCAGCCCCAAACACTGCAAAGGTTCCAGCCCCAAACATTCCCACCCTTCCAGCCCCAAACACTGCAAAGGTTCCAGCCCCAAACTCTCCAAAGCTTCCAGCCCCAAACACTCCTCCCTTGGCACCACCCTCCCCAGGAGAGCAGGTTATTTCAGTTTTAAAAATCAATACACCTTGATCCATGACAACTTGGACCTCAGCAGCTCTGTGCCCTGCCTGCTAAAGGAAGCTTTGTGTCATCCATCACCAACTCCTTTCATGCCAAGGGGTGAAGCAAACAGCCCACAGAAAACAGCTGGGTAAGGGTCAGGGAAAGGAGCTAAACCTGTCAGAAACTGGGTGCTCAATATTTGAATCTGGCTGTAAATGGACTGGAGCTTTCTGCATACTCAGACCCCCCACCACAGTCTCTATTTCAATGGGCATTACAGGCTGGGTGGAGCAAGATTAGGCTTTCCAAGGTAAAAGAACAGCTCTAACTGTATATAAAGCTTTTAAATATATTTAAAGCTTTAAAATATAGCAATTTCCTCCCATTTCTGACTTTTTGATCTTTACTAATAGGACAGGATTCTCCTCATCAATCCTAGTGCCACATCGTGTTTTGGAGGAGTGTCAAGGACAGTTTTCCATGTCCTGCTCTCAGGTGCTGTGCAGGTGGCACAACCACACCTCTACAAAGCCAACAGCTAATCAACAGCACAGAGGAGGATTTGAAAAGCTGGCTTTTGAATATAAAATAAAATAAAATAAAATAAAATAAAATAAAATAAAAATAAAATAAAAATAAAATAAAATAAAATAAAATAAAATAAAATAAATATTTGACCAGTCTGAGAAAGCCACCTTCCAGTCACGCATTAGAACTGTCAAATTAATCATTGCCCCCAAAAAATTCCTGTTTGCAGGACACTGAGTAATATACCAGAGCTGTGCAATTTGCAGTGGAGGCTTTTATCTCCTGGGAATCTATTTTTTTTTTAAACAATGGTTATTTAGAGCACTGCAGAGGCAAAATATTCGGGTTTTTTGGAGTGCATCTTTATCAGCTTCTTGGCAGGGATGATTTAATAGCAGACAGAGATGGGATGGGCACCATGGGAATGGGAATCTCACCCCCAGCTCCTTGGGATTGAACACAGGCTGTTTCCTCATGTATTTGCAAGTCAATTTTGCAAAGCTATTAATGACAAATTTAGCTTTGATTGCTGAAAGTCCCTGGGTTAGTTAATGAAAGAAATGGTTACTTTAAGACATTACCTCTCATTTTCTCTTAGGATGTCTTTTCCTTTCTTCCAAGAATAAGTAGGTCTGGGGGAGGCTTTGGGCTTGCACTCAATGATGACTTCACCACCCACTTTAACAAGAGTTAACTTCTTCAGCAGGGTTTTGGAAAAGTCTGGCCCGATGGCTGAAAGCAAAATCGACACAAACCAGATCAGAATTCCCTTGGGGAAAAAACAAAGCCAGACTCATTTGAACATTACAAAATTCCTCACTTACAATTCCTAAATGATTGGACTTTATGAACTAGTGAAGTCTGGATGGGGTAAAAAGGCACCTGAGTGCTTCTTTCACTGCACAAAAAAAAAATACTTGATTTGTTTAAAAATGTGTGTTCAGCCAAAAACCTGAGAAACCAGTAACCCCACCATGCACATCTTACTGGGACAGCACCCCTAGGAACCTCGTGCATGAGGAGTATAAAGTGTTTCCTTTTTCTGTGTCAGGATCATCCTTCTGTCAGGCAGGGAAGTTCTCACAAACACAGAAGCCATATAATTAATCAGAAATGTTAATATTTCCAGAAAAGTTGACGCTTTTATGCTTCCTATTCATAATTATTGCATTAAACTGGGTTATATATTTAAATTCTATAAATGTGGGAGACACTGACACAGCCAGGTCCTGAACCAAGCAAGACTTGTTGGCTGCAGGGCACAAAGAATCACCTTTTCCTGCCCCCAGGGCACACCCCTGTGTTTTGTGACGAACACTCAGCTATCCCCTGAGGTGACCCCCAAAGCCCTGCAGCCTCTCTGCAGCCCAGGGAACCAGGAGATGCTTTGGCTTCTGATCCCTGCCTCAAAGGCTTTCTAATGATCCCTTTGCTGGGCTCTGAGGCAGCTCTGGCACTGAAATCCCCCAAGACAACCAGGAGTTTCACTGATACCAAACAGGACCATTCCTTTTTTTAATGCAGACAGCTCAGAGCAAAAGGTGAGGCAGCTGAAGGGCTTAAGGAACAACTCTCGCTGATGGGAGCAGTGGCAGCAATGTCTGCTCTTGGCATCCTCCCTGCTCCAGCCCTGGTTCCCTCCTGCTCCTTCCCCGGATCCCTCCTGTTCCATCCCTGGATCTCTCCTGCTCCATCCCTGGATCTCTCCTTTTTCTGCCCTGGACCCCTCCTGTTCCATCCTTGGATCTCTCCTGCTCCATCCCTGGATCTCTCCTGTTCCAGCCCTGGATGCCTCCTGTTCCAGCCCTGGATCCCTCCTCCTTCTGCCCTGGTTCCTTCCTGCTCCATCCCTGGATCTCTCATTTTTCTGCCCTGGATCCCTCCTGTTCCATCCCTGGATCCCTCCTGTTCCATCCCTGGATCTCTTGTGCTCCAGCCCTGGATGCCTCCTGTTCCATCCCTGGATCTCTCCTTTTTCTGCCCTGGTTCCTTCCTGCTCCATTCCTGGATCTCTCCTTTTTCTGCCCTGGACTCCTCCTGTTCCATCCCTGGATCTCTCCTGTTCCATCCCTGGTTCCTTCCTGCTCCATTCCTGGATCTCTCCTTTTTCTGCCCTGGATCTCTCCTGTTCCATCCCTGGATTCCCCTTGCTCCATCCCCGGATCCCTCCTGCTCCATCCCCGGATCCCCCCTGCTCCAGCCCCGGATCCCCCCTGCTCCATCCCCAGATCCCCCCTGCTCCTGCCCTGGATCTCTCCTGTTCCATCCCTGGTTCCTTCCTGCTCCATCCCCGGATCCCCCCTGTTCCAGCCCTGGATCCCTCAGCTCCCTGCACTGTCTTTATCTCTCTTATCGCTGCCCCTGGGAGATCAGAGTTGAGATCTCCCTGCTCTGCATCACCTCGAAGCCCCATGACAGGATCCAAAGCTCACCTGCAGCAGCTGGGAGACAAAACCCAGCAAATTCCTTTTTCCTCAGGGCACCTCATCTGCCTCAATTCTTTTGGCTATCATTCCTGCTGCCCAAGAGGTGAATAAAGCACAATCCCACACTGAAAATGGGATGGGCTTTGTGATCCAATAGTGCTCCAAGTTCCTGCAGCAGAGTTCAGTGACCTCTGAGCTGTTTTGTTTTCCACGTCTAATCACAGGCAGGGACTTAATTTTGGCACTCAGAAACACAGGTATGATATTAAATGCTATAAAAGAGCCCTGAAACCAGCACTGGCTTCGTAGAACACTCCAGAATTAAAGGAGACATCCTGAAGACACTTCCCACCAATGCACTCAGAACCAAATGCATTATTATTTATATCATTATTAATATATCATCACTTCTGAAACAAATTTCTCAGATGATTGTCCCAAATTTGTAAGCAAAAGAGATTTTTTTTGAACAATCCTATTACTCCCATCTCTGTAATAAACAGTTTAGACTGGATTTTTTGTGAGTCATTTGCTGAATTTTCTTGCTCCTGTGCGAGACACTCCATGGGTTTTGTTCTGTGACGTTCAAAACGTTGTCATTTGACATTTAGAAACTCTGGGCTCATTTCTCAGCACTGCCACAACTTCCCTGTGCCACTTCAGGAGTAATGAATTTATTCACACCTTTTGTTTGTCAAGCAGGGATTTTAATGAGCTTTTTTTCCCCACTCTAGCCCACATTTCATTTTTCCAATTTGTTTTTTAAACATTTAGCCTGAAAATTCTGTAAGACAAGACTGCATCTCGAAATATGTCTTCTACAATGTCCAGCACCACTGGATTCTGCTTTTATTTAAAGACTCCAGGCAAGATAATTGGCAACAATAATTGAGAAGAATCACTCTGAGAAAAGCTCAGTCTGTAATTTTCCATTTCTCTCTTTCACTTAATTTTGGTGTAAGTCTCACTTGAGATGATTAAACAACAGCAGTAGCAACTGCTTAACTTCAGGACCTTTTAAAACAACCATTTCAACACTCAGATCTGGTTAAAAGCTAAAATTTCCCAGGGAGGGCTCAGAATGTTGCCCTGCTTTGAAACTCTAGTGAAAAGGCAAACCTGCTGCTTTCCTCTCAAAATGTGCCAAGTTAAATCACAGAATGCACAGGAATTTATCTGCAGGACACAATTTAGGTGCTTTTCCTGTGACAGACAGAAACAGAGCTGCAGAACCCAAGTAAGAAATTGGCCAAATAAATATTCCTTGCCAGCTTTCTCAGACCAGACCCTCCAAAATCTGTTTTTTTTGTGTGGACACGAGGAGCTGCTGGGTACAAGGACACCCTGGGAGTCCCCACCAACAAGGACTAAACCTCTCTCCTCTGAAAACATCTTCCTCCTTCCCAAAGGTCCGTTTTTATCAGGTTTTAAATAGACAAGAGAAGCATCAGTGGGTTTATTTCGATTTCTTTCATGTCCAATAAATCTCAGCATTGTGAAGTCTAATTTATGGACCATTATCGTACTTTTCTCCAACAGCAACACAGATAATCCTTCAAATGAATTTTTTTTTCTATGCAGGCATCTATCACTGATGATAAAAAATGACCAATAATTGAAAACCCCATAGCTGGAAAAAACCTCATGCTTTGTTCTTCAGGATAAATCAGAGAATGCTGCTACTGAACTTTTGGTTTGAGAGCAACGAAACCATTATTTTGTAATCAGGAATTGTGTTTAACCCTTTGAAAATACACCCCTAGGCTGACCAGGGCTGCCTCTTGTTCAAGAACATGGTTTGGGATTGAGTTGCAGCCTGGCAGGGCCCTCTGGGATGGTCCCACCCCACCCCTGCTCACCCAGGAGCAGCCACAGGAGGTTGCCCAGGGCCGCGGCCAGTTGGATGTTGAGCATCTCCAAGGACAGGATATCTCTGGACAATTTGTTCTAGTGTCCAACCAACCTCAAAATAAAGTTTTGCTTATTTTAAGTGGTATTTCCAGGTTTCAGTTTGTGTCCATTGCCTCCTGCCCTGGCATGGACACCGCTGAGAAGATCCTGGCTCTGTAATCTCTGTTCCCCCCCCTCAGCTATTTCCCCACTTGGATTCACATGAGCTTCTCCTGCTTTTTTCTGGGAGGAGCAGAGCAGCTGTGCACAGAACTGTGGGGTGGAAGATGCTTTTCTTTGGGATGGGGGAATTTTGTTTGCAGTTAGATTGCTGAATGATCTCTTCAGACAGCAGGTTTGTCACCGTGTCCTGAGCAGAGTCACCTCTGCAGCCAGGACTGGGCACTTATGGCCCTGGATGTTCTGAGTGCTCAGGTTTCTCCAGAAATAGCTTCAAGCAGCAGGAGAGTGAACGCACCTGCCAGCTCCTGGAGGGATGTGGGAATGTGGGATGAAGTAAAAAACATCTGTTCTCTGCTCTCCGCTGCCTCAAGTTTTCATTTCACGCCTTCCTTAGAAACAAACCGTCAAAGACCCCCTTCTGCTCCAGCTGCTGCAGCCCGGGCAGGGGCTGCTGTGGATTTGGGAGGCTGGCAGCGCTCAGGGACGTGCACTCACCTATGACACTGAGCTCTGCGCTGGCAAAGATGACGCCGTGCCTGTTCTCCGCCACGCACTGGTACATCCCCGCGTCCGAGAGGCTCACGTTGGGAATGGTGAGAGAGCCCTGCTCCAGCTGCACCCTGCCCTGGGGGACAGCAAGACAAACTCCAAAATGAACAAGAACACGAAGGAGCCTCCTCAGAACATGCACCCAGAGGTTGTCGTGCTGTATTTTACAGCAAGGTGGGCAAAGCGAAGTAGCGGTAACGGGAGGAATTTGCATGCTGCAATTTATTTGTCTGCCAGCCGAATTTATGTCAGGCTAGAGACTAAATGGTGAAACCAATACAGGAGCTGGTAAATGCAATTTAAATTGGAAGACTTTCCCTTGACCCCTCATTGATTTAATACCCAAAGCATTTAGATTAATATCCCTTTCAAGGAGATAAGCTTGAAGCAAGAAATGCACTTCTGTTCCACAGTGGCACATCACAGCCAAGCCCATCCTCAGAAACATTTCAAATAATGGTATTTCCATGGGATCACAGAGTCATTAAGGTTGGAAAAGACCTCCAGGATCACTGTGTCCAGCCTTTGACCAAACACCACCATAGCAACTGAACTACAGCACATGCAGGTGTTTCTTGGACACCTCCCTTGGCAGTTCCAATGGAGAAATTCACCCTTTCCATGGAGAAATTCCTCCTGATTTCCAACCTGACCTCCTGGCACAGCTTGAGGCCATTTGGAGTGTATATGTCAATGCAGGCTGCTAAGAGTGGTTGCCATCTCAGCCAGCACAGACAGAAACATTTAAAATCTTCTGCAGTTTACTGAAAACAATGTAAATGATAATAATTTAACGATCCTTTACTTCACATCAGCCACTAACATGATTTAAGAACAGGACCATCTGCCAGTGACCAGCGTGAAGCAACCAGAATTAGTGTGTGGAGTGAAAGACCAGGCTATCATTTGTCAGCCTGAGGATATGGAGCTCGAGTTATCAATTCTAATAAGTACAGCAAAGTGTTCCCTCCCTCCCCAGGAGTTTGACATTAAAAAAAAATAAAAAAGAAGTCTAAAATAAAGAGCTTTTGGTTTTCTACTTGGCCTTAGGGCAGAAATTTAATGTTTGTGCAATTTTTATCAGGGTTTGATCAAATTGGAGCTGCCATGTTCTTTCACAGTAAATGAAGGGGGAAAAGGGCTGGCTACTGTGAAACCAAAGCTTTGGTGACTTGGCTGAGTTTGTGGTGGCAAGGTGGGATCATGGGCTGGGTGATGCCCCTCCAGGAGAGGTTGGGCAGACGTGCTGGTGGGAGGGGTGTAATTCCACAGCTCCAGCACAGGGAAACAGCCCAGCAGGACGAGTGGGAACACCATTAAACACCAGCAGGCACCCCGAGGTTTCATTATCACCTGAAGTTCACCTAAACATCATAAATTAAAAGAATTTAGGGTGATCATTCTCTAGTGACATATCCAAAACCCCATTCAGCCATTCCTTCTTCTTTCCAGCCTTAGGTTTGCATCATGGATCCTTCATTTTGGGGAGGAGAGCTCTCAATGTAGAGCTGTTGTGTGCCCTGCTTGTCCCTGCCAGCAGCTCCTGGAGCTGTAGGGAGGTGCCACCAGGCACCATCATGACATAACCAAAATAAACAGAGTCCTGCAGTTTGATCCTTCTGGAGGTCTTCTCCAACTTTTCCAGCTGATTTTCCCCACCACCCTGGCCTGGGGAGCTCGCTGGAGTCAGCGGGCAGATCCTATAATACGATTCACTACATAATTTGGGGTCAATTGTCATATTTCAAATGAATGTATGAAGAAGTACCAGGCATGGGAAGGAATGGGGGATTTCCTGTGAGGGTGGGCAGGCCCTGGCACAGGGTGCCCAGAGCAGCTGTGGCTGCCCCTGGATCCCTGGAAGTGTCCAAGGCCAGGCTGGACAGGGCTTGGAGCAGCCTGGGACAGGGGAAGGTGGCAGGGGGTGGAACGAGATGATCTTGAAGGTCCCTTCCAACCCAAACCATTCCGCGATCCCAGAGCACCTCCATCCTTCCCCACCCCAAAACAAACAAACGCCCAGAGATCAGAGAGCTGGCAGAGCACCACGGCACCCACAGCTCCCATCCCCAGGGGCTTCCAGCAGTGCCTACCTGTGGCAGCAGGGGCTCCCCGTCCTTGAGCCAGCGGTAGGAGGGCTTGGGGCGGCCGCTGGCGCGGCATTCCCAGGACACGCGCTCCTCGATGGCCGCGTGCACGTCGCTGATCTGCTGCGTCCAGCTGGGCTGGGCTGCAAGGCAAGCAGGGAGGGAAGCCTCGTGCCTGGGAGCAGCAGCTCTGTGCTGCCAAACAGACGTTTCTTCCCTTAGCAGAACGTTGGACTTGATAGCGTTGGGATTTCAGCGTTTCTATTTCCCGTCTATTTGTAACCCTGCAGTTCTTCAGTGTGTAACTCCAAACTCCACACACAGTGTGAGCTGCTGCTTCCCCAGCTGGGGCAGACACAACAATTCCTCTCCAGGCCTGGCAATCAAGGACACCTCACTGCCTCAGGCCAGAGAGATGGGAACAAAAGTGACTTGGGGGAGCAAACCTGGGGTCAGTGACTTCATTAGCTGAAGCTGGAATTGGCAGATTCACCCCCAATATGCAAATGGACCAAACTTATCAAGGTGTGAAAACCTGTGACCCATCGTCCATTTTGGGCAATGTCTGCCCTAAATGTACCTGAAGCTCTTCAATAAATATTAGAGCTTTTTATTCCCTTAATTTTGTCTGGCCTCTGTTTTTAGGTAGCCCAAAAAGGCATCATAAGAACTGCTAAAGATTACTGTTCTTCCTTGAGTGCAGTGCTGCTTTCTGAAGGTGGCACAGGCCAAGATCAGAAGCTACTTTTATTTTATTTGTAGTAAAAACCCTTAAAGAAAAGGAGTAGTTTCAGAAACCCTCCTCATCCTGCAAAAACAAAGCAGTAGTTACACACCTGGTCTTTCAAATAGAGACATTTCCCTCCTCAGGGTCTCAATAACTTGGGCTTCAAAGCTCTAAAATTTAGCTGCAGACTTCAAAACATGTAATTTAGAACTAGTTCTGCATTGAAATTGAGGTTATTCCAGTAACTCTGCATGGTTACAGGCACTGCTTCAGGTCCAGGCTCTCAGTCTTGTCTCGATCATGGCCAGATCTCCATGGCCACAAGAAAGAAAAATCTTTCATGAATGACACTGAATAAACCCAGAAAGGCCACAAGCAGATATTGGAGACACATTTTGGTAGAATTTGGTGAAAACTAGCGCCGGCTGTTTTCAGCCTCTTGTGAGACTGTATTTTTAATGGTGTTTCACAAAATTTTATCAGTTTGTTGGCTTTTTTTTTTTTTAATAGAGTTTGAGTTTAGCCGGATTCCACTAAATTCCACTAAAATTGCCACATGGTTTTGAAGACCACCCAAAACCTAAGACTTTCTTAAGAGTTGCCTTTTGTCCAGATATATTTACAATATGCAATACTATCTATTTAAGATCTTATTAGTAATATTAATATAATATATTTATAATACTTTTCAGAAAGTCCCATTAAACAATAGAGTTCTGATTTTTTAATGGGCATTTGCCCTATTTTGACATAAGAGCATCTGACTTAGCAGGATGGTATTACCAGCAGAGGTCTCCAAGAACCTGATTAATGCTATTCCCTATGTAATCAGATAAAAGAAAAAAAAAATTAAGATTCCTCAAAGCCAGTAACAACTTTATACATCTCCTTTGGACGCGGACAGGGGCCCAGAGATGGGCTTGAAAGGATGAATTTTAAAATACCACATCAAAATGGCAAATTGGTATGATTATACCCAAAAGAGGAGTATGTCTGTGATGATGGGATGCTGGAAATCCAAATTCAGAGAGCTCAGGTTGTGTTTAAACCCACCCCTGGCACCCTGAATGTGCCTACGAAGCAGAGATGAGGTGGAGAGTTTTCCACAGCGCTTCAACTCCAAGGGAATTCCAAAAAATAAAAGGTGAACTGAGCATCCTGGCAATGCAGAAGGGAAACGAGAAGTGAATGGTGTTTATTTCTCTGGCTGCCCCTCCTGCCCCTGTAATATTTTAAGCTTGTTTATTGTCAGTATCTAAAGGGAAAGCCTTTAAATGTAGGAAGATGAAAGTCAGTTCTGTCATCTGGAGTAAGAACTTGAACAATTCCATTGAGCTGAGCAATTGCAACGGGTTCAGTGGCTCAAGGACATTTGCAAATTACTCATGAATTTACATATTTACTATTCTAACAGCATCTAACTCATCATTTTGAAGGGAATTTTACGATCCCATGAAAGGAGCTCTATAAAACCCACACACATCCATTTGCCTTTTTTATTTTTGCTGCGCTGTTTTACGGATTTCCCACATGAAAACAAAACTAAAAAAATGCCAAAAAAACAAACCAAAAAAACCTCAAAAAACCAAACCACAAAAAAAAAAAACAAAAAAAAAAAAAAACCCAAAAACACCCAGACAAAACAACTGGAATTAGTCTGCAAATCAAGAAAAGCCATGAGTGGTAAGCTGTGCTCTATAACCTGCGTGTGTGCTGTGGAAAAACAAAGATAACTCCCGTGGAGAGAAGGACAGAAAATTCAGAATTCATCCTCATTTCTTACAGACTCCCCAAATAAGGGAAATAATAATTTTCCCCAAATAAGGGAAATTCTCTCCAAAAGGCATTTTTTGGGGTGGTTTGTGGGTTGTTCATCCCAGCTCCTGCCCTGAGCGCTGAGACTGAGACGTGCAGTGCCGGAAGCTGCCACCCCAAATTCACGTCACCCTTTGGTGCAGCCCCCACCCCACACCACCCTAACCCCCTCCAGTGATTTGAACCGATAAAATTCCAAATTCCAAAGCCATTTATGGTGCAGGCAACTCCAGAGCGAGCAGCACAGGTCACAAAATCATCTCAGCGAAAAGCTCTGAGCCGTTTCTTCGGCGGGAGTTCGTTCTCTGCTGCTCTTTGGGAGCTTTTTCTAATTAGGTCAAGCTCTCCTCTCAACAGTTCAGTGCAGAGAGAAGCTCTTGGCTTCGTCTTGGGGAATACTCAGGGGTTGGCTCATGCTGCAAATATCTGTGAGCCACCAAAGCAGAGTGGCCACAACCTAATGGAATTTGACAGGCGCCCACTGGGGATCGGACCAAGGTAACACGACACGAGAGTTCAGGCATGATAATTAAAATAATTCGGGTAAGGGGATGAAACCAGCTCCTCTCCACAACATTTCCTGGTATAGCGACGTTCTTGGAGATAATGACAAGTTTTAATTTGTGACTGGTCTAGAAAAGTGTCCTTTGGATCGTTTCAGCAGCGCTGACCAAAGAGAAATTATTTTACAGGAGATATTTTGGTCCTGCTTGGAGTACTTAAGATAGTACTGGCCTTGGAAACATCCTGGAGGAAAAATCTGGAAGCTGATTAAGAATTCATCTGAGTTGCAAGCAAAATTCTTATGCTAAATCTATAAAGTGGAAGAAAAAGCTAAGAGATATAAGCACGACTCTTACATAAGGATTGCTTTAAAGAAAAATCTCCCCCTCCTAGGAGATTTTCTGGAGTTTGTACTCAGGGGGACTGAAGAAAAGTGATGGAAATAGTGAGAAAAAAAACCCTGTTTACCTTTGATCACCTTTCAGTCTTCACCAACACAAAGTGGGACAGTTAAAACCAGGTAAATATGCCCAAATATATTCTTACTTGTCTAAGACAAAAAAGTCCAGGGGCAGTCTGTCCTTCACTGTAATAAATTAAAAGGCAAAAGTAGGAAATCATGTCCTAAAAGATATTTGAAAATGAAATTATGTGGCAGGTGATGATGCATCACCTCAAAAATGAGTAACAAACCCCCAGAAGTAAAGGAGAAATATCAGAAATAAACCTGTAGGACTCTGCAATCATCTGCGAGTTCAAAACAACCACAAAGACTCAGGCAAATGAGGTGCTAATACATATCCAGAATCCAATTCTCAGCTGGTGTGTATTGATTTCAGTGCTCCTAAGCCAATTTCTAGCAGCTGATGACCTGGTGCAGGCTGTGTAATTCATCATTAATGGCAGATGAAAGGCTGAATGACTTGTCCATTACCATCTCTATTCTAAGGAGATTGAGACTGAGCCCAGGATCAGAGCAGTCTAAAGACCAGAAAGCCAAGTGTAAGAAGTAAAAAAAAAAAAAACAAAAAAACAAAAAAACCAAAAACAACCAGCTGGGAAAAACAGATGAGTAACTGGAAATAAAGAGTGCAGCCAGTGTGTCAGGCTCGTGTGCAGAGAAGTGCTCATCCTGCCCTGAATGGGGACAGCTCCTGTGCACAAACCCCTCAGATCCTGATTTGTTTCCTTCCCAAAGATCACAGGGATGTGAAACCAGACCTCAAGTTATGCCTTCTCTTCCTCTCCTCCCTCCTGACCTCTACTGCCAGTCAAGGACTGTTTGAGATCTGTACAACTTCAAGGTGTGCAAATCCTGCACCAAACCAATCTGCTGGAATGCTGTACCTAAAAAAAAAAAAAAAACCTCCATTTGGCTCAGTATTTGGAAACTCTACAAGACTGACCCTACTAACCCAGCCTGGGGGTTCTGCTTGGCACTAAAATATTAAACACCAGAGGAAAAGAAACAGAGAAAAATCTGAAAGACTTAACCCAGCTGATAAAACCACTTCAGTCATCCCTTCCTCTCATTTACCTCCTGTTCCACGAGCTGTTCTGCACCACTGCAGGATTTTGTCCCCAGTTTTTGTGGGCTGTGGGTGTTACAGGCACACCCACAGGGACCCATCCTCGTGGGTTTAGTTATTTTTTAGTTATTTTAGTTATTTTTCATGCTGACACTAAAGTGAAGTGCTCAGGGGTGTAAGGGAGGTGTGGGGTGTTCCATGAGTAGCCTTCACATTTCATTTCTATTTGTGTTTCACTCTATTTGTGTTTTTGCTTCTCCTGCTGGAGAGATGATTGTCCAAGCAACAATGATGATAACACGAGACTTTTTCTGAATCTCTGAATCTCCAGCAATACCTTGGAAAAGGAAAAGTTGATGGAACATGTCTGTGCTCTGTGCAGGAAGTTGTTCTGGATGTAAGACCTCCCTTGGGCAGCAAAGAATTCAAAACCCAGAGTTACTCCTCCCTGTACTAACTTTTACCTGTGTAAAAGGTGACAACAGGGTTTTATAGTGAGTGATGTGAAAGATAATTAATGATAATATGGTAATAATACCATAATGCACTTGCCCTATGTACAGGAATTTTCTTGTCTTTTTATCAGTCCAGAAACTCACTTTATTCAAATTTTCAGCAAATTATTTGTGATTTTGGACCTAAACTGAGCGGACATAAAACTGCCTGATTTTCACTTGTGCAAACTTCCTTTTTAGACCTCTGGCCATAATGAAGAGAATAATCTGATTTACATCTGAGGCTGTTTTACAGAGTGGCTTAAAGTGGCTTTTGCCCAAATAAAACACAGGCCCGCTGATGAAAGGAGGACTCTTTTCACTGCAAAATTAAGGAGCCTCACAAATTCCTAGTGGGACTTAGATTTGAGAAGGTTTTAATCTGAAAAGGGGCCCAGACAATTAAATGGGTTTTGCTGAATATCTCAGAAAATGCTGCACAGAACTGTAATTAGTGACAGAGAAGTCTGTCTGTCTGCTAATGCAGATGCTGCTGTGCTGACACTTTTGGAAAGCATTTGAGCTGCAATTTTTAACTCCTTTCTTTTGCCAGAGCAGGAGAGGATGGGAGATGCTGGAGCAACACAGGTGATGCTGAGGCAGCACCTCCATCCGTGCTGGCTCCAGCTGAGCTGCTTTGGAGCTTGGATATTTCCCAGCGTGGATCTGACTGGAAAGCCAGGGACAAATCCCATGTTTTGTGTCCAAATCCCACAAAACAAACGTTCTCAGTGGTGGTGCAGCTCCTCAGGCCTCTCCTGTGCTGTCACTCCCAGCCCCACTGAGCACGTCCATATCACCTCAACCAGCAGCTATTTTTCATATTTTCTGGTATTGAGGTGAAATATTTTGTTGGGAAGGGGGATCTCAAGATGTTGCATTGCCTCATCAGAGTCAATATAGGGAAGCAGAGCCCAAGGAGCTCAAACCCAGGGATGAGCAGCCTTGGGGTCACAAATACCAACAAAAGAAGATAGGGCTGAAAGAGCATCTAAACTTACCATGAATTAAACATCAATAATAAATAAGCATCTCCTTGATGCTGGCTTTATGAACAAAAAAGGCAATTTCTTTTTAAATTAGCTGGTTAAGGTAATCTGTTTACTGTACTTGTGCCAGGAAAAAAATAATTGTTGGCATTGCTGTTTGCTCAGGATATATATCTTAGCCCTGCGGAGGGTTAGCAAATGTAAAATTTATGAGCAGCCAGATTAAAAATACAATCAGGTCAATGGGAGTGCATCCCAAAACACACAGCTGAGGGTGTGGAGGGCCCTGGAGAAACTGGGAGAAACTGGGAGAAGAGAACCCTGTGTCCTGCTGGGGACCTCACCTGCCTCAGCCACGGGATTCAGCTGGCACAGGGAACGAGCTGCCAGGTCAGGAAGGCAGCACCAGCACTTGGAGCTGCTGAAAGGTGGAAAGGAAGAGGCTCTGCAGTCCAATTTGATAATTCAGGATCAGGGAATATTCTGAGTCAGTAGAAACCCACAAGGGTCAAGCGCAGCTGTTGGCCCTGCACGGGACAGCCCCAAGAATCCCACCAGGAGCCTTTGCCAGGAATTAACCTGAGGCTGGGACAGCAGGGAGAACAAGAGACCCAGCAAGGAAATGTGTCATTCAGAGTTCCATCAGTCAAGGAAACAGAAGTTAGCTGCTGTAATTGCATTAACAGGAGCATGTTTCCATGGGAAGGTCGATCCATCAAGGGGGACTCAGCCCTGGAAGAAGTGTTTGTGGAGAGCAGTGAAACACAGCCTGGTGCAGGGGCTCAGAGCACAGAAAAGGCAGCAAGAACAGATCTTGCACGTTTAATTAACCTTTTCTGCTGCAACGAGGGTGTCAAACAACTTCAGTGTCACTGATATGCCAACGGAGGAGAAAACAAACACTGATACAAGAGTGAAACACAGCACAAGTCAACCCTCCCTGACAGCCTCCAGCAGCACGCAGAGAAGCTGACAACGCTGGGTTATCTACAGCAAGCAGGCAAATTTGAATTTCTTTTTCTTCTTTTTTCTTATTTTATGCCACGCACAGAGGCATAAAGAGGTTTAAAGGAGTGGAGCTGTCAGAGCCTCACTGTGACCTGCAGAGCACGTCAGTGCACGTGGGCAGCACCTCTGATAGCCCAGAGCACACTGAGCACCCAGTGGTTTGGGCTGCAGGGACCCTAAATCCCACCCAGTGCCACCCCTGCCATGGCAGGGACACCTCCCACTGCCCCAGGTGCTCCCAGCCTGGCCTTGGGCACTGCCAGGGATCCAGGGGCAGCCCCAGCTGCTCTGGGCACCTGTGCCAGGGCCTGCCCACCCTGATGGTAAAAAATTTCTTCCTCAAATCCATTCAAACCCGCACCTTTCTGCACCTCCAGAGCATTTCCCTCTCCAAGCACCAGCCCTGACCTTCCAAAAGCAACTGGAAAGCTCTGCCACCATTACAGTTGTATTTCAGTCATGAAACAACATTTCTAAGCTTTTAAAAAACCCAATTATTAAGGAAAACTATGTTCTTTTCCCAACTATTTGTATAAAAGCTTGCAATAAGTTACTTTCCCCTATAAAATTTTGCTGCCTTGCAAAACTCCAGAGCCCAGAGTACAGAATGCAAGTTGGTTTTTTTTTTTTTTAAAGAGATCTCTTTTCAGTACTGGTTGCAAAACACAAGTTACCTAAAAAACCCAACTGGTTCCCTGGAAAATCACCATCCTCAAGACAACAAGGACGATATTTTAGTGAATTATCTTTAAAACCTGCAGCAGGGGAGGCGCCTGTCTGCCACCTCTCCACTGGGAATTCCTCCACTCCCAGGGAAGAGATGGAAAGACTTCCCAGCATGACAGACTGACAGCAGGACACTCCTCTTCCCAAAAAAAACCTCGAGCTTCTCTGCTGAAATGCCACGATGGGTGTGAAAAGCAGCACGAGCCACAGTGGCAGCTTTTGTGTAGGATCCAGAGTGGTAAATTCATTGCAATAATGAGATTAGAACTCGATATATGCTATGGTGGGAGTGTTCCAAAGGCTCCATTTACTGCTTTCCAAGGAAGGCAGCCTTGGCTGTGGGTACAGCAAAACTGTACAGCTGATGAGTTTTTTAATTTACTCCCCACATGGGAAAAATCAAGAGAAACACACAGCACAGAAAAAAGAATCTTTAAATCATCGAATTAAAAAAATTAAAACCTGTTCAAATCAACCCCGGATTCTTTCCTTAACATTAAAGATTTCACTTTGTTCTTGCTCTTTCACTCCTTTTTAAAGTTTTCTCATTTTATATTTCCCCTCAGTTTTAAAAGGAGAAATGTTCATTTGAAATGGAAGCCCCCAAAGTTGTGATCGCTAAATGAAATGTCTTTCAGAAATATTTCCAATTTGAAAACATCCCTACTTCTAAAAAAAAACTACATTGCCCACCAAATTCAATTAAGTTTTGCCAGAGGGGTTGGTTCCAAAACTTTTTTTCTGTGGCAAAATTATTATAAATCAAAAACCCTTCTCCTCATCTCTGGAGTTCAACCCAATCTTCCCTGCTGACAGGAGCTGAGCCCTCAGAAACATCTGGGGGAGAAAAGGAGAAAACTCTGAACTTTTGTCCGTATTTTCTCTGAAGAACAACATGGGATGGGGCCAGGGGAGCAACAAAACCAGGATTTTTTTTGATGCTCTGGAGGTCTCTGCACATCTGTCGGGTGTGGAACCTGCAGCTTCTCCTCTCCAAAACATCTCCAACAGAACCTTGGTACCAAACCCAGCCCCTAAATCCCCTCCCTGCAGCTCTCACTCGCCTACACACAGGGAAAGCCACACTTTCAGTTTGCTCTGTGGGGCTGTTCCCAGCAGAAATCTGGGGAATCAGAGGGATGAATGCATTTTCTATTTAACACAGCAGGCCTAGGAAGCTGAAATTTGACATTTCACAGTGCGTGGCTCAAGGACTGTGATTGCAGTGAGGGAAGAGCAGGCGCAGAAAGCCTTTGAGGGGAGAGGGCTCTGCCCTGACACTGTTAAATCCCAACTCCCCACATTGTTCAATCACTGATCCCCTTGAAAGCTGTTCTTAATTGGTTATCAGCAATTAACACTTATCCACAAAAGCTGGGGCAAGCCATACATCATAAATCCCAAGCTGTAACACGAGGATGCTCCCCCAGATTTCCTGCCTTACCCTCCAAGCCACAAGAAGGAAAAAAGACTCTTCCAAACATTTCCAGCACGTTTCCATGCCAATGTCCTTCTGGGGATGTGCTTTTGTTCCAGCTGCTCTGATTCCCAATTAATATGCACCATTCAGCCAGGTTTTATTTCAAATTACACCCTTCTCGAGATGTGCCATTTGGAAAGAAAGTAATTTCAAAAATATCCTCGCAAAATTACGTCCTCACAAAATATTTACTGCAGATTGCACCGACTGCAATAAAAAAAGCCCTGAAAGCAGGCAGCCTGCTTACCATAAAATGTCAGTTGTCCTCGTGCCACGTTTTTCCCTCTCACATTTTCAGCCACGCATTCGTAGAGTCCGGCATCCTCCTGCTGGAAATTGGGGATTTCCAGGAGCCCGCTCGATCGGTGCCTCCGGGCTTTCCTGGGCAGCTGCTTCCCATCCGCCCTCCTCCAGCTGATCGTGGGCACTGGGCTGAAGAAGGGAAAGGAGGCAAAATGACACAGGCAGAGGAAGCCATGGTCAGTGTGAGGAGCCTGGCACAGGATCCAGAGTTTTATTACGGGTGGGTTATGTGGAACGTAAATGTAAATGTGTTTATCACGGCATATAAGCAGGAGACATTTTATTATTAAAATGCTGGTTTGACCCAGCTGAATTTGGGGTTCTGCTGTAAAAACACATCCATTTGAAGGTGGGGATGCCTTGGCAGAGGTTGCCCAGAGAAGCTGTGGCTGCTCTAAAAGTGTCCAAAAGACAGGGCTTGGAGCACCCTGGGATGGTGGAAGGTGTCCCTGCCCACGGCAGGGGCGGCACTGGATGGGATTCAAGGCCCCTTCCAACCCAAGCCATCCATTTTGTGATGATTTTCCTACCAGTCCCGACATTTTGGAAGTGTTGCCAGTGTTTACTCCAGAAACAAAAGTCCCCAAGCCCTGTGGCTGCTCTGAAAACTGGCCACAGGTAACTCCTGCTGAGGGGAGTGGATCACTGGGAAGTGCTGCAAACCCCACAAACCCAGCGCCACGGACGTGAGGAGCCGCAGGAATAATCATTAATAATAATAATGGACCCAAACTTACTTGCCCAAGGCAAAGCACTCCAGTTTCACCGTGGTTCCTTTCGCAGATGGAACAGTTTCTGGGAACTGCACTTCTATTTTGGGCTCGTACTCTCCCATCACCCCTGGGAACATAAAGGAGATGCTAAGGCTTGGTTGAATTTCAGCAGTAAATTCACAAGTGTTCCCGTGCTAGCACAGAGCTATTCTATACATCATTACTTGCCCAATTAATCCATTCATTTTAAACATGGCTTGTTCCTAACAGCCGTGGAGTGTGGGCTCTTTTCCCATTTACTGCCGGAGGAGAAGCTGAACCAACTCTCCACGCCATCTGCCAAAGATTAAAATCTCTTCATGGCTCTGTTACTTTTTGCTTTTCAATATGCAGGATTTTTGCAGGTAACTTGTGAAATAAGGGGAGCAATAATCAGGGAGGTTCAGCATCTTCTAGAAATGAAACGTGGAACAAACAGCCATTAGGAAAAAGTTTTAAAATCCCTGCAGTTAACAGAGAGATTTCTATTAACTTCCAGGATTTCAATGCACAGAGATCTTCCACTCCTCGGGTAATTTCTTTATTTTTTACTGCCCCAGTAAATCACGGAGCGTGGCAGCCTCTTTATGAAATTGTGTTTAAAAATTTGTGCACATAAAAAGGCCATTATAGCCCTGACAAATGGCTCCGTTTCCAGCCACTGCACTGCCTTAAACCCCGCACGCAGAATTCCACCAATAGTGATTATCAGCTAATTGATGGTTGCAGTTCCAATCTCAACAGTGCAGCACGTCCTGGACGGTGGCCAAGGCAGGAGAAGAGCTGGGTCAGCCCTGGAGAATCCCAAAAATACAGAAATGAGCCAGCAGCAGCCTGCAGTGACACTGGGGCACATCAGAGCTGCTGAGGTTGGCCTGTGACTGCTGACTGCTCTTGCTTTTCACACTGGGTGCAAGAAAATCCTGTTTTTTTTCCTTTAGTTTTCCAGTGATAAAGCTGGAAATGCTCAGTGTGAGGCTGACACCACGCCCACCTCTGCTTGCTGACCTTTTCTGATGCAGCAGCAGGTTATGTCATCTTTCTTCCAACACATTAATTGCAAATAGATGTTCAACAAAGCTCCCGCACGGCCTCAGTTGTCAAAATTAGATGCATTTATTAAAACTGTGGATACTCTCCCCATATTCATGTCCTGCCTGGTACATGAAACAGGAAATCTGGGATTCCCTGGTGACATTCCAGCATTTACAAACCATACAAACAAGAATTACGTGCCATGTCACTCATTAGCCCTCTGCATGTTAACACTGCACCCTCCAAAAGCTCAAAATCCTGTTTTCCCACCTGGGACCTGCCAAATCTTTGCAATCTTGCCTAAATTTCCCCAAAAATCTATGCTGAATATTTGCTGAGTGAGCTTCAATCAAGCCAAGAAGCGCCCCATGGTCTCCAAAGCAGCAGCTGCTAGAACTTGTGGAGATATTTTCCTCCTTCTCTTCACTCACTTTTTATTTATTCCCATTTCTTTGCCTTGGGCTGGACATAGAGAGCTGAAATTCCAGGGGGATAAAACCCCCCTGTGGGGTGGGAATGTTTCCCTGGGGCTGTGGGACATCAGCTACAGCCACCACCCCCCTCAGCCCTGCAGCTCGGCCTCTCCCAGCCTCACTGAGAACTCCAACCACTGAAAAATCGGAATTTGTGCCTGGAAAAATCAGGATTTGTGCCTGGAAAAGCCATAAGGCTCCTGCTGCAATGACACCCTGCCTATCTCCATAAGTATATACAGGGTGTGAAGTGAGTCCTGCTGTCTCCTCTTTATAGGAGCAACATCAGAGCAGTTGAGACATCTCCATCCTGAATCCAAGATCATTTCCATGCAGAAAAAACTCATTTTTCCTGCTGTTCCTGGGTGATTTAACATCCGACTTAGCTGTGCAGGTGGCAGGGATGGAGGAGGAAATAAAGGACTAAAAGAGACCCTGGGTTTGTGGCTTGGAGAGCACTCCCAGTGTCAGGGCACAGCAGAGGCTCCACGTGGTGGCATTTCAGAGGCTTTTGTGTCTTTCTTCCAATTTCAAAGCTTAAAAACGATTTTTGGGATGAAAGTCCCAGGGATTCAGGAGGAGGCTAATTTGTCTGAGGATTTGATACGCATTTCCTGACAACACCTGTGAAATGTTGCAGTTTAATTGGCCCATACAGCTGCTGCTGATGGCAATTTTATTCCAGGACTATTTTGGTCCTTTCCCACTGTTACTGTTTCAATCCTGGCATGGAAAATCCCACATTTTAAAGAGAAATGGGGAAGCAGCAGCTCTCAACACCTGGATGGTCCCAGCAGGTTTTGGAGTGGGATGGGGCAGCCACAGCTGTGCCAGGGCCACCCTCACAGGGAACAATTCCTTCCCCATCTATCCCTGCCCCATCAACTTAAAGCCACTTCCCCTTGTTCTACCACTGCACACCCTTCTACCAAGTCCCTCTCCACCTCTTCCAATAGGGTTTGCAAAAAAAAATCCTATTATTGGAATATTTAGAAAGGTTATTTCAGCACTGCAATTGTCAGCACAAGGCAAATTTAAACATTGCTCTTTGTCATCCATGCCACGACGCACTGTGAGCTCCAAGGGACAGATTTGCTGCTGCTGTGTTTATGGGAACACAGAATTCCCTGAAAGGGAGGGCAGACATGGAGCAGAGCTGGAAAAGCAGCACCTCCACCCCTCCCAGTCCAGCTGTGACAATTCCTCAGCAGCAGCAGCATTTCCCACTCCTTCCACAGGGATTGTGTCAACCTGATGGGCAGGAGGCTGCAGCAAGGAGCCTGCATTTTCCAAGCAAGGAATTTTTGTCAAATCCCACGAGGTGACAGTGGATCTTCTTCCAGGAAAAGTTGCTAACATTGCATTTCTATTCCTGGAACAAATGTCCCAACTGTTAGCCTTTAAACAGAGACATTTTAATTAATTTTAATTGGAAATTAACATGCAGATGTATTTTTCTTATCTGCTCCAAAATGACGACGATACAGATCAATTGTCTGTATAAATTTAGAAATCCTCTTTTGCTTTCTTCTCCCCTTTTTTGTATTATTCCACAGACCACTAATAATAGCACTAATTCTGCTGGGAAACACAGGCTGAGCTAACAGTTACCGAAACAACAAAGTGCCTTTGTTCACTTTTGGGCTGCATAAAATGAGAAAAACTGCTATGTCCAGACTCTAAAATCTATTTTGTTTCCTGTCTTTGCCCAACTCCCAGCGGGTTTTTCGTTTGTAATTACTGCCTGACTCTCAGAGTCGCTCCAGCAGTGGGGAGAGCAACTTTGGCTGTCCATGAGTTTGAACCCCAGCTCCAGCACCACTGAAAAATCCTGAGGGGGGAAAAAAACCCTTCACTCCAACAGAAACACTTCAGCCACTTTTTACTTTCTGGGCGACATCCCAGCCAGGAAAACACAACAAAGCCCCCAAGGGCAGCTTGGGAGGCTCCTACCGTCGTTCCTGAGGACGAGGGGCGTGGGTGGCCCCAGGACCTTGCTGTTGGTCACGGTGTTGGTCACCACGCAGGTGTAGTTGCCCACGTCCGAGGTCTCCACCTTGGCGATGTACAAATTCCCGGTCTCCTGCGACACGAAGCGCCGGTTGTCCTGGTGCACAAAGGTGGGGTACTCGTTGAAGATCCAGGCGTAGGTCAGCTCTGCAAGCACAAGGGACCCGCCGTGAGCAGGGAGAAGTGGGGATATCACAGCCCATGGGATGAGCCCCACGGCTGCTGAGGCCGTGTTGGGTTTTACCTTTTCACCTTCTCTATATTCCCTGATGTGCTTTTGGGTTTTGCCTTCTTATCTTCTCTATATTCCCTGATGTGCTTTTGGGTTTTGCCTTCTTATCTTCTCTATATTCCCTGATGCCCTGTTGGGTTTTACCTTTTCACCTTCTCTATATTCCCTGATGCGCTTTTGGGTTTTGCCTTTTTTCCTTCTCTATATTCCCTGATGCCATTTTGGGTTTTGCCTTTTCACCTTCTCTATATTCCCTGATGCCATTTTGGGTTTTGCCTTTTCACCTTCTCTATATTCCCTGATGCCATTTTGGGTTTTGCCTTTTCACCTTCTCTATATTCCCTGATGCCATTTTGGGTTTTACCTTTTCACCTTCTCTATATTCCCTGATGCGCTTTTGGGTTTTGCCTTTTTTCCTTCTCTATATTCCCTGATGCCATTTTGGGTTTTGCCTTTTTTTCCTTCATATAGTCTCTGATGCCATTTTGGTTTTTACGTTTTTATCTTCTCTATATTCTCTGATGCCATTTTGGTTTTTACCTTTTTTTCTTTTATATCTTCTCTGATAAATATGTTTGGGTTCTGGTTTGGTTTTTTTTTTTATATGCTCTGTTTTGGTTCTTACCTTTTTTTCCTTCATATATTCTCTGATGTGGTTTTGGTTTTTATCTTTTTGTCTTCTCTATATTCCCTGATGCCATTTTGATTTTTGCCTTTTTTTCCTTCATATAGTCTCTGATGCCATTTTGGTTTTTTGCCTTTTTTCTTTTATATATTCTCTGAAACATATGTTTGGTTTTTGGTTTGGTTTTTTTTTTATATGCTCTGTGTTGGTTTTTACCTTTTTTTCCTTCATATATTCTCTAACGCCCTTTTGGATTTCACCTTTTTATCTTCTCTATATTCCCTGATGCCATTTTGGTTTTTACCTTTTTTTCTTTCATATATTTTTTGTATTCTCTACATATACATTTGCAGTTTTTTATCATAGCATAGCTTCAACGTTTTCCTAGGCAGAAAGACAAAACAAATTCCAGGATCCCTCTGCTGTCTTGGCTCTCCTTAGAAACCAAGGCTGAAAACAGCTTTTTGAGACATGTTTTTGTGAACAGGGCCTGGATCTCACCTGAGGGGGGAGAATTTGGAAGGTACCAGAAGTGGGGGGATTAATTTACCGGGCGGGTTCCTAATTGGGGCGTTCTTGTCAGATATGCTAATTTGCAGAATCTATAAAAATTGTACATAAATCATGAGCAGGGTGCATCCTCAGCCCTTTCCACCTGGCAAATTTGTGCACTTAAGGGTCCTCACATAAAGGTGCACCTTTTATCACCCTAACTGTGCCTGGCTCATATTTTTAGGACCAGAGAAAAAGGCATCACTCCAAATGCAAATTTCCAGCTTCCGATCCCATACATGGATCTGATATTCCTGCTACTCCTTCAGCTTCATCCAGAACAAAATGAATTTCACAGGAATCTCACCTTTTTGTCGTGAACATTCCAGCCTGCCCATGGCTTTGCTTTCATCCTCCCTAATTAATTTTTTTTTCCCCCCTTAAAGCCAGTTGTGAGGAGGATCTGCCAAGTTGTGTTATCACCCACTGGACGCTTTATTCCTCAGGAATTTCTGAATCAGCAGAAAACTGAACACTAAATTAAGCAGCTGTAATCTTCTCTGTGACTAATTAGACAGGGCTCTGTGTTTTATAAGGCATCTTTGGAAGTTACTTGAGCCATAAAGAAGAAGTGAGAGACTTTGCAGAGGCTGTGAGTGAGGTTAATGCAGGCTAACCCTGTTATATCTGCCTGAGCCAAATGCCCAAACACACTCAAAGAGCCTGAAGTGGATACAAGACTGCTGCAGCTTTCTAAGGGAACACTAATTACACTAAAAATCACCTTCTTGTTTTAATACTCTAATGAGTCGTGGCTGTAATTGACCTCAACTACCATTAGGTACTTTGGAAAATATATTCTGCCCTCACGTCCCACTGTTCCCAGCCAGAAGAGGCTGAATGCAGACTTTTGGCCTTTATTTATTTATTTGTAACAACAGGACTCGAAAATGCCTGCTTAGACTTTTAGGAAAATATGATAATTCTGTTTATGAGGGAATATCTAATCATCATATTTACACATGTGCATCTCATTAGAAGGAACCTCATGCTGATGTCAAGAGGATACTCAGAGCAAACAAGGTACCACTTCTCAGCCAGCTTATTATTTTCTGCAAGTAGTTAAGTTTGTTGGTTTTTTTGGATTTTTTTTTTTTTTAATTTACTCTCGGCGAACAATTATCCTGCTCCTCCAGAAACAGCCAGCAGCAGGCAAATAAACATCCCTGCCCTGGGATGCACAGAGGTGCTGGAACTGGAGTGACTCTTCACACCAAGGTTTCCAGCAGAGCCCCCTGAGCTCTGTGATTCTGCTCTGACTGTGGAAATGGTGGCCTGGCCACAGACAAACAGTGGGGAGGGAATTCCTGGATCAATCCCTGTCCCTCCCGTCCTCCCCCAGGGGTTCTTGTAGGTATAACTGCACCCCAGAAAGGGCTCCTGCTATTCTCTGCGAGCCAGTATCACTTTAATTGCTAAAACCCTTCTAATTTGCAGGTTAAATATTTTCATTGTAGCCCCTGGTTCTGTGCCCGTGGCTAATGATGCCTTTGGCTTAAGGAGTTCTCATCTCTTTGCTGGTGAGAGCCATCGAGAGCCCTTGTGCTGGCATTTTCAAGACTTCCCAACCCTATAATCATGGTAGGAGCTTTTCCCAGGCTCTGCCTCTGTTGAAAAGTCTGGGATAATTCTGTCACTGGAGCTGAGGGCCAGGCTGGGAGCCCTGGGTAAGCAGGGACAGGAGGCTGGGCAAGAAGAGGAGGTCTGACCAAAGAGAGAAACAAATGGATGAGCTGGGATCCCTCCAAAGTGGTGGAAGGAACTGAATGAGATCCATTTCTAGAGGGCAAAACATTGAAATTCACCCCCTAAAGCCACGTTCAAACTCTGTTAATTTGGCTGCATAAAACTGAGGAACACAGAAAAGATCTGAAGGTGCAGCTCTGCCTTCCTATCAGTGCCAGAGAGATCCAGCTGCCCAAATGACACAGAATTGCATGTTAGGAGCAGTCCATAATTGCCATATAAAATGTAAAGACCTTTAAAATATATTGCAATATAATATTTAAGGGTTGGAAGCCCTGGGTGAGCAGGACACAGGAGGCTGGGCAAGAGGAGGAGATCTGACCAAAGACAGGAACAAATGGGTGAGCTGGGATCCCTCCAAAATGAGGAACCCAGTGCAGGGGGACTAAAGGAAACCCATTTCTAGAGGGCAAAACATTGAAACCTCCCCCAAAGCCACCTTCAAACTCTGGTAATTTGGAACACAGTAAGGGTCTGAGGGTGCAGCTCTGCCTTCCTGTCAATGCCAGAGAGATCCAACTGCCCAAATGCACAGAATTGGACATTAGGAGCTGTCCATTGTTGCTCTGTAACATTTAAAACTGACTAATTCTTTCTCTCTCCCTCTCCCAAACCCCACAGGACTAATGGGATGTGGAGCTCAGGGAGCAGCACAGACTGGAGCACCTCTAAGTGACTCTGCTTGTGCAGCAGCATGTAAATAAATACTCCCTCCAACTGCCTTTGATTTCCTGAGAGATCCTGGTGCAATATTTATGGCTCCTCCAAGCTGACGGGTTCCTTTTGATAAGGTCTGCCTCTCTAATTGCTCTGGAAGTGACAGGCAGCTCACAGCCCACAGGCAGTCTGTAGCTCCTGAGCAAACAGGCACTTCAAACACAGCCCGGGGTGGCTCCTGGTGATGGAATCCTTTCCCAAAGTCACCAGCCCCGAGCCTTGGAGCACAAGGAACCGGCAGCAACAGGCAATCCGTGGTTCTCTAACCACACACTAGGCTTTAACTCCTTGAGGAATTCATGACAAACTTCTCCTGTCTCATTTGGGGCCCTTTCCATGCGATTTTTGCCTAATTTCCCACGCTTTTCATTTCCCCTTTACAGCAGATCTCTCAAACACAGAATATGTCTCAATTTCTGACCTGTATTTGCTGTTTTTAAAGGCAAGGACAAACTCCACGAGCTGCAATCCCAGAGCAGCCCCTGAGCACCTGCCTGGCCATCCCCTGCACAGACCCAGACATGTTGTAACCTTATTTTTCTTAATTTCCTTTATCTACTCTATAGTGACAGCAGCACAGAAATTCTGAGTAATTATTAACCTAGGCCTGTGGTTTGCCAAAATAACATTTCTCTGCTTGCCCCTCTTGGGACGTGCACATATTTTGCCTCTGCCTTTAAGCAGAAGAAACTCTTCTTAATTTTTTTTTTTTTTAAGTCTCTTCCATAAAATCAGGGCTGCCACTTAAAAAGGTCTCTGGAGCTATTATGGGAAAAGCTATTAAAATATCCAGATTATGGCAGCCATAAAGCTGAGGAGAAGGATGAAATTTTGGGATCAGTATCAGCCAAAAAAATGGGGGTCATTTATCATTTTTAATAAGAACAGTGTGGGTACAATACACTATTATTTTTTATAGGCTTTGCTGAAAGTTACAGAGATTAATCCAATCTTCAATGATTGCTATAATTCCTACCTTATCACCCACTCTGTCACTCTCAAGCTGGACAGGTGGGAACTGACTTTCAGTGGAAACCAAAAGGTTTTCTGTAAATCACGATGCACAAAAATGACATTTCATTGCACACGGCAAGAGAAAAAGATGAAATTAAGGAAATTATTAAATCCTCCCTTTAAACTGTCCCAAACAACCCAAACTATGACTGAAACATTAATTAATTTTGAGACATTTTGAAAGGAGAGGTGAGGCTCATCCCCTGCTATAAACAATTGAAATCCAGATGGAGTGAACACAGCTCTGAGCGTTTGGTTGGCACTTCCCTTGATCATGCACTTCTCTCAATTTATGGCTGTTGTTATTTTTTTTTTCAAAATTCAATTTTTTTTTTGCAGAATGTACTTCTGTGAATTTATGGCTGTTTTAAATTTTTTTTTTTCAAAATTCAATGCTTTCTTGCAGAATGCACTTCTGTAAAATTATGGCTGATTTTAAAATTTTTTTCCAAATTCATTTCTTTTTTTTTTTTGCAGGATGGGAAGTGCTGAAGTTTTCCCTGTCTATTTTGCTCCCTGCCATTCCCAGGCAGAGCCAAGAGCAGCAGTGAAGATTTTTCCTGGAGAGAAGCTGTTCCCTGAACCATTGCAGTGCAGGTGATGGTCAGGAGGAACTGCACCCAGCACTTTGCTTTTTAGTGATTTAACACTGACAAATTTCTTGGCTCTGGGTGTTTTCCTGTGCCAAACATTCCCACCTGCTCTTTTTTTTTTAATATATCCAAATGCTATAATAACATTTTGTGGTACAGCACCCAGCCATACCCAGTGTTGTTGTATAAACTTCACAGAAAACTGATTTTGGGGGGATAATTTGCAGACTGCTGGGTTTTTTTTTTTGCTCTGCTTCCAGTCCTTGGTGTTCAAACTGCTCATAAGTGAAGGTTACAGCAAATTTGGGCAAAGCTAAAGCTGAAGTGATTATCTGAGGAGTGTCCTGTGAACCTGAGCCGTATTCTCAATTTGCTTATTAAAATCTGCCAGCTGCTTGTAGGGGATATTCATAATTCCAATTTCATAATTGCAAATCTCACTGTGATTTGATTGAGCAATCAACACCCATAGCCCCATGAACCAGAGCCTGGCAGAGAGCCCTGGGGAAAGGGAAAAAGGGAATTATCCAGGAAAGACAAACCCCTGGCACAACACTCCGTGGTCATGGCCCTACCCAGCCCTGCCAGGCTCCTCTCCACACACACCAGTCCTCTGCAATTCCTGAGTTTTTGGACCATTTTTCTCTTTCACAGTTTTATTTTAATGCTAAAGCTTCATGAATTATGCACTGCCCCCTTTTTTTTTTTTTTTTTTCTGTGGGCCTACAGACAGTTCCATTGCCCTGCCTGCACCACTGGATCAATTTTTTATCTTCCACTCTTAAATAATTGCAGAACAATTTAAGGAAATCAGCCTGGACAAAAGTATCACCTGGTAATTCTCCCTTTGAGTCTGAGCTCTGCTGCCCAGCTACATCACACCACAGCTCTGGGCCTCAAATGCAGGTTTTAATAAAAAGAATGATAAATAATGGACAAGATTAATCTAAATTTAATAAAACACGTTTGGATGAACCCTCAGCTATGCCAAATCTGAGGTCACAGTTACTCAGCAGCCAGGCAACAGAGAAATGTGCTGTCAGAAGTTTATAAGAACAAGAAAAATGCACAAAATTACCCAATTTCTGTGTTAGGTTCATTCTCGCAGCAATTTTCAGCGCTGTGTTTGCCTCCCAGCCCCTCGACTGCCCAGCTCTGGGTAATTAAAAGGGCAAGAGGTCTTCATTAGCTGCAGGCTAATCAATAACCCCCGTATCTGGTGCATCTGCAGCCTGTGGGTGTCTCAAGCAGTTCAATATTTGGGTGCACACAGCTGGCCTGCCTCATCTCTGCCAGCAGCTCCGCCCCATGACTGCACTGAGCCATCGGGCAGTCTGAACCCAAAAGGGGGAAAATCAACACCAACCTTTATCTGTGCTGAACAGGAAACATCCTGAGATGAGCTCCTGCACTGGGGCATTTGCTCCAGTTCAAGACCAAAACTACTCCAACAGCATCTGCTGGGCACTGACGTCCTCCCCTCGAGACAGCCTGGCTGCTTTGGGTGGAAACTTGATGATTTTTGTCTGACAGGCTTTTCTAACTTGTCCTACAGACATTTCCAGCCAGTCTGGCCTGGAAGGAAAAGCCACCCACCACCCCAAGCTGTGTTTATCACTCTGATACCTCCTGGAGCAGGTTTGGTGTTCACTGGGAATGCTGAACCAGGACTGGAATTGATGCCACTTCCAAGCCCTTCTCTGTTAAAACTGAGGTTTCTGGAGTCAGGCTCACCCCAGCAGTGATCAGCTGGGTGACTCTCTCTCTCTCTTTCTAAGTTCATTTCAATGAGGAAATTCTGGTAATAAAAAAAAAGGAATAATGGCTTGATAAGGTCCAGAGAGTGGCATCAACATCTTTGCAAAGAAGCACTCATCTTCACCTGACAGCCAGAGGGAAAGCAGCCCTGTGCCACAGGGGAGCAGGAGAGGTCAGCTAAAGGATAAAAAGGAGCCTGGGCTGAAGCTGCTGATTTCTTATGAGCAATCATCAAAAAGAGAATAAAAACACGGGAAGCTGGGCGTGTGCACAAGTGGTGCCTACACTGAATTTAACTTTGCTCTGGCTTTGTGCTGTGACAGATTCAGTCACTGCTGATGTTCTCCAGGTTGTGTTACATAAAGTGCTCCCCACATCACCTGAAGGAATGACTCACAGACTTAATCCATCAGTTTGTTTTCTGTTTAAAGTCACAGAGAGTTAGCCTAAAAATCCAATTTTATGTGTGCACTTGCTTCAGAAAAGTTAAAGGTCCCTGGGCTTGTTTTAAAACATATTTCAATGTGACCTAGCTAATCCTTTAATACCAGCTTTCACTACCTTTGATCTGTAGTTGTAAGAGATTAGATCAAACCTCTAAAAAAAAAAAAAAAAAGTTGGTTGCAGAGGAATTTTCTTACTGCAATGAATTAAAATTATGATCCACTCCAAGGCTGAAATATCTGCCCAAACAGCCTGAGGGGGGTATGGCCTGTAGGGCACTTGCCTGTAGCACACAGGAAAAAAAACATTCTCTTGATTTATTTGATAGATAATCGGTGTTTAGTGTCATAATAAAGTGCTTTGATATCTACCAGCTGAAAACATCATCATGGTTGCACATTTATTATATTTAAGCACATCATGGTTACTTTTTTAGGTGCAACCATGTGCATGAGGTAACAGGAAATGCCCAAACCAATACCCCCATTGATTTTTCAAAACCAAAACATCAGCCCCATAGGAATGGGGGCTCCCAGAGCCAGGACTGTTGACTTGAACAAAGCAGAATGTGCACCCAGGGGTGTGGAAGCCCAAATTTGACACATCAGGGCTGCGTTTGTGTCACTACACACATTCTGTAGGCCTGGCTGCTTCCGAGGGCTTTGCAGAGGCCAGCAGAGCTGGATGTGGAGGGAAAGGGTTAGCAGAGCCTGGGAGCAGGACTCTGATCTCTAATTTAGTTCATAAAGACATCACAAGATGTTCCAGCTCCCAATAAATGCTATTGACTGGGTTCTGTCAGACGACAGATTTCACTCATCTTTAGCCAAACCCTGCCGGCCCTACCCCCTCTCAATCCCATTTCAATCTTCATTTAGTGCTGACTGCAACCAAACAGGGAATAAACCACACCAGTGGCTCGTAGATGATTTCTTTTTAAAGATGTCACGAGCTGTCAGTGATAAATAAAAAATCCATTAACATCGTGTTCCTTATTATTCCACTGTTTCCAAGGTCTTTAGTGCAGGGCTGAGCCTCTTCCCTTCCAGTTACAGACCCCAGACCTCCTCCTGTGTCCTTGCCACCCACCTGGGGCACAAAACCAGGAATGCTGGGGGTGCTGACTCTGCAGGTGACAAGTGACACGTGCCAGCTGAAAATCTGGGGCCGTTCTTGACCGAGCCGCTGTTTTTTGCACCTCAAAATTCATCCCAGCTGAAACGAGGCAGATCACACTCACCACCTCAGGTGCTTAAAAGAGTGCAAATCTGTGATGAGCTTGGCATTTGTGCTGTAAGAAATATTTGTAATTTCATAAATCTCTCAATTAAGAGAGCTCTGCGTGTTCCCTGTGCTGTCAGAAATATCAAGCCAAAGCACTCCCAAATTAGAGGAGAATTTATCCTTATCCTTCATCCTCAAATATGTTGATAAACTTGTGCACAAACTGAATCAGCAGTTTTACAGAAAGGATTATGTCAGATTAATTTTAATCTAATCCATTTCTATCTCCTGAGAAGCTTTTTACTTCTTGCTTTTAATAATTTAAACGGTGACTGTGGCAGAGCATAAAAAATAAATGATGGGAGATGCACTTTAAATGGAAGTTACCATTCTCAATCACTTTTTATTTAAATGAGAGTTTCATATGCCTGATTTTAAGTTTAATGAACCCCATTTTTGCTGAACTGTAATAATCCCCATCACATGGAGCCAGACATAGACGAATTACAGAAACCCAGTGTGTGACTCACCTACTCCCTGTGATGGAAGGAGACACCTGGAGGGAAACTTGGGCTGAATTTGGGGGGAATTTTTTTGGCAGAAATGCTGCCAGGCTGCTCAGAGGCAGCTTTGAGGAGCAGGAGACAAACTGCAGCAGTTGGAAGCTTTGGGAAGTTGTTTTCTGGATCTTGGCCTGAGATCAATCACTCAGAGGATTTTTGAGCTCAGCTGTTCATGCTCTGGAAAACACTTTTAGGATGTTGACACTTCAGACCTGGGATTTTTCCTGCTTTTGGGGACATGGGAGTGGCAGTCACTATTAAGAGGAAAAACTGGTGACAGATTCAGGTATTTTTCTGCATCTTTTGATTTCCTCATGGTCTCCTCCATCTCCCACACACCTCCAGCACTCATCCTGCATCCACCTCCTGGGAATTCCTGAAAATCCCACTGGAATTTCACCTGTTCCCATTCCAGGAAAGTCAGCTGCGAGCTGTGGAGCCCCAGCTCATGGAAACTGGGGTGTTTTTTTGCCCCAGAAAACCCTGCTGAGATATTTTCCTGTTTGTTTGGGAGCTGAGCCTCCCCTCTGTCCTTCCCTGCATCCTCCAAGCAGAATTATCCATGGAAAATGAAGTTTAACACCTGCCCCACAACCCAGGGAGGTTTGCAACCCCTCCTGATGCTCCAGGTCTGCCAACACCAACCCAAAACCACAGTCAAGTACATCAAAATCCATCACTGTCTGCCCCTAATAGGAAAATATTTCCCTGCCTCCTTTTTCTTTGCTTTTCCCAGCCCCAAGGGAGAGTTTACCTGCTCAGATTTTCCCTCCAGCCTTGGGAGTGATCCATGACAGGCTGCTCAGTAACCCTGCAGCCCTCTGACAAATAGCTGAACCAACTTCCATCCAGCTTAGCAGATTTTTTGCTTGGTTTCCTGGAGAAATGGAACTTTTACAGCCATGGTGCCCACCCATGTGTGCGAGGCTCCTCTCTAAATTAGCTTCTCATTAATTGGAACCAAATCTGACCAAGCAGCAAAGGCTTCCAAAGACATTAAGACAGGAGAGAAAGAGGAGAAACTATCAATCCTTTAATAAGGAATAACAGGGGTAGCTCAGCCCTTTGACAACCTGCCTGGCAAGGGGGAAGTGGGAATACGGGTTCTGTAAAATTCACATTTCTCAAAAGCTCTGGGCATCCCACACTGAAAGAAACAGGAAAATAAAGGCTGAATGTTAAGGTTACTGCAGTGGAGTGAGGACATTAAAAGCTCCAGGATTCCTGCTATGCTCCATTTGCTGATCATGGTATAAAAATGCCCAATAATTGCCTTTTTTCTCCTGCACTCTTCTGATTTTTCCCAGGTTTGCTCCCCTTCCTCGCTGCACTGCGTGGTGGGGGCTGTACAAACATGAGACATGATTTGTGGGATGGATTATTTACAAGACAAACCCCCCCAAACCATTCTTCCCACTAGAGGCCACCCTGACAGCCCAAAGATCCTCACTGCTCCCAGCCCATGAAGTGTCCATCATCTCTTAAAAAAAATAATAATAAAAGGAGGGAAAGAGTGAGTGGACAAGTGAGCAGCCACTAATGATTTCTGTGCCCAGGAGTGGTTTTAGCAGCACTGGGATCTGTAAAATGCCTTCTGCAAACACGTTTGGGCTCCACACTTCACTCCTGCCCGTGCAGCATGAAAGGCTGAGATTGAGATGGGATCAGAATTGCCATCTCCTCTGTCAAATGCTAAAATTTAGTTAGTTCTACTTGATTAAGCTGTGCAACAGAACTAAAAGTTTTCCTGGATACCAGCAGGGAAAGAAAGGCAGGAGAGAATGAGAAAACCTGAATGCACCCAATCTGTGAAAAGATGTGGGAATAATTCTCTGTCAACAGCTCAGCTCACGGACACGGATGTGTTCCCATCCAAGGCTGTGTTTCCATCAGGAGTGATGGCATCAGATAGGAAAGAATTATGGGAACAACTGAGCTTTAATGAATCTCCTCCTCTTCAGGAAAATGGAATTTTCCAGGCACATTGAGAACGTGGGCACTGCAGAGACAGAAAACTGATTTTCCTTGAAATCCTGCCTTTGTTCACTCAAAGGGACACAACTCCCAGAAACCCAGGAAGGTCAGAAAGGAGCAGAGGGACAAAGTGGCTGAGGAACTGAGCTTCAGAGAGAGGAATTGTTGGGAGATTCAGTTCCTGAATCAGTCAGCAGGAACTTTTGAGGATGTGTCTACAGGAGAAGACACATCCTGTAGAACACCGGTGGGTTCCCACCTGCCCAGCTGAGCACTTTGTTGTCTAAAAAAGCCATCAGCTGGCTGATTTCTTGCCCAGATTACTGAGCTGGATTGGGAGTGAGAACAGATGTGCTCCAGCTGTGGTGAGTGGGGGAATGAGCGGAGCACAGAGCGCTCTCAGAACAGGACACACCGCCAGGGACTGCAACGAGAGCACGGAATTCAAATAATCAAGTGATTGAGAGATCATTTCCAGCAGCCCTCTGTGTACATTCAGCATTTCTCACAGCACTTGGAGAGCTCCATCTCCACAGGCTTTTCCCACGAGGGCTGCAAGGCAAATGTCATGAGAACATGGTTATAGATCTTTCTAAAGATGAACCACGAGAAACTCGCAGGAAGGGGGCGGGGGGGGGGGGGGGGAGAGAAATCCTAAAGACAAGTTCATTTATCTTCCCAGAGAAGGGAGGGGAAAGATTTCCAGACCTGTTTGTTCTGCATGAGGAAGGGTGTGCTACCAGCCTGTCAGGTAGAAAATCCTTTCCAAGACTGTATTTTTTTAGCCTCTGGACTCACAACGAAATGCCAGGGATGTTCGAAGGAATTTGAAAACTGTAGTTGTTAAAATATTAACTAACCCTGCGCTGACTATCAAATAAATCTAATAAAAGTGGCAGCTGAATGTCTCAGCTCCCACAGAGTTAAATGAAAAGAACTATTTGGCACAAAAGAATATTTTATCTTAAAATTTGGAGATAAAGTAAAAAGGACAGCGACCTCCAAATACTTCCCAGGCATATCCACAACTTAGATTCAGAGCCCTGAGAAACACAAGTGAGTGTTTGCTTTGGATTTTGGAGCTTTTTGTTTGTTTGTTTCAATTAGGCTTATCTCAACAAGAAATGTATCTTGCCAAATTTGATTAACAACACTGGAAAAAGCAAACAAGGAAAGGTGTTTCCTCCTGCAGAGCTCCTCAGAAGGAAAACATTTCCACAAAGAGCTTAGCTTGAACACTATTGTACACTTTGAAACGGTTTATGGCTTGTAAATGGCTTAAAAATGCAACAGAATGAAAAAACAAAGCCAGTTTTGGTGATATTTTCCCTGTTTTGGCTCGAAATGCTCCAGATGGTCAAGGAAGGGGATTCTTCCCCTCTGCTCTTGTGACAGCTCACCCTGAACACTGCCCAAGGGCAGGGCTGGGTGGGAGATGGGGCAGGAATTGTTCCCTGGGAGGGTGGGCAGCCCTGGCACAGGGGTGGCTGTGGCTGCCCCTGGATCCCTGGCAGTGCCCAAGGCCAGGCTGGACACTGGGGCTGGAGCAGCCTGGGACAGTGGGAGGTGTCCCTGCCCTGGCAGGGGTGGCACTGGGTGGTCCATGCCCACCCAAACCATTCTGTGAGTCAATGGTTGATCTCCCAGGGCTCTGAAAATATAAAGCAGGAGAGCTTTGTCTTCTGGTACCCAAATTCCACAACTCATCCTAAGACAGGCTGAGGTACCTAAATGAGACTCAACCAAGAAGCCACAGGAACTCTTTGATGCCCCCACAATGTCCAAACCCGTTTCTATGATTCCATCACTGGGTGCTGCCCAGTTCATGCTGTGGCCACAGTGAGGCCCCGGGTGTTCTGCACCAAAACCAAAGCCAAACGTGAGCTCCACACAGACTTTTAGGATTTTTGACTGTTTCCTCTTGGCCACTTAAACACCACCAGCAGCTCATCGTGCTGTTACCCAGGCCCCAGTGCCACGTTCCCAGAGCAATATTTACTCTTCAGTGATTTCTCCTGTGAAGTTTCAGGGCAGAATGGTTGACACAAGGCAATTGCTGGGCTTTTGATTGAGCAAGCTGCAGATATAATGAGGGAACACCCTTCACACGCAGGGTAATTATCTCAGAAAAATCCTAACAACCAAGGCAGGTTTCTACCAGTCCATTAGGAACAAATGCAGAAGGCAAAAAAAAAAAAAAAAAAGGAGAGGAAAAGAACTGGAACTTCTAGCAGACAAAGGGGTCGTCAATACAGCAGGACTGGCCGCGGGGGGTTGGGAATCCACTGCTGCAAGCGCAGAAAACGCGGCAGAAGCAAATGTTTGATTTGCATTTATTCCGCTTTCCAGCCCAGCCGCTTCCCGAGCTGCAGATGAACATTTATTTTCCGAATCTCCGGCGCTCAGCATGCACTTCATCAGAGGAGGCCATCACATCATTATGCTGCTTAACAGAATGTACCAGCACAAGGCAGTGACCTGACAAACAGCGGCTCCCCGCCGCACGCAGCACGCATTCCATCTCCATTTGGGGTCTGGGGGGGGGCCCTGAGATCCATGTGCCTGAATTTCCAGCTCATTTCAAACCAAAAACTGGGACAATGCATGGCAATGCCCAAATTGTTCTGTGCGAGCTGTACACAGCCCATTTGTTGATGCTGGAAGGACTTGTTCATCATTTGGACTCATTTTTCGGGATGAATTTCCTGTACCGTTTGAACAGTAGGAAGCTCTTTATTGGGCATCATTAACAGGAAAAAATAAAAAGAAAGCCTCAACAACTAATGTATGTAGGCCAACATAACTTCACTTTTAGCTGACAGCTCCTCAAAAATGGATATTTCCAAGTGGCAAAGTATTAGAGTGAAGCACAGCTGAAAGGTTAATGGTCTGGACTCTGATCAGCATCTTTTTAATTAAGTCACAATTTTTAAGCCCAAGACAACCAGTGACACAATGGCTGATAGGAAATAATTCCCTTCCCATTTACTGTTTTTCTTTTCCTGAATCTCAGCACCTGGCCAGGATGGTTTTTTCAGGCTTCTACTATTCCAGCAAGGCAATGACAGTTCTCAGATTGAATAGTTCTGCTTTTTTAGATTAATTTTTTTTAGATTTCATTTTCAATGCACGTATGAAACTAAAGTAAAAAAAAATAAAAAATATGAAAGTGTATTTTTCCCCACAATTAGTCCTGTGTTTCAGCAGTGGTCATTAATGCCATCAGGCACTTTTTGCAAGGATGATGAAGTTGGGTTCACTGCCCTAATCAGATTCTAAAATAAGTAATTGCATTTTCTCCTCTTATTACCACTCGCGCTTCCAATGAGCTGGATTATTTTTCACCTGGGAGCCGAGGAGGTTTTTCCTGTTGCAGCACAGCGTTAAACACTGGCAGGGTAACCCTGGGGGGGCTGGATGGAGCTGATCCCTACAGCTCTGCTTTGCCAACACCCCGGGCCCTGGGGATGGGGCTGCCCGCAGAACTTCCCAAAGAGCAGCAGCTGCCCCGACACCTGACACTGCTCCTGAACCTCCCTCTGCCCACAGCTGAGCTGGAGAACGCTCTGGGGAGGTGCCTTAGGTTTTAGCTGTCATATTTCCCAGGCTCTGCACTGCACTGGTGTGACTCTGAACTCCAGATAAAGTGTCAGCAGCTCTCCTCACAGCTCAGGCACACAGAACAATCCTTTTCCAGCCCCAGAACCAAGGACAGCGCTGCAGCTTCAGCCCAAAGAGTGCAAACAGCAGGGAATGGAGGGGAGCAACCTGGGAGGGTGGGACTGCAGCACCTGGAGCTGGAATTGGACAATGAACCCCAACGTGGAAATGGACCAGAACTTATAAAAGTGTCAAAACTCATGACTCAGGGTCCATCTGGGGTGTAGCCCTGGCTGGGCTCTTGTACTGCCCAAGGTGCATCCTTTGAAGGCCTTTTAATAAATCCCCACTTTATTCCTTTAACTCTGCCCAGCCTCTGTTCCAGGGAGCCTCTTCAGGCATCAGGGGTTGTGCAGTGGCTGCTACAGATCCAAGGGCTTCGAGGATGGAAACGTGATGATCACCAAAAAGCATTCATTTGCAGTTGTGACTTTTAAAACTCGTCTTATCTCTAACCTTGGGAGGGAGGAAAGGTGAAAGAAAATGTTGCCACAGAGCAGATTAATTCCTGCAGAACAAGTGCTCTGAATTAACCTGGTTTGAGTTTCCTGTAAACACTTTCTGTGCAAGCCAGAAAACAACAAGCCCAGTTACACCAGCCCAGCTCTGTTACAGAGCTGGGATAGTGTCACTTTGGACTAATTGTGGCTCTGGCTGCAATTAGGATAATTTTCTGGCTGCAGTAGAGCAGGTCATGGATGGTGGTCATGGGGGAAGTCATCTCTCACCCAAATGACTGAAGGAAATTATTACCAGAAATGTTCTCATCTCCTGGTCAGCACACAAGGCTCTGTCCTTCTTATTGAACCAAAGCTGGAAATAACACCAGCACCTTCTGGAAATTTAGTTTTTTCTATCACCAGTAAATAAACTCAGACCAAACTTTCTCCTGAACCACCTGAACAACCACTCCCTTCTCACTGCTCACACCCCCACCAGCTGCTCCATCTCCACACACAGTGCTCTCCGTGCAAGGATTTCTTATGGCAGAACAGGGAGTTCTCAGCCCCTGCAGAGCAAGGCTTTGCTGAGGAGACAAATGTGCACAATGCCTGCAATCCCTGTGTCCCTCTGGAGCCATTCCTGCAGGAATGGGAGGCAGCACTGCTGGCCAGGGCTGTCCCTGATGCCTTGTGCAGGCTGGCCTAGAGCAGAGGCTGGGCAGAGTCACAGAATAAAGCAGGGATTTATGGAAAGGATCTCCTCCATGGATCCACCTTGGGCAGCACCAGAGCCCAGCCAGGGCTGCAGCCAAGAGGAACCAAAATGGTCCCAAAATGCACGAGCGCTCCCGGGGGCTCTCACTGGGATCAGCTCTGCTCCATTTGCACCTTGCAGTTCATTGTCCCATTCCAGCTTTAGCCCAGGCACTCCCATCCTGCTTGTTTTTCTCTCTCCAGCCCACGCTGTTTGTGCTCCTGGGCCTGAGGTTTGGATCATTTGTCCTTGGTGCCCAGCTGGAGCAGGAATTGTTTTGTCTCCCTGCTCTGTGCAGAGAGCTCACCATGCCCTGATGTGAAGCCCAGAACTGCACACTAAAGCAGCACAGAATGTGAAAAATAGAAAAGCTCAAACCTGAGGCATCAGTCCCAGGAGTGGGCAGTGCTGTGGGGTCAGTGCTGCTGGCTGGGAAGGGTCCCAGTGGGACAAAGCCCCTGGGCAGCTCTGCCAGCTGGTCAGCCACGAGCCCAGCAGCTCCTCAGGCCTCTGCTCCTGCCTGAGCACTAAGCTCAGCCCAAGAGCACATGGTCCACGGGGCAATTCCCATCCAGCTGATGAGGCCAGACAGACCTCAAAGCAGGATTGCAAATTTCTTTAAAAGGGCCGCAGATCTGTGGAAGACGTTGTGCTGTTCTGACGGAGCGAGCAGCTCCCGATGAAGGAGCCAGCTGCAGTGGCTGGTGTGGGTCCTGGTGGGGAGGGACACGCACATGGAGCTTGTCAGGCACACCGAGAATTCCAGCAGGAATTCTCACAGAACCACTCCCTCTCTGTCAGAACCCAAGGTGTCCCTCAGACACTCTTGGATGTTCCAGGCCCAGGTCAGAAGCATCTGAGACCCTGGCAGGCAGCCAGAAACCCCTGTGGTTTTGAATCTGACCCATGGAACAATTTACCGACCTTGCAGGAAGAACAAGAAATCACAAAAGTTTAGATATTATAATAGAAGTAGTCACAAAGTGAAAGGAAGGATTTTTGAGTGCTGTACAGGGGGGGTTTAGGCCTTGTGCAGAGGGGTCTGAGTTTTGTACATGGGGTCAGAAGTTCTAAGATGGAGGGATTTGGGCGTGCCCTGTCCTCCTTCTTTCTCCTTCCTATTCCCCATGTTCTTGGTGATGTTGGCACTCACAGATTGGTTTAGAGTAGAAAGCCACTGTTCAATATAGGTGATAGGCATTGGGGAAAAACTATAAACATTTAATAGGTAATGTGTGATATAAAAGATGGCACCAGCCCCTTGGGTGGGAGACGGAGAGGGAGAAGGAGTCAGGGAGAATGCCAGGGCGTCTGTGTGCCTTGAGATAACGTGCAAGAAACTGCCTTGAGACTGGATGACTGAAGACTGCTGAGTCTTTCTTTGAAGGCACGGGTTGGAGGAGAGACTTTTCCACCTCCCAGGGTCACCCCAATCTGGGGGTGAACCCGGCACCTCTCCAACACATTTTAAACAGAGCAGTGCAACACACACGCTCAGGAAGCCACAAACTGGCACAATTAAAATGAGTTTGTGCTGAACTGAAAGAATTGTTTGGTATTTTGCCCTCTTTGAAGCAAGCAGCACCCTGTGTGATCTGGACACATCCTGAGTACCCAGGACATGAAAAAACAGTGCCAGTGGTGTTTGAAAAAGAGAAGATAATGAAAAGATGATGCACAGAAGTGGCTCTGTCAGCAAGCTTCAACTTTTTAGCAGGAGAGACACCCAGGCCATGAACCAGAAAGGCTGTGCAAGGTCTTGGCCACACCTTCAGGATACGAACACATTGCTTCAGTTCCCATCAGTTCATCTCTGAAGTTTATGCTCAGATTAACAAAGTGCTCTTTCTCTGCATTTGTCCCCCACTGGAGCTTCCCCAGTCACCAGGACCCCCTCAGGCAGGGCGGCCCTGCCACAGCCCTGTCCTCGCAGGTGACTGCTTCAAACTTCCTGAAAATCCTGAGAATCCTCTTTCCCTGAGAAGGGAAACCCCACAATTGGTTGCCAGGCACTGAAATCAAGAGAAGGAAAGCTCTTTACCTCCAGAGTGGGGTGGGGGCCCGCAGAGCAGCACCATGCCCTGGCCCTGGCGGACGGACACCGTGCTCCTCGTCCTGGTCTTGAAGTTCTCAAGGTCTGCCAGGAGAGAAAGAACTCGGTTAAAGGCTGATCACAAAAGGAAAATGATGAAATAAAGCAAATATCAGCTTGGAGGGTGGGGCTGGTGGGATCTGGGGGGGGGGAATGTGAAGCAGCAGGAGGCTGAGGAGCATCAACAAAAGGATCAGGAAATGCCTTCCCCAGGCTGGAAAGGAGAAGGTGCTGATTCACCCACAGAGGCAGACACAGCTGGAGAAAACCCCAGCACCTGTAACGCTGGGGGAGGCTTGTTGTATGAATTTAGGAAGAATTACTGCCTTAAATAAGCACCTCCATCCCAAGGCAGGCTGTTTCCCTCCCTCCCATCCCATGTGTGGAGACCCTTCCTTCCCCACAGGGAAGCCTCTTGCACCAGCTGCAGGTTAAGCCACAGAGTGCTTTCATTGACTTCAATTCAATTCCTCCATCCACCTCTCTCCTCTTGCTCTCCTCAGGGCCCGTGCACTGCAAAAATGCAGCTCCCCCTGCTCTCCTTGCACACGGAATTCAGGAGACTTGCAGGGAAGTGGGGAGGTGACTCTGAGCTGAGCAGTGGCACCAGGATTGTCACCAGCAGCTGCTTCGTGGGAGCACCAAGACGTGGAGTCACTTTGGCAGCCTCTGATCTTTTACAATTTCCTGCATTTCAACTTTCATTTTTTCCCCTTGTTTCCAGTGTAGCTGAGCCTTAGTTTGGCAATTTCAAACCCGTTGTCAGTGCAGTTGGGCACCAGAGAAAACACAGAGGTGATAAATATTTATCAGCAGGAACTGTAGGAACATCATTATGAGGTTACAAGGATGGAAAACTGAGCCTTGATTTTTATCCTTTCTTAAAAATGTTTTCTGCACACATACTTTAAAAAAAAAATTAAATAAATAAAATCCAAAGTTGTCACTGCTTCATTTTCCTTTTTGGGAAAGAAACCTCTATGGGCCTTTCTCTCTTTCTTTTCTGGCTTAGGACAAAGTGAAAACAGGAAAAAAATCAATTAGAGAGATATAATTTTTCATTCCTAAGTTCTATAAAATTTACAATGTTTTTTTTTTTAATTTTATTGTACAGGAGCCACTGTAACATTCCTCTGGCCACCTGCCAGTGCACAGATTTTTATATATTTTGACTGCACACGGGCACAAGGCTGGATCCCATCCTCTCTGAGGACAGCTGCAGGAGGAGTAACAGCCTAAAGCCCAAATAATGCCTGCAGGAATAAATGTGCTATTTTTTACATCAGTATTGACAAGGAAAGGATTGCTACCAGGAAAAGCAGACTCTGCTTGGATGAACATCTAGGAAATGCTGCGAGGATGGTCAAAATCAGCAAATAAAGCAGAGCATTCATCACTGTTGCTTGCACTGCAAACCATCAGGCTCTGCAAAGCCTCGTGCAAGCGCTTCAAATCTGGCTCTGAGTACAAGAACAAGATTGAGATAATTACAAGAAAGGCTAATGCCTCATCAGAGCCATCAGGCTGATTGTGCTTTCTGAAGGCCACGGGTTTATTTTTGCAACACCTAAATTGGAATGAACAATGATATAATGAAGATTTTATTAGTGAGGAGCTTCATTTAGGATCCACCTTGCAATCTTGGAATTGCAGAGTGGAGGGTTCAGTCTCATGGTGACAACACCACCTCACTTTGTCCTCAAACCTAAAAACCCTGGGTAGCAGAGGAGGATTTTTGTTCTTATTTGCCCAAACCCAACAAACAAACCCACCAGGTTAAAAGGAAAAACTGAGGAAGAGAATATTAACCCTTGCAATTCAGGAGATCAATGTGCTGCCAACAATTCTCACAACACCAATCAAGGACTCCAGTGAGCACAGAAAAATACTGTGTGAGCTCCAGTAGCCCCAGCGTTAGAGAAGGATTAGTAATTAGCAATTAGTAATGATTTCAAGAGGAGAATACAACAGGGGGCTGTAATAGGAATGCAGACAGGTTATTGTGAGTAATAGCCACTCACACCTCATTTAATGAATGAGTTAAGGTGCCTTTTAAACACTTCCTGGACAATATCAATTCTGAATCAAGCTGCACAGACCCACGGAAGCAGAAAGTTGCGTGCATTATTTAATTTCAGCTGGATGTATTTAAAAGCAGCTGCATGACTTTGGGAAAGTCACTTCGGCTCTCGGTGACAAAGTTTGCACATCTCTGAGGACAAGTCCTTCAGCTGTGTCTCTCAGAAGAGGTTTAATTAGCTAATATTTGCACAGAGCCTTGACATCTGCTTCTGAAATGCACTGGAGTGCAATGCACACACCAACACCCAGCCCTTAATGGGGACTTGAATGGCTTTGCTGGCATAATGAGATTTTTCTGTAAAACTCTGCCTTAATGCTCAGTGCCACAACTTGGGCAGGTACTGGGAAGTGATGCCACAGATCCCACATCCCCCAAAAATGCTCCAAAGCCCTGCAGGTGCCAGCAGCAGCTGTCAGCCCACCAGCTTCTCACTTTGGGCAGGGTTTTATTGTGTGGAATGACCTGTTTTGGGGTTTAATAGAAGCTTAAGCAATCTGAAATGATCCACAGCCCCTCCAGACCGGGTCGTTTGTCTCAGTAAATGGCATTTGGAAACTTTAATCAAACCCATATGGCTTTGCACACTAACAATTACCCAAGTTGTCCAGAGAAATGAAAGATTTCCCCAAATTTTGCCTACAAAAATCAGTCTTTACAGCAAAGAAGATTCAATTATAAGCAAAACAAAAGGAACTGCAGCCTTTTCTCCCTTCTTAGGACCTGCTTGGGTTTGAGCTTTATGAAATGTGGTAATTCTTTTTCTAAGTGACTCCTAGGCAAAGGTTTAAAGAAATATTCCCCGGATGGCATAGAAGGATGGGCAAACAAACAAGGTCACACCAGCTCCTGCTGATGGCGTCAGTGTGAAATTTGGCCTCAGATTCCTGTATTTACATCCCTCGTAATTTCCAGCTCCACTGATGAGACTTCTACCCCAGCAGGGCAGCTACACAGCCCCCCTCTGCTCCCATTGCTGGCTGCAGCAACAACAGAAATGACGGGAATGACAGAAATAAGTAATGGGAATAGCAGAAATAAATAATGGGAGTAACAGAAATGATGGGAGTAACAGAAATTATGGGAATAACAGAAATTATGAGAAAACAGAAATTATGGGAGTAACAGAAATGGTGGGGATAAGAAATAATGGGAATAACAGAAATAATGGGAATAACAGAAATAATGGGAATAACAGAAATGGTGGGAATAACAGAAATGATGGGAATAACAGAAATGGTGGGAATAAGAAATGATGGCAATAACAGAAATAATGGAAATAACAGAAATGGTGGGAATAACAGAAATGAGGGGAATAACAGAAACGATGGAAATAACAGAAATGATGGGAATAACAGAAATGGTGGGAATAAGAAATAATGGGAATAACAGAAATGGTGGGAATAAGAAATAATGGGAATAACAGAAATGATGGGAATAACAGAAATAATGGAAATAACAGAAATGGTGGGAATAACAGAAATGGTGGGAATAACAGAAACGATGGAAATAACAGAAATGATGGGAATAACAGAAATGGTGGGAATAAGAAATAATGGGAATAACAGAAATGGTGGGAATAAGAAATAATGGGAATAACAGAAATGATGGGAATAACAGAAATAAATAATGTGAATAACAGAAATGATGGGAATAACAGAAATGGCAGGAATAAGAAATAATGGGAATAACAGAAATGATGGGAATAACAGAAATAAATAATGGGAATAACAGAAATGATGGGAATAACAGAAATAAATAATGGGAATAACAGAAATGAATAACAGAATCCTGAACTCAGCATGCCCCGGGAACCCAGCTGGAGCAGCAAGCCTTCCCTCAGGAGCCTGCCAGTCTCAGGGCACTGGGGGTGTGACAGAGATCCCTATTTTTTGTGAAAGCTGAGCTCTGTTCTGCTGGCTTTCTTTGCCCGAGGAGCCTTTCCATGCTTTGCTTTGATTTTTTTTTCCACGCGTGCCTATTTTTAGAACACAAAATGCTTCGTAATTACACCAGTGCTGCAATTAGGAGAGACCCCTCTGTGCAAGACCTATTAAAAACCACCCAAAAAATATTCTAGAGAACGAGATGAAGAGTCAATGATGCAAATTGGTGGTGGCAGGTGTCTGCATGTCCTTTGGAAAGCCAATTTCTGTGACTGTATCATGTGGGAGGCAGCTCTGCTGTGCAGTGCCTTGAATGACACGCTGTCAAAACCTCACCATTAGTGAGCCCTTTGTCATTACAGTTCAGGGATTTTTTTTTTTTTTTTTTTCCTAATGATTAGAAAAGCAGTGTCAGTGTTATTTTCACCTATTATTCCTGTTTAACTGGTATGAAACGATTTCTGCTTCTGCTACATTCCAACAAAAATGTACACACATCAATCACTGCTTTATACATCAGTGGGTTTTAATTGCCAAAGAAAAGCACGGCTAATAGGCTCAGAAAAATAAAAATGTCAGTGGGTTTTTACTTAAAAGTCTTTGTCTAGAAAGTTTTGCAAAGCAGATTTGATAACACATCGTTGATATCACTCAGCTGAGTTGGTGTTAACAGCAGGGAGCCCCCAGAGCACAGGAGCTGCATCCCTAGGGGTCAATATTCCTAAAAAATGAGATATCCAGGGGGCCTGGACAGGGGGAACCCAGAGTTTGTGCCCAGCAGCACAGGGAGGGAGGAGGGTGGGTGATACCCACACATCTGTGCAGCATATGGGTTTGATTAAAGTTTCCAAATGCCATTTACTGAGACAAACGACCCGGTCTGGAGGGGCTGTGGATCATTTCAGATTGCTTAAGCTTCTATTAAACCCCAAAACAGGTCATTCCACACAATAAAACCCTGCCCAAAGTGAGAAGCTGGTGGGCTGACAGCTGCTGCTGGCACCTGCTGGGCTTTGGAGCATTTTTGGGGGATGTGGGATCTGTGGCATCACTTCCCAGTACCTGCCCAAGTCGTGGCACTGAGCATTAAGGCAGAGTTTTACAGAAAAATCTGGGAATTACTGGGAATTAGCACTGCCTTAGTGCCATTCCCACTGTACTAAAAATAAGTCTTGGGTTAGGGCACTCCTACTTCACTTAGATGAGCAACAAATCCTTGGATCAGCACTTCAGGAGTTCTTTTTGCCTGTCTGTATTTTATGGGGGGGTGTGGTTGGTATTTAACCCTAAGACTTGGTTGTACTTTGAGTACAGGAAAACAGAATGGTTAAAAATGACTGATAATTTAGGAACTGATAAATTAGAAAGCTAACACACATTCACTGGCAATTTTGAGTGTTCTGGAGTGGACAAAATACCACCTTTACTAACATTAAGTGAATTTTAAAGCACCCACACAACAGGAAATAATGATATAGGTAAGGAGTAATTACCTTTCTTACATGTGAAATGCCCAATCCCCTTGGGTACCCAGCCACGGCCAAGACACCCAAAGCCAATTTTTAAGCATGACTTAAAGAGATTTACAGATCATAATGGGCTTTGCCTTCTCAAAACTCTTCTATAATTTTAAAATAATCCCAGCAATCTAAAATGTAGGGTGATGTTTAAGGTCATATGCAGTCCTTGCATTGAAGACTATGAGATGATTGAATTTATTAAAGAGCACACCACTCATCCCAAGGGAATCTGATTGGGCTGGCAATGACATCTCCAACAAAAAAAAAAGATGGAAGGATTGGTCAAATCCTCCTGGTTCAGACTGTGCAAAGAACCTCCTCCTCAGGGGTATTTGGAGTGGTATCCCAAATTATTCTCTGTGGGAGTCCAGAACATCCCTGTGGCTGCCCTGGCTGGCTCCAGACCCTGGCAGGGGGCTCAGAGACCTTGGCACAAAGTCAAAAACACCTGTGGCTTCCATTTTAGCCCGTGGGAAAAGCTGCCAACTCTGTGTGAGGAATTACAAACCACAAGGGTTTGAGTGGTGTGGTAGCTGAATTAACACAGGGTGGAAAAGTAGAATTTTGGGGTTTTTAGAATGGGGTTCAAGGGGACAAGATGGAGGGATTTGGGCGTGTCCTGACCTCCTTCTCCTTCTCCTTGCCCTCCATGTCTTGCTGTGCTGGTGACACTTTTCTGTTGGTTTCAGGCACAGACACACTGTCCAACATCAATGACAGACATTGGCACGTTATTGTAACCATGGCACACGGAGTTTTTGGTATAAAATGTGAACACTGCCCTGAGGGCAGACAGAATGCCATGGCCGAGCTGCTGGGCAGAGCTCAGCAGGGCAGAGAGAGAATGTTCTAGAGAAGGGAAAATGAACAACCTTGAGAAGGTGATCCTGCACATTCAGACTCCTTCTTTGGCTGCACGGGCTGGGAGAACAAGGACTTTTACACTCCTGGGGTCACCTCGACACCCAGACCCCAAGAATTCTCATCATGTTTGCACCACTCTCCACGTACAACAGATCCCAGGTTCATGTCCTGGACAAAACTCACAGCCAGGTGGACGGGGAAGGCATTGGCAAGATAATCCCACTCCTCTGGCTGTTGGCTACAAGCTGTGGGAATTTAAAAATATAGTAAAAAATTTAAAAATAAAAATATAAAACCAGTCTTGGAGAGGGCATCCCAGTGCACCTCAATCCGTGATGGAAGGGAAGGGAAGGGAAAGGGAAAGGGAAAGGGAAAGGGAAAGGGAAAGGGAAAGGGAAAGGGAAAGGGAAGGGAAAGGGAAAGGGAAAGGGAAAGGGAAAGGAAAGGGAAAGGGAAAGGAAAGGGAAAGGGAAAGGGAAAGGGAAAGGGAAAGGGAAAGGAAAGGGAAAGGAAAGGGAAAGGGAAAGGAAAGGAAAGGGAAGGGAAGGGAAGGGAAGGGAAGGGAAGGAAGGAAAGGAAAGGAAAGGAAAGGAAAGGAAAGGAAAGGAAAGGAAAGGAAAGGAAAGGAAAGGAAAGGAAAGGAAAGGAAAGGAAAGGAAAGGAAAGGAAAGGAAAGGAAAGGAAAGGAAAGGGAAAGGAAAGGAAAGGAAAGGAAAGGAAAGGAAGGAAAGGAAAGGAAAGGAAGAAAAGACAGATTTGCCTGCTGATATTTATGGCCCCACCACCCCCAAACTCTGTCTCTATAAGACTGCACCTGATTTTCAGAGCTGGGTTTTCTGCCATCCCTTTCACCAACACACAGACATGAAGTTCTTCAGGCTGTGTCCTTGCTGGTGTGTCAGGACTACCCAGAGAGCTGTGTGGGTTGGAATAAAACCCCTTTGATACAGAGCTTAATAGAATTTTAGTTTAAGAGCTGGTGTTCTAATGAATAATTTTGAGAGTCACTGATTTGAGAAATAGTTTACAAGTCTGGGGATGAAAGCTTTCTAATTTGACCTTTAGAGCAGAAATTTCACTGGGATTTCTACTTTGCCAAGGAGAAAAGAAAGGAAAAAGAAGTTTTAGAGGTAAATATCTTGGCATTCCCCCCACACCTATCCCTGTTGGAAAATATTTTTTCCTTGGACTTCATTACTGTGGCTATTAATGAAGCATTAACTTTACCACCCCCATCTCTGATCTCTCACCTTGGACTTGGACATCTCAGTGTGGGTTCTGTGCTGAGACTGTTTGGATTTCCCCAAGTCTTTCTGACCCCATCTGTTAAAGCCAGGCTGATTTCTGAGCCCACATGGCTGAAATTCCACCTCACTGGGGTTTGATCCTTGCTTCCAAACCGGCTGCAAGGCAGCCCCAGGGCTCTTCTGCCTTCCTTCACACCACTGATCTTACAGGGAAACAGGAGCTCTGCGAAATTCCTGCAAGCCACCCATTTTTCTTTTCCAAAATCCAACCACTCTTCTCTATGATATTATGAAAAAAAAAAAAAAAATCCTCCTTGTCTTCATGTTCCACTTCATAAAAACTGCCTGTTTACCTTCTTTCGACAGGAAATATTTCAAACATTTATTTTGAGGCACCTCCTCTGCTTGAGACAAAATGCTGAGGACTCTGAAAATTTTATTACTTTCATCTAGAAAATCTGGGCAGACATTTCCCCTTGGGTTGGCTCGAATGGGGTTATTTCACTCTCAGAAGTTTTTTTATCTTTTCCTAGATGAAAAAAAAAAAAAAAAAAGCTCTGTTTGCACTTCCTTGCAGCACAGATGACTTTGCAGTGAGCAGAGAGCAGAACTTGCAGGGGCACAGGGGGTGTTGTACCCCTCTTCCAGGGCATGTCTGGGCGTTGCAGGTGCCTCACGTGTTCCCCACGGGCCCTTCTGCCCCTTCCCACTCTGGGCAGCGGCAGGAATGCAAATTCAGACCCCAAGAAATGTAGAACACAATCACTGAGCCACAGAATTCATTACAGCCCATCCAGTGCCGTGGCAGGGACACCTTCCCCTGCCCCAGGCTGCTCCCAGCCCCAGAGCCCAGCCTGGCCTTGGGCACTGCCAGGGATCTGGGGCAGCCCCAGATTTTTGGGATAACGTGGCTCAAGCTCACTCAGCAAGAAGTTTCAAAGGAAAATTTCCCTTTGCTTGCTGAAAACCCACCCAGACCCCACCCCTCAGAGATGCTGATCCTCAGAGGTGCCTGCTGGTTCAGCCTCCCTCTGGAAATTCACATTTTGGTGCTCAGCAGCATCGCAGAGTGCTGATATTTCTCCATTCTCTTCCCCCCTCAGGCCTAATGAAGATTGAAATGCCAGTCATGTTTGCTGCAGACAGGGAAACCAACGTGGGCCAGCTTTCCACAAACACATTTAAAGCTCCTCCATCCCCCACACGCCAATGCTGACTCCTGGCTTTGCTTTCCAGAGGGGATCCAGGAAAGAAAAAACCCAAATAAAGATAAAGCAGCCACTGGGATAAAGCTGTTCTGCACTGCCCTTGCATCCCATCAACAGAAACAGAAATTTTCCTGCAGAATCCAGGTCTGGCCTTCGCCAGGTCTGGAAAAATACTGATTTGCATTGAAACAGAACCCCTAGGGATCATCTAAGGAGCATCATTATTTCTTCAGCTAGGTCAAGAGCATTATTTCAGTCACAGACCAGGAGGTTTAGAGGCAAAAGGGGAGGTGTCACAAGAAGTTTCCTAATGACAGAGCAAACAACAAAACCTCCTGGTTTCTTGTCCTCTTCTCCAGCCACACAAACCATGAAAACACAACCCAACAGCTCTGCATTTAGATGTTTACTACTCTAAAATCAGTTTTTACAAGAGGCTTGGGAATTCATTTTAAAAGAAACCAAACACCTACATCATCACATAGTTTTTAAGAGTAAAGCCCCTAGAGATAATAAAATAAATATCTATATTTTGATTTTTTTTTTCATATTAAAGGCAAAATGAATAAATATGAAGAGAGATGGGGGGAAATGTCGAGCCTGTGCCTTGCTTGTCCCTGAATTTCTAAAGCAGCAGGGGAACTGTGGTGTTGTGAGTGACCTCAGCTGGCTCCAACACCTCCCATGCAACTCCCTGCCCTCTCCAGAGCTCCTTCCAGACAGAAACCAAAATAATTGTCCCAAAAAACACTGCAGGCTTTGGAGATTCCCAGCTTTAGGACAATGTGCATTGATAATTTCCAAGTGCCACTGCTTTAAGAAATAATGAATTCAGCTTATTTATAACCCTGGCGGGGGGGGGAAACAAAGCAGGTAAAAATCCTCCATTTCTGCTCTGACTTAAGGGTCCTCCTATCCCAGATGAAAGTAAAGTAGGTTATAGATCCATCCTCTGCTGCAAACTCCCTGTTGGTCCTATTCATCAAAAAAAAAAAAAAAAAAAAAAAAAAAAGGAAAAGAAAGGGAAAAAAAGAGGAGCTTACGTGAGGTTTAGCCTAGTTTTCCACCCAGCAAAGACTGTGGGGAGGGAGCAGAGGTTGGGAGCTCATCTCTGACACTGATGGCCTGTGCACAGCTCAGCCAGGGTTTCAGCAAAGAGAAACCCTGGCATGTGGGAACGTATGGGAAAATGCAAATAAATGTGCTCGTTCCCGAGTCGAGATCACAGCAGCCCCAGTCCTGGGGGCACAGGCAGGTGGAGGGGCTGAGTTTGGGTAAGACTGATAGAAATGGCATTTTCCCTTGAAAAGGCACTGGAGGAGGAATCAGGGGGTTGACACTTGGTAGGAAACCACAAAATTTAAGAACTGGGCACACCCCGGCCAGGCTGCTCTCATGAGCTGACAGCTGCAGGAAAGCAGGGAGGGCACCCCCATTTTTCCCTGGGGAAACCTGGGACAACGGGGGCTCTGCAGGGGGCAGAGCTGGACGTTCCAGCTCCAAAATGATCTTTGTTTGCAGAGTTTCAGGTCACGACAAAACCCTTCAAATGCACAGAGGCTTCGGTGAGAAAAAGAGTGAGGTGGGGGATGCAGGGGAAATTGGGTCATGTCAAAAAAATCAATTTCTGTAAGATGTAAGGAAAGCTAAGAAAATGAAATGATTTAAAGCAGATTTGTGGGCCCTTGGTGTCAGCAAGCTGCAGTGGCTGGCTGGGAGTGTTATCTCTGAACTGTGGCCCTGCCTGGGAGGCAGCCACGCCAGGAAATGCCAGGAAAAAGGGAAAGAAAGGGAAAAAAGGGGAAGAAACTGTGGGAAAAGCTGGGGATTTGAAGTCCAGGTTCTGAAAAAAAACCAGAAGGGGCATCTGGGTGAGAAGTAGCTGAGTGGGAAGTTTCAGTATTGGGGTGCAAAGCAGTGTTGGAGCACAGGGATGCAGGTCCTGCAGTGGGGAAGGAGGGCAGGCACGGGCACAGCTGAGTGCCCTAACCCTAACCCTGAGCAGATCCTACCCAGAACGCTGAGAATCCCCACCCCTGTCCTCCACAGGGATCTTTTCCTGCACAGGAAACCTCCAGAGCGAGCAAGGAGCCAGGGAAATGTGCAGGGCTGGGTTTCTGCTCCTCACAAGTAAAACCTTGGAGAAATAAACCTCCCGAGGAGGACGAGCAGAGCCAGGCACACCGACCACCCCAGCTGCCTCCCAAAAACCTGCCCAAACCCTCTGGCTTCTGAATTTCCAGCCCAAACCCTCTGGCTCCTGAATTTCCAGCCCAAGCCCTCTGGCTCCTGAATTTCCAGCCCAAACCCTCTGGCTCCTGAATTTCCAGCCCAAACCCTCTGGCTCCTGAATTTCCTGCCCAAGCCCTCTGGCTCCTGAATTTCCTGCCCAAACCCTCTGGCTCCTGAATTTCCAGCCCAAACCCTCTGGCTCCTGAATTTCCTGCCCAAACCCTCTGGCTCCTGAATTTCCAGCCCAAACCCTCTGGCTCCTGAATTTCCAGAAGGTTTAAAACACATCATCTCTTATCAACCCCTCAGATTTCAGTGATCCCTGTGGAAATTTTTCCATTTGCCTGCTGAACACGCGGATCAATCCCTGGGATTGTGGGTTTGGTTGTTTGGAATTCAGTAGACTCCCCCCCCCCCCCCGCCAAAATGTTTTCATTATTAATTGTTCTTGAAAGAGTGGCTTCCTTGACAATTCAGTCTCCAAAAGATAAAATAAATGATAAAATAAATGGGAACTGGAGGGCAATGAGGGTTCACCAGTAAAGACCTTGAGCAGCCATTACAATGTGTTCCTTAGCAACTCACAGTGAAAATTATGGGATTTACTTGTGTCAGAGATATAACAGCAAACATTCTGGCAATGGGGATATTGAAAAAAACCCTTTTCAGTAGGATGCTGGGAATAATTTTCTCTTTCTACCACCACAGTGAAATTATTTTGGGATGGTAGGTCAAAGCCCCAAAGTATTCTCATTGCAACCACATTATTGCAGGATTTTCTGCCACTCTTTGCCCTGTGCAGTGCTGGGTTCTGGCTGCTAATTCACGTTTAACAATTATTTTTGAAGGAAAAAAAAAAACCAAACCTTTCTAGAAAATGAATTCTTTTAATAAAGCGTGTGTAGGGAAGAGGTTTTGGAAACAACAGCGTGATTCCCTTCACTTCAGAGGAGGTTCATGGTAACAAGGGAGAAAGTAAAGAGTTCCTAGAATGGAATCAGAATATCCTGAGCAGGAAGGGACCCCCAAGGATCCCCCCTCATGGGTAATCCGATGGAAAAGGTACCAAAGGCTGCTCCCCTGCTCAGAGGTGGAAAGCAGCCAACCTCCAACCCTGTTCTTCAGGCACTGAGGACACAGTGAAAGAGTTCAGCTCCATTCCACCCAGAAAATCAGACATTTCACCTGTCTGGGGACATCTGCAGGACGAGGAGGAGGAGGAAGGGAACAAGGAGATCTTTCCCCTTCTTTTTAACCTCCTGGGGCAGCACAGTGATGCTCCAGCCCTGCTCCAGCAGCCTCAGAGGACATCTCCCTTCAGACTCATTATCCTCTGCTCCCCTGGTGCCTCATTTCTGTCCAAAATTGGGCCCTCAGCCCCCTGGACATCTCAATATGATTTTGGCCAACTGCAGAAAACATCCACAGCATCAGCATGGATCTGCTAAATTAGAGATTCGAGGGGAACTCCTTCCTGGCAAGTGGTCAAAGGGGATTTCAGAGAGGCCTCTGAGCACAGAGCAGAGGGAAGGACATCAGCCATCCTCCCCTCATGGGGTCCCACAGATAAAACCCCCCTGAAAAGTGGATCCCATTTCTGTAACAGCTCCTGTTTCACGGACATCACTTTCAGGCAGTTTTTGTAACAACAGGGGGCAAAACAATGATATGACTGAAAACCAGCTCTGATTCAAACTTGATTTTCCTCTTTGGATACCCATTTCCAAACCAACAGCATGTGACAAACATCAGTGCTGATGAGAAAGGCAGCAGCTCCTGCACAGCTCCCAGAGGGTTCATTTCCAAACCAGCATCCTGCAGCTGGCAGCAGCTCTGTGAATTTTCAGGTTAAACTGTAAATCCTGCTGAGGAGTTTAGGGCCAAATTGAGTCAAGTTATCACAGCAGGGAGAGAATATTTCATCTGTGAGCATCAGGGATGGCTCCATGGGAGAAGAGAGGGGTCATCTCTTGGGAGAGGCTTGGTCCTGTGCTTGGGGTGATTCAGCTGCTGCTGGTGGAGGTGGAGATGGAGCAAACACAGCCTGGAGACCCCGGGGGTGGGGGGTGTTGGAGACTGTCTGGTTCTAAAGCTTTGGCAGTAAAACACAAACTGCAGCCTCAGCAAGGTAAAATAAATTCAGAGTTATCTCTAATTAGAGATGCTGCCCTGTAGGAGCTCATAAATCAGCAGGAATTGTCCTGCCTCGCTCACCCCACTGTGATCATAAACAACCTGGACACCCAAGAATTAAAACAGAAGGGAAACCCTGCACTGTCCCATTTCCTCTGAAGCCCCTTCCAGCAGTGCTGCCCAGCTGGGACAGGCTGGAAGATCAGCACCACCAAATGAAAAGTAAATCTGAGTACACAGATCTCCAAACACACAGCCCTGAGAAGGCTCTGCAAGGGCTGGGCAGAGCAGGAGCTTCTCCAGGGGTGATTTTGAGAACTTTCCATGATGCTCTGATGACTGTGGAGGTGTGGGTATAAATCAGACATTAAGGTTGGAAACAACCCCCAAGATCAAGCCCAGCCTTTGAGCAGACACCAGGGCCACTAAACCACGTCACAAAGTGCCACATCTGCTCACAGCCTGAGCAATTCCAGGGACAGGGACTCCACCACTGCCCTGGGCAGCCTTTTCCAGTGCTTAGCCACACCTCAGTAAGGAAACTTTTCCTGATATCCTCCCCTGGCACAACTTGAGGCCATCTCCTCTTGTCCTACCACTTGTTCCCTCAGAGAAGAGACCGACCCTCACTTTGCCACCACCTCCTTCCAGGGAATTTTGGAGAGTGACGGAACAACTCCCAGCACCTGTGAGATGTTCCATTCTGTAAATATTCCATGGTCAGCTGGAGTGTGTCCAGAGGAGGCAGCGAGGCTGGAGAGGGGTTGGGAGCACAGACCCTGTGAGGAACTGAGCTGGGGGTGCTCAGCCTGCAGAAAAGGAGACTCAGGGGTGCCCTCATCACTCTCCACAGCTCCTGAAAGGTGGCTGTGCTCAGGTGGGGCTGGGCTCTGTCTCCAGGAGCTGACAGAACCAGAGCACACAGCCTCAGCTGCACCAAGGGAAATTGAGGTTGGATACTGGGAAAAAGTTTTTTACAGAAAGGGTGATAAAGTTCTGGGATGGCTGCCCGGGGAGGTGGTGGAGTCACCATCCCTGGGTGTGTTTAACAAAGCCTGGATGTGGCACTGGGTGCCAGGGTTGAGTTGAGGTGCTGGGGCTGGGTTGGACTCGATGGGCTTGAAGGTCTCTTCCAGCCCAGTGATTCTGGGATTCTGTGGCTCTGTGCTTCTGTGATTTAATAGTTTGGCAAGGACACACTGGGAGCTCATCCTCCCTGTCCTGCCAAGGGGACGGGAGCTGAGCAGGCGGAACAAGCTGCAAATTCATCACTTTGGGAGGGCTGTGGGCCAGCTCTGGTGCCACTGGAAATCAATGGGAGCTTTATCTCCATCCTCAACGGAAGCAGGATCCGGGCCACAAAAACCAACTTTGCTCACGTGTCTGAAGGGGTGGGCTCAGCCCCAAAGTGTCACCTCCCAGCCACTACTCCTGCTTGATTCCAGGGTTATTCCCCAACAGAAACCATAGCACAATGAATAAAATCTTCAAGCTAAGCCCCAGCCTCTAAAATAAAAAGCCCATCATTTAATCTAGTTCAGCTGTGTTTCTGTAGATCTTTGTGGAAAAGCCATTATTAGATCCATACTCAAGAGTTTAAAACTTTTTTTATTTTCTGAAAGCCTGTGTTGCTATAAGCACAGGGCTTAGGGTATCATTAATCCATATTCTGTTACTGTAGCACAGCAGATTCCTCACTCGGTGAAAATATGTTCAATTTCAGAGACAACTAGCGTGGAAAAAAAAAAGAAAAAAAGTGGGGAAGAGAAAGGGAAAAAGAGGGAGGAAGAAAAAATAAAAAAGGACAAACCTGAAATGAAAATGCCACATCAAAAAGCAAGTATTTGGGGGAAATATTAGCACTTTTATCATAATGAGTTTGTAACCTAAATACATATTTCAAGGATGAAATTGCTGACCCTGTCTGCCCTCCACGGGAGGCTGAATGGCTCAATCACAGCTTAATCTTCCCTGAAAAGGCTACAGAAGAATATCACAGCCCTTGAAGAACAACACACATTACCGATGCCCCAAGACTCACAATTTAACACTTTAAAGGAGGGGAGAAAAAACCCCTCAAATCTCACCCATCTGTCTCAAAAAAAACCCCCAACAGTCATCTCCTCAGACATAAAAATGAGATAAAACAAAAACCACACAACACAAGGTGAGGGTGGAAAATAAGGGATCACTCAGATGAAGGGTGAAGCTTCACACACCCATTTTTAGTTTCTTAAAGGCAGAGCCTTTGGAGTAAAGTTAAATCACTCTGTATTTCCTAGTTCAGCTAATTCTGATTGCAATCCCTTTGATTAGAGAAGACAAAAAATTTGTTTTGTCAAAGCCCACCTTGAGAAACCCTAATTTTTTTTTTTCTTTAATCCAAATGTTTCTAAGCTGATTACGCTGTTTTAGCAAAATAAAATATAATCCAGGAGTCAAAAATGTATCCATTTATCTGAGTTCCCCACCATTACTGGGAAAGAGCAAGCTTTGTTTTTAAATCCAGTCTTCCCAGGCAGGCATCAGTCAGAGCAGATGTGTGAGAAGAGGATGAGTTTCCACTCAGGTGGTCCCTGGCTACTGCACTTGGCAGGATCAGAGAATCCCCACCATGGTTTGGGTGGGGAGGGACCCTCAAACTCATCTCATTTCCACCTCCCACTGTCCCAGGCTGCTCCAAGCCCTGTCCAAGCCCAGCCTGGCCTTGGACACCTCCAGGGATCCAGGGGCAGCCACAGCTGCCCTGGGAATTCCATCCCAGCCCCTCCCCACCCTCCTGGGGTTAGGAGGACCCTCCTGTCTCATCCCACATCCTGAAGCCCAGATTTGAGGAGCTGCTGCCTGGTACCCAGCTTGTCCTTTTCCAATGGATTTCGGGAAACTGTGACCCTGCCAGGGGGTGCTGAGGGGCTTTGCTGGGAGTGCTGCTCTGCCCAGGCTGCCCTGGGAGCTGGGAATGGCCATGGATTGGAAGGCAGAGCCTGCTGGGGGAGCAGCAGCCCAGGGTGGCGTTTATGAAGCAATCACCTTGACATCCTGAAATGTGGAGTGGTGGGAATGGTCTTGAGGCAGCTGCTCATCGCCCATCCCCAGGGAAAATGTACCTTCAGTCATGGACAAACTCCAGCAGGGCACGGGCAGGAGGAGAATTTATTGCCAGCCACGTGGGGAGACAGAGGACTTGACTGCACCCTCTGTATTATTCCTCATCACCAACCATCTCTCTGAAGCGTGTGAACCTGGGGGTTATTGCCATTTTCATCTTCTCCTTTCTGCAGCTGGAGCACATCAGCCTCTCTCCCCAGTCAGTCAAAAGCACCTTTCACTTCACCATCTCCATTTCTGAGAGCCCCATGCCTGGGAAGGCTCTGCCTTGAGCTCCTGCACACTCCTGCAAGGATATTCCTGCTGGAATTCCTCCCAGTTCAGCAGCCCAGGGAGATCACACAGGTGAGGGATGAACAAGCCCCTGCATTTATTCTCTGCCTTCACCTTCACCACCACAAGAGCCAAAAGATGGCTCGTGGTCCTGTGTCATCATTTGCCCACTCTCACAGACTTCATGATCCAAAGGGTTCTGCATAATTCCATTTGTTTTTAATTAACAGCAAGATCCTGTCTTTTCTTATCCCCAGCTTTTGACAAGAAGCTGCAACTCTGCTTTAACCCAAAATAAACACAGAGCTGCCCATTTTGCCCCTTTTTCCTCAGAGTGCCCACACCTGACGTACCACTGAAACCCAGGACTTGTGAAATCTATCACTCTGAATTCATCCCTTGTGGAGATTATGCTCCTTTTGAACATTGGGAAGCTTCAATTCCCCAAGGAAAAGATCAGTGGTGAGATCCATTTGCCAGATCCTTTCCTAGGTAACCTCTCCCTCAAGACATTTTACCCTGTATGCTCCTTTTTAACACTTTGGAGATTTAATTCCCCAAGGAAAGGAAAAGGTCAGTGGTGAGATCCATTTGCCAGATCCTTTCCTAGGTAACCTCTCCCTCAAGAAATAAGGCATTTTACCCCATATAATCCATACAATTCCAGCTAAACAATGCTAATTCAAGGCCTGTATTCCTTATTCACATTTCCCCCCTCCCTCACTCCATGAATTATGAGAAGATCCCCGTGACCCACCAGGAAAAGTTGGGAGAACACGCCCAGCTCCCAATTTTTCCAGCACAGGAACAGAGGCCACCTTCTTACTCACAGGCAAACTGCAGCTGTGCTTCTCTGCTGACAATGGTTCTGAAGGGGTTTGCTGCTACACATCCCAGCATCCTGGCTTTTACTGGGATTATTGATCAGCACAGGGCACCAATCTGTTGGACAATGCCCTTTTCCTGACCCAGAGATGGGGCAACTGAAGGTGTTTTAAAAACTTTTATTCCATTTTCAGTCTCATGTGTAGGGTGAGACAACACAGGTGTTATAATTCACGCCATCACAGTCAGAAGCCAGCTCTTTCCTAATTACAAAACACTGTAAGGGTTTCTTGGCCTATCAGCGTAGCCACACCATGCTGGAAATGCCTTAAAGCCAATCATCCAAAATTACCCCTCGTGGGTCCCACAACAGTGCATCCTTCATAGTTCTATTTCTCCAAAATAGCCAGTCTTTTTGCAAAACCATCATTTGAAACTTGTTTCTAGTTCCATTTCTCTCTCAGCAATGTCTGTCCTATTCCATGGCATTTCTAAGTCAGCATTTCTTGTCTCAAGGTTTGCATACAGATGCACACACTGTGTGAGCCTTCTGTCAGGCCTCTACAAATCCATTTCCCACAGAGAACACCTCATAACCCACCAGGAAAAGTTGGGAGAACACACCCAGCTCCCAGTTTTTCCAGCACAGGAACAGAGGCCGCCTTCTTACTCACAGGCAAACTGCAGCTGTGCTTCTCTGCTGACAATGGTTCCGAAGGGGTTTGTTGCTACACACTGGTACATCCCAGCATCCTGGCTTTTATTGGGATTATTGATCAGCAGGTCTCCTTCCAGCAGGCTGTAGCGGTAATCCATGCCCACGTCGATACTGCTTCCATTTAACTTCCACCTGGAGCACACAATGCCAAAGTTAAACTCTGCTGATGCTCCTGGGTGTTTGAAAACACAGCGTGAAGTAAGTAAAGAAAGATTTGGAATGGCTCTGACTACTTATTACAAATAAAATAAAATAAAATAAAGAAAAGACAGTGCAAAAATGCAAGTTTCCTGAGCGGTATTGAAATATTCCAGTATTTAACTGAAAGAGCAATATCCTTGACATATATTTCAGTCTCTGAAATGATGAATGCTTCTGTAGTTGCTGGTGTTGCTGCTCTTTGGAATTAATCACTTGGCAAGGGGAAGTCCCTGAGACAGGATTTCTAACCCATTCAAGTCCACTGAGGAGATTTTTTTTCCCCCTCTCCTGACTTGCTGGTTGTTGGTTTATAAATTTAAGAAAATTCCCTCCCAGCAGATGCTGTCACAAAGTGAGGCACTGAGGGATTCCAGCTCCTCCCAGCTCCTGCCTGCACAGAGAACCTCTGGAGCTGTGCTTGCACCATGAATCCGTGGGTTTCGTGGCATTAAAGAGCTGGCTGTGCCAGGAGACAGCACAGAGGCAGAGGCCTGGTGACTCTAACTGGTTTCAGAGTGGCATTTACTGGTGAGCAGAGTGAGAGGCACCAAAAGGAAGGGAAGAGCAGCACCAAAGATTTATTACAGCAGCAGCACTGCAGGAGGACAGCACCTTCCTCCAAGGATCCCAAAGCAGCTACTAAAGCTGAAGAGAATGAGGAGTTCTGTCCATGCTTATGGGAAAGGATGGTTAATCTGAGAGCCAGGACTATTTATAATCCTTTTGTAACATTTTAGAACTCCTGTCCAAGTTTTGGAATTGAGTTGCAATACCTGGAGATTTCCTGGTGTCCATCCCCTCTGTTCCTAACGCCCCAGGGTCACAGAACACCCTGAGCTGGAAGGGACCCACAAGGACCATCAAAGTCCAGCTCCTGGCCAGGACACCCCAACAAATCCCACCCTGGCCATCCCTGGGAGGGTTTTCCAAACCCTCCTGGAGCTCTGGCAGCCTCTGTGCCCATTCCCTGGGGAGCTTGGGCAGTGCCAGCACCCTCTGGGGGAAGAATCTTTCCCTAAAATCCAACCTAAACCTCCCTGGCCCAGCTCCAGCCCCTCCCTGGATGCTGTCCCCAGTCACAGAGCAGGGATCAGAGCTGCCCCTGGGGATTTTTTTTTTGGGATCAGCACTGTGGAAACCCCCAGGGACATCACTGATACACACAGCAGAAAGGCTCTAAGAACAAACACTGAACACACCCAATGGTTGGTCTGGGATTTCCTTTCACTTCACAGCTCAGCTTCACTTTCTTCTCCTCCGAGTCCAAGGGGAAGATGACGCTGTCGGGCTCCTGGAGGAAAACCGGCCCGTGCAGGGTGTTGTCATCTGCAGGGACAGGGAAATGGGACAGGTCACTCATGGAATCGACGTGTTCCAGGCTTAAAATATGAAACAGAGACTCAGCAGCAAGAGGCTGTGTGCCATTCACCTTGGACAAGATCTGATGTCACTTTATTTAGTTTATAACGGCAGATTTTTTTTTTTTTTTTTCCCAGTAGCCACTGAACCTCACACTGAGCCATGAAAATGTCCTACACTAAAGAGGGCACGGAATGAAACCTCACCCAACGCTCAAACAATGGGAACAGACACTGCTGTCATAGCAAAGCTCAGTTCAAATCACAATGCCCCTGGCACCAGCCCCACACCTCCCCAGGAATGAGGCTCCCAGCCCTGACAAGGACATTGCACACTCGTGCCCTTCAGAGCATTAAAAACTCACACTAGATATAGGTAGAAGTGGGGAATTATTTTGGCAAAACGAGCTGACACGACCTTCAAGGAGCTCAGGAGTCATTTCCCAGCAGTCCAGCCCTCTGAGGTTGGTGATTACTGACGGGAGTCTCCCTCGTGCTGACTTTCCTCCTTCGTTTTAAAAACACACTTTGATTTTTTGAGCTGTTAAGTCCTCCCTTTCTCCTTTCCTCTCTCCTCAGCCACTTTCTGCTTTCACCTTATCAATTCCTCCTCTCTCAGACTTGGGAGCTGCTCACAGGCCCATCCCTGAGGTGCAGCTCTGCAGCGAGCACAGAATTTCAGGAAATTCACTGACACTGCTCAAAACACCCACGGAAAGCTCTGACTAAATTCTCTGCTCTCCATCCTGTTTGTATCAGTTTTATCTCCACAGTGGCTGCTCAGAACACAAAAGAAACCAACTTTTCCTGCCTGAAAAGATCAGCTATCTTGATTTCACCGAGACTTTTCCTCTCATCAGTGTCAATGTCTGGCTGCTCCTCTAAGTTCAGAGCAAGTAAGGACACGGTGGAAGTGCTCACAGTCAGAAAATCTTCCAGCTGACTGGAAGGAACCTTGATTTAGCATTTTTAAATCATTTTCCAATCTTTTGCTGCCCTGCAGACTCTGCTCTTTCAGCGTGCAGGGACTTGCAGGGATGTGAACATGGAATTCACTTTAGTCACGCTGCTGGAAGCCCACCCAGATGGGGATACAGGAAATTTGTGGGTATAGGAGGTCAGTGAAAAAGGAATAAATAAAATTTAGAGATGATGGGATGTACAAAAAATATAGAAAATAATAAAAAAAGAATGAACAGAAGATGATGGATCTTCCAGATGGAAGGAAGGTGAGAATGAATGGGAATAACCCTGATATTGCCTGACACTGGGAAATCAGCTGGATTTACTAAGGACACAAAAACAGCCCTTCACTCCAGGGAGAGCAAATTCTGCCATCTCCACAGAAGTATTTCACAGAGACTCTGCAGGAAGATTAGAAAGGAGCCACCTCACCCCATGTCCCCTCCTCAGGCCCCACCACAAGCACAGTCACAGGCCTTGTATTTATCTTTATTTTTAATTATATCTTAACAACACCTGACTGAAACTCATCTATTATTCACAACACATTTCACATCCTCTCTAGCTTTAAATTACACCTGTGTGCAACTCATGTTGCTGGTGGGAAAAGATAATAATAGTCATAAAGCATAAGGGAGTGGATTATGGCATCCAAACTTGTTCCTGAGACCCTGCACTCCCTGAGCAGCCTCATTCACCCTAGGAAAGAATATTATAGCCTGGCCCATAAGGATTATAGCTCTGAGAACTGTATGAGTGGCTTTGAAGGCAAGAGATTTAAAATATATTTGAATTTATCCAGTTTTCTCCCTGGAAAATACACAAGTGCTCAGGTCCTGTGTAAGAGTTGCTTCAAATCCCAGGAGCACGGAGTGTGATGGTGGCAGGAGCCAGAGCATCCCAGATAATCCATTTAGGGACCTGCTGACTCAGGGATGTGTTGGATTGCTTCTGTCACCTGCCTCACACCCCTCTCTGGGCTGTCATCTGCTGTTATTTCAATTAGAGAGTGTCAATTTATATCACATCACACCAAAGGTCTGACTTTGGTCCTCCTCCCATCCCAGCAACACACAGCTTGCATTAAAAGTGAACGGTTCAGCTACTTGAGGTGGGAAACAGGAACAAATCTGAGGGTCCAGAAGTGTCCCCACACGTCCAGGACATCACCTGGCTGCAGGAGCAGAGGTGAACCTGCAGCATCCTGGACTTCAAGGGTTAATTAAACTGGCCCACACCAAGCAGGAGTCACACCTGTACCAACCACCCCATCCTGTCTGTGTAAGTAATTAGTGAGCAATTAACAACTTAAAAACCACAGACTCAAGACAGAGAACTAAAGGAAGAAATAGTGACAAATAGGTGAAAACGCTGCATTTCTCTACTGAATAACTCAATTTACCCGAGCTCAAGTAGGAGCTCCTGAAAGATCAAATGAAAACACTTCCAAATATTCCACCTGCTGCTGACACCGTTCAACATTTAGCTTTTATATGGCAAAAAAAAAAAAAAAAAAAAAAAAAAAGCCTGCCCTTCGTGTTGGGCAGCGAGAGGAAGAATCCTGGAGCGATTTTCAAGCAGAGGGAGAAGCTCTGAGAGCAGCTGCAGCCTGTCAGGGGAACAGAGGAGCAGGAAAAACCTCGCAACACTGGCTAGATAAAATTATTTTGAGTGCCTTTCTTCTTCCTCTTATTGCTGCCTGTGTCTGACCAAGATAAGCAAGTCCAAACTATTTAATCTTCATCCCGTGGAGCTGCTTTGCTGCAGCCTTAATGTGTGATTGAAATCACTGCAGCCCAGATCCCACCACTGGGCGATAAGGGCTGAGCCACAGAACCTGACACAGGAGGAGGATTTGCTTCACAGAGCACTAAAGAGTCACTAGTAAATAAAACAAGCTGCCATCTAGATTCTTGCAGACAGGAAACTGTACCTGCACCAGAAAAAAAAAAAAAAAAAAAAAAGCCCATTTTTGACTAAATCGTGTTACTCAGATGTTTATTGTCAGCACAGCCAAAGGCGTTTGCTCCACTGAAATGTCTGCTTTTGTGGGAGCAAAGTCTTGCTGTTTGGATAATTCTGAAATGCAAATTCTACACTTTTTTTTAATACATTCAAAGTGGTAACTTTCTTTCTGTCGCAGTGATGGCCAGGGACGTGCACTCCAACAGTGATAACACATTTTTGGCTTATCACTGGTGAACACTATGAGCAGCTCAATCCACAGAAACCACCGAAGGCAGGAAGGGGCTCTTTGCTGTGCTTAGAGGCCTTTTCCCCTCACCCTTCCCGTCAGATTGTGTCTAATAGACTCTTTTTTTGGTCATTTCATCAAAAAAGAACAAGAAGCAGTGCATATCTGGGTACACACACCTGAAAGTGCTGTTATTTTAGCCCACTTCCCCTTTTCACCATTCAACAGCTGCTGCCACACCTTTCCCACTGCCCCAGGACAATAAAATAAGTAACTTTCTCAGCCAAACTAACTGGTGAGACACGCCAGGGGCAGATTTTATTTTTCTGAGTAACATTTCTTTTGAAAAGCCCAAAAATGACTAAACCCAGAACGAACACGAGCCGCCCTCAGCTTAAGACAATCTGTGAACAAGATTGGCTTCCAAAAAGCATTTTTCCCCCTCCTTGTCAGATAAAACAAATGCACTCCTGCTCTGGGTCTGCCTCCTCTGACAGAAGTGTGTTTCTTTCAGTTAGAGGCGGGATCTAGGAAATTTCAGTGGATCTGACAATAAAAGAAGCATTTTAACCACAGAAGGAGGTGTGTGTCCATATGGTGTTGGATGGAAAGTGAGAGATCATTTCAAAGAACATTCTGCTCGGTATATATTTTTCCCCCTAGTGAATTACAAAACCTATTAAAACAACAAAAAAACCAAATTAATTGGAATGCATTCCAAATGAAGAGTATATTTGCTGTGTCCCTCCTGTACCCCAAAGCTGAGAGCCAGCACATGCAGTTGGATGCTAAATGCTGTCATCTTCCCCTGCTTTTGAGGAATTGAAACAAGAGGAATGTCAGCTGAGGTTAATTCACACCAAACAGGTGGAACCATTCCTATTCTCTCTGAACATTAAGCCTGGTGACAGATACTGGTACCTAAATAGAACTGCTTTAATTTCCATTGAAAGTTATGGCCAATTTGAGAGAAAGTTTAATTGAATATTCCACACCGTAGGGAAAGATAATAACTAAACTGAGCAGAGAATTCTTGGAGTATATCCAGGGTAAATGAGAGAAATCCTTTCCTTGTTTGCTGCTGGGGGAATTGCTCCCTGCTCTGTGTGCTGGGCTGTTTTCATACACTGCTACAAGCTGGTATTTCTTCGAGACAAAACTGCACCTTGGGAAGAGCAGCTCTTCAGAAAAGTGGGAAGTGGAATGGATGGGACAGCTCAAGGGCACGGCTGATTGCCACAGCAGCCTGCTCTCCAAGGTGAGCAGCTGCACTCCATCCTCCTGAGCAGGAAAGAGCCCTGCTGCATGCCTCACTCCTTCATTTTTGCCTATCACTCCTGTTCACGTCAACTGCACTTGGCTTTGAAATTCAAACAAAGAACATTTTACACCATATAGTCCTGCTGTGACTAATTCTGTAGACTTCTCGATGAACAAGAACCACTAAGGGTGTTTCCTGTTCAAAGGAAAAAAAAAAAATGGAATAAAACCCAGATATGGATAAAGGATAAAACCCAGATATTGTAAAAGTGTGTGAAGTGGTGTTTTCCACTGAAGGGTCTTGTAGCTCTGCATCTTTGGGGACAGCCCCTTAATACAAGCCTGGGCTTCTTTTGTGGCACCTACAGGTGTCCAACAGGTGCTGTGAGCCTTCTGATGTCCCCTCTCTCCTCCTGCTGTCCCCTCTCCCCCTGCTGTCCCCTCTCCTCTCCTGCTCTCCCCTCTCCTCTCCTGCTGTCCCCAGCCCAGGGCACAGCCCTGCCTGAGAGGTGACAGCTGCCACACGAGTGTCTGACACCCGAGCTCCAAAGCAGGGTCAGATATTCCCAGAGACCACAGGAGCCCAGGAGGAAGCCAAGGAAGGAATAAATCTTCCCTCTGGTAAAGGCAGGCGTAGAAGAGCTCCAGCATTGGAGATGGATTCAGCAGGGCTCTGACAACTCCACTGAGGAGTGGCCTGGGGCTCTGGAGCAGGGTTAAACTCAGCAGTGTGCCCTGAGCTCTGATCATACACACAAATGTGGGTATTTCTATGTGGATATCACAGGCACAAATGTGGATATTCACATGGAGATACCATACACACAAGCGTGGATATCCTACACACAAATGTGGATATTCAGATGTGGATATCCTACACACAAATGTGGATATTATACACACAAATGTGGATATTCACATGTGGATATCCTACACACAAATGTGGATATTTGTATGTGGATATCCTACACACAAATGTGGATATTATACACACAATTGTGGATATTCACACGTGGATATCCTACACACAAATGTGGATATTTGTATGTGGATATTATACACACAAATGTGGATCTTCACATGTAGATATCCTACACACAAATGTGGGTATTATACACACAAATGTGGATATTTGTATGTGGATTTCCTACACACAAATGTGGATATTTGTATGTGGATATCCTACACACAAATGTGGATATTTGTATGTGGATATCCTACACACAAATGTGGATATTTGTATGTGGATATCCTGCACACAAATGTGGATATTATACACACAAATGTGGATATTTGTATGTGGATATCACAGGCACAAATGTGGATATTCACATGTGGATATCCTACACACAAATGTGGATATCCTGCACACAAATGTGGATATCCTACACACAAATGTGGATATTCACATGTGGATATCCTACACACAAATGTGGATATTTGTATGTGGATATCCTACACACAAATGTGGATATTTGTATGTGGATATCCTACACACAAATGTGGATATTCACATGTGGATATCCTACACACAAATGTGGATATTCACATGTGGATATCCTACACACAAATGTGGATATTCACATGTGGATATCCTACACACAAATGTGGATATTTGTATGTGGATATTATACACACAAATGTGGATATTTGTATGTGGATATCCTACACACAAATGTGGATATTATACACACAAATGTGGATATTCACATGTGGATATCCTACACACAAATGTGGATATTCACATGTGGATATCCTGCACACAAATGTGGATATTTGTATGTGGATATCCTACACACAAATGTGGATATTCACATGTGGATATCCTACACACAAATGTGGATATTCCCTGGGCCTCCTCTCCTGGCTCCAGACTGCTGGGAGAGGCCATTCCCACCACAGCACAAGGGTGACCTGTCCTCCAACAAGCCCCTCATTTACCAGGATGCAATTTGTGTTCTCTTAGCACGTCAATAACCTGATGATCATCACACTTGTCCCCTTCAGTATCCCACAAAAGCACATTGCTCCAGTACTGCAGAAAATCACAAATTTCTTTACCACACAGCCTCTTCCCTGAGTCACCACAGCCAGCAGCAGGAAAATAAACAGAGGAACCCACAGTGCCCTGTTGAGGACAATATCAGCCCACGACAGGGCTGTGAGTAAGTGTAAAACTTTAGTAAAAATCAGATTAATGCAGTGCTAATGGTGCTACCACCAGTGCTGGGCGTCCTTGCACAGAGCTATTTGGGAATAGAAATGTTTCCAAGGCCTGTGCTAATTATTTATTGATTTATTAGTAAAATGTAAGGTGCTGATATAGTGGCTGTCTGCCAAGAACACACATCATTATTGTAAAACTTTCAGCTGTCTTGAGGATGACAGGGACTGTAAAGGGGATATATTAAAAAAGCAGAAGTAGCTGGTTACATGTGCATATTTTAAAGCCACATATTTCCTTTCCACAATACCTCCCTGCGCTTCAATTGATCCGAATCTCTGATGTAATCAGGAAGGTGTGTAAAAGCCAGCTTAACAAATGCCATCCTCCCCATCCCAGCAGCAGACAGGCAGAGCTATGTAGTGAAAAAACCTCTTTCCTTCAAAATCCCAAAGCCTCAGAAAAGACAAGTCCCTGGGGCAAGAACCTATAATCTCTGTCTCATCTATTGCTGCAAAAAACAAAGACAACTCTGGCAATGTGTCCAGGCTCTCAGTTGATTGAGGAGCCAAACCCTGCAGAAAGCTTCAAGGTGAAAGGAGCTCTCTGGTGCTTGGCTTCAAGGTGAAGCCTCTTTTCTCTCCCCAGGTTTAAGTACATCAGCCACTGTCAAAGGAGAGCTGATCCCTGCCAGATTTTTTTTTTTTTTTTTTTATATCCAGCTATTTACAGAGTGGTTTAGGCCATGGATTCCCCTCTCAAATATTTGTGAATAAGCAGATGGAATTACCAGGGCTTCAGGAGCTCGCTGGGAAGGGGAAGGGATGATCAGCCTGACAGAGCTGAGAGGAATCGTGGATTTGTCTTTCCAAACAAGCTGTGGGTCTGCTGGTAGATAAAACCAGCACTGAGAGATAAAAGAAACAATGGGATGGATTCCACTGGTTGATGAATGGAAAAAGATATTCGCTTTTACAAATAAGCTTTAGGGTTGCTGATAAATGAAATTAGACATTGAAAGATGAAAGAAACAATGGGGAAAAACCCTAAATTCCATAAGAATTAAAAATAAAAGGGAAGGAAATTAGAAGGAAATCTTCGGTATCAGGAAATCTGAACCTCTCAAGTACCTCAGGCAATGGGGAAAGAGAGAAGGGAAATTTGGTTGGGAAATTGGGATGAAAGAGGAGGCTGCGTCCTCCAAAACTTGGAGAGACCCCAGGGGAATGCCCCATGGCCTCTCCCTTTATTCGAATAAAGAAAAAGGACTCCTCTGTCTCCTTTGTGGACATAAACCTCTGATGTTTGAGGATTAATTTTCCTGACAGAGCCAACACCTGTAAGGTGATTGGCACCACGGCACCGGTCAGAAAATGCACCGGGGAGGTTCAGCCTGCCAAGGGGCACTGGAAATCTGCCTGCTCTGGGTCACCAGCACACAGGCTGCAGTTAGGGCAAGGGAACACCAGCTGGGCACAGGGCAATCCATCAGGGATTCCAACCAAGGGGCACAGAACTCCCAAACCACACACAGTTTATTCTGTGCACAAACAAATAGCTGTCTCTTATTTGCAGGGTTTATTCTCTGCACAAAGCAGAGAATGAAACACCTCAGTCCACAGCAGGGAATTTCTCCTTGGCTCTTTGGTTTTGGCAATTCTGGAACATTTCCATGTCCCTGAGACAATGCTGCAACTGGACATGCGTGACAAAATTTCTTCATCTCCACCTGATGGAGGTTTGTTTTCTCCCTATTTTGGAAAAAAAAAAAAAAATCCAAGTGGAATTGAACAATAAAGACATTCCTCTCTATCACAGAGCACTGGCACAGGCAAGTTTTAAGCATCTGCCCCATTACAAATATTACCCTCTGCAATTTTCTTCCTATTTCTAAATTGGTCAGCCCTTGCCTTAAGAAGAAAGGACAATATTTCAACATAAGAAATTAAAAGGTAACTGAAAGAATGGTGAGAAAGGGAAACCTCATGTTTACCATGTTACAGATTTACATTTCTGGGGCAAAAGTTTCAGCATCAGCTTCCAATGCAAGACTGCTGGCATTCTGAGGTTTAAAAAATAATCAAGATATGTAGGAAAAGAGAAGAATCTCTGCTTTGGAGTTCCACAGAGAGGTAAATCCAAGCCCTTCCTTGCCAGGCACTGCAGAGCCCAAAGCTGGGCAGGCTCCTGACCCTGGACAGGAAAACCTCCCTCACTTTTCACTGCTGCTAAAGCAAGAAAGAGTTTAATAATCCTGTAAACAGGATCCAAGGCTGTAATCTCCAGGTGGTTCTGTTCCATAAATGGATTTAAGGCATTTGAAGTCTGCTCTCGGGCACTGGGCTGGCAGCTCAGCTGCTCTCACTCTCTGTAACTTCGTTGGAGTGGCTGGAATTGCTCCAATTCAGGGCACATTTGAGGAGTTGCCCTTCAATTTTTTTTTTTTTTTTTCATTGTTGTTTTTCAAAATGTTTCTGCAAACCTCAGCAGAGCAGGAAGAAAAGCCAGTCCCAGTAGCCAGTGGGAAGTTGGAGAACACAGGGTTGCTGCTGTGGCTCTGGAAGCTGGGACACACCAGCACTGGCCACCCCACCACGGGCACTCCCCAACCCTAAAAGTCACCATTTATCCCCATTTTTCTGCTGGGTCATCCCTGCAGAGTGACCAGACCCTCCATGCAAACACAGACACACAAACACACAAACCCAGCCTTAAAATCAACGCCACCAAATGCCAGACTGAGAGAAGCTTAAATAAAGTTCTCAGAGTTCAATCAGCAAAGCATCAAAGGAGCAGCCAGGAGTACAGGCTGTACAACCTGCCCACGGATAACATGTATTCCTTTAATTTCTTTAAATGTGATGAACTTTCAAGCAACACAGCAGGGAAAAGAGATCAGTAATAGCTGTCAAAACCCTGACTTCTGACTTCTGACACTGCAATTTAGCACTCTCCAAGCCTGCTCAGAGGGATGGCATTTGTCAGGAGAGCCTTTCTTCCCGCTGGTGAAGCTTTCACACACTCCTGGCTCACCTCTGAAGAGCAGCACGATGGGGATGCCCCAGAGACAGAATTCACCTTCCAAAGGTCCATTTCAAACTGCCCTGCCCAGCTCAGCTTTGGGAAGAGAAGCTCCTTTTTGTGCTGTTTCAATACCAGGAGAAAGCTGCTCCTGGAAGCAGAGTCTTGAATGCAATACAAGGAAATGGCCTTAAGTTGTGCCAGGAAAGGTTTGGACGGGATATTTGGGAAAATATCTTCATTGAAGGGGTGGTCAGGCATTGGAACAGGCTCTGCAGGGGAGTCACCATCCCTGGAGTGTTCAGGAGGGTGTGGATGTGACATCTGGGGACATGGGGTCCAGGTGGGTTTGGCAGTGCTGGGGAATGACTTTTCCAACCTCAACAATTCCACGATTCTGTGACATCCAAGAGCCTCAGTTTCCCAACAGAGCCCTTCCCAAGGGTAAAATTTAATTTTTCTTTACTTATGAAGACTTTGGTTCCTCACCTAGAGAGCACTGAGATGCAACATTATGCAAAATGCAAATTCAAGATTGATGAGGAGAGCGAGGCAAGAGCTAAACTGAAGGGGATCACATGTATTTTCTTCATCTGATCAAGGCCTATTACTTTATAATTAAAACCCAATTTTATTTCATTGTTCAACAAGAAATTATGGTTTACTGAGTTGATATGATCAACGTGAAACGAAATGAAGTCAAATAAATCACTCACCATGCAAAGCCCATTTATGCCAAGCCAATATGATGCTGAAGCCTTATGGAAGTCACAGATCAGAACTATGGGGCAAACTAAATGTTCCTCCTGCCTGTGTTTTAGTATGAAAAGCCCAAAATATCAGAAAGATGCCAAAATAGCAGCTGACTTGCATTATTTGTTTTGGGAGTAATGGGAGACCAGCAGAGTTGTAGTGGTTTGTTTTTCTCTTTTGGTCAGAAGTTAAAAGCAAGAAAATTAACGAAAATCATGTAATTTCATTCTAGAGCAGAGAAGGCTTAATGGGTAATCGAAATAATGTGCACTGCTTCAGCAACTTTTTCATTACAATCGCAAAAAAAAAAAAAAAAAAAGCTTTCTGTGTTTTGAAAATTAAGGATTATACTGGATTGAGAACGCACTAAAAACCTAATTATTTTTTTTTCCAGAAGCGTCAAAGACAAATAGGAATTTCTGTAAGCAGCTTTTTATCTGGGGCAGAGAGCTTGGGCTTTAACTTTCCTCCAGTAAGCACAGCAGCACAGTCCATAAGGACAAAAGTGCAGGCACAGTAATTAAACAGGGAATAACTCTTTATGGATCACTGCTGTCTGGGCAGGCTGTTGTTCTGCGAGCAGCAAGAATTCAAAGCCACAAAGCTCCTCTTGAGCCATTTGCTGCTAAAGCCATCACTTCTGAGAGAGTTGCAGCACCCTCAGCACTGTGGCTGCAGGGAGGTTTGTAAGAGCACGGAGGAAATGGCCAAAAGCAGCTCAAAGACATGAAAACAAATGTAAAGGCACGAAAACAAACATGAATATATGTAAATGAACATAAAGACATGAAATCATACATAAACACATGAAAACAAACATGAAGGCATGAAAACAAACATGAATATATGTAAATAAGCATAAAGACATGAAATCATACATAAACACATGAAAACAAACACATGAAAACAAACATGAAGATATGTAAATGAACATAAAGACATGAAAACATACATAAACACATGAAAACAAACATGAAGGCATGAAAACAAACATGAAGATATGAAAATAAAGACATGAAATCATAAATAAACACATGAAAACAAACACATGGAAACAAACATACAGAAAGATATGAAAATAAACATGAAGACATGAAAATAAACATAAAGGCATGAAAACAAACATACAGAAAGACATGAAAAACATAAAAGACATGAAAAGAAACAAATATGAAGACATGAAAAGAAACATACATAAAGACATGAAAAGAAACAAACATAAAGACATGAAAAGAAACATACATAAAGACATGAAAAGAAACAAACATAAAGACATGAAAGCAAACATGAAGACATAAAAATAAAGACATGAAAATAACCATAAAGACATGAAAACAAGCATACATAAAGATATATAAAAATACATAAAGATATGGAAACAAACATAAAGACATGGAAATAAACATAAATACATGTAAATAAACAAAGACATGGAAACAAACATACAGAAAGATATGAAACCAACCATAAAGACATGAAAACAAACATGTAGATATGAAAACATACATAAAGACATGGAAACAACCATTAAGAGCTGAAAACAAACATAAAATCATGAAAACAAACATAAGGACATGAAACAAACATACAGAATGACATGAAAACAAACATAAAGGCAAGAAAACAGAGTCATGCAAACAAACATGCATAAAGATATGAAAACAAACATAAAGACACGAAAACAACCATGAAGACATGAAAATAAACATAAAGACATGAAAACAAACATTCACAAATATATGAAAGCAAACATAAAGGCAAGAAAACATACACAAAGGCATGAAAACAAACATAAAGGCATGAAAGCAAACATGAAGACATGAAAACAAACATACAGACGTGAAAACAACCTTGAAGAGATGAAAATAAACATAAAGACATGAAAATAAACATACAGGAAAACAAACATGAAGGCCTAAAAACAAGCATGAAGACATGAGAACAAACATCTTTCTTTAAAACTTCTGTCTTTTTAAAGATGCAAGAGATGGGGATGATGGTATGTAATTAACACATGGGAGAACAGACATCAAAATTAGTGCTGAGCTTTCTGCTGATGCATTTGAGGAGCTGCCCTAGCCCAGAAGGAAGTGCCCAGCCAGGTGAAGGGTGGTTTCTTTCAGGTGGGTTTGCCACAGATGTGGTTCCGCGGCTCAAGCACATTTGTTACCCTCAGACCTTAACTGAACACACACAGATCCTTCATTCTTCACTCATAATCGGTCTCATGCAGCAAAAAAGAAGATCCTTGTCGTTGTTGGAAATGCAAATATCACTCAAAGCTGGCCGTGTTTATTCTGCAGCAGTGTAAGGTACATCCTGCCTGCTTTGTTGTGGGGTTTGGGTGGGAATGGACCTTAAACCAATCCAGAACAGACCTTAAACCCATCCAGAATGGACCTTAAACCATCCAGAATGGACCTTAAACCATCCAGAATGGACCTTAAACCCATCCAGAACAGACCTTAAACCCATCCAGAATAGACCTTAAACCAATCCAGAATAGACCTTAAACCCATCCAGAATGGACCTTAAACCATCCAGAATGGACCTTAAACCCATCCAGAATGGACCTTAAACCCATCCAGAACAGACCTTAAACCCATCCAGAATGGACCTTAAACCCATCCAGAATAGACCTTAAACCCATCCAGAAAGGACCTTAAACCCATCCAAAATGGACCTTAAACCCATCCAGAATGGACCTTAAACCATCCAGAATAGACCTTAAACCCATCCAGAATAGACCTTAAACCAATCCAGAATAGACCTTAAACCCATCCAGAATGGACCTTAAACCCATCCAGAACAGACCTTAAACCCATCCAGAATGGACCTTAAACCCATCCAGAATGGACCTTAAACCCATCCAGAATAGACCTTAAACCCATCCAGAATGGACCTTAAACCCATCCAGAACAGACCTTAAACCCATCCAGAATGGACCTTAAACCCATCCAGTGCCACCACGGCAGGGACACCTTCCACTGTCCAAGCCCCAATGTCCAACCTGGCCTCGGACACTGCCAGGCACAGGGAACCCTAAAAAACCTGTTAAAATCCTGAGTTAAAGCCAGCTTTGCTGTCACCTCAGCAGGCTTCTGGTCTGTCTGTCCAATTAACACCCTCTAATCAAGGATTGTTTTCCCTATATTAAGACAACCACCAATTAACTACTACATCCTCCAACAAATCTGCTCAAAAACTTGTGAGCTGTTCTTGGTTTTTGTTAGCATTGCTACGATTTGAACTCCTTTTTGAACTTCTCCGTAAACTTTTCCTCGACTCTTTACTCAGCACAAACATCCCCTCGGCTTCTCCCAAGTAAGCAAAAACCTGCTGGGCTCCTGCTGCAGCAGCATTACTTTGTTTACCTCTAGAAGAGAATTAAAAGCATTTTCCCAGTGAAGAACAAATGTTTACAGTGCAGAGAGCACCGTGCCCGTGTTTGCACTGCGCAGTAACGCAGGCAATACATCCCTTAAATATTTCTCTAATCCCATGGATGGTTTTTCATCTTGCTGGGCTTAGCCAATGAACACACAGCAAGCTCCTGCTTAAACAAAGCGAGTTTTGCCTCCTGAAGGAGCTCTGAGCACACGACCCACAGCCCTTAATGGGCACATTCCATGTATCCCATACAGGGACCAGCAGTTTGCCTGGAAAAACTCATTTTCCCCCCAAAGCCCCCCTGCAGCTCCCACCTCCTCTCTTACAGCTGCTCCGACTTCCAATTCACAAAAGCAGAACCTCTTTAGAACCAAAATAAATACTAATCTTAAATTCAATGTACCCTGACAGCAAATAAGTTTGCTGTGCTTACTTCAGCATGAATAAAAAGCCCGCAAGGAGACTCCTACATAAGAGTATATTTACAAGTTCCATTACCCACTGGAGAGATTGATGTAATAAACTCATAATAAAAAGCCTCGTGTTATGGATTTCTCTAATGTTTCTTATCAAACAGCTTGTATTACCTTGGCTTGTGTATTCAATTTAAAATAGGTTTGCAATAAGTGCCTGAGAGCTGGAGGTCATTTTCCCCCAGTTTTCTGACACGCTGGGATGTGCCCTGTCTTTTCCTGCCCTGGGAAGCTAAAAGCAGTTTGGAGCTCGGTGCAGAACAGTTTACAAAGCAGGCAGAGGATGAATCCAAGAGAAAAAAGTGGGAATGCATTACCTGAGCACCTATTCCCACCTCAAACCACAGAGAGCTCCTCGGGGCACAGGACCCAGCACAGTTTATTTTTCTGACTAAACAGAACAGCACAGTTGTTCCTCAGGAGATAAAACCCGTCCACAGAAATTGTTTTGCCACCAATTGTCACCTCATTTGTACTTCATCCTGGCTGGCAGCAACACAGCCCAGGTGTTCTCCGGGACCTGCACGGGATCTGCTGCAGCCACTTCAGCTTTTAGGTAAAAATAGCCCAAAACTGGGACAACAGCTCCGGTGGTTGGAGGTGGAAGCAATACCTTTGTATTTATTTCACCTATTTATTTCTTCCCCGGCACTGGATTTAGCTAATAACCATTAGTTGCTAATTAGGATTCAAAGCAATTTTCCTTAGGACCTATTTCAAATCGTTGCCACACAATTATGCAACGCATTTGCCTCATTTATTAAATCTTTTAAAGCTATTGCTGTTTTAATTTTCAATTCTTGGCCTTCCCTCCACAGTGTCCTCTGCTCATTTTGAAGCAGCTCCATGGACCAACATAAGAACATCCATTTTTGTTCCATCTCCCTTTCCCTGGCACCATTTTTGTTAAAGCCACCTGAATTAACCATTCAGCCCCTGTAAAATCCATTCCCAGAATCAGGGATGGAGATGGGGAAGGAATTCCTGGCTGTGAGACTGGGGAGGGGCTGGGATGGAATTCCCAGAGCAGCTGTGGCTGCCCCTGGACCCCTGGAAGTGCCCAAGGCCAGGTTGGACACTGGGGCTGGAGCAGCCTGGGACAGTGGGAGGTGTCCCTGCCGTGGGACTGGATCACCTTTAAGGTCCTTTCCTGATGCCTTGTGCAGGCTGGCCTAGAGCAGAGGCTGGGTAGAATTACAGAATAAAGCAGGGATTTATTCCAAGGATCTCCTCCATGGATCCACCTTGGGCAGCACCAGAGCCCAGCCAGGGCTGCAGCCAAGAGGAACCAAAATGGTCCCAAAATGCACGAGCGCTCCCGGGGGCTCTCACTGGGATCAGCTCTGCTCCATTTGCACCTTGCAGTTCATTGTCCCATTCCAGCTTTAGCCCAGGCACTCCCATCCTGCTTGTTTTTCTCTCTCCAGCCCACGCTGTTTGTGCTCCTGGGCCTGAGATTTGGATCATTTGTCCTTGGTGCCCAGCTGGAGCAGGAATTGTTTTGTCTCCCTGCTCTGTGCAGAGAGCTCTCCATCCCATAATGTGAAGCCCAGACCCACACACTAAAGCAGCACAGAATATGAAAAATAAAAAAGCTCAAACCTGAGGCCCACTCAGACTATTCTGTGATAAAAATGCTTGAAAAGTCTAAATTCACACTGCATTCCCCCTGACCAGCTTAAAGAGACCCTTAATGTTTTTACAGCACAAGTGACGTGGGTTGGGGTTTTTTATGCCCTATTTCCATATTATTTAACAGCTTTTAAAAGGAAGACGATGCCCAGAACCGAATTTTAATGGTAGACCTTGAACAAATAACAGCAGAAGAAAATTTGAATGCTTGATAATTTAAGTGTTATTTTTTTAGTAGCAATGTGAATCCAACCCTAGCAAATTAAAACAGGAAGAATTAATTGGATATGCAAATAAGATTATTCACTATATAAATCTAATTACATACCAATTTGCTTTAACAGCATGAAAAAGACAAAAAAAGCCTCTTTGTAAATTGTTTTCAAAACCACCTGTAGCACAACAAAGGGGAAGGGCTGGATCTGGGAGGAGGTGCTCGTTTCAGCACTAATCAAACGAGGTGTTTTGAAAACCGTATCAAGTTCCCCTTGCCATGGGCACCCTGCTCTGTTCCCTGACTTCCCAAATTTCATTAGTAGTTTTCAAACACTGCCTTTGTTTTTATCCCAGGAGCAAACAAAACAGGCTGAGTCTTGGGAATATGAAGTGATTCTGGTCACAAATCCTGACTTTTTTGAGCTGGTCCAGCTTTATTTTCCTGCCTGAGCCCAGAGAAGCAGAGGATGCACTGGGGCACACCAGCAGTGGGCACTGGGAGCTGCTGCCTGCACATCCTGAGCCCTTCAGAAAACAAAAAGGGACAAAGGAATAATTAACACAAGCCAAGAGTGGATGAGGGAGATCTCTCCAGGGGGAAAAAGCCTGTTAATCTGGGAGCCTTTTGTGCCCAAGAAGCAAATTACACTGATGGCCAATTTATTTCTTTGAGCAGCTCCTTGTCAGGAGGAGTAAAAATTACAAACAAGATCACTGGAATTGATTAAGATACAGAATAGCTGAGACCATAATTAGTGTCCATGTGTCACCCCTGATAAAGGACCCCAATCACTCATTTTCTTTGACTGTACGTTGAATTTTGTCATCTAAATCTCCTTTCCTGGGTTCACATTGGGCATCTAAAACAATCCAGAGCAAAAAGCATGAAAAATGTGTTCCAAAGAAAAGGAATGTAATGTTAACACCTGTACAGCAAGCAAGTATTGAGGTCAGCTTATGGAAAGCGAGGTGTTGTTATTATAGAAAATTAAATTCGACCTACATGAAAAAAACCTGCAGAACCTTGAAGAGCTGTTAAAAAATTAAATGTGCACCGGAGGCAGAAATTTGGTGAACACAGAGGAGGTTTTTTTATCACTTAAAATCTATGTATAAAGGGATTTTGCAGCCTTCACTGCCTATTTTAAATTATATTAATAAAGAAAGAGGTGTGTTATCCTTGCACTTTATACATTGAAATATATATTGAAAAGAAATGCAGAAATTTGCTGCACAGAGAGGAGGGGTTTTCGTCACTTAAACCCTGTAGATGGGATTTGTTTGCAGCCTTTATTGTATATTTTAATTGCATTGATACTGGAGGATAGCTCAAGATGAGGATTCCACATCTCCAGAGTCACTGCTGACACATTTATAAGGTTTAGCAAAGCTGTTTTTCCTTTAAGGCCAGACTGGCTGCCAATACCTTTGTACACTCAAACTGATCCATTTTTGGTTTTATTTTGAATGCTCTGTGGGCAGCTGCAAAGTGACTCCTGAGTTTACCTGAGATCTGAAGTCTTCAGGAGCAACTGAAAGAGTTTTTAAACTCCTGCTTGCTCAAAAAAAACATGATTGGAAAGAACAAATACATCAGTAAGGTTTTTTTGGGTGCCCTCCAACACCACTGAGCAACTGGTGGAAAATTTGGTGTTCTTTTCTCTAAATTTCTCAAAGTTTTGCCTCTTTTCCTCAGCCAGGGGAGCTCTCAGGTGCAAACCAGTGCATGGGAAGGCGTTTTTCTAGCTGGAATTTATCCTTGTGTCAAGCCTCACCTCACTGATTGGGACTGACAGTTTTATCAGCTGACACACCTTAAAAATGAGCTTTAAAAAAAAAAAAAAAAAAAACCTAAAAGCTGTTATGACATCTCTTAAATGCCAAAACCCTTGCTCGCTGCTGCGTTCTCATGCATCCCCTAAATGATTTTTAAAGACAGCAGTAAAATGCCAGAGAATGCCTCCACTTAAAAAAAAGAAGAAGTTTTAGCGGTAATTGGATGCCACGTTGGAGAAAGTCACAATAAAGCAGCGTTTGAAGGGTTTTGGAAGAACACAACACCTTGCGGGAGGCGCGAATGGCAGCGCTGACTCCGAGGTGTCAGAGCTCGCACAGATCAATCCCGCAGAGCTCTGACAGGCACATTTCACTGCACCCCCCCAGAAAAAAAACCCACGCCATCAGCACATTTTCTACCCAGCCAGCACTTTCCGAACCAGCACAGCCACACCTGAGCTTAAAACGCTGAGTTTCTGTGTGGGAAAAAAATTAAAAAAACTGAAATTGTATAACGCTTTTAAAGTTTGATTCAATACTGCTCAAACAAACAAAAAACAAACAAATAAAAAAAACAAACAAAAACAAACATGCTGCCCTGATTTTTAAAAGTGTTAAGTTTTCTTTTATAGTTCTTTTGAAAGTTTTAAAGTTCTCATAAAACTTCTTCAGCCTTCTGATAATGTTTACATATTTGAGAGTCAGAGTTCCCACACAATTTCATGTAGAAATAGAATAGTTTACATATTTCTCTGTGGGTGGAGAGAAATGATTGATTGATCTTTGGACCAGTGTGGTTGGAGAGTTGTTAATTCCATCCTCCAATCCACGGTCACCTTTGGAATTCTATAAATATCAGATGTTTGAATAAAACTGGCTCTTTTTCTCTTTTGAACTTACCAAGCTTCTGTGTACTCATTTTGTGTCCAATAGCGACACAAACAAACAAACAAACAAACAAAAAAAACACAAAGAAAACCAAACAAAAACCAACCAACCAAAAAAAAAAAAAAAAAAAACAAAAAAAAAAGGAGGAACACAGCATTCAGAGCATTATTGCAGTGACACGGTCATTCCAGGAATAACTCCCACTCCCCCAAGGTTAAGGGGGAGATTTCTCATGCTCGAGTCCCAGGTCAGATTCCCATCTCCTGTGCTTTTATTCAGCTTGGGTGGGCAGTTCCTGACTTTCCCAAAGTGTCCAAGCAGTGCTGAACAGCCCCTGAGCAGCCTGGCCATGGGGAAGGTGTCCCTGCCCAGGCATGGGAACAGGATGGTGAGAAGACTCAGCAATCCAGCACCAAAATTCAGTCAATTCTCTGTGTCAACTCCTGCCCCAAAAGATTTTTGGTTGTACAAAGCAGCTATAAATCCTTCACCAGTATAAAATCTAAGGGTTGCCCTTTCCTGCACTCTCTAGTGTTTGAATTTTAAATTTTAATTTGTAGGTTCTTTGTTGAGCAATACCTGAAATGCTGCTGATTCAAGATGGGTGAGAAGTGGGTTTGAAAGAACACATTTTCTGTTCTTTCTCTTCATATTCATGTGTGTATAGATTTAAAAACAGAGCCATTACCCATGAGTCAAAATGTGATCTGCATCCCGAATCAGCAGCCAAATCAGTGCAGAATCAATCCTGAATGGGAAGGCACCCATCACTGGAATTCAGGGATCACTGAGTTCCAGCACCTGTTGGATTTTCCTAGTGCTTCTCAGCCATGTGGTTCTACACATTCTCACCTGGTTTGAACAACACTCCTGAAAAAAGTTCTGGAATGGGCTGCCCGGGGAGGTGGTGGAGTCACCATCCCTGGATGTGTTTAAAACAAGCCTGGATGTGGCACTGGGTGCCAGGGTTGAGTTGAGGTGTTGGGGCTGGGTTGGATGATCCTAAAGGTCTCTTCCAGCCTAGAGATTCTGTGACTCTGTGGTTGTTTGATTCTGTGACTCTGTGATTCTGTGTGATTCTGTGACCCTGTGATTCAGTAATTCTGGGATTCAGTGATTCTGTGACTCTGTGATTGTTTGATTCTGTGTGATTCTGTGACCCTGTGATTCTGTGACCCTGTGATTGTTTGATTCTGTGTGATTCTGTGACCCTGTGATTCTGTGACTCTGTGGTTGTGTGATTCTGTGTGTGATTCTGTGACCCTGTGATTCTCTGACTCTGTGATTCTCTGATTCTATGACTCTGTGATTTTGTGACCCTGTGATTCAGTGTGATTCTGTGACCCCGTGATTCAGTAATTCTGGGATTCAGTGATTCTGTGACTCTGTGATTCTCTGACTCTGTGACCCTGTGATTCAGTGAGTCAGGGATTCTGTGATTCTCTTATTCTGTGTCTCTCTGATTCTCTGATTCTGTGACCATGTGATTCTGGGATTCTGTGTGACTCTGTGATTCTCTGATTCAGTGATTCTGTGATTCTGTGATTCTCTTATTCTGTGACTCTCTGATTCTCTGATTCAATGATTCTGTGATTCTGGGATTCTGTGTGACTCTGTGATTCTCTGATTCAGTGATTCTGTGACCCTGTGATTCTATGATTCTGTGATTCTCTGATTCTGTGACCCTGTGATTCAGTGAGTCAGAGATTCTGTGATTCTCTTATTCTGTGTCTCTCTGATTCTCTGATTCTGTGACCCTGTGATTCTGGGATTCTGTGATTCTGGGATTCTGTGTGACCCTGTGATTCTGTGATTCTGTGATTCTCTGATTCTGTGACCCTGTGACTCTCTGATTCTGGGATTCTGTGTGACCCTGTGATTCCTGGAGTGGTTTAAGCTGCACTCTTTACCTGCACTGCCCTTCCCAGCCCCTCTGGTCGGGACTGCAGCATTCCCAGGGGGAGCAGGGTGCAGCTCCCTGTCCCCAGGGCCCCTGATGCAAGCCAGGCACACTCTTACAGCTCCTCTCCTGCTGCCTCTTCCCAAGGGGACAGCTCCAGCAATTCCCCATCCCCACAGCAGCAGCCCCAGGAGAAGGTGTTTGCAAACAAACATCCACCACGGCTGCACCTCCTCGTCCTTGCACCTTCTCCTGCTCCCTGATTTTGGATAAATGCAGCTCTGTGTGTGCAACCATCACCCAGTGCCTCGCTGCAATTAGCACCCGGAGGCTGAGAACCAATTATGAGATTATTTAATGAGTCATAAGCAGCAGTGGTGAAACAGAGAGATCGTGTGAGACTACAGTGAGACAGGGGAAAGCAGAAGCAGGGCAGGAGAAGATGGGAATCCCATGTAATTAAAAACTCTTGGATCCAGCTCCTTGGCAGCCTAAAAATGGAGATTTTTGACAGAAATCAATAAATGTGCTCTAAAACAGGGTGCCCAGAGCAGCTGGGGCTGCCCCTGGATCCCTGGAAGCATCCAAGGCCAGGTTGGACATTGGGGCTTGGAGCACCTGGGACAGTGGGAGGTGTCCCTGCCATGGCAGGGGTGGCATGGGATGAGTTTTAAAGTCCCTTCCAACCCAACCCAGTCAGTGATTTTGAGCTGCACTGGTGGAGGGCTGGGATGATTTGTCAGGTGTGATAAAGCTGTCCCAGGCAGCCCAGGGGATGCAGGATCCTGCAGGGAAAGGCTCTGCCAGGCCTCGGGGCTGAGGAGGGACATCCATGAGCTGCTCTGCACACAAAGCATCTTCCCACCAAACCTGCCCAGAGCTGAACCCCCCACCCCAGTGCTGACCCCACAGGACGAGCTCAGCACTCACTGCAGCTTTCATGAACCAAAACCATTCCAAAGCAGCTTCCCAGTCCTGGGAGCTCGTGAGACGGGCGGATTAAATGAGCAATAAAATGTAACTTAATGGGGTCGATGTTAAATTAGCTTCAATTATCAAACCCCATTTTAACAAAATGAATGCCTGGCTCCCTTCCAGAACTCACATAATTTACATGGGAAAGCACTGGGTTCTCTCTCCTCCCACTGACTGATGGCATCTCTCCCTTGTCATTCATTAGGGGATAAAATTCCATAGTCCATCCTAATACACCAACAAATTCCAAAAAAAAAAAAAAAAAAAAAAAAACGAAAAGAAAAGAGAGCATTCAAGTTTGCAGAGGTCAATAAATGTGACTGCTACACTTCATAAGACAAAGTCAGTATGAAATGAATAAGCACGGGGAAATTCTATGCAGATTATTTAGCCATGAGTTGTTCATAGAGTGTTATTTTATAACAAGTGGGAGAACAGGGGAGCTTTGCTTTTCACTGAGGAAAAAGGACACAGGCTTTAGAGCCTCTTTAAATACCCCCACGTTATTTCAGTGCTGTAAGGAAGACAAGGCAATGCCTGGCAGTTGTTACACATGGGGGGAATTCGTGAGCCTGTTTTGAAATGGCCATCTCCCTTTTGTGAGGTTACTGAGGACCCTGTGCCTGTCTGGGCAGGGAGTGGGGAGCCCAGCACACCCCACTCCAGCCAGTACCACTATTTACTATCAGCTATGGAAAAACTGAGAGCCAGCACAGTTTTTCCAAAGGAATTATTTAGGAATTTTACAAACTCCTAAAACGAGATGCAGCCATTCCTGGTGACAGTTCTTGGCCACTTGACTGGAGAACCACAGCTGGGCTTCCCAGCTCAGAAGAGGCACCACGAGAGAGCATGGAGAGCTTTTTATCCCAGCTGAGGAAAGCATCTTCCACCAACAGCCTGACCAGGAGCTGCTCTGCCTCTCAGACTTGTTCCTCTCAAGTGCTTCCATGTGCCCAACCCACAGGGGCTGGAGAAACCAAACACACCCAATGGCAAAAGCATTTCCAGATCGCTCTCACCCAGCAGGTCACCCCTCCTGCTGTCCTTCACGGCCTCCTCAGGCCCTCCCTGCTCCAGCTTTCCCCGTTTTGAGGTCCAGAAGAGATTTTTTGGGAGTCTCTTTCCATTATTCCTCAGTCACCTTTTCCATGTTGGCAGATCCAACACTCCTCTGCTCCCACATCTCTTCCCAAAGCTGCTCCTTCCCTCAGGAGGAAAAGCACAAGGCCAAAGCTTGTCTCTCTTTAAGCCTTTCTTCTTGCTTTTTTAATTTGAATTGGCACTAAGTTTCATCCATCACAATCACATTTACAGTTTCAGACTTGCCCGTACTGACTTTTTTTGAGTTTGGTCACAAACCAACCAAAAAAAGCAGGCTGGAAACCTGGATGCACAAAATGGGCATCAGATCTGTGTTAGGCATTGAAAGGGGTCACAAAATCCAGACAGAGAGAAAAGAAAAAAAAAAAAAAAAAAACAACAAATTGTTCAACTTACTGCCAAATCACCACAACCTGGACTTCGGCTGCAAAGCTCAAAAATACCCCAAAGCTGTGATTTTTTTGCCACATATAATCCCACTTTTCAGGGAATTTATAAAAGACAATTTAAGTTACTCGACACAGAGAATTTGGAAGCAATTTTTCCATGGCTGAGGAAGTGCACAGCTCTCCTCCTGATCCCACCTCTGCCCCCAGCTGCTCCCAGCCCCTGTTCATCTCTGGGTCCCCTCCCGCTCCCAGTTTCACAGCCCAGGAAGCCCAGCCACCACCCTGCCTCCTCTCAAATCCCTCCTCAAAGCCCACCCAGTGTGAGGCTGGAGAAAATGCCATTTCCTGTGGTCCAGATAAAAATGGAAGGAGAGGGAATGCCCTGGGAGCAAAGCCTGAGCTCTCAGGGAGCATTTTGTGGCATCATCTGAGCTGGAAGGGCACAAGTAATTTCTTTTCTTCCAAGTCTCACTGATCATCCACTGCATTATCCCTGTTTCACAAATAAGAACAACGATCATATTCAGAATTCTGTCAGGGATCTATTTTGCAGATTCCAAATAGAGGAAGTGGAAATGAACATAAAAAGCACCCCTTAAATAATCAGGAAAAAAAAAAAACAACACACAAAGTATTAAGGGCAAGGCAGGAGGTACAAATTAAAAGTTGGGATAGGAGGAACTTCTGATAGGAGGAAGAGTTCATGCTGTTCCCAACATGCACTGGACAAACTCAAAACTTTCTCACACAAACTGCTTATTTTCTTTTCAGCTGTGCAAGGCAGCCACGGGAATCTTTATAAATGACAATATCCCTTAAAACAGATGCAATCTTCAGCCATTTCAGCTCAGAAAATTGGAATTAAGACACAGCCTATTAAGACAGCTGTATTTTTCATACTTTCCCCAACACCTGGAAAGTTTAATGAAGTTTAAAGTCACCAGCTTCAGCTGGAGCTGCTGGCTGCTGGCTGGCTAATTAGTTACCTGTCTCATTCATTAGCAGCTTCTCCAGTAGTCGATTATAAATGGCTGTAATGCTTGCCTTGCTTTACAGAGTAATTAATATGATGTAGACTATTTAACAATGGTGCCTTAGCTTGATTTATGAAGCTGAATATGTGTGTTTTACTGCAAAATAAAAAAACCCAAACACATGGGGCAAACCAGGCTGAAGCACTGAAGGGACAACAGGAAAATTTTGCTTTTTCATCAGAACACACAGGAAATCTTTCCTAAAACTTGCAGTAATGGGTCAGTGCAGCCTGGCAGCAGAATATTCTTAATTTCAGAGCACAGCGTGTCGCAGCATTCGACAAAAGCTTCAACAAAGCAGCATCAAACAGTGCCCAGCTGAAGTGCAGCATCCTGTGCTCTATTCATCACAGGAATGCACTGGGAGCAGCCACGGGTTGGCCACGGGCTGACTTTGAGCACAAAGTGCAAAAATGCAGCAGCATCTCTTCTCTTTAATGGCCCCAACGCTGGAGAAACTGCAGCCCTCGTGGCAAGCAGGCCTGGCAAAAGGAGGGGTCAGGAATGTCTGGGAGGTGGGGTAAAATAGAATTATAAATGTAATAATATTGTAATAAATAATATAGTGTTTCAATCGAATATAATGTCTCAATATACTATAATATAATATACTATAATATACTATATTACTATATATAATATACTGTAATATAATATATTACTATATATAATATACTATAATATATTATAATATACTATAATGTAATGTAATATAATATACTATAATATACTATAATATATTATACTATACTACAATATAATATAATATAATATAATATAATATAATATATATATAATATAATATAATAGTTATATATACTAATGCAATAATATACTATATAATTATATTACATTATATTAATGTATTATATATTATAATTATATATTATATACAATATAGTATATATAATATATATTATATTTATTATATTTATTCTTATATAATGTAATATATATTATATTATATTATATTATATTATATTATATTATATTATATTATATTATATTATATTTAATGAATAATATAGGTTTTACATAATGTTTACCAAACCAAGAGCTCCAGGACAAATTAATCTCTTAAAGCTCCTGTATTTATGTGGTGCTTGCAGCTGGAAGGAGCTGGTCAGGGTTCAGGGCAGGACCTGCCATGGGTCAGTGGGTGTTGAACAATTTTATTGTGCATCACTTGGTTTATTATTTTATAGTACTATTTACTAGTTTTATTATAAATGAATACTATTATTTATTTATTAATTAAATGCTATTATTTATTATTATTATTATTATTATTAAACAATACTATTTTTTATGAATTTTATTCCTTTCCCAAGTGAAAACGATCACTGCCAACAGCATTTCCAGCCACGTCAGCTCCAAGGGCTGCAGCAAAACCCAGGGATTTCAGCCCAAAAGGCTCCCTGGGAACTGCTGGTTCTAAAGGGTGAAAATCCCCACCAAAGTGTGGGGAAAAGGAGCAGAGATTTTGTACCCAGGCAGGGAGGAGATCCCCACACAGACAGGTTTTTGACTAGCTAAGCCAGTCTTTGCCCAGCACCCAACACGAGCTCCCAGCAGGTTTCCCTCACCTCTTGTTCTTCTCCATCACCACCCAAGCTTTACAAAATTAAGCCCCTTTCCAATAATATTTAGTTTTTCTAAGAATCACACAGTATTTTACCTATAAAACACCCGACTAATCACCTCCAATTTTGCCATAAAACCCATTTTTACTGGCAATAAATAATCAGTTTGGGTCCATATCCTGCCTAATTTGATAGGTGCGTGGAAAAGTGGGTATTTCTGTAAGTCCCTAAATGAGATTTAATTTCAATACCTACACACTAATTCAAATGCAAAGGAGCTAAATTGAAAAGGGGCATCACATAAAACACACAGGGGATCAATAGACAGCCAGAGAGTTGGAACATCTGCTTAGACAAATGTCTGTCTACTCCCTGGTTTATTTAAAGTGCACCATCTCACCTTCTTGACTTTTGAGAAAGAGGCAATTCAATTTGCCCAGATGGACTTGAGAGTTAAACAGAGAAAAACATCATGTACCTAATAATCTGTATATAAAAATGAGGGGATGGCATTGATATGGCCTCTGATTTCCTAATTTAGGAAATGATGGCCTAAATCAATCAGGGCACAACCAGCAAGGGCTTTGCTGCTGGCAGATCAGGAAGGGAAATGGGTACTGACTTCTCGTGAGGCTGACTCAAATCCTCTTCAATCACAGAAAAACTTGCCACATAATCCCTAAATAAGCATAAATTACATTTTCTTAGCTCTCCTTTCCACCTCTGTAGAGCTGCTAAAAGTCTTCTGGCTTTGATGCCCTGTGCAGGCTGCCCTAGAGCAGAGGCTGGGCAGAGTCACAGAATAAAGCAGGGATTTATTCAAAGGATCTCCTCCATGGATCCACCTTGGGCAGCACCAGAGCCCAGCCAGGGCTGCAGCCAAGAGGAACCAAAATGGTCCCAAAATGCACGAGCGCTCCCGGGGGCTCTCACTGGGATCAGCTCTGCTCCATTTGCACCTTGCAGTTCATTGTCCCATTCCAGCTTTAGCCCAGGCACTCCCATCCTGCTTGTTTTTCTCTCTCCAGCCCACGCTGTTTGTGCTCCTGGGCCTGAGATTTGGCTCATTTGTCCTTGGTGCCCAGCTGGAGCAGGAATTGTTTTGTCTCCCTGCTCTGTGCAGAGAGCTCACCATCCCATAATGTGAAGCCCAGAACTGCACACTAAAGCAGCACAGAATGTGAAAAATAGAAAAGTTCAAACCTGAGGCATCAGCTTTGGTTTAAATGAATTTTTGTCTAGGTTTAACCATTCTCTTCCCAGCCAGGAGAGGTGGATCCAGGACCTGCTCACCCAAAACCCGCCTGCAAGATGATGCTGCTGGGGAGCCACACCTCTTCCTGAGGGATTTCCAAATGCAGGAGTTGGAAATGAACATGAAAAGCCACTAAATAATAATAATAATAATAATAATAATAATACCCACTCAAAGTATTAAGGCAAGGCAGATCTGATTTGCAAACCCTTCTCCAGTGGTGCCCAGGGCTGGGTGGTGTTTGAGGAGTACCAGGAGTCACTCCCTGCCTCCTCTGCTGTGCAAACATAAATTAAGCAGCCAGAAATGCAAAGTGCTGCAGAACTGACCAAAATATTAATTAATTAATTGTGGGGCCACAGCAGATGAATCATTTCCCAGCTTCCTGCTCACATCAAAGTGCAGAGGGAGCTACACAGAAGCAGAAAAAAGAAAAAAAAAACCTGAACAAATTGAACTGCGGCCTCGTTTAGAGGAGACCATAATTTAATATGTACAACAGGGCTCCCAGCTTTAATTATTTATATTCAGACACGAAATTAGCTGAATTTGTCTGGTAGGAAACCTGCAGCTGCTTGGAGAGCAGCAGGAATTCAAATCCTCATCTCTCTGTGAATTTTGAGGTTTGATTTTTAACAGAGCTGGGTGCCCGATTTCACTGGAATGTATTGATATAAATGATGGGGGGTTTTGCCTCACAGTGGAAAACATTTGACTCTATATTGCATTTTTTCCCTCCCCTGAGTTGCGCAGCTGTGCTCTAAATGCTCTGGTCTGAACCACTGCTGGGGTATTGCTGTGCTGGGTCAGCATGAGATCAAGGGACAGAGAATGCCTGGACAGGCATTTCTGAGAATATTCTAAGAATATTTCTGAGAAAAATATTCTTAGAAAATAAAATAAAAAACAACTTTAAAAAAAGGTTTGGGGAAAACCCCCAAACCACCACTAAAAAAAAACTCAAAAGAAACCAACAACTACAACAACAACAACAAAAAAAAAAAAACAAAAAAAATAAAACAAAAAAAAAAAATAAAACAAAAAAAGCAACCAAACCAACCAAACAAAAAAACTTCAAACAACCAAAAAAAAAAAACCCCAAAGTGAAGCAAAACAAAAACCCCAAACAAAACCAAAACAAAACAACCAAACCAAGCCAAACCAAACCAAGAGCTCCAGGACAAATTAATCTCTTAAAGCTCCTGTATTTATGTGGTGCTTGCAGCTGGAAGGAGCTGGTCAGGGTTCAGGGCAGGACCTGCCATGGGTCAGTGGGTGTTGAACAATTTTATTGTGCATCACTTGGTTTATTACTTTATAGTATTATTTACTAGTATTATTAGAAAGTAAATAATACTATTATTTACTTTATATTATTTATTATATTATTGTTATATTTGTCATTATATTTATTATGATATTTTATTTTATTTCAATTATTAAACTGTTCCTATCTCAACCTACAAGTTTTAATTTTGATTCCCCTCCCCATTGCACTGGGTTGGAGGCAGGTGAGTGGGAGGCTGGGTGGGGCTAAACCGGGCTTAACCCACAGCACAGGCAGAAGGTGAATGGTTAAATCCCACCATAAAATATGCATCTGCACACTCAGACATTAATGTGTCTGTGCCACTGCAGCTCATTAACATGCAAATACGACTTCAGCAGAGAAACTCTCCGCTGCAGGAGGTTAATGAGGCAGAGGATGGCACAGAAGTCACAGAAACACAGAAAATTCCCTTTCAGACTCGTCCAGAGCATTGCAGGCACACAGTGTCACATCCCCCTTTGGCTCACCCCGTGCAATCAATGCCTTTTGTTTCCACTGATGCCTTCAAGTTTTAGCTGTCATATTTCCCAGGCTCTGCACTGCACTGGTGTGACTCTGAACTCCAGATAAAGTGTCAGCAGCTCTCCTCACAGCTCAGGCACACAGAACAATCCTTTTCCAGCCCCAGAACCAAGGACAGCGCTGCAGCTTCAGCCCAAAGAGCGCAAACAGCAGGGAGTGGAGGGGAGCAACCTGGGAGGGTGGGACTGCAGCACCTGGAGCTGGAATTGGACAATGAACCCCAACCTGGAAATTGTTAACCGTGTGCTTTTGGCAGAGAGCCAAGCACCCCAGCGCTGGATTTTATCCCTTTTATCCCTTAATCAACTTTTAAACATTTTAAAGAGTGAGCTTCGTTTCTCACAGCTCCAACGAGGCCCAAGGAGCTGGTGGCTGTGGCAGGAGCCCCAGAGAAGCACTGGGGATGCTGTTCTTGGGGATGGTGGCACCACTCAGCTCCAGGGGGGTTTGTTGGGGCAACACCCTGTTATAGCTACACATTACAATATTGGCTTTTCACAAAAATTAAAATGGACTCTATGTGTGTGGTGGTAAAGTAACTCTGTTATAAAGATACAGTTTTTGTTTCTGTTGTTAATTGAGCTTTGTGAAATAGCTGATATGGGTGTGCTTGTGTTAAAATGCCTGCTGGGATGGGATAACACCCAATGGACACAGGATGAGGATGACGCTGTTGAGCAGGACGGGAACAGAGAACTCCAGATCAGAAGGCAAAGAAAATGAGCTCTGATTTATTTCAAATGTACCACTCTATATCTAGAGAACATCGAGAAGACTACTTTCATTGGTCTTAGAGTAAAAACATCCCACACCATTGGTGGGCAGTGAATGATGCACAGTGGCAGGGCATATCTATAAACAATGTGAACAACAAGATAGATTAGAGAATTATTTACATTCTTTCCCAACTGCTTCCCAGGCTCTCACCTGGTTAGAAAACCTTTTTCTTTTCTCTCTGACTGAGCTGAGAATATCCACATGAGGACACCTGTACAGATGTGCCAACCATCAGCACTCACTGTCTGAAGGCAGTGTGGGCCAGGGCCTAAACTGAAGGTGATGATAAAAAAGGATAAAAACCACAACCAAGGAATCTGCATGCTCTAAAAAGGTGGAACCGAGGAGGAGCCATGCTAAACAGTTCTTAAAATATGTAAACTAGTTTGGGGAAAAGTTTACTATGCATAGGGTCTATGAATATGCAACAGGCTGATGCAAAAGAAATAGTAAATAAAGAGTGTTTCCAAAAGAGCAGGTGTACTCTTGTTTGAGTGCTAATAATAACCTTTGCTCTATGGTCCTTGTCTCCTATTGTCCTTTATTAAACTTTTTACATTTTCACAGGGGAGTGGACGTGTTTTTCACAGCCCCAAAATCTCACCCTTCACCAGCCCTGCTGCTCTCTGCAGCCGAGACCAATGACCAGGATGATACCTGGGCTGTGCCAGACTCTGATTACAAGAACTAAACCCAAGTATTCCATTTTCAGGTGGAAGAACTGAGCTTAACTTTCCCAGTCATTTAAGGGTCCACAAGGCTCTGTGGAGGGTTGGTAGACAACTTTCTGCAGACTGGTTTTTTTTTTACTATTTTATAACTCAGTTATTAATATTTTTCTTTCACGAGGGTGGAAAATGGTTTGCTCAACATGAAAACACAAATTTCCCCCTTAACTTCAGAATATTGAACAGCCACCTGTGCGTGTGTTCATAACACCAGAGCACGACACAAAACACTCCCACGGCTCTGGGAAGCAATCCAAGTGCATCCCTTAAAAAGAGCCCAAATGAGGGAGCCCTGCTCACGGCAACACCAGAATTCCCACAGCACAAACACTTCCCTGCCTCCAGCCAGCTCAGACAATGCTGCAAGGCAGCCACAGAAAATTCCAGATTTAAAACCTGCCCAAAGAAGCCGGCCCAGAGCACGTCCTGCAGCGAAAAGAAACTATTTCCTCACTCAGCACCTGCTCTAAAACTCACACAAAACTTCTGGCACTCCTCTCGCCACACATCTGTTAAATCTCCCTCAGCAGGGCAGAGAATCTGAGGCCTGAGGAAATGCAGTGCACTGCAAAGAGGAGGGAAAATGCTGCTGCAGAATAACGGGGGAAAGCCAGTGCTGGAGAGATGTGTTTTCATTAAACACTGATCTTTTGATCAAGGCAACCCCCCAAACACATCCCCCTGAAACTTTATTTTGCTGACCCTAAGCAGTTCGCAATAGGTGTTTCAAGTAGAGAAATTACAGTAAAAATAATTTCCATGCTTTGTTTTCCCACTCTTTTATTTATTTGCTTGAAATAAAGGCTCATCCTCCTGTGTTCCCCCCAGCCCAGCTTCCCTGGGGTTGCAATTCCCAAAACACGTGGGGGCTCTGCATTGCAGAATCTCTCTGCATCCAATTTTCTGCCAGCTCAGAAACTGTCAAAGCACATTTAGAAAGACTTGGAACCAAATTTCAAAAATAGGTACCCCTAAGTACCGGAAGAAAAGTCGCTTTGTGTTCAGTAGAGCTAAGCAGAAAAAAGTGAGCACTGCTCTAAGTGCTTTGTTATTATCTAAAATGCTGGGAAGGTAACCTGACAGTGAACACAAAGAAAAGGGGAGAAATCAAGCTAATAAATAAAGCAGTAAAACAGTCTGAGCGAGCAGCAGGTAAATTAGAGCAATCCAGCCTAACACCAGGGTGACACAAACATTAATTAAAGCCTGACACCCTCCCCCAGCACAAAACACATGCGAGAGAATAATCATGGCAGTGTAAGGAGGGATTAATTAAGGATATGGCAGAGAGAGAGAGACTCAGGACAGCCCTGGGCAGTGCTGGTGTGCTCCAGGACAGGTGATCCTACAACCACTGACCAGGCAGGGCTTTGGAACCAGCTCTGCTGAGCCTCTGCAAACCCAAAATGTTCTCAAGAACTGTTTCAGCTCCAGGAAAAAAGGCACATCCCTCAAAAATCTCTGGGAATTTCTCCAGGAATGTTCTGAACATCGCAGCTTGGGCTGGAAAGGTTAAGCAAGGGCACTTGCAGGAGCTGGTTGTATGGCTGGAATATGTTATTCTAATTATTTGTTAAATGGAGCGAGGGCTCAGCTGTAACACAACACCACTTTAATGGGATTTAAAGCTCCACTCCACGAAGGTTTAATTGAGCAGGGAAAGCTTAACACAGAATGAGGGAAAACAACTTCCACCAGCGGCAGCTTTGAAGAGGAAAGGAGCAGAGCAGACCTCTGAGAAACTGTGCTTGGGCTGGGAGACACGGACCAAGAGCAAAACGAGTTTCACCTTGATGAGTTCAGTGACAACGGCCACGAACAGGGATTGATTTGGGCGTTTGATCCCTGGCACGTGAACCACGGGGCACTGTGGCATTGGTGGGAAAAGCTGGGGTGTCTGAAGTCCAAAATGTGAAGAGGACACCTCACCTGCCAGGCACACCGTGACCGAGTGCAGCACCAGCAGCTCCCATAGCAACCTCATCTTCAGCTCCAGGGGCAGAGACCAGCCCAGGGATTGCAGAGCAGAACGGGGCTCCTCGGAAACCTCAGGCCAGCTTTAATCTGTAAAACAAAGCAGATTGCAAGGACATTTAGGGTTGTTGCTCCTGACGGCTTGTTCTTCCTTTCCAGGAGAGATGTATCTGAGGATTAACAAAGAAACTTCTGTAAATATTGACTTTCAAATCATTCCCAGCAGTGATTTGTGACCATTTCAGGTGTCTGGGTGGCAGGTGAGGATTAAGAGTTGTAACCTGGAGCTGTGAAACTTCTGCTGTCTCCTAATTTTGCCCTGAGGAAATTCACTCCCTGCCTCTCTGGGGTAATTAGTGAACTCTGTAGATTAAAATGAAAATTAGAGTAATTCTCTAGTCCGTAACTTTTCTGTGCAAACATCATCCAGCACACAAAGGACACCATCTCTGCAAGGCAACACTTTGCAGGAAAGCTTCCCACACTGCTCAAGGAAAGGGAATTTTTTCCCATTCCACCTCCATGCTCACGGCTCTAAAATTCTGTTTAAAAATCCACCTTACAACGTCTGCAGGTAAAAACTGATCTTCTCCTCGCCCCCCTATCACAACCTGTAAATAATTAGAATTTGAGAGCAATTTGAGACTTTCTCAGCTGATCACTGCAAACTTCCACCATCCCCCTCCAAGCAACCCAAGGGGGAAAAACGCTTTCATTTATGAAAGGAACGACTCCAGAGCAGGCATTTAAATATTAAAAATAAATAAATCAGGCCAGACACACATTCTTATAATTTATTCATCTCGGTGAAGACTGGAAGTTCAGGGGCCTTCGTGCTTACAAGACAAACTGCATGAGTAATAACAAGAGAGGTCTCTGCCTGCTTTTGTGAGCTAAAATTGGGAGGATTCTTTTAATAAAGTCAGGTTCAATGCACTGGGAAGGTTGAGAATCTTTAGCCTCTGATCTGAAGATGCAGCTTTGAAGCAGGGAGAGACTAATTGCATAAATTCATCTGTTCTCACCCAGGCTGATGGGGCGTGCTGGGGGCAGCAGGAATGGCCAATCAATGAATACTTAACTATTTAAGGCAATGATTAGAGAATTAATTATTAATTTTGGAAGGAAAATGTCTATATTGATTGATATGGTGAAGCAGTTACACTGTTTATAGTGAACTCCAGAATTTTTTTTTTTCACCCTAAAGAGTCTTGACCTGTGGAAAAATATTAATTTTCCTCCAAGTACCAAATTCTCTTGATTACAACAGCAGCTGCACAAGAGATTTCTACTAATTTTACACCAATTTAAGTGAAATTTGAGATAAATCTTGGATTTCAGCAGCTGCTGAAATTCTTCCCTGTTCTTGTTTTCCCACTAATCATCCCCATCAATAAACCCCTACAAAGTTTCTCTTCCTTAGCCTGCCCGGAGATGCTTTACAATTATTTCCCTCTCTCCCTGCAATGAGCAGAGCAATCACTCGCAGCAGTTGATACCTCATTAAAACACAAGAGGTTGATAAGCACTTATCAACTTAACCTACTGCCAGGAGCTCCTGGGAAGCACCCACAGACTGGGAGCTGCTAGAGTGCACAAAGGGCTCACAAAAAAACCATTCCCTTCTTTTCCAGAAATTAAAAAAAAAAAAAAAAAATCCTGGGTAGTCTTGAATTTATTACCCCTCGTCACTGTAACTTCAGCTCTTGCCACAGCTGCCCTGACCCAGCTGTGGGAAATGGATTCCCTGATCCATTTGGGGAAAGTTCTGGCTACTGTGAGGGTTTGAAAACTAATTTTATTTTTTTTTTTCTACTCAGGAAATAATTATTCTCTCAGCATTTTAAACACTGATACAAAGCATTTCAAAGTGACAAATGTAAATTAGTTTCTCGCTTACAAAGATATTAAAAGTAGCAGGCTCTGTCTGTCCTTCCTCCCATCGAGTTTTGACACAATCACTGGATCTCAATTTCAGCCAAAACCAAATGTTATGCTAAAAATATAGAATTGTGGAATGGTTTGGGTGGGAAGGGACCTTAAATCCCACCCAGTGCCACCCCTGCCAGGGCAGGGACACCTCCCACTGTCCCAGGTGCTCCCAGCCCCAATGTCCAACCTGGCCTTGGGCACTGCCAGGGATCCAGGGGCAGCCCCAGCTGCTCTGGGCAATAAATATATTTTAAGTCCAATGAAAAAGCTGAAAGTTTTCTGTTATTCAGTTACTCAGCAGCTGCTCCAGAGAAGCAGCAGACACCAGAGGTGCACGCGCCTCAAAGCAAAGTTCCCACTCCCTGATGTCTGCACAGGGTAATGCAGGACAGAAAGTTCCCCCCAGAGAGAAACGATGCCTGTCTTGGCATAAACAGCACTGCAAAGTAAATTAGATGATTACCACCCAAAATATTTTTCTAAGGTTAAATGATGGTGGCTCTCAAGCCAGGGCCGCAATTCCATTTCTCGTGATAGTTCCCTATTTCACATGTGAATGAGTCCAATTCTCAAAATGTTTCCCTGTAAATATTTCTGCTGTTCACATCGGCAGGGCCTTTGTTCAGAGCTCTGCAAGAACTGTTCAAACACATCGACTTTTTATGGCAGCAGCTTTAGGAGAAGCAACATTTGTGCACGAGCAAAAGGTGCATAATTGAAAAGATCCTTCCCATTCCTAAATGTTTCCTGACTACAAAATCCCAGGGGACTTTGTGCTGCTGCTGAAGGCCTGAAAACTCACAAAGTTTAATATTTCATTTCCAGAAGGAAGCAGAGGCACTTTCAGCAGTGCACAGGTTATTTTTTTGAGATGAAAATGAGATTGCTGAGCTTCAGTCTGGAAGTGCAGCCCATTAGAAACCCCAGTGCCACCACACGTGTGCAGAAGTCTTTTTAACTTCACTTCTGGCAATGCAGCCATTGCAAATTCTTTTGAAAGGCACCTTTGCTCCTAATTGGATTCTGCCAAAGAAACTTGACTCCAAGAGCTCTGACTGCAGGTAGGTAGGAGGGGGGGAAAAAAGAGTGGAGTAGAAATATTTGTGGTGAATTTTTCTGCATTTGTGGGCACGGCTGTGTGAGTAATTTTTCTTGGATGTTTCATGATTAGCACTTCTGTAAGAGCAAAACAGAAATTAAAATCCTGAGCCTGATATATCTATGGATGCATTCGGAACGTGAAAAATACTTTTTAAGATAAATTTGCACAACCCGACTGCTCAGTTTTGGGAATATTCTGAAGGAAAACCTGCAGAACACACCTAAGACTGATGCCTTAGGATTTCAGCGTTTCTATTTTCCATCTATTTGTAACCCTGCAGTTCTTCAGTGTGTAACTCCAAACTCCACACTCAGTGTGAGCTGCTGCTTCCCCAGTTGGGGCAGACACAACAATTCCTCTCCAGGCCTGGCAATCAAGGACACCTCACTGCCTCAGGCCAGAGAGATGGGAACAAAAGTGACTTGGGGGAGCAAACTTGGGGTCAGTGACTTCATTACCTGAAGCTGGAATTGGGAGATTCACCCCCAATATGCAAATGGACCAAATTTATAAAAGAATAAAAACCTGTGACCCGTCGTCCATTTTTGGGTGTAGCCCCTGGGGGGTTTCATCTGCCCTAAATGTACCTGAAGCCCTTCAATAAATATTAGAGCTTTTTATTCCCTTCATTCTGTCTGGCCTCTGTTTTTAGGTAATCCCAAAAAGGCATCAAGACCCCAGAAGAGCAGCAGCAGCAGCAGCAAGGAGCAGCCTTAGCACTCAGCTCACATTTTGCTGCTGCCCACTGGTGTGCTGCAGAGTGCCAGCTCTGCTCAGCTCCCAAATAAATCACTGCTAATGAAGCGTGCTGCACACAGACAGACAGCAACAGGCATCTTTTAATCACCTCGGCAAAGGAGGAGCTGAGGGTAAGCACAAAGCACTCAGCACTAATGGGGGACTTGTTAGACTGGAGGTGATGCAGCCCCGGGGCTGCCACAGGTGTGACCTGAGGGCAGGAGCAGGGAATTCACTGCGCTGACATGAATTCCTGCTGCCAAAACCTCCTCGGTGGCACCCAGCTTTTGAAACAGGAGTGGAGAATCATAAAGATAATCTTCAGGCTTGGCTGCAGAAGGGAGAGCAGAGCTTGGGGTGACCCCACCTCGGGGTGTCAAGGTGACCCTGAGAATGTGAAAGTCCTCGTCTCCCAGCCCACAAGGCCAGAGAAGGAGTCTGAATGTGCAGGATCAGCTTCTCAAGGTTGTTCATTTTCCCTTCTCTAGAACATTCTCTCTCTGCCCTGCTGAGCTCTGTCCAGCAGCTCGGCCATGGCATTCTGTCTGCCCTCAGGGCAGTGTTCACATTTTATACCAAAAACTCCGTGTGCCATGGTTACAATAACGTGCCAATGTCTGTCATTGATGTTGGACAGTGTGTCTGTGCCTGAAACCAACAGAAAAGTGTCACCAGCACAGCAAGACATGGAGGGCAAGGAGAAGGAGAAGAAGGTCAGGACATGCCCAAATCCCTCCATCTTGTCCCCTTGAACCCCATTCTAAAAGCCCCAAAATTCTACTTTTTCACCCTGTGTTAATTCAGCTACCACACTACTCAAACCCTTGTGGTTTGTAATTCCTCATACAGAGTTGGCAGCTTTTCCCATGGGCTAAAATGGAAGCCACAGGTGTTTTTGCCTTCGTGCCAAGGTCTGTGAGCCCCCTGCCAGGGTCTGGAGCCAGCCAGGGCAGCCAGAGGGATGAACTGGGCTCTGACAGTGGGGCAGACAGGGAGAGGCTTCTCTGCTGCTGCAATCACAGATGGAAATCCCTCTCAGCAACACCTTCCCTTTCTGACTCGGTCTGGAAGCAACATTCCCAGTTTATCTTTATGCAGAACCTAAAGCCACAACTTAAAACCTGATTTAGAGGGACTGGATTATACCTTTAACATTCAGTGTCACCTGGGTCACTACTGAAAGCTCCTTGGAAGCAACAATCCACCCTAAACACGGATATTCCCAGCTGAGCCACAAGTTCCTTGAATCACAGCACAGTTTTCCACAGGAAAAAAAAAATAGTAATTAAATGTTTTTAATCACCAGCCACTAACTGCAACATCACTCTGTGTCTCTTGCCCTCAGGAAACTCAGAATTGCCCTGGAAAACCTGGATAGTGCAAGGATAAATCATCCCCAGGGAAGGAGAGGGGGTGGCTGGAGACAAGTCTGAATTAAGGCTGTGGGTGTTAATTAGGGCTCACTGTTTATTGTTCTACCTTTTCCATCAAGAGGTGAATTGGGAAATGCTCACCTGAGGCAGCAGCTCTCAGAGAACATCCACACACAAACAGCCACAAATTCCGAGGAGCTTTAGTCCAAGAAGGAGCAACATTATCATAATAAAAAGCTACAAGCAGTGAAACTTCCTAGCCTGGCATTTTCCACAGATTAGAATTTATCCTCTTTTAGAGAGCCTTTTACTAAAGATTGTCTGGATCAGTTACCTTAAAACTCACCAATTTAAAGCAAATTTCCACCTCCACACTGAGTGACATTTTCAGTGCAGTGTTTTGGGAGATTAAAGCAATGGGCTATCCCATATAGCCAAGCAATAAATTATAAACCTCAAAAGATGCCAGCTTAAGGGAGAGTAAAATAACTCAAAACAGCAAAAAATATTTGAGTTGGTGTTCCCTAAGTCCCCTTCTTCTCTCCTAACCACATCACCAGTCCATCATCAACAGAAGTGGTCTGTAAGGACCATTACATGTCCAATTTGGGTTTTTTTCTGCCAGCAAAGCTCTCTCTCAGTGAGAGCCCTGAATCAGAGCTCAGCCAGCCCAGCCCCTCCTGGTCTCCAAGCAGCCTCGGTGAGCACAGCCACAAAAGAAGTGCTCAGACTGGAATATCAAACTCCAGCTGACTTTTGAGCAGACATTTCCTGCAGAAATAAGGGTTAATTCAAGGCTGTCTCAGATTGAGAGACTGCTGCAGCTGAAGCAGGCTCCCAGGACTCTGCTGCCAAGGGAGTTCCTGTTATCCCTAAATCACTGCTTTGAGATAAGCAATCAAGGCAAATCTCCAAACAAATTTAGATAAGCAACATCCAAAGCTATCATTCCCTTTTGGATAGGTCCAGTTCCCAAAACCCACATTATCAGACAGCGACATCTTGTCCAGGAGACAAAAAAATGATGTGAAAATATTGAAGATATTTCCGTATCGTCTCCAAAATCAGCATCTTAATGACATTTTACCTTTCACTTCTGGAGCTTACAGAATAATCCCTCTGATTTCAAAGACAAAAGGAGAGTTTTCTCCACAGGAGCTCCTCAGGGAGTTCCCAGTCCAGAGGACACACACACACACACATTCATGCTGAAGAATGCTTTGCCTTCCTTCTGAGGTACAAACTGGAGCTTTCTTAAGAGCATAAAATGGAACTTGGAGAAGAAAAACAACAAGCAAGTTTATTAACTTTGAAAAGCTGGTGAGAAGGCAGTTCTCTGTGTATTCCTGGGAACCGAGGCTATCAAAACAACAATTCCCTCATCACCTATTACTGGCAGAAGGCTTCCAACCCAGATAATTGAGATGCTTGGACCTCAAATGTTTTTAAACTGCTTTGTTAAATCCAAAAATCATCTAGGGAGGGGAAAAAATAACCCTCACCAATCATTTTGATATCCCTGTTATGTGATTATTTAGCGTTGTTTCCCCTTCAAAGTTTATTTTAAAGATCACCTGGCACTGAGGGAGCTGGGGATGCTGAGCGAGGAGAGGAGCAGGGTCTGGGGGGATCTGAGGGCTCAGGGCACACCCGAGTGCAGAAGAAAGGAAAAACACCTCTACACTTTGCACATTTTATATGGAATGAAGAGCTCCCAGGCTGTCCTGGAGCTGGGATGTGCTTCCCAGAGGGGCCAAGCTGGAGCTGGGGCTGCTCTGCTCCACCCTCCAGGCTGGGCAGGAGATGGTGCCAGCCCAAGGCCAGCCCAGAGGAGGGGTTCCAGAGGCTTCTGTGAGAGCACTGGGGCCACACCAGGGCTGCCTCTGCTGCCAAGAGATTTGTGAGAGACACAGAGCATCCCAGGGAGCTTTGAGTGCTGAGGAGCCCTGACAAAAGCTGGGTGGAGGTGGCAGAAAGCATTCCCTGCTCCACAGGTTGCCTGGGAAGAGCCCAGACCACGCAGGCTCCCTCACAGCCACTCCTCCCACCTGCCTGCCAGCCTCTTTACAATTAAATCCCTTTTTTTTTGGGGTGTGTTGGAAGGTCCCTGCCTCCAGCCCTGCTGCTCTCAGCAGCTCTCCTGCCCACAGCCTGCTCTGGGTGCTCATCTCTCTCCACTTCCACCCGGAGCTGGAGCAGCTCATGGTGCAAAGCCCAAGAGCTCAGCTGCTGCTGGGAAACTGCAGAACCCACACAGGGAGACAGCCCAGCCAAACACAGAATGCACAGGCTCCCAGCCTGCTTTTCCTCCCTTTATCTGTGGATTATTTCCAGCAGCGAGGCCAGGATCGCTCCTGGGATATCAAGTGAAGGCACAGCACTGCTCTCGAGCATCCTCTGGGGTTTTTCTGACTGCAGAAATGGTGAGGTCACTGTTTCCTAGCAAATCTGAACTAAAGACACAGCTGAGTCAAGATCCAGTTGGTGATATTTTGCTATGGAATAGCCTGGGTTTGCACTTAAATGTGTTATTTTGATTAAAAATTGATCTTATCCCCATGAAAACTGATAGGGAATCAGTGCTGTGGAGGTCTAGCCTTGACCATGGCCCTCCAGAACAGATTCATTTAGCCCTGACATCAGTTCACTGAACTGCTCAAGCCTTCAGCGTGGCCTGAACACAAAGTTTTCCCTCCCACTGGGAGAGCAAATCCTCCAAAATGAAGCCAAGCAGCCAACAGATGCCAGTGGAGGCATCTGCTCCCCCGAGTGCAGCTCAGACAGAGCAGCAGATTTTTTGGGGTTTGGTGTGGAAAGAGAAGCAGCTCTGCTGCTCAGGCAGTGATGTGCTTTGGGTTATTCTGGGTTGGAATTCAGGGCGTAAATAGGCTCCAACAGAGAACAAACTGAGCACACAGCACCTTTGTTAGCAACTCCAAACCCTCAGAACTGCAGCTGGGGAGTGCCACGGGCACAGCAGTGGCAGATTTTGGCCACCAAGAGCCACCTGCCCATGGCCACGGGGGCTTTGCACCTGGGAGCTCCTTGGAGATGCTGGACCAACAAATCTCTGTGAGAAATGATTTAAAAGCTGTGGCTGGACCCTCTGGGATGGGAGCAGGGCAGGAGCTCCTGGCTGTGCCATCCCCGTGCTGTGACCTGGGGCTGACAGCAGAACAAAGTGACTCTGGTGACACCTCCCTGTAATCCCTGCTGCTGTTTGGTGCCCACAACACAATCCTCCCGCTCTGATTTAATTACTAAACATAAAAGGAAATAAAACGGCGCGATGCAAACAAAGGAATTGCGCTGGGTGTAATTGATGGGAGCTGTTCTCCAGCAGAGCACCATAAACTGCCTGGTTACAATCCCTGTTAGAGGGCTGCAAACACTCTGGCATTTCCCCACACTGACTATGCAGATTACACGAAATTACTGCCTCTTCCTGCCTCTGCCATCTTTTCTAGAACGAGTGTATTTTTTTAAAGACATCCTTGCAGTAAACGTAGGGGAAATAAATAAATAAATAAATAAATAAGGCTCCTGTGAGCTCCCTCATTGCCGGGGGCTCTCAAGCTGGAATGTGCTGAGCAGCTGGCAGAGGTAGCCAAGGAAGGGGTGCTGCACACAGCTTTGTTTTCAATCTGGAATATCAGTTATTGAAGGAATCAAGCCCCTGGCCAGACAAAACAAGGATCATCTCCTCAGCGGATAACGAGCCCAGCTCCACGGCACCTCAGGAATGGCTGCACCAGGATTTATTGAGAGATCACATTAAGCCCTTGGTTTGCTTGTCATAGGCAGCAGATGAAAGGAAACAAGGTTTGCAAACATTGATTTGTGTGTAACGGCTTCAAAAGGTGTGAACAGAAGCGTTTGTTGCTGTTATCCCTGGCTGAGGGCTCTGCCTGTCCATCCACCCTGGGAGCAGGAGAGCCTGGATGGGCTGGGATGAGCAGAGCCTGCTCCTGCTGCCTCTGGGAAGGGGCTCTGCCAGCCCAGGAGCTGCCAAGAGCTCCTCAAAAGGCACAGCAGGAGAGGAAAGGAGTCAGGAGTGTCCTGAGGCCGGGTCTGGATGCACACCAGCACCAAAGCCACCTGCGGATTTTAAAGCCTTTCCCTGCTTAAAGCCCTGATTCAGCAGCAGGTTCTTCTCCCACCTTGCATGGATTGAGTCTGGATGAATAAAGAGGGGAGCTCACACCAAATTCAGCCTGAGAAGGAATTCTTTACTCCAGGGGTGGGGAGGCCTTGGCACAGGGTGCCCAGAGAGGCTTTGGATGCTCCATCCCTGGCCAAGTTGGGCTTGGAGCAACCAGGTCAAGGGAAGCTGAAAGGAGCTGAGCTTTAAGGTCCCTTCCAGCCCAAAGCATTCTGTGATTTTGGGAATTCATCCCCATCCAGGCTGCAGAGAGGCACAGCTACCAGCTGTGCCCCATAAAAGCCACACGTCCCAGTGCTGGGTCAAACCAGCCCGTTCAACCCCATCTTAATACCCCTTAAAATGCTAATTGCCAACATTTCAACCCCTATCTGCATCTGAACTTTAGGTGCCAACTTATTTCCAGCCATATTGGCATTTTCCACTTTTCCTTCTGCATAGATGGAGCTGTCAGCTCAAATTTAATGCATCCAATATTTGGCAAAATTTCTTCGTGATGTCTGGGTGATTCTGGGACAATTTCTTTTTTTCTTTTTCTTTTTTTTTTTTTTTTTTTTTTTTTTTAATTGCAACATCTTGAATCAAAGATAAAATAAGAGTTCCAAACCAGGAAACAGAGTATGGAATTAGAACATTAAGACTGAGAAAAGGATGAGTAAAAAAATGTCACCATGGGTTTGAAGTTTGGGGTGGGAGGGAGGAGCGTGAGCAGGCACTGGAGCAAAGCCAGGAGACTCCAGAGGCACCAGGGGGTGGACTGAGATTCCAGCTGGGAACAGGGGGGACAGCCCCACACCCTGTCACAGTCGTCCCCTGCCACGGAATTACAGGGAATTTTTGGCTGGCTAGATAAGAATTTACTGCGTGCAGTAAAACCCCAATTGTACAATTGAAGTTACAGCAGTAGTGTGTTAATTTATGTCCTGTTCACACAGTTAAAGCAATGACTGGGAGCTAAACCAGGGAGCAGAAATCACCCAGTTTATGGCCCCTATTAGTTCCAAGGGGCTTTGGATAAGACCATACTGGAAATAATAGAAATATCACCAGATGGACCAAAAAAAACCCCAACTTATCAATATCTACATCATCTAATTTATCAGCTAAATCAATTCTAGGTATAGAATATCCATTGAAAAAGAACTACACACATTATAAATCTTGGCCAACATTTAACCAGAAGCCCCTTTTAAATTTTATTTTAATTAAAGCACAATCATTACATTCCCTGTGTATTTTATGACTGCCACTTTATCAAGGGGAACTCCATAAAATACCCAAAGTAAGCAAGAAGTAATAGATAAAAAAGGAAAAATAAAGTATTTCAATCGAGAGAATTATTTCTTCCTCTTAATTATCTTTTTAAATCACTGCACAAGAGAAAACATCCCAGTAAAGGCACAGCAGGCACTGAAAACTGAATTGTTTTGAGTTGGGAGATATAAAAATGTTTAATTTCAGCCTACAAAGTTGCTGGGTTTTAAATGTCCCTCAGTTTATCTGTCTGTTCCTTCTGCCTGCTCCCTTCTGCACAAGTTCTCAAGCCCAGCAGCCCTCAGACTTGGAGGTTGTAAAGATATTAAACTTTGTACAAAGATCAGTTACTTTTAGAAAGCTCAGTCTGCCTTTAAACCCAGATGTGAAACGATTCCATTTTATTCTGATGAAGACGTGGCCATTGGCTGTTTCCACATTTTCCCTCAGAGAAACGTTCCTCCAGCTAAGCAGGAAGTTCAGAGGAACCATTAAAAAACCACACGGGGGTTAATTTGGATGCGGCTAAAAATTCAGGCAACTTCCACGAATCCTGACCTACATTTGAAATTTATTGCAGAAATTCCATCAGGAAGATTCCCTCCTGCCTGGGAGCAGCGTGGCTGGGTCTGGGCTGAGGTGGCCCTGTGGCTCAGGAGCACGGGGGGGCTGCTCGTGACAGGCCTGGGGGAGCTGGCACATCTCAGATGCTGGGAAATCACCTGGGAATGATGGAGTTTGGAAAGAGCTCATCCAGTGCCACCCCAGCCATGGGCAGGGACACCTTCCACTGTCCCAGGCTGCTCCAGCCTGGCCTTGGGAATTTCCAGGAATCCAGGGGCAGCCACAGCTGCTCTGGGAATTCCATTCCAGCCCATCACCACCCTCATTCCTTCCCAATCTCCCGTCCATCCCTGCCCTCTGGCAGTGGGAAGCCATTCCCTGTGTCCTGTCCCTCCATGCCTTGTCCCCAGTCCCTCTCCAGCTCTCCTGGAGCCCCTTTAGGCCCTGGAAGGGCTCTGAGTTCTCCCTGGAGCCTTTTCCTCTCCAGGTGAGCCCCCCCAGCTCTCCCAGCCTGGCTCCAGCCCTTGGAGCATCTTCATGGTCTCCCCTGGACTCTCTCAAGCAGCTCTTTATATTTTGGGGCCCCAGAGCTGGAGGTGCCTCCAAGGCTCAGCCCAGACCTGACCCCAAACACACCTTTCAAACAGAAAGGAACTGAATACAACCATCCTGAGAGTCTGCCTCGATACACTTCCCAAAAACGTTCATTTCCAGAGCACGGCCCAGAGCAGCCCACTAAAACCTGTCACAACACTCAACTATAATCACCAACCTCAGCCTGGGGACAGATCCAAGTAATTTGCTATAAAGGGGTAGGAAAGACAAGTTTTTGGTTGTAGTGCCAGAGGAAAAAGGCTTCAAAGATGTTTCCTGACGTGCTGGCTGCTGCTCTGAGAGTGATGCTGAAGAGCAGCTCGTAATGAAAACCGACAGTGACAGAGCTTACACAACTTCACACGTGTAACACCCGGGCAGTGCCTGGCAAAAAACAGCATTTAAGGCAGTAACAAGCTCAAAGGAAACTCTAATAGCAAGCACAGAGATCCCTCTGGAGATGTCTTGTGGGAAAATTACACTAAACCCCAGTATTGACATAAGGTTAAAAGATATTCTAAATCAATTGACATTTAAGGCTGCAGCAGTGTTAGCATGTCTGGAAAATGCAAAAACCTTGTTAACCCCCTTGTATCGGTCTTTAACTCGAAAATGCTGCCTCCATTTGATACTGGGAAGGAGATTTTCAGTATAATCAGGAGGTTTTAACCTACTAAGAACCAGCCATACAGTGAATTTTCGTGTTAAACAGAACGGGCTGCAATCCCAACTCTCATCAACCAGCTGGGGATTTCTCCCTGGCCTCCCTGCCTCTCTTGCTCATCCAGAGGAAGCTGGAAGGAGTCAAATGAGAAATAACTTTTACAGTGTCACCCCAAAATTCCTCATTTCCGTGGGCCCCCAGCTGTTCTCCTCTGAGGCTGCAGCACATCCCTGCATTAGGAGCTGCTTCCCGTGGTGTTCAGCCCTCCCAGCTCTGCAGAGGGTTTAAATTGTTTCCTGTTCCTTCCATCTGGGATGTGGTCACCAAGCTGTCTCTGCTGCTTCCACCCCACTAAACCCCATTATGGTTTAATGCTCCTCCACCCTCCCTCTCCTGGGAGCAGATGGTGAGCACACACACACACACAGAGACACACAACTTCATCAAATCTCCTCAAATCCATAATTTATAGGCAGGGAAGTTCATCAGCCACCTAACCTCATTAGCTTCTCATGCCCCACTTGCAAAACTTCAGAGATCCTTCCAGAATTATTTATGAAATCCCTGAGAGGTGAAGAAAGTTCTAAACAAGTTGTATTTTAAACTGGTGCCCAGGAACTGAACCTGAAACCAACTCGTGCCAAACCCCAGCACTGTGTGCAGCCCTTTGCTCTTTAATAGATTAATTTTTTTTTCAAAGCTCAGCTTTGAAAAAAAAGTCAAATAATCCTTTTAGAAACCTTCAGGAAGACTGGACAAATTAACTTCACAGCTGAAGGGCTACAGCAAATAAAGTCAACACCCCAGAGCATCATAACAATTAGCATGTAACATACAACAGGCATCAGAACAACTCACTAAGCCACATCCCCTGGCTTTTTAGCCAAAAATGGAAACTTCCTGCCCAAATCAGTGCACCTGTCACGTTAGGAAGATAAATGAAATTGTTTAAATAAACACGTGACACAACATAAGTTTTAATTCCCACGCTGCCTAAATCCCACAGTTCACAGTCATTTCAACTCAGCTTTTTAACACATGAAGAATTATCAGCATAGCCTAATCCAGCCTGGCTTATGGCTGGAGATTTCTTTTCCTGCCCAAAGCAGAGAGCCCTGCAGGAGGTGCAGCTCCAGTGCAGGAGGTGCAGCTCCAGTGCAGGAGGTGCTGCTGCCCCTGCCCAGCTCAGCTCCTGTCCCCTCCTGCCCCCTGCAATGTCACAAACGCTCCCAGACAGCTGTGGCACACAGCCCCGAGGTTTTTGTGAAGTGCAGCTGCTCGGTTTAACCAGGCAGAGAATTGAGGGATTTTATCTAGCAGGACACCAGTTCTGCTCTGCCACAAGTTCCAGGACAGCAAAATCTGTACTCAAGCTCCTGAGGAAAATCTCAGCTGGGACTTGAGTTTTGTCACAAATCTCACACAATAATCCATAAAGATGAAAGCTGCAGAGAGCCAGAGTAGTTTTATAACATCTCTTAGCACAAATGCAACATGACACGTGCTCTCAGAGCTGTTTGTTGAGATGTAGCTCGTGTGGTTTTTCATTACTTTAATACCAGTTTGCTTTTCCCCTCACTAGCACGATTTCACCTGCAACATGTGTTTATTTTGAGGGGTTTGGTACTCCCTGAGCTTGGCACAGCAGGTGTTTTCTTTGGAAAAGGCTTGAAACAACAACAGGCCGTGTTTCCCTGAGGGAACAGGGCCCAGCAGGTGCCTGCCCAGCATCCCCTGAGCATCCCAGCTCCTGTCCCAGCAACAACCCAGAGCTGACACAAACAGCACTCCAGCACATCTGCACCTCCAGCAGAGCTGCCAGGGCATGGCTTCATCAGCACTACTGTGACATTCCCATTCTCTGGACAGACAGACACAATTCTGTCTCTCAGGAGAAGCACAGAGAGAAGAAGAGAAAACAATCTTTCTCTCTGCTCCTCTGTTTTGCCCATGTCGAATGTGGTGTGGAGATTGTTCACCTGCAGTGATTGCTGGGCTGGGTTCTGGTGAAGGTTGTTTGGGGTCAGTGACCAATGGGATCCAGCTGTGGCTCGGGCTCTCAGCAGAGTCACGAGTTTGAGAGGTGAGTAAGAAATATGTAGAATAGTACAGTATCTCTTTAAATAGCATATTAATCTCATATAGCATAGTTTTAATAAAGCTATCCTTCAGCTTTCAGACATCAGCATTTTTCCCCATCGGGGGTCGCCTGATTTCTGATACACTGTAGAGGAATTTCTCGTGGAACAAGGACATGCTATCCTAGATGCTATTCCTTTGCAGGAACTGGACAACCCTGGCCTGCAGATTACAGAATTCCTTTAGTTACTTTAAAGTTTTTAGGACATCCTTGAGAAGACAATAAGCTTTGTACAAACACAACAGTCAATGCTGGACGCTGAAAAACTGCCACGTACTATAACCTGATCAGACCTTGCAGTATAACAGCCAAGCAATAAGTGACTTGTAGATGTAATCATATCACATTAGCCAATGAATATTAATTAGCCACTGTATAATGTAAGGCGATAAAGGTATAAAACATGAATAAATTAGACAATATTTGACAAATATTAGACAAAATTTGAGTGTCATTATTCTGGCCAGCTCTCCGTGGGACCCTCTTCAATACACTACAGCTGATCAGGCACCTTCTGCAGGAGGAGCCTGGCATTGAACACATTTTACTGCCTGCAGCTCACAGAAAGATGGTTTGGGCTCTACTGAAGCATAAGGTCTCGTCACTAATACATTTACCCCAATCTGTGGGGTTAATCACCCACACACCACCAAGCCCTTGTCCCCTAAAAGGACTCTACACGTCCCTCACATTTGTTGGAATCCGAAGTGCAAGGAGCTCTCAGACCTTCGGGCTTGTAAGCCAAAGCTTAGAATTAGGCACAGGATTTGATCTGAGACCTTGGAAGAGGCTTCTAAACTGAGGTGCTAGAAGCGAGAATGTGGATTTGTAGCCTAAAGCAGAGACACGTTAAGAAGAGGAAATTTTAGAGTTTTAGAGCTTAAGATACAGAAAAAATAAAAGTAGTTACAGAGGTAAACAAGTTTAAAATGCAATATTGTGTCATAACAGGGTGGGCTAAGATTGGCTACCCACTGTAGCACGGGTCCATAAGATGAAATATTTAAGGATTGAGTCAAAAGCATAAATATCCTTGTTAGCAGGGTTTTATTGGTCAATAAATCCTTAGAAGGTCCTGTAATTAAGAGTCTTGTGGCCTTCTGAGCCATGCTGTGAGATGTGAGCAGAACTCACCCTTCCTGTCTATGTTGAAGATAAGAACAATAAACTGCATCATCTAAAAAACTCAGAGGTCCCGTCTCTAACTCATCCAAAATTCCTTCAAAAATCCCCATAACATCCACTGTGTACGTCATGTGCATCATTATTTCTCACTGATATCCACCAAAGCCTGCCCAGAAAACAGCCAAGATCCTGCCTTTTCCACAGGAAAACCCCCCACACCTCTGGAATGGCACCACTCATCTCCAGGCTGCAGGATCTGCTTTTTAGTGCAGTTTTTAGCTTATACTGATATTTTTAAACACCAAAAAGCAGCTAAAGGCAATTAATTTCCTCTTAAACATCTCTTCTCACTATAAACCACTGAGGTTTCATAATCCTTTCCACAGTAACTCACCAGTGCATGTGGCAGCTGTTCCCAAATTCCTCCCAGTGGCCTCACACTCGATATTTCCCCACACACGACGCATCCACACCCTCAGCACGAAGCTGTTCCTGTGGACCCAGGTTGCCTTATTTACATTTCCTTTGCAGAGCACTTGAATTCCATCCCCTGACACAGGGTTTCCTTGTGGCAAGCCCTAAATTTGCCTTCTTCAGTCCATTTGCCAACTGCCTGGGACACTCATTCTGCCCTCTCCTTAAAAATCTGCACTGCTGATTTTTGCCATGAAACACTTTATTCCTTTGCTGTCCTCCTGATGCTTCTCTCTGAGTTTAAATCACCATTTTTCCATGCTCAGGTCCAGGTTGGTAATGGTGCAGCCCTTTGCTGTGTAAGGCAACAGCTTTATGGGCTCCTTGAGAATATGGAGCTTTTAATTGTGGTAGCAGAACTCTAAGGAAGCTTTTCAGGGCAATAAATTCAGGCAAATCTTACCTGGGATGCAGAGCTGGGCTCCCCCTGTGCCCCAGAACTTCTGCTGCACCACTGTGGACTGAGCACTGCTGAGCTGAACAGTCCAAATTCTGATTTATTCCTGGTTCCGAGCCAAATGCACGGCGTTGCTGCAGCCAAGAGGTAAAACTGCAGCTCAGGAATGAACAGCTCCAAGAAATCCAAGATCCCACCACGGCCCCAGAGCCTGGGTGGCTGGAAAGGTGCAAAGATGCTTTCTTTTAAAAGGAACCTACATTGCCAGCATGGGAAAAACCCCACAGAGAAGGGCAGATCCTGCACTGGTACTTCCTGGGAATGAGGTCTGACTTGTTCAACTCAGGCTATTGATACTCTGAAACCCAAAAGCAACAGGATTTTCATCACTCTCATAAAAAATTTAACTATTTCATGGTTCAATATACAAAACCCTCAAAGTTTAATCAGAAATGACATTACCAAAACTAAAGCAGGGAAAATCTGAGATGGTATCTGTTGCTTTCAGCAATAAAGGGCCTCAAATGATGTGCAATAAAGCATTTAAAGGATACAGAAAATACTGTTTTCTGCTACGTTCCTCAGGGGTTTAAGAATACCGTGGGTTTCTTTATGAAATCAGTAAAGAAACCTTTCATTTAATAATTTTTACAGCTCTGTGAGAGTAAAGCTGATAATCTGCTATTTTATTCCACCTGCTGTGGGCTCCTGTCCCCACCTCTCCCCTCTTCCACTGAAAAAGAAGAGAGATGGAGAGAGACTTTTTACGAGGGCCTGGAATGACAGGGGAGGGGGGAATGGGTTCAGATTATTATTATTATTATTATTATTATTATTATTATTATTATTATTATTATTATTCAGCTATTATTTAAAATTCCTCCCTGTGGAATGCCCAGAGAAGTGCCCAGAGAAGTGCCCAGAGAAGCTGTGGCTGCCCCTGGATCCCTGGAAGTGCCCAAGGCCAGGCTGGGTTGTGGCAAGCATAAAAACATTATTTAGGAAATTCATTATAGTGGTCAAGTTTTGCTCAGTTGGGCTAAGAGAGTTTGGGGTCAAGTTTCAACAAAAAGATAAAACCCCCTCTTAATTTAAAAGCTTTGGAGGTCTCAATGTAGAAGCAAGACGTCAGTATGGGTTTATTTATTATTTTCAGGGAAAATAGATATCTATATATTTAAATATATAGATATTTATCATTTGAAAGGAAAATGTGTATATTTGCAGAAGCCTTACTGAGAACTCTGGGTTTTGGTACCGTGATTTGTGCTGAAGCCCTACCTCTGATCATTACAGAGACTCTGAAATTACAACATTCCTAAGAAAATTAATTATTTCCATAAGGCTCCTATCAGCCCTCTCACTGGTGCTGACTGGGGATGTCTTTTATTCTGAAATGAGGGCAAATTCTGCTTTCCAGGAGGGAAAAAAAAACCGCTGGAAACAAGAAACCTGCCTCTTATGGCTCCCACTTAACTCTGAGAGCTTCCCCTCCACCCCCAGGTGCCTGGGCAGGGCAGGGTGCCCATTCCTGAGGCCCAGCTGTGACATTCCATGGAAATTCCATCATCTCTGCTCAATCTCTCCCTCATTCCACCCCTCAGAACATCGGCAGCACAAAGGTCACTGCTGTTCTTTTTTCCTGGGATGTTCTCCCCGGCCAAACCCAAGGAGAACACTCCCTGTCCTCACCCTGGGACGTTTCCTGGGATGTTCTCCCCATCCAAACCCATGGAGAACATTCCCTGTCTTTACCCTGGGACATTTCCTGGGATGTTCTCCCCATCCAAACCCATGGAGAACATTCCCTGTCTTTACCCTGGGACATTTCCATGCTGTTCTCCCCACCCAAACCCAAGGAGAACACTCCCTGTCCTCACTCTGGGACATTTCCATGCTGTGCTTTTCTCTGCTCTCACCCAGTGCCTGTCCAGGACAAAAATTGCAGAAAAATCATCTGCAGGATTTCCTGCAACTCGTGCATCTCCCCTGCTCCTCAAATCAAAGCAATTCCAGCTCCAAGGTTTTGAGCCCAAAATCCAGGGACAGAGCATTAAACCCAGTGTGTGACAGGCACATGGAACTGCAGAGTGGCATTTCCCAAGGCCACACAACGTCCCCAAAAATCCATTCCCCCGAATTCACACCGTTATCAATCCTCAATGTCACTGCAAGCACTCGGGAACTGCAAGGCCTTGCAGAAAGCAGGGCAAGACCCAAAATGTGAGGCTGGTTTTAAAGCTATCGACTGCTGCTCTTGGCCAGAGGGATCCAGGAGGCTGCAGGAAGGATCAGCACGTGGATCAAGGGAGAAGGGAGTGCTGCAGCCCTCAGACATCGATTTTTGTAGTATTTTTAAGAATAAAAGCAAATACTTAGAGGTTTCAACCATTTATCCCACAACTCTGATTTCTGCCTTCATAACACACCAAGGAACCAATGTGAAAAGTCTTCCTGGGCAAAGCACATCCTTCTCTGAACTCACTTCTCAGCATTTAAGTGAAAGAAATTAATATTAAAGGCACAAAGCTCAGAAGTTTGAAAGCATGGTGAAAGGCATCAGGCATTGCACTGTCCCACCCCTGTGTCCCCAGTGAAAGCTGCTCTCTCTAGAAATAATTTCTGTATTCTACCGGAGAATGCAGCAGCCAGAAAAATTCTATTTGTGCCAGATAGTTTTTCCTCTTTTTGTCCCTGCTGTACCTGGCTGAGCTGCTCCTGCTCCTCCTGGAGAGTTTTACTGCTGCTTGGCTCTGAGGTGACGCGGTGCCATCCTGCACGGGGAGATCTTTGACTCCTGCACAAACTGAGCTTGGTCCTGAGGAGAGGCAATTTCCTTAAAGAACCAGTGCTGTGCCTCTACAAGAAAAGCCCAGAACTGCTCAGCTCTGAGCTGAGGATTCTGTCTCAGCAGCAAAGAGAGAAGAGAACGCCAGGAGCAGCCAGAGGAGGAGAGTTGGGGTGTCCAGGGATGCTCTGAGAGCCAGCAGAACTCCTTGGGCTGCACGAGGGATGCAGGAGCTGCTGCCTGCCTCATCCCTGCCTCGTCCCTGCTGCTGTGCCCTCAGCTGGGATGTGCAGGAGGCTTCTCCCTGCCCTGCATCCCTGGGGAGCAGCAGCAGCTGAGCCGTGCTGGAGGGAGGGAGCAGCACCTCCTGCCAAGGGGAGCATCCTCGCTCCCAGCCACCGACACCAGGGAAGGCAAAATGCAGAATGAGCCCAGCTCACAGCCTCCCACCCTGTCCCCACAGAAGATGGGTGGAGAGCCCCTGCAAGGAAGCAGGGATGGAACTGAAGCACCACTGTGGATTTCTCTCTCAGGGTTCCTAAGGGTCAGGGTGACCCCGAGAGAGATTGTAAAGAGTCTTTGCTTCCCCAGCCCGAATGCAGCCAAAAAAAGCCTGGAATGCTTCCAATTGTGCTTTCAAGGTTGTTTATTTCTTGTTATCTAAATGTTCTTTCTCTGGCCTGCTGAGCTCTGCCTAGCAAGGAGGCCATGGCCATCTGCCCTCGAGCCCTGGGCGGCTCCCACATTATACACTCAAAACTACGTGTCTGTGTTTACAGTTTATTACCAATTCCTATCATCTGTGTTAGACTGTGAATCTCTACTTTAAACCAATAGAAAAGTGTCACCAGCACAGCGAGACATGGAGGGCAAGGAGAAGGAGAAGAAGGTCAGGACACGCCCAAATCCCTCCATCTTGTACCCCCTTGAACCCCATTCTAAAAATCCCAAAATTGTACTTTTTCACCCTGTGTTAGTTCAAGTATCACACTGCTCAAACCCTTGTGGTTTGTAATTCCTCACACAGAGTTGGCAGTTTTTTCCACGGGCTAAAATGGAAGCCACAGGTGTTTTTGCCTTCATGCCAAGGTCTCTGAGCCCCCTGCCAGGGTCTGGAGCCAGCCAGGGCAGCCAGAGGGATGTGCTGGGCTCCAACAACCACCTTGCTTCCCTCTACCTAAAGCTTTACTTCATCTCTGTTTAAACTTTGTGGAGCAGACTCTTCTCAAAGTCTCCACTTCAAAGGCCCCAACAGAAAACATTTTCTCAGGATTTCCTTGCAGTGAGGGCAGCTGTACAGACATTTCCTCCTCCCCAGCCTGCAGGTTTATTGCTCTACAGATATTTATTTATCACATTCACCAGTTCCTGAGGTCAACATAACAAATATTTCATAACAAATATTTTATCTTTAAGCAAACAGATTCTGTCCCCAGGGTCCTTGTGAAACCCCTGCACAGCCCAGGAGTGACACAAAGCACTGGGAGTGGAGGGACTGAATTTACTCCGTGGATGTGCCCCAACAGCTGCATGAGACAGGAGAAATGGGGGAGGAAAGGTCTGGAAGGGGATCTGCTGCAGGAAATACCTGCAGGACACCTGCAGAGTTCATCCCCAACCCAGAGGATGCCCAAGGACACTGATCCCAGACTCAGCACAGAGGAAATCCCTGCATTAAGGAATTGCTTCCAGGCCTTCAGCAAAAGCTCTATTTACTTTATGCAATATAAACTGGAATAAAGCAAAGCCACAGGAAAGGAGTGAGTGTGATGGACAGACAGAGCAACATCCCACCTCCATCCAATCCACACAGCCTCCACAAGTGGCTGCCTGGGACTGTTGAATATGAACTTCTTTGTAATCGAGAGCAAAATACATATTTCAGTTTTGTTCCCATGTCATTTAGTTATTTCTGCATTTGGCTATTACAAAATAAAAAATTATATTATTCCATTTTTAATGTAAGATTCCAAAACTGCAGCTTTTACAAAGATAACCACGCTCTTATTATAACTTTATGCAAATTGCCATAGATCCAGTGAATTCAATTAACTGAATTGAATTCCAATTTGCAGAGAAGCCTGGTCCAATAATTCAAAAACTGCATTTCTTGAACAGTTTTTAGTTGGCCAATGCTTATAAATCTGTCATTTCTATTTGGACTATTGTTCCAGAGCTGTCAGCACACACATTTCATAGAAACCACGAGATGCCCACAAAAACAGGTTAATTAAGGAGTTCTCATACATCCCAGTCACATTAACAAGCAGAGCCCGTGAGCAAACAAAAAGTGAAGCAAATGAAAATATCCTGGAGTATTTATTCCATAATAAAATGGAAATAAAGGCTTTAATTGCCTTCAAGTTCTATTCAGTCTTCATTTCCTTAGCAATTCCACAGACTCAGATTTTATTGTTCCTCGGGTTGGACTCACTGTGCTGCCCTGTGACTCGGATTCGTTTCTAAATGGTGGCAGTAATTAGCAAACAGGATTCCTTCCAGCTCTGTCTGTCCCTGGTGGGATGGATCCCCCTGGAAACAGCCCATCAAAGGCAGGAAAACGTGCAACTTTAAAAGGTGTGATGGCTCAGTGACTCCTTTGAGGTGGAATTCAGTGCAATACAGGAGATGTTATGGCAAAGAGAGCAGAGATTCATCAATAAATCACTCCATATGTATAGGAACCATCACCAAAATGGGAACTGATGGATCCTGTGATAGAGAACACTGTGAGAGGAGGGAGAAAACAGGAAAAAAACTGCATTAAGGGGTGCAAAAGGAAACGTTGAAGCCGCTGAACAAACCACAGCAATCTCATCTAACAACGTTTCAGACCCCTTATTTTGTCAGGCTGGGTAAAGCAATGGATGTTCCCAAGATCGGAGCACTGTGGCAGTGCCTGGGGAGGCTGAGAGGGAGACAGGAATTATTTATATTAACACAAACACCACAAAATTGGGGACAGCTCTCCAGGAGCTGCTTCTTTCTCTGGGTGTGCTCCCTCCCACACCCCTCCTCTATAAAGCAAAATAATTCCTTTCCTACAAGTAAAACCCTCCCCTAAAATGAACTTTACACCCAGCAAACTTTGCTAAAACTGCCGTGTTTTTCCAAATTCTTGTTTTTCAGTTTTTGTCTCTGTGATCAAGGGTAGATTTTCCAGTTGGGAGCAAATCAGCTTTGCAGTGACATTTCTGTCCTTGCCTGAAGGAGCCTGTACTCCTGGAGAGTCGTAGAGTGAGGAAATTAAAACAAAAATAATTAAGGAATGCAGGTGAGGAAATGCTGATCCTGTGATTAATAAATGACACCAATTTGGGACTTGGTGTATATCCAGTTGGAACTCAATAATCTTTAAGGTCCCTTCCAACCCTTCTTAGAGTCTGAAAAATAAATGAGGAAAAAAAATAAAGCACCTCTGTGATTAATAAACTACACAGAGCATCACAATCTGTGGTTGTGCTTTTTTAAATGGCTTAACATCCTCCAGGCTGAGCTCACAGAAAACTGGTTTTTCACAAAAGTTCACTGTTTGGACAGAAAATAACTTTTTTTTTTTTTTGCAATAACAAGCTCCTTTATTTCTTGGACACAAGCTAAGCCACCTCAGCCAAAATGAGGGGGACAGTTTGGAGGGATCCCACTGCAGGACAATTTTTTTTTTTTAATTTAGTCACCCATATTTGTGAATTTCATTTCATTTCACATATGCCACCCCAGGGAATGGCTGTGCTGCCTGTTAGGTGATGCTCTCTCACTGCACCTGCTCCAGCCTGCAAAAGATGGGAAGGTGAAGCTGTGGAGTGCACAAAAAAAAAAAAAAAAAAAAAAAGAGGATGAGGTGGTTACAGAAGCCAAAACTCTATTTTTTTTTTTTTATGGCAATAGTAGATTTTAAATAATATTTAGAAAGCCAAATACGTGGAAAAGGTTTGGACAGCACCCTGACACAGCAGCACTTCCTTGGTGTGCATCCACCAGGGATCACTCCAGGGAATAAAGAGCACAAGTCAGATTCCATCCCAGAACATTTGTTGTTGTTGTTGTTGTTGTGGATTTGCCATTAAGGAATTACTTGCTAGGAGCAAAGTATCCAGGAAACCATTCAAAGTACAATCCCCAGTCTTTTATGATTCAGCTCAGTCGTTTCCAGTAAATAAGAGAAGTCAAGAATAACTTTAATTACTCAGCTTCAGCAATTTCTGCCATAAAAGATGAGAGCTATCAGCTCCAAGTATGTACTGCAGGAGTGAAAAACTCAGGCTGGAGATCCACAAAAAAGCACTTAGCTTCAGAAAAAGAAGGAAAATTACCCTATGTGTTATTTTAGACTGTATAAAGACGGCCATGGAAGGGCAGATTTATTCTCTCTTCCATCTTTGTTGACTTCCCAAATGGATCAGAGTCATCAAAGGCAGAGCAGGGATGCTCAGTGCAGCTCATCCTCTTAATGCTGCCTGTATTTCTCTGCCATTAAAACCCCAGCAAAAAACATTCCTGAGATGATCACAGAATATTGAACTGCTGAGAGAACTGGTTCATCACTCCACCACACCAAACAGTGCAGTTTGTCAATCTGCAAATATTTCAGAACAGAGAATAAATAATCTGTGCAAAGCCAAAGCTGCACGCCCAGGAACAGCTCCTGCAAGCCAGCAAGCCTCAAAAATGTGAAGATTTGAATGATTTGTCCCTTTTCTGTTATTTATTGTGCCTTTTTCTCCCAGAATCCCAAACTATCAATTCCCAGAGATGGTGCCCACACCCCATTCCGATGATATTGTGGCACTCAGGTGCTTCCAGCACCCCTAAAACCACTTCCAGGGAAGCTGCTGTTAAACCCTGGGGTCACAGCCAGGATTGCTGCTGCCTCCCACCCAGCAGGGCTGTGTAGGGACTGTGAACTCTTCCATGGTGACCTCCTCTGGAACCACTTCTCACTTTTCCAGGCCAACAAGACCTTGGAACAGGAATTGTTCAGCCTCTGCCTCTGCAGAGGTTGCTGATTGCAGTGTTTGAGGGGTAAATTATTGCTCAATGTGCTGTCGTGGATAATTACAGACACTTTAATTGCTTCAGGTCTTTGAATTGCCAAGTCCAGGGATGAGGAGGGGCAGGAGGGAACTGAAGCCTCTAAAATTCCGTGTGACAAGCTGCCCCTCTGCGTTTTGGGGTCGTTCCTTAGGGACCAAAGCAGGATAAAAGGAGGTAACATCGTTTTCCAAAGACCTCACCTGTGCCTATCTCCACAGCTCCTCTTTGCAGGGGAGAAATTCCTGGGAAAGCACTCCTGTGTGTGTTCTTTGCAGCCCTGTGTGCTCTGCAGAGGTGAATTCCTGCAGGGACATTGTCACTGAGCCTTGGTCACCTCCCCTGGCCCTGCCTTGCATGCTCGGGGAAGGGAAGTTCCCAGAACTATGGCCTGGAGTCAGGGCAATGTGGAAAAGCAAAAACCTCCAGAGCATCCACACCTGCAAGTTTTCCTACACGGCAACAAATTTTGAGTAAAAATTACAGAGTTTGGCTCCTGAAGCAAGTCCAGACAGCAGCTGGAGCTGCCTTTGTCATTGATTCAGACAATTCTCTCCTAGCACTCATAAAAATCCACAAATCTCCCATCCCCAGAAGTTATTAGAGATATTTAAAGCTCCTGAAATAAGTCAGATTGGCAGATGTGAAACACGAGTTCTGCTTTTACCCACAGAGAGGGAACCGTGCAGAAATCCCTCAGACTGGTTTGCACATCCCTCTCCTCTCTGAGCCTTCCTCCCCAGTGGCAAAGGGAAAGGAAATAAAATAAATAAATACAATTCTGCTGATGAAATACAGCACTGGACTTGCTGCAAAATAACCTTTTATCACCCAGAGCACAAAGTGGATCTTGTGAAAAATTTTAGCATTTAAAAAAACATATCAGCTCATGATTTCAATTTATAAATATTTTTCCAGGATCCATTTTTTTTGTTTCTCTGTTTGCCAGACAGAGAGACACATAACAAAACTAATTATGGTGCTAATTTGCATTGTAATACTGAGATTTGTAATGAAGGAACACGTTCAGGGCTGATGGAAGTGTTACAAAGTGCATGCTTGGTTCTCCTGATTTTATCCCAGCTGGGTGATGCAAAACTGCAGGAACTGGAGCTGGAGAAGACATGAGGTAAATGGTGTTGAATTACTGGGATGGGATAGGGGGATATAACTTAGGATTTATCCTGCTGCACTTCTGATGAGCTGCAGGAATGTTGGAATATCCTGTGGGAACATCAAAGAAAGGGGAACAAAGAGCCATCCTATTTTTTAAAAAAGTAAAATCTCAAATGCAGTGAATCTGTGGCCATTTCCCCAATCATTGCTCCCCAAATGCCTCAGTTATCCCCAGCTATGATGGATGGCAACTCCTTACCAGTCTTTCCCTGAAAATTTCCAAGCACTGCACCTGTCTCCCCTCCTTGAGGTAACATCCTGTGGTCCTGCACATCTCATTCCCCAAAAACTCTCTCCTCCTCTGTCACGTTTTGCACATCCTGCTCAGCTCTCCTCCTCAGTCCCAGGCTCCACGGGGCCTTTCCCAGCCTGCAGCTCTCCTGTCCTGAGGCTCAGAGAGGCTGCCTGGAACCCCTGGGACATCAGGAACTAAGGTCGGCTTTGCCCTGTGGATTCTTTATTGCTGATGGAAATGGAGACACCAGAGAGCTCCCAGCTGGAGCTTGGAGCCCTGGCAAAGCTAAGGAGAATGGAAAATGCCTTTTCCTCTCGGGGTCTGGGTGTTGGGATGACCCCAAGAGTGTAAAAGTCCTTGTTCTCCCAGCCCGTGCAGCCAGAGAAGGAGTCTGAATGTGCAGGGTCGGCTTCTCAAGGGTGTTTATTTTCCCTTCTCTAGAACATTCTCTCTCTGCCCTGCTGAGCTCTGCCCAGCAGCTCGGCCATGGCATTCTGTCTGCCCTCAGGGCAGTGTTCACATTTTATACCAAAAACTCCGTGTGCCGTGGTTACAATAACGTGCCAATGTCTGTCATTGATGTTGGGCAGTGTGTCTGTGCCTGAAACCAACAGAAAAGTGTCACCAGCACAGCGAGACATGGAGGGCAAGAAGAAGGAGAAGGATGTCAGGACACACCCAAATCCCTCCATCTTGTACCCCTGAACCCCATTCTAAAAGCCCCAAAATTCTACTTTTCCACCCTGTGTTAATTCAACTACCACACTACTCAAACCCTTGTGGTTTGTAATTCCTCACACAGAGTTGGCAGCTTTTCCCACGGGCTAAAATGGAAGCCACAGGTGTTTTTGACTTTGTGCCAAGGTCTGTGAGCCCCCTGCCAGGGTCTGGAGCCAGCCAGGGCAGCCAGAGGGATGTGCTGGGTTCCCACATTTCCCCTGGAAACTCAGCAGACTGAGGAACAGTAAAGCATGAAATCACACCCAGCACTGCTCACACACACCCCCTGCACGTGCCTTTTGATATCAAATACAGCACAGCGATTTCTCACTGGTCCTACCTGGACATTTTGTTTGCAGCCAATGACTCAGAAAAGATTTTGAGCCTTGGTCACTTTTTGTCTGTGGCAAAGCTGAAATTCTCACCTTGAACCTGATTCCCTGTGGAAGCATCAGTGTTTTTCAATCTGATAACACAAAACCAGGCTATAAATAGATGCCAAGACCATTATTTTGGGGTCAGATGATGGCAATTCGTGTCACAGGCTTAGGTCAAGCTTCACCTGCCTGGCTTTGGGCTTCAGACCCAAATGAAGCCTCTTGAGTCTGGGTTTAACCCCCTGAGCCAGGCCAGCATCAGCAGCTTTGGCTACACAAGCACACGGCTCAAATGAGGATTTCTGGTACCTCCAGGCTGCTCCTGCTGTGAATTTTCACAGCATTTTTTTCCCCAGCTACACTCACCCCGTGCCACCACCCACTCCCAGCCCCTCCAGAGCTCATCCCCCACTCTGCAGCTTGTCAAGGGACACCTCAGACACTCCAAGGAAAGCAGTGCAGCTCTGATAGAAATGTTGGTGGGGAGTTAAGAACCAGCAATGCTCCAGCAGTGCTTGTGCAAAGGGCAGTGAGAATTAACCCCTTCCAGAGGCTGAGAAAGCTTCCTAAAAGCTGTTTTAGATTTTGGCCTGTCCACAGTTTCTCCAACCCAAAATAAAGTCTGTTAAAGCAGCCGTGAGTTACAAACACAGCCAGAGCTGCTGCCTCATTAAAGACACTGAGCATGTTCTAATACTACACTGCCAAGCATTTTAAATAGTTTTATTACATGTCTGAATGTCAAACGCCAAGAAACCAGATTATTTCAGGTCAAACTGTGTCACCTCTGTCACCTGCCTGGCCCTGCACAGGGAGCACAAAGCCAGGGAGCTGCCAGCCCTTGGAACTTCTGGAAACCACATTTAAACCTGGATAAACTGAGGGACCAACACCAATCCCAGCCAAACACAGCCCCGTGCTCACACAAAGCACAAAACTTCTCCTCGTCTCTACTTGCTGAAGTGTGTAAAGGTCTCTCAATTTGATGTTCTACACCTAAAAGAAGAACTCAAAGATGCAAAGTCACAGTTAATGAGTATTTTTCAGGTAATGGAGCTGGTGCACGTGACAGAATCTCAGGGCAGCAATTCCAGTTCATCAACTACCACTGGTTTATCTGGAAATAAGAATAAAAAACCAAGACCTCTGAACAGGTTACACCACATAAGTAGATTACAGCTGATTTCCTCATTATGATCCATTACATGAGGAAAATACAGCCATTAATTTATGCCTGGGATGGAGAGAATTTGCCATGATTCAATAGAACTTGATGGAATTGATAGAGTTATCTGCAGGAAGGAAAGAGGGGTATTACCAGAGTATCAAATGCAAAGTACTCCAAAAAATAGAAACGATGGTTTGAGGGAAGAGATTTCACCCAGGAAATGATGGCTAGCAGATTGAAAATTAATCTCAGAGACAAAAGGGACAACGCTGTGCCTCGGCTTCCCTCTCTTCCTCATGCACCAAAATCTGAATTCTCTGGTATTTAAGTTTCTCAGGAGCAATCATTTTCTATTGCCAGAGTGAAAGTGACTCCTCCTCTCAAACCACATGAATTCCAGGCACCTTCAAACTCTGGATTTGCAGCTGTCCACGTCTTTATTCCCCTCTCCCACTGACATGGTAAGAGCACAACTCCCCTGAACAAAAACTGACACATTTCAGGCAGTTTTGCTGGAATTATCCCCAGCTCCCAAGAACATCACTGATGATCAGAATAACTTTTTTTTTTGAGATTTTCCAAGCTGTCCTTCCCCTAGTGTAAAGCAAAGTCTCTGAATGTCAAAATGTGGTTTATTAATAGGGAAAAAAGCCATTAGTAACATTTAAGTTCATCAAGCGCCGAGTGTCCCCTCTGATAGGAGCAGGGCACACCTGCAATAATTACTGCAGAGAAATTAGCAACCTTTCCATGCTCCAGTGGCCCCGTGGAGTGTTGCTTTAGTTCATCCAAGTGCAGGGAATAGATTGAATTCCCTGCTGTTTTCTGCAGACAGCCAATTACAAACTACCTGCACACTTGATGCTCCTGACCTTGCCCAGAACAATATCGGGGCTGATGGGCTGAGGCACTCTCAAATGGTAAAAGTCTGCAGCAAAAAGCCAGAAAACTCCTCCCTCCAAAGAGTATTAGGAAGTTTACAGTAGGATTATTGTAATTGGCCTCTTAAACCTATACTATTTGCTTTAAATCCTTCTATCCCACTCGCTCTGGCTCTACTGGAAATGAGGGAAAGTATTACAAATAATTTCTTTAAATGCACCCAAAAAAAAAAGCCCTAAATCCCCGCCCCACCCTAAAAAAACTCCAAACAAACAGAAAACAACAAAAAGCCCCAAAACAAAACATCAACAACCAAAAGTAAACACCAAACCACCCCCCCAAAAAAATCCCACGCAAAGCAAAATTCACTTTTCACCCACCAGAATTTTTAGCTTTCCCAAATAACCAAATTCACACTCAGTGCCAAATTAAGCCACAGTTTCAGCCTAAACTGGCCCAAAATATCCTCCCATCTCCCCCCCATTGATATTAATGTCTGATGCAGGCTGTGCTTCTGCTCCAAGCAGATGGTAGCTGTGTGGGCTGCTGGAATTTCTTTGAGCATATCATCTCCACAAGTCCTTCATTCGCTCCAGGACCGAGTGTTTGAAGCCAGGCATTCAGAAAAAGCAGTCAAAGAAAACGTTGCTATTTCTGGTTTACACAGTTGGTGTGTTTTGTTTATAAAAACGAGCTGGAATAACTTTCTGTGGAAACATTCGTCGTTTTTCATTTCCCTCCTGTCAAAAGCTTTCTAAATTGAAGTTATTACAGCTTTTATAATTTGGAACTTCCAAAATCCCTCAAGGTGAATGCAGAAAATTTATTTTCTGTTTAACATTACGTGACACTGCCTTTTGTGAACAGCATTTCCTAAAGAAAGCTGCCTAAAATAAATAAAAACAACACCAAGTCCTTCAGCAGACGATTCAATTACACCTGAAGTTATTGCAGTCAGGTTTTATGTAAAAATAGCTTTATGATCCCTTATGGGATTTCTTACATTCCTCAAAATCACCCAGAGGAAGGAAGGGGGATATTTCCATCTCTACATGTCTTGATCTTGGGGTTAATATTCCAAATTCTGTGCTCAAAACCTGCATCCTTTGTCCAGGAGAGCAGGGCTGAGGCTCAGCAGAAAGCACTGCTCTCTCCTCTGGGCAGAGACATCCCAAAATCCTGGACTGGGGTGGCTGTGGGGACAGTGGCCAAGGTCCACAGGTCACTCCAAGTGCTGCCACAAATCCCAGCAGAGCACGAGGGATGTTGTGGATTTGTGACACCAAACACAGAGCACCAGACCCAAACCACCTGGGCTGTTCTACCCAGCATTGCATCACTTCTGGGGCAGGGCTGGATGGGATAGTGGGCAGGAATTGTTCCCTGGCAGGGTGGGCAGCCCTGGCACAGGTGCCCAGAGCAGCTGTGGCTGCCCCTGGATCCCTGGCAGTGCCCAAGGCCAGGCTGGACACTGGGGCTGGGAGCAGCTGGGACAGTGGGAGGTGTCCCTGCCATGGATGGGGTTGGAAATAAATGACCTTTAGGGACCCTTCCAACCCAAACCATTCTGATTCTGTCATTCCCTGATTCTTCCCACAGTCATTTATACCCAACCTGAAATCCCCAGCTAAAGCCCAGTGACCAAGTTTGTCTTTTTAAACTTTACTATTAAATTCTGAAGATTGTTAAATTAAAACCAAACTAATATTCCTGGGAAGAGTCACTCCTCTACCTCTGCCAGTGTGTAAAACCTTGGGGGAGCTAATATAAATATAAATATAAATATAAATATAAATATAAATATAAATATAAATATATATAGATACAGATACAGATATAGATATAGATATAGATATAGATAGAGATAGAGATATAGATATGGATATAGATAATATAAATATAAATATAAATATAAATATAAATATAAATAATATAAATACAGATATGAACTGGCACAGGTGCCCAGAGCAGCTGTGGGTGCCCCTGGATCCCTGGCAGTGCCCAAGGCCAGGTTGGGCAGGGCTTGGAATACCTGGCACAGTGGAAGGTGTCCCTGATCTTTAAATTCCCTTCCAACCCAAAGCATTCTGTGATTCCATGATCCAAATTTTCCCTTAAAGCTACATGAACTAATAAAGCTTGACTCCGTTAATTTCTATAAATAAAAAATATTCCTGAAATGCACACTAAAAAAATCACCTCACATGGGGTTTTTGAACCTCCATAAAGGCACTGAAGAAAATTCTCTCCCCTCAGAGCTACATAAAAGTGTTAATCCCTTTTTTTCCTCAAATGATAATCCTGCTCCTTGTGGATTCTGTTGCTGAGATTGTATCTCACTTGCCTCAGGTATTAAGCCAATATAATTTCCTTACCCATGGGGTATCCATTCATCAGATTTGGTTCTGATACCTTTGAGTTGCTTCACTTGGAGACAAAAAGCTTCTTTTAGGGAAAAAATATTAAAATATGACTACAAATAACCAGGAAAAAAAAGCCACTAAAGGTATCAATAGGTCTAATACAACAAAATTCAGTGTTATGTGGAAACAAAATTAGGGTAAATCAACAGCCTAAACCTAAAATTGCTGCATCCAGCAATTCCTGCTTCCCCCCATTGCTTTATTCCCTAAAATTGCTGTATCCAGCAATTCCTGCTTTCCCCCATTCCTTTATTTGCAATCATTTAGAAGAGCCCTAATGAAAAAAGGCCAAAAGACAAGTACTTTTAATTCCACAAACTGAAGTCCAGTAAGCTGTTATTATCTCTTTTATTTTTGGTCCACATAAAACAATTGCTCGTGTTTATCGAGGCTGTGGTAATGGAGGAAATTAATTTGTGGGCAATTCATTAACAAACTGCTTTGCTGGGCTGGCATGGCCACCTCAAATGACACCACAGACTGACAGGGAGAGGGGAAGAAAGATAACAGCCAAATAAAATCCTTAATTTTAATGAATCCAGCACATTAAGGCCTCTATTTGACTACTAAGGGGCTTTTTTATATTTAAAAAATAAAGAGCACACTGAAATAAAAGGGAAAAATCTGCCCCTAATGAGCCACAGGCACTGTTGGGCAGCTCAGCCCTGGTGTAATTCCAGTGTAATTCCTGAATTTTGCTGAAATAAACACATGCACTTAGCAATAAACACATGCAAATCTATTAAGATATTAAGAGCTTTGCATCTGCTGGCAGAGGTTAATTATCTTTATACAGTTTATAGAGTTAGATCATCACTTGGATAAAAAAAAGCACTGCAAATTCCCAGGACACCTGGATTTCATCAGTTGTTTATCTTAAATGAACACTGGGTCTTCCTCAGCTGGAGGAAGGTTTTTCCAAGGCAGCAAGGCCTTGGACAAAAGGAATTTTTAATCCATTTTTAGTATTTCTTCTTGCCAGAGGGTTGTTCCTTATTTATTTTTTTAACTGGATTTGTGATTACTCAATTAGCAGGGAAATAACGAACGATAGCCAATAGAAATTGTGCAGTGCTATGAGAAATTGAATGAGGAATAAGTGATCTAGAAAGAGAGGTCACCGAGTCATTTTGAATAAGTACATTTGAGATAATTGTTATGTGCTTTGAAGGCATTCTGAGAAAAAGAGGCAAAATTAATCAGATACATTAAATTATGAATTATTAACTCAGCTCTATTAAACATCAAATAGAAAAGCTCTTTAGGATTAACCATGTTTTTGGAAATTCTGCTAACTACAGAGAAGATTTCTTTGATTCTAAAATGATTTTTATTTACATTTGAAATGCAGGAAAGGCCCTCAGGGGCGAGGGATCCTTTCCAGAGGTGTTGGATCCATTTATGGACGGGGCTCACCCTGCAGCTACAGAAATCCCTTAATCCATTTACACCAAACCTCCTCGGGCTCAGCTGGGGGTGGTCACAGAAAGAAAAATCCATGAGTACCTAAAGACAGAGGTATCCAAGAAATCCCCAATTTTCCAAGCACTGGAGATTATTTTTTAAGAATTATTCAATGACTCTGTCAAACCTCAGTGAGGAGGAGCAGCTCACATTGCTGCACTCACCTCGAAATAAACACAACATTTCTGTTCCCCACCTCTCCCAGTGCCTTGGGCATCTCAGGTGGTTGATTCAACTGTTTTTAAGGGATAAATTCCTTGGCAGAGCCAGCCTTCACGTGGAATGATGTGAGAACCAAGTGGCCTGGCCTTCATTTAAATCAGTCAAGGAATGAATAAAGGCTGGTGCTGTTTGCTGATTTTTCCTGGCTAATGGACATTTCCCCTGACATTTCCTGAGCCACCATCCTGCCCGGTTCTGCTGCTGCTCTGGGGGGATTGCAGCACCCAGGGGAGGTTCTGTGCAGATCCTGGTCCTTGGTCCCAGCCCATCCCTCAGGGAGCTTTGCTGCTGTCCCTGCTGGAGCACAGCTCACCTGGCTCACGCTTCCACTGCTCCTCAGGATCCACAAAACCCATCAAAAACCATCAAAAACCATCTGCCTTCCACCTCCAGCTGCTTCACAGGACTCCAGCAACACCAGATTGGCCCAAAGTTACTCACTGCAGGCTTTGTGAGTTCCTTAGGAGCCGCGTTTCATCAAGAATAAAGTTCCTAATTATTAAAACGGCCACTTTTCTCTATTTATTTTCATTTCTATGAGTCTGTGGCACAGAGAGCAGACCAAGGAGCAGCACCAGTGCCTGCCCCAGGGGCTCTCAGGGGTCTGCTCCCTCTGAACCCATCCCTGCCCCACAGACACCTTTCCACACTGAAGCCCTTCAGTAAACATGCCTGGAAGCTCTCTCCTTCTGGGTTTAGAGAGAATTCCTGACATGCCAGAACCTCTTCCCTCACCTCTCTGCTAGTTAGCTCTGGCATGAGGGAATGGAACTGGGCTTGGATCCTCATTTCCAGCTCTGCATTCCTGGCAGGAGCACGGGCAGAAGCTGCACAGCACCAGGGCTGCTGCAAACCTGCAGCAATTCCTGATGGCTTTTGATTTCTGACAGGAATTCCTGATGGCTTTTGATTTCTGACAGGAATCCCTGATGGCTTTTGATGATTCTGACAGGATTGATTTTGTTCTTGGCCAGTTCATCATATAATTACAAATTAGTGAATTGCTGGATACCAGAGGATTGTTTCATAAATTAGGTCACTGTCATTCATCATTATAATTTCTTTCCCCAGCACATCTCATCCTTTGATCCATTCACATCTCCACCATGCACCATTAGCACTCACTCTCATCACCACCCTGATAAGCTAAATACTGAAACTCAATATTTACCAAGCCAGAAGAATTCACTTTCTTCATCCTCCTCATTAACAGGTGCAATGTAAATTAAATACATGTTAATAATAAATAATAAACCTTCCAAAAATTCTCCTTTTACAGAACGGGGTTTGCTTTGCAACAGAACCTCACCCTGGATGAGGCACCTCTTTCCTACTCATCAGATAATCCCAGCTTTTTATCCTGCACACATTTCCCCTAAACATGTTTTTAAGATATTCTGCTTCATTTCTTGCCTTAGTACCCTCAAACACTTCCAGAAAAACTGCTCTGAAAGCTGCTCCCAAGGAACCAAAGGAGAGTGAAAGGAAAGTGATCCTGAATTGAGCCAGGAGCCAAAACAGCCACCTCTGAAGTTTCTCACAAAAACAAGGAAAACTTACAGCCCCAAATCCAGTCTTAGGGCAGACTTCAGATGTTCACTGATGGATAATTCTAAGCCTGATGGAACTGGGGAGGCAGCAAAGGTTTCCAGCTCTTCCCTGGGTGACAGCAAAGCATTCCTGAGGAAGCTGCACATGCAGGTGAGGACCAAACATAGAACAAAACACCTTAAAATGATTTCCTGTGGCTTTTCCATGCATGGATTATCACCCTGCTATCTCCAAGGGGTTGGGAGAAGGATGATCCAGGGCCAGTGGGTGCAGCCAGGGACACAAACCCCAGGCTGAGCACTGGTCCTCAGCATGATCCTTGTGCAGGCTGGCCTAGAGCAGAGGCTGGGCAGAGTCACAGAATAAAGCAGGGATTTATTCAAAGGATCTCCTCCATGGATCCACCTTGGGCAGCACCAGAGCCCAGCCAGGGCTGCAGCCAAGAGGAACCAAAATGGTCCCAAAATGCACGAGCGCTCCCGGGGGCTCTCACTGGGATCAGCTCTGCTCCATTTGCACCTTGCAGTTCATTGTCCCATTCCAGCTTCAGCCCAGGCACTCCCATCCTGCTTGTTTTTCTCTCTCCAGCCCACGCTGTTTGTGCTCCTGGGCCTGAGGTTTGGATCATTTGTCCTTGGTGCCCAGCTGGAGCAGGAATTGTTTTGTCTCCCTGCTCTGTGCAGAGAGCTCTCCATCCCATAACGTGAAGCCCAGACCCACACACTAAAGCAGCACAGAATGTGAAAAATAGAAAAGCTCAAACCTGAGGCATCATGCCCACCACAAACCACACATCAGCCTTTTAAAAATCCACATCTTTTACACAGATGTCTTGGAAAATGCTGCCAGAATGTCAAATTTCTTTTCACAGCTTCTCCTGGCTACCCTCTCGTGCACACCAAGCATCCCTGGCACCACTCTTGGGTGACTCTGCTTCACCTGAATTATACCAGGCTGAAATATCAGCTCTCAGCTTTTTAACTGAGGTTTGTTTCATTGCCTGGAATTAGATCAACTCTAAAACCTTTTCTCCAGGACCACCACGGCTGCTTCTTCACAAAGTTCTCTTGGAGTTAGCTACAAAAATACAGATCCTGCTGCATTTCTATCTTAATTATACTTTTGGTGGACAGGACAATAAAAAAACACAACTCTTTTTTTCTTTTGTCATTAAAATAAAACCATTTTATTTACATTCCACTGTGGTGAGGACATTTATTCCTGCCTTGTGTTCACTTAAAAATGGACTTATTCCATGTTATTATCACTGACTCTGAATCTTGGGTCTGCCCAAGCAAGAAGCAAACCTCCAAATCCTAAAAACCTTTTTATAATATTTCCCAGCCAGCCTTTTTCTCTCTGTGGTTTAGTGTGTTATCCATCCCCTGCAGTGCAAGGATAAAATAAATGCAATTTCAATGGCTTGTTATGAGAAAGACTCAGGAATTCAGGGTAGTTTTGTGGACAAAATACCTCATTTCAGTTTCTTCTGAGTCTAAAGAACTGGCTGAAGTTTTCCAACACTGCCTCTGAATGATATAATCCTAGAGAAGACATTAACAGCTGCTCTAAAAATCTAATTAAATTTTAGAGCATTGGTAATGCAGCCATAAGGCCCATGTAAGCCATTATCTACATTAATAAAATTAAAATCAAACAGTGTCCATACAGTAATAACGTACCTGCATTCAAGGTCATTTCAATTCCCTTACTCTCAGTTTTTTTCTTTATTGTTGCTGTAACTATTATCAATATTTATTCAAAATTTCAAATCTATGTACATTTGTTCCCCTGAACTGCTTTCCTAATACACAGTATTGAGACAGGAATTAATTCATTTGTCTTAATTGTTTATTTTCTCCCCTCCTATTATTAGCATAGAAAAGGGCAAGAAACTGGAACAACCTACAGGGATTTTAGATACTTAAATGAAAATCCAGAATGGAACAACACAGGCACTACTCATCTCAAATCCCAATTATTCTCTTGCATGGAAGACCAAGGAAAAAAAATGGATGCTATGGAAGGGGAAAAGGAAAAAAAAAATCAGAAAAAAATTCTGAGGATAATATTTTCTTTCTATCCAATTATTTTTCTCCACAAATTCCAACAAACTGATTTTGTTTTCCCTTGTTGGCAAAGATTACCGTGCATTTCTATAACACCTACCAAGGTGTGCTGGGAGTGGCAGGAAAAATGATAAAGAGAATTTTGGAGCAGTTCCTTGGAAACTGGGGATTTACCTCACTGAAACTTTGGTTTCTTTGGGAAGACTGAAAACTGTTGGAAAAGCAGAGAGTGGGCAATCTCAGGCAGGATCATCTGCATTGCTTCTAAAACCTTCTGGAAAGGTTTTTAAAAATCCTTTAAAAATTGGAAATGCATTTTAAGAATCAAAGTAACGTCAAAGTAACCCCGTTAAGATTGTGCCATGTACAAACACATCTCAGTCTTCATGGAGAGCTTGGACTGGATATTTAGAATTTTATTTAAATCACTGTACATCTCAACAGTGATTTAAATAAAATTCTAAATATCCAATCCAAGCTCTCCATGAAGAAAAAGGGATCAGGCAGGGGGGTCCCCACTTTCCCAACAGCTGTGCAGGTACCCAAAGAGTGGAAATAGCTCCTAAATGTGAATAAAACATTCCCAACGGCCCAGATTTCCATTAAACTCCTCAGCACTGAGACACACAAATTGTTTATGGAGTGCCTGATTGAAACCTCAAGTGTTTTCCATAAAAATATTTGTAAATCAGGTGAATAAATTATTCAGTGGTCACTCCTGCGATTAAACTTTCTCCCAGAATATTGTCTCAGCAGAACACTGCTCATTCTCCTCATTGATTATTTCAGTGCTGTCACAGCACACCAACCTCCCAAATTCTGTTTGGTTCACAGAGCTCCAGCCTTCACCTCCTCCGTATTCCTTGGGAATACACAATCCTCATGTCAAATCCCTATAAAGACCACTAGAACTTAAATTCCTTTTTCTGCTGTCCAAGACCATTCACCAGCAGCTCAACAAAAAGATCAAGGTGGCATCTGAGGTTGTGTCACCTCTCTTAATGACCTCCAAATACCCAGATCTTATGCCTGAAGTGATAAAAGAGGCTTCAGACAGGGGTTAAGGAATGAGAGGGGTGGGAATGCTCTGCTCTTCCTCCCCTGATCCAGCTCAGGGAGCAGGATGTTACCCAGGCAGATGCTGCAGCCAAGAATTAATAATTCCCATTTCTTTTTTAATCAGGTTCACACTCCTGGATGCAAGTTCAACATCAGCCACTCTCCATTCAAACAGAGTAGGGGTGAACAGGGCAGCTCTGGGGGTATCTGGGTATTTTCTGTGTTTTGGTGAGAGGATGGAGAATGGTTTTACTCAGGATAAACTTCTGGTCTCTTATTGTTCACTGATTTCCAATTCTGATCCCTGCTGGCACCTGGGGAAATAAAAATCCCTCCCTCACTTGTTCACCACGAGAACCTCACCTGGTGCTGCTGCAGAGAGGAGGGAAAACCCTCCAGGGATGGAGCAAAGAGCAGGAAAGAGAAAGAGCTCAAGGATGGCTTTTTTTTTTTTTTTTTTCTGGGATAGTTCATTCAGCCCTAGCAAAAATGCCACTTCCCACACTGGCTTACCAAGTATTTTTAGGCCCTGTACAAAATGCAGTTTACACACCCAGCTGATCTCTGCTCCCCTGCACATCCTCCTCCTGTTTTGCTTTCCTGAAGTGACAATTTGCAGGAGCTCATAAACAACCCCAAATACCAGCTCACCAGGGAAAATACATCCTCTGCTTTGCTGTTCCTGTCAGTTTAAGGAAATTAGTTAAACCACACAACAGCTTTTACAGCCCCAAGACTTTCTGCACTTCGAGAGAAAAAAAATCTGCCAGCTTTATTTCCTCCAGGCAGTCATTTCACCTCTGGGCATGTTAGGAAAACAATTTTTATGCCGTCAGTGAAAAACTGTTTGTTTTAAGCAGCACTTCACAGGAAAGATGCCATGATCTGCATTTAACAATGTTAAAACTGGTTTATTCACTCAAAACTTTTGACAGCCAAGCATAAGGCAGTTTAATTTTTTTTATTTACTTTGATTTATTGTTTCTCTTGAAGCCAACTCCTCACTGCACCATTTCATTTTTAAGTCCAAGAAGCACCACTTAAGCATCACGCAGGGAGTTTGTAAAATCATCATTTACCTCTGAATTTTGTCTCTCCAAATTCCTTCCCTACTTCAAAAACTCAGTGGAGGGGAGAGGAGGATGGATGGTTGGGAGCAGGGGATCATAGAAACTTCAGGCTCCTGTTACAAATTCAACCATTTCTTGGACCATTTCCTCCTGTCTTTAGGATGGGCCACCCCAGTAGCCAGAAAGGAGCCCATAAATCAACTCTAGGAAGTGGAGAGGACTCCAAAATAACATTTGCTCTGTGCTGTACCAATAGTTTGTCATTTCTATTTCCACTGCTTTATAACTTAGCCAAATAAATTGCTTCAGCAGCTCACTGGAGGAAAACATTTAAATAAAGTTGTATTTCACGTGGTGCCTGCACTGGTGACTCCCCATTCAGCTTAGCAGTGAGTTAGGTTTTAATTCCTTTAGGATTTAGGAAGAAAATCAAACAGAAAATAAACCCTGTGTTGTGAACTTCAGGGATGCCCCCATGAACACGTGGGGACTTGGGAGGACACCCAAAATCTTGTTCACATTTCAGGGCTCTCTCAGCTCTCTGTTAGTCAGGTAAGGAATGCCACATGGAATATCTTACACACGGACACATCATCTGGGCAATTTGTTCTCCAGCTCTCCCTGAGACTCCTGAAATTCACAGCAAGGCAAAGGAAACATGGGAATTTCTCTTTTTTAAGGCCCTGGCTGTGGTGCTGCTCAGGCCAGCTGAGCACACCTGCATTCTGCCAACCCCAGCCACAACAGCTGAGCAGAATTTTGGGAGGAAAACGTGATTTCAATCCTCATGGATCCAATCTTAAATATTTGAGTGTGCTTTGCTGTATGCTTTATTGATAATTTCATTTACCTGCTGCTATAGGATCTTCCTAAAAGCCCTTTCCCCTCTGGCAACAGGCACAGAAAGTCAAGGAAGAAGAAAGGGAAGGTTCTCCCTCTTCACAGACTCTTTTCCCAACCTGTTTTCTGCAAAAAACTACAAGGCATTAAAAAATGCTCTCAGGGTCTGAGACCTCTCAGGGCTACAGAAGAACTAGAAGCCTGAGGGTTCAGAAATCAAAGATTTTTTCAGCAGAAATCTCTAAGAATGACAATATTTTAGCAGTTTTTTGTGCTTTATTGTTTCTCAGTTGCTTTGACAGTCCCATCTACCCACTGCCACAGGCCATCTTTAGCAATGATTGATCTCTGCCTCCCTTCCAACCTTCTGGGGAAATCTGGAGAGCTGGACAGAATATTTACTTTTATTTTATATAACAACAAAAGCTTTCTAGCAAAATCTCTGTGTGTTGAACACTGCGCACGTGACCCAGCTCGTTTAGTGGTGTTTAATATTCTCCTCTCTCACTGAATATAACCAGGGGAGGAACACACAAGTGCGGAGGAGCCGAACACAAAACAAGCCAAGCCCTGTCAGTCTGAGCCCCGGGGGTCTTTGGGGATGACAAAACCCTTAATCAGCTCCACCACTGCAGAACACAAAACCCATCCAACCTCCTCCTCTCCTGGCTGCCCACTCGGGGACATCCTACTTGATTAGGCAGTGCCAAATTCCGTGTTAAAGAACATTTCTGAAAGATCATTTGAATTTGGAAGTGCTACGATGAGAGAGGCTGAAGTGATTGTCGTGGTTATGATTTGTAGGGAATTTCAGGGAAGTTGTGGGCACAGCTTCTTGTTTCCAAAGACACAAAAAAAATCCATCATGGCATTAACAGATTTCATGGACCGGGGGAGAGGAGTAAAGAGAATAAGGAATAGAAAATAAAAGAGGAAAAGAACAGTAAAAACCTCACATTCCTGAGCAAGCACCATTCTCTGCCTGCACTGGGGGATGCTTTGAGCAAACACCTCTGCCTGCCTCAGGGATTTTGCTCCCCACACAGCCCAACACAAGCCTGATGTTCTCAGTCCAAACCTGTGCCACTGTGGGGCCAACCCATGGACTGATAACCTGCAATTCTCTGCCTCACTGAGCAACAATTCCCTTCCCAGAGATCATTTCAGATCCTGTCGGAGTCCAGCACATCCCTCTGGCTGCCCTGGCTGGCTCCAGACCCTGGCAGGGGGCTCAGAGACCTTGGCACGAAGTCAAAAACACCTGTGGCTTCCATTTTAGCCCGTGAAAAAAACTGCCAACTCTGTGTGAGGAATTACAAGCCACAAGGGTTTGAGTAGTGTAATAGGTGAATTAACACAAGGTGAAAAAGTAGAATTTTGGGGTTTTTAGAATGTGGTTCAGGGGTACAAGATGGAGGGATTTGGGCGTGTCCTGACCTTCTTCTCCTTCTCCTTGCCCTCCATGTCTTGCTGTGCTGGTGGCACTTTTCTATTGGTTTAAGGTAGAGACACAGCATCTGACATAGGTGATAGATATTGGCACATTATTGTAAATATAAATACATGTAATTTCTGATATAAAATGTAGACACCACCCAGCAGGGCAGGCAGAATGCCATGGCTTCTTTACTAGATGGACCTCAGCAGGTCAGAGAAAGAATGTTATAGATAAGGAAAAATAAACAACCCTGAAAACTCGACCTTACGCATTCCAGACTTCTTCGGCTGCACGGGCTGGGAGAACAAGGACTTTTACACTCTTGGGGTCAGCCCACCATTAAGACCTCAATTCTGCCCTTCCCTGCTGGCTTCCTTCACACAAACAGCTCCACATGGGTTTCTAACACAAAACATTCCAGGGATAAAATTCTCCTTCACAACACTGGTTCCACGTGGGGCATCAAAAACACCTTTTCATAAATCTGCCCCCCAAAGGGGAAGGGCAGCTCGTTCTCATGGCAGCAAAGCAACTGAGCACAAAAATAAAGGTTTTTTTTTTTTTTTTTTGGTCAGAATTGAAAAGCTGTAGATTTGGTTGATCATCCTGAGGGATCAGATAATCACTACTGCAAGAAATTTTGCCCCTCACTTTTGTGTGGGGGGGTGCTGAAGGCATTCAGGAATTATTATGAAACAAAGGGAAACCAGGACAGGAAACTGCTGTGCTGAGTGCCCAGGTGGAAACCAAATGCTCTGAAGCAGGACACGATTTCCACACATCCCCACAACATTCCATGAGAAGCTGTCTCATGGAACTGGGAAGATTCCCCACTCCAGTGATCTCTGGCATGCCCAGGGCAGCTTTATCCGGGCTTTTTCCATCAGCAATGGAAGCCCAAAAAACCACACAACAACAATTCAAAACTAAGGAAGAGCTGAACTTCAGTTTGCTGAACTTTTTCTAAGGATTCTTTGGAACAATCCCAAAGATCCGGCTATCACATCTCAAACTGACACCACTGCACAACAGTGAAAAGAGGAGAAGATCTGTGGGCAAACCTTCAAGTTTTGTAACCATGAGCATCTCAGAAATATTTATTCTCACTTAAAAACTGGCAAGGATTTTCACTGCATAAATTACTTGCTGGTTTACTCTCGAGGGAGCAGGTGTGCTGATAAAAAAAAAAAAAATTAAAATAGGTTCTTCAAAGGGAAATGACAACACTTATCAAATTACTGGGAATGATAATTCTGCTCCTATCAGACTAAAAATACAGCAGATGCTGCAAGTCAAAGGTTGGTTAAGCAGGATTATCACCTGATTGCTCTTCTTTGATATTCCCTGTCTTCCACACATTCCAGAGTCAAAGGGTTATTGTTAAAATAATTTGAAAAGGAAAATGAGGGGGGGAAAAACCCCAAGCTTAGAGTCTCTTACACTGTATTCTTTGTCCCCAAAGGAATGAAACCATATATTTTGTAAGGATTCTACCTTCAAATGCACAATTAAATTGTAAAGCTCAGCACCTTCCAAGATCATTATGTAAACAACATTTAAGAGTGACTCCTGGGCTAATATTAGCTTTATTCTTGCAGAAATGACCTATGGATTTCTTTCTTTTTACTCTGCTCACCACAAATGCAGAGCCTGCAGATCAATTTGTTTGCTTGCAGACTTCACTGGAGTCTTTGTTTTAAGCTAAACGTTGTGAAGTTTTTACTACAATAAAAATACTCAATATTTTCCTCCTTCTGCAATAAGTTGTTTCTTTCAATTAAGAAACTAGCACTGAATCTGGTTAGAAAGATTTTATTTATGAGGTTTTTTTCTCTAGAGCTGCAATAAAATAAGGTTTTTAAGCAACCACTTATATTTTAGGTACTTTCACCCAAACAGCCCACGCAGAAATGGACATTTAATGAAATGAGACCCAAAATGAACACGGCAGTTTTACACCACACAATGGGTTCCTTCTCCCTGGGATTCCCAAAAATCAATTGTTGGCTGTAGGTTTCCCAAAAGCTCTGCTGTGGTCACACCCTGGGGTCACTTTGTCCTTCCCATGGGACACCTGGAGCCAACTGTGCCCTACAAAGGAGGGAGCAGCTCCTGGGAGGTGGAACCGTGCTGGGCATTAAATGAGTCCCATCTGTCTGCTCCCAGTGCCCCAGGGCACAACTCTCCAGATCCATCCCTCTCAGGAGGAATTTGGCAGCCCAGAACTTCTACGTTTCACATTTTCCATCACCTACAACAGCAGAAGGAGTCTGGTGGGCCAGGCTGCTCAGCCAAGCAAAGAGATAAAGGTTAATTCCCCAAATTATGTAACCCAGTTCTGCATAAACAACCAGAGCTCTTTTCCCAAAGGGAATATTTAAAGACATTTTTAAACTACTGGGTTTTTAAAACTAATTAAAAGTCTTGGTCTTGATCTTGGAGGTCTTTTCCAACCTTAATAATTCTCTCTGTAAAAGTAAATATAAATACACACTGTGCTGAAAAATTACTTTAAATTATAAATGAACCTTCTGAGATGACCAAGCTGAATGTGCAGATCCTCTCTCATCCAGCAATAACTTTTCAAAGCTGGGATGATGTTTTGTTTTTTTTTTCAGGTTCATCCTAAACACTCTACACCACTACAAAACAAAAGCTTCACAGTGTGCTTTTAAAAATGACTTTCCATCCACTTGATTCAAATCAACGTGTGGCTGAGCATGATCAATGTTCATTAAAAGCTCTGCAGTGACAGGTACACGAGCAGCACTCGGCGTTTGCACAGCCAAGCTCCCACAGCTGGAATGAGTAAATGGAGCGTGTGTTTCCACACGCAGCTGACACCATCCATAACTCTGCCTTTGACACTTGGCTGCCCTCAGGAAGGAGCTGTTTTTCAGAAATAGTTTATTTGCAGGAAAAAAAAAAAAAAAAAGAGAAAAAAAAATTACCAGAATAACCTTCTCAGTAAGGTGGCTTTGGAACAGAGTTATGAAAGAAATGCCAGGCAGGAAATTCTTCCAAGTGGGAATGCTTGTGTGAGCTGGAACCACTGCTTAACCACATAGATGCATCAGAAATATGATAGAAAATCACATTTGTGTCTTTCTTTCAGTAAATAGATGAAGAGACAGACATTGCTTTGGTGGGACAGCATCCCCTGGGAAGCCCACCTGGATCCAGCCCCCAGTTCTAGAACAGGAGAGAGAATCCAGGTGCTGCTCACCCTCTGCTAAAATCCCATCAAATCCCATCAAATCCCAGCACTCAGGATGGAATATACTTTCTAGGACATGATTTCCTGAATTTTTACACATGTGTGGGTGTGGTGCCCTTCTCCATGAGAGAAGGATCAATGCAAGCTTTAGGATTGGTCTCAGAGAGACAAATCCTTCTGGAGGGCTTCTCCAAAGGCATTTCAGGCTATCCCACAACCTCCTTCCCTGGATGATCCCTGCCCTGAATTCCTCTAAAATTCACTTGAAAGTTTTCATGCATTTTTATAATATTTACCACTGAGGTAGATTTTGGGGTGACAAGTTTCCTCAGGGAGCATTTTTCTCTGTTATGACATCAAAAGCATGAGGGAACCATGGTAGGAAATTCCTCACCGTTTGCACAATGGATTAGAAGAACCAGAAGGAATTTCTTTCCCATCAGCTCCAAGTATCACATTGCCAAGTTTCATTTTAGGGAGGAAGCAAAGCAGATCAAAATATGCACCAACAAGTTTCCTCTCACTACTCCTACAAGAAAAACCAGCTCAAACTGCCGTGACATCCCAAAACATCTTCTAATTGCAAAAAAAAAAAACCCAAACAAACACACAGAAAATGTCCCATATTTGGGAAAGCATCCTCAAGCACAGGGAAAGCAACTGTAATTTAACAGGTGGGGTTTGCCATGGGGTGTTGTGGACACAGCAGAAGGAAATATCTCCCCCTCCCTGCAATAGCTGAAGGGAGAAGGTTTGATTTGTTCTTTTCAGCCTTTCTGAAGTCTGACTGTCCATGTCATTAATCAAATTTCCTTTGAGGCAGGGCTGGGAGGCCTTGCCTTCCCTCCCAGCTGAGCTTGGGATGCCCTCGGTGGTGTCCCGGCTCATTACCTTGATCAGCAGCTGCAGACGGTGATGGCTGGTGATGGACAAACCCTGTGGGCTCTGCTCAGGCTCAGGTCAGGCTGCTCAAACCCTGCTGGCCTTGAATCTTGGGAGTTAAACTCCTTGAGGATGTTTGGGAATGCATGAGACAGAAAAAGATCTGTCCATCCCTGTGCTGCGCAGGGCTGGGATAAACCTGGGGAGGAACCTGGCTTGGGAGGAAAGGATGGATCCTAAACAGGATTATCTTCAGTCCTAAAGAAACTGATTTCCTCAGGTTTCATTTCATATCTTCATTTGGTTGATATATGACAAGTACTGGCAACAATCAAGAAATAATAAAAAATAATCAGCTGTGAACTGTGGTATTTCTTTTTTTCCCCTTGTTGGAAATACTTTAAGGTGGATACACAATGATTTTGATAAACTCCAAAATATCTGAAGTGGCTGATATCTGTGCAGAAATGGATTAAACTGTGGAATTATCACATACTCAACTATAAACTGTAAGCACATGTAAGGACCAAACTGAAAAAAGTCTTTTGCTGACTTTAAATAATTTTTATTTAATTTTGAGCTGAACATGAAGGGGTTTTCATAACCCAACCTCAGCATGGAGAGGGAGCACGTTCTCACTCACACCAAGGAGATACCCACACACAGATACACCCACAATTAGGGGCAAATTCATTATTAATTCATTTCAATAGATACATAATTCATTATATGCAACTTTTTGTTGTATTTACAAGCCCACCATGGCAGGGGGGTGAGTTAAACTGATTCCCCAAGGTGGATAAAGCCAATCTTCCCTAGGCTGAGGATAAAAGGTGGTGCAGCAGCTGCTATAAATACCACCAGGCATTATTCTAAATCTTAAAGCAAGAACACCCTGAAATATTTCACATCACAGAGTAAATGGTTTGAAGATTGCAGACAAAGTAGTCAGGCTATGAATAACTGACAAGAAAGTCTCCAGATAAGCACAGGGAGTTAATTACGCCATAGCCAGAAATAAATAAAACCACCAGCTCAAATGTTCGTGAAGCAGCTGGTAATAAATAACAACTTGTAAACATTTTAATGCACTTATTCTGGTAAAATTAAAATCAATGTTCATGCAGCAATAGCTATTAAATAATACTTACTGGGGAAAAAATCTGAGAAGCTTAAAATCCAGTACCTTGTGTGTCAGAAAATAAACCACACAATGAGAAACAGCTGGAGCTCATCATTTATACCATTTTGAGGTCTTAAGGAAAAAGGCTGCCAAAAAAATACCATGTACAGATATTTGGGGCAAATTGATCTCATAAAAAAAGGATTAGTGCATGCGAGGAGTAATCAAATGCTTCATGTTGGATTACAATTCCACTTAATAAATCAAGCTACTTCTGCTCCTGAAAAGGTTCATTCTGCACTCATTTGATTAGTTACACTAAAAATAAATCCTACCAGCAGAAGCAAAAGAGAAATGCCTTGTCAAATAAACTCTACCACGAGTCCCTGCGAGCACCTGACTGAGGCCAGCCCCACATGTCTGAAGAGTTTGGGGAGATCCCAGCTCAGCCAAGGTCCTTCTCATTACAGACTGGACTTTTTAGAGGGGCATCCACTTTACCAGCCCAGTCCTTGCTTTTACTTCACCAGGCACCAGCTCAGCACCTTGGACAGGGGTTTCTAAAATCACAGAATATTTGGGTTGGAAGGGACCTTAAAAACCACTAAGTTCCAACTCCCTGCTTCAAGCAAGGGGCACCACATCCATCATCATCATCCTCATCACCGATCAGAGGAGATACAACAGAAGATCTTCCAAAAGTGGCTCAAGAGGGTCCCTATGAAGAGAATGAACCATCCAGCAAGGATTAATTTGATTCATTTTCTATTTTCACTACCTGATGTGGTGAGCTCAGATGGATGTGACACCACACTCTCCTCACAGGATGAAATCTGAAGACAGTTTTCGTTCTGGCCAGGCTGTTGCCAGCCTTGCCTGGAGAATGGAAAACTGCTCTGGAGCACATTCCCCTTGCAGCTTTACTTCAATATAATTACAGACCTCTGTGTTCTCAGGGTAATTTATCCTCACGAGAGGTATCAGCTACTCACTCTTCTTATTTTTCTCTGAACAACCCCCCTGGGTAAGAACATGACTGCGCAGTGAAAAAGGACAGGAAAAAGCAGGAACCAAGTTTCTTTGTGAGAAATGGAGATGAGTTTGTGCTCTGACAATGGTCTGCTGTGCTCTGTGAGCTGAACCCAGCCTTTGCTGTGAATCATAGCAGTTCCCCCCCATTTCATTTTGACCTTTTCATCATTATGCAGCCTGATTAGCTCTCCGAGCCAACTGCCTTCATGAGAGAATGAAATCAGCTACTTAAAAGATAAAAGATGAAAGCGATCAAAGTTCTGTTTCATATTCTCTGAACATTTCTTTTAGAGAAGTGCCACCAGCCTGACATTCCTGGGAAGTAAACACCTTCCAGTGCAGCAGGAAAGGACAAGTGAGCCTCTCCTCCAAGGGAGGAAAGAGCCTGGAAAGGCTTTTTGGAGGGGTGATGTAGCTGAGAGACAGCGAATTCACAGCTGAATTCCCTGTGTGCCTCCAGGGATGTGCCAGGGCTCAGGGAGCGAGTGCCAGCTCACACCCACACGAGGATGCAGCAGACACTCCAAGGGTGGAACAGGAGGAAGGAGCTGCATTTGCAGCACACAGAAGTGGTTGCAATCACAGATGCAAATTCAAGAAAAGCAGCAAAAATCTGTTGAAGAGACGTTGAGGAACACGCCGAGTAAGCACTTTCTGCACCCCTGTCCTTGGAGTACCCACAACCAACTTTCAGAACCAGAGGGATCCAAAAGTAGGATTGAAACGACTCCTTGAACAGCTGCCTCCCCATGCTCACCTTCCAACCCTGCTCTGAGCCACCAGAGCAAGGAGAGGGCCAGGACCTCTCCAAGATTTCCACCCCAAGAGAGGCAAACAAAGAGAAATGGTGAAAGACCTGCCCCGAACACAAACCTGCCAGAAATGCATTGGTTACTATGACAAATTTTGGATTGATGCACATATCCACACGCACACGGACACAGAGGAGCTTTACCAATGTGCTCATCTATTTCCCCCCCACAAAAACTACCAGAGATGTGAAAGGTGTGAAAGGAGGACGGGTGAGATGCAGCCCCTGGGTATCATCAGACATCACCCACAGCAGCCCACCTGGAGAAGAGAAAATGCCAGGAGTTCTGCCAAAAAAAAACCCCAATACAGCCTACCTCTCCAAAAAACCCAACCAAACACCAAAAAATCCCAAACCAAGCCCAGATTTGCATCTGCTCACCACAAACCTCGCTGCCAATCTGGCACCAGAGCATGGAAGAGCAGGACAGGTTCTCCAAATCCTGGTGAAAACAGCCTGGTCTCCCAGCGAGGATTCAAAGTCAGGATTTAAAGCAAGCAGTCTTTGCCAATATAGGAACTAAGCAGCCACCAAGAATTCAGAGGTACAACATCTTTAAGCAATGATGGAATTTGTACTTGACTTGGGTGTCAATATTGCAGCAGGCAGAGTCCCAGCAGAGCGTTCAGTGTGGTGCAGACTCCACACAGGGCTCTGTCGCTCACAATAATTTGGTTATTAAGCTTGATTAGCTGGTGTTGGTGATTAGAGAATATTTTGTGAATCTGGAAGATCCAGTGGCTGAAGAGGTGAAGCAGCAGAGGGAGGTGCAGGGCAGGAGCTGGTGCTGGCAGGAACAATCGGAGGGGATGCTGCGGGCACCAGGATGTGGCAGGGCTGGAGCAGAGCAGAACAGCCTTTTAAATTTTTTTTTCCATCCTTCAGATTCTCTCACACCAACCCACAAGCCCAGAGACGAGCACTGAGAGCTCCATGCATCTATCAGCTCTATTTATTACATAAAACCACAAGGATGCTTTAACAGTCCCTTTCACTCTGCTTCCATTAGCAAAATATTGGCACGACTTCCTCTCCCACTCCTCCAGTGACAATTATAAGATATCCCCCCCCCAAGTACTTCTGTTTTTTAAAAGTACATTTTCCTAATATTTAATTTATACATCATTTCCCACATGTATTAGTAATAAATGTTTCAAGGCGGCAGACAGGAATCCAACAGGAAAGCATAATGCTTGCTGTTTACTAGGAGGCCTCATTAAAAAGACATCAAGAGCAAGGAAAATAAAAACAACCTTGTGAACCATTGTAATTGGTCTCCAGAGAAACCTAACACTGAGGACATCGATGCAGAAACGCCCCAGTGACTGGAAAAAATAAAAAATCCAGTTCACTCAGCCTCTTGCACCCCTCAGTTCTTACACTGTTTTTTTTTTTTTTTAATTATTGTAACACATACTTTTTGTATTTTCTTGGGGTGTAACAGCTCTATCAGGTGTTTAATGTGGTGATATCAAATACTTAAATAACTACTAATCCCTCCCACCTTTAATTATTTTTAAGGGCAGAATAACAAGAGGCATTTTCATGGAGTTTAACTTTTTGCAAGGTCTCCTGTGGGGGAACTGTCCAATATTGGAGCCAGTTGTGTATTTTTATAATCTCTCCCGTACTAAAGTAAAGAGAATGAGTGCAATTACAGTGGATAAATGAGTTATTATTTGTAGAACAGAGTTGTTACATCAGACACAGTTTTTAGCAAAATAATGGCTTAATCCCCCTTTGAAATGAAAGTTAATTTGACTGGCTTTGCCCCCAGTTAGGCCCAGCTGTCACTGGCAAAGCTTAATTTTTAAGCCAAGCCCAGCAAAACCCCCTATTACCGAGCAGCCTTCAAATTTCATATTTAAAGCCAACAGGTCCCAGCGGCTCCTTTCAGATCCTTCTGGGATTCCCAGAAGACTCATGAAAGTTGATTAAACTAAAAATTGCATTTCATTTTCCTGTTTTGTTTGCATTTAAATGGAGAAACTTGCAGCTGGATAATGGCCATATATTTCCTGTTGTACTTCCACTCCCAGCAATAAGTGTTTTGTCATGTTTCGTGCCGCTTGAAATATGAACTTCTTGCTCCAAATGCAGAGTAAGACTGCAAACCTGAGACTACAGCAAGACTTGCCTGAAATGTTTGATTGGTGGGGTTTAACGTCCATCTAAGCACAATTATTTGTCATGTTTTCACTTGCAGGTGCACTTGGTGACCCCCCCCCAGCACCCATTCCTCCCTCCTCGCTGCCCTGCTCCACCCCCAGCTCCCAGGCTCGATTATAAACCCCCTCAGATGCCAGATTTCACAGGAAAGCTTCAAAACCCAGCCAAACACTGGATGTGAGAAAGCTTAGCATGAAAAGCAGCCACCTTTTACCCAACCCATGCTGATCAAACGAGGCTTTGCTCCATCTCTGCTGAGCTCCATGTGCAGAGTCCCACTCAATAAAGTTGGAAAAGACCTCCACGATCATGAAATCCATCCTTTGAGTCCCCCATGCCCACTGAACCACTTTGGGCAGTGCCACATCCACTCTTTTTCCACGGATGGTGATGCCACCACTTCCCTGGGCAGCCCATCCCAATGTCTGACCACTCTTTCTGTGATGAAATTTTTCCCAACATCCAGCCCAAACCCCTTGAGGCTGTTTCCCTTCGCTGAGTCTGTCCAGCCCACCCCAGAAAAGCCTTGGAACAGCAGCACCTCCAAGCCCAGCCCTCAGCAGCCCCCTCTCCTCTCCTCTCCTCCACAGCCAGGCAGCTCCCACAGGACGTGAGGAGTGTGTAAAATCCCTCAAATTCACAGATTTTCAAGGAGAAAAAACTGAACCCCTAAAAGCACTGGTGAGAAGAAGCCACCCAAATTTGCTTTCATCCTTTTAAGAGCCCATAAACTTTGCTGTTATTTATTGGCAGGTCTTGCTCTGCAGAAGGCTCAGGGACACACGGAATTGGCACAAGGTGCTCCCCTCTGTGCATTTTGGCACATTTTGGGCCACTTTTGCCACACCATTTTTTACAGCTTGCCAATAAAGAACTGTATCTTTAATCTCCTCCCTACCCTCCGTGCCTGAAAAGGGCTTTTGCAGGTTCTGGAGTCCTGGTGATGCCCAGGCCAGGGTGGCTGTCCCAGGTGCTGCCAGGGCCAGCTCTTGCCCAGCCCCACCACTCCAGACCCGTGCAGGACCAGCCCCTGTCCATCTCCCTGTTCTCTCACCCCATTTAGCACAGCACAGCCAAAACAGGAGTAAGGAGATGAGTTTAAGTTCATCAGAAATATTATTTTTAGTGGTTTTTGGGACGTCAGCTTGGGTGACGTGCTGTGTGTGAGTGTGGATCCTGGGAAGGGCTGGGGAATTCATGCCCTCCCTCTCTCCACAGGGCAGAGATGAAGGAAGTGCCATGATTATTTTAACGTGTTAAACATCACCAGAGCATGATTATGCAGTTAACAACGAAGGAAAACCTATTTCCCATTCCAAATGAAACAGACTGGGCAGCCTCTCCCTGTGCTCTGCTCCCTCATGTTTTACCTGGCACTGAGGTGACACCACGAGCAGCACAATTCCCACCACAGCCCCCAGTCCAGACCTTCCCACAAGTCTTCTTTAAAAAATCACTCTAAAAATTCACTAACTATCTCAAATAATAGGGAATAGGGATAGGAAAGTTGTGACAGCTCCCCACTCCAGCCCTGGCCTCACAAGCACTTCTCCAAACCAAGTTGTTAAATCTGTTGATACACAAGTGCATTTATGGCTTCATACACACAGAGATAAGATAATTAATAATTTCCCACTGGAAATTGGTGATTGACATGTATATTGTACCAAAAATTAAGGTTAAAATTCAGCAAAAAGGAATAAGAAAATTAAGGGAATGTTTCCAACTTTGTTTTGCAGCATCACCAACCAAATTCCTTGCCTTGGGCACCAAAAAAAGAACCGGGGTGGGAATTGCCACATTTAATCTGACTTTTTTTAGACTAATTACTTTCCTGCAAGCAGAGTCGCTGAACTGCTCATTCCTAACCCTGCCTTGTCTGGCACATCAACAGATGGGAGCAAAATGACTTCTGTAAATCAGAGCCCAGTGACAGCAGCGAGATTATCTCGGTTCTGGGAAACAATCTCAGGTACAGCTCACATTAGAAACTCGTTAGGATTTCTCCCTGAAATATTGCTTTACATCAATTTTGCAGTGTAATGGTTCCTAAAAACTTCCATACAAAACGAGATCTAATCACTTCCTTCACACCCTCTCCTCATTTGTTTAGAAGTCTAAAAATATCTTTAAAAATAGATGATATATTGCAAGACAGACTCCTTATTTTAATAAGTTATCTTTAGAGACGGAGAACAGCGTTACCAAAATACTAAAAACGTTCCAATGAAATTTCAGAATTAGTAAAGTCCTGAAATATTTCAACTTTCCATTACATAGCCTTAAATTTTGCAAGATGGGATTCAATTAAATCAGCTGCCGCCCTCGACTCTGCAATTGCCAAAGGCAGATTAAATCAGAGAAGGGCAAAGTTGTGAAAAGAACCTTTAGGACTACGTCAAACATGAAATCACTTAAGACAAGGGACAAAAATACTCGTTTTTATTTGGAGAGAGAAGCTAAATTAGGGGTCGTCAAATAAATTAAAACCTGGTTTAAGTGGTGTTGCAATAATTACCTGGAGAGCTCTGTTATTTAGGGAATAAATTTTACTTACAATCCCAGCTTCCTTTGTATTTGGCCAACGCTACCTTGCATCCATTTGAGTTCAGTTTCAAGCCACCACAGATTCCTTCTGTTCTTCTACCACGAGCAGTTCAAACCCTTCCCCTTTCAAGCTCTTTGAGCTGCTCGTCTCCCTCGCAGTGAGGCAGCGTCAACATCTCCAGCAGCCCAAGCCCCTGAGAAATCCACATGTATTCGTGGCTTTGAAATTGTCACAGGGGCAAAAAAAAAAAAAAAAAAAAAAAAAAAAAAAAAGGAAAAAAAGGAGAAAAAACCAATCCACTTCCTTGCTTTGTGTTGTATTTCAGAGAGTTTAAATGATCTAATATCCAATTCCTTCTCAACGTACCACAAAGTGCTAAATGGGAAGAATTGCATTACTGCCACTGCTTAGATCTTGGCTGATAAGGTGAGCCTTGTACATTTAAAGTGACTTCTGAAAAAGCTGGTGCTATCCTGGTCTGGTAGTTAATAATTCATGGAGCCAAATTACAGCTCGAGAAGGATCCAGCCATTTTTACCAGTTCTTTCAAATTCCTCTGATTTATGTATGACTAAGTAGGAGACGAGCAAAGGGAAAAAATTAAAACTTAACACTTCAGGTTGCAAATTAAACTGTTCTGTACTCAGAAAGGATGGATGGAGCAGGATATAAAAATGCTTCTTGGGAGACGAGCACATGGAGAACATTTCTGAACATACATTCATTTTATGATATAAAAATAGCTTCTGCAGCTACTAAAATTGGAGATATTTAAAACTGGAAATATGTATCACTAATGGGATTTGAGTGCCCTGGGAGTGCAACACAACACATTAATATTTGTAACATCTTTACAGCAGCCCTCCTTCCATGCTGTCCTTGATGAATGGACTCATTTTTCTGCCCCTTGTAGCTTTATCCTCTCATTGTTAAAGACATTTTTATTGATCCATGTAGAGAACAAGATCCACCGAAAGACAAGGATCAGTAAAGGAATCCAATTTTGTTATTTTATTTCTTCCAGGGAAAAAAAAAAAAAAAAGTAAAAACCAAAAGATGATTCAGAAAACGATTTCTTTCTCAATTTGCCAAGCACACCCTAAGCTGATGTTTTCAAAAGGGCTTCCAAATGTTCTACAGGGTAAGCACACAGCCCAAAAAACCCCAAATAGAGGAGTAATCTACAGATACAGGAATATCCAGGGGCTTTCAGAAGTTTTTAGTCCAATGTGGCCTTTAATTGGCTTTTTATTTAGAACATTTCATCCTGAGACAGCAGCTGAGGAGATGCCCATACTCAGAGGGGCTGTGGAATTCCTTACTATTGCATAACCCAAATAAAAACCTCAGAAAACCTTAATTAATGCAGCTAGACCATTTAATCATTTAAAGAATAAAACAATTTTTTTTTAATGGTGCCAAGAAGAAAGAAACTTATTTGCTTTGGTTTTCAGGAAAATGTGTAAGGGCAAAATTTTCATAACTGTGGAAATAATTAGGTCTTAAATTGAAGCTGAGCTTCCTAAAAGCCTAAGTTACTTTGAAAATTGTTCATTCCATATCACACATGATAATCTAGTAGTTTTTCATTACCACTATCTAATTACATCTTACTTGAGCTCCAACATCTCATGATGGGAAGTTATTTAAGCAGATAATACAGGATTTTGGAGCTGCCCATGGTTGGCCACGTTACACAGAAATATTTACACCCACAAGTTTCCTTCAATGCAAACAGCAGCTAAAAGGTATCCCAGCAGATTGTTCTGCTGCAAAACAAAATGATCCAAAATACTCCAAAATTATCTTTTGGAAAACAACTCTGAGGACCTACCAGAGGCAACTGCTTCATGTGTTATCCCTGGTATTAATTTCTTCCACTTTACACTGGAGATGAGAGCATGAGAACATTATTGGGAGTGCCATGGAATGAGCTGGGATCTTTAAATCCCGTCCAGTGCCACCCCTTGCCACAGGCAGGGGCACCTTCCACTACCCCAGGGTGCTCCAGTCCCCATCCAGCCTGGCCTTGGACACCTCCAGGGATCCAGGGGCAGCCACAGCTGCTCTGGGAATTCCATCCCAGCCCCTTGCCACCCTCACAGGAAGAATTTCTTCCCAATATCCCATCTAACTCTGCCATTCCCCCTTGTCCTGGCACTCCAGGCCCTTGTGAAGTCTCTCTCCATGTTTCTTGCCACCTCCCTTAAAGTCCTGGGAAAGCTGCATTAATTGACTCCAAAGCTTCTCTTCTCCAGCCTGAACAATCCCAATCTCTGAATCCTCTGCAAGGCTGACTAATTACTGCACTAGACTGATTAATATTTTTACTTTTGGTTTTTTATTTTCCACAGTGGATGGTAAAATCCTGCGGTGGGTTGTCCATAGAGGTTGTGGAGTCCTTGAAGATGCTCAAAACTCAAAATGGAAAAGTGTCTGAGCAACCTGTCCTGCTTGGAACAGGAAGATGGAGCAGATGACATCCAGATTCCCTGCAGCAACATTATTTTATGATTTTAACAGCAAAACAGGCGTGAAAACTCCAAATGTTAGAGTCTGGAAGTGGGAATGAGCAGAAGAAGAAGTGGATGTCACAGACATTGTTCTGTGTTGAAAACAAACCGGTGAGACTTACTGTGAGCAGTTCATTCAAAGAACTTGAGCTCTCTCTTGGAGCTATCATTTTGATAGCAAACCATTTGATTTGTCACTAAAAGGTACATTTCAAATGGAAATTGTTTGTTGACACTAAGAGGAGTCAACAACTTTCAGCTGATGGAAATATTCAGCACCCTGGGGCACATCAGTGAACTCAAATCAAGCTGTTGAATGAAATCCCCACGTCGTGTTTGGCCAGTCAGGGACTGCTCTGCTCACACCGGAGAGCCACTCCAGAGAGCTGCTGGCTGCGTGTTCATTTGCCACAAAGCAGTTGAAAACCAGCCCTGTTTACATTTACTCCTGAGGGAGCTGAGACCTCGTTGGTGTCTCCTGGAAAGGCTCAAAGTGCAGTTTAACTGAGAGAGAGCTCTGATAGAGAGGAATGGCAGCAGGGGAACGGCCGCGCTCCTTAGCACGGAGACATCACAGAAACCCCTCCTTCACTGAGCCCCAGCCACCCGAGCCTCAAACGCTCTAATCCGAGGTGAATTTTGATACAGAATTGTATGAAAGGCTGTTTCTTTTCGCTGGCAGTTTTGTTTATGCCCTGTTTTTTCTGCAGGTTCCACGGCACACAGCGCTCCCCGCGCACACGAGGGCGGCCGCGCTCTCGCTTCTCACGCAGCCCTACTTAGGAGCTTTGCAACTGCACTTGGCCCCACTCAGTGGGATGAAAGATGCAGAAAAGATCACTGGAAAGATGCGGCTGTGTGGTTTAAGAGCCTCTCTAAGCCTTCAATTTGATCAGCCTGTACAAACACCCTGTGCCTTGGACTGTGCACGATTTCTTAACCCACCAGTCACATAAAAAGAACCCTCTCCTCAAGCTGAGCCAGACACACGGTCTGGCTGTTCGAAACAAACGTTTCAATAAAAAAAATCACTTTTTCCAAAGCTGTTAGGCTCTCAGTGAACTCCCAAGAAGCACCTGAGCAGCCCAAAAATCACTTGACAGAACCCTCCGCTGTGCTGAAGCACCTCTGAACATTTCTGGTGTCATCCAGTTATTTTAATTTATCCCAAAGTCCTAAAAGCCAGCACTAAAAACAAGCAAGGCTCTCAGCATGAAAAAGTACATCCTAAATAACAAATACAATGTATGTAAATACCAGTCCCCTAAAACAAGTTCAGTAGCATAAAGGTATTGCCATCAATCACTCCATTACAACTGCAGTTTAAAATACCAACAGAAACTTCTGGAAATAGGGTTTTGTACTTTCTGCAACTGTTGTGACAAATTTCTGATCATTTTCAAATGAATTATTATTTAAGCTTAATAAAAATCTTGCTCTAACAGAATTGTTGTTTGAATTGGCTAAATAAATCAGCACAGCAAAACAGGGCAATGATATTCATTTTCAGTAAGATGGTGAAAGCAAAGTCAGAAGAGAGAATGCAAAAAAAAAAAAAAAAAACCCAGAGATGTAAATTTTAAAACACAGTTGACATTCCCCAAACCATTAAAATGTGGTTTTTGTCTTTTCCCTACAAAAACAGAATTGTGCAGAAAAATGAGGGAGACAGGAGGAGACCCATAAGGCCCATTAACATCTACACACACCTTCCATGAGGCCAGCTTGCTCAGACCTCCCTCAAATCTCCAGCTGAAATAAAACTTAGCTCTTTTAGAGTAAGAATATGATAAGGGGCACATCTTTTCCAGCTACAGGCTTTGGCAGAGGTGCAGCTGCACCGCTGTAACTTTTCTTCCTAAACCCAGATATTTGTGCATGTGTAACAATTGCTCAAAGTTGCTGTTAACTTCCAGTTTTTTTCTTTGCTCCAAGTCTAAGAAGCCCCCAGTAACATCTTGAGCATAAACTCTAAAAATCCAGGTAGAGCTGTCCGTCAGTTGACCCTGCTAGTGCTCAGAGAGCATTAGGCAGACTGGCAAAAAGCCACATCCAGTTTGAAATGCGCACTGAAAATTTCCTCTGTCAGATGAATCTTTAATCTATTTATAATCTCCAATGTTTCCTCTAAACAGCACTCCATGTCTTACCTTGTATCATTTTCCACATAAATGCCATGCCACAGAGCTGAAACGTATGTCCAAAGAGAAAAGTGGATTTCATTTTGATTTTTTTTAAGTGAAATGGTTGAGAGATTGACCTTATTATAATTTGATCTCCAGTCATTATTACCAGAACAACTCAAAAGCAATTCCTGTCATCATCCCTGCTGCAGAGTGTTTTGGAAACCAGGGCCCTGCTACAGGAAAACAATACCTTCCTTTCTGTGCCCTTGATCAGAAAATCAGGATACTGACAGAAATTAGTACAGATCTTCTGACGCTTCTTTTAAACATTAAGGGTTTTCAACTCATATTCTTGTTTGAGTAATTAACATCATTATGAGGAAATGCTTCAGACAGAAATGGTTTATCTGAACCAGTGTCACAGAATGTTGGAAGGGACCTTAAAGCTCATCTCATCCCACCCCTGCCAGGGCAGGGACACCTCCCACTGTCCCAGGCTGCTCCAGCCCCAGTGTCCAACCTGGTCTTGGGCACTGCCAGGGATCCAGGGGCAGCCACAGCTGCTCTGGGAATTCCATCCCAGCCCCTCACATGGAACAATTCCTTCCCAATCTCCCATCCATCCCTGCCCTCTGGCAGTGGAAGTCATCCCCTGTGTCCTATCCCTCCATCCCTTGTCCCAAGCCCTCTCCAGCTCTCTTGGAGCCCTTTTAGGCAATGGAAAATACTCTTAAGGTCTTCCCAGAGCCTTCTCAAGCCTCTTCCTTCTCTCCAGAGCCATTGCAGGGAGCAAATTCTGCTCCCCAGACTTCCCTCTGCTGCAGGAGATGGAATTTGGGATGTCAGGAAGAGATCTCGGGTTGTTTGCCATGGTCAGTCTCTCTGAAACAAGAGGAAGCTTGGTAGCAGCAGGTGGACAAAAACTGCTGCTGCAAATGCCAGCACTGGGGCTATTCCCACTCCCATCCCTGCCCAAGAGCCCTCCAGGACAGCAGACCCAGAAAACTGGATTTCCTTGCACAAACCTCCCTCACATCTGTGTCAAAACGAAGTAAATTAACAACAAGAGCCTCTTAACAGCCCCTTTACTCTTGTACTACAATCCACACAGCACTTATGTTCTTTCCGAAGCTACAGAAACTAACAAAGACAATAGTGTCGAGTTCCCCTATGATTATTTATGACCTGTTTTATGCATCTGATGATGCTCCATTCACAGGAGCCAGATTTACGTGGGGCTCCTTAAGGCTGGGTGTTCATTCAGCAAGGTGCTGTGGGTTTAATTCCCAATTCTCTGAGCTGCACGGGATCCTAGCTGGTCCTGGAGTGGAATTTTGAGCAAAACCCTCACTTCAGACCTCTGCAAACACGGCAGGACCCGCAGCAGGATGGCTTTGAACAGACCCTCAGCATCCCATTAGTGTCCTTTGTGTTCCTCACAACGGTGTTGGTGTCCCCGATGCTCTGATAAGGGCAGCAGCCCCATTTGGTGCCTATCAGATAACGCAGCTATCAGGGGGATCTTTATCTGCTCTGTGTAATCTTTATCTGCTCTGTAATGCCTGCGATAGAGCAGATCTGGAATCTGAGAGTTCTGCTGCTGCTTTGGCGATTTGAGTCACTTCAGCTCTGCCCGCAGCTCACACGGATGAAACATCGACAGGAAAATATCTGACATCTCCTCCAAGTCTTAGGGTGCTTTAAAGGAGAATTTTTTATGATTGTTGTTTTTAAAACGATGGAATCACTGAATATGGGCTTGCAAATAGCAATAAACTTATATAGTCCATCCATCAAAGTGCTTAGAGCAGAGCATGTAACAAAAATGGGCAGCTGGGGGTTGGAACTGGAGAACCTTTGATGTCCCTTCCAACCCTGGGCCATTCCATGATTTTTTATGATTTATGAGGAGGCAGCAGCTCCTCCTGTGTAGGACAACAGCAGAGTGGGGCATCTCCCCACGCTGGAAACGTAACAATCCTGTCAGCAACACCCGACTGGAGAGGGTTGGGTTTGTTTTTTTTTTTAACTGTAAATACTTTGCCCCAGTTTCCCCCTTGCCCACTCAACCAGAGCACAAAATTCACTCATGCTTTGAACACTTGGCTCTGAGCTTTTGGATTAGAAGAAAACCACTAAAAAGGAAGCAGTCCATGGAATAATGCTGATTATCTCCTCCCTCATTTCATATCTTCTAAAAATTAAGACGTTTAGCCTGCTAAGGACTGGAAGGTCTAAGTTTCCCTCACTTGGCCAAAGTTTGGGACAGCAGAGTTGTCTGAAGGAGACACAAGGGCAGAACTACTCAAATATGAAAAGAAACTCAAAGAAAAACTGATTTATTTCTCACTTTGATATTCTTATGGAGATACACAAATAGATCTCAGTTTTTATAGCCTTTAAGGGCAACACATCATGGAATTCAGTCTTTCAAACTGAATTTAAATGCATCCTTAAATTATAGAAAAAAGGCTTTTGTTCCCATAAGATGGCAATCAAAACCAGACCCACTAAATAATGTGGCTGCTATGAGTCTGGGCAATTTTACTTCCAATACAAAAGAATCCTACTTATGCAAAAACTTTGATTAATTATTTTGCATCAGGAAGAAAGAATCTCTTTTTAATTGTAGCAAAAAAAATCATTATAGATTAAAATGTCATTTTAAGTAAGACATTATGGAACCAAAAGACCATTTCTGCTCTTTCCAAATTAAGAATAGAAAACTAAAAATTAAACTGTAAGTAAAATGCCATATATTGCCTTGGAATGAATTTCCAATAATAGTATCTACTTTATATTGGTACAAACAAACTTTGTCTTAATTAGATTGACCTTTAAAAAGCTTCTCAGGCATTTGAGAATTGTAAATACTTAAAGTCTGATTCATTCACATTCCTGTTTGCTGAAAGCTTCAAAACACAGAGCCGGGGCCAATTCCACCGGTCCTGCAGCTCTGCTGGGACCAGGCCAGCCAGGCCTTGCAGGAATTTCGTCCCTTCTGCCTCCACGGAGGCCTGGGGGGGATTTGGAGCTTGGCTGCACTTTGGAAGGGCTGTGAAATCCAGCAGGAGCTGCAGCAAGGGACAACTGGGAGATGAGCAAATGGGAAATGGGGCTGAAGGGGCATCGCTGCACCAGCAGAGGGGAAGGTCACAGAATGACAAAATAATTTGGGATAGAAGGGACCTTAAAGCTCATCCAGTACCACTCCTGCCATGGCAGGGACACCTTCCACTGTCCCCAGGGTGCTCCAAGCCCTGTCCAGCCCGGCCTTGGGCACTTCCAGGGATCCAGGGGCAGCCACAGCTGCTCTGGGAATTCCATCCCAGCCTCTCCCCACCCTCACACAGGAAAGAATTTCATCCTAACGTCCAATCTCACCCCGCAGAACACTAACACATCCACACAGATAACTTGCAGATTGTCTCTCAGAGCAATTTCCTTTTATTGATGTTGAGCTTGTCCTTGCTGGAACAAGGAAGTGAATTTGATCTGAGGGAATTTATTTCAGCAGTTTATGATGCTGTTTCACAGAGTGTGGACCTCCCACGTCAGAGGATAACAGAGCTCATGTTTCAATGCTCAGAGCTGCCATCTCTGCCTCCACCTCTCCTTCCAAGTGACCACTGCACAATCCCTGTGACCAGCCAGACAATAAATAATTGATGAACTTCAGCAAGTGACTGGGTCCAGAAGGGCTGTAGAATTCGGAATAAAATGAACAACACACACTAACAAACACCAGACTTTTTCTGCAATGAGGAACAAGAAAACAAGAGTCTGAGCCTTAAAATTATTCCTTGTACGCACAGCTGCAGCATTATAAACCCAACACAACCCTGCCCAGGCTGACAGCTACATGCAGGTACGTGCAACCTTCCCTTCCAAAGGTCACTCTGATCCCAAGGAATCCTCCAGCTCTGCCAGCTGTGCTCATCTGCACACGGAGCAGCTCATCACTTGCTTTCACCACAGAAAACCTCCTCCAGCTCCTGGCTGTTCATTTGAAACTGTCAATTTAAAACCTCTCCCTTACCAACTTTAGCTCTAACTGGACTACAGAGACTGTGAGTGTTCCTGGCAATAAAGGAAGATTAAGGCTGGGAAGGAAAAGCAAGTATCATAAAAATAACAGTGTGTAATTGGGCAGCCTCCCATGGTTGGGGAAGAGAAATGAGCAGGTCAAGCAATTGAGAACCAGGAGAAATGACCTTAAAAAGTTCCGTCTGGGGACAGGCTGCCGATGGTCTCATCAGCATTCAGCTCCACTGCCACAGTCTGGAGGAGGAAACATAATGCAGAAAATGGAAAGGAGGGAGATAGAGGAGCAGTGGGGAGAAAAACATCTTTCTTCATTCAGCCAGGGAGGAGATGGAAACCAGCCGGCCGCAGCCTTTCCCCCTTTTCCTTCTTTTTTACGAGTTCTCTGGTCTGTGACCCACCCACTAATATGTTTTCAGTATCACATATAATCTTTAAGAAGGCAGATTAGTGACTTATAAAGAAAACAGTTGGGGAAAAGGAGCTGTCAGATATTTTACTGCATGTTTCAGTTGTTTCACACGAAGCGAGAGGGGCTTTGGGTGGGATTTTCAACAATCGAGGTGCTCAGTGATTTTCAGCAAGAGCAGAACACCAATTTACCTTTTATGTCTTTGAAAAAAATCCCCTTTTACTTGTAAGCTGTTCAAGACAGATTGTGCTTTCCGAGGTGTTTATACAGCTCCTTTGGCGTCTGGGTGTTACAGCAACATAAAGTGATATTGAGAATTGGTTATTTGCTGTCATCCGGCTTTTCCATCAGCTCTTTACAGCTTTTTATAATGGAAAAAGATGTGGGGGGGGAAAGGCCAATTTTGGAAATGTATACACAGACACAGTTTTCATACGTGTTTACAGGTTATCACTGAGAAACGAAAAGCCTCCAGAATTTATGTTTTCTTCAGGATGCCGTTCTTCAGCCGTGATGTTTTTGCCAGGAGCCAGAATCCTCGTGATCCCCCTTCCACACACAGAGCAGCACACATTTCTCAACAGACTCAGGTGTAATTAGGATCTCTAAGGTAGCACCTCCAGTTTCCATTAAAATGAGTTCATAATTAGACAATGATATTAATACTGGAGGTTGGGCTAGCTGAACTTTAAAGGTTCCATCCCTGGAAGTGTCCAAGGCCAGGCTGGACAGGGATTAGAGCAGCCAGGGATGGTGGAAGGTGTCCCTGCCCATGGCAGGGGGGTGGAACAGGAATTAAGGTCCCTTCCAACCCAAACCGTTATGGGATTCTCTGATTCTTCCAACCCAAACCATTCTGGGATTCTGTGATTCTATATATGAATAAAGACACCAGATAAAATTTCCTCATAACTTCCGTTGTTTATTGCATAAGGGGAAATATCAACAGAAACACTGGCAGTGCTTCTTGCCTTCAAATCCACTCATGTTCTGGGCAGAGTTTGGATTCAAACCTTCAGATAAGGACTGGTGCTGAGCCTCTCACTGAGTTATTCACACCCCAAAGTTTATTCCCCACACTGTTGCTCCAATGATATTTAAAAAAAAAAAAAAAAGATTAATTTTCAGCAGGGATCAGCTCTCTTAGAAAATGCTATCCCCAGATGAAATAAAAATGCAAAAAGCCAGACTCAAATATTCCTCCCAGGCAGGTTCCCTTCTCCTCTGCTCAGGTCAAAGATGAAGACAAGCTGTGGGAGGTAAAAGCGTATCTGCTGTGCCATATGTCACCCCATCGTGTCCTCGGACCACTTATCTCTTCCAAATGTCATTAGAAGTGACTATATTGGAACATATCTGAACATCACAGCATCTGCTGTGCTCCTGACCCGTGATATGCAGGGCTGCAAGACTTGCACTAATCTCAAAAAGAGCTCACTCATGGGTACACAGGACTCGGTCCTGAGAGGTGACAACAGCCCTCAGCTCTCATCACTGAGGAGGATGCTCAGGAATTCATAAAAATCTAAATAAAAAGTTACACATTTCTCTCCAGATGCTGCATGAGTCTCTCCCACGTCACTCACCCAATGCCTCCCTGCAGCTAACGAAGGTGTATGACTTGTTAGCACCATTACTGCACTGGTTTCATATTAATAAACAACAATTACATGAGGCATTCACTCCCAGCACACTGACTGTCCCTGTGTTTAATTTTTCAGAAGGATTTCAGCCAAGTTTATGGATGAAATCTGTGCAAAATCTAAAGAGAAACAGCTGGGCTATTTTTGCTGTGGGAAGCAGCATGAAATTGATGCTGGATTTGTTACATCCTAAGCCATCTGGACTTCACCTATCTCTGCCCTACATGACAGTCCTGCCATGGTGGACACTTAGCTCTTACATCCCAGATTTTCCTGGCATTTTCACTACAAACTCTTTTATTTTTTTTTCTCCTTACACCCACAGCACACAATTTTTCTGGAAGTCTGGCCAGAATATAAGAGGCATGAGATTTCCAGGTCTTAAAAAAATGCAAGGAAATCTATGTGATCATTCTCATATTGATTCATTGACCCTTCTGTGGTCATTTTCATATGGGGATTGTTTCAGGAAGGACCAACAACCACATTACCAGATCAGCTCTGGCACTTAGACACACCAGCACCTCGGGTTTTCACCAAGTATTTAACAAAAAAAGGTTGACTGTATAATGTTAGATTAAGAGGTCTGAACAAAACTCCAAAGGAGGAATGCCATGCAGATATCCTCACTTCCCAGCAGGCTTGGGTCTCATCTATGCACGGAAATTTGTGTACAGGGGCTGGGATTTTAATTTCCATGAAGACAGAGCTGCACTAAAAGTGGTTTTACTGCTGTGTGTGTGCTCTGGCCCTACATTAGACATGTGCACATCTCAATTATGTTTCTGCTCCAGAGACTTTTCCAGGGAGAAACAAAGGCTGGCTGAACATCCCATCCTGAGGGACCGTGCAGCTCATTCTGGCACCACACGCGGCCTTTGCCACACGAGCTGAATAATCCACAAGCCCTCAGCTCCGTATGGAGAAACGCCCTTCATTAAACACACATCCTTGCTGGATTAGCACTGCTCCAGGAAATAATCCTTCCTGCACCTATTGCTCACTTCCAAAAACCTGGATAGGGGGAATTGGCCGAGGAGAAGAAAGCGCGGCCTTGTCCTCCACGGCGCCTCGCTGGCCCCGAGGCCTCGCACGCGGCGCTGAGCTCTTTGCTCTCCCACCTCCCGTGGGCAGAGATAATTACATTCTCCTCTTCCTCAGACATCCTCTCCCCAAGGCTCCCCTCGGCACAACCACGGGGACCTGCTGCGGAATGGATGCAGCTGGAAACAATCCAGCTACTTCACTCCCGGCCTCCTCCCGGAGGCCGCGGCCACCAAAGGCTCCCTCGAGTGATTTTCTGGAAGCACATGGAGAGTGCTCTCAGTCAGATGGGGCTCCTCAGAGACTTACTCGTGCTTTACAGTAAGATGGAGGAGGGCAAAGTCATTTTATTCTAAGTTCTCCAGTTGCTTTTGGTTGGAAACACAACTACAGCGCCACAGCATTGGAGTTTTTTCCTGATTTTTTATGTTTCACCCTACAAAAACTTTTTTACAAATCAAGAAAAATATTTTGCTTTTGGTATTTTAACGTTTTTGGCTCTGCAGGCGATGGGGTGAGTAGGTATTTCTAAGGTCTCTCTATTTGCTCCTGAAAACCCCAAAACACCCCATTAGACTTGGAAGAGCCCTAAGCTCAAGTGGTTGGGGAAGCAAAACTGTTTACATTAAAAAAATTATCAGGTTACCAAGTATGAAAAAGAAAAAAAAATAAATTGCTGGAGTTCAAATATGAAAACATTATGGTGTGAAAGGAGGTTTCTTGCTACCAAACTCTGCTTCATTTATATCAAAACATTAATTCAGGCTGAATTTTCAGCCAGTGCAAACAAGTAGGGGAAAAAAAAAAAAACCCACAAGGCCAGATTCAGTTCTTCATTGCCTTGAAATCCGCAGCCAGGATTCATCCAGGCTCATTTCATCACAACAGGATTCAAAACATTCTACATCTATACAGGAGGGTTTGTCCAGAAGCTTTGTAAGCAATATATGAAGTATAACCTGCATCAGTTTGAACTTCAGACCAGACTAATAAAAAGTCCATCCCAAGTTTATTGGCATCATTTTATCCCCACCAAAAACACAGAGTAGGCACTTGATAGCAAAACTCTCAGCAGTGACCTTCCTAAATTCAGCCAGAAGAGCCTCCATTTCATTAGGATTCCTATTAAGGCAATAGAGCCCAGCTGTAAATTACTGGTTATTACCAAATTAAATGGTACAGAACGGATTGTTTCTGGGAGCTCTACTCCACTGCTCAAACTCCCTCCCCTCCTTATCAGGCCAGGCTGGAAGGGATTGATCACCCAGCACTGCAAATAATTAATCTGTTGTGGTGTTACTGGCTTGAGGGCTCAAATACAGAATTAAGAATTAAGAACAGGGCTCAAATACAGAACTAAGAACAAATATATTTGCTGTTTGCAGGAGATGCTGATCATCAGGATCCACCTCACCCTGCTATGCTGATATTTATTGGTGCCAATTGTTCTGGACATCTTCCCATCAGAGGAGCTTGGATAGGTTTGGAAAAATAAAACTCTGAGATCAAGGCATTGCTGCTGTCTGCTGAGGATGCTGAAACTCATCTGGGATATGGGAATTTCCAGACCAAAACAGGGACCATCAGACCAGGAGGCTGCGATGGCACATGATGGCACCAGGATGGACATTTCAAGGCACAAAGCTGGAAAAATCAGAAGTCAGCTGGGGGGTTTGGACCTAGAAAGGAAGGGAAAAGACCCCCACAAAGAGTGTGGAAGCACCCAGAAAACTGCCAGGGTGGCTTAGTTCTGGCTTGAAGAACACCAAGCCAGGGGAACATCATTGTGAGGTTCCTGAAGTTACTCAGTGTTTTATTTGGGCTCTGGACCTTCCAGTTTCACTCTGCAATCATCCCCAATGACTTCATTATTTAACCTGGTTTGTCTGTATGATACCCCCAAATCATTGCATGATTTACAAGGTTTGCAAACTCTCTACTGTGGGTCAAGGCCACATCCAAGGAAAAAAAGGGAAACCATCATTAAGGATTCCATGCATTTCCCATTCATCAAATAAAAATCATAAACGCCCTCCTAATCCTGGTAAGTAAAACATTACACAGAGAGCAGATTTCAGGAGGGGATGTAGATTTTAGAATATTTTTATATTATAGCATTATTTCCCTGGCTGACTTTTCCCTTCAGATACATTCCTTCTTTTATCTTCTCTTGGTCCTTTATCATACTATAAAGATTAATTTTGAATTTCTGCTGATTGTATGATCTTGGACTTGACGAACAAAAACCTCTTTATGGGAGACATTAATATTCACTGTGACAGCCCCGAACTTCCACTTGCAGAAAGGTTTAATAATTTTCTAAAACCTCTTGATTTTGTCACAATGACTTGTATTCAGCCTAACTTTTCTCCTTGTCTTGGGCTACGTCATTTACCTTGAATCCTGTCTGGGAAATAAGCACGAGTCAAATCCCTCATTCATCTGGTCACTAATTGCAATTCCTTTCCCTATTTTTCATAACAGATAACTTTTGTGCAGAGCAGAAACTCAGCAGAGAAGTGATATGAAAGCACCGTCCGTGCAATCCCACGTCTTTCATTCAAAGAAAGCACCTTTAAAAGTGGGAAAGGTGAGCTAGGAGTGTGTCATTCCAGGTTTTCCTAATTTGGGATTTTACCCTCCTTCTAGGGATGGCCAGTGACTCCTGTGGGGCATCATCAAGGGAAAGCTCAGCTCTGAACATGAATCAAGCAGCAGCTGCCTTTGAAGTCTGACTCCTCTTGCCAGAGCAGGCAGGGTTTCAAACTGAAGCTTCTTTCCCCAAACACCTGGGGGCAGGTAACCCCCCTTCCAGAGGGGGCTCCTCACAGCAGGAACCCAAGGTTCAAAAAAATCCAGTGAAGAGTTACTCCGATTAAAATGTCCCACTTAAACAGGTCGCAAGTGTTTGAAGGGAGATGAAAAGCAGATGGGAATAAGTGTCATTGACAGCTCTCCTCCAGTGGAGTCAGAAAATTGTATTTCTTTCTGGAGGTGAAGTAATTTGTTAGCAAAGATTATGAAAAAAAAAATTATTTGGGCTTGGAGGGAAGAAACTGGCACAAGCCCAGCAGTGTTCTATATTTAGGGACATCAGCTTAAAAATGGATTTGTTAGACTGGCCTGGCCCTGCAGTGCCAGATCCAGAGTGGGATGAGGATGTGCTGCCTGCAGAGATCCAGGGGTGCATCCAGCCAGGACACGGCCAGGGATGAGAGCCCAGATCCCCAGGATGCTGTGCATCATCCAGCTGCTCTTCCCACACTGCCCCAAAGGGTCCTTCTGATGAGGACACACTGCTCCACCAGAGACTAAATCCAGCTTCTTTCCAAGCCATGTTTTTCCTGGGTGTCTATCCCAGGTACTGAGCAGGGATAGAATTCCACTCAGCCGCTCCTGGATGACAAATGACACTCTGAACTTCCTGTCCCTGCTGATTTAGCCCTGATAAAAAAAGCTTTGAACCACAGTCTAAATATTTTGTCCCTTAAAATATTGAATAATCCCCTCATTTCTTAGTCTGCCCTGATCAAGAGATTCCAGTGAATCTCTCAGTAAATTTCGGGAGCGGAGCTGCTCGCACTGGGCACAGCCAACTTCCAGCTCCAGCAGCTTTGATCTCCTTTTGTTCCATTGCCATTGACAACACTGGCTTTTCTCCCCCTGGCCCTCATTTATGCCCTGGGTGAGTATTGATGAGGTTAAGAGGATTATTCCCCAGCAGCATCACCCCACCTGCTCTTCCAGCTCTTGGTTTTCAGGGCTTTGTGCACATACCTTGGGCTCAGTTATTACAAACACTGATAATCTGCTTCCTCAAGGCTTGTTTCTGTCTTATTTGAAGACAGCTGTAATTAATAATCTCCTTTTAAGGGCCTAATTTCTTTTTAGTTAAAGCCAACTTTCATCTCATTACTAATCTTCCTTTTATTTTAAAGTCAACTTTCATCTCATTACTAATCTCTCTTTTATTTCAAAGGAGGCTCCAAAGTTAGAGAGTGAGCAGACATCTGTAGAAAATAATGACATCTGTGAAAATATTTAATTGCAATTTTTATACGAAAAGTTTTAGTCTGACTTCCAAATAACTACAGATCTATGCTGATATACATGTTCAGCAGACCCTTCACCCCTCCTCACCATTTCTCTGTGCTTGCTGACAAAAAAGCCTCTATATTGTGGAGTTGAAAATTTTTTTCAGATTTTTTTTCCATTTTCTTTCACTCCGATATTTTTTACCACTTTGCCACACTGGGACAAGTTTTTCTTTCACCCTGCAATATTTGTGGTATTGGAACAGGAACTTGTTAGGTTGGGAAAGATCTCCAAGACCATTGAGTCCAAGCTGTGCTTGATCCCCCTTGTCCCCAGCCCAGAGCCCTGAGTGCCACCTCCAGGAATTCCTTGGACACCTGCAGGGATGGGCACTGCAAACCTCCCTGGGCAGTTCCAGTGCCTGGGCATCCTTTCCATGGGGAAATTCCTGCTGCTGTCCATCCTGAGCCTCCCCAGCCCAGCCTGAAGCTGTTCTCTCTCCTCCTGTCCCTGTCCCTGGGAGCAGAGCCCGACCCTGCTCTCCTGTCAGGGAGTTGTGCAGAGCCACAAGGTCCCCCCTGAGCTCCTTTTGGCAGACTAAAATACAATATTCTAGATCTAATATTAAATCCTAGACAGAAATTCAACTCCCCCTTTCCCCTGTTCCACCATTTTGGTGAAGTTGTAGGGTACTTTGTCATGAAGAGATGCAACAACCCCCTCTCCTTCCCCCAAAAAATTGCTCCTGTAATTTCTTACATTTCAATCTTCCGTAAGATTAAATGTGCCACATCAAAAATTGTCATTGACCTGAAGCTGACTGGTTATCTGCTACGAAGGTGGTATTTTAATTACCAAAGTTAATTACCATCTCCATGGAATGCAATTTCCTAACTTCATGCAGTTGTAAAATAGGAAATGGAAAGTACAAGCAATGCAAAATCCACAGAAGGTCTACACAAAGGCGTCTGTATGACTAATTGGTCTGAAATTTAATCAGTTAAATTTCTGTTTCATGTTCCTTTGATAAGATTATCTTAATTACTTTTTACAGTATCTAAGTAGGAAAGATAAAGAAAAAACAATCTGCTGAAGGGGAAAACTAATTCATAAGTCTAAAGGGAGAGAGGAAAATAAGGGGAGGGGGAATACACAGCTGTTGATTAGGCCACAAAAGCTCCAATCTTGTACTTCCAACACTTGATGTTTCAGAGTAGTCAGGAATATATGAAAGCCTCAGAAAGCTGAACTTCTACTCAATCAACTTGCACGATGTTTTTGGTCCTCATTTCCTCTCAAAGGCTCCATATGTAAACTTGTTGTAGACAAATATGAGACAATCAGGGCAAGGATCATATGGTCCATCAGCATCAAAGCTACCTTGTGAGGTGGTAATACTGCTCTGACATTTCATGTACTTTATATGGTGGTTTTACAGTCCTTACAATCCAGAGGGAAAAAAATGCAGGATTAGAGACTCAAAGATTGAAGAGCAATTTCCTCTGCAATATCAAAGGTTCAGAGTGGACCTCAGCAGTGGAGAACTCAAGGGCATTTTAATTTTTACCTTGTCTGAGACTACACAAAGACTCCTCACAGACTGGTTTGGATAGGGAGGACCTTAAAGCCCATCCCATTTCACCCCCTGCCATGGACAGGGACACCTTCCACTATCCCAGGGTGCTCCAAGCCCTGTCCAACCTGGCCTTGGGCACTTCAGGGATCTAAGGGCAAACACAGCTTCTCTGGGAATTCCCTCATCACCCTCACAGGGAACAATTCCTTCCAAAATCCCATCTGTGCCTGCCCTCTGTCAGTGGGAAGCCATTCCCTGTGTCCTGTCACTCCAGGCCCGTGTCAAACATCCCTCCCTGCCTCTCCACAGGAGTCGACACGACTCATGCTAGGGACATCTTCTGTGCCAACAGGCAAAGCCAGCCCCAGAGCAGGCTCAGGAAAATGATCTTTGGATGTGTCTCAAGAACTCTTAATGCACTCAGGATGCCACATCGATTCTCACGCTGCTGTAACATCCCCCGAACAGCAGCAGGGAGAAGGCAGCAGCACAGAGCCAGGGCAGGGCACTGGGAGGCTGCGTGCCAGGAGAGCCAGGCTGTGCCTCGGAATAGAGGAATGACTGACTGGGAACAACTGACTGGGAACAACTGACTGGGAACAACTGACTGGGAACAACTCCATGTCCCTGCCCCACGGGAGCAGCCAGGCCACAGCTTCATTTTCACCTTTCACTGCTCATCGCTCTCCTCTCTGTCATTTCCCTGCTGAATGAGGAGGTGACAGATTTGGGCTCCCCAGAGAGAGGGGGAGCTCTCCTGAGCACCCATCTCCCAGTTCTGCTGATATCCAGCTGGGAATGAGCGGGTGTGGCACAGGGAATGGAGCTGCCCTCACGCCTGGCAGACCAGCACCATCCTCCTTGGCTGTGGAACAAACACCAGGGATGATCCCAGTACCTGGTCTAGGGAAGGTGTCCTCGCCCATGGGGGTGGGCCAAAATGGCCTTTAAGGCCCCTTCCAACCCAAACCATTCCACGATTCAATGATTACATCATTCCAGTGTTATTTTAGAGGCGATTTGGGATCATTTGCCCCCCAGTTCACCTCACCAAACTGTTGTTTGGGCAAGGACTAAGCCAGCAGGCACTGTGCTCACAGGGTGCTTTAGCACATCTCTATAGATTCATTCCCTTCTCCATAAAAACACAACTGTTGTCAACATTCATTCCCCTCTCCACAAAAACCCCTACAAGCTTCTGATTTTAAAAACACGTTGTTTTCTCCTCTCTTCAGCTATGAACTCTTGCCTTGGAGCCAAATCAAGTGACTTAGTGCTATGTAAAAGCTGTTCATTTTTAATTTGATAGAAGAGGTTCATTGTTTCAAAATGTATGGTTTTGATAAGTGTGATTTCTGTGAAATTAAAACAGAGTAAAATTAATGTCTGTAGTTATTTCACTTCAATTATGTCAGCTTTACATTTGCATAAAATATTGTTTTCATTCCTCTTTAGCACAACACATAATAAGGCTTTGTATTTTTAATTTATCTGGAGGAAAAAATATGAAGGTTCTGCAGCCACGTGGAGAACTCTGTTTACAGAATTATTTCAGATTTGGTTTCATGTAGCTGAAAAACAAGAATTTGGACTGCCAGAATTTCTCTTACAATGGAAATTTGCTTCTTTTTCAAATAATACTTAATTTACACTATTTTAAACCTCCACTCTTTGGGCAAACAGTCACTTGAAGTCTGTTCAGTATTTCTGTAGGTCTCATTCTGTTATTCCTTTTCTTCTGTGGTGGAAATAAGAGCGGGATATGTTTTAAATTAAAAGAGATTAGACAAAAATAAACCCCAAAAGATGCCTTATCCAAACCCTTTGAACTCCAAGGGCTGTTTTCATCCATACCCAGGGATATGGAGCAAGGTCCTCTCTCTCGAAAATTAAAGGAAGATCCTGAAGGAACTCAAGTTTAATTACACTGCAGACCTCAAGTGCCAACTGGAAGTGACAAGAGACACATTGTGATCCCAAACTTTTGCTCTGCCAGTACTAGAAATTACAGAGAGAAGAGGTTGTTGAAGTGTTGCATTATAATATTTATTTAAGAAATAAATTGAATCCTGGAGACCTTTGAGCCGCCTCACCCTCCTGGGATTTCTGGCCCCTGTGATAATTAACAGAGATGGACTCAACCAATGGACGCCTCTCCTGCTGCTGTCCACAGGCAATTTAGGAGAGGGATAAATTGCTAAAAGCTCCATGTGAGCTGGCAGTGCCACCGATTCCCACTGCTGCTCTCAGCTGCTTTGATTCTCCAGACACGTAAAAGACAGGAGTTATGCATTAATTACCATCCAATATTCTTAATCAACATCAACTATCAAATTCTTCGTCAAGCTCTTGATCACAAACTTAATCATGCCTAGCCCAAACTGCTTCACCCCGTTAAGTGGCATTCATTATAAAGGCTCTGCTATCACATCATCAGGCACTTCCCAAGCGTGAGACTCTCTCAGTGACAAACAAGGTGCAGTTGAAGCAATCACTGTGGGGCAAAGATGGCATTAATTAAACTGGATGGACATTTAACTTCACACGAGCCAAGCAGCTCCACCAGAAAAGGGAATCTAGAGCTCCAGTTCCATTGTTTACCCCTTATGAGATATTCTGGGAGACCCTTGTGATACCTCCTGCTCCATCAAAGAGAGGATAAAACTGATGAAGAAGAAAAGCAGCAGTGAAAAATTAAAATATCTCTTTTTTCAGTTATGAAAGGTAACAAGTCCTTCTCAGAGTAAGGAATAATTGGAAGAGCAATTAGAGCTCCCTTGGGATGTTTAGGCACATCTCATTTTAAACACTGAGCTTCATTCCCAGCATGTTCCCACTTCACCACACATCAGCTCTGAGCAGAAGTGAGGGTGGCTGGGAGCTCCTTTCCCAACCCACACAACTGGAATTGTGTCTTCTGCTACTGGAACATCCACTGTTTCCTCTACACACCACAGCTGAACCCCCTGGATCTGAACACAGATTACCCATCCCACAGGATCCATGGGATGGGCGTGTCCTGCAAGAATTTACTACCTAGCAGGTTTTATTTCTCCCCAGAGTTTTATGGGAAGAGGACGGGGGGAACACGTTGTTTTTGGCCACTTGGTTTCTCCAATCAAAATGCACCAATGGATACAAGCCTAGTCCATCAAAATGCACAATGAGATAGGAAGAAAATCAGGCATTTTTTTCTTCTATCAAATGCAAGTAGAGAAGTGTCCTCAACCAGACAGTTTGGAAATCCAGGTTGACTGCTCTGTAAATCTCCCAAGTCTATAAAACAACACCAGGATAAGGTGCCCATTATGACAAATAAGCACTTAATAAAACTTTGAATCAGTTTTTCTGCATCTTGGTTTAAAAAAAAGAAAAGAAATACATGTGGAAAAAAAAATGTTGACAACTGGGACATTTCCATTAATCCAACACATGATATGTTCTAAACACAAGTGAATTCCTTGGACAATTATGAATGAGTGGTTACTACCCAAGAAACAATTCTTTTAACATTCATTAAAAGATTTCTGTCGCTCAGAAGATGTAGAACAAACGGAATCTGTAGGCTTTGAAAATTAAATGCAAACTTGTACCTGACTTATTACAGAGATGTTGTAATCAATAATAGAATTGAAGCTTAAAAGCACAAGGTCTCCTCTAACAGCAGAGCATCCTCCTCGTCCCCCTCCCAGCCCCAGCTGACGTCTGATCCACGGCATCTCTGGTAATGAGAACCCCTGTCTGCCAAAGGAGAGACATCTCCAACTATCGATTTCTTTTTTATTATTTGTTTTACACACCGAGTACCTGGGTAGATTTAATAGAGCTCCCTCCCCCTGTTTTCTATGTGCACAGAATCTGATCTCACTTTCAAAGCTGGGTCTTTGGTCAAAAGGAAAAGGGTTTGAGCTGAGGTGTTATCTCCAAAGATCATCCATTCCTGATCACCCTGGTTCATTAACAAATTCTTTTAGTGATGACAAAGCCTGGTGACTTTGATCTTTCTGGCCAGTTGCTATTTTTGTCATTAAGGCTTCCAGTGGGGAGGATCTTCAAGCTAAAATTCACTTTTTCTGGCTGTTCTTTGCTTCCACCCCTCCCAAGACCAGCACAGGAGCTCCTTTCCAAACAACACATGGAAGGGTTTGCCTGCTACATCCCATAAACCTGCTTCCCCCTCCTGCAGCACAGTAGCATTATTTGGGATCCAGGGTCTTCCAAGCAACAATTCCCATCCCTGGGGAAGGTCCCAGAGGGAGCAGGTGACTTTTCCTACCCCATAACCAAGCAGGTTCCATGCACAGCAAATTCCACACGTGGGCTGACCTTCAAGGAAGCCCAGAGGACCAGGTATTTATCAGAGATCTCAACAACTCAGCAGGGAATGTGCTGCCTCAGCAAAAAGGTCTGAGAAGCCAAAAAATAAATGTTGGAGAGGAGAGTTAACCTTTGTTTTCCAAAACTGTGGCTAGGCCTTTACGTACCCCGATCTGGACATCAAACCTCTTATTGAGAGCTATAAAATGAACAATTAAAAGGTGGTATTTTGAGGGAAATAGGCACAGAATGCTTCTTATGGAATGCATAAAAATTCTGTTTAGCCTAATGAGGAAAATGAAACAACTGCTGCACTTTTCTCCTTCAAAGAATGTTCTTTAAGTGATTGAAATTTCATCACTTCAGTGCTTGTATTGTTCAAATACATCTCATACATGCTGTAGGTTAAACTTCTCATTGCTTCTACCTACTTTATATTGATACACTGCACAAAACAGATATAAAAGTGTCCCAAGCCCAAACTTCCTGCACTAAAACCTCTCTAACCCCACTAAAAATGAACATATTAACCCTCCATGCACTCCTCTGCAGCATTAGCACATTTGTGGCTATTCAAAAGTATTAGTAATTTATTGCCTCAACACATCAGTACTACTCTGTTTCTATATACATGGATCTGCTTGAATATACATTGAATATGCATTAAATTTCATTTACTGTCACCACCAATTGCTGCACAATTTTCACAACTTTTTTTTCCAATCTTTTCTCTAAAAAATAGCTTTGGCTTCCTCCAGCATATCCCCACATTTCCATACTGCTGACCACTGTATTTTTGTGCTTTGCCAAGCACTGTGCATCCACCCTTAAGCTGAGCCTAATCCTTGATTTTTTTTTCAAAAACTGTTCATCATAGAGTAATTAACACACTGTCATTAGTCACAGCCAGCTTAGTGAGACCCAAATTTTCTCAAAGATAATCTGGAAATGCAATTAATTACCCAAGCACACAACTTTTCTTGTTGTTAAAACTCTATTGTCACCTTAAATTCCAGGCACCTTCAGGAAATCCAGTGGTGCCATAAAGGTTTAAAAGAACTCATCTAAGTTTTCAATGGGAAGGAGAGATTATTTGGATACAAAAAAAAGCCTTTTTGCTTCCAGAATTCCTGCTAGCTTTGCCTCACTCCCACCTGCACCCTGGGAGCTATTGAAACACGAGCTGAAGGAGAAGGTTTTTAAATGCACTCACTTTTCTCCAATACCTGGTTCAAGGTGTTTGGGGCTTTAATGCAGCTGCCTGATGCCAACAAGTAAATGGTCACTTTTATTCCTTCAGTGCCACAATAAAATCAACCTCAGGGACTGCCTGCACTGTGAGGAAACAACAAAGCTGAGCAGGCTGGGGAGGTATCAGGAGATAATCACATCCTCAGGACATTTATCTATAGTGTGAGATAAGAACCATTGCCAGAATATGATTATCTGCTGATAACAAGAAACCCTGGAGTTTGCACTCTGCTGCAGGAAACTCATTACGGGGATGGAAACCTGTGTTGATTGTTCCTGAATGTGGAATTGGCAGCTGAGAGCTGTGTGTTAAAGCAGGGGGTCAGTTCATGACACGAGTTCTTGAGGTGACCACCTGGACACTGAAGTGACCCCCCCCAAGCTAAAACTGCCCAGGACACAGAAATGAGCTGGCACAGCATTTAATCTCCTCCTCCCATGAGCTCCACTGATTGACTGAGATGGAACCACTTGCAAGGAGAATGAAGTTGTATCAGATCATCAAAAAGAAAAAAAAAAACCCAGCAAAAAAAGAATGATAGGAATAAAGGATGGCCTTGTGGACAAGGAAAAAGAAAGTCCTCACAAATTCTATCGCCATAATTGACTCGGAGGCCTTTGCAAGGGTGTCATTTCCCAGCCCTCCTGCAATAAGGATATAAATAAGTCTGGATGTGGAATGGTTTTCCTGTCCAGTTCCAAAAGGAACCCAACCCCTACCAACACACCCCAGGCTCCAGAAATAAACCCTGCCTGCCTTGGGACAACCTTCTCCTCCAGGAAGCTTCCTGGCAGTGAATGAAGGTCATCTGTTCAGAATGGCCATTCCCTCCGGTGCTTCAAAGCACATTCATGCAGTCTTTGCTCTTGATTAACCCAAAGAACTCTGCATGGAGGGTGGAAACAGGGGATGGAGGCCAGCAAAGAGCCTGACCAGGGCTGGCACAGCACTGGAACAGGCTGCCCAGAGAGACTGTGGCTCTCCATCCTTGGAGGTGCTCAAATCCCAGCTGGACACAGCCCTGGCTGCCCCAGCTCTGACTGGAAAGTCTCTGGGGGTCTTCACCAGCTCCAGCCATCCTTTAATACCCTTCAAACTATTTTTCCCAATGAAAACCAGAATGTGTGGTGAGGGAGGGGAGGAAGTAATTTCATATTGATTAATTTATTTTTCTAAATGAAAAACACTTCCAAAGAGTTCCCAGTCCCAGATATTCAAGCACAACTTGAGGTATTCAATTGTCTTAGTACAAACAGATGGGACTTTTGATTCTTGATGCAGAAAAGCTATTTTTTTATTTACATAGCTCATATTTTATAGGATTATTAGAAGGCTCTGTGTTAGATTTAATTGGTTAATAATATATTCGAACTTAGTTCATTGGTTGATAAATAGCATTTTGCAAATTTGTTAAATCTCTCTACTTTTTTTTACTGATTCTCATGGGATAGATTTCTGTTTTTTGTAGGTGTGAACCATTCTGTTCATAGAATAGTTTGTTGTGCTAACTGTTTTTTATTCTTGTAATTTTTTCTCATGGGAATTTACAAGCTAGCTGCTAGTTTAGCGAGAGTAGTAGGGCTTAAGCTATGTTTTATAAGGCTTTTCTTTTATAATATCTTTACCTGTATGCAACATTCCATCAGGCCTTTTCTCTCCCCTCCTGATTCCATGCTCAGCACAGACAGAAAACGACCTAATTCAGTGCCTCCAGCTCCTTGCCAGACTCAAAATCAAATTTAAGGATTGGATAACTCCGACACAGTGGGTGCTATTTTGTCCTACCAGCTCTATTTCACTCAGCAAAATGTCAAGTGTGTCTATCTGGACAAGAGGCTTCTGCTTCATAATCTCCTCTCCTCAGCACTCGAAAGCACTTGGGCTCCAGAGGCAGGAATTCCCTGCAGAGCTCTGCCCTCTCTCCTCTCTCCTGGAGGGGTTCATTCCCTTCCCAGAGCTCCATTTACTCAAATCCAGTAAACTCCATTGACTTCCTCCAGTAGCAAACCCACCATCCTGACATCCCCTTCTGTAGCTGCAGGGAAACTTTTTTATTCCTAAAAATACAGAAGAAAAGCAAAACCAGATTCCATCCACCAGCAGAATCTCTCTAAATAAGAGACCTTAAATTCATATCCTATTTTCTCCCACATTTTTTTGTCACATCACTGCTGGATGTGGGAAGGCATCACTTCCCACAGTTATGGAGATGTTTTAATTGGGGACATGATAATCGAGCAACAACAATCATGCAACAAAAAAACAGCTTGATTTTTTCAACAGGTAGCAAGTAAATTTAAATAAACTCCAAATTTCTCCTAAGGATCATTTGCCAGATTATCATTCAATGCTCCATTATTATAGATTTTTTTTCTTTCATCAAATTTAGGCTTGCAAAGATTAAATATTAAAAAAAAATATATATATAAAGTAGAAAATAAACTGACTTTTTAATCCTTTTCCTAAAAGGAATGTTTTTCTAGCCCTACACCTTTACTTTCAGTACTTTTTTTACCCTCCTTCAAAAAATGTAAACAGCTTAATGTTTTAGGATTGGAACATCATTTATACTTCAGGCATGACTAGACATTTCTATGATTTCATAAATAACATCCAAAAGGAGCCTGATGCTGGCTGTACTGAAGGTATAGCATCTACTACAGCTTCCTGATTGATAAAAGAATAAACAGCCTTATTTTTATCATCCCAGTTTAGTGCAAATATTGCAGCCCAGTGCATGTTGAAAACATGCCCACCATCTGAAATCCTCGACAGTCCAATTAGGAGAACATAAAATACTTCTCAGGAAAAGAAAACCATGTAAAGGTCTGGTTTGATGTCAAAGATTTGAGATACAGCCACGCAGGACAGCGATTTCAGAAATGGAAATGCAAGAAGTTGGCTTGTTCCCTGTTCCTATAAAGTGTTTTTCTGATTCCAAGTGAATTATTGCTAATTACTGCCATGAAGAACACAGAGAGGCAGAACTCTCTGCCTGTGTTTAGGGAAAGCTCACTGCACTAATCCAAATGACAAATGGAAGTTTTCCACAATATTTTAGGAAGATAATTGTGCCATCTGGGAAGCCATGTCACAGCTGTAACGGAGCGAGCAGGCCCAGGGTGTGCAGCAACTCCTTCTGTGCTGAATTCATTTCACTTAATAGATTCATCTTGGAGTTTATTTATTTATTTATTTCAAACATCCTGGGACTTGGAGCATTGTGACAGGGCTGCCTGGATATGCATCAAATGACTTCTTTCTTGGAGCTTTTATTATAGATATTATACCAGAAGTGTATCAGTAGCTCTTCACAAAATCATTATCAGGGAACTACAAATTAAAATTCATTTCATCAGGACCAGTTCCTTTATCCTGCAGCCCTGTGCTGTCACTTCTCTCCTTTAGAAAAAAAGGGCTTAAGAGAAGAAGAATAGACAATATTTCCTGAATATATAGACCTTAATATTGTGTTAGAAGTGAGAATGCACAAAAGCTCCCATGGAGGCAAGAGATGATGAGCAGCATTCCATGGAGGAATCTGTGAGGATCTGGGGACATTATGGCATAAACAGCACAAAGAATTCCATGTAAATGCCAAGATTAAACCCCCAGCAGCCGGGATCAATCTGTGCCCGACGACAATTTAATATGTGTGAGAGGAGGAGGATTACATGTCACACTGGGACCACAAAATTTCCATATGGGGACCTTTAAACTTCCCTTTCAACAGCTGCAGCACATATCCCAACATTCCTTTTAATCCCTTTAATCCACGCTGTGCAAAGCCAAGGACCAGAGCTCCACTTGCAGCAGAGGTCCTTGGAAACCTGAAGCTGCTTGGTCCCAGCAGATCAGGTGGTCCCTGGGGACAGCCTGGTGCCATCCTCCGACGACCACCCACGGAAAAGCCCTCGTGGATTTGGAGGGAAGTGCTGAAAGGAGCAGTGGACAGCAGCAGAGCCCTTCTCCTCTCCTCAGCCACGCTGAGGAGCTCCTCAGGGTAAGGAGGCATCACAGCAGCCTCATTCAGACACTCTGCATTTGCTTCTGTGCTCACTCTGCCCCTTCCTCCCGGAGCTGGGGCCCAGCCAACGCTCCTGGGGCTGCTCTCACCAGAGCCTTCCCCAGCCCCTCAGCTGGAATAATCACAGCCTGATGTGAGATCAGAACAGAAAGTCTGATTTCCCCTGCACATGGCTGCTCCTCCTGACAGCCACTGAGGCTTCCAGAGGAGCTGCCCTGCCCAGAAGAGCATCCCCAGCCCCAGGAGCAGCCACTCCTGACCCACAGAGGGGATGGGAGGTGAGCTGTGCTGACATCCACTGGGATCTGATTCCTGCCTTCAGCCTCACCCTCCCCTCTGAGCTCAGGGCATTTCTTCCCCTCTCTGCTCTCCCCACTCTAGACCAGGTACAAATAAAACCTGTTGGAACGTGGCAGCAGCAGAATAAAGCAATGCAAGGTCTCAAACCCCAAACCCAGCTGGAGTGACCCTTGTGAGAGCACGAACACAAGCAGAGCTTGCACAGCAGGAATATCCAAAGTGACAAATCCACAGAAAATATGTCATTACAGACTGGTTTACCTGGCACAAATATGCTGCAACTTAAACAGGCAAAAGCTCTCATCTGTCTGGTTTTGTAAAGCTTTCAAAGTTATCCTGACCCTTCTTTGTGTCCCCTTTAACCAGGGGAAAACCTCCCATTTGTGCAGGACAAGTCAGTAGATCATGTTCTTGTCTAGTCAGTGGGGATGTTTAGTGCCTTTTTAATAAAAACACACCCAGAATATCCTGCAAAAAGGGCAAATTAAGTGCCAATTTCTTCACTGACAATTTGAAAAGACTGTGATGTGAGCAGAGCTGAATTCCTACTGCTAATTGCTTCGGTGTGATTTATGCCAGTAGGTGCTACAGGAGGAGTAGGATACTAACAGATAATAGTACTGCAAATTAAAAATAGAATTTGCATCAAATTAACTTATCAGTAAACTTCAGGACATCAGTAGAAGTGCACTGGGAAGGTCAGCAGCAAGACCCAAAAATCCCTGGCTCCACACCAGTTTCAGACACATGAAGTCACCTGAAAACAGCAGTGGGGAAGTTTTGGAGCAAAGACAAGTGAGGGGTCACAGAGAGAGAGCAGAAGTGAGATCCTGCCCTGGGTAATTCCATTAACTCCAGGGAAATTGCATCAGGCTCCACCAGAGATGCTGAATTTGGCACGTGTTCTGGGGAATGTACACTGAATAAATGCACAGGATTTACTGCTTGCTGTTGCCTTAGTTTTACTACATTTTTACTGAGCTGTCGCAAAAGTCACTTTTTTTTTTTGGATTTGGATGCACAGGAAAAATTACATTGCTAAATGTGTTTAGGGTAAAGCAGGTTTATTGATTATTCTAAAAAGCAACTGTTTCCTAGAATATAAACCACTATCTATGTTATATACACCTATTCCTCTATTATTCCATCACTGACTTTTCTTAAAAATATAAGCAAGCCCTCCAAAAGTCCATCTGAAAATCCTATTTCTCCTTGAAATCCCATGGCCATGAGTGGCCATCACACTTCCCTGCTGAAGTCACTTCACACTTCCACAGAGGAATCATTTTTGGTTCACTGAGTTGTTTTTTGGAGAAAGAGACCAGGAAATAAATATTCTGTGAAGAGATATTCTCATCTGTGGGATGAAATCCCTTCAGGATCATGGGATGAGGCAGCTCCTTGCCTCCTTTTTGCTTTAATTTAGAGAAAGAGAATTAAAAAGAATTTGCTGCTACCCAGAAATATTTTAAGGGCTCAATACAGACATTAGGAATATTTCCAAGATCAGTGGAGGCAGCTGCATTTGAAGGGAGGACTTTGATTTGTGATTTCATCCAAATCAGAATGGTTTGGGATGGAGAAGACCTTAAAGCTTATCCAGTTCCACCCCGCCATGGATGCTCAAAAACCTTCCACACACCAGGATGCCCAAAATCAGGACGTGGAGATCACAAAGAATCATTAAAAACAGAACAGAGAATCATTTAAAAAAAAAAAAAAAAAGCCCCCCCAAAAAAACCCACTGGGGAAAAGCTCCAAGCCCTGCAGAGTACATTTAATAGGCAGCACCAAAACAAATTAAAAAGAAGGATCCAAGCATCCAAGCAAGTGGCATCTCCTTGCAGGAGGAGCAGTGACAGCTCCCCAGGATGGGAAATGGCTGTGCTGGAACAGCAGCGATTTTCAGGGAATTACTGGCGTGCTGTGTTTGGTTTGCTGTCTCCCACCTTGCATTTCCCAGACTGTATCAAAGCACAGACTATAACAGCTCCAATTTCTCTCACAGCAGCTACACCATGTGAGAAAAATTGACAGATTAAATAGAATGTAGCTGCCAAAGCAACTGTGAACTATGGCTGCCCAAGAGAAGAAAATGATGTTCCTGAGTATCGTGTTAAGAAGCGCTTTTGTGATCAAATGCAACAAGAGTCCATTTCATTATAATGCACTTTAAAAAAAAAAAAGCAAAAAAAGCAATTTTTTCCCCTCAGCCCAAAGCACTCCTGCAGCTCACGTAACCCTCCTGCCTCCCTGCCCGAAGTACAAGTGCCACACACAGAACAAACACACGCCTTGAATTTCTTTGGGCTGTGGGCACTTCTATTTTGATGAATTCTTAAGCCCAACCAGCTTCAAGAAGGCAAAAAAAAAAAACATATCTGGCCCTAACAAAAATTGATGATGCTGTGCTAAATGAGCCCCTTGCTCGGCTGAGGAGACAGGCGCGAATCCAGCCCCAACCCTGGAAGTTCAGTGCTTTATCAACACTGACATGCACATGCCTAAGTGCCACTGACATCTGCATACATGCCTTATTTATCTTGCTCTGCCTTCATTAAAAGGACAAATTGATGTCTCAAACATTTTAAACTCGTCACAGAATTCTTCCAGGCTCAGCAGGACGTGCCCCACCGCTGCTTCAGAGGCCACGGGTGCTCTGGTGGGTCGGCAAGAGATGAAGAGATAAAGGGGTTTTATGGTTTGTTTATGAAAAAAAACAAATGCCTGGTCATCCTGCACACCAAGAATCCAGAATCCCAGAATGGGATACCACAGAATCCCAGAATGATTTGGGTTGGAAAGGACCTCAAAGCCCATCCAGTGCCACCCCCTGCCATGGCAGGGACGCTTCCCACTGTCCCAGGGTGCTCCAACCTGGACACTTCCAGGATCCAGGGGCAGCCCCAGCTGCTCTGGGCATGCTGTGCCAGGGCCTGCCCACCCTCATAGGGAAGAATTTCATCCCAATATCCCATCTAACCCTGCTCTCTTGTCATCCCCACTTGTCCTGTCGCTACATGCCTTTGTAAACAGCTCTCTCCATCGAGATTTGCAACTTCAGCCTGCATTAAACTGAAGATAACATAAAAAGGTTTTTTTTTTTTTTTAACAGCTCATAATTTAGTCATTGGGATAAAAATTGTAATAATCCATTTGTAGGCTCCATTCCTGTGCAATTGCCAAAAAGTGTGATTTCATCAGCCCTTTATAAAAAAGCAGTGACTAAACCAGTGCTTTTTGGGAGCTCTGAGAGAGGCAGGTGGAGAAAAGCTCTGATGTTTTCTGGAGATGGGTGGGACAAGAGCTCCAGAGCCATTCCACAAGCCTGGCTGGGCAGCACAGCTCTTCCAAGCAGGGGCAAAATGGGTGTTTTCATGAACCAGCTGCATTTCTACAGCTTCAAACTGAGCCCAAGTCCTGATCTCCCAATTTCTGGGAGAACTCCGGTCCTTCATTAGCAAAGTAAATGCCAGAGTCAAACCACAGCATCTTTTGAGGGAAGACATGCTCCAAATCCTTCAGGGATTTGCCATTTAGTTGACTTTTGCGAGGCAGCAGAAAGAGGAGAAACCTTCCAAACTTCAGCCGTCCAAGCCAGCAGTGAGACTCCTCTCGAGCTCAGCCTTCCCCACAGGGAACTACTCAGCGTGACAGGATCCCAATCCCAAACTGAAACACAAATATTAATCCAACAACTGACTCTCGAGGTTCTCTCTTTTGCCTGGATTTTTTAAATTTCTTCCTAACTAATGCAATTTCTTAATTGTAAAGAAAAGATTAATTTCTGCGTTGTAAGTAAGGGAGAGGTGAGGGAGCAGAACAGCATTTGGAAGTTAACTTGTACCTCACAAAGGCTCAGCAACTTGTAGAATGTTCAAACACTTCAATTATACATTAGATAGAGCACCCTGTACAAACGGAATGCTCCAAGTAATGTTAAGCAGGTGATTTTAGATGAGAAAGGCAAGAGTGGTTCAAATCAAACAGACAATTTATAATTAACAGAACCCTGAGTTATCTCTGGCTTCAAGCACTGCTTGGGGCTCCTTCAAGCTGCAAGAGGGAACAGAGGGGAAGGTAGGAGAAATCCCTGTTTTTCCTGAATTCCAGTCAGACTTTAATTTTAGAAGCAAGGCTGCTTCTTGGTTTCACTCTGAAAATTCTTCTCCCATTTCCAGTTCTCCCCACATCACTGCTGTGCACCCCTGCAGTGCCAATCCTCTGCCAGGAGTGGTCACCTGCCATGGTCACAGGGAGGTAATTCAGCATCTCCCATGACCTGGATGGGTTTCATGGGTGGTGATAACCACTACACAACATTTTTGTGGATATTTTCAGCTCAACCTGCAACCACCTTATTTCTAGCTTGTTTTCTTATAATCACAGAACGGTTTGGGTTGAAAAGGACCTTAAAGCTCATCTCATTCCACCCCCTGCCATGGGCAGGGACACCTTCCACTGTCCCAGGCTGCTCCAAGCCCTGTCCAACCTGTCCTGGGACACTTCCAGAGCAGCCACAGCTTCTCTGGGCCACTCATTACCCACCAAATGATTTCAAGGAGGGATATAAGCACTGCACGTAAATGAAACCAAGCAAAGTCAGCTGCAGACATTCACAGATCTCCCGTGCTTCAGTCAATAATTTCTGCAAACCTTAAGTGGCTGCTGGAATCTGTCACCATTTCCTGCTGCTTTCACTGCTCCAAACAAACCAGTGAAATGGAGCTGAACCAGTCTGCACTGGGCCCAGCACTCACGCCAACAGCTCTGCTAATGAGGGTGCAGCTCAATAAATGGTGTTCCATAGATTTGGGGACTAAAGGAACAGCTGTACACTTGTACTCGTCTTGGTACAAATTGTCTGTTTCAAAACATAATTATAGGCCGGGGGAGTAAGGAAGATAGAATAAGAGCATGATGAACGTTACAAAAACTACCAGGAAAGCAATTATTTCCAATCAAAGTGTGTTGGATTAGCCCAAAAGCATTTTTCTTTTGAAGTCTTACAAGTTATCTGATGGGAGCTGAAATATTTCATGAGCTCAGCTGGTGTGCACAGGGGGACAGGGCAGGGTGGACACCTGGCACAGGTAGGGAGGGATGTCTGCCCTCAGAGAGGGCTGGGGATGCTCCTGCAAGCCTCCCTCTGGTCTCTCCCTGCCAGGATCAGCACTCCAGACAGGCAGCACGTTTTATAGAAGGGAAATGATTTCGGATTACAGTGATCAATGCTAGAAAACAGTGACCCGGGGATACAAAGCTACACTTCATAAAATACCAGCGGAGATTATCACACTCAAAGTACTTCCATTTCAGTTGTTCTGACCTTCAATTGGAGCTGATTTTTTTTTTTTTCCTTAAGCCCTTTAAATCTTCTGTTGAAAATACCATGGTGTTGGAGACTGGCCTGCAGCAGCATTTAGAGGATTTCCCACCTGCATGGCTCCATCCAAGGTAGGTGCTGGGATTCCTCCCACAAGGGCTGTCTGGTTCAAAGCCAAAAGGACTCTTTGAAAATCCCCAGAGCAATCTCATTTCAAGACTAGCACGTGCATCCATAAAGCAAACTTCACTCACACTGCCTCTGCTTTATTCTCCCTCTGAATAAATCCTGGAACAGGAAAATGCTCTGAAGAGATGCTGCTGCTCAGCAGAACGAGGCTGGTGAGTGTTACCAGCACCAGAGGCAGGAGAAAGACAGAAGGGATGGGAAGCGTTAGGGAGGTCCTGCCAGTCATTCACTAAAAAAAAAAAATAAACCAATAAAGCAGAGTCTGACAAGAACATTCAGCTGTTGTTTGGTTTCTGGGGCAATGCAGTATGCAAGTGGTCAATGGCTGTTCTTTCCTGGAGATAAATGTGCCCATAAAAGCATTTTAAATCATCGAGGACATTACTCACAGCAATGCTGAATGATGGACGTGCCACGTCCTGCCAGGAGCGAAGGTGATTTCTTTGCTGAACTGCTCTGCGGAGCAGCATAAGTGCTTAAACCAAAATAAGCTCCTCACACCTACAACACTTCTGAGAAGACTCATAAAATAAGACAAGATAAACCACGTTTTAGGCTAAGAAGTTCATGTGTGCTCACCAGAAGCGAGATGACAGATGTGTCTGTCTGCAGCCAGCCTCCTCCTCAGCCAGAAATAAAACACACAGCAAACACAGCCGGGCTGTTTGCTGTCATCCCTCATTGTTCAGATCTTTAAGGAGATAACCCAGGTTCTTCAAACAAGCAAAACAGTCCTAAAACTGCCCTGGAGCTGCAGTGCCTTTATGAAATGGCTTTTCATTCTCTGCTTTTCCATGCAAATACTCTAAACAAATGGGGGAGATTCCCTGGAGAAAGGCACCAATATTGAGAGCTCTGGGCATTCTAAGGAGGGTCTTTATTCCAACCTGATCTCCAAACCCAACCCCTCTCCAGCACATTTCTCTGCAAACACATTGAAATGTCACACAAGAGAATTTTATGGGTCAAATCATGCCCGGCTTCACCAGCTCACATTTCCCCAGCTGCCAGGGCCACCCCTGCAAGAGTTAAATTCTGCTGTAATAAAAAGCAAGAAGATATTTCCAACCCTTGGCCCACCTTCCAGCCCAGCAAATAGCAGGGAAATTATTGAATGCAAATAAACTCCCTTTGCACTATTCCTAACCAACAAAACAATCCAGTGGAGCCTTGAACAGCTCCCTCTCCCAGGATGTTCAGTGCCACTGATCCCGCTGTTAAATGCATTATTTCTCCCCCACCCATGGGAAATAACAGATAAGGAAGGATTTATAAATGAATGAGGTGGTCAGTGCCTCCTCAGATGAGACCTTTAAGTCAATACAAACAAATGGTGTGGCCTTTCTGTACTTCAGAGACAAAGACAAATATATAAATAAATGAACACAGATATTTTTATTCTGAGCCCTTGCCTCTCCCATATCCTCCTGCCTGCAGTCTGCATTTATGAACACTTGCAGATCAATGGGGTTGTTCTGGTTCACTGGAGCTGCTGCTTGTGGTGCCCCAGTTACTGCAGAGGCTCCTGGTGTGCCCTGGGATCTGGGCAAAAAAAGAAAAAAAACCTGGATTTTTCACTAATAATCTCTTAAAGTGCTTTCCACTCTACATTTTGGGCCCCACATGATGAATTCACCTGAACCCTCTTTATTCCTCTTCCTGTTGAGCTGATGCTTAGGGCTGATCTGGTCTCTGAGTGGGACCCAGAGCCTGAGCATCCTCCAGCTGCACCTGGAAGCAGCAGGAACAGCAGAAAAGCACCCCTGAACCACCAAGGAACATCTTTAGAACACACAATTATGATTCTGCTCTCAGCTTCACGGAGCTCCTCATCTCCACCAGCCCAACCCAGAGGAAAAAGGTGTTTTAGATGTGTAATCAAGCCCAAGGAGGGATCATAGAACCAAAAGTTAATCCAGAATTAGTTAAATTGTGCCTTCACAAAGAAAGATGCTCCACCAATTTTAATTACAACTCAGGCACTGGTTTTGCTATCCTAAAAATGAAGTGGCTTTCTGAAAAAATGAGGTTATTGTACTTCATTAAGTGAGAAGAAATTAATTGGGTTCACAAGAAAAGCCACAGTGTGGTAAGTCCAGCTTTGCCTTTCTGATAAGCAAATATTTGGGGGGAAATATACACTTAAGGAAGGGAACACCATCCCTAGCAGCCAAGAGCATGGGGGTCATGTAAACAAACAGTACAAGCCCAGAGTTGGGCAGGAGATGTAAAAAAAGGAGAATAAATAGGAAAGAAAGAACTTCTGGAGCAGCATCTTCAGCAAGCACAGAGCAAACCAGAACTTCAGGCAGAAAAAATTTGGTTTCGTGCATCCCCTGCAAATTGTTCAAATTACAAACTTTATTCTGCAAATGAAGGGCAAGGTTCTCACCTGGAGGAAATTCAACTTTTGGCATCAGATATTGTCTCCTCCCCACATTTTGGGTACAGTTAGTATCTGTTTTGAGATTGTGACTGAAAGATCAGGACAAACACAAGGGAAAATCTGTGTTTTGCAAGGTGTTTGTGGGACCGTGGTGGTCCCAGCTTTGTCCAACACCCTCCAAGCACTCTGAGATATTTGGTACCACCACCTAAAGGGTTTCACATCTGCTGGGACACTGCTCGAGGCAGATAATCAAATTACTCCAGAATCAGAGAGAATAAGACAGAGGTGAAGCTGTTAAAAACCACCCATCAACCTAAAGGTCAGGGCCTCTGGCAACAAAGAGAGAATTATTCCTGCATCCTCAAACAGATTTATCCTGGATATAAAGCAGGACCATTTACAGCTCAGCAAAATTTGAAAACTGGTAGTAAAGCACATTACAAGCTTTCTTAATTCAATTTTCCCTGGCATTTATTGTGGTTAATAAAATACCCAAATGTCATCGAGATTTATAAAAATGTATTTATAGGTTAATAAATGCATAAAACGGATTATTCAGAAAAAAACATCTTACAGAAAGCCTAAATGGATACAGATTTGGGGTTTGTTGCCTGTCAGGGGGGTAATTAGAGCTTATTTACACAGATTTTCCTTCCCTGTGAAAATACAGCCCTGAATTCAGAGTTCAGGCTCAGCGTTATCTCCTCTGTGCACTTTCATGCACCAAAATGGAAGAATAAAGGCTCCTCCAAAGATCCTTTGCAGAGTCTTTTGGGAATACAACCGTGCTGCTCGCTAAAATAATGACCATAAATACCAAAATTCAGCATGAAGATTTGCCTGGGCTGGAATGGTGATAAATAGGGGAAAGAGGCTCTGTTTTGAGTTCAAGGAAATAACTTTAAATAAGAAAAATGCACATTAAAGCATGCTGGAACAAGTCTGGGAGCACTGATGGGAGTGACAGTCTCTATTTCCGTGTTTTTATGAAGTATTTCCAGAGAGTGACTCAGAATTTTTGCTCAATAGGCACAAAATTTAAACCATTTATTGGCTTCTTCCAGCTGTGCCAATAAACTACTTTGGATGGTTCAGTGTTTGGTCTGTGTGCACAAACATACACAAAAAACTGGATTATTTCTTTTCCTCACTTCTTCACATGCTGGATTACAAACATTCTCTGCTATTGAAGCAAAATTCTAAGTATAGAGAGGAAAAAAATATAAAAAATACTATAAAAATATGATAAAATAAATACAAAATAATATAAAAATACAAAACACACATATAAAAATATATATATAAAAACTACAAACCCATACTGATCCCAAGAAAATTTGGTCCTTTTTGCCCCATTTTTAACTAACCCTCCTGGAAAAGTCCTGTCAAATATTAGGTTTTCTCTCCCTGCTCTTCATTCTGAATAATTCAAGTTCAGCCTTTTCATTGCTGTTTCCAGATCTCGGTCTTACCCCGAGCCAGAACTTCCTTGAAATAAACTTTAATGTGCTTTAATAATATCCCTGCTAATGCTGGGGATTGGCAATGCTCTGGTTTTAACAACTGCTCCAACACTGAGTGTAACCAAAGCTTTTATTTGTAATTACTGCTCTGAGCTGAATTCTGGTACAATCCCATTTATATCCAAATTATTTGTAATGAACGTTGGGCTGCACCAGACTAGAGGGCTACAGGTTTAAAAGAAAATGGATTAATATTTTATTTTCAAGCCATTTCAAATGCATTTCTGTAACTAATAAAGAAACAAAAAAAACCCCACATCAAGCCCTTGCTATGATAATTGACTAAAAAGGGGATTTTCTAACTCATGGAGCACTGCATGAAGTTTTTTGTTCATTAGAGCACGAGTGCAGCAGAGATTTATGGACACAAATAGACATAATTTCAGGAAAAGCAGAGAGAGGGATGCACACACACAAATAACATAAAACACAGCAACTTATGGGATGTGCTGAGCCTTTTAAGCACTGAGAGGACAAACATTTCGAGGCACTCATCCCTTCTAAAAGGTATTTAATAGAATGGAAAAGCCTCACGTTTCCCAGAAAGCTTTCATGTACAGCCCATCGTTTTTAGACAAATGCTTTCTGAGCCCTCACTAATACAGTAAGTTATAAAAATTCTTGGCAATGTCATTCTCATTCCAGAAGCTGCCATTTTTTAATTGACACTTCTGCATTATACAAGTAAAGGACACTGCTTTGCCTTTTTTTTTTTTTTTTAATACCTTCATTTCCTTTAAAACTTATCAGGGAATTACAGACATTTCCAGGCATTAGCTTTAAAATACATTAGCAAAGAAACATTTCAGGCCCTTAATGCCATGAGTTGTAGCAGTTGCTGAGCTTTTCCAAAGCCAAAATAAAACTCAAAATGTCCTATTTTAACTTGCAAACCAAATATTACAACGAGGCCAGTTGGAAATTTTGCTTCTTTCAGCAAGGCTCCAGTCCATGAACACAGCCCCAGATTATCAGTCAGGGAAATATCCAGTCATGGGGAGCCCAACACTATTCCCTGCAGGTGAAACACATCTCACATGTAAGAATTTTATTATTCCAGAAATTTTATTATTGCTGTTCAGCACTGAAAACTTCTACTTCCTTTCAAAACCTTGCAAGACACAGGAACATCCTGGCAGTGCCAATTATCTTTTTTCCAAGCTAAAATGGAGATTGCTGGGATGGACAACGACCACCATTCCTACACTTTTTATCACAACCAGCACAATTATTTTAATTATTATTACTATTTTTAGAAACATTTCCCCACAGTGCCCCCGAGATGTGGAGGTGGGAGCCCCAGGGGTCACTCCTGCCCCTTCCAGACCTTTAACTTTGTTGGGATATTGAGCTACACACAACCCCCAAATTTTTAGCTTCCCTTCTTTCCTCCATCTGCAGTCCCACTCTCTAATTAGCTCTAATTATGATTTCCATCATTAGCCTTTGGTCTTGTCCCTGGGTGCTCACCCATCCCTTGGGGCTGAGGAAAGCAGAGAAGGGGAGATTCACTCCAGAAGAACTCCCAGGAAACGCCACAGTCACAAAAATGTCACTGTCAGAAGAAGTTAAGGCTTATTCAAAGCCCTTTTTGAGACAAAAAAGTGAGACTGGAGATGCCACAAACTTTTCTTGGCAGCTTCTGGGCCTTTTAAGTGACAGCTTTTCTGAGGCAGTCAAACAAGAAAGTGCTCACTGCAGCCTCCCTCTCTCTGTGCAACGTTTTGCCTCCAGACTGAATTACATATTCTGCAAACTCTACTTTTTCAGGATGGCTTTCAAGAAAAAGGGGTAAATTTTTAGATGATCCAATTAATTTAGTCAGAACATGGCTGTCCTAATTAATCCTGCATGATTCAAAGACTATTTATGCAGTACAGCTGCAAGCACACAAAAATGTATTTATCCTAAAAAAAAAAAAAAAAAAACAACCTTAGAAAATAAAGTTTCCTGTCTTGGTCCAAAGTCCATTTGACCTGCTGAAAAAATACCACCAATTTGGAAGGAGGTTTTTAGAGCAATTTGCATTATTTTTAGGAAAGATTATCTTAAAGCCAAGATTCTGAAAGACTCTTCAGAAGTCTAAAGCACCACTCGAGACCAAGTCACAAAAGCTTTCTGCAGACAAAATTCTCATTACAATCAGCAGGGGTTTGCTCTCCTAATGAATATTTGAGTGAACTGATTGGAGTGCTCAGCTTTGGAGGTTGCTGGCGCACAAGATCTTCTTGACTCGATGATTTCCCTGCAATACACAGCACTGATCTCTTGGAAAACAGCAATTGTGGCAGGGCTGAAAAGGGTGGAAATGGGTGAAGTTCTACCCTGAGTAGCTCTCTGAAGCACAAATTGTTCTTACTTTGATGACACCGCTCAAAGATCCCATCAAATAAATGATCCAACTGTTCTAACTCCTTCAAATAATACAGACAGGCTGGAACTCTTACCCTCTTGTGCAAATAAACTCAGAGAAAAAGAAATTAAGGAGTTCTTGTCCTCTTAAATCTGCCTTGATTCACAGCACGATGAAATCGTGAACATCGGGAGCGGCACTAAAGGGAAGCCGAGTTACAGTTTGCAATAACCAGGTCCCACAATGGAAGATCTTCACAGCTCCTGTCACTCTCAGTGGATCACAACATCCATCCCTGGGTTTTAATGACTAAAGGGCAAACTGCAGCCGTCCAACAAAAGCATTCATGTTCACGCACCACCCAAAATCCTCGGCACGTAAAGCGACGGCACCAAACGTCAGCAGAGTTGTTATTGGCTCCAACAAAGCACTGAACTGGTTTAGGGAGGTTTTAGGGGCTTTCAGACACGTGCGCTTCAGCAGTGGGACTTCGTGTCAGTCCACCCACTCCCAGCGTGAAAAACTGGGATCAGACCCCAGAGGTTCCTAACAGGTTTTAACCCCCCACAGACCCTGGGGGATGCTCCACAGGCATCATCACCTAAATTCCTGCTGAGTGGTTCCAGGCACTCTGGAATTGGCCACCTCTCAACACAAAGTGCCAGGGGAACTTCTCCATGGGATATTCCAAGTGGCACAGGGCGGTTTCTGAGTCCTTCCCAGCCCACCCTTGCACAACCCAGATGCCCACAGTCAGCTAGTTTTGCCACCAAAGCCAATACAAAATCCTTCTCTCTCCTCTCCCCCTCTTCATTCTTCTTCCCCATATTCCAATTTATATCCTGCTCTCCTACAGCAGCTTTTGTTGGGCTGTTTAATCAAGTGGATCATTAAAAACAACATTTCTCTGATTATATTTATTTAGTTTCACTTATTTAAATAGGTTGCTTCTCCAGAAAGGTCACTTACTCTTATTTCTCCTTTTTTCCTCCAAGAAACAGAAAATATTTTAGTACATTCTTCTATTTAAACAAGCACAGTAGATTAATTAATGTATTTAGTCTCTGGAAAGCCTCTAAGTTCTGTCTAGCAGAAAGTGGCCATGAAATTTTCTAGTTTTTTCCCTGTAATTAGGCATAATAATTAGCACAATAATGCCCTTGTTAACATCCCTAATTATATGCAACTAGTGCATCAATAGCTCCTAGAAGGAAGCTGGTTACCTTTCCCATCTCCTGTGGGCACAGCAAACCAGGATGCTGTGCTGAGCAAGGACAGGCTGCGGAGCCACAAATCAAACAGCAAAACTCCTTAGTCTACAACAGCCCCAACATCAAAACCACTCCTTGGAAGAGTCGTAAAACAGCTCCCAGCCAGGCAAAAAAAAAAAAAAAAAAAAAGTTGAATAAACCCTCCACATCAAAAGAAGCACCGGGTTCTCCCAGCACTCAAGTTTTGCCACTTGTTCTTTTGGACTCATTAATCAGCTCCGACCGCGGGTTTTGCCTCGGCTCTGACGGAATCAACGCAGGGACCTCTTACGTTTTTACATTTTCAGTGTGTCCTGCCCTATCACCAAGCTGCTCAGGTTAGCTCTGCTGGGAGGCTGGCTCGTTCCAGGAATAGAAATTAATTAATCAGTGTATTTTCCGCCCCCGTGCCAGGAAAAACATCCCTGATTAAAACGCCGCGCTCAAGTTTTCGCAATCACTGCCGACACCGCTATTGATTAAATGGAAGCCTTGTGAGCACTTACTCATTTTAGAGGTGGATTTATTTCATTCTTCTCAAGCTGCTTTGTTTTAATTAAAGGGTGTATTCTAGACATGCTATTATTATATATTGAGAACACCTCTGTAAGCCTAAACTATCTTTGTGGGAAAAAAGAGTGCTCATAGATGATGGAAGCATTAATTCCCCAGTTCAAATCAGTCTAGAGAACAGCATGCCTTGGAGGCAGTCACTGAAACCTGGTGTGGAAGCTCCAAATCCATCTACAACTCTGCTTCCTGACAAAAAAAGGTGCTTCAAACATGAGTAGTTGGGACACTCCAAATAAATCCCACCCAGACTGCAAAACTGGCAGTCTTGGCATCTTACTTGGCTGATATCACTTCAGTGGAAATAAAAATAACCCTTTTGGTCCCAGTCTCCATTAGCAGTCATCCTCTTACACTTGGTACACTCAAATTCCATGTTATCCTTTCTGTACTCCACAGGATTGGACATCACACTTGCCCCTGGCACCTTTTCACATCTCACTGCTTTCTTTTGTATCTTTATGGAGACAAATGTTCACCAATTTCTTTTGAAAACACCAGATATTAATCCTCACACATTCCATTATAAGGAAATCATGCTAAATTAGCCCAGTAATTACAAACTGTGAATTATCCGGTCAGGTCTGATAGATGAGAGCTTGAAGCACTCTTGACCTTAAATACCTCATATTTCTCAGTATTTTACTTGCAGTACAATTGCATGGAATCCTCTGGGAAGAAGATTCCAATAAATGTGCATTCTTTAATTATTTTGCCATTTTTTAACTTGCCAAAACCACACAACTCTCCTGAAGATGTCTAGAACATTTTCAAACCTCCGTGTGCATAAATTAGTGGCGCTGCATAAGGCAGCCCTAATTTATGCACTCACTACAGACCCAATTAGTTCCCCTGTACCAGAATGCCAAACAGATTTCCTTCATAAAGCAGAACACATCACATCTAATATTTATATAGAAGGCCAAGCTTGGAGTGTTGTGCCACCAACTCCAGACTTTGAGAAAGGAATTCGGAATCAGCAGGGACACCTTCCATTCTGCCAGGGTGCTCCAACCTGTGTCCAGCCTGGCCTTGGATACTTCCAGGGATCCAGGAGCAGCCACAGTTCACCTGCCCACCCTCCCAGGGAGCAATTCCTTCCCAATATCCAGTTTAAATCTCTCCCACATGATGAGGCTCTGTGATCTCACCCTCCTCCTGCCCAGAGCAGCCCCTTCCCCTCTGCGGGCAGGAGGTGATAACCTGCTATCAGACAGCTCTCAGGGACTCAATATCTTGATTATTCTCCTGTTAATATTTTGATCTCTCCCAGCCCAGCTGGTTTTATTCCTTGGTTAAGGTTGAGCCATGCCTGAGTGCTCACAAGCTGAGGCTCCACCAAGGGAGCTGAGAGTGATGTGGTGAACTGAGAGAAAAAACAACCCAAAACTGCTGATGACGTTTGTGCCGTGGATATTTCTCACTCGTGTTGGGAAGCAGAAACCCTGCCAGACATCTCCGTGCTGTGGTAATTCTGCTTCAAGCCCTCCCTCTGCATTTACAACCTACTTGAGGCATCTCCCATGTATTTATTTTGTCAAGTTTTGGCTGCACCAGGTGCCAAGAACGTCACAGAAAGCACCAGGGACCACATCAAGGTGGTCAAATCCTGGGAAGGTTTAACTCTGCTGAAGTTTGCACAGTTAAATCCTAACCAAAATATTGACTTAAAGCAGTGCTGTGGAGATAGCCAAGATCAGTGTAAACCAGTCTGTGAAGTGGACCATAAACTGATAAAGAAATCAAGTGAAATGGGGAACTGCTCCCTGCATCCTCTGTGAGAAGAGTAATTTAAGATACTGCTGTCCCACAGGAAATAAGCTTACAGGGGCTGTGAGCAAAGCCATGTCCGATGTACATTGGCAGGATGACGTGCACTAAGTCACTTCACATGACAAGCAAATAGTTTTTCACCTTCCATTTATTTCAAGCAGATTAATCAAAATGAGCCATTTTGATTTTCATGGGTGCCTAAATTAGTTTAACTGTTTTATCAGACAACTGCTATTCAAGACTCTGATAATAAGTTAAATTCATATAAACATTTTACAGCAGAATAACAAAAAAAAAAATCACATTATTTTTATAGCTCTAATGAGAATCCTATACTACCAGAAATGGTGTAAAATGATACAGCTGCAATAGGGTTGCTCCAGTGAGTGCTCACATTTTGCATCCCACAAATCCCTTCCAGCCCCAATAACACAAAATCCTGGATAAAAACCACACATATTTTTGCTCAGGTATGTTCAGGTTTAAATGTACAATGAAGTTGCAATGAAGTTTGGCATTCTTTAAGCAGAGGGCAGTATTACATCAGGAAATAGTTATTAAAGTTACCTGCTCCACAGCATGTGAGATTGCAGTGCTGCAATTGAACACACATATTCCAGGTAACTGATTTTATGGATATATAAAGTTTCTGAAACTACAGCTATATTCAATTATGACAGAAAATTATAGACAGGAGAGCACTGCAGCCTCCTCCTACACTTTGCTAAGAATAAAAAAACCTTCTTGTCAATGCATTTTTTTTACTTTGACCAAGTCCCTTTAATCTCAGAGGGTTTGCTCTTCTCCCTTCAAATTAGCAGTCCATGAAATATAAATATACCAGCAAGTCTGTCCATTTATCCTTTAAATCCACATGTTCTCCCATCCCTCCTGGACCTGGCACTGCAATCCTCTAACAGGAATAACTCCTCTGATGCTCTGGTCCTTTTGGCTCATGCAATCCCCAATCCTGCTCTGCTGCCCCTTGTAATGGCAAAGTGGGAGCTGAAAACCCAGCCAGGAGATGAAATTCCCCAGCAAAAGCTCAACCTTAGAACTTTTCCTCCTGCTTTGACATTTGTGTAACATTCAGAGGCCTCTTGTTCACACAGAGATGTTCCTCATCTCCAGCCAAGCACTTCAGCTGGGAAGAATTATCCATTCCTTGCTGACATCTTCCAATAAATGGAACATTTAATTAATTTGGTCCTAGGCCAGTCTGATCTCTTTTGCTTGCATGAAGACGAGCACGACTTGTAACTCTCTGGCACCGTTTCTTCTCCTCCTCCTCCCCCTCAAAAGGAACTTTAGTTGTTTACAGAATAGATACAAGAAAAGCCAAGCTGGTACAGTGACACATCATTAGTTAAAAATACACCACAGCATAAAGAGCTTTAGTGCCGAGAGCGCATCGGAATGCGGAATTACACGAAAATGGCTTAGGAAGGAAAATGAAAGTCATCTGCAAAGTGGTGATTTTTCCCGCTACAGGCTGGAACAGAAGAAAAAAGACTGCAAGCATTTTGTGTTATTGCAGAAAGCCAACTTCAGTGCAATTAACCAAGTAGAAAAAACGGTATAAAGGGTTATAAAAATACTTGAAATGTATTACCATCTCTAAAATGCAGATGGTGAACAGAGGGTGTGAGGAGAAGGGGGGAAAGGCCTCAAAAGCCAACCCAAAGTGCAGGGCCCTGGCCAGAGGCAGCATAACCAGCAGAGACAATTTGTGATTTGCAACAAGTTGCAGGAAGCTCTGAAGACAGAGGGATGGAAATGCAGCAGAGATGAGAGGAGCTCCTGGGCGGATTCCCGTGCAAAGCCCAAAGCCAGCGAGCCCCGCGTTGGGTGTGAGAGCCACACTGAGCTGGGACTGCACAGAGCACGGCACAGGGAGCCAGGCTGAGCCCAGGCTGAGCCCAGCTCCACAGCTCAGCTCAAATCCACAGCAAAGCCCAGAGCTGGGAGCTCTCTGCAAGAGACAAACAGCTCAGCTCCTGCCTGAGGTTGGTGGTGATGCTGCCTCATGGTCCTGAGCTGCTGGGAGCTCAGATAGAGCCCAGCTTCACAACTCAGAGCAGAAATATGGGCAGAGATCCTGTGAAATAAACCACTTACACCTTGGCTTGAAATAGAGTTCAGACTAAAATAATTAATTGAAAACCAGCGGGTGAAATGTAATCAGGCAACAGCATCTGTACAACACCTGCAGAAAGGTTTGGGTGGGAAGGGACCTCAAACCCATCCAGTGCCAGCCCTGCCATGGGCAGGGACACCTTCCACTGTCCCAGACTGCTCCAAGCCCAGTCCAACCTGGCCTTGGGCACTTCCAGGGATCCAGGGGCAGCCACATTTCCTCTGTGCCTGGGCCTCAGCATCCTCACAGAGAAGAATTTCTCCCTAACTGACCAATCTTCCACTGACATCAGAGCAAGGCAGCCCCAAGCACACCCAAGGCATTTGGAAAGCTGAAGATCAGACAGTTTAAGGTCTTGGTGCACAAAAATAAATGATGAACAGTATATTCCTGTAGCTGTACCAAAAGGAATTACCAATATGAGATTGTCAATAGTGGGAGCTCAAGTTCCAGGGGTGTAACAAAGCACAACCCACTGCAGCTTCAGGGCTGCCAAAGAAGTCACCAAGAAAAAGTGAAAGAGACGCTCTAGTGACATTTTAAAGTGGAGGAAAAAACAGAGGTAGCTCTAATCATCATCCTCTGACGAGGTGTTTTAATTCTAGGATAGCAGACTGTGGCAAAGCCTAAATAAAAACAAAGAGAATCAGGACACATCTGTTCAGCATGAAAATGTTTTTTTTTTTTTCCTCCCCGTCTGCTTCCTATGGAAGAAAAAAGACTTCAAGGACTGTGCAGAAGATAAGATCTCCTGTATCAAAGCAGGTGATACAGTAGAATTGTGATAATTCTTGTGGAATGAGAGGAACGAAGATTAAGAGGAAAATGAGGAAATAAGAGATCTTTGAACTGCTTTGAAGTAGGGCACCAAAAAGCTGATCCAAATTCCCATTAACTTCAGCAGTGCATGAAATGCAGTTTACTGCCTGCATGGCTCCATGTTCTGGAAATTCCAATAGTGGGCAGTTAAACTCTGGAAATACACAGATTACAGGCAGGGACAAGCAGCACAACCCTGCACGCTCAGAGCTGGCAGTGAGTCAGCAGCACAAAGGAAAGTCCAGATCGAATAGGAGCAGGCACACAGGGAAGAACTGATGGCCAGGAGCTGTTTGGTGTGAGGAGGAATGAAAATAGTGGCTGTGAGACTGAAGTGATAACTCCTAAAAGATTCAGAAGTGGCGAGGGAGCTGAAGTGATGAGGAAAGAGCAGAAGGAATTACAGACTGGAGACAAAAAGTGAGTCATATTCCAGCTCCTTCTTTGTGCCACATGGTGTATTGAGGACAACTGCCACTCAATAAATCCTAAAATAACATTTTACTACAAAACTTTGAGCAGGGCAGCTGCACTACATCACCTCTACAGATCCCTTCCAAATCAAACAAAAACCACCAGAATTTGCAACATGGGATAGGCAGATTAATAATTTTAAAAGAGCATTAAGAGAAATCATACAAAATATGTATGTGCAAGTAAGGAGATAAAAATGTTGTTCTTAAAATGGTATAAACAGGAACAATGATCAATTTGAATGAATTAAATAAACCAAAACCATCTTCTTTTCCTTCTCAATAAGGACAACTGTGAACCTGAGAAACTAAGACTCAAAATTCAAAGGAAAAAAGTTCAAAACTGACCCTAAGGAATATTTCTTCTCCCTTCAGCTGGCAGACAGCTCCTTTGAAGCAAGGAATCCATTTGCCAAACACTTCCAGGGGACCAAGGGATGCAAATTTTCACCCAAGACCAGCATAGACAGAGAAATCAAGGAAACATTTCTTGAGTGACCCACTCTCCAACACCTTTGTGCAGAATCACATCTATAATATTTTTATTGATAACTAAAAGGGTGACAAAATCAGTTCTAGCAAAGATTAGACTGAACATTTCCATCCACAAAGATTAATCTGAATTATAGACTTCCTGAAGAACCTTTGTTTCTGTTTGAGTTGCTTATTTTGAGGCATCAAATACTTTAAAAAGGAGGAGTAAAATCAAAGCGTGCCACAGTGAGCCACGAGGAGTTGGCAGCATCAGGTGTTTCATCCAGACTTTGCTGTAGTTTGGGGTTTTTAGCCACATTTCTCAGTATCACAGAATTCCAGACTGGTTTGGGTTGGGAGGGACCTTAAAGCTCACCCAGTTCTACCCCTGGCACCTTCACCTATCCCAGATTGCTCCTGGCCTGGAATCTCAGCAAAGAATTTAATGCCACTGGTGCAGTATCAAACCTGGCAGCAATAATTCCACATGCCACAATTCCAGCACCAAACCAAACCTTTGTGTTTGCCAATTTAGCATTTTTTTGCCTTATGAGGCTGTGGGTTAAAAGGGGCACGAGAGATGCACAGTCAGTACACCTCATTTCCATCTGTAAAGTAAATGTTTAATATTCCAGGAGTCGGAAATTAATTTCCTAAATGTTAATTGATGCTATTTCAAATCGCTGAGGGCACATTGAAGGCATTTCAAATGATTAACACAAGATTTGATAGCAAAGGAGCCATTTCAGTAATGGTCAGAGCCACAGCCATCCCTCCTGTCCCACCTGCAGCAAGAAACACTCACTGAAAACCAAGTGAAATGGGGGAATTTCATCTGACTAAAATCCAACCTGATTTTGTGTCCTTCACTTGAGGACAGAGCTGCTTTTAGGAGTGGTTTTTTTTTTGGATTTGCAGTGGGGATATCACTGATGATAGAGTGGGGACTCTTCAAGCCACTCAGCCCCGCACGAGCACATCCTTAAATAATCATCCTTAAACAACCAAAATGATTAAATAATCCAAATAATTTCAAGAAAAAAAACCATCATAAACCCCCAAATTGATTTGCAGCCCCACAGCCTGAGCAGCATTCCCACAGGCTGCTCCTCTTCCAGCCTTTGGGACAAACTACAACTCTGGCCTCGGATAATCTATGGCAAAGTGTCAGAGCCCGAGCAGTGAGCAGCAATCCAAACTCCGAGGTGTGCTGGGGAAAACACATCAGTCTGGGAGGAAATGGGGACTCTCCTGCTGCAGCACTGCCACTCCAGCATTTTTCAGGAGCTCTACACTCACTTAAGCACCCCTCGAGGCAGCAGCCACCACGAGATCCGGGATGACGGATGTTCCATCTCCAGCAGCAAATCCTACTGTGATTTTAATTGAATTCCAGCAGCCATTTTATTTTTTTCCACAGCCTCTCCACTCTCTATTTCCTCCTTGCTCCCAGTGATTCAGCAGTTTATTTCTCACTACACTAATCCCTCCATAAGACAGTTTCTCATCCCTTTCAAGCAGTGCTCATGACAGCAGCTTCCCATATCGCTGGTGTTTGGGGCTCTCTTTATTTTTTTTTTTATTAAATAGGAATTTATCTCAGACACACTTTGGCTTTCAGGCTCCACCACTTTTCCAGCCATGAGTCCTCACGCTGCACTCATCCAGTCTCAGCTGAGCTGATGACAGCGTTGCAGGAATTTAAAAAGGAAACAAACATGGAAATCTGGAGCCCAGAGGATCAGAAGCAGGCAGTGACACCTGGAACCTAAACCAGCTGTGAAACATTCTTCAGAATACCTGGAAAATACATGTTTGCTATTTACAGGGGACTCCACAGACCTGCCAGCTGCCTGTTTGGGTTACTCACCTAAAAGGTGCAGAAATTCAGTTAATAGGAAAAAAAAAAATATTGGAAACAAACTGCCAGGACCCACCTGTGCCAGAACTCCCAGCAACTCCTATCATTCAATAACACCTTGGAATTCAGGCTGACACATCTTGACCCAGCTATTTAGGCAGAGGCTCAAAACTCAGTCTAGTGACTCTTTATTGTAGTAATGAGCAGTTTAAAACCACCATAATTGCTTCTGACCATAATCATCCAACAGCCATGAGCTGTTTATCTCAGAAAAATTAATCCTCAAAGGGTGACCCTCATGTCCACAACGTGTTCTCAGTCATGGAGTGATTGATAAGTTATTCCAAGCCAGTCCACAGAACCACTGGTAGTGGCATTTTATCATCAAAGCTCCTTTGCCCTTAATCAAAGGCTAATTCAACAGGAAATCCTTAAATATGGGCTGCACCACAAGATAAAGTTAGCAACCTTGAAAAGGCTGGGAAATGGCAATTTGCACACACAAACACAAGATTGAGAGCTCCCATCATAACCTGCCTCATCAATCACGAGCAGCAGCAGCTTTAGCAGGACTATTTCCAGAGTATATTAAACTTCATGACATCTTAACCTTCTTGTAAGGCCACAATAATCTCCTTTATAATATCAAAAAAAGTGCAGAAGGGCAGACTTGCTTTGTGCCAAAGTATGCCTTGTGTCAGATTTCAGATTTAACAGCCTTGTTGCCTTCCCAGACAGTCCTTGGTGTCATTTCAGCCCCATATTCCCACTCAGGGAACACAGACAACACATCTCACACACATTCTGAAAGAAAACACTCTGAAATGCTGGAATGAGGCACATCCCTTGAGCTGTCACCTGTTCTTCCAAAATCTCTTTGTGATGAAAAGATCTGGCCGGGCACCTGTGACTGAACACACCTTCATCCTAAGTTTTGTTCAAGTATTTATCGTGATCTTAGGGTGAAAAGTCAAGTCGTGAGGACTCCATCCTAAACATTACTTAAGTTAAAAAAAAAAAAATAAAAATAACACAAACCCAAATACTCCAAATCTCAAGCAAAATGCAGACTCTGCAATAACTAATTGCAATCAGGGTTGTATCAAAAAGTTGCCATTTCACTCTGCTGCCAAGTCAGGATGCTCTCTCCCAGCTCCAAATTCCCAGCTCATCCTCTAAAAACCACAATAATCCACCATAAAGTGCAATTCTGGTGATTCAGTTTAATCAAATTACTTTAGAACAACTGACTCTGTTTTAATTTTCGAGGGTTTTTGAGCGGCACGAGGAACCCAAGTGATAAGGGGAGAAGGAAGCAGCCAAGGAAAGGGATGGCAGAGAGGCACAGAAGGTGAAAAGCAGGAGAAGGGAATCAGGCTGGAAGCAGGAGATAATAAAGAGGAAAAGAAAGGACACAGCAGATTTTCAGAGGATTAGGAGAAGAGTAGGAGGACGTGGTGGCAGACACATCTGACAATGAGGAGCCAGGGAAGGAGGACAGTTAGGGATCCCGGGAAGCAGAAGGATGCCTGGAGATCACAAACAACCCTTGTCTTTGAAGGAGGGATCTAAAAATTGCCTGTTGGAGGCAGTTCAGCATCCATCCAAGTAATCCTCTTACACACTGACCCCCAGCACTTCCAGCTGAGCCAAGAGCTGCCAGACACAAACACTCACACACCAGGCAAAGGGGAAGCTGCCAGTGGACAAAGCCAGCCCCAATCTTGTCAAACCATGCCCTAAATCCAGCTGCTCTTCAGACTCTGCTCACCAGAATCTCCTTTCTCAGAGCATTCGCTTTTAGGACATTTCTCCAGCATAACTGTGTGTTGTCTGCTGGTAATAATTCTAATTAAATTTACACTCTAAGCCTGATTGTGGGATACAAAGCACAGATGCTACAAACTCGTAGAGGACTGCTGGCCTGTCACTGTTTTAATTAGCTTGACAGGTAATCAAGTAGAATTTTGTAATTATACCACTACAAAGCACAAATGTTTCCTTTCAAATCCCTGCTTCTGGAGTCACTTTGGCCAACCACAGCCAGTTTTGAGCCACAAGACCAGAAGCAAAAGCCCAAACTTGGCTCCCTCAGGGCCTGGCTTTGAGTCAGCAAGGCTCGTGTGCTGCTGAGGAGCGTGGGAGAGAAACTCCTGCCCTGCCCCAGAGATGAAATATGTATAAAAGCTGAATCTGCACTCCCCAAATGTGTCATTTTGTCGAGTACAGCAGAGTGTGTGTCCACTTTTCCCTAAAAACCACGCTGTGCTTGCTCCTGGAGAGCACAGCCCTGCATCCCAAGGCTCGCTGCTACTGGGGAAGACTTTGGGCACACAAAATTCACTTTTTAGGATATCTCGGCAGCTTGGGTGACATTGCTGTTCCCACGCCCCAAGAACCCAATTCTGCCTTGTGGGGCCATTCCCAGACCTAAACACCCCAAAGGGCACTGCTGACCTTCTAATGGCTCACATCCATCAAGTGCTTCCCCACGCCAGCTTTTATTTCAAATACCCCTTCACTCCCAATGCCACTGATGCCTTTTGGGCTACCTAAAAACAGAGGCCAGACAGAATGAAGGGAATAAAAAGCTGTTCTATTTATTGAAGGGCTTCAGGTACATTTAGGGCAGACAAAGCCACCCAGGGGCTACACCCAAAAATGGACGACGGGTCACAGGTTTTTATATTTTTATAAGTTTGGTCCATTTGCATACTGGGGGTGAATCTCCCAATTACAGCTTCAGCTAATGAAGTCACTGACCCCAGGTTTGCTCCCCCAAGTCACTTTTGTTCCCATCTCTCTGGCCTGAGGCAGTGAGGTGTCCTTGACTGCCAGGCCTGGAGAGGAATTGTTGTGTCTGCCCCAACTGGGGAAGCAGCAGCTCACACTGTGTGTGGAGTTTGGAGTTACACACTGAAGAACTGCAGGGTTACAAATAGACGGGAAATAGAAACGCTGAAATCCTGAGGTATCACCAGAATGGAGGCATTTAACCCAAATTCCAGTCACATCCTCACTAATGAGGAGTGTTTACCCAAGAGTTAAAGGCTCTGTAAACAGAAAGCAATTTCCATCCTCCTGGCTGGGGTGGTGTCAGCATTTGCAAACCATTACCAGCCTGCCCAGAACTGTCTGCTCCAGTCCTCCACACTTCCTATCAAACTGGCATTTAAGGATTTGGAATGCAGAACACAAGGCTGCAGCCTAAAAATAATATCCTGAGATTTGATCCTGCACTTCTTATTCAGGCTCAATTAATCAAGGTTGCCTAACTCTTCAGAAGTACTTTTCATCAGCAGATTGAAAACACTTCCCACATGAAATGGGGATCAGCATCTCCTTTTTACTGTGGGGAACCTGAAAATGAGATTTCACCTGAGAAGGAGCTCTGAGGCTAATTTAGGAGTACTGTCCAAAGGGATGAGGAGTCCATTATTCAAAGTTATCTTTTATATTAAGAAATAAGCTTTTCCTTTCAGACCACCAGAAAGACTAGAAAGTGATCTATCACAGGATTTATCATGCTGGCTTTGAAAACCTCACACCAAGACAGCACATTCCAAAAGAGCCAGGCTGAATGAGAATATTTGCTTGATCTCCATCTCCAGTTTCCATTGTGAACACCACCCAGGACTAAGGAGAAACTCCCAAGAATTAAGAAATTAAATATTTTTGTCAGAAACCATCTGTAGTCTCTCTGAACAGATACAGTAATAGCATCTAAAACTAAGACAACATTCATTTTCCAAATAATTGTAAGCTCTGAAAACATCTTCTCCTTTGGAAACAACACAATTCAGACTTAAAAGCATGTTGGGGAAAAAACCCCTCAAGATAATTTCAGGGTCTGTAGAACAAAACCTACCTCTCCCCTAACAAGATTGATTCCCTTTGACATTCAAACTGAGAGGCCATTAAGGAAATTTGAGTTTCAGAAACGCCACAGGTTTTTTTGACTAATTCAATTGCAGAGTCAATCATTCAATGATTAATTAAACACCAATTTTGAAAAATCTCTTGACAAGAACAATAAGAGCCTAACCAGAAAAAGAAAAACAGCCCTGAAACATTATCAATAGCAAGATATCAATATCCTTTCGAAAAAGACTCATTCTACAACTTCCATACATCCTGTTAAATATATATCATTTACAATTTTCCATTTACAATAATAGCTGAAGGCAAACTGTTCCACATTTCCTGCAAACCTTCCAATGTAGAATTGCATAAATGCAACATATACACACCTAAGGACTTAAATGCAGATTTTTATATTCTTTTAAAAAGGGAAATCAAAACCCCCCTGTCAGGGCACAGACAAACTCCAGGGCAAATTCTTTAAAGCACAAACAACACAAAGGAGATTCTGACATTCAATGCAATGATGTTAAGAATAAAGAGAAATTAGCACCAACACATCAGAATTAGGATTAAAGAATTGTTACCTTCTCCAGTGCATGATATGTAGCCTTCAGTCAAATTTCCAATATCTGAAAGAAGAAATTCAAATGGAATGTTGATTATGCTGATATTTTAAGACACTAAATTAATTCCTGTTATTGTCAATTTGTTTTGCAGAGAGAGAGGCTGTCTTGGATGACTTTTATTTGCTATTTTCAAAGTGCCACGAGACAACAGCAGTAACCTGCTCAGGTCCTTTTCCACTGCTTGATTCAGCTCCCCCCAAACCGTGAGGTCTCTTCTCCAAAACCCCCAAGCCCTGCACACTGCCCTGGGGTTCAACCTTTCCACCTGGGATGACTCAAACCTTAATTTTTCCACCTCTGACTTCACTAAAGGCTGAAACTCTTCCACTGATAACTCAGTGCAGCTCTCAGCTGACAACAGACCAACCTAAATCCCACAGAAAGAGGCTGAAGCAGAGCCATTCCCCATTAGATCATCCAAACCACATGCTAATAAAATTTGAAAAAAAAAAGAAAAAAAAAAAACCCAGGAAACTTGTTCAACACATGATTTAAACCTAAAGCTTCACATGTTTGGTAGCTAGGTACGGGTCACACAGAGAACATATGGCAAATGGAGAGGATGTTTATGAAACTAGAATTCAGTGGGCACCAGAAATGCAGCAAAAATGATATAATATAAGGAAATATAAGCTTTTTTTTTTTTTTTTGCACTATCAACACATCCCAGATAGGAGAGGCAGAAAAAGAAGTCTGACATTTTGCTTGAAGATAAGCACCCATTTCCTGGGTTGTAGCTCGAATTCCAATTTGATATGAGAAGTCAGAGCCAGAGGACAGCCCTGCTCCTGTAATGGGGTTGCTACTGAAGCCCTTGAGAATCCCTGAAAATTAGATATTGAGAAGATATCCCTCCCTCTGGGGGTGGGGAGGGGCTGGGATGGAATTCCCAGAGCAGCTGTGGCTGCTCCTGGATCCCTGGAAGTGTCCAAGGCCAGGCTGGACACTGGGGCTTGGAGCCCATGGTGTCCCTACCCATGGCAGGGGTGGCACTGGATGGGCTTTAAAATCCCTTCCAACCCAAACCTTTCTGGACTTTATGGATAGAAAAAGCTGCTACACCCCATTCTGTACTGGGGAATTGCATCCCTGGCGGCCTAAAGGGACATTTTGCCTTCCTTTTCCATGGATGTACCACTCCCATCCCTCAGCAGCTTTTAGCAAGGACGTGGCCTGACACCTCCCAGCCTGAGAGCTCCACTCGTGGACCAGCAGCTTGCACAGCTCTGTTTCCCTGAAACCGAGCAAATCCACCTGGATCGGCTGGAGGGAAGAGCTCCCTCCCAGTCCAGGAGACCTGGAGGGGGACAGGTGGGATCCAGCAGCAGCCCTGGGCCTGGGAAAGCTTTTCCATGAGGAGCAGGCTGGAGGCAGGCAGAGCCAGATGGAGCCCACCGAAGTGAGCACAGCGCTGGGGAGAGCGGGTAAATATTTGACATTCAGAGCTACGCTAATTAGACATGGGGAAGAAACGAAAGGTTTCGTACCAATCAAAATATTACTCTATTTACTGTAACTGTTCAGCTTATCACTTCACTCAGGCAAAGTTTGGGGGAACAACTTGCACAAGTTAAGCAACGCTCCACCACCAACGTCGCTGCGTATTTTTAGACGCTACAAAGTCGTGGCTGCTGAAAACAAAGGAAAAAAAAAAAAAAAAACAAACCCTGCAGTTTTGGCTTAGCCAAGCCTGATCTGCTCAGTACAGTGAGATTTGGAGCCCACCCGGCTCCCAGACACCCCTGAACCCCGTGGGCACGCAGGGCCTGGAACCAAGGCACAAGAGGTGTCTCACAGAACACCTGCCACGCAGCCTCCAGAGCTGCACCTCACCACGCTCTGGGCCTTGGTTTCTCCATCCCTGTCACGCCTGTGTGCAGAACCAAGCGCAGGTGGCTTTTTTTGGAGCTTACGTGGGAGAGTCTGGATGAAATCTTCGTTTTCCTCTTCCCCCACACCCCCAGCAAATGCAGTTACTACAAAGCTCATTTCTGCTTTCTCCTGCTGGAGCTGCTCACGTCGGGTGGGTACTCACTGGAGCACAAACCTCACCTCCCATATGCCCATCCAGCACTTTGGGTACTTCATCATTTTGGGCTAGAAGGAACAGGTGACTGGTTGAAAAACCTCTACATTCTGATTCTGTCTGCTCAGCAGCTCAAGCCAGCAGCATGCATCCACTCAAATCCTTCAGAAATTGCAGGTACCAACAACAGGAACACTTCTGTGGGCAATTTCTTGAAACACTCTGCCTTGGCAGAGAGATGTTGACTCAAACCAGGGAGGAGGCACATTCAGAACATTCTGTTTTCAGCACAGGATTTAATCCCGCAGGAATTGCAGGACACTCTTGATAAAATCTGCAGATTTGGTGCTCAGGTGGTGACCTGGCAGTGCTGGGTTAATGTTTGGATTCCTCTCAGAAGGCTTTTCCCACCTTTAAATGGAGATGGTGATTAAATTAATTGTACATTATCCTCACAAGCCGCACTGAACCTGAACTTCCAGGCTGGAAAACCTAAAGCTTTTCAATTATATTCCCCCCAAACATCAGCAGTGCCCAAGCAATTTTGCTAAATAATAAAGAAACCTCCCCTAGCCTGGAGGGCTTGGCCAGGAATTCAAACCCACACCTTCATCCCAGGTGAAAAAACAACCTGGAACAGGAACTGAGGGGCACAGACTGTGCTCCCTCTCTCAGGTGACACTATGAAGACAGCACACCAAAATCTGAATTTAGCAGGTTCAGTATTTTCTGCATCCCTTGTCAACAGAAGGCTTTGAAAAAAAACTTCAGAACACGGAGAGGAAGTTGTCTCCAAAGGAAAAGGCAACAAGACTTTTACTGCAGCTCCCCAGTCACCACTGCAGTCGTTCTTGAAGCTGTAGCTTCCAAAAAAAAGCCTAAGAAGAAACTCAGTTTTGTGCAAGCCTCATTTCATGTAAAGGAACAGCACATCCTTCAAGAGGGGAAAAAAAAACGACTTAAGGAGAGAAAATAAAAATAGAGAGGATTCATTTCACAGTAATACTGTGTATTTGCACAGAAAAAATCCACTTTTTTTTTTGTGGAGGCAGATCTCTGGGAGCTGGCAAGAGGGAGCACTGATGAGAGCCTGGAGAAGTGCTGATCTCATCTGCTGCCAGCAGAAATCCATACATTACCCTGAGTTTATATTGACACAAACTGATGCAGACAGGGCTGAAAGCAGCACTCCCAGGGAAACCTGAGGGGCATTTCCCACCTGGAAGTTTTGTAGCATAATTTGCAGATTCTGCCATTGCTAATGCATCTTTCCTCAGAGTACCTGGAGACCAGGCTGCAGGGAAGGGGTGATCGTGTTTCCCTGGGGGAGGAAATCAAACCTGGCCCAGGACAGGGACAGTACTGAGACCAGGCTGGGATTCCTCACCCCAAAATTCTCCCTTGGCCACTGCAAGCACACAACAACTCTTTTGCTGATTATTTTTAACTTTTTCCTGTCCCTGGCTTTGTTGTGGGTTTAGGTTTATGGAATCAGCCTCCTCTGGCACTGCTTTGCATCACCTGCCAAACCATAGACTTGTCCTATCTTCCAAATTCAGGTTTTAACCAAGATTAAATAAAACTATGAGATTTTGCATCTCTGCTTCACTCCAGTCTCAAACTAGGCACTCCAGGAGCCCTCAGACTGCAGATTTGTCTTTATCTCAACCCCCCTGTACACTGTAAGGACCTTTTCCTGCTCCTGTTTTCTAACGTGAACTCCCAAACCTTCCACACAATATTCCTCAGTTAGGCTAAAGGAACATGAGAACCACAATTCTGTGGACTATGGGCTCATTAATAAATGCTAATAAATAACCAAGTGCACCCGAAGCTTATCTTCATTTCCAGCAGCCCCCAGGAGGAAATCTGCTCTGTTGCCACCCCTATTCCTGCTCCAAGAGGACATTCCCTGGATAAAATCCATGCCCACCCAGCTCTGCCCTAATCCTGCCTCTGCTGCTTCTCCAAACAAAGGCAGAGGGTGTGAACTCTGAATTTTCACCACCTGGATCAGCATCACCCCCAGCCACAGCCCAGCACCCCTGGCCTCCCCTCCTGCTCACCAATTTCAGCACTGGATTGATTAGGGGAGCTCAAAGGAGCAGACAGAGTTTTCTGGAGCTGAAATATAAATCCCATGTGCAGAAGCATTTCCTGTGCATTTAAACACTGTTTAGTGAGTCAGCCAAAATCATTCTGCAAGTGTCATCTACCTCCTGAAGGAAAAGCTCCAGCAGCCTAATCCCAGCACAGCTCTCCCAGGGACTGAGGGCTTTCACTTCCAAGCCAAATGCTGTCAGAATAAAGAGCTCATGTGATTTATTCTAACTAAAAAAAAAGTGCCAAAAAAAAAATTTTTCAAACTCTTATTTGGTCTCATCAAGTGGGGATGAGCGTTACAAATTTATATTGGAATTCCAGGCTTTACAGTTCCATTTGTTGGTTGTCATTTGCTTCACAAATGAAAAGAACACAGAGATTTCTCTGATAATCTCTCCCAACAATTGTAGTGCCTATATTTATTATCAATATGCAGCCATGCAGGTCAAAGGGATTCTGATTCCTCAACTGGACTTGTAAGGTTCTAACCCTTAAAATTGTCTCTACTACTTAAAATGGGTTTTCCTGCTCCATCAAAAAAACTTCTATTGACTGTAAAATGACTTTTACTGACTGCACAGAGAAGAAGCTCCTGTTTGAAGGATGCTCTCCCAAACCTGTTTTCCCACAGGAATTCAGGTGGGGAGTCCATGGATCAGGACAAAGCCCAGGATGACTCCAGGAGCTGCACTCGGAGGGGATGAGGCGTTCATCACCTTCCTACTTGAAATGCAAAGTAATGACACAAATTAAATTGGTTTTCCTTGTCTGAGTGATGCCTCTGTGTCTCCAAACTGCTGATTAAGAGATCCTCCTCTCATTTGCATAGAGCCCATCAACTTCCCAGAGGTTATTGCAGCTGAACCTGTCAGGCTTTGGTGACACAAAGGGATAATTCTGACACAGTCACATTTTGGGCTTGTGGCTTTTCCCTACCCAGCATGAAACCTCTTCATTTCATTCTCCAAGCAGCAGAAGGGGATGGGTTGTACCAGCTCCTCTTAAGGGAACAACCACATTTGAGTCACCATCACCATGAACTGCAGGTTTATAATCCTAATTTTAATGAGGTGTCAGTGGAGCAGCTCTAAAGCTGCACAAGACCCAACTTCACTTGGGGAGCTGAGGCTGTGTGAGCTCCCCAAGCTCATGCTCTGAGACAATCCCACCACAGCTCGACAAAAACTGATGGGATCTTCTAAAACTTCTGTTTTTCTGCACTTTCTACTGGGCCAAAGTCTGTCTCAGCTGATGGCACAGAGCAGGAGAGCCCAATGTCACATCTTGGCATGAGAGCTTCAGCACAACCCAACCAGCTACACCTGCCAGGGCAGGCAGGGCACCACCAGCTCCCCTTCATTCCTCATTCCCATCACTCCATTATATTAAATGTTTTCTTACTGGAATTGCAGTGCCAGAAGCAAAAATTGTGGGTGATCAAAAAGCTCTCTAATCACCTGCAACCAATTTCAAAGCACCAAACAGCAAAGGTCACTGATAAAAAACCAAATCGGGCACTGAGTAATGAATGTCTACACAACACATCATAATTAGCATCCCTGAGAGTTCATTCCCCAGGTTTTACCCTTGGTTTTTATCTGAGGTGACAATTCAGTGTTTATCTGCCAAGCTAAGGTCCCCTCACTGCCCCCTGATTGCTGCAAACCAAGGCCTTAAATATTTACTGCTAATCAAACATTTCCAACTTTTAGCAAAATTATCTTCCAGCACTCAGCAGTGAGGTTTTTTTATGACCTTCTGTGGTGAGGAATCATCTTGTGCAGCGAGATAAAATGGATGCACGCCCACAGCCTCTCCTCGCTGGAGCTACAGCTCCATCACCATTAAATTGTTTGTTTTGCTTCTTCTTAATTTGTTCCTTGTCCTTGCAAACCCGAAGACATTTCAGATCGCCCACATCCTCCCTCAGCACCATGTTCTCCAGAAAAACAAGGTCTACTGCCTTCCAAGCTGGTTTCTTTGAGGAATTGCTAAGAAGTTGCACAAGTAGGTCAGGCAGTGCAGGGGATGCTGCAGAGGGGTTTGAAGTTTCATGTGGCCACATCAGCCACAAAAAATGACACTTCCAGGTGCTCACCCCCATTCTTTCATGTGGAAAAAGCAACAGGATGAATAAGAGGCGTAATTTTGTGTTGGTCTGTTCCACCAGCATGGATCAAAGCTGGACGAGCAGAGATGCGACAGTGATAACACCAAAAAATGAAAATCAAAGCTTGAAACGCTGGAGAGAAAGTCCCAAAGAGCTGCAGGTTCTCAGCATAACCTGGGGGGTGTTTGGGGTGGGAGGCACAGGGCCAGGTGAGCCTGCTCACCCCAACAGTGCCTCAACACAAGCAGCATTTTGGTTTTTAAGTTTTTTGGGTTTTTTTTTTTTTTAACCCATCATCTCGGGGAACAAAGGGGTGGAGCTGAAGTTTCACTGTTGCATTCCTATTTATTAATGCTCTGAAAAGCAGCAGAGCCACATGAACTCTGCTCCTGCTCTTGGGGTCTCACCAAGAGCCCTGGATACAGCCAGGAGAGGAAATGTCCCACTGGAAAGGCAGTGGATATCCAAGAAAATCTCTACTCCAACATGAGAAAAACTCTTATTTTTAAAAATTCTGAATTATAACTTAATAGGACTGTTGCATTGACAATTATTTAGCAAGTCCTGGATGCCACGAAGGAAACCTGGAAAAAAGCCACTTTGGCATTAAGAGCCAGCTGGAAAAGGTGATAAAACCCAGGATTTTGAGAGCAGGAACATCATACATGAACTACCAAAAATATAAATATTTTTCCCTTATTCAGCTGCTCGAAGCAGTGAACACAAAGGAAAGCAAGTAAGTATAATAAAATTGACATGGCATCAGCAAAAGCCTCCCAAAAACCTTCCCAAAAGCAGGAGAATGTCAATAGTGACTGGGGTACAATAAACCTCCCTTCTCTGCAAAATACATCCAGGATTTCCTGGGCACAGCAATTCCATCACTAATCAGCAATCCATGCTAGGAAATTGGGTCTCAGTCAAATACTTCTTCCAGAGGATTCATAAAATGCCCAAAAATATTGAAAAACTGGCAACGAAATACAACCTTTTCTAAGGTAAGTTCCTTCTGAATTATGGTTTATAAATGAAGTCATTGATACATTCAAAAATCTCATTATTTAGGAGCAACAGACAGCAACTAATGGTGAATTCAAGCCCTACAGGGAGGAGCAAGCCCAAAAAGGAGTTTTTTTTTCTCTGTTTTTTCCACCAGCCCAACTGAAATAATCCATAAAGGTGGAAGATGGGTCTGTCCCCCATGTGTGACAAGTGTAAGCAGCACATCATGACAAAAAAAAAAAAAAAAATCAATTTATAGAGTTTAGCATCATCTATTTAATGCACAAATCCCATCATTTTACAAAAAATACACCAATCCTGGACAATGAGTCTAAAACACTCACTAAAGCCAAGAGATTTCAGTGAAGGTCACGTGTATTTATCATCCACAGCAGCATACTCTAAATATTAACTGTAACTTAATATTAACAGTTAAATATTATTTAAATATTATAGTTATTAAATACTATAAACTGTGAAATCAGAGGAGCTTCAATTGCTCCCTTTGCATTTCTTCTGATTTAACTCATTGTTCTCCTGAGTTTCCACAGGAACACTGAAATACCACGAGGATTTTTTGTCCCGCAGGAAGTTCCCTCGTTTCACTTCCCACTCCTGAAGCAACAATCTGCAGAAGAACCAGGGACTATTTTCCCTATTTATTCCATCAGAATGGGTAGGTTATGACTGGGGGAAGGAAAAAAAAAAAAAAAAATCAAGAAAAAACTGGGTTGGAATGTAATCTGTCCACATTGAGAGGCACAGCAAGGCAGCAGCCTGCACCCCAGTGATTCTGAGCCCTTCCAGACCAAGCTCAGCTCCCCAGCCCTGACATCTGTCAAAACAGAACAGGTCTCAAGCTCTCAAGCAGTAATTTTTATGGGGAGCTTTTTTTCCCCCCCTCCTCTCTGTCCAGGAGTTCAATTATTGCAGCAGCATCATGAATAAGCAGGATTCTTTTCAGGGAAAGTTAGAGCAAAAGAAAGGGGAATATAATAAGCATAAGATTTTCCAAAATCCCTTCCTTTTTTTTTTTTTTTTCCTTCTTTTTTTTTTTTTTTTTTTTTTGTTTAACATATGTATAAATTACTCTTTTCCCCCTTCATTGTGTTCCACAGCTGCAGAGAGATCAGGTCAAGAATTTCAGATTTTCCCCTTGGGTTTGGCCATGGGGACAGAGATTATTTGGGATTATTTGGAAGGAGCCCAGGTGTGTTTGCACCCTCGTGGGCCACATCAGCACCTCCCATGGGGCTAAAGCTGCTGCAGAGGGACCAGGCTGGGACATTCCTGGGGTTCTTCAGGGCCAGGAGTTGGACTTGATGATCCTCACGCTCCCTTCCACCTCAGGATTTCCACAATTCCAAGTTCTCAGTTCGTTTTAGCACCAGCACCATTTAATGACATTTTACAAGCCCAGGATTTTGGGGTTTTTAGCTGCTCTTTTATGTTCCCAGTGCCTGGCACTCCTGCCTCGATCCTTTGGTATCCAACAATTTCAGCAGGAAGAACACAATAAGGGTGCCAGGCTCTGCCAAGGCTCTCAGCAGCTTCATTTTGCTGGGGTGATGCTCTCTGCAGCTTCCCCGAGATCACAGGGAAGGAGCAGGGCTGGGAATCACACACGGATTTGTTTGAGGATCACAAAATCCCCTCAAGAGCAGCCAAAATCCTGCTCGTGAAGGTCAGAACGGGAACTTGGCAACTGAGAGTCCAAAAATGAGGATAAAAGACTCAGCCAAGCCCGTTGTGTGGGCAAGAGTTCCTCCAGGAGAAAGCTGAGCACAGGAGCACACGATGGGATGGGCTGGGCTGGAAGGGACCTTCAGGATCAGCTCATTCCAACCCCCTGCCATGGATCAGACACCACTGAGCCCCATTTCTGATCCCACTGATGGCCAGGGGATCCAAGCTGCCTGTAGAAATCCCCTTACAGAGCTGTCAATACTGGCAAAACACCAGGGATCTCAAAATAAAGGAAACCAATTTAAAAGAAATCCAAATTAAAACAACCAAACTTCAAAGCTACTTCTGTTTTAGCACAAAGTTGCAATTTATTTCTTACTAAGAAATAGGAATGCTGCTGTTCAAGGGGTCTACAGAAAGTATAACCTTATCCAAGAATGCATTTAAGCAAATAAGTTGTTTCATAAAGCAATGAGGGCTCTGTGAGATGGTATATATCTATTTTTTTACATTTCATAAGTATAAATATGTTGTGTGTATCTTTATAAATATATAAATAAATATATAATACCCCACATGGAACAAGCTGAGACATTGGGCTCTATCAAGACAAAAACTCAGACACTGGAAACTTTCAAAAATTAAGGGTTTTTTCCCCTTTGTGCCTTTTATTTTTTAATAACATATTTAACTGAAGCCTGGGGTCAAGTGAAGCTTTGAGGTAAAGCAGAAAGTCCTCAAACAGTTTTGTTACATCTAAATAAATCAGACTGGCTTTGGGTCTGAAGTCTCTATTACTGTAACAAAGCTGGCTAAAAAGTGTTCAAGAGAATAAAAAAAAAACCAGGGCAACTCAATATATTTCTACAAATGTCTTAAGGAGAATGAAGATTGATAAAAGTTGATTTTTGCAAGTGTTTTTGCTTTCCCCCCCCCAAAAAAAAAAAAAAAAAAAAGAATCAGTTGGTTTTGATATTTCCTTTTCAATACTAGAAAGTTAGAGGATTTGGCAAGCAAACCCTTTTTTTTTTTTTTTTCTCTAGGATTTTGGGATCTTTTAGCCAGTTCTACTAAAAAATACTCTTAATTTAAAATTCTCATCAGTGTCAAATCTGTTTTATCTCTTTTAGCTCTACTTGAACCTCCTGCTCAAAGGTGCCTGGAACAGCAGAGCTCCTGCCAGGACCCAGCCAAGGGCAGCAGGTGCACTGCCCCTCCTGAAAGAGTTAATTCCAACATCCCCATCTTCAAAGTCATCACTCTATCAATATGCTGAATTATTTAGCAGGCAGCTGTTTGACTTGACGTTTTTATACAGGTCATAAACTCCCTAATACCCAGGCAGCTCAGCCTGAGCCAGCACTCCGCGGGATGGGGCTGCTCAGGGATTCAGCCACACACGGGCTCTGCTTGGAGCCAGAGCCACCAGCCCGAGGCTCACCCCCATTTGTGGCCACTTTGTGCCTGTTCTGATGAGCAAACCCCAAATTTTCCCCCGCAGACCGTTTACACATCTGTGTAAAAGCACTGCTAACTCGAATTTGATCACTGCTGCACCATGTTAGGGGTGTTGCTCAGGCCTCACAGGCAGAGCAGCTCATGATTTAGTTTGGGCCATCTCCAAGTAGGAGTGTGAGGGAGTTCTTTTGGGAAAAAGCTCCTGGCTCATCATCCCCAGAGCTCTGAGCAATGGATCAAGTCACAGGGAAACGGCCCCAGTGTCTAAAAGAAGTTGTTATTTAAGAAAGATAAGCTGCTCCCTTTTCTTCTCAGTGTTCTTTTCATAGGCTTAATAAAATGCATAGAAGTATAAAAATATAAATACATAAATATATGGAATAGAATGGAAGGAATTAACCAGTAAATGCCACGGAAGGGAGATACAGGAACAACACACAAAGCAAAAGCTCCAGTGAAAAACAGTGTAAAGCTGCATGGCATAGGCTAAATCTTCTTTATGTACAGCCCAGCAATGAAAACACCTCATTGTGCTTCTGTAGTTTGATCAGGAGTTCACTAAAATATCCCCCAAGGTTCTGACCAGCTTTAAAACTCAGCTGACCACTATGGGCTGCTCATGGTTTGCAAATAAATCTTAAAGCAGCTCCCACTTAGCCAGACCCAGCTCCAAGATGGTTCTCAACACAAAATAAACCTTATTGTTTCCAACCACGAGAAAACCCGTAGGTATTACAGACACCTTTCTGGGGCCAACAGCACACAAAGATGTTCCACAGGAGCCTCAGCTTCAAGAAACCAAAGTATTTTCCACATAATAACATCAGTTTTACCAATGGATGTAAAGCACAGGACGTACCAGGGTAGGGAAACTAAAGTTCTGTGACACAGAGCTCACCAGAGGCACAAATAAACACACAGCCTGACCCTCTGAACAATTACCCAGCCCTAATCCTCAGAAAGATGCTCCCTTCAAACAAAATTCTCACTCCACCGCCTTCCTCAGCCCCCCAGCACCTCTTGAGAGCTCCCCCTGACTCAGCAAGGCAGGGACAGGTCCTGGGAGCCCTTTCTGCTCCACCCCAGCGCTCAGCCCAGCAGAATTTGGGGTTCTCCACCAGCACCTTCTACAAGGAGCTCCTGCAGCCCCAGCTCATCCCCTGCCCCAGGTGGGTGCCAGCCCCCCCAGCCCTGCCCAGCTGCACCATTAACATCCCACAGTACCTGGCTGCGAAATGCTGGGACAGGGAAATGCTCCACGAGGAAGAAAACGAGTGGAGACGTGGCTTTGATTCCCACAGGTGGCTCGGGTGGGACAGGAGAGCTCCTGGAGCTGCTCCCCCAGCTCCAAGGAGATGATCCCATGGCACCACAGATCTGCACAAACCTGGCAGTGCCGTGCCTGGGGCTCTTCTGTTGAATGCAGGAGCAGCAATGAGCAGTGGAAAGATGCTCTTGTTAGACCAGAGAGGAAATCCTCTTAAACTTGGGGTCTCAGCTGAAGCACAGCAAAGCCTCTCCTAACCCAGACCCCAGCCCAACAGGAGACAGGGACTATCCCATGAGAGCTCCTTGGTGCTGCTCAGAATCCCAAATATCCTCCCAGATCTTCCCATTAGAGAGCCCCAAATGCCGATGAAGTGGCCTTGAGCAGGCAGCAGCATGGGACATCTCCCTTCAGCCTTTTGCTGGGGCTTCCTAAAAACAGAGGCCAGACAGAATGAAGGGAATAAAAAGCAGTTCTATTTATTGAAGGGCCTTCAGGTACATTTAGGACAGCCCCAGGGGCTACACCCAAAAATGGATCATGGGTTTTCACACTTTTATAAGTTTGGTCCATTTGCACACTGGGGGTGAATCTCCCAATTACAGCTTCAGGTAATGAAGTCACTGACCCCAAGTTTGCTCCCCCAAGTCACTTTTGTTCCCATCTCTCTGGCCTGAGGCAGTGAGGTGTCCTTGATTGCCAGGCCTGGAGAGGAATTGTTGTGTCTGCCCCAAGTGGGGAAGCAGCAGCTCACACTGTGTGTGGAGTTTGGAGTTACACACTGAAGAAATAGACGGAAAGTATCAAAGCTGAAATCTTAAGCACCCCAGCCCTCACTAGCAGACACACCACAGACTTTTCCAGCGAGGACAGAACCCCTGGGCTGGAAACCAGAGCTCCTCTGCAATGCTAGCACAGAAAACACCGGATTTCTTTCAGCAGGACAAAGCTGTGGCTGTGAAATGGAGCCTGAGAGGGTGATGGAGGGCTGAGGATGGCAGCAAGGGGAATAAAACCATCATCACTAGCGCTGGACATGAAAGCCCCCATTGCCCTTGATGGCATTCATAAAGCACACCCCGAGCAGGAATTACTCTAATGGGGTAATATTTTGTGCTAGAGCTGCTACACGGGGAGCGTTCATCCATGCCAGGCACGGAGGTCACCGGCTCGCCGGGATTCATCCTCCACACACCCAGCCCTGCGACAAATCCCCTTCTTAAAGGAGGGTATGACTGGCAGGCAGAGGAAATGCTTTTAAATGGTACATGAAAGTTAAGCAAACCCAACCCAAGCAGTCCCAGCTTTGCCCACACAACAATTTTGGCCAGACAAACTGTTAGGCGCATCCAAAAGGAGGAAAAAGTCAAAAGATTTGCTCTCAAAAGACTGCAATTATTTTAACTACACATAAATGTACCCCTTTCTTGGCTATAAATAACCCTCCGCAATTACGAGCTAATTACTCAAATCGCAGCGTAAATACAGCGCCGCGCTAAGATAATCAGATAGTTCTTTGTACAATGTAAATTAATTGATAACGGGAGGTTTACCATCGCAAATTAGAGCGATTACACTTGGAATGCTCTATTGGCCGAGAGTTAATCCCTGAGTTTCCCCCCCATCCGTGGGTAAAGCGCTGTGTGACAGGTGGCACGGGGTGACAGAGGCGGGCAGGAGGGGACAGTGCCCTGAGTCAGCACGCAGAATCACGGAATCACGGAATCACGGAATCACGGAATCACGGAATCACAGAATCATGGAATCACGAAATCACAGAATCACGGAATCACGGAATCACGGAATCACGGAATCACAGAATCATGGAATCACAGAATCACAGAATCACAGAATCACAGAATCACGGAATCACGGAATCATGGAATCACGGAATCACAGAATCACGGAATCACAGAATCATGGAATCATGGAATCATGGAATCACAGAATCATGGAATCACAGAATCACGGAATCACGGAATCACGGAATCACAGAATCATGGAATCACGGAATCACGGAATCACAGAATCACAGAATCACGGAATCATGGAATCACGGAATCACAGAATCAGAGAATCACAGAATCACAGAATCACAGAATCACGGAATCATGGAATCACAGAATCACAGAATCACGGAATCACAGAATCACAGAATCACGGAATCATGGAATCACGGAATCACGGAATCACAGAATCAGAGAATCACAGAATCACAGAATCACGGAATCACTGAATCACAGAATCACGGAATCACAGAATCACAGAATCACAGAATCACGGAATCACGGAATCACGGAATCACGGAATCACAGAATCACAGAATCACGGAATCACTGAATCACGGAATCACGGAATCACAGAATCACAGAATCACAGAATCACGGAATCACGGAATCACGGAATCACAGAATCACAGAATCATGGAATCACAGAATCACGGAATCACAGAATCATGGAATCATGGAATCATAGAATCACGGAATCACAGAATAATGAGGTTGAAAGAGATCATCAAGTCCAACCCATGCCCTAACACCTCAGCTAGACTGTAGCACCAAGTGCCATGTCCAGTCTTTTTTTAAACACATCCAGAGATGGTGATTCTACCACCTCCCTGGGGAGACAATTCCAGTACTTTATGATTCTTTCGGTGAAATTTTTTTTCCTAATATCCAACCTGTGCCTTCCCTGACGTAGCTTGAGGCTGTGTCCTCTTGTTCTGTCAGCGCTGCCCGGTGGAAGAGACCGACCCCACCTGTCTGCAGCCTCCCTTCAGGGAGTTATGGAGAGCAACGAGGTCACCTCTGAGCCTCCTCTTCTCCACACGCCCCCTTTGCTGTGATTTCCAACATAATTATCCTCTCATTCCCATCCTGGAACGCTCTCCCTGCCGCTGGCAATAGGACAGGGAGCTGTGATTAGGTTTGGAGAGAGGGATTTCCACACCCTTCTCTCCGCTGGCGTTCCTCATTCCCTCTCCTCGGAGCTCCATCCGCCACCCCGCTCACCGCCAATCGTGCGGCCGGCTTGGCTAGGAACAGAAATTCTCTGCAATTTTACACCTCCCAAATCCCGGGATTTTTTCATTATTTCACCAACACGCAGACGGCAAATCTACCATCCATTCATAACATAACAGCAGTGGGTGGCTTGGCTGAGGGCTGGGATGTGTTTGTCCTTTCCCTAAAGGTTGTGCGTGCCTGGCGGGGTTTGGGTTATCCCGGCGCTCGTCCCTGGCTGCCGCTGGAATAAAAGGATGTCTGCAGTGGCTGTTTGCTGATTTTCTATTGACTCCTCTCTGAGGCTGAAGGTGTTTCTCATTATTTTCTGATAATACAGCGAGGAGAGCAATTTAGCAGCGCTGACCTTGTAATGATGTTTATTTCTCCTCGCATTGAGGATGGGTTTTATTACTCATTCTCTGGCTCTTGGGCTGATTTGGGATGATGTGGAGCAGTTCCTAGACTTGGTTTTGTGGTCACTAATCCTGACTCAAGGCTTGGTTTTAGCCCTGCTGTCACCACTGATGAGGGGAGAGTTTGGCTTAAATGCACCTGACCTAAAAGCCAAATCTCCTGCAGATAAATTAACACTTAATTAATGCCAAATTAGGCAGTTATGTGGCAGTACAATGCAGGAAGAGAGCAGCAACCTGTCCTTTCATACAGTCCCTCAGAACATCGTGGCCAGCCTCAATCATTTATAACATAAATCTGCAAGACTTGAGGGTTTTTTTGTTTTTTTTTTTTTTTTCTTTATGCTTTATGACCCTTTTTTTTTTTTTTTTTCTTTCTATAATTAAACTTTTCAAACTTTATCCTGCAAATGGCAAGAAATGTAGTCTAAGTGGAAGGAGAAAGGACACCATGCTGTGGCTACAGAAATAATGAATTCCTCCTAGGGTTGTAAAGGCATGTACTGATTAAAACTAAAACTGCACCACGCAAAAAGAGGCCAATTTGGTGGCCTAAATGGCTAATTTTTTATTATTTCCTTGATAAAGGTATAAATGGTGCCAGAAGGGTTATTAGAAACTGAGGTCTTAATTGTTTCTGAGGTTTTTGCATCCCACAATGACACACAAATAGATCCAATGGAAAGTGCTCAAAGACTGGACAACCTTGAGGAATTTCTCTCAAGCAGCACTGAATGCATCCCTACATGAGATCTTGAGGATTTTCAGGGTGTTCAGAGAGTAAATTTCAAGCAGAATGGTAATTTTATAAGTATTTTTTCCTGCTGGGAGCCACAATGATGCAGGATTATCGTGGGCTCACATAACATGCCATTTTGGCAGGAGGAAAGTTGTTATTTCAAACTTAGAACCGTATTACGCTTTTTTTTTCTTTTTGTCAGTAATTTATAAATCCAAATGAAATCCTTCAATAGCTTGAAAAATCTTTTCTGGCATGTGAATGTTTTTCCCTGTGTATTTATGTCATTTATGTGCCATTTATGTGTTTTTCCCTGTGTATTCCCTGTGCTTTACCACCACACTCCTCCCAGCCAAAGCCTGGGGGATCTTCACAGAATATCCTGAGCTGGAAGGGTCATCAAAGGTGCACAGGTCAGGCTGGGTCTTGACACTGCAGACAACTGAACTGGGATTAAATTCAAAGTCTAAACTAACCCCGACCTAACCCAGCAGAGAGAGAGGGGTCTCAGACATGGCAGTGAGAGTCCCCAGCCCAGGGTCATGACCACAGGGAAGGAGGGAGTTGAGGAACTCCTCAGGGAGCAGCACAACAGCTCAGCTGGAGCTTGAGTTTTGCTCCATGTGGGAAGGGAAGGATCACAAGAAAAGGTTTTATTTCCTTGAGGTGAAGGCTGGCCTAGAGCAGAGGCTGGGCAGAGTCACAGAATAAAGCAGGGATTTATTCCAAGGATCTCCTCCATGGATCCACCTTGGGCAGCACCAGAGCCCAGCCAGGGCTGCAGCCAAGAGGAACCAAAATGGTCCCAAAATGCACGAGCGCTCCCGGGGGCTCTCACTGGGATCAGCTCTGCTCCATTTGCACCTTGCACTTCATTGTCCCATTCCAGCTTTAGCCCAGGCACTCCCATCCTGCTTGTTTTTCTCTCTCCAGCCCACGCTGTTTGTGCTCCTGGGCCTGAGCTTTGGCTCATTTGTCCTTGGTGCCCAGCTGGAGCAGGAATTGTTTTGCCTCCCTGCTCTGTGCAGAGAGCTCACCATCCCTAGTATGAAGCCCAGAACTGCACACTAAAGCAGCAGAGAATGTGAAAAATAAAAAAAGGAAAAACCTGAGGCATCAGAGGGATCAGCTGGAAGATGAGGGCCAGGCTGGACAGGGCTTGGAGCACCCTGGGACAGTGGAAGGTGTCTCTGCCCATGGCAGGGGTGGCACTGGAGGGGCTTTAAGGTCCCCTCCAACCCAGACATTGCAGACCTGCAGTGCTGTCCTTGTGCAGTTTGCTCAGTCCAGGGAGGAACCTGAGTGCAGAAGACAGGGCCACTCAACTGGAAATCTCTATTAATATTACATTTTTTGCTTACAAAATACAACACGATCGTGTCTGGGACCTGCAGGTCACACAGCTAGCTGGGCTGTGTCACCTGGGGGTTAAACACGTGTGATTAGCCATGGCTCGTTAGAAGCATGACTGCACTAATTGATGGAGAGCTCCCGCTGCACCCCGGTGACATTATTATTGTTGGGATTAAGCAAAGGTCCCTGCAGAGCAGCGACAGCAGCGCTTCAGGAGGCTCTCAGATCTCACACAGCCCTTCCCCAACACACTGAGGTGCTCCACACAGCAGCCACCACCCTGCACCCCCTGCCAGGTGACAGAGGGGACCCTGCCACCCATCCCAGGGACACGGCACAGTGACTGGGGAGAGCTGAGCGCTGGCAGTGACCAGGGCTGCTGGCACAGCATGGCAACACCAGCTCTGGGACAGGGGACACGAGCTCTGGGACAGCTCTGGGACAGGGGACATGAGCTCTGGGATAGGGGACAAGAACTCTGGGATAGGGGACAAGAACTCTGGGATAGGAGGCAGGAGCTCTGGGACATGGGACAGGAGGTCTGGGATGGCTCTGGGATAGGAGACACAAGCTCTGGGATAGGAGACACAAGCTCTGGGATAGGGGACACGAGGTCTGAGACAGCTCTGGGACAGGGAACATGAGCTCTGGGATGGGGAGCACACTGGCTCCCAGCTCCCTGTTCATTTGGGACACACAGATGTCACACAGGGGAGTGAGCTGTGTGTCCACGTGTCCCTGTGCTGGCAGTGGCACAAGGACAGGGGACACAGGAAGCACCCAAACAGCTCCTTCCAGCAAGGCCAGCTGGGAACGAGGCGCTGATTTTCAGTTTGCAAATTATGAGCGTGAGAATATAAAGGCTCCCTTACAAAAGGGAGAGAGAGAGAGAAACAGAGCACATTTTCCTCATTCTTCAGCTCTATTATATCTCTCTGTAGGAGGCAAAAACTGGCAATTACTCTGGGAGATGCACAGGTAGGAAGATAGAACATAAATCAAAATAAAAAGAATCTGAATGCATTCTCCAGTTATTCAATGGATATTTATTCAGCCAGGTTTCTTGGGAAGGCCTGGAACAGCACATTAGGAGAAGTTTCTGGGATCTGCCTGGCGTTTCTTGGCAGTCAGAAGAAAAGGAGATGAAGAGAAGCGATGATCCTGCAGGCAGCACACAATCCAAACAAAGGCATTTGGAGAGGAAAAGGTTGGCACAGGTCATGTCGACACAAACAATATTTCTACGAGTTGTAAGTGGTTCGTAATAAACACACGGATGAATTTTGGAGCACTCAGAGCAGTTTTATCCCTGCACTCCACGGGGATTTCATGGGAACAGAAGACAGCATTCATGTGGAGAACACACAATTTTAAAAACCATATTTTTACTTCAGAACTCCTGGATCTTTGGGTATCTGAAGGTCAGAATTCAGATGAACTCGCTGGAATTCATATTCACCAGGAAGAAACAAAGTAAGTCCTGGGAAGCCCATTAAAAAAATATAATGTGCTTTTTTCCTCAGGAATTACTGTGAAATTGGGTGTCATGTATCTGACTTAATGCTCTAATGGTAGGACTGGAACACTGGGGGAGGATTTACAGGAAATATCTGCTCCTTATCTGATCAGAGAAGGAAACCAAAGTCTCGCAGCCTGACACTCCAAGGTGGCTTTGCTGTCAACTTAAACCTCCAAAATTAACTATTTATCATTGGATTAAAACACAGCTCAGATCAGTCACATTGTTCAAGCTCAAAGACTCTTGGACCCCAAAGGAATAGACCAAAAAAAAAAAAAAAAACAAAAAAAACCCACAAAGGCAGGCAGGAAAATACAGAGGCACACAAAAGAGGAGGTGACCTGAGTAAAAAATCCAACACCAGCCCTCAGGCTGGGAATGGTGACAAACCTGCTCCAGGGCTGAAGCTACCAGAGCAAAACACCTCCAAGAACAATTTCTGTGTAAGAAATGATTCAGGAGATTGCCAGCTATCAAGAAATCGTTTGGGGAAAAAAGTCTTTTTGGGAGGTTTCTCCTAATGGAGGATGCAGGAGCTCATCACGAGGGCCTCGCTTTTCGGGAGGAGCCGCAGGGGCTTGACCGGGGCTGGGGGAGCTTTGCAGAGGGATTTTAGCTTAAAAGCAGGTCCTGGAAAACAACTGGGAGCACGTCAAGGAGGCACAGGGGCACTTCAGGCATCTCCAAAGGAGGAGGCAGAGGATGAGAGCTGAGCTGAGCAGGGGGTGCAGGACTTGCAGCTCCTCAGCAGTTCCCGCTGTGCAGCAGTGCTGGGCTGGGCTCATCCAGCCTCTGCTCCGGGCTGGACCTGCAGGACGTCCCCAGCCTCTGCTGAGGGCAACCCCAAGGATTTATACCCCAGCTGCTACATTTGTTTGGGTCATACTCCATGAAATTAATTACACACAGTTATATTATGGATTATAGGGATGTTATTCAAAGTATGAAAACAGGAACATCAGCAAACCATGCACTCCTCCTTTGCACAAACAATACACCTTTACTTTGCACAAACTATTTACCCCTACTTCACCAAATTTGATGGCATTAACTCAAAAGAATTATGCTAAAAGACCAAGGGAAATGCAGGGAAATCAGAAAAAGCACAAGGCAGCGGTGCTTTTGCATGAAGACCTTCAGCAGCACACTTAGGGTAGAGCAGAAAAGCAGGGAGGGTAAAGTTTCAAAAGCTGTTTTTAAATAATAGAAAATGTGTAAATATCCACCCAAGTGGCTGGTGAGGAGATCTGTGCTGCCTCCTTGGCAGACCCTAGGGCTGGAGCAGCTGGGAGAGCTGCCTGCAGGGATGGAGCCTCAGGCACAGGCTGGAGCCAGGAACCCAGGGGACAGGGGGGGAAAAAAAAGGAAGTTTTCAGCTCCTCTGATGGGATATTTCTAATGTAAATATCTGACAGACTGGGGACTGCAGCTTTTTAATTTTTTTTTTAGCATCAGGATAACTAAAATGAGATTATTTATGCATGAATGAGATATCACAGCCCAAAAAAAGCTAAGAGTGAATGAATTCCCCTGCCTGCTGAGTTCAAGGATGACATCCCAGCTGAGGGCTGCTCATTGGGGGTTGTGCCTTAAGGCAGCTCAGACAAACCCCTAATTCCTCCTTCCTGCCCTAATTCCTCCTCAGCCCCACTGGCCCAGCCTGAAGGATGCAGATCCCCCCTGGACCAGGGTAGTTACAACCACTGAATCATCTGACTCTTCCTCAGCTGCACTGAGGAACTCAGAATCTGCTGCTCAAAGCTTTCCTCTACTTCCATCAGTGCAAGAGTCCAGGATGCCCTGTTATACACCCTACAACCATTAAATAACCCAGAAAGTGCTACTTGAAAATCAAACATCACAATTCATCAGTGTTTGTAGCTTCTCTATCACCTTAAAAAAGGTCAAGCTGCCACCCCAGAGAGGGTTTTTTTAAAAATAATCTTAATTATTGGGCTTTCCCAGCTTTGTTTCAAGAGCACAAGGCGCTCCATCTCGGATGGAGAAGGAATGTGCCTTTGCCCAAAACAATATGCAGCGTGAAGGAAATTCAAACTGACACCATTTCAAGACAGCAAAGACAAACTGATTTAGCAACTCTGACAGGCATTTATAAGTAAAATAAAATGTGAATCTAATTTTGGCCTACTGCACCGAAATAATGTGCAGCATGGTTTGATGTCATAACATGAATATTTCATACATGAACAGCATCTTGTTTGGGAGGGAGATTTTTCCAGATACCTGTGGGAGACGTAGGAGGCTTCACTGCTGTTCCTCACTGAGTAACCTGAGAGTAACTTTTAGACCCTTATTGACTTTTTAACTGTTTTTCCAGATGCCAATATGTAAAAGTAAAAATCATGGCTGAGCCTTTAATTGTAATTAATGGCCGTATTGATCAGCTAAGTTCTGTCTTGCCTCATGTCACAAAATCTGCTGCATTTCAGAAGATTCCCTGCCAAAAAGTGCTTTATCCCCATGGCTGGGAGTAAAAAGCAAAGGCTGAACTCTGCAGCCCATTCTTTTTCCAAGCACATTGATAAGGAGCAGAGCAGTGAACTGGGGCAAAGTTGCGTATTTACAGTCTCCAGAGCATTTTGTTTTGATTTGCATCGAGTTTCAAGGTTCAGCAGTTTAACAGCCAGCACGGCCACGTTTTCATTTCCTTCATTTCGAATTTCGAGCAAAAAGCATCACAAGGTTACATCTCCAAGAGGAAATCAATCCCAAATTCCACCTGGCAGTTCACCAGGGTATGGAGAAAACCAGCCCAGCTACTGCTGGAGCTGTGCTGAGTTTTGGCACAAAACATTTGCACAGCCCTTGAAGTTGCTCAGTTTGCGGCCTGAAAAATAAGCAGTGAAAAAGATGCACATAATTTAAGTGACACTGAATATTCAATAATGGAAATGACTTAAATATTAGAAGCTCTTTGATGCGTGTTTCTGGGGGAGCTGCGTTTGTCCTTGACCTTTGCTTACTCGTTACTTTGTCTATGCATAATTAACACATTCATAATATCACATAAATGCCACTTATTGATACTGTCCCAAGGGCAACTGGTTATCTGGGAAGAACATGGCCACATTAACATTTCCTAACTCATTTAGCTCCTCTTCCACATTAAACTGAAGAAAGCCATTTGTCACATCACCCCGAGATGCGTTTTAAGCAGGCAATTTTTAACGAGGTAATGGTTTAAGTGTTGTCAGGGCACGGTGACAGTCATTTAAAGGGACAGCCCTAACGAGGGCAGCGTGGAAGGACTCTGGATGGAGCCACCTGGAGATTAAACACAGAGGTTGGGAATGTCATTTCCTTCCTGATCTTTCACGCTTTTTCCTTGTTTAGCCACAGCAAGTGGTGATGTAACTGGATAAACCCATGGTCAGTGACCTGTGGTCACTGCTCAGTCCCATGGTCAGTCACCTCTTGAGGGGTGACATCCCCCGAGGTGCCACCAGGAGCTGAGGTGTTTAATGGTATTCTACAAAATCTCACCTCCAGACCTCACTGCTTTGAGAGATGTTAAGCATCTCCTGCAGCAAGGACAAACCCAAGAGGTTTAAGAAAAATTAATAATAATATTAATACTACTAATACCACTACTAATAATAATCTTGCATCCTGTTTCCCTCCAGAACACATTCTCCATTATTCATTGACACAAACTAAATATTCAGGGGCACTTCAGATTTTTTCCGAGCGTTTCGTTCACTGCACTTGACTTTTCTCTGGGAATTATTTTTAAAGACTTCCCTAACAAATCTCTGATAAAACACATGTCAGCACTTTGGCAGGGCTGGCAATTTTTTTTTTTTTCCCCGAGCTCGAGTGAAATTTAAAAATGGAAATTGGACTAATTAATTACTTCAGATGGAAGAAGAGAGGAGGATTTCAGCACGGGGCAGAAATGAAACAATGCAAGAAGCAGTAACAGGCAGTGTTCCAGCAGGAGGGGCGAGCAGGGAGGGGCAGGGAGGAGCAGATTCTTGGGCTCCAGCTCCCACCACTGACCAAAAATGACCTGGAGGAGTTCTGGAAGAGGAACAGGCTCTTGGGATGACACCCTGACCTTCTCCCTCCTGAGGGAATGGAAAGGACAAGATGCCAAACTGGGAGGAGATGGATCCTGGCAGGTCCGTGCCCAGTGCCAGGGAAGGGTTCTGGGCATCTGAGTGTGGTCCCAGGGCTCCCTGGCTGTGCATCACTCGTGGGGCCCAGGGAAAGGGAAAGATGCAGGAAGTGATGCTGGAAATTCAGCTGCATCCTGGCTGGTTAAAGGTCATGGAATTATGGGATGGTTTGGGTTGGAAGGGACCTTAAAGGCTTTCTCATTCCACCTCCTGCCATGGGCAGGGAACATCACCCCCAGTCCCAGGGTGCTCCAAGCCTGGCCTGGGGCACTTCCAGGGATGGAGCATCCTCTGGACAAAGCTTAGCTACAAGTGTGGACTTATATTATTAAATTATTAATTAATCCCCTCTAAAAGTTCAGTGCTTCCAAGTCAGAGTCTTCCTGTTCAGGAAGAAAGGCAGAGAAAAAGTGCTTGGTAAGCAGACAAGGAATGTAATCCATGAGGCTCCACCAGGGAAGAGGAAAAGGAATAAAGCCAGAAACTGCTATCAGGTTTTCATTTGGTACTTCTACAAAAGAGGAGGGAACAGAAATGAAATATAATCAGTGAATAAGGAGCAGGTGATGTAAGGAATCAATACCCAAGTAATCAAATAACACAGCTGACTGCTAGAATAGCCCAGATCCTGCAGCATAACCTGCATTTCAGTATTAAAAATGAAAAAAAAAAAATCATAAACAGCCCTGGGCAAATACTGGATTTTCCCCTGCTAATGTTGATTTAAAATATGCAAATTCATTCACAAGCTCCAAGGTGTGGGGAGTGACTGCTAAACCTGCACAACAGTGACCATTAAACAAAACAGCAGCAATTACACAAAGGGAAACAGTTTTCCTTGGAAAAAGGAAACTGTGCACTATGGAAACCTCTCTCTGAGCTTGATCAAGTTCAACTGAAGGAGTAAAGTGGGCAAAGTTTTACCCTCCTTTTATTTGGATAATGGGGGCAGAGCTCTCCTTGAGTGTTTTTTTTTTAAGTGTGAGACAGGAGTGGTTGTCAATCCACAGGAATAAACCCACAAACTCCTCACAAATCCCAAATCACCCATTACAAATTCCCAGCTTCTCTTTTGGGGGGAAAAGTGCTGAAAAAGGCTAGCCTGAAGATGAAGTACAGCAAAAACAGAGCAAGTGTGTGATTTGCCCAACCCTCCCTGCTTAATATTCCTCTCCTCTGGCAGGACCTGCACGGAAAATGCATCTGGAGGTGCCCAGGGTCTGTGACAAGTTCCTGACAGATGATGGATGGATCAAACCCAACACCTGGAATGCAGAATGATAAGGTTCAGAAATGAAGGGGATGAGTGACAGTGGCTTAGGAGATGAGCACAGCGGGGACCTTCAGAGCAGAAGCTGCATCACCTGTTCCTTCACGAAGAGGATAATGAATGAGGTGACAACAGCAACAATTCATTCCCTTGGGCTTGAAAAACCCCTTTCCGTGCTTTTGTGCTTGTGCTAGCAGCGTTGGGAACACGAGGAGGGGTTTTAAGGATTCCGAGGGGCTGGGCCAATTTGCCATCGGGTTTGGGAGCTGGAAAGGCTCCCCTGGAGCCAGCCCAGCCATTCCAGCACCACAGCATCACCCCCAAAGCCACCAGAGCCACCTCAAAGGCAGCTTTATGATTTCTAAACAAGTTCAGATTCAGAAAAGGATAAGGAAGTGTTCAAATTTCTAATATGACCCAAGGAGCAAAAGGATTATAAAAAATAGAGAGAAGGGAAAAAAGGCATTTGGGATCAAAGCATATTTGGCGCTCTGACCACGTTTGTAGCTCTGAGAATTTTTAAGAATCTGGTATCTTGTGTCATTAGTGAAAACAAACAGTCCCATAAATGAATTCTCAGGAGTGTCCTGTTTCACTGATATTCCACCAGCAAAAGGAACTGCTCCACGGGAGGTTTCCAGAAAGCAGAAAGTTCCTCTGAAGCCCAGCACATCCCTGCCCCTCCTCAGCCTCCTCCCTGCTAAGCCCAGCCTGACTCTGCCCGGGCTGCCACGCTGCTATTTCCAGCTAATAGATGGAGCCATTTGCAGCAGTGGAACATGAGGAGCCCTCCAGCACAGACACATTTCCTGATTTCCTGCTCCTTCTGAAGCACTAATTCCACTTCCCTGCACATCCTGCCTGTCCCAGGGACATCCTTCCTCCACACCAGCCTCAAGACCACAGCCCCATTAAGCAATCAAACCATGGATGCTCATTAGCTGCTTCTCCTTCTGCTGTTTGCTTGTTTGGTCTCTGTTTGCCTTTCCTTCTCAACTTACCCAATATTTGGGTCAGCAACTTGGAATTCTTTGCCTCTTGCATTGTCTCACACACCCTGGCAGGTGTTATGGGAAGTGCAGCTATTCCAGTTGTGTTATTTATTTATAAAAATTTACAATAACACAAAAGTCAAAACAGCCTTGGGACATTTGGCCACCTTCAGCAAAGACAACTTTGCTGCTTTCTCCTTTTCAGATTGTGAATTTAATTTAAGAGAGATTCTTTTTTTTTTTTTTTTTTTTTTTTTTTTTTTTTCAAAGAGCCTGAGCAGAATAAAAAGGGCTTGAATTGGCAGGACAAGGGGGAATGGTTTCCCACTGCCAGAAGGCAGCAGGAGATGGGATATTGGGATGGAATCCTTCCCTCCGAGGGTAGGGAGGGGCTGGGATGGAATTCTCAGAGCAGCTGTGGCTGCCACTGGATCCCTGGAAGTGCCCAAGGCCAGGTTGGGCAGGGCTTGGAGCAGCCTGGGGCAGTGGGAGGTGTCCCTGCCCATGGCCCTGTCCCTGAAATCAGATGATCTTTAAGGTCCATTTCAACACAAACCATTCTGAGATCCTCTCAAGTTATTTTTCCTAGTGCTGAGTTAATCCTGGGGGAAATCAGTGGAATTCAAAGGGCTTTTTTCCCCCCAACTAAACACCTAAGTCAGCTCCTGTTCATCTGAAACTCAGTTTACTTTAGCAAGGCTAAAGAAATCAAGCTGTCCATCAATTATTTAAAGTGTTTGGCCCCGATCCTGGCTCCACACTTAATTTCACCACAGCCTTAAAGCTGGAATCTTCCACAGCCAGAGGCTGGGACAGCGAAATGGCTGGGAAAGAAGAGGCCTGGATTGACTTTTGGGGTGAAATGAGTTGTTTTGGATGCTCTGAGCAGACGGTGGGGGTGGATCCAGAGCTGGCTGGGCAGGGAATTATCCCTTCACTCCCTGAGCTCAACCACCTGCATCAGCAGCTCCCTCACTGAGGGGTCTGAGCTGGACTTTGGGGCCTTCTCAGCAAAGATCCTGAAATACAGATGTAGAAATTTAAAATAAAACCCCAGGTATATAGTTATATCTATATAAAAGTCTACTCAATGATATAAAAATAGAAGTATAGCTAACACTCCAAATCTTTGTCCTTATAAGAAGGGGAGAAATGTATTCTTCTGTTCCCTGGAATTTAATTAGTTCCTAAATTTAGGTTCTGTCAGTAAAGTTACAGAGGATTCACTGCTGTTGGATTTAAATATTGGATGACATTTTATATTTCACACAATGCTAATGGATGACTTTACCTTCGTATAGATATTGTCAAGTATTTCTGTGTGAATGCTTGGGTTTATTCATAATGTTTTAGTCAGCTAAATCATATTTGATTGCACTTTAAAAAAACACTTCCAGTCCTAGATATTTGTTATTTGAAAGGAAGAATTCAGTGAGACCCTGAATCCCATGGGCTGGGAAAGACTGATCTAAAGCAAAACTACAGGTGCAAAAATAATTAAATCTTTTAAGCATCAGAGTTATGATGCAATCCACAGGGGAGAAGGAAAGAAGTCAGTGCTGAAATTCCTCCTCTGCCATAAACTTGTTTCTTCCAATTGCTCAGTACCCTAAAATTCAAAGAATTTGGGTAGAACTTTCTAGCAGTTCCAGTACTTCAATCTCTCGGTATCTCTGACTGTCTTGTGCACCTCAGTTCTGCATCAGCAGTAGAACAGCCCAGAACCAGCTCAGGAGAGCTCCACAAGGGCCAGTAAACACCTGGAATTTGAAGCCCATTCAGAGCCTAAAGGGTCAAACCATTCTCCAGTTTGGTTCCAGCTGCTGCTGCCTCCAACTGCAGAATTCCCAAGGTGTTTTCTCCTGGAGACGCTGGGTTTGGACAGAATTTAGGCCAAACTTACTCAAAATTCACTCAGAGACAGGATCTGCCCCCTCAGGCTGGTGCAGCTTGGGAAGGGTTTTATAAATCCTCAAAGAGCATTCCACCTTCTTTTTAAGTTGTTTTGTTGGTTTTTATGGAGCAGATTCACACAGCTTAAACCCCTTTGCAAGATCTGTGCCTCACACAGGGCTGACATCCCAGGGAGAGCAGCTGGATGGCCCAGCACTAGAAATGCCATTTTAAAATGTGACCCCAAAGTTCATTTTTGGCAGATGGGATTTTCCAGGTACAGAGCTGAGCTCCCTCCATAATATCTCAACTCAATTTAAGTTTGATCTATAAGATTATTTTCATTCCAACCCCTTTGGACACTTGCAACAACAACATTTCCCTTCTCCTTACACGGATTTAATTTGGTCATGCACTGCAACTCTGCTTAGAAAGCTGCTTAGTGGCAATGTTTCAGAAATCTGAATCAAATTTTCCTGAGTGAAATAAAATTAGTTATCGAGGAAAGGATAATCCACTTTTCTAGGGGCAGTGGTTCCATATTTTAGGTAATGGTTCAAAAATACAATAATAATCCTAATAATGAAATGGCTCTGAGATAGAGTGAGTGCTGATGGCAGGCTGGCTATGGGAGCAGTCTGGGAATAAACTGGGAATGACTGGGAGCACTGGCTGGGCCACAGAACTACAGATTTACACCAGAAACCTCTGAACTTCCTGAGTTCTCTGGGCCTGGATCTGCTCAGTGCTGCAGAGCCATTTTAACCTCCAGAAGTGTGAGTCCAGGGCTCACAGAGCTGCTCATGTGCTCTGTCAGGGTCTCTTTTTTTTGGAATGACCCCAAGATTGTGAGAGTGCTCGTTCCCTTAGCCTGACACAGCCAAAGGAGGAGTCTGGAACGCGTCCGATTGTGCTTTCATGGTTGTTTGTTTCTTCTTATCTATAACATTCTTTCTCTGACCTGCCGAGCTCTGCCTAGCAAGGAGGCCATGGCATTCTGCTCCAAGCCTCGGGCAGCTCCCACCTTATGCACTCAAAACTACGAGTGCATGTTTACAATTTATTACCAATTCCTATCACCTGTGTTAGACTGTGAATCTCTACCTTAAACCAATCTCTACCTCTACCAACAGAAAAGTGTCATCATCACACCAAGACATGGAGGACAAGGAGAAGGAGAAGAAGGTCAGGACACGCCCAAATCCCTCCATCTTGTCCCTCTGAACCCCATTCTAAAAATCCCAAATTTCTACTTTTTCACCCTGTGTTAATTCAACTACCACACTGCTCAAACCCTTGTGGCTTGTAATTCCTCACACAGAGTTGGCAGCTTTTCCCACGGGCTAAAATGGAAGCCACAGGTGTTTTTGACTTTGTGCCAGGGTCTCTGAGCCCCCTGCCAGGGTCTGGAGCCAGCCAGGGCAGCCAGAGGGATGTGCTGGGCTCTGACAGTGGCCAAACCCTGCCGGGGTGGTGCTGAGCAGATCCCCAGCTCCGCACATTTTCTGGGGCCCTTTTGGTGCCTCCAACCCCCTGGGCACCCCACCCACCCCTTTACCCTCCAAGCCCTGCAGGGTGATGAATCCAACTGCCAAAGGTACCAATTGCACCATGAAGGGCTTGGTAATTCCCAAAATCCAAGTTCCAGGAGCTGCTGGTAAACAAGGTCACCCTGCCACTGCCTCAGAACACAGCCCAAGTGTGAGGTCAGAGCATCATCTCTCTTCATCCCAAATCCCTCAGGTACACCCTGCCCACCACCAGGCCAAGGAATTTGGCAACTCAGAGAGGACTGGGATCATCCTCCAGCAAGGAGGCAGAATCAGGAAAAAAGAGTAAGAGCAAATTGATGGCCAGGAAGATGACCTGGCACAGAATTCCAGTTGGAAAAACCCTCTAAAACCATAAAGTTTTATGGTTTCTCAGGAGCTGGGATCATCCTCCAGCAAGAGAGGCAGAATCAGGAAAAAAGAGTAAGAGCAAATTGATGGCCAGGGAGATGACCTGGCACAGAATTCCAGTTGGAAAAACCCTCTAAAACCATAAAGTCCAACCATTTCCCAGCACAGCCAAGGCCACCGCTCACCCATGTCCCCAAGTGCCACATCCACACAGCCTTTAAATCCCTCCAGGGACGTTCCAGCACTTCCTGCTAATTGGAAGGTGATCAAGCATCTCCTCACAGTGCATCTTCCTTCCCAGTGGCAAAAATGACCACTGGTGGTTGGTGACCTGTGAGCATCCCTCAGAATGTGACATCAAAACTGATGACATTTTCTCAATCAAACCCTTTTTTTGTGGACCCCCATTAAAAAACAATCCTTTAAAACAATTGCATCGTGTTCCCAGAAGAGCTCACAGGGAGCTGCAGGGGTTTTATCCCCACTTTCAGCAGGAGTGGAAAGCAGCAGCCCCAGCCAGCTGGCAGGAGGGCTGTGCTCTCTCCATCCCTCTGGGAATGCCTGCTCCAAAGCCACACAGTTTTTGTGGAAAACCCTTGGCCAGTGAGACCACACAGCTCCCAGGCTCCATTTAGCTGAGCAAGCAAGGCTGGGAACCCATTAATTTGCTGGGTGAGTTATGGTTCCCTGCAGCACCTTTTGTTCACTGTCAAGGTTCTGCAACAATGACAGATGCAGCTACAGCCAGCCCAGAACTCCAGAATTTGATCTCCTAAATCATTCCAGATATTAAATGTCTCAGCGATAAGCCTGGCAAATGAATTCCTCTGGAGCTCACACTTGGTGCTGAGCACGAGGCAGGAGGGACTCCCCACACAGCTCCCTGTTGTTCCCTGGGAAATTCTGCAATGGAAACTATCCCTGGAAAGGAACCAGAATCCCAGGAAAACTCACACAACTTCCAGTGGCTGCTAAAAGGAGCTGCAAATCCACCTGGATAAGCGAGGCAGCACAGTGGGGCGTTAGGAGCTCACCAATCCCAGTTTGAATAGCAGGAGATGGACATGCACATAAAATTCCCACTTACCCTAGTAAATAAATAGAAAACACTGCAGCAAAATAAAGAACCAGGGGAACACGGGAAGAATGCTTAAGCAGCAAGACACAGGCTGGGTTTCAGTCTGGCTCTTCTCAACCTCAGTATCAATTTTTTTTTTTTTTTTTTTTTTTTTTTTTTTATTTAAAACCATCTCCTTCCTTCAGCCACAGCAGTCAAGAGAAGTGAGCAAATTTCACCTCAACTCATTTATAAAGAGCACGGAACTGTTCAAAGGAATCCTCGCCCAAAGCAGATTAAGGCACGCAGAGGGTGGAACAATTGCTACTTCGTTTTTAATTTCTCCAAATCACCATCAGATAGATGACAGTGCTTAGCACAGGAAGGCTTCTGCAGGCTTCATAAACAATAGAGGTATTACCCATTATCACACAAGTACAAATTAGTTTGACCTTTCCAGCTTTTTTCATATGAGGCTTCCTTTTTTCCACTTGACTAGAGAAAATATTGAGTCGGGCCATGTTCTGCACTCTCCCTTCTCAGATGTATTTGACCAGTGTTTCTTTCCTAAATCTGCAATTAGAAGAGACCCATTAAACACTGGATTCACCCGAGGAATTCTCTGGCTCATCCAGCACATTGCTGCTGCTCCCTGGGAGAGCCCCAGCCTCACTCCTGGTGTTGCTCCACACCTGCTTTTCCCACGGGGGAACAATGTGGGAAAGGGCTGGGAAACAACATGGAAATGTTGTTGTGGCAGCAGAGATCGTCATAGAATCATGGAATTGTTTGGGTTGAAAGGAGCATTAAATCTCATCCCATCCCATCCCATCCCATCCCATCCCATCCCATCCCATCCCATCCCATCCCATCCCATCCCTGCCCTGGGCAGGGACAAATTCCACTGTCCCAGCCTGCTCCAAACCTGGCCTTGGACACTTCCAGGGCAGCCACAGCTTCTCTGGGAATTCCAGCCCCTTCCCACCCCTCAAATTTATTCCCAATCTCCCATCCATCCCTGCCCTCTGGCAGTGAAGCCATTCCCTGTGTCCTGTCCCTCCATGCCTTGTCCCCAGTCCCTCTCCAGCTCTCCTGGAGCCCCTGGCAGGGCTCTGAGCTCTCCCTGGAGCTTCCCCTCTCCAGGTGAGCCCTCCCAGCTCTCCCAGCCTGGCTCCAGAGGGGCTCCAGCCCTGGAGCAGCTCCATGACCTCCTCTGGATTTGCTGCAGCAGCTCCATGGCTTTTCTGTGCTGAGGACCCCAGGGCAGAGAGGGAAGGATGCTCAGTTCCTTCCATCCTCCCTGCCCACAGCCCCCTGCCTGATCCCATGAAAACTCAGCACGTGGATTTAGGAACTGGATTAACACCAAGCTCTCCTTGTAAGGCACGTGTACATCCCTAGGAAGCCTCTGCATGTCCCCAAGCAGGAGAGTGGCACGGAGCAGTGATCCCTTGTGCCGAGAACTCCCAGGACAGCTTCCCTGGGCAGGCTGTGCACGCTCTGCTCACGGACACGCAGCCCTGCAAGGGTTAAAGTCATTCCTTAGCACTTTCTGCCAGTCACTGGGAATGTGCTGGGTGCAGCACAGGAATCCTCTGGTTCTCCTGATCGTTTTGTGAGGAAACCAAAGGAGCTGGGGAGGAGCAGGCAGAGGGTGATGCTGAGCCAGCCAAGCCCTGTACCTGTCAGCCAAACCTGGGAGGAGCTGCTGCAGCTGGCAGGGCAGGGACAGAGGGAAAACAGCACGGGGAGAAAGCAAGGGGGACTCTGAGCACAGAGCCCTGGCAATGACAGGATATTCCAAGGAGAAATTTGATGCATTTTTGTGTCAATTCCTCAGAATTAGGGACACTGAGAAAATTATAGTGCAGCAATTGGGGTTAGCTACAGTCTTATCCTGCCTTATCCCAGAGCATGGAGCAGGGTGTTCCTGAGCCCTGCTCCATCCCTGGACTCTGCCTTATCCCAGAGCATGGAGCAGGGTGTTCCTGGGCACTGCCTCATCCCAGAGAATGGAGCAGGGTATTCCTGGGTCCTGCCTTATCCCAGGGGATGGAGCAGGTTGTTCTCTATGCCCTGCCTTATCCCAGGGGATGGAGCAGGGTATTCTTGGGTCCTGCCTTATCCCAGGGGATGGAGAAGGGTGTTCCTGAGCCCTGCTCCATCCCTGGGCTCTGCCTCATCCCAGGGAATGGAGCAGGGTATTCCTGGGTCCTGCCTCATCCCAGGGAATGAAGCAGGGTGTTCCTGAGTCCTGCCTCATCCCAGCCCATGGAGCAGGGTGTTCCTGAGTCCTGCCTCATCCTAGCCCATGGAGCAGGGTGTTCTCTATGCCCTGCCTTACCCCAGCCCATGGAGCAGGGTGTTCTCTATGCCCTGCCTTACCCCAGCCCATGGAGCAGGGTGTTCTCTATGCCCTGCCTTACCCCAGCCCATGGAGCAGGGTGTTCTCTATGCCCTGCCTTACCCCAGCCCATGGAGCAGGGTGTTCTCTATGCCCTGCCTTACCCCAGCCCATGGAGCAGGGTGTCCCGCCTTGCCCCGGGTCGTGGAGCAGTCCGCAGTGCCCCGGGATGCTCCCGGGATCAGCGGGATCCCAGTGGGATCAGCGCTGTGGGCTGAGTGCTGCCACCCTGTGGGACCCGTGTCACTCCCGCGCGTGCCTGGCACCGCCGGGATGCTCAGCACACACCTGAGTTTGGGAAGCTGGCAGGGCTCAGAAGAGCAATCCAGCTGTTCCCAGACAAGCCCGACACACTGGGATAATCCTGACAGCTCATTCAGGAGCTGGGGATGTTTATAAATAGGATTTAGAACAAAGAGGTTACTGAGTTCTGAGCAGAATAAGAACAGATGTTACAATTCAGGCTCATTTGTAAGGCAAAGGTAACTGATGAATTTACACAATCCCTGTTTACTCACACAGATCCAGGAGGGGTGGAAATCCTGCTCTGTGCATCACTAACAGCACATTCAGGCTGAAATCACTCTTGTGCTGTGCTTCATATTTCATTCATTTCTGCTTCCAGCTATACATGCACAACAGAGGGCACGATACATCTCCCTAATTGAACAATACAGATCAATTAAATATGAAAAGTCGTTCTTGGACTGAAACCCTCTTAGGCAAATGTTCTGCTCTTATGCTAAGTAACTCTTTTAAAAAGCTGGGAGCTGAGTGCTGTTCAGAGGGGGTTTCATTTTTTTTTTTTTTTTAAAGACTGGGAGAAAAAGCCCAGAAAGATTCATCCATTCATTCATGACAAGAGGAGAGGGCTTTGACCACTGAGCAAGGTAGCAGTGAATAAAAAGATCTTATTTGATTAAAGTTCCTCAGTGCTGTTTGTGTGAGCTCAAGAACCCCCTGCGCTCTGCAGAGATCACCCAAACCATGGCCATGGATCAAACTGGACAGAGATCTCTCTGCTCCAGCTCTAGCTGGAAAGTGTCAAAATGAGCAAAAATGAGCCATGGGAATCATTAACAGGAGCTGTTAAAAGGGAAAGCTCTGCCCTGAGCAGCCCCAGCAGCCCTGGGGCTCTCCCCGATGGATTTTTGGGTCTCCACACTCCCATCACTGGGAGCACAGAGATGCAAATGTGTTTTTTTGTCTGGAAGTGTTCCCCAATAACGCCCTGTGATCTGAATAAAGGGGGTTTGATAAACAAGGCACTTACAGACGGGTTAAAATCACACAGGTAGGTCATTGCTGTGCAGCACCACTGACATTAAATCCCTCTCCACAAGAGAGGTTTTTCCACCACAGTCACCCGGCATGTCCTTTGCTCCCTTCTTAGGCTCTAATCAAATGCAATGACCTGCTAAGCCTTATGTAAATTGGCCTTAAACACCACATCTCTTCCTCTGCTAAACATTTATATAAATAAATGATAAACACAGATTCCGCCCGAGGCCAACAAAGATACAACACTGTCAGAACTCCTGGAAAAGCAAATCAGTCTGGAGCTAGGAGCAGCTCAGCTCAGGGTCTCCTGGAAATCTGGAGGAAACCAAGATTAACTGTTGGGTCTTTCAAGCACGTCTTGCTCTCAACAAGAACTGGGGAAAGTCCACATGAGAGGGTTGAGTCTCGCTGAATCCAAAACCCAAAGAGGGCAAAAGGTGGGGGAGAACCATCCTGGTGCTTTTCTTTTATCTTTATTACAACTTATCTCAGCAGAACTGGGTACTGGCTAGATCAGAACATGAATGAGGATGTCTGGCCAGACCTGAGACATCTCCAGCAAGTCCTCAAGGAATACAGCATCAGCAGCTGAACAGCTGGGAGCTTGAGAAAGAATTAATAGAAGCAACAAAAGTGGCAGAACCTCGTTTTTGAAACCTTTAACACAATTTTTTAAATCAATCCCTGTCATTTTGAAAATATGACTGCAGATGATTTTTTCGAGTCCTTCTGAAGTGCAATAAGTGCATCACTTACCTCACTGGAGGCCACATGCTGATACATCTGTGCTGTGATTATGACCCTAAGCAAAAATTTATGTCGCAGAGGCAAAACTTCCCTCTTCTGCTCCACCTTCCTAAAGCTGAACTCTGCCCGTGACAGCCACCAGATTGCTTTCAAAATGCTCTGACCCTGATGGTTCTGAGGCCTTGACTTTCATTGATTTAACCCAGCAATTAAAAACACCCCAACAACTCGTTCTTTTTCTTGGTGTCGGGTTGGGACAGATCTTTACCCTGCAGATTGAGATAAAATCACTGCACCCAGGGAATAGCAAAGAATGGAGTTATTTCCCAACATCCACACATTCAGAACCCTGCTTAGTGCACAAAACACTGCTCTCTTGGTTCATAAGGAGTGTGAAGCTCATTCCTGTTAGGATGAGAAGCAGATTTGACACAGATTTGACACATTTCCTTCGAGCATCCCCAGATTTGGTGGCTGCTGGGAGGAGGAGGCAGGGAAGAGTTGTGCACTGGAGTGAAGCAGTAAATCAGCAGCGTGTCATCATTATGGATTTGCTTTGCTAATAATAAAAAGAATGAATCACTCCTGCCATGATATCCATATCTGCACTCGAGTAACCACGGTGGCAGACAGCGGTGAAGATGCTCAGCCCCGGCAGCTGACATTTGTGGATTTGGGGTGATTCACGGCACTTTGCCGTGTTTGTGATTACCTCCCCGCCAGGGGCTGCACATCTCTCACCCACCAAGCAGCACGGACTCCCAACGGGAAGGAAAATTCCCAACTGTTGCACCAAAGCCTCTTCAAAGAGAGCTGAATCCTCCGTGTGACAGCGGGGCTGAGCGCCGGGTCAGCACCACATCAAAGCAGAGAGCAAACTGCTCCTGCAGAGACTTCACCAGGTCATTCCAGGCCACACAGGGGAGGTGTGGGAAGAAACCCCAGACTTGCTCTATCCTAATAGGGCTAAAAATAGATCTGTGATGATTTATGAACTTTCAAAGGCAGCAGAGTATTTTTAAGCAGCAGCAGCTTCTCCTGCTCCGTCTGCATCCCGGGAGCTGCCTGCTCGGCGCCAGGGCTGTGTCCACCCTGCCCTGATGGGAACCAGCCCCTCCAGAATGCTCAGCAAGCAGAATTAAACAAGACCACAACAGCAAATAAAAAGGCAGTGATCTATCTGTCTCGTGGGTATTATCCTTCCTTCACTCTGCCTCGTCTTTACCCCTGAGTTTCAAATATTCTTTTTTTAAATCAACTCCACAGAACTGTCAGACAAAGTCAACTCCTGAAGCCAAGGTAAATAAATCACGTGGCATCAGAATATTTACAAAATTACTCCGAAGTTTTGCATCTCTGGGAGAAATTTTATGTGAGCTCACCCCTGATTTCCAGCTGTCCCTGATGGGGTAACACAGGAGTGAGTTTGAAACCAAGGAAATGTTAATTCCAGTAAATAAAGACCTGGATAGCAACAAGAAAGCCTTTCATGCATGAAGAGGTCCAAGTTTGGGAGCCAAGGTGGGTTGTCAGCAGCTGCTCGCTGGCTGCTGTCCCTCCCTCTGGAATAATGCTCCTCAGCCAAGGGCTGGAAACCAGCACTCAGGAATCAAGCACTGGAGGGATTAACTCTGGAAAATCAAGGCAGGACCCCCTGGAGGAGGATGGCCGAGGTCTCAGGGACACCCAGCCCACGGGCAGAGGTGTCCTCGTGGCCCAGGGCAGAGGACACCTCACCCCTCACCCCTCCCAGCACACTGAAGGCACACCTGCCCTCCCCAGCACCCCTGGTGAGCTCAGGTGAGGGGCTGGCAGCCCCAGGCATCCCTGTCAACCCATGGAGAGCCAGGCTTGGGAGGCTGCAGCATCTCAGCCCGTTTTCCAGGAGGCTGCCTGCACAGGTGAGCTGCTCCTCTGCTGTCATTCACATTCCCTACACACGTTTTGTCATTGTGGAGAGCAGAACGAGCTTAAAATTCCGGGAGCGCCAGACGGGCTGGGAGAGAGCTCGGCTCCACTGCAGAAGGGTGGGAAAATCCTTCCAATTCCAGAGTTTTGCCAGGATCATTCAACTCCAACTACCTGCAGGCACACCCTGCTGCCCTCCACTCCCACCAGCCAACAGCTGTGGGGTTTAGAAATGCACCCGGAGTTTGGGGGGGCTTCCTGCCAAGGGATGCTTCCCGAAATCCCCCAAATTCTTGTCAGAGGGGTTCAGCTGTGCCCAGAGTTCAGCACGGGAGGGAGAGGTTGCTGCTCGCCAGTGGAAGCCATTGTCTCCAGCAGGCTGCCAAGGGGAAATTAGCAGCGTGCACACCTCTAAATGAGGCTGTACAGCAAGGAAAGAGGGATTAGCCATGTAAAGCAAGTCCTTTTGGTATTAGATTAAAGAGGGGAGGTGACTTTGAAGGATTATTCAAGAGCCATTCAAGCAGTTTTCAGGGACTTACAAACGCAGGGTAAAAATGCTGCTCCCTCAGGTCCAGAAAAGAAGAAAAATTCAGTTTCCCGGCCAGAAAAGCAGCAGGAAAAGCTCCTGGAGGACCCTGTTAAGTGCAAGCCCCCATCATCATTCTGCTCCCCACGCTCGGTGCTGGCTGTGGAGCCCGGCTGCAGCATCACCTGCACACCTGGGCTGGAGCTGCTGCAGGAGCCAGAGGGACCAGGGAAGGGGCTCCGACAGCCACGGGGATGGGTCACGGCACCCCCTGGGCACCCTGCCAGCACGGGGGCACAGCCAGCCACCCACCCACTGCGGGGCAGGGGGTGCTGGACCTTGGAAAGGAGCTCCGGAGTATCGCGAGCATCGCAAGAGGAGCTGCCGCCAGCCCCTGCTCCCACCTCGGTGATTTATCCGCTGGGATGCAGGTCCTGAACCGAGCCATGGAAACCGGAGGATGGGCGAGCGCAGCCACAAAAACTGACTTCTGCCTCCAGCCAAACGTGCCCTGCTTCCCCGCACCCCAGGGTTCCTCATCAATGTTCTGGCTCTTAATCCTCTGCCCACATTAATCCAGCCAGGGGAGAGGAGTACGTGGCTCCAAAACACCAGACTGCTCTATCGAACGAGCCCTCCTCGGGAAAAAAAGCCCTTCTTTGGCTTAGCCTAAATTAAGGTGACGGGTAATTAGTATGTAAGATACAAACTATTGCCACTTGTTATGCAAGCAGCATCCTTTAATTTGTAGTTTCGAGAGCAAGCCGTTCCTGTCTGGGATAAATAAAACAACACGCTGCGGTATGTTGCTCACGACACGGGAGCAGCAGCAGCCTGGGGAAAGCAAAAGGAGCTTCAACTCCAGCCGGGAACGCGGCTGGAGCCGGCAAAAAGTTCTGCGTGCGCCTGGAGCAGCCTGGCGGGAGCATCCCCGCGTCCGCGTTCCGGGATGCGCCCGCTCCCACTCGGGGATGCTCCGGTTCCCACTCGGGAATGCACCCGCTCCCACTCGGGGATGCTCCTGCTCCCACTCGGGGATGCTCCAGCTCTCACTCAGGGATGCTCCGGCTCTCACTCGGGGATGCTCCGGCTCTCACTCAGGGATGCTCCGGCTCTCACTCGGGGATGCTCCGGCTCTCACTCAGGGATGCGGCCGCTCTAGGTCCGGAGGTCCGCGGCCACCCCGGCCGGGGGCTCTGCGCGACCCCGCGCACGGCTCCGCGCCCCGCGGCAGCTCCGCGCTCCGGGGGCACCGGGGGGACCCCGGCGGGCACCGCGCTCCGCGCCCCTCGGGCCGCGCCTCCCCTCAGCCGGCTCCGCAGCCCGCCCGCGCTCTCCTTCCCCCGCGCCGCAGCCTTGCTTAAAAATTCCTTATTTACTCCCTATTTCTCTTTTTTATTTTTTTTTTTTTTTTATCCCCGTTTTAAATCTGCCTCCCTCCTCTCCGTGCCGTGCCGAGCCGCGCTTACCTGTGCGGGGAGGGGGGGGACATGCCCGGCCCGGCGCGGCTCCGCGGGTGCGGGCGCTCCCGCGCGGCTCCCGCAGCCCCCGCAGCCCCGAGGTGCGCGGCGAGCGCGGCTCCCGCAGCCCCGCGGCCGCAGCATTGAGCGGCAGCGGCGGGAGCCGGGCGGGCTCCGCGCAGACCCCACCCCCGGCCCCGCCGTGCGCGGGGGGCGGGCGGCGGAGCGGCGGCGGCCGCTTTAACCCTTCCTGCCCCGCCGGTGCCCGCCCGGTGCCCGCCCGCGGCCGTGCGGCAGCGCTCGGTCCCCGGCCCCGCGGGCAGCATCCCCTGCCCTGCCCCCGGCTCGCTTTGCTGCGGCCCAGGTGCGGCTCTTCCCGCACCCGCGGCTCCACCCGCACCCCGGGCAGCTCCGAGCCCGTTCCCGTCGCGCTCCCCGCTTTTCCCCGTCCCCGACCAGCCCCGGTCCCACTAGGGGAGACCACAGAAGCCCAAATTACCTCTCGCGGCTTTTTTTTTTTTTTTTTTTTTTTTTTTTTTTTTTTTTTTTTATTTCCCCCTCTCTCGGCGCGTTGCCCTCCGGTTTTAATCCCAGATTTGCCGTAATTATTTCGCTCTTTAAAGGGAGCCTCTCCTCACCCGCCTGCTCTGCCAGCCTCTCGCTCAGCCCTTTGCATCCACCGTCTCCTTCCATCCCTTTCCCGTTCCTCCTCGTCCAAGAAATGCGTGTGCTGTGCAGGGAGATGAGGAGCCCGAGAGCACAGCGCACCTGGGTGCCAGCCCGGCTGCTCCCAAGCTCTGCTGTGCCCAGGGATGCTCCCAAACCTTCCTCAGGATCCCTCATCAGGGTCTCTGCTTGCTGCTGCAATGCAAACGATGAGCCGCAAACTGCTTTGAAAGTCATGAGTTCAGGCGTAATAAGCAGCATAATGTAAAGGCGCACAGAAAAGGAAAAAAAAAAAAAGTATTCAGAAGTGAATGTGGGACCTACCTTCCCCCCTGTCCCAAAATCCTGTCCTGGGAAGTGTTCTTAAATGCTTGTGCAAAAAACAGCCTCGCAGTGCAAAGAGGGTATTCAGTCTTAACTGTGCCTCCCCTGGGTTTTGAGGGATTAAGTGAAACCCTTATTATGTTTAATTATCTCTGGAGTTGCTCTCTGTGCTTGCTGCCTTGCTTTATGGTTTAATAAACTGCACGTCGATAGAAACGGAATGACAATTAACGTCAGCGCAGGTTGGGTTGGGGTTTACTGCTGCTCACAGGTTCCTCCTCGACGTGCCTGCACACCTATCAGAGCCTCTTTGGGCAGCTCAGGAGTGTGGCTGAACCCCACACAGGGGTCAGCTCTGCAGGTCCAAGGGGTTGTGAGCTCTTCATGGAGCTGTGACAGCACCTCCAGGCTGATGGACCAGCTGATGGATGGCACAATCCTGAGCAGTCCTTAAGCACCTCTGGTATCCTGGGAATGCTCAGCTCCTTTACCATGGAATCATGGCTGGAAAGGACCTCCAAGATCATCACGTCCAACCTTGGTGATGGAGGATGGCCCTACACACAGCTCACTGCTCCTGGAGAGATCAGGAGGGGCCGGCGCTGCCTTTGCTGGGTCCTACCGAGAGTTTAAGGCTGGGCCCAAGAGTGAATCAAAGTCTAGAGGAGGTAGGAGTGCTGCACTCGAGCCACGCATGGAAGAATCCCCTGGTGTTTTGAAATGTTATATAAATGTTGTGTATTATTTGTGTAATCTCATCCTGATTTATACAGGAAGGGAGCCTGCTCAGCAATCCAAAATAAAGTTGAGCGCCAAGTGTTTTCAATTTGGGAGCGCCTGCGTCTCCAAGGTCACCTCATAAATCCTGGCGCCGTGGCACGGCGCTGCCAATCTGCGTGGGGTGTAATGACTCTGGAGGGAAATCAGCGCTGGAAACGCGGCCGAATTTTTCAAAGGGAGCATGCATTGAATGCATCATCATCATCATAACCCAGCTGAGCATGCAACATCCTCGCAGGCAGTGGGGAGAAACATCTCCCACCCTCGGCTGGGTGGCGACCAGCAGCAAATGAGAGCTGAAAGGTGAAGGCAGGGCGGCGGTGGGAACAGACAGATGGCTTCCCTGGAAAGCCTTTTGGTTGTGCCACCTTCCCTGCACACCTTTAACTCACCCTTGAATGAACAAGCAAACCAGGTCACCGGCTTTTTGATTTTTTTTATCCCCAACAAATCCGCAAATAAGGCCAAAGGTAGAAGAGTCAGCAATCAACGCCTCCCGTTGAAAATTCAGACATATTCTCTTGAACAAATAATCTCAAATACTTCATAAATCTGGCAAGGAAAAGCGCCTGGCGGGTTTTTAAGCTGGGTTGTAGCAGCGGAGCTGACACTTTGAATCAAGCCTTACAGCACGACCTTCAGAAACTCCTGCACCGCCGTGCCGGTGACTGACAGCGGGAGATCCCCGCCAGAGCACCACCAGGACATTTAGCACGCTGGTGTTAATTAGCTACAAACAAATCACTCTGAACTGCCGAGGAGGCTGCCAGTGTGTGTGTGCACACAGAGCCACGCAGGAGGCAGAGCTGGCCCCAAGTCCTGCCCTGGGACACCGTGGGTCCCCATGAAGCCTTAGGATTTCAGCGTTTGTATTTCCCATCTATTTGTAACCCTGCAGTACTTCAGTGTGTAACTCCAAACTCCACACTCAGTGGGAGCTGCTGCTTCCACAACAATTCCTCTCCAGGCCTGGCAATCAAGGACACCTCACTGCCTCAGGCCAGAGAGATGGGAACAAAAGTGACTTGGGGGAGCAAACCTGGGGTCAGTGACTTCATTAGCTGAAGCTGTAATTGGGAGATTCACCCCCAGTATGCAAATGGACCAAACTTATAAAAATATAAAAACCTGTGACCCATTGTCCATTTTTGGGTGTAGCCCCTGGGTGGCTTTGTCTGCCCTAAATGTACCTGAAGCCCTTCAATAAATAGAACAGCTTTTTATTCCCTTCATTCTGTCTGGCCTCTGTTTTTAGGCCAGCCCAAAAAGGCATCCCCCAGGCTGACCCCCGTGTGTGCCTGCACAGAGGAGTAAACACAGCCCTGCACAGCCCTGCAGCGCTGCTACAACCAGGAGTAGAGGTGGAGCAGACACGGGCTGTGATTTATGGGCGCTGAACTCGCAGCCTGAACTTGGCAGAGGCTCCTGTGTTTAGGCTGCAGTTCGTGTAAATCTTAGGAAAGGTTTGGGCACAGTGTTACTGATACAGTAAGAGTTTGGTAAGCAATTCTGCTTTAAATGACTGCTGCAAAACATCCCCAAGGTGTACACTGGGGTTTTGTCTGACCTTTAATTAAAATACCAAGGCTCTTTTTACATGGTGATGGCTATTTGTAAAGTCCTCTGAGGTTTTGTCGAAGTCCTGCTTGTATCTCGGTGATATCTCAGGGAGCAATGCAGCTCACAAGGAATTTTGGAGAAATCTGCCCTTTTTTTATCATCACCAGCCTTGCATTGTACGAGTTTCATTTTAGGACAATGCATCAAATTGATAATTTTTAATGTGATGCAGTAAGAAAAGTGTAATCAGCAACTGCTTGAGAATTATTCGTGGCTGGGATCTGTAAATATTCCTGAGTCCACAGCTTTGTGACACCACAGGTGGGGATTTGTAGGGAAATAAATCCTTTCCACGAGGCTGAAGTGGAAAAGTGGTGGATAAATGGCTCTGAAGGCTGATGTCCTGTTTGGGAGCACGGAAGAAACTGAAACAAATCCTCTGTGTTGTGCCAGCATAACTCAGTGACTGATTCAGAGATCCACATTCCATGTTTGCTCCTCAATCTTTGGCCAAAGATTCCAGCCAATGCCAATTTCAACGGGATATTTTGAAAATATGGATGTTTAGCACTGACAAATAGTTGAGAACCAAAGATCTAAACCTACAAACTTTGTGCCTTCAGGTGTAGCTTCAGCAACTTCACCATCCAAGCACAAAAAAAACAGCTTTCAAGGCACAGATTCCTAAAGGAATCTTAATTTCTTTAGTTTAATTCCAAACTCTTCTGGTCTATAAAGTCTCTGGAAGACAACAGCAGTTCTGTCTGAATCAAGGAGCACAGCAAAGGACCTGAAAATCACAGCTGGGAAAGTCTTTCATAGTTTAAAAAGCTCAGCTTAAGTAGAGACTGAGTCCAGAATCTTTCCATGGTTTTTGTTTGACTTTCTGTACCCAAACTCTCCCTGAACCTTTACAGAATTTCCTTAAGGCTCAAACTTCCTAATAACAGTTGATAATAATGTACATTTTTTATGACCAAATTGTGGAATTTGGAATTTTTTAAATGAAAATTATGCAATTCTCCAATGGTAAAACAGTAATTTATAACTCTAAATTAAGGCCTTAGGTTGCAAAGCAAAGAAAATGCAGAACAGGAGAACCCTGAAGCTTCTCAGTCTAATAATTATAAATTATTTTTTTGGTTATTAAAATTCTAAGGTGACAGGCACTGCTACATTTTAGTAGTTAAAGAAACACAAGATAAGCTTATCTGCAGTGATTTTTTTTTTTTTGAGAGTAGATTTAAAATGCAATAATTCAATTACCTCCAAAATCCAAATAAAATCTCCCCATTTTCCTCAAGCACGGCCAAAGGGACGCTTCCAATGACACAACCTTAATAATGCCCACATTAAAAATGGTCAGAATAAATACTTTGAAAGCCCCCAGAATTCCGAGTGTGTCTCCACGATAAGGTGGTGACATTTATAAATGCCATGTGATTAGCATGTGAAGGGAGATACACATTCATTGTGTGCTCAGACCTATTAATCATCCATCACCTGATAAACATGGAATAAAATGCCCTCTCTGTTGCCTTTTGGAGTCCTTCAAAAGATGGCACTTGGTGCTGATAACTCCAACATTCCATCAGACCCCTTAGGTAGGATTTTATAACAATAATTTTGGTTGTGTTCAGGCAGGATTTCCTAAAGACCACGATGGATTTTGGATGGAGGAGCCTCAACCAATGGCCTCATCAGCTGTGGGGCTGATTCTTCTTCCAAAGGTACCCAGGATTCCCAAGCACTCCCAGGTGTTCTCTGTTGTAAATATTTCTCTGAAAACTTTGGCTTTTGGGGAAGGAATCTGCACTTCAAGCTTCAAGAGTGAGAATAGGTTTTTATGGGATATTGGGAAGGAATTGTTCCCTGGGAGGGTGGGAGGCCCTGGCATAGGGTGCCCAGAGCAGCTGGGGCTGCCCCTGGATCCCTGGCAGTGCCCAAGGCCAGGTTGGACACTGGGCTGGGAGCAGCCTGGGACAGTGGGAGGTGTCCCTGCCATGGCAGGGGGTGGAATGAGACAACCTTTAGGGTCTTTTCCCACCCAAACCATCCCAGGATTCCATGTTTCTATAATGAAGCCACTTCAATCAGCCCCCACAGATTCCAAGACACCTCTGCATGATCCTCCATGAGATGTGATCTGGGGAAAAGTGGCAGCTTTCCCTCTCAGGGAAGCCTGTGGAGACAGGCTCTCCAAGCCAGATAAAATTCCGAGTATCCAGAGGAAATCAACTCGAGGCACTCAGGAGTTAATGTCACGAGACAAGAGTTATCAAATCAAACCCCGGTCTGTCTTATCCAACATCTTGCCTGAAATCATGGTTGTCAGGACTTATTCCAGGGAAAGGAGTGAGAAATGTCTCCTTCCTCTGGGACATGGGGAAGGTGGAAATCCAAAAGCGTGAGATTTGGTCCTTTTGCGTCAGCCATGAATCCAACTGCCCGCAGCACCGCGATGGCACCGAGGAATGGGAGAACTTTTGGGAATAACTGCCCAGAGGAAACTTTTTGCAACATTTGTTAGATTAATACTCCCAAATTCAGGAACTGCAACGGCACTTTTGTACTTCTATCTGCCACAAACACACGCAGAGCTGCCCCTGTCACAGCAGAGCCGCCGATTCCGGAGCAGCGGCGTGGGCTTGATGTGATCTCTCTAAACACCACCCGTGGGGATCGGACTGGATGAAAGTCACTGGGAGCTCATGAAAACCCCTTCAAAATAGGAACTGCTCTCCCCAGTAATGAGAACAGGAAAGGCTTTAAGATTTCCACCAGAATGGGAGCCACGGAGACAATTCTGAGCAAGACACAGCCTATTGTTAATGTACAGATAAGGAAGGCCAAAAATAGAACTGTATTAATTTCAGCACAGAAATACGGGGGGAAATATATTTGTGCCGAGGAAGGAGAAAGTCATACAAATTTTTCTTTGAAAGATTTCTATAGAAATCCATTAAAAACAGCAGAGAGTAGCAAAAAAAAAAAAAAAAAAAAAAGAGAGTGAGGGAAAACATCTCTCTGCAGCTTATGAATAACAGATAAAGTTTATTCCAGTAATGATAGGGTACGTTTGTATTTGAAGAATAGTGGCCTGCCAATAATAAAGATAAAGACAAATACTTTCATGGCTGTTAGAAGAATAAAACAAAGCTGACTCTTATTTTTTTTTTTAATTGAAACAATTCTTTTTTTTCCTGAGGACAGTTGGGTACGTTGGACAGATAAGTTATTAACTGTCACTTTTGGAGTTTTAGCTTTACACAGCAGTCACCAAGGCACAGATTGTGCATACATAATTTCTAAAAGGGATCAAGTTATTATGGAAGTCGTGTTAGCAGTGGAGGAGCAGGAATATTTCCGTTTAAGTCATTATCTGAGAACAATATCCTGAATTGGATCCATCCTGAGGGAGAAAACAAACCCAAACAGCTCAGGCCCAAATGTACTTATGATATTTATATAAACACACGAGAGGTTTTAGATATGTGATGAGGCCAGAGAAATTCAGATCGGTGTAAACACCTTGTAGAGGGTTCAAAGTGCTGGACCACCGAGTCCACGAGACATTCCATGGATTCTAAGGTTTATTTTACTGACCTACACCTCCATACCTCCCAAACTTGCAAATGGCACTGCAATTCCTTCACTTGTGGGAAATCACCATCACTTGTGCGACTGCTTGTAAAGGAGGAGTTGTGGAGCTGCTCTATCAACCCAAATTAGAACAGAGTAAATGTCTTCTGCTGCCTGATGGTGGAGAGGTACCACCTGAAATGTTGCCATTTATTTAACTAACAATTTGCTGGAATTCTAGTAGTTTATAGATATTGGTTGTTTGTTGAAAAAATAAGTAGTTGTGTAATCACATATCTCCTCAAAATTAACCCCTGTGCTGTCCAGAGAGTTCTTGAAAATCTCTGGTGGAGCAAAACCTCTTTGCATGGGGACCAGGCCATGCATTGGTGTTAACTGATGAGCACAAATGGTCCTGAATTTGGCTTCTGTGCATTCTGCAAGCTTTATGGACCTTCCTGCGGTGACACAGGGGCTGATCATTCATTACAAGGAAGAAGAAGAAGAGAATAGTTGAAATCTTTCAAAAGCTCAGAGTTGTTTTCTCTCTAGGGAACAGATTTCTCTCTGCCACAGGGGAGGCGATTGGAAACCCTGAGGAAAAGCTCTCTCCTCCTTTTGCAGGGCTGGGAGGTTCCACTAAGGCTTACATTATTAAGAGTCTTCCAATGGATTTATGAACAGAAGATTACATTCTTAATGCCTGCTTCTGAGAAACGGAGTGAATAATTCAGGCACACCAATATGAGTGTGGAAAACAGAAAAGCACCTTGGTGCTGAACGAGGAGAGTGAGCCCCACTGCAGCCACAGAAATGTGATATATGGAGCATCAAGCCCACTGAGAAGGAGGCAGCAGCACCAAGGGAGAGGCTTGAAAACCCCAAGTGGGAGCTCCAGCCCGTGGAAACGATTGCCAGCTAATGCACAGGGGTGAGGGAAGATGGATAGTGCTGCCCATGACAAACAGAGGGGTTGCACCATTAGTAAGGCCCTTTTGTGCTGCATCTCGACAGATTTAGAGCATCTGCTCGCCAGGAGGCAGAGAAATTCCAGTGGTAGCCCAGGGCAGGGAGTCGGTGACCAGGGGAAGCTTCCTGTCAGGATGAGGAGCTGCAGGAGCTGCCCTTTAAATACCTGCACTGCTCCTTGAACTGTGGTGGGGTTTGGCTTTGAGGATGCTCTCTCTGAGAGAAGAACAGGCTTTTATCTGATCTGCAGGGCAGAGAGAGCTGACACAGATTGCTCAGAGCAGCTGGGGCTGCCCCTGGATCCCTGGAAGTGTCCAAGGCCAGGCTGGAAGGGGCTCGGAGCAAGCTGGGATAGTGGAAATGTGGATGACACAGGACTGGAAGATGAACTTTAAGACCCCTTCCAACCCAAAATTCTATGACTCTGGTATCAGAGATATGGCAGCATTCTGCTGGATTGGACACAGGGGTGGAAACTCCAAGTGGAAATGGTTCCATTGATGATTACTGTGCTCAGTCCCAGTTTTTCTGAAGCAAACAGGAAATCTGTCATCCCAACACACCAGCTCCCGCTGAGGTGTGGGAAGAAGCCTGGATCTGATGATCAGCGGGGGCAAGCAGCATTGTGGAAGCTCAGACACCCCAAGAGGGAAGTGTAGGATCATCAAACCTCTGTGTTAAGGAAACTCCTCTGTCAGGGGCTGGCACCACTGATCCTCTCAGACAGGAGCTGTGCAAGGATGTGATAATCCTGGCGGCTCTGGGGAAACATCTCCTCCAAGGCTGGCTGTTTAATTGTAAAATGGGGGCTGGGCTTGATTTGCACATCCATCCCCCCTGAGCACTCGTTCTTCCCCCAGGAGAAGGAGTCCCTGAGTGCCACCCCGAGGGCTCCTCCCTCAGAATCATCTGCCAAAACTCCTCAGAGCCTGCTCTGCCTGCTCACCAATCCCTTGGGAAGGGCACAGGGGACATCATGAGCGTTCTGGGAGGGATTCCCCTGAGGGGCTGGGAGTGTGCCAGGGCTCAGGCTGTGCCACCCCGGGTCAGCTCAGCCCAGGGAACAAAAAGGACATGGTCAAGGGGCTGACCAGCAACTTTCTGATTCTGAAACTCGGTGCTTGTGAGACTCAGAGCTCAAACAGTCCCAGGAGAAAGGTCCTGCCTGGGTTTTACACCAGTTAAATCCTGCCTGAACAAAGCAGGGTTTCCTGTTCTCTCCACCTTCAGCAGAACCCCTGCAGGGAGACAAAAGATGGCACAAAAGAGCTGATCCAAGGCATCCTTATCAGAGAGGAGCTTTCCCTTCTGAAACATCCCTGTCTTGACGTGTGCCTCAATGTGACAGTGAGGACTGATCCCTGTGCTGTGTCCAGAGGGCACTAAGGGTGAAAAATGTGTGTCCTTTACTCCTTTTGGGATACCTGCCCCTTGTCTTGGTTTAAAATTACAGATGATAACTAAAGACAAGGACGAGGGAAAGAAGGCTGCAAGAACAAAGGATCCCAGCCTTTCCTCTCCTGCAGAGCCACCCAGCTGATTCAGCCATGTAGGAATGTTTGATGCCTGCTGCAGGTTCCTTTGCTGTGCCTTCTGTGCAGCTCAGTGTGGTTTGTCTCTCTGGCATCTTCCTCTCTGGATTATTTTTAGATCTGAGGAATGCTCAGCAATTAGCTGTGCCTAGCTGGGGTTGTTCTTTACCAGGCATTCTCAGGTTGTCTTTCTGTCTTGCTGGAGGCTGAGCTCCAGCAGGGCTTGGCTTGTGCCACAAACCCAGCACTGCTCTGGTACTCCATCGTTTGTTTGGGTAACCTGAGCAGGCTTCATTTTTGTTTTTACACACAGGCACTGTGCTGCCTGCAGCCCCAACTGCAGTTATGGGTCTCTTTAATAATTATTTGCTGCCCTGTGGTGTTGATGTGGATAAATGATAATTAATTTGCTGCCACAGAATCACAGAATGGTCTGGGTTGGAAGGGCAAAACCCACCCAGTGCCACTCTTGCCATGGCAGGGACACCTTCCCCTGTCCCAGGCTGCTCCAAGCCCTGGCCTTGGGCACTGCCAGGGATCCAGGGGCAGGCACCAAGGAAAAGAATCCCATAGAGATAAGAACTTTACATGAATAAGGGCCCAGTGCTATTTGACACAAGGGATCATTTTTCTCATGTTGACCAATCCCATCCTCCTGGGCTTTCCACAAGTTTCCAAGCTCCCATGGAACATCCACCTGGCACCCATCACATGGTGCACCTGAGCACGGGCAGGCTGCAGACGGGGCGAGCAGCTGGATATTTTTTTAATGCTTTGGTAATATTCATGACATCCATCTTGAAACTCAACTCCCTTCTGATTTTACAGGCAATTATGGCTCAGTTACGGCTGTCACATCAGCCTGGCTTTGCTTCCTCCCTCTCTCCCTTCCCTTTTTATTCCTGCATGTTAATCTGTTGGAAATCAGTGTCAAAACCTGTTTACACTCTTCTCCAACTACCACTTACATGGGCTTTAATAATGTACCTTTGCTGTAAGCACATCACAGAGGCTTTGTTTCACATGGAGAGAGGCAGAGGCCATAAATCAGTAAAAACCATGCATTGCATTCCATGGAAACAATTTATTCCCAGCCAAAAAAGCCAATGAAGGACCATGTCCTATTTTTGCCCTACTTTAGGCTGTGAAGCTGGATCAGTGAAATGCCTCCAAGCTGGCTTTAAATTGCTACAAGGCAGCTTCAGGTGGGATTTTGGGAAGGAATTCCTCCCTGTGAGGGTGAGAGGCCCTGGCACAGGGTGCCCAGAGCAGCTGGGGCTGCCCCTGGATCCCTGGCAGGGCTGGCCACTGGGGCTGGAGCAGCCTGGGACAGGGGAAGGTGTCCCTGCCCTGGCTTGGATGAGCTTTAAGGTCTCTTCCAACCCAAACGATTTTGGCATTTATGATTCTGTAGAAATACAACACTTATGAACAGCTGAGCACTTATGGGTGGTAAACAGCAGAAAAAATGAAATTAAATGAAATAAAATAACCCAAACCATGCCATGTTTTAAAGATAATTGAAGTCAGTCAGTGCAGTCCCAGCTCAGCTGTGCTCCACTTAACCCAGGAGAGCTCTGGGTGTGCAGACACAGGCGCTCACCCTGGTATTTTTAAGCATTGTGGATTTATAAAACAGAGCAGGACAGGAGGGGCTGGGAGAAAAAAAAAAAAATAACGCCACTCGCTGACAACATATTGTACATCTTCACTTCCACCCCCTCATCCCGAGCTGCAGAGATTTTACAGCCCTGGAAGATCATCCTTTTCCATGCTGGGGCAGGGAGGGCTGTGCCAGGCTGTGCCATGTGGGATGTCACCTGCCAGCACCCAGCAGGGTCCTGCAGGCGGGACAGGATGGACAGAGCTGGCTTGGGTTAAATCGGCAGGGAGGGAGGGAGGGGTGTCCCACCTGGCAGAGACATCCTGGAGGAGCCAGCTGGTCCCTGCAGAGGGGACAGGGGATGGCAGGGGACAGGGGATGGCAGGGGACAGGGGATGGCAGGGGACTGTGTCCCCACAGCTGCCACTGCTCCAGTCCCTGCCAGCACTGCCAGCAGCACACAGAGGTGGCTGGGCTGGGCTGAGCTGGGCTGGGCTGGGCTGGGATGGGCTGGGCTGAGCTGGGCTGGGTTGGGCTGGGCTGAGCTGAGCTCACACCTGGTTGTGCAGAGCTCAGGAGCCAAACGCTGCTCACTGCTCACAGAGGGAGGTCAGCAGGGCTGCTCTGGGTCTTCTCCACTCTTCCTTCCCACATGGATTCCCTAGGAATTCATAAGGAGGAGTAATCCTCGGGAAAGTCTGATTTCCCCCGCTTGGAATCTGCTGTTGTGCCTCAACAATAACCTCCCACAAGTGAAAGTGAAGCTGTCTCAATGAAGGCAAAATAAAATAAGAAAACCATGTCACTCTCTCATATCTCCCGACTTTTACAGCCTGATATTCACAATCAGATCAGAACAGCTTGGATCTCTTCTGTCATTTTGCCCAGCACACACTCCAAATAGCAGTGGAATTTAAACTACTATCTGTAATATTTTTATTGAGAGCCGTATTTGAAGAAGGATATCTTGCTGAAATAAGCACCTCAGCCAGTGCTGCATTTCAGGGACTTTCATTTTTGATGACACACATCCACGGTGGTGACACTGCCTGTGAACCCTCCTGCCACACCGGCGAGGCAGCGGGAGGTGTGCAGCCAAAGGTGAATTCCAGCACTGCTGATATTTGTAATTGGAGTGAAGAAAGCAGATGAAGAAAACTTTTCATCTCTAACCTTCCTGACACGTCAGCTGAGCCTGGGGTGACCTCCAGGAATGAGTGTTTTGCTCAAGCTGCTCTGAATCTCTAGGCTGGCTTAAAGTGTCCCCAGCAATATGCATGGACACTGCTCACTTTGTTTTATTGAAGACTTATTTCAAGTTTAAACTAGATTTTCTGGAAAGGTGCTAATGCCTTTTCTTTTCTCTAGTGATGCCTTGTTTTTCAGTTCAGGTACCAACATTAAAAACTGTGCCAGGTCCCCTCCCAAGATGTGTCTGGAGCAATCATACAGAGATATTTGAAATGTGGGGAACAACTGAATCATGGAGTCACAGAATGGTTTGGGTTGGAAGGGATCTTAAATCCCACCCAGTGTCACCCCTGCCATGGCAGGGACACCTCCCACTGTCCCAGGCTGCTCCAGCCCCAGTGTCCAGCCTGGCCTTGGGCACTGCCAGGGATCCAGGGGCAGCCCCAGCTGCTCTGGGCACCTGTGCCAGGGCTGCCCACCCTCACAGGAACAATTCCTAATTCCCAATATCCCATCCAGCCCTGCTCTCTGGCAGTTTGAACCCATTCCCTGTGTCCTGTCCCTCCATCCCTTGTCAATTTTCTCTCTCCAGGTTTCCTGGGGCTCCTTCAGGCCCTGCAAGGCCACCCTGAGCTCACCCAGAGCTTCCCCTGTGCAGGTGAGCAATGCCAGCTGTGCCAGCCTTTCCTCCCAGCAGAGCTGCTCCATCCCTCTGATCCCCCTGGAGCCTCCTCTGGGCTCTCTGCAGCAGCTCCAGCTCCTCCCTGTGCTGGGCCAGGGCTGGGGCAGCTCTGCAGGTGGGCTCTCACCTGAGACAGAGCAGAGGGGCAGAATCCCCTTCCTACACCTTGGCTGGACCTTTAAAAACGTTGTGCTGTTGTATATTCACCACTTTCTCAACTAAGACAACTTGATTAGTGTGCAAAACATGTTCTTCATTTATCTTTTGTTTTCTGCTTGTTGTCAGTGTTTACTTTATAAATAGGCAGCATCTCCCAACATATGTTTGCTCTGCTTTATGCTTTGAGCAGAACATTCAGCAGTAAAGGGAAGAGATATAAGGGAAACAGGAAGGCTGCATTCCTTTGGGAATTATTTTCTGTTGGTTTTACATTTTCTAGGACACCTTTTAGGGTCCTGAATTAGTACCTTCCCAGCTTTTCCACTTCAGCTCACTGGAGCCACTTCCCACTGTCACACCATCAGCCAGAAACAAGAAATGGTGAGGGTCAGTGAGCACAGCAAACCCTGCCATTATGCAAGGAGACTGTTGAGTTTTGGATTATCTGTCTCTGTGACACAGGGTGCCAGCACACCAAGACACTCTGGCAACAACACCTCCAAAATTCTTTACCTGGATTGGCACGGGAATTCTGAGGAAGAGCTCAAAACCTGGGTGAGGATATTTCTCCTTTCAGCTGCTGCTGGTTTTATTGGTAACATCTATTGGTTTTGGGTTTGTTTTTTTTACCTTATTAAAAGGCAACAACCCAGAGAGAGCACAAAAACAAAACTGAAAGGCCAGGCAGGCATCGTTTCCATGCCCACCTGCCCATCACCTGTAGCTGTGTTTGTATGGCCAAGCCTCACAAAGTCACCCCAGCTGAAACAAAACCCCTTCAGGTGCTCAGCTGGCAACACTTCTGCCTGGCAAACCTTTCAAGACCTGCTTTTGCTCTGCACTGGAACAAAAATCCCCCTGCCTCCTAAAATCCAAGAAACCAATCTGTCTTTGTCAGAAGTCGATTGTGTCCGGAGTACCTGGGAACGGTTTATTACACTGAGAGCAGCTACAAGTTCCTTGGTCTGTCTGCAAAATGCCTCCTAAAAATATGTGCGAGGCTCGGGCTGTAAAAATAAACCAGCTAAAAATCAGAGCAGTCAAGCACTCCATGGAGTGCAAGGAGTCCAGAAAGCTGGGAAACAGAGGGCTCATGGCATTGTTCCAAGTCTTTCTACCTCCTCTTGGTGGTTCTGGTTGCTCTTTATAGAATCATGGAATGGTTTGGGTTGGGAAGGACCTTCAACCCATCCAGTGCCATGGGCAGGGACACCTCTCACTGTCCCAGGGTGCTTCCAGCCTGACCAACCTCTCCTTGGACACTTCCTAACTAAACCTGAACAGAATTTATTTTGAGACATGGGCAGCCATCAAATTAAATCCTCTAGGCCTTCCAACTGATTTGCTTGGTGCGTCAAGAATGGATTGGCATGGACATTTTTGGGTGTAAAATACAGATCTGGTTTTCAGGCCAAGCAAGGGGAATCCAGAGACTAAAACATGAAAATGGCAGCCCAAGTATCTCCATAGAAACCTTGACACAGCCAGAGAATACAACTGCTGGGAAAGAGCAGATCCCTTCCTGTCCATCACCCACCTCGGAATGCCAGCCTGGATAACCCCAGGCAGGGCTTCAGTGCCACTGTCACCTTCTTTGGGTCTCCATCGTGGTGGGGGGATCTGCTTTTTGCTGCTTGCCTTTCCCCAGATCATTATGTTCCTTCGTTTCTTTTGCTCTTTGTGTTTTTGCTCACCAGAAAAGGCACTTGAAGCATAAAACTGGTCTTGTATTAAAAAAGACAGTAATAAAGGGAAACCCTGGAGTGTTGCAGAGAAAGGTTACCTTGAGCTATGGGAATTGTCAACATATCAAAGACACATAGCCAAGCTTTTGTTTTGATTCTCCCTTGCATTTTATGCGGAATTTCTTGCTCCTCTCCCCACTGTCTCCTTAAAAAATTCCATCAAATTAGTGAATTTTACCCGATTTCTTTATAAAACCCAAAGACCCACACAATGACAATTTAATTCAGTCTAAGTGGAAACTTGATTGACGTGAATACTGCAACAATACTCTAATGAAATTTGCCCAATTCAGATTTTAAAGAAAAACATATGCTATGAGTAACGAATGAGCTCTCATCCTCCTCAAAAACCTTGCCCCCCCAAACACGAGTAAAGAAAACAAATGGCTCCAGTAATTAAATCCCACAGAAGTTTGGTTTATTGGTGGTGATTAATAAAATAGTGGCAACGTGCAGCTCTGGAGGGCTGACACATCAGTTAACAACTGCAGAGTTACAGCCGCGGATCATCATCCAAACAATGCCCCTAAAATTAGCTGCCATTAACAAGGAGCTGCCAGCACTTTGTTTCAGACCTCATTATCCTTTTATCGTTTGGGTGTTCTCCTCGTGCAGCCCCGAGGGCTGAAATTGTTGCCTGCACTGTCCTGGGCAGGCTGGGCATGGTGCAGGTGTTTTAAAATGATTTCAAATATTTTAAATTTTAAATTTAAAATGAGTTGATAAAAGAATGACCTGCTGTAGGCCGGGCTTTGGAGACAGAGAGATCTCACCTGAAGAATCTCCTTCCCAGGGAGTGCTATCTATTTTTAATGCCCCTATGAATACCTAGTAATGAAATTAGGGAGAGATTTCTGAAAAATGGACAGACAAGTTTAGAACGGCCTGGATGGTCCAAGTCTCTGTGAAGGCACTTTGAGAGGGTATTTTGCCCATTTGTCACCCTACAGGGACCCTTTGCAGCTTGTGCAACAGCTCCAGGTACCAGGAAGGAAAGTGGACAATTGAATTTTCCCTGTTGCCATTTCCCACATCAGCCTTTGCTTTTCCTCTCCAGCAGTACCATCAAAATCCTGTCCCCTTCTGCCACTAAATATTCAAATTCTACTTCAGACTTGTTGGGAAAGCCACTGCCTTGGCTTCTCGTTAACTTCCCCATGTGGCTCTGCCTTTCTGTGGTTCCTCTTGAGCTCTGGGGCAGGAAGGAGCTTTGGAACCTGCCCCTGCTGTGGCTTCCTCAGCTCTGACAGCCCCAGGAACCTCCTCACGCCATGGTTTTCCTCAGTGCACCCAACCCCACCTGGAAACCCGCTGGATCTCATCCCTGACTGCCCCAGAACCTCATTCCTACAAAGCTTAGGTGCCTTCTAATCCCCAGCCTGATTTCCTCGCTGACAAATCCAGACCCAGGTAATTCCCTGGCTCGAGAACCTCCCCGTTCTGGGGTTTTTAGGGAAAGCAGCCTCACCAGTGTGTCCAGCCTTTATTTTGTTATGCAAACACAGTTTTCTCTCTGAGTTTCCTCTCCCAGGGTCCTCCCCCCCCCCCTCCCTTGCACCTGCCTTGCTGGGAATTCCTCCTGCTCCAAGGTGTCCCCAGAAGCGCAGCACTTAGGGAGGGAAGGTGCAGAACTCCAAGATAAATGGGGTGCATCTGGTGAATGTGCTCCAAACTCCTTTTGTTTGCTCGACCAGCGCTTCCTCAGCACATAACCAAAGGGCTGAGTGACCTTGGTTGGCTGGGGGGGTTGGAGCATCGCAGGGACCTGCAGTGGCTCCATCAGAGCAGCAGCCCTGGCACCTGACAGCAGCCTGTCACCACTTCACCTGGACAACTCATTCCCCCACTCTCCAGGCACTGCAAGAAGTGTTACAATGCTGCCTTTATTATTATTATTATTATTTTAGCAGCAGCTCCCTGCTCTTAGAGGGCAGGTTGTTCTCCCAGCACAGCTCTGCTTTCTCTCAGGCTCCCCCTGAAGTGTTGATTTGGTGCACCTCGGGAGGGGGGTGATGGGGGAGCTCAAACAACAACCCCTTCTTTTGATCTTTCATGTTGCTACACTGGGTTGAAGGGGATCTTTTCACTGCCTGCCCTGATTGAGCTCATAAGATATTTCAGGGGAAAGCACTGCGTAAAAAGTGATTATTGAAAGTCTGTTCCTCAGCAGTACCCTGGCTACAAGCAAGACCTGTCATTATATTAATTTATGTCCTATAATTACTCAGATATTTTTTATATTGTAGAAGTGACAGTGCTGTGCAGGATGAAGCAGCTCCTGTTTGGATTGTGTGGATTTCACCTTCCAGAACTGGATTCATCACACATTAATAACAGGAAATTACTGATACACAAGACTGGAAACAGCTGAAAATAATTCAGAAGCTACTAAACAACATGTGTAACGTGTCAGTTTGTTACAGAAACCTGGAGCAGATTTCCAAGGATGACAGTGGGTTTTTCTATGTCCATCCATGCTGGGCTGGCCCTGGGAGCTCCTGCAGGCATGATTTATTAAAGAAATACCGATATTGATCTAGCACCAATATCCAACTGTGACGGAAAGAAACTCTCTGACAGTTTAAAGTTAGAACGTGTATGTTCATTGCAGCGCCGGGCAGCGTGCGGGACAGCTCCCAAATACACACTGCACCTTTCCAATGATTACAGAGTCCTTTTATCCACACAAGAATTGAATACCCAAAATACAAATACATCTTCATCATTTTGGTACATCCCATTCCTCGCTTCGTATGCTAATCATTCCCAAAGCTATTAAGCATGCGTAGTTTGTTCCTTGAAATGGGCCGGTGGTCCCTTTCATGGGGAGGGGTCCCAAAATGAGGAAGTAAATGAAGTCTTCCTCATTCTGACCTTTCTACCTTTTCAATGCAAATATGACAAATGAACCTTGGTAGAACTCCCATTCCCTGTCTTCAATTGGTTTCAGAGCAGAGGAGGCCCACAATTGTCTTATGTTCCTAAAAGCTGTTTGTCAGTTTCTGTATTCTTCATTATAAACCCAGCTAACTAAACATTGTGTTGACAAGCAATCAGTTATTAGTTAACTACTAACTCTTAACTTCATCAAGACCTACTTACCTTTATTTTAATTAACTCTAGTAAGGCTTACCTCTAACTAAAATCTTAGCTCCTCTAAAATCTCTAAATCTCTTAAAGTTTATGTTTCAGGCAGGGGCTGAGGGGCTCTGCCTGGGATTTCACATCCAGAAGCCAGAGAAGCAATTTAGAAGGAGATACATCTTCCACCAGGCCATTTCTGCTGGCATGAATGTGTCCAAATACACCCCGATCATGAACAGGCTCTTTTTATCCATGCCTGCAAGGAGTATTTCTGCCCAGCTTACAGATGGGGAGTTGAAAGTAAGTATTTGAAATAATTTGCAAAGATTCAGCTGGCAGATGGGGGAGGGAGGCAGGAAGGGATCCTGGTTGCCAAAGCTCCATTCCCTGCTGCTGTGGTGGCATCTGAGCTGCGGGGATGGCAAGGGGGGAGCTGGTGGCCAGCCCGGGGTGACAGTGCTGGCTCTGTGGAGATGGGCACAGAGGAAGAGAAGGAACCTCACAAATGTTCCTTTAACCCAGCAGGCACTGGGGATGGGTCCACAAAAGCACATCTCGATTTACATCGTGATTTCACTGAACCTATTCCTCCTATCCCTCCTCTTCCAGTCCTCCAAGCCTGCTAATTTAGGATTATTTATTGGATTTCATGCCTCAGGGCTGCTTTTGGAGGCAAACCCAGGGGGGCTGGGACTGGATGATCTTTAAGGTCCCTTCCAACCCAAACCATTCAAGTTTCCTGTGAGAAATTTTGCTGGATTTCAAGGAGAATGATGGAAAACTTTCTTCTCTGTTTGAACTGTTCAGGCAGAAATAGAGATGTAGGGCTTGAACCCCAGTTACATTTGAATATTTACATATCTTTGGACTCAATCTCTTTTAGATTTCTTCATGGAGCAATTTACATTTTAATGAAGCCTACAAATAATTCCCGAATCAAAACACATTTCCTACCAAAAAATACAGCTGGACCTTGAACAGAGCTGTGTGGCAGCTTCTGATTCAAATGCTTGAAAGTTGAAAGGGATCAACATCATTTGCCACTTTTAGCTTTCACCCTTTTTCCTGGGGTTTGTTTCGAACAGACTCATTCCATAAAGTCATGGGGTTAAAATAGAAAACAACAGCAAAAAAATTCAGATATAAAGATCTCCAATAAAAGGAAATATTTGGCATATTTTGAAATTAATGGGATTTTGGGAACTGTGGCTCATAAGACTGAGACCCTCATGCATTCACATGTACTGAATCTCTGGTCACACACAGTGGTCAGACACCATCATAACCACTGTTTTCTCTCACTGAAACTTGATATTTTATGGAAAACATAAAGCAACAAGGATTATGAGCAAGTGTAGGAAACAGATTTTTAAAACAAAGCCCACGAGTGTCTCTATCGAGGATTTTTGTGGTTTGTGCTGAATTATATTTATGAATGTGGTTTGTGTTAAATTATATGTACAAATGTGGTTTGTATGTATTAAATTATATGTATATACGTGGTTTGTATTAAATAATATTTATGAAAGAAAAAGCACATGAAAAACTGAACTGAAAAGTTCAGCTGCCTTAGCTCTGGAATGTTTGGGTCAGCAGAAGGGATGGAATGTGTGACAGTAAATGCAAAGCAGCAGCAGGGACAGGAGGAGCCTGCAGAGACAGAGACAGGGCTGGGCTCCCCCCAGTTCCCAGGAAATTGGGAATTTTTTTTTCTCTCCGGGCAGGTCTGCATCTGGAATTTTGTCAGCAGCACTGATTGCTGCTGAATATTCAGCTGAACCTCCGGGTGAGCCTCCCCCTGATTTCTGAGTTAAACTTTCCCAGCACAGGTGACTGTTTGTGATGGCAATTTGGCGACAAGCAGGAGGGGTCTGGGGCTTTTTACACGCTGAGGTTGCTTTAGGCTCAGCTTGGGAGCAGAAGGAGCCAAACCCCTCCATGTGAGCACAACTTCCAGCCCCAGGATCCTGTGACAGCTCCTCAGTAAAAACCACACTGTCACAGGATGGGTTGGGTTGGGAAGGACCTTCAGGACCATCCAGTGCCACCTTCCACTGCCCCAGGCTGCTCCAAGCCCTGTCCCTGCCCTGTCCCTTTGCCCACAGGGGCTCTCCGGACACCGACACGAGGATTTTGTGCCTCATCCTCCACAAGATCCCTGGGATTTTCTCCCTGTCACAGCTGCTGACCCAGCAGCAGCCACATGAGGGGCAAAACTTCAGCTCCCTGCCTGCCCCTCCTTGTGCCCCTCACGGAGCTGATCCTGGGACAACTCTCCATGCTTGGAGTGACCCAGATTTTGTTGCCCAAGTTCAGCCATGGCCCTAACAAGCCTAAAGTCAATGACATCGACTCTGCTGGCACCCAAGTCCACAAAAATTATAAAAATATCCAACTTCTCTGCTCAAATTCCTGCTGATGAGCTGCATATCTCTGGAAGCGATGGAAGCTTTTTTGAGATAGCCACGTAATTATATCATAAATAAATCCTTCATTTTTCTGTATTCTCTTTCTTGACATTGACAAGAAATTATTAGAATAAGCTCTAATAAGATGATCTAAAATAACTGAAAAGGCTAAAAAAATAAATTCAAGGGCATTCTTTTCTTGATATTGCTTGCTTTTATTCATAGCTTGCTTTTTGGGGGATTACATCCACTGGAAAATCATGATTTTTCCCTCTGCTTTTTTGCCTAATTTCACTCTGTAAACAAATCCACAAATGAAGAAAAGCATTGACAAGAAAAAAGTAATTTCCAAAGGACAAAAGTAAGGTCACCTCTGATGGAGGGGATGGAGTGCTAAGGAAAGGGAAGAGCTTTAGAGAGGATGCAGATGTGTCATGGGGTGGGAGGAGGAGGAGGAGAAAAGATGTTTATTCAGGCTTTCCTTACACGAGCACAGAAAGGGCAAGTGCATGAAGCAAAATATAAGCTTATCCTGGGCTGATAATTTATCTTAGTCCTGTATCCATGGAACTGGCCTTTATTTGAAAAGCAGCCTAATTACTGAAATTACTGCTGCTGGAGTCTTGCAGCACAGCAAAAGGAGCCGTACATTCCCTACGTGGAGAAAGTTCCCTGCATTTTCATATAAGTTTCAAATAGTGATATTGATCAGGCAATTAGCAGATTAAAAGCAGCAGCAAAGCCCATGGAAGGGAGCTGAGCCTCTGCCCAAGAGCATCTGAAGCATATTTGTGTTTTCCTGGAGCTGGGAATTAAAGCCGCTCGCATCTCGTGTCCCAGCAGGTTTATTTTTCAAACGGGGGGAAAAAGGAAAAACCTTGAAAAGAGAAACGCTGCCCTGATGCTGCTCAAAAAGGCTGGAGGCACTTTCTATTTATTCCCCATTTATTCCTCTGGATTTTCCTCAGCCCCATCTGTTTCTTTCCTGTGGAGCAATCAGGGGCGAGAGGGTGGCGGGGCTGTAGAGACCTGAGAGCAGGTGGGGCTGGGACATCATTTGGGAGGCACAGTGCCCTGTGCTCAGAATCCAGCGCTGCTGGCTTGGTGACTCTGACTGCTAACCCAATTTGCCTGCTTTTATTTATTTCTTTTTTTTTTTTTTTCCGAATAGCCAGCTTGGGGTGTCAGGCAAACACGTCCCTCCTCTGCACCCTGTCCCTCAGCTTTAGATCTTTTATTGGGGTGCCCAGAGCTGCTCCCAGGGCTCGAGGTGAGTCCAGCACAGATCAGGACAACCCCTCACTTTATTCTCTTTATTTTGCTGTAACTCCCCTGCTCTGGCTTGTCACCATCCACTGGAGAAGGAGTGACAATGACAGAGCTGTGACAAGCACAGGACACTGAAATCCCCACTTTACCATCCTGGTTCAGATCTGTCCCTTCACTCAATAATGGCCTTTTCAGTCCTATTAAATTCTATTTCTTAATCAGTTTCTTTACTACATTTTTGAAGTGAAAACCAACTTAACAGTCCTCATCTTCTGTTCAGATTCTAACAAAATTGGCACCTTAATTACACTGACCTGATCAATTTACTCATGGAGCAGCTCTGGTGCTTTTGCCTTTCCTAGAGCTATTGGGCTGATGGTGTGGTATAAAAATTTAATGCTCTTGTTTCTTCCGTCTTAATTATGCCTAATGAGCTACTTGCTTTAATAAACAAGCGGATTCCAATATCCTGTCTATATTTTTCCCAGGAAGACAATATAAAGTTAGATGAAATTGTCTTTCTCAGTAATTGAGGGAGTTTAGGAATAATCAGTAATGTGATCTATAAGTGTGCCTATATGGGATGAGCTGGTTCCCTCCATGGGTACTGATGGAGGGGGTTGGTTTATTCATTTATTTATTAACAATTGTTTCTCCCTTAGGCAAAGCTGGTCCCAATTAAGAGCCATATTTTCAAATGATAAAAGTAAGTATTCTAATAAAGACACTAATTGGCAAGTATGTTCTTTAAAGAGAGTCATAAATTAGAATATCTCGTGGCAAGCGATGCCATTTCCATTAGCAGCTCTACAACTCAAGACACAATTTTCCTATTAACCAGGGCTGAGTTTTACAACGTGGAAAATGCTGAATGCAAACACCCTCCAGGAGATCAGGGAAGCAGCTGATGAACTCACCACTGGGTAGTTCAGAGGCAGCACCTCATTATTGCTCTCTCTGAATCCACAATTAAAAGCCAACAGATGAGCAAAGAAAACTCTCATAACCCAAGAAGTTATTGAGGGATCAGGCACAAGGCAAAAATCCAGAGTGGGGACTGGCAGAAAGGCTTATACAAAATGAATTTTAAAGATGAGTAAAGCAGGGTAAGGATGAGACAAAAATGAGAAATTGGGGGGAAGAGGTTTTAGAGAGGGAGAGATATAACAGAGTGGGAAAATAAGCCTTCAGTCACACTCCTGCAGAAGCCAGAACAGACCCAGTGGGCTTTTTATGAGCAGATGTTGAAAAGCTCCTTTTAATTTTACATCACAAGAAACCAACGGAACTGAAACCCCTGAAAAGAGAAAGGTGATCAGTGGCATTACTGCAGCTGCTGAGGTTCTTCCCAGAGCCTGAGGGCTGAGTCTGCAGGGCAGAGGGAGAGTTTTGGGTCTGATCAGAGCATCACTGAGAGGGGTTTGGGAACAGCCAAATCCATTTTGAACAACAGGATCCCTTCCAATCCACGATGTCATCACTCCCTGGCATTTCCAGGCAGGGATCCCTGGGCAGAGCCAAGCACCAGCTCTGCAGGACTGGGGCAGCTGCACAGATTGTGAGAAAACATCCAGGAAAGTGGGGATTTCCTTCATCCAGGAGCAAACCCCTGCTCTTCCTGCTCCACTTAAACATTCAAAAGGCAAATAATGACTGACATCCATTCCTCTTCATCCATCACAGCTGCCTAAGGAAGGAGGAATTCCAGGGAGACTGGCTTTTCACAGTGGGTTTTTCCCTAAGAAAACCCTTTATTTCAGTAGCTCATATCCTGCCTGACAACTTTGTGCTTTCATTGCTCACTTAAGATATGAGACACAAAAAGATGTAAATAAAATCGAATTTAAATAAAAGAGAGGGGGGAAATTTAGTGATGGGGGAAAAAGGGAGAAGAGGATCTTCCCTTGACAAAGAGCTGCGATGCTTCTGTCCCATTTGGTGTGAGGTATCAATGTCCCCTCTGAGTGTCCTGCACTCTGCCCCTGTGTGTGAGAGGTTGTGCCTGAGCAGGGGGAGGATGAGGAGAGCAGGATCCCAGCAAAATCCAGGGGGAGAGGAAATGTTGCATCCCTGCTCCATCCATCCCTCCATCCATCCATCCATCCATCCATCCATCCATCCATCCATCCATCCATCCATCCATCCCTAAAACTTTTGTCTCAGGTCCTTTCTTGCCCAGCTGTGATTTAAGAAAAGCTGCAGGTAAGGAAAGAACAGAAAGGAATGAGCTACAAGAGGCTGGAAACACCTTGATGTGTCTTTAGTAGGGTACAGCTGCTTTAGGAAACACTTCAGCCTTTACAGCGAGGCTGCAACTCCACTTCAGGCAAGCTTTTATGGAGGTAAATAAAATAAGAATGGTTTCAATCCTGGATTTTGATGGAAACGTCGTGGAGGAAACAGATTTGTTGACTTGTGCTAAAAAAATCCTGGCTTGTCAGATCTTGGTGTGCTGGGGAGTGTGTGCCCAGCGCTGCCCTGACTGATGCCACTTGGCATCTCAGGTGAGCTGGGCAGCTCTGGGATGTGCAGCTGTCTGTGGAAACACTTGACACAGCCCATTAAGGGCTGGGTTCAGCAACAGACACTTGGATAATCCATCAGACTGCTGAAATCTCTCTTTGGAATTCACAGCCTCACAACGCAGGCAAAAATTAGCATTTATATACCAGAGGTCTTTGGGAATGAAAACACGAGTCCGTGTTTATCTACTCAGCTGTCACATTTTCTACTCTCCCACCTCATTTCCATATTGTCTAAATATATATCCATATTAAAATATGTATTATTTAGCTTTATTTAATATTTTCCATTCATAAACCTCAAAGCTCTTCACAGGGCACCGTGAGTGACAAATTGCTTTGAATTTGTGGCCATATTTGATTCAAAAAATAACCCAGAAATGGAAGTTGCTGCATTTCCCTTGGTTTCCCTCATCCCTTGGCCAGCCCAGCTCTTCCTTGGCTCTCTGACCTTTGGGGTGTTTTGCCACCCACCTGGGGGGCCCCAAAAATCTCCAAATTGTGGTTGCTTGGCCATCTCACAGTTCTTTTCCCCCCTCCCCCAGCACCACAGAAACACTTCCTATATCTCTATCTACGTGTATAGATATATTTACAAAGAATAACCTGTAGAAGGTTTGATAAATCTCATGTTTAATGGGAGATTTGGTGGCTGCTGGATCCTGCCCACCTGAGCAGAGTTCCCAGCCCAGGGATCTCTCCCAGGCAGTGGAGCAGACAGTTTTATGTCATCCCTGGCAGGGAGATTTTGCAGAATTCTGTTCCACTTTGGTACAGATGAATGAGCTGAAGTGCTACAGGATTTGTGATGTTCTGGCTTTAATTAACCTCTCTCACGAGTGGAGCTGGACAAGGAAGAACACAGCCCTTTCCAGAAAGGAATGTTTTCACAGTCATTAAATGCACACTAATGCTCTCCATAATCTATAATTTTGTGGGTGACATGGGCACTATTCCTACAGCTGTTCTTTGGAGAAAGGATGTTTCTTGTCATTAAAGACTAATAAGTGACATTACATTTAAGTGCTTGCATTAGATCTGCTTCTTTGAATTTAATGATGGGGCAATGAGGCCTTTAATTAAACAGCCCCAAAGTTTCTACTGGGAGAAACAAAAGCAAATTTATCCGCAGGTTTTCTTCCCAGTGTAAAACCAAACCAGTGCCCATCTGGTGGGTAATCGATGCTTTTATCCTTAAAACTGAACCTCACACTTGGAAATGTTTCCCTTATTTCTGAAATCTGTGTAATGGGATAAAGAAACTCGTCCAGTTGGTAGATGAAAAGCTCTGTCTCGTGTCTCCTCAGAGCTCCTGGCAGGAATTTGTGGCAGAAATTCATCACTGTTGAGGAGTTTTAAATAAACACACAAAGTTCTCTGCCACAGATCAGTGGCTTATGAGAAACAGTGTTCTGGTGTATTTTATGGCGTCCTATAATTTTTTTTTTTTTAATTTGAATTTCATGCATTCAAACATGTAGAGGCCCAGCAGGCATCATAGGAATTACCAGACTTGTAAAAGAGGCCAAAAATTGCCCAGGTCATGACATTAAGGTAACCACAGCCACTGTTATTTGATATAAAAATCAAGTTAGGTGAACTTAACTGTCTTTTCTCAATAAAAATTCCGAGCTTTAATACAAAATTAGCAAAATTCTCTGTACTCACCAACAAGAAAAATTGGACCAAATGGAAAATCTACTTTTTAGGTGACTTTGAATTTCAAACCCATTGCTCATGTCAGGTGTTATTCCTTAAAACAGCACTGCAGAATAATCCCAGATTGTCAGTAATTCCCCTACACCTGTCCCTGAATAGTGCTTAGCCTGCCTCAGAGCCTGAAATTCTTGGAAAATAGTAAAGTTCTTGTTTTTCCAGCCTGAGGTTTATTTAATGAGGTAACAAAGAAACAAAGCACCAGCATCAGCCAGAACCAAAGTGTATTATTGTGAAGCAAAGTGTTCACAGCTCCATCTGCTCCACCACTGAACATTAAATATTTTTCTAAAATTCAAAGCAATTAGAAAAAAATTATGAACCTAGATGGTGGCTAAGGCATAATTGCAGTTTTTAACATCATGTTTTAAATGCATCCCTATTACTACAGCACCCAGAGAGCTCAAAATAGCACAGGAATGGTAAAGACATGCTGAAAATCAGATCTAATTTGGGACAGAACTTATGCACAAACAGATCTGCATACAAGCTTATGGATTCCACCCTGCAAATGCATGAAACCAAACTGAATTTTAATTTCTTGTGTGGTGATTATTTTAGTGTATCACCTTGTGGTAGTAATCTCCAGCATAAATATTTTTATTAGGCACGTGGTTGTGGCCCTTCCTGAATTAAATTCCAAGTATCCCAAAGCTGGAGGGTGTGATAGCTGTGCCTGAAAAGGGATTTTCTGTAAAGCCCAAGTGTGTCCTGGCAGCTCTGGGGTGCTGGTGGAGCACGGTGGCCTGTGCAGCTCAGCCATGAACCCTGGCAGCTCCCAGAGCAGAGTGGGCCACAATTAAAGCCAAAATTCAAATGTCACCTCTTGGGAGTAAATAGAATAAAAATGCCCAGAGGCTGGAGATGATTGGTATTGGTTCTAAAGACGTGAATGCATAAAAGAAGGAATGACAAAATGTAATAAAGGAAGGAATGGCAGCATTCCAGGATTTGAAAGGGAGCTACAAGGAAGCTGGAGCAGAGTCTTCATCAAGATCTGGAGTGACAGGACAAGGGGGAAGGGGTTCAAATTGACAGAGAGTGGGTTTAGATGGGATATTGGGAAGGAATTGTTCCCTGGCAGGATGGGCAGCCCTGGCACAGGTGCCCAGAGCAGCTGTGGCTGCCCCTGGATCCCTGGCAGTGCCCAAGGCCAGGCTGGACACTGGGGCTGGAGCAGCCTGGGACAGTGGGAGGTGTCCCTGCCATGGCAGGGGTGGCACTGGGTGGGATTTAAGGTCCCTCCCAACCCAAACTCTTGTAAGGAATCACAAATGAAGGGCTTTTTAATTTTAACACAGAGCATTGTCAGATATACCTATATATATAAATATATATATATCTCCTACCCAGATATAATTCAGGTTATATATAGGTATGATTAATCTGTGTCTGGGAACATAAAGGCTGCAGCATCATTTTGGGATGTCTGAGGTTTGTACTGCCCATGCTTTGAAATGCTAATAAAAATAGAAACCTGCAGCGAGGAGAAGGGGTGGAAATTCTGTGGAAAGCCTGAGGGAGAGCTCCAAGGAGCCTTATTGTGGCCTGCACTGCACAGAGGACTGGGAAACATGACAGTGCATTTCTACACATAAATACAGCAGATATTCCTGCTAGAAGAGGATCTCAGAATCATAAAATGGTTTGGGTTAGAAGGGCCATTGAAAACCAGTTTGTTCCACCCCCAGCCATGGCAGGGACACTTTCCACTGTCCCAGGTTGCTCCAAGCCCTGTCCAGCCTTGGGCACTTCAAGGGATGGGGACAATAAAAAAAACCCACATTTATTATTGTTTTATCAATATCATTTATTAACCTAAAATTTTCAGGTTAATAATGTTCATGGTTTAACCATTTATTTATTAACCATAAATGTATTATTTTTTATATTAAAACATTGATTTCCCTGCTGGGCACAGCTCCCTGTGAAAGCTGAGCACATCCTGTGCTCACCATGTTCGCAGCACTGCAGGTGCAGACAAGGCACAGAACTGCTTTTATTGTTTCTGGAATTTGTCTGATTTCCAGCACGGGGCTGCTGATGGGCTGGGCCAGTGCTGAACTGCTCGAGTGAGCGTCTCCAGCAGTCCAGGGTGCTGAAAGCTGCCATTGCACCTGCACTGAGTGTTGGAATTAACCTGAATTGAGGAGTACTGAGCAAATTGTCAAGGGCTGAAAGCACAGGTAGAGCTTGGAGGTGTGAAGAACTCTCCAGAACGAGTAAGGAAACCGGGACAGATCAGCCGGATCTGTTGGCTTTGTAAAATCGCCCTCTCCCGTGGAGTTCCCTTGCTAAAAGGAGAATTTGGTGTTTCTCCCATGCAAAGGCAGCAGCCTCTGCTCTGGCTGCTCTCTCTGAACATTTCGGGGTCTCTCCTCACAGCTCATTCTGGGCTGAGAGGACCCTGTTCCATCCTCACTCTGCTGTCCTTTAGCAGCCCCTGTGGTCCCTGCAGAGGTGACGCCTGCTCAGCTTCAGCTGGGCTGGGGAAACACCCTGGGCTCTGCTAAAACCAGCACTAACAGCAAACCCACCGTGCTTTGCTCTGAAGTTTGGTCCAGCTCTTGGCTTTAGAGGGAATGAATAAGGCCAGAGCGTGCAGGCAGATGCCTGAGCCATAAAAACACATTTTGGGTGAAACCAGATTGAAGGTGTGGAGCAGCAAAACATCCAGGATCCAATAGTCATAAAAGAGCCAACCTGCCTGTAACTCTGCCCACCTTCCCAAGCTGGATTTCTGCACGGGAATCTAATGATGTGGCTCTTCATTCACCTCTCCAGCCTTCCATCACCGAGGAGTCAATTGAGAGGCTGCCATTAAATGCAAGGTATGGCTCTCATTATCTCTACAGGTGCAGACACACATCTATCTCTCCCCAGCCTCATTCTCTGCTGCTTGTTTATCTCCTGTATCGCTTTCTTTCTGCTCTTGCTTCCCTGTTTTATTTAAAAAGTAAAATGCAAAGAGCAGCTACTCTGTTATCCTGAGCCTTTGTCTGGGATCTAAATCAATGGAGCCCTGCTGGGCTGCTGCCTCTTCCACCAAGAGCACAAATAACAATCACCCTGATCCTATCTCCTCACCCCTGCCTCAAGAAGAGGACACTTAGGAGCCAGTTGCATCACAGCAATAAACATGAGGGATCAGATAGCAAATCTTCAAAGATACATCAATAACATATTTCAAATCACAGCTGCTCCTGCAGGGTTACAGCAACAGGAGCTGCTGGGGAAGAGGAATGCTCTGAAAATATCCATCATCTTTTACTGTCCGTGTAAATGTTTTGAAGAGAGGCTGTAAAGCAGCATTAAGATTACAATAAATTTCGAGGCTCCTAACCCATTACAAAGTGCCAAATGCCAGTGTTCATCCGCTGAGGCACCGGGCTGCTGGGTTTGGAAAGCTTTTAGGCTTCCTTCCCCAGACAGCAGCACTGCATTTCACTTTATTTCACTTTATCCCATGATTTTCACTGGCTGCCCAGTGACAGGCTGGGTTGGGAGAAGCAGGAAAGTCAGGAAAACAAAACTGCAGGAGAAATGTCAGACGCTGAGTGGAGTGAGTGAAGCAATAAATATTTGTAGCTCTAAGCTGTATTAAAGAAAGTGACTGAAAAATTAAATTTTAAAACACTTTTGTGTGAATATCTCCTCATGAAGAGTGGGAGATATGTGACAGAGCACTTTCCTGAATGATTTAGAAGTGAGGGAAATGCAGATATCCATCCCCTTAGAGAAGCTGAGACCTCTCTTAAAGCTGAGCTGTTCCCTTGGCAGTCTTAGCCAAGGTTCACAAGGCCATGCTGAAGGAAGCCAAGAAAGATCAAGGAGCTCATCCAGGTAATTCTATCACAGGTTTTTCCCTCTGGAGGACAAGGTTTGGGGGATAAACTACAGGATAAACTTCAGACCAGCTCTATGCTCACCAACTCCTGGATTCCCCAGGTGTTTTTCAAAGAAGAGAACTCAGCACACTCCAACTGTGGCTCCTTTGGTGTTATTTATTAGTGTTCCTTTAGCGTCCTCCACCTTCTGCTGAGAAGCAATTCCTGTCTTTGGGAAGGATGAACTTGTTCCTTCAGCTGGTAAGGACATATTCCCTGGGAATCCTCACTTTCAGAGCACATCCCTTCCCCACACAGCCTGGGAGAGCTTGGGGAGCTCACAGGCAGGAGCTGGGTGAAGAGATCCATCTTTAGTGGGACTAATTGTGTCTTTTATTCTTTTTTTTCATGCCATTTTTCAAAACCTCAGCAGACACTGCCCTCTGTGTCTTTGCAAATGTGGGCAGGCATACAGAGAGCTAATTAAAAGCAAACAGCTCTATATTTAAGGAAGTTTAAGCTAATGGGTGTTTAAATCATGTTTCCCAATATTGTCCCTGCGAGGTTGTGCTGCTTAGAATGGAGTGGGCCAGGAGTGAATCCCAGGAGCTGTGGGGATTATGGAATCAGAGAATGGTTTGGGTTGGAAGGGACCTTAAAGATCATCTCAATTCCAGCCTCCCTGGGGCTTACAAACTTAACCACCAGCTTCATGGGGAATTATATTTACAGTAAGCCCAGGGAGAGCGACTCAGGAGCTTGTGTGGACACCAAACTAGTGAGTCACAGTTGGATAATTGACAATTCTGTGCATTTTGGCATCCAGTGACCCCCTGCTCTCCTTTGTGGCTTTGGCCTGCAGAGAGCAGATATCCAAGGTTCTGAGGTGAGCTTAGAAAATGCAAATGAGACATTTGCCCATGAAAGGTTTTGCTGCCCTCTAAACCCTCATTGAAATCTCAGCTCATTTAGAAAGTCCAAGTTCTCATTATCTTGGCCATGCAAGGAGGAGGAGTGGATGGAAGAGGGGATGTGTTGGATTGCACCAGGAATAGCTGATCTGGGAGCACAGGTGGGGGAGAAATCACTGAGAACCCCTAATTTCTCTTTCTGTGGCTGCTCTTGGCCAATGGAGAGGACTCAGCCAGCCCTGCCCAGTTTGGTGCTAACCAAGAGGCAGAGATATTCCATGAGCTTTCTCCCTGATGCTGAGAAATGAACACTTATACCAGTGAAAAATATTGGAAGAATTCATCTTTCCTGCCACTTTTCCCCCTTTCTCAAAGCTTTCCTATAAATCTATAGTTTTTTTTAGACTGGGCTTTTCTGCTGCAATGTTTACATGCTTGCCACTGAAAAATATGAATAACTGAGCCCGACCAGAAGCTCTCCAGCTTTCCCTAAATCAGCCTGGAATGCACCTGACCAGGATATTGCAGGAAAATCTCCTATCTGTTCTCAGCTAACCTCAAATCCATGAGCTGGGGTGCAGCTCCAGCCCCTCCCACCCTACATCTCCTGGCCTTGGCACCCACCCTGCTCCCTGCTAGGAAATTCAGGGTCACTCTCCAGAACAGGCCAGCAGCTTGGTTTGAGCTCTGCTGGGTCTTGCTGCCACCAACACCATCCAGAATTTCTTCTGCCCTCTCTGGTGGCTGCTTCCAGACAGTGGAACAAGTTCAGCTGTGCCTAAACTTCACTCTCTGTTCTTCCTACAATTAAACACTCCAGCATTAGGATGTGGAGTGATCCCAGGAGGGTTGGGGACTCCCCTTTTTAGGGTATCACACGTTTCCCATTTTCCCTGGAGGTGAAAGGGCCCAGCACTGGTCAGAGAACACCCTCAATATTTCCAACTGGACACACCACCTTTCCAAAATCAATAGAAAAATCCCCAGAAGATTTACTGGAATTAAACTGTCCTCATAATGAAGTGCTCGATCCTAGAAAGTGTGAATTTCCCTTTTGTGTTCCAAAAACTTTTTGTTTGATTCAGGGAGCAAGTTTTGCACTTGGAGCTTGATTCAAAAGTCTACTGAAATTAATAAGCATCTTTCTGTTGACCTTAGCAAGCTTTGGATTAGGCTTTGTGTGAAAAGCAGTCCACTGACTTAACCAAGAAATATTTATAAAGTTAAAGCCAAAGGAAACTTACAAAAGAAAAATCTCCCATTTCATGTAGCAGCAGTTTTAGTGCCAAAAATATAATAAAAAATCCTGCAACATTTTTCTCTTTATCATCATCTTTACAGGCTTCATGAACCTCATCTAAAAGGTGCTCTAGGTAAAAAGTATTATCATTTTGATGAATGCCAGCCCTTTGACACGAGGAAGAAGCCTTTTATTCTCTGACAATGTCCCTGCCAAGCTAAGTAGAAGATGTAGGCAGAAAGCTGAGGGGAAACCCTGATGCTGATGAATCAGAGCTCCCTGCTGAGCAGCAGCCTGATGATCCCCACCATCTAAACAGTTTAGGACTTTTGCAGCAGGTTCAAGAATCAAGTTTGCCTTTTTGTCAGGTTTTGAAAGGCTCCAGGCTGAACCTGCCCCCGGCTCCTGGCAGAAGGAATGAAATCTGTTTGCCATGTGTGGCTCTCCCTGGATTTCCACTCCCAACCCTCGGAGCACAAATCCTTTTGCTGCCTTGTCTCAGGATCCTGCAGCAAACTGTCATCACCCAGAGCTGCTGCTGGTGGGTGGGGAGTGAAGATGCAGACACGGAGCTCTCGGGAGCTGGGAACTTGCAAAGCTCCTCAAGACCTCCAAAAGTCACTCAGAAAAGTCTCTTTTGATTAAGCTCTCACACTCACAGTGCTTTATATTCCCCATGAACTGGAAATACAGCAAGGATGACCCCTGCTTTAATTTTGGTTGACCTTTTTGCATTGTGTGGACATTGGTGACATCCAGAGAAAGGACAATACTGAGAAATATTCATCTGTGTGTTAAAATAGCCACAAAAGCCACACACACCACTTAGGTTTGGTTTTTCACTCTGATTTTTGGTTAGCTACATTTTTTTTTTTTGCATTCAGTTCTATCCCTATAGAAAACAAATTGTTTAGTTGTTTGTGACAGATTATTTGTAGCAATGTAGAGCCTGAAAGCTTTCACATCAAACTGGGGATTCGCTATGCCAGGCACTGAATAAACTAATTTTTCTATGAGGTAAACCTTAAATGTAGAGTCAAGTCAGAGAGAAAATCAGTTTCCATCCTCTGTGTGCCTTGTCTTTACACAATATAAAATTCCAGAATGGATTGGGTTGGAAGGGACCTTAAAACTCATTCCATTCCACCCCTGCCACTGTCCCAGGTTGCTCCAACCTGGCCTTGGACACTCCCAGCTTCTCTGGGCACCCTGTGCCAGGGCCTGCCCACCCTCACAGGGGAGAATTTCTTTAAAATCTACTCTAAACCTTCATATTGCTACCAAATAACATAAATCCCAACGTATTCTTGTTTTTCCCCATGAGGAGTAGAAGCTGTCCCAGCCTGAGGAGTTTCCACTCCAAACAGGAGTTAAAATATTTCAACTGTACACTCCAAATGTGTCAAACCCCTGTGGGATGGGAAGCAAAGATCCAAGACACTGAATTTTCTAAAATACCAAACATCCCTGCAACTTAGAACAGGTTTCCTATAAAAAATATGTGGAAAATCACTTTTCTGAGCAGTGGTAATTGCCAATAACCAAACTTCTGGTCAACCAGAAATAATTATGAAAAGTCACAAAACCAGGTGCACCTCTGTGCTTGGTTCCACATCCAATCCCTTTCTGCCTGGGGCCTGGAGTGCCCTTTGGCAGAGCTGGGTGCTGCTTCCAGCAGTGTGGATTTCCCTGGGCTGCCAAGCCCAGTGCATATTACAGTTTGTTATTAAATATTTTGCCTGCTCTCTCCGTGTTCCTCGTTTCATCCCCAGTTCAGTAACATGTCACACGCACTATATTATTACTGACTTTAAAGCACACAACAAGATCAAGCCTTGAGAGGAGAGGAAAGTGGAAAATTGGCAGGAGAAATCACTTCTGCCTTCAGAGGCAGTGGCAGAAGCAGCTGCTGAGTGCATATTGTGCAAGGAGAGCTGGGCAGAAGCAATTGGAAGGGAAACTAATACAGAGATCACACAAAATCTGCAGAATTTGAGGAGCAAGGTACATCCAGTGGCCAGCTGCTGCTGAAAGCACAAACTGGAGCTGACAAGGTGAGGGAAGAAAGAGAGAGAGCTGAACCCTCAAATCACTTTGTGTGAGGAAAGGCTGCAATGGCAAAAGCGGGGATATTTGGGGAATTGATTATGAAGAGATAAGAGTGTGTGAGCTTTAAAAAGGCACAGTGGGTCCAAACAGGAATCTCTGGCGTGGAATTGTGTTGCAAAAGAGAATTTGCATGAGCTAACGGCTTCAAACTTCCAAGTCAAGGACAAAGACAAGGAAGGATGGGACCATTTACTGCCATCAAGAAAAGCTCATTAGAAGAGCTTGGCTGTACACAGCAGAGAGTTTAAATCTGAGGGGTTTGGTTTAGAGATCACTTGGATCTTCTGAGAGGTTGGGGTGCAGTCACTGTGCCTGGGTGTCTCCTCATCACCAACACCCTGGAGCACAAACAATTCCATCCATGCTAAAGGAGAAGTATCTGCCCCAAGATTTGGGATATCCCTACAAATGCCTGCTTTGAATGGGCCCATTCCAGCTTTTGCAGCCTCCCAGTGGGAATCCCAGAAATCCAGCCATGGGATGGGCCCTCTAACCCAAGCAGCCCTAAATGGCTGCTCAGCATCCCCAAAATTGCCAAATATGGGATTGATTGGAGAGCCCTGTGTCAAGCTGAGGCAAAACATCAGGATATTGGTGATGTTGGGTTATTCCACAGGGAAGCACAACGTGGGAGGATCAGTCCAGACCCAAAGCTGGTCATATTCCCACTAAAACAAATGGGAAAAGTGTGGGCAAAATATCTGCCCCCACAAAATCACATTGCTCACACTAATTTCTTGTAAAAATGCTTTAAAGAGCTTATTTCTGCACCCTCCAAATCCTTAAAGTCTAATCAGAGACACCAGTATTTAAATACTATATAAAAACCAAATACAAAATGTCTTGCCACGATTAAGTTACAGGTGTAGCAAATAATAACCTTGCAAATGTAGCAGGGAGAAAAAGTCAGCCAAATATTGTAAAGTATTTTCTTCGTGGGTTATAATAATCCTTCCAGAAGCTCAAAATGTTTGCTTACCAAATATTCATTAGCTAATATTTGTACAGTGCCTTGGAAATGAAAAGCACTAAATATGTGCTAATTATAATTATAATTACTTATTATTATCAAGCTCTTCCTTCTCTTTGTTCTGTGTGACTGTGTCTAGGAGGAGGCACAGAGGTTGCTCCCCTGGAAACATCTTGACCTCTTCCAGGATGGAATTAAAAGCATTTGTGTCCTGGGGAAAAAGGCAAGAGGAATAACCAGGACAGGCTTGCACAGGGATGGGAAAGGGAGCAAAGATTTGGAGGGTCTCGGCTTCACTGGGCTCTTTGCTATATTTGTCTCTGCAAACCTTATCCAATGTTCTATGTGTATATTTTAAAAATATATATATTTATATTAAAATATGAATATATAGAAATATAGACATATGTAAATATAGAAATATATAGTTGTATCTATTTTATATATTTATATACAAATATAATATATAGAAAATATATATAGACAAATATATATATTAGGCCCCGTCTAGAAAACAGGAATTATTTTCCCGAGTGATTCCACATTGTGCTCCCTCTATTTAAAATGAAACTCCCTTTCCTTTCCTTTCCTTTCCTTTCCTTTCCTTTCCTTTCCTTTCCTTTCCTTTCCTTTCCTTTCCTTTCCTTTCCTTTCCTTTCCTTTCCTTTCCTTTCCTTTCCTTTCCTTTCCTTTCCTTTCCTTTCCTTTCCTTTCCTTTCCTTCCTTTCCTTTCCTTTCCTTTCCTTTCCTTTCCTTTCCTTTCCTTTCCTTTCCTTTCCTTTCCTTTCCTTTCCTTTCCTTTCCTTTCCTTTCCTTTCCTTTCCTTTCCTTTCCTTTCCTTTCCTTTCCTTTCCTTTCCTTTCCTTTCCTTTCCTTTCCTTTCCTTTCCTTTCCTTTCCTTTCCTTTCCTTTCCTTTCCTTTCCTTTCCTTTCCTTCCTTTCCTTTCCTTTCCTTTCCTTTCCTTTCCTTTCCTTTCCTTTCCTTTCCTTCCCTTTCCTTCCCTTCCCTTCCCTTCCCTTCCCTTCCCTTCCCTTCCCTTCCCTTCCCTTCCCTTCCCTTCCCTTCCCTTCCCTTCCCTTCCCTTCCCTTCCCTTCCCTTCCCTTCCCTTCCCTTCCCTTCCCTTCCCTTCCTTCCCTTCCCTTCCCTTCCTTCCCTTCCCTTCCCTTCCCTTCCCTTCCTTCCCTTCCCTTCCCTTCCCTTCCCTTCCCTTCCCTTCCCTTCCCTTCCCTTCCCTTCCCTTCCCTTCCCTTCCCTTCCCTTCCCTTCCCTTCCCTTCCCTTCCCTTCCCTTCCCTTCCCTTCCCTTCCCTTCCCTTCCCTTCCCTTCCCTTCCCTTCCCTTCCCTTCCCTTCCCTTCCCTTCCCTTCCCTTCCCTTCCCTTCCCTTCCCTTCCCTTCCCTTCCCTTCCCTTCCCTTCCCTTCCCTTCCCTTCTGCTGTCTGCTTTCCATGGGCTTTTCCTGCCACCAGCTTAATGAGCTAAATCTCATATTTTTAATTTCTATGATCATTTGTGCTTAAAGAAAGAGGCCAGACCGACTGAGCTGGAAAACAAAGCTTTTTTTTTGCAGGATGGGGAGAGGTCAGAGAGCTTTTGCCATGCTTCAGGTAAACCCTGAAAGCCCTGGGAGGAGATTTCAGGCAGAGACAGTGTCACTCATTTCACTGCTGGAATTCTGGCAGGAGGAGGGGGTTCTCTGGGTTTTCATTCTTTATTATTTCCTATTAAAGGATAATAAAAAATCTTCTCCCTGCACACACCTGTGGAGCACTTTCTGTCTGGCGTGGAGTGACACCAGAGCAACACTTCCTGTAAATAACTTTCCAAAGGAGCCGCTAATTATTAACGCAGAGAATTCCAAAAGAGGAGGGAATCAGCATTTCCCAGCAAGAACTTGTCCTGAGAGTGCCATTAAGGCAATCAGCCTGCGAAGCCCACAGCGAGTTGTGAGGAAACCTTTCCATTTGTTCCTTCTCTGCTGAGAATTCTCGGGGTTTTTTTGGGTGCATCACCCCAAAGCAGCAGCCAGGGGAAGCAGCAGGATTCTGGTGGGCTGGCAGCATGTGGAAAGGGGGGTTTGGATGCTCTGGGGGCCAGCAGAGCAGGAAAATGTGGGATTAAAGTTCTGTGCAATTAATCTGTGTATAGATATGAATTGAGAGCAGTGGAGAGCCTCCAAACGTTCACCTGCTGTGCCTGCACCTGGGTCCTGCTGGCTTTGGGCTCAGGGACACTCTGGAGCAAAGCCAGCTGCCTGAACATGACCTTGGAGCTCTTTTCCAACCTAAAGAATTCTCTGATACCAAAAGCAATGCAGCCCTTGGGCAAGCAGCACAAACCCTGGATGAGACCCTGAAGCAAAAGCAGCTTATCCAAAAAAAGGGTTGTTGAAAATCTCAGCGTTCCTAATTCTATACTGCTTTCTTGAAAACTCCAGAACTGCTCAGAAGATTAATGCCAACAAATATATTTTGTAGAAACTCAAACATATTTGAATTAAAAAAAAAAAAATAGACATTTGCTGTCCAATCAACACCTCATCCCAGTGTTTCTCAGTGTTAAATATTTGCATTAAGTGTGTTCTTCATTAATATTTGTATCTTTTCAATGAAAACAATGATCAAGATTACTTTTAAGCACAATCCTACTTTTAAAATCAAGTGTTAAATTATGGTGGCATCACCTTGAGGGATTTAACATCCACAAGACCTGCAGAGGTAAAAAAATCTATTTATGAACTTGAGATTGAGGAGAAAATTAAAAAAAAAAAAAGAGATTGTGGGAAAAATAAACTGAACACACAGAGCTGAGATTACAGGAAATTAAATAATAGGAGTGCCTGTTATTTTGATAATCTGGGGTGTTTTATCCTGGCTTTCCAACCAAAGCAGAATTTCCAAATGAGGCAGTGGGAACTGCCTTTATGCCCTCTGTGCTTGAAAGGTTTAAACACTCTATTTGCAAGACACTTGTTATTACTTTATTTGCTGTAGGTGGATGAATTCTGAATGTTTTGCAGGAAAAAAGGTCCCTGCTGGTTGCTGGGTTTTGTCAGGTTGGGAGAGACGAAATTTCTATTTTCTGCTGTTCTTGGGAGACCTCACTGAGTAAAAAAAAAAAAAAAAAAAAAAGCTTTCACCCTTTACAAAGTGATTTCTCTTATTAATATTTCACAAGGCAGGTCAGAAGATTATGAGCCTCCTCTTGCCGTGGTATTGAACAAATATTTTAAGAAGCCTGGTGGTTTTGCCAAACAGAACATAAACTGATGGATGGCTTAATCTGAGCCCAGCTGGGGCAAGGGAGGAAAACAGAAGCACACTGAGGTGGGTGGAATGATGTAACAGAGAGCAAATGGATGGAGAAATCTGGGAAACCCAAAGGGAACCCTTGATTTTAGATAAATACTGTGTAAAGGAAGGAGAAACCCTGCAAATATTAGCCCTAAAAGCTGGAAATCTTCCTTGGCAGCGACTGAGGAGCCTTATTCAGAATAAATGAGGCATTAAAGTACTGTGTGAACGGCAACTCTCCTGTTTGTTTTCTTAAGAACTCAGATGTTTCTCTTTTTTTATCATCTTTAGCTGTTGGATGATGTTTTCCACATGGGCAGGGGAGTCCAAAGAAGTGAATCCAAGGGTTTCCTGTCATTCCCAAGACAGTTTTTGTTGGCAGAGGAGGTGCCAGCCTTCTGTCAGAGGCTTCACCCTGTACTTTTTGATCCCTAAAGTGGCAATAATTAAAGGAAAAATGTCTTGGGAGAAAAAGTCTTAAAGGGAGACTTTATACAGGTAAGAGACACACAAGGAAAAGAAAGTAAAAACAAAAAATGAGGGGTTTTTTGCTGTCTTGCAATGCATAAAAGAGAAGCAGCAAGGACATACAGCAGGGATATTGTCAGAGGAACTGAATATAAATTAAAAAAAAAGAAGCTTTTTTACTGGTGCAGCTTTACCTGGGGTGGGTTTTGAATTGGTCATCCCAGAATTTCTTGTGGATAATACAATGCCCTTTGAAAAAGAGCAGTTTTAGCAGGGAAATGATAAGTCAGAGATCCTGGCTACACAGGAAAGGCTAAGAAAATTAATTTCAACCTCGCTGCCAGCAAGAAAAGAGAAGAGTCCATAATAACTTAATTAAGTGGTTATAAATAAATGATGAGGAAAGTGTACATAATCAGTCATTTTGGTGCCAATGTTCTTATCACATTGGCACCAAAACTCCAGTGGGAAAAGTGCCTTCCATCCAGGCACCTGAAGCAGTGAAAGGAAAATATAAAAAATTCAGAGCTACTGAATTGAAAGCATCTGTCTCTCTGCATGGACCTTTGACAGTTGTCACAACTCCCTGCGTTGCCTTCCAAAACTAAAACCCCTCTGTAGAAGAGCTTTTTCCCTGATCCTCATGGTGAGGGCCAAATTTGTCTTGTATGAAAATCAGAATTATCCAATCCAAGGGAAGTAAGAAGATTCAGAGATCTTTGAAGAGCAGGTTGAAATATTACTGATTTTTTTTTTCCCCCCTTGAAATTCTGGGGTATTTTGGTGCAATGCTCCACCTGACCTAGACAAGTAGACCATGAATTGTTACGCTTAGGGGGGAAAAAAAAGCCTCATAAAACTCTATAAAAAATTTGCAGGTGGGAATGACACAACTTGATGACTACAGAGGCTGCCTGGAACAGAGGCTGGGCAGAGTTAAAGGAATAAAGTGGGGATTTATTAAAAGGCCTCAAAGGATGCACCTTGGGCAGCACAAGAGCCTGGCCATGGCTTCACCCAAGATGGACCCTGAGTCAGGAGTTTTGACACTTTTATAAGTTCTGGTCCATTTCCATGTTGGGGTTCATTGTCCAATTCCAGCTCCAGGTGCTGCAGTCCCACCCTCCCAGGCTGCTCTCCTCCATTCCCTGCTGTTTGCACTCTTGGGGCTGAAGCTGCAGCGCTGTCCTTGGTTCTGGGGCTGGAAAAGGATTGTTCTGTGTGCCTGAGCTGTGAGGAGAGCTGCTGACACTTTATCTGGAGTTCAGAGTCACACCAGTGCAGTGCAGAGCCTGGGAAATATGACAGCTAAAACTTGAAGGCATCACAGCCATGTGGGAAGTGGTCACTTTGTCACCACATCAGACGCTTGGGTCCCCAAACTCTCAGGTCCCCAAACTCTCCTTCAGGTGCTGGAGCAGGAAAGAGGCTCCAGGAGCTCATCCCCAGCGATCCTCACCCTGCCCTGATTTCACCTCAGCTCCAGTCCCTGCCTTTCAGGGAATGCTTTCCTCCATGGGAACCACGCTCTCATCTCGTACAAACTCCACATTTGATGGGCAGGGCTGAGCAGGAATCAGGAACAGCACGGGAATCACGTCCTGCCATGGGAATCCCAGACAGAGGGAGGAGCAGAGAGGTCAGCACAGGGCATCCCACACTCAAAGGATGGGAAAAAAGGAATCAGGCCTGCCCCTCCTCCCTGCCAGCAGAGCATCCCTGCATCCTGAGCAGTCATCATCCCTGCACAGGGCACTTTCTGTCCCTCTCACACCCAGGTTCAAAGGCTCAGCTGTAAAACCAGGAGCCAGCACCAAAATTAGAGAGTGGGAGCTGTGCAGGAATGGTTTCATCTGTGCTCTAAATGGCAAGTTAAAGATTCCCAGCCACCAGCTTCACTCAAAAAGCAATTATTGGAACTGCACTGCCTCCCCTGGCTGCTCTGAGCTGACCAGAGCAAGGATACTGAGCCTTAGGATAAGGAATTATACGCTGGCTTTGGAAGAGATGAAACACCTCCCATGCAGCCACTCCTGTGCCTTTAAAGGTGTTGGTTAACAATTAAAAGAAGCCCGTGTCTCCTGATTTTCTCTATTTCTACAGGATTAAAAAGGTAGCTTGGGGACTCCTGTAAAATTTCGCTCAGTTGGTCCTTGGCAAAAATAAGGAAAAAAAAAAAAGTCATTAATTGATAAAATTTAATCTAAAATTCATGCAGAAAGTTGATTTGTTCTCTGGATGAGGTCCTATTTCTGAAGCCTCCAGTAAAAATGAGCAACTGCAGCTCAGCTCATCTTTATTTCATTGAGTTCTGCCTGGACTGTCTCGCTGCACTACTTTTAGTTGTATGGACTTGTCCTTCTCACTGCACAGCGGTACTCAACAAAATTTTGATTTTCTAAGGTAAATTGTGCTTTCCTGACCTGGCAGCTGACCTTCCTGAGCTTCCAGCCACACCTCTAGAAACCATTTAGTGGTGGCTTCACCCTTAGGGGAAAAGTCAGCAGCAATGAGGTCACTTGTCTTTTGATTTGAGAATCAGAAAATCATAGGCCGGTTTTAAATTTTAAAGTGGCACCTTTGTCACTGTCTCTCAGAGGACTTTTTGGATGTGGGTGTATTTGAGGTCACAGAAACCTGGGTTTTGGTGACTTCTGAGTTGTTATACCAGTGATTGTTTGGGCTTCTTGTTATGGTTCCCTGTACATGAAGCCCACAGGTGCTACAGCTGAGTTTAGTTGGCTTTTGAACAAAATTGAAAAAAATCCCTATAAAAATTATTGGGAATCTGGTCCATCCATTCAGAAATGTGCTGTATGGAGTGGGGATTTTTGTGGTATTTTGGGGGGGGGGGGGGGTTGGTTGCTTTAAAATTTTTTCTTACAGTTTAAGACTCAAAACCATTAACACAAGTCTGTTTATGCAATGCTCTAAACGGAGCTGCCAGACCAAGACAGCACGGCTTCTAATAGAAAAGAAAAAGGCAGAGCTTACAGGACTCCACTGTTGCTCACCCAACTCATTCCTCTCTGTTTGGATCAATTTTGTTTTCCCTTGTGACTGCCCAACACGAGCTGAGAGCAAATCCATCGACCTCAACGCCTTGGGCTGCACTGGGGTGAGGATCCCCTGCAGCTGAGGCCAGAATCCCATTTCCCAAATGGCTGCACCAGCTGTTCCTTCCCAAACCCCAGCCTGGCCTGCTTTCCCCAGGAGCTGCCCGGCCTCTCCCTCTCAGCTCTAAATCTTCAGCCAGACTGGAGCAGCAGTGCCCGAGGGTTGAGTTGGGATCAGGGTATTTTGTCTTGAGCAGAACAAAACGTGTTGAGATGGGCTTTTCCTTTTGGCTGCCCAGCCGACCCCATTAATTTTGCTTTTGGAGAGGTGCTCTGTAAAGACTGGGAAAGTAATTTAAGGCTCCTGAGACTTCTTTTGTGTGCTGTTGGAAAGGGAAAGAATTGACTTGTGCAAACAAAGAGGGAATGAGCTACGTGATGCTCCCCTCACACCCCTGCCTCTCTTTCCTGCTCTCTTTCCTCCCTGTTACCTTTGTCTCAATTTTATCTGTTTGGGTGTTCTCATGTTTAATCTCCAAATCGAAAAATAAATGGCAAAACAGGGTCACTTCCAGGGGGATTAATGCTGCTTCCAGAGAGGTTTCCTCTTGTTCTTTCCAAGTGTTATTGACTGACTTAACTACAACTCTGTTTGGATTTAAGTGCCAGGGGAGGTTTGTTATAACCCAGGCCTCCTTCTCTCCATCTTTTTGATGGGCAACTCCTAAAAACATTCCCATAAAATGGTTATTTCCTGCTTTTCCACTGGAAGGACTACACAGTAAGTTCAGAGCTGAAAGAGCAAGGCAGAAAATAACCAAAAAAAAAGCTCTGATGTGGTAGGATTTCCTTCCATGGGGTTCCATTGGTTGGGCAAGCTGACCTGGTATTATTCCTTCACTGTGAGTCCTAAATTCCACTGTAAATAGGAATATTTGTAAGGATTCTCAGTCAGAACAAAGAGCAAATGAGTTAAAAATGGGCTGCTGCCAAGAAATCCAAATTGGAGCCCAACCCAGGGACTGTACACATGGACACGGTTGGAATTCAGCTCACTAAAACTCACAGATCTTGGAAATAAAATTCACTGATTATCACTTCACCTGTGTTCAAAAAGATATACAAAGTATTTTTGAAAGGGAAGCTGATTTCCTGAATTTGTTATAAATATTAGAGCACAGATTACGTCTCTCTTTCAAAGATTTTTCGCTGACTCATTGCTATAATGGTAATATTATAGCAATGATCTGGTAATATATAAATAAAATATGTAAATAAATTATATACATAAAATATATTAATAAAATATATAAATAAAATAAATAAATAAAATATAAAAATAAAATATACAGAAATCCTGCAAAAATGTGAAATTATCAAGACCTATTTAATATCTGTGACAATGATAATGTGAACTGAAATTATATATTTGCCCAGCAGGTTGTGACATAAAGGAACAAATTATATGTAAGGACAGCAATCACATTTAGCCCTTGCTAAACACAGATCTGACAATTTTCTTATCTATTTGTCCCCTGAGGTTTAACAGGAAAATGAGGGTGTTTTTTGGATGCCTTGCCCTTATCTGAAATGTGTCAGGTAGGGCTGAAGATAAAAAATGGTTTCCCACCACATTTCCACCCCTTTGGTGGCTGCACTTCAGGCACAGCCAAGATTCCTAGAAAATAATAAATAATAACTCACAATTCCATGGCTCTCCTCCAATGCTGGCTACAATTAGCACAACAGAATTATTATCCCCATTTAAATCCACGTGGGAACTCAGACCAAAAAGCTCAGATCTTTCTATATGAACTAATTAATCTGAAATGAATCTTTATGTGCAGGGATTTATAGGCATCCACATGCATCCTTATAATTATTATAAACATTTTAGTTTAAATGTTTCATATTGGTTTTGCACAGCCCTGAATCCAGTTTGCAGTGGTTTCCCTGGGAAACCCTGGCTTTTATTTGCTTTTCCTTGGATTCTCCTGGTTCAAAGACAACTGATCATGAACTGAAGAAATCCCTCCTCAACCTCGAGGCTCTCCAACATCATTTCCAAGATGCCTTTTCCTTTCCACTTCCTGCCATAGGTGAACTGGATTATCAGAGGTGCCTCAAATCCTCAATTTCAGGATGCAGGTGTTTCTTTTTAGGAGCTCACTTATTAATATCAACACGCTGAAGATGAAAGGGAGACATGTAATATTTGCCTTTTCTGGTTTTTTTTTTTTTTTTTTTTTTCCCAAGAGTTCATCCCACCTGGGAGGTGCCTGATTCACAATAATTCACAGCCCCCTGCCTGAAAGGGACACACTCAGGTAGGAAGAACAAAGGATTGAGAATGAAGAAGGTGTATAAAACCCATTTTCTTTTATTTTAATTAATTGGCATAAAATTTATGTCGAGTTTAAAGACTGAAGCAATGTAATGTGCCAGAATTAATAGATGCAATCAGATAATTATTGCCTCTTAACGAATATTAGGATATCAAATATTCAGGCCTTGAAGTTCACGTCGTTTCTTTCATCCTCTTGTAACATTTTAATTTTGGCTGTGTGTAAACTCAGTGAAATGCAGCGAGGCACAGCGAGCTGGGAGGCAGATTTGTGATGCCACCCTGAAACCCGAGCAAGCTTTAGGGGAGAATTTAGGAGCAGCAGGAATCTGTTCTCCTGTCTGCAGAGATTCCAGCCCCACTTTTTATGACGGAGCAAATGCTTGCCTCTGATCCTCAACCACCAAGATATTGTAAATCCAGGCCTCCATCCCCAGGTCACCTGGAAAAACAATTTATTTTTATATATATAATATATAATATATAATATATAATATAAAATAAATTAATTCTTCTATATCTATAAAATTATATATAAGAATAAATATATTAAGTATATATGAAAAATTTGAATATCTATTACAAAAATATATGTGTCTTGAGCCTGCTTTAGCCTCTGCCCCAGGGCTCAGTACAATTTTTCTGGTAATTTGTCAAAATTCTCACCCTGTGCCTTATTAAGGCTCTAATTAATCCTCTAATTAATCCTCCAGTCCAAAAAAATCCTTACATAACTGGTTTTCAACTCTCAACTCTACATACAAAAGGCCCCATAATGATTTTGCACAGCTCAAAATTGGACTTTCTTAAAATTATGGAACTAAAAGTTGTTTGCAGGAAAAATGTAACATTTACTCTCTCGGTGTGACTGCACCATCATTTCCTCCACTATGAATTTGCATTAGTAATTAACAGTTTTATGTGTTTGAACTGCTTAAACAGAGCAGATCTATGGTTACCAGCTTCTGGGTAAGCAGCGTGGAGGTTTTATTAACTTATAATTATCAAATTTGTTTTACCCATTTTTGCAGCCAATTTACCGCTGAAGAATTCATGAATAATAGAAGAAGAACAGGAATAATCCCAGGTTCTCCTTGAATTTTGCTCTTCAGCTGGGCTCCAACCACTGGATTGCAGACTACAATGGGTGTAAATAGGAACCAAAGTCACAGAGTCTCAGAATATCGTGATATTATGGGATAAGTCTCCTTTTCCTTCTTCTCACCTATCTTTTACTCCTCCTCTTAGACTCAATAAAGAAAAGAAAGAGGAGGAAAAGGACTAAAACACAGCAGAAGCTGGGATGAGAGGAAGAAAGTGAAAATTTAGTGTTGTCCCGGCTAAAATGAGCATGGCAGAAAGAAAATATTGATAAATCCATTTCTTGGCCTTTCACTTGGCCCTGTTGCACTACAGAAGTCAGACTGGGAGGGCTAAAATATCCAGGGGGTCACATTCAGAGAATTCCTTCTCTGGCTCAAAGTCTGTCACCAAATTTTAGCCATCACTCCTCCCCTGCTGATGAACAAGCAGCTTGGACAGTGGGATTCCAGTAAAAAAATCAGATATCTAGGAATAATTACAACCATTCCTTGGCTACTTGTAATTTAAAAAATACCTGTGTAAAGAATCACAGCATTTATATTGCAGCTGCTCAGTGAAAGGGATGGGATCTGAGGGGTGTCCAAAACCACCTGCAGATTTTTCCCTGTTTTCCCGTTTCCTCCTTGACCCCTGCAGGCCGAGTAAATGCAATCAGTGTATCTGATCCAGGAGATTTTGCCAGCAATCTCCCATCACGTGCAGAGAAATGATGATTTCCAGCACGCAGCACATTTGCTGTCTGGCCTTTTTGGATGTTTTTTTTTTTGCCTGTAACACCCAGTGGATGAGACCAGTTGGGGACTGTCACCACCAACCCTCTTTCCTTCATCCCTTCTGAACACCTGAGCTTTTCTTCCAGCGTATCCTGAGAGCATTTCAGTCCCACCATCCCACAAAGTGGCATCGGGGATAATCCAGTTAATCAGCAGGAGGGAAATGCTGAAGAACTGGTTCTTGATTGCCATCAGTCACCCATAATCCCACAACCCCTTCTCCCATCTTTGACAGACACCATGACATCCACATTTTCCAAATTCTCTTCAAACCCCAAAGGAACGTGAGTGTTAGTGTTTGATGAATCCTTAATTGCCCGTGGGTGAGATTTGGCAGGAGTGGCAGTTCAATTCTAGGACAGAAGAACAACTTTGTCATCCTCCCCTTTTTTAGGGTGTGAAACATTCAGAATTATGCTGATTCTTTCTGTAAATGATTACAATGATTGTCTCCTGTGACAGCAAGACGTGATTGATCTGGAAGAATGACTGTGTAGATGAAAAAAGGTGCAGAAGGGGAAAAAAAAAGGATTGAAATTACCAATATTGTGTTCTGTGGGTGCTAAATAATTGGAGAGAAACCCAGCAGGCATTAAAACCATGGGGTAATTTTGGTTGAAAGGGATCTCGGGGTCACCTGGTGCATCCCAAGCACCCAGAGAAGGGCCAGCTTGAGTTTGGGCTGAATTCTGATCACTTTTAGCTGCAGAGAATGTTCACATCCCCTCAAGGCAGCCCGTCCTAGTGCACAATACCCTCATTGCAAAGGTTGTTTTCCCCCTAATATTTAACAAGCATTTCCCTGTGGCTTTTTTTTGGCTTCCCTTTGGGTCTGTGCCTCCGAGAAAGAAACCTGCCCTTGTGCTCTCTGGTGTCACTCACCAGGCAGCAGCTGCTGGGCCGAGCATCCCTTGTCTTCTGCAAGAAACTCAAATTGGGGCACTCAGGAGCTGCCACCAAGGGCAGCTGCAGAAAATTGCCACTCAAAAATGACCACTGGCTGCTTCTACAGAGCCTGAACCTGCCAGGTTTTCTCTTAAAAGGGATGGAAAAGAGGAGCAGTCCATGAAAAAGAGATTTCCCCAAATATTAAGTATTTGGGAAAACAGAATACTGTAAGGAAAAAGGAGGAAAGGGGGAAAGAAATATAAGAAAAACCCTTTTATACTTCCAGAAACTTATAATTCTCACTGACATTTTTGATTACTATCTCAACTTTTCTTATCTGAACTTTGTACCCTTGAAACATTCGATAAACCGAGTTTAGCAATTTTCCTTCAGCGAGAGGGAGGCTGTGTCATAACACAATGTTATATAACGATTAAAACCTCGGGAGAAAAAAAAACTACATGGAAACTGGAAAGAGCCCAGCTTTCAGCTGCATCCTTGGAGCTTATCTATAACAAACACAGAGCTGTAATAAAAATGAACTGGATGGGGATGCATGAGTAAGCTCTTCAGATGTAACAAACTGACTTGTGAAAAGAGGAAAATACAGTGGTGCTCAGGAAAAAACAGGGCTTTCTTCCCCTCATAACTTCAGCGCTCGGCGCAGGAGATGGAAAGCTACTGACACAAATGTATTCCCAGCATTGTAATTTAAATAACACATCTGCACTGCAAGGCTGTATCTCCATAGACATAACCAGCACCAGTGCTTTGCTGATATCAGTCACAGGCGATGAAAAGGGCTGGGCTGAAAGCATCATTTATTTCCTTTAAAACTGAACAATGAGGGGCTATTTATGCTGTAAGAACTATGGAAGAGATGTCTTGGGAGCGAATGTTGCCTGTGAGCGAAATTCTCATTGAAGCTGAGAGCAGATTGTTTGGATTGGAAGAACATTTGGGCTTTGGTGCTGCCTGGTCTCCTCTCCTGGAAGGGCTGGGCACTCCTGCCCTGAGCAAGGTGTGTCCTCCCTGCCCATCCTGCTCTCTCAGCTCATCTCCTGTGCCAACACACAGGTTTGGTGACTTCTGCAGGTTTTGTAGACAGACATCGTGATTTTCCTATTTGCTGTTGTGATTTTCCTATTTTTCCCATCTATTTCTGAAGCTTTTCAGTCCTGTTTTGTTTCCCTTAATAGCATGCTGAGTTTGCAATTAATAGTCAGGAGTGCCCAGAGCATCTGACTGGGGAGTCTTATCAAACAAATAAATACAAAATTAAATGCAGAAACAATGACCTTTAGTAATTTTTTTTTCCATTTCCTTATGGCTGTGGAGGCAGAAGGATCACAGCTGTTTGCACACCTGAGCCTAATTTAAAAATGCTACCACATTCCTTTGACACTTCAAAAAGATGGATACTAAAGGACCTGAGAGGGAAATGGGAAGAACAAGGCAGAGTGTTAAACCTGATCTTCCCAGATGCATTTCTGCAGCAACAGTTGGTACTCAAAAGTTCTGTTTTCAGATATAACCTTTTAAACATTTTTTTGTGGACTTCAAACCCAAATCACACCAAAGAACTTCACCAGAACATGAACACCTCAGATTCCAACGTGGCTTCACTACAAGAAAATAGCTGCAGTTGAAAATTCAATATTCATTTAAATTAATGGGTAGAAATCAAACTGCCCTACATTTATAACATCAACATGTCCTAAAACCCCCTGTGATTGCCTTCCAAATATTCCCTCTTTCTTTGGAGGCATCCCCCAATTCCTTCCTTCATTCCTCCACACTCCCACACACACTCCACCCTGTTCCTTAGAGGAAAAACACTCCAGGAACAGAGAGAGGGGCTCAGTGGTTCCAATTCCTGCCCCCAAACATTGCCAGGGAGGAGAAGAGGCAGTGCCACTGCCTGGTGGCATCTGGGGTGGCATCAGGGGATCAGCCTGACCCTGATGCCACAGGGACCATCACAGCCTGGTCACCAGCACCGAGGAGCTGCTGGGAGAGGGAGGTGAAGGAGGACAGCAACAAAGAACAGGAACGCTGAGCAAAGGTGAGGGGAAAGGTGAAACAAAGCCCTGCAGCAGGGCAGGAAAAGGACCCTGGAGCTTCAGGCTGAGTGTGGGAGAAAGGGCTGGAACCGTGCAGGAGCACGAGGTGGGGATGGAAGCTGCAGGGAGAGGAAGTCATTAAGCAGACAGCTTCCTCCAGCATTTGTTTATCTATCTCTATTACTGTTTGCCTTGTTTATTAGGATTATAAACTCGAGAGGCCAGGCCAGCTCTGGAGTGACTGCACTGTATTTCTCCCAACACAAGCTCAGTTCCTGATTACAATGCTCCTCTGGGGTGCTACTCTAGGCAAATAATATAATAAATAATGGAAATGGACCCAGGAGGAAACTTAGATGTTAACTGTGTAGAAACAGGAAACCTGAGGCTTCATTGCTGTATAAATTTAATGCTGGGTTTAAAGCTCCTGCTGTTTGATGGGTGGGGTTTTAGAAACCTGAGCAGGAATTCACTTTTCAAATGAAAGGCACTGAGATTCCATCCTGGCTGCTGCTGCATTAGCACCAGCTCTGTCTCTTGAAATGCTTCCTGCTGGTTCTCCTAGAGCACAGGAAGCAATGTTCTGGTGATTAAGCAGCAGTATCATTATAAAAGCCAAATGAATAATCATTGTGTTAATGAACTTTATCTTAGAAAAGATTAGGGTTTTTTTTTTAATGTTAAGCCTCTTTCCGTATGAAAGAGGAAATGCACTCTCATTTCATTTAATCAACCCTGAGATGCTCATGATCTATACAATTTAATTTTCTGTCTGCACGTATTCTTCCACATCTGCATCTCCAGTTGCTTAAATGATGGCATCAAATCTCGTTAATACATCAGAGATGATGCAGTTCCCTGCGTGCACAGAGAGGTTTGGCTCTGGGTCCCAGCTTACTGTTGCAGAATAATCTCCTCTGAAGTGATTTCCAGAGCTCAGAGATTCCCAGACCACTGCTTTGTGGAAAGCTGGTAAGTAATTATGGTGAAAATCGAGTATATTTGGGATATAAAATAATATAAGGTGAAAAACACTTTATAAGGAAAAAGATTGAGAAGGCTAAAGGTTGGAACCACAAAGATACAGAGGGAAAATGATGACTTGGTGAGATCCTGCCCTCAGTCTGAGAGTCACCATCAATTCTTTCCTTTGCCTGGGAAGAGCTAAATTCCTAAACCCAGTTCTGAAGGGGAACAGCTCCCAGGACACCCTGCTCTACAAGGAGTTTTGGGGTGAGGAATTCGGCTCTTGGCTCTGTTTGTGCACGTCTGGCACCTTCTTTAAGGAGGAAAAGGAAGCTGTGAGTGACAGAGGAGAGGTGCTGCAGCAATAAGAAGGGATGGGTTGTGTTCAGGACCTACCAACCACAGTTCTCAACTTATTTCTGTGGAATTCCTATTGAATCATGTCCTCTGCTCCTAGGAAAATCCTGATCCAAGGAGAAAAGTCCTTCCCTGGAGGATGCTGTGGCTGGATGTGTGTGGTTGCCTGGGAAGCCAAGCCTGATCACATCTTACTGAGAATCACAGGGTGTGGAAAGGAGAGAAAGAAAAGACATTTTATAGATATGAAATGCCTGAGGTAATTTCCAAGAGTGTCACAAGGTCATCAAAATGGTCCAAGGAAGAGAAGAATTCAGCAAATGTCTGTCTTTAATTTCTTGTCAGGAAAAAAGAACCCAAAGCTTCATCAGAACATGAACACCTCAGATTCTTTCAATACAAGCAAATAGGCACAGCTGGAAATTTGATAATCATTTTAGTTAATGGGTAGAAATCAAAGCAGCACCCACAGCCACCAGAAAACACCTTGTGCCAACTGGGAAGTGAATAAAATTCCTCTCTGGTCACAATGGTGCCTTTATTAGAGATATACAGGTCCATGAGATTCCTTAGGTCAAGGGGAGCACTTGTGCCTCATTTTGGGTTCTCAGCAGGGTGAGCTCATGGGGGAAAGGCTCTGGCAGCAGTGGAAAGGAGCAGCAGGGGCACAGAGTGTTTCCTGCCACACCTCAGTGACAAACCCGCAGCGCGCCTCTCGCCTTTGTGCTGCGAAAGCAGCGAGAGATGAGCGTTGGGCTGTCTTTAATTAGCAAATGTTGTCTGGTAATCAGTGCGTGCACAGCCTCCTGTTGCCATGGCACTGTCACCCCATTACTTAACGAGCACCAGGCCGAGCAGAGGTCGCCCTGCAGGGCCTCGGTGGCCGCGTGGCCCCGACCCTGCGGCCGCGCTCCGCTCGGGGTGGGTTTGGGAGAGGGAGAACATATGCTACGAAGAGACAGCCAGACACCAACACATGCTAAGGAGTCCAGAGGGAAACACTGGGATAATTACAAGCTTTCTGTGGATTAATCAGCCTGCAGAAATGCTGGAGTGGTGTTAAGCACCCAAACACCCACCCAGCTCCTGCTGAGACCCACGGCGCGTCCTTGCGGCCCAAATCGCCCCTGGCAAAGCTCTGGCTGCCTTTTGGACCAGCAGAAGGGCGACCATGGATGCTTTAAGAGGAGACCAGATCCATTTGCCCATGTCCACGGCACCACCTCCCCCAGGAGCTGCACCACAGTGTTATTTTTGGCATGCCCTCCACGAAAAGAGGCAGCATATGGAGCTGCCGCCTTGGCACCGTGGCAAATATTGATCCCTGCTGTGACAAAATGTGACAAAGAGTTTGCAAATGACAGCACGGGCTGGCAGGAACCTTTCTTTATGTTCTTGGGACAGGGAAGCATCACAATTGTAGCTGGAGAATTGGATTTTTCCCCTCAAGTTGTGGTAAAGCCATCAAGGAGATGATTATTAGGGAGAATGAAGGTGTACAAAATAGAGTCTGGCTTAAAGAATGCCTTTAGAGCAAGAAGAAAGTGAAACAAGTTGATTTGAAAGGCTTAGATGATTTCTTTTGGAGCACTTCCAAAATGAAGGATGATGTGTGGAAGGAGACAGAAGAGTTTCACTCCTGTTTTCAAAGTGCTACGTTCAAACTTTTATGCTGTGAACAATATTTTCTTCTTGAAATGCTTGTGGGGTTTTTAATAAAATACTGTCATAAAAAAATTTAAGGGAAAAAATTTCTCTTAAAGTTCAATCTGACACCCCCACTCCCCACACAGTTTCATTGTAGGAACTTGCTTTGAATTTCACTAAACTGATTTTTTTCCTGCCAATTTTTAGTTCATGCATGAATCTCCAAATTCAATACCTTCCATTGTATTGGAGAAAAATGGACCCAGTGTCATCCTTTTAGGCAGAAACCCAAACTAAAATACGGATTTTATTTTTCCCCACCCTTCTGTTTTTATCTCCCTTAACTCCTCGCTTCTGTGCTGTTTGTAAATCATAGATCTTGAAATTATAAAGAATAAAATGCACTAAGAGAAAATGAATTGAGTTGAAAGGCATGAAAGTTGTTCTTTAAGCAGGGCTTACTCTGAGTTCTAGGAAAAGTTATGTAGAAGAATCTGACAAACAAACAAAAAAAGCTTTCTATGTGGGCAGATGAGGTGAGCCAAAGGTAACAAAGTCAAAATATAAATGTGAAGAAACAGAGAGGAAAAGCAAAGAGAAATCTGCCATTTTATTTTTAAACACTACATTGAAATAGAAGAGCAGAGTGGGAGAAGGTATTAACCCAGAAAAGAGAACAGATTGGGAGGAGACAAGGCAAGGGTAAATGCCATCTGTATTTGTGGTATTACCTACCCAAATAATAAAACTGGATGGAAGTTTTCAAGAGGAAAAAGAGATGTATTCAACTTCTTGAAATATTTTCTAGGTCTAGAGCAGGTGGTTTGAGGAAGAAAAGCTCTCCCTCTCCAAAAAAAAACCCTCAAACCAAACCCAAAAACTAACTTGGACTTTGGCAAATTTTTATTATTTATGTATCCGAATTAACCAGCAATTCCCAGTTCCTTTCTAACCACAGCAGCTGATTTTCCCTCTGTCTCTGTCCTTCGAGATCTACCCGAAGTTCCCCTCTGAGCATCTGATGCTGATGTAATTTATGGGCTGCTTATCACTCCCCTTCCCTGGCATTAATAAAGGAGGGCCACCACTTTTATTGTTACAGTTCCAATAAATCAACGTCTTCATTGGAATTCATGTGGGGGCGGAAAGGAGGAGCTCTCTTACACCTGGAGCAGGACTTTACAGCTGGGGGAGCCAAATCAGGAGGAGAACATCGGCCTGGAGATTTGTCACACTAAAACACACCCAACCACCTCAGCTGGCTGCAATTCCCTGCATCCAGCCACGAAGGATTTGAAAGTATTGGGAAGGAATTGTTCCCTGGGAGGGTGGGCAGCCCTGGCACAGGTGCCCAGAGCAGCTGGGGCTGCCCCTGGATCCCTGGCAGTGCCCAAGGCCAGGCTGGACGGGGCTGGGAGCAGCCTGGGACAGTGGGAGGTGTCCCTGCCATGGCAGGGCTGGCACTGGGTGGGATTTAAGGTTCCTTCCAACCCTTTTTACCATTCTGGGATTCTCCCCAGTGCCAGAAAGTGAGAATTTAGACCACAGCCATGAAATTTTACACAGTCAGTTTAGGGAGTCTGGGAGATGTTTATACATCAACAAAGTCTTTACATTCTTGTTAAAGATCCAGGAAGTTCCCTCGGGCTGTGCCAAGCTGCTCTGCTTTGACTTTCTAAGGTGCATTTTCAAGGTCAGAGCCTGCTCTGATGCCCCAGCTCATCACCACCACCCCAGCTGGGACAAGGACACTCTGGGATGAGCAGCTTTATTGGCACTGTGTGACTGGGGGGCACGGGGGGGGGACTGGGGAGTGCTGCCCTCACACACTGACTCATTCCCACCTCATTATTCAGTGATTCCCTCCTCCTCCCCACCTCCCCTTTGACAACTGCATTCCTGAATCACTTCGCATAAAAAGCATATTTGGAAAAAGAAGTAATTATTATATTAAACTAATTTCCACGAGCAGCAGTTAAAATGTGTGGAAGCTGCAGCCTCTGTTGGGTTGTTCTTCTCCAGAAATTTTTGTCAGGGAGCAGAGATAAGAGAACAAATAAGCAAAACCAAAAGAAAAATCTAGATATGGAAAAAATACCCCAAATTGATGCTACTCTGTTCAAATGAAGCTGATGTTTCAGTCAGAGCCAAAGAAATGTTTCACCCCAAAATTATAAACCATTTGAACTTCATCTCTCTTCCCTGAATTTTTCTCAAGCTGATCTAAAAAGCTTCTAAACAAACCAACACAAATATTCATCTCTTACATTGGTTTCATTCATTTTTGTCAAAATCTAAGTTAATGCACTGAGCCTGGAGTATCTTCAGAGATGAAAATCAGCTTTAGCATCAGATAGGAACAAGCACCAGAGAGCAACGATGCCAACTGCCAAAGCTGCCACTTGTATTGTCCAGCACGAGCAGGGGGTTCAGAGATTTAGGGAGCAAATAAAAGACTTCAAACTTCAAAAGCAAAGCCCTGCTCTCGTTCTGCCAGCCAGGGCTCTATGCACAAATCACCGACGGGACGGGGCTGCTGGGGAACAGCATCTCGAGCTGTTTATTTTCCAGCACCACTCTCATTACATGGATATGGCAATGGGAAGATGCCAGCAGCTCACATCCCCGGCAGCAGACAAAGAACTCAATGTTACAACTCACTTTAAAAGCTTTTTGACCAACCACACGAAGCCAAAGCACACTGACAGTGGTTCTGTCCAAGCACTATAAGCACACGTACCTTTGGTTAGAACAGTGCTCACTTATTTCCAATACAATACCTGCTTGTCAGCCTTAAAACACAATGCACAGAGCTCCATTATTAAGCTTAGAACTTCCTAACATCTCACTAGATATACTTTTCTGTAGCTTAGGGAGTTATTCTAGCCAAGCATTAATACACTGACCATTGCTCTATTTGTCCTTACTCTTCTACTTCTTGTGCAATTTTTCTGCTGACAAATCTTATGGCTCTAATTGCAGTTCTGCTGTTTCTGAGGCCTGCCTTTTGCAGCTTTCCCAAAACCCTCTGATTTTGAGGATTCCCACACTTTCACACATCATAAAACACCAGCTGAGGTTGGGCTTGCACACCCCAACACAGCCAAGGAGATGCTCCAAGGTTTGTGCACACACAGAGCAGAAATCCACCTGGCAAGGGCAGGAGGTGCCAGAGGAGCTGATGCCATGAGGGAGAGAAGCCCAGAGGTTTCACACAGCTGAGAGCCTGGCTAAGGACACGTGGCCAGCATTCCCCCTGTGCCCTGGGAGGAGCAGGAGAGCCCCCAAATCTCAGCTGGAGGACACTGCTCTCCAGGGAACACCATTTCAAAAGGGTTTCAGCTCAAAGTCTGCACTGGCTGTGTCCCCCCTCCATCCAAGACCCCTCCTTTGGGACCTACCTGCCCACAGGTGGGTGCCCTCGGTGTGGGGGTGGGCTGGGAGGCATCAACAGCACAGCACTTGCAAAGAGAGGATTTATTGGGATCAAATTATAGATTCATCCTGCAATTATGGAATGGGTTGGGTGGGAAGGGACCTTAAAGTTCATCTTTCCCCCCCTGCCATGGCAGGGACAACTTCCCCTGTCCCAGGCTGCTCCAAGCCCTGTCCAACCTGGCCTTGGGCACTGCCAGGGATCCAGGGGCAGTCACAGGATGATTTGAAATATTTCACCCCCAGCACCCCATCACGGATAAATATTGCACATGGAAATCAAGTGCCCATCACAATTTTAGGCAAAAAAAAAATATCCCAATTCCTTTGCTGGGAAAAAGAGCTATCATTTTCCCTGGACCCTTGCTCTGGATAAGCATCTCTGCTTTATTTCCTTGGCTTGCTGAGCAACTGCATGAAAGAAATCAAACCCTTCCATACAGCTACAAGGTTATTTGCCTAAGGACTGAAAAATAGAGGCAGGAGGGATTTTTTTTTTCTTTTTTAGGGGTTTGTCTGATTTTATTCTCACTAGCAGATTTCCTCTACTATTTTCAGGGCAGCTTAGTGTCAGATAAAGCATACCAAAAACATATTATTTAAAACCTGTCAAAGAGAACTCGGCTGTGTCTGTAGTGAGAATCTGGCACACTGCTGAATCCTAAAGTTTGCTGCTGCTGCTGCTTGAAGGGAACACAATAGGCTGTGTTCGATGACACCAGACACTTTTCCCTTTTGTATGCAGAGAAAGGCTCGGCAGCAGATTAATAATTCAATGCTCATTAGAAAGTACAACATGCAGTAAGCAATCAGATATAATTAGGCAAAAATATATACATGATTACAGAGCAAACACGATCCACAAATCCATTGCAGGGGAAATAATGTCACATTTCCAGTGGAAGGGTCAGGAATAAAAAAGGAGTCTTGTAAAACGCTCGGCTTAAATTGTAGTTTTTGTTTCCCTTACTATCATCTGTGTGTTAGAATAATTTTTCTCTAGGAGAATTCTGCAACTCCATCCACGTTCAGACTCACTCCAGGTTTCTTTTCCTGCGTTAAAACCTGCTTGCTTCTCCTCCAGATCCTTATATCACATCTCTATACCTCGAGGCAAGTGTATGACCACATAATTGAGGCAGTAAATTGATGACAATTAGCACATTAGCAGTGAATAGCAGCAAGTGATAGTCTTAATTGACAATGCAGTGGTTAGTAATTGATGTTAATGACTCAGAAGAAGGGGAGAATAGTGACTAATAACTGTAATTTTTAGCTGTTTTCCCTGCTGGAGAAACATCGGGGCAGGTGGAGGTGCGGGCTGGTCAGGGAGTGCACAGAGCTGCCTCCTCAAAAAGAACGGGCTGAGGTTTTAAACAAGCGTTTTGTGCATCCCTCAGGAGCAAACACAGCTTTGGAGGGCTCAATGGAATAAGTTCGAGGTTGCTCCTGTGCTCACTTACTTTAAGAAAACCGGGAATTCTTTCCCCACCTTCCCAATCCCGAATTCTCAGGCGCTTCTGGCGGAGCTGTGCCAGTCTTTTGCCAGGCTCTGAGTGCAGCCCCTGAGCAGTGCCCACAGCAATTAGTGGCTGTTCTCGCTCTCCAAAACGTATTAATGCACGAGGGAAAGTCCAGGCTTTAAAAACAATGCCAGTTTAAAAGTTCCCACGCCCCGGGCTCTGCTGCCTGGCCAGATGGCAGATTTTGAGCAGCCCTGCCTTATCTGGGCTGCTCCTCTCACTACAAACAACTCCCGAGAATTAAGACCTCGATGCCATTTGCTGGGCTGGATTTCTCCCAGGGGAATGGCAGGATTAGGAGCTTTATTTTCCTGTTACATAGGAATTCTCCCGCTCGTGAAGATATATTCCCTGCATAAACCACATATTGTATTGAAGAAGAGGAGAATTAATCATCCTTCACAGAAAAACATATGGACAGGCATGTGGGCTGCAACAATTATCCAAAGATACCCAACATGATGGCACTGGGAGAGACCTAATTATAGCTTTGGTCTTCCTTCAGCAGGTGATGTACAACCACAGCCATGGAATAATCCCTTCCCTCAAAACCGCTGCCAAGAGCCAGCACTGGAGACTTTTTTGACACATAAAATATCTTCCTTACATCAAAGCCGAAAATGCTTAAGAATGAGCTTCTTATGAAGCTTTTTATTTTTAATATTGTAGCTCCTGCGCTGTATTTTATATCAATTTGGAGAGCGATTAAGGGCCAGGCCGTGCCTGGCTCCTGTCTGAGTCTTACACTCTTCAAGGAGATCATTTCCATCGGAGTTTGGATGATAAAGGACTCCCACAAATCTGAAAATGAACTCAGCTCTCTTTCTATTCCTCCCTGAGTGCTCTGTACTTGTCTCCAAAGTGTGGAGAGAGTGTCTCCACAGCCTGGAGGAACCTTCCCGAGGCCAGGCTGTCACACTGAGCTGGATTCTCAGCCACAGGGACTCAGATCTGCGCCTTTGTGCTGATTTACACCAGCCAAGGCTTTAGCTTGGTCCCTGGGCTGCTGGTGACTCCTCAAGGTGAGGGCTGACCCCAGGTGTCACCCCCAAAAACCCGCAGAGGGTTTCCCCAGCACTGCAACTCCCAGCGCTGCACCTTGGGGTGAATCCAGGGCTCCCACGAGTGCTGTTGTGGTGGCATTTTCTTCCCACTGGCACAAGAAGAGAATTTTTAGCCCCTTTCTACTTCAGCAATAGAAGAAGAGATGGAAATACGATAAATATTCATGTTTTGTAGTGGGTTTTTATTCCTTTCTCCAGAGGGGGTGGTCCCTGGGGAATGCTGTGTGCCTGTGGCTGGGGAAGGGTCTGGTGGAGCAGCTTTGAATGCAGTTGTGCTTCTGCTCAGATTGGAAGGCAGATGAATAATCCATTAAGAAAGAAGAGAACAAGAACAGCCAAGGGGCCACTCTGAGTCACTGAGGCGTCCAGAAAAGCCAAACTGTGGAAATGATTCAGGTGCACTGGAAGTGAAAATGTTTTGCCTGGTCACAGGCAGTTTTTGTAGGTAACCTGTGCCCATGCAGACCCACAGATTGTTGCATTAATAAAAGAAAATCCTTCATTCCCAAAGGGTGAAAAAGAAGCTGATGTTTTGGGAAATCTCTTAACCACCAAAAAGCCCAGGACTGTTTGCATGCAGCTGTTGCTTCCAGCGGCACAAACATTTGAAAGAACATTTTTAACGATGCTCTGCTCACCTCCTCTTATGTAGCTTTTTCAGCTTCGGTGCCTGAAGATCATGACAGTGTTTGCCTTCAATAAATGCATGCATTAATTATTTATTTTAGCAAGGAGAGTTACTCATTAGGCAGGAGTCAAACACACCCTGATGACTGTGACCTCTGCTTGTGGCACTTGTTTCCCAGTGCTGCTACATGGTTTCCTTGTAGCTCCAGAGCATATCAATGTGATATCCTCCTCATCTCTGAAAAATCCCACACTGCCAGGTGAGAAGGGCTGAAAACACCAATGAATAAAACCAGTCCAGCACTTTTGAGGAAGTGGAAGGCTCTGTAGCGAGTGCTGGAATTCTCATTGATGCTGAAGTGAATTCTGAGGGTGCTCAGGGCTTTTCTCCCACTCAATCAGTGCTCGAGCGTAGAAAGAGCTGCACAAGGATTCCTCCAACAGAAATCCCAAAAAGGGAGGCACCTGTGCCCAGGAGAGGAGGAGGGGTTCGTGCCACACAGCTGGGAGCTGCTGCAGGACAAGGAACCTCCCTTGTGTGGTCACTGCTCTGGACACAGAGACACCTCGGGTGCCTCAAGTCCACCCAGTCACAGCAGGGACTGATGCCTCTTAGAGAGACGTCATGTCAGGCTTTATGAAAAATCAGAGAAATGTGGAATCTTCAGCTGCTTCTCTGATTTGATTGTGAAATTTCACTCTCAGCACCGGAATGCTGTTGTGGAGTAGAGAACAGACTTTCTCACAGCTGCTTTTTCTCAGCCTACCTAGGGCAGATCTGGGAGAGGAAGGAAGAAATTGCAGTCCCCATTTTTAACTCCTCAGGCCTATTTTGCAGGCTGAAGCACAGAGCTTCACCAGCTGCCCAGCAGGGATTGCTCCATGTCCATGCACAGCTGGCTGATCCCAGGAATGTCACAGCATCCCAAAATTGAAGCATCCCACCAGGACAGATCAGCCTTTTGTTTGTGCAGCACCATTCCTGGAGGCCCTGAGCAATGAGCTCCTCGAGGAGCTGCTCCAGGTGGTTCCTCACGTGCAAACCTCTTGCTCAGGAGCCTTGTTTTCAGTCTGGGTCATTTTCTGAGGGTTCATCAGCCCCAAAAGGCTCTGTGGGCTCAGGCCCTGTGCCCCAATACCCTGTAAATCTGCAGGTTATGCCAGGCAGCTCCACTCAAACCCAGCCCTTTCCTGCTGCCTTTTGCAGCCTGGAATTGCTTTCCTCAGTGCTCAGGACAAATTTTTATTGGTGTCCGTGGAAGCCCAGGACCTGCAGCAAGTTTGGCTGAGGCTGCTGATTAAAAGGAAAAGAATGATGGGAGAAGAGAAAAACCTTAAAAGTTCAGTATCATGTTAAATATCATTTTTACAGCGATTTGATTGGCTGTGTATTTAAAATGCACACAACATAACCAAAATATTGCTCAGAGACATCTCAGTGTCCAGCTCTGCCTGGTGCATTTGACTGGAATGATTCCTCCACTCTGGTCACAAACCCATTGTGAGCAACTTGTAGGAAGTTAAATAAACACCAGCAACGTGAATTTGCATTTAACCGGAATTTATGAGCTTTTATAAATCTATTTTGTGCAAAACAAATTATTATAATGATGGCTGAGTAAGAAGCAGCACCACACAAGACTTAATTCAAATGCCTTTCTTGTTCTAGTCTCTTGTTTTAATTTTCTAGCTCCGCTGAATAACTCGAAATCTTCGCAGCTGTAGCAAAGTGCCTCATATATAATGTATAGATCACATCCTCTTGCCATTTTTCACAGGTGCCTGGCTATTATACGGTTCAGAACTCATTCATAGTGCCTATTAGAGGTCTTTATATGTAACTGACTTCCTTTCTTGAATATTTATAGCTTTTATGAGACATTTATTGGTAGACCCAACAAGAGTTTCTAAGGAAATACTGGGAAATGGTTGTGTAGAACATCATTAATATACTGTTCTTTGATGGTAATGGCCACAAATGTCATCTAATTGCTACATCCTTACTTTGTCTGAGCGAGGTATTGATGGGGAGACTGCTCCAGAGAGCCTCTCCAGCCTAAAAAATCTTCTGGGAAGCAATTTGGCTCCCAAGGAATGTACCACATTTCAGCCTGGAAATTAAGCATTCCAGGCAGGATATCTGCCTTCCAGGAGGGAAAGGGGGTTACAAGAACCATGGAGAGGGACTTTGCAGAACGGTGTGGAGTGATAGAACAAGGGGGGATGGCTGTAAGATGGAAAAGGGCAGATTTAGATGGGATTTTGGGAAGAAATTCCTCCCTGGGAGGGTGGGCAGCCCTGGCACAGGTGCCCAGAGCAGCTGGGGCTGCCCCTGGATCCCTGGCAGTGCCCAAGGCCAGGCTGGACAGGGCTTGGGGACACCTGGGACAGTGGGAGGTGTCCTTGCCCATGGATGGGGTTGGAAATAAATGACCTTTAGGGGCCCTTCCAACCCAAACCATTCTGATTCTGTCATTCCCTGATTCTTCCCACAGTCATTTATACCCAACCTGAAATCCCCAGCTAAAGCCCAGCGACCAAGTTTGTCTTTTTAAACTTTACTATTAAATTCTGAAGATTGTTAAATTAAAACCAAATTAATATTCCTGGGAAGAATCACTCTTCTACCTCTGCCAGTGTGTAAAACCTTGGGGGAGTTAATATAAATATAAATACAGATATGAACTGGCACAGGGTGCCCAGAGCAGCTGTGGGTGCCCCTGGATCCCTGGCAGTGCCCAAGGCCAGGTTGGGCACGGCTTGGAGCAGCTTGGGACAGGGGAAGGTGTCCCTGCCATGAAGGGGTTGGATGAGCTTTAAGGTCCCTCCTGTTGTTGTTGGACACAAAATGAGTACACAGAAGTTTGGTGAGTTCAAGAGAGAAAAAGACTCAATTTTATTACTGACTTTGTAATATATAGAATTTTAAAAGTGACAGTGGATCAGAGGATGAAATTGTTACCTCTCCAACCACACAGGTCAAACTAACAGTTTATCAATTCTCTCTTCTCACAAAGAATTTAAAACAATTATTATTTAATGAACAGTGTGTGAGAACTTTAGTAGAAATACGTAAACATTATTAGAAGGTTAAAGAAGTTTCACGAGAACTTTAAAACTTTCAAAAGAACCACAAAAGAAAACGTAACACTTTTAAAAACCAAAGTAACGCCCTCCAACCCAACCCATTCCCTGTGATCACCTCGTGCTGCAAAGCCTTGAAGGAGAGACAAACCCCAAAAGGGTTTGTGGAGCTGGTGAGGCTGAGGCAGCTCCTGCTGTGACAAGGACAGTGCTGAGATCACAGGCGTGACCCATGGGCTGAGAGAGAGAACACGAGGCTGGTGCTGAGTAATATTTGCTGAATATGAAGTGCTGGGTAATATTTGTCAGCAAATTCTGAGCGGCGGCGCTCCTTATCAGAGACAGCTCCTGCTGCCCCTAACATCTGCTCCCCCTAATAAAGTTGTGCTCACCAGTGGCATCAACGAGCTCAGAGCAGAATGACACATTTTCCTGTGCCACCCTCACTGCGGTCAGAGAGGAGGATTGGAAGTTTGGATAGAAACGATAATGTAATTAATATTTGTATGAAAGCACGGAGCCTTGTTTTTCCATCCTGATTTCTGCAGGGAGAGTGCTTCACCCAGCAGGTGCAATGCAGGAGCCACACAGTTTAATCCCAGAGCTGGCAAAATCAATGGATTCTGAGGTAAATTTGGGTATGTGCTAAGACCTTTAACAAATTAAGCAAATTTAAAGAGCTTCTCTGAGTGCAGAATAAAGTATGTGCACCTTTTGCTTGCTGACTTTAAGTGACAAATACCTTTCTGTATTTTCCAGATAAAACATTAATAAATAAGGTGTGAAACTTAGTCTAACTGCTGATATTGAGGGTGAGCATTGTTGCTTCTCTCAAGTTCATGAGATAATTTGTGAGACATGAGAATTCAAAGCAGTATTTGACAGTTTTTTGAGGCAGAAGTGAAAGGGCTTTTGCATATTCTTCCCTTTATCCCTTAAATTGCTCCGTGTACTTCCCTGCCACTCCCTGTCGCTGGGTTGAGACCTCTCTGGAGTAGCTCCTGGCATCTGGAACAGCTTTTCTGCAACTTCCATGCTTCACCAGTTCCATCTATTTTTATATCTCATCTCTTCTCCCCTGACTATCTCTTTTAATTTCTCTCCATCTGCTTTTTATATTAACTTTATAACTCCATATAACATTTGCAATGCGGTTTGCATGTAAAGCACCAGCGACCCAAAATAATGCTGAGGCTGGGAGTCAACCCCGTGCCATGGCCCTGCTGCTCCTGCTCTGCCAGAGGTGGGAGCAGCTCCTGGGCACTGGGCAGAGCAGAGAACTTCAGCATTTTAATATTTCAGCATCAGCCCTCGGGATGGAGAGTTGGTTGGGCAACGTAGAAACCAACCAAGAGTGGAGCTTGCAGACAAAAAGTGTGAAATATTTATAAGCCAAGTGATGGCAGTGATAGGAGAAGAAACACGGAGAAACCCCTCTTTTATTTACCCAGATAAATCTGGAATCAGCTGATTTTCCAGCTAATGGAAAGTGCCCAAATCCAGTGCTCCAATATCCAGTTTTTACCTTTAATTTTGTCCACAGGTCCTATAGATTTTCACAGTCCATAAGCAAACCTCTCCCTGTGGAGGAATTCTTCCCCTCTGTCAATTCCCCACGGATGGACAATATTTACAACAGGTTCCAGGAGGTCATTCCCCATCTCCAATTTTGAGAGGGATTTCAGACCCTCAAAAATCAAGCTGAGTGACTCAGCTGGTGGTTTTAACTTCCCGGTCAGCTACAACTTCCCAGTCAGCATAGAAAATGGGAGATTTGGAATTAATTTGGATGAAATGCTGGAGACAGAATCAATGTAGTCAGTGCAGGTTGGTTTGAAGGTGCTTTGGAAGCCCTGCCATGTTTCAGCTGCACATAAACCTGCACTTCTTGGTGTCTACTCCTCTAAACAACCCTTTAGTACAGCTAACAAATCTTCAAGGCTGTGTAACCTGTGTTTCACCCACCCTGACCCTCACACAACTGCCCAGCACAGTGTAAAACACCACCAGTGTATTTCCCTGTGCATTGTGCAAAGTCAATTTTTCTTTTTGATGTCGCTGAAGTTCATTTTATCTTGTGCCAGTATATTAAAAATCTATTAATGTTTCACACATAAAATGAACACAAATCGAGCTCCTGTAAGATTTATGCTGCAACCTGCGAGGGTCCCAAAGTAACTCCAGCATTATTATGCCCCTGCCTGTGCCAAATTGAACTCCTAACACTGTTGACAAATGCTCCAAAATTCCCATGGATTTCTCCCTGACTGCTCTCCCAGTCCCCACTGCAAGTCAAGCCAGTGAATTACACTTCCCAGAGCTGCTTCCAGCCCTGCCAAGCCACCCCTTCACCTGCAGAAAGAGAATTTCAGCAGGAAATCCAGGTGTGTTCACTGAAATGGATGTGAGCCATCCTTGAAAATCAGGCAACATCAGTCTCTCCCTTATTATTCACTGTCTGCCTCTGGAATACCAACACAGAGCCTAAATACCAATTCTTTGCTCAGTCACTCAGGGCTCTTCCCATGATTTCTTCCTCTGTGTGCTCATGGCTTTAAAACTTATTTATGCCTCTTCTTTTCAAAAGGCTGTGGATTACAGTTATTTTCTTTGCTTGCCCTTTTTTTGGCAGTCCTTCAAGATGTCCAGCTTAGCCTGTTATGACATGGTTTATGAACTTAAGCCGGTGCTACAAGCAAGCTGCTGGAGCTGAATCAGGGCCTGAACAACTGAGAGATTTTCAGAGCTCGTGGGCTGAGCACAGCAGAAAACCAGGCTTGGAGAGATTTGGGAAAGCCATGGAATCCTTCCCATCCCCAGGGAGGACCAGCTTTCCCTGGACCAGGCTGGACAGATGCTTCTCTGACCTGTTCTTCTCTGCTGTTATGGAGAGTTCACAAATTCCCTTTGCGCCTTTATTCCCAGCAACCACCTTTCCAAAATACAGAGATATTTTTTTCTTAAAAACATAAATATCTCTCATTGAAATTGTGTTCATGACTGCTTTGTCCAACCCACAGCAGGCAAGGAAAGCGGCCTAACCTCTTCCTAGAAATTATATTTTAACCTTTTGAAACTCATCCTGACAAAACAGCTCCTGGTTCTTTCCATCTGTCCTGTTTTTCATAAGAGGAAGAGGAGGAAGGAAAATTTGGGTGGTTGGCACATGGGCACCGTCATCCCCTTCCTGCAGGAAGGACCCAGACCTGCTCAGTAAAGGCCACAAATTGATCCTTTCATTTCAAAATCTGCTCCAGTTGCCTTTCCCTAATGAGTACAGGTTATTCCTTTATCCAGTAATGTTTGGATAGCAGAAAGGAGATAGAAAAATACATTTCTTTTATAAAGGAAATAGAAAAATACACGTCCTCTGTAAAAGAAATACCTTTGTTTTTCCCTCCCCCCCACTTTGTTGTTCTTCACATTGATTAAATCTTCATTTAGCTTCATCATTTTTCTCAGGTTTTCTCTCGCATGCTCACTACACCTGGTTTCATAATCTGTTGTCATGGAAATCAGACAGATGTCAAAAACATGCCTTTGTCACTTAATTGTGTAATCCACACAAGAGAAAGAAGAATGGAGAGAAGTTTTGCTGGTTAAAGCAGCACAAGAAGACAATAGTGAGGTAAATCCCCCAAAATTCCCTTTACACAGATCATTGTTCTCACTGCAGCCCCTGGGGAATGAAAGCTTGCTGCCATTGTTTCTGTGAGCTCCGTTTTGTCTGGTATTTTGGGACTAAAGGCTCCTGCCCCCTGTCCTTGACAGGATTTGGTGGCACAGGAGCAGATGTGGCCAGCAGGGAGGATCCCTGGCTAAGCTGCTTTCCCAGGTGGGGTTTGAGGAGCCCGGGGAGCTCCAGCCCTGCCAGCAGCACCAGAGGTGTTAATCCACCGTCAGCAGCACCACAAGAACAGCCCCAAGGCTCAGCATCCAGCAGGATGGGCAGAGCAGAGAAATGCATTTCAGTCCTCGCTGAGCCTGTTGGGTGGGCTGAGGTTTGGTGTCACCAAAGCAGGGGTGACGTCCTGCAGAGCACTGAGCTCGGGTTTGCCCCAAAATGCTGGGACCTGTCCCTATCTTTTAATCTTGGCTGAAGAGTGGGGTGAAAATGTGGCCTCAAGGTAAAATGGTGTCAAACGAGGCAAGTCCCAGGGCTGGAAATAGAGGCAGCCACCTGTGCTTCTTACTCAGGTACTGCTCTTGTGCCAAAGATCTATCAGACCAACATCCACAGCAAAAATTTAAGGAATTTTGTGCTTTTCGTGCTCACGAGCTCCGTTGAGGACTTCACCTTCCATGTGTGTTCACACAGCAGTTCTCCAGTCACCTGGCTCTATTCCCTTCTATTTTTAATCAAGTTCCTACTAAGTACAGAATAGATTTTTTTATGCTTGTTTCAAGAGCAGCCCATGATATCTGCTTATACATCTATTTTAAAATGTCAGCCAGACAAATGAACCTTGCTAAAATAATGCTGGATCCACAGAAATTCCCTGCACACGGGAAATTTGCAGTGATTCCTTGCAGCTGGATCCTGCTTTGTAAATTAACCACAGCAACTCTTGTTGGAAACACAAAGGGCTTTTTTTAAGGTATAAAAATACATCTGAGCGTGTGTGTTAATTTAGGTAAAGCAGTGGAGTGAAGGATTGAAATGAGGATGGAAGGAATGAGCCTGAAGCACTGGTTTGAGGCTGAATTTGCTGAGTGTGGCTGTGGAGGGAACAACCTGGAATTACAAATTGAGCACATCTGTTCAGGCACCAGCGAGACACAGCTCACACAAACCTCAGCGCCCACAGCTTCACACAGCCCCTTTCCAGGTGAGAGCAGCATTTCCCAGAGCTCAGGAGCTGCAAAATCTGCAGGGAGCCCCTTCCTGCAGGGGATGTGCTGAGAGCTGCTGGGTCAGAGCTGCCCCAGAACCCGCCGAGGCCTCCAAAGTGCCACGAGCACCACTCAGCATCCAGCAGGCTCTGAATATTTCATCCAGCGCAATGAATTGTGGCTTTTCAGGATTAATTCATACTGCTGCAACCACGTTGGCGTTGGGGAAGGGTAAAATTAACGTGTTATTTATGCTGAAATGACGTTGAGGCGCGAGCGGTGTTCCTGGAAGGCTGGAAAACGGAATAATTTTGAATAAATTATTGATGGTTTTAAAAGCCTTGCTTATTGATTACAGGTTATGCTCTTAGATTAAAAGAGTGCAGCTAAGTCCTGTCAGAGTCTTTCAAAGTCAGAGTTCATCAGAGTAAACAAGTGCCACTGTGCTGTAACCCAGAGTGGCCAAAGAGGAGTAAAAGTTAAAAAATTGCTTTATGGCGTAAACCCCTTCTGTTTATCATTATTTTTTTTCCTTCTAAAAACGACTCTAGAAGCAAATTAATTCAGTATTCTAGGAAATGAAATAAAACCATAAGAGGTGCAGCAAGTTCTCCATGACTGCACGTGGTTTTTGGTGCTCTGCTCTGGCTGACAAGGTGCTGATGGGTCAAAGGTTGGACTCGATGGTCTTGGGGGAGTTTTCCCACCTTAAGGACTGTGGGATTCCATTCTGTGACTGGATCAGTGCTGGTGTTGGGTGATCTCTTCCTCAGAAAACCAAATTTGCTGCTCCAGCTGTGTGTGGGGAGCAGAGTGACCGTGGCAATAATTCATCCCCTGGATTTTCCCCCAAACTCTCACCCCCAGCTTCTCTAAAATCCTCTGCGTTCTTCCAAACCCAGTGGCAGCATCACCACGGGCTATTCCAAATTTCCTCCTGGATAACTGAAGGATCCTATTACTGTGTTTAGTTTTTATTCTGTTCCTCCACACAGTGTGCTGTGGCCATGTGCATTTCACCCTAGAGGTCTTCAGCAAATTCCTGTAATTACTTCTCCCCATCTCTTGTTCATTTATTCCAACTGAAATTATCTCTGAACATTAGTTCCATTTGCTAAATCTCTTCTTGCTTTATTAAGTTTAATCAAACTGATATATTCTGCTAAATGAAAGGTGGTCTAGATGCCCATACCTGGCTCAGCCCTCTTCCCAGGGGGAAACACCCTCTTGAAACAGCGACACAAGTTAATTTTGCAATTATCAGAATGGAATTTGGCCGTTGTAATTTCGGTTATTGAACAGTTGCCACTGATGCCATTTAAAAGCTGCCTTGCTTCTGCAAGAGAGAGATCTGAAAAGAAATCCTGTGTGCAGTCACTTGAATTTCAAAGTGAGTCCTGTGTGCCATGGAGATGCATCTCCACCACTGTTTGCTTTTCATGGGGTTTAGAGGGAAGGGAAATTCAGCTGGGCAAAGTGCACTCCCTGCTCATGGAGGGATGTGATTAAAGGAAGGGAAAGAGAAAGGGTTTGGCTTTCATTTGTATTTATTTTTAGAATTGGTGAGCTGCACAGATTCTGTGGTATTGGGGAAACACAAAAGGCTGGTTAAACACTTTATAACTCGCACCGCTGCTAAGGAAAAAACTCCCAGAATGAAAAAAAACAAACCAAAAACCAAACCAAAAAAAAACCTACATGAGAAGGATGACAGCTTTAAAAATCCTCATTAAATTCAACCCAACCAGACCTCTCAAGCCATTTTGGCTTCAATTAGTGTGCTTTGCTGTGTCAAACACACATCCACTGCCCAGTCCTGTTCCCATGGCAGGCAGGAGAAATCTTGGCCCTTGTCTGAACAGAAGGGAGCAGGAGTTCAAGAGTCAAGGCAGAGATCTCAGAAGAACAGATAAAAGCTCAGCCTCCAGCTCCGGTTTTCAGTCTCTTCAAACTAAGATGATAAATGGAAAAGTTGATTTTTTTATACGTACATGTAACAATATTTAAAATACCAAGGTAAATTCATGTTGCTGCTGTTTATTGTCTCTCTGAATTCCTACATGGAAAGATGAAGGGAGGGAATGTCCTCCTTTGTGCCATCATAACTAACAAAAGCTTTGATTTTTGGGTGTTTTTGGCAATATAAAAGCATTGCTAAAGCTCAGAGATTGCAAATATATATGTATATATACATATATTTTATAAATATACTTATATATATTTATAGTTATAGATATAAAATAGTTTTTATATATTTATATATTTATATTTATTTTTATTTTTATTTTTATTCTTTTTTTAATTTATTTTTATTTTTCTATTAAATTTTTTTAATATTTATAGTAACTTTGGGATATTTCCCAGTAATGCACAAAAAGTACTTTGTCACAATGAACTGAATTCCTCCTGAAGCACACCTCTGCTGTGTGCCAGACTTTGGGGGCCGAATAATGAATTGATTGGGACAAACACACCGAGTCACATGGAAAAGAAAAGGCTGCCATGGCCAGGATGAAGAGCCTGGCACGACACACAATTAATGAACTTTCTGTGCTAACAAGGAGCAGAGGAAAGTGCAGAAGAGACTCTCCACGTGTGATTTCTGACTCTGCTCTGCCTCCACAGCTCTGGGTTCTGAGGCTGTCTCTGAAACGTGCAGGGGGCTGGTTCTGCTTTGCAATTGAGACCAAAAATCATCAAGCTCATGCAGCAGCACCTAAAATTGGAAAATGGTGTGGAAATCACTGACCTTGCAGCTGCTGTGGAGTGGCCCGCTTCAATAGCAGCAAATCCATCGTTAGCCAATTTTATGGAGTCATTTCTGACTGCACTCAGAAATTCCCTGGTTTCTGGGACAGCAGCAGGGGATATTTACTGGTGCGTTTGGAAGTTGCTGCAGGTTTCTGGCTCAGTCCAAGGGGAGTTTGTAACCCCACAAAGAAATGGGGCAAGAACCAGCCACGGAGTGCCAGGGCAGGATCCCAGCTGCAGAATTTGATCCCTGATGTGTTCCCAGATGTGGGGTCCAGCTTTTCAACCAATAAATTCCTTCCCCATGCAATCCCAGGAGTGGGTTCAGGCAATGTGGAGCTCAGGATCCATCCCACTTTTGTCTCTGCTCTCATTGTGAATTCTCTAGGATTTACCTCCCCTCCTTCCTCCTGTCTGGACAAGAAAGTTTTAGAAGGACTGAGAAAAAAAAACCTCAATTATTTTGCACAAGAATCTGAGCTCTTATCAATAAATAAGGAAAAGCATCAGGAAAAAGAATAGCAAGAGGGAAATAATAAAAATAAAATTATGTTTCCAAGCCTTTGGAGCCTTCAGCTCTTTTTATTTTTTTTTTCCAGATACATCTCTAATCCCCCCACTGCCTCCCAAAGAGAGCTTTGCTAACCTGTGGAAGTTTGATAGCTGGCCTCTTTTGTCCTGAATTTATCGTTACAGAAGTCCCATTGCAGGTTTGAAAATTAATAACAGCACAATCCCTGTACCTTACCTGAGTGAATTTGACGTATTTTCATGCTGTTCATCTTCAAATATTTGGACTGGTACTTTCCACTCTCCCTCAAGAGAAGATTTAAATCTCTCAGTCACATACTGGGAAGCAAGTTATCATTTTTAAGGCTTTGTTGTAAGACTCAGACCCTTGCTGGTCTAATTATATGTTAGGTAAAGACACAGGAGATGTTTATCTCTTACATCAGTTGTCTTGTAAAATCAGAGATCTAAACCAGCCCTGTGGAAGCTGATAAGCCAAAGGGAGAAAAAGAAATGCCCTGATAGCAGAGACAAATAGGACAGACCCACATTAACGTGTGGTTTTGGAAAGGATTGGCACAAATCCTTTCCAAACAAGCATTTCTGAGAACAAGGAGCCACTTTTAGATATCTCTGAACTTGTTCCCTTTAAATTGAGTCACACTCGCAGTGTTTGTAATGGATGGATCATTCCTGAAGTTTCCTAAATGTGACAAAAATATAAATCACCTGGAATCCACATGTCAGGCTCTGTATTATTTAAGATGTGTTAGCTGATCCTTTTACCCTCTGTAAGCCATCTAAATGTAAGGTTGAAAATATCAAGGTCTGCTAATTAACATCTTCATGTGATTGATGTCTTATTTTGATTACTTCAATTTTACAGCATTTAATTTGAGACTGTGCACAGGTCTCTCATGTCAGCAGCTGTATCATTTATAAAAGAGTGAAGCCCTTTTTTTACAGCAATTTTTATTAAAGGAAGCTACTCTAACCCAATAAAAAACATCCAGTTTTCTGCCACTGGTTGCTTAAAGCATTTTGTTTTCAAGATGACTTTAAAATAAGAAATCCTAATGAATGGAGGAGCCAGTGTCTTCATAGATATTATTCCTCTTCCTAAGAAACAATCTTTATAACCAGAGTAGAATTGCCACAAGGAAAAATTAAAAAAAAAAATCAAAATATGAAGAAAATAAGAAAAATAAAAATATTCAAAATATGTAGTGTTTCTAATGAAGGAAATTGCAGAGGTGCACATAAATATTTTAAAAACCTCTCTCTGTGTAAAAAATACATGTTTTCATGATGGTGGAAGAGGGATGTGTTAAATCATGCAATTTTGGCATTTAGGAGTCCATGGAATTTTAGCATTTAGGAGATGGCCAGAGCACCCTCCTCATGGCCATTCACGCAGAGCAGCAGAGCAGAGTTGGGGAATTTTTGGCCAGGACATCAGAGACCTTGTAAAGGTCTCCTGAAAATACAGCTTTGAACTGAAGTAATTTAGGTGCATCCTGAGTGGGTGCCTTTGATGGGCTGGAAAGAGGCTTAAAATCATGGGATCAAATCAATTCCGGCCAGGGACAGGGCTCAGGCTCTGATCTGTCAAGATTTTGTGGAATTTTTTCCAGGTACTGGGCAGTGTTAAGGCATTATCTCTTTTCAGGGCTGTATCTGTATCAGGATCAGAAGGAAGTGCTAAAGCACGGATAAAACATTCCTTTGCAGCCCAAATGTCTTGGAAATTCGGCTGAATTCTGCAGCCCAGAAATGTCCCCAAAGACATCAGGCCAGGCTGTGGAGGAGGGGACACTCCTTCCTAACTCTGAAAATCAAAACCACACTGGCAGCTCCCTGAACCCACAGCTCCCTGGTTCTTCCATTCCCTCCTAGCCTGGCTTAAAAATAAAAAAAAAAAATTATAATAATAAATAATAAAATATAAATATAAATATAAATATAAATATAAATAATATAAATAATATAAATAATATAAATAATAGAAATAATAGAAATAATAGAAATAATAGAAATAGAAATAAATAGAAATAGAAATAAAATAATAATAATAATAATAATAATAATAATAATAATTTAAGACACCTTGAGAAGTAGTGTGGAATAAATGCAGGTTGTTGTTTTCCAGTGCAGGGGTAGCTGGGAGATGAGCCCAAGGCCCTGGGAGCCACCCAAATTAGGACAGCCCTACTCAAGCCCTGATTTAAAAGGCAAAGCAGCTCTTTGACCTATGGGAATTCCCAAAAGAGGGAAGTGTCGCCTTTTCTTTTAAAAGTTTTAATGTTCTTCTAGAAGTTTTCTATGCCTTCTGATGTTTACATATTTCTCCTGGAGTTCTCATGCACTGTTCATGCAAATAATGATTGTTTTGCATTCTTCTTTGTGGGGGGAGAGAATTGATGGATGTTGGTTTGACCAGTGTGGTTGAGGAGGTGGCAATTTCATCCTCCAATCCACTGTCGCTTTTGGAATTCTATCTATTGCGAAGTCAAAAATAAAACTTCCTCTTTTTCCCCTCTTTTACCTCTAGTGTGTGTGCGTGAGTTATTTCGTGTCCTAGTACGACAGGGAAGCCTCAGAGAGCATATTTTAATGTCCTGTGTCCAGAGCCATAAAGGGAGCAAGGCTGGAGTCATCCCTAGCCCCAAAACCCCAAATGCAGCTGTCAGAGCCCAGCACACCCCTCTGGCTGCCCTGGCTGTCTGAGACCCTGGCAGGGGGCTCACAGACCTTGGCACAAAGTCAAAAACACCTGTGGCTTCCATTTTAGCCCGTGGGAAAAGCTGCCAACTCTGTGTGAGGAATTACAAGCCACAAGGGTTTGAGCAGTGTGGTAGTTGAATTAACACAGGGTGAAAAAGAATGGAATTTTGGGGCTTTTTAGAATGGGGTTCAGAGGGACAAGATGGAGGGATTTGGGTGTGTCCTGGCCTTCTTCTCCTTCTCCTTGCCCTCCATGTCTTGCTGTGATGGTGGCACTTTTCTGTTGGTTTAAGGCACAGACACACTGCCCAACATAAATGTTAGGTATTGGTAATAAATTGTAAACACAGTATACATAACTTTTGATAGAAAAGGTAAACACTGCCCGAGAGGGCACAGAGACTGCCATGGCTTCTGTACTAGCCGGACCTCGGCAGGTCAGAGAGAATCTATTATAGATAAGAAAAAATAAACAACCTTGAAAACTCAGCTTCACGCATTCCAGACCTTTTCTTCAACTGCCAGGCTAGGAAAAAAAAGGACTTTCACACAGTTCGGGTCTTGCCAGCTGACCCTGACATGCAGCCACTGCAGTGCAGTTTTCCTTGCATGGCTGAAAAAATCCCTCAGCACCTGGGCAGCTGCTGAGCTCCAAACCCTGGTGCTGTTCTGGAATGCTGTTTCCTGCATGGATCCCTCCCCAAACTCTGGAAATGCCCCATAAAGCTCCTGCCCCCCAGCTGATCCCACCTGCAGCCCCCAGGAGCAGCTGGCACAGGGCTCTGCTCAGCAGATGGCTGGCACGGGACTCTGGCACGGGGAAGGGATGAAGGAGATAAAAAATCCTCTCCACAGCTTGGTGGATGCAAAAAATCCAGGCTGCTCCATGCTGGTGGGGTTGTTGTTTTCAGTGAGTGTGGTTTTGAGCTGGGTGTGTTGTCCAAAGTCAGCTGAAATCGGTGGAGATCAGAAATTGTCAGGGTTGTTAGGATTAATCACAGGGATGTGGGTTTTGTTTTAACCACAGGGATTCCTCTGGCTCTTGCTTCTGTCAGCAGCTAGGGAGCTGAATTGGTGCTTCAGGAGGATTTTCCGTGGCTTTTATTTCCTTAGGACAGAGAAATTGTGGCTGCCCCTGGATCCCTGGAAGCGTCCAAGGCCAGGTTGGACGGGGCTTGGAGCAACCTGGGACAGTGGAAGTTGTCCTTGCCTGTGGAAATCGATGATTTCTAAGCCCCCTTCCAACCCAAACCATCCAGAGATCACCATTAATACAAAGAAATCAGTTTTTAATCATCCCAACCAATTTTTAGGAGAAACAAGAAACACTAGGGGAATATCAGACTGGATTTTAACAAGTGTCCCTCTCACTGGAGCCTTGTTAGGCTCTGCTTTTTGGATGCTGGGATATTTCAAAAAACAACGTTTAGTGTGTGGTCTGGGCACATTTTAGATATGCTCTAAATAACAGGAGAAAGAGAGGAATCTGCAGGAATGAGCTTCTGGAAGAGGAAACTAAACACAGTTTTATTAAACCTTAGAATAATGAAAAGGGAGGGTAAAAAGAGGAATTTAACTGGATTTCATCTTGTGCTCTGTGATATTTGCATTTTTTCAGATCATGGCTCCTTGTACATCCCTCAGGATGGCTGGAAAAGCAGGAATGCTGTGGGAATCATGTGTCCTCAGTAGGGAAAGTAAATAAAAATATCTTCAAAGCCAGAACCAGGGCTGACTGCAAATTATTTCCCTAATTAGAGGGTCAGCAGAAGTTCAAAAAGCTGAATTTAGCCATGGAATCAGAGAATCCTTAGGGGATGAAGAGACCTCCAAGATCATCGAGCCCAACATTTTCCAACACCCACTAAACCCCACCACAAAGGGTCACAGCCACTGGACTTTGGGAGCCTTTCCAGGGATGGTGACTGTTCCAATTCCTTAATGAGCACCCAGGAGGTGCTGCCCTGTGTGTGAAACATGGAAAAAGCCTCACCTGGCAGCTGCAATCCTCCTTGTATTCCTCATTTTCAGTGTGTGCTCCATCAAATGCTGCACATTTCATGACTTTCCTTTTGCCTGCTCAGGATATGCATCTGTTGAAATCTCCTCCCAGGATCCCCAGCTTTGATAAATCCTCCATCACCAGCTGGAAAGGTCTTTCCCCGAGCAATCTTCCTTGCTTATGCACCTCAATTTCTTCTCCCAGTCTGCTATTTCAACTTGAGCTAAAAATAGTGAGAAAAAAAAAAAATCAGAGTTTTAGTGAAAAAAAAAAAATTGCAAACCTCAATTAATTTCCATATCTACTACTAAAGAGTTTTTCCTTAAGGCATGGCCCACAAATCTGTAAATCTCAAATTGTATCTTGGCTCGAAATACATTTTGCAAGTCAAACTCTACAAATGAGCAATTAAAATGTGGCCCCATCTTTAGGAATTTCTTTCTTACTTTACAATTAAACATTTTTAAAGCACTGGGCTCCACTCTGCACTTCCAAACAATCCACAGCAAAGGCAGGCAGGGGGATAAATCACATTTTTACCTGAAAGAAGCATCTGATGAGCAGTAAAGTTGTCAAAGTAAGCCCGTATTACTCATGGTGTAGACCTGTAGTAGGAGAAAAGTTGGAAAATTCCTCAAAACTGGGTTTTTTTGTCAGTGCCTTTGTGGCATTGCTCTGAAACCTCCCAGGGACACTGAGGACATTTGGGGACAGTGCTGTCCATGCCCTGGGGCTGCTGGAGCATCTCAAGGTCTGGCAGCTCTGGGGAAAATGCAGCACTGCAGCTTTTCCCTCTGCCTGGGAGTATAACCCCAGAAAAGCTTGGGAATAAAGGGAAACCCCATCACCCTTAAAAACCTTGATGGAAAACCACCCTCAGCCCAGCCCAGTTTTCATAGAGTCATCAAATATCCTGAGCTGGAAGGGACCCATGAGGATTCCCAAAGTCCAGCTCCCGGAATTCCTTTCTGGTGAAAGGTTGGCCAAAACAATTCACACCTTCAGAGCTTCTGCCACGTGCCCAGGCTGTGCCAAAAATTCCACAGGGGGTGTTGGGAAGACCTGGGCTGCCCTTGGGCTGGATGTGGAGACCAGTGACACCAGCAGCAGGTCCCAGCTGGGTGATAGGAGTTGCTAAAAAATGGAGAAATTTTTTTTTCTTAATGCTAAAAAAATCTATTTTCTTAATGCTGAAATTATTTTATCTTAATGCTTGAATTATCTTAAGGCTTAAATCTGAATGCTCAAATTATTTTCTTAATGCTAAAAAATTCTTAATGCTAAAAAATGCTAAAAATTTCTTAATGCTAAAAATTCTTTTCTTAAATGCTAAAAAAAATTAAGAAATTGCTAAGAAATCCCAGCTTCCTGTGATGGGAATATAGGAACACTGAAAACTGTCAGAATCCCCATATCCAGATACAACACATCCAAAACCACACACGAGCAAGGGGATTAAAGAGGAATAATAAATGTAGCAGTATAATTGGGGCACAACTAACTCCAGAGCAGCAGAGCAGCACAAATGCAATGCAGAGAGGTGAGGGCAGCAGCTGCTTTGGTGATCCTGCAGATTTGGAGAGGCAGGTAGAGCAGTTTGTTACCCTGGAGCCGCTCGAGCGGGCGCAGAGCGCGGATTTCCAATAAACGGAGACCTTCTGCTGCAGCTTATGTTGCTTTCTTCCTGCTGCTGTTCTGGGATTTATCTGGAGTTCACAGGCTGGGTAAAGTGGCCACTAATCTTCCAGCAGCACACCGAGAGCATTTTCAGCAGTGCAGCTGCTGAAGTTGTTCCTAACCAGGCACCAGCCGGGAGGATTTGGGGGGATTTTTCTGTTCCAACAGGGGAAAGCAGATTTCTTCCTGCCTGAAAATGTTGGGGAACAAATTCTGGCCTCACTTCAAGTGTTTCTCCTCACAGGAATTGGGCACAAACTTGCGTTTCCAGTTTGCTCCTGCTGATGCTCCTATGCTGTCAGGAAAGGGATTTTGTGTGTGAGTGGAATTGCCGTGAGAAATCACACACCCGGAAAAATAAACACATAGAATAAAAATATAAGAGATAGATGGATACAAATATAAGATATAGATGTAAGAGGGAGAATTGCTCTCTCAAAACCCCCTGGGGAGGGCAGGATTAACTGAGTGTCTTGCTGTGTGTTTATTTAGTGCTGCTGAGGATCTCCAGGTTGGTTTGTGGGTTGCACTCCAGAAAAACAGAAGGAAGCAGGCTCCGGATCAGGCACCCCGTGTGCTGTGCTGCTGCACTTACCTGTACCCTTCCCTGTGCTCCCAGTCAGGATCTGCCTGTTGGCTGTGTCTAGAAAGAAGATTTTTGGTCAAAGATGAAGTTCCCTGTAGCTGGGTGCTTCTTGCACAGCTCCCAGCATGGGGAATTCTTCATCTGCCACTGCCCCTGGGAAAGAAAAGCAATAATTAGTAAAGGCCTGAACCACGTGGGGGGTTAATGGGACATTCATTCCCATCAGGGAATTACTTATTAAATTATTAATTAAACAGGGGGGTTTGCCCCAAATCTGTGAGTGCAGAAGGGGGAGAAAGCCTGTGAGGGCAGTTCTCAGAGCTGGACCTGCTGAGCTGCTCCTCAAGTGTTACAGGGCCATGGAACCATCAAGGGTGGAAAAGAGCTCTGAGACTGAGCCCAGCCTTTAATGTTCATCCCAGTGCCAAATCCACTCCCCTTTGGACACTTCCAGGGATGGATCCCCCACTGCCCTGGGCAGCTGTGCCAGTGCCTGATCCCCCTTTCCATGAGGAAACTTTTCCCAATAGTCACAAAACCCCAAATCCCACAGCCACAGTCCAGGACAGAGAAACGCAGGAGGTGTCAGGGGAATGATGGGCAGAGGGAAGTTTATTTTTCCACTTCTGGCTATAAACCTAAGGACAAAGTGTGTGCAGCCACCCAGGGTCCTCCACGTGGTGCCAAGAAGAGCAGAAATCAGATGTGCTGAAAGAATTCTCCTTTACAGCCCAGCATTCATTGTAGGCCAGCCTGTGTTTAGCAACAGAAAATTAGACATACTGTAATTAACCCAGAATATTCTTTATTTTTCTATTGCAAATGGTAATAACAACAAAATATGGTAAATGATTATGGGCTGCTTATGGAATTTCTGTAGATAAGAAAATGGACTTTTTCTTTTGATAAGATTTTAGAACTGTACAGACTTAAGAGCTGGAGAGGTAAATTACTTTTCCTGTGGTTTCAACATAATGGGCTGCACAGATAAAGGATTTTTGTGGGAATGTGAACACTTCCAGATCTTTCACATATTTTCCTCATTGATTTAAACATAATCTTCACATGATTGTGCACAGAGAGTTCATGAAAGTTATGCATAAAAGGAACTAATGCACAGAGGCAGGGATTTGGAAGAAGAAAATGTGGATATTTACACCAGTTTTAAATGCAAATGATGATTTGATTGACTATATCTCGGCAGAAATGCTGCTAGGTGTGAAACTTTGTGGTATTTCTGATATTGTACCTGGAGAATTCAAACCTATAAAACTAATAAGCTGATTGGAATTGTGCCAGTTTCAATAGATGCACTCCAAAGTGAGGCTGGGGGTACTTGTTGCCCAATTTTCAGATTCTAAAGCTTACTGAATGCTTTGCCAGGATGACAAGGTTTACTAAAGGATTCTAAAGATATTTATGGGGGAAACAATCAGAAATTTCATCTAAACCCATGTACCAAGAAAGAGAGACTCCCTTAAAGCACAAATGTGTTTGGTCTGTGAGCGAGCTAATAGAGAAATGAATTTTTATGACACAAAGTTTCTTTAGTCCACAGATATTTGAGATTGAGGGGTTGAAAAAAGCAAAGGAACACCATTCCATCAAACTGGTGATTTACCAGTTCAAAGAAAGCACTGCAGTGTGATTTGAAAGTTCGTAATAAACTTTGCAAATCATTTGAAACAAGAAGTGAATTAATTTGTGGTAGAAAAGCAGCCTTTACCAACTTTTACTTGAAATATTCTAGGCTTAACTGAAGTTTCCAGAAGCACTGAGGGGATGTTGTGAGAGCAGGGGCAGCTGGGGCTCTGGGCTGGCCCCAGGATTTATGGTCCCCAAATCCAGCTCTTCTTACAACCCAATTTTCCTTCCTGAGGGGGTTTGGTTGGGCTCTGACCCCACTCCCACCCACACCCTCACCGTGGCACCACTAATCCCAGCAGTTTTCAGACATGACTCAGTAGAATCTTCAAGGAGAGGTTTTACTTCTAAATCAGTTTTTGGAAGGATTTGAGAGAATCCTGGCAATCATTTGCAATTATAGGGGTTACGGCTTGGACTCAGCGATCCTACAGCTCTTTTCCAACCTTAATGATTTTATGATTTTATATTCACCAGAATATTTTAATAACTCCTTGTGGCTATCTCTGTTGATGTGAGGACGGCACAGTGATATTTCTGCTTTAAAACAACCAAAACCCTGCGTTTTGAGGGGCTCACTGAGCACAGCCAGAGCTGCAAGCAGAACAAGAAGACGCGCCGGGGTTTGACCCCTGATGGGCCCCAGCCACAAGCCAAGAGGATATTGGCAAACACTGCTGAGTACAAAACAAAGCCATAATCTTTATAAGAACGTCCACACACTTCCCTAAACCTGTAGGGTCTGGGAAACCACAAAGTGATTGTGAGTACAGAGCTGCAGGTTAATAGCTGGGAATCAAACGCGTTAGGAAGTCCAGCCGGAAGACGCCGATAAGAAAAACTCTTTGTTCCTTTGGAGAGCTTCAGGTGGAAGTGGAGCACATCTCAGAGTGGGGATGAATCTGCCTTCCAAATCAAACATGAACTGAATATTGAAAAGAACGGCAGGGAAAGCAGTTTTGATTTTCTTCCTGAGTTCAACATCCGAACTTTAGAAAATAATTTGTTTCTTTTGTTTGTGTTGATGGCTCCCTAGTAAAATAAAACCTCAGGTTTTCCAGGGTTTTATAGTCTGCATCATATTTTTTTTTTCTTATTTTCTCTTGAGGGTTTGGATTTTTTTTTTTTCTCCCTTAAGGCAATGCTCTCTGTTTCAACATTACTGACATAAAGCAGAGTTTATCTGACATAAAACCTGCACAATAGTTCCAGAACATGAGGAGGACTGTCCTGGGCTGTCCTTCAGCCTCACCCACAGGTGAAGAAGGAACGAGGCAGAACAGCAGGGATGTCCCAGGTGTGTCACAAAGGGACACCAGGCAGGGACAACCCATCCCCTGCTTTTTCCTGCCTGGGTTTGACACCTCCCTGCCATGGCCCGTGCTCCTCTTTTATCCTCCCAACGACCCATTCAGGTTTTAGCAGCTTCTCCTTACACAAATAAACCTCGTAGCAACATCCACACAGGAATCTCCTGTCCCTCATTCTGCTTTACAGGCAAAATGTGATTTGTGGGATTGATGCAAGAAGTGCATCAATCATGTCCAAAATGTTGCAGAGGAATAGGAAACAAACTCCTGAATTCTTTGTCTTGATCATGGATAACTTTATGTAGTAGAAACAAAACATCCTTCATGTCACTCATCCAGACCTTACAAAAGCCAAGAAAATATTTAAACCCAATGTCTTCAGCATTTTCCTCTAGAAATCATCTGGCCTTTAAGGGGAAATCTATCAATACCTTCAGCTAAAACAGAATTCCATGGTATCAGTTAAATAATTTAGAGGATGTGACTCTGATTTCTCAGCAGTGATTTATTGCTTTTCTTCCCATGATGGCACTGGGACATTATTCCTGTAGAAATAGGGAGGAAGAGGAAACTTTTAGTTTGTCCATAGTGCAGCTATCTTCTCTCTCATCATTATTAGCTGGTTAATAATTGTTGTCTCCCAAGCTGAACAAAATGTTCTCTCATGAGTGGTGTAAAACTGAGGCCAGCACAGAGTGAAGTGAGGGTTGTTTGCTCTGGTGAGGAGATTTTACAGCTCTTTTTCCTGAACTTCAGGGAAGGTGGAGAACACCCCTCCTTCAAGCTTGGCTGGATTGGAAATTATCTATTGTCATGCTTCCTGTGGCTCAGCATCCTCACGGGCTGCTCTTAGTGACATCTTCATTTTAGGCAGGATTATGGAGTCTATTTCATGCAAATGCTGCGGATTCTAATTGCCTTTGGTGCAGCAACCCTCAGCCAGCAATTCCCCTCTCAAAGGCTGGCAAACACCCGTGGAAAAAATGGGCTTTTCCCACAGGAGGAGCTGGCACAGGGCGGGGGAGCAGGGGGGGAATGCTGGAGCTTCTCTGGTGGAGCTGGTGGGTGGGAGAGCAAAGCCGAATCCCTGGAATACCCAGAAAAAAATTATCAGCAGGAGCAAAGCAGGAGGTGTTGGCCAGAGCTGAGGTGGTGCAGGCACAGGCAGAAGCAGGTCAGACAAGAGGAGGGCTGTAATTTAAGGGATTTATAACTTAAAAATTCTTTTGGAGTAAAATAACCAAGTTCAGGAAGTGTCTTGGCTGAGATGAACTTTCTTTTCTTCCCTGATGCCTCATTTCTGGTGGAATCAAGGTGAAATTGTAGAAGCCCTTTGAAAGCTCAGCTGTTTGCAAGGCTCCCATTTCATTTCCAATTGTTGACCATCAAATTAAAGTGGGATTAGATGGGCTCTGACTGGGATGAAATGGTTTTCCTTCCAATCTCTTCTCATATTTCCTTCACTCAAAGCTTGGCTGCACTGGACATGCACATATTCTGTCTCTCTCCATCTCTAGATCTCCATCACCTGGCTTTTAGAGCTGACTTTATCTATTTTTCATATTCATTTCTCGGTAACACTCGTGAGTCCATTAGGGTATCTAATTCTCCTTAGCCAGGAAAAGCAAGCTGTGCTCCCATTTCCATCCCACACACACTGACAGCATCACTCAGCTCACACCAGTCCCACAGCTTGACCTGGAGAAGTTTCATTTGATTACAATAAAAGCAGTTGTGGAAGACCAGAGTAGCATTCAAATGCTAGAAAAGCAGTACGACCGTGTTTTCTAGCTGCCAAAAGAAAAATAACTGTGAGCTTTCTCTAATAAGAATATCAGATAATGTCTCATTAAAAGATATGTGGCCATCATCCTGCCCATAACTTAATTTACTTCTGTCTGATGACTATTTAAGATTAATTTATTGCTTCTGTCTTTTTTTTTTTTTTTTTTTTTTTTTTTTTGGCAAAGGAAAACACCTCAAGATCAAGATGTGCTGTCAGATTGGGCTATTGAGGCAAAGCATTAAATTGGAATGTTGGAAGAATCAGGACTGGCCACTGTAAGACCCACTTGAAGGTACTTGGCCACTGTCAGAAAGGCAAAAATTAATTGGTCAGGAAAGCAAAAATTGATTAATCACAAAAATTAATTAATTAAGGGGACAACGAGCCCAGGGACGGTCACCTGCTGCCTCTCCAGCAGCTCTGGCTCTGTGTCACAGAACTGAGGACCTGGAGAGTGGGTCCTTACCACTGGTGCTCCTCCCTGGCGGTGTCAGTGGGCTCTCGGGGTGGCAGGAGGGCAGGATAATGCCCAGCAGCTTTTTTCCAGGGATAGCCTCAAACGGGGCTCTCCCATCGCCCTTCCCCCCCGGAGCTGCTCCCAGCCTTTGCCAAACCACATAAATCAGCGACTGCCACGTGCACAGATCAGCATTTCTCAGCTTTCTGCCACCACCTCTAGGAACATCTCCAGAGAGACAGAATTCCTCCTTCTCCTCTGCAGCAGCTCCACCAAAGCCTCACTTTTCAACAACATCTTCCAAGACAGAGCTTGAAAAGCATTTTCCCAGAGTCAGATTCCTGATCAGTCGTGGCTGCTGCGATAAGGGACATCTATGCAGTTGTTATCATATAGCTTTTGTTAATATTGTGCATATTTTTAGCTTGTGACCTATATTTCACCAACATATGCAATGTGACACATGCCATCAGAAATTAGCCGTGTCCTCGTGAAAAGATAAAGAACGTGACACACACCATTAACACGTGTCAAAAACCATTACAGTCCTCCTCCTTTAAAGCTGCCCAAGCACTTCCAAAACGAGGACACCCGGCCTATTTAAACTCCTTGTTTTTAGCTGGTACACCTTTAATTTTGCCTTATGAGGGCTCCTGGCTAAATCCCGTGCCAATATTCCATATTCCTGGTTTGCTGCCATAGCAGGGACTCTTTCCTGTAGTCCATGGTCAGAGAAGTGGCAGCAGAGGAGCACGTTCCTCGCAGCACTTGGCACACGCCGCTGGGATTTATGGAGATTAAAATGCAAAAAATGAGCTGATAATGTGATGCAAAGTGTCTTCCAGCCTTAACTCCGAAGCAGAAAATGTAGCAGTCTTGTTTTCCCTTTCACTAAGTCTTTCGAGAAGCCTCGAACTTTGCTTTTCTTCCCCAGAAAAGCAGGTGATCCGTTTCTCACTTTCTCCCTTCTCACTACAAAGTAATTAATTAAAATTTAATTCCGGGAAGTGTTAAAGGGGTTGCGGCAACAACATGTGTTAATATCTCCGGTGCTATCAGAGTCATCTCCACTTTAAAGAGGCTCTTTGTTACTAGGAAAAAGAGGATAAAAAGCCCTTTCAAGCCAAAACAGCTCGTTTGGAAGGGCTTTGTTATCTGGGTGTTAGAGAAACCACCTTAATGATCACTCAAACACGGGTTTATCAAGGAACAATGGTGTGTATCTATCTGGAAATTGTTATTAGGAGATTAATAACGCTTTGAGGGTCCCATGAGGGGAGCCCCGAACCTGCACAGCCAGGCAGGGGACACAGGGGACACACACAGGCAGGGGACAAGCCCAGCGTGGCACTCGGACCTGCTGAGGATGTGTTTTGACACCCTTGTTCTGCCCTGTCCTCTCCCATTTTTCACCTTCAAAAAATCCATTTTTGGACTTGGGAGCTGAAGTCAGTTTTGCTCTTTCCAAATTCCAGGGAGGGAAACGGGAGGTTGCAAAGCTCCTTGAGGCGGCTGGTTTGGGAATGCTGTGAAAATCAGAGCTCTCCTCGGGCAGCTCCTGGGGATGTCTTCAGTTTTAGCTTTCATATTTCCCAGGTTCTGCACTGCACTCTGAACTCCAGATAAAGTGTCAGCAGCTCTCCTCACAGCTCAGGCACACAGAACAATCCTTTTCCAGCCCCAGAACCAAGGACAGCGCTGCAGCTTCAGCCCAAAGAGCGCAAACAGCAGGGAATGGAGGAGAGCAACCTGGGAGGGTGGGACTGCAGCACCTGGAGCTGGAATTGGACAACAAACCCCAATGTGGAAATGGACCAGAACTTATAAAAGTGTCAAAACTCGTGACCTGTCATCCATCTTGGGATTCATCTTGGGTGTAGCCCTAGCCAGGCTCTTGTGCTGCCCAAGGTGCGTCCTTTGAAGGCCTTTTAATAAATCCCTACTTTATTCCTTTAACTCTGCCCAGCCTCTGTTCCAGGGAGCCTCTCCGGGCACCCCCGGGATCCCCTGGGATGCAGAGGAAGGGGTCACAGCCAGGCTCTCTCTGCAGAAGGTGGCAGAACCAATGAGCATCTGTCACGTCCAGCTACCAGCCCACGGGGAGAGGAATCTTAAAAGCTTTGTCAACGTCAATTTGCTTCCAGCCTTGCCCGCTGTAGAGGCAGGGGCGTCTCCAGAGCCGTCCTGCAGAACTCCCCATGCCGAGATCTCATGCTCTATTTACCCCTGGTGACTGCCAGGCTTTGATTCATTAGCGCAGACAAACTGATTTCCTTCCGCAGCCCGACCTGAGGACCCGCATTTGCTGCACACACAGGCTGAAAGCACATCCTTGAAAACCCCGCAATGAAAGACGCTCCCGTCGCTCGCTGGAAAGGTCTTTTTCTCTCCTGGCACACTGATCTTTCTCCCAGTGCTTTTTGCTCCCTCGTCAGCACCCCCAGCCTGGCTGTGCTGCGCCACGGAGAGTGGAGCACAGGCAGGACGTGCCTGTCAGCGTGGCAGGCTGGAAAAGCTGTGATTAAAAATAATGCTGCTCATTAGTCATTACAAATCAAGGCGAGAACAATGCTCTCTCTGGCCAATTTGTAAACAAACATCCTGCTCAACCTGGGCTCTCTTTGAGGGAGAGAGCAGGAGAGCAGCTCATAAATAAATAACTCCCTAATTCTGCAGGAGACACAGGCTCAGGGCAGCTTACTGGGTGAATAAATATTCCATAATTTCATTTTCTACAAAATTGCCTCCTACAAATTTGGGTTTCAGATATCCCTAATGCCAATAATGATGCATAAATATTTGATGCAGGCGAGTGCAGTGTATGTGCGTGGCTGGGTGTGATCTATGCCTGTTCTCATGTGGACAGAGAATTATCATTAAAAATAACAAAATAGTACCCTGAGAATACTGTCAAGACCATCACAGGAGTGAAAAAAACCTCACAACCTCAAGACAGATGAACGTTCCTCTTCCATTTGTGAGTTCCCAAAGTGAAAAAGTGTCAGTATTACAAAAAAAGGCATTTCCAGCATAATTCCTGCATATTTTCTCCTCCACAAACATCACTTCAGCTCTCTTGGGCACCTGCAGGTTTAGGAAAGGCTTTGAATCAGTCACAGGAGTCCCTCACGTGTGAATTAACATTCCCAGCCACGGAGCAGGCTGAGTTCAGACAGCAGCCCGTGCCTCAGAAAGGAACATTTCCTCAGACTTCCAGCGGAGTTAAAACGAGTGGCTGGTGGCACAGCACCACGGACACTCCTGCCCTGAGCTCCCTGGAAAACAGCTGATCCCCAGGGAACAGAGAGCACAGGTCCCTTTGGATGCTGTGTTTATGAGGTGCTGCATGAATCCCGTGCCAGGGAGGCAGGGCTGGGTCCCCATCCTGTCCCCTTCCCTGTGAGCAGATCTGGGTGCTGGGTTAAGCCCTTTTCTGACCCAGACATGGGGCAACTGAGAGGTGTTATAAAAACCTTTTTTCCATTTTCAGTCTCATGTGTAGGGTGAGACAATACTGGTGTTATAATTCACACCATCACAATCAGAAGCCAGCTCTTTCCTAATTACAAAACACTGTAAGGGTTTCTTGGCCTATCAGCTGTAGCCACACCATGCTGGAAATGCCTTAAAGCCAATCATCCAAAATTACCCCTCGTGGGTCCCACTGCAGTGCATCCTTCATAGTTCTATTTCTCCAAAATATCCAGTCTTTTTGCAAAGCCATCATTTGAAACTTGTTTCTAGTTCTATTTCTCTCTCAGCAATGTCTGTCCTATTCCATGGCATTTCTAAGTCAGCATTTCTTGTCTCAAGGTTTCTGTCAGGCTTTGAGAATCTTCCATAAATCCATTTCCCACATCTGGGTCCTGCTGGATCTGGATCTGGGGATCCATCCCATCTGGGGATCCCTGAGCCCGCAGTGCAGCCGTTTTCCAGCTGGGAAAAGGGCTCTGGGTGTGGCTCAGAGCACAGGATCTGCCAAGTGGCCCATCTCCCCTCTGGGACAGTGTCCTGTCCCCTGTGTGGCAGAGACCAGAACAAAACCTGGCAAAAGGGGTCTCCAGGTGACAGGAGAACGTGCTCCCATGGGAATATCCCTCCCTCCTGCTGGAATTAGAGGCTGCTTAGCAGCCAGAAGCAGGAAAGTTTATACTCTAGGATTTATCCTATTTCAGCCCCACTGTCAGAACCTCGACTGAAGGCTCAGGGTGGATTTAGAGACAGGGACAGAGGGATGGTGACAAGGACTGAAAAAGTGGACACAGCCCCAGCCTGAGCACTAAGAGAATGTTAATTTCCTTTTTTTTTTCCTGATCTTTTAGGAGCAATAAGTGCTCTGTGATCTGTAAATTATAAGTGCTACGTGATAAAGGTGGAAGGGACCTTAAAGGCCATCTAGTTCCAACTTCCAGCAGACTTTTCAAACTCTTTCCAAACAAAAATTCACCCTTTTCCTACCAAATTCAGTTCTTTAAATCCTCTGCAAAGCTGAAGTAACTCTAATTACAGAACTGAGAACTTACTCAGCTTCTTGAAAACATTTCTTGGGCTGATTGGTAATGTTTTTGCCATTTTCATTATTTGTATTATAGAAATGGTTAATGTAATCTGCAAAAAAAAAAAAAAAAAAGAGAGAGAAATGTATTAAATACCTGCAGGCCATAATACAATTTTAGAAAATAAAGGCTGCACTAGTGAGAATGAAATCAAGGTAATCTGAAATTCAACTTTTATCCTTCAAAGTAGTCCAAGTTCTTCCAAATACACAAATTTGGAAGTTTTGTATTCAACCATTTAGATACGTAATAAAAATATTGAATACTACTCCTACAAAATCCCACTTGATGTATCCTTTCCCTTTTTAGAAGGAAACATGGATTCTTTGTTTGTCTAATGACTTTTGCAGCCAATTCTTGTTTCACCAGATAATTCTTTCTAAACACTTAATAAATATCAAATTACTAAATTATAGGAGAGGTCAAGAAAGGGGAACATGATTGCAAATACAAGTCTGCAATATTGTTCCTAGACCTGATTCCTCAAAGGGCCATTCCTCTGCTGAATTACAGTCTCAAAATGATTGCTCGGGTACTTTAAGTCCATACTAAAATAATTTTAGAGATTAACCAGCATTGAGACTTGAGTATTTTCAGAATATTGCCTAAAATCCACAGCAAAATACTCTGTGAAAATATTATAAATAGTAAGGGCTGTAAAGCAGTGATTTCAGTAATGATAAGTGATGTTAATTACAGCAGCAAATCTTTCTTCATCAGCTGTATTCTGCTGGTGTTGAAGTGAGAAATGTTTTATTTTGAGGCTGAAACTCCATTGCTTCCCTAAATAGCAGTGGCTGAGGGATGAGCTGGGGATGCTGATAAGCTCCTCATTAAAACAAATGTATTGATGATGGTATTGTCTGTAAAGACAGCCTAATGTATAGACAGCTGGATGATCTATAATTTAAACACTTCTCACTTTACAAACCTGACAACTGCACAAATATAATTGATTCGTGCACGGCAATATTCATTCCATTAGTTAGGATATACATCCACAATTGAAGGTGCCAATCAAATGAAATGAATGCATGTTTTCACAGAGTGCCGTGATGCCTTTTATTAAACTCAGGGAGAAAAAAAAAAAAAAAAATCAATCACTATTTTTGGCTTCAGACTCAACGAGAGTGTGACTCCTGCAAGTTATGTGGCAATAAATATACATGTTTGTTTTACTCGTGCTAGAAAATTACTCTGGCTACCTTTGATCTTTTTAATGTGTAAGAAAATAAGCTATTTATGCTAGCAGGGTCTATAAACACTTTAAACAAATAGATTCCCTGACGTATAGGTACAGGAGATAGTACTGATTCTCACTTACACCAATTTTACGCTCCATTGGTTTCGCTGAGAGTTACTCTTGATTTACACCAGTGCAGAAGAGGCTGGAGCAGCCCCATATTTTAGCTGCTGTCTCTCACACACTGATCTGCAGCTCCCAGATTGCTGGATGAATAATGCCGAGCCAAACATTGCAGGTTCTGTCTGCATTTTTGTAGTAATTTACTTCTGAACCTTGGGAATAAAAACAGAAATCTGTCATAAACAAAGCACTCATTTCCTTCGTCTGGAGCTGTGTCTGCGCTCGGCTCTGCTCGCTGTGTAAAACATGCTCTGAGGCATTTTCTCCTTCAAAGGGGATGCACAGACAGTGTTAAAATCAGTTTAGGGTTCCCAAAGGCTGCTCTGAGGGGAAGGTGTGGTGTGGCAGGCACGGCTTGGCCCTGGTGTGCCCCACCCTGGGCAGCAGCTCACAGACAGCCCCGAGAGCCAAGGGCAAGGAGAATGGCAAGGAGGGAGCTTCACCTGGAACCCAGGTCTGGGTTTGTGAGGATGGTGCTGGGATTGGTCTCATCTCGCCTGGGCAGCCAGAACCACCTTTTTCACACTAAAACAGAAAGTGTTGGGCAAGGTGAAGGGGCTGTGGAGTGATCTTTCTTCCTGGGAAAAGCTTGTGAGGTGTTAAAAACCTGCCTGTGGTGTGGTCGGAGGGCACTTGGTCTGTCCAGCTGGAGAAAAGGAGACTGGAGGGGAGATTCACTGCAAGCTCCAGCTTCTCCTGAGGCCAAGAGCAGGGACTGGGACTGGTTTCTGCTCTATGGGGACCAGGGAACAGCTGGAGCTGTGCTAGGGCAGGTTTGGGTTGGATTTTTGGGAAAGGTTCTTCCCCCAGAGGGTGCTGGCACTGCCCAGGCTCCCCAGGGAATGGGCACGGCCCCGAGGCTGCCAGAGCATTGGACAACACCTTTGGGGACGGGGTGGGATTGTTGTGGTGTCTGGGCAGGGACAGGAGCTGGGTTTGTTCCTTGTGGGTCCCTTCCAACCCAGGATATTCTGTTGATTCTGTGATTTAGCCATGGAAGCTTATGCAATGATACAGACTTACAGAAATTACAGAATCTTTAGGTTTATGTGAAATGCTGTGTTTGAAAAGAAAGGCAAAACCCCCTTCTTTATCACAACCCATGGACAGAGGGATTGATACGTTCCTGGGCAGGGCAGCTGAGAGGGAAAGGAGATGCTTCACAACCCCACACCCTAAATTCTGCCCGAGAGCATTCCTTGCTGCTCCGTTTTTCAAAGCCAAAGGATTTGTCCCTTTTTATGTTCCTCTTGCTCCTGGCCTTCTCAGGAAGGAGAGGAGCAAACAGCTCAGAGGGCACAACAGGCAGCATTTCCCTCCCAGCTCTCACGAACGCCCATCCATCACCCCCCGGTAATTCGGGAGATGCTGGATTAGGGTTTTCTTTGGATGTGATCACCCCAATCCCTCATCCCCGAGCTGTTGAGCCCCGGGGTGAGCAGGGCGAGGGCGCTGGGCTGGCTCGTGTCACCGTGATTGGTGGGGGACACAGGGAGGGGACCCGAGGTGATAACGGCGGCGTTTATCAGGTGTTCAGGGGGGAGCCGCTCCGGAGAGGCTCCTGATAAATGCTCAGGGTGCTGAGGGGCACCGAAATTTTGAATGGGTTATTTTCCAGAGAGCAGCGAGGAGTTCTAGAACTGATGATGATGCCTTGTGCAGGCTGGCCTAGAGCAGAGGCTGGGCAGAGCTAAAGAATAAAGCAGGGATTGATTCAAAACATCTCCTCCATGGATCCACCTTGGGCAGCACCAGAGCCCAGCCAGGGCTGCAGCCAAGAGGAACCAAAATGGTCCCAAAATGCACGAGCGCTGCCGGGGGCTCTCACTGGGATCAGCTCTGCTCCATTTGCACCTTGCAGTTCATTGTCCCATTCCAGCTTTAGCCCAGGCACTCCCATCCTGCTTGTTTTTCTCTCTCCAGCCCACGCTGTTTGTGCTCCTGGGCCTGAGCTTTGGATCATTTGTCCTTGGTGCCCAGCTGGAGCAGGAATTGTTTTGTCTCCCTGCTCTGTGCACAGAGCTCACCATGCCCTGATATAAAGCCCAGACCCACACACTAAAGCAGCACAGAATGTGAAAAATAGAAAAGTTCAAACCTGAGGCAGCAAGGAAAACCCAGAGTGCTGAGTGAGGTCCTGCTGGTTCCCTGCATCCCTGCCTTGCCATCCAGCAGTTTCACAGCTTCTGGCTCCAACCAGCCCCCAGAACCCACCCCAGGCCCTGCAAACCCCAACCTGCTTCTGTCACATCTGCACCAACCTCCTCCCTCCTGCCAGCACACCCAGAGCCCTTCCCAGGGGTTTTTCCCTCTGCCTCATCCATCCATGCTCTCTTCCCCTCTGTGTCCTGCCCAAAGGGGCATCCAGGAGGGCAGCAGCCAGCAGCTCTGCCCTGCCTCCACCCAGAGAGATCCTTTTTTCTTGTAAAATCCAGAATCTGCAGCACTTCCATGGTAAACTGTGAACAAGGCAGCCAGCTCAGCCATCCCTCACAGCTCCATATGGCTGGTGTAAAAAATAGCTCCTGAAAATGACATTATAATGAACAGAATTGGGTGTCTTCACCATTATAAATAATTAAACCTTTGTGTATATATGTTGCTATAAATAATGTGTGTATGTCCCCTTCATTTTTTTTTTTTTTTGGTTTATGTATAAAAGCACCTATAAGAAAAAAGGAAAAAACGCAATCCACGATGGAGGATTTTACCAATTTTATCAATCTAAAATGACATTTCTAACTAGAAACCTGGTCTTGCTGGGGTGTAAATAAGGAAGAACAGACTTAAGGCACTGGCAGACTTCAAAGACAAATTCTTCGTCACTCTGCCACAGAAATATCTGGGAGAAAGATGAAGGATGAACAAAAGGAAAAGAAATAAAAAAGATATTTTAACAGAGGAACCCATTAAGCAATATAATATTTCCATTCTCAAGCTGTGATATCTCTACCAGTGGAAATTTCTAAGGACAGGGATGATGTGGTTAATCCTATCTCTGGGATATGAAATAAATGGCTTTTTGAGACCCCTCTGCCTGCATTTCCTGCAGTTGCAGTGACCTTGATGAAGTATCTCAGCCATAATTCTGTGGCTCTTTGAGGGAACCCTTTTCCCTTCTTATTTCAGGGCACTCCATCCCCAGCAGGGATGATAAACCTGTTGACATCTCAATACAGAAAGAATTGCTGGGGCATAGTTTGTTTTTTTTTTTTTTTTCCTTATCCATCTGTATCTCGACTGCTGGGTTTTCATCTCCAAAAAGTCACTTTGGACTGAAATGGCTTAAGTGATAAAAACTGATAATATGTTCTTTTCTTTATGTCTCCATTTTTCAGTACTTCTGGAAACAAACAGGAAAGCTCTTTGAGAAGCTGCCTGGGTGAGAGCAGGAAAAGTTTTGGCCACACAGAACTCCTGGGATGTTATTTTGTGGAGTAGGAGGAAAGGAGCTCAGGTCTGGAACAGAGTTCTAACAATAAACCTACATTTTGTGGTGGGGGGAAAAACCCCAACAAAAAAGAACAGGAGAGATGAGCTCATCCCAGCTGAGCATGACTTTTATTTCCATCTATAAAGAGGAACAGTTTTCCTCTTGGCACCTTTTCCATGGTGTCTATAGCATGGAATGCTGCTTGGAGGAGCTGCCTGCAAAGGGCTAATACAGCAGAACAGAGCTGTGATTCTTTATCCTGCAGCAGCTTTACAAGGGCGTAAAAATGAGTTAGGAACGATACTGAAAGCTGGATGTCTCCCTGCCTCTTGCACAACAGGAAAACAGTGGGGTGGGAGAGGGCCACAGGAAGGGTTCATGCACAATTAATGCATTTTCAGGCTGATTTACCCACGGAATGTGCAGAGGCATGGAAGCAATGAATCCAGAGGCACAAGAGGGATCAAAAGTCCTGAAATGCAAATGAGATAAGCAGAAATGCTGTAGAATCTCAGACTGGTGTGAGGTGGAGCCTAAAGATCATCCCTGCCATGGCAGGGACACCTCCCACTGTCCCAGGCTGCTCCAAGCCCTGTCCAGCCTGGCCTTGGGCACTGCCAGGGATCCAAGGGCAGCCCCAGCTGCTCTGGGAATTCCATCCTCACAGGGAACAATTCCTTCCTAACAGCCAACCTACATCTCCCCTCTTTAATTCTAGTATTTAACTGAAAACATTCTTAGTTCAACCTCTCCTAGGACAGGCCTCACAAAATCCAGCTTTTCTCCTGCTGAAAGGCACAAAATGAGCAGCCAGGTTTATCCCACAGCAGCAGTGTTTAGTGCAGGATTTTTCCAGCTTTACCTCTGGAATAAACAGGCCGCTAGCACTGAAATATCTGTCCTCTCTTTCTGAGCTAAATACTCCATGTAGCTTTTTATTTCAGTCTTTATCACAGGCATGCATTTCTTCCTATCAAACTGGTGCTGAAAGCTCAGCGGGAGGCCTTATTGCCAACAATGCTATCTGGGCTAATAGCATATTTCATAACTGCTCGTAAGGAGAAACGTGTTTTTCCACAGAAAAGAAAAAGTAGAATATTTGGAAATATCTGTGAGACTTCTAAAACTCAGCTACCACGGGGACAGAATTGGTTACAGACAGACAAGAAGTGGTGCATTTAAAACTTGCACACAAGTGAAAGTTGCAGCAGTAATCACTCCCAAGCCTCAGTTTTGCACCACAGAGGCAACCCAAAAGTTCAGGAGCTTGGAGGGGAATTAGCTCATCAGCGATGGGGTTTGTTTGCACTCTCGTAATTGTTTCATGGAGCCTCTGTGATAACTTCTTAAAAGGATGGTGTGAAGAAGATTGCTGTGGTATTGCAGGCCAGGGAAAACTCATTTGTTTTAATTTCTGTGACCCAGCATTGTGGAATTCCTGTTACTGCCTTGACCTCCACTTCATCTGAGCACGGAGTGATCTGATGGGTGGTGCTTAATGGCTGGAAAATCAGGGAAAATCACTTTATCCCTGCTGGTTTTGATGTTCAGACAGGAGTCCCTCTGCTCTGGATCCAGGCTGGGAGAGCTGGGAATGTTCATCTGGAGAGGAGAAGGCTCCAGGGAGAGCTCAGAGACCTTCCAGGGCCTAAAGGGGCTCCAGGAGAGCTGGAGAGGGACTGGGGACAAGGCCTGGAGGGACAGGACACAGGGAATGTCTCCCACTGCCAGAGGGCAGGGATGGATGGATGGATGGATGGATGGATGGATGGATGGATGGATGGACGGGATCTTGGGAATTAGGAATTGCTCTCTGGGAGGGTGGGCAGGCCCTGGCACGGGGTGCCCAGAGCAGCTGGGGCTGCCTGGAAGTGTCCAAGGCCAGGCTGGAGCAGCCTGGGACAGTGGAAGGTGTCCCTGCCATGGCAAGGGTGGGATGGGATGAGCTTTAAGGTCCCTTTCAGCCCAAACCAGCCTGGAAATCTATTACAATTCTATTCAAATACAGAGCCACAGCAACTGCATCCTCATTGCATGGACCATCACTGGTTTTCTGTGGAAGCTTTCTGCCATCCTCATCCTCACCATCCATGGATGCTTCCTCAGCAGTTCTGCCCCCCTGACACCTTCCCATTACACCTTTCCTTTTTCCCTTTCCTTTCCACCTCCTCTTGCTGATCAGCCTCTGCTGCAGCTGCAGTGCTTTATTTTAGAAGAAAGCATGACCATTGTAAGAAAGCTCAGCCACAACAGCTGGCTGATCAAATATACATAAGGAGGAATCTGCTGCCTGCTCTTTTATAGCTCCGTTTTTCCTGGAGTCATCAGCCAAGGCTCCTTTGCTGTGGTACAACATTACAGCACATTACAGGGCTTGTCTGTCAAAGGCCTGGCCTCAAACACTCCCAGCACTCAGCTGCTCCTGACTCCCAAACTGGCTCAGGATCAGGCATCAGCTTAAATCTCTGTTAATCGGGACTTTTCAGAGCTGTGACACAAAATAGAAACAGGGGGAAAAGAAATAACAACAAAATCGAACTAAAAGTGAGTTTCGCCTCAAGCCACGGGCTGCCTTGTCCTCAGAACAGGGTAGAGGGTAATTTTTTTAGTGATTCTGCTGGGTTTTTTTCACAGATTTAAGTCTGATTTCTCTAAAGAAAACCTCCAGTGGTGAGGTGGGGGATAAAGCAAAATTGAGTGTACTGCTAGGCCCTTTATCCCCCCTCTACATACAGAGATGCCCTGTTTGTCATGCAAGGACATAGTCTAGAACAAAAGTGGATGCTCCATGTCCTCATCCAAAAGGCAATCAGGAGAATTTAGAAATACCATAAACGTTCCTTCCACACACAGCTCTGCAATATTCCTAAAAATGACTCTAATGCACTATGACATAACAGAAATGATCTTGCAGACTATTGCTGTGCTAACAAAGATAAAAGAGAGGCTCAGGGACATCCCTCATTTCAGGCTGGCTGGGTTTTGCACCTCTCGAATCAATTTACATTATCCCAAATTTCATGTACTGCGCTCGCATTAATTTAGGCAACCAACACATCCCTGTGTGGAGTAACTGCTTCTTTACAGGGCAACCAAGGAAACCTGAAAGCCAGAATTACTTCATATTTCCCAATAAAAATAATCTGCACATTTATGCCTCTTAATTACTCGATCATGTGGAAGAAACTGAACGTGTATCCATCAGGGATTGCACGCACAGTTAATTAAGGATGAAATAATAAATGCCTGATTTCTACAGGATAGGGTAAACATCCAATTAAAATAAGATGCTGTGTACACTTTTCACTCTCATTAGTCAAAGCATAAAGCATTTTAACATTTCCTAAATAATTTACTTGTATTAAAATAAAGTGAAATGCTTAAAACATTAATAGGGTACTTTACAATGCTGTAGTCAATAAGTTGCTATATGAAGGCAACGTCAATAATTCATGGCTCTGCTCAGCAGGAACAGGCTGCAGTTCTCAGCAGAGCAGGGCCCAGCAAGGCTGAGGCAGCAGGACCTGGCCAAGTTCTGCTAAAATCACAGCTAAACCCTACAGACAGTGGTAAAACCCGCTGGTGACAGGAAATTTGAGATCTGAGCCTGGGGCTGATGAGTGTGCCTGGGCAGGATGCGATGCTCAGGAGCAGCTGCTTGGTGGCTGCGGGGTCACCAGCCAAGCTCATGGATAAAAAATGGGAGTGGTGCTTTTTGAACATGAGGAAAGAGTCTTTTAGCCCAAAGATAGCCCCAAATGTGGGCACCTCCACAGCACCAGCCAGCCCCCAGGAGCACCCCCAGCCTGGGTGTGCCAGAGCAGAACTCTCCCTGCTGCCAGGCCAGGGGCAGAATCCTCAGTTTTCCAAAGCCAGATGTGGCTGCAGAGCTGGGAATTTGAATAATCTGGGTTTCTGGTATGCAAAACACAGCAGGCATTGCAGCTTCAATTTTCTGCTCAGAGTCAAGGTATGGCTGGTAAAGCTGGGCCTCTGATGAGAAAACACATGTCCTGACTATCCAAGCAGATTGCTGGATCCACTGAATTAAGATTGCAGTGCATTAGCAAGGAGTACACGATAGGTTTGTGCAAAGAAACTGCATTAAGATCTTTTTCCTATGGATCATTTTGCTACGTAGAGGAAATTTCCCTAAAATGTTTCGTTGTATAGCTGTGGCTATAATAAATAAGAATTAATTTCGTAGTGAGGGGTTATTAAACGCTGCTTTTATCAATTGATGTAAGGACTATCCTACTCAATTTCAGACGTACAGCTCAGAATATATAGAAACATGGCATTTGGCTGGGACAGCTTTTGAGGTTTTTCAAATGCTGAAATCACTTTTCATTAAAACTGTGACAGCAACTGAGAACCTGGCACCGTGCCTTTTCTTATATATACATTAAATCGTGCATTTTGTGGCAGAATTTGTTGGGTTTTTTTTTTTTTTTTTTTTGCCTCTTTATAGAAATCTGGTACAAGATTTTGCTTGAGTCACACCAAGATCCATCTGGATCAGGAGAGATTTGCCTTGGAAAGAGGAGAGTGTGAAACGTGCTGCCCCCTGTGCCATCCTACAGGCCTGGCTGCCTAGTCCTGGCTGCTTTGCATGATTGAGAAATAAAATTAGGGAAATGGGACTGTGGACAGGGTTATGCCAACCTCTGTGGTAAGCAGGTGAGAAAATATCTTTGTGGATCCTTGGCTGCAAGAGCAATGGGTTGGATGGGGCTTGGAGCAACCTGGGATAGTGGAAAGTGGCAGGGGGATAACGAAATGAGATTTAAGTTCCCTTCCTGCACAAACCATTCCATGATCCTATAAAAAAAGCACTTTGCTCCTCAGAGCCTTCTTTTTTCCTCATGATCCTCATAGGAAAGAAACACAGACCTCATCATCTTCAAGTTTCCAAACTATTCTGTGTAATGCTCTCACTGTCTGCAACTTCTCCAGGAGTCTCATTTCTATGACAAGGTTGGTGGAAGCCTAAATTAAATTTGGGACCTAATTTTAAACAGAATCTCAACCTCCTGAGTAAACAATAGATGGAGCCTGCCTATTAAATCATCATGTTTTAATTAAATTCTTTGCAGCTCGTGAGTTCTTTGAACTGAGTGAGGTGATAAATGCATTGTAATTTTAATAGGGTTATATTTTGTGCTAAACTCGCTGAGAGCAGTGACACGAGATAGGCACCGTGTTCCCACAAAATCCTGCATGGGATTCTGCTGATAACTGCACACTTGGAACACGACAGGGGAACTTCAGCAAAGAATCAAAGCTGATGTAAAGTGGGCTCTTTTCAATTACAGACAAAGATGTAGGAGCACGTGAATATTTGTGGTACTTGCAAACAAAAATAAAAAAGCATTTATTCCTCGTGCTAACGATTCAGGCTCCTCGGAAAGCAAAGGGAAAATCCATGGACTGCTTTGAAAGGATTTTGGATCAGGCCTTTGGTGTGTTATTGAAGTAATAAAGTAAAATAAAGAAATTCACAAAAATCAGCAGGCATTGTAGTGACAGGACAAGAGAAAATGGCTTCAAACTGAATGAAAGTCAGTTTAGATGGGATATTGGGAAGGAATTGTTCCCTGAGAGGGTGGGGAGGTCCTGGCACAGGCAGCTGGGGCTGCCCCTGGATCCCTGGAATTGTCCAAGACCAGGCTGGACAGGGCTTGGAGCTGCCTGGGACAGTGGAAGGTGTCCCTGCCCATGGCAGAGGGGTAAAACAAGATCTTTCCTTCTCTTTCCAACCCAAACAATTCTGGAATTCTATGAAAATGAAAAAGCCAAGTACAGCTTCTCTCAGCACCAAATCTGACTGAAAGAGGCCTAAAGTAAAGCACCAACAATTTTTTCGTCTTTCTTTTTTTTGGTACTTTAACACCACAGTGAGGTGTAGGAAGTTGGCTAAAAAAGAAAAAGCTGTAACTTTAAAATGACCTCCAGCAGCATCACAGAATATCTCAGCTGCTTTATCACAGCCCCTGTGAAGGTATCTCCCAACAAAACGATGGGATCGTAAAGTCTCCTGGTAGGAAATATGACACACTCTTAAAACATATGTCAGACATTTCCAGAATTGCAAACATGCTATTTTAGATGGCGAGATTCCTTTCCTCGTAAAAGCATCTTTAAATTGTCTGACAGAGAAAATTCATATCAGGAATAAAATCCTGGCCCCGCTGGAGTCAATGAGAGTTTTACGCCTGATGCGAGCGGAACCAAGGCTTCATCTCTGCTTTTTTACAGCTTCTGCTGTGGGTGAGCTCAGGCTGAGGGCACCAGCACCTCCCCTGGCACTGGGAGGGGATGAACTGCAAGGACTCTGCTCTGCCTCCTCCTCAGAGCCCACCCTGTGTGCTGATCCTTTGCTTCTGTTTTCTTCCAAGGTCGGGATGAAATGCGCGAGACGGAATTTCTTGTTGGGACTCAGATGTTTGTTATCTATGTCACGGTCTCACAAACCCTGAGTTCTACTGCACTTCACTCAAATTAAAAATGGAGCCCCATCTTTCTCTCTCTCCAAGGCCTTTGAAGGATAAACTGTCCAATTAAGAAATAACACCTAAATTATTTTCACTTTTAACCCAATAACCAACCACCCGTGCCCGCAATGGGGACTTTTTTATCCAATTACACAAAACCACCCAAACCCATGGAGAAGGAGGTGAAGAAGAAGGACCAGACTCCTCCCTAAAACCTCTGTCTTGCCTTATATATATATCACTTACTATATTCCAAAAACTTTAAACTCTGAGTTTCTCACCCTGTGAAATCACACACTTCTATTCAAACACCACACCCACAATCCCAGCTCTGTCATTCCATTTTGGAAGCTTCTCCACAGGCTCAGATCAATGCAGTGTTCTCCTGGGGGTCAGTGCCTGGCAGCACAGAAAGTCTGAAATTCTCATCAAGCAGGATTCCAACACCTGAGCTCCCTCTGCGCTCCAAAGCAGCCCCTGGCTGGGCTCAGCTTTGGAAACCTGAGCATAAAGCAGACCCTGGGCTGACACCAGAGACTGATGCTTGGGAAGCATGATCTATAACGCCAGAGCTGATAGGCTCCTGCTTGCAGAGACCTGATTATTCCACCTGGATAGTGGCTTAAACAAAAGAACGAGCAGACAAAAGAAATATAGGTGCAAAGTCCAAGAAGCAGGCCATTATTTTCAATAGAGGTGTTGTGTGTATATTTTTTTTTTTTTTCCTTTTCCCTGGCATTAGCTGCAGTAAAATGAATCATGCGGAGCAACATTTTTCACAAACCCCAAACATCCTGCATTCACATAAAACTGATGTACACCAGGAATGTTCACTGGGCTGGAGAATGGGAACAAAGAGGGCTGCAGACACGCAATTTGTCATCTGGATTTTATATAATAACAGGATATAAGCATATAAATGGGTAGGTTTGGCAGGTGAAAAGGAAAATTATAGGGAGAGAGGAATATTGTAGCTAACTCAACAGTGGCCATATTGCCAATAGATCCTTTTGCCATTTGACAGCTGTCTTAGGTAAGGGCTGAAAAATCATGTTTACTCAGATCAGCCCCATCTCCCTTTTGGTTATTTAGGACTCTGCATATTCCACATAAAAACAACACTTTCAGCTCCTAACTTCAATTGAATCACCATGAAATGTCCATTTTGAGGACGTGCTTCCTGATTTTGCCATAGGAGATGTAAGCAATGAGGTGCTCAGGTGAGCCAGATTGCACATCCGAGTCTGCAAAGCCTGCTCAGAAAAGCAGCTTTTTATACACAGAAACAGAAATAAACACAGTTTAGTGATTTTCTTTTCCCCTCAGCTTGATCTCAATATTTCTTTTGGCGATCAGGGGGTGCTCAGCACGCAAAGGAAGCCTGGGAGCTGAGAAAATCTCTTTCTATAGGATAGAAAAGGAGGGAAGCCCTGTAAGTGGGTACAGCAGAGCCCCAATCCGTATTCCACGGACAGATGCCAGGGACAGCAGCGAGGGAGGGAATTAGGGAAAGGCTCAGTAAATAGCTGACAGATTGCTGCTGCCACTGCCTTTCTGCAGGGCTTGTTCTGTACTGTACTGAGAAACTTGTAACAGTGGACTGAGCTGGAGTGGTGACATTAAACTGGGTCCTGCTGCTCGGGGCTAGGGCTGCTGCCTCACCCCAAATCAGATCAGCAGCGGTGCTAACTTGGCTGTTGACAGAGCTTTCATTCACTGGCAGCAGGTGCTGGGGGCACTTTGCTGCTGCTGACCTATCACTGGCATTTGGGGTAAGAAACTCGGAGAAGAGAGCATTATTTACTTTCACTCCGATGAGATGGCATTTCTGTGAGCAATCTGCTGCTGCTGGGTGAGGACTGGGGGAGTGAAGGACATTGTGAAGTGTGATGGCATCTCGCTCTTTGCTATTGTTAATTTTTTTTTTTTTTTTCCCTGTGTTTTCCACAGTTCTGTTGCGCAGACCTCGTGTCAAGGGAGTTTTTGAAGGGCTGTTGCCCAGATTGCTGATTTGGAATCTCAGCAGTTCATACGTGGAGGCTCTGGATTTTAGACATTCACCTACTTGACAAGCAGATGCAGTCAGGTAGATTTGATGCTTATTCGAATTGAACTGGCTCTAAAAGGAAGAACAGAACTGTGGCTTCCACCCCTTGGTTCTGTGTCTGATTTAGCCATTAGGCCAGCTGAAAGCAGAGCTGGCAAATCAGCCAAATACACACACAGAGACATCAGGGCAGGGGGAGAGAGAGCAGGAGAGAGTTTCACAGAGGGAGCTCATGTTTATAAAGCACAAAGGATAATGGATGAACTCAACAAAAGCCATTAAAGCATCAGCAGAAGCTCAGAAATAGTTTAGACAGCTTATCCTAATGAACTCGGAGTGGTTCACCTCGCAATAAATGGATAATGAGGGTATAAAAACGGCAGGCATTAATATATTTGCAGGTTAAAGAAACTGGTAAATGGTTCCTTGGTTCCTGCAAGTCTCAGACTCGGGAGCAGTGGGACAGGATAGGTAGACAAAAAGCCAACACCATCCCTTATTGATGTACAGCAGGAGACTTCCTGAATTTTTGTGGTAAATTAGACATGAGTTTGATCTTCCATCCTTGGAGGGGGATGCTGCTCCCTCTCAAAATGCAGTTTTGAGGGTTTTTTTTTAAGTCTGTGTGTGGTTTATTCCAGGTTTGCCTCATTCCTCCTGCAAATACTCCTCCTAGCTGCTGCCAGCTGCAGGTTAAGGAACTTTCACCTCCCTTTTACATCCAGAAAATCCCAGATCTAATGTGAGAGGAAGAAAAAGGGAGGTTTGCCAGGGGAAAAACCTGCAGCTGAAGAAAGAGTTCACAGATGTGAAATTTAATGCTCAGATCAGCCTGCAGGATTGGAGTGGGAAGTTCCACAAGCAGTTGGAACCAATCCCACAAGAGCTGGACTCCTTGTGCCTCTTTTGGGCAACAGTTAAAAATGAAAAATATTATTTAAAATCTTATTCAAAGGGGATTTTTCCACTCTGCAATCTCTTGCAGTTGTGAAAGAATGCAGTGCTCCTGAAATCTTCATTGTGGTCAATGAAAACTTCCATGAAATGCACTTATTTGAGGAATATTAGGAACTGGAGACCTCAGTTAAGCCCTCACAATCTCCTGACAATAAATTACATGAAATTAATATTTTAATATTTACCAGTTCCCAGAGTAAACTCAGGTTCAATACCTTTGTTGAGTGTAGGGAAATACCTAAAGAAATCACCAGAAATCTTGTAGCCCTCAGTGCAAGGTGAAATGACCTCTTCATTCTTACAAAAATACTGTTTTGCCCATTTTGAGCTATCAGAGTCAGACACAAAGAAATGAAATCAGTGCTGTGAGAGTTGGGAGCAATGGGTGGAGGTTTCTGGAAGGTTTTTTTCTGAACAAGTATTGGGTGAATCTTGGGAAATCCAGTGTTAGCAACCTCAAGAGGTGGAACTTCAGCTTCCCCCTTAACCTAATGCAGCTTCCAGAGGGCTAAAACACAAATCTGAGGAGAATTCCTGAGCTTCCAGGGAATTCCTGCAATATCTGTGCTTTTTAGACTCTTTATTTTCTATGCAAAAACCACCAAAATATAGGCAAGCTTCTAAAACACACACACACAAAAATCACCCAGGGAGTTTGCTGAAACAAATATTGTGGAAGAGTTCATTTTAACAGAGTTAATCCACCCAGAAATGGATAGCAGCAAGATATTTAATCATGGCATATCCTGTTTAATCACATTTAGAATCCTCTGGAAATTAAGCTTATACAACTTCCTTAATTTAGAGGACAGTATAATGCTTAAGTATTTAATCTCCTTAGGATTGATATTGGACTCGAGTCTTTTGCAGAGTTTCCTGTATAGATGGAAATTCAGAAGGGCTCAAATTAGCAAATCATTCCTTTGTTTTCCAAACTATATTGTAATTATTTTTTTTAACCTCAAATTTGGTTTTCTCCTTGATTATTGACAATTCTAAGTCCACTGAGCTTTTGTGGAGTTGTTAAGGAAATGGATTCCCCACCACTGTGGTTCTCATCATGATGAAATGAATAAATTTATTTCTTCTGGCAAACCTTTTCCATTACATTATTTTTAGTCTGTGCCTAAAATTCAGCTGTGCTTTAAGCCACAGGTTTATCTTGGGGAGCTTTAGGATGGATCTGACAGACCACAAGTTCCAAACCAAAGCAAAGGATGATTGTTGAGCCTACCCTGGATTTCCATCCTGCTGTTCACTTCATCATGCAGAGATTATAAGATTTTATGTAAAATGCCTGAATTTTGGTAATTTCAGAGTGACTCCACATTTGAACATGCAAATAACACAAGCAGCATCAAGTTATTATAGTAAAAATATTCACCAGTACTTACTTTTGTCCCTCCTCAATCTTTTAAATAAAAATAATCACTCCAAGTGTCTCAGACAGGCTCTCACACCAGTCTAGCATTGAACTACTCCTCATAAACCAAGATGATGCCTTGTCTCAAAATGTACTTTAATAATATAGTATTTGGGGGTTTTATGCCTAACAATAATTTGATTTTTCTGAATTTATTGATGAAGGAAGGGCTGTAAATTCACCATGAGCTCTTTCACTAAAGAACACCAAATATTTCCTACCAAAAAAAAAAAAAAAAGTGGAGGGAATAAAATTGAAATCATAAATTCCAAACTCATCCAGGCGGGCAAGTGCGATGCTAAAGTAAATTCATTGGCAGATTTACAATTAAGATCCATATGGAATGGAAATAATAATAATTATAAGCTTCTAGAAACGTTGTAGCAGGTTGTATCCTGCATTCAGCAGGGACAAATCACTCATATTTAGTTTCAATAAAGGCATAATTCCTGATGCCTTCAAGTACCTTCGAAGAGTGGCTCAGTTTATCACATCCTTGGAGAAGATGGATCTGTTTAAAACCCAAAAGGCAAAATGGAAGTGGGAACATTTCCATCCCACAGGAGGGAAACTCCTGGAGGCATCAGCTGCAGGGGCAGAGCCATCCCAGGGCCTGCTGCTGGGACCAGGCTCCTGGAACATTGGTTTTGCCCTTTATCAAGGAAAACAGGCCCAAAGAGAAGATCTGATGATGGCTACACAAATTAATGTGGTTTTTCCCCTCCAGCAGGGCTGTGGGACAGCAAAGAACCTTCAGCAGTTGCTGTTTTATAAAGTGCTGTGTATTTTACTGCCTCAGAACCGGTGTTAGAATGTAAATAATCGACAGGGTTTATATTTATTTCCTAATTCTTAGTCCATTTCTATCAAACTTCAGCTGGACATTCCCAACCCTTCAGGGTTTGCTGGGAGCTGAAGCGATTTTTCAGAGCATCTACATAAAAAGCAATGACAATTGCCAAGAGATGCTGCTGGCCTTGGCTCTGGTTTGGCTCAGGTTGGGTTTCCTCCTCTAGCAGTGGAGGCTGAGCCACTAAAATGTGCAAATCTGTGTCTGCACCCTTGGGTTTGCAGCAGGTGTTGAAATGCAAAGGCAGCCCTTGATCACTCCAGCAGCGTTTTTGACCTCTTCTACAGCCCAGTAAAAACCAGTGCAGCTCCATTAACTCCCAGAATTTTACATGGGTTTGCTGACAGCTTCATCATTCTTTGTTTGCCTTCTCAAAGAACCCAGGACTTCAACTCACACCCATCCCCTGACCCATCCAACACTTGCACAGCGATTAAAAAATGTCAATTCTAGGATAAAAAACCCTCCCCCACATCATTTCTGTGGAGATTTTTTTGTTGTTGTGACTTGTTTATAGCTAAAATATTCTCACCAAGTTGGCTGATACGGACCTAAGGAAATGGTTCTCCTATTTTTTATTTCTATATTTTCACTTGGCCTGGAGAATATGAACAGAGTTTTAATATCAGCTTTGAAAAGACAAGTTCTGCTATGAAAACTGAGTGTTGCATGCATGAATATGCTTTTAGTTTTATAAATGAGGAGCTGAATTGCTCATAAATATGTTGAGCACAATTTTAGCTCATGTTCAGGAGGATGCTGAGAAGATTTGTCCTTTCTGTGTCAAGGAAGCCTTCACCAGAGTAAGGAGGGCATGGATTTCACCTTGTGTCTCTCAGAATGCCTGGTTAGCCTTAAAAAGTAATATTCTTCAAATGTATTTAATCATAGAGATTGATCATAAAGGTGTTTCTGTGGGTTTTTCTCGAGTATTTCGGGTGAAACATTTTTATCCAAAGTGAAACACCAGAAAACAAAAGTCACTTGTACCTTGGCTGCCCTGACATTCTATCAAAATTACTCTGCTCTGCCAAAACACAATCATTTTTTCATCCTGTATAATCCCTTATCAGCGTTGTCACTACTTATTTTGCCCAGTCTCCTGGCAAATTTCACTTTCTAGGAGTTTAAATCCTCAATTCTCTTTCTGGGTCAGCCCTGTGCCTGCTATTCTAAGAATATTGTACTTGTCCTTGAAAACGCATCCCTCCAGCTCAGCACTCAGCTAGCGCTGGTGAAAAGCTGGAGAGAGCACAGCAGACACGCCACTCGTGCCAAGGACAGGTTTTTTTTCCCCCTCCCAGCCATCTTTTGTTATGGATCTCATGGTTCTTCTCGTCGTTAAACACCTGCTGCGCTCCCTCGGGAATGCCAGGTTACCTTGGACGCTCTATCACCGCGCAGAAAGGGAGGTGGGGCTGATCATTCCCCCTAATAGCAGCATTTTCTCCTTCTCTCCCTAAACGTGGAGAGTTCAAGGACATGGGGAGTTGGAGGATGGGGCAAACGACTGCAGAAATTCTGACCCCTTCAAGCACAAACTTGTAAAACACAAACCGGGTCAGCTCTGAGGCCAGTTCTGACACAACTCCTGATGTTTAGTGAAGTTCTGTCAGATTCAGAGCTTCAGTGCAAGAAATAACAGCCACAACCCTCCACAGCTAGGGTTTGAAAGGGAAAAGTGCCCTTCCAGGAGGGATTCCACTTCACCCCACAGCCCTGGGACTCCTCACTCTGCTCTTGGTCACAGCCAGACCTCGACTGAGGTCCGAGCAGGGTTTCTGGTGAAGGCAGGAGGAATTCTTTTCACTTAATGCTTGAATAAAGCTGTTGTACACGCTTTGGGTGATGATGAAATTGAACTGTTTCAGGTTAAGCACTTAAATGTTGGATCACATCTTGTATATACGCTGTTTAAATCTCATTAATAGAGAAAGCTTCACTCAGAAAATGGGACCATTTGCTTTCCCCAGCAATTCCAGGTCATATCCTGAAATAAAACAAGAAGAGCTTTTAGAAGTCTTTCCAATTCTTGTTTGGCCTAACAAGAATAATGGAATGTATTTTAAAGATATAGAAGGAAAAATAGCTAATCCATAGGATTACAAGAAACTGGAAGAGATAAAAAAAAAAAGCTCTCTTGGGAATTCATATTCTATGCTACAACATTAGTGGAAGGGACAAAAATCTTGAGGAAAAATAGCAGAAACAAATCCACACCGAAGGAGAAAGATGCAATACTAAAGAATACGAAAAAGCCACGGCAGAAGTGAGGCCACAATTAGTATTCATGCCATAAAAGCAAACAAGCCCATTCCTGCTAATGGCTCCAGGCATCCCCTGTGGGCTGAATGCCCAAAAAAAAAAGTGAGACATCCCCATTTCTACCTCAGGAGAGAACACAGCTGCTTAGGGTGGATGGAAAACAGGATGAGCTAAATATTAACATTTCAAGAAAACAAAAACCACGGGAGAGCAGCGATGGTCCCCTTACCCTACCGCGTGTTTTAATGGAGAGGTTTAGATCGTCTGGATGAATCACTGTTATTTATTGCCTCGGAGCTGCGTGGTTTAATCTGATAGGGAAGGGCTGAACGCTCGGTATTTCCTTTCTAGCGTCTCTCTAACAGCTGTAAAAATTAATACAGGCTGAATGGTGGCATTAATACTCATCAGAGAGCTGGGGCAGCCAGGAATGGAGCAGCCAGGAGTGGGCATTTAAAGGTGAAGAATTGGCCGTTCACGCCACTTCGAAATGCAAATGTCAGCGCCGGAAAAGTCAAGGCAGCTGCTCGGAAAGAAAAAGCTTTTCTTAAGAGCTCATCCTTTCATCAGCACACAGAGCATTAGCCACGCATTCCACTGCCTTCATAGCCAGGAAAATCTGTTTGCACCCAGGCACAGACCTGCAAGTTTTGAATTAAAGAGCGATTTTTGACCTCAAAAATCCATTTCCTTCAAAATGTGCTGGGGTGTTTGTGTGTAAAACCTACTTTGTCCTTGGAATACAGGTGGTTTTAAGGCTCTTTTAGGGACAGCACAAGACCTGTTCTGTCAGGGAAAGTTGGGTAGCCAAGAGTCAGAGAATGGTTTGGGGTGGAAGAGACTTTAAAGCTCATCTGAGGCCTTGTGCAGGCTGGCCTAGAGCAGAGGCTGAGCAGAGCTAAAGAATAAAGCAGGGATTTATTCCAAGGATCTCCTCCATGGATCCACCTTGGGCAGCACCAGAGCCCAGCCAGGGCTGCAGCCAAGAGGAACCAAAATGGTCCCAAAATGCACGAGCGCTCCCGGGGGCTCTCACTGGGATCAGCTCTGCTCCATTTGCACCTTGCAGTTCATTGTCCCATTCCAGCTTTAGCCCAGGCACTCCCATCCTGCTTGTTTTTCTCTCTCCAGCCCACGCTGTTTGTGCTCCTGGGCCTGAGATTTGGATCATTTGTCCTTGGTGCCCAGCTGGAGCAGGAATTGTTTTGTCTCCTGCTCTGTGCACAGAGCTCACCATGCCCTGATGTGAAGCTCAGACCCACACCCTAAAGCAGCACAGAATGTGAAAAATAGAAAAGTTGAAACCTGGGGCATTAATCCAGCCCCACACCCATCCATGGCAGGGACACCTTCCACTATTCCAGGTGGCTCCAAGCCCTGTCCAACCTGACTTTGGACAATTCCAGGGATCCAGGGGCAGCCACAGCTCCTCTGTCCCAGTCCACCCCGTCCAAAAGTGAGACTCTCCAATGTGAGTATGAACAGCATGGGCCAGCACAGCCTCTCCAGGACAATTCCTTGGGACACAAAATCCATCATTTCACCCCAGCCCTGTGGAGCAGGGCAGCATTGGTCCCTTTAAGCATTTTGCTTGCCTGGAGCTGTGCAGTTGAGACACCAGTTGAGTACACTTTAATTAGCCCAGAGGAAATCACAGTAGGGATTAAATGAGTTGGGCTGTTATTCTCCTGTTTTTACTAGCGGCAAATAAAAGCATGTAATTAGCTTTTCTAAAGGCGTTTTCAGGATCTTAAGGTTATCATAACTGTAAACAATAGTATATTTATCTAATCTGAGAGGGGCACTCGAAAATATTTTCATTCTGAATAGGAAATAGCAAAATTACAATTGGTTCAAAGGTTTTTGAGGAATTTTTAGTTGAAAGTCAGCTTAGCAGCAGTGGCAGAAGAGAATTTTAAAGAAGGTTTTCAAGCAAGAATTGCACAATTTCCTGATGTGGTTTAGCATTGTCAAAATATATCCTTAACATAATTTTTTTTGGGTTCTGATTTATTGTAATTCATTTTTATGAAAATATCGGTTTGGATAATGTATTAGTATGTAAACTATTACATAAATCAAAACCAGAAATACTAAGATTTATGAAAATAACATTCAAAATAATACCAGTTTAGGTATAACTGAAATAAAATAATTGGCTGAATTCTTTGAGGGATTTCCCCACATATTTTCCACATCAATTTTCTGTGCAAGTTTCCAAGCAGTTTATTCCACTCTGCTCCCATCAGATACATTTCAGATGAACCCTTCCAGCCTGGTTTTCCTTTCAGTGATGCTGATATGTCAGGAATTGTTCCATGAAGTTACATCAGCATGATTAAAAGAGTTGGATCAAATGTACCTTACTGAAATGTAATTTATTAGCTGCAATAAAGTCCTCTCACAAGATTTATCGGAAGGAAAAATCCCAAGGCTGTTTTCTCCTGAAGAGTCTTGTGGGTAGATTTGAAACCAAAAATTGGAGAAGTGGTTTGAAACAGGAATTAAAGGATGAAAGCATGCAAGTGAAGAGCTGTGGGAAACACCTGCAAATTGGTTTTTATCAAACAAATATTGGATATTTGTCCTGTTCTCAGCATAACTGACCCCACCCTGCAGCCACAGCAAAGGCAGCTCTTCAGGAGGATTAAATAAAGCCCCACAATAACGTTGGTTTGTTGTTTTCTAGGGAAACCATGGTGCAGATGAAGTCTCTGATGGAAAATCATCACCAACAGGTTCCTTAGAAAGGAATATTGTTCTTTTAATGGCAGAACAGCCAGAGCTAAAAGTTTCCATCTTCAAACCTAATGGGACACGGAATGAGGCACTGATTTCCTGCTGGCTTCACTTTTGGTCTTTATTCATCCAAATCCTGCCCTGGATCGCCCTGGTGCCAGTTCGGGACCCAACAGCCCTGGCACTTGGGCTTCACTGTGGAAAGACCCCAAAATTTTATAATATTTAAGATCTTACTCCTAACCACAGAATGGTTTGGGCTGGAGGGACAATAAAGCCCATCCAGTGCCACTCCTGCTATGGCAGGGACACCTTCCACTGTCCCAGGCTGCTCCAACCCCAGTGTCCAAGCTGGCCTTGGACACTTCCAATGTTAATCAGCTGCTGTAAAATGAAAAATATCCAGAAAAAAATCCCCTCATAATGACAAAAAAAAAAAAAAAAAAAAACCTCATATATGAATATACGAACTCATATGAAAACATATGAATTAATATATGAATATATGAAAAAATATATTAATATTACTGATTACCTTTAGGAAAGACTTTCCTGCTTAGGGATACACAGATGTAGAGATTTCACATCTCACCTCAGAAACATCCACGTATTTTGCAGACAGAATTAACTGACAGATGCATTCACCATCAATACTGCAGATAGCAGCCCGGGGGGAAGTGAGCTGGTGACAGTTCCTGATCAAAGGAATTATCCCTGAATGCTCTGGACAGGGATCCTGCAATTCCTGAGCAGTGCAGGTCTGTCTTGTACCTGTCAGCATCACCCACACACGTGTATTGTGCCTTGGTGACACTGCAGTGACTCCTGATCGTGTCACCCCCTGAAACCAACACATCCAGGGCTGAATGGAACATTCCTGAGACAGTTTTGATCGTCCCAAATTTTAGGGGATGAATTCCTACCCACGATCCTATTCTCCATTGAAACTGGTGGGAGTCAGACATGTTAAAAGTGCTTTTGGGGGATCAAGGATCATTGCTGCAACCCAGCCAAGGATTAGTGGGTGGAGAATTAGCAGCTCCCCTATTTGTAGGGCAGAAAACTCCCAGCACCAATAATTTGGGTCACCATTAGGACATAGAAAGTTTCCACAAGAAAGGGAAAAAGCCTCCAATAACTCATTGACTTTGCAGACTGAAGCATTACAAGGCAATTGGCTCCGATGGGCATTGCTGGCTGGGTGATCAGTGGCACCGAATCCCACAAAATCTCCTTTCCCAAGACAAATTTCCCACGGAGTGTCTCTTCTCCTCCCAGTGCACCACTCAGAAGCCCCTTAACCCCTTCCATACACCCCCAGCAGTGAATCACACACACCTGCTGACTGCTAAACATCACATTTTGAATATCCTTATGAACTTCCCGACACACCACTCTGACCTTTTCCAAATAAACACAGTAAAAACTGCCTTCTTTTTTTCCCTTGGGTGAAAAACACTTCTTCACCTTGCAGTACCTCCGTGATAGATGACAGCATAAACCCTCACAGGACTGAGTTATCTGCAATCATTTCCTTGCAAAACATCACTAAATTCCTGTCCCATCAGCATATATTGATAACACCGAGGCTGATAACATCTGCAGCCCTGCAGAGCCTGTGCTGCTGTACCAGCCTGATACTCCACTCCAATTTCCTTTTTGTGCCCTGAAAGGAGCTGCAAATATCAGCTTTTGTTTTCCAGGTTATGGAAAGAGGGAGGAGAGCAGGGTACTGCTGCTATCCGAAGTCATGAATGCTCCTCAGAGCTTCTGGAAAGCCTCACACCCTGGAGAGGGTGAGATAAAGCCTGAAGGGTATTTCCAGCGTCAGCAGCTGAGAATCCAGGTGCTCCCAAAGCCAAACGAGCTGCAGGATGCTGTGAGCTCGTGTAGAGCACAGATATTGTCCAGTGCTGATGATAGCTATAAGGTTTGATTTTTTTATACCTGGTGCAGCTTCCCAGGGAAACATCCTGCCATGTGGAATTTGCTGTTTGCACAAACCCAGCCAAAAAGTTAAATGGACACCAAATATCCCTCCCTCCCTGCCAGCCTCAACGCCTCTTTGAAGGCAGAGTAATGAGAACATTTAGCTCTTAAGTTCTGCTTTTACTTCCACAAAAGCAACTACACATCAACCTAATGTCTTCCTTTGTTCGGTGACACAGAGGTCACTGCTGTGAGATTTATTTGATTTCGCAGTTTGCCTAATTAATTTGCTCATTCTGAGCATACTCCATCAGCACCAGCAAAGCAGCAGATTCATTTACATGGTACAGTGCATCTGGAATAATTATTACCCCCAGAATTGTTATTGCTCCAAATCTGAGGGGAAAGGGAAGTTTCCTACTGTGATAAAAGGGCTCTGTTGTGGTTTTATCAGCTGAAAACAACAGCGTGGACTAAATTACAAATGGGGCTTTTTACAAGTGTTAGGCAGCACAAAACACAAATGTCCATAAAGCTGTTCCAAGACCAAATTTGTTTCTCTGATTTCCTTCTTATCAAGTTTTATTAACAGGCTAAAGAGTCTGAAACCGCTCCCATCCCTGCAGCAATATTGGCAGGCAACAATCAACACTGATTAAAACAGCAACATTTTTTCACTGCTGGAGGGTGCTATTGAAAAATCAGGTCTGGAAAAATCAGACTTCTTATCAATAAATTATGCAAAATTGGTGGGATCACAAGTAGAGAAAGCAGAGGATTTTAAGGGGACAGTGAAACAACACAGAAAGCATTTTAGATCAGGAGAGTTAAGTAGTTTGAGCTCTGGACACCTGATTGACCAAGAAGGGAGCAGCTTTGTTTTTCCATTGAGAGTTGATCGAAATTCACTGGTTCCAGTTCTTGAGTCTTTGATTTGCTGGAGGCCCTTTGCTTTGATCAACTGATTAGTTCTTTTCACTGCCCTGGGAGAAGAA